>NC_064616.1:819351518-821851518 GCF_023898315.1 Schistocerca nitens
CAAACAGCGGGCCGAACAGCAGAACAGAAGAGACAATGACCCTGAAGTCAGCAAATTCCACATAAGCGGGCGCTGTCGATTCAGCCGTCAGGGCATCGCCCGAACGGCTCACGTGTTTCTCAGTTGTCGTATGTGAGCAAAGGCCCTCGCCTACATCCCAAGAGCCAATGACCGACGTTAAGAAGATTCTTCGAGAAGCTTTTCAACGTGACAGAAGAGGCAATGACCGGCTCACGTGTTTCTCAGTCGTCACATGTGATCAAAGGCCCTCACCTACATTCCAAGAGCCAACGACCGACGTTAAGAAGATTCTTCGAGAAGCTTTTCAACGTGACAGACGAGGCAGTGACCGTGAAGTCGTTCACCTCCAGTAAACTGAAGTGAATAAATACGCGAGACGCAGTGGGCCAGACAGAGGAAGTCAGATGAAGACAGACGAAGACGGAGTCGAAGACGGAGACGGAGACGAGAGACAAAGAAGACGAAGAAGCGTAGCAGTAGTTTTCAGTCAGTTTCGGTGCTGAAGACCGTCATGTAAGAAGAGTCTGCATCATGCACAGACGAACCAAGTCCGCCGCTGTAATGGAATAGCAACCAGCAGCCGCGGCGCCAGAAGACAGAAGTTAAAAGGTATTTGAAGTCTGGTTTTTACATACCCGGGTGACTCGTGAGGACGGGAAGGAGACGGCCTCACATCAGTAGTCACCTGTGAGCTGGGATGAAGACCTGACAGCCGAAGACTGGCAAGCAGGAGTCCGTGGTTCGAGTCCGCCACGCTGGCCTTCCCCCGCCGCGCCGCTCCGCTGGCCGACGCAGAACACACGCGGCCGCTTAGAGAAGAGAAACACTGGGACGCGACACCCAAGGTATCATCCGATGCACGATTTCGCTCGCAATAATTAAACGGGCCACCTCGCGCTGCGCTTCTCCAGTCAACTGAGCGAGACAGCGACACGAGATACACACCGCTACGCGTAATCAGACGACGCCGCCGCCGCCGCTGCCGCAGCAGAAGACTTCACAAACGACACAGCTGCCGCTCTCCGAACCAGAACATCCCGTAAGATACAGTTGTACAAATCTTCAATAAAAGTTATCTTATGTAAAAATGATGTTTCATTCGACCTCATACCCGAGCCAAGGAAGAACCCACCCTGCCCACATGTTGTTAAGAGAGAAAAGTTAATTTATTTAATATTTTCACCCTGACAGAATGCTTTAGAATGCTCATCCTGACAATTGACTTGCATCAAAAGAGAAAACCCAGTTACATTTAGTGACAGAAGTGTCACATTTAGAACCGCAACTGTTACATTTGATGTCAGAAGCCGTTGTAGTTGTTACATTTGATGTCAGAAGCCGTTATAGTTGTTACATTTGGTGTCAGAGAAAAAACCCTTGGCTCAATATGAGGTGTGAATGACAGTCACTAAAGGTCCACAGTTAGTATTGTTTAATGTGTGAAAGGATAGAGGTTTGCATAGCAGTCGTAATATTTTCTTTATTTAGAAGTGTATTTTCTCTCATAATTTTAAGAGTTTGTCGAAAATATTTAAACATCTTTTGAATTCAGTGTGGTAATATTGTGTAACTAATAGTTTGCAAAATGATGGCACGAAATCGTACAAAGTCAGAGTCAGCACCACAAGCGGTTTCTACTGTTGAAGCTATTCAGAGCCTAGTTAATCAAATAGCTCAGCTTAAAAATGATAACAATGCATTATTTAAACAGTTGAGTGAGGTTAGGCAAGCCAGTTCAATCCCTCCCACCCTAGATTCCTCAGCAGCAGCCTTAGTAACTCCTTTTTCAGGTAAACCTGGCGAAGACATAACAGCCTTTTTTGATGATTTAGTAGCAGCTGCAAAGTTAGGATCATGGTCAGATGAACAGCTCTTACAAATGACAAAGTTAAGATTGCTAGGAGAGGCTAAAGCACACGTCTTATACCATGAAGAATTACGGAATGCTCCAACATTTGAGGAATTGAAGAAAGGATTGCTTAAACGTTTTCAAAAACAGAACAGCTGTAGATTTTATAGGGAACAGTTAAACACTATCACTCAGAGGCAAAACGAGTCGTTAGAAAGCTTTGTAGATAGGATTAGAAAAGTTAATATTAACACCTATCAGTTGACAAGTAGTGATGAAGCAAATAAAGTTATTTTACAAGAGGCAGAAAATAGAGCTCTGGATACATTTTTACGTGGGTTACCTCCTGAAACGTCTCGTCGTGTCAGGGCAGAGTTTCCTAAAAATTTAGCAGAAGCTGTATCTGTGGCGACGGCTTTTGAAGAAATTGACATTGCCACCAGATACAAGGAGAAGCGGAATGTATTTTCAGCAGGAGTACGATGTTTTAGGTGCTTTCGACAGGGACATATAGCAAAAAACTGCAGACAACCTCAATGCACTAATTGTCAAAGAATAGGTCACACATTCAAGGAATGCAGGTCTAAGAAAGTGTTTGGAAATAGAAATCAGTTAAACTCAAACGGGAATGCCGGAGCCGCCGCCAGGCGTTCCCAATAAAATTTCATGCCATTAAGGCGAATGTGAAGGCGGAATGCTGGTTATCTGCAACCATACAGGATAAAGAGGCAAGGATACTAGTGGATACAGGCGCAAACGTATCAATAGTAAGTAATGAATGTATTGGAGGAAAGAAATATGACCCTCCAAGGTATAGATTGAGTGGAGTAGGAGGAGGTACAGTGAAGTCATTAGGATGTACATCACTGATTTTCTATATTCACGGTGTACAATTTCAAGAAGATGTAGAAGTGGTAACAAAAGTAACTGACGGGTACGACGCGATCCTAGGGTTGGATTTCCTGAATAAACATCACGCTAAAATCGACCTCAGACAGTAAACTGTAGAACTTGGCGGAATAGTGTTTCCGCTAGGTGACACCGCTGCAAAGGGCCCTCTGCCGCAAGATTTCCCTAACCGGAAGGCGAAATCAACTATACTGCGTGCAACGTCCTTGAAGGTTGATTCGCGGGATCAGATACCATCTGGCTCAGGAAAACTTTTCTGGATGACCGTTGACCCCGAAGTACCTACAGATACAGTGTGTCTAATAGAGCCTTTAGAGGAAAATGAGGAATTAGATGTATCACATTGTTTTGTACGTAGGAGTGTTGTACGGGTTCAAGACGTTGAGGGAGAAAGAAAAGTACCGGTACATATTGACAATTTCGGAGTGGAGGACAAAGAGTTGCATAAGGGAATGTTAGTAGCTACAGTCAGTACTTTTGAAGAAGAAGATTTCATTTGGTCAGATATTAACGATGGTCGGAAACCAGACGCCTATAAAACCGCATTACGCCAGAAGATTGAGCATTTGCAAGGAAAGGATAGAGACACGATAGAAGCAGTTTTAGTTGAGTTTCAAGATTTATTTAATGCAGAAGGTCCACTGCCAGCAACAAATATCACACAGCATAGGATCCCAACAGGAAATAGCCCCCCAGTTTATAGGAAGCCTTATAGAGTTGCGCATCACTTACAGCCAGTACTGGATGAATTTATAGAACAGCATCTAAAAGATGGAATTATAGAATATTCTGATTCGCCTTATAATTCAAATATCGTAATTATTCCAAAGAAGTCTCCCGGCGGTACGAAACGATATAGATTTTGTTGTGACTACAGACACCTTAACAAACAAACTATCTCAGATGTTTATCCTCTTCCAAACATTACCGATATCATTGACAGTTTGGGTAACAGTAAATACTTTTCAACAATCGATCTACGTAGCGGATATCATCAATTGGAAGTTGCTCCTGAAGATAGGCATAAAACAGCATTTTCTACCCCTGGAGGCCATTGGCAATTTAAAAGAATGCCTTTCGGTTTGAAAAATGCACCAGCAACTTTTCAAAGACTACTCGATGGAGTATTGCGAGGACTCAAAACTCAGCAATGTTGTGTATATCTAGACGATATTATTGTATTTTCCAAAGACATTAATGAACATGCTGTGCGTCTGCGTAATGTTTTTCAGAGACTTAGAAAAGCTAAATTAACATTAAATATGGAAAAATGTACTTTTGCATTGACAGAGGTTACATACCTAGGGCATGTCATTAGTGAAAAAGGAATTAAAACAGATCCTCGATTAATTTCGGCAGTTAAGGACTTCCCAACACCACAACGCGTTAAGGAAGTACAAAGTTTCATTGGTCTCGCATCGTATTACCGAAAATATGTTCAAAATTTTGCTGAAATTGCCCGACCCTTAACCCAATTATTGAAAAAGGGTGCAAAATTTCATTGGTCTGAAGATTGTGAATTAGCATTTCAAACCCTTAAAGATAAGTTAACACACAGTCCAGTATTAGCCTACCCAGATTATAATAAAGAATTTATTTTATCCTGTGACGCAAGTGGTCATTCAGTAGGAGTTGTTTTGAGTCAGAATATTAATGGCGCGGAACACCCCATAGCCTACGCTTCGAGACAACTAACAACAGCAGAAAGAAATTATTCCACAACGGAGAAAGAATTGTTAAGTGTTATTTATGGTATCAAATACTTTAAATGCTACTTGTATGGTAGGAAATTCAAGGTCATTACAGACCACGCAGCTTTAAAATGGTTGCTTGGATTAAAGGATCCATCTAGTCGTCTCACGCGTTGGGCCCTATGTCTTTCCGAAATGGATTTCGAAGTTATCCATAAACCAGGCAAAAAACACACGAATGCAGATTGCCTAAGTCGGAAAATAGCACTTTTGGAAGCAACAGGCCGAGATACTGACGACTGGAGAAAGGCACAAGATGAGGATACAGAATGCAAAAAATACGCAACTCAAAAACAATTTTGCTTTGAAGATGGTGTATTATGCCGTAAAACAAAACTTGGACCGCGAATTGTTGTTCCCCAACACCTTAGACAAGAAATAATGGCAGAGGCCCACGATCATATCCTTGCAGGACACGGTGGACAGCGGACAACCGAAAGACGTGTAGCAGAGCGATTTTGGTGGCAAACCAGAAAGCAGGATGTTGCGCAGTACGTTCGTAATTGCATTGCGTGCGCACAACGAGCTGAACTTTCTCGTTCAAAAATACCCTTACAGAGGCTCCCCGAGGCTTCATGTCCATATCAAATCTGCGGAGTGGATCTCTACGGGCCATTTCATAAAACACCTGCTGGTAATAAGTATGTTCTTACAATTATAGATCACTTTTCACGCTATCTAGCTATGGTGAGTCTCCCAGATCAGCAAGCAAATACAGTTGCCCAAGCTTTAGTTAACAACTGGATACTTAAATTTGGCGTACCTGAAGCTATTATCACAGATCAGGGATCTAATTTTATGTCTGAGCTAATGAAACAGCTATGCCACTTACTAAAAATACGTAAATTACGCACAACTCCGTTACACCCTCAGTGCAACGGGCGTACAGAAAGAGTTCATCGGACAATTGGCAAGATGCTTAGTTATTATATTAACGAACAACATTCTAATTGGGATACGTATTTACCAATAATCGTGTCAGTATACAACGCTAAAACGCATGAAGCAACTGGCATGTCACCTTATGAAGTGGTCTATGGCAGAAAAATGCCGTCCCCTTTTGATGTAATCAGGCAGAAAAACGGAAAAGTCGGAGAAACAGTAAGAGATTTCAGTCGAATGATAAAGGATGTATGGAAAAAGGTTCAAAAATCTAATACAAAGGCTTTGGAACGACAGGAAAGATTAGGTAATGCCCAAGGTAAATATCCAAATTACAAAATCGGTCAGTGGGTTATGCTTTCGACTCCTTACATTGCTAAAGGAAAAACGAAGAAATTTGTAACAAACTACAGAGGTCCTTACCAAATTATTGAGATCACGTCACCAGTCAACGTTAAATTGCAACTGCCCACCCGAACTACCATTGTCCATGCAAGTCGTTTAAAACCTTTTAAGGGCGCTCCAGATGTAATTCCTTCAACAATAGTGTCTGCTTTTCCGAAGGGTGGAGGAAGTTCCCGTAAAGGAAAAAGAGTGGCCACGCCAGCACAGCATACATACATGGCACCATACAATCTTCGACCAAGAGTGCGAATGTCCTAGTTGAATCTTAGTAGACTGTAGTATACATATGTAAATAATTAATAAATGATAATGGTTTATTTTTTAAGAAAGAAAAGTTGAACGTAGAGACATGTAGATCTTGTAGTTAACAATGTATTCCTTCTTTTCTTTGTTTTTGTTTTTACTAGGTTGGTAGGTTCATAACCATGTTGTTTGCTTTTTTCAGAAAACGCCATGCAAGCATTTCCTACATAAAACCTATCCTACGTCAATGACTCCCTTGACAGTTCCCTTCTGAAGCCATTAGATATGTTCATAAACTCACAGCAAGGCAAAATTGATGGCAATGTTATGATGCTACATGTTTTAAAGTTAAAAAGTGAAAACAAAAGTAAAAGTATAAATTAAGAACGGGTATATCTGGAACCTTTGTGTTGGTGTTTCTGCTTTGTACAGTTTCCTTTTATTTAAGACGAAAAAATAAGCCAAATAATAATATACCACTTCATCAAATCGCTGTTAATTGGATACCACACTCTTAACTGGCGTACTTCAGTAGTTACTTTTGAGCATTAGTGTATTAATTTTGTTTATTGTACTTCATTCTTTATTAAACAGACTCATGTTAAAATAAACAATACTGTAGAATAAATATTCTTGCATTCATATAGGGTAGATTAAACAGGTGTTGCTAGGTAACTTTCAAAGTGAATAATCTATTTTTGTTATTCATTGTCACCAAGATTTGTTACAGTTATTACAACCATTTATGTGTGAACTATGTGATTTATGAGCGTACAGTGCTTTAGTAAAGTGATAAAGTATTTTCCACATACTAAATATGAAGCGTGTGTAATCTTTTAAGTCGAGAGTATTCATTGCTTGTGCTTTTGCCGTGTGAAGAGTGGAGGAATGTTGAGTGGTAAATTCGAGGGCGAATTTCTCCGAAGGGTGGAGGAATGTTGAGTGCTACTTAAGTAAATAAATTAGTGAAATCAAAGTGAAATAGAAATTAGGATATAAATGAAAAACTTGGTTTAGTTTAGGGAGTTACATACTCGCAAACAGCGGGCCGAACAGCAGAACAGAAGAGACAATGACCCTGAAGTCAGCAAATTCCACATAAGCGGGCGCTGTCGATTCAGCCGTCAGGGCATCGCCCGAACGGCTCACGTGTTTCTCAGTTGTCGTATGTGAGCAAAGGCCCTCGCCTACATCCCAAGAGCCAATGACCGACGTTAAGAAGATTCTTCGAGAAGCTTTTCAACGTGACAGAAGAGGCAATGACCGGCTCACGTGTTTCTCAGTCGTCACATGTGATCAAAGGCCCTCACCTACATTCCAAGAGCCAACGACCGACGTTAAGAAGATTCTTCGAGAAGCTTTTCAACGTGACAGACGAGGCAGTGACCGTGAAGTCGTTCACCTCCAGTAAACTGAAGTGAATAAATACGCGAGACGCAGTGGGCCAGACAGAGGAAGTCAGATGAAGACAGACGAAGACGGAGTCGAAGACGGAGACGGAGACGAGAGACAAAGAAGACGAAGAAGCGTAGCAGTAGTTTTCAGTCAGTTTCGGTGCTGAAGACCGTCATGTAAGAAGAGTCTGCATCATGCACAGACGAACCAAGTCCGCCGCTGTAATGGAATAGCAACCAGCAGCCGCGGCGCCAGAAGACAGAAGTTAAAAGGTATTTGAAGTCTGGTTTTTACATACCCGGGTGACTCGTGAGGACGGGAAGGAGACGGCCTCACATCAGTAGTCACCTGTGAGCTGGGATGAAGACCTGACAGCCGAAGACTGGCAAGCAGGAGTCCGTGGTTCGAGTCCGCCACGCTGGCCTTCCCCCGCCGCGCCGCTCCGCTGGCCGACGCAGAACACACGCGGCCGCTTAGAGAAGAGAAACACTGGGACGCGACACCCAAGGTATCATCCGATGCACGATTTCGCTCGCAATAATTAAACGGGCCACCTCGCGCTGCGCTTCTCCAGTCAACTGAGCGAGACAGCGACACGAGATACACACCGCTACGCGTAATCAGACGACGCCGCCGCCGCCGCTGCCGCAGCAGAAGACTTCACAAACGACACAGCTGCCGCTCTCCGAACCAGAACATCCCGTAAGATACAGTTGTACAAATCTTCAATAAAAGTTATCTTATGTAAAAATGATGTTTCATTCGACCTCATACCCGAGCCAAGGAAGAACCCACCCTGCCCACATGTTGTTAAGAGAGAAAAGTTAATTTATTTAATATTTTCACCCTGACAGAATGCTTTAGAATGCTCATCCTGACAATTGACTTGCATCAAAAGAGAAAACCCAGTTACATTTAGTGACAGAAGTGTCACATTTAGAACCGCAACTGTTACATTTGATGTCAGAAGCCGTTGTAGTTGTTACATTTGATGTCAGAAGCCGTTATAGTTGTTACACAGCTTTACTTCTGCCAGTACCTCGTCTCCTACCTTCCAAACTTTACAGAAGCTCTCCTGCGAACCTTACAGAACTAGCACTCCTGAAAGAAAGGATATTGCGGAGACATGGCTTAGCCACAGCCTGGGGGATGTTTCCAGAATGAGATTTTCACTCTGCAGCGGAGTGTGCGCTGATATGAAACTTCCTGGCAGATTAAATCTGTGTGCCCGACCGAGACTCGAACTCGGGACTTTTGCCTTTCGTGGGCAAGTGCTCCACCAACTGAGCTACCGAAGCACGACTCACGCCCGGTACTCACAGCTTTACTTCTGCCAGTACCTCGTCTCCTACCTTCCAAACATTACAGAAGCTCTCCTGTGAACAGTTATTCATGATACATAAACAGATAATTATATCTTAGCAGTCTTTTCTAAACCTGAAAGAAAATTTCACAAATCATGACAATTTCATTTTTACACACGTGGTTGTAGCCGCTTTGGGTGGCGTTCTACACTTCCATTCACAAGGGTAGAGGAGGGGAAGTTGCTATGGTGTGCGTCCTTCACGTTCACTCTAAATTACATGGGGAAAGGGGAGGGGTCACTGTCAGTTGTGTCCAAGTCACTCCACGCCTTCACGCAGCTACCAGGCTGCCATTATCTGGTTTGTCCTGTAGAACAAACAAAAAGACTCTGTTCACTTAATAATTAAGGGTGGGTCACAATGAAATGGGGATATATACATTTTATCTTTCAATATGTTACTGGAACAAAGTTAACAGAACTTTTTCAATTTTACTCTCGCAGTTACTTAACTGTCATAAAATCGATAAACAAATTGCTCAAAACGCCGTTAGTCACGTACTAGAGAAAATTTATGCTCAAGGCATACAATCATAAATCCTATTTAATTTCAATTTATCATTTCTGGGCCGGAACACTGAACCAATGCTCGGCACATTCTTGATGCATTTGTATTTTATTTACTTAGCTGACTCATCTTCGATTACCTTATTCTTAGAGATAGTATGAGTATATTTGATTAGTAGTTTTCTTCTCAGCCTCTTTGTACATGTGAGTAACTTGTGGTAATAGTACAGTTCTGAGTGTTCAAAACACACCACGTTTAGTTGACTACTAAATCCACTTATTGGTCATCTGCTGCTGTATCAGTTCCACATCTGCAATTATGTACTTACTTCATCGAAGTGTATTTATGCTGAGCTATAAATAATGTTTCACGTCTGCCATTATGTTACTCAATTATGTTGCTCGTGTATGTCCTTATTTAACACTCACTCTATTAACATTTAACGCATAGGATAGCACATTTATTTCATATCTATAGTGTATTGCAGCTGGTCAGTTTGCTCACGTTGCAATCCATTTCCACTCGATTGGACGCTGAAACCACAGGTAGTCTCTCTCGACCTGCCACTAAAGTGCATTAAGTAATTATGGACGAGCGTAATGCTAAATTCATTAAACCTATAGGACACCATGAGCTGCTCTATCTCATCTAACATACGGGTACCTATGGTCGCATTCACGCCTCCAACTCATAACCTCAATACGTGTAGGTGTGTCCTGTCACACACTACACCAAATAACGGCCAGCTCCCACCTTATAAATATTTCTAGGGCGTGTCCTTCACGTCTCAATCACAAACACTGTTCAATTCTATTACACTGCCATTCCTTGTTTCACAAGGTGAGTTCATTCTTACAATTTATCTGCATATTTTTCATAACACTAAGCAATCTATTTTAGTATTAATTAGTTAGCTCTACAACATACAATAGGTTTCACTGCCACTTCAGATCCTGCTTATAAACGAACTTGTATATGTTTTTTAAATATTATTGTCGGACCATTTCCAATAAAACAACACTTTTGTACTTATAATATTACCAGGGTTGTATACATACTTGTTACTCAAATACATTTGTATCTTAATTACGTCATACTTCTCTGTTGTTTATGTCACTGTTAGGTTTGTCACATTAGGTTTTTTTTCACTAATCGGAGGATAGAATGGTTACAGAACTCATGGCTTGATAGCCATGACGGAAAATTTTTGTATTGCAAAGAAGGAGTCGAAACTTTGGTGGATAGGAAAGATGAAGAATGAGTGAAATCTGAAATGGGAAAGAAGATCTCACACAGCTGGGACTGCACAGCTGCCACACTGTTTAGAGGTTACAGAACAACCTCCTCCCTACAGAATTCATTGGTTTCCGAATATTTTCGTATTGGAAAGAAGGGGTCAAAATTTTGGTGGATAGGAAAGATGAAGAATGAGTGAGACCTGAAAAGGAAAGAAGATCTCACACAGCTGGGACTGCACAGCTGCCACACTGTTTAGAGGTTACAGAACAACCTCCTCCCTACAGAATTCATTCATTACCTATGAACTTCTTTAGGTCGATCACGTTCCTGAGACCTAATAGCTTTTTACTCTTAGGGTACGCTAGCCTATATGCATTGGCATGTGGTTTTCCTATGATCCTGAAAGGTCCTTGGTATACGAACATGAATTTCTTTGTTTCTGCATTTATTTTCTTTGATTTTCCTTGGTTTTGACAAGGACTAACTGACCTATTTCAAAACTGGTGGGTACAGCTTTTGCGTCATTACGCTTCTTCCGTTCCAATGCTCTTTTCCTTATATTTGCCCTAGCCCTTAACTTCCTCTCGTCTGTGGATATTTACCTTAGAATAGGGAATTCTACCATATCTGCAATCACATTGTGCGGTTCTTGGCCAAACATCAGTTCGCAAGGCGCAAAACCAGTTGCAGCATGCCTTAAGTTGTTAATTACATTCTCAAAATACTTCATGTGCTCTGCCCAACTTGAGTGTTTCCGAGCACAATAAGTCCTGCAAAGCCTATTCATTTCTCTCATAATACGTTCACTCATATTTTCTTAGGGGAAATACGCAGATATTTTCAGATGTTTCACTCCGGCCTTATCCAGACATTCTTTAAATCTATAGAAGTAAATTGAGGCCCATTGTCTGACAGCAAATTCTTCGGAACGCCAACGTTCACGAAGAAATATTTTTCCAACTTTTCTACCAACGTTTTTGCATTTGCTCTTTTAATTGGGTATAGCTTAACATATTTACTAAATCCATCCACAACAAGAAAAACATGGGTACACCCACCTCTCGAAGCAGGAAGAGGGCCAAACAAATCACAAGCCAGTAATTCTAGGGTTTCAGTTGGCTCTACTGAATGTATATCCCCTTGTATTCTGGTGTTAGCAGCACGGACTTTCTAGCACACTACACAAGATGCTAGACGCTTGGCAACACGGCGGTACATGTTGTCAAACACAACTTTCTCTTTTACTTTTGCAATGCACTTCTTTGCACCATAGTGCCCATACCTCAGGTGTACATAGTCGATTAGTAAGTTTACATGTTGTGAGGGAAAGCACAGCTTCCACTCAGAAACACCTACCTTTTTCCTCCTAAACAGAATACCTTTATGCAGACAGTAGTATTTCGAAACCTTGGGATAGTTCGCATTTCCTAAATAGCTCTTCACTAATTTCAGCTGGTCATCTGCATTCTGCTCACGTCTCAAGTTCTTAATCACCCTCTTTAATGCGCTTTCTTCCTTTACTTCGTGCAACGCAAACATTCGTACTTCACTTAGGTCAGTTGCTATAATTCCCGCGTCATCGCATAACCCCGCACTTCTGGATAATCCATCAGCTACCAAATTATCTTTCCCTTAATATATCTAACCTCAAGGTCAAACTGCTGGAGATACAATAACCATTTGACCAAACGAGCATTCCTCAACTTACAGGTCTTTAAAAAGGTCAACGCCTTATGGTCACTGTAAACAATTATCTTGTGACCTAATAGATACTGCTCAAATTTCTGTACCCCAAATACAATTGCCAATGCTTCCAGTTCTGCGATGCCATAATTTCTCTCTGCTGCCTGTAAAGATCGACTTGCGAAAGCTATATAGTCTTATGCACTTCTTGTTCGTTCTCTATTTCTACTTGGAATATCTCCACAGCTATACCATAGCCACTAGCATCAACAGACATACAGAATGGTTTTTCAAAATCAGGATGATGTAAAATAGGACTATTAATTTAAGTTTGTTTAAGATCCTCAAACGCCTGTTGACATTCTGCTGTCCAAACCCAAGGGGTATTCTTTTTCAGCAGGAGGTGAAGACAGGGCGCATTAAAAGCCTGATCACTAACAAAACGCCTATAGAAGCCGAAAAGACCGAACATCGATCTCAACTGCTTCTTGTTTCTGGGAGCCTCAAATTTTTCAATGACTGCTAGCTTGCCTGGGTCAGTCAGAATACCTTTTCCACTTATCATATATCCCAAGAAACATATTTCCTCTTAAACGCACTCTGTCTTTTCAATCTTTAGTTTCATGCCACCTCTCTCAGTAGCCTCTAACACTTCCTCTAATACAACTATGTGTTCTTCCCAGGTAGGAGTTGCTATTAACAGATCATCAACGTAGACTGTTATTTTATTACTTAAGGCTGGTCCTAAAACATGGCACATCACACGTACGAAGGCACAAACAGAGATATTAAGTCCGAAAGGTACAAAACGGTATTGGTAACAAACTCCTTCGTACAAGAAAGCTGTGTACTTCCTTGAACTTTCCGCCAGTGGCAAATTCCAATATCCACACGTGATGTCCATAGAAGTTAAGAATTTTACTCCCCGGAACTTTTGCAATAACTCGTCCATGTTCTGCGGTCTATCACTTTCCCTAACCACTATTTCATTCAACCAACGAGCGTCCAAGACCAATCTGACACTCCCGTTTCTTTTTGGTACAACAACAAGAGGATTATTGTACTCACTGACCGCTTTTTCAATCACACCCCACTCTAGCATTCTCTGTATCTCCTTTCGAACCGCCTCCTTCCTAGCTACATGTATTTGGTATGGCTTCCTGAAAAACACTTGGCCAGGTTTCACCTTTAATTGACATTCATAACCTTAGACCACGCCAGGTCGATTTGAAAATAACTTACGATGCCTTTTTAAAACCCGTCTGAGTTCTTCCTTCTGATTAGCTGAAATTTTATCGATTTCCTGCAATTTAGCTTCTGTTTTGTCCAAAATAATTGCTTCTTCTTCTTTTGTGTTTAGCTTACTTTTACTGAGATTAACACCTTCGTCCCAATATCTCCTATTTCTCAGAACTCGTATAGGCAGCTCCCAAGTTTCATCATTAGTTACTACATGTTTATCAATAAAAGGTACCGTAATTACTCCGGTTATCGGCAAGACCATTTTTAACTGGCTTCTTTCAAAGTCAACAACACTCTGATATTTCGACAAGAAATCTATGCCAATTAAAACCTCAATACTGAGATTGTTTACAATTAAGCATGGATGATCAATTAAATTACCATTAATGTTAAAGGGCAGCAAAGCTTCTTGTTTTACCGTTTTTGACACCTTGCCAGTAGCACCATTTATTCTTAGTCCTGATACCCTCATTACTGTAAGCTTGTCTTTACCAGATAATGCATCAAAGAAGGACTGAGATATCGCACTCACCTCACTTCCACTGTCTAAGAGACAACGTACATTGATACCCAACATACTCACTATTATTATAGGGTGGCTTATTCTGATTTGTACAGGTGGTTCCTCAAACTCATACAATAGTTCCTTTTCGATTTGTCTCCAACTGAAGTGATCGACATCTGCCTTCATTACATTTGGGTCAAAGTGTGTAGGGGTTTCCTGAATTACATTTTCAGCTGCCTTTTCCAGTCGGTCTATTAATTTTAAATCGAAACACCGCACGACTCCATTACATTTAATTTGCTGAACATTACCCAAGTTACTGTAGTCTGAGCGATTCTGCGCCTCCAGACCAGGCATAACACTAGTTACAGCTAAACCACTTTCATTATTATCGTCGGGTTGCTTCTCAAGTGACAACTGGTCACAGCTACTGGGTTCATCGACCCTAAATCTATTAGTACAGTATCAACATCCTGCACAGGCACTTTAGATAAGAGCACATCATCCTCATCGTAAATATAAACATGAATTTCTTCTGCTTCTACACCTGACAGTTCAGTATTTTGTAGCTCTTCCCTACCGTTACACTGCTGCCCCTTCTCTTTCTCTTCCCACTTAGAAAGCGTCTCTAACACGGTATCTATCAAATACTGTGAGTGATCTAATAATTCTGCTATATCCTTAGATGCTACCGACCCCTCATACACATGTTCAGTCTGAGTATTCTGATCTGTCTTACCAATTACTGTAATTACTGGCTTAGGGAAAGTAACCGCCTGGTGAGCGCCAGTGTCCTCATAGACGGGAACTAGTTTTCCTGCCTCGGCCTACTACTGTTTCCTTTATTTCCATTATAGTTAACTGGCACAGCATTGCTTTCCGCACTGTTGTTTACCTGCATAGTTTTGCTCGGAACAAAATTACTATCATTTGGATGCCATTGTTGGTTCTGATAATTATTTCTCCAATTCCTACCTCTCTTAGGATGGCGAACACCTACTTTTCTGATGTTTACATTGCCATTCTGCACGTTCTTCAAATTACTACTAGTGTTATTAGCATTTCTGTTATTACGTGCTTGCTCCTCATTGGCAGCAACACACTCTACACGTTCCAAATATTCAATGAAAAGATCAAGATTTTCTCTAGGGGCAGATATAATTCTAGTTTGCCAATACCATGGCAGTTTGGCTTCAAGACTTAGTATTATCATTTCAGGTTTTAGCTTTTCGGCCAAATGTGACAAACGTGAGATCCACGACCTGGCAAACTCTTTAATATATTCCTTGCCTACATTGAAGCGTTTTGCACTCCAAAATTCTCTCAACACTTCATTTTGCTTATTACTAGACCAATACTCATTAATGAAAGCTGTTTTAAATTCCGCTAATGTTTTACACTTCAACGTAACATCAGCTGACCAACGCATATCGTCACCTGCTAAATGGCTTCAAATAAATGAGATTTTCTCTCGTTCAGACCAATTTGTTGGATTCACATCTTCAAAATCGTTCCAGAAATCTAGCGGGTGGATATTTATATCTGGATCGAACCGCAAGAACTGCCGACACCCGATAAAAGCGGCGTTTGCAGCTACAACTTGTTTCATACTACCATTACCAGAAGTTACTGAAGCTACTTTACTCTCAATGTTAGCAATGTTAGTACTAATATTTTCTACTCTAAATTCAACATTATCTACTCTTTGCACAATATGAGTAGTATCAGTTTTGATTGCTACTACTTCTGCTTGACATATATTTACTTTTATATTAACATCTTTAAACCTATCTGAGCACAGTTCAGATTCCGCCTCGATCTTTTCTGTTAACTTGTGCTCCAGCTTCGCATCTTCCATTTGGAAGTATTTGCGAACCTCAGCAACTTCGGATTTTACCGTATTATACATTTCAGAAAATTTTTGAGCAACGTTTTTATTAATATCCTCATGATTGTAATCAATTTTATAATTCAAACTGTCCAGATCCTCTTTCAACTTATTGCAACCAGTCTTGAAGGTATTGTCCATTACCTCCAATCGTTTATTACAATTAGTTTGGCTGGCCACAATCTCATACATTAATTCAGCATTACGGGTAGCTATTGCTTGTAATATAACATTTAAATCAATTGCCCCAGTATCTTTGGGTTGCTCACTAGCTGGTTTTTTATCACACGCAGGTCACGAAAAACTAGCTCCAATACCAGAATCATCAAAACGAAATGAAACATCTGATTGATCAGTCATATCTAACTTATCCTTTTTAAACTCTACCACCTCTGATGACTGTTTCGTTTTTAACTCATCAGATAAACTATCATCCAATAAATTAACAATTTCTGATTTCCGCTGTACTACAGGGGTCTCTATTATTGAATCATTGCCCCTTTTTCACACTACTGTCAGGAGACAATACTTCATATTTCACTTTAACATTACTGTTTTCATGCATATTTACACTTGAACCGTTGTCTTGATTTACAGTTCCCTCAGCAGACATAGGTTCTGATTTAAGTTTAACCTCAGTTTCTTCTCGCGGTTCCATCGCCGACAGTCTTTTAGTGCAGGTTAGTAAAATTTTTAACAGCTTTTCAATAACTTAGTTCCTTCTGCATGACGTATGGTATTGCCGGCGCGGCGTACCAGGATTACTGATGCGACGCGGCGCACTGAACTGCAGATGGCACTTCAACGGCTCCTGTGTGTTTGCGTTGTCTGCAACTGCAGGCGCAGCTCCGGTTGCTCCGGCGGACAACTGCGGTGAGGCGAAACTGGCTTCTCACGATGCCGGCAGAGCCGCTAGACTCAGTGCCAGCTCCATCAATCCAGATGCGTTGTTAATCCAATTGCGTCGTCCACATACACACGTAACACTATCACTGTTCTATTACTCAGTTGCGTGTCACATTTCACTCCCAAATCAGAATATTTAAAAATCACTTTCACTTTTACTCAGTTTCTTTCCTGGCCAAATCGCCATATGTGTGGCGGCGGGTGGAATAATTGTTATAAAAATGTTTTGTTTTCCCAGCCAATGCACCATATGTGGGGCGGCGGGTGGAATAATTGTTATAAAATGTTCCTATTATTTATTTAATGCTGTTGTTTGCCGTTCTAAACTCTGGCTCTCTAACTACAATATTGGCAACCAGAAAGTGATTAGCAAAACGTGAAGCCTGTAATTAGAATTCCTAGTGCCCACTTCATCTGAGAAATACATTTATAGCTACAGCTTATAGCTCTCAGGAATTAGGAGATTGTCTGGGATTCATAATAGAAAAAACGATTGTCTCTAAAATGTTCACTATATTCTGAAAGTCACAGACCAAAAAAGAATCCACACAATCCAACTACCAGAGCAGTTCAGAGTCTAATGCACTGATGCAACTATAACTGTCCAAATTAAATGTTTAAGTGAATGCTCGCCATAATCTGATGATAATGTTCATCAAACGCCACGCTAAATAATGGTAGAATGTCTGTCCTGCGGCGGCACGTGAGAATACGACATACACAAACTGAAGATAGATCATTAAATTCATCCCAGAACTAACACTTCTCTCGTAAACGATTTCACGGTTACACGTATCCTGAGTAACTTATTACGGTATCCGAGGCTGTTTATAGCAATGATACCGACGCGACGCGACGCGACTCCCGGCACAGGTGGTGCGCTAATCAGCGTCTGGAGAGAACTGGGGCCTTCCTCTCTCGCGCAGCGTTCTTATATATAAAGCCGCGGTGCGGACGGCTGAGGGAACGCCTGATCAAATCCGCTCTCCCGACTAGCCGTTGGGCTAGTAATGCACCACTTTAAGTTATCGAATAAATCATTGCTTCCTTTGCTGATGGCCGATGAAGCTCTCAGTTTAAATGCGCAATCAGCACACAGGTAAGTAATCACAATAGAAGTCTGACGTGGCTATGTCAAATATTTTGGGCGAGAGAATTAATTTAATTACACTACACGCAGTAGACGAGCTCTGAACTTGCCCTTTGGAGATACGCTATCGCTATAGTTTTATAGTTATTCAGTTGAAACTTGTCATATCTTTATGATTATAGCGGATCTCCCTTCTACTTAAATTTAAACATCCTAGCTTGATTTATTCGCCTACTTAATCTATCTTCCTTCCTTAATTTCTAAGACAAAAACCAGAAAATCATGAATTTCAACTAAAATTTTAATTTGTGAGATCCAGAATACTGTTTCTACTAAATTATTATGAAAAAGGAATGTAAATATAAGTTTTTAAGCTTCTAGCTCTTTTCTGTTTCACCAATGATTTTTACAGAAAAACGTCCAAATTTCGAAAATGGTTAAAGTTATTGAACTGATATTCAACACATATTGATTTAGTATTACTACTGACATGCTAGAAACGTTTCAGGTTATTTACTTGATTTTTAAAGTATTGCGCAACATTTATGACGTCAGAGCTAGTTACAGCGGACTAGGCTGGCACACAATGGAAAGACTAATGTGTATTTTATACGGCGTGAGTCTGCTGCTTCCCTACACTACCTGTGAACTCATTGCAGCAGATAGCCGGTAGGAAAAACTAGCAGAAACCTACCGTACTGAGACTCACACCAGGCTGCATACAACGTAACTATTCTAAAAATCGGGAAAAGTGCTTAATTTTGAATGAAAGGTGGAAATGTTGGCAAAACTTCGGTATATTCTGAATTTTAGAGGTACAAGTTCACTGCCAAACCCGTGCTAATCCTAACACAGTCATGCAGAAAGTCTTTCATTCACGTTAGGAAGTTTATTGTAACGTATTTCCCAAAATCTGAATAGCTACTAAGCACTGATAGTTGTTAAATTAAAATGTTCGCAGTACTATTAAGTTGATCAGTGTCTAATGCTCTCAAGTTTTTGGTCACCGATCTGCTTAATATACCACACGGATTTACTGTCTTTTCCCATACGCAAAATTGCTTAAAAAATCCGTACTCTCTAAAAAATTCGGAATGGATATGCCTTCACTTTAAAGCACTTTTGATTCATGTAGCACAACTAAAAACAGCAAACTATAACTTCCTTCAGAGCTCATACTACACACGACCGTACCACTGAAAGGCTGAGCTCCGACTCTTTAACTTCTGTAAGCATTCTCTATCTCCAAGAGAAAAGACGCACAAAGAATACTCCGTTCTGATTGATAAGTTTTCTTTAAGACCAATAGAAAAATATTATTCTCCCGTGTCAGTAGGCACTTTTCGTAAATAACAAATCAACAAGTAACACATTCGAATTGCACTTTTTTCCGAAATAAATATTTAACATTCTGATATTTTATTTATACTTTACGTTGTTAACTATTTTCATTTGTATTCGAATTAGCTTTCCTTTTACCATAAAAATACCTAACATATTATGGTACACAATTCCCCATTGACTGCATTCACACCGTCTTAAAAATTTCTCACGCTATTTCGTATAGCGTTTGTCAGTATAACAATGATCCACATATTTACTTTAGACCACATTCACGCATCATTCATACTACTAAAAACATATAAAAACTGTACTAACATAAATAAATAAAAAAGCCTTCAAGAAATAAACAGAACAATTCACGAAAACATTCTCTTTATAACATTACCGTCTGCTACTGCTGTACCATAACCTTAAAGTTGGAGGCAGGTTGTGAAATAAAAGTATCTTATTAAAGCAATTATGGTATAACGCAACAGAGCAGTGTTACCCTTTGAGAGGAATTTTGTTATGTTGACCATGTTGTACCTAACGGAGGTGGCTTATCGGAAATCAAAGTCAGAATTACGTAAATATTTGAACCGTACAAACAATATTTTACCTATCTACACTGTTCAAAGAACAAGGAAAACGGTCGCCAGCCTAATTAGGCAAGAGAATGATTGACATTCTTGTTCAAGAAATTAAGTATGAGTATCTTTAACGGACAAACACAACCTATATTTTGCCACAGGCGAGTGCAATGAAATCTGACACCTGCATATGTTCACGGTTAAGATTGGAAGCTGATAGAACAGGACAGACTATTTTCATAAATATAACAGATGACGAAACACACTATTACCTTCAGGGCTTATTGAAACCGAATACGTTTTATAACATTATTATTAATATTCACTACAGAATCATAAAATGGACATAGGTTAAATATTAATGTTCAAACATTTTCATAACTGATATAAAATTATAAATGTAGTTCACTGCAAAATTATGAACTGGTCACAGGTTAAGTGTCTCTCAACTAAATACTATTCTATTTAGAATGAAAGTTAAATGGAATTCACTAACAGGTTACTTCTCACTGTCTTTTGAATAAAGAAATTGTTGTTTTCATAAATAGTGGTAAGGATAACCTGTGGATCTTATTACACTATTAATATGCACTCTCGATACCCATAATAAACAAGTGCTTAGCAAGCATCCAACTTTCCACAACTGCAATTCACGACTTTTACTGCAGTGAGACACAATGTTGAAAAATTTACAAGAAACTGACTCACATTTTAAAATTTACTACAGGCAGCACTATGATCACTAACTAAGCAAAATTTTATAAGCCTCAGTTTTAAGAGTTTTAATTTTTAAAAGAGACAGCAAATCGTCTTTATTACCACCGTCTTCTTCTTTCAAGTAAATGATTGAATAGGTGACTTTGAAACTAAAAAAAAACTTTAAATTGGATTGTTTCCATCACTGTGAGGATTTCACAAGACTACATTTACTACCTTCCACAATTTCACTAAATCCACAGTAATCTGAATACTCTCTTCTTACCAAAGATCAAACAACATTATTTGATTAAATATTTGGCTCTGAGGCTTTCATTTTTTCACAAACTAGGACACTCGGTAATCATAGTTCAGATGGAGAGGAACCTGAGAAGTGTTGTGATAGGGAAAAGATGAAGGTAGGTACATGAATTCAGTTATAAGTTACCTTATATTTGTGCACACTAAAACATCCAATGTGCTGATCCTTCACTGTACTTTACTGTAGTGCTCCATTAGAATGATTGCGCAATGTGGTGGCAGCTGCATATTGGTTGGTGGATTTGCAGGCAGAATTTCTGGACTCTGTCCCTTCTTGGTGGAGATGATAGATACCAATTCCAGAATAGTTCCAGCTATTTATCCATCCATCCGAAGCATTGGTAAGCGGCAGGAAAAGCCTCTCGCGGAACCAGCACAATATACTACTTTTACATGGGCAGTGCACAGTTTGGTAGCTCGTCCTCGACTGACTCTTGGTTCCACCTTTTCTACCTAGGCCAATCACAATTTGCGCGCGCTACACAGTTCTGTTCCGGAGGGGAACCACTACAACTTTTTCATACAAATTAGTTAAGAATCCTAGGTGAAGGTCAGCAGTTTATATAACAGTAACTAAACATATTAAACAGAACATATCATTTGCACATATAGGTAGTTCTAAACAAAATTATTTAAACAAATTCCAAATATATATATTAAGTTTTGTCTCCCTACAATTGGGACAAAGAATTTAAATGACAGATATACTACATTGCATAGAATCAAACGCCGGCCGCGGTGGTCTCGCGGTTCTAGGCGCGCAGTCCGGAACCGTGCGACTGCTACGGTCGCAGGTTCGAACCGTCCTCGGGCATGGATGTGTGTAATGTCCTTAGGTTAGTTAGGTTTAAGTAGTTCTAAGTTCTAGGGGACTGATGACCATAGATGTTAAGTCCCATAGTGCTCAGAGCCATAGAATCAAACCATGACATCAAAGTTTTTTACACAGAAAAGAGTATACAATTTTGTGTTATCGATTCAATCAAACAACATTTACAGAAGCTCAACGATGTCACATTAAATAAAACAAAAGCAAAATAAATCAGTAGAGTATTAGAGATATGGTGTTACATCTTGACCTGTTTCTTGAATGTCTGTGCGCTACTGTACTCTGGTGGATGAAAATTAGAACTACGTACTCGACTGAACCCGCTTCAGACCATGTCACTGTACACGCATGAGTCATTCTCCTGATACACAGGTTCCAGACCGGAGAGTGTTTTTTATGCAGTGTCTCTTTGTATCACTTCTTCTTCATAATTTTTGTACCACTATTGAACAGAAATCAAAATTTTTTATGTACAATGTATACATAATCTCCACATTTATTCATATTCCTTTCATAATAAATGTTTTTCATTTGTATCCAGGTATATTTTTCGTCATATTTGTTAAACTTCCTTCACCTATGTGGCCACTGTATATCTCTTTTCCTGGCCACTACACTTTAGTGTTCATCGTCAAAATTTCCTTTATTAACTGCACTTGTCACATCCGGTTACTTTCATTTTCCTACACTAACATAATTATGTTGTCACTTCACTCCATTACAATCTGACCCCCACTTCTTTCGCCATAAAACGTATTTCGTCATAAAACACCATAAGTCCCTCTGACACCCTCAAACACTTTACCTACACTGAGAGAGAAGAAAATTAAAGATGACAGATTGAGCTCAGAATGACAGAAGAGAAAGATAGACAATATGAAAAGAAACTCGAGCACCTGGTGTTCGTCAAACACCCAGCATTGCACAGGTTGACAAGCCCTCTGAGGCCTCCAAGCTTACCTCACATCTAACTCTGGACTAATGTATCTTTTCAAATCAACGACATTCCTTAAGCCCAATGGTTTATACGATTTCCAGTATACCAATCTATACGCATTTGGGTGTGGTTTTTCAATAATCGTACATGAACCCATATATTCGTCCATAAGCTTTTTCGTTCCTGCACTAATCTTTTGTTGACATTTCCCTTGTTTTGACTAGCACCAATTCTCCAATTTGGAAATTCGTTGGTGGAGTCTTAGCATCATCGCGTCTTTCTCGTTCCAATGCTTTTTTCCTAATGTTCTCTCTAGCAATATTTCCTTTACACTTAGTGCCATGTCTACAATAACGAGAAACTCTATCAGTTCAAACAGTAAATTATTTGGTCTTGCCCCCCCCTCCCCCCCTCCCCCCCTCCCACACACATCAATTCATATTGAGCGAACCATATAGCCTCATGGTTATATTATTATCACATCTTCAAAATATTCTATATGTTTTGCCTGAGCCATATGTTTTCTATGGCAGTAAGTGCGACATAATCTTTTCAATTCCTTCACGATCGTTTCCCACATATTTTCTTGCGGAAAATATGCTGAAATCTGTATGTGCTCAGTTTTTCGGCTTTCTAAACATTCTTTAAATTTATTGGAAACAAACTGCGGCCCATTATCAGACAAGATAGCTTTCGGGACTCCTACAGACCAGAAGTAGTCTTTCTGCAAATTATTTACTAACAATTTTGCATAAGTCTTCTTAATTGGGTATAGGTTCACAAATTTTGTGCACCCATCCACCAACACCAAAACGTATTCACAACCACTTCGAAACACAAGTAATGGACCGAAAATATCACAGGAAACAAGGTCCAATTTATTTTGCAGCTCAACACTTTACATTTGGCCTTGAATTATTTTATTATTTGCCCTGACTTTTTGGCAGCTGTCGCACATTTCAACTCTTGCTTTTACACGCCTCCACATGTTATTTGCAGACCGTACTTTTGCACGCATAAAGATCTCCTCGTTAGTCTGGTGTGTTTCAGTTTGCACGTCTGCAAATATGCCAACGCCCTATGGTCGCTGTATACAATTACTTTGTGTCCCAACAGGTATTGTTTAAATTTTTCCAAGCCAAAAATGATCGCTAACGTCTTTTGTTCCGATATGCAATAATTTCTCTCAGATTGTTGAAAGGATCTGCTCGCGAATGCAATGGTTTTATGAATATCTTAGCCTCTTTCTTCATACACTTTAAACAGCTCTACTGCAATACCATATCCACACCCATCTGCCACTAAGCAAAAAGGTTTGGAAAAATCGGGGTGACGAAGTATTCGGCTATCACATAAGGCGTTCTTTAGTTCCTCAAATCAATATGACATACGTTGGTCAATTTGTATTGTACATCTTTTTTTCAACAGTTTTTTTGAAAATGTTGCATTAAATAATTACACTGGTACCAAACGCCTGTAAAATCTAGACAATCCGAACACTCCTTTTAAATTCTTTTTACTATTCAGAGCTTTGTAATCCAGAATAGCCCATAATTTTTCAGCGGCTTGCATTATTCCTGTCCCACTAATAATGTCACTAAAATTTTTAAATCTTTCCTTTTTCAGTTTCAATTTTGACCGTTGTAAGGTAACGGGCGAGTTGCGGCGCGATATGGAAATATTCTAAGTTCAGAGTTGGCGGCCTCCGCTCGGGCCACTCGGGGGGACCACGTGGTCCATCGAGCACGTGACTGGGAATTCCTTGGTGATGCTGTGTCGATGAAAGAGAATTGTACGTCGCGAGAGCCAAAGATGGCAGACTTTGTGAGACCATAATGGCAGACATTTCGCTGTTCATATTCAAACTAATAGTAGCCAGAGGAATCATGATACCTCAAAAAGAAACATGTACATTACAATTATTTGCACTTCGATTCTGATGGTGTAATCAGATTTTTAATTTCTTTATTATTTTAAAGTTTAGTATCTGATGTTAAATTATACAAGTATCGCCCAAAATGAATTTCCAAAATGTAATCGGTTTATACGATTTCGTCGATCGACGTGTCTTTTGAAAGCTATTAGTGTAACCCTAAATTGCTATAAATTACAGGCATGTAACTTGAGTAGTACAAGAGTTATTGTAGGTCAAACTGGCCGATTACTATCGATCGCATCAGGCCATAAGTACTAGACAGTTACACGAAAAAATGGTAGCAGCATGCTTATAAATATATGTATTCGTCTATGACTTTGTTTATATCCAATATATACTATTCATGAAGAAATTGGTTAAATATTTACTGCGTTTTAGAAAGCACAGAGACATTAGGCTACTGGCCTACCTTTTGTTCTATTCCTTCGATATGTCTATTTAATTTGTATATGTATCTAATAATGTGTGTTATAGTGTGTTTATGGTCCAGCCATAGGAATATTTATTTAATTTCAAGTTATTTAAATGTAAACCCAGTATTTCGAATGTGTTTCATTGTGTTTGTGTGGGTGCATTGGCTTGAAGACATGGCGCGAGTGCTCTAGCCAATCACAGCGCTCGTGAATGTGGAGACCGGATGGAAGCGGGAGAAGAGTTCGGAGAGTCACGCAGGACACGAGAAGTGCTGGACGTGAAGTCGCGACGTACAGTTGCGGGAAAGACTTGGAGTGGAGCAGTTTGCACGTGATCGCAAGTGACAGAAATACTTCGGAGTGCCGAGTTGTGTACTTGTGAGATTTCCGTGGCTTCTGCAGTGAAGACGTAGTACGCGTTTGGAAGTGAATATCTCGAGAGCTATGTTGTTGTTCAAAACTAATTACGTGAAGTAGGAATCTATTGTTTCCCTGTTATTCAACTTATATTTTATGTAATTGCTGGTCCATCGACATCAATAAGTGTTTTGCAGAAATATACCACATTCTCAAAAGTACTTCTACTATCGTACTCACCATTTAAAGTCGTTAAGATAGTAACCTGCAGATTTTATTTAATTGCAATCTATCATTTATAAATTTCTACGTTACATTGGCGATTGCCGAGTGATAGGAACCTTCGACCATTCGATTCTTGTGTATATTCATATTGAATACTGTAGACTCAGCAGTCTTTGGCTTGTAATGCGGCAACTACGTATCGCAGCCCCTAGACAACGAAACCAGCCAAAACATCTAATATTTCAACTCTTGATTAGATTAGATTAGTTTTCCGTTCCATAGATTCGTACTGAGGAGATCCTCGTGGTTGTGGAACATGTCAATTACTTTTAATATAAAAAACTGAAATAACAATACTAATAGTATGAATATATATACAATATATCATTTGTTTCTATTAAAATATTCGTAAGTGGACTAGAATAGTATGAATGTATAAACAATACATCATTTGTTTCTATTAAAAAATTCGTCAATGGAGAAGAAGGAGTTGGCCACCAGTAAGTCGTTCAGGCTCCTTTTAAACTGATCTTCATTTGTAACTGAATTTTTTATGTTTGCTGGCAAATTATTGAAGATGAGTGTTCCTGAGTAGTGGACCCATTTTTGAACTAAAGTAAGTGCTTTTAAGTCCTCGTGCAGATAATTTTTGTTCCTGGTATTGTATGTATGAACTGAGCTGTTTGTTGGAAACAGATATATTATTTAGGACAAATTTCATTAAGGAGTAAATATACTGAGAGGCAGTAGTTAGTATACCCACTTCTTTGAAGAGATTTCTACAGGACGTCCGTAAATTTAACCCACATATAATACGTATTACACGCTTTTGGACTCTGAAAACTTTTGTTTGACTTGAAGAGCTACCCCAAAATATTATACCATATGACATTATGGAATGAAAGTAGGCAAAGTATGCAAGCTTTTTCATTTTTATGTCGCCTATGTCTGCTAACACTCGAATTGCAAATACAGATTTGTTAAGGCGTTTCTGCAGGAATTTAAGACTGTCATCCTCTTCTATCTCCTCTTCCTCATACTTTATGCATATGCTGGGTGGAAACCTCGTACAGGTTCTGAATTGCATATAGTGAGTCTTTTCGAAGTTTAATGTCAGTGAGTTGGCTTTAAATCATTATTAATATCCATGAAAATATCATTAGCAGATCTTTCTAGAACTACACTCGACATACTATTTATTGCAATACTTGTGTCATCTGTAAACAAAACGAACTCTGCTTCTGGCAGTGTAACTGATGAGAGATCATTAATGTACACAAGAAAAAGCAATGGCCCTAAGATGGATCCTTGTGGGACACCACATGTAATTTCTTCCCATTCTGATGATGACTGATGACTTAATTCACTAGTCCCTTGCACTGACACCCTTTGTTTCCTGTTAGCGAAGTATGACTTGAACCATTTTGCAGCACTGCCCATGACACCATAGAATTATAATTTATTTAAAAGGATGTCGTGGTTCACACAATCGAATGCCTTTGACAAATCACTGAAAATACCTGCTGCTTGTAACTTGTTATTTAATGAATTAAGTACATTTTCACTGTAGGTGTAAATAGCCTTCTCGATATCAGAACCCTTCAGAAATCCAAACTGTGTTCTTGATAATATGTTATCTGTGGTCAGATGGCTGAGAAGCTGCTTGTACATTACTTTTTCTAAAATTTTTGAGAATGCTGGCAAAAGTGAAATCGGTCTGTAGTTTGATGGTATCTCTTTATCCCCTTTCTTGAATAGAGGCTTAACACCTGGATATTTTAGCCAGTCAGGAAATGTCCCAGTTAAAATTGACTGGTTACACAAGTAACTCAGAATTGTACTAAACTCACAAGAACATGCCTTAATTAACTTTGTTGATATTTCATCGTAACCACTAGAATGCTTTGTTTTTAAAGATTTTATTATGGAAGTTATTTCTTTTGGTGAAGTGAGTGACATATTCATGTACCTGAAGCTATTTGTAAAGGCTAGTTTCAGATATTCAAGGGCATTATTTACTGATCCTGACAATCCCATTCTATCAGTAACTGATATACAGTACTTGTTAAATAGATTTGCCACACTATACCCATCTGTTACTAATGTGTCATCTACCGTTATGCTATTTGCTCCTGTTCCTTTATGGTTCTACCAGTCTCCTCTTTCACTATATCCCATATTGTTTTTATTTTGTTCCCTGTCATCGCTATCTTCTTCTCGTAGTGCATTTGTTTAGATGTCTGAATTACTTTTTTTAATATTTTACAGTATTCCTTGTATTTAGTTAAATCATCAGCAGTGGAGCTATTCTTGGTCGGCAGATACATTTTCCTTTTTGTCTTACAGGAAATCTTTTTTCCTTGTGTAATCCATGGTTTTATTATAGACTTCTGTTTAATTTGAGTAACTTTTAGAGGAAAAGTTCACCCTTCTCCCTCTTTAACCTGTCCAGATCCTCCCTTGCCTTATCTAGGTCAGCTTGAAGAGCTGCAGTTTTCCCTTCCTGTTCCAGTATTTTCCTATCTCTACCGCAGATCCTACAATACCACTGGTGAGCCTCATTTATGTCCCCAATTTCCCACGCCACTACATTCGCCCCAATGAAAGAAACTACAGCACCCATCACACCATACCCCGGAACTAACGATCCTATGGCATGTCACACACATCTCACTCATGGTAAAAACAGAAATCGTATAAACTGATTTAAGTACTGACTAAAACGTAAACAAAGGACCCTAGAAACAATTCAGGCAGATATAAATAAATTGAAAGAGTACTGAATAAAAGAACTGGTGATTGCATATAAGTTTAAGTCACTGTTTACTTACGATACGCGTGAGTGAAATTACGCCTAAAATCCGTGCTATAGGCGCGAGAAGGAAAATAAACTTCTTACCCCGTTTAATCTTCATCAACACTTCACTAACACTTCCACTAATGTAACAACACTTATATTTATACCAACTGGAAACGTTTACCTATAAGTTTAATTCACTGCTTACTTACGATTCGCACGAGTGAAATTAGGCCTAGGCTTCGTGCTTACAGGCGCGAGAAGAAAAATACTCTTCTTACCCGTTTAATCTTATTTTATACTTCACTAACACTTCCACTAAATTAACAACACTTATATTATATTTATAACACCTGTACACGTTTAAAAATAGCTTAATAACAACGCTTTTTGTAATTATTTAGTGTAGCAAATACTCGAAGAGTCAGAGAGTACTTAGTTGAGGGCCACTCATTTCATTTTTTTATTTGAAAGCCCGCTATTGTGGGTTTCTCGTCCGGGATTTGGGTCCTGCAAAGTGGTACTTCCTTTGCTCTCTGTTATTCAGCGTACTATGCGAAGTGTAAAAAACTTTGCAAAACCAGTAGTGATGTGTGTAGAGAGAACCACTCACAAAACACAGTGTGAGATCGGTTTTTTTCTTCCTAATTAGGTTTCTGGAAATAGTAAAATTACGCAGTAATTTTCACAACTAACACATGCTATCGATAGAGGTCCTAATCTGTCACATTAAAGGCAATTTACGTGGGGGTTCAGAGTCTAAATAAGTTGAGTTCAGGAACAGTAGCGGTTAGCGTGTTTAACGGACAGCGGTATCGGAGATGGTTGGTACACGCGTTAATCGGTAGCAGCTACAACTACATCACGTGACATTTCGAGTGGCGGACGCAGACCAACAGCAGTACGACGGCAGCTTCTTCGAGTACTCCAGGGCAGTCTTCAGTGTCGACTTCCACTACAACTGACGGCATCACCACGGCAGAGGGAACCATCTCAAATCAGATAAGTGCCTGCGCAAATAGTGAAACAGTGTTTAACTATGAAGTTCAAGCTCCACTTATAGATCTTGCGAATATAAAACAGTCACCTGAAAACGGAAGTGAACCGGTTAGTCCGAAATCAGAGCGCGAAAGTATAACTAGTAGGAATTCAGGAAAGGGGAATGAATGTGGGGGAGATATCATGTCTCAGCTAATGCAAATAATTCAGGGAATGGCAAATAATATCAGTACAATTCGAACAGATATGGGTACAATGCGAACTGTAATTGGTTCCGCTGTGACAGAGGAAGTTGAAAAAATTATGGGTAACCTTGAAAAAGCAATTCATGATAAATTAAAATGTGTCCGAGTGGATGTGGGAAAATTACAGATGAAGTTGTAATAGTAAAATCTAAAATCGAATCAGTGGAAAAATATCTTGGGGAAAAAATGGATAAGATACAGACGGAACTTGGAGGCAAGGTAAGTGACTGTATAAAAGCGCAAGATGCTCATAAGAGCGATATACATTTAGTAATTAGTGACATTGGCAATCGGGTAGGTGAGGGGGATAAAGAAGTGAGCAAGATTAAAGATAAAATAGAGTCCAGTATCACTAGTGAAAATGAATTCAAAAAACAAATGCAACACATAAAAACTGATTTAAATTCGTGAGCCTCTCAAAAGGCCATGCCGGTTATAAATATCCCTTGGGCAAATACCAGATCTGTGAAATGTTGCACAGATGGAATATATCACCAAGTAAATTTCTTGGCTGCGTGTGGGGACGCTTTTGTTCACGACATGTCGGACGAAGCGAAAATAAAATACGTTAAACGACATTTGGAGGGAGACCCACAGAGTTGGGCAACTGTTAAGTGTAGTTCGTGCGAATCATATCAAGAGTCTGAAAAATGTTTTTTGAACAAATTTTGGAGCGAGGCAAAACAGATCCAAAATGAATTCTTAAACGGGCCGAGTTACAGGTGCGGTAATGGGACGATGAGGGATTTTGGCAAGCGTGAACTTGGCAAACTTATGCATGTAAAAAATCTGTTGGGGGTTTTAATGGAAATCACTACGTGAAACGGGTGCTTACCCGAAGATTTGCAGTGGGATCTTGTCCATAATCCATGAGATTCTGTGGACGAATTTATATAATTTGTAGAAAAATTAGAGAGGGCTTTGAAGTTCAAACCTCAGAGCAAACCGGTTGGTAGGTATCAAAATGGGAATCAAAATAATCACCACCAAGATAATAATCGTGAGAGAAATCAAAGGAATTCTCAGGGAGATAGTAGCTGGAATGAGCAGAATGAATGGAGAACGAACTGGGGTGATAACTTCGGTGAACGGGACCCAAGTAAAGAATGCAGATTTGATGGGGAAAATTCGCACGAAGTGCAATCCCGTAACAACCGGTCAGAAAACTGATGTTCGCCACATCTCAGATCCGGGGATGGCGATCTGAACAGGCGATGAAAAGGACTGGAGGTGATGTTAATGGTAGAAATGTTGATAGCTTTGGAGAAAGGCAACAAATATGTAATATGGAGGATGTTAAAGACAAGGGTTATATAGGTGGCTCTTTCAATAAACGCAGGCGTGAAATGACGGAAGCATAGATTTGTGAAAGATTTAAGTAAAAGTAATGCGAATAAATTTGCAGGGGATGATGTAAGCCATGAATGTGTGATGAATAAGTGTGTGAATTGTGATGAATGGTAAGACTCAGTGGTTCAAAAAGAAGTTAAAGAGGAGATGAATTCTGTGACAGCGAATTGTGTGGTGAGTTCCGAAGAGGTATTAGCAAATGGTAGCAATTGCATTAAGTATTAGTGAGTCTGCAAAAAGCGTCGATGTTAGTGAAGGTGGCGTAGCTTTGGTCTTGCCAGCTGCAAGTGAGGGTGATTGTGTTTCGGCGGAAAGCGTCAATGTTACTGAGGGAGACTTAGCATTGGTCTCGCCTGCAGTTGAAGTTAAAAATGTATCTGCGGTGGTAGATGATTTCTGTTTAAAGGACTAGTAATGGTAATTTCTGTGATGATGTAAAAGATACTGGTATTGATACTTCGGGGGAAGGAATTTACGCGTTTCTAGTCACAAATGAAGGCGAAACGAAACTTATTGATGAATGTGTGGATCTAAAACGTTTGTCAGAGTGTGAATGTGAGAATGTACATATAGTAGGATCGGGGGTTAATCTGAATGAAATGTGTGTAGAAAGGGCAGTATGTGCTGATTTTTGTCCGATCACAGTGGAATGTAGCAAGGCTGGAAGTCACAAAATTGTACGACAAGGTAGCAGCAATTAATGTAATGCAGCGGTGGACGATAAAGTTTTGTACGATTCACGTAAAGTTAATTTGTCGACAGAGGAAAGTAAGGTTTCTGATGTAATTTATGTAGTGATTTATATGGTGTATCAGCTGATAAAGTTGCTGAGATGAACAATTATGGTGATGGTGGTTTAGGCATCGATGTATTATTTCAGGAAGATGAAGTGTTTAACAGTGAATTGATGTGTAATTTTGTTTAAGCTGGAAGTATCGATATTTTGGAGGGGAAAAACAGCAAAGTCGTGCATGCTGTGGGTAGTGAATCGGCGAAATCTATGGAAGAACTAACAGAAAATTTAGAGAGGGCTGAAGTAAATAGTTTGGATGGCGATAGTTTGTGTAATGAACTGGTATATGAAGGAAGAGTGTGATTTCTACTGAGACTGATTGGCGTTGGTACGTAAGAACGTTACGGTCGTTTCTGCCACATATGTGGAAACGAGAGAAATTTAAAACTGCTAAGGTTATGTAGAGAAAGGGCAGAAGTGAAAAGCTGTTCTAATCTGTAATTAGTGGTAATACTTCTGGGAGGATAATTTATATGTATATTTGAGAATTCATTAGCAATTTAATAGTTTATTGTGGCACTGTACGTGTGCAAATAGGGGTAGTTTAGGCACTGAGGGTGCGTGGAGGTCAGTGACCTCGTGGAATTAAGTCAAATATATTTTGATTTATGCTTTGTATAAGAGTGTGGCAAAGAATTTAGTGGTCAAATGGAAGGGTATTAAAACTGTAATTGTATATGCATGCAATTTTGGTGTGTGGTGATAAGAAGAATTGATTAAAGTCAATTAAACAGAACTTATGGGAATTTGAGCTTACTGTGATTCTACCATTTGCCTTGTGACTTTGTTCCTAAAGTATGGTTTTTCGCTGGAGGGAATCCTTAGCGAGGATCCTGGTTGGGTGTGGCAAATGGTTTGTTGAGGGGTTTCTATTTTGGTGTTCGTTGTAGACAGGTTTGTCACAATAAACCGTGGAGCTCGATTTCAGAGGCAGACACGATTTCTCCGAGGCAGTTAGTCAAAAGAGTGATATGAGTTGATCAATACTGCGTGCTAAAAATCCGAGTGAGCGTGTGTAGTGCGACGGAAAAAAATAGTGCATGAAGGACCCTTAGCGCTGAGTGAGTGGCACGAGAAGTGCTTACAAAATAGCACATAATGCATTTAAAAACTTTATTGCTTGTCCAAAAAATTATTTATGCATAACTGAAATACAGACATTTATTTAGTATGCCGTTTCGTTCATTATTTGTGTTAGTTTAAGGAGAGCCAGTACGATCCATCTCCTCCATGTTAATTTTCGCAAATAGAAGGAACATTTTTTCTAAAATTGTTAAACATATTGCTCTGAAATGTGGACTACATGTTCAGTGAATATTTCTCTACGAATTTATAATGCCATGTTAAGAAATATTTATTGGTTTTTGTTTTACAATTTTTTAAACAGATGCTTATTTTTTTCTCTAAAATTTTGCACTTTTTCTTCTATAACTCATGAATTATACAATATTTTTTACAATTTCTTATAAAAATGAAGGAAAAGAAGTAAACCATATTGTGTATAGATTTCATTGATATGCTGTTAGCAGTTTTTGAGAAAATGTTCCTCAAAGACGAAAATTTTAAAGTTATGGGAAATTTCTTACAAAGTTTTTAATACATTCCTTCTCCATATGATGGATTATCAGCATCCTCTTCTTTTTCGAGTGTTAGTTTCCTTTTCACTGGTCTTTTCTTCCCTTTTGCTGCATGTTGTAGGCTTTTGTCTCTTCTTCCTGCAACTCTTAGTTTTTCTTCATCAATTAGGCGCATTGTGGAAATGGTGTTGTGTCCTGGTTGGAAACCTAAAAGTTTCAGCACATCACACTTGATAATTTTGCTTCATTGTATGTTGCCACTGTATCATACAGTCCAAAATGCAATGTTTTTATCTGTAAAAACACTCTTTTGGGAATCCTAATTCAAATTAAATTATTTTCACTTTCATTTGGAGTTTGTGTTTTCCCATGTAAACACTTCTCCAATAAACTTGGCAGTGATAAATCTCTGAATATGGGCTTAATTACAACAGTTACAGCATTTGGCAAACTGTTTTTATGGGCATATTCCTTTCCTGATCGGTACTAACACCATGTGGGGCACAGTGCATGTTGTGGGTGCTCATTTGTGGATGCAGTATGAAAAAATAATGCCCATACTGCTTTCCTCATATGCTCAATGCTTCTTATATTTTGCCAAATTGCACACCCATAATACCTCTGCAATCTATCAATTGCTTCATCTGTCAGTCTTCCTCTTCGTCCAAGGGTCTTACCTTCACTAAGCTTCTGGGATTCTGATGTCTGCTTCAGTTTGCGCAAGCGAGTCCCCATGCGCTTCTGCACATGTCAGATGCTCTCCTGTTTTTTAACGTGAATTTCATTGCCATAAGGTTTCAGTTCCTCTACAGCTTTATATCCCTTAGAATCACCATCTCCTATATAGTTAGTGTATCGTACATTATACCACTCCTGTGAATTGGAAAAAATTGCTTTCACTCCCTCTACTTCCATCGCTCCACTCGTGCCGTGAAAATTTGCATTACAACTTTCACTATGTTCGTCCTTGGTGTAGCCCTTACATCTACAATGTTTTCAGAGAATAGCAACATCAGTTACTTTGCAGCTGTCTCCACTGGCAGCTGTCACAACTCCATTTAGAGATTTATGACCTTTACGTTGCCATGATCCATCTAAAGCAACAGATAAATCTCTACAATTTCCATTATCTGTCACAGCTTCTTCAACTGCTTTCTTCATTGTTGCTTGAGTAATATCTTCAGCAGCAGATCCCACCAATTCATTATAAAATCCAAACTTGGTTGGTGGTTTTGGCAAGTTCATAATTCCACATAACATTGTCCCTGCAGCACTGCCCTTGCCAGTGCAACGCAAGCCATACGCTAGCCTAACATTTATATCATACACCTTCTTTCCACTATTACCACTACGAGGAATACTGTTAGAATTAGAAACGAAACTTCTGCAGCACATCTGTTACACTTCAATAACATGTTACATGCCAAACCAATGTGTGAAGTCATTTTCACTTCCAGTTCTCTTTCTTTGCAAACTTGGCAGAATACGTTATGTTTCAAAATATTAGAGAGCAAAGAAATTTTGGAAGAAGTTTTATCACATTCATTTGGAGTATTCGGTGAAGCAGTCTGAGCAGCATCTCCCTTCGAAACAACAAAAGATTTATTCTTCCATTCATTCTGCCTTTTCTTAAACACTCGATGGCTGAAACGGGGCATATTGATATCCGCAAACCAAATACGTAAAACAGGTACGAGTAAAATTCGTCAAATACGCACAACTGAACAGCTAAACAATACAAAGTAAACTCCAAAAGTCAACACACATGGTATAGCGTTTATATTTCTTGATATGAACAGTTACTTGTCGCAGAGATAAAGCGATACAACATTGGAAAACAAAACACTGTCTAATTCCGCAAAGATACCCTGCTTGCAGCCAGAGAGCGGCGCCGTCAAGGTGGCGCACCAAGTCGCTACAAACGTTTACGCGGCGCGTCAACTTTACAGCGATAAAAAACACACTTAGAATTCACTTAGAAGGGAGAAACTTGATTTGTTTTATTCAGAAACCTCAAAATAGTTTTGTAATGAAAAACAACCAAAAAACGTTAATTTTGTCATTTTCATCATTTCGGCTCCCCTTAAGTTTATTTCGAAATTCATGCTTGTTTATGCATAACTGAAATTCAGGCATTTATTTAATATGTCGTTATCTTGATAATTTGTGTTAGTTTATGTTTATTTCGAAATTCATGCTGCTCCCACACCACTACAGAAAACTTGTAGCACTATTGGCCTGGCGTTTTAAACACTTAATTCTGTTCTTTGAAATTTGTTTCATATGTACTTGTATATACTAAAGGGTGTTACTTCTGAACATTATTTCAAACCAGAATATTAATAAGTGGATGTGTGTGAGGTAACGGGTGAGTTGTGGCGCCCTGGAAATATTCTAAGTTCAGAGTTGGCGCCGGCCGGAGTGACCGAGCGGTTCTAGGCGCTTCAGTCTGGAACCGCGCGAACGCTACGGTCGCAGGTTCGAATCCTGCCTCGGGCATGGATGTGTGTGATGTCCTTAGGTTAGTTAGCTTTAAGTAGTTCTAAGTTCTAGGGGACTTATAACCACAGCAGTTGAGTCCCATAGTGCTCAGAGCCATTTGAGCCATTTTTTTGCTTGAAGACATTGCGCGAGCGCTCAAGCCAATCACAGTGCTCGTGAATGGGGAGACTGGATGGAAGCGGGAGAAGAGTTCGGAGAGACGCACAGTACACGGAAAGTGCTGGATATGAAGGCGTGGAGCAGTTTGCACGTGATCGCGAGTGACAGAAATACTTCGGAGTGCCGAGTTGTGTACTTGTGAGATTTCCGTGGCTTCTGCAGTGAAGATGCAGTACGCGTTTGGAAGTGAATATCTCGAGAGCTATGTTGTTGTTCATAACTAATTACGTGAAGTAGGAATCTATTGTTTGCCTGTTATTCAACTTATATCTTATTTAACTGCTGACCATCGACACCAGTAAGTGTTTTGCAGAAATATACCACATTATCAAAAGTATTTCTACTATCGTACTCACCATTTAAAGTTGTTAAGATAGTACCTGCAGATTTTATTTAACTGCAATCTTTCATTTATAAATTTCTACGTTACATTGGCGATTGCCGAGTGATAGGAACCTTCGACCATTCGATTCTTGCGTATTCTCATATTGTACACTGTAGACTCAGCAGTCTTTGGCTTGTAATGCGGCAACTACGTATCCCAGCCCCTAGACAACGAAACCAGCCAAAACTTCTAATATTTCAACTCTGAGTAAGAGGGTACGTAGTTGAGGGCCACAACACATCACATTTTTCCGTTTTGAAAGCCTGCACTCTTCAACAGCGTCCGAAACTTTATTTAACCATACACAATGTTCTTCCCCATGTGACAGTCGAAATTAGAACATCATATACATGCACTGTTATTTTCTTAAGTAATTCATCCCCCAACACTTGTGACGTAGCTCTGACAAATGCACACACACTTATATTTAAACCAAAGGGTACCAGCTTATACTGATAGCAACTGCTTTCAAATAAAAAAGCAGTATATTTTCTACATTCACGGGCCAGTGGCAGATTCCAATAAATACACGTCACGTTCATGGATGTAAAGTAATTGATCCCTTAAATTTTGGCAGTAACTCTTCGATGGTTTCTGGAGGATCACTTTCTGATAAAACTGTTTTATTTAAAGCCCTAGCGTCCAACACTAATATTCCGGATCCATCTTTTTTCGTTACTATAATCACCGGGTTGTTATACATGCTCACAGCCTTTTACACATTTCCTCATTTAATCATATTCTGTATCAGATCTCTAACAACTTCTCTGTGTCGTTTAGCGATAGGTATTGGGATTTTGAAAAAAGAAGTGTCATCTTTTACATGTAAGTAGCATTCATATTCCTTGACTAAGCCAAGTTGATCAAAGAAAATATTTTTGTGATCTAGTAGCACGGCTACTTCTTCTTTGGTCAAATTATTTTTCCGAAAAAATGGTACAACCAGATATTTCAAATTTGTTTCAAAAATTATTACATTTCATTAAAATTTAACCTCCCTTTCTGCTGGTTAAAGAAATCTACGACAATTAGCATTTTTATACATAGATCAGGGATTATAAGGAAGTTATGGAGTACTTGCGCACCATTTATTTTTACTGGCAACAGAACTTCGTGTTGAACATGTTTTTTAACTTTTCCTGTAGCCACAATTATCTGCATCCCCATTATTGGCATTATTACAAGTTCATTTCTGTTTGGCAACGATTCTAACCAACTTTTACTCACAGCACATATATCATTGGCACTATCTGCTGGACACTGTACTTCTTCGTTACACATTTGCAGACTAATTACTGGCTGACTCAACACCTTTCTTTCATTGCTAGTGTCAGAAGCCTCCTCCAACAAATCGTTCATAACCTTCCTTCTATGGAAACCTTTCCTGTTTCCAGAAATTACACAGATTTTTGCAGAATTACCCTCGTCACTTTTCTCCCCAATACTAACTAGTCTGTCCACTAATGTCAGCCCAAAATTTTTTTCCGGCGTTTCACCGTTCTCCATTTCTTCCCTTTCTTTCTTTTTTCCCCAATAAGTCGGCTGAACCCCATTTTGGTCACCATTTTCCTGCGTCTCCCTTATAGTCTCACAAACGTCGTCATTTGTAGAAGCTATTATTTCTTCTACACTGACATCACTAATCTCGTGCAATTCTGCAGCATCTGTACTTTCTCCTTCCCCAGAACATGACTCGACTTCAATTTGGTTGCTAGAGACTTTCTGCCAATCAAGTTCTGTCGCATTTTCCGCTATCGCATCATCCTTTTCGTCTGCAACACAATGCTTATTTTGTTTATGTCTGTTTAAAAACTCCCCTAAACCTCCGTTAAATGCACAGATATTTATGTAGTTCGTTTCGTCTTTTGTTACTATCTTCTTCTGCTCCTCATTTATTATCCCTGTCTGTTTAGTTCTAACACGTACAAAGGGTTTTGCTAGCGGGTTCTGATTACAACTTCCCTTCGTGTAAATGCCCTCCCCCTCCCCCTTTCACAGACGGCATTTAGTTTAACGGATTCTGGGATTCTGTATCATTTCTTACGTTTATCCCCATTTGCTGTCGCCTTGGCGCAACATTATCCTCTCGCACCAGAGACTACGGCCGACAATTGTGCACCTGCTCCCCATTATTTCGCCTTACATTTGCTGAATAGCGCCACGTCCCGGCACCTCTGCTCCTGCTGTTTCCACGGTACACTTCAATTCTGTTAACGTTTACATTCTGCTGTGGTTCTGCATTATTTGGTAGTCTAACATTACGATTTGCATGCTCCTCCTCATGCAGTAACTTCTCAACTGTTTCCAAATAACTAATGAATTTATGAACGTCATACCTCGGAGCTCCAATAATTTTGTTTCGCCAGTTCATGGGCAGTTTACCTTCCAGGTCCATGACAATTTGTTCTGGCTCGACTTTGTTGTTTAAATTTGTTATGATGTTTCAGACTATTCTGCTACAAAACTACACCCACTACTGTTAGTTAGTTCCATGTCTGAGGTTAATTTCAACTTGGCACAATCTACTGCTATGCTCATCAAACTTACTTTCAACCTCTTCTACCTGATTAGTTAGTTGAAGAACATTTTCTTCAGACTCACCCACTCGGTCAGACACACGTTTTACTTTATTCATACATTTGGCATATTCAGAACTGATTTTACGGTCTAACAATTTGTGATGCTTTACACATATGGACTCTACACCGATATTTTGACCTCTACTTTCTGTACACTTTCTTTCATCAAATCTACGCTTTGTTTGTTTCCAATAGCAACATTCTTCACGGCATCTGTTAATTCACTTTTTACAGTTTTAATGGATTGTTGGCAGTTATCCTCAGCTTGAAAGATTTTGCCATGTACTTTACTTTCTAACGACTTCAAATCATTTTTCCACATTTCTTTTAAAACCGCACTTTGTTTTTCAAGTTTTTCATTAAAATCACTAGTCTGCTTTTCAATTTTTAGATTAAAATCACTAGTTTGCTTTTAGATTTTTTCATCAAGTTTACTGATTTTCTGACCAATTGTGTCATCCAAATTAGTATTAACATATTTTATAGAACCCATTAATGCTGCAAACATTTCTTGCACACTTCCAGGTTCTATTTTCCACATTACTGTTTCCTGTTTACCACGCTCCGCAGGTACTATACCAAATTTGGTATCCACGTTTGACACATTTGATTGGGTAACACCACTAACATTGTCATCACACTATTGGTTGTTACCAATTTTATGCTTAATGTCACTTTGAGGATATCCATTATCTCCACGAGTTACATTAACTAACATACTTGAAGCAGATCCTACTCTACTTCCCGTAAATAACAAAGAAATCTTGTCAAAAACCTCCTCTTTTACCTAACATCTACTCCTTTCTTTTGCTGAATTTCAATGATCCATATGGGGCGGGCTCGCAGCAGCATAGGTGCCGCTCTTCAGCCAAGGGACAGTACATGACAGGAAGACATTTAAAACAACGAAAAGGAGGGAATATGGCGAAACAGACATATGAAAGGGGAAACATAATGTAAGATAGCGTAAAAGGGGGTGTCTGTAAAAATGGTGATAAAAATCTAAAAAATGTACGCAAAAAAACCGCACACTGTGATGATTAAAAGAAATACAAGACAAAGTACGGCTGGAGCATAAAACTTGCGATGGTCGGCGTCGCAGATAACAATCATAGACAGAAACACTATGTACAAGTCCAGCACATGATTAAAATCACAGCTCTTTACATCACTGGAGAACAGCACACAACACTGACGTAGCACACCGACAACGATGAACAAACTGGGAGAATCTGCCAGGGGTAAAGAGACGTGGGAGAAGGGAAGAAAGGGGTGATGGGCGATGCTAGGGGGGGCCGAGAGAGGGGCAGATTGGCGGGGGTTCGCCAGAGGGGGCCAGAGTGGGAAGGATGGGGGAGGGAAATAGCCAAGGAGGAGGTGCAGAGACTCAGGGGAGGGGGAAAGGAAGAAAAATTACTCTGGGGGAAGGAGGGGAGAGGAGAATGGGGGGGGGCCCTGGCGATGGGGAGGGGGAGGGGGGGAACAAGGCCAGGCTATAGTTGGTAGGAATGGTAGATGTCACGGCAAAAGTTCATCATCCGGGAGGAGGAGGTGCTGGAAATTGCCCTGATGAAGTAGATGGAGGGTGTGGAGGTGGAGAGAGGGAGGGATAATGATATAGAGGTGCAGCAACAGGCGGGGGCGGAGAGGAAGGAAGACGCTAGGGGGTGGGTGGGATCAAGCATACAGACAGTGTGAAGGATGTGGATGTTCAGGATCACATGCAGTTTGTCTTTGTCGAAATGTCTGGGCTCAAACTGGTCTAGGGGTTAAACCGCATGTGTCATATTAAAAGTTTTATTGGGATCACCACGAAAATTTAAGAAACTTGGTAGATTAAAATTACTGTGTCTTCACTCTCTGCTTTACTATGGAATTAAATAGTTTCCATAAACGTTTCCCTTTATGGCTGACCTGAGGTCCACTATATTTAACACTGCTATGTCTCTCTCGTCACAAACAGCTCCTAAAGGCTCTCCCTATGACGTAGGTTCTCGTCTGTCTCACTCTCATACTACAGCACTTAGGCCTCATTCAGCACAATAGACATCTGAGAATTTCCCCATCTCGTGGCGAATCTGCGCTCTTTGTGGCACATGGTCCTGGACTACAGGGTTCGTTTCACAGTTCCTGGAGGCTGTCTCTTTTGGCCATATACTTAAATGAGAGCGACATGCTCGTTATCTCACACACCTCCACTTCATAACGTGGTGGTGTGCCATATATGTTATGAAGAGGCACCCAAATTTACAAGACACAAATTAATAATACAATAACATAAATATCCTAAGCGCCAGGTCAATAGTGTAATAATTTGTAGTGGTTCTGTTGCAGCATGCTTTAAATTTAAAGTAACATAAAGTATGACTTGCAGCATATTAATTAAATGCGAAATAAAACTCTACATTTATCAAAATCGAATGTCTATTGAAACACCGCGAAATATCAGCGCCACTGCGCTCAATTTTACAGAACGTTTTTATCACAACGGGGTCTCCAGCGGCGCTCCACAGATTCAGAGCCGAGTACCCCGTCGAAATTCTGTATTGCTCTGCATTCCATTGCCAAAGTTTTGCGGGAATAAAACTGTTGAAATTCGAATCGGGTGTAGATACCAGAAAACAGACACATTTCGAAACCCCCCCAGGATCTGCACTGAACACTTCCCCAAATGGAATCGATACAAACAGATCTAAATTTCACAGTAAACAATTGATTGACGGCGTTTGAAAGATACTCGTAAATTCTTCAATGATTCTGACGCGTTATTCAAGTCCCACTAGAGACATGCATCTCGTGACAGATTCCCAATCGACTTCATCGGCAAATTGATATTTTCTCTTAATTTAAATAAATCTCTTAGACTCAAAACTAACAACAAATATGAAAAAGCCTCACCCCTCGTTTAATTCCGTGCACTGATGCTGCGTACACAAATCGTTAGTCCATACAACAATAAATTATTTCCGTAAAATATTCTCGGATAAGTAGATAAACATACGTCTGTCTTCCTAGGTAAGCATTATTAATTTTCGTTTTCCCAATTTCTCCGATCTCCATGCATCCAAATTTGCGCGACCGTAAGTTTTAATTTGGAAATTTCAACAAACATAATACCATCCAAAAACTTAAGCCTAATACATAAATACATATTAATAAATCACTTTTATACCCCCAAAAACCTAATTTATACGCATACTGTGTACCGAGTTTTGACTTGGTATCATTCAGCAAACGATTGAGTTATCTGACCTCCTCGCACCCAAATGTGCGTCTAAACTACATTCATTCTCATAAATGAAGAATAATGTGATAAGTGGTGAAACAGCACTCTGGCGGGCGGTTTGCGGGTTTAAATCACCTCGGGGTATGACCATGCGGTGCATTTGACCTGCAGTCGTCGCACGGTGGCGCTGGCGGCAGTCAACATACGCAGAAGTGTGTTGGTGTATGTCAAAGTACGTTGCAGCGGGTAAGTGTGCAGACGTTTTAACACGTGCTAATGGTGACTGTGCGTTGAAAATGGCTCAAAGAACACATAGTGATGACTTTATGAGGGGTAGAATACTAGGGCGACTGGAGACTGGTCAAACACAGCAGGTCGTAGCACAGGCCCTGCATGTGCAACAAAGTGTGATCTCAAGGTTATGGCAACGATTCCAGCAGACAGGAAACGAGTCCAGACGCTACAGTACGGGACGTCCACAGTGTACAACACCACAAGAAGACCGATATCTCACCATCAGTGCCCGCAGACGGCCACGGAGTACTGCAGGTAGCCTTGCTCGGGACCTTACCGCAGCCACCGGAACATTGTCTCTAGACGACTGAACAGACATGGTTTATTCGTCCGGGGACCTGCAAGGTGCATTTCACTGACCCCTGGTCACAGGCTCGCCCGTAAAGCCTTGTGTCAAGAACAAAGTACATGGTTATCGGAACAGTGGTCCCAGGTTACGTTCACGGACGAGTCCAGGTATAGTCTGAACAGTGATTCTCGCGGGGTTTTCATCTGGCGTGAACCAGGGACCACAAACCAACCCCTTAATGTCCTCGAAAGGGACATGTATGGAGGTCTTGGTTTGATGGTGTGGGGTGGGATTATGATTGGTGCATGTACACTCCTGCATGTCTTTGACAGAGGAACTGTAACAGGTCAGGTGTATCGGGACGTCATTTTGCACCAGTATGTCCGCCTTTTCAGCGGTGCAGTGGGTCCCACCTTCCTCCTGATGGATGATAACGCGACCCCACCGAGCTACCATCGTGGAGGAGTACCATGAAACAGAAGATATCAGGCGAATGAAGTGGCCTGCCTGTTCTCCAGACCTAAACCTCATCGAGCACGTCTGGGATGCTCTCAGTCGACGTATCGCTGCACGTCTTCAAACCCCTAGGACACTTCAGGAGCTCCGACAGGCACTGTTGCAAGAATGGGGGGCTATACCCCAGCAGCTGTTCGACCATCTGATCCAGAGTATGCCAACCCGCTGTGTGGCCTGTGTACGTGTGCATGGTGATCATATCCCATGTTGATGTCACGGTGCATGCGCAGGAAACAGTGGCGTTTTGTAGAATGTGTGTTTCGGGACCGTTTTCGCAACTTATCACCAATACCGTGGACGTACAGATCTGTGTCGTGTGTGTTCCCTATGTGCCTGTGCTATTAGCGCCAGTTTTGCGTAGAACCACGTTGTGTGGCACCACATTCTGCAATTATCCTTAATTTATAAGCATGAGTGTATCTCTTTACAACTGCACAGATCTTGAGCCAAAAAAATTGCTTATACGACTAAACAACAAGCAAGCTATCATAAATCCTGAAATAAAACTGTGAAAATTATCTCTCCAAATAATCTTATAATCTAAACACAGCTACACTTATTTCATAACCTACTTTCTCCTTCTCAATGTACAGTCTCAACTGTGTCACATTTCTTAATTCTAGAAGGTTTCCTCAAACAGGGTATTTGAGTCGGTAGGAATTAGGATGCGGGCATTCTGCCACTACATATCCTGTTCGATCCACCCTTCAATTTCGTACTCGTCCCAAAATAGTTCATTAAATGCTTCTTTCTCCCCAATTTCATTTTTCTCGCTTCTGGACCTCTCGCTGTCTTAAACATCTCTCGAGTCCACAAATGAGGCAATAACGATCATAATGTTGTACCGTACCATCTTCAATCAGTTACAGTAGAATCACATTCCTATTTAAGATACCATTCTGCCGAAATATCACTTTCTATATTAGAATCAAACTCACTGTATTCCCCCTTAACATTATCGACAAAATTAGTAGCTACAACATCGTTATCATGAAATAAAGCATTACTTTTTACTTCCACGTCATTACAAACACCTTCACAAGCAGCACTAACAGCCGCTGATACATCATACAACTCGCTACATAAAACCTCAATTATCTCCATCGACAAATCACCAATATAAGAACCATTCACAGTTTAACCATCCTCTGCCATTCCATCACATAAATTGTAGCTACAGCGTCGTGCAATTTCAGAATCAACAGTACCATTAAATTCCGCTTCGTTTTGATGTAAACCTGAGCATAATACCTTTTCCTCTCCTACACACTCCTGCGCCACATTAATTTCAGATCACACATCAAATTCAGATCTACATTCATTCTCAAACAAACATTCAAGATCCATTTATTGACACCTATCACATTTCCGTTTACTCTCGTCCTGTTCATCGCCGATTTATTTAGCCATCTCCGGACCTGAGATGCGGCAAAACTTTGTTTCCCGATCACCCATTACGCTGGTTCATTTCGTGAGGGGCTGGTCCCTCAAATCTGCATTCTTGGTGTCGGTCCCTGCCGAAAAAGTATACATTCCCATTACCCCTTTGAAATTTATCATTCGATGTGTTCCTGTTACCGTTTCCCTTATCAAAACTGCTGTTTGCGTTTCGTCGATAACTTCCCGGATGTCTTTCGTAGTGTTTAAATTTCAACGTCCGCTCTAATTTTTCTGTAAAGTCCATAAATTCGTCTATTGACTTGCTAGGACTGTGCACTAGATCCCTCTGCAAATTTTGCAGTAACCGCCTTTTCAAGGTTGTAATTTCAGTAAGTGCTCCCAATGGACGATTCACATGCATTAATCTCGCTAGATCACGTTTACAACATTCTTGCATTGACACGTTCCCATATTTTTATGTTGGCCCGTTTAGAAACTCATTTTGGAGTCGCGTTTGCTTAGCTTCCTTCCAGAACTTGTTCAGGAAACTACTTTGAAATATTTCGTAGGTAGTGAACGTATCACTGTCTATTTTGCCCACGACTGCGGCTCACCTTCCAAACGTCTTTTCACGAATATCATCTGTGGTGTCACCGCCAGACACCACACTTGCTAGGTGGTAGCTTAAATCGGCCGCGGTCCATTAGTACATGTCGAACCCGCGTGTCGCCACTGTCAGGATCGCAGACCGAGCGCCACCACAAGGCAGGTCTCGAGAGACTGACTAGCACTCGCCCCAGTTGTACGACGACGTTGCTAGCGACTACACTGACGAAGCCTTTCTCTCATTTGCCGAGAGACAGTTAGAATAGCCTTCAGCTAAGTTAATGGCTACGACCTAGCAAGGCGCCATTTGTACCATTGCATGTATCTCAAGATAGTCTCACTTGTATCATCAAGAATGCTGTATACCAAAGGACGATATAAAAGTTAAGTGTTCTAGTAGCTACGTTCTTTTCTTTATCACATTCATTACGAATCCTGTTCCAGACTTCGCGCCAGTCGGCGTGTGTGTACGTGTGCCCTTTCGGCTACCCGTCTCTGTGGACTGGCTGCCTTGTCAGTCCACTACATCATCTTCGCCTCGTCGGACATTCCCCTTATAAAATCATTCCTGCATACTTACAGAAAATTTACTGGGTGATATTTCCCGTCGTCTCAAACCGTTTGAATGTTCCCGAGTTCATCCACGGAACACTGATCACGGTAGGGATTTGATGCGCAGCTAAAGAATTCAGTTCGCTTTTCATTTCATTGATATGCTTTTCAACTTCACCATTTTCAGTTTTAATGCCAGATTCTACTTGTTCCTTTATTTTATCTACTTCTTTCTCCCCTTTACCAATTCAAACGTATAAGTTGTCAATAGCCTCTGTCGTCTCAGCCATTAGAGCATCTTGCCTACTCATACAATTTCTAGGCACTTCAGTCCGGAACCGCGCGACTGCTACGGTCGCAAGTTCGAATCCTGCCTCGGGCATGGATGTGTGTGATTTCCTTAGGTTAGTTAGGTTTAAGTAGTTCTAAGTTCTAGGGGACTGATGACCTCAGATGTTAAGTGCCATGCTGCTCAGATCGATTTGAACCATACAATTTCCTACGTTGCCTCCCAGATCTGCCTGCAACTTCTCCATCTTATCACGGAAATTTTTCTCGTATTTACTGTTACATTATTAAAGATACCTAATATTCAGTCCTGAACCGATCTCACATTTAACTTTTGCAAGATGTCCTGCCTATCGAAGTTCAGATAATGCTTTTTAATGTTTCGTGTATCAATTCCTCGATTGCACCAGCAATTTTACCTACTTCGTCTTTCACAACCGAAGCTATTTCGGACTGAACGGAATGAATTTTTAACTCGTACGTCACCCATATCGGTTTTAACGGAATCAGTTTTGGATCCCAATCCTCTTACCGTTTGCATTAATTGCTACATCATGTCTCCCCCAAATTCATGCCCCTTGCATGATTTCGGAGTATTTGTCCTACTAAATTCACCGCCGATCTCGCTCTCCCGTTCCGACTTCGGACTGAGCGGGTCGCTAGCATTTTCGGACCCACACAAACTGGCCGACTACTTAATATTAGCAACGTCTGTTAATCGCGATTGAACTACAGAATCATACATAATCTCGCAATCAGCGCAGGTATTTAGCTTTTTAGTGCTGGGTCCTTCTGCCATGGTATTGCTGCTGATGTTGCAGTTGAAGCTGACGCTGAAGGTAGCAGAGCCCCTGCTGTGGTACTGCAACCGCCGCTGCGCGTTGAACCGCCGTAGAAGATGCCACTGCTGGCTGGAACCACGTGCTCTCGAAGTCGCCTCTTCTTCCGCGCTATTTTTTTGTCACTCCTAACGACTGGTAAAACTCGGTGCACAGAACTTTTGCAAAATTCGTAGTTCAGAGCCCGCACGTACGTTAGGTTAAGTTAGGTTAGGTTAGGTTAGTTTAGCACCGACGCAAAGTGCCTAAACAGCCACAGACTTGGGACCTGAATCACAGAATATCGTTAATTGTTAGAATTAACATTTTAATTTCACAACTATTAAAGAAACCTAATATTCAGTCCTGAACCCATCCCATATAAACTTTTGCGAGAGGTCCTGCCTATCGAAGTTCAGATAACACATTTGTAAACACTTCATTTGTAAACAGTTCAAAACCAATTCTAAGACTTTCCAGAGTTCGTATTCCACAACTAACGCTTTCCAAAATCCAATCATGTTTCAACACTTTGCAAGATTCTTATCCTTTAACTAACACTTTCCAAGTTCCCGGCTGTGGCATCAATTGCGAGCTAACATCCCAAAGATGTTCTGGCTCACATGCGGTTCCTCTTCGTCGACATGTCTTGGCTCGAAATCGTCTAGGGATTAAACTGCATGTGTCGTATTACACGCCCTAAATTAGACACTTGTGACCCTTTGGTTAAATTGTCTGGCTGGTGGCAAGTTTTCAAAATACAAAGTTAATATAACATATAATAACAGTAATAATGATATCGGGAACTAAATTATCGACCCATAAATGATGTAGGCCACACAGTTGCGATTTGATTAGAATAATGTTTATTCTACACTTGACCGCATATCCATTTCACACAGTTCGATTATTCATAATCTCATCTCGAAAGACAAGTTATCTACGCGAAAAGTTAGAGTTCACACCAGACGCGTGGCTGCTCACCGCTCAGAGACACGCGATACCACACAACGCGAAATTTTCTAAGTCTTTTCACTTCCTACCTACCTAAAGACCGACCGTCCGCTTTCTTGTCTCCACCCACACTGTCCCTCTGCCGGTCCCCGGTCGCATTTCCCACGCGCCGAACATCCTCACTCAACTAACTAGGGCAATTTCTTTTCTTGAAGCCGTCCGTCTGGTTGGCTGCAGTTCATTGTACATTATTTTACTTTTTAACATATTTAAATATTCAAAGCTTGACCACTTTCACGTTCTAAATAAAGTGACAATAATATCCATTTCATAACAAGCTTTACATTCATTTACATAAAACCAATACAATTTCCTTCTTAGCTTTGAATGTCACAGCCAGTAGTCTTGCACCAATGTGCTTTCTGATAAATAAATGAAGAACAAAAGTAACTATTATGCACTAAACTTCACAATAAATATTCTGTGACCCAATGATACAATAAGGTGTCATGCTGTCATCGTTCACTGTGTTTTGTGTGGGGAAAATGATGATCTGATGCTTATCTGTAAATTCTAATAATTTAAATTTACTATATCTTTCCAACAAATAAAGTTAGAGAGTTGATATTTACATTTGTCATTTTAATGGTGCGCTTCTATATGAAATGTCGATCGTTAAGATCAACCAAAGCGTTCAGATTTTTAGCATTCAGGTCATTGTCACAAAACTTGTTAATTTCACTTTAATAGTAAATTCTAAGCCATTGTAGATATAATCAATGTTCAAGTTTTATTGGGATCATCATGAAAAATTAAGAAAGATGGTAGATTCAAATTACTGTGGCTTTATTCGCTGCATTACTACAGAATTAAATAGTTTTCATAGATGTTTTCTTTTATGGCCGATCTTAGGTCCTCAATATTTAACAGTGCTGCGCCTTCCTGGGCACAAACAGCTCCTACGGGGTTTCCCTATGACGTAGGTTCTCGTCTGTTTTACTCGCACACTACAGGGCTTAGGCCTCATCACTTGGCCTCATTCAGCACTGCTGTGGACTTCCCCATCTCTTAGTGAATCTGCGCTCTTTGTGACACACGGTCCTGAACGACAAGATTCGTTTCACAATTCCTGGAAGGCTGTCTCCTTCGGCCACATACTTAAAGGAGAGCGAAATGCTCGAGGACGTATTTTATGATCGTCCCGGTAAAATAACAGACTTCGATTACTCCATTAAAGTGAAGCCACATGAGCCGATTAAGTGCAATACTTGTATAATTCCTATTGCAGATCGGGAAGCCGTCAGGGCCAGGTTAAGGCAAATGCTAGAATGGGATATTATAGAGCAGTGTAGGAGCGATTATTGTAATCCCATTTTAAGTGTAAAGAAAAAAGTCAAATCGGTTAGAATCGTGTTAGATGCGCGTCAGATAAATAAGGTAATTGTGAGAGAACTCGACCAGCCTGGTAACATGGACGAACCGCTGCGAAACTTTAGGGACATGAAATTGTGGTCTAGTGTTGACTTGACCTCAGGATTTTGGCAAATCCCATTAGCAGAAGAAAGCATATGCTACACAGCTTTCTTATTCGAAGGACGAAGCTACCGGTTTGAGGTTGTACCGTTCGGCCTCACGATTTCAGTGGCAGCATTTGTGAGAGCGCTAGGCCTTGGCTTAGGAGAATGCTTAATGAGTATGTTGGTGATATATGTGGACGACATTTTAATAGCGACGGAATCCTGATACGAACACTGTAAATTGCTGGAGGGAAAGCTTGTGGACTTACGACGAGGTGGGATGACGTTAAAGATTGCCAAATGCGAATTTGTCTGAGCACTCTTACATCTGAGGGACTTGGACCGAGTACCGAGCAACTAAAATCAATCAAGGATTGTAAAAGGCCAACCCACAGAAAGCAATTAAAATCGTACCTCGGATTATGTGGGTTTTATCGAAAATTCTTGGGGGATGGAAGAATGAAAAACCCAAATTTATGAAAATTATTAAAGAAAAACGCAAGCTTGAAATGGACCGAGGAATGTGAAAAGGAATTTCAGAACATAAAGGATAAACTGTGTGCGAGCAAGAGGCTCTATTATCCCGACATGACACTTCCTTTCTGTTTGTCGTCGTACAGTTCAGATTATGGGATAGGCTGCGAAATCTTTCAAGAAAAACAAATCGACGGGAAGACAGAACACCGGAGTGTGGCTTTCGCTAGCCGCATACTCAACAAACACGAACGTGGATACAGCATATCGGAGAAGGCGCTGCTTGCAATCGTGTATGGTTTCAAATAGTTCCGTATGTATTTGGAAGGTAGAGAGGTAACAGTGCTATCCAACCATAAGACCTTTAGCTTTCTGCAAGACTGTAGGATACTAAACGATCGTTTGAAGCGCTGGGCAATGTTCCTGCAGCAATTTAGTTACTAGATACGCTACATTAAAGGGACCGAGGACCGTATTGCCGATGCTCTGTCACTGCTGCCCGTTGGAGAGAAAGACAATGAAGGGGAGGAGACAAGGAACAAATTTCAGCTGCTGTACATGAAAGGAGTACCGGGGGTAAAAGAAATTCGTGCGGTACTGACTTCAAAGGGGTATGGGAACGTATACTTTCGTGACAGGGACCGACACCAAGAACGTAGGTTTGAGGGACCGGCATCTGACGAAATGAACCAGCGTAACGGGAGATCGAGAAACTAAGTTTCGCCAAATCTCAGGTCCGGAGATGGCAAAAAAAAATAAATAAATAAATAAATAAAAAATAAAAAATAAAAAAAATAAAAAGAAAAAGAAAATTGGCGATGAATAGGACGAAAGTAAACGGAAATATGATAGGTGTCAATAAATCGGCAGAAAGGTGTCAGAATTTTAAAATAAAATTAGTAAGAGATGAGGATCAAATAGGTAAATTTTGAAATCAGATCGTACGCAAAAGGCGTAATCTTAACATAATGAGTGATATCGATAAAGAGGATGACGACGATTTAGGGCTAAATGATTTGCTTTATGAATGTGAGATGAAAGAGTGTGTGAATGAGTATAACTGTGGATCCTACATCATTTATGGTTTGTTAATTTAGCTCGGGAGCTAAAGTAATTATTACTGTTGTTATACGTTATATTCACTGTGTATGTTTTATACAATTTCACAAACTTTCCATCAGCCAGAAAATTTAACCGAAGGGTCGCAAATGTCTAATTTAGGGCGTGAAATGCGACGTTTGCGGTTCAGCCCCTAGACGAGTTTGAGCCAAGACATTTCGTCGATGAGGAACCGCATCTTTGGGATGTTAGCTCACAATTGGTGGCTCGTCCGGACTTCATCGGCAAATTAATATTTTCCTTTAATTTAAATAACTCCCTTAGACTCAAAACTAACAACAATTATGAACAAATCTCACCCCTCGTTTAATACCGTGCAGTGAAGCTGCGTACACATATGGATAATCCATACAACAATAAATTATTCCACCAAAATATTCTCTCATTAGTAGATAAACATACATCTGTCTTCCTATATAGGCATTATTAATTTTCATTTTCAAACTTTCTATGACTTCCATGCACCCAAACTGGTGTGACCATAAGTTGTATTTTGGAAATTATAACAAACATAAAACCATCCAAAAACTTAAGCCTAACACATACATATACATAAATAGATGTATACTGTGCACTGGTTTTTCCTTGATACCGTTTACCAAATAATTGAGTTATCCACCCTGCACGCACCCAGATATGCGTCTAAACTATCTCTTTATAATTGCATGACCTTGTGCCAAAAATTTCTTTATGTGACAAAACTAAAAACGAGCTACAATAAATCCTGAAATAAAACATTGAAAATTACCCCTCCTAATAAAACCTCATTTACCTCCGTCGACACATCACCAACATAACTACCGTTCATTGTTTCACTGTCCTCTGCCTTTACATCACATAAATTATAGCTACAGCGTCGTGCAATTTCACAGTCAACAGTACCATTAAATTCCGCTGCATTTTGATTTAAACCTGAGCATAGCTCCTTTTCCTCTCCTACACGCTCCTGCGCCACATTAATTTCAGATCGCACATCAAGTTCAGACCCACATTTATTCTGAAACAAACATTCATCCACAATTTCGGGTTCACCTCCATTTGTAGAAAGATTCGCACAGATTTCTTCCTCTGAAGTATCAATACCACCAGCTTCGACTTTCGTAACTTCAGCACATAAAACATCATTACTACCTTCCTTCAAAAATAATTCACCTATAACCCCCGATACACACACAAATTCGTCAACATCTGACGAGACTAAGGCTACACTGCCCTTATTAACCTTCTTAACAACTTTCGCCGTCACAATATCACCTGAAACATCACCTTCATCACTATAATCGTTATCGCTGGTTAGTACCTCTTTAGAATTTTCTGTATCATCTAACTTCACCAAATTCAGCTCCACCTCAGTCTCCTTTTAGCTCATACAACTTTCATTGTGTGGATGATAGAGGATGGAATGATGAAGGATTTGTAGGTGTGGAGGATGGTGGAAGGATGCAATCCCCATGTCCAGCAAGACAGGAGTTTCAGGAGGAGGAGGTGGGAATGAGCATTCTGCTGGATGGTCAGGAGACAAGGGGTTCAGGTGAGGCCAAGGTATCTCAGGGTGTGGGTGAGCTGTATGGGACGACCATAAATGGTTATGTAGAAATCATGGAGAGGGAAGGAGCGGGTGGCGCAGCCTATGGTGGTAGCCTTGGCCATGGAAGGTTGATATGAAGGAACCACTGGTGGCACCAAGTGGTGAAGGTGGGTTTGGAAGGTGCATTGGGATAGTTGAAGGGAAAAATAGAGAGCCATGAAAGCAGTGTCATAAGCATATTGGAGGAGGTGTACAGGTGGGGGTGGCTTGGCCATATCGGCATGTAGAGGAGATAGAGGAGAGGGGAGAGGACGGAGCCTTGGGGGTACACCAACAGTGGGCTAACAGATATGGAAGTTGGTATCGGGGAGGGTGACATAGGAAGGACGGCGTGAGAGGTGGGAAGCGACCAGACGAACAAAACTGATAGGCAGGGTGTAGGTTTGGAGTTTAAAGAGGAGACTGGGATGCCATACACTGTCGTAAGCATTTTGGAGGTCGAGGGAAGCAAAAAAGCGGAGTGCCGGCAGTTAAGTTGCAGGGAGAGAAGGTGTACAAGGTTAAGGAGTTGGTCTTCGGTGGAGAAGGAGGGGCGCAAGCCACACTGGGTAAGGGGGAGGAGGTGCTGTTGATTAAGGTGGTGCTGGATATGACAAGAGAGGATGGATTCGCCTAAAGATGGAGGTGGGGGAGATGGGACGATAGGAAGGGGCGATGGAAGGGGGTTTCTTGGGTTTGAGGAATAAGAGGACATGGGAAGTCTTCCACAGGTCGGGGTAGAAGCCAGTGGACTGGTTACTGGACCTGATCACTGGACTTGGTTACTGGAATTGAGTAAGAACTCAACACAACCCAATTAAACGATGTGAAGTTCTTTCTATGTGCCAGCAAATAAGAAATAGATGAATTCTATCTACACTTACTACACAGTTGATTCACAGTAACATTTTCATTTTTACTGCAATTTACGTCAGCTTACTGTTTGGGAGGATTACGTGTTTTGTACCTATCAAAAGCAAACTGTAATTGCATCAGAATGCTGTAATTCGCCATTTTGTCGTACGTCCAACCTTTTTATCTGCATAGTGAGTGTACTAATGTGTGCAAACTTGGCTTACCACGTAGCGTGCAAATGGACAAAACCTCTGAACTGTCTTCTGAAGCCCAGGGTGTCAAACAGGCATTGTAAATAAATATGACCCTGGCCCTGGAAGGCAGCTAATAGCAGGTGCGGACCATAACATAATACATTATAAATGCTGTTGTCAAGTATCTACAATGCATGAATTAATAAGAGTGAAAGTTTGGGGTCTATTCTAGAAAGACAGAACAGCTATTCCCACTTTTTTATTCTACATATAATTTATCAATGGTTGCTTTCAGGGGCCAAGTGATAAACAACAATCATGTTCAATTACTTTTGATAATCAATAATAAGATATTTAATTTTTGGACATATTGAAATGACGATTATTAAAATTATCTCTACACATGAAAAAAATTTTATCACAGGGAAGAATGAATATTAAAAATCCTCATCAGATCATTTAAATCTACATTGTCGTAGCTGGTCAGTGCACCGAGTTGGTGGGGAATAAATTTACTTTTTGAACCAATTAAAAAACTCTCATGTACTCAATGTGAGGGTAGGTTAGTATCCTGGCTTTAGATATTCAATGGTCAAAGTGTACGCAAGTTGGAGTAAGCAAAATCTAGACTCAACATTTACTGTGGCCTAATGCGCGATGATACTTTACCAAGTGGCATCTGCAGTGGCATTGTCTCTGTGCTCGATCTGAAATGCTAATTCCATACTCTGACCTTGACGTAAATCACTCAGTCTCAACTTTCCTGCATTCTGTAGAACGTTAATCTTTCCCTAGTCAAAACAATGGCTATTGCACACTCGCTATGGGTTGGAGTGATGTGCACAATTTCTTTGTCCGCAAAAATTCGCGCAGGAATATTTAACTACCGCTTTGCTATCTGTTGCCACAATACGTGAAGCATATCATCCTCACTTCGGAGAAAGCAAACTCTCAACGCCTTCACGTATTTCAACACACGTGTGCAGTCCGCCGCTAGATGAGAAAGAGAGCGAGAGTCAGCCTTAATTTTAGGTCTCAAAATGCTTTTATATAATGGCTATCTCCCAACCATGTCGCGTCTGCATCGCCAAGTATGGCTTCAGCCAATCACCGTGTAGCTAGAGGTGAATAAACATTTTTATTTTTCTTTCTGTGTTGCAGCCTAGCCCTGTTAATGACATCCAGCCACTTACCCTCGGTCCAGGACTTATTTACACTAAAAGGAATAATGTGTTGTTCTGGCATTATCCCTTTCTGCGCTGAGCTCGCCATTCTCTTGATAATGGGAGTTTTACGATATCATTAGCCACCTGCTCGGTTCATCTCCAAAATGCGTTTCACTTTAATTTGTTTGTTTCATGACACTGTCCATATATTGGTAGAGATTGTTTTGTTAGTTTTTGAATACATGAGATTAACTGCAATTGCCTTTTGTTGTTATAATGTAATTATTATTTTTTTGATGATCTCATACTGTATTGTACATCTTTATGGATAAAGTTCATGTAAGGTCGTTAACTCTGGACACCTTACAAACTCATCACAAAGGTAGTGAGATAACCCACGGAACGAGTGAACTTAAGTTTGTATGGTATGGACTCCTCAGATTGGTAGACATACCACATGCAAATGCATTATACCTAGAGTATCCAGATCTGGTAAAAGCTTATGAGAAAGGAATGTTTGCGACCTAAAAGCATGCACTAATCAGCCAGAACATTATGACCACTGACCGACTATCGAGATAAACCCACCCAGGTGACAGTAGTGTCACCTGGTGCAGAAAGACTGCTGGTCAGACACACGCTTGGTGTATCAGTAAATGTGCTGTCCATGTGTAGAATGGGGAAGGCGTGCGATTTATATGAATTTGACCAAGGCAGATTGTGATGGCCCAGACACTTGGCAGGAGCATTTTGGAAACTGCATGTCTTGTCTGAAATTCAAGGAATGCTGTGGTGGGTGTCTTCAGCACGTGACAATACCAAGGTGAAACCATTATCAGACGTTATGTGGTTGGGCAGCCATCCATGACTACAGATATCTGACGTTGTTGGCTGGACAGACTGGTATAACAGGATAGGCAGAGGACTGTGCCAGAACTAACATCAAACTTTAATTCTGGGCTGAGTGCAAGTGTCTCTGAGCACACAGTGAACTGAACACTCCTAACAATGGGCCTTTACAGCTAACGATCCTTGCATGTACCAATGTTAACACCACGACATCAGCAAATATGGCTGAAATGGGCACATGACCATTGGAACTGTACATTGGCGCAGTTCATCATGCCTATGGGAGGGCGCGAATCCGTCGTCTTCCAGGCCAACAGTTCCTTGACGCCTGTACTGTGGGCCGGAGGCAAGTTGGTGGGGGCTCCATTATGCTCTGGGGAACATTTTCATGTGCATCCATGGGTCCAGTGGAGCTCGTGCAGTGCACCATGATGGCCAAGGAGTATCAGACACTGGTTGCAGACCACATATACCCCCTCTTGACGATCATGTTTACCAATGGTAGTGGCAGTTTTCAAGAAGATAATGCGCCATGTCACAAGGCCAGGAGGGTGAGGGAGGGGTTTGAGGAACACAGTGGCGTGTTCCACTAGATATGATGCCCCCCAACTCGCGAGATCTGAATCCAGTCCAATACATCTGGGATGTGATTGACCCTGGCGTCAGAGCTCATCACCCTTCTCCCACGAACTTACAGAAATTAGGTGACTTGTGTGTGGAGATGAGGTGCCCAGTACCTCCAGCGTTTTACGAAGGCCTCCATGCTTCCATGCCACAATGTATCATCGCTGTTATCCGTGCCATAAGTGGACATACCGGCTATTAGGTAGGTCGTCATAATGTTTTTGCTCATCAGTCTATGAGCCAAGGAATGGCAATGGCTCTTTGTAAATTTAAGTCAGTGATGAATCACGGCAAGAATACATTTAACTGCTTATCAGTTTCATAAAATTGTTAAACCATGCATCGATATTGATAAGTTTCGGTAGCCGATAATTACGAGAGTGAAAAAAAATTAGTAAAACAATTGTCTTCTGCTGTTTGCGGTTTTCGGTAATAAACTAGGAATATAAAAGAAAAAGAAACTGATTGAAACCTGATCTTATAAACTGACTTTTTACAAAAGACTCTTTAAAGGTAAGTGTGGTAGGGTGTGTTCAAATATAGGTATATTTTAACTTTGTAAAGTTGTGGATGGAAACCAAAATGTCAGTATAATTGTGTTATTGTTCAATTTAGAAATTAGGTCAAGGAAGAAATGCCCAGCTAAGGCAACGAAAAGGGTGAAAGTAAAAATGTCCAGCGGCAAACAGATGCAGAAGTGAATGTTATGTTTTAAGAATATGTAGAAATACTTTCGGTAAGGATGTATAATTTATTATGGGCTTTGATAGCCAGTTTCACGCTATAAGTTTATGACAAGGCTATGTTACTCGTGCATTTTCATTTCCTTGAAAGTATTCTTTATGCGGTATTTCAAGAGAATGAGGAAATGTATAATCAGAGGTGTTTCCTCGCACTGCTCGTAGTATATTACACAAATACGAGTAGATTGATTTATGAATATTTAGTGATCGTAGTGTGGTGAGCGATGTAATCAACTCCTTATAAAACTTTAAGACGATCTGATACTGTGCATTTTTCTATTGTTTTAGCCTTAAGTATCTAAATGAACACGAAATGTCAATTGTCTGAACTCATTCTAAGGGTATTATAAATTATTATTTCACAGTACGTAGTATTCTGATAAGTAACTGGGGAAACCATTAGCCCTGAAGATAACCGAACCCTTCACCTTATTCAGATTTGTAATCACCCTTTCCACAAGGTGAAATGTGCAGTAGGCTGACCCGGTGGACAGTTTGAGAAAGGCTGGCAGCTATGAGTTGTTTTTCGTTTGGGAATGACGTCTCGCTAGTAACAGGTATATCACAGTCAGGCTGGCCAGTGTGATGTAGCCCACTGGCAGTGAAAGTGGGAGGTCATACTGTTGTGTCCGCTGCAGGACATAACGTATTTGTGCTAGCTGCATTACAATTGATTGCGTCAAATAACAATTAGCACTTCTGAAATGAAAGTCGTCTGTATTATATCCCAAGAATGTGTGTCGGTGATCTCTACCAACTGTGAGTTGCTGCGTCCAGAGACTGATCTAAGATGCATCGCCATTCTCATGGATTGAGTTATCAGCGAAATCATACAATTAATAAAACCCAGCAATAGCATAAGTCTTGATAATACGGATATATTACTAGTAAAACTGCGCTTCCAGGACCTTCGAGAAGTCGTATGGAGTATCTTGAGGGACAAATTGAGAACAGAGAAGGCATTCGACGTCGCAGCAGAGCACCCACGTTACAGTTTGTAATGGTACTTGAATTACGTAACCATTACGGCACCTCACCTCAACCTCTCGATACCAGCAATATTCTACTGTGCTTCTGTATAATAATTAACATATTTCTGTGACAACATTCAGATTTGATTTCATTAATGTAGAGGTACTTTGATACATCGATATGTTTATATTGCAATGATATTATTCTTATGTGTATTCTTTCTTTTGTCACTATGATCTTTGACGTACTTGTAACTCTGATTTTTGGGCGCGTAAGCGGTTATTTGGGAGTCAAGTCTTGGTCGTCATGTTGAAAAGACGCAAATTGTAGTCAGTTTATGAAATGTGAACTTTAACAGTGAGGAAGATATTTTCAAGTATGTTTTGTATTGTGAAGTTATGTTGCAACAAAAGTAATAAAAAAAAAGTGTAACTTAAATTCGGAGTGCTGATTACTTTTTTACATCACCATTGTGCTAACTTGCAAAAGTTTTACCTTCAAGAATGGTTTATGAAACACATCTATAAAACTTTTGAATGTCGCAGAATAACACCTAGGCCTCTTTGCATCCGAGCTTGGAATCATCACCACCTAGATTTTCGACGATTGAGCCATGAGTTCACAACGAGACCAGCGTGGGAAACACGAAAAGATGAGTGCCTAGTTTATCCATTATTTCATGAAATGACCTTATTAACTGTTCTCTAATGACACCTGCCACATAATATAACTTTGTTGTTGCCCGAAAATGCAATATTTAGTACCGTGAGCAACACTACAATCATAATTAATTTTTGATCTTTGTTGTGGTATGGTTGCTAGAAGTTCCAGTTACTGCCGCTGGGCCACATCTTCAACTGGTAAGGAAAGATGGAACGCTGAACGACCACGAGCGGAATATGTTGCTACGGAGCTCTGTTGCGCGTTAGTTATCGACTGCTAATGAAGAATAAGCTGTGAAATAGGAAAATGTATATCAGCGAGAGCAAGGATGAAGTTTCTCTATTTACCTCAGAGATATTGCAAATTTCAATGGAATTGTGTATGTCTTTATGTTGGCACAAATATTGTGCAATAACATCAATAAAGTGTCAACATATTGAGCTCACTAATTTATGTGATTTTACTAAGTAGTCGTGCTGTGCTTGTTTCATTCAAATAGATGTTCTAGTGTACCGAGCTCTCAAACTTCTGTACCTTGCACAGTTTCACATTCGTTCAAATACTTGTGTAACCCATGTGACTGGGCTGTAAACAGTTGTGTTTTGGTGGTTTCTGGTTATTTACCCGAGATTGAGTACCTATTGCTTAACACGCCATGTGCAAATCTACATGTAAATTTAGACATTAATTAATAGGAAGATACGTCCTCATTCAATTGTGCACTTGATGAGAAGAAATAGCTTGAAACTGACCAGTAGTGCTAAACAAAGCACTTATTTTACCAGAAATTCGTGGTACAAATGAAGTCTGTCTTTAAGTTCAAGCCAAATATGGTGAAAGATCCTATTTGGGTAGCTTAATAAACATATATTCTTCTCGTGAAAATATTCCACGTTAAAGTCTTCCCGCAGAAATAGAACGATAGTTTAAAACATTGAGAAAGTACCCCTGTTATGCGTTATTCGTGGATCAGAAAAAGAATGCGATACAGTTAACAAGAAAAGCTAAGAGAAAACGTTGTGCAAGATACGTTTTTATTTATTTATTTAACTTGATCTGACACGAGCCATCAGGCCCTTTCTTACATCATACGAGACTACCACACATGCAGTCACTTTTACACATCATAGTTACCTAAGAAATAACAATATTAAATAAGTCAAATAGTAGTAAATTGTTTGAGTGCTTGTATAGACGATGTGAGTAAATAATACCGACTACGAACTAATAAAGTTCATTTAATAATTTTTTCATATTCGGGGGCCACAGTCATAATATATTTCTCTAAAGTCAGTACCGCCATTAGACTGTAAATAAACAACAGTCTAACGGCGGTACTGACTTTAAAGGAATAAAGTCATGTTGGCAGTACTTCTACTACCACTGCTGCAGTCAATAATAATGACAATAATAATTTCATTTCAAGTGCAAGTTTTTGCTGCACTATTTATTTATTTACTTATAGTGATACAAGTTACAGGTAGAGCTCGTTTCGGCGTTTTGCCATTATCAAGTATGCCTGTGAAGATAGCATAAGAGGTGTAATATTGTTCCTTACGTCTATATTAGTCTATGTCTACATATGGGAACTTATACTCACATCTTATTTGGCATGACATTGTTCATATGGTATATTGGAGGATAAATATGATCATGTTATTTACATGTCCACTTTTTATTTGCGTAGTCTTGTAAAGATATTTTTGACGGCTTTCTTGGCAGCTTCGGCTCTAGTGATGCTGTATGTTTGCAATGGAGATCTTATTTTGCGGAAGTCAGTGATAACGTTTAATTTTTCAGAGAATTTTTTTGGTTTTTACGTAAATCATAATTATTGTATTTTTTGTGTTTATCGCGATAATTTATCCTTTTTTCTTTTGTTTTATCAAAAAATTTTCGTGGTTTTCTATATGTTTAAAATATGTTTGTTCATTGAGGATTTCTTCTGGGTACTTTGTGTACTAGTGTAAATTTCCACCTTCTCCATAATGTGTATTGTATGTCTTGTACATGCTTTTGTGCAGAATATTTAGCGCATTTTCAACATTTTCTGCTTTATGTTCTTTGCTTCTGAAATGCAACTAAAATGTGGATTGGGTGCATTCGCTGTTTCGTGTGCTAGAAAGCCAAGAATACGAAATAGGAAATATTGAAAATGCCCTAAAAATTCTACACAAATTACCTAAAGGACATACAATGAAAGTTTTTGAGCGTGTCTAAATTTACACCCATAGAAAGAAATACAACGAAAATTTTATTGACCTTATACAAGAAGAAGAGTAAAGTACCGCGATAAACACAAAGCAATACAACACTTATAATTTGCGTAAAAACCACAAAATACTATTCCTGAAAAATTAAACGCAGGCACTGACTTCCCACGAAACAGAAATTTCATTGTAAACATATAGCATCGCTGGAGGCGAAGCTGTAAAAAAACTGTCAAAAATAACTTTAGAAGTTCATGCAAACAAAAGAGAAACGTACAGATAACATGATCATATCATAACCAAAAAAAACGACATTTACGTTCCAAGGCGTCTGAAGGGCCACGACATACCAGCTAAGACGTCAGCATATGGTGCCATATGTAGACACAGACTAACATAGACGTAAGGAACAATATTATACCTTTTATGCCATGTTCACAGGTACACTTGAAAACGGCAAAACATCGAAACGAGCTCGTCGTTTAACTTGTTTCAGTACAAAAAATTATTCAGTTCCATGTCATATATTTGGGATGTTTACCAATATTATGTCCAGTTTACATTTAAGCTTCACTTAAATTTAAATTTGGAAACGTAAATATTTCACTCTTCGATTTTCCACCGTTTTTATTAAGCAGAGATGAGAAACGTCATGTACTATATGAATTTAGACATCCTATCTTCCACAGAAAGTGGTTTACACGTTGTCCATGAAAATGGTCCAGCAGAAATTGTGGTAAACGTTGTATTTTGGGCAGTGCTGTAATGGAAGCATTTACCTCCAATGACTTAAAGCTCTCGAACAATTTCAAGTTCTTCAAACATTTTCAAACGAATGACAAAATATGTTAATATATCAAAAGATCGTAGATACCAATTTTAATTATGCACCATTGCGAATTTATTCACTGATTAAATACTCATCGACACAAAGCACATCGAAATTACAACAGCGCTACCTAATTAAATTTTTACGTTGTCCGTTATACCGGACTGAATTATTGTCAGCACTAGATGAATATAAAATTTTAGCTTTGTTCATTGTATTTATTCAACGTTTGACATCTTGTAGTCACAGCACTGTTATTTGCAAACTTGGTCGGAATTATTCTGGCAGTGTCGGACAGTTCACATATTTCACCGTTTTTAATCTGAATGCTCTGATAAACCTCTATTACATTTTATCGAATTTTCCCCTTTTCTTACATTTTTCTGAGTCAACATTATGTTCTATGCACGTTTTTCTCACAAAATGGTGAAATAAGATAATCTGGTATTGGCTGTTGTTATCATTATTTGTTTTTGTCTCCATTATCAGTATAATTTTATCGCAATACGGGATGTAATGGATGAAGTGCAGTTATTTTTGTGTGATACCTTAATACGTACACACATCAGTGTGTTGGCTGTTTCTTCTGTGCATCAAACAGTCTTCCCACAAACGCGCAAAAAATTTTGCGATTTAAATAACTAAAATTTCAGCTTACACCCTTAGCTGCTTACAGGCCTTGACATAAGTCAACGGGCACAGATGAAAATGTGTGCCCCGACTGGGACTCGAACCCTGGATCTCCTGCTTACATGGCAGACGCTCTATCCATCTGAGCCACCGAGGAAACAGAGGATACCGCGACTGCAGGGATTTACCTCTGGCACGCCTCCTGCGAAACCCACATTCTCAACGTATTGTCCCGCACTACATGCGTAGTGCTCCCGGACATGTCCAAAAGAACAGATACCATCGGTGACCATGCATCTCGTTAGAATGAAATTACAATGAAATGAACACCCTTAGCTGCTTACAGGCAAAATTTTCATCTGTCCCCGTCGACGTATGTCATTGCCTGTAAGCACCTAAGGGTGTTCATTTCATGGTCACCGATGGTATCTGTTCTTTCGGACATCTCCGAAAGAACAGATACCATCTTAGTATAAAATTGCAGCACTCACTTATTTTTCTTATGCTTAGCACAATGCGTTTCGAGAATTTATTCCCTTGAATATGATGGTGACGTTTGCATGTGTGATTTTTCTGCTTCTATTACGTCTTTTTGAAGTTAAAATGCAATTGGTAAACCTGACAAAATGAATCTTTGAGTGTTTTTAAATACTAATGTTTGATATGGTATTTCTGTCTGACTACTTACAGGTATTGTGCCTCCTCCATTATACAGTATATCACACACACACAGATCACCACTTACACTGTTTGGGTACAAAACATGCTACAAAGATGTTACTGCACTATCATGCTGCCCACAGTAAAATAAGCGTTAATGGCTTAATCTTGCCGCATGTACTTGGAGATACTTACCAATCTACAAAACATATGACTTGTACTGGTCACAATTATAAGTCTACAAATGATGTACATCCTGATGTAATGTTGTTATTCAGTAAACCACCCTCAGTCACCAACAGAATTTCACTTTGTGACATTTGGCTGAAAAGTCTTACAAGTTAGTGAAGCCCTCCATTTGTAATGCTGGAATTCAATATGGTGTTGGCCTACCCATCGCCTTGATGACAGCTTCCACTCTAGCAGGCATATGTTCAGTCAGGTGCTGGAAGATTTCTTAGGGAATGGCAGCCCATTCTTCGCGAAGTGCTGCACTGAGGACAGGTATCAATGTGGTCGGTGAGGCCTGGCAACAAGTCGGTGTTCTAAAATATCCGAAAGATTTTCCATAGGATTCAGGTCAGGACTCTCCACAGGCCAGTCCATTACAGGGATGTTACTGTCATCTAACCACTATGCCACAGGCCGTGCGTTATGAATAGGTGCTAGATTGTTTTGAAAGAAGCAGTCGCTATCCCTGAATTGCTCTTCAACAGTGGGAAGCAAGAAGGTGCTTAAAACATCATTGTAGGCCTGTGCTGTGATAGTGCCATGTAAAACAACAAAGGTTGCAAGCTCCCTCCCTGAAAAACATGACCACACCATATCACAGTATTGGGGCAAGGCCTGTAAGAGCGCACTCTGCATTGTTGCCAGATGTATCCAATATGGTGACTGTGGTGTCACCGCTAGACACCACACTTGCTAGGTGGTAACTTAAATCGGCCGCGGTCCTGTAGTACATGTCGGACCCACGTGTCGCCACTGTGGGATCGCAAACCTAGCGCCACCACAAGGCAGGTCTCGAGAGACTGAGGAGACCTCGTCCCCAGTTGTACGGACAACATAGCTAGCGATTGGACGTGCTAAGCCTTGCTCTCATTTGCCGAGAGATAGACAGTAGAATAGCCCTCTGCTAAGTTAAATGGCGACCACCTAGCAAGGCGCCATTTGTATCAGTGCCAATAGCTTACGAGTATGCAGGAGAGATGTATTCCAACAAGAGAATAAAGTTAAGTATTAAAAAAGCTACGTATTTTTCTTTAGTGCATTTATAAGTCTCATGTTCCAGACTTCACGCCCGTCTGCGTTAGCCTTGCGTGCCCTATCGGCTACAGCATTGTGTCTGGGCTGTATGGTCTAGACACAACAGTGACCATGACGTCATCCAAGATGTTGGTGTGTAGACTTGGCAACAGTGCATGTTGTCATCCAAGATGTCTGTGTTGTGGTGCTGGAGAGAGTGAGGCAGAAATGCACTTTATTTATTTTGGGACAATTTATTTAGGGAACGATCTGAGATAGTATATTTATCACACTGAAACAAAACACTCGCCCTTATGTGCTTGAGCTCACACCACACAGCCCACAGACCTGTAAACTACTCCTAAATAATTCTCTGCAGACACGCGAACATCTCCTAATTTACTGAAATAATTTCCATACAGACATACAATCTCCTCCAAAATATTGCAGTCCACTGATGCGCAGACATGAAAGCAACGCGTAAATTGTCCAAATAATGTGTAGCACAGACTACAGACCTGCAAGGAAAATAATGCAATCACACAATCAACATGCGCAAGCACCGTCTACCACCCCCTGTCCACTAGACAGCACAGGAGGCTACCGATAGTGCCCAGGAAGTGATGTAGCGGTCAGCTGTCAAACCACACACAGGTGTTCTCAGGCATGAAGCGATGACATCCCGTTCATAACTGGCGTCTGAGAAATTCCTCTCGAAAATACGTGATCGCCTAGGAACCACTGCTGACATGGCCGGATGGGAGCAAAGACCTGTTTGCAGAGCATGTCGACGCTGGACACAAGCCAGCTTCAGCCATCACTCTCACACCCCTGATGCCAGCAGCGAGCAGGTGAAAGTTGCTTCTATTTTCAGGTATAGTGTTAGAGCACTATTGTACTTAAATTCTAAGGTCATCAGTCTCCTACAACTTAGAACTACTTAAACTTAACTAACCCAAGGACATCACACACATCCATGCCCGAGGCAGGAATCGAACCTGCGACCGTGGCGGTCGCGCGGTTCCAGACTGTAGCGCCTAGAACCGCTCGGCCACCCCGACCGGCGTTAGAGTTCTTTGAATATTATACTGACGTTACAGAATTACAACAAACACTTACGCCAGTCCCCTATGAGAGTCACCTATGGGCAGCATGTATCTTTTAACATTGCTGATGTCATACCTGGGGATACTGAAATCACCGAATAGCACAGAGTACATTGTTTCTGGTGTAACATGTTAGATGCTCTAACCGTGCTTAACTGCCCAGTGTGACTGACACAATGCTGCAAAGTGTGCGAGCGTAGCTACAAACCATCGCAAATGCATCTAGCAACATTATCAATGTTATACTCGAACCACATCACTATCTAAAATAAGAACCAAGTCAAACTCTCGGAAATTGTATAATACCCCAGAAATACTTAACGTCCGCTTTCATGATGTCTCAGCTTGTCTGAATGGAAATTTTGGTCCTAACAGAACCTGTTTACGAAAATAGCGCAAAATAACATCGAATGGATTCTTCCTCGTGGTCCTAACGGAGCTTCTCATCCATCACATGGTAGCCTTCCTGCTCTCAACATACGTATACGTTCTCACCGCTATCCCAACACAAAGTATGTGTTGTGAATGAATCGAGCATTATGATTGGCTCTTATCGAATTTACCCTCCGAATTACTGATGCCACCGGTGTAGAAGCACCGTCTGCCTTTTCTTTCTTGCTGCAGACAGGACTTTTAGAGGCAAAGAACTATTTTTACACAGATCGCAATGTTGCATTCACAATTAAAACCTGCAAAGTGCCACTAGATATCGTCAAACACGGAAAGACTGTTTCTGAATTACACTGCTCTCCCACTGATGACATGAGTTTGAATATTAGAACGTGAAACTGATCTCGAAGCCAGCACTATATCACTGTTTACCCTCTCAATGTAGTAAACATACAATTCGTATCCTGCACCATACTAAATCGTCCCTTTTACATCACTCATACATATACTCCGAAGACAGACAGCACCGTGTATACCCTTCGCAACAGTAAGTATTTTCCCTGTGAAGTTGGCGGTCATCCAGGCCCAACCAGAGACCAGAACACCCACAGCAGGCCGAAGCCACTCTCGCAAGGGAACCTCCCCATCGCACCCCCCTCAGATTTAGTTATAAGTTGGCACAGAGGATAGGCCTTGAAAAACCGAACACAGATCAATTGAGAAAACAGGAAGAAGTTGTGTGGAACTGTGAAAAAATAAGCAAAATATACAAACTGAGTAGTTCATGGCAAGATAGGCAATATCAAGGACACTGAGACCACAGGAGCGCCGTGGTCTCGTGGTAACGTGAGCAGTTGCGGAGCGAAATGTCCTTGGTTCAAATCTTACATCGAGTGAAAACTTTATTTCTTTATTTTCAGTTTATGTGACAAACTCTTATGTTTTTATCACTTTTTTGGGAGTGATTATCACATCCACAAGAAAACCTAAATCGGGCAAGGTAGAAGAATCTTTTTACCCATTCGCCAAGTGTACAAGTTAGGTGGGTCGACAACATATTCCTGTCATGTGACCCAAATGCCGTCACCAGTGTCGTATAGAATATATCAGATGTGTTTTCCTGTGGAGGAATCGGTTGACCTATGACCTTGCGATCAAATGTTTTCGGTTCCGATTGGAGAGGCACGTCCTTTCGTCTACTAATCGCACGGTTTTGCGATACGGTCGCAAAACACAGACACTAAACTTATTACAGTGAACAGAGACGTCAATGAACGAACGGACAGATAATAACTATGCAAAAATAAAGAAAGTAAAATGTTCACTCGTGGGAAGACTTGAACCAAGGACCTCTTCTTCTGCAGCTGCTCACGCTACCACGGGACCACAGCACTGCTGAGCTCAGGTCCTCCTTGATGTTGCGTATGTGGCCCATGGACTACTCAGTTTGTATATTTTGCTTATTTTTTCACAGTTCCACATAACTTTTCCTGTTTTCTCAATTGATCTGTGTTCAGTTTATCAAGGCCTATCCACTGTGCCAAGTTATAACTAAATCTGAGGGGGGTGCGATGGGGAGGTTCCCTTGTCAGAGCAGTTACAGAGATTTGGACTCTCTTCCCCTCAGTACAAACGCGTTACTGTTTCTGGTCCGCACCTGATCGCTTGCTTGCCTTTCTGCACCCGTTCCCGGACTCTGGGATTAGAAGAACAGATGTATTTTCTCATTGTTTGCGATATTATACCATTTTCGCGGGACTTCTCGTTATCAAGCACACGGCAACATCCTGCCAATCCCTCGTGCAATGTAATTCCCAAGATGTAGACAGGAAATTATTTCTCTACAAACCCCAAACTTTAGTGAGGTGTAGCATGCTCTAGACCACTAAGTAACTGGAAACTTATCCCATGTGTGAGGACATTTACATGTAAAAGCTCGACAAAAGGAAAATAGAGGAAACTGATATTTCCATTCGCTAATACCATTGTTGGTGATGTAACAGATTCCAGATCATTCCTATAATTTACAAAGTCTAATAACGTGTTTCTCATGCCTAGAGAACCGGCAAACGTGTCGTTCACCTACTAGATACACACACCACAATCTGTGTTCCCTCAACTAAATAAAGGCGCGAAATGTGCAGAAGCAATGAACCGAACTATTTACATGGTCAAGAACAATGACCCAACACAAACACACATCCATACTGAATCTTCTCAGATTTCCACGCGATCACGAAAGCTATCGAACACATACTAAGTTACACCAGTTGACTATTCTGCCGTCTAGAGGACGACTGAGTTAACTCAGCTAGAGTCCTATGATCCAACACACCTTTCCATTCAGACAGATCCTATCATTAACGAGAAACGTGAATCAGGCCCACATGGACCATGCGTAGCAGAATCATCCTAGAAACCTGATCAAATATACGTTTTATCACTGTACTTACAATTAAATGTTACGATCACAGTCTAAATTGAATGACATTCGACAATGAGCGAAGTATCGGAAATGCACCCTGCTGACTGCTGTGTCTCTGGAGATAGAAGTATTTGTACCATTCTTATGGCTTGACATACTCCTCCCTCTGCTATCACAGTATTCCACAGTCATCTCCTCTGCACATGTTGGAACACAAACACGTACTTTATAAGCCTGATGCTCACAGTAAACCTATTACGCATCCTCTACTACTACTAAGTATAATACTTGACCAATAAATGATTCCACAGGATACAAAATAATACTGAGAGCAAATCAACGATGGGTGGACATGTCTCATAAGTTTCTCTTGCGAGTATTACCACTGTGTCTTAGAAAGAGAGGCGTAATCGGCCAGATGTTAAAAAATCCGATCGCAGCAACTGCTGTATATTACTGTAACAAGCGGTCTTGGTTCTACAGGTGCACACGAGTATCCATGTTAAAGCCCATTCTGGCTTTATAGATCGAGGAATGGCATTACCTACGAATGACATGGTTTTTCCAGACAAATACCTAGACAGTGATTGTAGGAGCATATTATTGTCAGGCCAGCAGTCAGGTTACACATAACCCACGATGCAACATCGTCATAAAATCGCTCAATTTTGAAAGCTAGTGTACATTTCTTACAACCTCAGTCAGCACACCATCTGCTATTGCTTGTCATCCTTCTCAACTGGTCATCGCCTATGACTAATTGGATATAGTACAGAATCTCTGACATGGTATCGAGACAGAATACGTTACACATAGAGGAGAAATATGTAGCGGCGTGAGAGAGTTGCAGACAGTGGTTTCATACCACGTTCCTTAGCCAAAACACTTTCAAAATTGAGCGATTTTATGACGAGGTTGCATCGTGGGTTACATGTAACCTGACTGCTGGTCTGACAATAATATGCTCCTACAATCACCATCTCGGTATTTGTCTAGAAAAACGACGTGATTCATAGGTAATTCCATACCTTGATTTATAAAGCCAGTATACCTTTTAACATGGATACTTGTGTGCACCTGTAGAACCAAGACCGCATGTGACAGTCACATTCAGTAGTCGTTGTGATAGGGTTTTATAACGTCTGGCCGATTACGCATCTCTCTCTAAGACACAGTAATAACACTCGCAAGAGAAACGTATGAGACATGTCCATCCATCGCTGATTTTCCCTCACTATTATTTTGTATCATGTGGAATCATTTATTGGTCAAGTATTACACTTAGTAGTAGCATGGGATCCGTGATAGGTTCACCTTGAGCATCGGGCTTATAAAGTGTGTGTTTGTGTCCCAACATGTGCAAAGGAGCTGACTGTGGAATACCGTGATAGCGGTGGGAGGGCTATGGCAAGTCGTAAGAATGGTACAGATATTTCTATTTCCAGAGACACAGCCGTTAGCAGGGTGTTTTTCCGATACATCGCTCATTGTCGAATGTAGTTCAGTTGAGACCACGATCGTAAAATTTAATTGTAAGTACAGTGATACAACATATATGTGGCCGGTTTTCTAGGATGATTCTGCTATGCATGGTCTGTGGTGGGCCTGATTCAGGTTTCCTGTTAACGGTAGGATCTGTCTGAATGGAGTGGTGTGTTGGATCATAGGAATGTAGGTGAGCTAACGTAGTCATCGTCTAGACGGCAGAATAGCGAACTAATACGTAGTATGTGTTGGATAGCTTTCGTGATTGCGTGGAAATCTGAGAAGATTCCATATGGACGTGTGTTTGCAGTGGGTCATTGTTCCCTCCCATGTAAATATTGTTCGGTTCATTGCTTCTGCACATTTCTGCCCTTTATTTAGTTGAGGGAACATTGATTGTGGTGGGTGCATCTAGCAGGTGAAAGGCACGTTTGCTGGTTCTCTAGACATGAGAAACACGTTATTAGACTTTGTAAATTATAGGGATGATTTGGCATCTGTTACATCACCGACATCGGTATTAGCGAGTGGCAATATCAGTTTCCTCTATTTTTCGTTTGTCGAGTTTTTCTCACGTAAAGGTCCTTGCACACAGGATATGTTTCTAGTTACTCAGTGATCGAGAGCACACTGCACCTCGCTAAAGTTTGAAGCTTGTAGGGAAATAATTTCCAGCCGGAATCTTGGGAATTACGTTGCGCGAGCCATTGGTAGGATCCTGCCTTGTGCTTGATATTGAGAAGTCCCGCGAAAATAGTATAATATTATTGCAAACCATGAGAAAATACATCTGTCCTTGTAAACACTAGCGCATTTGTGCCGAGGGGAAGCGAGCCTGAATTTCTAGAACTGTCCTGAGACTGACTTCGGCTTGCAGTGGGCGTTCATTTCACCTGTCGGGCGTGGATGACCACTGACCTTGCAGGGAAACATCTAGTGCTGCCAGAGGTATATCCGGTGCTGTCTGTCTTCGCGGTATATGTATGAGTGATGTAAAAGGGGTGAATCCGTATGGTGCAGGATACGAATTGTATATTTACTACATCTAGACGGTACAGGGTGATATATTGATGATTTGATGGTCGGTTTCACAATCTAATATTTAAGATCCTGTCCTCAGTGCGAGAGCAGTGTAACTGAGTAAGATTCTTTCCATATCTGAAGGGGCACTCTGCAGAGTTTAATTGTCGATGCAATAAAATAGTTTACCGACCTAGGTGGCGCAGTGGTTAGCACACTGGACTCGCATTCGGGAGGACGACGGTTCAATCCCGTCTCCAGCCATCCTGATTTAGGTTTTCCGTGATTTCCCTAAACCGTTTCAGGCGAATGCCGGGATGGTTCCTTTGAAAGGGCACGGCCGATTTCCTTCCCCATCTTTCCCTAACCCGAGCTTGTGCTCCGTCTCTAATGACCTCGTTGTCGACGGGACGTTAAACAACACTAACCTAACCTAACCACCAATAAAATAGTTTTTTGCTTCTGAAAGTCCCATCTGAAGAAAGAAAGAAAAGGAAGACGGTGCTTCCACTCTTGCGGCATCAGTAATTCAGAGGGTAAATTCGATAAGAGCCAATAATAATGTTCGATTCATTCACAAGACATACTTTGTGCTGGCATATAGGAGTCTCTACGTAGTGGTGAGAACATTTGCATATGTTGAGAGCAGGAAGGGTATCATGTGATGGACGGGAAGCTCCATTAGGAGCGTGGGGAAGAATGCATTCAACATTATTATGCACTATTTGAGGAAACAGGTTCTGTTAGGCCCAGAATTTCCATGCAAATAATCTGAGACATCAAGAAAGCAGACGTTAAGTATTTATGGGGCAGTATACAATTTCCTAGAGTTTGACTTGGTTCTTATTTTAGACGGCTATGTGGTTTGAGTATAACATTGAGAATGTTGCTAGATATGCTTGTGATGGTTTGTAGCTACGCGCGGACACTTAACGACGTTGAGTCAGTCACGCTGGGCAGTTGAGCATGGTTAGATGCATCCCGCACGTCGTGCTAGGAACAGTGCACCCTGTGCTATTCGGTGGCGTCAGTATCCCCAGGTATCACATCAGAAATGTTAAGAGACATGTGCTGCCCAGAGGTTACTCGCATAGGGGACTGTCGTTGGGGTTCTGTGACGTCAGTATAATATTCGAAGAACTCTAACTATATACCCGAAAATAGAAGCAACTTTCACCTGCTCGCTGCAGGCATCAGTGGCGTGAGAGTGATGGCTCGCACTGGCTTGCATCCGGCGTCGATGCGCTCTGCAAATAGGTTATACTGAGCCCTATGCCCACCAATCCATAGGAGGACGTGGCAGTTAGGTGACTTAGGTTTGTGGAGGTAGTCCAAGTAACCTATCTTCCCACCATTTTCTTAGGTTAGTAGTGTTGTGTAGGTCGGTAGCCTCCTGTGCTGTCTAGTGGACAGGGGGTGGTAGACGGTGCTTGTGCATGTTGATTGTGTGATTGCATTAATTTGCTAGCAGGTCTGTAGTCTGTGCTATGCGTTATTTGGACAGTTTGGGGGTTGATTTCGTGTCTGCACATCAGTGTACTGCATTATTTATTAGGAGTTTGCATGTCTGTACTGAAATTATTTCGGTACATTAGGTGATGTCCGCATGTCTCAGAGCATTATTTAGGAGTAGTTTACAGGCCTGTGGGCTGTGTGGTGTGAGCCCAAGCACATCAATGCAAGTGTTTTGTATCAGTGTGATAAATATACTATCTCAAATCGATCCCTAAATAAATTGTTCCAAAATAAATAAAGTACACTCCTTACACACTCTATCCAGCAGCCCATCGCAGGTGAGTCATTTTCGCGCCATTTCCCTCCTCCAGACAACCATCTTGGATTACATCACAGGAGGGATGATGGCACCCTCTGGTGGCAGTACTGTGTAGTAGGTCAGTTGGTCTCCAGACTTCAATGGTGATTTTTCCAAAATAAATAAAGTACACTCCTTCCTTACTCTCTCCAGCAGCCGAGTGCCGACTGAGTCATTTTTGCGCCATTTTCTTCCTCCAGACCTCCATCTTCGATTATGTCACAGGAGGGATGACAGCACCCTCTGGTGGCAGTACTGCCTACTAGGTCAGTTGGACTCTAGATTTCTTGGTGGAGACACTACCTACCGCCATTTTCCCCCACCATCTTGGATTACAATACGGGACAGACATCAGTGCTCTCTGGTGGTGTTACTGTGTTCTAGGTCCAGACCTTGTGGTGAAGAAACTTTTTCTCGCCATCTTGGATAACGGTATTTCCGCCATCAGCTGTTGTCACAATGGCCATCTTGGATTATATCACAGATGAGAGCGCCCTCTGGCTGCAGTACTGTGTACTAGGTCAGTTGGAGTCTGGACCTCATGACGAACACCATGGATTGAGGTACTGCCTCTAATTGTTTAAATAGAGAGTGGTGCATGTAAAATAATAGACTTCAGTCTTGCACAGGCTGAGCCCTATGCCCACCAATCCATAGGAGGACGTGGCAGTTAGGTGACTTAGGTTTGTGGAGGTAGTCCAAGTGACCTATCTTCCCACCATTTTCTTAGGTTAGTAGAGGTAACGGTGGTGTGATGCATTATCCTGATGGAATTTGAACTTCCCGCCATTTTCTGGGAGAGTGGGGGGGGGGGAGTGGAGTTAGTTTAGTGAAGGTAAGCCAATTGACCTATCTTCCCGCCATCTTGGATGACGTCATGACCGCCAAATTGGATGACACCATGCTCTGTTGCCAAATGTACATGCTGCCATCTTGGATGACGACATCGCCGCCAACTTGGATACATCTGGCAACAATGCAGTGTGTGCTCATAATGGCCTTGCCCAATTCTTATCACCACCACCTCTGAATTTTACTATTGGCACTACCCACACTGGTAGATGACGTTCACTGGGCATTCGCCATACCCACATCCTGCCATCGGATCGCCACATTATTTTGATACGTCTTCCACACAACATTTTTCGACTGTTCAGTCATCCAATGTTTACACTCCTTACACCGCGTGATGTTGGCTTATGAGCAGCTGCTCGACCATGAAATCCAAGAGTTCTCACCTCCTCCCGAACTGTCATAGTACTTGCAGTGGATCCTGATGTAGTTTGGAATTCCTGTGTGATAGTCTGGATGGATGTCTGCCTATTACACATTACAACCCTCTTCAACTGTCGGCGGTCTCTGTCTGTCAACAGACGAGGGATGTTTAGGAGTGTGGAAATCTCACGTACAGACGTATGACAGAAGTGACACCCAGTCACCTGACCACTTCGAAGTCCGTGAGTTCCGCGGAGTGCCCCATACTGGTCTCTCAATATGTCTGATATCTAATGAGGTCGGTGATATGGAGTTCCTGGCAGTAGGTGGCAGCACAACGCACCTTGTATGAAAAACGTATGTTTTTGGGTGCATTCGGATACTTTTGATCATATAGTGTATCAGCACTTATACCCATCTCACTTTGTATATAGTTTCTGTATATACTGCTGCAGAGACAACTATCTAGTTGCCAGATGATGGTTTTGTTGTCAGCTGAACGCAAGAGTGTGACTTCAATATACCATCCACACTTCTGTGTTTCATTCTTAATAAAAATGGTTTTCCGCAAGTAATCTACGGAAAATTCTTAACGACCATTAACGCCACGGTTTCTCGCAATCCAGTTTGTTATGCAGTAACATAAAACTGTTCTAGATGCTGCTGCAGCGTTGATAAGAACAGTAATTGAGCCCCAATATTACGTGAAAATAAGAATTAAGTGGTCATTAAAAGGTTCCTCAGTTGGTCTTCCGTGACGCCCCGGCGTTGAGCGGAGTAACATGCTTATCTGCGGCCGGAGTCCCACCGCTCCTAGCCATGTATTGTATGAGAGAGACAGGCAAATTACAAGGCTTTTGACACCACTGAGTAGGGGGAAGCGTCTATCCGCGGATGTGAAAGAATTCTTGCTTGTGCTCCATTTGTGAAGTAGTTGGAATAACAGAACGAATCTTTTGCTTTGCAGCAGAATGAGCGCCGTTATGGTACCTCCTGCCAGATTAAACCTGTGTAGCGTACCAAGACTCGAACCCGGAACCTTGCCGTTTGGAAAATAAGAGAGAGATATGGACAAAAACACAATTGTGAGAGTGGGTCGTGAATCATGCGTGAATAGGTCAAACAAGGTTCTCGGATTAAGTCCCCGTGCGGCACACGAAAATGTTATGGAAAACCGCAACAAACTACAAACTGAACTGAAAACCATGGCTACAGCTCTCAATCCCGGCCAGCCACGCCCTTCACGTGAGAATGAGTATCACTCAAACATATGTAATTAACAGGTTAATCATGTTAACAGAGAGTGGTTACATAGCCGCTGCGTAATACTACATAAAATTAAAAATAAAATGGAAATGAAAAATAGTCCATGGTGGAAAATTATTTCTTTCAAGAAACTCGTCGAGGCAGTGGACACTGTTGCAACTAAATTACTTGTTGCATCTAAGCTCTTAAGTTAGGCTAACAGATTCCGGCCATGATATTCAGAAATTTGAGTGTCCCTAACAGCAACCTGTACACAAACTCAATTTCCTGCTACAGACAAAGGTGAGCACACATGACCCATGAAGACTGCAAAATCAACTACACTCTGGCTCTTGGTTATGTGTTCCAAGGCGCCGCCGTTGTCGGTTCAGACTCAAATGTCATTGCTTCAGTTACAATTAGAGATGGGTAATAACTGCTGTCAATCTTCATTGCTGAAGTCTCGTGCGTTAGGTATTTTATATATATACTGACGTAAAAATGTCACAACAATAAAAAATAATTAATATCGGGTAATGAAATTTCTGGAATACATTTGCGTAGGTAACATATTTAAGTGATTACCATTGCAAAATCACAGGTTAATATAAGCTCGAGAAAAGCCATGGGAAATATGAACTGTTAGTACATTAATAACCGGTGTAGCCGCCATAATCTTGAAAGTAAACATTCAAACGTGCATGCATTGTGTTGTGGAGGTGCCAGATGTCAGTTTGTGGGATGAAGTTCCACGCCTATTGCATTTGGTCGGTTAATACAGGGACTGTTAATGCTGTTTGTGTATGACGCAGGAGGTGTCGTCTGACGATGCTCCGCATGTGCTCGATTGGAGACAGATCTGGTAATCTAGCGGGCCAACATTACGTATCTCTTGGTCTCCCCCTACGATTTTTACCCTCCACGCTGCCCTCCAATACTAAACTGGTGATCCCTTGATGCCTCAGAACATGTCCTACCAACCGATCCCTTCTTCTAGTCGAGTTGTGCCACAAGCTCCTCTTCTCCCCAATTTTATTCAATACCTCCTCATTACTTATGTGATCTACCCATCTAATTTTCACCATTCTTCTGTAGCATCACATTTCGAAAGCTTCTATTCTCTTCTTGTCCCAACTATGTACCGTCCATGTTTCACTTCCATACATGGCTACACTCCATATAAATACTTTCAGAAACGACTTCCTGACACTTAAATCTATACTCGATGTTAACAAATTTCTTTTCTTCAGAAACGCTTTCCTTGCCATTGCCAGTCGGCATTTTATATCCTCTCTACTTCGACCATCATCAGTTATTTTGCTCACCAAATAGCAAAACTCTTTTACTATTTTAAGAGTCTCATTTCCTAATCTAATTCCCTCGGCATCAAAATGGCTCTGAGCACTATGGGACTTAACATCTTAGGTCATCAGTCCCCTAGAACTTAGAACTACTTAAACCTAACTAACCTAAGGACATCACACACATTCATGCCCGAGGCAGGATTCGAACCTGCGACCGTAGCGGTCACGCGGTTCCGGAATGCAGCGCCTAGAACCGCACGACCACCACGGCCGGCTTCCTCGGCATCACGCGATTTAATTCGACTACATTCCATTATCGTCGTTTTGCTTTTGTTAATGTTCATCTTATACCCTCCTTTCAAGACACTGTCCATTCCGTTCAACTGCTCTTCCAAGTCCTTTGCTGTCTCTGACAGAATTACAATGCCATCGGCGAACCAAAAAGTTTTTATTTCTTCTCCATGGATTTTAATACCTACTCCGAATTTTTCTTTTGTTTCCTTTACTGCTTGCTCAATATACAGATTGAATAACATCGGGGAGAGACTACAACTCTGTCTCACTCCCTTCCCAACCGCTGCTTCCCTTTCGTGCCCCTCGACTCTTATAACTGCCATCTGGTTTCTGTACAAATTGTAGATAGCCTTTCCCTCCCTGTATTTGACCCCTGCCCCTCCAGAATTTGAAAGAGAGAATTCCAGTCAACATTGTCAAAAGCTTTCTCTAAGTCTACAAATGCTATAAACGTAGGTTTGCCTTTTCTTAATCTAGCTTCTAAGATAAGTCTTTTGACACCACTGAATTCGCAAATGGCGGTGATTTGGGGTCAGTGGAATGCTCGCTACAGAGCGTCCGGCTCGAAGCTGTCCTTGAAGTAACTGATTTGTGACAGTTCGTTGTGTCACTTTCGTGCCAACTGCCGGTCAAATTGCTGCTGCAAATGCATACGCCGAGCACGATAATCTTCCCTCTCGTCAGAGGCACTTGGCCGTTCGGAGTCTGGTCTTAGAGCAACCGTACATTCTCGTGAACACTGCTGTATAGTGGCTACATTCCTTCAAGGTCTTTCTGCAATATCGTAGAAAGAGCATCCAGCTTCTCGTAGCTCTATTACACGACCTCGTTCAGATTCAGTGAGGTGTTGATAACGGCGTCTTTGTCGCCTTGAAGGCATTCTTGATTAACATCAACTCACCACGCACAGTCTCAAAGGTAAAGACCGTTACAGCGTGTATCTGTAGCAAGTCTGATCTGCATCCTCATAGTGGCGCTATTAGCGCTACTCTTATGTGAGTGACGCGAAATTTGAATAAACATCACATTTCACATATAGAAGCATGCCTGCCAACTTTCGTTTACGTCGCAAAACTTCTTCTCGGTGATGCGATTTTCTTCCGTCAGTGTAGATGACAACTGGAAATGAATGAAGTCTCGATAGAATAAAGGCAACTAACTAAATTGTATTCTCTACCTTCAAATGCAATATTTTAATTGGCAGATGCGCTCAGTTGCTTAAATCGAATGTTTAGACACTGAAACAGGAATGAGAATTGTTATATTCTGGCCAAACATTTTCAACACAGGCCGTTACAAATATCTAGCCGCCTCTTAATGGGTGACCTAGAACAAAATTAAAAAAAGTATCAGTAGTATTGGAGACAAAACGAGGTGAAAGACTGAGATGAATGTGATAAGGTCCTTCGAGTACGAGAAATCTCTCCCAAACATCACAACAATGTTTAAGATGAATCATGACTCCCCATTTTCTGACTACGCACTTACATTTAATTCAGCGACGACAGGGATAACTATGTTATAGTAGAGGGTATGAAATTCTAGAACATAGCGTATTTCAGAGCCCAAAGTACTAAGATGAGAGAACTTGACGCCGTCTGGATTACTCTCAAAGCAGGTTAGCTACCGGCCCAGTTTTATGGCAGCATGTTCGTAGCGCTGCACGATATATGAAGGCACTGTGTTCTGAGTTTCCCTTGTGTGGCCTGTCGTATAGGTCAGAGTAAAGTAAATAAAAAATTCTCGGTAAACAGGTCGGGTCATTTGGTTTAAGCACCCTAGGTTTCGATGATTTCTCCATCGTCGTCGTCATGAGCTATATCTGGCAATCGTGAAACTGGCGAGGCTTCCACTTTTATGCCCAGAGGACTGCATCTGATTGGTTAAATTTTTTGTCGGAGACGGTTCCGTTTCTGTGTCCATTGATTACGTTAGCGTTTGCTGTTCAACGTCGCTTGCAGCAACAACGCATACATTAGGCGACAACTATGAGAAGTCTTTTTTTTACTAACTCTCCGCTTTCATGTATTCCCAAGTGCATAGCCGATGTCTCCATTGAAGTTGTTCTCAAATATTCTAATTGAAACTATTTCCCAACAGTTCGATGCTCGATGAGTGAGCAAGAATTCGCGTTTCTTCAAATTTAATTTTGTGTCTACATAATAGGCCGCGTTCGGCCATTGCTAATTTTTCAAGGTTTCTCAATTTAAGGTGACGCTAATGCTCAACACAGCTATCGTTAGCTGTCCGAGTAGACTGCCCAGCGTAAATGATGACACGCTCACAAGGAATAAGATAAATTCCTGGTGCTCTCAGGCAAAGTTTATATTTAACGGATAGCAACATTTCTTTAATTTTCTTTCTTGGCCGGAAGACTGGTCTGATTTATTGCCTGATTAGGGATCTCCACCTGTCTTACTATCACATCAAAAAATGTTTTGCATCGCCCCAGTTACCTGGACTCCTGAAGACAGACGTTGACTCTGGATATTGTATCACAGACCCAGTCCCTTTGACTGTTCAGAGATGTCCTCAAACCCGCCCAAAGATTTAAACAATAATGCATGAGCAGCCCCTATTAGACGGAGGGGGACCAACAGCCGATCAGTTCCAGTCATTCCACCAGGAAGGACGTACACGGCTCGTGTTGTCTGTAGTTCAACCATGCCTAGACGGTCAATACAGCAGTTCGATCGCGCCCACATCCTTTGTTTGTGCCAGGAAGGGCTCTCAACAAGGGAAGTGTCCAGGCGTCTCGGGGTGAACCACAGCAATGTTGTTCGGACATGGAGGAGATACAGAGAGACAGGAACTGTGGATGACATGCCTCACTCAGGCCGCCCAAGAGTTACTACTGCAGTGGATGACCGCTACCTACGGATTATGGCTCGGAGGAACCCTGACAGCAAAGAAAAAATGTTGAATAATGTTTTTCGTGCAGCCACAGGACGTCGTGTTAGGACTCAAACTGTGCGCAATAGGCTGCAGGAAGCGCAACTTCACTCCCGACGTCCATGGCGATGTCCATCTTTGCAACCACGACGCTATGCAGAGCGGCACAGATAGGCCCAACAACAGGCCGAATGGACCGCTCAGGATTAGTATCACGTTCTCTTCACCGATGCGTGTCGCATATGCCTCGAACCAGAGAATCGTCGGAGACGTTAATTGGAGACAACCCGGTAAGGCTCAACGCCTTAGACACAGTGTCCAGCTAGTGCAGCAAGGTCGAGGTCCCCTGCTGTTTTGGGGTGGCATTATATGCGGCCGACGTACGCCGCTGGTGGTCATGGAAGGCGCTGTAACGGCTGTACGATACGTGAATGCCATCCTACGACCGATAGTGAACCCATATTGGCAGCATATTGGCGAGGCATTCGTATTTATGGACGATAATTCGCGCCCCTATCGGGCACATCTTGTGAATGACTTCCTTCAGGATCACGACACCGTTCGACTAGAGTGGACAGCATGTTCTCCAGACATGAAGCCTATCGAAAATACCTGGGATAGATTGAAAAGGGCTGTTTATGGATGACGTGACCCACCAACCACTCCGAGGGATCTACGCCAAATCGCCGTTGAGAAGTGGGACAATCTGGACCAACAGTGCCCCGATAAACCTGTGGATGGTATGTCACGACGAAAGCAGGCATGCATCAATGCAAGAAGACGTGACACTGGCTATTAGAGGTACCGATGTGTACAGCAATCTGGACCACCACCTCTAAAGGTCTCGCTGTATGGTGGCACAACATGCAATGTGTGGTTTTCATGAGCGGTAAAAAGGGCGTAAATAATGTTTATGATGATCTCTATTCCAGTTTTCTGTACATGTCCCGGAACTCCCGGAACCGAGGTGATGCAAGACTTTTTTTGATGTGTGTAGTTCTTGCTTCGTATGGAAGCCGCGCTGAGTGTTGGTACTCCAGGCTTGGTTGAAAGGCATCACGCCTTGGTTTCCTCGACAGTGTTGCTCTAATATCATGGGCACAGTACCGGTTGACTCTAAACACTATCATCAGATACTCATTTTCCAAAATAATCTTGGCTCGTCTAAGCAGAATGGTGAAAGCTACGTCCGTCGAGATACTGGTATGTATGCGTCCGTCTTCTATATACAAAATGGCCGAGTCGTCCATCTGCTTTCCATTCTACCTACATATCTAAGAAAGTAAACTTCTCGTCCTTCTCTGTCTCCGCTGTAAATCTTATCTGTGGAATTTTAAAACGGATTAAAAGCAGTCTTCACCACAATAAAATATTTATTTCTAATTCTTTCGGTTTCGATCAGCATGTGACCATCTTCAGACTGTATTTTTTTTGGCAATTTGTGGTAAGGTCTTATGGGACCAAGCTGCTGAAGTTCAAAAATTGTTCAAATGGCTCTGAGCACTATGGGACTTAACATCTGAGGTCATCAGTCCCCTAGAACTTAGAACTACTTAAACCTAACTAACTTAAAGGACATCACACACATCCATGCCTGAGGCAGGATTCGAACCTGCGACCGTAGCGGTCGCACGGTTCCGAACTGAAGCGCCTAGAACCGCTCGGCCACACTGGCCGGCACTGCTGAAGTCATCGGTCCCTAAACCTACACGCTATTTAATCTAATTCAAACTAGCTTACGCTATGGACAACACACACAAACCCAGGCCCGAGGGAGGACTCGAACCTCCGTCGGGGGGGGGGGGGGGGAGCCACACGGACAGTGATAAGACGCCCAAGACCGCACGGCTACCCCGTGCGGCAGACCGTTTAAGGCATGATGGCAGGCAGTGCCGGTGAACGGAGCAGTCGTTATTACTTCACGAACGTAAGGTTTTGCATTTCTTCAGTGTTGTCTCTCCACGAACATCGACTTTTACTTTTGAGCAGTTGACGATCCTAGAGTCAAAACACCTGCTCCGTTCATTGCCACCGCCTGCTCATATCGTGACCTAAACCGGTAACAATTGCAAATAAATATTATATTGCGGTTAAAACTGGTTTTAATCAATTTAAAGTATTTTAGCCAGGCCGTTATTTTTTTCCGCGAGAAATGTTTTCAAAAATTATGTTTCGGTGTATACCATTCATATGGTCGATGAACTGCTGTGTCACCTCACCGCACGGGGCCAAGTTATAAACGTGTCGTCAGCATATCTGAAGAAGCAGGGTGGACGAACGGGGGAGCTATTCGAAACACGTTCTGCGGAATCTCCATAAAAAAAATTAGTATGTTTGGTGAGAGTGTAGAATCCATTGCTGTTCCATCACTCATTTCATAATAATTTCCACTGTACAAAAAATATGTGGTCGTCAAGGTATCTCTTCTACTGGTACATTCGCGAAAAGGGAACCACGTTGATGCTGACCATAATTTCACTTGGGTCTATCCTCATCTGCCTGAGGACATCTATACATAATTAAAATTTTTCAATACGGTGTTTACAGTGGCCGACTATAAGTGAACAATAATTTAAATAGATGCTGTGCTACTCTATATATAGGAGACCCGGCAACACTCAAGAACGATCTACGTGGTGTGACGTTTTTATTTATTTTGGTGGCATTAAATTCTTTTCAAACTTAACAATGAGACCAAACTTCTTAAGTAGCTCCCCTGTCCTCCTACTAAGTGCCGATGTGGAATCTCTTTTAAGAATCCGGTAGGTGAAATTCTTCAATAACGGACACTTTGTATTGTGATATTCAGATGCTTTGAGGATAACCTAAGTATTCCACTTATCGGATGGTAAAACAAATAACTTATCATCTTCCTCCAGCAATTTCAGTCCCTGTTTGTCCACCCTTCTAACATAGGACTTGGGGGCTTGGGTGACGCTAAATCCGGCTAGTGGCAAGCCTCATCTCATCTCATGCGTCGTATGAAGATACCGCACTGATTGTTCCGCTCAGCTGATAATTTCGGCAACTGCTAGCATTCATGGAACTGGAGCACAGTTCAGGACTTTATCCAGCACCGAAATGGTAGCTCGTCGACCTCCTTGTCGGAGAAGTTGATGACCATGCGGTGAACGCAGCTGGACACAACAGATGTTTGTTAACGGTTAAGGTGCTCATAGTTATGGGACTGTCTCGTTATTGTCTTGCTTAAATTAGCTTACTGATGTGTAAAAAGAGTCATATTTACCAATTCCCAGTCCCATGGTGAGAGAGGTGCCGACAGAAACAGATGGCAACTGTACAAGGGGCAATGGCGTGGAGTTCATACCACGTATTACGTATCCTCTTCGCGACGACTGTATGGCTCCTCTTCCATAAAATTTTGTTCACAACAGCAGTTCTCATTGGAGTTTGACCATATCAGTCTTCGGCACGATATAGTTGCTGAAAAGCCAGATTACTAACCAGCTCTGAATGTTTCAGCGATGACCAAGTACGGTCTACTAAACGATAAACACAAGATAATACCTTAACAAATATGAATTCTTGCTCATGCATCGAACGATTGGGACTAAGTGGGCAGGGAACTAGACATCGTGAGACAATGTAGGCGTTGGCTTCCTCGGCCGTTGTTACTACCAATAAAATTATTCAGGGTATGTGACCTCATTGTCAATATTTGAAATTATCCAACATTTCCGAAACTGTCGTAAATGGCCTTCCTGTAGGTGTTGTGCTGACTACTGAATGAGCGAAATTTAAGTTCTTATATGCTATTGGATGAATCGGTTTTGCCGAGCGGTTTTAGGCGCTACAGTCTGGAGCCGCGCGACCGCTACGGTCGCAGGTTCGAATCCTGCCTCGGGCATGGATGTGTGTGTTGTCCTTAGGTTAATTAGGTTTAAGTAGTTCTAAGTTCTAGGGGACTGATAACCTCAGCAATTAATTCCCATAGTGCTCAGATCCATTTGAATCGGTTTTCGTAGTTTGCTATGGTGTTGAGGAAGAGGATGTTGGGTGTTAGGCGTCATTTTTTGCTGTTTACTCTATTTCTTATCATTGGTTATTGCCTTTCAGCAATCAACACATAACCCTGAGGAAGGACATTTGACTGATGACCTCAGCAGTTAAGTCCCATAGTGCTCAGAGCTATTTGAACCATTTGAAGGACATTTGTAACAGTTAAAATGTATTCGCAATTGCGAATAAAGACAACCATCACCTATAGATTAAATGTAAATGACGTGTGGCTAGATCCTCCCGTCGGGTAGCCCGTTCGCCGGGTGCAAGTCTTTCGATTGGACACCACTTCGGGGACTTGCACGTCGATGGGGATGGAATGATGATGATTAGGGCAACACAACACCCCGTCCCTGAGCGGAGAAAATCTCCGACCCAGCTGGGGCTCGAATCCGGGCCCTTAGGATTGACATTCTGTCGCGCTGACCACTCAGCTACAGGGGGCGGACCGCTATAGAACGGAATGACGACAGTGAAAATTTGTGCTGGACCGGGACTTGAATCCGGATTTCCCGCTTATCGCGAGCAGTCGCCTTACCGTTTGACTATCAGTGCACGACTCAGGGCTACACACAAACTTCCACATTTTGTGAACCGTGCGTCTACGACCTGAACTCGAACATACATTATGTATATTCCCATACAGGTATACGATATTGCAGTGCCTGTGTTATTCTGATTACGATGCAATGTTCCTTTGGACATTCTACACATCGACCCTCTCTGGTACATATGATCTCCAGATGTTGGCGTAGGATGATTCAGCAAAAACTCCTCATACATCCTCAAAAGTACATTTTCCTAAAGACTAGTCAGTTTAAACCACAAGGTTAATTGACTGCGTACCAAATCTGTGACATTAGCCCATTGGCTCTCCATTGCTTGCACGTGATTATAAACTCCATTGCCGCGAGGAGTGGCCACGCGGTTTGAGGCACCATGTCACGGAGTTCGAGTGCTTCCTCTGGCATGGATGTGTGTGTGTTGTTCTTAGCATAAGTTAGTTTAAGTAGAGTGTAAGTCTAGGGACCGATGACCTCAGCGGTTTGGTCCCTTAGGAAAATGGTCCAAATGGCTCTAAGCACTATGAGACTTAACATCTGAGGTTATCAGTCCCCTAGACTTAAAACTACTCAAACCTAACTAACCTAAGGACATCACACACATCCATGCCCGAGACAGGATTCGAACCTGCGACCGCAGCAGCCGAGTGTTTCCGAACTGAAGCGCCTAGAACCGCTCGGCTACATCGGCCGGCCTTCCCTTAGGAACTGACACACATTTGAACATTAACTGCTTTAAATAACCCCTGTGGCGAAAAAGCGCTGTATCATTTGTGAGATACAAAGGCGAGCGAGTGGGCCGGGACTTGCCCGCCCAGCTAGCCGCGCGGCCTAACGCGCTGCTTCCCGAGCGGGAAGGCCTGCCGGTCCCCGGCCCGAATCCGCCCGGAAGATTAGTCTCGAGGACCGGGGTGCAGGCCAGCCTGTGGATGGTTTTTAAGGCGGTTTTCCATCTGCCTCGACGAATGTGGGCTGGTTCCTCTTATTTCACCTCAGTTACACTATGTCGGCGATTGCTGCGCAAACACTGTCTCCACATACGCGTACACCATAATTACTCTACCACAAAAACTTTGGGGTTATACTCGTCTGGTATGAGACGTTCCCGGATGGTCAACTGGGGGCCGAACCTCACAATAACCCCAGGTTCGGTGTGGGCCGGACTGTTGTAGCCTGTTGTGGGGCTGTGAACCACTGAGGGCTACGGCGGGACGAAGCCTCTCCGTCGTTTGCAGGTCCCCGGTTCAATACAATACAGGGACTTAAACCAGCTCAGTGCTGCTAGTGCCACGTCATCATAACGCGCCTGTGCGTAGCATACAGAGTACTACGCCTAATCTAGGAATGAAATTAAAAATTAAAGCAGCTTTTCCGAACTTTGTCAATATATGCTTCAGTATCTTAATGTTAAAACTGTTACATCTCAGAATGATCAGATGGATAGGTTTCACTAAATTCATTGTTTTAAGAAAAAAAACAAGTGGCACTAAATAATAAAGCTATAAAGCGAAAAATTGTCCAGAATGTGCAAATGTATGTCACAATCAACTGTTACAAGTCTCAACTTGATCGGAACAATATTTTGGTCAAAAACGGCGTTTTTACAAAAACATAAATGTGCTAAATGTCAAACTTAGAAAGATGAAGATTGGTATGAAGCTTCAGTTTGATATAAAAACATTAACTATGTGACCCCATTAAGCTACCTCTAATAGTAGTAGTTGGTTCCGTTCTAAAAGTTCTAGCTGGCAAAGTTTAAATGCAGGTCGAGCTAAAACTTTTTCTATAATAAAGCCAACTTGACTCCATTCATATAAAAATTACGAAGATTGGAAACTGATACAGAGCAGAGTTATTACATAATATGTGCCCTACAGCGCGGCCATTTAGATGCTACTACCTGGACATAGATAGGATTATAGCAGATGTTCCCTTCGGTCGTCTGCTGAGCCCATGTATAAATACGGCCTGAGAGGAAGTGACACATACTTCACACGGAAATATCAATCTGTCCGCGTCAGTCAAACGGCGGCTTACTTGCTGCCTCGGATGATGTTACAGCCAGGCTGCTACGAAACGCATGTTTTCAATACAAATAGGAAGTGACTCGCGAGGACTGTACACCGTCATAGGTCGCTTAGATTTCACGGAAGTAACTGTTTGTGTGCCGCCCTTAATGTTGACAAAACCGCGTGGCAAGTGATGAGATTATTTCCACTTTTGTGGCGAGCAACTAACTTTGATGATTAGATGTCAAAGCGAAAGACCATTTAATTGGAGTTTTACCGTAGAGGTCTCCTCTGAACTGCTAACATTACTGTTATGATAGGGACATTATTATTATTATTATTATTATTATCAGGAATATTACTATGCTCGTGCGTGTGAACGTATACTGAATATATGAATCAGATATAATGCAAAACTTTTATTTATAACCATAGTACCTGATTCCGCTGAGTAAATAGATAGTAGAAACATTTCTTTCATTGAGCACAAGAAGAATGTGGACTTGCTGATTGTAAATTATAGTCAGTCTGTTCTCCATCGCTTTCTGGCTGTCCGCTAAAATAGTTTTCAGGCTCTTGTAAAAGACGGCGAAGATTTGTATTATTATTTAACCCGCCACCCCACACCCTTACACACTAACTGAGTTAAGCTACCTGAGACTTCTCTCCCATTTATCCAGTAGCAACTACTTAACAATTAATTGATTCATTCAGTGAAGTCATTATAAAGCCTATCGGAACAGCGTGTGAACCTCATTTACTTAATTATTCATTAGTAGTTACAGGTAATCCATCACGTGTAGCCACAAATTGCTGAATGTCTTTTTCTTCGCCCACAAAGATTACTTAACTGATCCATCATCCCAAAAATTGTAAACAATACTGGAAACGCTCTCCCTCTCAACAAACTTCCTTAACACATAGTTTTTCACAGAAAATGGTCCTATTAAGTTGATTTCTTATGTTCAGCGTATCTTTTCCTCTTTCCTATGTTTCCTCACCAACTTGCCGCATCATTCGAATCACTCCGAACTTTGCCCCTGAGATAAAAGTTTCCTATATGCTTTCCCAGAAACTACAGTATTAAAACTATGTTCACATATAAACTACACAAGATAATACCACACAATACGCTGACAGGTAGTTCCACTTAGCACAGACTTAATCCTTCTTGCAATGCTAGGGTTCGTTGTGGCTTGCGGTATTACATCACGATAACTGAACCATAGCGAATTTTCCCGCAGTTTCGTTGGTTTGTCCTCCATGGCAGACCAAACTTGCGGCTGTCTATCACTAGTGACACCTTCCCCCATTGTCCCTTCTAATTCATCCGTATATTGCCATAGGTCAGTTTATGCATGACACTCTCTCTTGCATGTGGTATATATTACATTGCAAGCGTCATCACTTTTATAAATCGCTCGATCCTTAGGAACACACTCCTGGAAGGATTTACACTTATTGACCCCGTGTTACAACCATTTTTCCTCTTCCTTCCCTGTCCACTTTCTGCCTCTGAGGAGACGACGCCATCACCACTGGCAACGACGCTGCATCATTCATAAATAAATGCGTCTACAAAACTGCAGTTCCACTCAGCATCACACAAAATCATTGGCACATGTACTTCTCTGTACATCTGGCCAGGCTCCACAGCCTCTAAGCAACGTCCGTCATTACCCAACTGAGCAGATACTACTGCATTTAAATCATCTATGTTGCTAACCATATACATATTTACTTCAGTACAGCACGAAGTTACTTCATCCAGCACTACAGAAGATTCAGACGTCGCGTTCTCAGAAGACCATGAAACTGATAATTCTGAATTATTCCTTTTATGGCTCTGAGCACTATGGGAGTTAACTTCTGAGGTCATCAGTCCCCTAGAACTTAGAACTACTTAAACCTAGCTAACCTAAGGACATTACACACATCCATGCCCGAGGCAGGATACGAACCTGCGATCGCAGCGGTCACGCGGTTCCAGACTGTAACGCCTAGAACCGCTCGGCCTCTCTGGCCGGCACACCTTTTATCTTCTGCAGCATTATTACTCCGCAAATCAACTAAACTTGAACTATTAATTTTTGTGTTACTTTTTGCTCTCGCACAAGTACGACTTTTTGTCGTTCTTTCGGGCCCATCATATTCCGTATCTTCGGAGGCTCGTTTTTAACCAACCACTCGTCAAATGCTAGGCACCTCTTCTCTGCATACCCTGAAGTAACTCTTTTACACAAAGCTCTGTTCTTTTCCTCAATTATTATTTGCTTAGATACAATGCCGGAAAAAATTACTGCATCTGGAATGACAAGGTCGATTTTGATACGATGACTGCATATGCCATCTGGAGACAGTAGAGGTACTGATAATGGTTTCAAAGTCGTCCGCCAACAGATAGCGTGGTAGCATAACTACCAGAGCCCCATCTGTGTGGATCCTTTAAGGAGGAATGCGCACAGCCAGAAGGTTCAGTGTGGTGCAAACGTGTGAAGCATGCAGGCAACCAAGCCACAGAGACGCTCTCGTGCTTCCTGTAGCCAACTGAGCGCGTTCCGAAGGGGTGAAATTGTGGCCTTCCACCTGTCGGTTCTTTGGGAGGATTGCCACACAAGTTGAACGTGCTGCATAAATTGTGCAACGATGCTGGTATCAGTGGTCACGAGAACATTCTCACACCCGTAGACGCCGTTCTGGACGTCCATGCGGCACAGACGACCGCCAGGATCGTCTTATTGTAAGGGCAGCAGTAGCAGATCGTACAGCTACCACAGCACAGATAAGAGGGTTTGCGAACCCAGAAGTGTCAACACGAATTGTTGCTAACCGGTTATTACCAGTGGGACTACGGGCACGCACAACTCACGCAACAGCACGGCTCTACTTGTGCCGTCAGAGGATCACTCGGAAGATGGAATGGGGCACTATGGTCTTCCGCGACGAAAGTAAATTTTGCCTGGATGTAAGCGAGGGCCTCTTGCGCTTACAACGTAGACGTGATGAGCGTTGAATCGTAGAGTGTATCCGTCAAAGACGCAGTGACACCACATCAGGCCTTAAGGCCTGGGGTGTGATAAGCTACAGCCCTCGTTCACCTATGGTGTTTCTGGTGGGGACGCTAACCAGCGCTCGGTACGTGCAGAATGTTGTTAGACTCTTTTTTTCCCGTTCTTGCTACAGGAATGTGAGATACTGTCCAAACAGGATAATGCTCTCCCACAAACTGTCCGTGAAGCTCAACGTGCTCTGCAAGACGCACAGCAACTTTCCCGACCAGCACGATATCTGCACTAGTCTCCAGTCGACACGTGTGGGAATCGCAGGATGAGAAGTGACTCGTGAGGCTTGTCAACCAATAACTCTTAAGTAACTACGTGAACAGGCCAGGCAGGGGTGGCACAATGTATCCCAGGACAGTATTCACGATCTGCAATGTCGACTGGATGCCAGAATCAGTGCTTGCATTATTGACGTTGGAGGCTACTCAATGTACTAATTTTACTAAGATGGGTGTTTCAGCATAGGTCGATACCTGGTACCAGAGAACCGCTTCTGCTATTGATCTGTAAATGTAATCATTTCATTTTCTCCATATGCACTGTTGCAACAATAAATCCTGAGGAAATTGGAAACCTGTGAAAAGGTGTACTAATTTTATTTCCGGCAGTGTGTATTCCCATTGTCTGCTTGCAATCAGGCTATCTCAACTGCTAAAATTCGCCCTTGTAGTATCAACAACAACATAATCACCCTTTACCTACCATTTACCAGCACCAACAAACGACGAGAACAAAGAAAGTACTACAACAAGAACACCTATAAGTAAAATTACTTTACCATCCCTTACTGTAATTTAACTTTTCCGCCTGAGTAGCTACTCATGATTACATGGTTAAACAAATGGGTCGTATTCTACGCTTATGATAAAACATCTTGTCCATACTAACTTGGCGAAAACTAACAATATCGGTGATGAAATGTATTCCCAGTTGCAAATATCGACAACGATCAGCTGTATAATGGAATAAGACAATAAAATTTTTTCCGGACTGGGTCTCGAAACCGGATTTCCCGCTTATTGCTAGCGGTCGATTTACCATTAGGCTATCCGACCACGCTCCACAGCCAGACCCAAACTTCTATATGTAGTCAGCCATGTGTCTACAACCTACACTGGTACATCCATTATGTGTATTTCCGTACAGGTGAGACATTTTTAATTAAAAGTCGCATACCCGTTGTCGACAGATAAATACGATATTGTAATGTCTGTATGGTTCAGAATTACGACGAAATGTTCCTTCGGACACGGATGCGTGTCTGAAGTAACACTGTATCGTAATTCTGAGCAACACAGGTACTGCAATATCATATAAATTTTTTGGTGTCTACCATTGCGAACGGAGGCATATAGCCTCAGTATACCCGCCCAGGTGTAGATGGTTGAGTGAATACACCGCCCTGGTCTCGAACGGCTCCCCACCAGGAGAGAAAGCTGACTGCGGCTGACGCGAGCCCGGAAGTGGCCCGTCAGCTGGAAGGCACTACGTCCTCAGCGGAGGACTTACGGCCAGCTGTAAGCCCGCAGTTGGTGGAGACCAAGTCTCGTAGCGACTGCTTGTACAACCATATCATCTCATGAATTCGGCGGCCTGAGCGAGGTATGTCTCTCTCTGTATCTCCTCCATCTCCGAACAACATCGCTTTGGTTCACTCCGAGACGCCTGGGCACTTGCCTTGTTGAGAGCACTTCCTGGCACAGAGTAACAACGTGGACGCGATTGAACCGCACTATTGACCGTCTAGGCATGGTTGAACTACAGAAAACACTAGCCGTGTACCTCCTTCCTGGTAAAACGACTTGAACTGATCGGCTGACGGACGCCCTACGTCTAATAGGTGCTGCTCATGTATGGTGTTTTCATCTTTGTGCGGGTTTAGTGGCATCTCTGAACAGTGAAAGGGACTGTCTCTGTGATACAATATCCACAGTCAACGTCTGTCTTCAGGAGTCCAGGGAACCGGGGTGATGCAAAACTTTTCTTGATGTGTGTATATTGCTATTCTGCACATAAACATACGTATATGGGTATATTCACTGAAGTATCAGCCTTTATGTCCAATGAAAATCTTTTGAGAAAGTTTCAAGACTGCTTGCGTGTGTAGGCTACCTAGCGTCTTCGAAGGGTGACACACACTGACCGTCTCGTCAACCGGTATTCTTTTGTGACACTGTCAGTTCGTGGGCACTCCTCAGCTTCTGTTTCGTTTTACCGGTCGCTGAGTGGCCTCTGGATGATGTGATGGAGAATCAGTGGCGGGAGGGAAGCAATTGACCGTTAACGCTGGCGGCACACACAGTGCGGGAATTCTCACACAATGGAAGATTTCTTGTAGTTACTTGGAGCCAATGAACTGGTGATATTCTGGCCTGGGCAAACGCCTTCATATGTCCAAAGTACCGACGTGTTGCACTTCTCAGAGTAATGGCAACATTCAGTCGAGGCATTGGCAGGAATCGAGAAGAAATGGTGGCGATTGTACTGTTACCAGGTATGTGCAGACCATTTCCCTAGCAGTCATAGCGCATGTGTTTTTCGCAAGTTAATTCCTAATTATGGAATATTAATTGTATTTACAGGTTTGGAGAACTGACTCATTGACAGACCGCGCGTGAGATCTGCAACACTCTATGGTTAGAGAGCCAAGCATGTCCAAAGGACCATGACTCCGTCAAATACAGAGTCAGTAAAATACAGACTAGCTCAAATACAGACTAGTTCAAATACAGACTAGTTCAAATACAGACAAGTTCAAATACAGACTGGTTCAAATACAGACTAGTTAAAATACAGACTAGTTAAAATACAGACTAGTTAAAATACAGACTAGTTAAAATACAGACTAGTTCAAATACAGACTAGTTCAAATACAGACTAGTTCAAATACAGACTGGTTCAAATACAGACTAGTTAAAATACAGACTAGTTAAAATACAGACTAGTTAAAATACAGACTAGTTCAAATACAGACTAGTTCAAATACAGACTAGTTCAAATACAGACTAGTTCAAATACAGACTCGTCCAAGTACAGACACTGTCAAACACAGACACTGCAATAATATATAACATTAAATTGTTATTAACAAATAGACCTCAAATGACATAGCTTAACGTAATTTGTTATTAACGAACAGACACAGCCTGATGATCTCCCTATGAGTACAACTCTATAGTGACCTGTACCGATGCTGCTGCTGCTCTCATCTTGTACTTTCCCCTCTTTGGGGAAGTGTGAGGTGGGAGTTTGTAGCCTTTCGGCTTTTACTCCCCTGTGAACGTGTGTGTGTGATTTTTCTATAGTTTTTTTGGTGTCTGTGATTATGTGATGATTGTTCTGTCTGTGTCTGGTACTTGCCTGAGGTAGGCGAGATGATTGGTGTTATATAGGAAGGAACAGGATTAGGGATTGGGTGTTGGGATTTTCTCATCGACTTAATCGTCGAAGATCGTCATAGGGCGCTTGTGCTTATCGCTGGACATGTCATACCGACCTAGGGAGTGGATGAGTGTGTTTCCCGATCTGGAAGAACCTTCATAGAAAGCCCCTGCCAGATCTTGGAAACGCTCTCTCAGGAGTGGGATCTCAGCTACGGCGTGCAGATCATCTATGGGGAATCAAAGGGGTAAATGCAATGCCCTCCTGAGGGGGCGGTTCTGCAGCCTCTGGAGTTTGTCCAGGTGCTGCTTCGCCGCGTATCCCCAGGCAGGGCATTCATATTACATTGAAAGGGTACAGTACCGCCCGACATTGAAAATAGGTACAACATTCTTCGTTATTCTTGTCAGAACAACATATTTTTTCTAATAATAACTCAATTTCAATTAATACAGCGAAGCCGGATACCAGTGTGGGAAAGAATGACAATTTATTTATTTAATTGATCACATGTGCACTCCCACAAAATAAATCCCTACATCCAGTTTGGTGAGATCTGTGAAATGAATGAATGTATGGTCGTCTGCTAACCGCAGATAGTGAATGTGAATATATGATCATCTTTGAGACGATCCTTTGGCCACCTTTGGTGGGACCAAAGAGATGAAATTTACCTGAGCTTTGAGCGCCTGAAATGTGGCTGACCAATACGGTAGCAAGGTGCTCCCCCACTTCGGCAGAGGTGTGAGAGGACCTGAAGAACGGCCATGTTTCAGCACTCTGCCGCTGGATCTTGTGTTGTTAAGACCTGTCTTAGGTGTGCTCCGTAAAGACAAAAGAGTGGAGACATGGTATGCATGTGGAATATTTAAGACTAGTTTGAAATAATAATTTCTCTATTTCAGGAACTTTTGTGGGGAGAATTAAATGTCAGGCAGGTAATATTAATGGGATCGCAGTAATCTTCGGAAGTGACCAACGGTCACAATGAAACCACGCGTAGCAATAAGTTGAAATACTTCCGTGTGCTTTAGCTGAATTACTAGCGTGTGTACTATAAGTTGAAATATTTAATAAATAGCGTGTGCAGGACTTGAAATTAGAGGCGAGTACTTCCACGTGGTGAGTACTGTGTGAGTCTCAATCTGTGTATGAGACAAAGGATAAAGAGAAGTACTCGTCCATGGTATCAGTTGAGGACTCGTGTGTGTGATGAATATGTTCTTAATATTACTTTGCGTGATATGTTTCCGTGTGACGCTTGATTCAAACTATAATACTCTGAGAGAGAAGCAAGGTGAGTCAGCCGTCTATCCAGCAACGCCACTTGGCTTGCATTGCACAGGAAGACGTGCATATATCTCCAGAGTTCATAGTAGGAAAGTAGAATTACGAAGTGGGGCAGTGTCGTGTGAAACTGGGATAAATATTAATTGAAGTGGGAAAGCTGAAAGTGATAATGTTGTGACTATTCCCTGTGTTGTATTTCATGTTGTAGTGTGGCGTATGTCATGTAATTTAAGTATGTGTGGTTTGCATGGGAGAGTAGCTAGGTGGTTTCAGAGGTAGTGGGTTATGCGTGTTCCTTTTGTACCGCTCGGTCTGGAGGAAAGTTTCGTTATGATGGTTGTGAGAGTCGAAGTGTGAGATATACACTCCTGGAAATTGAAATAAGAACACCGTGAATTCATTGTCCCAGGAAGGGGAAACTTTATTGACACATTCCTGGGGTCAGATACATCACATGATCACACTGACAGAACCACAGGCACATAGACACAGGCAACAGAGCATGCACAATGTCGGCACTAGTACAGTGTATATCCACCTTTTGCAGCAATGCAGGCTGCTATTCTCCCATGGAGACGATCGTAGAGATGCTGGATGTAGTCCTGTGGAACGGCTTGCCATGCCATTTCCACCTGGCGCCTCAGTTGGACCAGCGTTCGTGCTGGACGTGCAGACCGCGTGAGACGACGCTTCATCCAGTCCCAAACATGCTCAATGGGGGACAGATCCGGAGATCTTGCTGGCCAGGGTAGTTGACTTACACCTTCTAGAGCACGTTGGGTGGCACGGGATACATGCGGACGTGCATTGTCCTGTTGGAACAGCAAGTTCCCTTGCCGGTCTAGGAATGGTAGAACGATGGGTTCGATGACGGTTTGGATGTACCGTGCACTATTCAGTGTCCCCTCGACGATCACCAGTGGTGTACGGCCAGTGTAGGAGATCGCTCCTCACACCATGATGCCAGGTGTTGGCCCTGTGTGCCTCGGTCGTATGCAGTCCTGATTGTGGCGCTCACCTGCACGGCGCCAAACACGCATACGACCATCATTGGCACCAAGGCAGAAGCGACCCTCATCGCTGAAGACGACACGTCTCCATTCGTCCCTCCATTCACGCCTGTCGCAACACTACTGGAGGCGGGCTGCACGATGTTGGGGCGTGAGCGGAAGACGGCCTAACGGTGTGCGGGACCGTAGCCCAGCTTCATGGAGACGGTTGCGAATGGTCCTCGCCGATACCCCAGGAGCAACAGTGTCCCTAATTTGCTGGGAAGTGGCGGTGCGGTCCCCTACGGCACTGCGTAGGATCCTACGGTCTTGGCGTGCATCCGTGCGTCGCTGCGGTCCGGTCCCAGGTCGACGGGCACGTGCACCTTCCGCCGACCACTGGCGACAACATCGATGTACTGTGGAGACCTCACGCCCCACGTGTTGAGCAATTCGGCGGTACGTCCACCCGGCCTCCCGCATGCCCACTATACGCCCTCGCTCAAAGTCCGTCAACTGCACATACGGTTCACGTCCACGCTGTCGCGGCATGCTACCAGTGTTAAAGACTGCGATGGAGCTCCGTATGCCACGGCAAACTGGCTGACACTGACGGCGGCGGTGCACAAATGCTGCGCAGCTAGCGCCATTCGACGGCCAACACCGCGGTTCCTGGTGTGTCCGCTGTGCCGTGCGTGTGATCATTGCTTGTACAGCCCTCTCGCAGTGTCCGGAGCAAGTATGGTGGGTCTGACACACCGGTGTCAATGTGTTCTTTTTTCCATTTCCAGGAGTGTAGAAAAAGATCCACCATTCTATCCAGAAAGTGCGCTGTAGCGTTAAATAATTACGAGACCATAAGATAGAGAATCACCAATGTAAAGCCATGCCCACTGGTCGGAATTTCTCATGTGTTATTGTTGTAGGTTATAGAATTTGTGTGTTTAGGTTATAGAATTTATCGGATTAAATAAGATAGTGAAAAGAAAAAGATTGGTGGCCTTTTCCTTCGAATTGTATGTTGTCATGATATCCAGAATTTATAATGTGTGCGCCACTCATATTCAGTGCGATGGCCTCATGTTGATAAAAGCCGTTAAAAAAAAAAAAAAAGAAAATGTGGTATTGCCAGTGCGTAGTGAACACTCAGAGTTATGTCAATTACTGATAGTCAGATGTGCGTTTCCGTTGCGTATTATTTTAACAGGAGGATAATTTGTAACTTAATTGTGAGTACGAGAGTTCATGTTACTCGATAAATAAGAATGAATCCTCTCGCTTGGCAGACCACTCATCTTGCAGGCCTGACTGCTTGATGCCACAGTATGAGCAAGGCATGTGGGTGCCTCTCAACATGACTGGCCGGATCGGGGCCAGGTACACGTTTACTGCTACTGGGCATGGAAGGGAGCTGGTTGAGTTCAGGATTGGGTATAGGATGGAGATTCTGGCGCAGACCTTCCTGTGGACCTCGTCTATGCGGGGTTATCACGTGAGACGAGAGTCCAAGGTTACGCCAAGGTACTTGGCGGTTCTGCGCCAGGGGAGTAGGGTTCCATTTAGGTGAAGATGGAGGGGGGGACGTTGAGGAGGTTCGCGCCTTCCGAGCCTGCGGGTAATCAGCATTCCGATTCAGACGCCCCTCTTATAGAAGATGAAGATGGGGATTAATTGCTTCACTCTCATTGGATCTGGGGGCGGGGGGGGGGCTAGGAGGGGAGAGGGAGAGTGTGAGAGGGGGGGAGGGGATCTTGAGGTTCCACTGACCTTGATCAATTCCTGGAGATTCCCTGCGTGGGATGGGCGTGGGTGTAACCACTAATATGTCTCAGGGGTGTAACCTGACACTGGATTCCTTCTCCTTGATATAAAATTGTTATCTCGCTTGAAATGCCCACTGATATCTTACTGCCGGCCGCTCGCTGTCCTTGGCGAATTCGAGTTTCACATTACTCTTCCAGGGTAGGTTTCCATTCTTGTTGACACTTAATATTTTTTCACACGCTTAGGAGAGAGTGAAGATTTTGAGTGTGCGCGTAACGCAGCTGTGCAACAGAAGACGCTACGCGTGAAGGCAACAATAGCACGTGACTTGTAACCACTGGATGGAGAGTACACAAGTAAACACAGCATGACCGAGCGCTACTATCGTCGGAACGGAACTGCCCAACTGAGCCACCCAGGCATGACTCACGACCATCCTAGGAGATGAGCTACTGGAGGAAGGAGAGCTTTGAGATGGGTCGTGAGTCGTTTACCGGTAATTCATTTTGTAGAGTACTTGCCTGCCAAAGGTACAGGTCCCAGTTTCGAATAACAGTCCTGTTTTAATCTGCCAGGAAGTTTCAAGATTTAGGTAACTTACTTATGTCCGTTATAGGCAGCTGAAGAATATTTCAGGTATTGTTTCAACTATTGTTTCACTAAGGTGTTGGTAAAGATTTACAGTATTTATGGACTTCAGTTCTTCACATCAATTTTTCAAAAATAACGTCGTCTTCATTTTCGTTTGGCCGTTGAAGAAGCGGATAGCTAAAAATACTGTAAGAGTTGCATAGCAATCAGTGAACGATTACCTGAATTCCACGCTAAGACATGACTTCATAACCAACGAGCACTGGTCGACTCCCAACAAATTATGTAAAATATCACCATGTAATGAAACGGGCGCCCTATAACTGATACGCGGTAGCAGTGAAAACTTTTATGAATGCAGCGCAGCGGCTGGTATTAGCCATAAAACGACACCTGCTGGTTTATTGCAGGCTAGCACGGAAGGCATAACTTTGTTGAGAGAGGCAATCTTACATACGGGAGGATACGACCGTGCGGGACCCCGGGTTTGAGGACTCGTATAGCAGCACCTAAGTGTCCTACGCATTTACCGTTTCCTTCACACATTTATCTGCGTTAGCTTTTTGTGGAGGAGCCGGTGCTTTAAAAGTCTGGAGAGCCGTTTCCACTCTTCTGCCGTTCTGTCCGCTCTTCCACGCACAAGACAAGGCCGTCATGATAATGGTAGCCTCATACTGTTTTTCGAAGCATTCGACGAGAACATACTGAAGACATCAATTACTTTCAGAAAACATAAGCTTAACAGGTTTCGTTAGATTGTTATAAAGGGCTCAGTAATATCATGCTGACTGCAAAATTGTTTTATGAAGAACGAATCGCATTCAGGACATTTCTGTATATTCCTGTACTTATGGGAGCCGACAGGTTCACCTTCACTTCATTTAAATAGAGATAAAACGGAGAACCTAATCTTAGGAGTGATATGGAGTTCATTCTATACGGTGTCATCCAGTTTTCCGGAAACTCATCAGATCCAAATTTAAGGATAGTGTATAGTTTTAAACGTACTATAAAACTGAAAAGTAGACGAACCATTCGGCTTAACAGAAGCGTCAACATCAGACCGTTGGTTACTCGTATACATGCTCAATGAGAAATCTGTTTCATCGGCATAGTTCCGGTACGTGTATATTGAAATAATAAGGTATATTTTGTATTGTTTCAAATTTGGTATTGTTAGCTACATTTTGTCTTATAGTGGACCACGTAATTTTCGGCTCTCATTATTCTTCCTCTCAGCACAGTAGTTCTGCATGTCTTCTTTCTTTCTTCCATATCACTTGTGCAGTGTTAACGCTATTACTGACCCGAGAGCCAGATATTACAATCAAACTTGTTATTATCCTTAAATGATGCGGTACAGCGCATTTGTCATGTACCAGACAATAATCCTCGCTGCGTCCTATAGTGCTACAACGATGAAAAATAATATTACGACGATTATTATTTTAAGTTTTGAGCTCAGTGAATCAAAGACTTTCTAGTGCACGGAATAAACTAGCATTGTTTGTACTACGAAACTATATATGTTTGTTAAGTGAGAACTGATTCTATGTATGACATTTGGTCTGGGCGGATTTTGTTCTCGTACTGGTCGATAGAGAAAAAAAGTTTCTTAATCGATGTATGTAATGTGAATGTATAAAGGCTATAAAAAGGAGAGAGAGAGATAATCCTTGCGGACAATCACCATATTGTATAAGAAAAGGTAAATACAAGTTATGCAAAACAAATATCTCTAAAGTGTATCGTGTTGTGATTTCTAAAGACTGAAAATTGCGGTGTTTAATCTAAACCTGTCCTGAATAACAGCGAAGAACATTTATGTAATCATATATTTTCTTCGTTTGACCATGGTTGTGATTCGCATGTTACTTTTTTTTACGCGACGTGTTAGGAATATTTTCATTACACGCGCAAAAGTGCACACAGCTTTAATCGAACCTGCATCTTTCGGAAACGATAACTCTTAATCAGTACAATTACGCGAATACCGTCTAAATCGCAACCGTGATCATAAAAGTGTTTCCTGTACCGGATTTTTATAAATGTGTAGACTTGAAAGCGAACAGCATTGCACCATCGCCGGCTCACAACAATTGAAAGAAAACAAAACAGGGACTGAACAACTTTAAATTTTAACGCCATCAGCGTTACGAAATCTGAACGAAGTAAGTTAATTAATTAAAAATTAACAGGAAGAGAATTATTAAATTTTAAAGATTAAATCATAGCAACAATTTAAAGCATTTTAGCATCATTTCGTTTCTTTGCATTAGTACTTGAGTATCAGATAGCATCATATCTATTTAAAAGACAGTGCGTAAATAAAACTGCCACATTTTATAATTATTATTATAGCAATTCAGTGGCGACCTATTGACAGGACCAGCTTATATGTGTGTGCTGATGTGTGTTTTTTTCTATTTGTATCATGCTGTAATGAGCGGAAATCTACGACGGCGCTAGGCACAATATTTTTTCTGTGCCATTCCATCCCAGCGGCAGCAGAACATAAGCACTGAATAAGGTAGGCACAACATCTTTTTCAACCCGGTGCTGTATTTTGAAAAAAGCAATCTAAATAACAAAAAAATTCATTTTGCAAGTGTGTCCTGTTAGGAAGCTATAAGAGTCAATTATATTTAAATAACTGCGAGAAGAATCGGTAAAATACGGTATCAAATGTTTTCAGTAGAGGTTAACTGAACGAGATTGGAACTGAATTTTAATCAAACGAACGTGAACATTTATGGTACTGATTCCAATCTGGTGCAGTGTAGTAATTATTTTATGTTTTTTTGTGTGACGGAATAATTGATGTGTTGCATGTGACGATTTTCCGATTAGACTTGCACACAAACATTTGCAAACCTGGTTAAAACAGTGCGACGTGTAAGAAAGGCTACACAGGAGGAAGTAACTGTAGAACATTCAGAGTTGGAAGGAATAACTAGTGATGTAGAAATTGACAATATTTTTCCAGATCAGACAGAGGATATAGATCAGGACACTAATATTAAAGTCAGTGATCCAGTTGCTATAGAACACTCAGGCAGAATACGGACGGTAGTTCAGGTGCATACTGAATCAGAACCACAAGAAACACCAGTTACAGTCGGTTTACCACCGGTAGAGCCAACACAAAGAGCAATGGATCCTTTTTCCCTCTTAATGATGAAAATGGAGCAAATGTTTAAAACACAGGAACAGCGTATACAAGAACAGACAAAACAGCTTGCCACTGAGATTAATAATAATTTAGATAAACGCATTAGCCGAGTAGATGAACGGATTAGGACCTTGGACGAACGCATCAGTCAATTAGACGAGCGTACGCAGTTAAGCTTTTCACAGTTCTCAAAATAGATAGATCAAAAGCTTGAAAACAGGTTAAAAGAACACGATCGCCAGTTGCGACAGCAAATAGTTGCACAGTTGTCTGCTATACAGAACAACATTTCAAGTATGCAACAAACATACCATGACTTACCACAGAGTGTATAGCAAGTAACTCAGGATGCGGACAAATTACAACAGACAAATACTCCTTTGGAAGCAGAAATACGCAACATAAGTACACGTATAGAAAACCTTACAGTTGATAATCAAAACATAATAGAACAAAAATGCAAAGAACAAGAAGAACACGTTGTGACCACATTCAACACATGGCTAAACGACAAAGACAAACAAGTTAGTACTGTTATACAGAAGGAACTACCTGTGATGTTACAACGAGCAGAAACACAACTGATACATGTAAACAACTCAAAGATCCATGAACTGCAGACTCAATTACAAAACGTGCTGAAAGTGCTTAATGAAACACGAATGCAAACGTCTCATAACAGTTCACCGGAGTGTGTTAGTATCACAGAAACACACACTGATCATTATGAAACGCCTTTAACTGAAAGTAGGGGGCAGACGGGTAATAATTTCATCCAACACGTGGAATGCCGCTATGCTTTAGATTTCATTTCGTTAAACACAGCTAAACATTTATTTGAAATATAAAAGAAGACAAGAAATAAGAGAAAGAAAAATATAAATTTAGAAGTGATAAAGAAGTTTATTAAAACTTAGAACCAACATCATACACGATATGAAAGGTAAGAGTTGTATATTATGGACCCCTAAGAAAACTAAATGAAATGATGATTAGAAAACGGGTTTTCAATTTTTTGACAGAAACTTAAAAACATCAACGTTGTGAATCAAAGAATTTAAAGCAGACCTGAGAGAAATGAAAATAACGGAGGAAGAAATAGGAGAAAGAGAAAAATTGAGACCAAAAGTAAATTGTTTCAAGGGTTAATAAGAGAAAATAAAAAAAGAGGTGCGATATGGACAGTAGAAAGTAGAAAAAAACACGGTGGAAGAACGAAAAACTACTGGAAAGGGAAAAGGAGGAAAGAAAGAAGACATAAGTATTTCATGTGATTCTTAGAAGAGCAAACGAAGTGCCGATGATTCCACTTTACCCGACGGAATTTGTCTACAAATTTATACTCCGATGAAAGCAAAAGGAAGCACATCTTTCGCAAAGCAAAGACAGGCAATAGCAAAAAATGCTCACTTCAGTGTTCTGCAATATTGCAGAAAAGTTTCAGGCGAAATCAAACTTCCACTTAAGATAATGAAGCTGGGAATAACCTTCACAGCATAATAATATCACATATTTATTATTCCCTGGAACAATCGCCTAAATTTTTCCAGTGCAGAGGTTTATTAGTTAAACTACGGTAACTTGGGAAAATATACTTCGCAAAGTATCGAATAAGTTTCAGACCAAAGATCACAGAAATTTCATCTCATTCCCTCGAACCTACATTCGCAAAGGTCACATCTAAAAGAACATAAAAACGCTCCCAGTGACATACGCAACGTCTGTGAATCCTACATACCATTGAAAAAATGTATCATACTAAATATTTTGGAAGAAACAGGAATTTCCGCATGTATAAAGAAACATTTTGATTAATTTGAGCGAACAAACTAACCTAAATGACAATCTTCATAGGATGCTATCATTTAAAATTCAATTCTTTTTTTCGCCGAACTTATTAGTGGTATCACTTCTAACCTACTTTTCTTAACATCGTTTCTATTGATTCAACTTTTATTTTGTTGGAACATATGGTCACGGCATGTGATCTTCACCTTGACAGTCATGAGCTAGACGAAATTTCGAAGCCTCACACAGTCCGTTGGCGACGTCGCAGCGGGTGGAACCTGACTTTCACACAACATGAGCGTATACTTAACCAAGTACATAAGTGGCTGGCTCTGAGCACTATGGGACTTAACAGCTGTGCTCATCAGTCCCCTAGAACTTAGAACTACTTAAACCTAACTAACCTAAGGACATCACACACATCCATGCCCGAGGCCGGATTCGAACCTGCGACCGTAGCAGTCGCGCGGTTCCGGACTGCGCGCCTAGAACCGCGAGACCACCGCGGCCGGCAAGTACATAAGTGTGCAGAAGTATGTACATATATAAATTCGTACATACAAACATAGCGATCGATCACAGGCCTGCAGACCACGTGTAGCTTGCACAAACTGCCTCAATTCCTTTCCAATTTGTGCTGGGTTCCTCCAGGTCTCTTCAGTCTCCAGGGCTGGCAGGTCCTTCGCCAGGTCGTTCATTCAGCGCTGCCTTGGTCGTTCTGTGGGGCTTATGGTATTTTGTTTCTCCTAAATGCTTTCTTCGCTTGCCTTTCCTCTGGCATACGGGCTATATAGCCGGCCCACTGAATTCTTTTGCTCTTCAACTTCTGTAGTAATGGTGGTTGTTGCATCAAGAGGTAGATTTCCTCATTCCTCCTCCTTCATTCTCCTTTATCTTAGATCGGTCTTCACATCTTTCTCATAACTCTTCTTTCAAATATCAATAGTTTTTCTATTCGCGTTTTGTCACGCTCCATGTTTCTGAACCATAAATGACAGCTGGGCACATCACTGTGTTATCGGTTCTCATCTTTATGTTCGCTGATATTGATTTTGATCTGTGTATCTCCCTGAGGGAATACATGCAGTTCATACCCACTGCTATTCTTTCCTTGACGTCCACTCCTATGCTGTTGCTGTGGCTGGTTAACCAAGATAAAAAATATTTGAACTGGTGAACTCTTTTGAACCTCACGCCATCTATCTGAAGAAATTATTGCTGCTCTTGTCTTCTTCCTAATTGCGTTTTGTCTTGATTCACCATTAGCCCAACCTTCCACGCGTAATTGTTCATTTTTTGGTACATTGCTTTCAACTCATGGATTTATTCATTTAGCATTATTGTATCATCCTCATATGCGAGACAGTTGATGTTACCATCTGTCTATATTCCATCCCATTCCTGTTGCCTATATTTTCGTATTACGTTCTCTAAGATGACATTGAACAGAACACGTGAGATAGCATATAAATGTCAGAGACCTTTCCCAATTTCGAAACGTTCTTACGTGAAAACTTGGAAAGGCATTGCTGCCCTTGATATACCCATATGAATTTGCACCATTCTCACTAGCTTCTTAGGGATTCTGAAGTAACGCAGTGCACTGTATATAGTATTTCTGTGGGTGCGTATGCACGTTGAAAATTGGCGAACGGACAATAAATATTTTCATCATATGCCCAGTGTTTTTCAGACAATTGTTGTAGGGTAAAAACATGATCTGTTGTCGATCGGTTTGGTCAAAAGCCAGCTTTGTACTCCTGTATGTTGTTCTCTATGAATGACTGTAATTTTTTGAGGATAATTATAGACAGCACCTGGTAGGTTATATTCAGCAAGCTGATACCTCTGTAGTTACCTCATTCCATTTTGCTTTCCTTCTTGTACATCAGGCATAATATGGCAAATTTCCATTCTTATGCCAATGTCACATTCTTCCAGATCAGCTAGACCATTTTATATATCTGTAAGTGCAAGCTCTCGCATCCGTCTTTTATGAATTCTCCTGTTATGCTGTGCTCCCCTGGGATTTTGTTGTTCCTAAGTTTTCTCACTGCATTTAACGCATCTTCTTCAATCACTTCCCATTCTTCTTCATCTTTCCTTTCTTTCGTGGTATTTATAAGTAGCATCTCATCTGGGTCTGTGCGATTCGGGAGTTCTGAGAAGTAATCTCTGCATCTTTCTACAATACTCTCCTTATCGTTTATAAAGATGCCATTCTTCTCCCTACTAAAGGAAGCTGCGCTCTCATATCCACGTCTGCGATTTTTGATACAGCGGAAAAGTTGTCTTGAATTCTAGTTGTGGCTCTCTGTCTGAACTTGTTCTATTATACTGGTCAGGTACATTCTCTTCTCTGTTCTCAGGATTCGCTTTGTTTCCCTTCTGATGTAGAGAACATGTTCCTTTTTCTGTTCGTTCTCCCTGTGAGCCAGCCGCTCCTCTCTCATCTTCGCTCACTTTTCTGTAACCTCCTGGCATGTCTCGTTGAACCACCCTCTCTTCTTTATTTTCTTCGTTCTTCACAAAATATCCTCCGCTACACTTAGTACCATAACCTTTATTTCTTCCCACTGTATTGTTACTTATAGAACATGACTGGCTACCTACTCGGTTACACAACTCCATTTCCTTTTGTGGAATGTCAAACAAAGAGATAACCCAGCATCCGGATTTTTGTAGATTTTTATGCTTATGCTACTTAAAGTTTAGAAAATATCAAATTATCAAGGCAGTTAGTTGCAACTCTCAAAAATGTACAAGAAAATCAACTTTCAGGTTTTACAATCGTCTCTAATGCCCTACAGTAGCACTGTGCTTGTACGCCCTGTTGGTTGTGACGGTTCAGTTCTTGCCTTTTAAAAACTTTTGAACAAGTGTGCATGTCTTAGGAGCATTTTCTTGGAGAATAAAACACGTAAAGATGAAAAAATGTTTTATAAGATCGGTAATTAAGAATGTATATTTGTAATGAAAACTGGATCTTTGTGTGTGATATGTAATTATAAAAACAGAAAACGTGCTTTTTTTTGGAAAAAATGACAATTAGATATGCGTTAATTAGAATATATTTGATGAATTTCGTATTTAAATGACTCGGTATTCGAACCGAACGGAAGGAAAACGGAAAAGAGAATGAGGGAAGCGACACTCAAACCAGCGATCGAGCCATTACCAGTCGCGAGCGCTGCCGATTTTTTTCCATTTTTATGTACTTTACACTTCACGGAAATACTCTTAGAATATGTACCTTTCATCTAAAAAGTTGCGTCAGACGTGAAGCGAACTCAAACTGCCCATCTGGCAAGCGAGTGCTGTACCGCAGAGCCACATAGCCCTTCAGAATTTTACCTTACTTAGAGAACTAAATATGCTCGGGAAACCTCAACGTTGATTTTCTCGAAAATTCTCGAGAGTTTCATCGTCCTACTTTGGGCAATTGATATTTGATTTCTGGACTTTATGTACCATAAATATAACAAAATACAAAAATCCGACTCTCGTTGAGTTCTCCTTGTAGGTACACTCTGCTCACAGATACCCTAGACTACTACTAGCATCTATTGCTACGTAGAATGTCAGGACCATAAAAATGCCTCAAACGACCTGGGTGGACCTCACATGTACATTATCAGTATCCTCGTCAATTTCAAATACTATATGTAAAAAAAGAGCTGAGTTAAGCGATATTTAAAAAATCCCGCTTTCATTGGCTACGGCTACAGAATTTGGATTAATTTTCATAAGTATTAAATAATAGAAAAGCCCACATAACATTAATAGTTGGCGGCACTTACGGGTTTAATACAAGAGGCAACTACTTTGACATCAATTTATAAATTAAGTATATGGGTGAAACCCACATCACGCACGCACATTACCTTCAAGCATTAAACTCTGATCAGTGAACTGATTGCAGTGATATTAAAGTACGAGGACAATCCACTAGCTGCATCTAAAAATGTCGATCTACTTTTACCTTAACTAACAGGTTGAAGTCAAAATAGGGTACAGATTAACTTGGCATTCGAATCAAACACAAGTTTCAGACCAGTGAGCAAAAAGCAGCAGCTATTATGTTTCGAATGGAGTCGCGGAGGCGGTGGCACGACAGCTGAGGACTCTTCTGGTTGATAACAATGACATAGCTAAGATCTACTCAGAGAACTCCGTTCACTGATCTTTTGGCTTCTCATTTACCCGTAACTGACATACTATTCTGACTCTTTCGCATCAGTCATACCTCTGGGGTCGATTACCAATTACTGATAATCTCGCATTACTTCTCCCACCTTAAAATAAATTTATTAAAACTGAATTGTTGTTTTCAGTTTATAAGCTACTTTCCATCCAAAGATCATTATTTCTACTGATAACTAAGAATCAGTTTTAATTAAGAATGAAGTTAAATTAAGTAGTAATTTAAAGTCATCAAATGAATAAAATAATTCACTGCAGCTTAGCTCCTTAGTGTATGTAAAAAAATCGTGCAAATCAGAGGAAATCATGGTCCGCCATGTCCATATTGTGGGCCAAAAAAATTGTTATATATACAGAGGACGTGCTTTTTTGGAAAAATGACAATTAGATATGCGTTAATTAGATTATATTTGATGAATTTCATATTTAAATGACCCGGTATATATATACAGGGTGTTACAAAAAGGTACGGCCAAACTTTCAGGAAACATTCCTCACAGACAAAGAAAGAAAATATGTTATGTGGATATGTGTCCGGAAATATATATATGTTCTGATTGACGCATATCTAATTGTCATTTTTCCAAAAAAAAAGCACGTCCACAATATGGACACGGCGGACGATGATTTCCTCTGATTCGCATGATCTTTTACATACACTAGGGAGCTAAGCTGCAGTGAATTATTTTATTCATTTGGTGTCACTGAATTACTACTTAATTGAACTGTATTCTTATTTAAAACTGATTCTTAGTTATCAGTAGAAGTAATGGTCTTTGGCTGGAAAGTAGCTTATAAACCGAAAACAACAATTTAGGGATAGAACAGATAGGTACCCAGCACACCCGATGCTGCCTCGACAGAAGGGGCTTCGCTCCATTATCAGTGAAAGAACGCACACCACTTAAATCCGACGCTAAAACACGAGGGATACACCAAAATAATTTTCTGGGTGAAATTTTCCAAGAAAAGTTGAAGAAAGAAGATAGTCTAAGCCCAGGCATTGATACTCTAGATTCTTAACTATCCTGGTAGATTCGTCTCTATATTATTTAAATGATGCTGCGTCCTTATGCCTTTAGATAAGTTAAGCAAATATGATAAAGATTTAGTGTAATATCTAGTTCATGATAAAAAGAAGATTTTACTTGTAGGGTCTGTTCTTTTTTAACATGTTGGTAGTAATGTTATTCTGATTTGACTGCGGACACCCCCAAAATCATACGCTTTTCTTATTAGGTGCATTGTGCTGCCACCTACTGCCAAGTACTCCATATCAGGGGCCTCAATAGTAATTAGACATCGTGAGAGAGCAGAATGGGGCGCTCCACCGAACTCACGGAGTTCGAACGTGGTCAGGTGATTGGGTGTCATATGAAATACGTCTGTACGCGAGATTTCCACAATCCTAAACATCCACTGTTTTCGATGTGATAGTGAAGTGGAAACGTGAAGCGACACGTACAGCACGAAAGCGTACAGGCTGACCTCGTCTGTTGACTGACAGAGATCGCCGACAGTTGGAGAGGATCGTAATGTGTAATAGGCAGACATCTATCCAGACCATTACACAAGAATTCAAAACTGCATCAGGATCCACTGCAAGTGCTATGACCGTTAGACGGGAGGTGAGAAAACTTGGATTTCGTGTTCGAGCGGCTGCTCATAAGACACACATCATGCCGGTAAATGTCAAACGACGCCTCGCTTGGTGTAAGTAGCGTAAACATTGAACGACTGAACAGTGGAAAAACGTTGTGTGGAGTGACGAATCACGGTACACAATGTGTCGATCCGATGGTAGGTTCTGGGTATGGCGAATGCCCGGTGAACGTCATCTGCCAGCCTGTGTAGTGCTTACTGTGGTGTCACCGCCAGACACCACACTTGCTAGGTGGTAGCCTTTAAATCGGCCGCGGTCCGTTTGTATACGTCGGACACGCGTGTCGCCACTATCAGTGATTGTAGACCGAGCGCCGCCACACGGCAAGTCTGGTCTAGAGAGACTCCCTAGCAGTCGCCCCAGTTGTACAGCCGACTTTGCTAGCGATGGTTCACTGACTACATAGCTCTCATTTGCCGAGACGACAGTTTAGCATAGCCTTCAGCTACGTCATTTGCTACGACCTAGCAAGGCGCCATATTCACTTACTATTCTGAACAGATAATATTGTGAATCATGTACCGTCGAGAGCGACGTTCATCATTAATGGATTAAAGTTAAGTATGAAACTAATTACGTCCGCTTTCTGAATACTCATTCCTTGTCATGTTCCAGGCCTCACGTCAGTATAGTTCTTGCCTCCTCACGCCAGTCTGCGTGACCTAAGACGCGTGCATTTCGGCCTCCTCTAGTAACACGGTGTTGGCTCTTCAGCCAACACAGCACTTACAGTAGAATTCGGAGGCGGTGGTGTTATGGTATGATTGTGTTTCTCATGGACGGGGCTTGCGCCCCTTGTTCTTTTGCGTGGCACTATCACAGCACAGGCCTACATCGATGTTTTAACACCTGCTTGCTTCCCACTGTTGAAGAGCAATTCGGGGATGGCGATAGCATTTTTCAACACGATCGAGCACCTGTTCATAACGCACGGACAATAACATCCCTGTAATGGACCAGCCTGCACAGAATCCTGACCTGAATCCTATAGAACATCTTTGGGATATTTTGCAACGCCGACTTTGTGCCAGGCCTCACCGACCGACATCGATACCCTTCCTCAGTGCAGCACTTCGTGAAGAACAGGCTGCCATTCCCCAAGAAACCTTCCAGCACCTGATTGAACGTATGCCTGTGAGAGTGGAAGCTGTCATCAAGGCTAAGAGTGGGCCAACACCATATTGAATTCCAGCATTACCGATGGAGGTTGCCACGAACTTCTAAGTCATTTGCAGCCAGGCGTCCGGATACTTTTGATCACATACCGTATGCGGCGCCCATACTCCGCTATACTAGCGTTGTCTAGAACTGCATTATCATCTGTTTCTTTGCGTTACGGCACTAGTGGACAACGTAGCGATAGGGCAACAGCTTACGCCTGCAGAGAAAGCCATCATATTTTACTTCACGTCGACGATGAGATCTTAGAGACTGAAGATTTGTGAAGAATAATGGAAGGAAATAGGCTGTATCTCTTATAGAAACAATTCTAGCGTTTCCTTTAAGCGATTTATTAAAGGCGGATAAGATCTGAGTGGCCAAAAGGAGACGTGGGCCGCCATCTTCCAGAATGCTAGTCCAGGGTCTTACCACATTTTCTGGGACAATCTGATGCGCGTATAGCATGCTTGCGAAGATTGTATCAGCGTTTCTGTTAAATTCACACCGGTTACGGCCACATATAGCCCTGCAATACGCGGATTGCACCTCTGTCAGACATAAATTTGTTGCATTCTTTAACTACATGTTCTGGGGTTCCCACATCTCTACAGTGGAAAGTTCTATTTGCCTGGCGTTGAATCTGTCTATAGTGCTAAGCATTAAAGCTGAAACACCGTGACGGCGGCATTCAACAGACAGCAAACTGACTTGAAGTGTGCTACATATTTATATCTGTTCAGCCTTCCACGGCAGTCGCTTATAGTAAGTACGAGTTTATTCATCTGTAGTCTGTAGATACATAAAGATTAAGCAGCGTAATTCTAATGCAGAAATAGCATTCAAATGTTGTTTGTTTATGAGAAGATAGTGTTATGCCTGCTGTAAGTAAGACAAAACACATCCACCACCACCTGTCGGAATTCGACAGTGGCATTATCGTGGTCTATTAAGACTGTTTCATAGGTTCGCAATATTTCTGCTCTTGTTTGTCGGGTTACCACGATTCTCATGGACACAGTGAATCGATTGCTTCGCGAGGAACACATAAATTTTCAGCTGTCCCACATGACTGACTCCCCTGTAAATACGCCAGTTTTCTGACCCAAGCGGGACTTACGAGGGTTGGAACTTCAATAGTGGCAACTATTTGTTTACAGCTCGTACAGGGTAGATACGTGTTTCAAAGTTTCACTGACCTTCAAAGTAGTCACCAGCATTGTGTATAACCCGTTCCAGCGATGTGAAAGTCTTAGGTTACTCTTAGCAGTGCCAGTTGTGTTGACAGTTTGAGCGGCGCGGTCTACTGCCCGAAGAATTTGTAGCAATTTTGAAGTGAATGCCGTGAAGTGTTACCTTCAGTTTAGAAATCGAGTTGAACTCACGAGGGCTTAAGTCAGGGGTGTACGGTAGGTGGTACAGCACTTAGCAGCCCAATTAGCCAAAAAATTCAGTAAAAGGTTGCACTGTACGTGCTTGAGCGTTGTCCTGCAAAATGATGGTCAGGACCTGCAGAAAGTATCATCACTTCTGTCTCTAAGCTGGTATTAGGTTGTGTTCCAAAAATGAACAGCATGGAGACAGAAGTGATGACACTTTCTGCAGGACCTGACCACCATTTTTCACGGCATTCGCTTCAGAACTGCTACAAATTCGTAGGGCAGTAGACCGCGCCCACGAACTGTCAACATAACTGGCACTTCTAAGAGTATCCTAAGACTTTCACATCGCTGGCAACGGGTTATACACAATGCTGGTGACTACTTTGAAGGTCAGTGAAACATTGAAACACGTATCTATTTTGTACGAGCTGTAAATAAATAGTTGCCACTATTAAAGTTCCAACCCTCGTAGATGTACAGTATTTGAAATAAAACCTAACCACCAGCCGGCCGCGGCAGAGACTAAGTCCAAGTCGCCAAGTTGCTTCTCGGAATCCAGAGTACAGCCACCTGCAAGATCTGGCAAAATTCCAGAGTGAGAAACTTTCTGGAAGAAGTGTTTCCTTCCGTTCGAGCAGTTATAATGCTGCATCTCTTTGTGGTCTAGTGGTAAACGTTGTGGACTTTAGATGCAAAATCGCCAGTTAAAGCCCATTCCTTCCTTTAATTTTTTAAACAGTTCGTTTCTGTGCTAGAAATATTAGTCCGATTCACTGTCAAAGTTAGTTTGCATCACTTTCAAACCCGTTAGTAATAGCAAAACCTTTTGCCGAAGAGCTCACGACTGCGCCAAGATCGAAACAAGGTATGACCCAGTGTCTGCGGTCAACCGCCACCCCCAGCGGGTACGAGCCACAGGTCAACGACCGCCTGTCGACCGCTCAGGTCATCATGTTGCGGCACACCTCCGCCACATTTCTGCTCTCGCACTGGCTCCGAAAAAGCTGTTTGCTATTGTAGTTTGATTTGCCATGCGAAATATCGGCGGCGAACTGAGTGACCACTGTCATTTACACTATGGTACGTGCATTGCTCATGCGGTATACAACATGAGGAACATCGAAGTGTGTACACTACCACCACAGCTGCAAGTTCCCTAAAACAAAATTTGGTTGCATGTAAATTCGAAACATTTATTTTGGCGTTCTTGGTGTGTATATTTAACAGTTGTATTTTTTTTATTTTTGTGTTTAGTATGCACCTTGCAATTACATTTTGGATGTTGCGTACTTCCTTCTTATAAATATTGATCAAGAGCTAGAAAATACTTTCGAGTGAAAGATGGGCTAACATTTGCGACATAGTGTTCGTTTTGAGTTTAATGGAGGGATGAACGCCGCTGCAAGTGTGTGGCCATAGGTCTCGCCGAAATCGCGCCAGAAAATGATATTCTCGGTTCTATATCTACATCGCTACTCTTCAGTTCAACCTTAAGTGCCTGGTAGAGGCAATATTGAACCACGTTCACACTATTTCTCTACCGTTCCACACAGGAAGAAGAAGAAGAAGTAGTGGTAGTTCTCCTTCGGAGTAGAAGGTGGGAGATTGGGTGAGGAGATTTTGCCGTACTTGAAAACGCTTGACAGAGATAGTAATGTTACCAAAGGCAGTGCTACTAAAGCGGAGTTAATAAATATGACTTTCCGAAATTCCTTCACGAAAAAAGAGGAAGTAAATATTCCGTACGACGTAAGAGTGGAGCTGTCAAACCGCTGTCACGTCGTAACTAAGAATTAATTTCAACGTTTTGACACCATTTACGAAAAGCAGTGACAGATACAAGACAGTCCACTAACGACGCAATATGGACGTCACATCAGTCTAGATGTATTTGAAAATGGCGATTAATAGGAAATAGCCTGCCGGAGTGGCCGAGCGGTTCTAGGCGCTACAGTCTGGAACCGCGCGACCGCTACGGTCGGAGGTTCGAATCCTGCCTCGAGCATGGATGTGTGTGATGTCCTTAGGTTAGTTAGGTTTAATTATTTCTAAGTTCTAGGCGACTGATGACCATAGCAGTTAAGTCGCATAGTGTTCAGAGCCATTTGAACCTAAAGAAGAAAAAAATTTAAATAACGTGTTGATTTACTACTGTGTTCAGCATATCAAAGGGAAGATGCTATAAAATATACTCTGCTCTAATACAAATGAATTTCAACTTATCATGATATTAGAATGAAAGTTTGTTTTCATAAAACAAAGTACCGGTAATATAAGAAAGCCTAAATGGTCACATATTAGTAAGACATTATGCACTTTGAACTTAGAAATGATAGATGTCTACATGCGTTCTACTGAGCTAGTATAAAATGTAGAAGCTACAATATAAGCATAGAGAAACGCAGCTGTGTATTCACGAAAAACTAAGAATTGTCCTGGCAGATGCAGAAGAAACAAGCAGTATCAAGCTTGAAATATTGTACTGTTTTAATCGTATTTTATAGGAGATTAAAACTTTGGAGAAAACTGATGGCGGAGAAATTTTTTGAAGTTTTATTATATATTTTAGATCTCGCAGCCTGTGACTCTGTCGCGGAAGAGTTAAAAAGCTTGTTTCCATTAAGATTCTAACTGAGAGTAAACACAGCTTTCGCTTTACAGCAGAAACACCTTACCTCACAGCCAGAGAAAAACTGTGGAAGTTATCTTTAGTTCAGTGCCCCCAGGGGTAGCGAGGACGGAAAATTTGCAACATAAAAGGCGAAAGTAGTTATAGTTTGTATGTGGAACAATGTTCCTGGTATCTATACTATAAATTTATAACCCAGTGTCACACCGTAAGTAAAATCGCCCAGTTGTTCAGTAGAAATGACACGAAAATATCAAGCGATAAGCAGGATAATACTGCGCTGTCCAGCAAGTAACACTGAAAGGGGAACAGTTCTTTCACGAGAGGTGATTCACCTTTTTGGAGTTTCTTTAATGGTTATACTTTAAAGATCAAAAGAATGTAACTTACCTTTTGATCATTATAGACTTAAAAACTGATTTTACAGAGGAAAGTTGTCTTAGACCTAGCTCCCAAAACAGAGGAACAGAAATGAAACGCCAACAATACTGTACCTGTTGTAAAACGTGAAAACCCACAGAAACATTCCATAAACTACAAATAATTTAAACTTTATAATACAGAGATGTCTGTCCAAAGAACCAAACCTGCAGTGACCACAAAAGTGTGCTGAAAAGGCGTAAAAAACGAAACCTAAGAATGCAAAAAGTGGCACAATACGCTGGCAGTAAAGTATTTAACACATTTTTCTTAAGCAGAACGCTGGTTCAGTCTATGCTAATCACAAGAATGAAAACTAACTTCTATCCACATGGTTCCAAAAACAGTCGCTGCTTATACTTTCGCTTATAGGAAATATAAACAGTAATTAGAGGTTCGTCTAGTTGTGCGTGGGTAACATTTTCAATGCAACGCCTCACAGCTGCCGCAGTTCGTTCTTAATTTATTGCCTTGTGGTTTCATATTAGTGATGCTTCTGGGCTGCCAGAACATGTATATGGGAAATGTCGAAGAGCAGTTATTATGACAGAAACCTTAAATTAAGTTGTAATTAGCAAAATAACGTAGTTCTCATTGTGATGAGGGGCTGAATGAAAGGAAGTTTATCTTGACTGAGGTGGAATTTACACACAGCGCCCCACGGCGTATTAGGTCATACGAATATAATGGCACAAATGGGGGTCGGTGATAGAATGTGGGGAGACTGTCGACATGTTATTGTTTCAGTATGACAGACCATTACCAGGCTATAATGACAGTTCTCAGCTGAATTACAACTCAAATTCAACTTCTGCCACTGAAAAAACTGTTCAACAAGTGTGTGAGAAGCATCTCTACTCCTGTACACCGCACAACACGGACCAGTCATGTGCTAGTCATCCAGAGGAATATGCCCCACAGTTTATTCGATAGCAGACTTATCACCTCGTTGCGGAGACGATTAACAGTAGTAACAGACTGTCACAATTTTAAATGCACACACCGCTATTTTACTGTATCGTTGTTTAATTACGACCGAGGTTTCGGCCATTTATGCAGTTTTCAAGTGATGGAGTTTATGTCACTAACATATATGTCCTGCAATATATGTTAATGACATACTCAGTCACTTGAAAATGGCATAAAAGGCCGAAACCTGGGTCGTAATTAAATAAACAACGTTACAATCAAATGGCGGTGTGTTCATTTAAAATTTATTGTATGACTTTTAATCAGCAACAACAAAAACAGTTTACAGACTATCAGAACACCGAATATTTCCACTGCCAAACCCCTCTCCTGCGCCAACCCCCCCCCCCCTCGCCGCAACCTAATAGATCGATTTATCGTAAACTATGATCCTGGAATCAATATAACGTTCCGTGATCTGAGTATAGTTCTTCGTTTTAACTAAATCCCTTTGTTGAAGAAATGTTGTATAAAGGTTTACCACTAGTAGACATGACAATTGCCGCTATTACAGCTGACATCATCATTGGTGAACTTCATAAAACCGTTAAGAAATTGGAAAATAGTGAGCAGCAGATTTAGATGATATTGGAGAAGAACAAGTAAAACGTTTCGAGACAACACCAAAATGCATTCCCTCCAGTTTTTCCGTGTTTACTTCTCCCTGGATTACGAAATAACTCTTAATAAACGTCCCTGAAACGCTTACTTCACTAGCTCGATGTCACAGTCGGTGCAATGCAGTATGAGACCTTGCTACGCGCTGCACAGATGGACGACGGTAGAGATGGGCATTAAGTGCTGTAATGTGCGTAAATTATCCAGATGCTGCTCAGCTGCGATGCGAAACTACCATTGTTTAACTAGGGTGCACAAGGAACGACACTGCATAGGGATGTTCGATGAGCGAAGTAATGATATACAAACAATACTTCCTGTTGCTTTGAATTTAATCATGCGGTATCAGGACACCCAATTACTGAATCATGCGCATTGAATGCAAATGTCGCGTAGGGGTTAAATAGCCACTGTTCTTCGCATTCGCCAATTTTTGAGACTTACTGAATGTCGAAAATCATTCATGCCGGATCCATCTTTCTTGTATCGAGAAAATAATTTTCTGCCGTGCTTTCTCTAAAAACACTGGCTCCACACATGGCACAAACGTTTCAAGCGATTCCCGCTCCCTTAACCATTGTCTTAAACTCAAAGCAAATTACACGTCGTAAAGGTTAGACCATCGTCTCCTTGACGCTATTTCGTAACGAGTGAACAATATTTACAATATTTATAAGAATGAAGTGTGTAAACTCCAATACGTGACTGCAAGGCGAATAACAGAACTTCAACTAAAATTGATAAAGGATAAATGCACTCATAACAAAATATTTGCTAAGATGCCAAACACAAACGTTGCGAACTCAAAGCAACACAGTTTTGTCTTAGGTACAATGTGTGATCAAAAGTATCCGGAGACACCCAAAAGCGTACGTTTTTCATATTAGGTGCATTGTACTGCAACCTACTGCCAGGTACTCCATATCAGCGACCTCAGTAGTCATTGGGCATCGTGAGAGACCAGAATGGGGCGCTCAGCCAAACTCATGGACTTCGAAAGTTGTCAGGTGATTGGGTGTCACTTGTGTCATACGCCTGCATGCGAGATTCCCACACTCATAAAGATCACTAGGTCCACTGTTTCCGATGTGACATTAAAGTGGAAACATGAAGGGACACATACATCACAAAAGCGTACAGGCCGACATCGTCTGTTGACTGACAGAGACCACCGACAGTTGAAGGGGGTCGTAATGTGTAATATGCAGACATACGAGGTGTGGCTAGAAAAAAACCGGACTAGCACTGGTGAAACAATAAAACGAATGCAATAAGGCTGAAAGTCGCGTGGCCTGTCACGTGACTCTCGCTCCGCCTACTGCTCGAGTTTCATCTGCCTCCTGCACTCAGTCTGCCCGTGGCGTCTGTTTTAAGTAGTTGACGTTTTGTCTGTGCGTCGGAAAATGTTGAGTGTACAGAAAGAACAGCGTGTTAACATCAAATTTTGTTTCAAACTAGGAAAATCTGCAAGTGAAACGTTTGTAATGTTACAACAAGTGTACGGCGATGATTGTTTACCGCGAACACAAGTGTTTGAGTGGTTTAAACGATTTAAAGATGGCCGCGAAGACACCAGTGATGACACTCGCACTGGCAGACCATTGTCAGCAAAAACTGATGCAAACATTGAAAAAATCGGTAAACTTGTTCGACAAGATCGCCGTTTAACAATCAGAGCAGTGTCTGAGTTAACAGGAGTTGACAAGGAAAGTGTTAGGCAGATTCTTCATGAAAGTTTCAACATGAACAAAGTGTGTTCAAAAATGGTTCCAAAGTGTCTCACAATTGAACAGAAGGAACGCCGAAGAATGATTTGTTCTGACATCCTGGAAAACATTGAAAGTGATCCCACCTTCTTACAAAATGTTATTACTTGCGATGAATCGTGGTTTTTTACTTACGATCCCGAAACTAAACGCCAATCGATGCATTGGAAAACTCCTGGTTCTCCACGACAAAAAAAAGCACGAATGTCAAAATCGAAATTCAAGGCAATGATGATTGTTTTTTTTTTTTTTGGCATCAAAGGGATTGTGCACATTGATTGGGTACCAGAGGGACAAACAGTGAATCAGCATTACTACATTAGCGTCCTGGCTACCCTACGTGAGCGAGTACGGAGAAAACGGAACGATTTGTGGAGAAAAAAGTCATGGATCCTTCACCAAGACAATGCCCCAGGTCACAGTGCGTTGTCAGTGAAGACGTTTTTGGCAAAACACAACATTCCCATCTTAGATCATCCACCCTACTCACCTGATTCGGCCCCCTGTGACTTTTTTCTTTTCCCTAAAGTCAAGTCAGCTTTGAAAGGAACTAGATTTGAGACTATTGAAGCAGTAAAAGAAAAAGCGACGGAAGTAATGTATGAACTTACCGAAAATGATCTGCAGCATTGCTATGAACAGTGGAAAATTCGTATAGAGCGGTGTAGAGACCGAGGAGGAGAGTACATTGAAGGAGATAACATGAAATTGTAAATAATTGTAAATAAATGTTTTTTCCAGCATCAGTCCGGTTTTTTTCTAGCCGAACCTCGTATATCCAGACCATCACACAGTAATTCCAAACTGCATCAAGATTCACTACAAGTACTATGACAGGCGGAAGGTGAGAAAACTTTGATTTCATGAACGAGGGGCTCCTCTTAAGCCACACATCACGCCGGTAAATGCTAAACGACGCCTCGCTTGGTGGAAGGAGCGTATACATTGGACGATTGAGCAGTGGAAAAACGTTGTGTGGAGTGACGAATCATGGTACACAATATGTCGATCCACCGGCAGGGTGTTGGTATGGCGAATGCCCGGTGACCGTCATCTGTCAGCGAGTGTAGTGCCAACAGTCAAATTCAGAGGCCGTTGTGTTATGGTGTTGTGTTTTTCATGGAGGGCGTTTGCACCCCTTGTTGTTTTGCGTGGCTCTATCACAGCACAGGCCTACATTGATGTTTTAAGCACCTACTTGCTTTCCACTGTTGAAGAGCAATTGGGGGATGGTGACTGCATCTTTCAACGCGATCGAGGACTTGTTAATAATGCACGCCTTGTGGCGGAGTGGTTACACGACAATAACGTCAGTATAATGGACTGGCCTGCACAGAGTCCTGACCTGAATCCTATAGAACACCTATGGAATGTTTTGGAACGTCGACTTCGTGCCAGACCTCACCGACTGACATCGATACTTATCCTTAGTGCAGCACTTTGTGAAGAACGGGCTGCCATTCCCCAAGAAACCTTCCAGCACCTGATTGAACAGATGCCTGCGAGAGTGGAAGCTGTCATCAAGGCTAAGAGAGGGCCATCACCATATTGAATTCCAGCATTATCGATGGAGGGCGCCACGAACTTGTAAGTCATTCTCAGCCAGGTGTCCAGATAGTTTTGATCACAGGGTGTAACTTTCAATTGTTATGGTAGTTTACACACTTCGGTTTTCCTCAAATTGTGAGTTAGATTAGCGGTGGACGGACCACTGTGTTACTGCATGGTGTTCACCGGGTTTACTGAGTAATTCTCGGCGGAAAACCGAACTACATTAACAAAGAAATTTATGCACGCAACGCGAGAGCAGAAACCTACTCAGTCACCGAATCACCTGGGCGGACGACAGCTGGCGTCAGGCAGCCGGTGGCTGGTGATCGGTGGCACTGCGTGGCGAGGAATCTCTCGAAGATAAGTAGTTCTGATTTTGACGCTGCAACGTGTTGTTTCGAGAAATGTTTTTGGAAGGTTCTGCTGTTAGTGATGTGTTAGGGAGGGATGCATATGATGTTTGAGGTAGCATCAGACTGATACTTTTAGAAAATAAACGAAACGCGGTTTAAAACATTAAACCTTTGCGTTTACTTCTTTACAGGCAGATCAGCACAGCAACAATTCTATTGAAAGGCAGCACTTCCTCCATAAACTTTCGCATACTACAATACTGCTCAAACATGCATGTGGCTGGACGTACTATTTGAGGGGCGATCAGTTTTATTGGCATGTTAAGTGAACTACTCGGACTTAGTCTCTGGGGCAACCAGCCGGTGGCCATGTTTTATGTCAAAGACTATGCATACATTTCACGCCTGAGTCAGGAAGTGGGCTGCCGTTCAACAGCGTAAATACCCTCATTGACAGTGCGAAGATGTGTAGAGCACCATGGACTATAAGCATTGAGACATTGTTCTGGATTCCCTTGACGCAGCACGAGAATAAGACAATCTACTAAACTACTAAAATTACTGTAGCTTGAAGAAGAGGTGGAACGTTGAACGCTCAGTTTTGTGCCAAGAGGCCGTCAGAATTGGACGAGAATGAGCACTTCAGAGAAGGGATCTCTGGGAATTATATGGGGATCCAAGAATTTACAATATCTTACTCAGCCATAAAATAATTTTTTTTTTGTACATTACAATACAGTGACCTTACAGAGAGAGTGTAAAGTAACGGACCCGCAAATTTACCGACCAATATCCCGAACTTCTGTGTGCTGCAGAATCCTTGAACACATTCTCAGTTCGAATATAATAAACTTTCTCGAGGCTAAGCTGCTTATGTCCACGAATCAAGATGGTTTTAGGAAGCATCGCTCGTGTGAAACTCAGCTTGCCCTTTTCTCAAATGATAAGCTGAGAACTTTAGATGAAGGGCAACAGGCAGATTCAATATTTCTAGGTTTCCGGAAAGCATTTGACATAGTGCCCCATTACAGGCTGTTAACGACGGTATGAGCATATGGAACAAGTTCAAAGATATGTGAGTGGCTCGGAGACTTCCTAAATAACAGAACCCAGGAAATGGTGATAGGACCGCTGTTGTTCTGTATATACATAAATGTTTTGGCGGACAGGGTGGGGAGCAGTTTGCTGTTGTTTGCTGATGATGCTGTGGTGCACGGTAAGCTGTCGAAATTGAGTGACTGTAGGAAGATACAAGACGACGTAGACAAAATTTGCAGTTGGTGCGATGAATGTCAGTTAGCCCAATGTAAGTTAAGTGGATGAGTAGAGAGAACAAACCTGTGATGTTAGGATACAGCATTACTAGTGTCCAGCTTGACACATCAAGTCGTTTAAATATCTGGGCGTAACGTTGCAAAGCAATGTGAGGTGGAACGAACATGTGAAAACTGTGGTAGGGAAGAGAAATGGTCGACTTCGGTTTATTGGGAGAATCTTAGGAAAGAGTGGTTCACCTGTAACGGAGACCGCATATAGGACGCTGGTGCGACATGTTCTTCAGTACTGCTCGTGTGTTTGGGATCCGTACCAGGTCATACTGAAGCATCTATGTAGTTGCAGATGTAAGATATTTCGTTACCCAGTCCTCTTACATTTTTTAAAATACACCTCTATTTTTGCACAGAATATCATCAAAGCTTTCGTCTTCGATGTAGGGAAAATATAATATCGTATTTACTCTAACATACGAGTATTTCACCTCAATTTTGCCGTCCTCATTGGGAATTTATTAATTTTTTCTTCAAATTATAACTTTTCTTTTCCGGTGACTTTCGGTCACCAATCCGTGGTTGAAATACATGAACAGTCACAGAAAAATATGTAACTGGAAAAGTAAATAAATAAACACCAGAGAATATCAGAACTGCAATGAATCATAAAAACAAATACATTTGTATAACTGTGTTTTGCTAGAACGCTCACTCTGCTGACCATATCACACGGTCAGTCACCACTGTAGCTCCCTTCCTACGTCAATTTGATTTCGGTACACAGTACACCAATTTAAGGAGAAGAGAATGTCGTACATGGCATGTCGTTAAGGAAACCTGTGGGCATTGAAAAAGTAACTTTATAAACATTCATGATGGTGTCTGTTTGTTCTATATCGTGTCTCCCTACCACTTTCGCGCAACGACGCTCTGAGCGTGTTTTTTAGGGAATTGACTAGTTTGAACATGGGACCTGTTGCTGGTAAGGAGACGCCAGACCACTAGCGATGATATAACCAAATACTTAATGATTTCAGCGTCAGCTCCACTGCACTCCCTGTAAAAGAATCTTAATACTAACTAAATTTAGTGGAAGGGGTTCAAGGCTTTCCTATTTTTAGTTAGCTGGTAAAATAACGTCGAAAAAGCAGTTAAGTTTACCACTGGAAATTTTATTCTACTCACAAAACATCATTTATAAATTGCACTATTGATAAAAGGAAATGTTTTAATACAGGATGGTAAAAACCGACTGCGTTCAACAAAAATGTGAACGAATATTCCCTGAATGGGTTTCCAAGTTCTACAATGGATCGAAGGATGACCTATGCCATATCACATCTATAATCTAGGTTTAAATTAAGTTTCACAAAAGAGAAAACTATCACAATGGTCTACAGTGACCCTCAATTATCTTTAGTTACTTATCTAACTTGTCGTAAATTACAGTGGCTGATGTAGCTTCTCAATAACTATATAACAGAAAAATCATCGCGTTTCAGATTTTTACTTCAAGTGGCAAATGTGAACACCATGAGCTTTAATTGACGATCGATAATAGTATTACGCAAAAAGGGGATGTAACAGATGAGACTTCTGCAGTTCTGAGTGAAGCCTTATGCGCTCAAAAATGCGGCATTGCGTGCGTTCATTACCTTGTCGGTGTTCGTCAGGGGGCGGCGGGCAGCACAGCTACGTTCACCTCGCTGTCTCGGAACTCTGAAGCAACTCTCCTCTAACTTCTCCTTACTACAATTTACCGAAGTTGGTTAAAAAAAAAACTGTCTGGCTGTGTTTTCATCTGACCAATCAGGGTCTCGATGTTAACCTTAAGCTCCGCCTGCAAAAATTCTGTCTATCCAATGAGAAACGTTATACTTTTCGTGGTGGGGCAATGTTTTTTAAAGTTTGCAACGTAACAGAGACGCGAAAAAGTCTCACGCTAAAACTTGCGGGTGGTGTAGCCCTTTTTGTGTTATCGTAAGATCTATACTGTTCTTCTGGAGGGCTCTAGCTTTTAACATGGGCTGGGGGGTGGTCCTAACGTAACAGAGACGCGAAAAAGTCTCACGCTAAAAACTTGCGGGTGGTGTGGTCGTAGCGGTTAGCTGGCGACGTGGGTGTCCGTCCCTTATCGTAGGGCCTTCTCGCTTAACACGGTTCTGCTCTCGGCTTCTGTTCTCGTTTCTCCCCTCGGAACTGCGTCTGTCTCACAGTGGGAAGGTATGATATGCATTTAGGCATTCTTGTGTTAGTCTGTGGTATTCCATTTGCTCACTCGTTACTCGTATTACTTTGGTTAATTTAATGTCACGATTTATTCGGAGCTATGTGACATACTACTGGATTTGCTCATCATTTCAGGGTTTTCGTGGAAGGTGTTGGATTTGCCTGACACCTTACAACTTGAGTGAGAAAATAATCTTAGGTCATTTGTACACTGACTAGGATAAAATTTATGACACTTACTTAGTATCACCTCTGAAAGTTGCTTATTCTACAGCCTTGGGACAACAATACCGGTTCATGTAATCCAGTATCAGTGGTAGAACTTGGTCGACCGCTGACGGATCCACAACAGCACTCACTCTTTCACTTCCACATCCTATGGAAACCGACGTTCACGTATGGCTTTCTTGAAGTCACCACAGATGTGAGAATGCGGGCTGTAGGGAGAATGCTGAAGTGTTTCCCAACCACATCACTGCAGTGTAGCCTTCGGTCGAGTGGTACTGTGGGGGCCGTGATATCATACAACAGGATGTTTCTATCCTACAGCATTCCGATAGCCGGGGCAAATGGCGAAACCCCCATCCAAAGCTGTTCACAGAAGTTCCGTTAAGGTATTAGTGACCACCTTCGACACAAGGGGCCTTTTGCTTGTCCAGCTCGTCTAGCACGGTGCCACAATCAATGTGCAACGCTATGAATACACTTTACAGAAACTGCGACGCGTTATAAAGTCAAAAAGCCTAGATATGCTGTAGGACGGAATGATCCTGTTGCACGATAACGCCCGTCCTCAGACTGCCAATCGAACGAAGGCAGCCCTTCAGTGATTTGATTGGGAAGTAATCCAACATTCCCCATACTGCTTGTATGTTTCACTGTTTGAGATTCACATCCTTGGTGATCTCAAGAAATGCATGTGCGGACGTCTATGATCGGTTGAGGAAATACAAGAGTACAAACGGTTGTTGATCCATTAGTGGCTGACCGCGTTCTACGAAACACGAATTGATGGTGTAGTCTCCCAGTGGGACAAATATCTTAACGCGTCTGGTGATTACTTTTGAATGGAACTATTCCATGTCCCTGTTGTGGTGGGCGTTGTTTTCATTCGACTGTACCTTATAATTTCAGATTAGCTGATATTCGTTTTGTCTATATAGGCATAATAGCATTAGCAAGTAGGGCGACTGAGCTATATCGCTAAAGGTATCCCAACTGTCACATGCATATTCGTTGCTGTGCACAAATGACTTCCCCACTGCTGGCCGTCGCATATTCTGAAGGTTCTTGGCCACAACGTGGTGCTTTTGCAAAGGTAGGTTGGGGAAAGCAACTTTTACGATTCGTGTTTACGAAGTTGTCTGTAAATGCCAAAATGAATGGTAAGAGAAGTGGGAATATTGTACACGTGTGAGGACCAAAGATCTATGATTCGCAAGGTATATGTTATGAGTGAAGACTTCTGCTGTATGCCCCTGTTTTGCAGAAAATAGCGAATAATACCCAGTTTCTACCCAAAAGCTGACGTAGTAATCTTATCTATTTAACTCAGGATGATATTTTACGATTCATAATCGGACTCAGAGGAAATCATCTTCAACAATATGTTTCAATAAAATTTCGGGCAGGTATTTTAGGTAATTGGCAACTGCGGCCTGTAGAATTGACGCTGTCTACCTCCAATTACCTCAAGCTTCTCTGCTAGAGATTCTCGAAGATTCGCCGCTCCAGACGCGTGAAAAATATGATTAATGCGTGGTGTAAGCCCTTCTCACATTAAGGAAGCCGTGCGTCGCTCCTCAGCAATCCGTTTCCCGGGGAAGTGGATTAGTCTGCATAGCCCGATCATCTGGTCTCCGAGGCACTCTTATACATATTCATTAGTTTGTGTGGCAACTCATGAAACTGACGTATTTCACTTTGAACTTGCCGACGAAGGTGCCTTACAACAAAGGATCTTGGGTACCAGTAAGCTACTAATTTTTTTAATGAGTTGGAGACATAGGAGGGGGGATGATTTTCGTCAAATAAATGTCCAACGTCTCTAGCAGTTTTTGTGGAGGAACCGAATAGTGGTTGTGTTACTCATACTGTTATGGTTCTAAGAATGTGAGACACGTTCACTTAGGTTTCCTAACATTTATTCGTCGGTAGTACAGATGTGGACCTCTGAATGTTTTTATAATGAGTCAATTATGTTTGGTTAAAAAAAAACGCAGTAAACTCCTTTTACACCTAAAGCAACATCTATACACCGTAAGTCATCTTATGGTGTTTGGCAGTGTGTAGTTTGTTTACCGCTTTTGACGGGACATCCTCCTTTAGCACTACCTTCCCCCAACAGCTGTTGTCGATACCAGTATTATTTTTCGAATTTTCGACAGTTTAATATTATCTCAGTTGCTCTTCTGAACACTTTCATGTAATTTTAAACACAGTATGTTATATTTCAAGCTAAAATTTATGAAAAGGAATTACTTTATGAAATATTTTAGTTTCGATGTTATAACCGATAAGTACTAGTTCTGAATGTGCAGTTAAAATTATTTTATTAGGAACATCTGAAATTACGAATTATTGGCACATTTAAAATTTCTATTATTAATTAGGCATACCCGTACTGTGTACTATGTTTATTTCTGGATTCATTTATGAAATAATAGTCAAAATTAATAATGTAACGGATCATCATCATCATCATTTAAGACTGATTATGCCTTTCAGCGTTAAGTCTGGAGCATAGCCCCCTTATAAAATTCCTCCATGATCCCCTATTCAGTGCTAACATTGGTGCCTCTTCTGATGTTAAACCTATTACTTCAAAATCATTCTTAACCGAATCCAGGAACCTTCTCCTTGGTCTGCCCCGACTCCTCCTACCCTCTACTGCTGAACCCATGAGTCTCTTGGGTAACCTTGCTTCTCCCATGCGTGTAACATGACCCCACCATCTAAGCCTGTTAGCCCTGACTGCTACATCTATAGAGTTCATTGTCAGTTTTTCTTTGATTTCCTCATTGTGGACACCCTCCTGCCATTATTCCCATCTACTAGTACCTGCAATCATCCTAGCTACTTTCATATCCGTAACCTCAACCTTGTTGGTAAGGTAACCTGAATCCACCCAGCTTTCGCTCCCATACAACAAAGTTGGTCGAAAGATTGAACGGTGCACAGATAACTTAGTCTTGGTACTGACTTCCTTCTTGCAGAAGAGAGTAGATCGTGGCTGAGCGCTCACTACATTAGCTTTGCTACACCTCGCTTCCAGTTCTTTCACTATGTCGCCATCCTGTGAGAATATGCATCCTAAGTACTTGAAACCGTCCACCTGTTCTAACTTTGTTCCTCCTATTTGGCACTCAATCCGTTTATATTTCTTTCCCACTGACATTACTTTCGTTTTGGAGATGCTAATCTTCATACCATAGTCCTTACATTTCTGATCTAGCTCTGAAATATTACTTTGCAAACTTTCAATCGAATCTGCCATCACAACTAAGTCATCCGCATATGCAAGACTGCTTATTTTGTGTTCTCATATCTTAATCTCACCCAGCCAGTCTATTGTTTTCAACATATGATCCATAAATAATATGAACAACAAGGAGACAGGTTGCAGCCTTGTCTTACCCCTGAAACTACTCTGAACCATGAACTCAATTTACCGTCATCTCTAACTGCTGCCTGTCTATCCATGTAAAGACCTTTAATTGCTTGCAAAAGTTTGCCTCCTATTCCATAATCTTGTAGAACAGACAGTAACTTCCTCCTAGGAACCCGGTCATATGCCTTTTCTAGATCTATAAAGCATAGATACAATTCCCTGTTCCACTCATAACACTTCTACATAATTTGCCGTAAGTTAAAGATCTGGTCCTGACAACCTCTAAGAGGCCTAAACCCACACTGATTTTCATCCAATTGGTCCTCAACTAATACTCGCACTTTCCTTTCAACAATACCGGAGAATATTTTACCCACAACGCAGATTAAAGAGATACCTCTGTAGTTGTTACAATCTTTTCTGTTTCATGTTTAAAGATTGGTGTGATTACTGCTTTTGTCCAGTCTGATGGAACCTGTCCCGACTCCCAGGCCATTTCAATTATCGTGTGTAACCATTTAAGAACTGCATTCCACTGTATTTGATGAGTTCCGACTTAATTTCATCCACCCCAGCTGCTTTATTGCACTGCAATATTGACCATTTTCTCCACTTCCTCAAATGTGATCCTATTTCCATCATCATTCCTATCCCATTCTACCTCGAAATCTGAAACATTACTGATCGTATTTTCACCTACATTGAGCAACTCTTCAAAATATTCCCTCCATCTGCCCAAGGAATCCACAGGGTTCACCAGCAGTTTTCCTGACCTGTCCAAAATAGTTGTCATTTCCTTCTTGCCTCCCTTTCGAAGACTGCTAATTACACTCCAGAATGGTTTTCCATCAGCTTGATCCATAGTCTCCAACCTGTTTCCAAAGTCTTCCCAAGATTTCTTCTTGGATGCTGCAATTATCTGTTTGGCTTTGTTTCTTTCTTCAACATAATTTTCTATGTCTACCTGAGTTCTAGTATGTAGCCATTTTTGATACGCCTTCTTTTTCCTTTTACAAGCTGCCTTGACTGCGTCATTCCACCAAGCTGTTTGCTTCATCCTACTATTACACACTACTGTTCCAAGACATTCTTTAGCCACTTCTAGTACTGTGTCCCTGTACCTTGTCCATTCCTTTTCCAATGACTGTAATTGACTACATTCAACTAACTGGTACCTTTCTGAGATCGCTGTTATGTACTTGTGCCTGATTTCCTTATCCTGAAGTTTCTCCACTCTTATCCTCCTACATATGGACCTGACCTCATGCACTTTCGGCCTCACAATCCCAATTTCACTGCAGAATAAATAATGATCAGTGTCATCAAAGAATCCCCTGAATACACGTGTGTCCCTCACAGCCTTCCTGAATTCCTGATCTGTTATTATATAGTCAATGACAGATCTCGTTCCCCTGCCTTCCCAAGTATACCGGTGAATGTTCTTATGTTTAAAAAAGGAGTTTGTGATTACTAAGCCCATACTGGCACAGAAATCCAAGAGTTGTTTCCCGTTCCTGTTGGCCTCCATATCGTCTCCAAATTTACCCATAACCTTTTCATACCCTTCTGTTCGATTTCCAATCCTGGTATTAAAATCACCCATGAGCAGAACACTGTCCTTGTCCTTTACTCTAACAACTACATCACTGAGTGCCTCATAACAACTATCCATCTTATCTTGATCTGTCCCTTCACAGTGCGAATATACTGACAGAATCCTAATTTTTTTGCGAGACACTGTCAAATCTATCCACATCTGTCGTTCGTTTACATACCTTATTGCAACTACGCTGGGTTCCATTTCTTTCCTGACGTAAAGCCCTACACCCCATTGTGCTATTCCTGCTTTGACTCCTGACAGGTAGACCTTGTATTCTCCCACTTCCTCTTCTTTCTCACCCCTTACCCGAATATCACTAACAGCTAAAACATCCAGCCCCATCTTACTTGCAGCCTCTGCCAGCTCTACCTTCTTCCCAGAGTAGCCCCCATTGATATTAATAGCTCCCCATCTCATTACCATATGCTTGCCAAGTCGTATCTTAGGAGTCCCTGGTTTGTCAGTTAGAGGTGGGACTCCGTCACCTCCAAAGGTCCGAGGCATTTTGCTCTGATTGTTGCCAGCATCATATTTAAAGTACCAGGGAAGCAGGTTGCTAGCCTTACTTGCCCCGAGTCCCATTGAGTTTTACCCCTAACGGTTGAGTGACTAACCGGTGGATTTGGTAGTCTTTGCCGTATGAGCACAAAAGTGACCACGACTCTGAATATGTCCGAGATGCCCAGCCTTATTCCAAAGTAACTGGTATCCCGACTGTCGGGACCACTTACTTGGCCACTCATACGTTGCCCGTGGTTCATGAACTAGGACATGACTACAGGAACCCACACCCAGTAGAAATTCATTTGTTATGGAAAATTGTAAATCTTTTGGACTGTTGTTATTTCCGCAGAACGTGGGAGTCGTAAGCATGACTCTGATGTGAGCGGACGTATTTTTGTAATTTTGTGCGAACAGTTTAATTTCACTTCTTCAGGGTATTTTTGTTCTGTCATTGTAACTATAGTGATTTTTTTCACCAGACGTGTTCTGATTTATTGAGATAAATGCCTTCAGTGGTCTGCAACTAAATTTTTTACATTTAATTTGCGTTTGGATTGAAAAATAGTTTGTTAAGGATACCTTGATTTTTACTGAGAGTGATTTTCGCTTGATTTCTTACTTCCTTCGGGCTATGCCGCCCGCTACCACATCGTTGTTTTTTTTTAGACACTGATGATTTTGGTATAATTTTTAGTTATTCTGCAGCACTATGCATTTCTTACGTTTTTCACAACACACTTTTATGAACACCACTGTACTTTTTTTTTTTTTGTACTACTAAATATGTGTTGCGGTTTGTGTTTTGTAGTGTTGCCAACATAAACTTTCCAGAACTTTGTCTTTGACCTACAACCTTTCTTTTATTATTAGGTTACTGTATGTGTGTAATTCTATTTAATTATGTTTCTGTGTATTTGCATACTGTCTAAGAGTGGGAAACGAATAGTGATGGAGGGATTTTTTTCGTGTAGGGGAGGGAGAAACCAGGGTGAGTGGAAATAAATGTATAGCAGTGTGATGGAGTGTGAGTTGAAGAAAAAGGTGAGGACCAAGAAGTGAAATGAAACTTTGAGTGAGGGGGGTGAAGGGAGGGGGGGTTGTGGGAGAGTGGGAGGAGGTGAAGGATTGGAAAGGCTTTTTCCTTTTTCATGTAATTTCATCAATTATTTTGTATAGAGTCTGGTTTCCAATATTTATTTTGTGTTAATGCTTTTTGCATGTGGAAATTTTCTTGGATAGGAAGGAGGTGTCTGTATTTAGTGATTTTTATGATATATTTTTCAATATTGCTTGGTCTTTGGTGTTCTTGTATTAGATGATCTGCAAATGTTGAATGGTTTGTGCCGTATTTAAATGAGCTAATGTGTTCTTTCTATCTTCTGTTGAATGTCCTGCCAGTTATTCCATTGTATATCTTTTCCACAATATCTGCAACTGAGCTAATAGATACCATATTGTTAGTATCTGTCTGGTTTTGATTTCAGTTTAGGGGATCGAAACCAGACAGATCAATTCCTAACAACTGTTTTTCGATCCAAACGCAAGTCAAAATGTAAAAAAAAAATAATTAATTGCAGACCACTGATGATGGCTTACCCCAATAAGCGAAGTGCGCAACGACGGAACAAAACTGTGAAGCAACTACGGACACGATGGCCACACAAATGAATAACTTAATGTAATTTCGGCTTTGTTAATGTGAAAAATCAAACTACTGTATGATATACTAAAACGTGAGAAAATACATTAATGTAAAAAAATGCTGCAATCTTCATAAAAGGCTTTCTTTATTAATTACTTGCACTGGAAATGGTGTAATGTGGACAATAGATGGAAGAAAAAAGGATGGGGGGAGATTACACGCTGTAGCTTCCCTCGTTCCTGTTCCAGTAGCGAATGGTCTGCAGAAAGAAGCTCTGTGTGAGCTCAGTGTCTTTCCATGACATACACGTGCGACGAAGCACTATATTGCTTCACACTAATAGGAACGTTGTGAGGTAACGGTCGAGATGTGGCGCGCTGAAAATATTCTCAGTTCGGAGTCGGCGTGGCCGCGCGGTGGCCGCTTGGCAGGCCGAGGCTCGTTAGCAGCCGCGTGGTGCCAGACGTTAGCCGGAGCAAGAGGGGTAGCCCCAGCGCGTCGTCCAGGACGACCGCGAGGCTGGAAATTCCAGGTTGACGAGGTGTCGAGGACTGTGCTTTGTGTCGATGAAGTAGATGTGCATGCCGGGAGTGCCAAAGATGGTGGATTTTGTGAAACCATAACACACTACTGGCCATTAATATAGCTACACCACGAAGATGATGTGCTACAGACGTGAAATGTAACCGACAGCGAGAGTATGCTGTGATATGCAAATGATTAGCTTTTCAGAGCATTCACACATGGTTGGCACCGGTTGCGACACCTACAACGTGCTAACATGAGGAAAGTTTCGAACCGATTTCTCATACACAAACTGCAGTTGACCGGCGTTGCCTGGTGAAACGTTATTGTGATGCCTCGTGTAAGGAGGAGAAATGCGTACCATCACGTTTCCGACTTTGATAAAGGTCGGATTGTAGCCTATCGCGATTGCAGTTTATCGTATCGCGACATAGCTGCTCGCGTTGGTCGAGATCCAATGACTGTTAGCAGATTATCGAATCGGTGGGTTCAGGAGGGTAATACGGAACGCCGTGCTGGATCCCAACGGCCTCGTATCACTAGCAGTCGAGATGACAGGCATCTTATCCGCATGGCTGTAACGGATCGTGCAGCCACGTCTCGATCCCTGAGTCAACAGATGGGGACGTTTGCAAGACAACAACCATCTGCACGAACAGTTCGATTACGTTTGTAGCAGCGTCGACTATCAGCTCGGAGACCATGGCTGTCGTTACCCTTGACGCTGCATCACAGACAGGAGCGCCTGCGATGGTGTACTCAACGACGAACCTGGGTGCACGAATGGCAAAACGTCATTTTTTCGGATGAATCCAGGTTCTGTTTACAGCATCATGATGGTCGCATCCGTGTTTGGCGACATCGCTGTGAACGCATATTGGAAGCGTGTATTCGTCATCGCCATACTGGCGTATCACCCGGCGTGATGGTATGGGGTGCCATTGGTTACACGTCTCGGTCATCTCTTGTTCGCACTGACGGCACTTTGAACAGAGGACGTTACATTACAGATGTGTTACGACCCGTGGCTCTACCCTTGATTCGATCCCTGCGAAACCCTACATTTCAGCAGGATAATGCACGACCGCATATTGCAGGTCCTCTACGGGCCTTTCTGGATACAGAAGATGTTCGGCTGCTGTCCTGGTCAGTACATTCTCCAGACCTCTCACCAACTGAAAACGTCTGGTCAATGGTGGCCGAGCAACTGGCTCGTCACAATACACGTCACTACTCTTGATGAACTGTGGTATCGTGTTGAAGCTGCATGGGCAGCTGTACCTGTACACGCCATCCAAGCTCTGTTTGACTCAATTCCCAGGCGTATCAAGGCCGTAATTACGGCCAGAGGTGGTTGTTCTGGGTACTGATTTCTCAAGATCTATGCACCCAAATTGCGTGAAAATGTAATGACATGTCAGTTCTAGTATAATATATTTGTCCAATGAATACCCGTTTATCATCTGCATTTCTTCTTGGTGTAGCCATTTTAATGGCCAGTAGTGCAGCAGACATTTCACAGCTCATGTAGAAATTAATAATAGCCAGAGGAATCATGGTACCTTAAAAAGAAACATGTATATTGCACGACGATACTGATGGTGTAATCAGATTTTCAATATCTTTATTAGTTTTAAAGTTTAGTATCTGACTGTACATTATACAAGTAACACCCAGCAACCAATTTCCGAAATCTAAACGGTTCATCCGATTTTGTCGATCGCCGTGTCTTGAGAAAGCTATTAGTGGAAACCTAAACTGGTATGAATTACAGGCATCTAACTTGAATATTACATGAGTTATTGGAGGTGAAAGTGGCCGATTACTATTGATCACGTCAGGCCATAAGTACTCCACAGTTACACGAAAAAACGGCAGCAGCATACTTATAAATATATTTATTCGTCTATGTCTCTGTTTATATCCGATATACACTATTCATGAAGAAATTGGTTAAATATGTACTGTGTTATAGAAAGCACAGAGACATTAGGCTACTGGCCTACCTTTTGTTTCTATGCCTTTGATATATGTTTATTTGATTTGCTTTATGTATCTAATAATGTGTGTTAGAGCATGTTTATGGTCCAGCCAAAGGAATATTTATTTAATTTCAAGTTGTTTAAATGTAAATCCAGTATTTCGTATGTGTATCAATATGTTTGTGAGTGTGCATTGGCTTGACGACATGGCGGGAGCGATCTAGCCTATCACAGTGCTCGTCAATGGGGAAACTGGATAGAAGTGCTGGACAGGGGGTGCTGGACGGGAAGCAGCGACGGGCAGTCGCGGGAAAGACTTGGAGAGTGGAGCAGTTTGCGCCTGGTCGCGGGAGATAGAAATATTTCGTAGTGCCGACTTGTGCACTTGTGAGACTTCCGTGGCTTTTACAGTGAAGACATAGTATGCGTTTAGAAGTGAATATCTCGCGATCTATGTTGTTGTTCATAACTAATTACGTGAAGTAGGAATCTATTGTTTCCCTGTTATTCAACTTATATTTTATGTAATTGCTTGACAAGCGATACTAATAAGGGTTTGCAGATATAAACGGCATTCTTAAAGGTTCTTCCGCTATTGTACTCATCATTTAAAGTCGTTAAAATAGTACCTGCAAATTTTATTTAACTGCAACCTTTCATTTATAAATTTCTGTGTTACATTCAAAATTCGCAATTTTCCGAGTGATAAGAACCTTACACGATTCGATTCATGTGTATATTCATGTTGTATACTGTGGACTCAGCAGTATTTGGCTTGTAATGCAGCAACTACGTATCGCAGCCCCTAGACAACGAAACCAGCCAAAACCTTGAATATTCCAACTCTGAGTTTGAAGGTAAGTAGTTGAGGGCCACCTACCTCATCAATTTTTCTATTTGAAAGCCCGCAACGTGCAATTTCGGAATTTAAACACTAATTCACACTTTAGTACAGAAAGCCCAACAGTCCAGCTTCACCGTTTTCGAGATGCTCGTTCCGAGACTCCGGGCCATAATAATCTGCCTTTTGTCAGTGTCGCATACGTCAGTGGATTCCCCCTGTATTTCCGCTAGAACGATTTCTATTTTGTCTCCGCTCCGTTTGTATAATTTACTTGCCGTCCTATGTGTCCGCGGTGGACTAAAGTCGTTATGTTTTGGTTCATTTATTTATAAAGGTGATAAGAATAAGAAGAGACACGGCAACTGCGCCACCAGCTATAAAATTATGAACATACGAGGGCTATTCCGAAAGTAAGGTCCGATAAGTCGCGAAATGGAAACCACGGTAAAAATCAAAAATGTTTTATTTGCAACAGTTAGATACACCTTGCAGCTACTTATCTCCATAGTCGCCGACCCGACTTAGACGTGTATCGTAGCGTTGTACCAACTTTCCCATACCCTCGCTATAGAAGGCAGCCGCCAGTGCTCTCCGCCAATTCTCTACGCTGGCCTACGGCTCGTTGTCTTGTGCCGAAATGTTGTCTTCATAACCAGCGGTTCATGTGACCAGAGCTGAAACTCAGAGGGAGACAATTACGGGCTGTATTGTGGGTACTCTCACATTTCCATTTGAAAACGATGCAGGAGCATCTTCATTGCCCCTGCAGAATGCGGCTGAGAATTGTCTTGAAGACGAAACAGCACGACAGTTATGTAATGTTAGCTGCATAGCTTCAGGGGAAATTTCTCACCAGGCCCTCGTACTTGGCGGCAGACACTATTTTCTAGACATCTTTACGCACTCACTGCGAGCTCAGAAATGAGAAGAGCGACGTGATGCTAACTGGGGTTATACTAGAGACACTACCCAACACATCTGTGCAAAGCTTTATCGGATTTTCATAGTCGTTTCCATTTCGTGACCGATCGGACCTTACTTTCGGAATAGCCCTCGTATAAAAGAATATCTTAAATGGATAAAATTCTGTCTTAGGAAAAGCAAACATGTAAAACTACAGTAGTTTTAATTTCGTTTCCAAGTATAAGGAAATCATAAGTAGCTCGCTGGTGTGGAAAATATATTGGCCAGAAGACCGGATAAATAAATGAGTGGACTATGTTCATCTTATTTATAGTGATGCTGGGTCAATGAAATGTATCGAGAAATCAAAGATGATAATAATAATAATATTCAACACCATAGTTGAGCAAGTGAGTCAGCAAATTGTCAGTTACGACTGATTCGAGAGGTCGTACCAACCAAACACTTAAGGGGCCATTTAGAATATTTTACTTATGAGCAATTACAGATTAGTTGAGGTCGCGTTCTAGGCCTTCTTCAAGGAACAAAAGAAACCAAAGATATTCATATTTTTCGATCTCAGAGTTGCCTCATTTATATAATTACAGTTGTTAATTGAAACTAAAGATGCAACAGGTCTAAGTATAAATGTTATGAACTAATAATCATTATGAGTGAAACGAATTATCTTCGAGAAGTACTATTGAAAGCTCTAGGAGTTAGCTATGTGGTCATCGAAAAGACGTAGCATGTCGATATCGCGGTGTATTATAGAATAAAGTCACTGCCTTCATGGCTTCTCGTCAAAAACTATCGCCGAAGAAACGCTGCAATATTTCTTCTGCACTCACAACTTGCCCTTTATCTGCCTCACATAGATGCGCATCATTTGTTACAACAATGGACATTTGTTGTTTTTCGAGCCTGATGCAGGAGTAATTAAAAAAGCTTAATGTGAATACGTCATTTGGCTCTAGTATTTAAACTTGCTGTCATGAGGTTAAGGACGATCACGTTTTGTTGTTAGAATACATCAGCATCCGCCACGCCAGTAATGGATGTCTTTTGCATGGAGGTTATGTATCAAAAGAGCATGCAGAATTTGTTGTTAAGTGGTTATTAGGTGGTAGACTCATCCAACAACACAGCCTTCGCCACTTACCTCAGTTGCAAATTCTTTGCATCAGGCTCTGTAGTTTGTTAAATGGTGAGAAAAGACGTTCACATGTCATTTTAATATAACAGAATATACCACTTCAATCCCATCCCTAGCAGCTAGCACGCATTTCCTATTTTACTATACCTACTATACCTACGTATCGCGGTAACACTCGTACTTAAGCGGAAAACAAACGGAAAACATATTAAAATGTGACAAAAAATGATGTTGTTCGAAAACCACTTGCACCTTCAGTATCTTGCATGAAACAGACTGATGCCAGCGTGGCAAACATAGTTGGTTTTTTTCATATTTTCGCGTGAACACGTATCCTGCGAATTTAATAAAAGGTCAGTTGAAGCTAAATAGTAATCACGAACGGCCGCAAATTAAATCAGGATTTACATACAGACAACGGAATTGACTGTCAAACAAATTTTTCTGTACTATGAAGCTCATCAATTAACGAAAATTGTTATATTAAGTGGAAGCGGCGTATTCTGACAGCAGTGGACGTTTTATAGGATATAAAGCGTAGTACTGCATTTATTATATAATTAAATTGCACTTTCATTTCACAAAATGAAAAACCAACTTTCGACAAGTATACCACATTGCAAAACTTTTTGATATGACACGTATCACGCCCGTACTCTATAATATTAATAGCTCTGGTAGCAGTAGAATCAAATGGCTCTGAGCTATGGGACTCAACATCTGAGGTCATCAGTCCCTTAAAACTTAGAAATACTTAAACCTAACTAACCTAAGGACATCACACACATCCATGCCAGAGGCAGGATTCGAACCTGCGACCGTAGCGGTTGCGCAGTTCCAGATTGAAGCGCCTAGAACCCCTCGGCCACACCGGCCGGCGCAGAAGAATCGTTCCACAGTCAGCTTCAAATGCTGGTTCTCTAAATCTACTCAATGGTTTCCCACGAAAAGATCTTAGACTTCCCTTCACGGATTCCCATTTCAGTTCACGAAGCATCTCCGTAATACTCGCGTGTTGGTCGACCCTAGCGGTAACACATTTAGTATCCCGCCTCTGAATGGCTTCCATATCTTCCGACCTGGTGGGGATCCCAAACACTTCAGCAATACTCAAGGATGGATCACACTAATGCTCAACACCCCGTCATCTTTAATTATGAACCGCACTTTCCTACAATTCTTCCAATAAACCGAAGTCGACGATTCGCCTTCTGATTACCATCCTTACATTCTCGTTCCATTTCATATCGCTTTGCAACATTAAGCCTAGATATTTAATTGAAGTGACTGTCAAGCAGTGAACTAATACTGCTGTATTCGCACATCATGATATTGAAGATGCTACAGAAACTCGTGAAGGAAGCATACGATCATAAAGCATAATCTGAACAGTACTGCACAAACGCTTGATAGGTCACTGAATAAAATGACATCAGTTGGTGAACAAATGACTTTAATATATCGCGTTTCGGGTTTTACAATCATCCAATATTCCGAAAATGTAGGATATATGGCCTTGAAATAAAAAAAAGTTAACGTCAGTGACATGCTCTATGAAGAAGCACAAACATATGTTACTACTGTAACTGGGTTTTCTCTTTCGATGCTAGTCAATTGTCAGGATGGGCATTACTGCAAAGGCCATTGATTCTAAAGCATTATGTCAGGGTCAAAACACTTAATAAATTACTTTTTCTTTCTTAACAACATGTGGGCAGGGTGGGTTCTTCCTTGGCACGGGTATGAGGTAGAAAGAAACAGCATTTTTACATAAGATAACTTTTATTGAAGATTTGTACAACGGTTTTCTTACTGGATTGTTCTGGCTGGGAGAGCGGCAGCTGTGTCGTTTGCGAAGCCTTCTGCTGCGGCAGCGGCGGCGTCTGATTACGCCCGGCGGTGTGTATCTCGTGTCGCTGTCTCGCCCAGTTGACTGGAGACGCGCATCGTGCTGTGGCCCGTTTAGTTATTGAGAACGAAGTCGTGAATCGGATGTTGATACCTTGGATGTGGCGTCCCAGTGTTTCTCTTTTCTAAGCGGCCGCTTGTGTCAGTGTTGTCCGTCGGCCAGCGGAGCGGTGCGGCGGGGGAAGGCCAATGTCCCGGACTCGAACAACGGACTCCAGCTTGCCAGTCTTCGGCTGTCACATCTTCATCCCCAGCTCACAGGTGACTGCTGATGTGAGGCCGTCTCCTTCCCGTCCTCACGAGTCACCCGGTTATGTAAAAATCAGTCTTCAAATACCTTCTAACTTCTGTCTTCTGGCGCCGAGGCTGCTGCTTGCTATTCCATTACAGCGGCGGACTTGGTGCGTCTGTGTATGATGTAGTCTCTTCTTGCATGACGGTCTTCAGCACCGAAACTGACTGAAAACTACCGCTACTCTCTTCGGGCCCACTGCGTCTCGCGTATTTACTCACTTCAGATCACTGGAGGTGAACGACTTCACGGTCATTGCCTCTTCTGTCACGTTGAAAAGCTTCTCGAAGAATCTTCTTAACATCGGTCATTGGCTCTTGGAATGTAGGCGAGGGTCTTTGATCAACATGTGACAATTGAGAAGCGCGTGAGCCGGTCGGGCGATGCCCTGACGGCTGAATCGACAGTTCCGCTTCTCTCCTGAACCTGCTGACTTCAAGCGCCGGCCGTTGCCACTGCTGCTTTGCCGGCTGTTTGCCAGTGTCTAATTCTTCTAAACTAAGTTTTTCATTTATTTTCTAATTTCTGCTCCACTTCACATTGATTTCACTCAATTATTGACCTATCTTGAGTACCACTCAACACTACATAATGAACATATACCAAATATATCACGTCGGTCAGATGAACTGAAAGTAAGTGTAGAGTATATAAATGTCAGAGACAGACTGATAGTGCTTGTAAGGTGACATCACCATGAAGCTAAAACTACCGACAGGGGGCACTACTTAGCCTAAATTGGCACTTGGTTCAAATGGTTCAAATGGCTCTGAGCACTATGGGACTTAACATCTTAGGTCATCAGTCCCCTAGAACTTAGAACTACTTAAACCTAACTAACCTAAGGACATCACACACATCCATGCCCGAGGCAGGATTCGAACCTGCGACCGTAGCAGTCCCGCGGTTCCGGACTGAGCGCCTAGAACCGCGAGACCACCGCGGCCGGCGAATTGGCACTCTCAGCATCAAATAGCAGAGCGAAACGAGGATGGAAATTCAAATAATAACGTAAAATACTTTTGTTTTTAGAGGAATAAACAAAAAGCCAATGTAAGAGCCACACATTATAACCATACTATTGGTGAATCTAGAAACAGAGAATTTTATGACAGCTATAAAGGAATGTCAGAGTTTATGCTAATTGGATTCGAAAAGAATAATACCAGTAATCCTGGTGATTGTAGGAGAAGGCTTATAACATTGTAAGGTCTTTTTAAACAAAACTGAACCACATAATTTATTTTCAACTAATCTAAGGAACTATAGTACCGGATTGACAATCACACCGTCTTTAGTGTCGTAGGATGTAATTGCCAATAATATATTTTAGTTCCTTAGATTAAGTGGAACTATATTATGTGGTTTAATTCTGTTAAAAAATTAGTTGTATAAGAAATGCGTACAATGTTACAAGCCTACGGCCCCATTCTTCGTAGGAAATAAATATTTTATGCTTATGTTCTCCTTAAATTTGTCGGGTCACTGGTTATGGTTTTTCGAATCCAACTTCCATAAATTCTTACTTGCCTCTGTAGCTATAATAAAACTCGCATTCTTTAGACTTACAAATAGTATCGCCATACTGTGTAGCTCTTACATTGGCTTTTTGTCTATTTAACTAAAAAGAAAAAAATGTTTTTGGTTTTTGTAATTACCATTATGTGTTACGCCAGGCATATGAAAGTTAATAGTCTTCAATTGAATGTGTATATATTTTACATCATTATTTAAATTTCTGTCATTGTAAATGACACACTGTACTCCGCTTTGATTTTGCCTGCATCGTCTTGTATTCTCCTACAGTTACTCGACTATGACTCCATCCCGTACATCACAGCGTCATCAGAAAACAGGAGCACATTGCTGCTCACCCCATCCGTCCGTCAGGTCGTGTACGTATGTACATAATAATAGCGGTTCCACTTCACTTCCGTGGGGCTCTACTGACGATACCCTTGTCTCGGAGGAATACTCGCCGTTGAGGACAACGAACTGGGTTCTATTATATACGAATTTTTCGAGTCACTCATGTCTGCGAATCTATTACATGTGCTCATACCTTCATTAACAGTTTACAGTGGGTTTACTGATAACGACATCGGGTGGAGTTGAGTTTTCTCTATTCATCTTAAATCACGTAGTATTAATTTGCTACATATAAAATTAATAATCGATGTATTAACAGCAGAAATAAATAATTGTTTGTTTCAAAGTAGCGCAAGCTAACATAAATTGGTTAAGTTACTGCTGGAACTTCCCATTTCATCCTTACTTAAACAGTACAGAATGTTGCTAAATTACAGGCGTCTAGTCCATATCCCACCAGCAAGTTGACAGTGAAACGATTTATTAAAGTGTAATGTGTTGTGAGTATTTCACACGATCTGTGCTAACCATGAATGCCTGAGTGAATTACATTTGCAACATCTGTCTATTTGAAGATGTCACTGCTTCATAAACCTGGTTAGTATGGTTGTGGCCAAACAAGTTACGAGACTTCCATACGCTATGTCTACTTCCTCAACTGATCTGTGTGTCCACACATCAGTATCTTGCATCACAGACAGTGGTAACAAAAAGCCTCTCTTATCCTAGGTGTTTCCACCAACAAAACAAAAATATTCGATAACGCCGTCTGTGCAGCTGCCGTCCGCCTATAGAAATAGATACCCTGCGCTGTGAGCACTATTCCATGACCTGTTGCTCTCACGAAAACTCTCTAACGTTTATTTTCATCAACCTCATATTTTTAATAAAAAATTAATGCTTTCGGTCAGTTCCCTCTATCACAGTAAAGAAACTGCTTTCAACTTATCCCAACTGCGATACTTTCTCTTTTCGTTTCTCAGTCAGTCACACAACACTACACGCTTCAGCCTATTCACTATTCCTCTACTCCTGTCATGTTCTCAATTTTCTTTCCATATTTTGTCGCCCCTCCCCCCTGCCCCTACCTCATGGCCATTTCTGTCAGAGCCCACATTTTAAATCTGCCTATATCGTTGCTCTACTTTTCATGAATGAGTATAAAACATTAATTCCTACTATGGCTATTACTGTTCTCACAATAATAATTATTATTATCATTACTATTAATAAATGTAAATGGACCCGCTCGAACAATCTATCGCTCATTAAATGTATGTGTTAGCTACCGTAGTACGACGAGTATGGATTGGGATGGTGTTCCGTCGTACATAAACTACATCCGTCGTCCTGTCAGGGTAGCATATCCAGAAAAGCGGATAATTTATAAAACAGAAATCGGCAATGAAAGGCGCCTGTTAATTTTTCGGGTAAAGTGTGCGGCCGTATGACTTTATTATCCACAACGCCTGCACTTACATTACTACTACAGCTAACCTGATGCCCCGTTTCCATGATCGCTCGAGGATATGCATCTGGTCACACATGAATTGATAGTAATTTATTGCACCGCTCTCCTATTTATGCGAATCCTGTCTCATCTGCAAATAGAATGCAAGCTGTGAACTATAGTTTTTCAGCACTTCGTCGTTCGTCGTCGAGTACATTGACAGAATTGTAATCTGATGTGGTGGTCTGATCGACGAACTGTAATTACTGATATGGACAAAGTAAATGCTCTTGCAGTACGGATCACACAAGAAAGTGATTTGTGCCTTCAGAAGCTCAAATTCTTCACAAATTCGTTTGGGAATCAACAATTATTCATCTCAACACTCACTCCCCTATATCCGACGTGTGAGCTTATTCCAGGAGTACAAAGTATATGAACAGCAAGAGGAAATCGATTGCTGACTTCAGTTTACACATTGGTTGACCAGAAATTGCCCATTTCGAGTATATGCGGTATCGCCCTCATCAAGTCTCTCATGGTGCGTTGAGGTGGGGGTGAACAGCACTGTAGTCTGCATAGCACCATACTTGCAAAAAACTGTTTCCATAGGAGGGCACCACTTTTGCGTATGTGTTTTCCACCTCGTGGTACTAGAGCGTAGTCTGTTGAGAGCCTTCCAAGTTTTCCACTCTCTGATTGACCACAAGGAAGCTCTTCCTTCAGAACCATCCCTTTCTCCAAATGTAGATATTTTCCCCGTCATTTTGAGATACTTGTTTGCTGTGGTATTCCTGTAGGAGCTTCGTTAGTTGCCAAGAATCTCTTTCATGATTTCAGCCTAGGATGTTCTGGCTCAAGGCCATATAAATGGTGAGCTTGTGTAATCATAGTCCTTCTTTTCTCTAATGTGACAGCTATCTTACATCCAGTTTCAGGAGGGGTTATGCCAGCAAGACGGTGGAGATTATCTACAGTTGAAGGTCTTAAACAACCCATGATAATGCGACACATCTCTTAAGCGCCACATCTATGATTCTGGCATGGCTGGACTTGTACCAAGGTGAACACACATATTCAGCACTTTAGTAATGCAGCGCTTGTGCGCTAGTTCTCACGGTACATGGGCGACCTGCCTGTAGCGCCACCACCATTTAGGATAGGGAAAGTTAGTTTTGTGCAAGTTACAACCAGGTGTGGGCTGGATTGCAGTGAGTTATGCATACCAACAGTTGCAAAGTAGAATAGAGGCCACAGGGCCGTCAAATTGTTGAAAATGTATATGTAGTGGTTTTGCAGGTCGCTAATGGCAGGCATAAGGGGCCCTCTGGCCAGCCTAGCATGTTATGAGTATGTGACAGGAAGCGGCGCGTATGGCAAAACAAAGGCGCACAGCCGCATATAAGTAGGTGCGGGTTCCTAACGAGATTCATTGAAGTGTGGCAGCTCTTCTGGTTGGCAGGGCGTGCCACGCCACAAGCTACACGCAGCAGCAAATGGGGCGTCAGCGTTCCAGTCCACAGTGGGTCGCTGGTTCGACCCTCTGAGGCTGACGCAGGGTCCAACCAGCGGCGGGCCACTCCACAGCTCTCTACTGTGGGTCGTCCTGGTTTCTAACACTCGCCGGTGGCATACCAAGGCGAGAGCCACAGATTCGGACGCCAGATTACGGGTGCTTGCTGTCACTGCAATCTGAGCCACGCTGGCAAGAAGCGTGCAGCTGGTCGCCTGCGGTTCACACCACATGGTGCTGAGTCGGCAGGGATGCAGACCGCTGAGTCAACTGCTGGAATCCTGTCGACGCCGCAACTCCGCTGGCGAAGTGGTGTCCTCAGCATTGCAGGACCTGGTGACGCAGACCAAGAGAAACAGAGTCACTGTAACTGTAAACAATAATTCACTTGGAAAGATGGGATGAGTCTTAATATGGTGCCTTCTACCTCTTCCTGCTACATTTGGTCATCCTGATACATTCAGTGGCAGAAGTTCCCACTGCATCCCCATGTGGTACCTGTCAGTTTCCTGACAATGTTGTTTCAGGCAGAAGCTTCCTGTTTCATGTTTTGGCTGGGTTTCTTATTTGTAAGTGTATGGCCCACAGTCACTATCAGCTATTTCTAAATCACAGTGTTCAAGAGCAATTACTTTACAGATGATTTGTAGGGTTTTAGCTGCTTGTTTGTTCCTGAGGTGGAATACACAGGTCTGAGTTTCGACAGGATTCGGCTTCAGGTGATTCTCAGTACAGTATAGGGTAAATTATTCCAGGGTTGTAGACAAGATTTTTCCCACATTTTCAAAACAGTCTGCCTGAGCAGAGATTGCACAGTCGTCAGCATAGACTAAACTCTGGGTTCCTTCAGGGAATGCCTGATCGTTGGTTTGGATGTCAAACAACAATGGTGCAAGAACACTGCCTTGAGGTCATCCATTCCTCTGGTTCTCCACCTGCTTCTTTGTCCCTGAAAGTATACAAATAATCTCTAGTTCTGGAGAAGGTTTTCGATTTTGCACACGAGGTTGAATTATTTGCTGATGTCACACACTCTAGTCAGAAGGAGCTGACTGCCTGTGCAGTAAGCTGCTGAGAGGTCAGTGAATACAGCGCCTGTGACGATCCGTCTCTCGAAGCCATCCTCGATGTGCTGTGACGAATTTAATATCTGTTTTTTCCTTCTCTGAAGCCCATTTGCTGTGGTGTAAGGGAAGGCTCCACTTTTCCTATCACTCTCTAAAAGATGACCCTCTCCAGGACTTCGTAGACGCGACAGAGCAAGGACAGTCATATACCTTTTAGGATTCAGGTGATCATTCCCTGTTTTAAGGATAACAATGATTCTAATTTTACACCAGACTTTGGGGATCTTGCAATCCTGGACACAATTGTTCATTAAATCTAACGAAAGTTCTTAAACTGCTCTATTCGTATGTCATATGATCCAGCTGCTTTATTCAGTTTTTACTTACGCGGTGGTGATTGTAGTTCAGCTTCAATAAAAGGTGGAGACTACCTTGATCTGCAGTCGTGTTATTGGTTTCTTATTTACCTTTCAAGACTGAGTTGGTTTCCCCCTTTGCGTGCAGCTGATGGGCAGTTGGTCTGCCTTTATATTACCATAAGTGCTGGATTGGGTGCTTATATTACAGAGACGGCGTAACAGTCTGCAGGCCTTCTGACTGTTCTGTTTCATATCACAATCTGCCATTAACTGAAACCAATCATCTATATTGGCCACATATAGTAAGGAAAGTACACGTTGTTCGAGATGTGATGTTTATTTGCTGAAAGGATACTCTTCACATTTCTTGTAATATTCTTGAAACAGAGTGGCTGTTCCAGGTTTAATGCCAGTGATATAGTTGCGTTTGCAGCCCTTGGAACTAATGCCGTTGAGGAAGCTTGGACAATGTCAACAAAGTTGTCGTACTCTTCAACAGTTGCAGCATGGAGGACGTGAGAGAAGAAGTCTCCTCTAAGAATGTTGTTTAGCGCAGCTGCAGTACATCTGGGCGTTCCCTGGGCAACGGACAAGAACTTTCGCTCGACGGCTTATAATGAATTCTACTACTTTAAATGATGTAAGTATGTGAATGCAGCTTGCCGCTAACTTGGTGTAATGTTTTGTCTGTACAGAGGTGTATCTGTCGCCTTTATTACTCCTTCACTCTCACACATAAATCGGTACAATAACGTTAGGGCTTCCTGGTTTATATGTAGGCTGATCCGTGATAAGACAGACAAACAATTATGCTAATGGAGGATTCTGAGTATTTTCTAGAATTTCATTCGCTCTCTCTCTCTCTCTCTCTCTCTCTGTCCTTTATCTGTGTACAGTTTAAATATATTATTTACGTGAAATCAGCCTAGTAGAATCTCTGGTGGAGCCCTTCGTCTTAATATTCAGCGGCCGGCTTGCTGGAAAAGATCTTTACATTTGTTATTATTATCAAGCGCTGCATTCAGTTGGGAAAATCGATCGTTTGAACAATTCGTTCAGTTTGCGACAGATTTAGAATTTCAGATGTGGACGAAGCCTTTTTGGACGATTTATAAAAACTCGGAGATTGCAGGCTCTCTTCGTCACAGCTGAAACTTCCCCACTAATTACAGGGCCAAGACAATCATCAATGATTCCGACAGAGAACTCATTCGTCATTCACTCTAGAATAAAATGGTCACAAACCTTATTTCTGAGGAAAATTGTATATTGAATCCATCTCCGTACATGTTCCGCTTTCTGTTGATTCCAAGTCTCATGTAATTTGCTTTTACAGTTTTTTTCTTTCTCTTTACCTATCACGCTAGTGGCACAAACGTTAATAGCTCGTTTTAGCGAGAGGAAGAGTAAATATGTCTCTTTTAGCAACCCGGCAATCTTCCAACCGATACTTCCGAAGCTGTTCTCTTATCCCTCTATAATAACCATGGAGCATACCTATCTGTATCTCTCTTATTCCAAAGAATAAACATACTAGAAAAATACCTTGGCGTCGACGAGCTGTCGGCGCATATATTACTAGAAAATCTGATCAGATACTTTTCAAACGTAAATAAATGTGGATGATTTGATTGACCATTATTAATTATTACGTGGTAGAGGGTAATTTTCCGTGGGGAGATTACAATGCCCCTCGCAGCGAGCGAAGTTTGTGAGCTCAATTTTGATTCACCGAACACACTTCGCGAGCTATCTATTAGCGTGGATAACCCGGAAGTGATGATTGTCAGTCCTCCGACTGAAAAAGACTATTATGTTTGAGACCGACGAAGAAAAGAAATGTTGAGGACAGAACAAATGAAGAGACAGGTACAGCGGCTGTATTGCTTTTACGTGCATCAAGGTGTTATGTCTGCTGTGCACAACCAAGGAAGATGATCTTTCATGAAACTGTTATCAGGGTCTACCCATTCGGGAACTTTCTTAAGCAGGGAAACCTTGGAAAACCTCTTAAGCCTAGACCCCCAGCCTACGGTACATAGAAGATAGGAAAGCCTATAGAAGAAAAAATATAATTTTGAAATAGATCTCTAAAGGAAAGACAGGGATCAATTTGTATCACGATTTGGAGAAGAGTGGTTTGTGCCTCTAGCAAAAAAAAAAAAAAAAAAAAAAAAAAAAACGTTTTACAATAAATAACGTGAATTCTCGTTTTACAATCTTGTTCCTAGGACAATATCTTGCGGTGCTAAACTCCTCCGGGTCTTGCATGTCCCCGACGTCCACATTTGTAGTCGGTCTTCTACGCGGCCCCCTTTGTAGTTGATCTTCTACGCGGCCCACAATGGGAAGAGTAGAAGGGACAGGGATACTCGAATTCAAATGCAACATTCATTCCAAAAGAATTAGCAATGACCAAAAGGGAAACTCTTCCTGTAAGAGAACTGGTTAGGTTGCACCGTCCAAGATTCTCCTTTTTGAAAGCAAAATCCTTATGGCTTCATGCATCCTTTTTGTTACGAGGTACTTCAAGGAATTTAACCATTAACTAATGATGTTGCCAAAAGCATCATCAGATTTACTCTCGTTTGAATACTCCTTTTGACTTTGCCTCCCCACTTGTGCTTATAAGTCCAAACGTTCTAACACATTTTCTATCACTGATTTGTTCTTCGTAATTTAAAGGATTCATGCAACTTACAATAGATTTTGGATTCAAATCATCGAATAACGGAAAGTGTAGTTCATTTTATACAAAGACATAATCCATATTTCCTTGATAAGTCATATAATTTATCTATACTCAAAAACTTTTTATTCTAAATACATATATCTCTCCGCTTGAGTGCTGTAATGTAAAAGTTATTAGCATTGAGGAATGCGGATTTACTTCTTTCATTTACTCTCTGATTCATACGGCGTTCATCCATGCTCATATATGGAAATGGATTTTTCACACAAAATTCCCAAACGAACACGAACCATTAAATTACTACTAATTCTATGAATATTACTTTCTTTAATCATTCATTAATAAATTAAAAACTCTTAATTTCTAATTATAACACCTTTTCCTTTTAAAGTTCAACATGAATCAGTTTACCCTCGCGTTTGGTGCGAGTCTCTTACAAAGCATATCTGTGTCGTCTATATCGATTTTGACTCTCGCGCCGACGTCAACTGTTTTGCGCGGGAAATTATCTTTGCAGCGTTAACCGTCACTCACTATTCACTGCCACAACACATCCCTTCACACGTTTACACATCTAAGCATGCACTTGAGATTATATATGAATATTCACTCAGAACCTCTTTTGATTATTAAGCGTCATTTGCGGGAAACATTTCATTCTTCTTGAAGGTCAGTTAGATCCTTTATAAATCTTGATAACATTAGCAATGCTAAAGTTCCATGTTCACCCAAACCACAGGTGAAGCCTATTTCCACTATCTCCTTTACAACACTCGCTAGTAATAGTTAGTCACTATTTCTATACTCTATATCACTGATTAACTATTACAATTTAAAGGTTTCTAACACTACACACACAGTTTATTGTTATGTTTTTTACGAGCGTTCATCTCTGTCACTCGGAACACCATTCCTCCCTATCTTCTAATCTTCATTATATTTTTTTAAGTCGTTATGAGAAAATAACCCTTTTATTTTGTTCGATCCCGGGTATGCTTTTGGCACGACCAACAATGGGGAGCAGTATGGGCTTGTAGAGGGTTCGATCAAATCCCATTTCAACATGCGATCTATTTCTTTTTGAACTTGAGCCTTTAACCTCCAGGGAACAGGATAGAAAGTTTTACAATACGTTTCGTGCGGCTTAACGTAGAGATGGCATATGTATCCCTTAATAACTCCTGGCCTTTCATCAAACACGTTTTCATACACTAATAATAATTCTTTGAGCTGCTTCTTCTGATCTTCAGTAATGCAGTCGGATTCATTTAACTTCTCATACACTAATTGACCGAAATCTCCTTTGACTTGGAACTCATTATTTACGTGCTGTTTAGAATTTTGTGCAGTCCTGATTACTTGCACACTGATCCCACTATTATATTTTCTGGTAAGGCTTTCCTTTTTCAACAAGTCCAACTCAATTTCTTGTTTATTTACATTTAACCAAATTTTTCCTGTTTTAAAATCTATTCTGCATCCGTATTGACGTAGGCTGTCGACTCCGATAATGCAGTCTACCACCAAATTTTTCACAACAAGGAATGTGCTTAATATTGCTACATTTCCGACTTCTACACTAAGTAGTGACTGCACTTTTACATTAGCCGATCTAGCCCCAACGACGCCTATTATTCTGCAATTTTGAACTGGAAAAATTGGTACTCGTCTTATATTTCTGATCTTGTTGAATAGAGCCTCCGAAATAACATTTGTGGTTGCAGCTGTGTCTAAAACCGCCACTATAGGTACAGTCTCCAAAATGACTTGCACTTCGGCTACTGCCACCTGTTCCTTATCCTCATCTTGGGGTTCTAAGTCCTCGGTCAATTCATCTGCCAGTAATCGTCCATCATTATACGTTAGCATGGTTACACATATCCTGTTGCCCCTCAACCGATTGTTGACCGCTCCTCCGGGGCACGAGTGGGTCCTTACAAGTTTGTTGGATTTTGATTCGCCTGGTGGTTGACATCGTCCGTCACTTCGGTAATTACCGATTGATTCGCAGATGTCCGTCCCCACTGATGCTGGTTATTTGAGTTAATTCCCCCCGGTTGATTCCACTTTCTATTACTGTTATTGTTCCAGGCTTGCGGTCTGAAATTCCTTTCGTTCCCCCATACGGGATTGTATCTTTTCCCATTCCTGTTGTTCCTTGGATAGCCCCTCGCAAGACTATTGCCGATATTATTATTGAGATTTTGAGGGGTTTCTCCACTATTTATCGATCTCTGTACATTCCCTTGCCTACCATTTGGCGGAGGTTCTATCTCCCTATATTGGAATCTGTTGTTACGGGCTTTCTGGTTGTTCTCTTCTATAATGTCTATATGATCTAACGTCGTGAGGAACGACTCCAAGTCTTTATCGTCCCCGTAAATTAATTGATTCCGGATGCTAGTTGGTAGTCTTGCCTTAAGTATGTTTATTATGTCTGGCAAGGGCATAGGTCTATCCCAATATCTAGTTTTATTTATATATTTTTCAAAATACTTCCTCAGGCTTCCTTTTGAAAAAGAGAAAGTCTCTGGGTAGAGCACCTCCTGCCTTAGGCGTTCCTGTACCCCTTCTGACCAGAACTTTACTAAAAACGCTTTCTCAAAATCGTCATATGTCGAGCAAACAGAAGTCATGTCCGAGGCCCAGATCGCCCCCGAACCTTGTATATACCCCGTAACGAAACTGATCTTCTGCCACTCCGACCAATTTCTGGGTAGCACTCCTCTAAAACTTCGAATAAAAACAATCGGATGGACCCCCCTTTTGTCAGTGTTAAAAATCTGGAATTGCCGATGCTTTATCATTTTTTCTTCGGCATGGCAAAGGCTTTCGTAATCTCCGTCAGATAAAACTTCACGCGAACAACTAGCTCGTGGCAATTTAATATTTGAGTTACTTACACAAGTCGGTATCGTGTGCGAATGTGCAGTAACTGGCTCTATAGTCGTTGCCAACTTCTGCTGCCGGCCTGTATTCATTTGTTCTGAGCCTTGTTGTGAAACGCGTATCGACTCTTCTATCGTTTGTTTCCAATGCTCGAAATCAGCACTTAACTGCTGTCGCACTTCCTCAAGTCCTTTCGCAAACAAATTCTCTTCCTGTTTGCCACATAGACTCTGGAATGCTGCTTTAACATTTTGCTCAACGTTTTCACACATTAGCCTTTTGTTTTCTAATGTGATTTCGGATAATTTACCCGTTAATACATTAATTTGGTGGTCTATAAGGTCTTGACGTTCTGTCAGATGTTCAACACTTTCCTTTAGGTTAGTCTGCGTACGTGCCAGTTCAGGAAGTTGAGCAATTGCACATGACATGGCATCTTGCTTTTCTACTAATTGCGGAACCATTTCCACCTGTTCCCGTACGGTATCTATCTTAATAGCCACATACTCCTTCATTTCTACACGTACGCGGTGAGTAGATTCCTCACATTGAGCTTTCACCAATTCTATTTGAGCAGTTAATTTTCGTTCCGTCTCTTCGGCCTGATCTTTAAGTTCCTTTGTCTTCGCCTCTATCCGCTGCTCTAATTCGGAAAATCTGTCGTGTAACTGCTGCTTAATCTCAGCTTTCAGATTTACCTGCCCTTCCGTAACTGAGGCTAATTTCGCGTTCAAATCATTTTGCCCTTCATTAACTGAGGCGAACTTCGCGTTAATGTCGGTTTTCAAATTTTCCTGCCCCTCAGTAACTGAGGCTAATTTCGCGTTTATGTCGGTTTTCAAATTTTCCTGCCCCTCAGTAACTGAAGCTAATTTCGTATTCAAATCATTTTGCCCTTCAGTAACTGAGGCTAATTTCGTATTCATATTATTTATGGTCTCAGTTATCATCTGCATCTGCCTCATGATAATTACTAATGGATCTAATCCATGTTGCGTACTTGCTGTTACATCTCCAGCCGTGTCTACCGGGCGTTCTATTGCGCTATTTGTAGCGATCGGTTCTACAACACTTCTTACTACATCATTATTATCAGTACTAACAGCTGAAGGCTGTTGCGTGCTGCTCTGCTCTGCTTGACTCATCTTAAACATTGCCCTAGTTAAAACCATATAAATGTTCTACCGTCAATATATATATATATATATATATATATATATATATATATATATATATATATCCCTTCACACAAAAGTACTTCTGTGGCTACTTTCTTATTGTACTTATACAGATAAATGCAACTAGGGCAGGTCAATCAAACTACATCTAGCATGAACACAATTAGCTTTAATAAAAAATTATAGATCTGGCCTTTTTTCTGCGCCCAGCGTGCTGTTTATATGTGTAGATCCACTTAATTTGACTGCGAGTATTTCTTCTCTTTTCCACGTTAAGTTGTCTCGTCGTAGTTCACATGAAACAGAGAACAAAATTATTTTAACAACGTCCAAAAACGTGTCCTGTCACGGATTGGCCATTATAATGAATTCTACTACTTTAAATGATGTAAGTATGTGAATGCAGCTTGCCGCTAACTTGGTGTAATGTTTTGTCTGTACAGAGGTGTATCTGTCGCCTTTATTACTCCTTCACTCTCACACATAAATCGGTACAATAACGTTAGGGCTTCCTGGTTTATATGTAGGCTGATCCGTGATAAGACAGACAAACAATTATGCTAATGGAGGATTCTGAGTATTTTCTAGAATTTCATTCGCTCTCTCTCTCTCTCTCTCTCTCTCTGTCCTTTATCTGTGTACAGTTTAAATATATTATTTACGTGAAATCAGCCTAGTAGAATCTCTGGTGGAGCCCTTCGTCTTAATATTCAGCGGCCGGCTTGCTGGAAAAGATCTTTACATTTGTTATTATTATCAAGCGCTGCATTCAGTTGGGAAAATCGATCGTTTGAACAATTCGTTCAGTTTGCGACAGATTTAGAATTTCAGATGTGGACGAAGCCTTTTTGGACGATTTATAAAAACTTGGAGATTGCAGGCTCTCTTCGTCACAGCTGAAACTTCCCCACTAATTACAGGGCCAAGACAATCATCAATGATTCCGACAGAGAACTCATTCGTCATTCACTCTAGAATAAAATGGTCACAAACCTTATTTCTGAGGAAAATTGTATATTGAATCCATCTCCGTACATGTTCCGCTTTCTGTTGATTCCAAGTCTCATGTAATTTGCTTTTACAGTTTTTTTCTTTCTCTTTACCTATCACGCTAGTGGCACAAACGTTAATAGCTCGTTTTAGCGAGAGGAAGAGTAAATATGTCTCTTTTAGCAACCCGGCAATCTTCCAACCGATACTTCCGAAGCTGTTCCCTTATCCCTCTATAATAACCATGGAGCATACCTATCTGTATCTCTCTTATTCCAAAGAATAAACATACTAGAAAAATACCGTGGCGTCGACGAGCTGTCGGCGCATATATTACTAGAAAATCTGATCAGATACTTTTCAAACGTAAATAAATGTGGATGATTTGATTGACCATTATTAATTATTACGTGGTAGAGGGTAATTTTCCGTGGGGAGATTACAGGCTGATTCTCTCATACCAGAAATAACAGAGATGTGTGCGCTCTGCAAGGTCTACAGCTTGCCCCTTGTCCTTGTTATGAGGCATTCCACGTTTGCAAGTCGCTGCAACAATCTGCTGAACATATTTTTGTGATGGAATGCGGCGTTGTGGCTGTCATACGGAGTACAAGACACATGTCTGTCGAATAATGCCATTGGCTAAATAATAGTAGAAAAACCGGTCTACCACTTACTGTCTCAAATAACAGCAACAGGACTCCATTTCCCTGTTTACATTGTTCAATGTCCACATAACTACTAGTCATGTTGCGTTGTCAGTACAACCTAAAAATGATATGTCGGAACGACCGATGTAGGAGACAGCTGTAAGTGCTATGGCTAACAGCAACATCACAGGGAGAGGAGCATGTTCAACGTAAATAAGAAGAGATGAGCCCGTATCTCAGTAACATTTTTTTTGGGCGTATGTTAATAACACATTTAGTTTCTAGTTTTGAGCACAACTATGTCCTGTAAGAATATGGAACACATTTTTTAAACACCGTATATATTAGTGAACAGCAGGTACCCTTTCGCAGCACCTAGAAATAGGAGGTCCCTTCGGTTATGCCAGTGCCTCTCCATTGGAGTGAAGTGATCGTATGGCATCGTTGGCCGGGAGGTCCCATTCGGGTTCAGCCGCCAAGTGCAAGTCTTATATCAGTCGGCGACACACTGAGCGACTTGCGGCAAATGATGATGATGAAATGATGATGAGGACAACACAACACCCAGTCCACGGACGGAGAAAAGCTCCAACCCGGGCGGGAATCGAACTTGGGCCCACTGCATGTGAGGCAAGCACGTTATCACCCAGCTAAGCGGGCGGACGCCTCTCCATTAAGAACGACATACCGAGATCTGTTTGTTAGGAAGTTTTCAGTCGCATATCTGTTCGCATATTCCATATGCACGTATTTTCTTTAGTAGACGACGATGCATAACTGTATAGGAAAGTTTCTATAAGTCAAGAAACATGGAACCAACCCGAACTCCACTATTTACTGCCTTCTGGAATTCATGAAGTAACACAACAAACTAGGCTTCATATTCTAGTTGCTTGCAGGATACTGTTTGACCACTACGTACGTCATCTTACGGGAACAAAATACATGTACGAAATTGGCGTTGTTGAGGTTGGTCGGTAGGTCTGTGCGTCTGTGTTGCGACTCTTCTTGTAGTCTGGAACGACCTGCACATTTTTGTAGTCACGTGGCACACTCCATTGTTCCAGCGACGTACTGTAGATTACTGCTATCATTGAAACCAGTGAGAATCTAACCGGCATCCCATCCGGCCCCGTGCCCTTTCCTCTAACCAGAAATTGGAGCTTCTTTCGAATTCCGCGCTCATTCACTTACTTGTCTTTTATTATCTCATTTATCTCATCCGTGCGACGATTGAAAGTAGAAAATTTGTTGTGATCTTCAGTGAAACGCTTTCAAAAGATGTATTAAATATTTCGTCCCTCATTTTGTCGCCTTCAGTTTCGGTATTGTCATAGTCAACAAGCAGTAATCTACAGTACGTCGCTGGAACAATGGAGTGTGCCACGTCACTACAAAAAGGTGCAGGTCGTTCCATACTACAAGAAGAGTCGCAACACCCGACGCGCAGAACTACAGACCAACCACAACGACGCCGATTTGCAACTATCATATTCGGCTACAAGAAGCTCTTCTTAGAGCAGTTGAGATGGCAGCTGTGGCAAGATGACGTAATGTGCTGTGGGGTGCAGATGACAGATGGTTCGTTCGGGTCGGGTATCGTAAGAAAGACCGCCTAAATTGTGGCCCTTCTCCGCGATTGGCTGCTGCGTTCGGATGTTGCGGGGCAAAATGGTAATATTCTATTATTAATATTTGAAAAATTAAACAGCGTATTTACTTGAATTTCAAATTACTGCATCTCTCAATAGCGTGCTATCATTCCATTGTTTCACAAGTATTAATAACCGGTAGAATAATAAACAACTGCAAAACGGAAAGGCAGGCGAAGCACTTCAGTGATTTTCGGATCGAGCCTGACTTGGATGGCGGGCGAAGTGGTTCGGCTGTAAGATCAGAGCTAGTTTGGCAGTGTCGGAGGACAGACATGTTGCCTGCTGCGGTATCAGTTAAGACTTAGTTATCAATGTGTAGCATGTAAATCAGAACTCGTTCGACAGTCTCGGAGGGCGGACATGTTGCCCATCGCGGTATCAGTTCAGACTTTATTAGCAATGTATGGTTATTTGGACATATAGTTGAGAACAGTGTGATACTAACTACGGAAATATGTAGTTCATTAATTTGTTGAAGAATAGAATTTATTTGTGACTCTAAAGTGGAATGTAATTGTGCAGTTCCTCGTGTTCTGCTAGTAAAAAGCGAGTGGCATCACGTATAAACAAAGTGATTGGACATTTAGTTATTTATAAAATAACAGTTCCTCGCTAAGAGTTTCTTACAGCCAAAAGGTTACGGATTCACGACCTATGTGCTGTTTTCTGTGAAGGGAACAACTATAGAAGACTGCAGGTTGGTGAACATTTGTTAGAACTTATGCATTCCAATCAGGGCGGTGGAAGCAAATAGGCACCTCGCGTGTATTGCAATCTTAGTACAAATGAGATCAGTGACACGTCCTCTGTGGTAACGCAGAGGAGAAATGAAGAAGAGAATTCTTTTTGAGGGAAGGGGTTGATCATACGCACTTACATATCACTTCACTCTGCCACTCTCTTTTTTTCAACTTGTCGTAGGGTGAGTATCATTGCAGGTGTTGTAGGTTGGGGAAGGTGGGTAACATATGTTGGGACATTGCTTAAGGAAGTGGAATTGCTTACAGCGTGTGCAAGTGGAATGGTTCTTTCAATCAATAATAAGTTAGTCGTTATGTAAGAGGATTTTTGTTATTCATGGGGAAGGGGGGGGGGAGAGGGGATTTCGAATGCTCGACTTTGTGATGGCAGAAGTAGATGAGGTTTTCCTCGAAGAGAAGGGGATTGTTTGTGGGAGGATGCTCTGTGAATACATGTATGAGGAAGTTGGGAGCAGGGTCATTGAAGATACAGCAGGCAGTGCAGATTTCTATGGAAGGATTGGAATTGAATTCAGTGAACACCTGAACACCACCTCTGCCATGATCTCAGGGCCAAGTTTCCTTATCACAGCAGTGTGAGTGGGGGGACAGCGTGGTCGCTGGATGGGTGGTATTGAAGGGAGTGAAAGATGAACGAAGGCCAAAGAATTTGTGGGGGGTTTGAGGAGAAATTCTGTGTGAAAGTTGGGATCAGTTGATTTTATGTGGACAGAGTCTTTGTGGCAGATTATCTGGGTCATAGAAATTAAGGGACACACTTTCTGATTTCAAAGGTGATGAATTTGGTGATCAGGAATTGAGGGTCAAAGCAGTGTAAGATGAAGGTGTAGACAGCCAGGGGAGCGAGCAGTGCCCACGTGTTCAGTGGGGCCTGGGTTGGTTCGTGATTTTTTGGTGGTAGTACTGGTTGTGTTGTATGCATTGAGTCACTTCTTGGGTTTTTTGTGACTATGGGAAGTGTTGGGGTTGAGGAGTTAAAGAAAGTGGGATATGGTACTTCGCAGGTCCTTCCATTGACTGGAGTCAGTGGGACTGTTAGTTGATGGTGTTGTGTTGTCTCTTGTAGAGGGAGTGGCACAGCAGGATGTAATTCGTGTAGGTATTGCAGGGGCAGTTATGAGTGTGGGAGAGGTTGAGAGTGGAGGATAGGCTAATGAAAATGTGGTGGGTGGGGAAGGTGTCATGGGGAGGGGAGGCTGATCCGACTGTGGATGTGGAAGAAACTGTGGGATAGGAGGGTGGACATACGGTCGTAGGTTGAGAAAGCGCTCCATGAGGGGATTGTCGGAACAGGGGACTGGGTGGCGTACATGATGGAGGTGGTTAGTGTGTCCATCGTAGGTTGAGGAGTCAGGTATATGGGTTGACACGTACCGGCGACGGAGTGTCGCCGAGAAGGTGGAGAATAGCCGCTACATTGTCAGAGATGATGTGACAACGGCAGGTGAGGAGTGGCGTCTATGGTGATGAAGACTAGTAGATTGAGGCGGTGAGTAGCCTGCGGCTCCGGCGGGGACGACGGCGGCGATGAAGACGAAGACCAGGATAGAGACGGATGCGGACAGGCGGCAGCAAGACGGAGGCGCCGACAGTATAACTGTGATACGGAAGGAGGTGATGATGAACACACAAGCAGAAGAAAGTCTCTACGTCACAAGCGAAACTATGCTGACGAACAGATACGGACGGAAAGAACAGGGCGTGGTTCCTACAGGGTCGATGCGAAACCAGGAGTAGCAACAAACGACCTAGTACAGGAGATATCTAGTCGGTTCATGCCTGTGCTGCCCTTTTTTCACTGTCCTGCTCTGTTGTATCCTCATGTTCAGATTCTACCTCACGCGTCTCGATCGGTTCTTTCTGTATTATCGACCGATTCATTCGTATAACCAGTATCTTCCATCTAATCTTTCTCATTTGCTTCGCCCTTCAGTTCCTGCTTCCTTTGCGTCGAGCTTATCATCCGAATGATCATTTACATATGTGTGGTATTCCACGTAACCGAACTGCTGCTGTGTTGCGCTACTGCATATTCATTTTGGTGACTGCTATCGGGCTCCATGATGTTTCTCTGTAGTCACTGTACTGTCACGTTCTATTCGCCTTGATCTGCTGCTGTTATTGTATTTATATTAATACCGAATATGAATTACAGTATACTATCTGAACTCCCGTAATATTTGGTATTATTTGTTTAATTACTTCAAGTTCGTGCCGTTGGACATACAGTGTTCGTAAAACGTAATCCGTTTCTTTCGCGCTTGGTACATACGCTGCAGTCTGTAGTTTGGTGTATCACAAGCCAAAGAATCTTGTGTCACGTGGCGAAAAGTTTAACACTCTTCCCTGACACTCCTGTCACGGGAAAAGCCAATTATTTCACTTCCGTCTACTACTAAATTAGCAATACACAGATACTAACACTCCTGTGAAACGATTCTAATTTGACCGTGCTGTGTATTTTGGTTAAGACAACGGACTGTTTTCATTTCTCTAAAGATTTGGGCTGATAAGAAGCAATAGCACAACAGACGAGAATCGAAGCAAGATACTCTTAGCACTACAGTAAACTGCAGTTACGCAAAAGGAATCGGTTGCCAGCCTAATTAGGCAAAATTGTACGAAGCACTAGCACTGTTCATAAAGGAAGTTAACCATTGGTATTTACTTTACATCATACGTAAATATTATTGTTGCATGTAGAAAACGAGACAGGAGTACACATTAGCAAGCAATAACAGTGTTTTGACATAAACTACACAGAAGCATTAATACGTTTTGGCAACAGCTGGCTCTCAGTAACACTTAACTCTCTGTATATTAAAGCAGCAAACTAATGATCGTAACAAGCAAATGATTTACTTCCAGTGAGGAACTACTGACTCGAACATAAGGTTCTTTTATCAGTTTAATTATTGGAAAATACTATCACTGAAATTGTTTCAAGATAATTATATTATCTTCTGCTTATTATTTGTATTCTCAAGAAGCATTCACTTCCTTATACTATTTACCTCAAATGGGACATGTGTTTCATGGATCTAATACAGTTTGAATAGTTGTAGGCAGAACCACGTAACTGATCCATGCAGTTATACACTACTCAGCTGATTATTTTAGACGACGATGGTAACTATTGCGATTTCATGGCTATTCGAAAAAGCTGAAAAAGTATCCATGCCTCCTGCTGTATAACATGCTCTGAAAATTCTTTTCTTAGCGTCGAATTTTCGTAGTAGAGAGCTAACCACAATATGCCATGAATAGTAATCCGAATTACTTCCACGTCCGATGCCATATTATATAATTCTTGCTGCTTTTCTTTCTTCGTTCAGTTCAAAAGAGGCGAGCACTTAGCACTCTAGCCACCCACTGACTCTTACCACAAAGGAGCCTTGTAATTCCGCTTCCGAATCCACCTTTTCTATTCCCGCCAATGCAGTTTTGTTGTGGAGGGACTTCCCTCCAAGTTTTACATCATTACAATCCTAAATACCCTACGCATGAACCAGTGTTACTAGTAAAGTTTTAACATTTCGATTCTTTTATAGAACATTACTTTTAAAATTACATCCCTACATTAATTAAAATGGCATAAATAGTCATAAAAATGAGTGAAACATTTACATAGCTGTTACATCAAAGAGTTTAGTTATACAAAGGTCACTTTAAACAAAACGGACAAAGAAACTATGTGAGATAAATATAGAGAATATCAATATTCGTGTTACAAATGTCTCATCCCCATGGAAAATATATAGTTTGGTTGAGCAGTTCTCCAGCACTGAAATGTCTATATATGAAAACAGCTGCTAATTACAAGTAACTCACTCAACATTATAATGAATGGGGAAAATATGTCTGTCTAAAAAAGTCTTCAGCTGCGTAATAAGAAAATTTGTTAAAAGAAATATGTCAGAAATTGCTGTCAGTGGGTTGTAGTAGTTGCAGTCTAAGGTGACACGTAATGCATGAGGAAGTCTCATAGAAAAACATTGCACTAATATCGTCAGGTCTTGATAAAATATTTGTCTTTAAAGCAGGTTGACAGCTAACACTTAATGGAGAGGAACTTAAAACTGAGCGGTTGACGTAACTACTAATGAGTTAGATTTCGAAGAAACTATGTATGGGCATATGAGCTGGAACTGTGGAGACTCATGGAACTAGGGCCGCCACATTTGCAGGATGTGGAGTGCGGAGTGTGGGAGCTGGCATTCCCAAGCCCGAGGGCGTCAGTAAGGCAACATTGGCTGTGAATACATTTACTGCCAGGATTTGTACAATGCAAAATAGCTTGTCCGTGGCACTACCAGAGGCGGCTGAATGCGCGCGTGGCAAGGAGTTGCTGACTCACCCTGATCAACAGTGGGCGACTTTATTTGGCGTGTTCAGGGACCGTGCATTTGGTGGAGGTAGTGCCACATAGGGTGCTGGCCCAGAGGTAAGCAGGCGCAACCCATCCAACCGGGACGCTGTCAGCTTGACGAACATCCCATCAAGGCACTCCCATGCTCACCATAGTTTGTGGTCCAACAGCTCCAAATGAAGGCGGTAGCCGTGCAGAAGTATACCGTGGCTTACCAAGAAGAGGTGAACAGGACACCGGTAGCAGCTCACAGGTACAGCCAGAGGGCAGTAGTTACGAACCTCCCTCTGATAGTGTGATTACGGCAGCTCGCGGGTCATCTTCGATTGATCTCCGTGGGTCACTGGTCGAAGGCGCTCAGGTCTTCACTTCAGTGGCAGCAGAGATGGCAGCATCGGCAGTCCACGACAGTGTAGTGCATCAGACTGGCTGACTGGTGTCTTGTAGTTGAAGTCATCAGCAGAACGATAGTGGCACATCATGGAACTGATGCGACATGGATTCACTGTAACTTACAAGACTGAGACTGTGCTTCAGAAGGTCAAGTATTACTAATTAGCTCGTGATTTGACGTTACAAAGCCATAACGATGAGCTAATTTTGCACCATTTTCTAGGCTTGTGAGCGCTCTATACCGCACTTAGCTGTCCCAACTGTTATTTTCAGATATTCAGCTTGGTACTTTCTCCAACTCCTGGATGTTGTGTGGCAAAGCCCCAGTGACGTGCCTCACTATTTGCAGCATTGGCTTTGTATCCTGATTTACATCCGACTGTGACACCACATTCGAGCCTGACTTGGCTCGGCTGTGTGCTTGCCCAAAATTACATTCTGTGGTGCAACAGATCGAATACTTACACTCAGATGTAGGTGAAATAAACTGTAGGCATCAATTTATTGCTGTGCTACTAGGAAATTGCTGTTTTCCTGCAAAATACATTATTTATAAAAGGAAGAAAGAAGTAAGATTTGAACCAACAAGCATGATGCAATTAGGTATGAAGTATTAGCTGGGATTAGACAAATATGGCCGGAAAATTCAATGCTTCCTTGAAGAAAATGATAATTCCCACATTTACAGTATCTTAGCTGCTCAACGGAAATCATGAAAAACCATAACTGATAACCAAATGAGAATTTTAGCTCACGGGACATTAAGACTACAATGAACTTCACCACTTCGTTTGGTCATTATTTATAAAAACTTCGCACGATGCATGCTAGAGATGTACTAAATTTGACAGAATCCGTATCATATTTGGGTAACAGAAGTCATTTAGCCGCGTACATTTGCGGGCTGAGGTAATGGTACGTTTGTATGACTCGTAGGGCAGCCTAAGTGAAACGCTTTAGCTTCATCAGTGGAAGACAACTGAAGAATGACGCATTTTATCTATCGCAATATTGAAACGTCCCGGCAGATTAAAGCTGTGTGCCGGACCGAGACTCGAACTCGGGACCTTTGCCTTTCGCGGGCAAGTGCCTGGTAGAGCACTTGCCCGCGAAAGGCAAAGGTCCCGAGTTCGAGTCTCGGTCCGGCACACAGTTTTAATCTGCCAGGAAGCTTCATATCAGCGCACACTCCGCTGCAGAGTGAAAATCTCATTCTCGAAACACCCCCTAGGTTGGGGCTAAGCCATATCTCCGCAATATCCTTTCTTTCAGGAGTGCTAGTTCTGCAGGATTCGCACGAGAGCTTCTGTAAGGTTTGGAAGTTAGGAGACGAGATGCTGGCAGAAGTAGAGCTGTGAGGACGGGGCGTGAGTGCTTGGGTACCTCAGTTGGTAGAGCACTTGCCCGCGAAAGGCAAAGGTCCCGAGGTCGAGTCTCGGTCCGGCACACAGTTTTAATCCGCCAGGAAGCTTCATATCAGCGCACACTCCGCTGCAGAGTGAAAATCTCATTCTCGAAACATCCCCTAGGCTGTGGCTATGCCATGTCCCGCAATATCCTTTCTTTCAGGAGTGCTAGTTCTGCAGGATTCGCAGGAGAGCTTCTGTAAGGTTTGGAAGTTAGGAGACGAGATACTGGCAGAAGTAGAGCTGTGAGGACAGGACGTGAGTCGTGCTTGGATAGATCAGTTGGTAGAGCACTTGTCCGCGAAAGGCAAACGTCCCGAGTTCGAGTCTCGGTCCGGCACACAGTTTTAATCTGGCAGGAAGTTTCATATCGGCGTACGCTCCGCTGCAGAGTGAAAATCTCATTCTCGAAACATCTCCTAGGCTGTGGCTAAACCATGTCTCCGCCATATCTTGCAATAGTTCTGCAGGATTCGCAGGAGAGCTTCTGTAAAATTCTACATCTACATTCATACTCCGCAAGCCACCCAACGGTGTGTGGCGGAGGGCACCTTACGTGCCACTGTCATTACCTCCCTTTCTTGTTCCAGTCGCGTATGGTTCGCGGGAAGAACGACTGTCTGAAAGCCTCCGTGCGCGCTCTAATCTCTCTAATTTTACATTCGTGATCTCCTCGCGAGGTATAAGTAGGGGGAAGCAATATACTCGATACCTCATCCAGAAACGCACCCTCTCGAAACCTGGCGAGCAAGCTACACCGCGATGCAGAGCGCCTCTCTTGCAGAGTCTGCCACTTTAGTTTATTAAACATCTCCGTAACGCTATCACGGTTACAAAATAACCCTGTGACGAAACGCGCCGCTCTTCTTTGGATCTTCTCTATCTCCTCCGTCAACCCGATCTGGTACGGATCCCACACTGATGAGCAATACTCAAGTATAGGTCGAACGAGTGTTTTGTAAGCCACCTCCTTTGTTGCTGGACTACATTTTCTAAGCACTCTCCCAATGAATCTCAACCTGGTACCCGCCTTACCAACAATTAATTTTATATGATCATTCCACTTCAAATCGTTCCGCACGCATACTCCCAGATATTTTACAGAAGTAACTGCTACCAGTGTTTGTTCCGCTATCATATAATCATACAATAAAGGATCCTTCTTTCTATGTATTCGCAATACATTACATTTGTCTATGTTAAGGGACAGTTGCCACTCCCTGCACCAAGTGCCTATCCGCTGCATCTCTTCCTGCATTTCGCTACAATTTTCTAATGCTGCAACTTCTCTGTATACTACAGCATCATCCGCGAAAAGCCGCATGGAACTTCCGACACTATCTACTAGGTCATTTATATATATTGTGAAAAGCAATGGTCCCATAACACTCCCCTGTGGCACGCCAGAGGTTACCTTAACGTCTGTAGACGTCTCTCCATTGATAACAACATGCTGTGTTCTGTTTGCTAAAAACTCTTCAATCCAGCCACACAGCTGGTCTGATATTCAGTAGGCTCTTACTTTGTTTATCAGGCGACAGTGCGGAACTGTATCGAACGCCTTCCGGAAGTCAAGAAAAATAGCATCTACCTGGGAACCTTTATCTATTATTTTCTGGGTCTCATGAACAAATAACGCGAGTTGGGTCTCACACGATCGCTGTTTCCGGAATCCATGTTGATTCCTACATAGTAGATTCTGGGTTTCCAAAAACGACATGATACTCGAGCAAAAAACATGTTCTAAAATTCTACAACAGATCGACGTCAGAGATATAGGTCTATAGTTTTGCGCATCTGCTCGACGACCCTTCTTGAAGACTGGGACTACCTATGCTCTTTTCCAATCATTTGGAACCCTCCGTTCCTCTAGAGTCTTGCGGTACACGGCTGTTAGAAGGGGGGCAAGTTCTTTCGCGTACTCTGTGTAGAATCGAATTGGTATCCCGTCAGGTCCAATGGACTTTCCTCTGTTGAGTGATTCCAGTTGCTTTTCTATTCCTTGGACACTTATTTCGATGTCAGCCATTTTTTCGTTTGTGCGAGGATTTAGAGAAGGAACTGCAGTGCGGTCTTCCTCTGTGAAACAGCTTTGGAAAAAGGTGTTTAGTATTTCAGCTTTACGCGTGTCATCCTCAGTTTCAATGCCATCATCATCCCGGAGTGTCTGGATATGCTGTTTCGAGCCACTTACTGATTTAACGTAAGACCAGAACTTCCTAGGATTTTCTGTCAAGTCGGTACATAGAATTTTACTTTCGAATTCACTGAACGCTTCACGCATAGCCCTCCTTAAGCTAACTTTGACATCGTTTAGCTTCTGTTTGTCTGAGAGGTTTTGGCTGCGTTTAAACTTGGAGTGAAGCTCTCTTTGCTTTCGCAGTAGTTTCCTAACTTTGTTGTTGTACCACGGTGGGTTTTTCCCGTCCCTCACAGTTTTACTCGGCACGTACCTGTCTAAAACGTATTTTACGATTGCCTTGAACTTTTTCCATAAACACTCAACATTGTCAGTGTCGGAACAGAAATTTTCGTTTTGATCTGTTAGGTAGTCTGAAATCTGCCTTCTATTACTCTTGCTAAACAGATAAACCTTCCTCCCTTTTTTTATATTCCTATTAACTTCCATATTCAGGGATGCTACAACGGCCTTATGATCACTGATTCCCTGTTCTGCACTTACAGAATCGAAAAGTTGGAAGGTTGGAAGGTTGGAAGGTAGGAGACGAGATACTGGCATAAGTAGAGCTGTGAGGACGGGGCGTGAGTGCTTGGGTAGCTCAGTTGGTAGAGCACTTGCCCGCGAAAGGCAAAGGTCCCGAGGTCGAGTCTCGGTCCGGCACACAGTTTTAATCCGCCAGGAAGCTTCATATCAGCGCACACTCCGCTGCAGAGTGAAAATCTCATTCTGGTATCGCAATATTTTTGAAAATTTCGAAGCATTGCTTTCCACGCGAATTCAGTGCATTATCGTCAGATATTTAAGGTCTGTTAGAACATACACTATGTGATCAAAAGAATTCGGACACCCCCAAAAACACACGTTTTCCACATTAGGTGCCTTGTGCTGCCGCCTGCCGCCAAGTACTCCATATCGGCGACCTCAGTAGTCATTAGATATCGTGAAGCAGCAGAATCGAGCGCTCTGCGGAACTCACGGACTTTGAACGTGGTCAGGTGACTGCGTGTCACTTTTGTCTTACGCCTGTACGCGAGATTTCCACATTCCTAAACGTCCATAGGTCCACTGTTTCCAATGTGATAGTGAAGTGAAACGTGAAGGCACACGTACAGCACAAAAGCGTACAGGCCGACCTTGTCTTTTGACTGACGAATACCGCCGACAGTTCAACAGGGTCGTAATGTGTAATAGGCAGACTTCTATCCAGACCATCATACAGGAATTGCAGACTGCATCAGGATCCACTGCGAGTACTATGACAGTTAGGCGGGAGGTGAGAAAACTTCAATTTCATAGTCAAGAGCCTGCTCATAAGCCACACATAACGCCGGTAAATGCCAAAACGACGCCTCGCGTGGTGTAAGGAGCGTAAACATTGGACGATTGAATAATGGAAAAACGTTGTGTGGAGTGACGAATCACGGTACACAATGTGGCGACCCGATGGCAGGGTGTAGGTATGGCGAATGCCCAGTGAACGTCAACTGTCAGAGTGTGTAGTGCCAACGGTATAATTCGGAGGCGGTGGTGTTATGGTGTGGTCGTGTTTTTTATGGATGGGACTTGCACCCCTTGTTGTTTTGCTTGACACTATCACCGCACAGGCCTACATTGATGTTTTAAGCACCTTCTTGCTTCCCACTGTCGAAGAGCAATTCGGCGATGGCGATTGCAAGTGTCAACACGATCGAGCACCTGTTCATAATGCTCGGCCTGTGGCCGAGTGGTTACACGACAATAACATCCCTGTAATGGACAGGCCTGTACAGGGCCCTGACCTAAAACCTGCAGAACAACTATGTGATGTTTTGGAACGCCGACTTCGTGCCAGGCCTCACCGACCGACATCGATGCCTCTCCTCACAGCATCACTCCGTGAAGAATGGGTTGCCATTCCCCAAGAAACCTTCCAGCACCTGATTAAACGTATGCCTGCGAGATTGGAAGCTGTCGTCAAGGCTAAGGGTGGGGCAACACCATATTGAACTTCAGCATTGCCGATGGAGGGCGCCACGAACTTGTAAGTCATTTTCAGCCAGATGTCCGGAAACTTTTGATCACATAGTGTAAGTCGCATGTAGAGAACCTCCGAAGATATATGGTCAAGAAACACGGGTACGAATTCATCTTAAAAGGAAAAAGGGCGATTCGAAAAGTATCTCCAAGCATCCGAAACTCAGTAACGATATACTGGTCATGAAAGCAAGTAGATGAAGTTTTGAGACTCCTCTGTCCTCTTCTCATCGTGTTTTTGCAGATGCGATTGCGAAAATTATTTTTCTTCGCACCGTTTTAGTAACGCTGTTTTTATGCTTTACTGGGTTTACGTGGCAGACTTGAAAATACGTTACAGCGCTACCATTAGTTTATCTCCACTTAAAATGTATTATTCGCAATCACATCCAAAATTAATTGCCGTCGCACAATAAACCAATAGTAATAATAATTCGAGCCTGTCCCTCAGCTTCTTCAACAACCGTTTTATGTACTTTCTCTAAATTGCCCGGAATACTCCACATGCTAAACTGCCTTTTCTAATCCAAGCCAAGGTGTTACGAAAATAACAGTTCTGACACCGAAATCAATATTGCCTAAATAGAACAATGATTATGGAATTTCTTTCACATTTCATAAGACATTAACACGAGAAAAGTGATGAATTTTTTATTAGTTTAATTATTTATGAAGGAACGGTACACAATATACGAGTGAGTCAAACGAAAACCTTAAATAATGTAATAACAAATCGAAATTTCGCGCCGTTACCCTGTAAGTTGCTAAGCGTTCTGGCAGCATAGTGCAGATGCACACATACCGTCGCAGTATCAGTATAAAGATGGCCGCCCCACTTGCGACTTGCACTAGGGAAGAACAGCGTTCTGTTATTCGGATTTAGGAAGTTTGCAAATGGTGTGACTTCAGTGGAAATGCTCCTCGTCCAGGTGAGGCACACCGAGTTGTGACTCCACAGAACATTGCAGCAGTTGAAGCCATCGTGAAGGAAAACCACCGAGTGACACTAAATTACATTGCAGCATGTTTACAGATTACTCATGGCTCAGCACACCACATTGTGCATGATGTGCTCCAGTTTCACAAAGTGTCAGCAAGATGGGTGCACGGCAGCTGACTCCTAAAATGAGAGAACGACATGTTGATGCTTGTGAAGAACTTCTTCGGCGCTTTGAAAGAGAAAGTTATAGCTTCCTTGCAAGAATCGTTACTGGGGACGAAACCTGGGTTCACTTCCACCTACCGGAAACGAAGAGAGCGAGCAAGGAATGGCGCCATTCCTCATCACTAAAAACAAAGAAGTTTCGAACAGAACCATCAGCAGGGAAGGTTATGCTCACTCTCTTTTGGGACGAAAAACGCGTCATCTTGGAGCATTACATGCCTAAAGGGATCACTGTCACCAGTGCATCATACACAGATCTCCTAAAAAAAAAATCTTCAGCCTGCAATCAAATCAATGCGACGTGGATTGCTGTCAGCAGGTGTCCTTTTGCAACATGACAATGCAAGGCCCCACACTGCCCGTACAACAGTTGCAACAATCACAGAGCTGCATTTCGAGTGTCTTCCTCACCCACCATGCTCACCATACCTTGCCCCAAGTGATTTCCATATGTTTGGACCACTGAAAACGCAATGGGAGGAAAGAAGTTCCGTTCTGATGAAGAGGTACGCCACGTGGTGCATGAGTGGTTGCGCGGACTACCAACAGAATTATTTTCTACAGGAATTTATGCACTTTGTAAACGCTGGAGGACTTGGATTGAGCGTGGGGGAGATTCTGTTGAAAACCGATTCAGCTTTGTACCACTTCTGCACAATAAATAATATTTAAAAAATATTTAAGTTTTACATTTGACTCACCCTCGTAGTATCTACACAGAAAATATTCAAATAGGTTCTTGCAATCGAAGAGAGAACCTGAATGCGTGAAACATTCGCTAGCTATCACGGATGAAATTTCCTTGTTTGTAAATATATAGCACAGAAGCACCCGGACAAGAGCACGAAGTATGAGCAATGGGAGACATGAAAGAAAGCCATTCAGAGTGTTTGAAATTCGATGTCATAATTATCAAGAACGGAACGAACAGATTTCGGACAAGTGATGTAATTTAGTAACAGAAAGAAAAAAGAGATGTGCCATGTAAAGAAAGAGCTATACGAACATACATCTGTTTATTTTCCATCTGGTATGACTCAACATCAAAACGACTTTGCTGTTAATCAGTGTTGAAGTGAGCGCAATAGTAATACTGCGCTCATAAGATACGCACAACGACAGGAGTAGAAGGCCTGTATAATTCATTTAATAATGAGCAGTATAGGATTAGGCAGGAATAAAATTCGAGGGGTTTGCGTACTTCGTGCTGTTTAATTTGATTATTTCGAAATAAAAGGTGGTTAAGGCTTTCTGTGCAGTGGCAGCAGCATGCTGTTCGTATTACTAACAGGCACTGCTCGCAGTGGGATCAAATATTCCCAAAAACAGCCACTTGAATGACGTTCGGTCTGTTTGTTCTCTAGTAGACAGAGTTTCAAAAGAGACTGTACGCACACTTACCAGGACTGGGAAACAGCTGGTCAATCATACCCAGCCTCCACGCCACGGGAGGCAACGTATCCTCCCTGACCAGCACATGATCGCTGAGCTGGGATTGCCATGTTGCTTCCGATGTCCATTTTATGCCTTGCTCCGATTAGGAAATGACCAGGAGTGAGAGCGGCAGGAGAATCTAGGTCATCAGAAGGAAGACACAGCGGCCTTGAATTCAAGCATGCTTCTTTCTTAATTAACACAGTTGTCAGTTCTTCAAATGTCAGTATCGCGTTGCCGATGACACGGTTGGGATGTGAGTTCATACATTTTATTCCTGCCTCCCAGAGTCCACGAAGTGAGGGGCACGAGGTGGAGTGAACCTCCAACTGATTCCCTCTGAGGTCGAAAAATTCACCACACCTTCAACAGTAGCTTCATTAGAGAAAAAACGTTTAAGCTCATTGTTTGCACTTACAAATGTTGTGTCACTGTTACTGTACATATGAGAAGGTTTCCCCCCTACATGCAATGAATCTCCTGAGGACGCCCAGAAATGAACTTGTTACTAAGTCACTAACTAATTCTAAGTGGATGGCCTTGGTTGTCACGCAAATGAATAAAAGCTGTATAAGCCTTGGTGGTAACCTTACTTGTCTTCCACCATGCTTTACAGCAATAGGGCCTGGATAATCTACTCCACAGTGCTGGTATAGACGAGATTGGTTTACTCCAGCTGCAGGTAGCTGAACCACGAGTTGAACTGCTGTCTTGGATTGAAGCGTGAAGCATTTTAAACATTTCCTGATAACTCCTTTGACTATGTTACGACCATTGGGGATCCAAAACCTCCTACGCAACATAGCCAAGAAAAGTTGTGACCCAGCGTGCAACAAATTTTCATGTTCATCAATTATGAGAATTTTTGTCAAATGATGCTTAGGCAGTACGATAATAGGATGGCGCTCATCATATGGTACATCAGCATTCATTAATCTCCCTCCCACTCGTAAAATACCTTCGGCATCAGCAATCGGCTGCAAATCCCTTAATTTGCTATTATGTGGAATTGGGGAACTGGCCTTCAACAAAGCGATCTCATTACCATATTCACTACGTTGGGCTGTGCCAAAGGCCCTTTTGATAGCGTAAGGGATTCCTGTGTAGTGAGTGGCCCAGTTATTCTGCCTGATTGCTGAAGCCTAGTAGTATTAGCAAACCTCAGTGCATAGGCCAACACTCTTAAGTTTTCTTCAATGTTGAATATTTACACAGCAGTTCATCATCAAGTTTAATGACCGACACCAAGGATAATTGTGTAAACCTTCTGCCGGGCGCATCTTTTACGTTAAATGAAGTACAAGTGTTGCAGTCGAGGTCGCAAGTGGATAGCCATGACAGGCCAGACCACTACTGAACAAGTGAGCCTAAAGTAGCTGGATTAATACCATATGATAAGTGGTCAGCAGGATTATCCTCAGATTTGACATGTCTCCAGTTGGCAACTGAACTCAGTTCCTGGATTTCAGAGACTCTGTTGGCAACAAAAGTTTTCCAGTGACCAAGACTTCGCTGCAGCCAACAGAGAACCATTGTAGAATCCGTCCACAAATGAATGTCGTCACTATCTATGATGTCTAAGGCGTTGGCCACCTTGTGAATGAGTCGAGCAAGAATCAGACCAGTGCATAAATCCAGTCATGGAAGAGACTGTTGTTTTACAGGGGCAACCCGATATTTGGCTGCAGCCAATGAGACCAACACACTGTTATTGGGAAGACCAAATCTGACGTAAACATATGCACCATATTCCAAATGTGAAGCATCACAAAAACCATGAATTTCTAATTTAACATACTTGGGGCAAGGAACGATCTTCCTGTTAATCAAAATACCATTTATGGAAGGCAGCTGCACGCAAATAGCAGTCCATTTATCAGTGAGGTTGGATGGAAGAATTTCATGCCAATCAAGGCTTAGTTGCCATAAGTGCTGCAAGAACAATTTACATCTTATGAGTGATGGACCTAGAAGCCCCAGTGGCTCATAGATTGATGCTACTGTAGACAGGATATTGCGCTTGGTAACCTTTGAGGGCCGATGACTCTTCAGATGCACATAGCACTGGAATATGTCAGAGCCAGGGTGCCATAATATCCATAACATTTTTATGGCTTGTTCACCAGTAAGATGACAAGGCAAAGACGTTTCTCTGACCTGCACAGGAATTTTTTCCGTGACCTTTTGACTATTGGAAAACCATTTTCTCAGTGGAAACCCTCCAGAAGCAAGTAGATGAGTCAGCTGGGTTTGAAGTTGCTGAGCTCCACCTTCCGTAGCTGATCTACCTAAAAAGTCATCCACATAAAAGCTAGACATCAACGCTTGCGATGTCATTGGAAACTTGTTTTGATTTTCCAAAGCCAACTGTTGAAGACGTGTAGTAGTAAGAAAGGCAGCAGGAGCAGTTCCATAAGTGAGTGCACACAGTCTATATTTTTGCATCGGTTCACACGGCGATTCCCGCCACAAAATTCTCTGGAAGTTCCTATCATCAGGATGGAGACACATGGCGATACATTTCTGTTATGTCAGCTGACTGAGCCACACTAAAGGAGGGAAATTTTATAATAATGGAAAATAAATCTGGCTGGACAGTGGGACCAACCATCAAGACATCACTGAGAGATACTCCATTAGAAGTGGCAGCGGAGCCATCAAATACTACCCTCAACTTAGTAGTGGAGCTGCATTCTTTGAAGAGAGCTCGATGTGGAAGATAACACCTTGGACCAATAATACCTTGAGAATTAGAAACCTCCATGTGTCCCAGTTCAACATATTCATGCATGAATGCAGCATATTCCTGCTGCAGATTCGGTTGCCTTTTAAATCTCCTCTCAAGATACGCCAGTCTCCGAGAGGCTTGTTGTCGTGATTCACCTAAGAGTTTACAGTCAGGTTTCAATGGTAGTCGAACCACAAATCTTCTTCTTTATCTCGTGCCGTGTAACGCTGAAAGTGAGCCTCACATTTTTAATGATGCTTGCTCACCGTTTTCGTAGACAGTTCCTCTAACTCCCAAAACCTTTGCAGTTTGGCATCTAAATTGTCACCTCTAACAAAGCACGAGGTCACTGTAGAATGTGGCATGTTGCATGCAGCTGAAGGCATCCTACCAGACAAAATCCAGCCAAATTTTTTTTTTATCAGTGAAGGATGACATGGTTTCACCAACCTTTCCTTACAAACAACATCAAATAAAACCTCAGCACAAAAAATTAAACTACTGTGGCAGGCTTGTTGAATTCTGGATCAGCGAGCGGAAGATTACATGGGACACTCCAGGGCCTTGTGTCTGTCTTGCTCGCTGGTAGATCACTGGTAACATGGTCTACGATAGAACAAGTGGTTCTAACATGAAAGTCGTTGAGCCTAGACGACAGTTCAACATTACAGGTGTAAGACACTGAGGCTGCAAAGGTATTCTTTATGCTTTCCACAGGAAACGAATGTTTACTTTGTTTCAGGTTTAATTTCTCTGCCATGTCCTTAGATATAGCTGACTCGCACTATCTAGTGGTACTCTGCAAAACTGCTGTCTACCTATGCTGTCCTTAATGTTGACAACAGCTGTTGCCAACAAAACATTAAAATGGATGTTTGCTTTCCCGTCCGTAGCTTGATGGGACAAGGAATGGCCCCCTGATTCACTATTCTGCCCATTCCTTGGTTCAGCAGGCTTGTGGAGCAGTATGTTGTGACTTCCTTTACAGGTTTTACAAGGAGAAATGACCAGAGTAGATAGACAAAAAACAAAGCTTATTTTTTGTCATATATGCCCGCCGCCCATTGGCATTTAGTTATAGTATGAGGTTCACTACAAAGATTACATGACTCCTCAGTATCAGAATTAGCCAGATGAGCCCTCCTCACATGTCTCGTTTGATTTGGATTATTAGCATTCCCTTACGGGTCCCTTGAGGCGTTAACCCTGAACCTGATCAACTCAAGGGCCTGGCATCTTGTTTCAAAAAAATATGTCAGTTGATTTAAAGTGGTGAATGTCGACCCAGACATCTTTACCTCCCACTCATGACGATCTGTACGACACATACTAGACAGAGTCTCTTCCGAAAGAATAACTTCATGAAGTGGAACATCAGGTTTGAGAGCATCTAAGATCTTCAGTTGGCTACATACGTGATTAATTAGTTGCCTATAATCGCTCGCTGCGCCATTTCCGACTGTAGGTAAGGCCAACAAAGCCTTAGCATGTCTGGCTGCTATTATATTTTGGTTAATATGACTCTGCGTAATAAATCCCCAGGCTACGGATAGGTTTCCTGATGTGGCAGGTATATGTTTCAGTAGGTCTTTAGCTTCACCTCGCAAAGACGAATTAAGGTAACGAAGTTTTTGAATATCATCAATTGAATTGTTATCATAATGAGACTCAAAAATGTATCCCTGTATGATGACCACTTAAGGTAGTCGCCTTCAAAGTTTGGCAAGTTAATAGCGGGTAATTTCAAAGAACTGACATTGCCTGACGGATTCGCGCCCAAAGGCTGCGAAAGCTGGGTGTACCTCTTCATTGAACCCTTGATAGTGGATTCAATGAAGTCCTATGAATCCTCGAATTTGCCCTGTCCTCACTATTAACTACTGATTCGTCTTCAGTTTCCAGTTTGAGACGACTCAAAATCAGTCTGAAATCGTCTTGATTCCAGCATTTCGTTGCTGGCACTGTCCGCAGACTGCACAAAACTCGCTATGGCCGGTATTACACTATCAAATTTCTTTGTCCAATATCTTTGTCAAAGATATTTGATAGTGTAATAGGGACTTTGTCAAATGTCGTCCAATATTTGATCAAATCTAGGGCCTCGCTGTATATTTGATCAAAGAAACCGCTTGTCTTCTGTTCACTGCAATGTGACATGTTACCACATGGAGCGCTAGCATCGCTGCAGCATTCTGTCGTCTGTAGTGTTTTTATAACCATTGCCAGTAAATACAATTGGTGTCTGCCGACAACTACAAAATTAATAAAGATGTCTGAAGCTGATGAGACGCTTTACAACGTGAGGCACCCTGAATACATGAATACAAAAATAGATTAAGAAGATTGGAGACGAGACCTGACCTGACCTAACCTAACCTAACCTAACCTAACATAACATAACCCTCTCCTGTAGCAAGGAATGGGAGTGTTACAGTGAGCCTGTCTTCTGAAGATGTAGCAGTTCTTAAGTGAATATTATGCTTTATGATATTAGGATACACTTCATTGAGCACATACAGAAATGTATGCTCATCCATTCTTAAGTAATTGATGTACGACTTGACGTCTTCCACTGTAAGCTCACGTAACAAGTTTTGTTGAATGCTTTTATCGTGTCGTCGTAAAACCCACGGCTTCACCCAGATTATATTAGTTTTTCGTTCCATAGATCCGTGCTGAGGAGATCCTCATGGATGTGGAACATGCCGACATTTTTTAAGCTGAAATAACAATACTAATAGTATGAATAAATACAATACACCATTTGTTCCTATTAAAAATTTCGCCAATGGAGTAGAAGGAGTTGGCCAGTAGTAAGTTTTTCAGGCTCCTTTTAAACTGATCTTTATTTCTAACTAAATTTTTTATGTTTCCTGGCAAATTATTGAAGATCCCCAGGCTACGGATAGGTTTCCTGCTGTGGCAGGTATATGTTTCAGTAGGTCTTTAGCTTCACCTCGCAAAGACGAATTAAGGTAACGAAGTTTTTGAATATCATCAATTGAATTGTTATCATAATGAGACTCAAAAATGTATCCCTGTATGATGACCACTTAAGGTAGTCGCCTTCAAAGTTTGGCAAGTTAATAGCGGGTAATTTCAAAGAACTGACATTGCCTGACGGATTCGCGCCCAAAGGCTGCGAAAGCTGGGTGTACCTCTTCATTGAACCCTTGATAGTGGATTCAATGAAGTCCTATGAATCCTCGAATTTGCCCTGTCCTCACTATTAACTACTGATTCGTCTTCAGTTTCCAGTTTGAGACGACTCAAAATCAGTCTGAAATCGTCTTGATTCCAGCATTTCGTTGCTGGCACTGTCCGCAGACTGCACAAAACTCGCTATGGCCGGTATTACACTATCAAATTTCTTTGTCCAATATCTTTGTCAAAGATATTTGATAGTGTAATAGGGACTTTGTCAAATGTCGTCCAATATTTGATCAAATCTAGGGCCTCGCTGTATATTTGATCAAAGAAACCGCTTGTCTTCTGTTCACTGCAATGTGACATGTTACCACATGGAGCGCTAGCATCGCTGCAGTGTTCTGTCGTCTGTAGTGTTTTTATAACCATTGCCAGTAAATACAATTGGTGTCTGCCGACAACTACAAAATTAATAAAGATGTCTGAAGCTGATGAGACGCTTTACAACGTGAGGCACCCTGAATACATGAATACAAAAATAGATTAAGAAGATTGGAGACGAGACCTGACCTGACCTAACCTAACCTAACCTAACCTAACATAACATAACCCTCTCCTGTAGCAAGGAGTAGTTGACCCCTTTTTGAACTATAGTAAGTACTTTTAAGTTCTTGTGCAGATCATTTTTGTTCCTGGTATTGTATGTATGAACTGAGTTGTTTGTTGGAAAAAGAGATATATTATTTACGACAAATTTCATTAAGAAGTAAATATACTGAGAGGCAGTAGTTAGTATATCCAGTTCTTTGAAGAGGTTTCTGTAGGACGTCCGTGAATTTACTCCACAAATAATACGTATTACACGCTTTTGGACTCTGAAAACTTTTGGTTGACTTCAAGATTTACCCCAAAATATTATCCCATATGACATTATTGAATGAAAGTAGGCAAAGTATGCAAGCTTTTTCATTTTTATGTTGCCTATGTCTGCTAACACTCGAATTGCAAATACAGATTTGTTAAGGCCTTTCTGCAGTTCTGTGGTGTGCTCCTACCAGCTGAATTTATTATCAAGTTGTAATCCTAGGACTTTTAAGACTGTCAACCTCGTATGTATGGTTCCATTTTTCCCCCACTTCTTTTCCGCATGTGCACACAATGCAATTGGGGTACGTACAACTGCTGCGGTTAATAACAAGTTGTTGTCAGCCATCTTGAACTTTGACGAAAAATTTGATGACAGCGTAATACCCCTTCTAGCGCTACGTCAAAGATCTTTGTCAAATATATTGGACGGAATATTGGATCACATCTTTGATCAAATCTTTGACAAAGAAATTTGATAGTGTAATACCGGCCTATGCGCGCTGAGCGGCCTTCGCTACAACTCTCTGCTTGACTAATTTCGTTTTCTCTGAGGGCTCCATTTTAGGACTGGGAAGACGATACTAGGAAACCAACAGTTGCACTTACCAGGTTGCAGCGGCAATACGAGGCAGTAGGGACTGGAACAGCAGCGTCGTCACGGGCACTGGCAGCTGGCGTGGCAGGCGTTGCAGTCTCCGACGGCGCGAAGTTTCGACAGGAGCAGGAGCTGACGTCACCGATGATGTTTGTGCTTCTCGCGTGAGTTCCAGACACATTAAGGCTAAGGCTACGGCCACACTTGCGTTTTTTGAAGCCGGACGCTCAGCGTCAAAAGACGCCACAGTTATAGGTAGGCTGGAGAAGGCCGGTAGTGGCCACACACAGCGTCTTTTTCTGCCAGCGTCCGAAGGCACATCCTCAAGGTCAGACGCTAGTCAGATGGGCCGGGGCCCATTACCTGCGTCAAAAGACGCTTCACACTTTGCGTTCCCATGTGAATTCAGTAGTAACTTTGCAGTGTGTCAACACAAAGTAATGTGTGTAGTCAAGCGTTTCATTACAGTTTTTTCTTTGTGTGAGATGGAAAAAATTGTACTTGATAGCGATTGTATTATTTTAGAAGTTGAAAATCGACCTTTTTTATACGACATTCAAAATGCGGATTATAAAAAGACACAAAAAAGAAGAGACGGTTGGCTAGCTCTGACATCTAATGTTGTTGGTGAAGGTTTGGACAACATGGACAAAGAAAGAAAAGAAGCCTTAGGTAAGTGCAGTAAAACATTTAATTTGCGTAGTATAAAAGATCAAAAATACAATAAAATATTTAAATTTTATGAAAGACATCTGGTGAACTGCGTTTGTTAAATTAAGTAAGTACAAAAAGTCACAATAGATGCGCTTTATTGTAGGATATTAGAGGTGTCTTGTTATCCAGCAGTGTTTTTCACTAAGCAATGTTTGCGTATCGGTTTTGCCAGGGTACAGAACCTGCGGTAGAACAAAAATATTAAGTAAACTGATCTCTTGTGTGTGTTCCTTTCACGGGCCCTCTTGTCCCCTGGGCCGGAATACTGTCCAAAGGACACGAAAACGTGTCTTCAAAGTTGTACCCATCGTTTTCCCTCACAAAGTTGTGCAGTACTCAAATGGCTGTAACAATCATGTCAACCAAATCGATACTGACTTCAGTCGGACGGTGGAATATACGCCATTTATTGGCTAAAATATCCAATGAACATTCCAAGTACCACCTGGCACTCGATAAACAGTAGTTAAAAGTTCTTTTAATGTTAGTCATGTCCTTGCCGGGGTATGGTCTCAGAAGGTTTTCACACAGAGCAAAGGCTTCATCTGCCAGAAACACATGTAGTAGTAATCGACCAGATGTATCGTTTGGTAAGAGGGTGGTAATGGTAAATTGTTGGAAAAAGTTTCTTGCTAAAATTAGTACTTTTCAGGATGTTTGAATCTCCCTCGTGTCCAAAGGCCCCAACATCTATATATCTGAAGCAGTAATTTGCGTCAACTACTCCCATTAAAACTACTGAAAAAACTTCTTGTAGTTAAAGTATTCACTCCTCGATCTCCATGAATTGATCACTCTAATACGCTTACCATCAATACATCCCACGCAATGTGGAAAATTGGCTTTTTTTTCAAACTGTAAACTAATATTCAACCAATCTTCAGCAGTTAATTGTTTCATATATTAGCCCTGCATTATTTCCCAGATTGCTGAGCATGTCTCTCGAATAATCTTTGAAATTGTTGAACGTCCAAGTAGAAACTGGAAAAGTAGAGATCTGATGGATTTGCCAGCTGCGAGATGCCTACAATGAAACATTGACAATGGGTTAAAAGTAGAACCAATATTTATATTAAGTGGTTTTTATTTTAAGGGAAGGATGTGCAAAGAAGATGGAAGAGCATTAAGGATTGCTACCACAAAAATGTGAAAATTCACGATGGCAAAAGTGGAGATTCATCAAAACCCAGGAAACATTACATTTATCACAAGCAGTTGTCATTTCTCCGACATTTATGTGATGAAAGAGAGTGAGTATTCCATATTTATAATGTTTGTGCATTTTTAAGTTCCAGACTGAGCCATGCATGGCCACAAATTATAAAATTTAACTGTGGACAGTTACAGTTTTCTCTTTTTACCACAGGACACCTGGGAATATGGCTGTCGATCTAACAGAAAGTACGCAAGACACTGCCAACAACATTGCACAACAAGAAGGAAACACGACACCTGATATACTACATACTACATAGAAAGCCGCTCCACTGCTCGCACAGCTTAAAGGGAGAAAGAAAGTCCATTTCTGAAGAAACAAAAGCAGGACGAGTTTGAAAAACAGTTGATGGGCGTTTTGGAACCGATTTTGGACAATCACATACAAAGGAACCTAGAACTAACGATCCAGATGAAATGTTCTTACGTTCGCAAATGCCCCTTATTAAGAACTTTAGCCCAGTTGACAAGATGGATTTTCAATTGACTATTTACAATTGGTTCAGTCCTACACACATACACAGCCGTCCAGAATTACATTTGAAAGTGACTAACAATTATCTCAGTCCACAAGCAGCACACCAACAATGATCTTCGAGGAAAAATCAGAAGATTCAATCCTGTCCTTTTATGCATTGTAAACAAATAATACAATAAGTAATAAAACTTCACTTACCTCAGAATAATTGATAGTTTTTCTTCAGCCCTTATTCAATGACGTAGTCGAGTGTTTCTTCTAGTAATAGCATTCGACACATTAGACAGCAGAGTTTCGTATGACCTAATAGACATCCTACAGTGCTCAAAAAACGTTTCAGGGTTTTCTTTAATATGTTGTGTAGCAGATTGAATATTCCCCTCTCTGATCTGTCCTCAATTATTGGATGAGTCCAAAAACATCTTTCTTGGCTGCGTCGTCTCCATCGAATCAGTAACAATGCAGCACATACTATTGTTGCAGGTTTTTTACTCAATACATTCATTTCTCAATGCTGCGATGTCACCCAGGCAGGTCTGAATGCTACTGAGCCATATATGGCCACATTCACGTCTTTGGTCACTAGGACGCGTTGCGTTGAAAGAAGCTATGAGGGCAGTTCAATAAGTAATGCAACACATTTTTTTTTCTGAAACAGGGGTTGTTTTATTCAGCATTGAAATACACTAGGCTATTCCCCAATCTTTTAGCTACACAACACTATTTTTCAACGTAATCTCCATTCAATGCTACGGCCTTACGCCACCTTGAAATGAGGGCCTGTATGCCTGCACGGTACCATTCCACTAGTCGATGTCGGAGCCAACGTCGTACTGCATCAATAACTTCTTCATCATCCGCGTAGTGCGTCCCACGGATTGCGTCCTTCATTGGGCCAAACATATGGAAATCCGACAGTGCGAGATGGGGGCTGTAGGGTGCATGAGGAAGAACAGTCCACTGAAGTTTTGTGAGCTCCTCTCGGGTGCGAAGACTTGTGTGAGGTCTTGCGTTGTCACGAAGAAGGAGAAGTTCGTTCTGATTTTTGTGCCTACGAACACGCTGAAGTCGTTTCTTCAATTTCTGAAGAGTAGCACAATACACTTCAGATTTGATCGTTTGACCATGGGGAAGGACATCGAACAGAATAACCCCTTCAGCGTCCCAGAAGACTGTAACCATGACTTTACCGGCTGAGGGTATGGCTTTAAACTTTTTCTTGGTAGGGGAGTGGGTGTGGCGCCACTCCATTGATTGCCGTTTTGTTTCAGGTTCGAGGTGATGAACCCATGTTTCATCGCCTGTAACAATCTTTGACAAGAAATTGTCACCCTCAGCCACATGACGAGCAAGCAATTCCGCACAGATGGTTCTCCTTTGCTCTTTATGGTGTTTGGTTAGACAACGAGGGACCCAGCGGGAACAAACCTTTGAATATCCCAACTGGTGAACAATTGTGACAGCACTACCAACAGAGATGTCAAGTTGAGCACTGAGTTGTTTGATGGTGATCCGTCGATCATCTCGAACGAGTGTGTTCGCACGCTCCGCCATTGCAGGAGTCACCGCTGTGCACGGCCGGCTCGCACGTGGGAGATCAGACAGTCTTGCTTGACCTTGCGGCGATGATGACACACGCTTTGCCCAACGACTCACCGTGCTTTTGTCCACTGCCAGATCACCGTAGACATTCTGCAAGCGCCTATGAATATCTGAGATGCCCTGGTTTTCCGCCGAAAGAAACTCGATCACTGCCCGTTGTTTGCAACGCACATCCGTTACAGACGCCATTTTAACAGCTCCGTACAGCGCTGCCACCTGTCGGAAGTCAATGAAACTATACGAGACGAAGCGGGAATGTTTGAAAATATTCCACAAGAAATTTCCGGTTTTTTCAACCAAGATTGGCCGAGAAAAAAAATGTGTTGCATTACTTATTGAACTGCCCTCGTATATACACGGTTCACTACCAGGCGACTTTTGAAGCTGCTTCTTTAGACGCTGAGCATCCAGCTTCAAAAAACTCAAGTGTGGCCGTAGCCACGTTCGCAAATATGTCCCCGACCACCGTTGTTAAGGCTCTTATTGTCGGAGTCCCGAACAGGCCTTGGGACACTCGATAGCGGTCACCGATAACGTGCGCAGCTCACACGTGGTTTTTAAAAATTCACAAATACCGGGAAATAAATCCGTGCGAACGTAAATTCCGCGTGGTTACTGTATCCGGCCCGGAGGACCAAAAAATGTACACACGGGCTCTTCCTCCAGTGGTGGTACATTGGAGATTGAGTGTATAGTGCTAGATGACTCACTGTCCTCCCCTTATTTCCACTCAAAATAATTGGACGGAACAAATTTAATGGTACAAGTGTTTATTAGAATGAACTTTACAACGTGCACAGGAAGCGCGCCAACTGCGACTCCTGGATTAGCTGGGAGACATACACCCCCGTCCGGTACGGGGTCTCGAACTTACCTGCTCGGTCGTTACAATGGCGCTAATCGTACCTGCGCGCACAAAGGACCTACGAGATCCACTTCTGCACGTAGGTTCGAGGTCTTCCGCCAGGGAGCAGACTATCTTGGACAGTCTGACCTTCCCAGTTTGGAAGCTGCCACTAGATGGCAGTTGGAGTGAATTGCAGAGTCCAAACAGAAACTATGTTGTTGAAAATAATGTTTCAGTTTCTCGTATGCAAGGTGATTCCGTGATGGTGTTACAAACTTTCAAGGTTGCTGGAGAAGAGTGAACGCGTCGGTTTGGAGGAGGGAAACCTGGTCCGGAAACGACCGAGATTCAGAGATGGTAGTATGGGCCAATACAAGAAAAAAATAACTGCACACGTGGGTTCTAAAACGCATACCTTAAGAACTATAAGCACTTCTTTAGCAGAAGAGATGAGTTTCACAGGAGCGAAGATGAACAAATGATCATCGCACTTGCGGTATGCATTTTAGATCAGTGTTTACTCGACATTTTTTTAAATTTTGATTCACACTACCTCCTTCTAATATATGGCAATCAAAGAGCTATCAGTAGGAGTGATGTGTTCCACAGTATAGATGATGAACAATTTCTAGTAGCTCTTATGAGTTTTAGAGCCCAGTTTTACTTTTTTTTTTTTTTGTTAGTCAGTGCTACCACTTCCGAAATTTGCCTAACCTACAGTCTTAGCAACAGCAGTAGCGATACATATATTCCAATGTCAGAGGTGTCAGGGCGATTTTCGCTTATGTTTCCTGGCCAGGATCCCTTACCCCAAATTAACACATTTAGCCTTCTCCATCATCCCTGAAGAATTGTAACATCAATGGGGAATCACCCCATAGACTACTTCGTTATAAGATGTGAAGCTGATACTGCCTTCATAAATTTTATTCAAGTATAAAATCGGATGTTACGAGAATGAGACATAATTTAATAGCAACATTTGTAATGTCTCTTTCTCTCTGTACCAAATTTTCTCCCCTCGGTCATGACTATAAGGGAATATATTGCAGTAGATTGCCTAAAATAAAGGTAACCATGCCTTCATAGCTGGCTAGGCAATGTTCCTTGACCAAATCGAGAAATAGTTGCCAATGTCGAATCATTGTAAATCCTCGGAGTTACCACCATTAGCGAAGAAATAGTGCCGCTGAAACCCAACCACTGAGCCGCGTACAACACTCAGTGTGTTCTGTGTAATGTCAGGACACTATGTTGCTACGTTTGCAATGTAGCTAGCCCATGACGATAAATTTCGTCCATCGACGTCTCCTACAGCGGGAAATAGAGGGATATACTTTGATGCAGTGGCTGGTACACCTAGCGCTTCCCAGATTTATCCATTTATCCATGATAAACCTTATCTTGTAATTAATATGATGATATACTATCAGTCATCATTTATTGCTTACCGGGCCTCAAAGACCTACAGCGATAAAACAAAAGAAATAACCAGCAGTATGTATGAAAGGCTTTCAAATTAAAAATGCGGTCATGTGACATATCAAACAGATAAAGAATTACCCAAGAAAAAATGGTATCATTGATTTGAGCATTTCTTCATTCGTTCTCGAGTTATGCCGCATTTCGTGGTTCAAATGGTTCTGAGCACTATGGGACTCAACTTCTGAGGTCATTAGTCCCCTATAACTTAGAACTAGTTAAACCTAACTAACCTAAGGACATCACAAACATCCACGCCCGAGGCAGGATTCGAACCTGCGACCGTAGCGGTCTTGCGGTTCCAGACTGCAGCGCCTTTAACCGCACGGCCACTTCGGCCGGCCGCATTTCGTGCAAAGCAAATCAGAATCTGAGGACAGCGGAGACAGGCTACGTGACATAGGCGACGTATTGACCAGGACGTTATTATTGGGTTCACCTGTTCCTCATGAACTTTAACCAATACATGTACGGCATCCGAAAGAGAGCACAAGCTTCGACAAACAGCTTCCTGAGGTATGCAGCGTTTCTGATCTTTATAACTGCGTTCGCATGTCCCCCAACACAGTAATCGAATGGTATCAAATCAGAGGAACGTGGAAGGCCCTACACCGGACCTCTACGACCTATCCATCTCCGAGGAAACTGGATATCCAGGTATAACCTGACAGCTATCAAGTAATGTGGTGGGGCATCTTCGTGTTGAAAATATCTTCAGATAGCAGGGACGGCAGTATCTCTTCGCCTTAAAACAGCTGATAACGGGCTGCTATTCGTGTACCCTTAATGACGAAGGAACAACAATATGAGAAACCGTTATTCCACACCAAACTATCACTTCCAGTGGGCTGACTACTTTCGATGAATCGATCCAATGAGTGTTGACAACTAACCGGTATCTGTGAATCTATTTATTTACCTCTCCGTTCGTAGAGAAATTACGTTCATCCACAAACGATATGTCACCGGGGAAATCACGGTTTTCGTTCGGCTTCCGTGTCACCTATTCTGAAAACTGAGCCCGATTATGTGGATGGTCTTCGGTTTTTTTTTAATAAGATCCTATGGGACCAAACTGCTGAGGTCATCGGTCCCTAAGCTTACACACTACTTAACCTAACTTAAACTAAATTACGCTAAGGACAACATACATAACCATGCCGAGGGAGGACTCGAACCTCCGACGGGAGGGGTCTCCTCGGATGTAACTTTTGAGTTTTGCAGTGATATTAATTTATGTGTATCCAAACATTTCGCTACTGATATACGGTTGATCCCAGTTTTCTGCGAGGAGTGGTGAATAATACGCTCTGAGCATTTACTGAACGATGCAACAACAGCGGCTGATTTAGCTTCATCCCTAGCCATTGCCAACTGTCCAGCTTTCGGTTTCGCGAGAAGTTTCAGCACTGCGCTGTGACCAATACGTGGTCTGTCTCGGGTATGTTGGTTGAAATTCTCTGTGATAACAGGGGGATTCTCTGTCCTGTTATCAGAATGATCCAAATGCATTCGGTTGGTGTTAACTTCGTTCCTTTCACGTCATCTGCATAGAAGAAATATCTCTCATAACTCGAGAATACGTGATGCTATGCTCAAATCGAGGGCACCATTGAGTTTCTTGTGTAATTCTCTACCTGCTGAATAAGTCTCGTGTCCCTTTCCATTATAAATTACGAGTGGCTTCCAAAATGGGCGCCATGGTAGTCACATAGCCTCGCAGGTTTTCGCAGTAGCTCGGTTCATACTGCTTGACTTCAAAATTCTGATTATTCATCTGATTTTGTTCTAGATGGGTGGTTCCACACCTATACCGAGTCAGGTGGGGTGGTTGCGGTTGTAGTTGTATATATCCCTGTGGCGCAAAATTAAAGTCACTGTGAGCGGAAAATGGAGTGAAGCTCCCTGTGCAACCATGCGAATTTATTTCTACAAGGTAATGAAACAATGCAAACAACGGATATCATCTTATTAGCTCTGAATTTAATAGGGGTAGTCTCACATTCAAAAGTCAATAGTCTTGAATGAAATACACAGGTCAACCACCATACGTACACTACTGGCCATTAAAATTGCTACACCAAGAAGAAATACAGATGATAAACGGGTATTCATTGGACAAATATATTACACTAGAACTGACATGTGATTACATTTTCACGCAATTTGGGTACATAGATCCTGAGAAATCAGTACCCACAACAACCACCTCTGGCCGTAATAACGGCCTTGATACGCCTGGGCATTGAGTCAAACAGAGCTTGGATGGCGTGTACAGGTACAGCTACACATGCACCTTCAACATAATACCACAGTTCATCAAGAGTAGTGACTGGCGTATTGTGACGAGCCAGTTGCTCGGCCACCATTGACCAAACGTTTCCAATTGCTGAGAGATCTGGAGAATGTGCTGGCCAGGGCAGCAGTCGAACATTTTCTGTATCCAGAAAGGCCCGTACAGGACCTGCAACATGCGGTCGTGCATTTTCCTGCAGAAATGTAGGGTTTCGCACGGATCGAATGAAGGGTAGAGCCACGGGTCGTAACACATCTTAAATGTAACGTCCACTGTTCAAAGTGGCGTCAATGCGAACAAGAGGTGACCGAGATGTGTAACCAATGGCACCCCATACCATCACGCTGGGTGATACGCCAGTATGGCGATGACGAATACACGCTTCCAATGTGCGTTCACCGCGATGTCGCCAATCACGGATGCGACCATCATGATGCTGTAAACAGAACCTGGATGCATCCGAAAAAATGACGTTTTGCCATTCGTGCACCAGGTTCGTCGTTGATTACACCATCGCAGGCGCTCCTGTCTGTGATGCAACGTCAAGGGTAACCGCAACCATGGTCTCCGAGCTGATAGTCCATGCTGCTGCAAACGTCGTCGATTCGTGGAGATGGTTGTTGTCTTGCAAACGTCCCCATCTATTGACTCAGGGATCGAGACGTTTCTGCACGAACCGTTACAGCCATACGGATAAGATGCCTGTCATCTCGACTGCTAGTGATACGAGGCCGTTGGGATCCCGCACGGCGCTCCGTATTACCCTCCTGAGCCCACCGATTCCATATTCTGCTAACAGTCATTGTATCTCGACCAACGCGAGCAGCAATATCGCGATACGATTAACCGCAATCGCGATAGGCTACAATCCGACCTTTATCAAAGTCGGAAACGTGATGGTACGCATTTCTCTTCCTTACACGAGGCATCACAACAACGTTTCACCAGGCAACGCCGGTCAACTGCAGTTTGTGTATGAGAAATCGGTTGGAAACTTTCCTTACGTCAGCACATTGTAGGTGTCGCCTCCGGCGCCAACCTTGTGTGAATGCTCTGAAAAGCTAATCATTTTCATATCACAGCATCTTATACATGACGGTTAAATTTCGCGTCTGTAGCACGTCATCTTCGTGGTGTCTAGCAATTTTAATGGCCAGTGGTGTATTTGTTAAGGGAGGCATCTAATTATTGAATGAAAATATGAGCTTTTTAAAAAGATGCTGTTTATTTCTCTTAACGTGTAATCAAGTGAGAAAACTTACAATAAAATGACAATGAATGTGGAATTAAAGAAATAATTGCGCTTAACTCCAGTCGCCGGCCGCGGTGGTCTCGCGGTTCTAGGCGCGCAGTCTGGAAACGTGCGACTGCTACGGTCGCAGGTTCGAATCCTGCCTCGGGCATGGATGTGTGTGATGTCCTTAGGTTGGTTAGGTTTAAGTAGTACTAAGTTCTAGGGGACTGACGACCACAGCAGTTGAGTCCCATAGTGCTCAGAGCCATTTGAACCATTTTTTAACTCCAGTCTTGGTGCCAGTTTTGGGATGCCGAAGTGAATATTGCAGATGGTCAAGCGAGAAGCATATCGGAAAGTGCTAACAATAAGTGAATTCAGTAGAGTAAACACCGTTTGAAGATGCAAAGTGCGTCCCCCAAGTCAAATAACTAATGCGGTTATCAATTACCAACTGCACGAAGTTAACAAATACCGCGTGCCCTGAGTTTTATCACGGGGAATCATTCCTGCCTGAATCTCGTCAAACAACATCCAGTACTCGTGACTGGGTGCGCGCTGGCCGTGTGCGGCAGTTAAAAGCATTCCTGACCAATCTTCGCGTCCGTGGCCCGAGAGACTGCAGCGAGGCTGTCGTTCTTGCAGGCAGAAGACGGCGTGAGTCTTTACCAAAATGCTAACCCATCTCTAGTTTTGGAAAAGCTCCAAGTCATTCACCAGTAATGGTTATAATTCCGAGCCCCATCTAATCTCTAGCCAAGTTTTGCCGAGATTGCGACGACTGCTTCAAACAAATTTCAAGATTTCCACAGAGTGTCTGCAAGAGGGAGACTCTTCTTCTCGTTTTTAGACGAAGACAAGGACAGCAGCTAACAGTCTTTCTAGTCACATTCCAAAGTAGCCCTCGAGACGATGCATCTTTCAGTTCCCACGGCAGGCTTCGAACCGCCACATGTTTTGAAGTAAAGGATACATTCCTTCATGTAGTCATCGCGTTTTTGCACGAGCGCTTTCTAGCTCCCCGACACACTACCTCCCGTTGCATTAACATGACCTGTCCCGAGCAGGGGGAAACAGCGACGTTGGAGGCAGCTTCGGTGCTGGAGCCTACTTTAAGTTACTCATTTATGGCCTGGCGAAGGTCGGTTGCTCGCTTTCCTCCGCCGTCTCCCTCTCTGCAAGGCTGTTGTACAAAGTAAACGGAAAAATACTCCTTCTAACAAACAGAAGTGATCAGCTCATTCAGTTTCTAGCTTGACATGAGTTTGCGAAGAAGTAATACGAATTACGAAAGGAACATCTGAGTTACCCATTATGTTAGTATACCTGGGACGTACTATGAGATCTTAAAAGAGTGAATAAAATTACGTAGGGTGGCGATTCATGAATAATTAAGGCACCTTACACCACCCAGTACAGTGTGGCAGCCATTACGCTTCCTCGTGGTTCCCCAGGCGCTACACTCCTCAATAAGAACGACAAACTCAGTTTTGTTTTGTAGGAAATTTAGACTCCAATCACCTATATGTGTCAATAGGCAGTATGTAAGTATTTTATTTACTTGGTGACTGTGTATCGAAGGAATTGTGGAAGTCAAGAAACACAGCGTCAGACACAGCTCCGTTATATACAGACATTTCATTATAATGAACGGATAAACTAAGTTCTGTTGCACATGAGGTGTTTCGATACTTCTTACAGACTATATTGACCTTGGCTTCTAGATACGTGACACACTTCGTAGTTCCAGTGACGTACAGTAAACTGATGCCAGTAAAGGAGTCAGTTCCTCAAGTGGCTCTGAGCACTATAGGACTTAACTTCTAAGGTCATCAGTCCCCAAGAACTTAGAACTACGTAAACCTAACTAACCTAAGGACATCACACACGTCCATGCCCGAGGCAGGATTCAAATCTACGACCGTAGCGGTCGTGCAGTTCCAGACTGTAGCGCCTAGAACCGCTCGGCCACCCCGGCCGGCTGGAGTCAGTTCCTCCTGACATTCAATGTAGAATGTAAAAGATACGCTGTTAGATCAAGTGGACTTTTCTTTATCGAGTGATTTCAGTTTATTTTCAGTTCCTCAGTCACTTATTTCTATATGTTCACATTCACATCCGTGGCACGGTAGAATGTAGACGCTAAATCGTGTTCTTTTTGGATAAAGGAATTTCGGATGACGGAATGAGTATTCTGGCATTCATTTTTTCATGTTACGTTACGGTACCGTCGTTTTCAACAAGCATTTGGGCTACGGTTTTACTTGTTTGACAGAATTTTCGTAGTTGCATAACACTTTAGGGTTTTTCTTGGCAAAAAAGGCTCTAGGACAGATTTGCTTAGCTAATTTTGACTTCCTTCAGTTTTGTTTTAGTGAACAGGGGTTCAGGTTTGTTTGCATCTGCTATGCATCTCTCCGTCTTGTGACAGATCATACAAAATAAACAAACTGTGTCTTCATATCACACATCCCCGTCATTAGCATCTTCACTTTATCATCCCCTCTACTCTGTTAACCTTTATCAGACTTGTGTATCTTTAGCACTGTTGAGAAATCTACGCAGAAATTCTTAAGTTCATCTCCAGGTATGTTGCTTTTCTGCACGGTTCAGTCTTTTGAAGGTATCAGTATTTGTAAATAACATCTGCGTTTCGCCTTGAGGGGCATCACGCCGGATACCTTCCAGTTGGAGATGATATCTGATTATCACATCCTCAAGGGATCCTAAGGCACTACAGTCAGTCGATGCTGCCAATCTCCCATTCTATTCTGCGTAAGTAACGAGCCCATCGGCCATATGTCCTGTCATAAAAAGAACAATATTCCTGCTGCAGATTATGTGATTCATTGTTAGTCTCTCTCTCTCTGACGTACTAGAAAGACTGACCCAATCCCATATCCATTCATTTATGGTCCAGTTTCGAAGATCTGTCGTATTATTACGCCTTTAATACACAGATTACTGCAAAGATCGTGTTGCGTTTCGTAACATGGTTACGCTGATAGCTCGAAATGTTACCGATATTGGTTATGGTCACCTAAATCTTTGAAAATGTAAAATCTGTCTTCACATTATCCTCAACTACGCGCCACTGATCTACGTGTTGATGGCTGGGACCGAAACTCAATTACCGTTGAACCTTTTTAAAGATATTATACATGCTGTACTATTTTAAAGCAGCCTCGCGCTGCACAAAATAAAACTTAACTGTATTACCACTCTCTACTTGTTTTCTGTTCTAGGAGCGTATCTGAAAAGAAGAAAATTAGCTGTAAAATCCTGTCATGGTTGACAGAGACGGAGTATTAGCTGTGATATGACATGGATAAGGTAGGAATTAGGTAGAGACGTTTCCTAGGAAACAGTTCCGATACTTGCCTTGAGTGAATTGAGAAAATCACATAAAATCTAAATCTGCATGGCCGGACAGCGAAGAGAGCCATAGGTGGTAGGAATTTCGTAACTCCTCTACTGATTTATGTCACCATATGAAGAAACGTTTAAACTTCTCCTTATATCTAAATACATTTTATGTTGTTATGAATAAAATAACTTCGAAAGAACCAGTACAATACTGGAGCAACGTACGAGGATCATTCAATAAGTAATGACGCACTTTTTTTTTTTTAAATCCATTAATATACCTAGACAAACGTCCTTGTTGGTGCTTCATATTTGATGTTTGTTCTGTGCGGCGGTGAAGTTTCAAACTGTTCTGGCAGATGGCAGAGCCGTAGTACAGCGTCAAAATGGCGTCTACATACCACTCACGTGCTGTTATTGAATTAATGTGTGCAGAAAAAGAAATCATGGTGAACATGAATAAACGTTTGTATGTAGTGTGTGGCAATGCTGCCGGCCGAAGTGGCCGTGCGGTTAAAGGCGCTGCAGTCAGGAACCGCAAGACCGCTACGGTCGCAGGTTCGAATCCTGCCTCGGGCATGGATGTTTGTGATGTCCTTAGGTTAGTTAGGTTTAACTAGTTCTGAGTTATAGGGGACTAATGACCTCAGCAGTTGAGTCCCATAGTGCTCAGAGCCATTTGAACCATTTGTGGCGATGCTGCAATTGATACGAGTACAGATCGGCGATGGGTAAAGAAAGTTACAGCCTCAGGAATGCAGAAACAGAGCTCCATGATCAGCCAGGCTCGGGACGCCCTGTCACAGCCCCTGCGCCAGACATGCTGAATCGTGCGGATGGGATTATTTGTGCCGAGCGGCGCATCATAACTCGACAACTTTCTCTACAATTGTCGATCAGCATTGGAAGTGCGTCTGCAATGATGGAGACTCTTGGATATTCAAAAAGAGGTGCTCACAATCGGTTCCACGATTGTTCACAGTGGACCACAAGATTCGAAGAAAGGCCATTTCATCTGAATTGTTACAGCGTTTTGAAACTGATGGAGAGGGCTTTCTGTCACCGATCGTTACACGGAACGAAAGCTGGTTGCACCACTTTGCGCGGAAAACAAAAAGGCAATCCATGGAGTGGCATCATCCTCATTCACCACAAAAGAAGAAATTCAAGACAACCACCTCTGCCGGAAAAGTCATGGTGACAGCCTTCTGGGATTGTGAAGGCGTCATTCTCGTGGATGAGATGCCGAGAGGGTCAACTATCAATTCAGAGGCATAAGTGGAGACTCTGAATAAACTCAAGAACCGTTTCCAACGTGTTCGATCGGACACGAACCCAACAGAAATCTTGCTCCAACACGATAATACACTCCCACACACAAGTCTGAAAACCCGGGATCGCCAAATTGGGTGGGACATCATTGCCTCATCCACCCTACAGGCCAGACCTGGCACCCTCAGACTTCCATGTCTTTGGACCGCTTAAAGATTCTCTACGGCGAACACAATCAGAAGATGACGAGAGTGTCAGTCTTGCAGTGAAAACATGGCTACGCCTACAGGACAAGAGCTTTTATCAGCAGGGAATACATGCTCTTCCACATCGTTGGCGTACGGCCATAGAACGTGATGAAGACTACATAAAAAAAATAGGACATGGACAAGACATGTTGATGTATATTGTCACCAAATTATAACTCTTAGCAATAAATATGTTCTTAGAAAAAAAATAGGGGGCATTATTTATTGAACGACCCTCGTATATTGTAAGTGAACTGGTATGCAGTTTTAACGACAACTATAACTGAAGTGGCCTTCCGCTGAAGCCGATAAAGCTGCGCAAGCACACAACCTGGGTCCCTGCACACAGAGGCTCAGCGCCCGTCAGAAGGATAACGGCTTAACCACAAGCTGAGGGAAGCTAAGACGTCGTGCCACTGTGCTCCTCGTGGTAAACATTCCGAGCAGGGCAGGCATGCAACCGCAAGCTTTGCTTGTCTCGCACATTTCCCCTGTATTTGAGCAATCCGATAGCTCTTCATGCACGAAATCAACATCTAAAATATGTTCGTTAAACACCAGTACATAATACGAAAAAATTTTTCTTCGAGCAGGTAGTGTGTGAATGATTATAGCTGTACACAATAACACCAAACACTCATCACATAAATCATAATTCGGGCTCTACAATCAGTTTTAATTTCAGATGTGAACCGAACGGGTGGAGACGTCTCATATTACAACCAACAGCCTGGGACTGTAATTATAGGGAATACAGTATGTCTCGTCTATAGAAACAATATACACACCCAGAATCAACATACAACTCAGAGTACGTATTCAATTTTTGATATGCATATTAAAGCAGAGCGTGAAACATAGCCTGCTTCTCTGTCAAAAACCATCCATTGCTCAGTTCAGCACGAAAATAATACCCTAGCAATGTGGTCCCACCGTCTTCCGTGTGGGATTTGTATACTAATTAATGAAATGCCTCAAGCAGAAGTTTAGAAGAATTAGATTCAATGTGTGCTTCGGTGGTTGATGGGTCCGGTTCTTCAAGTCTAACGGCAACTTCGTGTAATTACTTAACTTGTTCGGATTAAGGCCTTCAGGTCGTCGTCTACATCGACTCACGGTTTTACACACATAGCACTTCTTACATGTTCGCTATTTAAGAAATGAGAATAAATATAATGAGGCAAATGGTGAAAAAGTGGTATTAATGGAATTAAAAATGATTTGAAACAAGAAATCAATTTGTGGAATCACACTGTTGGTAACAGTACAGAACAAGAGTCAATAGCGTTATATTAGCGCTATTTCTACTGTTGCTACTGCTAATAATAAAAATAATAATAACAATAATACTTCTCATTTTTTCCCTGGTATTTATTCCGTATCTACGTGGAGTCGGCATTTTAAGTTTTGTCTTTGGCCTTGTTACTGGTAGAGGTTGGCTGGATGGCCTTCCTGCCGTCACTTGGCCCCCGGGACGGAATTTGTGTACCACAGAAATCTAGTGTTATTCCACGTGAAAGTGAGGAAACGTTTTCCAGATGTTTGAGAATTGTGTGACTGAGGCGAGACGTGGACGTCAGCCCGACACTCACCACTGAGGATGTGGGAAACCGTCTAAAAAGCACATCCAGGCTGGCCAGCACACCGAAGCAAACGGATTCGATCTTGGGCTTCCCCGAAACCCGGTAGCGGACTGATAACGTGCTCAGCTTTCCGAGCAGTTCCAATAATAATAATAATACAGGGTGAAAATTATTGAACTACATGAACAAAAGCGCAAATTACTTAAAAACTACGACTTGCACACACTTTATCAACATGTTAACGTCACTACTAATATTCAGATTTAGGTTATAACATCTTAGATACGCCTGCTATCATTAGCGATGATGTGGCGCAGTCAGAAGTGTCGGTACATCGATGCTACCGATGATCTCCTGAATGGCTAGTTTTGGGGTTATTGCTGTACACCCTGGCTTTAATATAGCCCCACGAGAAGAAGTCGCATGTGTTCAGATCAGGAGAACATGGCGGCTAATCGAGACCCACGCCAGTGGACTTTGCGTACACCTTCCCGCGCCCGGGTTCCCGGGTTCGATTCCCGGCGGGGACAGGGATTTTCTCTGCCTCGTGATGACTGGGTGTTGTGTGATGTCCTTAGGTTAGTTAGGTTTAAGTAGTTCTAAGTTCTAGGGGACTGATGACCATAGATGTTAAGTCCCATAGTGCTCAGAGCCATTTTTGCGTACCCCAGAGCCGGAAAGCGTTCCCCAGAGTGCTCCTCGAGGACATCAAACACCCTCTTGCTTCGATGACGTCGAGCTCCGTCTTTCATGAACCACATCTTGTCGAAATCAGGGTCACTTTGGGTAATGGGCTACACTAGGCTACAATTACGACGATTATATACCGGGTGATCAAAAAGTCAGTATAAATTTGAAAACTGAATTAATCGCGAAATAATGTAGATAGAGAAGTACAAATTGACACACATGCTTGGAATGACATGGGGTTTTATTAGAACTAAAAAAATACAAACGTTCAAAAAATGTCCGACAGATGGCGCTTCATCTGATCAGAATAGCAATAATTAGCGTATCAAAGTAAGACAAAGCAAAGATGATGTTCTTTACAGGAAACGCTCAATATGTCCACCATCATTCCTCAACAATAGCTGTAGTGGAGGAATAATGTTGTGAACAGCACTGTAAAGCATGTCCGGAGTTACGGTGAGGCACTGGCATCGGATGTTGTCTTCCAGCATCCCTAGAGATGTCGGTCGATCACGATACACTTGCGACTTCAGGTAACCCCAAAGCCAATAATCGCACGGACTGAGGTCTGGGGATCTGGGAGGCCAAGCATGACGAAAGTGACGGCTGAGCACACGATCATCACCAAACGATGCGCGCAAGAGGTCTTTCACGCGTCAAGCAATACTTTTTTTTTTGTTCTAATAAAACCCCATGTCATTCCAAGCATGTGTGTCAATTTTTACCTCTCTATCTACATTATTCCGTGGTTTATGAAGTTTTCAAATTTATACTGACTCTTTGATCACCCGGTATATCAGTTCAAAGTTAAGATGCCAGAGGCGCATCGAGTAGCGAGAGAAAAAATGAAAGAAGCGGAAGAATCGTGCAAGGTCTATTATTACAGAGTGGAACATCCTCCAAAAGCTCTACGTACCGTTCGGTAGTCACCGTGCCATCAAGGACTATCGCACCGATTATTCCGTGACTGAACATTGCACACCATACAGTAAGCCGTTAAGGGTGAAGAGACTTCTCGATCGCGAAATGGGGATCCCCAGTCCCCCAAGTGCACTAATTTTGCTTATTGACGAACCCATCCAAATGAAAGAGGGTTTCGTCGCTAAACCAAACCATACAGCGTTTAATAATTCCCATCATGTCCCGCTGCAGTTCAAACGTCCTAGCGCAAACCATGCAGAAGTTATGACGATTTTATTTCATATAGCTCAATAACAGTCACCATGCAATAATAATAATAATAATATTGACCGTAGTAGATAAAAAAATTTGTTTAAAAGTGTACAATAGTAATATTTTCATGTTTTCTGTCATAGGGATATCTGAGGGAGAGTAATTTGGGTAGACTGCACCAGTTACGGTGTATGGAAAATGATTAAGGTCTGGTTGTAAAGAAGGGTGCCAGCTCTAATGAGATAAGGGGACGTAGAAGTCAGAGGCAGACTATTACAAAATCGTTTCCACAGGTGACAACTTAGATATGAGACAGTCCTGAATACTTGTAAACTCAAATTAATTCGGTAAGTGAAATTTCTAAAACATTGTCACTCTCACTAATATCTCTAACATTTAATACCTGTAAATCTACCACCTAAGTCATTCCGCAATCCTTACTCAAAACTAAATTTTCTTGTGATAAAGTGGTTTTGCAAGAAAGCCTGGACTCCCAAAGTTCTAACATCATTAGAAGAATTGTTGCTCTCAAAGATTTTCCAACCAGTCTTTCGTTTGGCGAGTGGTTTCGCATAAACTGGTGAATGAGCCAACCGGCTAGAAAAACCGCCATTAACACTGCCAAGCGCTCTATGGAAACTCACCATCAACAGCGTATAATTACTGATTCCACGGTACATTTGTTGGCACGTGAATATATGTGCAGTTCGAAGGCATCTATTGCCCTTGTTATTTAACACAAAGACATTTTAAAAATCTAAGTTATTCATGGACAACTAGTTACGTATACATTGTAACTTTAAATTATAACGAAAAGATGCCAACTAAGCAAAAGTTTTGTGCTAGACCGAGACTAGAACACAGTACTGAACGTCAGTGTTGACTGGGAATAGAAAGATGTGAAATATGTAGTTTTTGCGACTGATGTAGCAAGTATGAACTAGAAGTTCATAACTAAAATGACGTGACGAAAAATTTTGTGTTGTATTCGGGTTCGAACCCAGCACCAATTCGGATTGTTCACTAAGCGCAGTAAAATGTCAGATATCGGTTCGTTTCAGCAGTAGCAAGACATTTAATTGTAACATGAACAGGCGAATGATTAATTTTTACTTTCGTGGGAATCTAACACGGCATCTATCACCGTTGTTTCGTAACCATGACTGAACATTAAACGTAGGTTTTTTTTTCACCAGTAGCGACATGTGCAGATGTTGGAACTTGAAACGGTGTGACAAAGAGGTCAGCGCTCAGTGAGAGGTGAACTCGTCACTTACTGTTATTGTTGACAATGCACGAAGAGACGTTAACAATAGAAATTGTTTTCCACCAGCAGGTAGATGCGCACATGCTAGGGCTAGAATAGGCATGGTTAACATTTTTGTAAGGATTACGATTCGAACTCACACATGCAAGTTACGTGGGAACTTTGAAGAGTTTGAAATCTTGAGAGAACACCGAATTCACGGAAGTGTATTATCAGGAAGGTATCAAGTTCCGTAAAGTCAATTTTAGAATTCGAATCCCAGTGCAGCATCAAATTTTTAACAACGTAAGTCCAAATAAAGGTTGGAATAAGTACCTTGCTACTTTTTATAGAGATGGATTCATTACATAAAATAAAATTACTAATGTAAGAAACATCACAGGCGTCGGAGTTTCTTCATTTAATGAAATTCGTTTCTTTCATGGAGCTTGTCTCTTTTCTCTAGTAGGCCGGCAGGTGTGGCCGTGCGGTTCTAGGCGCTTCAGTCTGGAACCGCGTGACCGCTACGGTCGCGGGTTCGAATCCTGCCTCGGGCATGCATGTGTGTGCTGTCCTTAGGTTAGTTAGGTTTAAGTAGTTCTAAGTTCTAGGGGACTGATGACCACAGATGTTAAGTCCCATAGTGCTCAGAGCCATTTGAACCTTTTTTTTTTCTCTAGTAGGCCTACTGGCACAACATGTTTAATGTGAATTTGAAACCATGGTGCAATCGAATGTTCTCTCTTTTTTTTTTTTAAAAAAAGTGGCGAATAAGATCTGATTGTGAATATTAAAAACGGCTGCCTGAAGTGGGAAAGGAACTCACATCTGAAGGATACCACCCTAGCATCAGTCCACTTCACCACCGGACGCCCCATGCAGTTAGGTGATTATTTTGCGGTTACGCGTAACGGAAATGAGCCAAAAGGATGAGATCTCTACTCCCTGAAATGGATGACCACCAGTTCAATCCATTCATTTCCTTGTTAAATAGATCCACATTTCACCAGGTGCCTCGGTTAACCAATGAGGACATTCGATTTGAATTTGTAATCACTGAAATCAAACAACATAACGGTCATCCAAACAAACTGGCAACTCTGTAGGATGTGGAAGTTTCTAAAGGAGGTGCAGTCATCCACTTGAGCTATTCTGAAGCAATATCCGTTCGTGGCAAACGTTACGCAGTGCTAAGGAAAATCTGAGTTGTAGAACCAACTTCTTCGGTAACTTTTTTAAGCCACACATTGTCTGTGTCTAACTGTATCAATATGTTGCAAGCTCAGAGACAGTTTACTTAATTTCGTAACCAATCAGTAATAGCAAAAGCTTGGAAAGAGTTCGTCGCTTTGTCCTCTTCAGAACAATTTCTGCCCACTTGCCTACGGCCGCCTGACGCATGCTTGGTTGGTTGGTTGGTATAAGGCAGGAGAAGGGACCATACTACGAGGTCATCGGTCCCTTGTTCCTAATAAAACAATGCCACAGGTGTGAGAATAAAACGGACGAAACATATAACACAAAACGGAAATAAAGGAAAAGCCACAAGAACGAAGGGAAGGCAACGAACACTAAACGGAGCAAAAGAGGACAAGAAAACAACAGAGAGACGCTAGAAACAGAAGAGAGTGAAACATGAAAGCAGATTACAGTGGCTGGCCAACCACGAGAATAAAAAGGGAAAGCCAGTTACTCTGCAACACATTAAAACCTCCACCCTAAGAGCTCTAGGGTGGAGGACACAAAGAGACAAAGGACATGTGCTAAAACCTACATAGAAGTATAAAACTCACTCTCACGCATAAAATGTAAAAGTAAAGCCGCTAAGGAGGCATTGTAGCCCAACACCGAAGGCAGGATGCTGGGAAAGTTGAAAGTCTGCCACAGAGCGGCTAAAAGTGGGCAGTCCAGCAAGAGGTGGACGACTGTCATTTGGGAACCACAGCGACGCAGATGTGGGTCCTCGCGACTAAGTAGGTAACCATGCATTAGCCACGAATGGCCAATGCGGAGCCGGCAGAGGACAACTGATTCCCTGCGAGAGGCCTGCATAGAAGACTTCCACGCATTTTGTTGTGCGTGCTGTTATGCCATTCCGTCTCCCAAAGCCGGAAATCCCTGCGGTGTAAGACAGAACGCAAGTCGGCTACGGAGATGCCTATCTCTAGAAGCGGTTTCCGCGTCGCCTGTTTGGCCAGCCCGTCGGCAAGTTCATTGCCGGGGATTCCGACATGTCCTGGGGTCCACGCAAACACCACGGAACGGCAGGACTGTTCCAGGGCATAGATGGACTCCTGAATGGACGCTACCAGAGGGTGGCGAGGGTAGCACTGGTCGACAGCTTGTAGGCTGCTTAACGAGTCAGTACACAGGAGAAATGACTCGCCAGTGCATGAGCGGATGTACTCAAGAGCAAGAGATATGGGCGCCAGCTCTGCAGTGAAAACACTGCATCTGACTGGCAAGGAGTGCTGCTCAGTATGTCCTCCATGAACATATGCAAAGCCTACGTGACCATCAGCCTTTGAGCCATCGGTGTAAACCGCTTCAGAGCCCCGGAACACGTCAAGAATCGAGAGGAAGTGACAGAGCGGCGGCGTTAACGGAGTCCTTAGGGCCAAGCAAAAGTTCCAGACGAAGCTGCGGCCGAGGCGTGCACCATGGAGGCGTACGAAAACGGACCGCAAGTAGAGGTGGTAAAGGGAAGGACTCCAGTTCGGAGAGAAGGGACCGCACGCGATCCGCAATCGTTAGCCCCGATCTGGGCCGCCGATGCGGGAAATGTGTAAGTAGGCTGTTTATGTTTTCTTATTGGTAACGCCACGTAGCGCTCTGTATGAAAATCACTGGCTCTGCTGCGTGCAGTCTGTGGCTGCTTTGCATTGTTGTAATACTCGCCATTGTAGTGTTGGGCTGTTGGCTGTTAACAGCGCATAGCGTTGCGCAGTTGGAGGTGAGCCGCCAGCAGTGGTGGATGTGGGGAGAGAGATGGCGGAGTTTTGAAATTTGTAAGACTGGATGTCATGAACTGCAATGTATATTATGATTTTTCAACACTATTAAGGTAAATACATTGTTTGTTCTCTATTAAAATCTTTCATTTGCTAACTAGGCCTACCAGTAGTTAGTGCCTTCCGTAGTTTGAATCTTTTATTTAGCTGGCAGTAGTGGCGCTCGCTGTATTGCAGTAGTTCCAGTAACGAAGATTTTTGTGAGGTAAGTGATTTGTGAAAGGTATAGGTTAATGTTAGTCAGGGCCATTCTTTTGTAGGGATTATTGAAAGCCAGATTGCGTTGCGCCAAAAAATATTGTGTGTCATTAATTTTTCTAAGGGGACGTTTCAAATGGACTGCCGCGGGCGGGAAAAGCAGACAGTAATTCGTAATTCCGATGCCCAGGGGAACTATGAATGTGTGCTGCGTAACTGGCGAGCAGTTGCGCACGTCTGAGCTGTAGTAGAGGGACACCAGCCTCCACCAGTACGCTGGTCACTCGACTCCTCCTAAAAGCTCCTGTTGCTGAAGGCACTGCCGAACCATAAACCACACTCCCATAGTCAATTCGGGATTGGACAACGTCTCTGTAGAGCTGCAGCAGCGTACAGCGATCTGCACCCCAATTGGTGTTGCTCAGGCAACGGAGGGCACTGAGGTGCTGCCAGCATTTCTGCTTAATCTGACGAAGATGAGGGAGCCAAGTCAATCGAGCGTCGAAAACCAGTCCTAGGAATTGATATGTCTCCACTACAGTGAGTGGATCGCCGTTAAGGTAACGTGCAGGTTCCTGATGAACGGTACGACGCCGACAGAAGTGCATGACACACGACTTTGTGGCTGAAAACTGGAAGCCGTGGGCTAGAGCCCATGATTGCGCCTTGTGGATGGCTCCCTGGAGGCGCCGCTCAGCAACAACAGTACTGGAGCAGCAATACGAAATGCAGAACTCATCTGCATACAGAGAAGGTGGGACAAAGGGCCCGACAGCTGCTGCTAGACTGTTAATGGCCACTAAAAATAGACACTCAATACAGAGCCCTGCGGGACTCCATTCTCCTGGATATAGATGGAACTATGGGAGTCACCAACTTGGACACGGAAAGTACGGAGCGACAGGAAGTTTTGGATAAGAATCGGGGGTGGTCGCCTGAGACCCCACTCATACAATGTGGCAAGGATATGATGTCGCCAAGTCGTGTGGTATGCTTTACGTAAGTAAAAAAGACGGCAATCAGGTGTTGCCGTCTGGAAAAGGCTGTCCGGATGGCAGACTCGATGGACACAAGATTATCAGTGGTAGAGTGACCCTGGCGGAAGCCGCCCTAGCATGGAGCCAGCAAGCCACGTGACTCCAGGACCCAACCCAACCGCCGACATACCATACGTTCCAGCAGCTTACAAAGAACGTTGGTGAGGCTGATGGGCCGATAGCTATCCACATCAAGCGGGTTTTTACCGGGTTTGAGCACCGGAATGATGATGCTCTCCCGCCATTGCGATGGAAAGACGCCATTGCACGAAAGCCGGTTGAAGATGACGAAAAGATGTCGCTTGTAATCAGATGAGAGATGTTTGATCATTTGTCTGTGGATGCGATAGGGCCCAGGAGCTGTGTCGGGCAATGTGCAAGGGCACTGAGGAGCTCCCACTCTCTAAATGGGGCGTTACAGGATTCACTCAACGTGTAGTGAATGAGAGGACGTTCTCTTCCAGCCATAGTTTGAATGTGCGAAAGGTTGGGGGATAATTCTCCGATGCAGAGGCTCTAGCAAAGTGCTCAACAAAGTGCTCGGCAATCGCATTTGCGTCGGTACATAACTCACCACTTACGGTGACACTGGGGACAGCTGTTGGTGCTGGTACCCGAAAACACGTTTCATCTTTGCCCAGACTTGGGAAGGCGACGTGTGGTACCCAATGGTGGAGACGTATCTCTCCCAACACTCCTTCTTCCGTTGTTTGACAAGGTAGCGAACATGGGCACGGAGCTGTTTAAAGGCTATGAGGTGCTCCAGAGAAGGGTGCCGCATATGCCGTTATAGAGTTCGCCGACGCTCCTTAATTGCTTCAGCGACTTCCGGCGACCACCAAAGGACTGCCTTACACCTCGGGCACCCTAAAGGCGTCCGTGTGTCTGGCGCTGGGGCGGTGACAGGAAGATGGGGAAGTGGTCACTACCACACAGGTCGTCATGTGCTCTCCAGTTGATAGATGAGAGAAGTCCTGGGCTGCAAATCGATAAATCAATGGCCGAGTAACTACCATGAGCCACAATGAAATGTGTGGCGGACGCAGTGTTTAAGAGACAGAGGTCGAATTGCGACAGTAAAGTTTCGACATCTCTGAATCGGCTGGTAAGCATGGTACCACCCCCCAAGAAGTTATGGGCATTAAAATCTCCCAGAGGTAGGAAAGGTTTAGGGAGTTCATCATTCAGTGCAGCTAATACATTCAGGGGTACTGCACCATCTGGAGGAAGATATACATTGCAGACAGTTATTTCCTGCGTCGTCCTTATCCTGACAGCCACAGCTTCAAGAGCGGTTTGAAGGGACACATGTTCACTACAGACCGAGTTAAGGACATAAACGCAAACTCCACCTGACACTCGATTATAGTCGCTACGGTTCTTGTTGCCGTAGCTCAGCCAGGCAGTGGAAAAAACCGCCGCAATTCCACTGGAGGTTGACATCGTGAGACTGGGAAGGCATGGAACATTCAATGAGGCAGAATGAGATTTTCACTCTGCAGCGGAGTGTGCGCTGATATGAAACTTCCTGGCAGATTAAAACTGTGTGCCCGACCGAGACTCGAACTCGGGACCTTTGCCTTTCGCGGGCAAGTGCTCTACCAACTGAGCTACCGAAGCACGACTCACGCCCGGTACTCACAGCTTTACTTCTGCCAATACCTCGTCTCCTACCTTCCAAACTTTACAGAAGCTCTCCTGCGAACCTAGCAGAACTAGCACTCCTGAAAGAAAGGATATTGCGGAGACATGGCTTAGCCACAGCCTGGGGGATGTTTCCAGAATGAGATTTTCACTCTGCAGCGGAGTGTGCGCTGATATGAAACTTCCTGGCAGATTAAAACTGTGTGCCCGACCGAGACTCGAACTCGGGACCTTTGCCTTTCGCGGGCAAGTGCTCTACCAACTGAGCTACCGAAGCACGACTCACGCCCGGTACTCACAGCTTTACTTCTGCCAGTACCTCGTCTCCTACCTTCCAAACTTTACAGAAGCTCTCCTGCGAACCTAGCAGAACTAGCACTCCTGAAAGAAAGGATATTGCGGAGACATGGCTTAGCCACAGCCTGGGGGATGTTTCCAGAATGAGATTTTCACTCTGCAGCGGAGTGTGCGCTGATATGAAACTTCCTGGCAGATTAAAACTGTGTGCCCGACCGAGACTCGAACTCGGGACCTTTGCCTTTCGCGGGCAAGTGCTCTACCAACTGAGCTACCGAAGCACGACTCACGCCCGGTACTCACAGCTTTACTTCTGCCAGTACCTCGTCTCCTACCTTCCAAACTTTACAGAAGCAGGAGAGCTGTGGCTAAGCCATGTCTCCGCAGTATCCTTTATTTCAGGAGTGCTAGTTCCGCAAGGTTCGCAGGAGAGCTTCTGTAAAGTTTGGAAGGTAGGAGACGAGGTACTGGCAGAAGTAAAGCTGTGAGTACCGGGCGTGAGTCGTGCTTCGGTAGCTCAGTTGGTAGAGCACTTGCCCGCGAAAGGCAAAGGTCCCGAGTTCGAGTCTCGGTCGGGCACACAGTTTTAATCTGCCAGGAAGTTTCATTCAATGAGGCAGTTTACGCCTCAGAGTCACCTGCTGCCACCGATTTATTGCCGGAGTAGTCAATATCCATTGTTTCTGAGGGTCTGGCGAGAACTAGGTCCTCAGCAGACGCCAAAATCTCCACCCCATCCTCAACCGCAGAGCTTGTAGGTAGAGGTGGTGTGGGTGTCACCGCAATTGCCTTGGTCTTAGGGGTTTTCTTTTTGGATTTCTCTCACTGCTCCTTGGGTTTCCCTGGCTGGAAGGACGTCACTGGCTCAGTCTCCGGGTCTGAGGATGAGCGTGAAGCCCTACGACCAGCTGCTTTTGGACTCTTCAGCCACTGGCGGGTGTCGTCTTTCCCACTAGAAGACACCTGGGAAGGGAGTGAGAAAAGGGACCCCTTCCTAGCGAGAGAAGCCGAAGAACACTTCCACTTCTCCGGCCTAGAAGTGGGGACGGACATCCCCATCTGACGCCTGCCTTGAGCCTATGATCTACGGCGACGTTTCGGCACTCGCATTAGCATGAGTAAGATTATTGAATATTGCAGTTTGGTTTTGAGCGTAAAATTTCTTCGAGAAATTGGGTGTCGAGCATCCAGTATCAAAAAAATTGTACCCACTGCTCATGCAGCATATGAAGTATGCAGTACTAAACTTATTATGTACAATTTTGGGCAAAATTTTATAAAAAATAGTTTTCTTGTCGGTTTTGTTTGTCTTGTTGGTACGCAGGTTGCTATAATTCTATTTTTCAACCGCAGTTTTTTATTTGCGTTTCTAATACAGTTTTTACGATGACGCCTAAAACATTGCGTAATTGAAGGTTATGGGTAGCGTTATGTGTGGTTTAGAAAACGTACCATTAATTTGGAAAGAAGCTACAATTTGTGACTTTTGTTCTCTTTTAATTATACAATGTAGTGAAGGCAGTGGGTAAAGCTCAAACATTTGTGGTGCTTGTGGAGTGACTACATTGGAAGAAATCATGTGAAAAAGTAGATTTATCGCACCATGTAGGATCGTTTTGACATGAATTTAATCGCGGTATTCAGAATGCCCAACGGGGTATGCTGTAGAACTCGTGGTTACGCTTTAACAGCATGATCCACGTCAGCGTACCCGATAATTGGGAAATGACATGACCTTTTAACTTTCGTGAGGCACTTCCATTCGGTGAAAAAATGTTGAATAAAAGAGAAGTAAGATTGGGTTTCAACGTCCCGCTTACGACGAGATCATTAGAGACGTAGCAGAAGCTCATAGCCCATTGGAAATGATGTATGAGGAAATTCGTGGAGGTATGTTCCGTCTATGCAACTAATTGAAGGCAAAAAATGGTTCAAATGGCTCTGAGCACTATGGGACTCAACATCTGTGGTCATAAGTCCCCTAGAACTTAGAACTACTTAAACCTAACTAACCTAAGGACATCACGCACATCCATGCCCGAGGCAGGATTCGAACCTGCGACCGTAGCGGTCGCACGGTTCCGGACTGCGCGCCTAGAACCGCGAGACCACCGCGGCCGGCTAATTAAAGGCATTTCGCTTCTTTTATTTGGGAAGCATCTTTAGTGGCCTATAATACATGTTTCTTTTTATACATACAATAAACGTATTATGTGGTAGATAGAATATGCTGCTATTTTACATTTTGTCGTTTTTTGCTCTTGCACGACAAAATGTAACATAGCAGCATATTGTGCCTACCACATAATACGTTTATTGTATGTATAAAAAGAAACATGTATTACAGGAAACTGAAGAAGCTTCCCAAATAAAAGAAGCGAAACGCGTATGGCAATAAACAAACAGCCTTCAATTACTTGCATAGACGTAACATACGTCCACGAATTTATAGCAAATGGCTCTGAGCACTATGGGACTCAACTGCTGTGGTTATCAGTCCCCTAGAACTTAGAACTACTTAAACCTAACTAACCTAAGGACATCACACACATCCATGCCCGAGGCAGGATTCGAACCTGCGACCGTAGCACGAATTTATAGCAACTAAGGGAAAGAAGGAAAACAGAGAAAATAACGAAGTGTGATGAAATCTTCTGTGCGATTACAATGGAAAGATCCTACCACTTGCCTTATCAGGATTTATGAAAAAGAACCAAAATTAAGACTGCCTCACGCGAATCTGAAAGAAGGAATCTTAACTACATAAAAATAACTAGTGATTCGTCCCTAACAAAAAGCGCCTCGAGCAATGGCCATTGTGAGCTCAGAACGTGTAATGTTATGGATTTGGTATCAGAAAGAGGCTTGACGATGTAGGCATCACTTACCACACTTAATCTTATGATCTTGTGACCTTAAATGTTTACTCATTTGCAACTCGATAACTTTACGTTGAAAATGTATCTTAATTTAACATAAGGTATCTATAACATGAAAGTGACCCAATCGCCATTAGTAAGATATGTTGCTCTTTTGATCTTAAAACTGTCTGTGCCCTCGTATGTGATATTTAGGTAATATATCAGGACTGCAACTTAAGTATGTAAACGTGGCATTGTGAGTAGAATAATAATGGAACCACGTAAACAACATATTCAGCGCTACAATTTCATGAACAAAATTATGCAATGAGTAATAACTAAATTTATGTCGACTGAAGCAGGACACTGAATACCACGTTAGCAATTCTACAATTTCAAATGTTTCTTACCATTAGATCTACTTGTTACAGAATGTAACGAGAAGTGTTATGATATAAAATATTTCTGAAGATCTCACAGATATCATAACACAAAAATTGAGACTTATCTTCGTTAGTCAGATTATTCGGCGTGATGGCTTTGAAATTCAACTTGTTTGGTATTTTGCAAGCAACGCTAAAATACTTAGCTTCACCGTGTACAATTATTAATCACCTTATTCATTGTGCTAAATTATTATTCGCAGTAATTACGTGTTTGAAACTGAACAGCAGCTAAGATCTAGCAGTATGCCTCATTGTTAATAAACTGTAGAAATTTGTTAGCAACTGGTAAGTCTCAGCACATTGTAGCAATTGAGCCACATGGGAATCTAGGCTTCTGCTATTATCCCGACAATAACCGCAGTCTTACAAAGTAAGTTTCTAATGTGAAGACATTAACATGCTAGTTCATTGTTGTGGTTTTGCTCTATTTGTACGACCCCAATTTTCTCAATTACAAAGGAGCGATAATATCTGCAGGCAAGTGAATGTGCTGAAGAGCTATACTGAAAGTGTTATTAAGCCTTTGAAGTATGTCTTTGTACTGCTGTATATAGCGAAAATTTTGAGTGTTTGGATCAAATAATTTTGTTTATCTACCAGCGACAAGCCTTTCTTTGCAATATGTCTTCATCAAGGCTAAAATTAGCAAATATTTTCAGGTAACATTACATTAATTTGCGTCCAGGATCATAGTTTGTGTTTGGGGAGAGAGGGAGTAGTGGGGCTGCACGGTAACATGCCAGCCTCTTGTTCTCGTTTATAGCCTCCTCAATGAGATAACAGCATGCTGTGGAAAATATTAAATAGTCTACAGAAAAATGTAAGCTATGATATATTGCTTGCGATTACCATACATAAGTACCAGTTGCGGAACAAAGTGAAGTAGGAAACCTATGATCATTATTCGAATTGTACCGATCTCAGATAGTTTAAAAATTTTATTAACAGTCAGATCAAAAAGAGAATTACTTGAGGATGTCGTAACTGCCTTGCTTTGCCAAAGAACATGGCTAATAGGATAGCTAAGAGGACGTTTTCAGAAGGTAACGCCACCTTAAACTGGAGGCCACTCGTCATTTAGACTACCAGCCAACGAATTAGAGAAGGTGCCAAGACACTGAGAGGATAAGGTCAAATACGAGGGAGTAAATATTCCGCTGACGCACATAATGTATGACAACAGAAGTAATCTAACATTAAGGCAGTCACATGTAGACGGAATTCTCTCAAAGAGAGAGTCCAATCGAACAATACAGTATCAATGCACGTGATGGATAACTTCTTAGTGGATTAAACCAGCCAGTACTGATGTCACGCGCGAAGGCCATATGCAACCAGATTAATTATGATCGATATAAAAGGAGCCGTTATCAGCAGAGGGGCGATTCGCTAATCAGTTGCAATACGGAGCAGTCAGTGCACCAATCGGTGACGCCGCTGTAGCAGCGATAAAGACTTAGTTTCTTCAGGCATATCAAGTTGACGAAAAGACTCTTGGGACATAACTGCGAGATAATTATTTATTGTACATTTCTTGGTATAGTATCGAGCAGAGAATGCCTGTCTCTGTCTCAACGAGAAATACTTCAGGATTTAAGTAAATGGCAGGACCAAGTTGTACTGCACTGCAAAGCCAAGTGGTCATATAGTATACCACTACTGAAACCAGCCCAGGAGGCAGTAGTTAGCAGAGTGTGAGTGACTAGGAGCACTTGTATCAGATTAATTTTGACAGTTGACTCATTGTACAGTAAAGAACAGATATGACACTTCACCTACTCAGCCCGCATCTCGTGGTCGTGCGGTAGCGTTCTCGCTTCCCACGACCGGGTTCCCGGGTTCGATTCCCGGCGGGGTCAGGGATTTTCTCTGCCTCGTGATGGCTGGGTGTTGTGTGCTGTCCTTAGGTTAGTTAAGTTTAAGTAGTTCTAAGTTCTAGGGGACTGATGACCATAGATGTTAAGTCCCATAGTGCTCAGAGCCATCTGAACCATTTTTTCACCTACTCACCTGCTCTAATTTTCTATAATCACACTTGTATCTAACAGCTCAATAAAAGTGTTAGACCAAAATAATAATTTGCAACTTCTGCAGAAACTATCTGCAACGGCTCTCCTTTATACCAAGTTTGTCCAGAAAGTAAGTTCCGATCAGTCGCCAAATGGAAACCACAGTGAATATCAGAAACATTTTATTTGCAAGAGTTAACTACACTCTCCAGATACTTCTGTACATAGTCGCCGCTCCGACTTAGGCATTTGTTGGAGCGTTATACCAAATTTCCAACACTATCGTCATAGAAGGCAGCCGCCTGTGCTTTCCGATAATTCTCGACGCTGGTCTACAGCGCGTAGCCTGCGTCCAAGTGTTGTCTGGTATCCAGCGTTTCATGTGAACATAGATGATACTCAGGACGAGCCAACTAGGGTAGTGTTGTGGGTGATCGAACACGTCCTATCGAAAAGGCTACAGGAGCGTCTTCACTGTCGCTGCACAGTGCGGCTGAGAATTGCCATGAAGAAGGAAGCGCGTGGCAGTTGTGTTAGGTGGGCTGCTTTCATTAGGGTGAAACCTCTCAGAGGGCCCTCCTACTTCGCGGGATACATCGTTGTTCTAGGCGTCTTTACTCGCTCACAGCGCGCTCACAACTGAAAAGAGCGTCTTGATGCGATCGACGGTCATCGACTACCCAACACATCTGTGCAAAGCCCCATCGGGTTTTCACTGTGGTGTCCATTTCGCGACCGGTCGGAGCTTACTTTCTGGACAACCCTCGTAATCGACAATATTGACATTGCCAAACTCCTAATCAGCCAAGGAGGCTCTTTCTCCCTCTTATCTCCGTGCAGGTAACCCCGACTCACGGATGGTGAAAGGCACCACGTGTGCCGGAATACGACAGTAAAAACTGGGTGTCAGAAATGGGGTTAGCATAAGACAGGTGACATCAGCAGCTGAGAGAAAGCATAAAAAACTGTGTTGTAAAGAGGGGTTAGTAAAGAAGCAGTTGTGTCACTGAGTCTCACCGGAAGAATAAGAAGCCATTACGAGTGGCAGCACCCAAGATTACGAATAGCAGTGCCCAAGATTCGAAGAGCCCAGCAGACGCCCTCCATTGTAGTAGCAACAGCCAAGGCTACGACAAGCAGGGCGCCAATCCAGCAGAGCAATCGGGGGTCCCCGATTTCAGTCGGCAACATTAGCAAGACAACGTATCCCCTTAACTATATAGTGTTTTGATATAGGAAATAAAAGTAAAAATGACGTCCTCCAATAGTGAAAACGTAGGAATAAGTAAATATACCTTTGTTTTAGTCGCGAAAGCCTTTGAAGGAAATAAAAAGGAGTTGCAGGAGTTTATTGAAAATGTAAATGCCAAGTTTGATGCAGTGGAAACTGAAGAGATTAATCTATTGTTTCAGTGTATAAAATTGAAGATAACCAGAGATGCTAGATCAAAATTGTTAATCCGAGAGAATACAAGTAGCTGGCTAGAAGTAAGAAGTATCTTAAAGGAAAATTATACAAACGAACCATAGATTTCTACGCAGTTATAATTTTTGAGGCCTGACTTTTTCTGGGGAATCAATAGCTTTATGGGAAAATACGACAGATGAGCTATTCAAATCATTCAGGGTTATAATTTTTGAGGCGTGACTTTTTCTGGGGAATCAATAGCTTTATGGGAAAATACGATAGATGAGCTATTCAAATCATTCAGGGTTGCCATGACAAGTGTAATTCCCGAGAACAGTTAAAGGATGTGGTCGAATGCTTCATTCAAGGGTTGGTAAGCGAGAGAATTCAGACAATAGTACGCAGTCAAGGCGAAGATATTAATTTAAACGTGGGCATAGAAATTGCACGACAGGAAGACAGTGTGATACTGTCCATGCGAGAAAGTAATCGGGCTGCAAGGGCAATAGTGGGCCCAACTAAGATCAATAATCAAACGTAAGGTACAAAGTATCATAACTGTTGGAAAATTGGCCATGTAGGAACATATAGCAAGACACTGCCGAACGGACCCTAAGTAAGGTTGATGCAGACTTCCAACAAGGCAGCTGAGGTTAGACAATTTTGTTATCACTGTGGTGAGAAAGGGCATACCGATGCCAAATGTACCAAGACTGTAATATGTACGAAATACCTGCGGCGTGGGCATAGGGCACAGGACTCTCAATCTCAACCATATTATATGTGTCATAAATATGAACTTACAGCGCCCCATTGTCGAGAGAAACTTGGAAAGATTCCAGTAGAATGGCCGGGAAACTAACCTGGTGGTACGGGCAACCGTCACGCGTAGCCACAGTGCGATGGTCCAAGGTAAATATAACTGACTGCGAAGCTGAAAATGATGTGATGACGAACAAGTGCGACAAATTCGGCAAGGAATTGAAACGTTTCATAGATGCCGGAGCACACATTGGTTTAATCAAAGAAGAAGCACCTACTACCGACCTACTGGTAGATCGGGATGAGGTATGAAGATTTCAAGTTGTAACAAAGGGCACAGTGAGTACACTAGGTACAGTGAAGCTGCACTTACAAATAGACTGAAATATGTTACGAGAACATATGTTTCATGTGTTAGGAAAGGGAACAGACGTCCCATGTAACGGTTTAGTAGGTAGGGATAGGGATCTCCCATTAAAACAAGAAGACACTTTTGATTATCCTAATAGAGGATTAAATGTGAATCGGTATGACGCTCCATTAGACAGTACCCAAGGGAAGGGACCACAGCGACAGATACGAATAAGGCAAATGACTAGGAAGATAAGGATTGCCGAAGGAGTTACGTGAGAAGAAACAAGGACACGGAAATTTAAAAGGACAAAGTATGAAAATAAAGGAAAAAAACAGTCGTCCAGTGAAGGAAGGGCACGTAGAACGACACTGTCATAAAAGTGAAAGTTGCGATCACAGAGAAACGATAAGAACCAGGGAAGAAAAAGTAATGAGAATCAGATTAGAAAGACATGACAGCATTCTAAAAAGGCACAGAAGTAACAGTGCCAAAACAGGGAGTAATGAACGGTGTATACATACCGGAAACATTAGGAAGAAATATACAGGGTAAGTATTATCAGTATGATAAACACGAATGAGATCGAGTGAGGCATTAGTTCTGTGTGGTTAATCAGTGGAAACTTTTGCAGGGACGCTACCTTATGAGAATGAGAAAAACGCCAGAATGGGCACAAGATTGTAAAACACGCGTAGCGCAGGTCAGAAACGCGATGCAGACGGAACATTTAAATGAGAAGGAGAAACACGAGTTAGAGAAATTGTGTAATACATACTGCAAATGTTCCCCAATACTGTCGAATGTAGAAATAAGAACAAAGAGGAGGCAAGAGCTGAAAGTGCATGTCAATAGACTGAAACCTAATTATTAAGATAATTAAGATCAGAATTTCTATTACAGACATATCACGTGGATTTTGGATATCACCGGCGTGTGGTGGATCTTCCTGCGTCGGGTGCAAGGTGAGGTGAATAATATCGTGGAGATTCACTCGATAAAAACCGTATCTGGACTACACTACCATCATCAAGGAGATGTAGCACTAACCAGTACCAGATGAACATTGATAACCTACGTGAATCTGAGGACACTACACGAAAGGTTTCACGCAGTAAATAGGGTGGAACAGAGCATTGCAACAGTGTAAAAAATGGTTCAAATGGCTCTGAGCACTATGGGACTCAACTGCTGAGGTCATAAGTCCCCTAGAACTTAGAACTACTTAAACCTAACTAACCTAAGGACAACACACACATCCACGCTCGAGGCAGGATTCGAACCTGCGACCGTAGCGGTCGCGCGGTTCAAGACTGTAGCGCCAGAACCGCTCGGCCACCAGCGGCCGGCTGCAATAGTGTAAGGAGAAATTGGAAGAACTAAACATGAGCGACGGGGAATGTAATACGCTAATGAACGGGGTGACACACAATGTAGGACGCGTAGAAGAAGCCAAGTCAGTAACAAATCAATTTACAAGATCGGCATGGGGAGAAAAGAGAGGAGTTTTCAATCTTGTTGAAGTCAGCAAGGTATTCTTCGGACCTTGGACGAGGACGATGCCAACTATTATAAGTCTCACATAAACAGTAAGGAGTCGAGATTAGCACAGTTACTGAAATTAACTAAGGGACAAGTGGCAGTAATGAGAGCCACCTTGTCTGGACTGAATGGAACAACAGAGTCAGTAGCCACAAATGAACAATTGCTCAAAAACGGAATGATCAAGCTAGAACAATTTATTACTTACTATGTAAGGACCACAGATCAGGTGTAAAGAGGATTGCTGCATTCATGACGATTAAAGAACAACTTCTACAATTACAAATGCTAATGAATGATCTAAGTAGAGAATATGACCAATTAGCAAGTGCTCTAATTCACACACAGAAATACATTCTAGTGGGAAGCGATCTTCGAGTTTCCTTTGTTACCGCGAGGCGAAATTGAAATGAGCTATTTGCTGTACTCGGAATTCTATTACAAATTCCCCCTAAAGCGAATCTTTTGCACTTATGAAATCTCACTATGCAATACAGGCCTCTGTTGAAGAATCGGATTGGATGAGGTCGCTTGCCTCATAGATAGCAGCGATGGATGTGAATTATTAATATCAATTTAAACGCACCAAAATTTTTGACTCGGCTGTATGGTAGGGTTGGTGTGTCAATGTATGTAGTCTGAAATATCTGGAAAGATAATCAGATATATTTCATTTGACAATTACATGTACTAAGAAATTGAATTAATGAATTGATGCCTCTTGAATGTGGACAGATTAATATATTAATAAAGAGAAAAGAGTGCAACACAAATCTATAACTATAAAACCCAGCTGTCCGGATTGGCACTTCCCCTTAACTGAATGAGAGCACAAGATTCTAGGTCACGTACTTCATAGCTGTATCTAATCACAGAAATAATGCGAGAATGTGCTGTGATGCTCAATAGGTCAATGACTACCCGTTTAACTTCTATGAACTGCAAGGCTGATAGTGCTAAGGCCGGGGCAGCGTATATTACCTGTTCTGCTCTACTGCTCCATGACAGGGTCCCCAACCAGCTATTCTCGTCGTGTTGTTATGCCGATTAGGTGTGATGTCTCTGCAACCAGAGCGTCGATCGTACGCGACGCAATTCCGCGTAATTATCTGGAGTTCCACCGCTACTCCATAATTACTTTGTGTCACCCTGTGCAGAGTATTGCGTCCTTATCGGACGGACGCTGAAACCCAAGTGTCCCCTTTCTACCAAAAATCCAGTATGACGTGCCGCTCCGCTGGTGTAGTTGTCCAATCGCAACATTTTAACAAGTTTTTCACCAGTGAGCGCTACTCCCGTTCACTGTGAATGAGCGGAATCACCACTTACGTCACGTCGATCTGGCCAATCACGGTCGCCTGTGGGAGTCGCCGCTCGTCCGAAGGACTTTTCAGACGCTACCATGACGCCAGCGTCTGAACGGACTCTTTCCGCTCCTCTGTCCCACGCTCAAAAAACATGGAGTGGGAAATTCGCGGAGGTACATTCCTTGCTGGTAATGTCGCCTGCTACACTTTTGAGAGCCCAGGGCGACACAACCCAGGGCGACACAGCCGAGGGTGAATCAGCGTCTCCCTGCGTTATTCACTTTGCGCAGACAATCTGCTTGCCTCACTGTGTTTTGTGAAAATGCCGCCTGCCTGCCGGGATGCATCAAAGCCCTGACACTAAAGACCGTCCTGGCGGTGCCAACACCCCTGCGACCATGGAGGTTGTAAAATTCGACCTTTGGGCTTACACGCTGTTGGCTTCCCGCCGCCACCACCCTGAGTGCAATCCCGTACGAAACTCTATCCGTAAAAATTATTTTCACTTATCCCTTAGCTATCTCTATTAGCATAGTACGATGAACTGCAAATTTGTTAATATCCATGCTGCTACTTGTCATTATTGCCATAATTAATTATTCAAAAATGCAAAGTAGTGCTTGAAGTGGGCGTTGTACTCCCAGTGCATAGCCCATACACGTTGCCACCTTGCACTAGCACCACACATGGTAAATACAGTTCAGATTCTCCAGTACATATGACAGATTCAGACACAGTTAAGAGAAGTATGGTTTCCAACACCACTACTATTAGATTAAAGATACATATTATTGCAAGTGATGAAGCTTGGAGTAAAACACTTGCAGACTATTTTAAAGGCTTCATAAGGCATTCCATATACACTATTTGATCAAAAGTATCCGGACACCCCCAAAAACATACTTTTTTATTATTAGGTGCATTGTGCTGCCACCTATAGCCAGGTACTCCATATCAGCGACCTAAGTAGACATTAGACATCGTCAGAGACCAGAATGGGGCGCTCCGCGGATTTCCACACTCCTGAACACTCCTAGGTCCACTGCTTCCAATATGATAGTGAAGTGGAAACGTGAGGGGACACGTACAGCACAAAAGCGTACAGGCCGACCTCGTCTGTTGACTGACAGAGACTGCGGACAGTTGAAGAGGATCGTAATATGTAATAGTCAGACTTCTCTCTAGACCATCACTCAGGAATTCTAAACTGCATCAGGATCCGCTGCAAGTACCATGACAGTTAGGCGGGAGGTGAGAAAAGTTGGATTTCATGGTCCAGTGGCTATTCATAAGCCATACATCACTGCGGTAAATACCAAACGACGCCTCGCTTGGTGTAAGGAGCGTAGACATTGGGCGATTGAACATTGGAAAAATGTTGTGTGGAGTGACGAATCACGATACAAAATGTGGCGATCCGATGGCAGGGTGTGAGTATGGCAAATGCCCGGTGAACGTCATCTGCTAAAGTGTGTAGTGCCAACAGTAAAATTCGGATGCTGTAGTATTATGGTGTGGTAGTGTTTTTCATGGAGGGGGCTTGCACCCCTTGTTGTTTTACGTGGGCCGGCCGAAGTGGCCGTGCGGTTATAGGCGCTGCAGTCTGGAAACGCGAGACCGCTACGATCGCAGGTTCGAATCCTGCCTTGGGCATGGATGTGTGTAATGTCCTTAGGTTAGTAAGTTTTAACTAGTTCTAAGTTCTATGGGACTAATGAGCTCAGAAGTTGAGTCCCATAGTGCTCAGAGCCATATGAACCATTTTTTTGTTTTGCGTGGCACTATCACAGCACAGGTCCACATTGATATTTCAAGCACCTCCTTGCATTCAACTGTTGAAGAGCAATTCGGGGATGGCGATTGCATGTTTCAGCAGGATCGAGCAACTGTTCATAATGCACGGACTTTGACGGAGTGGTTACACTACAATAAAATCCCTGTAATGTACTGGCCTGCACAGGGTCCTGATTTGAATCCTATAGAACACCTTTGGGATGTTTTGGAACGCCGACGTCGTGCCAGGCCTCACCGACCAACATCGATACCTCACCTCAGTGAAGCACTCCGTGAAGAATGGGTTGCCATGCCCCAAGAAACCTTGCAGCACCTGATTGAACGTATGCCTGCGAAAGTGGAAGCTGATATCACGGCTAAGGGTGGACCAACAACATACTGAATTGCAGCATTACCAATGGAGGGCGCCACGAAATTATAAGTCAATTTCAGCAGAGTGCCCGGATACTTTTGATCAGTACATGTACTTGCTTATAGATATTGTTGCTCGTCAGTTCTCCTATAGTTGATAAAATTGGTGTCGCACAGATAGAGACGAAACCAGAATGTTAGACAGGAATCCCCAATAATGTCCTCACAGCTTGAAATGTGCCCATTGATCTAGTTTGATTACTGGTAGTATATATCGTTGGAACTATCTGGTCATCGTAACCGATCGTGAGTGGTAAACTAGTAACAGCCTATAGCAAGTGTCCTACTAGAAGACATTAGACGCTTCTCCTATCAGATATTCTATCTTTTAATTACTTTAGATGGTCGTCAACCAAAAGTGCAATTGCTACAGTCTGGAACCGAGCAACCGCTACGGTCGCAGGTTCGAATCCTGCCTCGGGTATGGATGTGTGTGATGTCCTTATGTTAGTTAGGTTTAATTAGTTCTAAGTTCTAGGCGGCTGATGACCTCAGAAGTTAAGTCGCATAGTGCTCAGAGCTATTTGAACCATTTTTGCAATTGCTGATCCGGTCTCTAACCGTAATACGAATTATCTAAGCCCTAAAATCAAGAGAGAATATCCTCAATCTAACCATGCGCGTGGTAACCCTAACTCGGTACAGCCTTATGGAGACGACGACTTGGTTTTTATACAATAATTGCACCTTTCAGACTAATGCTACTAACAAAGATTGCATTTGGACTGTGGGCGAGATAATTAAAAAAGAGCATACCAAACTAACACATTTATTAACGTTATCTATCAAGATAGACATAAATTTTGAATAAAAAGTTATGGGGAATAACTAAGCACTACTGTCCCGTACGAATTCATTATCAGAGGGAAAATCGATGGACAAAAATGATCAGCGTGATGGAGACTCTGTTCATTAAGGGTTTGAGTTCTAAGATTTAGTGGAATATCAGCCATACAGGTACTAGGCAAGCTCTATTAATCACACTAATGTTCAGAAAGAAGCCGAGCATCTTGAAGGACTAGAGACTGGAGGTTCATATTTACAGAACGTGTGCATTAATATGGCCGGCCGCGGTGGTCTCGCGGTTCTAGGCGCGCAGTCCGGAACCGTGCGACTGCTACGGTCGCAGGTTCGAATCCTGCCTCGGGCATGGATGTGTGTGATGTCCTTAGGTTAGTTAGGTTTAAGTAGTTCTAAGTTCTAGGGGACTTATGACCACAGCAGTTGAGTCCCATAGTGCTCAGAGCCATTTGTGCATTAATATGTTCTGCAGAAATTGTTAGAATGAACCATATAGTCCCTCGGGTTCAAGGCCAACATCGATATTGCGTTATAACACCAACTATCAGTAAAATGTGCCTGCGGCTATCACTGTCGGTACAAACCGAAGGTAATGGATCCGTGTGACGTGAACAGATATGCCGGATGCCTCGCAGATGTATGCGCCAACCGAAACGTGAAATCAGTGAATTTGAATGAGGGTGCATTATTGGCATCAGAGAATGTGATGCATTCATCCGAGAAATTGCTGCTCGTGTAGAACGAAGTGTTTCGGCAGTAAACGGGTGTTTGCAGAATGGTTCACGGAAAGCTGGAGAACACGACGAGATGGGTCAGGTCACAACATCCAGACCACCCCCCGAGAAGATCGACACCTCATCTGAATGGCATTTCAGGACAGATCAGGGTGCTCATAGGCTCTGGCGCAACAGTACAATAGTGTAACACATCATACACTATCAAGCATGATAGTCCGTCCATGTTTATTACGGCCTCGGTTATCTGCGAGCCGTCCATTCCTCCGCCTACCTTCGTCCAATGTGCAGAAACGTGCTAGACGGCAACGGTGTATGGAAGGACGTCACTGGGGACAGAAATGGCATCAGATAGTGTTATCGGAAGAATCCGGGTTCTGTTTGTTTGAAAATGATGGCCACATATTGGTTCGCCGCAGACAGGGGGAGCGGCATCACAGTGGCTGTATTCACACAAGACATACAGCGTCTTACGGTGCGAGGTGCTATTGAACACGACAACGAATCATAGTTCGTGCGTGCCCAGGCAATGTGACCAGTATGATTTACGCGAATGACATGCTGCGACCCGTAGTCATACTGTTTCTGCACAACAGAACGAAAAAATGGCTGACATCGAAATAAGTGTCCAAGGAATAGAAAAACAACTGGAATCACTCAACAGAGGAAAGTCCACTGGACCTGACGGGATACCAATTCGATTCTACACAGAGTACATGAAAGAACTTGCCCCCCTTCTAACAGCAGTGTACCGCAAGTCTCTAGAGGAACGGAAGGTTCCAAATGATTGGAAAAGAGCACATGTAGTCCCAGTCTTCAAGAATGGTCGTCGAACAGATGCGCAAAACTATAGACCTATATCTCTGACGTTGATCTGTCGTAGAATTTTAGAACATGTTTTATGTTCGCGTATCATGTCGTTTCTGGAAACCCAGAATCTACTCTGTAGGAATCAACATGGATTCCGGAATCAGCGATCGTGTGAGACCCAACTCGCTTTGTTTGTTCATGAGACCCAGAAAATGTTAGATACAGGCTCCCAGGTAGATGCTATTTTCCTTGACTTTCGGAAGTGTGATCAAACGAGATAGTCCTGAAAATATTTCTGCAGAAGTTGCCATTAAAGTGAAGGAAGATATCGAAAGTTTTATAGGCACGTTACACACAATGCTAAAATGTACCTAATTTAATGTGTATGCTGCAATATTTTGTGTCACTGTCAGTCCGGGACGCCTCGTTCGCAGCGATATGAAAAGCTGAAGAAGCTACCAAGAATACTCAAGTTTCAGACTGTAACATCCCATCACACCATAGAAATGTAATGTGTATCTGAACTACTTTGTGTTCCACCCAATTTTCATGCGGCTCACGTAACGTAACTTTCTTGCAGGTCCTCTTATCTCTTTTCGGTACAGATGCTCGACTATACAAAATGATTACCAAAAGTGACCACAAGAGAACACAGTTCTCCGTGCAATAAGTCGGGTTGCAAATTAACACCATGACATTGAAAATATCAGGAAATACCTTATGGGATAGTGTTTAACTCTTGTAAATTCAAATTTATTACAATAAGTCACATTCCCAAAATGTTAGCACATTCCATTAATATGTGGGACTACTAAAGATCGTAGCTTCACCATGATGATCAGTCGAAGTAATCTAGCATTATAGAGCGTTTCCAACCACGTAGTAATTGTAGTTCAGTTAGCGAGTGGTTATGCTTAAACTGGTCAATGAACTACCCTGTTAGAAAAACTGCGATTAACGGGGTCAAGCGCTATATGGAAACATCACCATTAACAATGTATCACTATTAATTTCACTGCCTTTATAATTACACGTGGATCCATGTGTAGTTAAAAAGTCAGCTATTGCCCTCATTATCCACCACGAACTCACATTAAAAATCTAAGCTATTCGTGAGCAGCTAGATGTGCTTATCTTTGAATTTTAAATGACATGACTAACTGTTTCTGGATTGAAACCCAACATCCACAGCACTGATAACTGAGCAACGCTTTCGTGACCGACCGAGACACGAACATCTTACTGATCGTCATTACCGACTCTTTGTAAAGGAACGTGATATGCAAACTGTTTGGTCAATATCAGTTAGCAAATCTGAACATGAAATAATATTTGTATTGGACCAAGATTCTTTATGTTCCTGTTAACTAAGTACGACTGTTGTTAAATATGGTTTCATTTTCAGGTACTAAACTTGAAACGATGTGACATTACGATTTGTTTGGCCGGGACACTCCAAACCGGAATGTAATCGGACTGTTTGCTAAGAACGATCAAGTTATTAATTTTACTTTTGTTATAGAAGTAGCGGAATTTTTTAACCTGGCATTATGAGACGAATGAATCATTCTTGTTTCACTAGAACGCAAACCCGAAACCTATAGCTGTTGTTATTTTCTAACGTAACCTAACCTAACCTATAGCTGTTGTTATTTTCTAACCACGAATGGACGTTAAATATAAGCTTCTTTAGGCAGTAGCGAGATATACACATGTTTGAACTAGAATTAATATGACGAAGGGTTCAATGCTGACTGGGAATCGAAGTCCACACATATCGAATAGACGTTAACTATCGAATTCTTTTTTACCGGTAGTTAAGAGTGGTATGTTTGAACTTGAAACGATGTGACGAAGTGTTCAATGCGGACTCGGAATCGAAACCGTCACTTATCATTGTTGAGAGCGCGTGAAGAGACGTAGTAAGTCGCAATTACTTTCCACCAGCAGTTTGGTATGCACGTGCTAGAGCTACAAAAGGCATGCTTAACATTTTGTGAGGATTACGATTCCAACTCTGAGACGCGACTTCTATGGACTGATTAGAGAGTGGTGGAACGAGGAAGATGACCTATCCTTCCTTCTGTTTTGTGCCGAGTGAAGTAAGGCTAATTGAGTTTCTTTTCCACGTTTTGTGTCTGTGGGGCTCTACTCTCATTTTTCAGCATTGAAAGTAATGTTTACTTCTCACTGTCTTCATTGATAATGTCTGTCCTCTTCCTTTCTAGGTGTGTTGTAGATAATGACATTCTTTCAGGAGATAATGTATTATTTTATAGCTACGGCTTGTTGTTTAAAAGTATACAGAGATTTTAACTGAAGATAGGAGTTTGGCTACAGGTTTAATTTGAGGACTGGAATTGAACAGAAAGCATAAGAATCGATGTGCGTGTGTATTAAAAGCGTACGTATTAGGTTATAAACTTTCGTTTGTGTTATCCTCCTACTGTCCATCTAAGCTTTAATTAAGGCATTGTAGCTTAGGCACTCCTGTCTCGGCCAGTGCTTGTTCGGCTGAACTTTCTAATAATGCAGCAGTAATTTGAGCCAGGTTCCTTAACTTTCACTTATGTTCAGAAAAACCAGAACACCTTGAACGGCCAGAGGTAGGACGTTCATATTCATAGGAGATGTACATTAGTACGTTCTGCAGAAATGATTAGCATTTCAGTCACCTCGGTTAAGCATGTGTCCTGTAGTTTTTAAATTGTCATGGCCATACTGTTAGTACATTTTTCTCCTGTTTCCTCTCCTCTCGGAAACCTATTCCTTCTCCTATTGTTTATGTATAGTACGTCAGCGTATGGAAGTAAGTTGCACATAACGATAGTTCTGGGTTGCGTGGACTGCCGAGCTATAATATGATGATATTTGTGGAGTCCTTGTGGTTAATCTGTCTGAGGAACGCCTGGAGCAAATGGTATTGCAAATGACTAATGCTAGGATGTGTACAGATTGACGACGTGGTAGAGAATAATGTTTCTCGTGGATACAGATTTTCTCTTTATGTCAGGCTGTTTAATTGAGATAAGCAAGAATTTATGATTGTGCGCATGGAAGATGAACGTAGAAATTGATTTAACCATTTCAACGAGTATAAGGGATAGGATAATGGGATTCCACGAAAAATTCTGATTGTTGGAGTCGATTCGAATAGTTACATTTGGTGTCTGTTATAAAGTACTGTTGAAGTAAAGGAGACGCTCGAAGAGGCCTTTAAGAAGTTGAAGCAGCAAAAGAGGTATCGATGTTCAGAGTCACAGCAACCCGTCTCTTTATCCCTGGTAATGAATGAATGAATCTGTATTAAATATTTGCAGTCCTATCGATTTGATAGTCGCGAGCTTACTTGACTAATGAAATGGGTGAGAATGTTATAGTCAAAAGCCGCCCTCTTCTCAAAACATGTGTTTTGTGTTAGTTCAACCTCTGTCTAACAGATGAAGCTACTGCAAAAATATTTTAACTTTCACTCAATAGATGGCAGAGCAGTTCACACTTATTTTTCTCATACGCTGAGAAACTAGTCTTTTCTTTGTGTCAAACAAGCCAAATCCAGAGTAACATGGCGCTTGCAAAGAAGAGGTTATTTACATGCATAACCGAGAAAGAAGATTCTGAGAAAAAAATAGCTAGTTCTGATGAAGATTATTCATCCAGTGAAAGCAGTTATCATCCCTCTGTGAATATACATCCGAAAATGACATGGCGAGTCGAGAACACTTATTTAAGAAAAATCTAAAGACACTGAGGTTTAGGTTTATATCATACTACAATGTTATTGCGTAATTCTAGCTATTACTGACATGCTAATTAATATATGTATGTGCGAACACAAAAAATATACTTCTCCTATTAATTACTGCGTTATTGGTAATAATTTTAATATTATAAGGCTGTCTATATAATGTATTAATGTATGTTACAACGTCAAAGTAGCTTTGGTCTTTCTCATTCTGAATATTTCGTTTGACTTAAGACGCAGACGAATGTAAATAGTCTCCAGAGGTATCACCTGCTAAAACACCTAAAGTCAGAGAAGAAGAAATAGGAACAACTAGAAAAAGGGTAAAACACAAATGTCGTAGAAATTATGACAGAGAGAATATATCTGATAAAACGGGAGAAACTATGCTAAACTCTTGGTCCTCTATGTGCATGTAAGAACAAGTGTAGGAAAAATCTTCATGGATGTATAGAGCAGATATTTAATTCTTTCTGGGATATAGGTAGCTTCAATTGTTAAACAATCACCTCCCTGAATAATAATGAGATGGAACAAGTACAAAGGAGGTAACTGTGATTTACGAAAATCAGAATTATATTTTTATATTATGTGCTTTTTAGAGATAAGAGTATTATTTTGACTGAGTAACGTATTTTATTTTTTCAGGTACCCAAAGGAAACGAAAAAACAGTTTTGCGGCGCGTAGTTACTTTTCTGTAATGTCTGTTAATGGCTATAATATTTTGGTATGCAGAGAGGCATTTTTAAGTGTGCATGGACTCCAGAACAGTCAAGGATATCTGAAAACTTACAGAAATGCTTGCGTGATGGTCACTACTGTTTACCAAAAGACGGAAGAAATACCTAAGGTTAAACTAATGTTACTCCCCGGAAAATTCATAATTATGATGTATTCTGTTTATTTATGTTGTTTTCTTAAGTATCAGATTCATTAAAAAATTGACTAAATTTCCCTGATTTGAGCATTCGACTTTAAAATGAACTTTTTTCCAGGAAAAAAAAAGCGGAAATCATTAAGGAAAATTTCATCTTCTTTATATAAAGAACGTTATTTAAAATATTATGAAGAAAATAATGGGCCAGAAGAAAAAGTTTCAAAATTCAAGGTATTTTCAACCACGATTTTAAAATTGGTTTTAAACTACCTCGTTCGGATACACGTCATGCATGCGACAAATTTTAAATTTAAACTGAAAATGCATAATTGGTAAACTTAAGGATATAATTAGAAGATTAAAAATTGAAACGGACCTACATCACGCCAAAGCATCTGCAGGACAAAATATCACTACACAGCACTCCAAGATAGCTAGAGAAAATCCCAATCAACATCTTACAATAGCCTTTGATCGAGAACAAAAATTCCCAACACCGCGACTGACGTCCAGATCTGCATTCTGTAAGAGGAGATTATGGACGTATGATTTAGGTATTCATGATAGTGGATCTAAAAAGAGACGTATGTTCATGTGGAGCGAAGATGATACAAAGCGTGAATTTCATGGTACAGGAAACTGTCTAATAAAATTCCTAGAAGTATAACAGTCTCAAGCAACCATTCCTCACATTATTAGTGATAATTACAGAGAGCAGGATAAAAACTGGGCAACTGTGGCACCAGAGAGATCACTAGTAGTGCAATCACAAAAATTTAACGTCGCTGAACATCGGTTTCAACGAGTTGGGCACACACAAATGTCCTGTCACCTAGATTTCGGTCGAACTGAGAAGCTTGTTAAGAACAGAAATCCCGTGGTGTATATCCCTGATGACTGGGATACAGTCATTAAAGATTCCTGCAAAAATAAGCCCTTTTCAGTTGTTAAAATGAAGTACTGACAACTTTACAGGTAAATATTACGAAGAAGGACAAATATGAAGGATGAGCATATCAGGAAATCAATCCATTCCAGCTGTCAAGGAAATACTTAAAACACATTCCAATTTGCGAGAAAAAACTAAAAGATGTTATGTCATTAATTCCATATATAAAACAGATGCTTCGAAGAGATACTTCAGAGTCTGAGTGAAGAAAATAACACGAAGGTGATAGATAATGGTTTTATTGTTTGGAATACCGTAGACTCTATCATTCTAAGTTACGTTGTATGTGGATGTTTAGAATTTTGTAAGACTTCTCTTCTTTTAGTGTGAAACAGGCTAAATCACGGTTTTACGTCACACAGCGGTAAGATATTTTCTTATTAATAATGTGTAACTTTTTCACAAAACAACTTTTAATACATGTATATTAAGACAATATAGAAATAAACTACTTGTGTTCGCTACCCAGGAAAACTGGTATGTGATTAATGGATATATTCCAACTTCTAAAACACTCCTGACAAACTACATTTTGTGGCTTCCGATTGTATCATTCTCACCCTTTCGATTATTTACGTAAGAGGAATAAATTCGCTCATTGTTTGGTTAATTTGTGGATACTGTATGGGAGATACAAGAAAAAGATTATATTATACTAGCCATTTATAATATTACTTGAAAATACAGTTCTTCGGTTGCACAGGTAAAAAATTTTCAACTTTACCTAGGTTTCAACTGCTCTAAGGCAGACTTCATCAGAAGTAAAAAATTTTTACATTACATAGAGTAAATAGTTATGAAATGGTTTAGAGCAATAGTGCTCACGTTAAAGATAAAAATATATTTGTACATTATAAAATTTTCCTAGGAATGCACAACTTGATTAAGACGCGCCGCTAAGGGTCGCGTGTGCGGCCGGCACTGTAGGCAGCATCAGACCAGCCATTGGTAGAGAGTACACATAGTGATGATTAAGATGATGATGATGATGATGTGTGTGATTTACCGATTTTCTTCTGTATGTCTACGTATAAAAGGCAATGTTCTGCTTGACTGACGGACTGACTGACTCATCATCGCCCAGTCCAAACCGCTAAGGGTAGAAACTTGAAATATCGAGAAGGTGTGAATCCTTCACCGTAGCGGTCGTTTAAAAAGGGATTTTTCGAAATTACAACGAAAAGGTGGTGAAATAGGGGATTAAAAGTTTTCAAAAAAATCGGTATTAAGGCAATTGTGAAGACAGACCTACGAAAATTGGTATTTGGTTTCTTGGTCAAAGATATAGAAATACATGTTTCAACATTTCTTGAAATTCGACCATATGGGGGCGAAATAATTGGTGAAAGCTTTTTCTGAAAATATATCATTATTAAAGAACAACTAAAGTCTTTTTAAAGCTACATCTACGGACACTGGTATTTGACTTCTCGGTTACAAATAAAAAATAAAAAAAACCTTAAGTGTTTTTGGAAACTGAACCATTAGGGAGGTGAAATAGGGGATGAGGTTTTTCTTGAACATTTTATTATAAAAATATTTCTAAAGCTAAATCTATGAAAATCAAAATTTCGCTTCTCAGTTAGATATAAAAAAAAATTACGTGTTTCACTGTTTCTGGAAATTCGACGCCTATGGGGGTGAAACGGGTGATGGAAGTTTTTAAGGGAGCATTTCATTTTGCAAGCATTTTAGAAGCTAAATCTACGAAAATTTGTATTTGGTTTCTGTGTCTCAAAAAAAAAAAAAAAAAAAAAAAAACAGACGCATGTCACTCTTTCTGGAAATTCAACCCCTAATTGAGTGAAATAGGGGTGAAACGTTTCAAGAAAATATTTCATTGCGCAAGCATTTTAAAACTAAATCTTAGAAAATTTTTGTTTTTAGAAATTTAATTCGTAAGGGTTAGTCTGATTCACTGATTCATCATCGCGTAGCCTAAACCGCGAAGGACAGCAACTTGAAGTTGGGAGAGGATGTTTATCTTATACTGTAGGCATCGTTTAAGAAGGGATTGTCCGAAATTCCAATGAAATACGGGATGAAAGGCTTTCTTAAATTACGTCGCTATTAAGGAAATTTTGAAGCTAGGGCTACGAATATTGATATTTGATTTCTCGGTCAGAAAATAAAAAAAAAAAATACGTGTTTCATCATTTTTGAAAATTAAGCCAGCAAGGGAATAAAATAGAGGTGAAAGTTTTTTTGAAAGTAAATAATTAAGAAAGAACTGCATAAGGACTTCCAGGGCTACATCTATGACAATTGGTATTAGACTTCTCAGTTGGAAATGTACTTCTGGAAATTTAACCACTAATGGAATGCAATAGAGGATGAAAATATTTAAGAAAATATTTCGTTACATTAAAAAATTTTATGTTAAATTTATGAAAACTAATATTTCACTTTTCGGTTAGATATAAGGAAGTATTTGTTAGAGGATGGAAGTTGCTATGAAAATATCTCCACATGACGCAAAAGACAAGATTAATAAAAACTTTGGACTCCAGCTACCATAATGGCTTTTTGGTCAGAAGTACATTCGGAAAAGACCATTCTTATATCGCCTTAATTAGCGTGAAAAGCATATAACGTGTTTCAATTTGTGAACAACGTAAAAATTCGACTAAATGAAAACAAAAATACAAAAATATCTCTGCAGGTCATACAGTCTACGCGAGCGAAGCAGCTGGCGCTAAATTAGTTTTGGTATATGAGGTGATTTGAGGGTTAATAATGGTGACTGAGAGTAAACGCTAAGTGAGAAGTGAGAGGAAGGAAGCGACAAATGGAGCCAGTTCCGAGGAATAAACTGTGCCAGTGGTTTAGCGGATTTATGGTTCAAATGGCTCTGAGCACTATGGGACTCAACTGCTGAGGTCATTAGTCCCCTAGAACTTAGAACTAGTTAAACCTAACTAACCTAAGGACATCACAAACATCCATGCCCGAGGCAGGATTCGAACCTGCGACCGTAGCGGTCCTGCGGTTCCAGACTGCAGCGCCTTTAACCGCACGGCCACTTCGGCCGGCCTAGCGGATTTATGTTGTTGTATTTAAACGAAGTTAGAAATGTGGTGAAATCGTGTGTATTTTGATGTGGGTCTAATCATACTGCTGACAGGAATAGTATCTGTGTGACTCAGGAACCTTATTCAGCAGTAAAGGAAAGGAAAACGATATGTGAAATCCAGACCTTTCAGGCATTACAAGGGAGGCCTATGGCTATAACATAAGCCAAAGTATGTGGGCAAACAAGGACACTCCAAGGCGTGGGTATGAGGTAACCAGTCAACCTGAGGTAGGAATGAGGTAAGCAGAAGGTGTTTGTGAACTAGCGTAACATACGAAAGAGGTTCTGTGAGGTAATATGGTGTTTAGAACTGTCGATATTTTTTACGTATCTTTTGGTCTGTTGCAGAGGGACGTGCATGCCATAACGATATCTGACTAATAGTGAGAGGTGGACATTAACAGTAAATTAGGGATTGGAAGCTGCATCCGGGATCTTGTTGACGAATCAACCAGAATATAGCATGGAAGGTAGAAAGATGGTATAGTAGTATTGTGAGACCCACATTAGTTTGCACTGGCGAAGTATTTAGTAGTGAGGTTGTAACACCATAGCTCTAATGCTCTACTGATATGTTTTGCTTTTGTTTTATTTAATCTTACTTCATTGAGCTTCTGTAAAGGTGTTTGATTGAATCGATAACACAGAATTGTACACTCCTTCCTTTGTAAAAACTTTGATGTCTTGATTTGATTCTATGTAATGTAGTGTATCTGTCATTTAAATTCTTTGTCCTATTTGGAGAGAACAAAACCTACTATATATAATTGTAATTTCTGAATGAATAATTTTTTGTAGAAATGTCAATATATGCAAATGTTCTGTTTTATTGAATGAATTTGGTTGCTGTTATGTAAACTGCTGATCCTCACTTAGGGTTCTTAGTTAGTTTGTATATAAAAGGTGTAGTGGTTCCCCTCGGGAACGGAACTGTGGTTGGCCTAGGTAGAAAAGGTGGAACAAGAGTCAGTCGGGGACGAGCCACGAGTCGGGGACGAGCTACCAAATTGTGCACTGCCATGTAAAGGATGCATATTGTGCTGGTTCCGAGGGAGGCTTTTTCTGCTACTTTCCAATGCCTCGGATGGATGGATAAATAGCTGGAACTATTCTGGAATTTGTATCTATCATCGCCACCAAGACAGAGTCCAGCAATTCTACCTGCAATTCCACCTACGAACATGCAGTTGCCACCACATTGCGCAATCATTGCATCGAAATGCTACAATGATGTACAGTGAAGGATCAGCTTAATGGATGTGTTAGTGTGCTCAAATATAAGGTAATTTATATCCGAATCTATGTACCTACCTTGATTTTTCTCCTCATTATAACACCTCTCAGGTTCCTCTCCGTTTGAACTAAAGTGATTTCCGAGTGTCCTTACTGAAAGTACATTAAAGCCCAGTGTTTTGCTAATTGATGCCTCTTGAACATAGTTAAAAGAAAGTTAAAGTTAATGTGGCAAGAGAGTGAGTTAAAGTTTATGAAGCTTGATAAAATAATTTACCTAGTAAAACTGCTTGTTAATGTGTTGTTGCCAACATCAAATTAAAAGTTCTTAAGACTGAGGCTTATAAAGTTTTGCTTAGTAAATGATCACATTACTGCCTGTTGTAAATCGCAGAGGGTGAGTCAGTATCTTACATATATGTTAATTTTGTGTCTCACGGTAGTAAAAGTGGAAAACTGCAGTTGTGAAACGTTATATACTCATGTTTGCTAAGTGTTTGTCTCTCTTGTGTATTAGAAGTGCATATTAATAGTATAACAGGATCCACAGTTTGTCTAATGTGTTAATGCTCGGTAACAAGTAACGGAAAGACCACTGATTAGGAAAACCATAATATCTTTATTCAAATGATAGTGGGAAGCAACCTGTTAGTGCATTCCAATTAACTTTCATTTTTAAATAGTAAAGTATTTAACTAAGAGAGACTTAAACTATGTCTAATTTATGATCCTGCAGTGAATGTTAATAGTAATGATATAAAGACCATTCAGTTTGAACAAGTCCTGAAAGTAATAGTGTTTCGGTATCTGTTGTATGTTTGCAAATAGTTTGTGCTGCTCTAACTGTTAGTTTCAATCTTACCGTAAACATATGTATGTGTCAGAGTACATTGCACTCGCGTGTGACAAAGTATAGGTGGTGTTTATCCGTTAAAATTACTAATAACTATTTTCTTGAACGAGAATTTTAATCATTCTCTTGCCTAGTTAGGCTGGCGACCGTTTTCTTTATACGTTAAACAGTGCAGATAGGCAAAATTTTGTTTGTTACTGTTCGAATATTTACGTAATTCTGACTTTCATTTTCCGATAAGCCACCTCCATTAGGTACAACACTGTCAACATAACAAAATTCCTCTCAGAGGGTAACATTGCTCTGTTGCTGTATACCATAATTGCTTTAACAATCGCGCACAAGCATGTGGCAGTCCGACAGAAAGCGTTGAATTTGGCGAAGAGCTGGAGAACCTTACCTGCTACCATGTGTAGTGCCAACAATGAAGTATGGATAAGGTGGTCTTATGGTGGGGGGAGGGTTCAAATGGTTCAAATGGCTCTGAGCACTATGGGACTTAACATCTGTGGTCATCAGTCCCCTAGAACACAGAACTACTTAAACCTAACTAACCTAAGGACATCAGACACATCCATGCCCGAGGCAGGATTCGAACCTGCGACTGTAGCGGTCACGCGGTTCCAGACTGAAGCACCTAGAACCGCACTGCCACACCGGCCGGCTGGGGGAAGGGGGGCTGTATTTTGTTGTTAGGGGAAGATCCCCTTAAACGCTTAAGAAAAAGCTTCATATTGAAGGATACAGACATCTTTTACAAAACTGTGTACTGAGTGCAGTAGATTAAGGGTTTGGAGAGAATAATTGCTTATATCAGCATGACAATGCACCTTGTTACAACGCAGCACCTATTGAGGCTATTGTTTGAGGACAATAACATTGCCGCCCGTGATGGTATAGCGGTTCTAGGCGCTCAGTCCGGAACCGCGCGACTGCTACCGTCGCAGGTTGGAATCCTGCCTCGGGCATGGATGTGTGAGATGTCCTTAGGTTAGTTAGGTTTAAGTAGTTCTAAGTTCTGAGTGACCGATGACCACAGATGTTAAGTCCCATAGTGCTCAGAGCCATTTGAACCATTTTTGAACAATAACATTCCTGAAATGGACTGGTCTGTCCAGAGTCGCGACCTGAACCCAATGGAACACGTTTTGGATGAATCAGAACGTCGGCTTTGCTACTGACCCTAACGCCCAACATCACTAACTCCTGTGGTTTCAGCTCTCGTGAAAAACATGGGTGCCATTCCTCCAAAGACATTCAGACGCTTCGCTGAAAGAGTCCCCAGTAGAATTAAAGCAGTCACAAAGGTGAAAAGTGAACACAATCTGTATTAATATACAGTAATAGGTGGGGATACTTTCAGTACATCTGAAATCCAGACAAAGTTGCAAATTCCACTTTTTTGTTTACTTGATGACTACTTTCAGGCCGGAACTCATTTTCAAATCATCCTACAGGACAGAAAACCAAATTTACACTCGTATAAAATACAAATATTACCACATTTTTAAGCGCACGCAAAAAAACTTATCATATCAAGATTTACGTATCATGTAGTGAAAATGGTATTTCCAAAACTACAAGAACCGTGTGAAGATAAATATATACGTATTATGATGTGCATATGAACACTTGCAGTGCATACAGGTAGCCGGTAGTCTACTCCTCCCGTTGCCGTAAGGAAATCTCGGGAAGTGGATGCCGTATCAGGATATACGAAACCTTTTGCATTTATTAGAATATTCTCCAATCATAAAAAATACAACAGTCAATACAACAACAGTACAAGTCAACAATGAAATTAATACTTTTAAAATCTTTACCAAAAACAGTCAAATACGCAAAATCACTGAACAGTAAACCACAGCAGCGCTACATATTACCCGTATAAGAAAGTTGTATGATGTAGCGGCACGCAGAAACACTAGCATTAAAGAAACAAACAATATGACATTAAAAAATCTTCAAAAATAGCATCACTTGATAAGCGTAAAAACTTAACCATAACGAACTTTACAACATTGTATGAAGATAAAACAGTTTTTTTCTGACATGTCCCATGTAAAAACAGACATTAAACAACAAAGTTGTGTTCACAAACAATTAAAACTGAAGATACAGAATAAACACACTCTTGAGTGTAAGGAACGGCATTTGGGTTGTAGAGGGAGGGGAAAGAAGAGATGGGGGAGAATGGTGGCTGAGAAACGGGGGGAAGAGGAGCATTAAGATGAAGAAGGACAAGAAAGAGGTCAAGTGGGCAAACACGGCAAGAATGTAAACAATATATAATCCGTAGTAGTAAAACAAGCTTATTGAAATTGGACCGGAAACCACTGTTTGACATTTTTATAATCTAACCAATAAGAACTACATAAGACTAACGGACTCGATATGTTACTTAAGAGTAATTGTACAGACAACATGTGCTAACAAAAAAAACGATACTTTTTTGTTTTTGAAAGATAAATTTGTGGTTTAATGTCAGTTTTTCATGAGCACATCCCAGAAAAAAATTGTTATCTTCATACATTTTTTTGAAGTTTGTACGCTTGTAAAGCGTTGCAAGTGATGTAGATATTTTGATCTCCAATTATTTGTTTTCTTGTAATATTAATGTAGTGGTTCACATTTAATGATTTCTGCATGCCGCCATTTTAAAATTAATAATTTTATTGTTGACTTGTATTGTTATTGCATCAAATTTTGTATTTTTGATGACTGGAGAATATTGTGATAAATGCAAAAGGTTTTCTTATCCTGACAGGGCGACCCCTTCCCAATGTTTCCTTACGGCCTTAGGAAGAGTAGACTGTTAGTTATTCGTATGTGCTGTACCTGTTCATTGTCATATCATAATACGTATATCTTGGTATGGTTCTTGTATTGTTGGAAATATTGTTTTGACTGTCTGGTACGTACGTATTGGAACAATACGTTTCTGGTTTGCGCTTAAAAATTTGGTAATACATGTATTGTACATGGCTGTAAATTTGGTTTTCTGTCTTGTAGGAAAATTTCAAAGTGGATCCCGGCCCGAAAGTAGTCATCAAGTAAACAAAAAAAAGTGAAATTTGCAACTTTGGCTATTTTTCCGTTGCACTGACTAAATAAAGTTACTGACAAGCAATTACTCCAGCATGCTGGAAGTTCGTCCGTATACTTTGATGAGATAACGTGTATAACAATCGCTGCCTCGCATCCAAAAAATGGATAATATTTAACTATAAAGGGATCACATCCATACTAAGTTCATAAGGTCAGGGGCTGGACAATAATATGGAAAAACCGCGAGAACTTCATGCTTGAACATAAATGCAAATACAAGCCTAGCCTGCAAGTTGTTCTGTTGTATCTGACCACGAACGGCTCCTGTTCAATGTCCCTAATACGTTGCAAAAGTCAACAAAGGACAGAACAGTGTCATGTGTAGTTGTGATTGCATCATGCCGGAGCATTGCTGGTGTTTGCGTGGAGACTGCTTCTGTCACTTTTAGAGCCAAATCGCTTAATATTCCAAGAGGCACCGTATAGAAAATTTACACCTCATACAAGGAAAGCAGAAAAATATCCTCCGCTAAGTGATAATGTGGACGAAAGTGTGTGTTGAGTGATCGTCGTGACTAACTGTCATTGAAGAGAATTGTGAAGAAAAATAAGTGGGCGACAGCTACAAACGTCACTGCAGAAATGAATGTCTCATTCGAGATCCCTATCAGCACCAACACAACACGAATGGATCTCCATGAGCAGGGAACTGGAGGGTAAGCTGGAATTCCAGAACCACTCATCGTGGATGCAAATGGCCATAACAATAAGACGTAGTGCTTAGGTGAAAGAACATGGAAAATGGAGTAATGAAAGAAAGTCTATTCGTCGGATGAGACTTGCTGCACACTGTTTCCAACTTCTGGACGAGTATACGTCCGAAGACTGAAACATGGTGAGGCATAGATGATGATTTGGGTAGTCACATCTTGGTATTCCATGGTTCCCACGGTTACTCTATAGGGTAGTATACTACCAAGATCTCGAGATCTCAGTGTTATTGAGGGTTCGTGATCTACTTTGGAGAGAAGGCTGCATGACCGCTATCCACCTCCATCATCGTTACGTGGATTTGCCACTATCTTGCAAGAAGAACAGCGCAAGATTCTCTTGAAAACTATGCCCGTCATTCCGGGACGACAGAAAGCTGTTTCGAAGGCCAGTGGGTTTACAATACAGAATTAGGCATGGTGATGTGTTGCGTTTTATATGTTTCCACATATTTGTGCACCGTCTGTTATAAACACCTGCAACTACGATCATTCCATAAATCTATGTTGGAAGTTCACAATAGCAGATGTAAGCTGCGACGCTTCCTGGATTAACCTAAATAACCACATACGGTAAACCCTGACACTCATCTTACAAGTAGCAAATCGGATCTGAACCGTATCATCTTCATCTTTGCCTAGGTGTGGTGTGTCCTCTTCCGGAGCCTTGGCTTTGCTCTGCCGCGATTGGTCCGTTTGCTTTAAAATTTCGGAGGACGCTGCGTTCTGGGAGAGACCTGCTGACGACGAGAGTATCGAGTGCTGCTGCCGGAGTGAGACGGGGAGTTTAGTTTCCGGTTGTGTGGCAGCGCAGTGTTGCGGGAAAGGTGGTATAACTTCCTGTGTACGCACGTGACTGCTACTCGGGACGGCAGCAGTCGTTCTGGACGGGCTGTGTGATAAGGAAGCTCGCCGTGGCAACTGTTGACACGGCGTGTCCGCGTTGCTATGGCGGAACTGGGGTGATTCACATAACTCGAGTTGGTGCTGGTTGCAACCTGTCGCCGAATGCTTATCTGCCTTCTGGACTAACGGTGACAATTTCTTGACTTGATGTGTCTCACTCAATTTCTGCCCGTGTCGTCGGGTGTGTTTTGCTCTAAGGTCGTGTGCCATGGTGTTTCGCAATTTTAGTAGGCTCAGGCGTGCTCGAAATCCCGATTCAGTGATCTGCTGTTATATTTTCAAGTGTAACTATCACTAGAGAAGAGTGTTAACTCTCTGTGCCTTAATAACTGAACCTAAAATATTATCTGTGGTTGAAATTTTATTCTGACCCAAGTGCAATAACGATCTTGTATTTTACAATTTGTTGAGTGGTATTATTATTTAGTACTGGCCATCACATTTACTAAGTCGAAGATTTACGAAGGCCAGTGGGCGTCATTAACAGTTCCTGCCTAGATGGGCGTTATATTTTGAACCATGTGTTTCCATGTTTAGTAATTTTTATTTTATGTGTTATAGAGAGTTGCTGTCATGCCCTATGTGGACGATTCGCCACGTTGGTGAAGTTTCTAGTTGTTCTGTTGGTCTGTGCCATATTGCTAAAGCAGGCAGTCCTAGCACAGCTGATTGTAAATTTTTCCTAGCGGTGAGGAGCACGGGCTGGTTTTAAGTGCTAACTCACTAACTTCAACCATTCTCAAATATTTATTACTACTGATATTCAGGCCCTTCAGGTCGGGTGGCGACGTCACTACCCCTTTATGGTTATTAATTTTATTTGTTAGCTTGTTTCATTAAAAAAAAACTTTGGTATATGAATTTGTCTTTTGGTCTTTACTGCTCCTTTGGACGAAGTAAGTTAACTGTTGGTTTGCAGTATTGTAGCATTATCAAATCAGCATTTGTGGTTATATTTGATTGGCCCTTCTGGCCAAATCATTAAAGTCATTCCTTTCAGTAACTTATTGTGTTGGTCAATAATTAATCAAAGGTTTTGGGTCCTTCAGACCGTGATTATCTCCTTATGTTAAATATTAAGGGTGTCATTCTGACATTACAGTTGTGAATGTTCAGCGGCCCTTCAGGCCTGGAGTTTAAAAAATTTTATTGTGTTTTGTGATTATTTATATATATAGTGAACAAGTGTTTTTTATTTCCCATACCACGACGTCTCAGGATCGCCAACTCTGTCTAGTGGGGAAAAAAACCACAGAAATCTGTATGAAGCACCATAAAAATATTTTTTTAATTTTTCATTTACTTTACATTCATTGTTTGCCCGTCACTGTTGTTACAATACATTTTTGAAACATGTTGAAAAATAAAACACACATATTTCTTGTTTTTCTTAAAGTGGCTAGTATAGCGTAAAGAGATAACAGATTTCGAAAACATTATCTAAATCCAATAAAATGCATATGTAAAAGTATAAATACTCGCTAAATGTGTGGCATACATTTCTTGTCTTTGAGAAAAAGATTGCTTCTGTAAATACATAAATAAAATTGGAATGTTAAACACTATCTAAAAAGACTGTGTTTCACTGTCTCTCTTCCTATGGTAAGTAAGATTACTCACCACGAGTAGGAGAGACGACTCGTGATTGTACTTTGGAACTGGTTCATTTAATTATGAAGAAAAAACTAGCCTTCTGGTTTACAACTGCCTTAAGTACGTTTCATTGCAATTTCAAGCCAATAGCAAAAATGAAGGAATCAGAATAGTAGTTAACCATTATCAACTAATATGATAACTGATACAAAAGTAGAACTTAAAGGAAATTGTTTCTGTATACTTATTTAAACAAACAAAGAATTTACAAAACAGGAACTATTGTTCTACTTTTTGTGCAACTGTAATTTTTGCTGCTTACCCTTTTCATTTATTCCACAAAGGGCACACACGTTGTTTAAATTGAACAGTCTTCATCCAAGTAACGTTTGTACATTGGATATGTTAGCAAGTGAACCTGGGATCTAGTTTTAGAATAAAGTTCCAGATATTCTACATATTCACCTTCATATAATTCCTCTCCATTAGCATCACACTGAAAAACTGATGATGACATATTCCAGTTCTCTGTGTGCCTTCTTGGAAACACCTGCACGTTTCCTTGACAACCTATATTCATTTCTGTGTTTTATGAGGACTTATTTAGCAAGACTCTCGTTGGCAGGATTTGTCAACTGTAATTTTTGCTGCTTACCCTTTTCATTTATTCCACAAAAGGCACACACGTTGTTTAAATTGAACAGTCTTCATCCAAGTAACGTTAGTACATTGGATATGTTAGCAAGTGAGCCTGGGATCGAGTTTTAGAATAAAGTTCCAGATATTCTACATATTCACCTTCATAGAATTCCTCTCCATTAGCATCACACTGAAAAACTGATGATGACATATTCCAGTTCTCTGTGTGTCTTCTTGGAAACACCTGCACGTTTCCTTGACAACCTATATTCATTTCTGTGTTTTATGAGGACTTATTTAGCAAGACTCTCGTTGGCAGGATTTGTCAACTGTAATTTTTGCTGCTTACCCTTTTCATTTATTCCACAAAAGGCACACACGTTGTTTAAATTGAACAGTCTTCATCCAAGTAACGTTAGTACATTGGATATGTTAGCAAGTGAGCCTGGGATCGAGTTTTAGAATAAAGTTCCAGATATTCTACATATTCACCTTCATAGAATTCCTCTCCATTAGCATCACACTGAAAAACTGATGATGACATATTCCAGTTCTCTGTGTGTCTTCTTGGAAACACCTGCACGTTTCCTTGACAACCTATATTCATTTCTGTGTTTTATGAGGACTTATTTAGCAAGACTCTCGTTGGCAGGATTTGTATTGTTATCCTCTTTGATTTTCTCTTTGGGAATGTAAACACTGTCCTTTATGTTAGCAACACTTTGTTTCCTTTTGGAACCAGGTGCTTTTAAATTTGAGGGAATAGATCAGGCAGTGCTCAGTCTTGGCTGGTGTTAACTGCACATTCTGGTTGGTACTAGAGACAGAGATTGGAAATAAGGATTAATTAACTAAAGACTCATTAGCAGAATTTGATGTGGTTGCATCTTGCTGAGGAGAAATGGGGTCAAGAAAATGAGATAAGGAACCTACATTAGGAGGAGCTATTATTTGTACCTGGTTGAGCAAACTGGAAACAGATAAATAAGATGAGGATGCTGTGTTTGGATACGAATGATCAGAATGGTTTTGGACGCAAGATAAAATAACTATAATCAGCGTCTATATTCCGCTGAAACCTGTAGCTCTAAATGCTGAAACGCCGGTTTGAACATTAGAAAATCTAACCCAATAATTTAATAATTCGTCAAAATTAGATTAGGGAGTTTCTTGATGCCGTTGTTCACACACGTAAACTTCTGGCAAGCGTCTTTCCAGTAATTCAGTAGTGGTTTGAAAGCAAAACGATCCAGTGGCTGAAGATGATATGTGGTACGACTCGGCAGGCAGTTTATACTGATGTCGTTATCATTGGCTCCTCCTCACAAATTGTCATTGTTCTTATGCGAAGCATGGCCTACAAAGATAAAATCTTTCCCTCAAGGCTTTCTGGGAATGAAATGGTTTAGTAACCAATCCATAAACAAGTCTGAGTTAATGTAGGCTGACTCAGGCCTCATTTAGATAGCTGTTCCTGGGGGGCGTCCCCGTTTGTTATTGTGATTTACTGTACTCGCCCATAATTATACATTAACGGGGCAACAAATGGCTTTCTGCATTACAGTAAACCAAAACAGTAACAGTCTCGCCTTTCTCTGACGATACGATATCGTATTTATGTGCCAATACCAGACAGTGACTTTCAATTAGAATGTCATTCCCCTGTACGAGAATTACATAACGTGTGTACGAGTACAGGTTACGACGCAGGAACAACGACATATGCACGTTTTGATCTGGTCGTGAGTCGTGCACAAATAGCCAAAGCGGGAACACTTGGTTCGATTCCCGGTCCAGCACAAATTTTCGCTTTCATTCCATTATACAGCTGATGTTTGTCAATATTAGTAACTGGGAATACATTTCACGCATTTCATAACGGCTGTAGTCGCTGCAGTGAGATGCAATATTCCTTCTGGCATGCAAACATGTCCGAAAGAATATTGCGTCATACTTGAGAACAACAAAGGCACAGCAATATCGTATCTGTACTTCTTCTCAAAAGGGATCTTAGCCAAGCTTTTCGCGTCATTTTCTCATATTTATTAAGTGCTGTTTCTAAGCATAGCAGGTCCAATACATTTTAGGCTATTTCCGTAACATCCCTTCTTGACGGGAGTTATCCTACAGCCTACAGCTGAAGAATATGTTTTATCACTTTCTTTTCGGTATCAGATCATAATTTTGATGGAGATGCGAGACTTCCTTTAGTGAAATTATTGTTTCTTATTCTAGTCCTTAGAGTTTTCTCGGGTGTATCGAACTGTTTCCTCCCTGGCCGCAAAGAAAGAGTTTTATTCGTTACGCTGTTGGCAGCATTTCTCAAATCACCTTCACTCCAAGTAGCTCGAATCGTTAACAGATTGCATATATTCTGCATGATGTATTTAACCTTTAAGCACAATGCAGGTGATTTGGACAAATTTGTACTGAATTGTAAGTGCGAAATTGCAGCTCAATAAATTGATATCCGTTTTAGGTACGGGTTTCCTCTCGTGCTGCCTTCACGCGTCAGCTGTCCTAAAACGGTAGTGAAGAAGCCACACCTTGCTTTGTCGATGTAAAAACTGAATAGCATTAAATGCTCCACACGTTACTACCATTAACTTATATATCGCTTTCATCATTGGGTTTCTCTTCAGTTCCTTTACATACCCATTATATGACGACACGTCGTCCATAAACAACCCTTTTCAATCTATCACAGGAATGTTCGATAGGGTTCATGTCTGGAGAACATGCTGGCCACTCTAGTCGAGCGATGTCGTTATCCTGCAGGAAGTAATTCGCAAGATGAGCACGATGGGGCTGCGAATTGTCGTCCATGAAGACGAATGCCTCGCCAATATGCTGCCGATATGGTTGCACTATCTGTCGGAGGATGGCATTCTCGTATCGTACAGCCGTTACGGTGCCCTCCATAACCACCAGCTGCGTACGTCGGCCCCACATAATGCCACCCCAAACCAGCAGGAAACGTCCACCTTGCTGCACTCTCTGGACAGTGTATCTATGGCGTTCAGCCTGACCGGGTTACCTCCAAACAAGTCTCCGACTATTGCCTGGTGGAAGGCATATGCGACACTCATCGGTAAAGAGAACGTGATGCCATTGCTGAGCGGTCCATTCGGCACGTTGCTGGGTCCATTTGTACCTTGCTGCATGGTGTCGTGGTTGCAAAGATGGACCTCGCCAGGGACGCCAGGAGTGAAGCTGCACATCATGCAGCCTATTGCGCACAGTTTGAGTCGTAACACGACGTCCTGTGGCTGCACGAAAAGCATTATTCAACATGGTGGCGTTGCTGTCAGGATTCCTCCGAGCCATAATCCATAGGTAGCGGTCATCCACTGCAGTACTAGCCATTGGGCGGCCTGAGCAAGGCATGTCATCGACAGTTCCTGTCTGTCTGTATCTCCTCTATGTCCGAACGACATCGCTTTGGTTAACTCCGAGACGCCTGGACACTTCCCTTGCTGAGAGCCTTTCCTGGCACAAAGTAACAATGCGGACGCAATCGAACCGTGATATTGACTGTCTAGGCATGGTTGAACTATAGACAACACGAGCCGTGTACCTCCTTCCTGGTGGAATCACTGGAGCTGATCGGCTGTCTGATCCCCTCCGTCTAATAGGCGCAGCTCATGCATGGTTGTTTACATATTTGTGCGGGTTTAGTGGCATCTGTGAACAGTCACAAGGACTGTGTCTGTTATACAACATCCACAGTCAACGTCTGTCTTCAGGAATTCTGTCAGCCATGCATAAACACCTACCCACCTCCCCAGGGGTCGTAACCCCTGCAACCCATAGATTGATAATAAATAATAGAAAACAAATAATTTACAGATTTAAAAGATAAGTTTCTACATAAGGTAGATGTAGACTTTTTTAAAAAAAAATCTCACGAGATAGATGAGGATGCTTCGCAACTTTATACTAAACAATAAAATAAAAAGTAATAGATAAAGTCAAAAACTGAACGATATATAATAAGAGAATCAACAGAGAGCATCAAAAACAGGCCCAGAGAGCATCCCAGAGTGCCCCATAGAGCATCCCAGAGAGCATCCCAGAGTGCCCCTGAGAGCTAAAACACTAAGAAGAATCGCTTCTCGGCTTTTGGCAATATCAATGTGTAGTAGTGTTTAATATATAAGAAACACACAATATGCCTGTCCCCGGTCGCGTTTCCCACGCACCGAATATCCTCGCTCAACTGACTGGGGCAGTTCCCTTTCCTGATGCCGTCCATCTACTTGGCTGCATCTTATTCTACATTATTTTACATTTTAACATATTTAAATTATCAAACCTTGAGCACTTTCACGTTCTAAATAACGTAACAATAATATCCATTGCATAATAAACGTTAAATCTTTTGCATAAAACTAATACGATTTCCTTTTTAGCTTTGAATGCCACGGCCAGTAGCCTTGCACCAATGTTCTTTCTGATAAATAAATAAAGAACAAAAGTAACTATTATGCAATAAACTTTACAACACATATTCTGCTACACAATGATTCAATAAGGCGTGATTCTGTCATCGTTGAGTGTATTTTGTGTGGAGGAAATGATGATCTGATACATAACTGTAAATACTGATGCAAAACTATTTTTGATGCGTGTAATAGTAATGACAGCAGCAGTAGTAGTAACAGTAAGAGAGAACTACAAATAATGAGTGAAAGAGAGTAAATGGAAAGAAGAATAGAAAGAAAAAGAGAAATTAAGAATGCATTATTATGTCATTATAAGGACGTGGCGATAAGTACCACGATAGCTTATGTATTATATAGTTTCAATGACTAACGTACTTTTCATCCAGGATCCTTTTCACACTATCCTCGGAAATATTTTGATACGGAAGCAATTCGACGGTGTACTGGACTATTTCTCGTTCCACCATCTCTGTGGTATGTTAGATACTCAAGACCTAGTCTCCATTTGAAACTCGGCCTTGGATACAACGACTACACATCTTGGAAAAACAAAAAGGTAAGCTGAAAGTCTAGATCTATTTCCCTTCATTTCTATCGTATTATCGAGTATTACTATTTCCCCACGGCATGGCATAATCTTCTTCCCTGGGCACGCATCTATTGTTCAGCATGTTGCGAGCTAACATCCCAAAGATATTCGGAGTCACATGCGGTTCCTCCTTGTCGAAATGTCTTGGCTCACACTCGTCTAGGTGTTGAACCGCACGTGTCGCATTACACGCTCTAAATTACTCACTTGTGACCCTTTGGTTAAAGAGAGCAACCTAACAGCGAAAGTGGTCGTATTTATGTTTACTGTTACACTCGAGCGCATATCCATTTGACACAGTTCGATCCTTTACGATCTCGTCGCGAATTACAAGTTCAATACTCCATTTCGTTAACTATGCAAAAAGTTCACACCAGGCGCGCTGCTACTCACCGCTCAGAGACTAGGGCCCGCTATACCACACAACGCGAAATTTTCTAAGTCGTTTCACTTCCTAGCTGTCTAAGACCGACCGTCCGCTTTCGGTCTCAATCCGAACTGTACCCTTTGGTGTCTCCAGCCAAACTGTCCGCTTTCGAGTATGCACCAGCACTCTCCCTCTGCCCGTCCCCGGTCGCGTTTCCCACGCACCGAATATCCTCGCTCAACTGACTGGGGCAGTTCCCTTTCCTGATGCCGTTCATCTACTTGGCTGCATCTTATTCTACATTATTTTACATTTTAACATATTTAAATTATCAAACCTTGAGCACTTTCACGTTCTAAATAACGTAACAATAATATCCATTGCATAATAAACGTTAAATCTTTTGCATAAAACTAATACGATTTCCTTTTTAGCTTTGAATGCCACGGCCAGTAGCCTTGCACCAATGTGCTTTCTGATAAATAAATAAATTAAGAACAAAAGTAACTATTATGCAATAAACTTTACAACACATATTCTGTTACACAATGATTCAATAAGGCGTGATTCTGTCATCGTTGAGTGTATTTTGTGTGGAGGAAATGATGATCTGATGCATAACTGTAAATACTGATAATTTAAATTTACTATATAGTTTAAATAAATGAAGTTACAGAGTTGATATTTACAACATTTGTCATTTTAATGATACTCAGATATATGAAATATCGATCGCCAAGATCGACCAAAGCGTTCGGATTTTAGTATTCAGATATTTGGTACAAAAATTCTTAATTTCAGTTTAACAGTTAATCCTAAACTATTATAGATATGATCAATATTCAAGTTTTATTGGGATAACCACGAAGTTTTATGGAGGATGGCAGATTAAAATTATTGTAGCTTGATTCCCTGCATTACCACAAAATTAAATACTTTCCATTAATGCTTCCCTTTATGGCCGATCTTAGGTCAGCAATGTTTAACACTGCTACGTCTCTTTGGCCACAAACACCTTCTACTGGGTTTTCCTACGACATAGGTTCTCGTCTGTCTTACTCGCACACTACAGCGCTTAGGCCTCAATAGACGCCTGTAAGTTTCCCTATTTCGAGGTGAATCTGCGCCCTTTGTGGCACGCGGTCCTGGACGACAGAGTTCGTTTCACAATTTCTGTCTGCTGACTCTTTCGGCCATATACTTAAATGAGAGCGAAAGGCCTGTTAACTCACAATGTTTTACTTTGCCTGTATGTGAGAAGACTGACACTATTTCTTTCAAGAAGCTAAATTTCGCAACACGTGTTTGACTGGAGTGTCCACAAGTTGCTGTATCCCTCCCACCAGCAAAGACTAACAGGACATTCCAGCCAGAGGCAAAACAACCACATATGGGCTGATGTTTGCTATGGGTTCTATATAAATAATGCGGTTATGGGATATGTCCTGATAGGTAGTGCACAATATCAGAGTTTGGCTCAATGTTCATCGTTTGCAGCTTCTCCCTGAAATTTTGGATGACGCAGTATGTCCGAGTTTCGGTAGAAGAAGAGTGCCCTCTCTCCCGACACACATCCATAATACGCTCGGAATGTGATTATCATCCTTCATCCCAAGTATTCCATTTACTTTCCGTGGCCTGTTTCTCTTCGTCGAGTAATTGGCTGCCTTTCTCCAACGTGGGCACCCCTAACACTGCCGGCAATGCTGTAGTAGTTATTGTGCCAAATGTACCCAAGCAGAAAGTAGAGCTACATTCTGCACCCGCCCGTTGATGGTTTCTCTGTCATTAGCCTCAATCTGTGCGTCCATATATCACCGTAACTCTCTCTGGCCGACTGTCTGACATCAGGATATAAATTTTAATTTGTTGGAGTAAAAACGAATCCTTGCAGTACAATATGTAATGGAAAAACAGAGGCCTTGTACAATGTTAATAAGAATTGTTCATAATATCCAAACCTTTCGAGGATGCTGAATATAGTGGGAATGAAAATTTAGTTTCTCATCACGTTGTCTGACTCCGAAAGCCGAAGTCCATCTTTAAGTGATAAATATAGTCACAGGTCATATGTCACGCTGGATTCTAGTTACAGAGGATCACCAAGAGCTTAGAAAAGAGGGGAAGAGGACTCACAATACAATTGTCAGAAAGTTGAACTACTAAAGAATAGCGCTCAATAATTCATGAATTAGCTGGACTCGATTAATTTAAATCATGGCGAATGACGTTACCAACAGAACGGAAAACCCGCAAAGGGAGTAACAAGGAGATATACTTTGTAATCAAAACTATCCGACCACGTGGCTGAAAATGACTTACAAGTTCGTGGCGCCCTCTATCGGTAATGCTGGAATTCAATATGGTGCTGGCCCACCCTTAGCCTTGATGACAGCTTGCACTCTCGCAGGCATACGTCCAATCAGGTGCTGAAAGGTTTCTTGGGGAATGGCAGACCATTCTTCACGGAGTGCTGCACTAAGGAGAGGTATCGATATTGGTGGGTGAGGCCTGGCACGAAGTCGGCGTTCCAAAATATCCCAAAGGTGTTCTGTAGGATCCAGGTCAGGGCTCTGTGCAGGCCAGTCCATTACAGGGATTTAATTGTCGTGTAACCTCTCCGCCACAGGCCGTGCATTATGAACAGATGCTCGATCGTGTTGAAAGATGCAGTTGCCATCCCCGAATTTGTCTTCAACAGTGGGAAGCAAGAAGGTACTTGAAACATCAATGTAGGCCTGTGCTGTGATAGTGCCACGCAAAACAACAAGGGGTGCCCCCTCCATGAAAAACACGACCACACCATAACACCACCGCCTCTGAATTTTGCTGTTGGCACTACGCACGCTGGCAGATGACGTTCATCCGGCATTTACCATACTCACACCCTGCCATCGGATCGCCACAGTGTGTACCATAATTCGTCACCCCACGCAAAGATTTTCCGCTGTTCAATCGTACAGTGTTTACGCTACTTACACCAAGCGAGACGTCGTATCCGCTCTACCATGAAATCCAAGTTTTCTCACCTCCCTCCTAACCGCCATAGTACTTGCCGTGGATCCTGATGCAGTTTCAATTTCTGTGTGATGATTTTCATAAATGTCTGCCTATTACACATTAGGGCCCTCTTCAAGTGTCGGCGTCTCTGTCAGTGAACAGACGAGGTCGGCCTGTACGCTTTTGTGCTGTACGTGTCCCTTCGCGTTTCCACTTAACCATCACATCGGAAATAGTGGAACTAGTGGAGATAAGGAGTGTGGAAATCTTGCGTTCAGATGTTTGACACAAGTGACACCCAGTCACCTGACCACGTTCGAAGCCGGTGAGTTCCGCGGAGCGCCCCATTCTGCTCTCTCACGATGTCTAATGACTACTGATTTCGCTGATATGGAGTACCTGGCAGTAGGTGGCAGCAGAATGCACCTAATATGAAAAACGTATGTTTTTGGGGGCGTCCGGATACTTTTGATCACATATTGTAGACAGATAGATAGGCAGAGAGAAAGAGAGAGAGAGAGGGAGAGAGAGAGAGAGTGTGTGACAAATGTGGAGAGTTGTAACAAGACTTTGGATTTGAGGAGAATCATTAAAATGTCCTCCAATAGGAATTAAGCTGTGTACCAGAGAACAGAGCCAAGTATGAACTGTTCGGAAATTCCGTCTGTCGTTTGTGAGCCTCCGTCGGGGAGGGACACAGGCAGAGAAGCGTAACTACAGGCATGTTGGGAGCTCCCTTCAGTTCCAGAGTTACCGTCATCTCACTAAGCCGAGTCCCTTTGGAGATGCGCTTCAGTATGGAACCGCGCGACTGCTACGGTCGCAGGTTCGAATCCTGCCTAGGGCATGGATGTGTGTGATGTCCTTAGGTTAGTTAGGTTTAATTAGTTCTAAGTTCTAGGCGACTGGTGACCACAGCAGTTAAGTCCTACAGTGCTCAGAGCCATTTGAACCATTTTTTATAGCGTCACCTGTTTGTCGGCAGTGAGAATGCTACCCACGGTAAACGATCGCGAGCAGGGACGCATTGAGTAACAACCAGTACCCACCATCCCCGGTCCAGTCACTGTTTCATCATAGAATGTTATACCAGGTTCGTAAAGCAGTATGGAATAAAAACAGTTTGGAAAAATTTCTTCAGTTCTTTAGATATTAGGCTCAGTCTAACTGCTCACCACGCACAACTACAACAGTAATAAGTAACTGCTACTCCATAGACACTAATTACCTGTAATACACAAAAATAGTACGCACTGACCTAGCCAACCAACTTAAAAAAAGGCTGAGAAGAATATGAAAATACCAAGTGGACTCCAGCACAAATAACATACCGGAGAAGGAACAACACACTGCAGAGAAACATATCTGCATGCAATGGAAGTGCAGTGAAATTCCGGAATATATCCGATAGAATGCGAATTATTGAAATACAGTGCGTAGGAGAGACCTGAAGATTCTTCTACACTTTCATAATTTCTCGAAAGAGGATTGGGCTTATACTAAGACGAAGCTAAACCCAAATTACTCATTTCTGCTGACGTTTTATAACTTTTGAAGTGTATTAAGACACACTTTTAGGTTTTTGAATTTATCCTCAGCGTAAAATAACGTTATCTCAGTTTTCGTACACCCAGTGCAAGCTTATTATTAACATATTCCATTTTATCGGCTGACGAACCAACTCTACCTAGGCTCCACGACGTTTATGTAACATGGTGCCAACCATTGTGATAAACTGAAATTGGTGTCTTCCTCTCTTATTTAGCACTGAGTATGACTATAGAAGTTGATTGTGCTGTTCCAGTGATCGGATGCAATGAGTAGCCTGCTTTGGTTGGCGAGTTTCGGCTAATGCAACTGGATATAGACTATTTCTAGTTCAGATATTGAAATTGGACACCTACAACCACTGTTATGACTGAGATGACGACTTACAGAATCGTACACATAGCCTACTGGAATTTTACATCCACAGACAACAGCAGACCGTATCTTCAGAGTTGCTAGTGTCAATACTGAAAGTTAAAAACGTTTAAACTATGCCATTCGGCAATTAATCCTACGGTGCCTTAAAATCAACGAGTCAGTGCATTTGAAATAACGTTAAGCGATTGTTCAAATGCGGATACATATAATTACCTTTTGGGTGGGATTAACGATTCGTCATGTAATAAAAGGTAATAAACTATCCACCAAGCGTAGCTCTTAAATTCCTTTGACAACGTAGTTCAGGAAAGACGACAAGAGATTAAGATTTGAATTTTGTCATGATCGATGATATAACTGGATGGTCATCGTTCACCACCATCAGAGCTTTGGTTTCCGCTATTAGGTGAAGGCCTACTCCACGACTTATGGTCTCCATCGACACGCTAGCTTTCAACTTCGGAGTAGTTTCTGACATCATCTGGATCTTAGTGCACAAAGTGTAGATGAGATATAGGCAGCGGTCGCCATACGCACCTTGGTTCAATGGCTATGTTACCCTGCATGACTAGTATTTCTAGGCAGTCGTGCTGCGCTAGGGCAACCCCTGGGGATGTAGCCCATCCTGGCGTGGCTGTAGATAGGGCGGGCTGGCAGACTGCCTCAGCGTATGGTGGACACTCGGTAGGCTGGTGGCTTAGGGCCTCAGTACTAGTCTCGACCCACCGATGCTGCAGCTGGAGCCCAAGGCAGGACTGTCAGGATGATGGTTGAGCAATGGCGGCCCACAATGGAAGTCTACACTGCAGCTGACGACGCCAACTTGTTGAGTCGCCAACTCTATAAACAATGGTTCAAATAGCTCTGAGCACTATGGGACTTAACTTCTAAGGTCATCAGTCCCCTAGAACTTAGAACTAATTAAACCTAACTAACCTAAGGACATCACACACATCCATGCTCGAGGCAGGATTCGAACCTGCGACCGGAGCGGTCGCGCGGTTCCAGACTGTAGCGCCTAGAACCACTCGGCCACCCTGGCCGGCGCCAACTCTATGCAGCAGGTGGGCTTGTTGTTGGACGGATGTCCTTAGGTGTCATGAACATCAATTTTCGCAGTGCCAACAAAGTTGACTGGTTTATGGTAATAGCATTTGTTGTTGTTGTGCACGAAGATAGGTGGGACGGTGAAATGCTATGTCAGTTGGTTACGGCAAGCAGCGTGATTACGGTTATGAGCCATTGCCTTTGCTCATGCTGTTACATATATGTCCTAACAACTGCAACCTATTGCAGTTATCCAACTCACATGAAGGTTCCCAAACTCTCCTGTCCATCCCTAAGTGAATTATTACTTACCTTTCAATTCCTCAAATTAGCTATTGCTATTGTCATATGCACAACATATTTTTATGAAATATACTCTCCAGTACTTTCCACAGTCAAAGTACTTACCTACAAACACCAGGAAGACCATCACCAGCATCAGCACCGTCACTGAGAAAGAGGTACACAATTACAGGCATCATGTGTGGCCTCACTCTTTCATCGTTTTCTCATTTATTTTAATACTCTTTTCTGGTTATAAAGCAACACCCTAAAAACAGAAACTTGCCCACCCCCATGTCACCTTCCATTGCCGAATGTATACAAGAAATAGAAAATTTACAAATGAATGTATGTTACTATTGTGTATACTTCAATACTACAGATTCTTGTAGAGTTTATCAGGATAACGCAAAATTCAGCGCTGAAAGAGAACTCAAGTTAGTTATTGTATACAAAGAAAATTATTCTCGCCAAAACCAGGGGAGGGTTTACTCAAGTTAGTTATTGTATACAAATAAAATTATTCTCGCCAAAACCAGAGGAGGGTTTCAGGTCCTTAATTTGGGAAAATGAAGAAGAAATACTGAATATGGGATTCACATTCGTTTTTCACTTGACACTGTACTGTGTCTCTCCAGTGCAGATTACCCTAAAAACGCAACCGTCTAAGTGACAGAATATCCACACGTGAAGCTGCTAAGCTAGAAGAAACACAACTGGCTTGAATCGGCGGCCACCTTAACTTGGCGACTCGGAAACCGCAGGCTATCCTCCAGCACACATGGCGCGGCCGTCCTCTGTAGATGGCCGCCGTACCCAGTTCGCTGGCTGCTAGCATCGTTGGTTTCGCGTCCTCCATTGCCATGGTATTATCGGCAGATGCGGATACCAAATTCATTATATTTGGAGTGTGAGCCTGAGTATCTACATTTCTTTGAATCTTTCACACCTAGCACACTATCTACGCACCTAGGACAAGAGAATAGCTTTCCTTGACATTGTTCCACGTTCTCTCTAGTATGTTCACGTGTTTTCCTTGTAGGTGGGCTATTTCATTGTGCTGATGTGCTATCTTCACTTTTAATAGGAAACATAATAGTTTGAGTCTACTAAGAGCCATTACATGATGTCCTATGCCACAATAGTTTTCATGTAAGTGTGTGATTTATCAGATTACATGCAGCCTGCCTCCGTGACCTCGGGGAAGCGTTGTCATCTCACAAATCCCATGTCGCACATCCAAATCTATCGGCATTGGGTGTCATTATTCTGTATGTCCTCTGGGAGAGTTAAATGAAGATCGTCGATATCATCAGGTTTTAATGTAGTATCAGGTGTATATTTCAAACATGCTAAACATGCTGCACGCACATAGAATTTAACACAGGCTTGTCACCAATACCTTTGAACTAGATGTGTGCCTGAGGTTACAACAAACAATTTTTCACAAAACAATAGTAGTTTGTGAGGCAATATAGCAGCTTTAATTACTGGTCAGCTAAGGCGAAACGTCTGTCGTCATGACGTTAGAGGACCAGGTGACGTCACAGGTTTCCCTTGTAGTTCAGTTGTCCTCGGATTCACGTGTCACAGGTTCTACATCAACATCTACATCATACTCCAAAGGCCACTAAACAGTGTGTGGCGGAGGGTGCTTCTAGAACCACTAAGAGGTCCCTCCTCCCCTGTCCCACTCGCAAATAGTGTGGTACTCCTCTGTATTAGCGCTAATTTCTCGAATTATCTCGTCCTGGGGGCAGTATGCGAGAAGCGTGTGGCACTCCGTCATCAGGCCACAAGTGGCCCATCGGGACCATCCGACCGCCGTGTCATCCTCAGATGAGGATGCGGATAGGAGGGGCATATGGTCAGCACACCGCTCTCCCGGTCGTTACGATGGTTTTCGTTGAGTGCCGGCCACGCCCGACAGCGCTTAACTTCGGTGATCTGACGGGAACCGGTGTATCCCACTGCGGCAAGGCCGTTGCCTGAAAAGCGTGTGGGACGAAGTAATATTTTGTACGACACCTCGCGTAAAGGGATACCTCGAAATTTCAGTAGGGAACCTCTCCCTGATGCACAGCGCCTCTCTTGCAACTTCTGCCACTGGAGATTGTTGCGTATTTCTATGACGCTCTCGTGCCGACTGAACGATCTCGTGATGAAATGCGCCGCTGTTAGTTGGATCTTCTCAGTCTCTTCTAACAGTCCTAGCTGGTAAGGATCCCAGGTAAATGATCAATACTCAAGAACAGTTCGAACCTGTGGTGTCACCGCCAGACACCACACTTGCTAAGTGGTAGCTTTAAATCGGCCGCGGTCCATTAGTACATGTCGGACCCGCGTGTCGCCACTGTCAGTGATCGCAGACCGAGCGCCACCACACGGCAGGTCTCGAGCGACGGACTAGCACTCGCCCCAGTTGTACGGACGACTTAGCTAGCGATGCACACTGACGAAGCCTCGCTCATTTGCAGAGCAGATAGTTAGAATAGCCTTCAGCTAAGTCAATGGCTACGACCTAGCAAGGCGCCATTAGCATTACATAGCTTGTATCTAAAGAGTCTCACTTGTATCGTCAAGAGCGATGTACCACAAGGACGGATTAAAGTTAAATATTCCAGGAGCTACGTACTTTTCTTTATAGCATTCATTACGTATCCTGTTTCAGACCTATCTACTAGCCTGCCTGAGTTAACGCGTGCCTTTCGGCTACTTCCGAGTGGCGTGGCTGTCTTGTTACGCCACAACAGAACCAGCGCCTTGTACGCCACTTCGTTCGTTGATGAGTTAATTTCCGTAAGATTGTTCCTATGAATCTCAGTCTCTCATCTGACTTTCCTACTGTTTGTTCTATGTGGTCATCCCACGTAAGATCGCTCTGGATTGTTACTCCTAGACATTTTACGGTAGATACTGTTTCCATCAATTTGTCATCAATAGTGTAACTGTGCAGTAGTGCATTTTCCCTGTGTAAAGGAAATATGCTACTTTACTTAACTCAGGGTCAATTGTCAGGGCCTGCACCTTTCATCAATCATCTGCAAGTAGTTCTGAAAATCAAACCTGTCTTATGGCTTTGCTGGTTTCTTATAGACAACCGCATCATCGGCGAACAGTCTTAAATCACACCCGATGATTTCTACTAGATCATTTATATGCACTGTAAATAGTAATTGTCCTAGCACACTTTCCAGGGGTACTCCGTAAATTAAATTTGCATCTGTCGATTTTGTTCCGTTAAGAGCGAACGTGTTGAGGTCTGTCTGCAAGGAATTCTTGAATCTAGTCATAAATCTGGTCCAATATTTCATAAAATAGTTCTTTTTCACTAAACGCTAGTGCGGGACGGTGTGAAATGCCTTCCTGAAGTCAAGGAACATGGTATCAACCTCAGTGCTATGGTTTTCATGGAGGAATAGAGCGAGCTGAGTTTCGAAAGATTTCTGTTTGCGGAATGCATTGTGATTTTTATAGCGGAGATTTTCTTTCGCCAATAACGTCACAATTTCTGAACATTAAACATGCTCCATGATTCTACAGTAAATTGACGTCAACGATATACGCCTATAATTATATACACCTGTCCTACGGCCCTTCGTGAAAACAGGAATGACCTGTGCTGTTACCCAGTCGCTAGGTACTTCATTGCTCCAGCGATCTACGATTAACTGCTGCTAGACGGGGAGCAAATTCTTTCGCATAATCTTTGTAGAATCCTACAGGTACTTCATCTGGTCATGCTGCCTTTACACTACAACGCGATTGAAGTTGCTTTTCCACCCCGCGATCGGATATCTCAATATCTGCCATTTCGTACGATGATTGAAAGGAGCGAATTGTTACGATCCTCCGCCATTGCGGAGGACCGAATTCAGTATTTCGGCCTTCTTTCTGTTATCCTCCGTTTCGGTGCCAGTATGGTCACTCAGTGAGTCAACAGAGAAATTCGAGCCGCTTACTGATTTTGGGTATGACCAAAACCTCTTACAGTTATTAGTCACATCGGTTGACAAAATTTTACTTTCAAAGTCACTGAATGTTTGTCTCATGGCTCTCCTTACGTACATTTTTGCTTCATTAAGCTTTTGTTTGTTAGCTAGGTTCAGAGTGCTCTTGAATCTGTGCTGACGATCTCTTTGTTTACGTCGAAGTTTGCCAGCACGGCTGTTAATCCAGGGTGGGTCTTTCCCGTCCCGTAAGACCTTGCACGGAATATACTTGTCTAAGGCAGATTGCACAATGATTTTATTTTTTGTTAGTTTTGCTCCACATATTCGTCCTCAACACTGAATATTTAGAGCTGACTGTTCTTATACTCGGCAATTTTTGTACTGAAACTCTTGCTAATCAAAGCTATTTTCCTTGCTCTCCTAACATTCCTTATAAAACCTGTGATCATTGTTGCTATCACAGCTTCATGATCACTGATACCTTCCCCTACGTTAACTAATACGAGAAGTTCAGGTTTGTTTCTTGCTAGGAGATTTAAGGCGTTATCTTCACGATTTGGTTCTCTAATTACCTGCTAGGAGTAATTGGTTGTTGGTTGTTTGTTTGTGGGAAGAGACCAAACTGCGAGGTCATCGGCCTCATCGGATCAGGGAAGGACGGGGAAGGAAGTTGGCCGTGCACTTTCAGAGGAACCATCCCGGCATTTGCCTGGAGAGATTTAGGGAAATCACGGAAAACCTAAATCAGGATGGCCGGACGCGGGATTGAACCGTCGTCCTCCCGAATGCGAGTCCAGTGTGCTAACCACTGCGCTAGGAGTAATTCTAGGGCAACATATTCAGAATAATTCTAGACGAACCCCTGTCTCTGGCACCAGTTGTGATAGTATCATTCTCCTAATCTGTAACTGCTAAACTTAATTCACTCCCTACTGCAACGGTATAATCAGGATAATTATCATCGTTGTTCTGCAAGTTTTCTCTGAAACGCTCTACCATTACAGCCCCTAACCCAGGCGGCCTATAAAGACATCCGGTTACCAGTTTTGATCTACCTTTGATGTTTAAATTGACTCACATTAATTCGCATTCGGAATTCGTGATAATCTCGCTTAATATTATCGAATTCATTGCTATAATAAACACGTGGCGACAGCTGGCGGCTAGTCTATCCTTAATATAAAAATTCCAATCTGAACTTCTGGTCCCAACCAACCAATTTTCCCAATACTATTTGGGAATTATAACATTCAGCAAACTATACTAATTCTGAGGCATTTCCATGGATGTTCCTGGAGATTACTCAAAATGGTTCAAATGGCTCTGAGCACTATGGGACTTAACATATTTGGTCATCAGTCCCCTAGAACTTAGAACTACTTAAACCTAACTAACCTAAGGACATCACACACATCCATGTCCGAGGCAGGATTCGAACCTGCGACCATAGCGGTCGCGCGGGTCCAAACTGTAGCGCCTAGGCCCGAGGCAGGATTCGAACCTGCGACCATAGCGGTCGCGCGGGTCCAAACTGTAGCGCCTAGAACCGCTCGGCCACCGCGGTCGGCCGAAAGTTAGTGCAGGAAATATCTACATTATGTGTAAAGCACTGATGTAAACTAACACTGTGACGCAGCTGTTCACACGGCTGATTGTCTGACTCGGATATGCGCTAAAATTAACGCAAAAACTTAAATTAGTGAACACGAGTGTGCACAGTAAAATACATAAATACAATTCACTTCCTCGCAGAAATACGTGAGAAATATCAACTTAAGTACTGTGTATCACGCCAAGTGGTAGGGCTACATGCGTCCTCTCTGTTCCGTGACTGCGTCTACCGTATGCAACGGTCACGAGACTTAAACAGAGTCGCGTGAGGCATGTCTAAATGCGTCGTATCGCTCACACGGTTATGCACTAAAATCGACACAATGAACTTAAGAGTTACTTAATAAACAATAGTCTACAAAGTAAAATACACAAGTACAATTCACTTTTCCGTGGTTTAATTACTGGACACCACACGTTTTACTAATTCTTCCTCGTATCACGCCCGCATCTCGTGGTCGTGCGGTAGCGTTCTCGCTTCCCACGCCCGGGTTCCCGGGTTCGATTCCCGGCGGGGTCAGGGATTTTCTCTGCCTCGTGATGGCTGGGTGTTGTGTGCTGTCCTTAGGTTAGTTAGGTTTAAGTAGTTCTAAGTTCTAGGGGACTGATGACCATAGCTGTTAAGTCCCATAGTGCTCAGAGCCATTTGAACCTCGTATCACATTTTCTAATATTCAGTTGATGGTAAACAAGTGTCTCACGTTGTACTACTGCTACGTCACGGGTAAGAGTCACAAAAGCAGTCTATGCGAGAATACATACATTTTTATTCGTCAATATCACACATATTTACGCTAGAAGTTTCGGTTCGATTCACAGAGGCGAGATAGCACTCCATTTAAACACGTTTTACAAATCTTTTTTCAAGTATTAAATGTTATGTTTACTACATGGTCTGGGAGCGATAATGTAGCTCAATGACTTTAGTGCATGGACTGACTCGACTACGCTATTAATGGCCCTGAAATCGATGAAGTATCATAGTTCTATTTTCTACCAAATACATTGTAAGACACGACGTATTGTTTGTTCTGCTCTTTTTTTTTTAATTCGTGTCTCAAAATGAATTGTAGTAGTTTCTGCCGCGATGATTATAGATATGAAAGAGGAGAATTATCGAATTCAAATATTTTGCTTTGGAGGAAAGACAATATTTAAAACTTAGGATTTCTCAGTTTTGAACTTCAAAATCGTATCAGTCGTACGCTGAAGTTCGTGGAAATACATCGCTTCAGCTAGGGAGGAAAAGAATGTTGCATCGCCGCGCTCCCGAGAGAAATACAAAGACAGGAAATGCAGCAGTGTATTCTGTTCGTGTAGCCCATGTTTATTGAGTTATTTTTAGTCTGAAAAAAAAATCTTTCACAAACCAAAAGAAATTACGTATGCTACTTCTTGACGGAGACTGCAGGGGGAATATGAACAGGACAGTTGGGTTTTATGCGCAAAGGAAGCTTGACGGATAGTGTCCAACAGTCATGAAAATTTTGATAATGGGCAAACAATTGTTACTGGTAGGTACTGATCTGTTACACAAAGGCTAAGTGGTAAACCTACAGTACACAGAAGTAAATAAATACGTGATCTAACAGCGTTAAAGAGAAAGAAGTTGTGAGTGCCTCTTGAATAAGTTAGTTCAGTGTTATTCGTATTTTGGACGAAAAAAGATTATGTCCATATCACGTGCCACTTTCACCAGCAGCTTGACTTGCGGGAATACAAAAAACAAATGAAATTGTGTTATGATGGGAACTCAGGTCAACAAATTCTTTCTTCAATGCATTAAAACTTTTCCTTATTGATGAACATTTAGAAATTGTCGAAATATGATTAAAACATAGATACTGTATCAGTTTTCTGACAATCTAAATTGCCTGAGACAGGCCGAACATCTGACGCGGTGGCATATAATCATTACGCGTGTAATTAAGTTCCATTTAGGGCCCAAACCGACCAACTATTTTTTAAAATTTCTCTACTCTTGATTACGAAAACCTCACTAACATACATATTTTCTGTGGCCAAAAATTTAACTCCATTCATTATGTCTAGCCCTATCAGGGGACAATACTTACCATGGCAACTGAGTATTTCGTTACAGCTTGCGGAGGTCAAAGTGACTAAATCTAATTTTCTTACCTCTATTTTCATAGTGTTTGCTTTTTCGGTTTTAATCTGATTATAACATTCGCCCCGTTAATACTGATTTTAGTGTTCGCCCAATTTCATATCGCTTTTAATAGTACCCCTAAATACTTTACGTAAAGCTAATATCATCAGTTGCGTATTATAAAAGAATCGTTTACGTGTATAACTTCGGTTAGCATGATTTCCGTAACAACAGATTGTTTTGTATGTACGGTTAGAAACACAAGGAGCAGCTATATCCTTGAAATAGCATATAACAAACAACGCAAAAAAGCACAAGCATATTCCTACTTATTCAGATTCATGCATGGGTCAGAATAAAAGAGACAGCACCAACGTTCCCTGCAAAAACTCTATAGGACATATCAGCGCGACTCCGCTATCTTCTGGTGTGTTGTACCAGGCGTGTCAGCGGCTTGCGGCGGTGGAAGACGACTCGCGGCGAAATGGGCTGTCTGCTCGCTCAGGTATACAGTGTGGCGACGCGACCGAATTTCGTCCCAAGGCGCGGCCCAGGCGTAGCGGGCAGTCGGCAACGGGATGCAGAGAAGCATGGCTGTATTTGATGTGACATAAAACAAAACAGAAGAAGAGGATGACAAGGTAACATGACTGTGGCTTCTCAGCAGGAGAAAGAAGAAGAAGATTAAAAATATCTCTACGTGACAGTGAAGGTGTCTATAACATATTGATTAACAGGCACCGTTGAAATGATGACACCAAATTCGGACTTCATTTTAGGATAGTTTACTCTTAGTTTACAGAAAATCTTGCAACCTGTTCAAGAAACCGATAAAAATAGTTGAAAAACTCGCAGTGACGGAATTTTTTTTCTCTAATTCACAAATTTTCCGCTTAAGTTATTAAAACAAGTTTTTATCTTCTTATCACATTTTCAATGGTCTAACAACTTGTAACGTATTTACATATCAGTGAACGTTAAATAATTGTACGTTTCTTATTAAAAATGAATGTTTTCAACTGGTATTTGAACCTCTTCTTGTTACGCGCTGTCATATTTCTCCTTTAAAGTGAAGGTAGTGAAACGTTTAGAAAGTAGCTATTTATTAACACACTTGGATATTACTTAGGTAGTAACTTCTGCGTTGTAATAAATCACAGCGATATCAGTTTGTATTTAATCTCCCACCGTCTACAGTTCTACAGCAACGAAGAGAGAGAGAGAGAGAAATTAAGATAAAGTGTATTCATTAAAATGGCCAGATGATTTTAAGAAACTTACCAAATGTAGTAAAAAATTAAACAGTGCTTTAATTTTATATTACAAGAAAATACATCATTCCCTTACGATCACCAGTCTCAAATAATACCAGTGTGATCTGATATACTCTCAAACTTCTCATTTTTGAGTTTATGACCTTCACTTAATTTCTAAATTCCATATGCTTTGTCCACTCATTTAAAATAGTGGGCTAGGGTGCTCTCATAGCATCACCCATGCTCAGTAGAAATAAACTTATCCCTTCGAGAATGAAATTTTCACTCCGCAGCGAAGTGTGCGCTGATATGAAACTTCCTGGTGTAACCTCCCCGCAAGAAATTTGAACGTCAATGATTATAAAAAAAAATGTGCCAAGTGTTGTCTTCCAACAAAACTGAATATTAAAAATGAGTCAAGCGTAACCTCCTTGCAAAATTAAAGAATAATAATGGCCCACATGTAAACTCCCCACAAAATTAACGTTAAGGAATGAAGATTGATCACAAACCCACAATAATATTAATTAAATAATGAACCATGAACTGAATGTAACATCTCAACACAAATAATTAAACCTGATAAACTTTATAAGGGCAGCTGCGCTGACCTTCGGCCCTGTGAAATAATTAAACCTGAATAGAAAAATCAAAATTCTTACCTCAGTAAAAATGCATCTATATCTGCTCTTATTTTTTGGCACAGCTCCATGCAATGCTGCCCTATATTTAATTTTGATTTTTGGAGGAAATGCATAGGAAATATTCTTTAAATTGAAATGAATCTTTTTCTTTAAAACAGTTACTTTATAGAAAAATTATTATTGGGGCATCATTTTTTGAACAAATTAATTACAATTAACATACGTTATTAGCTGAGCGCAATGCTGCTTCATTACCTTCTACAATAATACACATCGTCCACCACAATCCTGACCAGATTCGGAACAACAGCACGCCGCCGACGCATGGCGACGCCCGCTCAGTACAACCGTCCACTCGCTACAACTACTGCCGACTGACTACTACTACTGCAGACAGAGTGCAACTCGCAACTGTTCCTGCCGACTCGCTACACACAACTGCACCAGACTGCTACTACTATCCAACTGTCGACTCGCGCGGTGAAGCGCAGACTAGCAACGATAAATAACTCTCTGGTCAGAGATTCTGTCATGCCTCGCCATCGCTGGTAATGAATACATACGTGTTTCATAACCCTCCACTGGGGGGAGGGGGGGGGGGGCAAAAATTTGGCAGCGATGGTGAGTCATTTGGACTTGCCATGAGCAACAAATTTTTTCTTAACTAACCAACTTTACAATCACAGAATATACAGATATATAGGTGTAGAACATGAAGTAAATATAGTGCACATGCACTGAGTACAGAACATATCAGGTAATGACAAAATATATATACCATGAGTACAGAACATATCAGCAAATCACAAAAAATGTATATGCACTGAGTAGAAATCATGATAACAAAATGACAAAAGTGCACATGCACTGTAGTTCAGAACATATTTGCAAATCACAAAAAATGTATAGGCCATAAATACAAATCATGATAACAAAATGATTTTTTTCACTATGTCACAAGAATTAGGATAGGAAAGGGAAGGATTGCGTCATGGTTGTAGCACTTTAGGTTGCACGCAGCTGCACTGAAAGTCCATATCTTTTTACAGAAGCACAACACCAAGTGAGGCAATCTAAAGGTCTTTTCCCAGAAGTATTAATCAGCGTAGCCAAGACACTGAAATGTCGTAGTAATATTCCATGTTATCCTTTTGGTAGTACATTAGGTACACCAAACAGTGGGACCATAATAGCATCTTCATCGCTCATGGTGGTGGACAGCATGTCGTGTCAACACCACGTTCTTGTCTGTTACAACAACGTAGAATTAGTGCAAAAATCAAATATAGTGCTCCATGATCATGAGGATATACAGGACAAACGGATATTGCAGTAATTCCAGGTAATTAGATTAGAAGGTGAAGGACATTAAGTCACGTACTAGTCTTCATTGAGAATTACACTAGTAATGGGTGGCACTCATTGCCCAGTTATTGAACATTTCTGTACCATGTATGTAGTATTACAGAATAATGTTCATGAGTAACTTTACAGAGAACATTGGCACTCATTGCCTAATTGTAAACCATCAGAAGTCATTTACAGAGAACATTGGCACTCATTGTCTAATTACAAACCATCAGAAGTCATCGTAGTATTACAGAATAATGTTTACAAAATAATATTCACGAATTGTTTTTACAGAGAACATTGGCACTCATTGCCTAATTGCAAACCATCAGAAGTCATTTACAGAGAACATTGGCACTCATTGCCTAATTACAAACCATCAGAAGTCATCATAGTATTACAGAATAATGTTTACATAATAATATTCATGAATTGTTTTTACAGAGAACACTGGCACTCATTGTCCAATTACAAACCATCGGAAGTCATTTACAGAGAACATTAGCACTCATTGTCTAATTACAAACCATCAGAAGTCATCATAGTATTACAGAATAATGCACATAATAATATTCATGAATTGTTTTTACAGAGAACATAGGCACTCATTGCTTAATTACAAACCATCAGAAGTCATCATAGTATTACAGAATAATGTTTACAAAATAATATTCACGAATTGTTTTTACAGAGAACATTGGCACTCATTGCCTAATTGCAAACCATCAGAAGTCATTTACAGAGAACATTGGCACTCATTGTCTAATTACAAACCATCAGAAGTCATCATAGTATTACACAATAATGCACATAATTAATCTAATTAAAGTAATCATTGCCATTCATTTTTTTTTTGCTAGCAATGCATTGCATTAGGTAATTACTCGGGAATGAAAATATTTGCTTTCAAATTATTGCTGCAAATGAAGATGTGTAACGTCATTCGTCTTGAGTCAGCTGTAGCAATATTATGAAACAAGTAGAGTATATGTAATCACATTCATAAATGACATGGGTTTAATGAACAACTGCTTATAGCACATTAATTTCATAAATAATTTCTCCTGCAAAATATACAAAAATGGATTATTAAACTGAAAGAAGAAACGCATTTTATGCTGAAAAGTAGTGAACTTCGAATTAACAGGTAGTGAAATGTGTATAAAAAATATGTGTGTTCCCTAGCTGTCCTTTCCAAAACCTTCAGTCATCCTACTATGCAATATAACACATACTGTCAAAATGAACTGCAACAAATACTTAAATAACTACATAGCATAAATACATAAACTTCAACATCATCCTCATCTGTAAAGAAAAAAACTTCATTATTCATCACTTCATTATCCATATTATCATAACTCCATTATTATCATCACCTGTAAAAAAAACTTCATTATTCATAGTAGCATATTCTTCATCATTATTCATCATCATTCATTATCATCTGCAAAAAAAATCACTTCATTATTCATTACACAATTATTCCTTATTCCTAGCATATTTCCTCACTAAAACTAAGATGTGAAGTTCTGTCTGACAGCCTGCATCAATCGCTCCGTATTCTGAAAGAAAAAAATTGTTAAGACTGCTATTCTACGATGTGTATAGTATATTCTTGTTAATGCTTGTTAATCCTGATCCATTTACTCTTCCTCATAAGGTTGGTTTTTTTTTTTTTTTGCATTTCTTTCGTTCATTCCGAAGGTGAAATTCCCATTTCTGTTTAATTTATTTCTTTTACACGTTATTTCTTTCTGAAAATGATGAACAAAGTTTAATGTCTTGCATTTAAGTCATATACTCGTTAAATAAAAACTGGTTTATAATAACATAATTGAGCATACAGCATACCATGACAGAAAACGTAATATGTCAAAAAAAAACATAGACAGTGTTCAGATGCAAAAATGTACACAGAGTATCACAATGCAGCAGCAAAAAATGTAAAATAGTCACGATGTTGAGATATCATAAGGCAAAAATGTCAGAGTCAACTGGTGTTTGCTATATCTTAACTATTTCATAGTGCATACAAACAAAACAGGAAAACAATCGTACATACATAAAAAATGATGACAAGAAATTTGACTTTCTTTGTGTTCAGCTTGTATGTTGTGTAGTTAATAGAGGCGAGAATTAAAGACTTTAATGGAGAGAGAATTTAATAAAATTAAAATGTCATCAGATAAAATTGCATAATTATTCATAAGATACGTAAGTTTATCTGGAAAAATGTGCACGGTCTGATGTGTAACGACAAGAAGAGCGACCAGCTAACCTTACCTTGCCGGGCACTTGCCAAGAAAAATACGACAATCATCAGTAAGTATTCACATGAATATAATTGCGTAAGTGGACATAAAAATTAGGAAATGGCACTACAGCATGTTAAATCATAAAGTATCTTCACTCAATAAAAGGTTTAATATTCGATATGTGGTCGTTTCCTTTGGATTTTCTGGTTCTCAAAGTTTCGACGTGTACAACATTGGGGTGAGGAATGCTGCGAATCCGATATGGACCTGCGTATAGAAGTTCAAATTTACTGCACCTACCTTTTATTTTGTTGGATAAATAGTGTGTACGTACTAATATCTTCTGTCCAACGTGAAAGTCACGGCGTATACAAACCTGTTTTTGTTGTCTTCTCCGGCGCTCTGCGGCACGTTTGATGTTGTTCAGCGCAATGTCAATTATTTCATGGTGTCGTAGTCGACGAGATGTAGGAAAGTTTAGTAATTCTTTAATTTTGTTATGTGGTTCAACATTTTTCAGTATAACAGACGGAGATAGCATACTGGATTCATTTGGTATGGAATTAATTACATCCTGGAATGAGTGTATGTGTGTGTCCCAATCAATATGTCTTTTATGGCAGTATATTCTACACAGTTTACCAATTTCTTTCATTAATCGTTCACAAGGGTTCGAAGAAGCATGGTACCTGGATATATAGATTGGAGAAATGTTTCTAGCTCGTAACATACGTGTCCAAATAGCAGATCGAAACTGTGATCCATTGTCAGAAATTACTTTCAACACATGCCCTACATGAAATAGAAAATGTTTTACAAATGCCTTCGAAACAGTTTTAGCAGTAGCTTTGTGTAACGGAGTGAAGGTAACAAATTTTGAAGTGAGTTCAACAGCGACAAAGATGTAGCAAAAACCTCTATTAGTTCTGGGAATCGGACCAAAAATGTCTACAGCGGCCATATGTCTCAATTTAACAGGTACAGTGGGATATAATGGAGGAATATGTGAAGTTGTGTCTGACTTAGCTTTCTGGCAGATTTTACATGACGCTAAAACTCGTCGTATACGTTTCTCCATGTTGGCAAAATAACAGTTCTGTCTCAGTGTAAGAAAACATTTTCTAGCTCCGTAATGTGCGTAACTTAAATGAGTATACCAGATTAATTTGTTAACAAGCTCGTCAGGAATGCATAATAACCAATTGTTACTGTCAGGATGAGAGCGGTGAAACAGAATGTCATTGCGTACAGTGTAATGGTTTCTAATGGTAACATTATTCCTATCTTGCCAAAGGTGTTTAATCTCTTTCCATACGTTGTCTTTATTCTGCTCTTGTGCTATGTATTGTAATGGCGACGAAATGAAATTTTCAAATGCAACTTGTTGAATGTACATGACGCTGAAATTTGCTTTGCAGAAGTTGGTTGCGATGTCTTGCGATTGTTGCCGAGAGAACGAGATAGTGCGTCTGCTACAACATTTTGTGTGCCGGGAATGTGAACAATAGTAAAATTAAATTCCTGTAGATAAAGTTTCCATCTGCTTAATCTGTCGTGTGTAAATTTAGCCGAAAGTAAAAATTGTATCGCTCTATGGTCTGTGTAGACGGTGGTGTGTCTTCCATAAAGAAAATGCCTAAATCTTGTAAAAGCCCAAACAACACATAATGTTGCTCGTTCTGTAACAGAATACTTTCGTTCAGCAGGTGACAGAATGCGACTTGCAAATGCGATGTTTTTAATTACTGTAGAGCCATCTTCTTCAATTTCCTGAAAAATATGTACGCCTAGAGCGGTGTTAGAACTGTCGGTGGCAATGGAAAAATTTCTAGTAAGATCTGGGTGCGATAAAAGTGGTGCATTCAACAAAGCTTCTTTCAGGTTCACAAATTCAGAATGTGCTTGCCTATCCCAAGACCAAATAGTGTTTATACCTGTCAATTGACATAATCTGGGGGTGTCTAAAGCAGAGTAATGAATAAATTTACGAAAAAAGTTAATTAGACCCAAAAAGCTGCGTAGTTGTTTTTTCGTCGTAGGAACAGTAATGTCACGTAAAGCTTGAAGTTTTTCCGGGTCAGGGGTAATGCCTTCTGCTGAAATCACATGTCCAAGAAATTTTATAGAAGTTTTACCAAAGTGCGATTTACTGAGATTAACTGTGAGTCCTTGTGCACGAAAAGTTTGCAACAGTTGTTCTAGAATCAGATTGTGTTCAGACCAATTAGCTTCAGCAATAAGAATGTCGTCTACGTACGTTGTGATTCAGTCTTTAAGTTCTGTCGGAAGTATTGTGTTCAAACCGCGAATAAAAGCTGCTGAAGAAATTGTTAAACCGAATGGTAATTTACAAAATTGATAACAGTCACCAAAACAGAGAAAAGCTGTGTACTTTCTGCAGTTCGGATGGAGCTGAATTTGCCAAAATCCCGATTTCAGATCTAATGTAGAATAAATAGCAGTACCGTGAAATTTCTGTAGTAGTTCCTCTAGTGTCTGTGGTTGATCTGTTTCATTAATAATTATGTCATTGATGTGACGTGAATCAAGCACGAGGCGAAGTGAGCCATCCTTTTTCTTAACAATATGGAGCGGGTTTATGTACGGACTAACTGCCGGTTCAATAATTCCTTGGTCAAGCATATCTTGCAATTCTTTCTTAACTTGCTCTCTATGAATATATGGAATAGGATAATGTTTGGCTTTAAATGCGTCGTGCTGTTTGACTTGAAATTCATACATAAAACCGGACATAGTACCAGGAACGTTGTCGAAAACTGGAGCTTGCTGTAAAAGAATTTTGTGTAGTTGCGTGCGTTCGTCGTCTGTATTTGCACTGCTCTGTTTAACTTTATCAGAAATCATCTGCATAATGTCATAGTCAGCTTCGTCTGGAGTATTATAGTTATGTACGTACGTATCTGTGAACAATGTGGAATTACAGTCTATGCTACGTGATACGGAAATGACCTCAGTACAATTAATTGTTTGTTCTTCCGCAGATAAAGAGTGCTGAAATTCTAAAGCCAGTTGTACATTTTCATCCTTCAACATTAAATAGGAATTTTGAAAGTCAATAATTGCATCGTGTTGTACCAGAAAATTCGTACCTAAAATAACGTCTGTTGTCAATAAAGGAACAATCCAAAAATTTGAGTGAAAATTATGACCCGCAATACAAAATGATAAATGCGTCTGTAATTTAACATCTACTCCTTTACTAGATTCTGCTCCTTTTACTTTCGTTTTACCTAATGGTAACGTAGGATATGTATTCCCTTTGTTACACTCGTTAACAGTTTCTTCATTTATAACTGACATAGGTGATCCAGAATCGATTACTGCTGAATATTTCTATGATCCAATTTTAATTTCGATGACAGGGTGTGAAATGGTTTTTTGAACAACTGGTCTTTCCTGCAAAAGAGTGTCTCGGATGTCGTCAAAAGTAATAACATTTTCGTGAACAACATTCTGCGTGTCAATAGTAGTGCTTGTGTTACTGGAATATGCGACCTGTACTGTATCTAGTCAAATTCTATCTGACGTGTTATTATTTTCGGGAAGATGCTGTGGCATTTCCACTATTTGAACTGTTCTGTTATTTCTTCCAGACGTATTACGCTCTGGATGATACCTACTGTCTGGTTCATTCATGAGAATATGTTGTTGCTGATCATTTTGTTGCTGGTAAGACCGACTGTTATTAAACGTACGCTGAAAATTGTGCTCATTATTTTTACGTCTGTCGTGATAGTCATCCCTATACGGTGCATTGCGATAGGAATTGAAATACTGTGTTTTCTGCACGTAGTTGTTTCCTTGCTGCCGTGCGTTACTATTTGTTGTAGCTGGGACTATACGTGCACGCGGCGAAACATTAAAGTTTGGTTGACCTTGTGCATTACATTGTTGGTTAGGTATGCTAACCGGCTGGCTTTCATGCTGTTGCGGAAAAAACCTCTATTGTTAGCAAAATGTGTTTGCTGTTGCTGATAATTTTGACGATAGTGATAATTATAATTTTGTCTTTTATTAAAGTTCTGGTGGTGGTTGTTCCTAAAGCGTCTATTAGCTTTGCTATTGAAATTGCGTGCCTGATCATAATTGCTGTATGTTTGTTGACCCTGGTTATTATATGAATAATTTTTGTTTATAAAGGAATAATCCGATTGCTGCACTTCCAAAAGCTGTAACAGATCCCTGAATGCCGAGACATTTTTTTTTTTTTGCTGACCCGTTAAAACTGACACTCTTAATGATCGTGGCAATTTAGAAATACATAATTGAATGAGTGCAGATTCACTATATGGTTCACTTAAGTACTGGTTTTGTTGGACCATATGCTCAAAAAATTGCGTGACACTGGGAAAATTTGAGTTCTCATAATTTGGTAAACTAATCAGTTGATCTTTAATTCCGCGCTGTGTCGTCTTCGACCAATACGCTGACAGAAAAGCATTCTGAAATTCTTCTACCGAGTAACATTGTCTTGCGATCGGTCTCATACGAGTTGCCGGTTCGCCTTCCAAAAAACTACAAATAAATTCAAGTTTATGTGTTACAGGCCAAGTCGGTGGAAAAGCAAAGCTAAATTGTTGTATCCAATCCATTGGGTGAATCTGTGTTCTGTCATTTTTAAATACTTTAAATTTTCTCACTGATAGAAAATGTTTGTAATCAAAATTATCGTCTCTGTATGTCGGAACCGGTTCAGGATTGAATGAAAATCTATTTGACTGGGACTGTTCGGAATCTAACTCACGTACTCTTTGTGGATTACCTAAATTATACTGGCTGTGTGAGTGTGAGAAATGTTCGGAATTCGCCGTATGCTGTGACGTGTTATTAACTGAAATATTTTTTATCTCTGTTACCTCTTGCTGTAAACTTGACAATTTTCTACGTAATGTATTATTAGATGAATCTATCTCACTGATTGTCTGCTGTGGATTTTGGAATTCAGGTGTTTGGTTAAACGAAATCGGTGAGGTATCGTTTGATTTGCTGTCATTATTACTTTCAATAACGTCAATACGACTGGCCAATTCATCATATTTTTCAGTCAGTATTTTTACCTGATCATCGGTTTTAGTGTCGCAGGCATTAATTTGTTTTTGTATTTTTCGTGTGGTTTCGTTGAATTTTTTAACGTCTGCTTTAATGACATCAGAATCCTGTGTTAGTTCTAATTGCTCGAGTCTGTCTGTCACTGTCTGAAAGTCTGCTGTGTGTGTGTGTCTGTTTTCGATTTAAGATCGGAAATTTCATCACGTAATTCTGTGTTCAACTGTTTGATGGTATTAATTTCGTCGGACACTGTAACAATATTGTTGTCTACGTATGTTTTTGCTTTCGCGAACAATTTACGTTTGTCTTCTTGTCTCTGTGCTGTGATTGTTTCCATGACTTGTCGTTTTACTTTATTCTGTTCCTGTATAAATTTACGGAAACGCGTATCACTGTTTTGTAGGTGGTGATTAAAACGTTCGTCAATTTGAGTGTTCTGTTGTTCAAATTTCGCGTCTGTCTTTGCATCCATTGTGCGCGAAAGTTCTGCTGTCACTAACTTAAACTCGTCGCGTAATTGTGTTGCCTTCTCAGAGCATTGTTTACCTACTGCACTAATTTCGTCTCTAAGTGATTCTGTTGCAGCTGTTTGCATATCCCTTAATTCTTGAGCAACAGATCTAATTTCCTCATTACTTTTCCTAGCACAAGTCTCAATTTCTTCACGTAATTGTTCCTTAGTATCATGACACTGCGCGGCAACGGCTCTAATCTGTTCACTAAGCTGTCTGGAATTGTTGTCTAATTTTTCATTTAACTGTCTGGAATTGTTGTCTAATTTTTCATTAAGCTGTTGTTTGAGATTTTCGTTATTTTCATTAAGTTGTTTGAAGTTTTCACTATTTTGTTTGTGATTGTCATCTTGTTCTTTCTTCTGTTGTTTGAAATTGCTGTCTATTTTTTCATTAAGTTGTTTAAAAAATGCCATAACTTGATCCAACCCAATATTACCTACTCAGTTCTCTGTGCTGTTTGACGGCGTACCCGCAATTGTCACGTTTTCTGTAGCCATTTGGTTATTCTGTGATTCTTGAAAATGTTTGCCAATCGGATGTGCACTGTTAGTTACTACACCGGAATTAAATGAATCTGTCGTACTCTGATTACACTGTTCATTTTCATTAAAAAAAATGGTCTGTTCATTACGTAAATTTTGCAAACCGGGTGTTTCAAGCTGGGCAGCGTTCATTGCAACAGAACGCCCCACGTCATCAATTGTCGTCAAATTAACAGAGGACACAATTGAATTCGCCTATTCATCACTAGGATCAAAATCATTATTAGTGGTTGGAACGCACTGATTGTCAGTAAACGGAGGATTGTCATCATTACACTGTGTGTCACTAGTACTATCGTTCAAATTATTAGAATCGGCTATTTCATTCATTACACATCGCGATGTACTGTTAACAGTTTTTCGCGGCATTTTTACACAAATCACAATTATTCACAAATGAAACAAAGACAATGCAAAAGGCAACATACACAAATACAACAAAGAGCAACGAATTGCCGATGATCTGTGAAAGAAAGTGACAAGATTAGTAAATGCGTTGCGCCAAATGCTAATTATATTTAAGTAAATAAGAGCAGATACCTGACTACTTATCAGAAGATTCACAAAGAAATACGATCCTGGTCTGGATGTCGCCAAGTGTAACCTCCCCCCAAGAATTGAAAAGTCAATGATTATAAAAAAAATGTGCCAAGTGTTGTCTTCCCACAAAACTGAATATTAAAAATGAGTCAAGCGTAACCTCCTTGCAAAATTAAAGAATAATAATGGCCCACATGTAAACTCCCCACAAAATTAACGTTAAGGAATGAAGATTGATCACAAACCCACAATAATATTAATTAAATAATGAACCATGAACTGAATGTAACATCTCAACACAAATAATTAAACCTGATAAATTTTATAAGGGCAGCTGCGCTGACCTTTGGCCCTGTGAAATAATTAAACCTGAATAGAAAAGCTAAAATTCTTACCTCAGTAAAAATGCATCTATATCTGCTCTTATTTTTTGGCACAGCTCCATGCAATGCTGCCCTATATTTAATTTTGATTTTTGGAGGAAATGCATAGGAAATATTCCTTAAATTGAAATGAATCTTTTTCTTTAAAACAGTTACTTTATAGAAAAATTATTATTGGGGCATCATTTTTTGAACAAATTAATTACAATTAACATACGTTATTAGCTGAGCGCAATGCTGCTTCATTACCTTCTACAATAATACACATCGTCCACCACAATCCTGACCAGATTCGGAACAACAGCACGCCGCCGACGCATGGCGACGCCCGCTCAGTACAACCGTCCACTCGCTACAACTACTGCCGACTGACTACTACTACTGCAGACAGAGTGCAACTCGCAACTGTTCCTGCCGACTCGCTACACACAACTGCACCAGACTGCTACTACTATCCAACTGTCGACTCGCGCGGTGAAGCGCAGACTAGCAACGATAAATAACTCTCTGGTCAGAGATTCTGTCATGCCTCGCCATCGCTGGTAATGAATACATACGTGTTTCACTGGCACATTAAAACTGTGTGCCGGATGGAGACTCGAACTCGGGACCTTTGCCTTTCGCGGGCAAGTGCTCTACCATCTGAGCTACCCAAACACAACTCACGACCCCTCCTCACAGCTTTAATTCCGGCAGTACCTCGTCTCCTACCTTCCAAACTTTTCAGAAGCTCTCCTGCGAATCTCGCAGAACTATCACTCCTGGAAGAAAGGGTATTGTGGACACAGTGCTTTGCCTGGGGAATGTTTCCAGAATGAAAACGCTCTTCTTGAAGAGAACTCTCGTTTTCTTCCTCTTACGTAAATTTGTGACACTGGGATCAGAACCTTTGTACATCTGTACGGAAGCTGTATGTTTATCTGAAACGTTTAGTGGAGATTGCATCTGTCATTCAGGCTCTTACAGGTTAAGCAATATGGATACAACTTCCGTATTCTCTGTAGTATCAGTCACAATCTGTGAAACAGGACTGTCGGTCTTTTCTTGACTGAAAGACTCAAATGTTGGAGACAAATCCACAGCAAAATATTTCCTATTTTAGTTCATCGAATACATCAGTACAGTGCTTGCCGAAAGCTTAGGGACACATAAAAAATTCGTTGAATCCTCATGTGTCCTTTAAGTAACAACATTTCCCTCAGTGTTGCACGTAATGTTATTAGAGATCTGAATTACGAGTTTATAGTTAAAATTTCACTCCAATGGCAATAATACTACCGGAGATTTAATGCTTTTCTCCGACGAAAATGTTTTCTTTCTCTAAAACTGCTTGTTCTACTGCAGTGAAATTTTACTGCTGCCTCATTACAGCACATCAGTAACAAAAATAATAATGGAACGTGGGAAAAAATTCCTACGGATTTCATTACCTCTCAAAAAAACTCACTTTTCCCCGGTAAAATTGGTGGCAAAATTCATCAGCTTCGTTTCGCGATAACTACTGGTTGGCAACATTTATTCGAATTATGACCTCGCAGTTGTTTTCTCCGTGTCTTGTTTGTGATGGAGTCAAAATAGGTCTAAATGCTGCCAATCGCGAGTTATCGTGAAACGAATTTGACCAATTTTGTCACCGAAATTAGCGGGAAAAATTTTGTTTGAGTGGCGACAGAATGAGTATTAACTTTTTCCCATATTTTGTTATACTTGTATAATTTCTATAAAACTAAATTCCTCCCGAACAGGTGATGAAGGCCCAACGGTACCGACCGGCCGCCGTGTCATCCTCAACCCACAGGCGTCACTGGATGCGGATATGGAGGGGCATGTGGTTAGCACACCGCTCTCCCGCCCGTATGTCAATTTACGAGACCGGCGCCGCTACTTCTCAATCAAGTAGCTCCTCCGTTTGCCTCGTACGGGCTGAGTGCACTCCACTTGCCAACAGCGTTCGGCAGACCGGATGGTCACCCAAGTGTCAGCCCAGCCCGACAGCGGTAACTTCGGTGATCTGATGGGAACCGGAGCTACCACTGCTGCAAGGCTGTTAGCTGTATACAGTCTGTGGCGTAATAAAATATCAGTAAAATTTTCATAGCTGTTAAAGTAGTAGCTTTCGAGAAAGGAAACATTTCAGTTAGAAAAACAGGATTTTGCAGCTCTGTTTACAAAACGATAAAACATTCCGTCTCCCAACCTATTAGAGCTACAACAGTGGAATTTTAACTGAAAACCCATAACTAAGGCGTCTAAAACATCATGTAAAATATTGACTGAAATACTGGTACTTTAAGGACACATGCGGATTAAACGAAATATAGGCCTACATTTTCTGTATGCACCATAACAGCTCAAATTTGTTATTCTCAAATGGAAAGAAGCTGCAACTATAGACAGATGAAAGAAGTATGCTTAAAATCAACAGTTTTATTTATTATCTTTCGTATTGAACTGTATCCAGAAAAACCTTTGGTTTCCCTAAGAAATTTTATCCTGTTCCAAGCATTCTATCTTTTCTATTTCTCAGGCATTAGTTCTTAGTCTTTTTCCATATGTTCCTGGAAATATGACAAAAATGCCGTGAAATATCGTTTTGTTGAAAAAAGCATGCTAACTTTCTTTACAGCATTTTGCCAAAAGGAGACTCTTACTCATCTTTAGTATTTTCCTTCCGGATCTTTGCAGAGTATGTCAGTAGAATTGTTGAAGAAGTGTTGTACGCCTCTGTCTACAAACGGCCTTATATTTATTTCCCATTTCCTTGAACAGAAAAACTTATGGAACAAGCAAAGGAATTTTCGACCAAATGGCAGTTTTGTGACGGTGACGGTACTGGAACAAAGCGCCCTTGTACTTACGATGCTTTAAATCTAAAGACACTGACACTGGGAAACTAACTGACAGAATATTACTTTCTGTGATTATCTCACTGGAATTTAATTTGCATCGACATCATGCGACAACACTAGGTAGAACCTGTCCGTCGCACGACCTCCGCTCGAGCACTGGCCACTTGTAGTGTGCTGGGACGGCGTCCGCGCCAGTCACGCTTTGCAGCTCAAGTTCAAACTGCACAAGCGCGAGCAGGTAGCTTCTTTTGCCCCCGGGGGTCTTGTTGCTGCTGCAAGCTGCTGTCGAAACTTGGACAACGCACTTTCAGGCAGCGGTCTGATGGCATCACGAACGGACCGTCCAGTCGCGTTAATGTGGTCACCTAACAAAAGCCTGAATATCCACTTTTCGCAGCGCGAGACGTGCAGGAAGAGATTCATTGAGATTTGGAAAGGTACCAACAGGGATGTGGAGCCATGCCGACTCCAGTGACGTGGGCAGCTGCGCTAGGTTTCTCGGTTGACGATGCACGGTGCGAACAGCCCGACCGAGGAACATAGATTCTCGATTGGGTTCAAGTGTTGTTGGCTTGGTGACTGCAGTATCCTGTTGATAGATCCAATCGAGCCGTGGAAAAACAAGCTGTATGTAGTGGTGGCCATGGTCCCCAACGATAAATGCATACTTGTGTTGATTTATTGTACCTTCCAGAACGATTAAACCACCTCGGGATTGCCACAAAAACATTCCCCAAACCATAAGGCATGCCGAGTTTCATGCCGTACAGGTCAACGGCTATCTGTTAGATGGAACATTAAACGTGATTTATCTGTAAAAAGGCCACCCGTTGCCGCTCACTGGACGTTCAGTCGCGGTACTGGCTTAAAAATTCCAGACTTCGTCAATGATAACAGCGATCAGCAGGTGGCTCTTATGTATAAGAAGGGAAAAGAACGGAACCGCAAAATTACAGACCAATATCCCTAACCTTGGTTTACTGCAGAACCCTTGAATATTTTCTCCATTCGAATGCTATAAATTTTCTTGAGACCCAGACGTTTATGTCCACGAATCAGCGGGGTTTTAGAAAACATCGTTCGGATGAAACTGAGCTTGCCCTTTTCTACCGAGATATACTACGAACTGTGGATGAAAGGCAACGGGCAGATTCCACATCTCTTGATTTCCGGAAAGCGTTTGACACGGTGCCCCACTGCAGGCTTTGAGAAAGGTACAACCATGTGGAGTAGATTCACAGATATGTGAGTGGCTCGAAGACTTCTGAAGCTGAAGAACCTAGTGTGTTGTCCTCGACGGCGAGTGTTAATCAGAGATGGATGATGTCGTCAGGAGTGCCCCATGGAAGTGTGATAGGACCACTATTATTACCTATGTACATACACTACTGGCCATTAATATTGCTAATATTGCTACACCAAGAAGAAATGCATATGATCAACGGGTATTCGTTCGACAAATATATTATACTAGAATTGACATGTGATTAAATTTTCACGCAATTTGGGCGCATAGATCCTGAGAAATCAGTACCCAGAACAACCACCTCTGGCCGTAATAACGGCCTTGATACGCCTGGGCATTGAGTCAAACAGAGCTTGGATGGCGTGTACATGTACAGCTGCCCATGCATCTTCAACACGATACCACGGTTCATCAAGAGTAGTGACTGGCGTATTGTGACGAGCCAGTTTGTCGGCCACCATTGACCAGACGTTTTCAGTTGGTGAGAGATCTGGAGAATGTGCTGGCCAGGGCAGCGGTCGAACATTTTCTGTATCCAGAAAATCCCGTACAGGACCTGAAACGTGCGGCCGTGCGTTATCCTGCTGAAATGTAGGGTTTCGCAGGGATCGAATGAAGGGTAGAGCCACGTGTCGTAACACATCTGAAATGTAGCGTCCACTGTTCAAAGTGCCATCAATGCAAACAAGAGCTAACCGAGACGTGTAATCAATGGCACCACATACCATCACGCCAAGTGATACGCCATTATAGCGATGACGAATACACGCTTCCAATGTACGTTCACCGCGATGTCGCCAAACACGGATGCGACCATCATGATGCCGTGCACCCAGGTTCGTCGTTGAGTACACCATCGCAGGCGCTCCTGTCTGTGATGCAGCGTGAAGGGTAACCGCAGCCATGGTGTCCGAGCTGATAGTCCATGCTGCTGCAAACGTCGTCGAACTGTTCGTGAAAATGGTTTTGTCTTACAAACGTCCCCATCTGTTGACTCGGGGACCGAGACGTGGCTGCACGATCCGTTACAGCCATGTGGATAAGATGCCTGGCATCCTGACTGCTTGTGATACGAGGCCGTTGGGATCCAGCACGGCGTTCCGTATTACCCTCCCGAACCCACCGATTCCATATTCTGCTAACAGTCATTGGATCTGGACCAACGCGAGCAGCAATGTCGCGATACGATAAACCACAATCGCGATAGGCTACTTTCCGACCTTTATCAAAGTCGGAAACGTGATGGTACGCATTTCTCCTCGTTACAAGAGGCATGACAACAACGTTTCACCAGGCAAAGCCGGTCAACTGCTGTTTGTGTATGAGAAATCGGTTGGGAACTTTCCTCATGTCAGCACGTTGTAGGTGTCGCCACCGGTGCCAACCTTGTGTGAATGCTCTGAAAAGCTAATCATTTGCATATCACAGCATCTTCTTCCTGTCGGTTAAATTTCGCTTCTGTAGCACGTCATCTTCGTGGTGTAGCAAGTTTAATGGCCAGTAGTGTAACTGATTTGGCGGACAGGGTGGGCAGCAGTCTGCGGTTGTTTGCTGATGCTGTGGTGTACGGTAAGGTGCCGAAATTGGGTGACTATAGGAGTGTACAAGATGACACAGACAAAATTTCTAGTTGATGCGATGGACGGCAGCTAGCTCGAAATGTTGACAAATATAAGTTAATGCGGATGAGCTGGAAAAATAAACCAGTAATGTTCAAGTACAGCATTAGTAGTGTCCTACATGACACAGTCACGTCGTTTAAACACCTGGGCGTAACGTAGAGAAACGGTATGAAATAGAACGAGCAGGGAAGGATTGTGCTAGGAGAGACGAGTAATGGACTTTCTTTTATTGGGAGACATTTGGCAAAGTGTGGTTCATCTGTAAAGGAGACCGCTAATAGGTCCCTAGTGTGACCTACTCTTGAGTACTGCTCGAGTATTTGAGATCCGTACCAGGTCGGATTAAAGGAATACATCGAAGCAATTCAAAGACGGCTTGCTAGATTTGTTACTGGTAAGTTAAAACAACACACAAGTATAACGGAGATACTTCGGAACCTCAAATGGGAATCCCTGGAGCGAAGGTGATGTTCTATTCGAGGAACACTATTGAGGAAATTTAGAGAACCAGCTTTTGAAGCTGATTGCAGAACGATTCTGCTGCCTCCAACATACAATGCGCATGAGGACCACGGAGATCAATACGAAAAATTAGGGCTCATACGGTGGTATATAAACAGTAGTTCCTATGTCGTTCAATTTGGGAGTGGAATAGGAAAAGGATGTAATGTGGATTGAGGAATATCGATGTAGACGTAGATGTAGCATGGATGCATGAACCAGGCGTCTGCTACAGAGCAATGTTCACTGTGTCGTCGATGAGGAGACACTGTTATGGTCCCTTGGTTCATCTGGCCCGTCGGTTGCTCAACAGTTACACGTCTTTTTTTGCCCATATACATCTCCACAGCTGTTGTTCAACCCTGTTATCTATATTTCGTGCTGCATCACATTTGCCTCGGCGCCGGTTTTGGATTGCGTCATTCTGCCATGCAGTGTATACTTTAAGTACGGTGGCACGCGTACAGTTTAAGATCGTAGCAGTTTCGGAAATGCTTCCACCTTTGGCCGGAAAGCCAATAATCAAGCCCCTTTAGATGTCAGATAAATCGCTGTGCTTCCGCATGCGGGCTTTCAAATAAATAAAATGAAAATGAAAGAGGTGGTGGCCCCCAACTACGTACCCTCCGACTCAGAGTTGAAATATTGAAAGTTTTGGCTGGTTTCGTTGCCTAGGGGCTGAGATACGTAGTTGCCGCATTACAAGCCAAATACTGCTGAGTCTACAGTATACAATATGAATATACACATGAATCGAATGTGTCGAAGGTTCCTATCGCCCAGCAATCGCGAATGTAACGTACACATCTATAAATAAAAGATTGCAATAAATAAAATCTGCAGGTACTATCTTAACGAGTTTAAATGATGAGTACGATAGTAGAAGCACGTTTGACAGTGTGGTATATTTCTGCAAAACACTTATTGGTGTCGATGGTCCAACAATTAAATAAAATATAAGTTGAATAACTGGGAAACAATACATTCCTACTGCACGTAATTAATTATGAACAACAACATAGCTCGCGAGATATTCACTTCTTAACACACACTACGTCTTCACTGTAGAAGCCACAGAAATCTCACAAGTGAACAATTCGGTACTACGAAGTATTTCTATCTGCCACAACCACGCGCAAACCGCTTCACACTCTCCAAGTCTCTCTCGCAACTGTGTGTCCGTCGCGTAGTCACATCCAGCGCTTCCCATGTCCTGTGCCATACTGTCCGTGCCGCACTGTTCCGCACTGCCCTGTACCCTCTCCAAACGATGCTCCTCCTCCACTTCCATACACATTTGGAACGATCGCTGTGATTGCCTAGAGCACTCCCACCCTGTCTCCAAGCCAACACACAGTCACAAATATAGTGAAACACATTCGAAATAGTGGATTTACATTGAAATAAGTTAAAATTAAATAAATATTCCTACGGCTGTACCATAAACACGCTCTAACACACATTTTTAAATACATAAACAAATTAAATAGACGTATATCGAAGGAATGGCAAGCAAAAGTAGGCCACTAGCCTAATGTCTCTGTGCTTTCTAAAACACACTAAATAACTGACCAATTTCTTCATGAATAGTATATATTGAAAATAAACAAAGACATAGATGAATAACTATATTCTTAAGCATGCTGCTACCGTTTTTTTGTGTAACTGTGGAGTACTTATGGCCTGTCGTAAGCGATGGTAATCGGCCACTTTGACCTCAAATAACTCATGTACTATTCGAGTTACATGCCTGTAATTTATACCAATTTAGGTTTACACTAATGGCTTTCTAAAGACACATCGATCGACGAAAGCGGATGAAACTTTTAGATTTTGGAAATTTGTTACTGGGTGTTACTTGTATAATTTACAGTCAGATACTAAACATTAAACTAATAAAGATATTGAAAATCTGATTACACCATCAGAATCGTCGTGCAAATAATGTTTCCTTTTGAGGTATCATGATTCACCTGGCTACTATTAATTTCTATACAAACTGTGAAATGTCTGCCATTAAGGTTCCACGAAGTCCGCCTTCTTTGGCTCTCCCGGCGTACAAGTCTCCTTCTTTGACACAGCGTCACCAAAGGATTCCTAGCCACGTGCTCCCTGGATCACGTGCTCCGGCCATTGTGACGCACCACGCGCATGCTAACGAGCTCAGGCCTGCCGCGCGCCACGTGCGGCCGCGTCATTCTGAACTTAGAATATTTCCAGGGCGCCACAACTCGCCCATTAACTCACATACCTTCTCTTATTAATATTCCGGTTTGCCAGAACGTTAAGAATTAGCACCCTTCAGTTCATACAAGTACAAATAAACTAAATTTCTAAGAAAAAAATTAAGTGATTAAAACGCTCAGCCAATAGTGTTTACAAGACTTTTGTAGTGGTGTGGGAGCAGCACGGATTTCGAAATAACTTAAACTAACACAAAATTATGAACGAAACGGCATATTAAAGAAATACGTGCATTTCATATACGCCTAAACAAGCATCAATTTCGAAATAAACTTGAACTAACACAAATTATGAACGATACGGCATATTAAATAATTGCCTGCATTTCTGTTATGCATAAATAATTTTATTTGGACAAGAAATAAATTTTTTTAACTGCCCTTTTACTGATTTTGTAAGCACTTCTTGCGCCACTCACTCAGCGCTAAGGTGCCTCCTTGCACTAATTTTTCCGTCTCACTACACACACTCACATGGATTTTCGCACGAAGTATTGATCAATTCACATCAGTCTTTTGACCAAGTACCTCCCAGAAATCGTGTCTGCTTCTGAATTCCGAGGTTCATCGTTTATCGTGACAAATCTGTCTACAACGAAAACCAAAAGTAGAAACCCCTCAACAAACCATTTCCCAAATCCAACCAGGATCCTCGCTAAAGATTCCCTCCTGCGGAAAACGATACTTTAGGAACAAATTCACGAGGCAAACGACCGAATCACAGTAAGCTCAGATTCCCACAAGTTCTATTTAATTGGCTTTAAGCAATCCTTCCTAACTCCATGCATCAAAAAATGCATCCACATACAATTACAATTTTAATACCCTTCCATCTGACTGCTAAATTCTTTGCCACACTCTTATACAAAGCATAAATCAATACACATTTTACTTAAATCCAAGAGGTCACTGAACTCCATGCACCCTCAGTGCCTAAACTTCTGCCTTTTCCACATGCACAGTGACACAATAAACTAACAAATTACTAATGGGACCCCAAATAAACATATAAATTGTCCCTCGAAAATTACTAGCACTAATTACAGATTAGAACAGCTTTTCACTACTGCCCTTTCTCTATATATCATTAGCAATTTTAAACTTCTCTCATTTCCAGATATGCAGCAGCAACGACCGTAACGTTCTACTGTACCAACGCCAATCAGTCTCACTTGAATCACACTCCTCCTTCATATACCAATTTGTACGAACTTCATTAGACAAACTATCCCCATCCACACTATTTACTTCAGCCCTCTCTAAATTTTCTGTTAGTTCTTCCACACATTTCTCCGATTCACTACCCACAGCATACACAACTTTACTGTTTTCGTCCCTCCGAAATATCGACACTTGCAGCTTCAACAAAATTACACATCAACTCACTGTTAAACACTTTATCTTCCTGAAATAACACATCGATGCCTAAGCCACCATCACCATAAATATTCATCTCAGCAACCATATCTGCTGATACACCATTTAAATCACTACATAAATCCACTTCAGAAACCTTACTTTCCTCCTTCGACCAATTAACTTAACGTGAATCGTACTGAACTTTATCCTCCACCGCTCCATTACACAAGCTGTTGCTGCCCTGTCGTACAATTTTCGGTCTTCCAGACTTGCTACATCCCACTGTGATCGGACAAAAATCAGCACACACTGCCATTTCTATACACGTTTCATCCAGATTAACCTCCGATGATATTTTACATACGTTCTCACTTTCACACTCTGACAAACGTTTTTGATTCACACATTCATGAATAATTTTCGTCTCGCCTTCATTCGTGACTACTGTACCAGTAGCTTTTACATCATTACATCAATTATCATTATTCTGTTCCTTTAAAAAGAATTCATCTACCTCCGCAGATACATTTTTAACTTGAACTGCTGGCGAGACCAATGCTAAGCCTCCCTTAGTAACATTGACGCTTTCCTTCGAAACACAATCACCCTCACTTGCAGCTGACGAGACCAAAGCTACGCCACCTATATTAACATCGACGCTTTTCGCAAACTCACAAATACTTGTTACTACAACACCTTCCTTACTGCAATAGCTACTATTTGCTAATACCTCTTCAGAACTCTCTACACAACTTCCTTTCACAAAATTCGTCTCCTCTTTAACATCTTTTTGGACCACTGAATCTTTCCATTCATCACCATTCTCATACGCATCCATTACACATTCATAACTAACATGATTCACCGCAAATTTATTCCCATTACTTTTACTGAAATCTCTCACAGATCTATGCTTCCGCCCTTCGCGCCTGCTTTGATTGAAAGAGCAACCTATTTAGCCTTCCTCTTTAACACATTCCATATTACATGTTTGTTGCCTTTCTCCAAACCTATCAACATTTCTACCATTACCATTATGTACAGTTAGTTTCATAGCCTGTATAAATCGCCATCCCCGGACCTGAAATATGGCGAACGTCAGTTTCCCGACCGGTTGTTAACGCGATTGCACTTCGCGCAAATTTCTCCCGGCAAATCTGCGTTCTTTACTCGGATCCCGTACATGGAAGTTATCACTCCTGTTCGTTGTCCCATCATTCTGCTCATTCCAGCTACTATCTTTCTGAGAATTCCTTTGATTTCTCTCACAGTTATTAATTTGATGGTAATTATTTGGATTCCCATTTTGATAACTAACACCCAATATTGGTCTGAAGTTTGAACTTCAAAGCCCTCTCTAATTTTTCTACACGTTCTAGAAATTCATCCACGGAATAGCATGGACTATGGACAAGATCTCACAGCAAATCTTCAGGTAATCGCCTCTTTAACGTGGTGATTTCCGTCAAAATCCCCACCGGATATTTCACGTGCATAAGTTTGCCAAGTTCGCGCTTGCAAAATTCTCTCATCATTCCATTACTGAACCTGTGACTCGGCCCGTTTAAGAATTCATTTTGGATCCAAGTCTGTTTTGCTCACTCCAAAATTTATTCAAAAACACTTTTCAAACTCTTCGTATGATTCGCACGAATAACCTTTAACATTTGCTCAAGACTGTGGTTTCCCTCCAAATGCTATTTAACGTATTTTATTTTCACTTCGTCCGACATGGCGTGTGCAAAAGCGTCCCTACACGCAGCCAAGAAATTTAGTGGGTGATATCTTCTGTCATCTGTGTAGCATTTCACAGATTCGATATTTGCCCTAGGGATATTTGTAACCAACGTGGCCTCTTGGGAGGCTAACGAATTTAAATCGCATTATATCTGTTGTATTTGTTTTTTAAATTCATTTTCACTAGTGATACTGAACTCTATTTTATCTTTAATTTTGCTCACTTCTTTCCCCGCCTCACCTACCCGATTTCCAGTGTCACTAATTGCTAAATTTATGTCACTTTTATGAGAATCTTGCGCTTTTATACAGTCGCTTACCTTGCCCCCAAGTTCCATATGTATCTTATCCATTTTTTCCCCAAGATATTTTTTTCACTGATTCGATTTTAGATTTTACTATTACAACTTCGTCTGTAATTTTCCCCCTATCCACTTGGACACATGTTAATTTATCACCAATTGCTGTTTCAAGGTTACCCATAATTTTTTCAACTTCCTCTTTCACAGTGGAACCTATTTCAGTTCACATTGTACCCATATCAGTCTGAATTGTATTTGTAACTGTTTGCAACGTGCCCATATCTGTTCGAATTGTGCTGATATTATTTGCCATTGTATTCATATTATTTCCCAACCCTGGACATTTGCATTAGCTGAGACATCATATCTCCCCCACTTTCATTCCCCTTGCCTAAATTTCTACTAGTTACACTTTCCCGCTCAGATTTCAGACTAACCGGCTGACTTTCGTTTTCAGAATTACTTATACTAGGTGACTGTTTTATATTCGTGAAATCTATAAGTGGAGCTTGAAATTCAGAGCTAAAGACTATCTCACTATTTGTGCAAGCCCTTATCTGATCTGAGATGGTTCCCTCTGCCATGGTGATACCGTGGGTTGTAGTGGAAATCGACATTGAAGATTGCCCTGGAGTACTCGAAGAAGCTGCTGTGTTACTGCTGTTGAACTGCGTCCACCTCTGGAGAAGTCGCCTGATGTAGTTGTAGCTGCTGCCGGTTACCGAGTGTTCTAACAGTATCCGTTACAGCTGTCCGTTAAACGCGCTAACCGCTACTCACACTTAACTTATTTATACTCTGAGCAGCCACGCAAGTTACGTTTAACGTGATAGATTAGGACCTCTATCGACAGCATGAGGTAGTTGTGAAAATTACTGCGTAATTTCACTACCTCCAGAAACCTACTTGCGGAAAAAACGGATCACACGCTGTGTTTTGTAAGAGGTCCACTCTACAGAAATCTCTACTGGTTTTGCAAAGGTTTTTACACTTCGCATAGTATGCAGAATAACAGAAAGCAAAGGAGTTCCCACTTTGCAGGACTCTAATGGTTCAAATGGCTCTAAGCACTATGGGACTTAACATCTGAGGTCATTAGTGCCCTAGACTTAGAACTACATAAACCTAACTAACCTAAGGACATCACACACATCCATGCCCAAGGCAGGATTCGAACCTGCCACTGTAGCAACAGTGCAGTTCCAGACTGAAGCACCTAGAACTGCTCTGCCACAGTGGCCGGCAGACCCAAATCCTCGACGAGCCCCAACTGCGCTCTTTCAAGTAAATAGTATGAAAATGAATGAGGTGGTGGCCCTCAACTACGTACCCTCCGACTCAGAGTTGAAATACTGAAAAGTTTTGGGAGGTTTCGTTGTCTAAGGGCTGGGATACGTAGTTGCCGCATGTTGTTGTTGTGGTCTTCAGTCCTGAGACTGGTTTGATGCAGATCTCCATGCTACTCTATCCTGTGCAAGCTTCTTCATCTCCCAGTACCTACTGCAACCTACATCCTTCTGAATCGGCTTAGTGTATTCATCTCTTGGTCTCCCTCTACGATTTTTACCCTCCACGCTGCCCTCCAATACTAAATTGGTGATCCCTTGATGCCTCAGAACATGTACTACCAACCGATCCCGTCTTCTGGTCAAGTTGTGCCACAAACTTCTCTTCTCCCCAACCCTATTCAATACTTCCTCATTAGTTATGTGGTCTACCCATCTAATCTTCTGCATTCTTCTGTAGCACCACATTTCGAAAGCTTCTGTTCTCTTCTTGTCCAAACTATTTATCGTCCATGTTTCACTTCCATACATGGCTACACTCCATACAAATACTTTCAGAAACGAGTTCCTGATACTTAAATCTATACTCGATGTTAACAAGTTTCTCTTCTTCAGAAACGCTTTCCTTGCCATTGCCAGTCTACATTTTATATCCTCTCTACTTCGACCATCATCAGTTATTTTGCTCCCCAAATAGCAAAACTCCTTTACTACTTTAAGTGTCTCATTTCCTAATCTAATTCCCTCAGCATCACCCGACTTAATTCGACTACATTCCATTATCCTCGTTTTGCTTTTGTTGATGTTCATCTTATACCCTCCTTTCAAGACACTGTCCATTCCATTCAAATGCTCTTCCAAGTTCTTTGCTGTCTCTGACAAAATCACAATGTCATCGGCGAACCTCAAAGTTTTTATTTCTTCTCCATGGATTTTAATACCTACTCCGAATTTTTCTTTTGTTTCCTTTACTGCTTGCTCAATATACAGATTGAATAACATCGGGGAGAGGCTACAACCCTGTCTTACTCCCTTCCCAACCACAGCTTCCCTTTCATGTCCCTCGACTCTTATAACTGCCATCTGGTTTCTGTACAAATTGTAAATAGCCTGCCGCTCCCTGTATTTTACCCCTGCCACCTTTAGAGTTTGAAAGAGAGTATTCCAGTCAACATTGTCAAAAGTCTACAAATGCTAGAAACGTAGGTTTGCCTTTCCTTATTCTTTCTTCTAAGATAAGTCGTAAAGTCAGTATTGCCTCACGTGTTCCAGTGTTTCTACGGAATCCAAACTGATCTTCCCCGAGGTCGGCTTCTACCAGTTTTTCCATTCGTCTGTAAAGAATTCGTGTTAGTATTTTGCAGCTGTGGCTTATTAAACTGATTGTTCGGTAATTTTCACATCTGTCAACACCTGCGTTCTTTGGGATTGGAATTATTATATTTTTCTTGAAGTCTGAGGGTATTTCGCCTGTTTCATACATCTTGCTCACCAGATGGTAGAGTTTTGTCAGGACTGGCTTTCCCAAAGCCGTCAGTAGTTCCAATGGAATGTTGTCTACTCCCGGGGCCTTGTTTCGACTCATGTCTTTCAGAGCTCTGTCAAACTGTTCACGCAGTATCGTATCTCCCATTTCATCTTCATCTACATCCTCTTCCATTTCCATAATATTGTCCTCAAGTACATCGCCCTTGTATAGACCCTCTATATACTCCTTCCACCTTTCTGCTTCATTCTCTTATCTCCAAAGGTCTCTTTAATTTTCCTGTAGGCAGTATCTATCTTAACGCTAGTGAGATAAGCCTCTACATCCTTATATTTGTCCGCTAGCCATCCCTGCTTAGCCATTTTGCACTTCCTGTCGATCTCGTTTTTGAGACGTTTGTATTCCTTTTTGCCTGCTTCATTTACTGCATTTTTATATTCTCTCGTTTCATCAATTAAATTCAATATTTCTTTTGTTACCCAAGGATTTCTACTAGTCCTCGTCTTTTTACCCACTTGATCCTCTGCTGCCTTCACTACTTCATCCCTCAAAGCTACCCATTCTTCTTCTACTGCATTTCTTTCCCCCATTCCTGTCAATTGTTCCATTATGCTCTCCCTGAAACTCTGTACAACCTCTGGTTCTTTCAGTTTATCCAGGTCCCATCTCCTTAAATTCCCACCTTTTTGCAGTTTCTTCAGTTTTAATCTACAGGTCATAACCAATAGATTGTAGTCAGAGTCCACATCTGTCCCTGGAAATGTCTTACAATTTAAAACCTGGTTCCTAAATCTCTGTCTTACCATTATATAATCTATCTGATACCTATTAGTATCTCCAGGGTTCTTCCATGTATACAACCTTCTTTCATGGTTCTTAAACCAAGTGTTAGCTATGATTATGTTGTGCTCTGTGCAGAATTCTAGCAGGCGGCTTCCTCTTTCATTTCTTAGCCCCAATCCATATTCACCTACTACGTTTCCTTCTCTCCCTTTTCCTACACTCGAATTCCAGTCACCCATGACTATTAAATTTTCGTCTCCCTTCACTATCTGAATAATTTCTTTTATTTCATCATAAATTTCTTCAATTTCTTCGTCATCTGCAGCGCTAGTTGGCATATAAACTTGTACTACTGTAGTAGGTGTGGGCTTCGTATCTATCTTGGCCACAATAATGCGTTCACTATGCTGTTTGTAGTAGCTTACCCGCATTCCTATTTTCCTATTCATTATTAAACCTACTCCTGCATTACCCCTATTTGATTTTGTGTTTATAACCCTGTAGTCACCTGACCAGAAGTCTTGTTCCTCCTGCCACCGAACTTCACTAATTCCCACTATATCTAACTTTAACCTATCCATTTCCCTTTTTAAATTTTCTAACCTACCTGCCCGATTAAGGGATCTGACATTCCACCCTCCGATCCGTAGAATGCCAGTTTTCTTTCTCCTGATAACGACATCCTCTTGAGTAGTCCCCGCCCGGAGATCCGAATGGGGGGTTGCATTACAAACCAAATACTGCTGAGTCTATAGTATACAATATGAATATACACATGAATCGAATGGTCGAAGGTTCCCATCACTCGGCAATTGCGAATGTAATGTAGAAATTTATAAATGAACGATTGCAATAAATAAAATCTGCAGGTACTATCTTAACGACTTTAAATGATGAGTACAACATTATAAGTTCTTTTGAGAATGTGGTATATTTCTGCAAAACACTTATTGGTGTTGATAATTGACCAATTTCTTCGCGAATAGTATATATTGAAAATAAAAAATGACGTAGATGAATAAATATATTTATAAGCATGCTGTTACCGTTTTTTCGTGTAACTGTGGAGTACTTACGGCCTTTCGTGATCAACAGTAATCGGCCACTTTGACCTCCAATAACCCATGTACTATTCGAGTTACATGCCTGTAATTTATACCAATTTAGGTTTACACTAATTGCTTTCTAAAGACACGGCGATTTACAACATCGGATGAGCCCTTTAGATTTTGGAAATTTGTTTCCGGGTGTTACTTGTATAATTTACAGACAGATACTAAACATTAAACTAATGAAGATATTGAAAATCTCATTACACCATCAGAATCGTTGTGCAAATAATGGTAAGGTACACGTTTCTTTTTGAGGTATCGTGATTCATCTGGCTACTAGTAATTCCTATACGACCTGTGAAATGGCTGCCATTAAGGTTTCTTTGGCTCTCCCGGCGTACAAGTCTCTTTCTTCGACACAGTGTCACCAAAGAATTCCCAGCCCCGTGCTCCCTGGATCACGTGCCACGGCCGTTGTGAGGCACCACGCGGATGCTAACGAGCTCGGGCCTGCCACGCACCCCGTGTGGCCACGTCACTCTAAGCTTAGAATATTTCGAGGGCGCTACAACTCACCCGTTACCTCATATGCATTATGACAACGACTGCACTGTTCTCCACGTCCCCCCGCCAGATTTAGTACACCCTCCACTGGTAGTGTTTCCAACTGCCGACTGTGAGTGATTTTTTCACTTTGACATCGAAAATAGTCGGTGGTGACATTAATGTGACTTCAACGTGTACAAGCATGTCTTGCGGATCTAGTTTTTGAATCTGTAATAGCTTTCTGAATCGTTATAGCCTTTGACATAGGCTCCAGCAGTGGAAGACGAAACGATAGTTAGAGAATTCAGGCTTCAGTGTAATTGAATCGAAAGTGAGAAAGACACAAAACATCTCCTTACCGAAAGACTGGTACAATGTAATTCGTTGCCGCAAAAAAAAAAAAAAAAAAAAAAAAAAAAAAAAAAAAAAAAAAATATTGAAATTAATCATGATGATTAAGACGCCGTAACAAACCACAAGAAGACAGTCCATGGCTTACCAGTATATTTTCGTGAGATACGATGGATTCAATTGGAAAGGCTACTAATTTACACTCTACAGTACAAGACCACATTTGCGAAGATGTTTCATTCCTTGTGGTTGACAGATTTGAGACATGCTGTAAATTCCTTATCTACAGCATGTCTCCAACCTGAATTTGCATATGTAACAAGGATATCTTATACTCAAGTGTTCGTCGCATTATCAAGGAACAGAGGGCGGATCTCACATCATTTGTAAAGTATATCCTTCCTGTGAATCTTGACTACTGCAAGAAGCTAGTGACCGCTCGTGAGGAACACAACAGTCAAGTGTCAGAAAACTCTGATTTCATTTCATTTATTGTGATGATTGACCTCGTTACAAGTTAAAGTGAAGTAAAAATTGAACTTTTTCATGATGAATGGAAATTTGAGTTACAATTCAAGCAGAATTCTCCCTATGAATTTAACTTAAATTTCAGTTTTATCAGTTTCTCTTGCACTGGAAATAGTTTGGCTTCAGAATGGTGCGTATGAAACTTACTACAGCGAGGAAACCTTAGAAGATTACACAAACAGACACACACAGTCAATCTATTACCGAAATGCTATCAGCTCTACTACATGAAGAACGAAGAAATGGCACATTTAATAACTTTTAGTTTGGCGAAAATTACATAACTCACTGTCAGTCTACTTTTACGTACATTAGGAACACGTAGGGAGTTGAATCTGTAAGACTATAACGAACGAGTAAAAAAAAAAAAAAAAATAAATAAATAAATAAAAAAAATATAGCCGCACAGGAGTTGAAAAATTTTTTGGAAACATCGCGTAAAACGCTTGCTTGAACATAAATGCAGATAATAGCGAAGAGTATCGGTTGTTCTGTTATATTTGACCACTAACGGCATCTGCGCGTTGTACTCAGCATGTCGGAAGTGTCTGTAAGAATAGTGTTCAGTTTAGTTGTGGTCGGAGCTTACAGGGGAACATTCCCAACTGTCAATGAACGATCTTGATGAAACTTGATGGTTGAGCACAGGGGGCAAAATAATGCAATACATATGTTTTTGTTTGTGCCCAGTTTCAATTTTAAGGGGTAAAACACACCTCTAAAAGTAATTTGGTATATTAGTTTAGAGTGAATAGCTTCTCAACCATGAAATTAGAAAAAAAAAGTGTTCATATAAAAATAGAAATGTAAGTAATGTTCTTGAAAGCTGTGTAATCAACATATGAAAAAATTACAAAATTTGAAAATTACCCCACCATCACTAAGGAATTTTGCAAAATGAAAACTTTTGTTATAACATAAATTAAAGAGGCTTTCACACCAAATACATCCGCGTGTAACAAAACTGTTTTCTGTAATACTATTTTTTGGAAAATAAGTTGTACACAATGTGCTGTCGGAGAATGTGCAACATACATAATTAAAAAATTCAAATGTTCATTATTATTCCAATTGCTTATTTTAATTATTTTTGTATATTTTTTAAACTGTTATATTACGATGTAATTGTTTTTCTTTTTATAGTTTACCGTTTCACATACTTGTATTCTGGTAGTTGAAAATAATATGTAAACCGCTATTATGATACAAAGTCGTTATAACGATGACAATCAATAAAGAAACGTTTACAAAATAACGTTTTTGTACACCGTGCACACAAAATGAACAAATTTTCCCCTGCACAGGGAAAGACAACGTCTGTCAAATATGGTTTGACATGTTCAGGTGTTAGTGTACTAAATTTCGATACCATCACAAGAACATTTGGAACTCCATAAAGCGAATTCCGAATTCTCGGTCCAAACTCTCTCTTAGATCTTTCAAAACCATGAAAAAAGGGGAGGGGGGTAAGCAATTTGGCAGCTACAGAGACTGATTGCTGTATCAAGTAAGTGAAGTTCTCTTCTTGATGCATCTCCGTAGGCTCTTGAAGAGAAGAGCTCACAAACAATCAAACAGCGCACCTACCGTCAGCAAACTCCGGTCTGTTGGGACGATGCGTTCACTACATTCTGCTGGGCGCACTCCCGGCAGACAACAGTTGCTGCGAAAAGCTGTTCATGAAACGACGACAGTGATTTCAGGACTTGTGTCATAAATTAATAGCTATTTCTGGAGATAACTATTTGAAGATTATAAAAGGATTGCAACTTGCGGTAAGACGCCGTGTAACCACCTCGAGGGGCCGGCACCACTCCTCTTTATCCGCAGACCAGAGATGCTGCAATTGCCGGCTTGCAGTCTAGCCGGCCGCAGTGGCCGTGCGGTTCTAGGCTTTTTAGTCCGGAACCGCGCTGCTGATACGGTCGCAGGTTCGAATCCTGCCTCGGGCATGGATGTGTGTGATGTCCTTAGGTTAGTTAGGTTTAAGTGGTTCTAAGTCTAGGGGACTCATGACCTCAGATGTTAAGTCCCATCGTGCTTAGAGCCATCTGAACCTGCAGTCTACCGAGAGGCGCCAATGAGCAGCTCATGGGGTACAAGGCTGCACCGCTAGTTGGCGACAACATATCCTAAACACTTGGCAATTGTTCCTGTGTGGTGACAAGTATCTGTTTTACGTCCCACAGAGCACGGAGCGTTTCGCGCTGATCCGATCTCCTTAACAGGGGTTCACGTGCTGTTATCCTGTTGACGATCTGCTGGAAAGCTATATCATCTTCTTTTAGTGCAGTTAAGTCCATGTTAGCCAATATAACTACTCGACGGGAGTATACAACAAACCGTTCCAACACTGTACTCGGCGACGAGGGTGGTGCTGGAAGGGTGGGGCAGCGGTAACACCAACAAGCAAAGCAAACAAAATAGAGCACCTCACCGTAAACACTGGTGATGGCAGCTGAAGATACAAACAGGGCTGAATGCTTTTCACCAGTTCACAGTGTTCTAGTAGTGGGGCTGGATAGCTGGAGTCCAATTATTGGGAAGGTAATTGCATAACGTGTTGCAATGACTGAGACAAATCCTATCACTTCTTTCATCTCAATGATTAATAGACTACGGTAAGAGGTATATTCCACGCAAGAAAGATGGCAATCTAAAATTAGTAGTAACCTTTGTTTTGTTAAGCGAACTGGTAGAGGTGGCGATGGTTGCAATGCACTGGTGTGGCTTATAGGTACTGTTGTGGTAAACTGAGTCAGCTCGAGAAGGATAGAAGGTTCAGGAGGCTTTTTATTGTCTTGAATGATTCCAAATCCTGTGGATTAGCATTCACGTGGAGAAGGCGTAACATGGCGTTCGTAATTGTTTGATGACCGAAGTGATCATTAGCAAGATGGACCGGAAGTAGTTCAAGCAGAACTTGCGTGGGGTTCTGAAACGATTGCGGGGCCTTAGACAAGCACAGGATCGGATAATAGCAGTGTCAGTCATGCGAGGCAGAATAGTTGTGCTTACAACAATAAATAAAAACTTATCAAACGATCGTCAAAGAGCCTCATAAATTTCACAGAGGAAAGAAAGTGACTAGAAATGTAAATGTATTTGGAGTAAATCCGGGACAGACGGCCATACGGGAGAGATGGGCAACGCCTGTAGTTCTTCCACGATCTGCTGTATAGCGCTGTAGGACAATTGGTAGCTAGTTAGTAAACTTAGAGATTGTTGCTGCTGCGAATGACTATTTATTTCGACTAAAAGAAAGTAGTTTCTATGACTTCAGTTTTCACTATACCATGAAATTATGTAGTATGTCAATACCTTTGAATTTAAGAATAACAGCATGTGAGCAGCAACGGAATCTTTAGTTTTAGAGTTGCTTAGGTCTAACTGTATACCGGTACGCAGATTTTGTTTGAGTTTGCACTCACCATGTTTGATGTCGCGCTATAGCCGTCTATCCCGGATGAAGGGGAGAGAAGGCCATAGTATCATTGCACTACACAGCCATCCCTTGAACGTGTCAGATATTAAATTTTTTGGGCATCGTTATTTTTGTACAGACGCCATATAAGCTCTTCTATGGTATTACGGAAAGAAGAAGACCTTAAAAATGCTATTAATAAAGTAAACAACGATGGTTATTCAGAGAGGAAAGCTTTCATGGAGTTTGAGATTCACAAAAAAATCTCTTGAGGGAAATTAAAGACACTCTGATCCCAAAATTCCAATGGGTTCTACGTCTTGTTTGGGTTCAACCAATGAGTTACGACTTAACCACCATATAAACAGACACTTTCCGAAACGCCCCATGATCTGCACTAAACACTTCGGGAAGTGAAATCGATTAAAACAGATCTAAGCTACACAGTAAACAATTGATTTACAGCGTTTGCAAGATACGTGTAAATTCTTCAGTGATTCTGACACGTTATTCAAGTCCCATTAGTGATATGCACCTCGTGTCAGATTCCCAATCGACTTCATCCGCAAATTAATATTTTCTTTTAATTTAAATGACTCCCTTAGACTCAAAACTAACAACAAATATGAACAAATCTCACCCCTCATTTAATTCCGTGCAGTGAATGTGCGTACACAAATCGGTACTCCATACAACAATAAATTATTCCCCCAATATGTTCTCATAGAAGTACATAAACATACATCTGTCTTCTTAGCTAACCATTATTAATTGTCATTTTCCAAATTTCTCCAACTCCCATGCACCCAAATTAGCATGACATTAACTTATAATTTGGAAATTACAGCAAACATAAAACTATCCAAAAACTTAAGTCTAACACATGCATACACATAAATAAATCATTCATATACCCCCAAAAACCTAATTTATATGCACACTGTGCACTGACATTGGACTTGATACTGTTCAACAAATAAATGAGTTCTCCGACCTCCTCGCACCCAAATCTGCGCCTAAACTATCACTTTATAATTGCACAGATCTTGCGCAAAAAAAAAAAAAATAAATAAATAAAAAAAAATTATCCTTATGCTTCAAAACAACAAACAAGTTACAATAAATCCTGAAATAAAACATTGCAAAATAATCCTCAATTTCGCATTCGTCTCAAAATAATGCAATCATGCTTCTTTCACTCCAATTTAATTTTTCTCCCTTCTAGACTTCTCGCTATCTTACACTTCACTCGAGTCCACAAATGAGGCAATGACGATCTTAATATTCTATCGTACTATCGCCATTCAGTTACAATAAAATCACATTCCTCTTTAAGATACCATTCTGTCGAAATATCACATTCTATGTTAGAATCAAACTCACTGTGTTCTCCCTTAAAATTATCGACATTAGTAGCTACAACATCATTATCATGAAATAAAGCATTACTTTTTCCTTCCACGTCATTACAAACACCTTCACAAGCAGCCCTTTTAACAGCCGCTGATGCATCATATACTTGGCTATATAAATCCTCATTTACCTCCGTCGACAAACCACCAGTATAACAACCATTCATGGTTTCACCATCCTCTGCCATTACATCACATAAATTTTAGCTACAGCGTCGTGAAATCTCAGAATCAACAGTACCATTAAATTCCGCTGCGTTTTGATTTAACCCTGAGCCACATTAATTGCAGATCGCACATCAAATTCATATCCACATATATTCTCAGACAAACATTCAAGACCCACAGATCCATACAGAACTTCTGGTTCACTTCCATTAGTAGAAAGATACGCACAGATTTCTTCCTCTAAAGTATCAATACCAGCAGCTTCAACTTTTGTCACAACAGCACATAAAACATCATTACTACCTTCCTTCAGAAATAATTTACCAATATCCGCCGACGATATACACACAGCCGGCCGAAGTGGCCGAGCGGTTACAGGCGCTACAGTCTGGAACCGCGCGACCGCTACGGTCGCAGGTTCGAATCCTGCCTCGGGCATGGATGTGTGTGATGACCTTAGGTTAGTTAGGTTTAAGTAGTTCTAGGTTATAGGGCACTTATGACCTCAGCAGTTGAGTCCCATAGTGCTCAGAGCCATTTGAACCATTTGATATACACACAAATCATCAACAGCTGACAAGACTAATGCTACGCCGCCCTCATTAACCTCCTTAACAACTTTCGCCGTCACAATATCACCTGAAACATCATCACCTTCGTTACTATAATCGTTACCGCTGGTTAGTACCTCTTTAGAATTTTCTTTATCATCTAACTCCACCAAATTCAGCTCAACCTCAGCCTCGTTTTGGCACATAGTAACTTCCATTGTATTAACATTCACACGCTCTTTTGTCTCACATTCATAAAACAAATCATTTAGCCCTAAATCGTCGTCATCGCCTTTACCGTTATCTTTCATTATCTTAGGATTCCGCCTCTTACGTACGATCTGATTTGAAATATTACCTATTTTATTCTCATCTCTTACTAATTTCATTTCAATATTCTGACGCCTTTCTGCCTATTTATTAACACCTATGACATTCCCGTTTACTCGCGTCTTATTCATCGCCAGATTTTTGCCATCTCTGGACCTGAGATGCGGCGAAACTTAGTTTCCTGATCTCCCACTACGCTGGTTGATTTCGCCAGGTGCCGGTCCCTCAAATCTACGTTCTTGGTGTCGGTCCCTGTCACGAAAGTATCCGTTCCGATTACCCCTTTGAAATTTATCATTGGATGTTATCCTGCTACCATTTCCTTATCAAAACTGCAGTTTGCGTTCCATTGATAACTTGCCGGATGTCTTTCATAGTAATCACTCGGACTGTAGTAATTATTTCCACTCTGAAAAATATTTGTCTGCTTAGTTGGTGGTTTAAATTTCGACCGCCGTCGTAAATTTTCAACAAAGTCCAAAAATTCGTCTGTTGAGTTGCTAGGACTGTGCACTAGATCTCACTACAAATTTTCCGGTAACCGCCTTTTAAACGTCGTAATTTCAGTAAGCACTCGCAATTAACGTTTCATATGCATTAATCTCGCAGTTTCACGTTTACAAAATCGTCGCATCGACTCGTTCCCGTATTTAAATGTTGGCTTGTTCAGAAATTCATTTTGTAGTCCCATTTGCTTCGCTTCACTCCAGAACCTGTTCAGGAAACTGCTTTCAAATATTTCGTAGGTAGCGAACGTATCACTGTGTTTATTTGCCCACGATTGCGGCTCACCTTCCAAATGTTTTTTAACGAATTTTATCTTCGCCTCGTCCTACATTCCCCGTATAAAACGATCCCTGCTTGTTGATAGAAAATTTACTAGGTGATATTTCCCGTCGTCTCCAAAACATTTGGCCAATCCCGAGTTCATTCACGAAACACTGATCCCTGTAGCGGTTTGATGTGCAGCTAAAGTGTCCAAGGAATAGAAAAGCAACTGGAATCACTCAACAGAGGAAAGTCCACTGGACCTGACGGGATACCAATTCGATTCTACACAGAGTACGCGAAAGAACTTGCCCCCCTTCTAACAGCCGTGTACCGCAAGTCTCTAGAGGAACAGAGGGTTCCAAATGATTGGAAAAGAGCACAGGTAGTCCCAGTCTTCAAGAAGGGTCGTCGAGCAGATGCGCAAAACTATAGACCTATATCTCTGACGTCGATCTGTTGTAGAATTTTAGAACATGTTTTTTGCTCGAGTATCATGTCGTTTTTGGAAACCCAGAATCTACTATCTAGGAATCAACATGGATTCCGGAAACAGCGATCGTGTGAGACCCAACTCGCGTTATTTGTTCATGAGACCCAGAAAATATTAGATACAGGCTCCCAGGTAGATGCTATTTTTCTTCACTTCCGGAAGGCGTTCGATACAGTTCCGCACTGTCGCCTGATAAACAAAGTAAGAGCCTACGGAATATCAGACCAGCTGTGTGGCTGGATTGAAGATTTTTTAGCAAACAGAACACAGCATGTTGTTATCAATGGAGAGACGTCTACAGACGTTAAGGTAACCTCTGGCGTGCCACACGGGAGTGTTATGGGACCATTGCTTTTCACAATATATATAAATGACCTAGTAGATAGTGTCGGAAGTTCCATGCGGCTTTTCGCGGATGATGCTGTAGTATACAGAGAAGTTGCAGCATTAGAAAATTGTAGCGAAATGCAGGAAGATCTGCAGCGGATAGGCACTTGGTGCAGGGAGTGGCAACTGTCCCTTAACATAGACAAATGTAATGTATTGCGAATACATAGAAAGAAGGATCCTTTATTGTATGATTATATGATAGCGGAACAAACACTGGTAGCAGTTACTTCTGTAAAATATCTGGGAGTATGCGTGCGGAACGATTTGAAGTGGAATGATCATATAAACTTAATTGTTGGTAAGGCGGGTACCAGGTTGAGATTCATTGGGAGAGTCCTTAGAAAATGTAGTCCATCAACAAAGGAGGTGGCTTACAAAACACTCGTTCGACCTATACTTGAGTATTGCTCATCAGTGTGGGATCCGTACCAGATCGGGTTGACGGAGGAGATAGAGAAGATCCAAAGAAGAGCGGCGCGTTTCGTCACAGGGTTATTTGGTAACCGTGATAGCGTTACGGAGATGTTTAATAAACTCAAGTGGCAGACTCTGCAAGAGAGGCGCTCTGCATCGCGGTGTAGCTTGCTCGCCAGGTTTCGAGAGGGTGCGTTTCTGGATGAGGTATCGAGTATATTGCTTCCCCCTACTTATACCTCCCGAGGAGATCACGAATGTAAAATTAGAGAGATTAGAGCGCGCACGGAGGCTTTCAGACAGTCGTTCTTCCCGCGAACCATACGCGACTGGAACAGGAAAGGGAGGTAATGACAGTGGCACGTAAAGTGCCCTCCGCCACACACCGTTGGGTGGCTTGCGGAGTATGAATGTAGATGTAGATGTAGATGTAAAGAATTCAACTCACTTTTTATATCATTGATCTGCTTTGTAACTCCACTATTTTAATTTTAATGCCAGATTCTACTTGTTCCTTTATTTCATCTATTTTTTTCTACCATTTACCTGTTCGAATAGGTAAGTTGCTAATAGCCTCTATCGTCACAGCCACTGGAGCATCTTAATGCCTACTCACACAATATCTTACGTCGCCTCCCAGATCTGCCTGCAACTTCTCCACCTTATCACTGAAATTTTTCTGCGCTTGATCTACCTTAGAGTCAGGTATCCCAACTTCATCAGAAATTTTGGCCATTTCATCTCACATGGTTTTTAATTATCCGTCTATCAATTCCTCGATGCCACTAGCAATTTTACCTACTTCGTCTATCACAACTGAAGCTATTTCGGATTGAACTGAATCAATTTTTAAATTTACGTCACCCATATCAATTTTGAATCCCATATCGGTTTTAATAGAATCAATTTTGGATCCCAATCCCCTTATCCTTTGCATTAATTGCGACATCATGTCTCCCCCAAATTCATGTCCCTTGCCTGATTCCCTACTATTTGTCATACTAAATTCACCACTGATCACGCTCTCGCGCTCCGACTTAGGGCTAAGCGGCTCTCTAGTATTTTCGGACCCACCCAAACTGGCCTACTGCTTGCGGAGGGACTTCCCTACATCTTTTACATTGCCCTAAGCATGGACCAGCTTCCAGTACACATTGTTTTTAATCTAAATATACACATATTATAAAATTTCATTATTTTAAACATCATTTAGCTTTTTCCGTATATACATTACAATACTTTAAATTCCTGTCACAAATCAATGAGCTTAACCAACAAAGAATACGCATTTCGTAATTACAAATACACAGTTATATATATATATATATATATATATATATATATATATATATATATATATATATATGGTGTTACAAAAAGGTACTGCCAAACTTTCAGGAAACATTCCTCACACACAAAGAAAGAAAATATGTTATGTGGACATGCGGCCGGATACGCTTACTTTCCATGTTAGAGCTCATTTTATTACTTCTCTTAAAATCACATTAATCATGGAATGGAAACACACAGCAACAGAACGTACCAGCTTGACTTCAAACACTTTGTTACAGGAAATGTTCAAAATGTCCTCCGTTAGCGAGGATACACGCATCCACCCTCCGTCGCATGGAATCCCTGATGCGCTGATGCAGCCCTGGAGAATGGCGTATTGTACCACAGTCGTCCACAATACGAGCACGAAGAGTCTCTACATTTGGTACCGGGGTTGCGTAGACAAGAGCTTTCAAATGCCCCCATAAATGAAAGTCAAGAGGGTTGAGGTCAGGAGAGCGTGGAGGCCATGGAATTGGTACAGTACATACTGACGAAACTAAAATGAGCTCTAACATGGAAATTAAGCGTTTCCGGTCACATGTCCACATAACATCTTTTCTTTATTTGTGTGTGAGGAATGTTTCCTGAAAGTTTGGCCGTACCTTTTTGTAACACCTGTGTGTGTGTGTGTGTGTGTACAGGAATTTACATATTGCTTGCGTACACAGTTTTCATTGCACATAGTTAATCTAAACCTATTTGTCACTGTATGATCATTGGGAAACTACGTTTCGTCTGCTGTAAATATACATGCAGTTCATTAAGAAAACACAGTACTCAATACACTATATAAACTTTCACCCTTTGTCTGCCTATTAGCAGTATTCCATTACTTTCAACATCAACACTTTATCTGCCATTCACACATTTGGTGGTCTTTCTGATCATACTGCAATATTCCATTACTGCAGTCTTTATATAAGTCATAGCCTGGAGTTTACATATAATGTATATCCCATTATGTTTTACCGAATCTGAAACTTATGGACATGGATCAGTAGTCTGCTAATTGAAAAGCTTTTTCCAACATAACAACACTTGGAAATACAACATCAAGAAAAAGAACATATAGAATAGACTTACTAAGTCTTTTTTTCTTTCAAATTTAGTTCTACATAAGGTGGAAATTGTAAGACTTCTTCAATCATACTTTTGCTCTCATAATGAAATAGAATTTCCTAGGGTGTAAATCCTGTAGTTTCGTGATGAAGGGTATTCACTGCACTTTCCATGTCTGCAATAAACCTGCCCCATATCTTATGATTGTGGTGGCTGTAAGTTGTTATTTGCTAGCAAATCACCTATGTCTGGTTTCTTCTTTGGTTTCCTGATTTCTACGTCTTTCATGACCCTTGTTTACTCTTGCCACCATATCATATCGTCAGGTGGCTCTTTCGGTTTTCTGATTTCGAAGTCTTTCACGACTCTAGTCAAATCTTGCCCAATTATCGTATTGTCAGGAGGCTCTTTCTTTTTCGGTTCGGTATCTACCGCCGGATTTTGTTTAGGAAAGACCTCAGTTTGCTTTTCAGATAAATTTTCCGTTATGATTTGTTCTCTTTCCTCTGTTTCTACTTTTTCTTCGTATGAACTATCACTTATTTCACATTCACTGTCTGATTCTAGCATGAACGCTACTCTTAGACAACGAGGCAGCTCTTCTTTTGACCTTTCATTAGCTTTCTCATTTTCAGTTTTCCGATCCTTTCCTAAAATTTCTACTTCATTTTCTGACACAGGCGTTTCTTCAATATTACTTTGAATGATGTCAACTTTACCTTCATATTTCGTATAATCGTCTTGGATTTCAGTGGTTCACATACATTCATCTGAATCTATATTCTCATGATTATCAGCAATATTTACTAGCACGAGTTTTTCGTCAACCAGGATCGCCTCATCCACACTATTGAAGATTTCATCCTCCTGCAGATCCCTATTTACACCGACCCTTTTTATATTTTTAGCACCAATTTCCCTAATAACGGCTGCTCGTGTGCTTTGTGCAGCGCCTTGCTTTCTCTTACCAACCTCTTCCTCTAAAATTGCTGCTCGCGCATCTTGCTCGGCGCTAACTACTTCGATCTCCTTTTCATTTTCGGACAACGTTGCGGAGGGACTTCCCTATATCTGTTACATTTTACAACACAAGTGTCCTACGCATGAACCATCAACCAATATACATTGTTTTTATTCTAAATATACACATATTATAAAATTTCAGTATTTTAAACATAATTTAGCTTTTTCCATATATACATTACTATACCTTAAATTTCCTGTCACAAATCAATGACTTAATCAACAAAGAATACACACTTTGTAATTACAGTTACACAGTTACATAATATAAACCCACTTCTAATCGATTAATTATTACAAGTTAATATTCCGCAACTAACACTTTCCAAAATCCAATCCTGTTCCAACACTTAACAAGATTCTTATCCCTCAGGTAACACTTTTCAGATTCCTATCCCGACGAGCCTCCAACAGCGACCTAACATCCCAAAGATGTTTGGGCTTATGTGCGGTTCCTCTTCGTCGAAATGTCTTGGCTCATACTCGTCGCTTTACATGCCCTAAATTATACACTTGTGACCCTTTAGTTAAATTGTCTGGCTGATGGCAAGTTTGCGAAATACAAAGTTAATATAACATATAATGATAGTAATAATAATATCGGAAACTAAATTAACGACCCATAAATGATGTAGGCCACACAGTTGCGATTTGGTTAGAATGTTGTTTATTCTGAAAGCAAACTAATAGCGAATGTGGTCGTATTTAGAGTTACTATTACACTCGAGCGCATATCCATTTGACACAGTTCGATCATTCACGATCTCATCATGTGACACAAGTCCAATACCGATATTTACATGAAAATTTAAAAGTTCAAAACAGGCGCGCGGCTACTCACTGCTCAGGGACTAAGTCCCGCGATGCCACACAACGCGAAATTTTAGATGTCGTTTCACTTTCTAGCTCCCTAAAGACCGACTGTCCGATTTCGCATCTCACTCCCTTTGGTGTCTCCAGCTGAACTGTCCGCTTTCTCGTCTGCACCAGCACTCTCCCTCTGCCCGTCCCCAGCCACGTTTCCCGCGCGCCGAATATTCTCGCTCATGTGACTAGGGCAGTTCCCTTTCCTGAAGCCGTCCGTCTGATTGACTACAGCTTATTCTATATTATTTTACATTTTAACACATTTAAATAATCTAAGCTGGACCACTGTCACATTCTAAATAATGTAACAATAGTATCCATTACATTATAAACGTTAAATTCTTTTACATAAAACCAATGCGATCTCCTTCTTAACTTTGAATGTCACTGCCAGTAGTCTTGCACCAGTGTGCTTTCTGATAAATAAATAAAGAACAAAAGTAACTATTATGCTGTAAACTCTACAACAAATACTAAAATACTTAATGATACAATAAGGTGTCATGCTGTTATCGTTCAATGTGTTTTGTGTGGAGGAAATGATGATCTGACGCTTAACTATAAATACTGATAATTTGAATTTACTATATCTTTTAAACAAATAAAGTTACAGAGTTTATATGTACAATGTTTGTCATTTTAATGATGTTCTTCTATATGAAGTATCGATCGTTAAGATTGACCAAGGCGTTCAGATTTTAGCATTTAGGTCTTTGTTACAAAGCTTGTTAATTTCACTTTAACAGTAAATCCTAAACTATTATAGATGTGATAAATCTTCAAGTTTTATTGGGATCACCATGAATATTTATGAAGGCTGGGGGATTAAAATTACCGTGGCCTCATTACCTGTGTTACTACAGAATTAAGTAGTTTTCATAAATGTTTCCCTTCATCTCCGATCGTAGATCCGCCATATTCAACACTGCTACGTCTCCTTGGCCACAAACACCTTCTACTGGGTTTCCCTATAACGTCGATTCTCGTCTGTCTCACTATCACACTACAGCGCTTAGGCCTCAATAGACAATAGATGCCTGTGAGTTTATCCATCTCGTGGTGAATCTGCTCCCTTTGTGGCAAATGGTCCTGGACGACAGGGTTCGTTTCACAATTTCTAAAGGCAAACACTTTCGGTCATATCCTTAAATGTGAACGAAGTGCTCGTTAACTCACAGAGGAAGAGTCAAGTGACGTACTTATTGAATAAGAGGATAAATGCGTTGGATGCGGCGAAGACCACTCAAAAACAGATGGAACCTGTGATTGGATTCAGTGTGTCAGGTGCAAGCGTTGGTTACATGAATCCTGCACATCATATTTTGGTGTGTTCCATTGATTTGGTGATGCAATTTTTAAAAAATAAATCTATGGCTATAAAGTAAGCATTCCTTTTCATAAATTAGGACTAGTTTTAAAATCAAATAACTGCATAACTGATACGATTTCTCATTATTTTCTATACAACACTAGAATGTTCCTACGATTTAATAAAAATGTTTACAAAATTTAAGAACTGTAAAATACTTTTACAAATGAGGTCTGTTTAAGTTGTAATTTACCTCTAATTAATATCTTTGTAAAATATATTTTACGTCGAGAGATTCGATAAAACATTCTTAAAGTGTTAAAAGTTTTTGTTCTCTGATCATCTATCCCCTACCCGTCTGGCCATCTAACCCTGATACTCGGGTAAGATGGCCAAGTGTTACATACTATTTAACAATTTGTAGCTAGTATGAAAACCAGTATATCTTCGTGAACGAAGTCGTATTTTGTTTTTTATGAACTGGAAAAGCAAATTATGAGAGGTGACAGATTGTTCTTGTGTATGAGGCTGTGAAACTGGGTTTTGAAAAAATCATGGCCATCTCTCCCAGAGTTATGGTTCAAATGGCTCTAAGCACTATGGGACTTAACATCCGAGGTCATCAGTCCCCTAGAACTTAGAACTACTTAAACCTAACCAACCTAAGGACATCACACACATCCATGCCCGAGGCAGGATTAGAACCTGCGACCGTAGCAGCCGCGTGGTTCCGGACTAAAGCGTCTGGAACCGCTCGTCCACTGCGGCTGGCTCTCCTGGATTTACCCTATGAGTATAAGTGTAAGGTCTGTCACATTAGGTGGTGTAAAAGAAGACTGGTGAGACAGGCTATTAGCGATATATAATATATCTCCTTCATTAGAGCAGAGATGGGTAGGTCAATGGCCCTGCCACGTTGGTAACACCGTTTCCCGACAGGTCACTGAAGTTGAGCGCTCTCGGGCTTGGCTAGCACTTCGATGGGTGCCAGTCTGGGTCTGCCGAACGTTTTTGCAACCGACGTGCTATCAGCCCTTGTGAGGTCAATGGATTGGGAGTTAACGGCTCCGGTCACGAAAACTGACAATGGCCGGTAGAGAGGTGTGCTGACCACATGCCCCTCCATATCCCCATCCAACGACAATTATCGGCCGTGGATAACACGACTGGCCGGCCGGAGTGGCCATGCGGTTCTAGGCGCTACAGTCTGGAACCGCGCGACCGCTACGGTCGCAGGTTCGAATCCTGCCTCGGGCATGGATGTGTGTTTTGTCCTTAGGTTAGTTAGGTTTAAGTAGTTCTACGTTCTACGGGACTGATGACCTTAGAAGTTAAGTCCCATAGTGCTCAGAGCCATTTGAACCATTTTTTAACACGGTTGTCGGTTGGTACCGTTGGGCCTTTGAAGTCTGTTCAGACGCAGAGAGAGACAGAGAGAGAGAGAGAGAGAGAGGGAGGGAGGGAGGGAGAGAGAGAGAGAGAGAGAGAGAGACAGCGCAAAGGATAGTGAAATTGCAATGTGATGCGGTGTCGCCTGTTGATGGTTATAGTTTATGGTTCTTATGGTTCAGTAAGTCTTCAGCGGCGTGTATTTTTTATGATTTATGAGTAGTTTAAGTCGGAATTGTGTACAAAGTGTGCTTTACGTTATCAAGTTAGTGACACGAGAAGGGGAATTTCATGTTACTCATTTGGAGTTCCTTTGAAAGAGCGCATTAAACTTACTTTAGAGGCCTGTAAATCGAAGTGGTCGATTTTGCTAGTGAGTGTCAGGAAGTAGGGCGCGGAAGTTGATCGGGGAAGGTCCAGTGCAAAGGGATCGAGAAGTCAATGATACGAGGCTAGTAAAACCTGTTTTAGTACTCGTTGTTAGGGCGAGCTGAATTTGAAAATCGGTACGTAATAGGAGGATTCACATAGCCGGTCATTTTAGAGTGATCTGACGAAAACATGGCTACCAGTCTGAGACATACCTAGTACGTTCTGCGAAACAGTGCGTCACGTATGGATACGTGACGTAGACGCGCAACTGAATGCTGCTCCATGCATTCTTGCGCTGATATGGAGCGCGGTACGCTGTGGCTGTCACTAGTACTAGTACTAGTACATCAGTACATTATTCTGCCTCCTACAAGTAGCAAAGTAACAAATTAAAAAGAAACACTATTAAAATGGAACATAGCCACTTAGTACTTACAATTTCTCAAACGCAGTAGTAGTGGAAATGACATGCATGATGACATAATCAAAATCAAAATGGTTCAAATGGCTCTGAGCACTATGGGACTTAACTGCTGAGGTCATCAGTCGCCTAGAACTTAAACCTAACAAACCTAAGGACATCACACACATCCATGCCCGAGGCAGAATTCGAACCTGCGACCGTAGCGGTCACGCGGTTCCAGACTGTAGCGCCTAGAACCGCTCGGCCACCTCGGCCGGCCAGAATCAAAAGATAATCAAATAAGATGGAAGATGCAAGAAGGTATTGTGGTACATGGAAGGATATAAGGTAGACGCAAGTTTAACTAGAATGTGTTCTGACGAATATCTGCTAAACCAGATATGGACAACGGTAACTACTGCCAGTTCTTGTGGGAGCAACCTGTTTGTAACGCATTTGGTTTTCAGATGGATGTCCTACGGTCGCAACTGTTGTTAAGAGAATAGTGTGCCACTTATGTGGTAGAGAGCAAGTATAATTCGGTAGCAACGTTCAGCAAGGAGGAGACATAAACCACTATAGCGCGCATGAGGTGGAGTCCCCTGAAGGGATGTATCAGTAATCACTAAATTATTCATAACAGGGGAAGTAAAACGTAAATGAGAAGAAAAGTAATGCTTTTAAAAGTATTTTAAGCTTAACTTCCGACTTATTTCAAGTGAAGAAACAAGAATTGTTACATCTAATTTAAAGTTATGACGTATGCTTTCCAGCGCCTAGCAATTCCGTTTCTCTGTTCATATTCCTCTGACTTACATGCAAATTTCCTAACTTTCTTTGCTAAGGTTTGACGATTTTCTTCTGCAGTGACGCAATTCCGCGGACGAGGAATTTATCTTTATTGCTCCGGGCTTCAATTACAATGCGATGATCGTTAACCATGTAGCCATAACCTTCGAGATGCGCTGAGTTTCCTTTGAAGAAGTGATCAGCAAATTTTCGCATAATGTATATGGCTTCCGTTTATATCTCAGTAGCTAAGTTGAAACAGTTCCTCCTATGGACATAGGTATTTGTGTGCAAGTATGCGATGCACATGTACTAACTTTCGTGCTTGCCGTGGCTACATAAATTTTCAATACTGTCTTGTACTATACAGCAAGGGAAGACGTGGCGAATATTGCTTAATTATATCTTGTCTAGTGGAATGCAATAATAACCTGAGTTCTGTCATTCGTATTGCACTGATATTTACAAAGGTGTTTTCTAAGTTTTCTAACCCTGTGTAACCTATTAAACACCAACATGAGATATTGTGATCATTTTTCGCTATCCTGACGTGTAGTTTTCTTCTGACTGTGACTCTGTTCGCATTCAGCGTGTTAAGAGGGAAGTCTGGCTACCCAGGTCTTTAGATCTTGGGGGACCAAGCCTTCTGCGTACCAGGGAACTTCACACGGACGTTCAGTGAGATAAGGCTGGTGGGGGTCCCTCTCACAAGAACGGACGTCTTGTCATCTTCATTCCTGCAGCTGTGCGGGTCAGGGCTTGCCTATAGAAACGACAGGTGGTCGGCCGGCCGCAGTGACCGAGCGGTTCTAGGATCTTCAGTCTCGGGCATGGATGTGTGTGATGTCCTTCGGTTAGTTAGGTTTAAGTAGTTCTAAGTTCTAGGGGACTGATGACCTCAGATATTAAGTCCCATAGTGCTCAGAACCATTTGAACCATTTTACAGGTGGTCCTACATAGGTGATGAGTGTCGGATGGTGCAACGAATAAGCCATAATGAAGCTCACACTGGTTGATAAATTGATATGGTGACGGCACTTTAAAGTCACGAATTCTTTCGTCCGATCAGGGCAGAATGTAAATTGCTACCTAGGAGTAGGCATACCAGAGATAAATGCGACTACGCTCGCCTGTTAAATTGTGCTTAGAAGCGTTAATTACTAAATATTAATTTCGTTACGTGGCGATACTACAGCATCACTTATTTCAGTGCTTGTGGCGCAGTTCACCCGCATATCAGGCGTCGGTTGGTGCCGTTTCAGTAACACCGCGCTTGGTGACTACAGCGGCGGTTCGTTGGTGCGCCTTCACTTGACGATAAGAACGACACTTTTGGTCATATAAATCTTTGAAAATTCTGTGCCCGGTTCACATCCACACCATACTCCGCAAGCCACCTAATGATGTGTGGCGGAGGGTATTTTAATTTACACCGCTTCACCGTAGTACACAATAATCTTTTATTGAGTCCTTTAGCAGAATCGTGCTTGATAGTATGAAATTAGTGTTCAATAAAATAGAAAAAATAATAATTAACGGTAGTTGTAGCATCACCAGTGTAGTATGCAAAATTTTTCTTCCAGTTGCTCAGTGCGCTTTAAGCAGGCATCCACATTTAATTATTTGTTTTTACTGTTTATTCCAATCAGGATCTCGAATGTGGAAATGACAGGCCTTCACCACTTAACCCTACGGCAGGTGCCCCTACTGTTGTCACACGAGCAGGCGCGCGTTGTAAAATTTACAGCATGGCCCTTTGTCAGTAAAAACAAACTTGTCTTAAACAAACTATTATATTTACTGTAGATAGCAGTTCATATTCACTATCTTCAACATATATAATAAAAACTTTTGCTCTTTTAGTTCTTCAAAGTTTTTCTGATATGTGTTCACTTTCGTAACACCTTTCACAGACAATTTGTTTGCGAAATAATTACGGCAATGTTCAGAAAAATGAAAATGTAGCCAACGGCCATCTCCTTGTAATTCTTTGAAATGGAGTATCAGGCACACATTTTAGCTACAGCGTCAACCCCACCCTTTGTCTTGTTGTAGTCATGTTTTCAGGTTTATGTGTTTCATTATCCACTGTCGCCATGTCATGCACAGCAGACAAAAGTGAGATAGCGCAGTTTTTACTAGGAACATATTAAACTAAGGTCTTATCCTACTGAAATCCAAACATTGCACTTCCAAATTCTTTTGTTTTGTTTGGGAGAAATTCTGGAAGAATTTCACGTCTGTTCTTCGTCATCGTACCAATACAAGTGAAAGTCTTCTGCGGCAAACATTCAGAAAGGAGATAGCTATTGTACCAGTTGTCAGTTGTAAGGTTCCTGTTGGAATTTTCTATAGGTGCCACATATCTTTTCACTATGTCCTCAGGAGCATTAGATACCCGATGTTGTCCTTTGGTGGCATGCCGCAGTAAACCTCCAGATTACTGCAATAAAATGTTCTTGAATCACCCAGAGAAAACATTGTTGTCCCATATTTAGCCGGTTGTTTGGGTATGTACTGAATCCATCTACAGCGGTCTTCATAGGGGTGTAGCATTTCATCTATCGTTGTGAATGCACCAGGCTGTAAGGACATTGACAGTTAGCAGAAAAATATCCAATACTGTACGATTTGCACCCATAGTAAAGTTTAACGTGCATCTACAAAAACTGAAAAAAGTGCAAGTATAGTTAACCTTTTAGTACACTTTCCTTTGGACATTGACAGCTGGAAAAAGCTTCCAACCGTCACACCAGCAGGCACGCGTTGTACTTTTTACAACATTCGACACGTCGTTGCTTACAATTCAGAAAACAAACTGCGAAAGCTAACCAAATGAACTGAAATCGCATTAGCATTGTCGAGAAAACATCGACAATGGAATACATGGCAACAATGGCGCAAAAGCTCAAAGTTAAGGCATCGATCAGGCATAAAAGCTGCTGCTGTTGTACTTTTTACAACAGCGCGCCCGCTCGAGGGTTAAATAGGAATTACCGGTTAATGTCCAATTGCGAATATAGTAAATATGGACTAAATTTTGGATGTTACAGTAACTTTTGCTTAAGGAATTTAGGGAGCGGCGATAGTTTCATGAAAGGTCCGGAAATTCGCTTTCCTTCCCACGTAACAAGTGAGACCACGGAAATGCATATCGTAGCGGTGCCTCGCTAACATGTGGACCTCCATTATTTGTTCCTGCTGCGGGTGATAAACGAGACATGCCAAGGCTGCAAATTGGCTACAACTAAGGGTCCTAAAATGTTGACGAATACATGAATGTTGTCACAAGAGTATGGAGGACCATACTCCACTCAGTGAAAGGTCAACTGAAAATAAAATTATCTTACACGATACAAAATAATAAGTTAGTTTTTTTAGCGCCTCACGACTGTTGTAACCAAATTGCGGTCTTTATCTAAGTTGCAAACGTTAAAACTAAGGAATAAACTAAAATATAATCGTGATATCACTCAAATTTCGGTGATGATTATTCGTCATAAAATAGTAACATTTTACTATTAATGTCTATATTATTATTTCCTGAAGAATACCACAACTGCTTTAAAAGTTACGCTAAGTGTGTAAACACCTCTATAGTACCATCTTGCAAGACACTACACCTATTACCATGAACCACGAGTACATTAACGTACCTTGGTTATGAATTTCCTTCGTGGGTACAAAATGAACTGTGTTCCCTAGAGAGATGAATTGTGACTAGCAAATGAGTGATGTTGTATCTTCTACTTGTATCTAATTAGGCTACTGCAAGACTGAAAATTATTCATTGCATATAAAAGATGAGGTGATTGCGTTGATTCTTTACGGCTGACGTTTCATACTTTATCTCCTAACTGATTCAAATGAATGCTGTTGTTACGTTCGTGGCTTAGTCTCTCTAATTGAACTTCAAGCAACTGTCCTAGTCTCCTCCGGTCGTCTCCAATAAATGTGTTTACAGATTAATAAGACAAACAGCTCACTTAGTTGGTTTTGCGTTCTCGATAGCCTTAAACTTTAGGTGAGATATGCAATTAACCGTATTATGTGATTACTGCATGCACACAATTAGATGTGTTTTAACATGGCTCCATTACGTCAATAAACAAGTAAACAATAATGAAATTTACTCTTCTTTTACGCTAAGACAGTTTTGTATTCAACAGGAAATTCATAGTAGGCTTTCTATTTGGCGTTGAAAACTGTAAGAGAAAAATGAACTTCGTCAAGTCTTTGACAAGATTTAATGCTGGATTCTTGTGCACAGTTGAGACCCATAGAAAAAATCTTTGGCCCCTTCTTTTTTTACAAAATATGTGTATTCTTGTGAAGGCGATTTTGGGAAAGCATTTGAGAGGCAATTCATTAAGTGTTCAGATAACTATCTTCCACAAAGTCACTCAATAGACCGATACTGCAAAGTATGTGTCTATCGCAAAATTACTTTATGTACTACATATTGATCAATCAATAATTTAACTCAGTTAGTATTAAGGCAAGTGGGTCTCTGTAAACATATCTTTCATGATATACAAACTTTTCAGAATATGACTTGACTTATTCGGCATCTACTGTACTACTTCTGTGTGCTCTTTCTTCTAATTATAGTATGTTTTTACTGTCATACTCGCTGGCTCGTGTTAATATAATGTGGTAGTACCTTCACGTCTTTTTTAAAACGATTATCTGTACAGTGTTACTCAGTTGTTGTCAACTTGGTGCGTACCACTCACTGATGGGTGTTCTAGCTTTCAAGGTTGGCAGTAGGAGGAATGGGCTTAAAAAACATTTTCGTTAGGTTTTCATAACATGTGACATGCAGTATGTGGTAAGCAATTGTTATAAAAATTCTTTGATTTGCTGTAACTCTGCTTTACAAAATTATGTAAAGTAACGTAACTTCTTTACATTATACGTTACCGTTACCGAGGTAATGGTGCGTAGTTAGAAAATTTTACTAGTAACACTGATACAGAAGTGGACGGCAAGTAAAAACGGTCGTCTAGCCCTTGTGTAACTGAAATAACTTCTACTCCTCAACTATTTCTTCACTTAAATCGTATCCACTACTCCACATTTAAAACAGCACATTGTCCATGACCACTTCTCCAGTTATTAATTCCTAACATTACAGGTTACAATATAGCATTCTGCACTTACACACTGTGGGACAGTGCAAGTAGCTTTACTGACCTCATACAGGAACATTAATGAAGATCACTAAAACTGATTTTTTATTACTAAGGTTTGAAGCTCCTCTTATCGTTCTTCCGTGGTTGCGATTAAAAAACTGGGTTGTTTTGAAAATTAGCCTTATGAAAACACAATTAGTTTATTTTTGTATTTACCCAGACATGTTTTGACACCAATGTGTCATCTTCCGTAAAGTACAATATCACATTTGTAATAATTTAACTGCTGTTGGTCTAAGAAATACAATATTTGCGATTTGCTTCATTTGGTTTAGGCACTTACCCTAAAATTACATCAGTAACTGAATTTGGGAATTTAAGGAGGTGGGACCTGGATAAACTGAACGAACCAGAGGTTGTACAGAGTTTCAGGGAGAGCATAAGGGAGCAATTGACAGGAATGGGGGAAAGAAATACAGTAGAAGAAGAATGGGTAGCTTTGAGGAATGAAATAGTGAAGGCAGCAGAGGATCAAGTAGGTAAAAAGACGAGGGCTAGTATAAATCCTTGGGTAACAGAAGAGATTCTGAATTTAATTGATGAAAGGAGAAAATGCAAAAATGCAGTAAGTGAAGCCGACAAAAAGGAATACAAACGTCTCAGAAATGAGATCGACAGGAAGTGCAAAATGACTAAGCAGGGATGGCTAGAGGACAAATGTAAGGATGTAGAGGCTTATCTCACTAGGGGTAAGATAGATACTGCCTACAGGAAAGTAAAGAGACCTTTGGAGAAAAGAGAACCACTTGCATAAATACCAAGAGCTCAGATGGAAACCCAGTTCTAAGCAAAAAAGGGAAAGCAGAAAGGTGGAAGGAGTATATAGAGGGTCTATACAGGGGCGATGTTCTTGAGGACAATATTATGGAAATGGAAGAGGAAGTGGATGAAGATGAAATGGGAGATATGATACTGCGTGAAGAGTATGACAGAGCACTGAAAGACCTAAGACGAAACAAGGCCCCGGGAGTAGACAACATTCCATCAAAACTACTGACAGCCTTGGGAGAGCCAGGCCTAACAAAGCTCTACCATCTGGTGAGCAAGATGTATGAGACAGGCGAAATTCCCTCAGACTTCAAGAAAAATATAGTAATGCCAATCCCAAAGACAGCAGGTGTTGACAGATGTGAAAATTACCGAACTATCACTTCAATAAGTCACAGCTGCAAAATACTAATGCGAATTCTTTACAGACGAATGGAAAAACTGGTAGAAGCTGACCGCGAGTGTGTTGGAACACGTGAGGCAGTAGATGGCAGGGGTAAAATACAGGGAGCGAAAGGCTATTTACAATTTGTACAGAAACCAGATGGCAGTTATAAGAGTCGAGTGACATGAAAGGGAAGCAGTGGTTGGGAAGGAGGTGAGAAGTGTTGTAGCCTCTCCCCGATGCTATTCAATCTGTATATTGAGCAAGCAGTAAAGGATACAAAAGAAAAGTTCGGAGTAGGTATTAAAATCCATGGAGAAGAAATAAAAACTTTGAGGTTTGCCAATGACATTGTAATTCTGTCAGAGACAGCAAAGGAAGAGCAGTTGAACGGAATGGACAGTGTCTTGAAAGGAGGGTATAAGATGAACATCAACAAAAGCAAAACGAGGATAATGGAATGTAGTCGAATTAAATCGGGTGATGCTGAGGGTATTAGATTAGGAAATCAGACATTTAAAGTAGTAAAGGAGTTTTGCTATTTGGGGAGCAAAATAACTGATGATGGTCGAAGTAGAGAGGATATAAAATGTAGACTGGCAATGGCAAGGAAAGCGTTTCTGAAGAAGAGAAATTTGTTAACATCGAGTATTGATTTAAGTGTTAGGAAGTCGTTTCTGAAAGTATTTTTATGGAGTGTAGCCATGTACGGAAGTGAAACATGGACGATAAATAGTTTAGACAAGAAGAGAATAGAAGCTTTAGAAGTTTGGTGCTACAGAAGAATTCTGAAGATTAGATGGGTAGATCACAGAACTAATGAGGAGGTACTGAATAGAACTGGGGAGAAGAGGAGGTTGTGGCACAACCTGACTAGAAGAAGTGATCGGTTGATAGGACATGTTCTGAGGCATCAAGGGATCACCAATTTTGTACTGGAGGGCAGCATGGAGGGTAAAAATCGTACAGGGAGACCAAGAGATGAATGCACTAAGCAGATTCAGAAGGATGTAGGCTGCAGTAGGTACTGGGAGATGAAGAAGCTTGCACAGGATAGAGTAGCATGGAGAGCTGCATCAAACCAGTCTCAGGACTGAAGACCACAACAACAACAACTGAATTGTATTATAATACATCGATTTAGTGCTCGTTTTCGTCGTTTTTTTTGACAGCATGTCATCTGCAAACTAGCCATGAAGAAATTTATTGCATATTTGTGGAGAGCTGTTTCGAGGGTAGATGTTATGTACGTGTCAAATGGTTCAAATGGCTCTGAGCACTATGGGACTTAACATCTTCGGTCATCAGTCCCCTATAACTTAGAACTAGTTACACCTAAGGACATCACACACATCCATGCCCGAGGCAGGATTCGAACCTGCGACCGTAACAGTCCCGCGGTTCCGGAATGCAGCGCCTAGAACCGCACGGCCACCGCGGCCGGCTTGTACGTGTCCGTACTTACTTTTGTTCGTCCTGTTTCGTGTCCCTGGTTGGTGTCTCAATCAACTGCCATTTTGTTCATTGTTTTCATTCAGTTTTTCACAAATTTCCGCTCACTACTTCACCTCACATACACTTATACAAAATGTGACGAAATGTGATCTGAGCAGGCACTTCCGACAACACTCTCAGTGAGGGGTATTATGTTATTGTCGTTGCTCACTTGTTCATCGTTGGTCTTGTGTTTGTTATGGCGCTGATTTTGCGTATATAAATATGTGTGTTTGTGTGTGTGTGTGTGTGTGTGTGTGTGTGTGTGTGTGTGTGTGTGTGTGTGTGACTTCGTCCAACTAGCATAGCTTCTTTTCGTACATAGAATACAAAATACTGAGTGATTGGCTGGATCATAAAATAGGAACTTAAAAACCTCTATTTACTCATCAGAGGGAGTAATCCACTAAATTACAGGCCCATATCGTTAACGTCTATATATAGCAGGATTTTGGAACATATATTGCGTTCGAACATTGGTTTGGAAAACATCGTTGCTGTGAAACACAATTAGCTCTTTATTCACATGAAGTGTTGAGTGCTATTGACAAGGAATTTCAGATCGATTCCGTATTTCTGGATTCCCGGAAGGCTTTTGACACTCTACTACACAAGCGGCTCGGAGTGACATTGCGTGCTTATGGAGTATCGTCTCAGTTATGTGACTGGATTTGTGATTTTCTGTCACAGAGGTCACAGTTCGTATTACTGTCGGAAAGTTATCGAGTAAAACAGAAGTGATTTCTGGCGTTCCCCAAACGAGTGTTATAGGCCCTTTGCCATTCCTTATCTATATACACGATTTGGGAAACAATTTGAGCAGTTGTCTTCGGTTGTTTGCAGATGACGCTGTCGTTTATCGACTAATGAAGTCATCAGAAGATCAAAACAAACTGCAAAACGATTTAGAAAAAATATCTGAATGGTGCGAAAAGTGGCAGTTGACCTTAAATAACGAAAAGTGTGAGGTCATCCACATAAGTGTTAAAAGGAACTCGTAAAACTTTTGTTACACGATAAATTAGTTTAATCTGCTTCGTAAATTCAACTAAATACTTAGGTACTACAGTTACGAACAACTTAAATTGGAAGGAACACATAGAAAATGTTGTGGGGAAGGCTAACTAAAGACTGCGTTTTAGTGGCAGGACACTTAGAAAATGTAACAGACCTACTAAGGAGACTGCCTACACTACCCTTGTCCGTCCTCTTTTAGAATACTGCTGCGCGGTGTGGGATCCTTACGAGATGGGACTGACGGAGTACCGGAGTACATCGAAAAAGTTCAAAGAAAGGCAGCACGTTTTGTATTATTGCGAAATATGGGAGAGAGTGTCATAGAAATGATACAGGATTTGGGCTGGAAATAGTTAAAAGAAAGGCGTTTTTCGTTGCGACGGAATCTTCTCACGTAATTCCAATTACCAACTTTCTCCTCCGAATGCGAAAATATTTTTTTGACACCGACCTACATAGGGAGGAACGATCACAACGATAAAATAAGGGAAATCAGAGCTCGTACGGAGAGATATAGGTGTTCATTCTTTCCGTGCGCTATACGAGATTGGAATAATAGAGAATTGTGAAGGTGGTTCGGTGAACCCCGCTGCCAGGCACTTAAATGTGATTAGCAAAGTATCCATGTAGATGTAGATGTTTGTAATTGAACCATTTCCCACATCTATTCAGTTTGAAAAAGATAAATGTCTTTTGCACACATAACAAAATCTGTCCCTGTACCTCAGGGCGTATGGGTACCTATCTCTTAAGGTATGCCGTGAACGTGCTGGAGCGTGCATGAGACAATTGACATTAGTTTTTCCGAAGGTGAGTGCTACTAAGGAGGTGAAGTTTAAGACGGAAGATAACGATGTATATAGGGTGGTTGTATGTGATTAGACAGGGTGTGGTGTATTAAAACCTCTGCTCAGCTGGCTACATCCAGGTTCATCATGTTTGCGTTTGAAACCAATAAAAGAGGGAATATAGCAAGTGATTCCACCATATTTGATAATTGTAAGATATATAATGCCAGAGTATACCTGAACCCAAAATTCCACCCAACTGATAATTTACACCTGCAGTGCGATGAAAATATATATAGTCTAGCGTATGAAATCCAAGCGAGGTTCCATGTTTCATATTATGAAGAGGGCGGGTGTCTACTCAGTCCCCAGAAATTCAAGGAGCAGACTGCTCAAAACAGAAAAAAAATATACTGAATTCTGGACCTATAGACGTATGAATTGAATTTGGAACTTCGGCAAATTTCCTGGAACGCCCTGCAGCGTATGCTCTAGTTCTACATGACTCTGTGATTAACTACTGTCCGCCCTCCGGTGATGTGCAGAAAGCAACATGAATGAACAGGTGCTGCGCCATACCCAGAGCATTACAAAATGGCATCTCAAGGTGTGACATCATTGCAGACGCTCAGGGTTTCTATGATGATGTGCGTAGACAGTTCATATTTAAAGACATTGCAATCGTAGCTTACACAGAAGTGGCCGAAATAATAGAGACATTCTCAGCAAACATTATGTCACCGAAGTCTTTCAAGGATAAAAGTATGGAGACGTCACTTCGATTATTCCACCACATGGATACCATCATCCCATGCAACAAGACCATGTTCCCCCTTCGATAGTGTACAGTTTTGCCCTGATACTATGTCTGTGATTTCCTTCAATAAGAAGACATGTTTGCTATGTGTCTTTTTTTACGCCATTTACAGTAATACCCTTACTTTTTTGTGGAGCATTAGAAGGTGATCTTGATTGATACAGCTGGGCCATGACACGGTTGTAAGAGATCAAAGAGTAATACTACAGTACGATCAGCTAGCCGAATCTCTGCATTCACAGGAGAAGTTATCCGTAAGATAGGGTAGGGGCCATCACACGGAAGTGTGAATTTCTTAGTTTTCCCCTTTTTGCATATGAGCTTCCTAAGCAAAACAAGTTCTTCTGGTTTGTGTTGGGTGAGTGTAGTCCCCTTGTTACTACACTGCAACTATTTCTGAGTAACTTTAGAATTATTATGTTTTACATTCTTCCAGATCACTTGAAGGCGGTGGGCTAACAGCCTTAATTCATCTATATCAATATCGGGTGGCAACTAGTCGAATTCAAATGAAGAAGTCATGAGCCTTCTACAAACTACCTCGTAGGGTATACACCTGCTTGATTCGTATATACGACTGTTGTATGCGGAAGCTACGTAAGCAACATATCTGTCCCAATCTAAATATGATTTGCTGATGCAGTACGACATCACCCGAACGATCGTTTTATGGAAATGCTCGTGGCGGCTGTCTGCTTTTGGATGAAATGGCGTTTACACTATTTTTTTATTCGGAAATAACTTGTATAGTTGTGTGAACAGGATAGACATAAAATTTGTCGCTTGGTCAGTCAGAATAGCATCAGGGTATCCTTAAAGTAGAACTAAGTGATTTACAAAAGCGCCAGCAACAGTTTCTGTGGCCATGTCCGCAATTGGTACTAAGATTAGGTACCTGGGAAAGAGATCAGTAATGGATAAGATGTACTTATTATTCTGGGTACTTTGTGGGAATGGGCTAACAATATCCAAAGCGATATTCTGGAAACGCCTTGTAGATTCTGGAAGGGTCTGCAATGGAAATTTTGTTCTCGATGGAGGTGCTCTCTGAGCACAAGGTAAAAAATTCTGTATATATTTCCGATCATCAGTTTGCTTACTTCTCAGCCAAGAGTGGGAACCGTTCCTAGAATTTTTGGCTCATTTTCCATTATCGCAGACCTTCAAACTGTTATAACGTTGCACAATTATGTTCTGTTGAAATTCCATTGACCAAGAGGGGCTTTACAGTACAAGATATCTTCTTCTCAAGTGAAATCCAAGTAGGAGGCATACCTGTGGCATTCCACATCTGTCTCCTGTACTCCTTTTAGTTCTTCCATTGAAAGATTATCAGTCTGAACAACCCTGGCTTTGCGGCTTAGTCCATCAGCATTCTGATATACGCGACTAGGCTTTTGGCATACATCATAATTGCATACCAATAATTTCAGTGCCAACCGAGTTAAGCGACTTATGGCATCCTTTACCCTTAAGCATACACACAACGGTAGCATGGTCGGTGGCTGCAGTGAATTTTATCCCGTACAGGTAACATTTAAAATAATTTACTCCAAAAACAAGGTCAAAATCTTTCGCTGAGCGATAATATAATTCATCTCTCCTTAACTCATTTGCCTAGAGGCATAACCTATAGGTTTTCCCTTACCATTCCTGACTAGGGACAGCTCTGATAAAGTAAATCGAAGGATCTGTTGAAAGAATAAAAGGTTTTTCAAAGTCTGGGTAAATCAATGAAGGCGGACTTGACAAAACATAAATGATTTTTTTGCATAGCCGCTTCGCACTCATCTGTCCACTCAAATACAGCTTCATTCTTCAGCAATTTTGTCAACAGTTTAGCTAGCATATCATAATCTTTCACGAACCATTAGTAATAACTTACTAAACCCGAAAACGACTGCAACTACTTTGCATTTGTAGCAACTGGAAAATTGTCAGTTGACTGTGTTAGCCTAGGATCCAGCTTAACCCCCATCTGCACTGATAATGTGACCCAGGTACTGAACCTGTGACTCTGCAGAACACTTCTCTTTCTTCAAACTTACATGTGTACGTAGCACCATAGACAATACACTCCGTATTCTCTCTCTGCATGCTCTTCAGTTGTTCTTGAAAAGACTTTGATATCCTCTAAATACGTGACACACACAGGTTTGAAACTTCTTAACAGTAAATCAGCAAATCTTCGGAAAGTGGCCTGCACATCCCTTAGACCAAAAGGCATGCGAAGAAACACATACAGTCCGGAAATAATTCATAAAAGCGGTCTTTGGTCAAACTTGTGCTGCAGTTAGAATTTAGTGGTATCTGGAGCCCATGTAAATGGTGATAAAATACCGACAATTTGCTATTATTTGCAGTGTTTCGTCGACTGGGTTAGGGTAACTCTCGGGGGTCATGACATTTACCGCTCTCATGTCGATTCATTGACGACAGGTGTTTTCTCCATTGACTGACTTCTTAGGGACCAAGACGATCAGTGACTACCAGGGACTTGCAGAGGATTAAACTATCCCTGCAGCCAGCTGCTGATGAATAGTTCCTTCAACAGCAGATTGTAGATGAAATGGTAGTCTGTATGGTTTCTGAGCAACTGGTTTAGTGTCTCCCGTTGGAATTTGGTGCCGTATGAGGTCATTTGCTGGCATGTACCGCTGTTCCTCGAATAACCATGTCTATTCCTCCGAAACTGGGTACAAAATATTCTGTACTGACTCAGGCAAATGCGTCATCTCCTTCCTTAACTGATTCATTAACAAAGGTGCAACTATGCAAACTTTCCTCGTTGTCAACGGTTCCTTTCCTTTACGTTTAAACTGCTTCTCACACTGAATTTCTGATTCCATCCCTTTCTCATTACTTGCCAGCATAGTTCCCTGTGGATTCTCTATATGTCGTTGGCCAAAATTATCGACACATTCTAGTACTCGAAACTTCTTTCCAAATAGCTCTGGTTTACTTAAACCTTTTTTGACATAAATCTGCAGCCGGTCGAGAACGTCATTATAGCCGAGCGTATCAACTAGGAAGTTCAATCTCGGATATATCGATGCTCTGACATCAGTCCGGAGAAATTTTCCACCGTTGATGATGCTTCACCTCTTTATCAGAGGGCAGCCATCACCTGTATGTCCTATCATACAGTATCTCGTACAACAAGGAGCACGGCAGCGCTTGGCTTTGTGGTTCACTTTCCCACTGACAGTTAGTGTTATCAGGATAACTTTGACAGAAATTCAGAATCAGACAATTTGCAGATTCGAAAGTGAAGTTTTATTGGTTCCAAACCTATTCTCTAAGGTCAACAGATGTGTTGCACTTTGCGGCGACAGAGGACTGCCGCAACCAGACTGAGGGACATGTCCGAAAAACTGAGGAGTTGGGAAATACGTCTGGTTAGAGGGAGAGCTGGCAGGTAAGAGCCCATTCCAGTGGTACTGGGGCGTTCTCGCCAGTCCGCTCCGTGTCTTCAGGTGACCATTTCCTGCCTATCCATCAACGGCGCCTATACGTGGGGGGAAGGGATGCCGTGCCTTCCTCCACCTCCCCCCCACTGCCTCTCAACGAAAGGAAGAAATTGTAGTGTACTCAGGTGTTTCTTTCTCAAGAAAATAATTTAAAAGTTGGTATTACTCACGTTTTTAACAGGGTCGGAGCTGGAACATCTTTATGGCTGCTTACAAGTTGATATTTGTCTTCCAAAATATTAAAAACACTCCATATGCCCAGGTATAGGCACCCTCCTACAAACATACTTCCATTGGATGGCGAAAGGACACTCTGTGCATCCCTCGATCAGAAGTACTCGCATAATAGCTTCCCATGGTGAGAAGTGCCTTCTGTGGAAACGCTGCCGACACGAACTGAGTGTGGGTAGCTGTATTCCAAGCAGCCTCCGGTATCGCACCAGCCCAGGCCCAGTCTTATTGTTGTAACACAAGACACAGTTCCAGATGATGAAATGTAACAAAGTACAACTCTGAAAATTTTATCCCTCAGTCTTTCCATTAATCTCTATGTCTGATTGTTCACTACGCTAAAACTGTAATGTACACTCCTGGAAATTGAAATAAGAACACCGTGAAATCATTGTCCCAGGAAGGGGAAACTTTATTGCCACATTCCTGGGGTCAGATACATCACATGATCACACTGACAGAACCACAGGCACATAGACACAGGCAACAGAGCATGCACAATATCGGCACTAGTACAGTGTATATCCACCTTTCGCAGCAATGCAGGCTGCTATTCTCCCATGGAGACGATCGTAGAGATGCTGGATGTAGTCCTGTGGAACGGCTTGCCATGCCATTTCCACCTGGCGCCTCAGTTGGACCAGCGTTCGTGCTGGACGTGCAGACCGCGTGAGACGACGCTTCATCCAGTCCCAAACATGCTCAATGGGGGACAGATCCGGAGATCTTGCTGGCCAGGGTAGTTGACTTACACCTTCTAGAGCACGTTGGGTGGCACGGGATACATGCGGACGTGCATTGTCCTGTTGGAACAGCAAGTTCCCTTGCCGGTCTAGGAATGGTAGAACGATGGGTTCGATGACGGTTTGGATGTACCGTGCACTATTCAGTGTCCCCTCGACGATCACCAGTGGTGTACGGCCAGTGTAGGAGATCGCTCCCCACACCATGATGCCGGGTGTTGGCCCTGTGTGCCTCGGTCGTATGCAGTCCTGATTGTGGCGCTCACCTGCACGGCGCCAAACACGCATACGACCATCATTGGCACCAAGGCAGAAGCGACTCTCATCGCTGAAGACGACACGTCTCCATTCGTCCCTCCATTCACGCCTGTCGTGACACCACTGGAGGCGGGCTGCACGATGTTGGGGCGTGAGCGGAAGACGGCCTAACGGTGTGCGGGACCGTAGCCCAGCTTCATGGAGACGGTTGCGAATGGTCCTCGCCGATACCCCAGGAGCAACAGTGTCCCTAATTTGCTGGGAAGTGGCGGTGCGGTCCCCTACGGCACTGCGTAGGAGCCTACGGTCTTGGCGTGCATCCGTGCGTCGCTGCGGTCCGGTCCCAGGTCGACGGGCACGTGCACCTTCCGCCGACCACTGGCGACAACATCGATGTACTGTGGAGACCTCACGCCCCACGTGTTGAGCAATTCGGCGGTACGTCCACCCGGCCTCCCGCATGCCCACTATACGCCCTCGCTCAAAGTCCGTCAACTGCACATACGGTTCACGTCCACGCTGTCGCGGCATGCTACCAGTGTTAAAGACTGCGATGGAGCTCCGTATGCCACGGCAAACTGGCTGACACTGACGGCGGCGGTGCACAAACGCTGCGCAGCTAGCGCCATTCGACGGCCAACACCGCGGGTCCTGGTGTGTCCGCTGTGCCGTGCGTGTGATCATTGCTTGTACAGCCCTCTCGCAGTGTCCGGAGCAAGTATGGTGGGTCTGACACACCGATGTCAATGTGTTCTTTTTTCCATTTCCAGGAGTGTATTTCCCACATTATTACATAACTTAGTTGAAAGTTTATTTGTTTTAAACCAATCTGTGTAAATTATAATGTATTTTTGTGTGAAACTTATGAAAGACGACACTATAAAATACAAAGATTTAGAGTGTTTCTGACATACCGCTGCTCGTACGGTAACTTATAACACAATTCATGTTAGTTCCAATTCCTTCAATTATGATATCAATGTAACACTGTTTTAATCAAGATTTTACTAACTTAGGTCTTTTGAGCTAGATGTTTACATTTTTTAAATTATATTCAGTTGTAAATTGGATCAATAACCGGTGCCAGTGGTTAGTTCAGACAATTAACGCCATGTATACCTGAAAACACCAGTCGTTGTATTTAGTGAGAAAAATGTTATTTGTCTCATGTACCAATTTGTAACAGAATAGAATAATAAATAAAATGATAAATTGTCACATGTAAAGAGGGAACATTGACTGTTATGACATGCACTGAAGCCAGCTGTGTTGTAACCATAAACAACAGACACGTCTAGATATTTCTACCAGTGACTGAGAAAGATGTACTGAACCACATTATATTATTATTTAAATGGTCTGCAGACTAATAAATACAGCTATTACAAGTCGTATGTATTTAGGTTGAATGGTACCTCCAAATACATGTGGCAAGGGCAAGCCATTATTGCTCACTTTCTACTGAGCAGCAGGTCAGGTGTTGAGATGTGGGCACACAGGCACAAAAAGGCTAGTCTATAGTGACAGTTACAGTCCACTGAGTGGTGCAGTTACGACCATGGAGAAAACATTATATCTTTAAGTTTGTGATGTGTTTGTGTGAAGAATGTTCGATGCAGAGAGAAAACAATCTACCCACTGATGTGCTTGGATATTAAATTACCACATATGAAAATATCTGCTGTTTTACCCGTTACACTGCATTAGTTGCAGAACATCTGAGAGAAAATTTGGAATACATTGCACATAAATTTTCTCAGCATATTATAGTCTTAGGTGGAGATTTCAATTTACCAGATATAGACTGGGACACTCAGATGTTTAGGACGGGTGGTAGGGACAGAGCATCGAGTGACATTATATTGAGTGCACTATCCGAAAATTACCTCGAGCAATTAAACAGAGAACCGACTCGTGGAGATAACATCTTGGACCTACTGATAACGAACAGACCCGAACTTTTTGACTCTGTAAGTGCAGAACAGGGAATCAGTGATCATAAGGCCGTTGCAGCATCCCTGAATATGGAAGTTAATAGGAATATAAAAAAAGGGAGGAACGTTTATCTGTCTAGCAAGAGTAATAGAAGGCAGATTTCAGACTACTTAACAGATCAAAACGAATATTTCTGTTCCGACACTGACAATATTGAGTGTTTATGGAAAAAGTTTAAGGCAATTGTAAAATGCGTTTTAGACAGGTACGTGCCGAGTAAAACTGTGAGGGGCGGGAAAAACCCACCGTGGTTCAACAACAAAGTTAGGAAGCTACTGCGAAAGCAAAGAGAGCTTCACTCCAAGTTTTAACGCAGCCAAAACCTCACAGACAAGCAGAACCTAAACGATGTCAAAGTTAGCGTAAGGAGGGCTATGCGTGAAGCGTTCAGTGAATTCGAAAGTAAAATTCTATGTACCGACGTAACAGAAAATCCTAGGAAGTTCTGGTCTTACGTTAAATCAGTAAGTGGCTCGAAACAGCATATCCAGACACTCTGGGATGAAAGTGGCATTGAAACAGAGGATGACATGCGTAAAGCTGAAATACTAAACACCTTATTCCAAAGCTGTTTCACAAAGGAAGACCGCACTGCAGTTCCTTCTCTAAATCCTCGCACAAACGAAAAAATGGCTGACATCGAAATAAGTGTCCAAAGAATAGAAAAGCAACTGGAATCACTCAACAGAGGAAAGTCCACTGGACCTGACGGGATACCAATTCGTTTCTACACAGAGTACGCGAAAGAACTTGCCCCCCTTCTGACAGCCGTGTACCGCAAGTCTCTAGAGGAACGGAAGGTTCCAAATGATTGGAAAAGAGCACAGGTAGTCCCAGTCTTCAAGAAGGGTCGTCGAGCAGATGCGCAAAACTATAGACCTATATCTCTGACGTCGATCTGTTGTAGAATTTTAGAAGATGTTTTTTGCTCGAGTATCATGTCGGTTTTGGAAATACAGAATCTACTCTGTAGGAATCAACAGGATTCCGGAAACAGCGATCGAGTGAGACCCAACTTGCTTTATTTGTTCATCAGACCCAGAAAATATTAGATACAGGCTCCCAGGTAGATGCTATTTTCCTTGACTTCCGGAAGGCGTTCGATACAGTTCCGCACTGTCGCCTGATAAGCAAAGTAAGAGTTTACGGAATATCAGACCAGCTGTGTGGCTGGATTGAAGAGTTTTTAGCAAACAGAACACAGCATGTTGTTATCAATGGAGAGACGTCTACAGACGTTAAAGTAACCTCTGGCGTGCCACAAGGGAGTGTTATGGGACCATTGCTTTTCACAGTATATATAAATGACCTAGTAGATAGTGTCGGAAGTTCCATGCGGCTTTTCGCGGATGATGCTGTAGTATACAGAGAAGTTGCAGCATTAGAAAATTGTAGTGAAATGCAGGAAGATCTGCAGCGGATAGGCACTTGGTGCAGGGAGTGGCAACTGTCCCTTAACATAGACAAATGTAATGTATTGCGAATACATAGAAAGAAGGATCCTTTATTGTATGATTATATGATAGCGGAACAAACACTGGTAGCAGTTACTTCTGTAAAATATCTGGGAGTATGCGTGCGGAACGATTTGAAGTGGAATGATCATATAAAATTAATTGTTGGTAAGGCGGGTACCAGGTTGAGGTTCATTGGGAGAGTCCTTGGAAAATGTAGTCCATCAACAAAGGAGGTGGCTTACAAAACACTCGTTCGACCTATACTTGAGTATTGCTCATCAGTGTGGGATCCGTACCAGATCGGGTTGACGGAGGAGATAGAGAAGATCAAAAGAAGAGCGGCGCGTTTCGTCACAGGGTTATTTGGTAAGCGTGATAGCGTTACGGAGATGTTTAATAAACTCAAGTGGCAGACTCTGCAAGAGAGGTGCTCTGCATCGCGGTGTAGCTTGCTCGCCAGGTTTCGAAAGGGTGCGTTTCTGGATGAAGTATCGAATATATTGCTTCACCCTACTTATACCTCCCGAGGAGATCACGAATGTAAAATTAGAGAGATTAGAGCGCGCACGGAGGCTTTCAGACAGTCGTTCTTCACGCGAACCTACATCTACACATACATCCATACTCCGCAAGCCACCTGACGGTGTGTGGCGGAGGGTACCCTGAGTACCTCTATCGGTTCTACTTGTATTCCAGTCTCGTATCGTTCGTGGAAAGAAGGATTGTCGGTATGCTTCTGTGTGGGCTCTAATCTCTCTGATTTTATCCTCATGGTCTCTTCGCGAGATATACGTAGGAGGGAGCAATATACTGCTTGACTCTTCGGTGAGGATATGTTCTCGAAACTTTAACAAAAGCCCGTACCGAGCTACTGAGCGTCTCTCCCGCAGAGTCTTCCACTGGAGTTTATCTATCATCTCCCTAACGCTTTCGCGATAACTAAATGATCCTGTAACGAAGCGCGCTGCTCTCCGTTGGATCTTCTCTATCTCTTCTATCAACCCTATCTGGTACGGATCCCACACTGCTGAGCAGTATTCAAGCAGTGAGCGAACAAGCGTACTGTAACCTACTTCCTTTGTTTTCGGATTGCATTTCCTTAGGATTCTTCCAATGAATCTCAGTCTGGCTTATGCTTTACCGACGATCAACTTTATATGATCATTCCATTTTAAATCACTCCTAATGCGTACTCCCAGATAATTTATGGAATTAACTGCTTCCAGTTGCTGACCTGCTATTTTGTAGCTAAATGATAAGGGATCTATCTTTCTATGTATTCGCAGCACATTACACTTGTCTACATTGAGATTCAATTGCCATTCCCTGCACCATGCGTCAATTCGCTGCAGATCCTCCTGCATTTCAGTACAATTTTCCATTGTTACAACCTCTCGATACACCACAGCATCATCTGAAAAAGCCTCAGTGAACTTCCGATGTCATCCACAAGGTCATTTATGTATATTGTGAATAGCAACGGTCCAATGACACTACCCTGCGGCACGCCTGAAATCACTCTTACTTCGGAAGACTTCTCTCCATTGAGAATGACATGCTGCGTTCTGTTATCTAGGAACTCTTCAATGCAGTCACACAATTGGTCTGATAGTCCGTATGCTCTTACTTTGTTCATTAAAAGACTGTGGGGAACTGTATCGAACGCCTTGCGGAAGTCAAGAAACACAGCATCTACCTGTGAACCCGTGTCAATGGCCCTCTGAGTCTCGTGGACGAATAGCGCGAGCTGGGTTTCGCACGACCGTCTTTTTCGAAACCCATGCTGATTCCTACAGAGTACATTTCTAGTCTCCAGAAAAGTCATTATATTCGAACATAATACGTGTTCCAAAATTCTACAACTGATCGACGTTAGAGATATAGGTCTATAGTTCTGCACATGTGTTCGACGTCCCTTCTTGAAAACGGGGATGACCTGTGCCCTTTTCCAATCCTTTGGAACGCTACGCTCTTCTAGAGACCTACGGTACACCGCTGCAAGAAGGGGGGCAAGTTCCTTCGCGTACTCTGTGTAAAATCGAACTGGTATTCCATCAGGTCCAGCGGCCTTTCCTCTTTTGAGCGATTTTAATTGTTTCTCTATCCCTCTGTCGTCTATTTCGATATCTACCATTTTGTCATCTGTGCGACAATCTAGAGAAGGCAGTACAGTGCAGTCTTCCTCTGTGAAACAGCTTTGGAAAAAGACATTTCGTATTTCGGCCTTTAGTCTGTCATCCTCTGTTTCAGTACCATTTTGGTCACAGAGTGTCTGGACATTTTGTTTTGATCCACCTACCGCTTTGACATGACCAAAATTTCTTAGGATTATCTGCCAAGTTAGTACATAGAACATTACTTTCGAAGTAATTGAACGCCTCTCGCATAGCCCTCCTCACACTACATTTCGCTTCGCGTAATTTTTGTTTGTCTGCAAGGCTTAGGCTATGTTTATGTTTGCTGTGAAGTTCCCTTTGCTTCCGCAGCAGTTTTCTAACTTGGTTGTTGTACCACGGTGGCTCTTTTCCATCTCTTACGATCTTGCTTGGCACATACTCATCTAACGCATATTGTACGATGGTTTTGAACTTTGTCCACTGATCCTCAACACTATCTATACTTGAGACAAAACTTTTGTGTTGAGCCGTCAGGTACTCTGTAATCTGCTTTTTGTCACTTTTGCTAAACAGAAAAATCTTCCTACCTTTTTTAATATTTCTATTTACGGCGGAAATCATCGATGCCGTAACCGCTTTATGATCGCTGATTCCCTGTTCTGCGTTAACTATTTCAAATAGTTCGGGTCTGTTTGTCACCAGAAGGTCTAATATGTTATCTCCACGAGTCGGTTCTCTGTTTAACTGCTCAAGGTAGTTTTCAGATAAAGCACTTAAAAAAAATTCACTGGATTCTTTGTCCCTGCCACCCGTTATGAACGTTTGAGCCTCCCAGTCTATATCCGGCAAATTAAAATCTCCACCCAGAACTATAACATGGTGGGGAAATCTACTCGAAATATTTTCCAAATTATCCTTCAGGTGCTCAGCCACAACAGCTGCTGAGTCAGGGGGCCTATAGAGACAACCAATTACCATGTCTGAGCCTGCTTTAACCGTGACCTTCACCCAAATCATTTCACATTTCGGATCTCCGTCAATTTCCTCCGATACTATTGCACTTCTTATCGCTATAAACACGCCTCCCCCTCCACTGTCCAGCCTGTCTCTGCGGTATACATTCCAATCTGAGTTTAGGATTTCATTACTGTTTACATCTGGTTTCAGCCAACTTTCTGTCCCTAGTACTATATGGGCGTTGTGACCGTTTATTAATGAGAGCAGTTCTGGGACCTTTCTATAGACGCTCCTGCAGTTTACTATTAGCACATTAATATTGTTATTCCCTGTTGCATTTTGCCTACTCCTACCTTGCCGCGTCTTAGGAGGCATCTTGTCGGGCATAGGGAGGGAATTCTCTAACCTAAAAAACCCCCATGTGCACTCCACACGTACTCCGCTAGCCTTGTAGCCGCTTCCGGCGTGTAGTGCACACCTGACCTATTCAGGGGGACCCTACATTTCTCCACCCGATAGCGGAGGTCGAGAAATTTGCACCCCAGATCTCCGCAGAATCGTCTGAGCCTCTGGTTTAAGCCTTCCACGCGACTGGAACAGAAAAGGGAGGTAATGACAGTGGCACGTAAAGTGCCCTCCGCCACACACCGTTGGGTGTCTTGCGGAGTATAAATGTAGATGTAGATGTACACCTTGCATACAAGGTTTTAATGTTTTAACTTATCTGTGCATTTACTGGTACATATGGCTCACGTTTAAAGTTTACACTATTGTAGAAAGAAAAAGACATGCATCTTACCTTATTGTAACTGGTTCTTTATATACCTTTTATCACTAAAGACAGCGACACAGTGACTGAAATCTGGATATGCGATAAACATTATTGGCGACTGATTGTACTCTTTATTGTCAGATAGATTAATTTTCACAATGATAGTGGACTCAGGATGAATTCATTTCTTTTGCAAATAATTTTGGCTGCTAGTTATTTTTAAGTTCCTTGAATGGTATCAACAACATCTTCCTCCGATGTGTACATCTTAAGTTAGTTTCACAATTGTATCTGCATCTACGTACAAACTCCGCAAGCCACCCTACGGTACGTGGAGGATGTACCCTGTGCCACTAGTCATTTCCTTTCCTGATTCACTCGCAAACAGAGCGAGAGGGAAACGACTGTCTGTATGCCTCCTTATGAGCCATAATTTCTCGTATCTTATCTTTGTGGTCTTTACGCGAAATGTATGTTGGCGGTAGGAGAATCGTGCAGCTAGCAATTTCAAATGCCGTTTCTCTTAATTCTCTCAATAGTGTTCCTCGAAAATAACATCGCCTTCCCCCCAGGGACTCCCATCTGAGTTCCCGATGCATCTCCGAAATGCTTACACGTTGTTCGAACCTACCAGTAACAAATCTAGCAGCCTCCATTTGAATTGCTTCCATGTCTTCCTCTAACCCTACCTGGTACGAATCATAAACACTCAAGCAGAACTCAAGAATACGTCGCACTAGTGTCCAATATGCGGTTTCATTTACAGATGAACCACACTTTCGCAAAACTCTCCCAGTAAACCGAAGTCGACTATTCGCCTTCACTACCACAAACCTCACATGCTCGTTCAAATTCATACCGCTTGCAATATTACACGCAGATATTTCGTACACTACAGCATCATCAGCAAACTACTGCAGACTGTGGTTCAAATGGCTCTGAGCACTATGGGAATTAACATCTTAAGTCATCAGTCCCCTAGAACTTAGAACTACTTAAACCTAACTAACTTGAGAACACCACACACATCCATGACCGAGGCAGGATTTGAACCTGCGACCGTAGCGGTCGGGCGGTTCCAGACTGAAACGCCTAGAACTGCAGACTGGGCCCACACCGTTCGCCAGATCATTTATGTATGTATTAACTAATAGTGGTCTTATCACACTGCCGTGGGGCGCTCCTGACGATACTCTTGTGTCCGATGAACACTCACCGCCGAGGACAGCATTCTGGGTTCTACTACTTAAGAAGTCTTCGAGCCACTGACATACGTGCAACCATTCCACATGCTCGTACCTTCGTTAACAATCTGTAGTTGGGCACCAAGTCAAATAATTTCCGGAAATCTAGAAATATGCAATAAGGTGCACTCTCTCAGCAAAAAAATGGTTTTTGATATATACGTCTAGTGACTTATAATTTAACATGTTGAGTCTCTTTCCGCTTTCTCTTTTTATTGTGTACAAACAGTGGTTCATAGTTAACTACATTGATTTCCAGGTGCACACTCTTGTGTACAAGCACATGCACCTACTAAAAACCCCCTCCCCCCACCAAAACACACACACACACACACACACACACACACACACATGTACACATACCACCCTATTCCCATGCATGTGCACACACATCATGCTACTACATATTCAGATACACTTCTGTGGAGTAGAAGCAGTTGTCAAGGAGGTATGACTCCATGTTAGCCTTTTCTGGCATAATACTTCGTTCCTTTCTGCGCCATACTAAGGCTGAATGACTGTCATTGTAAATCATTTCTCCGTCTTGAATAACATTCAGGAATGTTAGTGTTGTTTTCGAACTGTGACTCATTCTTGACAAGGAATCCTTGGAATAACGGAAAAGCAAGAAGAAAAGACACTTCCGACAGCAAATTCTGGCGATTGCAAAACTAGAGGGTAACACCAAAAATAAACAACAAATTCTGTCAGAACTTTTCTACACAGATAAATAGGGGTATTGTGAATCCAAGAACACACTTACAAGGAGGGGCAATAAGAACGGAAATAGAGGGAATGAAATTAGCTATTTGAATCGTGTATCCTGAATATGGCAGCTCTATATTTATAAAACCTGAGATAGCCATAACATCGACCAACAAAACTGGCATCAACAACATAGAACTACAGACACTTGAATGTAGCACCTTCCCTGTATCTTCAGTATACAGGACCCATGGAGAGAAACTTAGCCTGACTTCACCACCTAACTTCAATGACCCGAAAATACATTTCATTTTAGAAGACTTAAACAACCACAGCACATCATGGGGCCACAGAGATACAGATGAAAATCATCATATACTAGAGCAGTGGGTGGAAATAAATAATTTCTCCCATCTTCATGACCCCAGGCTACCAGGCTCATTGAACAGCAAGATCAGCAAGCTTGAACATATCCCAAACAACTGTTTTGCAAGTGCAAAGACAGAAGACCGATGCTTAAAAACCGTGTATGCACCTCTGTCTGAAACACAACGCCAGCGTATCAGAATCTAACTATATGCTGCTGTGAGAACAACAAAAATAACATTCTGCAGATGGTTCAACTTTAAAACGTTAAATGGACAGAATCCTCTGAAGAGATGGATGTAGAAATATATAAAATCTCTGCCCAGTCCCAGATAATTACCAGACCTTTGTAGAGACCCTTCAAAAACTTCTAGGAGACAATCACCACTAGGCTTCAGAAATGATTTTATACCAAACCTCTCCAGTGAATCAAAGAACATCCTGAGGAAATGTGAAATACTCTATGAATAGGACATTTTTGGGTGAAGAGGTAGTCCTATGTGGAGAAAGACTCATGGAAATGATTGGAGAGTGAAGGGAAAGGAAATGGTTCGAAAATCTGGAAAGAATATATATGACAGCAGTAGGGCTGTGGGCATTCTGGCTCAAAATTTGCCGATGTCAGCACCAGCATTCCTGGAAACGCTTACATCAGCATCAGTGTTCGTTTAATCACAATGGCAGCGAAATGTTTTCCTGTAATTCTCTAACCCTCCCCTATTCAGATTTCCCTCCTCTTGTCCCCTCCATTCATGGCCAATGGCAGTAGTGATGTCATCATGCTTTCAGTGAATCGCTGCACAGCTCTGGGGAACTGTTTTTTTTCCGCCAGTGGCATACAATCTCAGGCTTCTGCCCCTTGAGTATTTTTATTTCTATAATTCTGTTGTGTTAGTGCCATCATTTACCATCTGACCTATCTTGTGAGATGTTCACTATGAAACACCAGGAGGTGCAGAGATCAGCTGGGATGGAAAAGACTTTCAGTAAATATTTTGTCCACAAATTTATAATTATTATTACTGTTATATATATGGGTTGTTATACTTAGGTTTTATTATTTTGGTTACAGACAAGGACACTCAGGTGTTCCATGACCTACTAGTGTCTCAGCAGCTGCAGTTTCTCTCCACAGCATGTCTTTATGACCTACCATTCAACCATTCAATGCTACAGCCGCATCAGCAGCAGTCGCCTGCTGAATGACCACAGCTCACCAAGCCACAGGCCAACTCTTCAAGAGTACTGCTGTTCAGCATCACTTATAACATGACAGCAATTAAATCTAAATGCATTGATGTGGGTTATCACCAGACCATCACTTTGACTAGGTAAAATGTATGGAAAATGCAGAATGAGTTCATATTGCCCTGCTGGACTGACCTATATAGAATTTGCCAATATTATATATCCGCTTGAAGGAACATCACAGAGTTTGGAAACTTAAGAAAGGAGACTCTACTTTTGCAGACTACCTGTTTAAAGAAGGCCATATTTATAAGGTGAAATATGGAGTATTACATCACATCCATAAAGGAAGGAAGATGAACTCTCTTGAAAGAGTTGAAATTAAGAAACAGATATGCACCAGTACAACTTTAGTACTCAGTGGTATGACACAGTTCCCTTACTTGCCACATATAACTGCACGTACTACTGATATTCCTGACCAGGCTACATTGTAAAGTACCCCTCTTACTCACATACCCCACTTTCCTTTATTTCGGCTACTAAAATTTCTCCTGTTGTGTTGAAAAATTGCTTTTTATAATCACAGCTGTTTCACTCAACTGCTTAATCTCACTACCTCTCTGTAATTTAGGACCTATTAAAAACAAGAAAATTTTTTCAGCTGTACTTTGGAACACATCACTAGAGTTTATTGTTCAATTTATTTTCTTCTATGAACAACTGTTGTAATTTATGTATATTTCGCTAGTGATGTCTCACATTTTTATCTTAGTCAAATAATCTTACACCGCATTTGCACTGAAATAATCACTCTTGTATTATTACTAAATCTAACATTAACGTTTCTCATCTCTGGAAATGGAGATACCATATACATACACCAGTTCAAAAGCCTTGATGAAACAAAGTTTTATTGCCCCAGATACTTATCTATGTACCTGATGATGACTTAATGGCCGGTTTGTGAAACAAATAATAAATATTGTAGAATATTACACCAGTGTTGTATGTGCTTTCATTAATAACATATAAAATATTCTACCAAGAACTGATGGAATAGCCAGCCAATGTGAAGAAATAATTCACTGAGCAACACCTTGTTGAAACAGATAAAAATCACGAAATTACAGAGAAACAGATACATGACTATGAAAGTTAGACTAAGTCATGAGGAAACTGCGACTAGATCAACGAGACCAGGAAAGCTGAATGCCTCCATTGTTTCATACAACATGTGTTATAATTATGAAGATGTAGCTGCTCAAATAGCATGTTAGAAGCTGGTCAATTAATTCAATTAGCATCACACACTGAAATACATAAATTCTAGCTGAGGGCTCACTGAACAAAGAACACGCGGGAAATAGGTGGAACAAAACACAAGTGGAAATCGGTGCATCTAATCACACATAAATCTCAGGCTGGCATAGGCACATAGTTCAGTACAAAAGGAAACACACGCACATGAAGACACAATTACTGTCACATTCAATGTATAAAGCACCCTAACCTTGGCTAATCAACACGCTGTGAACATTCCAAACCACGATGTACCAAACGAGTAGAACAAACACAGATTACCGAACAAATTGAAACCTCCAACATTACAGAAGCATTTTACCTCTACACATCTCGGAAAAGGAGATAACACACTTCAATTAGGATGAACAACTTACACATTTACAATGTCTTTAAAGCAGCAAGACGGCGCTTAAGAACTTCGAACTGGACTCACCAAGAGCCAGCAGCAGAGTGCCTCTCTAGGGATGGCACGCAGAGAAGCAGCCAGGTGAAACAGAAATACCAGAGAGGTCGTTTCCTCCACCAACATGACAGACAAACAAGACATGGGCAATGGGGACAGACCTCCTTGCCAAGGTAAAAGGAACGCTACATTGGTTAACCTGTACCTTCAGCAGCCAGACAGCAGCTAGTCTGCCTAATGTATAGTGTACAAAATTTCTGATACGGAGCACAGATCACTTGTATCTAAATGTCAGCTAATTGAAGAATTTATATCACTCTCACTATTCATTATTTCTGGTCGAGTTTGAAGAAGTACAGTGCAGATAAGTGTTGCAGAAAATGTGATGGGAGCCAGACCAAGCTAGACAAATGTCTTATGAAACGATTTTATAGAGATGTCACAGCCATTGTCAGTATGGTCAGCTGTTTAAAGAACTGTCCATTAGAGGTCCCAAGGAGACACCATGTATTATCCTTATTACTTACTTCCGGAAAACAAACACAGTTTTTCCTCAATAGTGACTTACCCCAGAATATTATGATCATTTATGAATAAAATAGGAAATGGTAAGTCAACATTATGAGAGTTTCATCTCAAAAATCAGATGGTACCCTTTACATAAAATATGAAGAGCTTAGAGGTATAAAACAATCTGTAACAAGTAATAACAGGGGAATGTAGGTTCTAGTTAACCTTGACCCCAACTGAGAGGTCATTTCAGGAAATTTCATGCAGTTATCGCATCATATTTCATTGACTGCAGCTTCAGCACCTCCTTATCTCCAAGGCATTTCTGGGAATCACGACATCCTGTCGCGTGCCAACATCAGTGATGGGAGGGGCGAGGATGGCTCTCCCACATCCCCTGTACTTCTGCAAATTTTGCATGAATGAGCCTCTAACCCGAGAGCCTCCATTGTAATAGAAAGCCGGTGTAGCTGCTGCATTCGCCTTTTGGTGGTAGCTAAAGTCAACTATAGTTCACATGCGTACTATAACGTTCAAAAATGGTTCAAATGGCTCTGAGCACTATGGGAATTAACATCTCAAGTCATAAGTCCCCTACAACTTAGAACTACTTAAACCTAACTAACCTAAGGACATCACACACATCCATGCCCGAGGCAGGATTCGAACCTGCGACCGAAGCAGTCGCGCGGTTCCGGACTGAAGAGCCTAGAACCGCTCGGCCGCCGCGGCCGGCACCATAACGTTACAATGATGTCCCATGGCTCATAGCACCAGTAAACCATGCTCCCCAGTATCCCTAATCTAATGCTGTGCCAATGACATGCAAGTTTACGTTTACATGTGTGTGTGCGCGTGTGCGTGCGTGCGTGTGTGTGTGTGTGTGTCTGTGTGTGTGTGTGTGTGTGTGTGTGTTTTCAACGTGAAGCGCAACCCAACCCACGCTCCGACAACACACGTTTGCTATATTTCCCGGATGCTTACGTATCATACTGGACACCGTGCACGCATTATATTTCGCATCAGCGCCTTCTTATAATTCCGAGAACATAGACACAGTTCGCCCCTCCCACAGCTTCCCCTTCATCGCCGCCCGTCGATGTCATAGTCAATAACGGAACTTGCAACTGTTTTCGAGCAATATGTTCAGTGCTCGAGTATCTGTTACAACTAGGCCGGCCGCGGTGGTCTCGCGGTTCTAGGCGCTCAGTGCGGAACCACGCGACTGCTACGGTCGCAGGTTCGAATCCTGCTTCGGGCATGGATGTGTGTGGTGTCCTTAGGTTAGTTAGGTTTAAGTAGTTCTAAGTTGTAGGGGACTGATGACCATAGATGTTACGTCCCATAGTGCTCAGAGCCATTTGAACGATTTGTTACAACTAGAAATTAATCTAAAGTGCTCTAACGGTATCACGACGTCCCACAGGCGTCACATCTGTGTAACGTACGCTACAGAGTAGCGTAACATACATTGCTTAATGCTCGGTTATTGGTTGTAACAAATTATTGTTGCCCCAAATTGTCGGACGACGTCACACATCAGGACAATGACCATAAGTGATATAGCGCTCAAAAGTACCCGTAATATTTATCAACAAATGGCAATATTAGCGATGACAGCTCCACTAAAGCGGAGTTATTAAACGCAGTTTTCCGTAATTACTATGTTCGAACATTGTGAATTTCCTCAATGTCACGGTCACAGATTCAGCAAGCAATTGCAACATATGATTCTTCTGGAACACTAGTACCTCTTTGTTCGCACAAAGTAATGAACGCTTTCGACAAGGTCTCTCAAACTGATTTTGTATTTCTGTACTTCCAGAAGGATTTTGATACCGTTATTTTCAAGATACTTGTAATCAAATTGGGTGCCTATGGAGTAGTTTTTCAGATTTGCGTCTGGACCAAGATTTACTCTCAGAAATTTCACAGTAAGCATTAATCGACGGTTTTATAAACCAATAGGAAGCAAACGTTGTTTGGCGCTCTCCCGCAGATGTAATCAGTTTCCAGGTACAAAAGTACATCTGACTGCTGATAGCTGCAGAAGCATCATAAGTAGTAATCTGGAAGTAGAACCACGTACGACGTGTTCGTTGAATGTAAGGTATTTCGCACCACAGACAATCGATTTGTTGCAAAAGGAATAGCATTTATGATTCTCGATGGTCATGGAGGCAGCTTCATTGCATCCGGTGATTTTATGTTGGCCCTGAGAGCGCTGTACCATGAGATGGATGTAAGTCCTGCAGAATGGTTGGTGGTGAATCGCTAGCTGGCACAGCATGGACTCAGCCGGCATGTCATTGTTGTACACGCTCACTTATTGCAACTGAGCCGGTTGTCTTCGTGAAGGGCTTCGGGAAACGCACATTTTACCAGAATATGGTATTTATATTAAGGCAGAGGGGTGTCCCTCACTCCATGCGATTCGACGGAAAACGTGTGTTGACAGAACTAACAAAAATAACGTGAACAATCCGACGACGTCTCACACAAATCGGTGCAACGTCACGTCAACATTCACAAGTAATTTTGTACTCTAAAGTCCTTGTAGTATTTATCAACCAGGCGACACTTCTTTGCTGTAGTGGGAAGAAAAGGAATATCCTCTGACACTATAAAAAGCGTTATTAGGTAATTAACGAGCTCTACGATACTTCACTACTGGCCATTAAAAAGGCTACACCACGCAGATGACGTGCCACACACGCGAAATTTAACCGACAGGAAGAAGATGCTGTGATATGCAAACGATTGGCTATCCAGAGCATTCACACAAGGTTGGTACCGGTGGCGACACCTACAACGTGCTGACATGAGGAAAGTTTCCACCCGATTTCTCATACCCAAATAGCAGTTGACCGGCATTGCCTGGTGAAACGTTGTTGTGATGCCTCGTGCAAGAAAGCCAACTTCTGAAGAATGGGAAAACCAAAGGGAAAAGAGAAAGGGAAAGAGTTATACCCCAACAACAAAAAGATTACTGACTCCTCAATGCTTCATTCACAGCAACCGAACTGGAAGACGCTATTCAGAGTATGAAACTGAATAAGGCCGCTGGAACTGATGACCTTAGAACGGAGCAGATAAAACAGTTTGGGCCCACAGCTCGAAACTGGTTACTGCAAACGATGAACACCTGTATTAAAGAGCTGAATATTCCAAAAATATGGCGGCAGGCGAGAGTGGTGGCTTCACTAAAACCTGGCAAGGAAATAAAGGACCCCAAAAGTTACAGACCAATGTCACTTCTATGCCATCTCTATAAGATACTGGAGCGGATGATTCTCAAGCGGGTGGCAGAAACTATAGATGGAAAGCTCATAAAGGAACAGGCCGGTTTCAGACCAGGAAGATCTTGTTGTGGGCAATTACTTAATCTGACGCAACATATAGAAGATGGGTTTGAAAAAAAATTAATAACTGGAGCAGCTTTCATAGATCTTACTTCTGAATACAACACGGTAAACCACAGAAAGCTATTGCGCAAATTATATCACCTCACAGGGGACTGTAAGTTGACGATGGTTATTGGTAGTCTTCTGCAGAATCGAAGATTTTATGTCTCCCTAAATGGTAAGAACAGTAGATGGCGACTGCAGAAGAATGGCTTACCACAAGGAAGTGTACTTTCCCCCATCCTTTATAATGTGTACACTAATGACCAACCTATACCTCAAGATGCAAGACTGTTCGTATATGCTGATGACACAGCTGTGGTGGTCCAGGGGTCCAATTTTGATGCAACATCTGGAAATCTCTCTAGACCGCTTGAAGAACTGGCTCAATACAACGACGCCAATCACCTCAAGCCAAACCCTGACAAAACCCAAGTATGTGCTTTCCATCTGCGCAATAGAGATTCTGGAGTTGAGGTCGACGTTACATGGCAAGGTAAGAAGCTAAAGCACTGCCCAACACCTAAATACCTTGGGGTTGTACTTGACAGAACGCTTTCCTTCAAGCAGCATTGCCAAAACACCAAGGCTAAAGTCTGCTCCTGGAGTAACATCATCCGCAGGCTGACAAACTATGAATGGGGAGCTCAACCATCAGTACTGAGAACATCAGCACTTGCTCTGTGTGTTTCTGCAGCAGACTATGCAGCGCCAGTATGGGAAGCATCTGCACATGCTAAACAGGTTGATGTAAGTGTAAATGAGACAATGCGAATTGTTACAGGCTGTCTCAGACCCACACCAACGGATAATTTGTACCTACTTGCTGGAATTACCCCATCCAAGATCAGAAGGCAGGTGGCAGCAGACGCTGAAAGAAACAGAATCTCGACACCCACTGAATGGGCACGTCACTCAGGCTCGGAGGCTTAAGTCTAGAAATAGCTTTATTGCAACAACCAAGATCCTTGACGGTTCACAGGAAGATAATAGAGTCCATAGATGGGAGAATGAACAAACCGCACTACAGATAATACCAAAAGAGCAAATGGCACCTGGAAACAAACTTCCTTATACAGTGTGGAGAACACTAAATAGGCTGAGGGGTGGTGTACCCAGATGCAAAACTAATCTGTGCAAGTGGGGACTGCTGACGACGTAGCACGGATGACGACGTTCTTTGCGGATGCGGAGAGGTACAAGACGAGGGACATCTGCTCATGTGCCGACTACTGCCGGAGCCCTGTACTTTTAGTGACCTGCTACAAGCCAACGACAAAGCCGTAGCGGTGACTAGCTATTGGGAAAATAAAATTTGATCTGGACACGGAAAAGTAAAGTAAGTGTAAGGAAGAGAAATGCGTACAATCCCGTTTCTGACTTTGATAAATGTCGGATTGTAGCCTATGGCGATTGCGGTTTACCGTATCGCGACATTGCTGCTCGTGTTGGTCCAGATCCAATGACTTTTAGCAGAATATGGAATCGGTGGGTTCAGGAGAGTAATACGGAACGCCGTGTTGGATCCCAACGGCCTCGTATCACTAGCAGTCGAGATGACAGGCATCTTATCCGCATGGCTGTAACGGATCGTGCAGCCATGTCTCGATCCCTGAGTCAACACATGGAGACGTTTGCAAAACAACAACCATCTGCACGCACAGTTAGACGACGTTTGCAAAAATGGCTCTGAGCACTATGGGTCTTAACATCTATGATCATCAGTCCCCTAGAACTTAGAACTACTTAAACCTAACTAACCTAAGGACATCACAGAACACCAAGTCATCACGAGGCAGAGAAAATCCCTGACCCCGCCGGGAATCGAAACCGGGAACCCGGGCGTGACGTTTGCAGCAGCATGGGCTATCAGCTCGGAGACCATGGCTGCGGTTACCCTTGACGCTGCATCACAGACTGGAGCGCCTGCGATGGTGTACTCAACGACGAATCCGGGTGCACGAATGGCAAAACGTCATTTTTTCAGATGAATCCAGGTTCTGTTTACAGCATCATGATGGTCGCATCCGTGTTTGGCGACATCGCGGTGAACGCACATTGGAAGCGTGTATTCGTCATCGCCATACTGTCTTATCACCCGGCGTGATGATATGGGGTGCCATTGGTTACACGTCTCGGTCACCTCTTGTTCGCACTGACGGCACTTTGAACAGTGGAGGTTACATTTCAGATGTGTTACGACCCGTGGCTCTTCCCTTCCTTCGATCCCTGCGAAACCGTACATTTCAGCAGGATAATGCACGACCGCATGTTGCAGGTCCTGTACGGGCCTTCCTGGATACACAAAATGTTCGACTGCTGCCCTGGCCATCACATTCTCCAGATCTCTCACTAATTGAAACCGTCTGCTCAATGGTGGCCGAGCAACTGGCTTGTCACAATACGCCAGTCACCACTCTTGATGAACTGTGGTATCGTGTTTAAGCTGCATGGGCAGCTGTACCTGTACACGCCATCCAAGCTCTGTTTGACTCAATGCCCAGGCGTATCAAGGCCGTTATTACGGCCAGACGTGGTTGTTCTGGGTACTGACTTCTCAGGATCTATGCGTGAAAATGTAATCTCATGTCAGTTCTAGTATAATTTATTTGTCCAATGAATACCCGTTTATCATCCGCATTTTTCCTTGGTGTAGCAATTTTAATGTCCAGTAGTGTACAACAAAATCACACAGGAAACAATCCTCTCCCACAACCAGTAATATAGACGTTTCATTCTGGCAAGGGCCGCACGCCCCTGGCGTGTCTGGAGCTTGATATATGTTGCAGCAGGAATTTTCCTATAGGAACACGATCAGATCCCCACGTCGAGCCACCAATATGCAGTAGAAGTGGCAGTCTACTGAAATTCTAAGTATGGGAGAAAGAGAGACTGTCGGCTTCTCACGGTTAATACAGAGCAAATAATAGTGTATAACCCCTAACGAGAGAGAGAGGGACAGAAAGAGTGAAAATCGTTACAATATGTTGCAGTAAAAAAATTTATAACCAGTGCTACGAAACTGCAGAGCGAAGACGGGTGGCCAGCACTGTTGTCAGCCGTTGCCAGTATCAGGTCCCCACACACAGAAAGCACGAACACACGCTCCTGCCGAGCACCCAGCGTCACGCGGCTCTGAAACGTTACTGGAATAATACACGGCCAGAACGAGCTATTATTTTCGGAACTGTAATTGCGCTGACGTACACTGCTTTATCTCGCGTAACCAATAAGAATGATTTGTGTCGTCGGAGTCTTTCGCGGCGGCATGTCTGAATAAAATCTTCTCGGTTTTCAAACACCGTCGGTTCGAATAAAATTCTCGAACTTTCGATGGCGATCCCCGCGACCGTCGTCAGAAACAAAACCACTGAATGCCACGGTTGGTTTTCTTTTTTTTGGCTTTATTGTAATTTCACCCCCCCCCCTCCCCCCAGCTGAATGTGGGTGTGAAGATGGGCTGCCAGCGGTACACTCAACCCGCTCTTTATCTATACAAACTGAGACCACTAACATATTAGCCTGAAGACATAATGACAATGATTTTAAAATAGTGATGAAATATGACGATTATGAAAGACTAACATTATATGGAGGGCTGAATAGTTTAAAAACTGTGATAAAAATATGGGCAGACAGCACTGTTTTTAAAACACATGTGGAACACTAAAAACACTCGAAAAAACACTGGAGCAACACCATACAACACTGAAGAGAGAGTGACCCTTAAAAACAGAACACTGCACGTTTTCACTAAAACTCAAAAGGGCCTTCCCTAGGATGGTGGCTGAAGGGAAAAGTAGTTATGGAGGGAGAGTGGAGAGTGATGGGGATGGGAAATACGGGCTAGTAAGAGGTAGCAGTGACAATGAGATAAAGGTGGCTGTTGTGGGACAGGGAGTTCTGCGAATTTGAAAGGAAAAGGGAGTGGGGAGTGACTGCGAGGAGGAAAAGGAGGAGGTGCAGCTAGGGATGGCACAGTTCTTCGCTTTATAGCCACGATTGAAGCCTCTTTTTTTTCTTTTTCTTTCTTGTGCTTCAATTTCCCATCTAGGACCGGCTGGCAAGTAGCACAGGCGGTGCTCTTCAGCCAAAAGACATTAAGTATATAACAGAAGACATTTAAAACAACATAAAGGAGAAAATATGGCGGTACAGAGATATAAAAAGGGGTAACATTGTGTAAGAAAGCGTACAAAAAGGAGGTGACTGTAAAAATGGAGATAAAATCGAAAAAAGCATTTTACACAAAAACCACACACTGTAAAGATTAAAAGAACACTAGGTGAACTATGTAAGAGCATAAAAGTTGCGATGGGCAGTGTAGCACAGAACAGTCATGGACAACAACACTATGTACACGTCAGGCACACAATTAAAATCACAGCACTTGGCGTCACTGTAGAATGGCACCAAACACAACACTGATGTAGCGCACTGATGATGAAGAACAAGATGGGAGGATCTGCCAAGGGTAGTGATACAAGAGAGAAGGGAGGAAAAGGGGGGAAAGGGCGGTGCTAGAGGGGAGAGAGAAGGGGAAATGGAGCAGGTGACGCTCTGAAGGGGGCTGGGGAGGGAAGGACAGGAGAGAAAAAACAGCCTAGGGGGGAATTCAGAGACTCATGGTGATGGGGGGGGGGGAGGGAAGACAGGAATTTCAGGAGGCAGAAGTGGGAATGGGCTTTCTGCTGGATGGTCATCAGGAGGTGAGGGGTCCAGGTGAGGTGACGGTCGAGGGTGAGGCCAAGGTATCTCATGGTGGGGTGAGCTGGATAGGACGACCATAAATGGTTAGGTAGAAATCATGGAGATGGAGGGAGCGGGTGGTGCAGCCTATGATGATTGCCTAGGTCTTGGAGGCATTAATACAAAGGAACTACTGGTTGCACCAAGTGGTGAACTGGTTAAGCTGGGTTTGGAGGGTGCATTTGGGCAGACTCTGGCACCAGTCAGAGAAGGCCGAAACGACGCGTGCGCGGAATGCGATTTAGGCAGCTAACAGCAGTTCTGACCCGTCTTGGGACCGTGGGCCTCACGCGGGAACGATTGACGTCAAGTGACGTGATGGACTGGCGCCATGTTTGAAACTGCCCACCCCGTCTCCCGACTTGCGTCAAGTATTCGTCGTTCCTTCTTTTCGACGTCCAACTCGCGCCTGCACGCCCTGCAAACTGTCTACCCCTGATCTCTGTTGAAATGGTTGCTGTTCGTTCTGATCTCGGCTGCCTGTTTCATAACACAATCCCTGTATGTTGACGCATGAGCCAACACTCTCGTGTTTTCGAACAATATTTTGTGTCTGTTTTCCAGGAGACGCTCAGCTGTGAACGACTTGTCAAGCCCCCTATGTTTAACACAGTCATCAAAAAAAGTTTTGCATCACCTTGGTTCCAAGAGTTCTGGATCCTTTGCAGAATATTGGAATGGAGATCAACATAAACATCAATTCCACCCTTTTTAATGTTCATGAAAACCACACACCGCATGTTGTACTACCATACAGCGAGACCTTCAGTGGTGGTGGTCCAGAAAGCTGTACACACCGGTACCTCTAATATCCAGTAGGACGTCCTTTGCATTGATCCATGCCTGTATTCGTCGTGTCATACTAGCCACAAGTTTATCAAGGCACCGTTGGTACAGATTGTCCCACTCCTCAACGACGATTCGGCGTAGATCCCTCAGAGTGGTTGGTGGGTCACGTCATCCATAAACAGTTCTTTCAATCTATCCTTGGCGTTGTCGATAGGGTTCATGTCTGGAGAACATGCTGGCCACTCTAGTCGAGCGATGTCTTTATCCTGAAGGAAGTCATTCACAAGATGTACACGATGGGGGCACGAATTGTCGCCCATGAAGACGAATGCCTCACCAATATGCTGCTGATATGGTTGCACTATTGATCGGAGGATGGCATTCACATATCGTACAGCCGTTATGGCACCTTCAAAAATGGTTCAAATGGCTCTGAGCACTATGGGACTCAACTGCTGAGGTCATTAGTCCCCTAGAACTTAGAACTAGTTAAACCTAACTAACCTAAGGACATCACCAACATCCATGCCCGAGGCAGGATTCGAACCTGCGACCGTAGCGGTCTTGCGGTTCCAGACTACAGCGCCTTTAACCGCACGGCCACTTCGGCCGGCTATGGCACCTTCCATGACCACTAGCGGCGTACGTCGGCCCCACACAATGCCATCCCAAAACAGCAGGGAACACCCACCTTGCTGCACTCGCTGGACAGTGTGTCTAAGGCCTTCAGCCTGACCGGGTAGCCTCCAAACACGTCCCGACGATTGTCTGGTTGAAGGCATATACGACACTCATCCATGAAGAGAACGTGATGTAAATCCCGAGCTATCCATTCGGCATGTTTTTGGGCCCACCTGTACCGCTCTGCATTGTGTCGTGGTTGCACAGATGGACCTCGCCATGGACGTCGGGGGTGACGCTGTACATCATGGAGCCTATTGCGCACAGTTTGAGTCGTAACACGACGTCCTGTGGCCGCACGAGAAGCACTATTCAACATGGTGGCGTTGCTGTCAGGGTTCCTCCGAGTCGTAATTCGTAGGTCATCCACTGCACTAGTAGCCCTCGGGCGGCCTGAGCGAGGCATGTCATCGACAGTTCCTGTCTGTCTGTATCTCCTCCACGTCAGAACAACATCGCTTTGGTTAACTCCGAGACGCCTGGACACTTCCTTTGTTCAGAGCCCTTCCTGGCACAAAGTAACAATGTGGACGCGATCGAACCACGGTATTGACCGTCTAGACATGGTTGAACTACAGACAACACGAGCTGTATTCCTCCTTCCTGGTGGAATTACTGGAGCCGATCGACCGTCGGACCCCCTTCGTCTAATAGGCGCTGCTCATGCATGGTTGTTTACATTTTGGGCGGGTGTAGTGACATTTGTGAACAGTCAAAGGGACTGTGCCTGTGATACAGTATCCACAGTCAACGTCTATCTTCAGGAGTTCTGGGAACCGGGTGATGCAAAACTTTTTTTGATGTGTGTATGTCGCTTGTATTCGGCACAACTCTCTGCAACTGTGTAAACTGTCTGTCCTTCATAGATGCCGCCGCTCTCGTAAGGGATACCATACAGACTGGGCACAAGAAGAGGTATCTCGTATTTAAAAGGCGTAGTATATCTCGTATCTTGGGTAGAGCCGGAACAATGGTCTTAGTCCATATTTCTGCAGCATATCGTCCTAACTTACTGCTCGTTGCCCCACAGTATGACAAGAAAGTAGCTGGCCTGGTCTCTTCTGCCGATTCACAGGGTGTTCTTCTTCTGTGTCACTGGAAAGTGTTTTCAATGTCTCTCTTGGTATAGCCATTCTCTCTGAAGACGTGTCTCAGGTATTGCAATTCTGACTGTAGGCGGCCATGGCCACAAATAATTTTTTCTGTGTATTAACGTATTCGGGACTGCTTTCTTGTGTACAGGGTGGTGAAAACTATCGGCATTCAAGTATCGGTCAGTGTGCGTCGATTTCCTGTACACTGAATGGCGGAGCCGGCTTTCTGCCTTCTGCTCAACTAAAACATCCAACAAAGGTACCTTGCCACCTTTCTGTATCTCGATGGTAAATTTAATTTTGGGATAGACACTGTCCATGCGATCGACGAACTGTTGTAGAGTATTTTCACCTTGAGTTCATATCAGGAAAGTGTCATCAACGTGCGTTACGAGGCAATACGGACGCAACGCCGCCGAGTTCAGAGCCTGGTCCTCAAATTGCTCCATGAACAAATTCACGACTGCTGGATAGAATGGTGAGCCCAACGCTGTGCCATCCGTCACTTCATAATATTCGTCGCAGTACAAGTAGTACGTTCTCTTTAGAGCATGGCGGAACAACTTGACGATTCCATTAGGAAACTGTGATGCCAACAGATCCAGCGAGTCTTGTGCTGGCACCCTTGTAAAAAATGACACAACCTCCAGACTAACCATTACGTCTTTTCAGCCTGTTTTCATTTTCTTCAATGTTTCAACAAATGTCTGCAAGTTTACAACATGGTGTTCACAATGTCCCATTTTTGGCGCTAATAATCCTGCAAGGATTTTTGCCAATCTGTAGATAAAAAATGTTCAAATGTTTGTGAATTCCTAAGGGACCAAACTGCTGAGGTCATCACTCCCTAGACTTACACACTTCTTAAACTAACTTATGCTAAGAACAACACAGACACCCATACTCGAGGGAGGACTCGAACCTCCGGCGGCAGGGGCCGGGCAATCCGTTCATGGTGCCTCAAACCGCGTGGCCACACTGTGCGGTCGTCTGTAGATAGCCGAGCTCATTGCACTTCTACAACCCGCATAGCCCGGGAAGTCTGGCGGTACGAGGCATTAACTTTATCACCACTTCATCTGGTAAACCAGAGTCATTTAATATCTTCTCCCACTTCCTGACGATCGCGTATGTCGGATCGCGACTAAACTCCCGGTACACGTTATCTCCCGATTAATGTAGCACCTTCAGGCGCTAATCTTCGGTGTTCAAACGACAGTGGGCTTTCCTTTGTCGGCAGGTAACATAATCAAGTCTTCGTTCTCCCGTGTAAGCCACGGCTTTCCTCCCGGCTAATACTATATTTCGGTGACTTAGCTTCCGCCAGTGTGCGGCTGGTGGTTAGTCTGACGTCCCAAGCTGCGTAGTGCGACAAATGCCGAAGTCACTGCTCTATCCCACTAATAATATTCGAAATTGGCAGACGTCGCAGAACTGGTGAAAAATTTAGGCACTTACTCAGTGCTGCCACAGAGCCGTTGTCCCGTTCTTGGTTGTAGAGATTAACAACTGTTGTATGGGTCTTACCATACTGCACGGCAGTTCGCCCGTCAGTTAAGCATATTAAGTAAAACAAATGCCATTGAACTTGATTGCTAATGGTACACATTTCGTGGGAGTTTCATTAATTTCACTTATATGTCTACAGCATTTCTAGTTACTGTAAGCATACCAAGTAAATCACATCTGTTTTATAAATATGAAATTGACTGTAGACCAATTACTCTTTTTCATAATTCTGGAAATTAGAAAAAAGAATCATACATTTTAGAATACATGAAAGTCACAATGATATATTTTATACCAAATGTGTAGTTACGTTATCGTCCTAGTTTTCCATGCTTCTTGCTGTTATAAACATTAGTGGAAGCAACCACTGGCGATTATAACACAAATTTACCGGCATACCTTTACGTTCTTCGTGGCACAGCCTTACTCATGCCATCACTTCTTGGATGCACCAAGACATCTTTTCCCACGTGGTATATATTTCATGCCTTGTGGTAGTGGTCGCCACTGTGACAATCTTTCTACATTGCCTTTCATTTGTCACTATACTACCTGCGTACCCAGTGTTGCCTGAGTATGTTTTTATTCGTCCACTTTTTCCTTTACTCCCTCTCAGACCATCAGCACTACTTCTCTCTGTCCATCTCCACCCCTCCCCCCCCCCCAGCCCGCACACACACTCTCTTTTGCCATCCCCTCCTGCCCCTCTCTCTGTCGATCTCGACCTCACTCAAAGATTCATATTGTCCGACTTTTCAATTGCAATCTAACAGCAAAAAGACGCAAGAGAGGCAGAAAATCACAAGTGCAAACATTCCCAAACACATTCATATAAGTAAATGGCTCAAATGGCTCTGAGCACTATGAGACTTAACATCTGAGGTCATCAGTCCCCTACAACTTAACTAACCTAAGGACATCACACACATCCATGCCCGAGGCAGGATTCGAACCTGCGACCGTAGCCGTCGCGCGGTTACAGACTGAAGCGCCTAGAACCGCTCGGCCACACCGGCCGGCTATAAATAAATGCACAAATGCACTCGGAAATCAGAATAAATTATCGAAACGCGTTGTGCTAAGCATCAAAACATAAGTAACTGGTGCAGTTTTTATTATTTAAATCGTGAATGACACAGCGACATACTTTCCTGAAACATCGAGTACGATGAACGAAAAAAATATACATTATTCAGTAAGTAAGCGTTAGGACCTGTGGATAAGTTATTGTAATCTGAATTACACATTATGAATTAGTCAAATAGTAAGTTATCATCATCAGTGGTGATTAAAGTCTGCTCCAGACACGTCCTCCTCTCTGTCTTTTATTATGTCTTGGAATCCATTAAAGATGTTCTTCGGTCCATCTACAAGCCATTCGTCTAGCATTATTCCATTTCACTTTCATTGCAGTCATACTATGTTCTGCACACCATTGTATTTCCTGAGCCTTTTTGTTTGTCTTACTATCTGTCCAAGTTTTTGTGATGTATTCCTTCGATGGTGGCTCGGCGACCCTCGGTTTTGGGATGATCATCATATTTAACGTCGATATCTCAGTGCCATAAGTTCAAAATTGTAGCGTATGATGCTCGAAAATTTTCTATTTAGTTTCGGAAGGTCAAGTCTAGAAATCTTATTTAATTAACGGAAAAAACTACACGCCTACTTTTACTTTTCGTTTATTCCTTTTCCCCGTCCGTCCTGTCATTGTCTTCAACTACCCTGAATAAAAAGTTTATCTGGTTGTGCGCATTAGTTATGAATTAGTACTAGTTTGCGCTCGATATACTGGATATATATTACTTTATACTTTCTATTTTTTATTTTGAAACCTGATTTCAAACATCCTCTCTTTAGCTCTTCCATTACTAGCCGAATTTTTATTCTACGCCGTCCGGAGTGGCCGAGCGGTTCTAGGCGCTTCAGTCTGGAACCGCGCGACCGCTACGGTCGCAGGTTCGAATCCTGCCTTGGCCATGGATGTGTGTGATGTCCTTAGGTTAGTTAGGTTTAAGTAGTTCTAAGTTCAAGGGGACTGATGACCTCAGATGTTAAGTCCCATAGTGCTCAAAGCCATTTGAACCAGTTTTTTATTGTACGTGCGAGTTTACATATAATTACATGTATTTGTGTAAGAGCTATCACATTTTCCGATTATTTTCTTGGTAGGTACGTATTTTAGAAGTTCCTGATACGTGAATTACTTCCAACGTCGTTTTTCATTTGAGTGTATGGAGCCATGTTACCGTCCCTAAACAGACAATAGAAAAGGAAACGTGAACTGACTGTAAATAGTGCTTGAACGAAAAAAAAAAATCAGCTGGTAAACTCAGCTGGCTACATCAGCGTTTAGGGCGTCTGATATTGTGAATGAAGCGAGAAATGGAAACGAATCGTTTGCGGCATCGTAGCCGCACTGAATCGTAAAGGCGACAAATATCTGACATCCGCAGTGGGAGGCAAGAGTCTTAGCATTTCACAGCATTTGTCGCTGACTAGTCCATAAACCGGCAGGCTGCGAACTTGTTTGCTTGGCTGCGACACATTGCACTGCTGCATAAATTCGCACTTGAGCCGCTGTCGCTGTCGCTGGCAGCGAGCTGGCGGACGTTTATTACCGACTCCGCTCTGTAGCTGCGCGCGCCGATACAAAGCCCAGCTCTACCGCTTGCCGTACTTAACTCCAGCGTCAGCCTCTCCTTGGCAAATCCGTGCATCCGTCAACTTGAATGAATCGATTGCGTACTTCGGTATAGCACCTTGCGCTTTAATTGTTTTTCTGTTCAACTGTAACTGTGCCACATAACGAATTCAGACGGTGTAAACGAATTATTAAAGTGAAAATGTTTTAGTTACTTACGTTCAAAATTCCCGGCCACTACGTTGCAGTTTCAACTGCTTGTGTTCTTGCAGTAACAAAGACTGTGTGAAGCACTTTTTTGATACATATGTACACTTATAATGTCACACACACACACACACACACACACACACACACATATATATATATATATATATATATATATATATATATATATATATATATATATATATATATATAATATCTTCGCTACCACATAAACACAAGCAGTCAGCATTGTAATGAAATGGTGCGAAATTTTCAACGTAACTAACTATAACAATTTCACTTTAATGATTCGATTTGAAATCATTAACAGGCACAATTAGATTTAAACAGACAGTTTCTTACATCATATTTTGATTGTAGGGCACCACCACCCAAGGGAATTGTCACCACATGGGAGAACAAAAAGTGAGAACTATCGTAAACTGCAACAGAAATACGTCTGAACTTGAACAAACCATCTGACGATGAATCTGTCGGCTCGAAACCGGTAAGTAAACAGCGTTATAAAAGAGTGGCCACTTGCTGGTTATCTTCTCTGTAAGAATATGTGTACACCCGCGGTCTCAAAATGTCAGTTTTTGACAAAATGGTATTTCCCTTTTGGTTCAAATGGCTCTGAGCACTATGGGACTTAGCATCTATGGTCATCAGTCCCCTAGAACTTAGAACTACTTAAACCTAACTAACCTGAGGACAGCACACAACACCCAGCCATCACGAGGCAGGGAAAATCCCTGACCCCGCCGGGAATCGAACCCGGGAACCCGGGCGTGGGAAGCGAGAACGCTACCGCACGACCACGAGATGCGATTTCCCTTTTGTTTTAATGGCTCGCCGAGGACCCAATTCAGGCATCTGTACGCATTGTTATGCTTGACAGTAAGTGCACAAATGCAGCAAATGCGTTTATTTTAACATTCCAGTACTAAAATCAGTTGCATGTGTACCACAAATGTCTCTCGTGTACTTACTCTCACTACTGATATTGCATGTAATGTTGTACAGAAACAGTACTAAAATACATACTGAGTGTGATTTCGATTTTCATCCAAATGTTGTGTACATTTGTATAATATACAGTGTGGTCAGAAAATGTCTGAAACGCTTGTAGGGATGTTGCAGGGCAGGTTGTATTGAGATATGAACGTTACAAAAAAAAATTCGATACGTTGCGCCGTTTCCGAGTTATTTAGCATTGAAGTTAGCCAATCAGATCGTTGCGCGCGTAAATTCAAGTTTCAGCTAACGAGGCAAAGCACTTGTTGGGCAACACCGCCTCTGGCAGGCCGCTTGAATGTGAACGCGCGACGCCCCGATTGGCTAAATTCTATGCTAAATAACTCGGAAACGGAGCAACGTATAGAATTTCATTCTTAACATTTATATCTCAGTACAACCTGCCCTGTAACATCCCTACATGCATTTCACACATTTTCTGACCACCCTGTATATCGAGGCTGATACAGGAAACTTGTAAATCCACAAACACACATTTTGTGTCTTTTGTTCAACTCACAATGTTATACATTGATAAGCCAGAACACTGTGACCACTGCCCACTGCGGCATTGGATGCTGCCTGGTTGCGTTGCGGACACATGACGCGGTACCAAAAGTATGTAAGCAAAAAGACAGGGGCGGAGATTCAACCTAGCGAAGATGTGGGCTGCATATGGTGAAATCAGTTGACATAAGTGTATTTTACAAAGAGCAGATTGTTATTACGCAGAGCCTGTGAACGAGTATTTCTAAAACGAGTAAACTGGTGGAATGTTCACGTGCTACTGTCGTAAGCATCTATAGAAAGAGGCAGAAGGACAGTGAAACTGCCACTAGGCGCTCAATGGTTGGACGTCCACGACTCTTCGTACGACGTGGGGTTCGCAGGCTTGTCTGCCCAGTAAAGTAGGACAGACGGTGATCTGTGGCATTTCGAACGCAAGAACACAATGCTGGTGCTCCCACAAATGTTTCAGTGCACACTGTTCATCGTACATAGTTGAATATGGAGCTCCGCAGCAAACCACCTCGACGTATTCACATGTTGCCCTAACGACATCGTCAATTACGACTGCAGTGGGCACAGAACCATTGGGATTCGACCGTCGATCAATGGAAACGTGTCGGCCCGTTTTGCTACACGAAGTCGATGGTTGTCTTCACAAACGTCGTCTTCAATGTGAACGGCGGCTGGAAAGGTGCAACGCGCCACGGACGCAGGCTGGTGGGAACATTATTATACTGTGGGAGACGTAACTCCTCCGTTTACATCGCCCCTGTGGTAGTAATCGAAAACACCAAGTCAGCAACAGACCATCTGCATCTCTTCATGCTTGATGTCTTCCGCGACGGCGATGTCATCTTTCAGCAATATGGTTGACCGTGACCCGGAGCCAGAACCGTGCTATAGTGGTTTCAGAAGCACTACTGAACTCACGCTGATATCTTGGCTCCAAAATTGCCTGATGTAGAGCCTATGGCACCCATCCTGATCGCTGTCGGGCGCCATCATCGCGTACGAAAATCAGCAAGCCGTTATTTACACGAATTACATGACCTCTGCGTAGACATGTAATGCCACATATTCTAAAAACCTATCAACAAATTGTCGGATCCGGGATACGCAGGACCAGTGATGTATTTCGTTCCAAAGAGGGACAGAGAAGATATGAAGCAGGTGGTCATAATGTTTTGGCTCATCAGTGCATCTGGCCTTCAGAAACCAAACGCGATATTTTCATGTTCTCTTGCTTGCTACGGGCAACCTATTAGTCCTTCAGAGAAATAAATGCAACCTTTTTGTAGGAAATTTAATGTAGTTACATTTTGTACTGGGGTAAGTTATCGCTGCCGCCACTTTTTTCGAATCATTAAAGAAAAACGTACAAAAGTACATTCAAACCCACCTCCACACCCACACAGATCCCTCACCAGTCAGAATTTCAGATCTGTTGTTCGTGGCACTTCCTCCAAACACTGTACAAAATATCCATCTACATGAATTATTCCCGATATTCGGCCTTTCTTCGCCTGTCTTGAGTGGGATATTATGCCATCAGTACAGTCGGCTATTTCGTTAATATTATTAATTTAGACCGCCCACGAAGGAAATGAAAGAAAAGCTACTTTCGTAAACCTTATGCTAAAAATAACTACGGTGAGGATTTGATCCAAATTTAACCCTTACAAGCACAATAGTTTCATAGTCAGAAGGCCTGCAGTTAAAGTTCACAAAATCGTTAGTTAAAATTTACACAAACATCTGTTTTACAATTCGTAAATGGTCCACTGAGCCGGTGGTATTAAAAAGGCAGTCAATGAGGACCGGAAAGGGTCAAATGTGGGAATTAAATTGTGTACCCGCAAATTATTGTACAATGGTAGAAGGGAGTGCCATGAATGACAGCCCGGTGAGGGCTGAGTGTTGGAGAGGGGGTTCGTCTGAAGGTCACTTTGTAGGTTTTTCTTGAATAACATGAAAACTACGGCCAATAGTGAAAACGTATCTCAGTGTCAAATTTAACTCCAATGAATTTTCTACAGTAACGTTCTGTTAATTTCTTCTGTTGGAAAAATTTCTCAGGCAACGGCCTGATTAGCTTACTTCAATGCTAAATAACTCGGAAACAGCGCAAGGGTACTGAATTTCTTTTTTAACTATTACTTCTAAGCACGACCCACCCTGAAGCTCCCCTAGAAGCTTTTCAGAATGTTTCTTGCCACCCTGTTATACATTGATAAATTATTTACAATATCTTCATTCGCGAAGTACTCAAAGTTTGTAGAGGTATCAATTATAACAAAGATATCGTTTTATTTGTACTCTTGTGATTTGACGTCAGTCTGCTAATGACAAAAATATCTTTCTCCGAAAGTGTAGGAACGAGAAACGGATGGCGACATTGAATCAGTTGCGTTATCGTCCAGCATCTACCTTTACACCTACATCTACATCTACATAGATACTCCGCAAGCCACCGTACCGTGCGCTGGGGAGGGTTTCCTGTGCCACTACTTGTCATTTCCCCTCCCGTTCAAATCGCAAATAAAGCGAGAGAAAAACTACTGTCTGTACGCCTCTGTATGAGGCCTAATTTCTCGTATCTCATCTTCTTACTCCATACGCGCAATGTATGTAGGAGGCAGCAGAATCGTTCGGCAGTCAGCTTCAAATTTCCTCAATAGTATTTCCCGAAGAGAACGTCGTCTTTTATCCAGGATTCCCATATGATTTCCCGAAGCATCTCCGTAACACTTACGTGTTGTTCTTACCTACCGGTACCAAATTTAGCCACCCGCCTCTGAATTGCTCGATGTTTTCCTTCAGTCCGACCTCTTACGGATCCCAAACACTCGAGAAGTACTCAAGAATAGGTCGCACCGGCATCCTATATGCGGTCTCTGTACAAGTGAACCACTCTGTCCTAAAAGTCTCCCAATAAACCGAAGTCGACCATTTGCCTGCCCTAACATGCTCGATCCACCTCATATTGTCTTGCAGCCTTACGCCCAGATATTTAAACGACTCGATTGCGTCAAACAGGACACTAGTAATAGTGTATCGGAACATTATAGGTTTGTTCTTCCTACTCATCTGCATTAACTTACATTTTCCCCCATTTAGGGCTAGCTGCCATTCATAACACCAACTGGAAATCTTGTCTAAGTCGTCTTGTATCTTCCTACGGTCACTCAACTTCGACACCTTACCGAACACCACGGTAACATCAGCAAACAACCGGAGATTGCTGCCCACTCTGTCCGCCAAATCATTTATGTATATAGGGAACAGCAGCGGTCTTATCACACTTCCCTGGGGTACTACTGAAGATACCCTTGTCTCTGGGGTTCCCGGGTTCGATTCCCGGCGGGGTCAGGGATTTTCTCTGCCTCGTGATGGCTGGGTGTTGTGTGCTGTCCTTAGGTTAGTTAGGTTTAAGTAGTTCTAAGTTCTAGGGGACTGATGACCATAGATGTTAAGTCCCATTGTGCTCAGAGCCATTTGAACCAACCTTGTCTCTGATGAAGACTTGCCGTCGAGGACAACATACTGGGTTCCACCACATAAGAAATCTTTGAACCCCTGAAATATGTGGGAAACTATTCCACATGCTTGTACCTTCGTGAACAGCCTGCAATGGGGCACTGTGTCAAATGCTTTCCGGATATCTAGAAATATGGAATCTTCCTGTTGCCTTTCGTCCATAGTTCTCAGTATATAACGTGAGAAAAGGGGATGCTGAGTTTCGCACGAGTGATGCTTTCTTAAACCATGCTGATTCGTGGACATAAGCTTGACAGTCTCAAGAATATTTATTATATTCGAGCTGAGAATAGGCCGGCCTCTGCTGCTGAGCGGTTCATGGCGCTTCAGTCCGGAACCGCGCTGCTGCTACGGTCGCAGGTTCGAATCCTGCCTCGGGCATGGATGTGTGTGATGTCCTTAGATTAGTTAGGTTTAAATAGTTCTAAGTCTAGGGGACTGATGACCTCAGATGTTAAGTCCCATAGTGCTTGGAGCCATTTGAACCATTGTTTTTAACTGAGAATATATTCAAGGATTCTGCAGCAAACAGATGTTAGGGATGTTGGTCTGTAATTTTGCGGGTCCTTTCTCATACACAGTCGCTTCAGACTTTGTGATGGACGAGAGATTCACGATAAATGCAAGCTAGGTTAGGGACTATTACCGTAGAGTGTGCTTTGTAAAATCGAACTGGGATTTCATCCGGCCGTGGTGATTTATTTATTTTCAAATTTTTCAGTTGTTTCTCTGCGCCATGTGTGCTTATTTCTGTGTCGTCCATGCGGGAGTTAGCCCTCTGGTCAAATGACAGTATATTTGTTCGGTTTTCCTGTGTGAACGATTTCTTGAACGTCAAATTTAAAACTTCGGCTTTCGTTTTGCTGTTTTCAACTGTCGCTCCAGACTGGTCAACAAGGGACTGAGTGGAAGCCTTAGACCCAGTTAGTGATTTTACATACGACCAGATCCTTCTCGTGTTCTCTGCCAGATCTTTTACTAAGATGTGACTATGGGAGTTGTTGTATGCTTCGAGCATAGATCTTTTCACAGACGCACGAACCTCTACTAACCTTCGCTTGTCGTCGTTTGTGCGTCCCCTTTCAAACCTAAAGTGCAACAGGTTCTGCTTTTTCAGCATCCACCGAAATTCGTTATTAAACCATGGCCGGTATTTTCCATCCTTTATCCACTTACTAGGTACGTAACTCATCAGACCACGATCTACTATTTGCTTAAACTTTGCCCATAATTCCTCTACATCCATCTTACTGGCTCTAGGAGATGCCAGTTCTCTGTCTAAGTGAGATGTTAAAACTGCTTATCTGTTCTCTCTAACAGGAACACTCTCCTAGCCTCCTTAACTTATTTATTAATTTTCGTAATCATAGTTGCTGTAGTGACATCATGATCGTTAATTCTCGTTTCTATACTGACATTGTCGATAAGGTCCGGCCTGTTTGTGGCTGCAAGGTCTAAGATATTTCCATTGCGTGTGGACTGCCGAGCTCGCTGCTCAAGACAATTTTCATAAAACGTGTTCAAAAATTTTTCGCATGACTGCCTGTCCATACCCCCAGCAATGAATCCATAGACATCCCAGTCTATACTCCGCATGTTAAAGTCGCCTCCAACTAGTAGTCAAAGATATGGCTATTTACGCGCTGTTGACAGTAGACTTCCTTTGGATGGCCTGAAAATTCTGTAAACAGTTAACTTAGTTTCACCTACACCTGTTATACCCCACCAGATGACTTCACTGTCACACTCGACTTCGACCTCAATAGAGCCAATATCTTTGTCAACTACAATGAACACCCTCCTCCTATGGCCTGTAATCTGTCTTTCCGGTATACGTTACAGGACTCGCTAAATATCTCAGAGCTTTCCACATTGGGCTTCAGCCAGTTCTCGGTCCCAAGAACATCATGTGCTTTATAAGCTACGGTCCAAGTCCACTAATAGTGTGGACTGTCTTATCTCTGTGGATGAGCGTGTTATGCTCGGTAAGGCTGTTACGATAAAAAGTAGGTGCTGCACTCACTCTTTCCGGGTGCGAGAGTTGGCTATTCAGTATTGGAAGATTCACATGCCTGATCTACTTCAATGTTCGGTGTTTCTCACAGTGGAGTTCACGGTATTACAGCCACACGAAATTAACAAATGTGCTTGAGGAATTGTATAAAATATGTTATTCAACGTTTTACATTAATAATTAACAATGGCTATGTGTGCAAACACCAACTAATCACAGGCAGTAAATAAAAAATGAACAAAAACAGGTCTGTGTCTTAGAACATCGTAAGGCACTATATTGAGAGATGTGAAATTAGTGAATGCGCTATAAAATGTGTGCTTGTCTACCTGGATGGAAAGGTTCGATACTGAAGTAATATAAAGATGAAGAGGCTGTCATTGATACGTGTCCATGCAGCGTTTTTTAACAATTTTATGTGGCAGTTGAGTGGTTACGCATCGTACACAATAATATTCCAGATCAGTAGAGACATAGCTGTTATACAACAAAGCGTCACTAAAACAGTATAATATTATTGAGCATACTTCTGAAAATGATTAAATGGGAAGGGTCGTGAAGCAATGAATATATAATATTTGGTCATTTAAGAGAATGACTTGAGTCTAGTTGTATAACTGGTCGTTTGTTCTGTGTTATACATAGAGTTTCCCCTACACGCCCATTTATTATGGTTTCGTACTGTTATTTATAAGGTTGCAGTTGGATGCAAGGGAACTAACACCACCTTCGAACATCGACAACTTATCAATGTCCTTCGCGAGAAGGGTCGTAGCCACAGAGATATTACTACTTTGTTGGATATACCCAAAAGCACGTCAGGGGCTATTAGAAAAGATTTGAAATCGCGGAAATCTCTCCGTCGAAGAGGTTAGCAAAGAAGCTACAAGAAAGACAAAGGCGACTAAATACAGGAAATTTGAAGCAGAATCCTTGAGTACGTATCTCACGTGTTACAAAACAAATGCTGCAAAGATATTTAAGGTAGTAAGTGAATTAACTGTTCAGAGGATTATCAAAGAAGAGGGGTACAAAAGAAGAGGAGGCAGGAAAAAATCGTTTGTGAACAATTTGAAGCAAGCCCAAAAGCCCCCTTCACAAGGGATCACGAAATGATGACATATTTACTGAGTAGAGCAAATTATACGTCTAAACAGTGGTCAGAAGAATTACTATACAACAAATGTCAAGCGAGGAGCTGCAGACGTAATATTATATACCAGTTATAAAACATTGGTAGGGGGGGGGGGGAGGAGTAGAGGGGCAGTGTATGTTCTGGCCAAAGCAGTGACTCAACATCTTTCAGCACCTTTTGTTCAGTGTTGTATTACAGCTGATGAAATTGTGCACATCACAGTCAAGGTCACAGATGACATGTGCCAACGTCACACTAATGGAGGGAAAAGTAGACAGTGGCTGGCCGAACGGAATCAAACTCCCGCCAGGCCCCTCCAACAGGAATCTTTTTTTATTTATTTATTTACTTAGCATCTCATCATTATAAAAATGATATAGGATTTGTCATACATTGACATACATAGAAAAGAGAAAATGAATAATTTACAATTATATGTCCATAAATAAAATAAAATAAAAATAAAACAAAATATAACATGATACCATACGCATAACAACATTCATAATATGCTAAATTAGAATGATAGATGATTACAATTTAGTTTTCAATGAGCATTTTGGGTCATTATGATGATGGAAATAAGCTACTGTATATTGAATGCTGCTGATTTAAATATTCCTTGACACTATAAAAACGCTTGCAGATTAAGATTCCTTAAGTTCTTCTTTGAACATGTGGACTTTTGGTATACTTTTAATTTCCTTTCGTAGTGCACTAAATAGGATTTTTGACTGATAAAGAACACTTTTTTGATACATAGCTTTTGTGTGACTTTATCTATGAAAATCGTCTCTATTTCGCGTTTTGTGGTTATGAACTTGCCTGAAACTTCTTGGGAGACCGAGACTTGAACTCGGGACCTTTGCCTTTCGCGGGCAAGTCTCTACCAACTGAGCTACCCAAGCACGACTCACGCCCCGTCCTCACAGCCTTACTTCCGCCAGTACCTCGTCTCCTACCTTCCAATCTTAAAATTAACCCTTACAAGCACAATAGTTTCATAGTCAGAAAGCCTGACGCATAGAACAATGTAATTGCTTATTTTATGCTGTTAAAATTCACAAAATTGTTAGGTAAAATTTACACAAACATCAGTTTTACAATCTGTAAATGCTCGTCCGAGCTGGTGGTATTATAAACGCAGTCAATGAGGACTGGAACAACATCAACTATATCTTCTTGCCTGGTTACTGCTTCCAGCATCCGGCTAATTTCTTGGCACAGGAATTTCTTGCCCGTTTTATTAAAATGCATGCCATGCTTTGTATAGCAATTTCTTTCTATGGAATCCACACTTAAGAAATGTGCATTTCGATAGGCCTTCCATATTTACAAGTATTGCGTATTGGCCTATTTTTTTTTTTTTTCCATTCGAGTTCTGTGCCCTGCAGTGAGAAGACAAGCCTCTCGCAGTTTCATCAATTTTTACTATAATTCGATTGCTGTCTGCACATCATGCACCCCACTGATGACAAAAAATTAACCAAATTCCGCGACGCTGTAGTGACAATAAAATAATGACAAGCATAATGTTAATGCAGTAGTATGAAAAGCATCTAAACAGTCGGAAGGCATCTCTCCCCTACGCCGGATTAACATACGCCTCTTAAAATGCAGAACCATTATCTACATCTACATACATACTCCGCAATCCACCATACGGTGCGTGGCGGAGGGTACTTCGTACCACAACTAGCATCATCTCTCCCTATTCCACTCCCAAACAGAACGAGGGAAAAATGACTGCCTATATGCCTCTGTACGAGCCCTAATCTCTCTTATCTTATCTTTGTGGTCTTTCCGCGAAATATATGTTGGGGGCAGTAAAATTGTACTGCAGTCAGCCTCAAATGCTGGTTCTCTAAACTTCCTCAGTAGCGATTCACGAAAAGAACGCCTCCTTTCCTCTAGAGCCTCCCACCCGAGTTCCTGAAGCATTTCCGTAACACTCGCGTGATGATCAAACCTACCAGTAACAAATCTAGCAGCCCATCTCTGAATTGCTTCTATGTCCTCCCTCAATCCGACCTGATAGGGATCCCAAACGCTCGAGCAGTACTCAAGAATAGGTCGTATTAGTGTTTTATAAGCGGTTTCCTTTACAGATGAACCACATCTTCCCATAATTCTACCAATGAACCGAAGACGACTATCCGCCTTCCCCACAACTGCCATTACATGCTTGTCCCACTTCATATCGCTCTGTAATGTTACTCCCAAATATTTAATCGACGTGACTGTGTCAAGCACTACACTACTAATAGAGTATTAAAATATTACGGGATTCTTTTTCCTATTCATCTGCATTAATTTACATTTATCTATATTTATAGTTAGCTGCCATTCTTTACACCAATCACAAATCCTCTCCAAGTCATCTTGTATCCTCCTACAGTCACTCAACGACGACACCTTCCCGAACACCACAGCATCATCAGCAAACAGCCGCACAATGCTCTCCACCCTATCCAAAAGATCATTATGAAACGCTGTCAGTCGTATATAGCTATATGTATCACCCAAACATGCAGAAGAATGCTGAAAGTAAATATTTATATTATAGAACTATTTTGCATCACAGTGCTGCGATATACATCAGTTGTTCTCGCTGTCACCATCATCAGCACCATGGCATACCTCAGCAGTTAAGCTAATGTTGTTCCCTGCAACATACAATCGAAATGTGGAAAATTTGCGTGTAGGTTTATCATCAGATCGAGGGTTCGGCGTAGTGGTGACGTCTGAAATTGTAATGTACTCACGCAATCAATGGCGTGTATTTTCTCAGGTATGTTTAACAGTCAAACACCTGTTGTCTTACCAGACAACCTGAATACAGTTAAGGTTACAGGGTGATTCTTATTAAATTTAAAAAACCCCCAAAACAACGTAGATGACGCCTATATAAGTAACTTAATATAAGAGACGTAGGGTATCAGATGTCGGGAAATACCCCAAAAATGGGTGGGAAATGTTGAATATGTGACGTCACCAGATGACATTCCTCACCGCACGTGCAACACTTGGGCTTGGGGTGTGGAGCGATGATTGAACGGTGCAATACTAGCATTCGCGCAAACAGAGCAAATTGCAACACCTTTCATAAATGTGATCTGTTGTAAACGTAGAAGTTACAAAATTATTATCCTCACAATAACCAAGTAAAAGCTGATCTTATTTTGTGTTGCTTTCCTTTTGTCCCATTTTTTGTTTACAGACATTATTAGTAAACAAACGTCGGTCATTACTGCTAACGACACTGTTCGGAAGCTTATACTTATTTACTTGTGACGCAATACGGTAGGTTTTGTTGGGCTGTACGTTGCAGTATAGTGAAGACCCCGAGAAAGGCAAAAAAAAAAATAATAAATCTCACTTCAATGTAAATACATAGTATCCTGAAAAAATGGCGCCTGCTAGACGCAAGACTCGAAACCTCAGCCCCATGCTCTGAAGTCGCACTTGTAGGCCCGAACCCACACGACGTGAATACTTGGAATGATCGGTTGCGACAAACCGACAGGCTCAACCGCTGAACGTGCGGGACGCAAGTCACCTAGTGACAACACATGTTCAACATTTGTCATTTAATTTTGGAATATTTCTCGACAATTGCGACCCCAAGTATCTTATATTAAATAACTTGTCTCACCGTTGCCTACGTCGCTTCGGAGGCTTTTAAACGTTGATAAGAATCACATTGTATATCAGCTGGAATACTGAGGGGTGCACTAACAGTCAAGAATGAAAGCTAATAGTTGCTATCCCAGACATTCAGATTGCTGTAAGTATATGTGTGGTTCTTTTAGCAATCATGTGGTATGTACTCGCTAGAACACCTCAGAGAACATATTTGCAAAGAACTTTGATGAGTGTTGCGCCTATGTACCTCGTCATTGTCTGACATACGTAAACAATTGCGTCCACTTGAAGCACTGAATGAAGCAAAACACATAGAACTTTTAGTGTGTGTCTGTGTGTGTGTCTGTGTGTGTGTGTCTGATCGCGTGTGTTTCACGTCATAGACGATAACACTGTTGATGTAACGTAATTACAATCCAGGACAGAGCAGTTGTCAGGTCATGGGAGCCATACTCACCATAATTATTAATATGTATTTGAAACTGCTCATGTTTCTCTCACACTGTCAAAATGAGAAGGGAAAAGTAAAAATAGAAACAGAAGCTGTCGTTTTTACAAGCAACATTTTTATATGAACTGCGTAAAAAGTTAACGGTAAATATTAATGGCCAGCAACAACATAAGTGATGTATCAGCTCTCTACTAACGTTGCTCTAAGCGTTGGTCGCCACGGATCTGCCTATGAGGAACAAACTGCCCTCGCCACAGCAGTGACCTTGGCACATGTTGTGGCTACCTTTGACACATTCGATGCATGTGTCAGCACCTGTCTCTCTTTTCCAGCTTCAGTACTGAGCATCGCAGTGACGGAAAAAAATAATTCTACATAGACTGTCAAGGATGGAAGGAAGGAAGATTAGGTTTAACGTCCCGTCGACACCGAGAATATTAGAAACAGAGCACAAGCTCTGATTACGTCTAGGATCGGGGAGGAAATCGGCAGTGCTCTTTCAAAGGAACCATCCCGGAATTCGCCTGGAACGATTTAGGGAAATCACAGAAAACGTAAATCTGGATGGCCGGACGCCGGTTTGAACCGTTGTCCTCCCCATTGCGAGTCCAGACTACTAACCAATGCCCCACCTCTCTCGGTTATAAACTGTTAAAGTACCCAACTATTTGTTTTAAATAAAACATTGCGGTGGAATATAGTCGTAATTTTTTATGTTATGTAATAATATGCTGTCGAAATTGTTTATCATATTTAGATATTTACCGTGAGATGAGGAATACACGCACAGCGGTTTACACAGTGGCCCGATATTCAACACGCTCTCTGGAGCGATAAGGCTAACGTGTTGTTCTTATTTCGTTTTACGCTGCACACAGAGGAAAAATTCTACTCGCAGACATTCACGAAAAAAAGGTGGTCATCTTTTACACAGGCTCCAGCCTCATCTATAATTAAACTTATCATTTAATATTACTTCCAACGTCTAAATAAAGTTATTTTCTAACAAATGCAGTACGTACATTTTGTATTTTTTAGCGTTAATGTAGTCAAATCGCACAGCAGTATGAATTTATTAGCAAATCAAAATTGCATAGCTACCGTCACAGCGATAGAGCTATCATATTACTCTACTTTCGCATCGACACATAGAAGCCAATAAGAAAGTATTTTCTCTCGCATCAGACAACAGAGGCTGCAGCCAGCGGTCCCATGTTAAGAGACTGACTGCTACAGAAATACTGTTTGTGAGTTAACGAGCATTTCGCTCTCATTTACGTATATGGCAGAACGAGTCAACCTTCATGAATTGTAAAACGAACTCTGTAGTCCAGGACCGGGTGCCATAAAGAGCTCAGATTCACCACGAGATGGGGAAACTAACAGGCGTCTATTGTCTATTGAGAACTAAGCGCAGTAGTGTGCGGGTGAAACAAACGAGAACTTACATCATACGGAAACCCAGTAGAAGGTGTTGCTGGCAAAGGAGACGTAGCAGTGTTAAATATGACGGACGTACGATCGGCCATAAAGGGAAACATTTGCGAAAATTGTTTAATTCTGTAGTAATGCAGAGAATGAAGCCACAGTAATTTTAATCTACAATCCTTCATACATTTTCATGGTGAACCCAATAAAACTTGAATATTGATCATATCTATAATAGTTTAAGATGTACTGTTACAGTGAAATTAACAAGTTTTGGAACAAAGACCTAAATGCTAAAATCAGAACGCTTTGGGCGATCTTAACGTTCGTTATTTCATATAAAAGAGCATCATGAAAATGACAAACGTTGGTAGAGCACTTGCCCACGAAAGGCAAAGGTCCCGAGTTCGAGTCTCAGACCGGCACACAGTTTTCATCTGCCAGGAAGTTTCATATCAGCGCACACTCCGCTGCAGAGTGAAAATCTCATTCTGGAAACATCCCCCAGGCTGTGGCTAAGCCATGTCTCCGCAACATCCTTTCTTTCAGGAGTGCTAGTTCTGCAAGTTTCGCAGGAGAGCTTCTGTAAAGTTTGGAAAGTAGGAGACGAGGTACTGGCAGAAGTAAAGCTGTGAGGACGGGGCGTGAGTCGTGCTTGGGTAGCTCAGTTGGTAGAGCACTTTCCCGCGAAAGGCAAAGGTCCCGAGTTCGAGTCTTGGTCCGGCACACAGTTTTAATCTACCAGGAAGTTTCATATCAGCGCACACTCCGCTGCAGAGTGAAAATCTCATTCTACAAACGTTGTAAATATCAACTCTGTAACTTTCTTTGTTTAAAAGATATAGTAAATTTAAATTATCAGTATTTTCAGTTAAGCATCAGATCATCATTTCCTCCGCACAAAACACATTGAACAATGACAGCATGACTTCAAATGGCTCTGAGCACTATGGGACTTAACAGCTATGGTCATCAGTCCCCTAGAACTTAAAACTACTTAAACCTAACTAACCTATGGACAACACACAACACCCAGTCATCACGAGGCAGAGAAAATCCCTGACCCCGCCGGGAATCGAACCCGGGACCCCGTGCTCGTGAAGCGAGAACGCTACCGCGAGACCACGAGCTGCGGACGACAGCATGATATCTTATCTTATAGAATCATTATGTAATAGAATATGTGTTGTAAAGTTCAGCGCATATAGTTACTTTAGTCCTTTATTTATTTACGAGAAAGCACACTGGTGCAATACTGCTGGCCGTGACATTCAAAGTTATGAAGGTAATTGTATTGGTTTTGTTCAGAAGAATTTAACAACGGATACTATTGTTACTTTATTTAGAACGGGAAAGGGGTCAAGCTTTGATTATTTAAATATATTAAAATGTAAAATAATGTAAAATAAGCTGTAGCCAATCATATGGAAGGCTTCACGAAAGAGAGGTGCTCTAGTCAGTGGAGTGATGAAGTTCGGCGCTCGGGAAACGCGGCCGGGGACGGGCGGAGAAAGTGCTGGTGCAGACGCGAAAGCGGACAGTTCGGCTGGAGACTCCAAAGGGTACAGTTCGGATTGAGACCGAAAGCGGACAGTCGGTCTTTAGGCAGCTAGGAAGTGAAACGACTTAGAAAATTACGCTTCGTGTGGTATCGCGGGACTTAGTCTCTGAGAGGTGAGCAGCCGCGCGCCAGGTGTGAACGGTAACTTTTCGCTTACGTAACTTGTATTTCGCAATGAGACTGGCAATGATCGAATTGTGTCAAATGGATATGCACTCGAGTGTAACAGAAACTCTAAATTCGGTATTAGTTTGCTTTCTCAATAAACATTATTCTAAACAAAGCGCAACTGTGTGGCCTACATCATTTAGTTCCCGATATTATTATTACTGTTATTATATGTTATGTTAATTTTGTACTTCGCAAACTTACCATCAGGCAGACAATTTAACCATAGAGTCACAAGTGTGTAATTTAGGGCGTGTAATGCCACATTTGCGGTTCAAATGACATTTCGATGAAGAGGTACCGCATGTGAGCCCGAACATATTAGGGATGTTTGCTCGCATGTTTACTACGTATAGCGTGTTTAGCAGAAGGGATTGCTTGGTATGCGACAGCGAAACACTATATGGGACTGAAATTAATATGATATCTGTCATTGAAAAGCCTTGTCTTCTTCCCTATAGTACCGATATTCACATGACAATAATCTTTCCTCGTTAGCTAACTATAAAGAGAAGTCAAGAGATTTCCTTGGGCATTATATGGTTCCTAAGTTGAAACTAGTACCTTAACTGGGATGTGACGTTGTAGAGTGCTGATGTTTCGGTTTGTGGGAGCTCAACTGCGCTGTCATCAGCTCCCATACAAACTCTCAATTTTTTCAGAGTCCAATGTTTTACGCAGTTCTGTCTAGCCATATCACAAATGATGATGACGAAATGATGAGGACACCACAAACACCAATTCTCCGGGCAGAGAAAATCCCCAACCCGGCCGAGAATCGAACCCGGGACCCCGTGATCCAGAGGCAGCAACTCTAGCCACTAGACCACGACCTGCGGACACATGCGAGAATGCGTGTTCCGCTAGCTTCAACACGTTGTTTGAAGTACTGTTGTCATTTCTGAAGATCCTTACAAGCAAAACAGTTTATTCATTTTCCGTTGCTCCTTTTTTTTATGCTTCAGTGTTGTCTACATGGCAAGTTCTATCTTTAATGCTGTTCTGATCTAAGAATATATAAAGAAGATTTTCGTTCTTCCATCCGAATAATGTCTGATATATACATGATAATGGCAAGAGATAGCTACAAATACCGATAAAAATAGCTTTAGGAAAGAGGAAAACAATACCGGGCAGTACCTCTGTTTACATTTTACTACACAGGAGATGAAGCACGTTTCACCTCAGTTCTCCAGTAGACTATATTAATAGAAGTGGAAACGAGGTGAGTGAGAGGGCTTGTGGATGTTTCAGACGAATTACCGAGTGCTGGGGGTGCTCACTCAATTACAGGTATTGGAGAATCACATACTTTTCACTGTAGAGAGAAGGTGTTGGAGTTGTGGTGAGCTAGTGTAGGCTGGGGTAGTGATTTAGAGATACAATATTGACTAATTAGGTGAGAACTTCAGTTTTTGTTTACTAAGAGTGTTTTAATTAATATATCCGGCCTAATAACCATTGCGGCGTCTAAATGACTGGAGCAGTCATCAGAGTGTTACAAATGTAGTTGGATATTAGCAAATTACCTTCTCAACAGAAACTCCTGAAAGTATCGTTTTATTCAATTATTATTATACGTATTGCGAAAAAAAACCTCCAAGAAGCTCCCAGTATGGATAAAATCCAAATCGTCATCAAAGGTTCGAAGAACGATGAGGGCGCCGGGAAAGATTCAGTAAACGCTGAAATGCGGAAAATGCAGGTGCTACAGAAGACAAGAAGCTAGACGGAGGCTTTCAAAAATTCAGGAAACAGAAGCTATACCAAAAGATTAGGAAACAGCATTAATTCGCCCAACCCACAAAGAAGGAGACAGAACAGACCCCAACAATTATAGAGGGATATCCCAATTTCCCGTGACAGAAAATTCTTTCAAAAGCAGCGAAAAACGTGTATAAGTAGTCTGTTGGTTTGTTTGCAGCGCTATAAACTGTGTAAATATCGCTGACAGCGCTCTGCGCCATCGGCAAGAAATTCTGTGGTAGGACGTAGTAACAGTTAGCGAGTGGACAGAGAAGTGTATGGACATGATATTCTTAATGGAGACTCTGTGTTGGCAGGAACGCATTGTAAAGTGAGACGCAAGGAAATGTATGAGGATGGCTGTATGGTTGATAATATTTGGCCATTGGAAAAATCGACAACTATATAATTTTTGGAACTGGATGTCACATGAATAAGGTAAAATTTTCTAAATACATCGTTTGCTCAACAATAAAATCTTCCTTTCGCTAACCATATGCCTCCCAGCAGTTAGAGTCTATACTAGTTACAATCTTTACTTAGCTGGCCGTTGTTGCTACTTGCTGTTCGTGATTGAAATGAGTTTACGCAATTAACAGGGTTGGAGGCAGTTTCATATTTCTTTAATTTCATATTTTTTGGATTTGTGTTATTGTTAAGATTTCTTGCAATTCAGGGCCATTCTTTACTGCTAATTATTGGAAGTCATGTTGTCAAGGTATAGCAGTCAGATTGCGTTGGGCTTGGATATTGTGGGTAATAAACGAATAGGTTAACTTTGAGTTGTCTTTGTCAGGGAAAATTCGGTAGGTCAGTGTAAAATAAAAATAATTAAAGAGTTAGTTTCACATGCTGGAAAGGCTTCAGGATCAGCAATTATAAGAGTACCAAGGAGAGTTTAGAAAAGGACAATCCCACGTGGAACAAATTTTAAATGTAAAATTTATAATCAGGTATAGAAGAACGAGATCCTAAAGTTCCTTTATAACATCTCTAGACTTTAAGAAAGCATTTATTTCGATTGACATGGAAACATTAGTCAATTATCATAAAAATGGTTGGTGCTGAAGACAAATCAGTGGCAATCTAAAAGACACATTAACAAATAAAAAATGCAATATTACATTTTTAGGTCATACCTCCAAGGGTTTTGAATCAAAACTGGGGTAAAATTAGATGGTGGATTGTCCCTACTACTGCTCACCTGTGTACTAGTAAATGTAATCACGGAGCGAAAATCTGAGTTTCGACTGTTTGGCTTTTGCAGATGATCTTGCCATCTTAGCTGATGTATAAAAGACACAGCAATGCAGATAAATGTCCTGCACAGGAGAGCTTCGAAAGCAGACCTATGTATATGTTTTGAAAAAGACAGTGTATATGACAGAGTATATCACAGATGCGAATAAGGCACCGAAATAAATGGAAACTGATTATGGAATCATGAAAAAGACTACAAAATTTAAATGCCTAGGTGAAATTCTACAACCAAATGCTTTGGACACAGAAACTAACTTAGCAAGGGAAAGGAAAATGGAGGTGACTATTCAACTATCAAAAGACTTATATAACAAGAAAACAATTTCCACACATAAAAACCTATGGCACAGCAATACTGTCGTTAAACCAGACTGCCTTAATGCTCTAGAGTGCTTTCACTAAATACAGCTAAACAATTACTTGCAATAGAGAAGAAGGAAAGAAACAGAATTAGGAAAGCCTTCGGACCAAAATAGGCAAATGGGAAATGGAAATTAAGAAGTGACAAAGAAATCGATAAAAAAATAGAATAGACACAATGAGGTAGAGAAGAGCTTTATTACATGGACATCTGAAACTGATATATGAAAAGAGGATGACAAAAATAATTTTTAACTTTTTTGGCAGTACCAATAAATAGACTTTCGTCAATCATTCTCTCCTTTCGCAATGCAACAATGGTTTGCGAATAACTGCCTTTTATTTATCTTCAGTTCTGCATGTGTGTGTGTGTGTGTGTGTGTGTGTGTGTGTGTGTGTGTGTGTGTGTGAGAGAGAGAGAGAGAGAGAGAGAGAGTTTTCCCGAATGCTTCAGTGCATTCGTCCAATTTCCCACTGACACGAATTTTATTACCCAATATAAAGGGTGATTCGAAATTCCTGTTACAAGCTTTAAGCGGCTGTAGAGGAGACTTAGTAGATGAAGTTTTGATAAGGAACCCATGTCGCGAAATGTACCGTTTGGATATTAAATAAGTTTGAATATTGGATCATTTTCAAATTTCGCGCTCCACGGTACACACACAGCGGAGACAATTAGGCCTGACCTGTGTGCTGAACGAGCACGTAGCATTGGCAATATTTCGAGTACTTGTCCTTGGGTTCTCCTCTACTAAGTGGCGCAGGACCTTCTCTTCGCCGGCCGCTGGTGGCCGAGCGGTTCTGGCGCTACAGTCTGGAACCGCGCGACCGCTACGGTCGCAGGTTCGAATCCTGCCTCGGGCATGGATGTGTTTGTTGTCCTTAGGTTAGTTAGGTTTAAGTAGTTCTAAGTTCTAGGGGACTTATGACCTCAGCAGTTGAGTCCCATAGTGCTCAGAGCCACCTTCTCTTCAAAACAGTGTGCGCAGCACGTGCGTGGAGCACAGCAGCCAAACCTCCTAGCTTCTTACGGAAACCTTTTTGCTACTAATATCCGGTGCAAGAACTTTCTCTCTATATGCAGAGTGAAGTGGAACAAGAATGGTGCGGTTACTTTACCCGTCCATTGCGAGCGGCGGATATCACGCCGCAGTACCAGAGGTTGTGCGTGGGTCGCTCACCTAACGGTGCGTATCTAAGTGTGGTGAACAATTACGACAGCATATAATTATTTAACAAAAAAATTACGATTATATCCCACAGCAGTGCATTTTTCAAAACAAAACAAATAACTCGGGTACCTTCACAGTTTATGTGGAATGATTTTTTCATGTCACCTCGGCGCACAGTGACGGAGCTAGCTTACACATTCATCAGGTGTGTCAAAGGAATCTGCAAAACGTGCTGAAATCACTGCAGCCACGAGAACGGCGCGTATCTCACAGGCGGATCAGCGAAGACTAATGGGAGTGGTACAGTGTGTCCTCAGTCGTACGTCGCTGCATGGGCGTCCCCAGAGGGGGGGGGGGGGGGGTCAGAATGGGCAGCTTCCCCTAGCGAAAATTCATTTCCTTTACGAATAAAATGTGCCTGTAACTTTCGGTGGCTCGTCACGCTTCTTACCGGTCGATGAAATGTGCCACCTATCAGATAAAAAGTGCTGTTGCAATAAAATGAGATTCATACCACAGTCTTGTTGATATCTTGTTGGTATTTTAACCCATAGACATTCCCATCACGTGAAGAATACGCCGTAAATTATCTGTGGTCTATCAGTATTTATTTGCGCAAAAGCCCGTAATTAATGCATTAATCATGATTTCAGTAAGTCTGCGCTATCTGTTTTAGTGAATGCTTTAACTTCTGAACATTAATGTTGTATGCACCGTAGCTTATAACACTCAGATATGCTAGTATTACACTAGTATAAGCTTCGCATTTGTGGAAAATAATGTCTATCTCTTGTGAATAAGAACTGTCATACGAAAACTGGGCTTAACATTTATTTTGTAATTATTCATTTCAGAAGGGACACAAAGGTCGTTAGGATTCGAAAGATCTTAAGCAGCGCCCTTTCGTTTCCAGCTGTAGTGCAATAAAATCAAAAAATATCAATCATGTAATTTCATTCAAACCAGGGTCTTACTAACTTGTATCTAATCTTGAGTTGCCTAATAAATGAAACTTCAACGCCTAGAAAACTTCATTTGACTCACATACTGCTGGCTTGTCAAATCAGTCAGTCACAAATCAGTTTTCACGTAAATCTAGACCAGTCTTCAAAATAACACCGAGCTCACAAAACTTATGGCATACCTCCTAAAGATTAAGAAAAGGCAAACCTACGTTTCTAGCATTTGTAGACTTAGAGAAAGCTTTTGAAAATGTTAACTGGAATACTCTCTTTCAAATTCTGAAGGTGGCATGGGTAAAATACAGGGAGCGAAAGGCTATTTACAATTTGTACAGAAACCAGGTGGCAGTTATAAGAGTCGAGGGGCATGAAAGGGAAGCAGTGGTTGGGAAAGGAGTGAGACAGGGTTGTAGCCTCTCCCCGATGTTATTCAATCTGTATATTGAGCAAGCAGTAAAGGAAACAAAAGAAAAATTTGGAGTAGGTATTAAAATTCATGGAGAAGAAGTAAAAACTTTAAGGTTCGCCGATGACATTGTAATTCTGTCAGAGACAGCAAAGGACTTGGAAGAGCAGTTGAACGGAATGGACAGTGTCTTGAAAGGAGGATATAAGATGAACATCAACAAAAGCAAAACGAGGATAATGGAATGTAGTCAAATTAAATCGGGTGATGCTGAGGGGATTAGATTAGGAAATGAGACAGTTAAAGTAGCAAAGGAGTTTTGCTATTTAGGGAGCAAAATAACTGATGACGGTCGAAGTAGAGAGGATATAAAATGTAGACTGGCATTGGCAAGGAAATCGTTTCTGAAGAAGAGAAATTTGTTAACATCGAGTATAGATTTAAGTGTCAGGAAGTCGTTTCTGAAAGTATTTGTATGGAGTGTAGCCATGTATGGACAAGTTTGGACAAGAAGAGAATAGAAATGGTTCAAATGGCTCTGAGCACTATGGGACTCAACTTCTGAGGTCATCAGTCCCCTGGAACTTAGAACTACTTAAACCTAACTAAACTAAGGACATCACACACATCCATGCCCTAAGCAGGATTCGAACCTGCGACCGTAGCGGTCTCGCGGTTCCAGACTGTAGCGCCTAGAACCGCACAGAGAATAGAAGCTTTCGAAATGTGGTGCTACAGAAGAATGCTGAAGATAAGGTGGGTAGATCACGTAACTAATGAGGAGGTATTGAATAGGATTGGGGAGAAGAGAAGTTTGTGGCACAACTTGACTAGAAGAAGGGATCGGTTGGTAGGACATGTTTTGAGGCATCAAGGGATCACAAATTTAGCATTAGAGGGCAGCGTGGAGGGTAAAAATCGTAGAGGGAGACCAAGAGATGAATACACTAAGCAGATTCAGAAGCATGTAGGTTGCAGTAGGTACTGGGAGATGAAGAAGCTTGCACAGGATAGAGTAGCATGGAGAGCTGCATCAAACCAGTCTCAGGACTGAAGACCACAACAACAACAACCTCCTAATATCGTGTCGGACATCATTTTGCCCGGAATAGTGCAGCAACTCGACGTGCATGGACTCAACAAATCGTTGGACGTCCCTTGCAGAAATACTGAGCGACGCTGCCTCTATAGCCATCCACAATTGCGAAAGTGTTGCCGGTCCTGGATTTCGTGCACGAACTGACCTCTCAATTACGTCCCATAAATATTCTCTGGGATTCGTGACTGGGGCTCGAATCGTCCAGAATGCTCTTCAAATCAATCGGGAACTGCTATGACCCGGTGACATGGCAGACTGTCATCCATAAAAAGTCCATCGTTGTTTGGAAACATGAAGGCAATGGATGGCTGCAAAAGGTCTCCAAGTAGCTGAACATAACCGTTTCCTGTGAACTATCGGTTCCGTTGGACTACACGGCCGAGTCCATTAAATGTAAACACAGCCCGCTCCCCACCAGCTTGCACAGTGCCTTGTTGACAACTTTGGTCGATGGCTTCGTGGGATCTGCGCCATACTCGTATCCTACTATCATCTCTTATGAACTGAAATCGGGGCTTATCTGATGAGGCCACTGTTTTCCAGTCACCTAGCACCTAGAAATACTGGAACACGTGAGGCAATACTGACCTTACGACTTATCTTAGAAGAAAGATTAAGGAAAGGCAAACCTACGTTTCTAGCACTTGTAGACTTAGAGAAAGCTTTTGACAATGTTGACTGGAATACTCTCTTTCAAATTCTAAAGGTGGCAGGGGTAAAATACAGGGAGCGAAAGACTTTTTACAATTTGTACAGAAACCAGATGGCAGTTATAAGAGTCGAGGGACATGAAAGGGAAGCAGTGGTTGGGAAGGGAGTAAGACAGGGTTGTAGCCTCTCCCCGATGTTATTCAATCTGTATATTGAGCAAGCAGTAAAGGAAACAAAAGAAAAATCTGGAGTAGGTATTAAAATCCATGGAGAAGAAATAAAAACTTTGAGGTTCGCCGATGGCATTGTAATTCTGTCAGAGACAGCAAAGAACTTGGAAGAGCAGTTGAACGGAATGAATGATGTCTTGAAGGGAGGATATAAGATGAACATCAACAAAAGCAAAACGAGGATAATGGAATGTAGTCGAATTAAGTCGGGTGATGTTGAGGGTATTAGATTAGGAAATGAGACACTTCAAGTAGTAAAGGAGTTTTGCTATTTGGGGAGCAAAATAACTGATGATGGTCGAAGTAGAGAGGATATAAAATGTAGACTGGCAATGGCAAGGAAAGCGTTTCTGAAGAAGAGAAATTTGTTAGATCGAGTATAGATTTAAGTGTCAGGAAGTCATTTCTGAAAGTATTTGTATGGAGTGTAGCCATGTATGGAAGTGAAACATGGACAGTAAATAGTTTGGACAAGAAGAGAATAGAAGCTTTCGAAATGTGGTGCTACAGAAGAATGCTGAAGATTAGATGGGTAGATCACATAACTAATGAGGAGGTGCTGAAGAGGATTGGCGAGAAGAGGAGTTTGTGGTACAACTTGACCAGAAGAAGGGATCGGTTGGTAGGACATGTTCTGAGGCATCAAGGGATCACCAATTTAGTATTGGAGGGCAGCGTGGAGGGTAAAAATTATAGGGGGAGACCAAGAGATGAATACACTAAGCAGATTCAGAAGGATGTAGGTTGCAGTAGGTACTGGGAGATGAAGAAGCTTGCACAGGATAGAGTAGCATGGAGAGCTGCATCAAACCAGTCTCAGGACTGAAGACCACAACAACAATAACAGCATCGAACCGATATGGTCATGAGACCACGAGAGGCGTGCAGGCGATGTCATGTTGTTAGCAAGGACTCTCGCGTCGGTAGTATCCTGCCATAGCACATTAACGCCACATTTCGCCGCACTATCCTACAGACACATTCATCTTTCGTCCCGTGTTGATTTCTGCGATTATTTCACGCAGTGTTGCTTGACTGTTAGCACTGACAACGCTACGCAAACGCCGCTGCTCGTGGTCGGTAAGTGAAAGATATCGGTTACTGCGGTTTTCGTAGTGAGATGTAATGCCTGAAATTTGTTATTCTCGGCACACTCTTGACACTGTGGATCTCGAAATAATTAGTTCCCTAACTATTTCCGAAATGGTATGTCCAATGCGTCTAGCTCCTACTACCATTCCGCGTTCAACGTCTGCGAATTTCCGTCGTGTATCCGTGATCACGTGGAAAACCTTTAGACATGAATCACCTGAGTGAAAACGACAGCTTTGTCAATGTACTTCCCTTTTATATTTTGTGTATGCGACATTATCGCCATCTGTATATGTGCATGTCGTATCTCATGACTTATATAATCTCAGTGTATTATGTTCTTCTGTTAACAGTTTCATTATAATAATCGTCACACTTCAGCAATATTGCAGTGTATTAAACATGAGTTTGTTTGCATGGCCATACTTCGCATCAAGCACACAAATATGTTTTTTTTTTTTTTTTTTTTTTTTTTTTGTAAATAAAAGCCGTCTTTTCTTGTCGCAGCGTATTTTATTTCTCCCAGACACGTTTCGCATTTTTTCACTTTAAGGCGTCTTCAGTCTAGAATGATACATTTTGATTTTGATATGTGCTATTTGTAGATTATAAAACAGTTCACCTCCCGTTTTTTTACGCAAATAAGTGATTACTTATAGTTGCCGCTCGGGGCAGCCGTGCGGTCTTGAGTGTCTTGCCACGGTTCGCGCGGCTTCCCCGCCGTCGGATGTTCGAGTCCTCCCTCGGTCATGGGTGTGTGTTGTCCATAGCGTAAGTCAGTTTAAGTTAGGTTAAGTAGTGTGTAAGCCTAGGGACCGATGACCACAGCAGTTTGGTTCCACAGGAACTTAACACGCCGGCCGGGGTGGCCGAGCGGTTCTAGGCGCTACAGCCTGGAAGCGCGCGACCACTACGGTCGCAGGTTGGAATCCTGCCTCGGGCTTGGATGTGTGTGATGTCCTTAGGTTAGTTAGGTTTAAGCAGTTCTAAGTTCTAGGGGACTTATGGCCTCACAAGTTAAGTCCCGTAGTGCTCAGAGCCATTTTTGAACTTACCACCACCACCACCACCACCACTTACAGTTCCTCGCATTTTTGGTTGGCATCTGCGTTTCCTCTCATCTGCTCACATGCTGCTGGTAGTGTGACCTCATACCCGTGAAAGACGTTTGTCAGTATCTATTGTGCTGTTGTGTATGTATTTGTTTGTATATGTCGTCACTGCTCAAGCACGGCGTTGCCATAGGCAGCCTAACTGAGTAATTAGTTAATTGTTGTGCGAAAGCCGGCCGTTGTGGTGTGTGAAAATCTTGTGAGGGATAGTGCTGAATACTGTTCATTTCCCATGGTTACTAGGGGTAAAGCTCGTTTAGCTGAACAGAATAGTGTAAGATGTAGAAATACATTTAAAATGGCAGATTCACGTCGCAGTAAGGAAAGACAGTGGGACGAGACAGAAATGCGAACGCTAGGAGCGCAGAGAAGTAATGAGATAAACGCCGACTCCAGAGAATTTCTGGAGAACGGTGTATACAGTCAGGCCACGGGTCGAGTATCTGATAGCGAGGACGAATCGCAGAATCATATTCAAGAAATAGTAAAAATTTGAAATTATGACAATTATGATGTAGGTAGTCCATGCGGATGTAAAAGCCCCACAAATTATTATAGCCGTCCACAGTCTAATGCTTCGGCACGTAGTTGTCTAACTGATGCGCGTTGTCTTTGTTATCAGAGGGTTGTCTCAGTTATCAGAGGCACACAGTCATTGACAGGGAAGAGGACATAAATTCGCATGCTAGTTCAGAACGAACAGCACCAAATAACATGTAAGGTTTAGACGCGACAGGAGTGTCACTCCTCTTGGCTTTTCTTAAAGAATAGAGCACGGAATTGTGTAGTGATATATATGACAGCAACGAGGAAATCCGAAATGATTTGAAAATAAGGATAAATAAAGTCAGTACTGAAATGGAGACTGAGATTAACACAATTAAAACTGAAACCAGAGAACTCAAAGACGATGTGACTGCGTCGAGCTCTGAACAAGAACGCGAGATAGCAGAGGCATAAAGAACGGCGGATGGAGCGAAATTGATAGCGATAAACGCAAAACGCGTTGCTCGTGCTACTAAGGAGGAGACGCAAGGAACACAAGGAGAGGAAAAACCGTGATATGTAAATTACAGACAAGAGTAAAGCGAGTTGAAGAGACGCAATTACGTAAGAAAGAGACTGCGCCTAACGATGCGCTCGCTGCTAAATTAAATCAATTTAAACAGTGGCTGGAAAACGAAGTTAAACAACTAGCTGGTGAAGTGAAATCACAGATGAAAAGTACCATGATTATGGAAACCGAGAGGGGAGGTGACTTGCAGACGGCAGCCACTACAGCACCAAGTCCAAAGTTGTTACGGCAAAATCTGGTACAGACTGAAAGGAACGCATCAGACAATAGCGCCTGACACAGGATGCAGGCAGTCAACACAGTGAGGGAACATATCGAGGCACCCTGTGACATGAATCAAGCAAAGCATCCACGCACAGCCCTACAGCTTCACAAATAGCGAATTACCCTAGCAGTAATGAAATATACAACATGGACAACTATGGCTCATTAATACGCAATACTGCTAGCCTGGCTTATAATAAAGAATGTGCAATAGAGATCAGGAGGGACTCCGTCCAGAACGGCGTACGTCATGAGGCGTGCGAAAGATTCGATAATCCAGCAGTGAGAAGGATTCGACATCCAGAGGAGAATTTCGATTTCAAGCATCTTATTTAGGTCAGTAAATTCCAACATTATAAGGATGATGGAAACATTTTACATCCAAAAACATTTATGGGAAATTTGATATCAGTTTACCACCTCATTGGCGTCTTATGTACAAGTTAGACTTTGTTTACTCACATATGGAAGGCGCAACAACAGAATGGATTAGGAATATAGGTGAGAACATGTACATCATATGAGTAATTCCTCGCGGCTTTTCTCTATAAGTATTGGTCTAGAGAGACGCAAACAAGAATTGATGATGAACTGAGTTTTATAAAATTCAGGGTTCTGCATGTCAGTAAAATTTTTCGAAAGTATGGAAAGAAGAACCAGTATTTAGTCGACCCATGTAGCCCTGCAGAAATTGCTCGACTGTGTTACATGAAATTACCAATAGCATATCAGCAGACACTAGATGGCGGGTGCGGTGACAGTATGGAACTATTTGTAGGAACGTTAAGGGAATTAGAGTTTGCCTTTAATGAGCAACAGATAAGAGACAAAAGAAATCAGAGGGAAACACAGAATGCGAGACGCGAGAATCGTAACGGAAATAACAGAGGCCAGAACTGGAAAAATGATAGAAGTAGCTAGCAACGACAAAATTATAGACCAGGAAACCAAGGCGGAAATAATTTCAGTTGGAAAAACTATGGGAGAGACAGTAGGCAACCACATGAACTGAAGTAGAAATCTGGAAACATTGGGGCACAGTGAGGTAATAATAGTAACGGTGGCTACCACCCTCATGACAACCAAGGATGGCAAGGCAATCATCAGGATAATAGGAAACTAGGGATAGAGACGAATCGACCAAATCTGGGCCGTGTACAAATTGAAGAAGTAGATAATGACGACTGACTAGGCTATGGGTCGGGCAAGACTGAGAAACAGATCGAAAATGAAATCGGATTCAGTCATTCAAATACTTCGTGGAGTAAGACGAGAGGTAGGTGGAATTAGAAAGGGAAGAAATCTGTCAGTAATGTACACATGTTTAGTCAGTTATAAATTTAGATTATTAGTATGTTTAACAATATAGCGTAGCGTATAAGCTGGACAATTTTGTGCAATAGCCGAGCTGAATGTTGTTATCTATAACTGAAAATTGTTGTTTTCATATTAAGCGTGGGTGTGAACTAATCTGTTCCACCTCATAAGAACTGTTTGGCAGATTAAAATTAGAATCTACGACACAGAATGGAAATACGAGAAGCAGTGGTTTGGCAGTTCACTCTGAAGAGAGTACAGTACCTTGCTAACGCAAAGCGAAAACACGAATGAAGTAAATGTTAAGGCAGAATAAAGGGAAATACCACAATGTTGCAATAACAGTAGCTATGATCTCACATTTAAAGCTTCCAGTCTTCGGAACAGTAGACCGTGATGAGTAAAGATGTTTAGCACATGTTTATGGCTTCACCAGTGGGTGATTTTTTGTGTATTGTTTGCGATTACACCTGTGAGTGTTAATAGTGCTGTTTGCCTCCATTCAGGAAGACGTGAAGGTGACCTATTCAACTTAAGGACGTAAAAACGCACAGTTAATTGTGTAAATGGAAATTGTAAATCGTCGTTGAGAAGCAGAAGATGTATAAGGTGGCCTGACTTGTGCGATGGCGTAAGAGTGCACCGCAAGGATGTATTATTGTTGTAACGTAACGTGAGGACGTTAAATGCAGTACTTTAATCATGCAAAATTAAATAAAGACGAGTATCACAGATTTACAACAGTTGTAGTCACAGAAAAAGTTCCGAAAATTTCTCTTAAATGTGATGATGATGTCCCATACTCCGTGATGGAGCGTAGGGGAACGACGAGGGAGACCCGCACCGCCGTACTAGGCAAGGTCCTAGTGGAGGTAGCCCGCATCTCGTGGTTGTGCGGTAGCGTTCTCGCTTCCCACGCCCGGGTTCCCGGGTTCGATTCCCGGCGGGGTCAGGGATTTTCTCTGCCTCGTGATGGCTGGGTGTTGTGTGCTGTCCTTAGGTTAGTTAGGTTTAAGTAGTTCTAAGTTCTAGGGGACTTATGACCACAGCAGTTGAGTCCCATAGTGCTCAGAGCCATTTGAACCATTTGCCTAGTGGAGGTGGTTTGCCATTGCCTTCCTCCGACCGTAATGGGGATGAATGATGATGATGAAGACGACACAACAACACCCAGTCATCTCGAGGCAGGAAAAGTCCCTGACCCCGCCGGGAATAGTACCCGGGACCCCGTGCTCGGGAAGCGAGAACGCTACCGCGAGACCACGAGCAGCGGACCTCTTAAATGTAAGAAGTAATAATCGAATGATCGTGGCAATGGTGCCCTAATAATTTATAATTTATATACAATTTATAATACCAGTAATTTATATTTCCACAGGTACCAACAACTATATCATCTTTACTAGCTATAGCCATAATAAAAGCATGAAGAAACAGAGGTGGCACCAGTGACACCATCGAAGGAATGACCACTGGAAGCAAGGAATAAATGAGAAGAAAAGTTTCAGGACAGTTATAGAATCTGCGCACAGTCGCACGTTCTGTTTCGTATGTTCATGACGTCCACGGACACCTAAGATACAGGGGGTGTCAATGCTTTCGAGCATTCAATATCTACCAAAAAAGAGTATAACTAGCATAAGAGATGAGCAGACACTCTGCCTGCACGTTTTTTAAAAAAAATTAGCGAGTGACATTGAATTTTGGAATTCAGCCTATGCTAAAGACCTAGGTGGTGGAATGTACATAGTTTGTACAAATCAGATTATTTATCTTGAACATGACTGGTACCCGGAGGACGGGAGAGCAGCCCAAATAATAATTTTATTATGTACTTAATACTAACTAGAAACTAATCTTATATAAAAAAACTAATGTCGTGTAATTCAATTTTTTGTTCAAACAAATAGAATTTTTAAAATAGGGGAATTTAAATAACATGGCTATTGACTGAATCTTTATTCGGGTTATAATATTGTATATTACGTTTGTCTCCCTGTATAAGCTCATTGAAAAAAAGGTGTCAGTGATTAACATTTTAGTTGTTAGTGCGTGTAGATAACAAGATCATAGCAGCAGGATGGCACGATATTCGAAGGTGGCACAAACGTAAGGATACATCTGACGAGGTGACTGATTCGATCAGGGAGATATGGCAGCGCCCGGGGCCAGCTTACCTGAGGCCGCGTGCGCCACAGATCCAATGGGAGAAGGATTTATTTATTTATTCGCGTCAAAAGCGTTGCATAAAAATACATAAAAAGGAGAAAAGCAGACTAAATGTATAAAATTAATACAAACAAAGGAAATATAGATACAATGTGAGCCACATAAAGCCATATAGTAATAGTTATATACACTCCTGGAAATGGAAAAAAGAACACATTGACACCGGTGTGTCAGACCCACCATACTTGCTCCGGAAACTGCGAGAGGGCTGTACAAGCAATGATCACACGCACGGTACAGCGGACACACCAGGACCCGCGGTGTTGGCGGTCGAATGGCGCTAGCTGCGCAGCATTTGTGCACCGCCGCCGTCAGTGTCAGCCAGTTTGCCGTGGCATACGGAGCTCCATCGCAGTCTTTAACACTGGTAGCATGCCGCGACAGCGTGGACGTGAACCGTATGTGCAGTTGACGGACTTTGAGCGAGGGCGTATAGTGGGCATGCGGGAGGCCGGGTGGACGTACCGCCGAATTGCTCAACACGTGGGGCGTGAGGTCTCCACAGTACATCGATGTTGTCGCCAGTGGTCGGCGGAAGGTGCACGTGCCCGTCGACCTGGGACCGGACCGCAGCGACGCACGGATGCACGCCAAGACCGTAGGATCCTACGCAGTGCCGTAGGGGACCGCACCGCCACTTCCCAGCAAATTAGGGACACTGTTGCTCCTGGGGTATCGGCGAGGACCATTCGCAACCGTCTCCATGAAGCTGGGCTACGGTCCCGCACACCGTTAGGCCGTCTTCCGCTCACGCCCCAACATCGTGCAGCCCGCCTCCAGTGGTGTCGCGACAGGCGTGAATGGAGGGACGAATGGAGACGTGTCGTCTTCAGCGATGAGAGTCGCTTCTGCCTTGGTGCCAATGATGGTCGTATGCGTGTTTGGCGCCGTGCAGGTGAGCGCCACAATCAGGACTGCATACGACCGAGGCACACAGGGCCAACACCCGGCATCATGGTGTGGGGAGCGATCTCCTACACTGGCCGTACACCACTGGTGATCGTCGAGGGGACACTGAATAGTGCACGGTACATCCAAACCGTCATCAAACCCATCGTTCTACCATTCCTAGACCGGCAAGGGAACTTGCTGTTCCAACAGGACAATGCACGTCCGCATGTATCCTGTGCCACCCAACGTGCTCTAGAAGGTGTAAGTCAACTACCCTGGCCAGCAAGATCTCCGGATCTGTCCCCCATTGAGCATGTTTGGGACTGGATGAAGCGTCGTCTCACGCGGTCTGCACGTCCAGCACGAACGCTGGTTCAACTGAGGCGCCAGGTGGAAATGGCATGGCAAGCTGTTCCACAGGACTACATCCAGCATCTCTACGATCGTCTCCATGGGAGAATAGCAGCCTGCATTGCTGCGAAAGGTGGATATACACTGTACTAGTGCCGACATTGTGCATGCTCTGTTGCCTGTGTCTATGTGCCTGTGGTTCTGTCAGTGTGATCATGTGATGTATCTGACCCCAGGAATGTGTCAATAAAGTTTCCCCTTCCTGGGACAATGAATTCACGGTGTTCTTATTCCAATTTCCAGGAGTGTATAAGCAGACTGCAAATAGTAAATAAAAATGAGATAAAAAATTAGGGACTTGGACGGTGATGTCCTCCAGTGTGCAGGAGAGTGGGCGCTGAGGACAGTTGTAGAGGTGCTTGGTGGTTTGTAGGTCTCCACATTCGCATACTGTTGATGGGTCCCCAAGATAGTTTCATTTGGCCATATTATCCTTTGTTCTACCACACCACGTCTTAGTCTGTTGAGGGAATTCCACGTTTTCCGTTTCAGGTTTTCGCCTGGTGAGGTGCGCCTCCGAAGTTGAGATCCATGCTGCGATATCTGCGTTTCTGGTTGTCCCCAGGTTTTTTCATGCCATTGACGGTGATGTATTGTCTCTGACAAAAAGTTTTATAAAGCTCTTCCAAGATTTTAGCCTGCTTGGCGGAGGTTGGTGTCCATGCAGCGGGTGAGCAGCGTTTAAGTTCCGCTTTGCTTCTCCCTGCATTCACGGCAAGTTTCGCCTTATATATGGTGGGTTTATCCCCGCCATGCTGTAGAGTTTGTAGGTAGGCGTTGCTCTCAAGCATCCAAATGTTATTCTACAAGTCTCGTTGAGGGTAACATTCACATGCCTAGCATGTTAAGAACTGTACCAAACAGGGCAGGCGTAACTAGCGGCAGAGTAACATAATGCAAGTGACGATGTTCTGTGTGCTTTCGGTTGGGCACTCCATCCGCTACTTGTGAGCTTTCTGATTGTTTTGTATTTAGGCAGTGCTTCCCAAATGTCAGCGCACGGTCAAGCGTGACCCCCAGATATTTTGGATCGTGACAGTACTCCAACTCCATGCCTTTCCATGCGACTTTTCATATTCTATCGGCGTCTTTGTTTCGTAGATGAAAAGCGCGTACTTGAGTTTTAGTGGATTTCGATTTCAGGTAGTTATTATGGTAGTATGCCGCGAGAGTGTGAAGTCCATTTGATAGATGTCCCTCTACTAAGTCTTTGGCTTGAGATATTAGCGCCAGATCGTCAGCATAGCTTTTGGTATTAAGAGGTTGTGGCTGATCGTTAGCATAGATGCTAAACAAGGTTGGGCCCACGGCCTTGCCGCAGTGGTAACACCGGTTCCCGTCAGATCACCAAAGTTAAGCACTGTCGGGCTGGGCTAGGAACTGGATGGGTGACCATCCGGTCTGCCGAGCGCTGTTGGCAAACGTGCTGCACTCTGCCCTTGTGAGGCAAATAGAGGAGCTACTTGGCTGAGAAGTAGCGGCTCCGGTCTCGGAAACTGACATCGAGCCGGGAGAGCGGTGTGCTGACCACGAGCGCCTCCATATCCTCGTCCAGTGACACCTATGGGCTAAGGATGACACGGCGGCCGGTCGGTACCATTAGGCCTTCATTGCCTGTTCGGGAGGAGTTTTAGTTTTTTAAACAAGGTCGGTATTACCACGCTACCTTGAGGCAGACTGCTTTTTTGGATTCTCTATCTAGTTTACTTACCCGTCTATTTCGACGTAGAATCTACGGTGCTGAAGGAGAGTTCCTATGAAGCTAGTAAATTCATTATCTCTCGTTAGTTGATATAGTTTGGCCAAAATGATATTGTGCTGCACTGTATCATAAGCTGCGGGGTGATCCACGAATACTCCGTCTGTGACAAGAACCCGCACAAAACCATCCTCAATATTCGGTGTCAGATTGAGTATTTGTGCTGTACAGTAAGCTTGTCAACGGGCAGACGGGTCCTCAACGCGGCTCACCCAGCTAAAGACTTGGGCGGAGACCAGAATAATAGTGACGTGTTGTACAGGGTCTCAACAGCGAGAACACAAAAGTCAGATAAACAGCTAGGCACAACAGGAAATATCACGACTAAACGGATGAAACAAGTGCCGCGCCGAGAGCTCCATTAGCAATATCCTTTAGCGTCCTTTATATACAGGGAGTGACTTTAATGCTACAAACCTAACTTTTAAGTGTATTCTGACACCTCCTCATAAGTGACGGACTCGACCAAAATGGCTCCCGTTCCGAAACAAAAAACTTACACAACCATTGCGATAACCTACCTCATAGCGACCTATGTCCCATACCGAAATGCAATAGGATAATCAAGGAAAGCAGGACATGAAGAAAGAAAAATAGGTACACTAAAATTAGTATCAAGAGCAGCAGAAACAAGAAGAATCATAATCTAGGGACATATACATTATTCCATAGTCAACCCGAAGAAAATGTAGGCTGACCCATATCCTATTTGCCTTTTTCACCAAAAACCCATGTGCCCTTCCTATTAGAACAAAAATCTGTCTCGACAAATAGAGCTGTGTGAGAGTGCCAAGAAAAATGCAAACTTACTTACCTTGTTGCACGTCATGAGAATTCCATCACAAACCGACGAGGAAGAAATCTGCTATCTATGGCTCAAGGCCTACTTGATGTAGTACTTTGGATAATTTCGATCATAGGCACACACCAGTCCGTACCACACATGTCTGCACGTAAACTACAGTCAAATCTTGGAAGCGAAATACGGTCTGGAGTGCTAGTGAAGTGCAAATCGATGAATAACGTTAGGGTTGTACAAAAAAACTATACTGTCAGATAAACTCTTAACAACGCCCACTCAGACGAAAATCATCGATACACCTATAATTTCAATGTATTTTACTACTCATATATCAGATGTATAATTTTTCCTATTCTCACATACACTCCTGGAAATTGAAATAAGAATACCGTGAATTCATTGTCCCAGGAAGGGGAAACTTTATTAACACATTCCTGGGGTCAGATACATCACATGATCACACTGACAGAACCACAGGCACATAGACACAGGCAACAGAGCATGCACAATGTCGGCACTAGTACAGTGTATATCCACCTTTCGCAGCAATGCAGGCTGCTATTCTCCCATGGAGACGATCGTAGAGATGCTGGATGTAGTCCTGTGGAACGGCTTGCCATGCCATTTCCACCTGGCGCCTCAGTTGGACCAGCGTTCGTGCTGGACGTGCAGACCGCGTGAGACGACGCTTCATCCAGTCCCAAACATGCTCAATGGGGGACAGATCCGGAGATCTTGCTGGCCAGGGTAGTTGACTTACACCTTCTAGAGCACGTTGGGTGGCACGGGATACATGCGGACGTGCATTGTCCTGTTGGAACAGCAAGTTCCCTTGCCGGTCTAGGAATGGTAGAACGATGGGTTCGATGACGGTTTGGATGTACCGTGCCCTATTCAGTGTCCCCTCGACGATCACCAGTGGTGTACGGCCAGTGTAGCAGATCGCTCCCCACACCATGATGCCGGGTGTTGGCCCTGTGTGCCTCGGTCGTATGCAGTCCTGACTGTGGCGCTCAACTGCACGGCGCCAAACACGCATACGACCATCATTGGCACCAAGGCAGAAGCGACTCTCATCGCTGAAGACGACACGTCTCCATTCGTCCCTCCATTCACGCCTGTCGCGACACCACTGGAGGCGGGCTGCACGATGTTGGGGCGTGAGCGGAAGACGGCCTAACGGTGTGCAGGACCGTAGCCCAGCTTCATGGAGACGGTTGCGAATGGTCCTCGCCTATACCCCAGGAGCAACAGTGTCCCTAATTTGCTGGGAAGTGGCGGTGCGGTCCCCTACGGCACTGTGTAGGATCCTACGGTCTTGGTGTGCATCCGTGCGTCGCTGCGGTCCGGTCCCAGGTCGACGGGCACGTGCACCTTCCGCCGACCACTGGCGACAACATCGATGTACTGTGGAGACCTCACGCCCCACGTGTTGAGCAATTCGGCGGTACGTCCACCCGGCCTCCCGCATGCCCACTATACGCCCTCGCTCAAAGTCCGTCAACTGCACATACGGTTCACGTCCACGCTGTCGCGGCATGCTACCAGTGTTAAAGACTGCGATGGAGCTCCGTATGCCACGGCAAACTGGCTGACACTGACGGCGGCGGTGCACAAATGCTGCGCAGCTAGCGCCATTCGACGGCCAACACCGCGGTTCCTGGTGTGTCCGCTGTGCCGTGCGTGTGATCATTGCTTGTACAGCCCTCTCGCAGTGTCCGGAGCAAGTATGGTGGGTCTGACACACCGGTGTCAATGTGTTCTTTTTTCCATTTCCAGGAGTGTATAATGAAATTAATTGTATTTGCATATTTTACGTTTTACGGGTTATTTGTTTCAACTGAATGTATTTTATATATGTATTGTGTTCTTTGGCCCTTTGTTTCAACTACACAATTTTGCTATAAAATATGAGCAATGACTTAGTTAATGAAAACGGTCGATACCATACACAAGGCCGGCCGCGGTGGTCTAGCGGTTCTGGTGCTGCATTCCGGAACCGCGGGACTGCTACGGTCGCAGGTTCGAATCCTGCCTCGGGCATGGGTGTGTGTGATGTCCTTAGGTTAGTTAGGTTTAAGTAGTTCTAAGTTCTAGGGGACTTATGACCTAAGATGTTGAGTCCCATAGTGCTCAGAGCCATTTGAACCATTTTTTTGAACCATACACAAGCCGTTTACGTCTACTGCACCACTGAAACTTACCAACTGACTCAGTCACCAAGGATAGGAAAACTTCCAGACACAGTTACACAGAAATTTAGTAAATTGTGTAAAGAAAATATTAATTGTAGTAAAAACACGCTTTAATAGATAATGACGAACCAACTTGCTTTAAAAAAGACAACTTATAAATACATTAATTACTTAGTCTCTGATTTACTGGATAAGCATGTCAACCAACTGTAAAACTTGCACATGTATAAAGATTTCACAACATATGTTGATTTAAAAAAAAATAGTTACGGATGGATGACTGACTGAATGAGTTGATCTGAAGTCTTAAAAGTATTGACTGCCATTTGACTTAATTTACGGGATGAAGTACTGTCACGTTATTTAAACTTTTTGTTCATATGACATTTGTAATTTTGCATTTGGATGTATTGTAATGCTGTTCTGTCCCAGGCCAACGTGTTCAATGCATAAATGAGGGGCCAGGCAATAAAAATAAATAATAATCATGGCGGTAATATAAATAATTGCGGCGGCATCACAAGAAGGAATGTTCTCTGACTGGATCGCAAACTGCTCCTCTGCTCTCGATCTGATTGTTGATTAGGAGATATTGACTGAATGCTAAATTTTGTACTACTCGAAATGACACTGTAAGAGTCACCTCATGGAAGTACAAAAATACTGGGTGTTTGGAGATATTGTAGGGTGGCAGTGGTTTGCACCTTCCATGGAGCCTTTTCCTCCAAAATTACTCGATGAAGCGTCTACAAGGATATATCAAATAGGCTGTAATTCGTTGTTGGAGCATCTGTGTGACTGACATCGACAAGTACACTTAGAAAATTCATACTCTTTGTGCATTACGGGTGATCGGGTAGGAGCAATGCTGTGCTAGCTCAGTGTAAGAAAGGATGAGAATGTATGCTTATACTTAGCCGTTTTCTTTCCAGAAAGCTCTTGAGTTGCGTAGCCGTGGGGAGGACAAACTGTCTGCAGTGGCCGTCTGTGTAGAATTCGGCAATGAAATGGGGCAGCAGATTGAGAGTCGCAAACCCTGAGACGCGGTGACGTCCTGTGCCTGGCCGTCACGACCATAAACAATATAGTGGATTCCGCACAATTTGAGACCCGCCCACGCGGCATGTTGAGAAATTAGGCACGGTGCGTTCCTGCGGAAATGTAACTAATTCGTAGGTTCACATTTCGTCGATGAAGTAGGGAGATAGTCCAGAAGCTTCGATGCAAAAACCAAAATTCAAGTTGGAGACTGGTAAGGGCATGGAAGAAAGCGACTTCCAGATGCATGTTTCGCCACCCACGTTTAAAGAGGGGGTGGGAAGAGGGAAACCGAGACATTCTGTAGAGACGCTGTAGAGAAACTTAGACAGTCTGCTGTCTTCTGTCTTAGAGCTCCTTAGGATTGGACGTGCTCTGTGGAGACGACGGAGGGACTTGCTGTCTTGAGCTGTTTTGTAGTAGACAGTTGTTAGGACACTGCACTTGCTGCTATACCTGGACGTTGTCTGAACTTGGCCCCACGGCGGGGAGTTCGCGTCTGGTTAAACAAACTGTGCTAGAAGACACGTCATGTGTTGTACAGTGAATTTATGAGGCAGCATTCGTTTAGCAGTTCAGTGTTTCCGAGTCATGCTTCGGGATTACTATAGGCGCCGACCTCTTCGAGAAGCAGCACACCGTATTGCCGCACTTCTACAGTTATAGTCATACAGCATATGCTATGGCAGTGTAAGGACGTAATGATAAATTTCTGAGATCACCGGTGCTCCCTGCCGCCGTTGGATAAGCAGCTGCAGCAGCAAGTCGTATACTCCTAGCTCACTCATTTGTTACGTAGTTTAATTCTTAATTTCTTTGCGTGTTTTTGGAACTTGCATTGTTTAATTCATAAATTTCGGGCGTATTATAGTATTTGAGAGTTGTAGCATCGCGTTTTAGTACCTGAATAGTGTAAATTCGCGTAGTCGTTTGTCTTCTGTTTTTGTTTTGTACGGCCAGTGTCGGTTGGCCAGTCAGTGTGCTCCCTGCCGCCGTTGGATAAGCAGCTGCAGCAGCCAGTCGTATACTCCTAGCTCACTCATTTGTTACATAGTTTAATTCTTAATTTCTTTGCGTGTTTTTGGTACTTGCATTACTTAATTCATAAATTTCGGGCGTATTATAGTATTTGAGAGTTGTAGCATCGCGTTTTAGTACCTGAATAGTGTAAAATCGCGTAGTCTCCTTCCGCCGCCGAGCAGTGTGTCAGCAGTGCGCAAGTAGCAGCGTTACTGCATTTACTAGGCAATCATGTATTTTAATAACCGTTTAAATTTTGTCGATTTGTTTGCGCTCTCTGTAGATTAGTTCATACGTTCTTTGCACAACAGTTTTTAGCATGGATAGGGACTGCAACTGCTGTGTTCGGATGCAGGCTGAGTTGGCATCCCTTCGCTCCCAGCTTCAGGCAGTGTTGGCTTTGGTCACACAGCTTGAGGTTGTTGCCAATGGGCATCACTGTGGGGGTCCGGATGGGGGTTTGTCGGGGACGGCCAGCTCATCCCACGCATCCCCCGATCGGACTAAGACTGTGGTTGCCGGGATACTGCCCGCATTGAGGCTGATCCCTCACCTGTTGTAGAGTGGGAGGTCGTCTCAAAGTGTGGCAGGGGGTGAAAGACAATCCGGAGGGCTGAATGGAAGGCTAGTTTGTCTGACGAACCGGTTTCAGGCTCTGTCTCAGGCTGATACTGATCTTCGGCCTTACATGGCTTCTTGTCCTGTTCCAGAGGTTGCCCCTCAGTCTGCAAGATCCAGGCGGTCGCAGAGGGTGGGCTTACTGGTAGTTGGGAGCTCCAACGTCAGGCGCGCAATGGGGCTCCTTAGGGAAATGGCAGCAAGAGAGGGGAAGAAAACCGATGTGCACTCCGTGTGCATAGCGGGGGGAGTCATTCCAGATGTGGAAAGGGTCCTTCCGGATGCCATGAAGGGTACAGGGTGCACCCATCTGCAGGTGGTCGCTCATGTCGGCACCAATGATGTGTGTCGTTATGGATCGGAGGAAATCCTCTCTGGCTTCCGGCGGCTATCTGATTTGGTGAAGACTGCCAGTCTCGCTAGCGGGATGAAAGCAGAGCACACCATCTGCAGCATCGTCGACAGGACTGCGGACCTTTGGTACATAGCCGAGTGGAGGGTATGAATCAGGGGCTGAGACGGTTCTGCGACCATGTGGGCTGCAGATTCCTCGACTTGCGCCATAGGGTGGTGGGGTTTCGGGTTCCGCTGGATAGGTCAGGAGTACACTACACGCAACAAGCGGCTACACGGGTAGCAGGGGTTGTGTGGCGTGGGCTGGGCGGTTTTTTAGGTTAGATGGCCTTGGGCAAGTACAGAAAGGGCAACAGCCTCAACGGGTACGGGGCAAAGTCAGGACATGCGGGGACCAAGCAGCAATCGGTATTGTAATTGTCAACTGTCGAAGCTGCGTTGGTAAAGTACCGGAACTTCAAGCGCTGATAGAAAGCACCGAAGCTGAAATCGTTATAGGTACAGAAAGCTGGCTGAAGCCAGAAATAAATTCTGCCGAAATTTTTACAAAGGTACAGACGGTGTTTAGAAAGGATAGATTATATGCAACCGGTGGTGGAGCGTTCGTCCTGTTAGTAGTAGTTTATCCTGTAGTGAAGTAGAAGTGGATAGTTCCTGTGAATTATTATGGGTGGAGGTTACACTCAACAACCGAGCTAGGTTAATAATTGGCTTCCTTTTACCGACCTCCCGACTCAGCAGCATTAGTGGGAGAACAACTGAGAGAAAATTTGGAATACATTTCACATAAATTTTCTCAGCATGTTATAGTCTTAGGTGGAGATTTAAATTTACCAGATATAGACTGGGACACTCAGATGTTTAGGACGGGTGGTAGGGACAGAGCATCGAGTGACATTATACTGAGTGCACATCCGAAAATCAGCATCTCTGAATATTGAAGTTAATAGGAATATAAAAAAAGGGAGGAAGGTATATCTGTTGTACTGCACTGCACTAGTCGGCCGAAACGCCTAACTTCTCTCATTAGTTATTTATATACTTTAAATTGTATTTAACCCAGTTTTCAGTATGACAGTCTCTCATGGTTACTCTACGAGTCTACCGTTTTTGTTTATTAAATTTCACACTTTGGCGTGCCTGGGAGAAGAAGTACTTCGACTGCGCTAGTCACTCTGTTTCGGGTGTTCTTCAGATCCGGACGTGTATATCTGTTTCGGACAGACTTGTCGTACTCTGTATCGGAAGTTGTCAGAAAAGTTACTGTACAATTAAGAAATCTATGTCGAGTGTTGTAGAAGACAGTGTAAAAAGTGATATTTTAGACTATAAACAAACAAGATACATTAATGAGATGTGTCGCCTATTATCATTTTCAGCACTACAGATCTTGCCCTCTGTACCTGGGCAAGTGGAATCCCACACAAACACAGGTTCAAGTGCGAAATGACAGCATAGCAGCCACCGCCGAAGAAGATCCCACGACCAACGAGCAGTCTTCTGCCGTGGGGACACTACTTTACAAGACGACAGGTTGATGGAAAGAACGGTTAGGGACTCTTATTCAATCTCTACAGATCTCTCCAGCTTCCATATCTGACTTCCAGTGCGACAATGTATAATTTATGCTTGGCATCCTTGGTGGGTAACATGTACTTAAAGAAGATGCTATTATCTATTAACGAGAACAGTGAACCGAGTGGGATGTGAAAATCATTGTGAGAACAATCAACTGCAATGATTATCATAAAACGCCCGAATCAAGTGTAAGAACAGTGAAAAAGATAAAAAAGCGACACTGTGTGAACTGTGAAATTATATCCTCTTTGAACTTTTGTAAGTCTCTTTCAACTATTAGGCAACAATCTATAAATGCCGCTGATAATCCGCGTCTCGTAGTTGAAAGTGAAAACGTGAAAACGCAAATCGAAGTTCAAAGTTATAAGTGTGAACCCTCCAAAGGGATGACGTTTTATTTCACCGCTACGAGAAACAACGCGTCAGGGAGCAGTTAGCAGATCAGCGTACGACAGGCGAGGCGAATGACTTGGTAGCAGCATCTGTATCCTCCACCAGCTGCAGTCCAGCGTCAGAGACCTGCGAAAGGCAGGAATACGCGTCTGTGGTCGACTGCGGCAGCCGAAGACACCCAACACCACAAAGATAATATGGCGAGCAGCAACATCTCGCCCGCGAAGTAGGTAGCGTGTACGCTAATCACTTTACAGCTAGCGAGAGGAAGCTAGTATTAACGATAGGGAAGTTTAAGAATACTGTTAAATTATTTCGTAATAATTTCTTTATAACAAAATGTCACGGGGAAGTGAAATGTGGTACAATCTAAGAAGTAAAGAGTCAGTGCAGCCTCAGGGTAATGAAATGGGCCGCTCGGGGTAGCCTCCCTCGAGCATGGGCGTGTGCTGTCCTTAGCGTAAGTTAAAGTTAGACTAAGTAGTGCGTAAGCTTAGGGACCGATGACCTCAGTAATTTGGTCCCATAAGGCCTTACCACAAATTTCCCATTTTTTTTTAATGAAATGGAAGGGGCAGCCAATTACAGGGCATGAGAGATCAAATTGGTAAAATAAGGAAAACGGTATCAGCTGACACATTACCTGCACAAGATAATACTAAAATTATGTATGAATTGTTAATGGAGTTAGTATCTGGGCAAAAAGAAATAATAAAGGTTTCAAATGAATTAAAGAAAGGACAAAAATTACTTGATGATAAAATAGAAGCAACAACCGAGAAGATAGCAAAAATTAATCGTAAGTTTAAGTATTTAGAGACTAGAGTTGATTCTTACGAAAGTAGAATAGGAGCTTGTGAAAAAAGAATTGAACATGAGAGTAAAGAATGGGGTCAAAAATTAGATAAGTATAAGCAAGCGGTTAATCATAAGATTGACGATTAGGTAGCGAAAATGCAAGTTCAAGATACTTTCGTATTGTGAGTTAGGGATGAAGTCATTAAATTATGTAAGGATCAGTGTAAAATAAACAAAACTTACAAAGGTACCCATGAAAGGCAAAACAAACAGGTCGTAGACTTAAAGGACGAAAATACAGTCCTCAGTCGTAAAGTATCACGAATAGAATCTGTTTGTAATGGTAGTGCAAATACGATTCAGTGTCGTTTGTGAATTCGATTGGATTGATTTGGGGGAAGATACCAGACAGTGAGGTCATTGGTCTCATTGGATTAGTGATGGATGGGGAAGGAAGTCGGCCGTGCCCTGTGAAAGGAACCATCCAAGCATTTACATAAAGCGATTTAGGGAAATCACGGAAAAACTAAATCAGGCGAATGAACCGTCGTCCTCCCAAATGCGAGTCCAGTGCGCTAACCACTGCGCCACCTTTTCTCGGTGGTCGTTTGTGAGAAAGAGAACAAAAGGTAGAAAACATACCTCAACTAAGTGAGATGAGTAGAAACATAGGTAATGTGGAAGTGGCGTTAAAACAGAAACTTGAAACTTGGGTCGAATTGGGAAAACGTAAGGGTGTTGTTCATATTAATGAAGTAGTCGGTAATGCCAATGCTTGCAAATTTCATAACTTTTCTAGCAAAAGTAGAATACGTCCTGTTGCCTTCATCCATCAGTCTAAGGACATCATCCCTGACAACATGACAGAACAGCAGAAAATCAAATTTGTAGCCAGTCGTTTTGAAGGGGACGCAGTATCATGGAGAACAGCAGCTAGTAACACATCTAAAATATATCAAGAGTTTGTTAGAGCATTCTTAAACCAATACTGGTCGACAAATACACAAAACAGTATACGAACAGAAATATTTGAAGCTAGGAACTTTGAAAACAGTGGCTGCAATATACGGGGTTATTTCAGACTGGGAAAAGAACCAGTATTTAACTGATCCCTTACATGAATCTGACCTAGTAGAAATAATAGTTCGTAAGTTTCCAATCTGTACAGGAGAAACTAATTCATGTCAACAAGAGTGAGATTAATAACCTCCTGTATATGTTGGAACAGCTGGACGCACTTTCAGGCAACAGACAAGTGCCGAAAGGCTGGCATAAAAACAGGTGGCGTACAGACCGCCGCATCCACCGTGACCCGTACAGGAATTGCCTGTCGAGAAACCTCAGGGTACAATAGCACTCTTTGCATGAACTGGTTGGTGACGCTTACCAGGTACCCGAGTTAACTGACAGTTTACTTCCTATCTTTTCATGCTGTTCGTTCTTCCCTCTTCATCATTCTGAACTAAAATCTGTCATATATCCTTCTCCTGTATTGAAGATAAGAAAAAAGGAAAGAGAAAGATGAAAAGTGATGAATTGAAACAAAAGACGTACTAACTGACTTGCTAAGCAACCGATCATAGACTGTACTTACTTGTCACAAAAGATAACATGCAGCAGTACAGAACCTAGGCTATAAGACCTAAAATCATCATACATACAAGCTGCACAACACCCTACAAACGACGTGCAGAAACTTTTTATACATGTTATGAAACACAAAGAAATTACATACGCTTATATACAGAGGAAAAAATCTTCTATATTTCTTTATTTAGCTAGCTTGCAGCTGACGCAGAGAAGAGGACAGCGCCAAAAGAAGTAAGTGGACACAATTAGAACAAACAGTACACAATGGTCCTGAGACGATTAGATTAAACTTTATTAGCAACAATTAGTAGATGGCTTGCGAGTGGTTACAAGCAGTGGTGAGGTTTCCGCTACAAGACATATATATTTAGGCTGGATAAGTCCAGCCACATTTAAAATGATGATGAAAGAGTTTTGGATCGACCATAGAAATCGACCATTCGTATATGATGATAGGAAATAGGAAGGTAATAGGCGATGTGAGAGTTGGCCACACATTTAGGGATTAGTAAGCGAGGTATATCCGCCGAAGTATTGTTATTAATTGTATCACGACCCATAAATGTTACTCACACAGCTAATGAACACAAAACATGAATCTCACATATAACACAGACAATAATAAGTACTGAGGTACAAATGCATAATGGACATGAGAAATGTTTTTTATATTCGTAGTGTTTACATGATTGAGCGGCAAAGTCCGTAATAAGCTACAAGTGAATTAAATCAACAGGATTTGTTTCGTTATTTTTCTCTGTTATCAGGATCTAGGGTATCTTCAGTTCTCTCAAAAGACCTGTGAATCTTGTTTGAATGCCTAGTTCAGTTATCGAATGAAATGAAAATAAAACCTTAAGTATAAAATAAGAGCTCTTCTCATATCATTTCCGTTTTCAATACACAGACGTAAATTGCGGTGCGTCGAGCGGTGTTATTGACTTGAATGAAAGTAAGCGCGGTCTGGGATGAGTCACGCCTGTTGCGTAATGGCAAAATATCAACAGGTGGTGCTCGAGTGCACTGACCTATCATTCAAGGCTAGGAACACCAGTCGCGCAAGGAGACAATTCAAATGAAAGCTCTGTAGTCACCATAGCAGTAATAAAGACTTTGTAAATATTACTGTATTATGTTCAATCCAACATTGTGTATATTGTAAAACTATGTAACATCAATGCATAAATTTTATTAACGACACTTATATGCTGATATAATTTAGAGTATTTATGAATTACGAGGACTATCCACAAAGTACATTACGTTTTGGAATTAAAAATAAGTAAAGTATTGGAAATTTTTTTTATTTTATACAGATGAAAGCCACACTTAAATACTACTTTTCTACATAGTTGCCATTTAAATTAAGGCACTTATCGTAGCGATGGACGAGCTTGGAAATTCCTTCGTCGTAAAATTCGGCCGCCTGCGCCTTCAACCACGTGGTTACCTCTTCTTGAAGCTGTGCGTCGTCATCAAAACGCTGCATAGCCAACCACTTCTTCATTGCCGGGAATAAGTGGAAGTCGCTCGGTACCAGGTCGGGACTGTATGGCGGATGAGGAAACAACTCCCACTTAAAAGATTCGAGAACTTCACGAGTGGCATTTGTCGTGTGGGCCCGGGCGTTGTCGTGAATCAGCAAGGTCTTTGAGCCCAACGTTCCCCTGCGCTTGTTTTGTATTACTCTTCCGAGGTTGTGCAGAGTTTGGCAATACCTTTGAAAGTTTATTGTAGTGCCTCTTTCCAGGAAATCCACAAAAATCACACCTTTTCTGTCCCAAAAGAGGTAACCACGTGGTTGAAGGCGCAGGCGGCCGAATTTTACGACGAAGGAATTTCCAAGCTCGTCCATCGCTACGATAAGTGCCTTAATTTAAATGGAAACTATGTAGAAAAGTAGTATTTAAGTGTGGTTTTCAGCTGTATATAATAAAAAAACTTCCAATACTTTATTTATTTTTAATTCCGAAACGTAATGTACTTTGTGGATAGCCCACGTATATGAATATATATGGCCGGCCTAGTGCTGGCATAATTAAAAAGAAAGTGTTATTAGGAAAAAGTGGATGGCACTGCAACGAATTTAGATTGAAAAATTTGAGTGTTATTAGGTAAAAGTAGACGGTACTGAGCTGATATTAGGTGAAAAACGTGTGTTGTGTAAAGATGGACGGCATTGCGCCGATAACATATATTGTTTAGTTCCTATCATATATAAACATCAGTAAGTGCAGTGAGTGTTTATGAGGAGATTTAATGGCTCAGGTGCCGATGTTTACTCTTGAATAACAAGACTACAAAATATTTAAAGGCCAGCTATTTGCTGAAAATCATTAATTATATTTGGTAGTAAGAAGAATTTGATGATGTAATGTGTGTTTAGTTAAGGTTTTTGATAGAATTAAGAAGAGAAAGAATATATTTAGCATTGGTGGTTCATGGTGAGGTTTCCTGTAGTCATGTCCTAGTTCATGAACCACGGGCAAGTATGAGTGGCCAAGTAAGTTGTCCCGATAGTCGGGATACCAGTTACTTTGGAATAAGGCTGGGCATCTCGGACATATTCTGAGTCGTGGTCACCTTTGTGCTCATACGGCAAAGACTACCAAATCCCCCGGTTAGTCCCTCAACAGTTAGGGGTAAAACTCAATGGGACTCGGGGCAAGTAAGGCTAGCAACCTGCTTCCCTGGTATTTGAAATATGATGCTGGCAACAATCAGAGCAAAATGCCTCGGACCTTTGGAGGTGACGGAGTCCCACCTCTGACAAACCAGGGACTCCTAAGATACGACTTGGGCCGGCCGCGGTGGTCTCGCGGTTCTAGGCGCTCAGTCCGGAACCGCGCGACTGCTACGGTCGCAGGTTCGAATCCTGCCTCGGGCATGGATGTGTGTGATGTCCTTAGGTTAGTTAGGTTTAAGTAGTTCTAAGTTCTATGGGACTGATGACCTAAGATGTTAAGTCCCATAGTGCTCAGAGCCATTTGAACCATTTTGAACAAGATACGACTTGGCAAACAAATGGTAATGATACGGGGAGCTATTAATATCAATGGGGGCTACTCTGGGAAGAAAGCAGAGATGGCAGAGACTGCAAGTAAGATGGGGCTGGACGTTTTAGCTGTTAGTGACATTCGGGTAAGGGGTGAGAAAGAAGAGGAAGTGGGAGAATACAAGGTCTACCTGTCAGGAGTCAAAGCAGGAATAGCACAATGGGGTGAAGGGCTTTACATCAGGAAAGAAATGGAACCCAGCGTAGTTGCAGTAAGGTATGTAAACGAACGACGGATGTGGATAGATTTGACAGTGTCTAGCAAGAAAATTAGGATTGTGTCAGTATATTCGCATTGTGAAGGGACAGATCAAGATAAGATGGATAGTTTTTATGAGCCACTCAATGATGTAGTTGTTAGAGTAAAGGACAAGGACAGTGTTCTGCTCATGGGTGATTTTAATGCCAGGATTGGAAATCGAACAGAAGGGTATGAAAAGGTTGTGGGTAAATTTGGAGAGGATATGGAGGCCAACAGGAACGGGAAACAAATCTTGGATTTCTGTGCCAGCATGGGCTTAGTAATCACAAACTCCTTTTTTAAACATAAGAACATTCACCGGTATACTTGGGAAGGCAGTGGAACCAGATCTGTCATTGACTATATAATAACAGATCAGGAATTCAGGAAGGCTGTGAGGGACACACGTGTATTCAGGGGATTCTTTGATGACACTGATCATTATTTAATCTGCCGTGAAATTGGGATTGTGAGGCCGAAAGTGCAGGAGGTCAGGTCCATATGTAGGAGGATAAGAGTGGAGAAGCTTCAGGATAAGGAAATCAGGCACAAGTACATAACAGCGATCTCAGAAAGGTACCAGTTAGTTGAATGTAGTCAATTGCAGTCATTATAAAAGGAATGGACAAGGTACAGGGACACAGTACTAGAAGTGGCAAAGAATGTCTTGGAACAGTAGTGTGTAAAAGTAGGATGAAGCAAACAGCTTGGTGGAATGGCGCAGTCCAGGCAGCCTGTAAAAGGAAAAAGAAGGCGTATCAAAAATGGCTACATACTAGAACTCAGGTAGACAGAGAAAGTTATGTTGAAGAAAGAAACAAAGCCAAACAGATAATTGCAGCATCCAAGAAGAAATCTTGGGAAGACTTTGGAAACAGGTTGGAGACTATGGGTCAAGCTGCTGGAAAACCATTCTGGAGTGTAATTAGCAGTCTTCGAAAGGGAGGTAAGAAGGAAATGACAAATATTTTGGACAGGTCAGGAAAACTGCTGGTGAATCCTGTGGGTGCCTTGGGCAGATGGAGGGAATATTTTGAAGAGTTGCTCAATGTAGGTGAAATTACGATCAGCGATGTTTCAGATTTCAAGGTAGAATGGGAAAGGAATGATGATGGAAATAGGATCACATTTGAGGAAGTGGAGAAAATGGTCAATAGATTGCAGTGCAATAAAGCAGCTGGGGTGGATGAAATTAAGTCGGAACTCATCAAATACAGTGGAATGCCAGGTCTTAAATGGCTACACAGGATAACTGAAATGGCCTCGGAGTCGGGACAGGTTCCACCAGACTGGACAAAAGCAGTAATCACACCAATCTTTAAACATGGAAACAGAAAGGATTGTAACAACTACAGAGGTATCTCTTTAATCTGCGTTGTGGGTAAAATCTTCTCAGGTATTGTTGAAAGGAAAGTGCGAGTATTAGTTGAGGACCAATTGGATGAAAATCAGTGTGGGTTTAGGCCTCTTAGAGGTTGTCAAGGACCAGATCTTTAGCTTACGGCAAATAATGGAGAAGTGTTATGAGTGGAACAGGGAATTGTATCTATGATTTATAGATCTAGAAAAGGCATATGACCGGGTTCCTAGGAGGAAGTAATTGTCTGTTCTACGAGATTATGGAATAGGAGGCAAACTTTTGCAAGCAGTTAAAGGTCTTTACATGGATAGTCAGGCAGCAGTTAGAGTTGACGGTAAATTGAGTTCATGGTTCAGAGTAGTTTCAGGGGTAAGACAAGGCTGCAACCTGTCTCCACTGTTGTTCATATTATTTATGGATCATACGTTGAAAACAATAGGCTGGCTCGGTGAGATCAAGATATGTGAACACAAAAGAAGCAGTCTTGCATATGCGGATGGCTTAGTTGTGATGGCAGATTCGATTGAAAGTTTGCAAAGTAATATTGCAGAGCTAGATCAGAAATGTAAGGACTATGGTATGAAGATTAGCATCTCCAAAACGAAAGTAATGTCATTGGGAAAGAAATAAAAAACGGATTGAGTGCCAAATACACTCCTGGAAATTGAAATAAGAACACCGTGAATTCATTGTCCCAGGAAGGGGAAACTTTATTGACACATTCCTGGGGTCAGATACATCACATGATCACACTGACAGAACCACAGGCACATAGACACAGGCAACAGAGCATGCACAATGTCGGCACTAGTACAGTGTATATCCACCTTTCGCAGCAATGCAGGCTACTATTCTCCCATGGAGACGATCGTAGAGATGCTGGATGTAGTCCTGTGGAACGGCTTGCCATGCCATTTCCACCTGGCGCCTCAGTTGGACCAGCGTTCGTGCTGGACGTGCAGACCGCCTGAGACGACGCTTCATCCAGTCCCAAACATGCTCAATGGGGGACAGATCCGGAGATCTTGCTGGCCAGGGTAGTTGACTTACACCTTCTAGAGCACGTTGGGTGGCACGGGATACATGCGGACGTGCATTGTCCTGTTGGAACAGCAAGTTCCCTTGCCGGTCTAGGAATGGTAGAACGATGGGTTCGATGACGGTTTGGATGTACCGTGCACTATTCAGTGTCCCCTCGACGATCACCAGTGGTGTACGGCCAGTGTAGCAGATCGCTCCCCACACCATGATGCCGGGTGTTGGCCCTGTGTGCCTCGGTCGTATGCAGTCCTGATTGTGGCGCTCACCCGCACGGCGCCAAACACGCATACGACCATCATTGGCACCAAGGCAGAAGCGACTCTCATCGCTGAAGACGACACGTCTCCATTCGTCCCTCCATTCACGCCTGTCGCGACACCACTGGAGGCGGGCTGCACGATGTTGGGGCGTGAGCGGAAGACGGCCTAACGGTGTGCGGGACCGTAGCCCAGCTTCATGGAGACGGTTGCGAATGGTCCTCGCCGATACCCCAGGAGCAACAGTGTCCCTAATTTGCTGGGAAGTGGCGGTGCGGTCCCCTACGGCACTGCGTAGGATCCTACGGTCTTGGCGTGCATCCGTGCGTCGCTGCGGTCCGGTCCCAGGTCGACGGGCACGTGCACCTTCCGCCGACCACTGGCGACAACATCGATGTACTGTGGAGACCTCACGCCCCACGTGTTGAGCAATTCGGCGGTACGTCCACCCGGCCTCCCGCATGCCCACTATACGCCCTCGCTCAAAGTCCGTCAACTGCACATACGGTTCACGTCCACGCTGTCGCGGCATGCTACCAGTGTTAAAGACTGCGATGGAGCTCCGTATGCCACGGCAAACTGGCTGACACTGACGGCGGCGGTGCACAAATGCTTCGCAGCTAGCGCCATTCGACGGCCAACACCGCGGTTCCTGGTGTGTCCGCTGTGCCGTGCGTGTGATCATTGCTTGTACAGCCCTCTCGCAGTGTCCGGAGCAAGTATGGTGGGTCTGACACACCGGTGTCAATGTGTTCTTTTTTCCATTTCCAGGAGTGTAGTAGGAACAAAGTTAGAACAGGTGGACGGTTTCAAGTACTTAGGATGCATATTCCCACAGGATGGCAACATAGTGAATGAACTGGAAGCGACGTGTAGCAAAGGTAATGCAGTGAGCGCTCAGCTACGATCTACTCTCTTCTGCAAGAAGGAAGTCAGTACCAAGACTAAGTTATCTGTGCACCGTTCAATCTTTCGACCAACTTTGTTGTATGGGAGCGAAAGCTGGGTGGATTCAGGTTACCTTATCAACAAGGTTGAGGTTACGGATATGAAAGTAGCTAGGATGATTGCAGGTACTAGTAGTTGGGAACACTGGCGGGAGGGTGTCCACAATGAGGAAATCAAAGAGAAACTGGCAATGAACTCTATAGATGTAGCAGTCAGGGCGAACAGGCTTAGATGGTGGGGTCATGTTACACGCATGGGAGAAGCAAGGTTACCCAAGAGACTCATGGGTTCAGCAGTAGAGGGTAGGAGGAGTCGGGGCAGACCAAGGAGAAGGTACCTGTATTCGGTTAAGAATGATTTTGAAGTAATAGGTTTAACATCAGAAGAGGCACCAATGTTAGCACTGAATAGGGGATCATGGAGGAATTTTATAAGTGGGCTATGCTCCAGACTGAACGCTGAAAGGCATAATCAGTCAAATGATGATGATGATGATCATGATTGGTAAGTCAATGGTTTTGGCTAACTGGGATGATATTTTAGGAACAACAATTGCCTAGTTTTTTTTATTAAAGACTCTCCATGAATGAGAGAGACTGGAAACCTCAATTTTTCTTAAATATGGGGCAAAATTTTCTCATTTCCAAACTTATTAGTTGTCTTCGAGAACAGGCCAATTTTGGAAATCAAGGAAGGAAGGGGATGTGTGATATTCCTAGCTGTAGCCGCGAGTATTTTATCTTGCTAGAAGCTCGCCTTGATGCAGCTTGATACACATGAACTAGCATATGGTACATAAATGGAGTGCGGTACAAGCAGCAGATGGTACAGTATGTGCTATTCCCATGGGAGAGTCCACCAGTTGTACTGAACTTGTTTCGGATTGGTCAGCACATTCGTGTGTTAGACGCCGAAACGCCTAACTTCTCTTATTAATTGTTTACACACTTTTCATTGTATTTAACCCAATTTTCAGTATGACAGTCTCTCATGGTTACCCTACGAGTCTGCCGTTTTTGTTTATTAAAATTCACTTGTTTTGAGAAACATACGAGTAATGATATTACAATGGATGTGCTTCGGACACCTTCCCGTCTCTTTGGCCCACGTGGGAGAAGAAGTACTTCGACTGCGCTAGTCACTCTGTTTCGGGTGTTCTTCATTCCGGACGTGTATCTCTGTTTCGGACGAACATGTCCTCCTCGTTATCGGAAGTTGTCAAAAAAGTTACCGTACTGTTAAGAAATCTATGTCAATTGTTGTAGAACACAGTGTAAAAAGTGATACTTTAGAATAGAAACAAACAGGATACATTAATGAGAGGTGTCACCAGTCATCATTGTCAGTACTACAGATCTTGCCCGCTGTAGATACAGAGACTTCCCAGAGCAAGTGGCATCTCACACACACACAGGCTCAAGTTCCAGATGACAGCATAGCACCCTCCGCCGAAGAAGATACCACGACCAACGAACTGTCTTTGCGCTGGGGACACAACTGTAGAAGACGACAGATTGGTGGAAAGAACGGTTAGGGACTCCAATTTCTACAGATCTCGCCAGCTTCCAGAACTGACTTCCAACACGACACTGTATAATTTGTAGCTTCCTTGCTTTCTATTTTGTGCATGACACAAAATGGCTTCAAGAGGAAAATCAAATTGAAATGGTCATTTCGATAATGTATTGCAGTTTAGAGAAGTTAGGTGAAGCAACACTGGAGTAACGTTTTATTCTGGAACGTCAGTTTTGTGTTATGCATTATTCTACAAGCTGTGCGTGAGCGGGAAAATCGATTAGAAAATAGATGTTGAAGCATGTGGTAGTGGTTTTAAAGCGCAAAATGTGGGGAATGTTATCCATCCGAAAATTTTAATGGCAAAAATAAATTAATTGTGAGAATAGGGCTTACTTTAGCACCAACAGAAAGTAATGTAAATGGCAGGAAAACATGAAACTGATAATGTAAGAACTAGTTTTACGTAAACAACTGGAGGCTGTGTTCGGCATGGTCAACTGACTTGAGGTTGCTATCCTGGGCTGCGATGGGATTTGAGGTGAATGCATTGCCGTCTCTGAACCCAATAGTGATGTCTGGGATTCCTGTTCCTGCTGCGAGTCCCTATTCACGCGTCCTGCATTTTCGATATTTGTTTTATTTCTGGCTTTAGAAACCGTTCTATTGAGCTCCAAGATTCTTTCCACAGTACAGTAGAGGTTGAAGATTATGCATATGACGCTATCAGTTGTGTCACAACTCTTTCTTATGGAAAACACCGCCAGAACCATAGTCTTTCAGTGTGACTGGTTGGTAAGTTCGTAGGCTGCGTGCCATAAAGCTAACTTTCTTTCAGTAATGTTATAACATCGGTGCATTACACTTAGTTAACATTCTGGAATAAGTATCTCTGAACAGCAAGCTATTGCGTGCTTATTCGTAAGGTCAGAATTAAATTCTTAACGAAACACAAAAGTTAAGAGAAAATAAAGACGAAGCTCTTTTGGCGTCTTCGGAGCTCCGGTTAGAGCGGGCTCCAAGGTGAAGTAGCAGCACGGTCTAATCAGATCGGAAAGGGCAGTCATGGGGACAGACATGTTCTTTGATGTGATCGATTATACAGGGTGTTACAAAAAGGTACGGCCAAACTTTCAGGAAACATTCCTCACACACAAATAAAGAAAAGATGTTATGTGGACGTGTCCGGAAACGCTTAATTTCCATGTTAGAGCTCATTTTAGATTCGTCAGTATGTACTGTACTTCCTCGATTCACCGCCAGTTGGCCCAATTGAAGGAAGGTAATGTTGACTTCGGTGCTTGTGTTGACATGCGACTCATTGCTCTACAGTAATAGCATCAAGCACATCAGTACGTAGCATCAACAGGTTAGTGTTCATCACGAACGTGGTTTTGCAGTTAGTGCAATGTTTACAAATGCGGAGTTGGCAGATGCCCATTTGATGTATGGATTAGCACGGGGCAATAGTCGTCGCGCGGTACGTTTGTATCCAGACAGATTTCCAGAACGAAGGTGTCCTGACAGGAAGACGTTCGAAGCAATTGATCGGCGTCTTAGGGAGCACGGAACATTCCAGCCTATGACTCGCGACTGGGGAAGACCTACAACGACGAGGACACCTGCAATGGACGAGGCAATTCTTCGTCCAGTTGACGATAACCCTAACGTCAGCGTCAGAGAAGTTGCTGCTGTACAAGGTAACGTTGACCACGTCAATGTATGGAGAGTGCTACGGGAGAACCAGTTGCTTCCGTACCATGTACAGCGTGTGCAGGCACTATCAGCAGCTGATTGGCCTCCACGGGTACACTTGTGCGAATGGTTCATCCAACAATGTGTCAATCCTCATTTCAGTGCAAATGTTCTCTTTACGGATGAGGCTTCATTCCAACGTGATCAAATTGTAAATCTTCGCAATCAACATGTGTGGGCTGACGAGAATCCGCATGCAAGTGTGCAATCACGTCATCAACACAGACTTTCTGTGAACGTTTGGGCAGGCATTGTTGGTGATGTCTTGATTGGGCCCCATGTTCTTCCACCTACGCTCAATGGAGCACGTTATCATGATTCCATACGGGATACTCTACCTGTACTGCTAGAACATGTGCCTTTACAAGTACGACACAACATGTGGTTCATGCACGATGGAGCTCCTGCACATTTCAGTCGAAGTGTTCGTACGCTTCTCCACAACAGATTCGGTGACCGATGGATTGGTCGAGGCGGACCAATTCCATGGCCTCCACTCTCTCCTGACCTCAACCCTCTTGACTTTCATTTATGGGGGCATTTGAAAGCTCTTGTCTACGCAACCCCGGAACCAAATGTAGAGACTCTTCGTGCTCGTGTTGTGGACGGCTGTGATACAATACGCCATTCTCCAGGGCTGCATCAGCGCATCAGGGATTCCATGCGACGGAGGGTGGATGCATGTATCCTCGCTAACGGAGGACATTTTGAACATTTCCTGTAACAAAGTGTTTGACGTCACGCTGGTACGTTCTGTTGCTGTGTGTTTCCATTCCAGGATTAATGTGATTTGAAGAGAAGTGATAAAATGAGCTCTAGCATGGAAAGTAAGCGTTTCCAGACACATGTCCACATAACATATTTTCTTTCTCTGTGTGTGAGGAATGTTTCCTGAAAGTTTGGCCGTACCTTTTTGTAACACCCTGTAGATTAATTTTACATTCAAATGTTAATTAGATCAGTTTAAGAATTAGTAAAATGTAAGCAGTTAATGGAGTCATAAGATAAAGTTTCTGAAAAAGCAATGAATGACGTTTGTAACCCGCAGCTTTTCGTGTTCTGCTGAAATTGCATCCCTGAAAAAGAAGTGAATGAAGTACTTAATTTCATAACTTCAGTTCCTAGCCAACAGTTTGCTATAGCCTCAAGGCAACGGATCTACGAAGTAAGCGCCGCTGTCTGCACAAGGGACAACTTTAGAAGACGCCAGGTTCGTCAGATCACTAGAACTCTATGCATTTCTGGCGTGAAATGCATTCCAATAACATATGGGATCTTCAACACGTCATCTGTGGTAACACAGAGGAGATTAAGGGGATAGAATTAATAGTATTTCTCTCGTAAATCGTCGTGTATGGCATCTATGATAGGGATATCATTGAAGTCTAAGTGCTTTGGATGGTATGAGGCTTGAAATTATTAGCGAGAACTGTAAACTGTAAAAAAGCATGAAAATATACGTGAAGTCAAAAATGACTGAACTACTAGTGAATAACTGCAGAACTATCAGAGAACCGTTATAAGTAGGATTTTAACTTGTTTGAACTGTGTTTGAACTGTGTTTGATCATTTTTTGACCTTTGGTTGAACTATGATAATTTATGCCATGAAAGTTCATTTCTTTAGTAGTCATGATATGGAGTGCCAACGTGTAACAAGAGTAATAAAATATACAATTCATGTGCACACTCTATGGGGTTATGTAAGAGCATCACTTCAAGGGTCTTTGTGCTACGAGAGGGTACAATGCAGAGAGCAGCGTGAAGCGAGCAAGGACAACAGGTGCGGCAGCAGCAAGCAGTGGCAGGTGCAGTTAGCGGCACAGGGCGCCACCGAAGTCCTGCCTTCAGCACAGCACGTCAGCGAAGCGGCAGTTAGCGGCGCAGCCTACAGCTACGAGCATCAGGAAGAAAAATTTGCCTAAGTGTTACGCTTGCGTATTGCAATGGAGACTATTTGTTGTGAAAGCCGAGGCATTGCAAAATTAAAAGCAGTGAGATACACTCTTAGAAATAGAGAAGGAGGGGCAGTCACACAGCAGTAGTGAGGATCCAGCAGATCAAGCACAGGTAACCAGTAGTGAAGTCAGATATGGGTTTATGAATGACTCAAGTTAAAACACAGATTCAAATGTTAAGAATTAATTATAAATAGTTAATTCAATTACCAATGATCTCACTGCAAGTTTTAAAGTAGCCACGAATGATTTCATTGACAAAGTAGATTTAACTAACAACGATACTGAAAATGTAGATTTAATGTAAAATAATAATAATAATAATGTAAACGCAGAGTAAGCTGTACATAATCAGAATGAAGTGTTCGACTGAAATGATGACGCCAGAGAAAATGAATCAGATATCGACATTACCAATGAGTTGACAGTAGAATTAAGTAGGTTTAAGACATAGTCCTGCACTGGCTGATACTGGCCAACAGTAGATAATACAAAAAGGAAATCGGTGATGAGGAACATAAGATGACAATCTTGAAATGACTTCCAAAAGAAACTAAGAAAGAGCTAAACGAAACTAAAAATAAATTCGAGTTGTGGTTAGAAAAACTAAAGAGATATTAAAAAGTAAAATCGAGACAGAGTTAAAAGAAGCTAAAGCGGAAGTGAGGCAAATTAGCAACAATTTTAGGACTCTATAGTAAAATATTACAAAACTCAAAGCTCAAACAGAGGGATGTATCAAGTAGGCAATGCAAGAAACAAAAAGAATGGGATAAGAAATTAAATGACTATATTGAGGATGAAGATTGTGTCGTGTATGACTACACTGAAACGGTAAATTTGAATGAAGAAGAAAGAAACACTAAATCTGACATCAACATTTGAAAGGAATCGGTAGAAGACTTGCTTCGGTTAAACTATGGTATTGTGTCAGCTCACGTTTTGACAAACGAAAACACGAGTGGGAAAAATAATGGTCCAGTAAAGCAAAACCAAAGTCGGTCACCAGAAAAGAAAGTGCTGCACGAGAATTTCACTACATGTTAAGATAAAATGAATGATACGATAAATTAACACCTGTTATGAGCGATTAGCTCCTCATGCAGGCTAGGGTAAGCAGTCAGTTTATGAAATTATTGAAGCTAACGATAAAGGAACTGAGTTTAATAATACTAGTAGCACTGGTTGGGATCAAGTTGTTATCGAGCCATTGTATACAGAAGGTAATAATATTACTGATGAACACTTTAATGTCAATGAAACTTGTAATATGGATTGTGTACATCAGCTCTCACATATTTATTCTGTGCCTGAGGGACAGAATAACATTAGCAACGAAACAGTGCCTGTTAAATCAATCCATGAAGGTGGAAGAAACGTAATGCAAACTATACTTAGCAGTATGGAACATAGACTTCAGAATGTACATATTAATTCAGTATCTAAAGAAACGTGTGAATGTAACAGAAAATTGTCCATTCTAGATTCTTCAACTCTTCCTGGCGTACTTCATGACAAAAGTGTTCCGGGTTGAAAAGCCGGGTGTTAGTATCCGACGGGTACAATATTTCGGCAAACGACCACGGTGCTAGCGTCAGGTGCACTGACGAACTATTCGCCAAGGCACCGGCACCGGACTTTTTTATCTCCTCCCTCGCCCCCCCCCCCCTCCCGCTCTTCAGATGTTCCCAACGAAGTCTGCGCCCAAACCCGGTGCGTTCAGGATTTCCGTACGCGGTCCGCGCCCAGGACGCGTGCTGGTGGCTTCTTCTTATATCTCTGCCTATAGTCGAAGTCAGTTCATGGTGGGATGTCTTCTTTCTCTGTTTAATCAGATTCTAAGTGGGTTCCCAGACCTTACTAATGATGTAACCGCTATCTCGATTGAGGAACGGTTCCCACACTCGAATCTCGATAGCTTCATTAATGACACAGCCGAAGTATTTGGACATCTGTGACGGAGACTTGGTCTGCTCGTAATTCATTCTGTGTAATTCCGAGAGGCAATGTTCGGCAACAGTCGACTTTTTAGGCTGCTGCAGTTTGATGTGCAGCTAATGTTCTTGGCAACGATCTTAGATAATACGCACCATTTGACCTATGTAAGCCATGCCACATTCGCAGGGGATCTGGTAGACTCCGGATTTCCGAAGTCCTAGATCGTCCTTTACATTGCCAAGCAGTGCCTATGTCTTAATTGTTGCGCGGAAGACAGTCTGATGTTTTTGAAGGATTCGACCTATCTTTCCTGATAAAGCGCCACAGAACGGAATAAATGCTATCCCCTCATCTTGCTGAGGTTCATCTTCTGTTTTCTGCGGTTGTACAGTCGGTGTGGGACGTAGAGCTCTCCGAATTTGTTACTCTGTGAAGCAGTTTTTCCGGAAAACTGACCTCAGACGTTAAAGTTAATGGTTAGGCTCTCTCCAGAAAAATTGCATATTTGCAATGAAAAATTGAGAAAAAAATAGAAAATTTAGTTGAACAATTTCATAAAGTATTACATAACATTTCGAAAGTAACTAAATGAAGTAATGATTTTAAAGGTAGAAGATTAGTAGATATAAAAGTTCATGCAAATATTTATGACACAGTTACTAAACAATACTTAGAAAATGGATTAAATGATCATAGTAACAAACCTGGATACGCAAGTATTCTAACACAATTCAATAAGTATGTCACTACAGCACATCCCAATGAAAAAATTAATCAGATTCTTAGAGATAAATTACAGTATTACTTTACAAAAAGCTTTTGCAGATTATTTCTCAAAGACAGATTTAACTCTATACGTAAACCACCTGAGCTATCTTCAAAATAGAATGTGTGATAAACATAAACCGAAACTTCATTTTGTTACTGGTGGTGAAATATTAAAATAGGATACGCAAGTATTCTAACACAATTCAATAAGTATGTCACTACAGCACATCCCAATGAAAAAATTAATCAGATTCTTAGAGATAAATTACAGTATTACTTTACAAAAAGCTTTTGCAGATTATTTCTCAAAGACAGATTTAACTCTATACATAAACCACCTGAGCTATCTTCAAAATAGAATGTGTGATAAACATAAACCGAAACTTCATTTTGTTACTGGTGCTAAAATATTAAAATATACATTTGAATATGATGTAAAAATTAAGAGAATTTTTAATTTTTAAATGGTGACCTATCACCTACTGATTTTAAATTTAAAACAGAGGCAAAAAGATATAACATCGATGAACTGCACATTTTGTATCCCCCTCGACTAAATAATCAGTCACTTATAATGGAAGTGAAAGATAAAATATTTATATCTCTAAGTCAGTGTGTTATAACAGTATCTGTTTCAGGTGAATTACTTATGTTTGGTGAGTTGTTTGTAGAACCAAATGATGCTGATAAATTGAAACAACAATTAATAAATTTTAATCTATGTAAATGGATAATCATATTTGGGGCTTCAAGTGCAGCAAATTTACTGAAATGCGTAGTTTCCACAGAGTAACAACGAAAAATGGAAGACAGGAAACTGACGGTCCTTGCACAATATACAAAACTAAGAAGAGTATATTCGTTAAAAAAATTGTAGGTTGTGACCTGCAGTCTAATATGCACATTGAAGATGTGCTTAGTCCTTCAGGGTGTTTTGAGTACACTATAGCATTATTATTACTCCCCAGCCTATTTTTTACAATCATGAACACACACTCTCCCCTTAATACATCAAATTCTCTCCCCCCATCAAATATTTCTGTAAGAGCATCATAGTATGCCTTATCCTTCTCACTTCGCTCCCCTAATTACTTAACACAATCATATTTGCAACGTGTCCAATCTTCTGCTGGCCACCTCTGGGTCTACTTGGCCCTTACAACCAAAACCTTTAAATAAAAATCACACTCCTTTTTATTCTCCCGTCGTTCAACAAATAAAGATGGCTCTCAAACGTCATTCAGACAAATGTCTAAAGTATTTCCTTAACTAGGCTTCATTGAATTGGATACAGCTTTTGCTACAAAGACACTACTTGTGGGTTCATCCTGCAACCACAGTTACTCCCGCCATCATTTTCAGAGACAGGTCCAACTCCCTGTTCATAAAAATCATTTCATGCAGGAATCTCTCCCTGCTGACAAATTCACTCATTTATATCACTGGAGTAGGTACTCTCAAGTACACCTCCAGTCACAAAAACACTATGTGCATGCACTCAGGCAACATGGCTTCAATAACAGTACCACCATCCACAAAACCACAAGATTCAGGCACTATGACTTCAACATTAACAGCACTAGCATCCACTGTAGCTGATTCAGTTATGCTCATCTCAATATTATTAAAGCTGTCATTCACACACCCACTTTGAACATTACAACATACATTAGTCTTCTCAGCTTGTACATCTTATCCTAATTCATACAATACAAAGGCCAAACCAGTACTATTTTCTTCCATACTTACTACACAAGCAGATCCTTCACGAAACAAACCCCTTATATGAAGATCTCCATTCTGAGTTGCAGATTCTCTAAAATTCCTCCTTCTATTTGCATTTGTTTGTTACACTGGATGCACAAACCCCAAAAAAACTTTCATCATCTAGAACTGCATCCATTCCACAAATTCTTTCTTCCCTTACCTCTTTACTCCTACGATGACTGTTATTATCCCTGAAACACCCCTTGCTGATGTGCCTATAGTATTGGAATTTTTCTGTAGCACTAGCTTTCCACTACCTTACTGGGTTCACATTTAATAGAAAGTATATGACTTTCTGTCTTTAACAGCTGCCTTTTGTCTGTCGTGGCGGCCCTTTCCACCATTTATCTCCCCAGCGGCTTTCCAGCCCTGGCCCCGGCCACGTGCTTTCAAAGCGTGTTTTGTCGTCTGCTAGGCATCAGAATTTCTCACACATGGTGAGTACAAATGACAGCTTAGCCAATGCACTGGCCTTTTATACCGTGTGTACGCGATACTACAGCCATCTCGTTATGTGCAAATTGCTGTCGCATGACTGTCACCTCAGTGTATAGTCCAACAAACAACCTAACTAATAACAACCTACTAGACCAATATGAATTAGGTTTCTGTAAAAGTCGCAGAGCAACATCTGCCTTAATAAAGATAAAAGATGATCTGAAGTTTGCCATGAATGCACAAGAGGCGACTATCATGTGCTTCTTAGACTTCAGCGGACCTTTGACACAGTCGACTTTGACGTTTTACTTGACAGTCTTAGTATCAAAATTATATCGCCAAATGCAGTGCACTGATTTCGCTCATACTTGACGTCTCACCAGTAATGCGTCATGTCCGTCACCCTAAAGTCACAATGAAGGCAGGTGCTATCAGGTGTCCACCTAGGTTCGATATTAGATCCTGTATTCTTTTTCATTGTGTGTCAACTATGTGTCATCAGTTCTGTCCTACTGCAAATACCTCATGTAGACTGATGACCTCCAGTTGTACTTACAGGTGAAACCAATAAACCTGAAGACACTATCGAGATTCTCAATACCTGTCTGCGTGAGCTATCAAAATTGGCTCGGAATAAAGGGTTAAAGCTCAGCCTAATCGAAACACAAGTGGTGCTGGTTGGTCATCCTAGGCTCATTAGCCCGAAATATTGGAACCACTACAGTCTTTATTTCTAAATAAGACATACATCATCTTTTCTGTACGAGCTCTGACTTCCCTCATTTTATCATGGTGATCATTTCTCCCTATGTAGGTCAGTGTCAACAAAATATTTTCACATTCGGAGGAGAAAGTTGGTGATTGGAATTTCGTGAGGAGATTCCGCCGCAACGAAAAACGCCTTTGTTTTAAAGATGTCGGCCCCAAATCCTGCATAATTTCAGAGGCACTCTCTCTCTTGTTTCGCGATAATACAAAACGTGCTGCTCTTCTTTGAACGTTTTCGATGTACTCCGTCAGTCCTATCTAGTACGGACCCCATACTGTGCAGCAGTATTCTAAAAGAGGACGGACAAGCGTAGCGACTCAGTCTCTTTAGTAGATCTGTTACATTTCCTAAGTGTCCTGCCAACAAAACAGTCTTTGGTTAGCCTCCCCGACAACATTTTCTATGTGTTTCTTCCAAATTAAGTTGTTCATAATTATAATTCATAGGTATTTAGTTTGAATTTACGGCCTTTAGATTTGACTGATTTATCATGTAACTGAAGTTTAACGGATTCCTTTTAGCACTCGTGTGGATGATCTCACACTTTTCGTTATTTAGGGTCAATTTTCGCACGACGCAGATATCTTTACTTTATCATTTTGCAATTTGTTTTGGTCTTCTGATGACTTTATTAGTCGATAAACGACAGCGTCATCTGCAAACAACCTAAGATGAGTGCTCCGACTGTTTCCCAAATCATTTGTATGGATAAGGAACAGAAAAGGGCCTATAACACTACCTTGGGGAACGCCAGAAACCACTTCTGTTTTACTCGATGATTTCCTGTCAATTGCTGCGAAATGTGACCTCTCTGACAAGAAAACACGAATCCAGTCACATAACTGAGATGATATTCCATAACCACGCAATTTCACTACAATCTGCTTGTGTAGTACAGTGTCAAAAGCCTTCCGGAAATTCATAAATACGGAATCAATCTGAAACCCCTTGTAAATAGCATTCAACACTTCATGCGAGTAAAGAGTTAGCTGTGTTTCGCAAGAACGATGTTTTCTAAATCCATGTTGACTGTGTGTCAATAGACCGTTTCCTTCGAGGTAATTCACAATGTTCGAACACAATAGTTCCAAACTCCTGCTGCATATCGACGTTAATGATATGGGCCTGTAATTTAGTGGATTATGTTTTGGATTGGCAAGAGGGCCAACCCACTAATGTAAGACGAAGCCGAAAGGCACGCGTTTTAGGCTCTGAGCACTATGGGACTCAACTGCTGAGGTCATAAGTCCACTAGAACTTAGAACTTCTTAAACCTAACTAACCTAAGGACAACACACATCCATGCCCGAGGCAGGATTCGAACCTGCGACCGTTGCGGTCGCGCGGTTCCAGACTGTAGCGCCAGAACCGCTCGGCCACCAACGGCCGGCACGCGTTTTAGCTCACGCAGGCTGGCCTGAGGTCTGGAACAGGACAAGGAAGTTAGACTAGAAAAAAAGAATGTAGCTGGTGGAATACTTAACTTTAATCTATTAATGTTGAACGTAGCTTTTGTCTGTACATTCTTTACGATATCAATAGCAACTGATAATGGCGCCTTGGTAGGTCGTAGCAAATGACGTAGCTGAAGGCTATGCTAACTATCGTCTCGGCAAATGAGAACGTATTTTGTCAGTGAACCATCGCTAGCAAAGTTGGTTGTACAACTGGGCGAGTGCTAGGAAGTCTCTCTAGACCTGTCGTGTGACGGGGCTCGGTCTGCAATCACTGATAGTGGCGACACGCGGGTCCGACGTATACTACCGGACCGCGGCCGATATAAAGGCTACCACCTAGCAAGTGTGGTGTCTGGCGGTGACACCACATTCCTCCCCTGCAAATCGGCGTACGGTTGTGTTATAAGGCTTCCGCCCGCCGTGGGGAGGACCCCATGTTGACGTATGCGACGAGGTGGGGAGCCTAACAACAGGCGAGGCTGTGCCACCCGCACCCTGCCATTCGGACCGAGGGGAGCTAGGAAACGCCTGCAAACCTGCTCCAGGGTGCACGCCAACATGCGGTGTATGCGCCCGCAGAGAGACAGGAGGGGCCGAAGGGTCGACCTCCATCAGAACGGGGCACCCGACGGGCGATGACAACATATGGTCCGGAGCGGGCAAGAGTTCCATGTCGGAGGACAACTGGTCACGGGAAGCGAGCGGCGGCGCGTGACCCAGGAAGGCGCCCGGCGGTTGCAGCGACGCGTCCACTGCGGGCGTCGCCGGCGGGAAACAGGTGGCGGCGGCGGTGCGTCGCCATGGGGCAAAATGGAAGGCAGCGTCAGTAACACCTGGGGCTGAGGCGAGCCAGTAGATGCATCCCCAGGGCGCTGACCGGACGGCACCGTCGCTGAAAGCAGACGGCGAGCGGCAGATCCCATGCGACGACAGAGGCGCAGCTGGTTGAGATGCCGGCGCACCTCACCAGAGGCCCCCAAAACCAGATACATAGCGTGGCCGAGGCAGCGAAGAATGCGCCCTTCGAGCCAACGCCGTGAACCTCGATAGTGACGATAGTAGACAACGTTGCCAGGAGCAAAAGCAGGCGTCTGTCGCTGCACAGGAACCTGATGCGGCGGATGTAGCAAAGACATCAAGGTTCGATGAGGACGACTGTGGTGCAACTCAGCCGGCGAGCGACCATCTCAGAGCTGAGAGCGATACGAGGACAAAAAGAGCAATAACGCGTCCTCCCGAGAATGCGACTCTTTTAACTTCAACATCTGTGACTTGAAAGTCCGGAACAATCGTTCAGCGGCACCGTTTGACTGAGGCGAAAACGGCGCGGACGTCAGATGTTGAATACCATTGGCCTTGCAGAATGACTGAAATTCTGCGGACCTGAATTGTGGGTCATTGTCGGAAACAATAATCTGTGGCAGACCTTCAAAGCAAAAGATAGCAGATAACGCTTGGATGGTGGCAGATGACGTCGTGGAAGACATTTGGACAACAAAAGTAAAATTACTGAATTAATCTACCACAACCAACCATCGAGCATTCCAGAATGGACCAGCAAAATCGATGTGTAAGCGTTGCCAAGGGGAAGTGGGTTTTGGCATTGCAAAGAATTTCCGCGGCGCTGCGGATTGTCGTTCGGAACACGCCATGCAAGAAGAGCACATATTCGTAATCGCAGCATCGATTCCGAACCAAGTACAGTGCTGACGAGCAATTTGTTTCGTTCTGACTATACCCCAATGTCCTTGGTGGAGAAGCCGTAAGACAGAGGACTGTAACGAACGTGGGACCACGACCCTGGACTGATCATTATCAGAACGCAACAGCAAAACACCACGTCGTACAAAAAGTCTCTCCTTGTGAGCAAAAAATCGGCGAACCAACGGATCCTCGGTCCGTGACTTTGACAAGGGCCATTGCGTAGCAACAAAACGCAAAACGGTAGCAAGGACAGGGTCAGCAGCTGTGGCTGTAGCTACACGACGAAAATCAATCGGAAACGATTCGACCACGGCATCGGTTTCCGCATCAATGAACATGCAAGCAAGTTCGGAGGAATCGAATGCTTTATCCTCAGCAACAGGCAAACGGGACAACGCATCGGCGTTTCCGTGCGTAGCAGTGGACCGATACAAGATATCGTAGCAGTACTGCGAGAGGAAAATAGACCAGCGAGTGAATTTCTGCACTGTACGTGGAGGTACAGGGTCGTTCGGATGAAAAAGCGATGTCAAAGGGTTGTGGTCGGTGATGATGGTAAAGTGACGACCATACAAGAAATCATGAAACTTAGTAACACCAAATACAAGAGCCAATGCTTCTTTCTCGATCTGTGATTAACGTCTTTGCGCAGACGAGAGCAATTTGGACGCAAAGGCAATAGGGCGATCGTGGGATCCATCTGTGGGCGCAAGCACAGCACCGATCCTGAAATCCGATGCATCCACCATCAATAAAAGGGGCGTCTGGGGATCGAACGGCGTAAGGCAAGTATTGGAAAGCAACGACGATTTCAACTGGCGAAAGGCGCGTTCGCATTCCGTCGTCCAGACGAACGGAACACCTTTACGGCGTAAGCGATGAAGCGGAGCTGAAATCGAAGAGGCGTGCGGCACATATAATAATTAATTTTTCCCAGCACACTCTGTAGCTGCTTCAAATTCTGCGGCGAAGGCAAGTCTTGTATAGCACGGAGGTGCTCGGGACTGGGCTGTATGCCTTGGGCATTGAGTACATGTCCCAGGCAGGGTAAGTCACGAGCAAAAAACACACATTTGTCCTTCCGCAAGCGAAGACCATTTTGTCGCAAGACCTGAAATAACGTTCTGAGATTGGCTAAATGTTCTCCTTCCGACTTTCCGGAGATCACAATATCGTCCAGATAGTTTGCTGCCGTAGGGACTGACGTACAAACAGTTTGCAGATATTGCTGAAACAATGCAGGGGCAGATGCACACCCGAATGGCAGTCGTTTGAATCGATACAAACCAAGATGCGTGTTAACCACCAAAACGCGCTGGGAGTCTTCGTCCACCGGTATTTGCAAGTACGCATCTGCTAGGTCCAACTTCGAAAAATATTTACCCAGGCACAGTTTGTCAAAAAGATCTTCCGGGCGGGGTAAAGGAAAAGTTTCAATCACTAGTTGTGGATTCACTTTTGCCTTGAAGTCCACACAAAGTCTCAATTTTCCGGAAGGTTTTGGCAAAATTACTAAGGGTGATGCCCAGAGAGAAGCCTGCACACGTTCAATGACACCTTGCGATTCCAAATCGTGTAATGTTTTTGCGACCTCATCACGCAATGCGTGGGGAACATTGCGCGCTCTGAAAAATTTCGGTTGCGCGTTTACTTTCAGTTCCAAATGTGCTTTATAGTTCTTAGCGCAACCAAGGCCCGGTGCAAAAATGTCTGCAAATTCTTCACATAGACGAGAAACAGTGTCTGAAGGCACAGTCTGGTTCACTGATAGAACCTGATTGACTATAGACAAGTTAAACAACTGAAATAATCGAAACCAAACAAGTTCACTGCAGAAGAAGAACAAAGGACGTAAAATGACACAAGTTTTGTTTTTCCCTTGTATGTTGCAAGAAGGCTGCACTGTCCTAACACAGGGAGCCCGTGACCTGAATATGTAGTTAGCTTAACATTTGCGAAATGCAATGGAGGTGTGCCCAGCTGTTTGTACGTGTCTTGATTGATCAGTGAAACTGCAGCTCCGGTATCGAGCTGGAATGGTATCACTTTGTCGTTAATGTCCAAGTCTACAAAAAGTTTATTGTCCTGCTGACGACAAGAGTGACTGTCTCGTGAAACGTGAACCGACACTGGTACAGAATCACTTGCGACTTGACGGGATTTCCGGCGATGTCGAAGCACACTATTTGTGGGACGAATACAGTCACTGGTAGAGAGAGTGGCACTGGGCGGAGTGGAATGAACTACATGAATTTCCATAGGCGAAGTTTCAAGAGCCGGAGTATCCTTGGTTCGATTTCGATTCCAGCGCGAAGCGAAGGGCCTGGAATGGTTGTGAGTGTCTGATCTGAGCTTTTTCTGGCAAACACTCTCAACATGTCCTTTTTTATTACAGAAAAAGCAAATAGCCTGGCGTGACGGGCAATTCTCACACTAATGTCTAGTAGCACACTGCGGGCATGATTTTAGCACTGCATTTGCTTGCCTGCGGGGCACACGTGGCTGAGAGCCAGGTGGCAGCTGCGCGGACGGGCGCGAGGGCTGTTTACTGTTCCGTGCAGTGCGCCCGGCGGGCCAGTTAATGTGACACACCGCCCGTGAAGTTTCAAATGATTCCTGAGCCAAGTCAAGTGTGTCCTGTCGATCCAGTATGTCCATCACTTGTTGAAGGGAGGGATTGACTAGTTTCAAAATCTGTTCCCTTATATGAACATCAGAAACGTTCTGTACAATTGCATCACGTACCATAGTATCTGAATAAGGGAGTCCACATTGACACTCAAAAGCACAATCCCTAGTAAGGCCTTGCAAGGTTGCAACCCACTCCCGATTAGTTTGACCGGCCGTACATTTTGTACAAAAAAAGTATACCTTTTTGCAACTACATTGACTGATTCTTTGAAATATGCATCTAATGCAGGCAAAATTTCGTCGTAGGACAGAGTTGCTACGTCACGTCGGGGAAATAATTTCACTATCACACGGTACGTTTGGACGCCTACGGAGGAAAGGAGAAAAGGCTGCCGCTCATTACCTTGAATTCTGTAGGCGGCGAGATGGAATCCAAATTGGCGTGACCACTCCATCCAGCTTTCCAGTGCAGCATCAAAAGGACGAAAAGTTGGTGCAACAGCGTGTTGTGGCTGCGTTAGTGGTGGAGTGGCGGCTGCCGCATCGTTTTGCATTGCACGTTGACCCTGGACGAGCTGTCCAAGCGCATCCAATAAGGCCTGCGTCTGCTGATTCTGTAAGCGATAAATTTCGGGCAGTACATCTGGAGATTGTGGCGAAGCCATTACACAAGTAAATCAGGGCAATATCAATACAAACGCGGTATGGCCTCGTCGCCAAAATGTTGTGGATTGGCAAGAGGGCCAACCCACTAATGTAAGACGAAGCCGAAAGGCACGCGTTTTAGCTCACGCAGGCTGGCGTGAGGTCTGGAACAGGACAAGGAAGTTAGACTAGAAAAAAAGGATGTAGCTGGTGGAATACTTAACTTTAATCCATTAATGTTGAACGTAGCTCTTGTCTGTACATTCTTTACAATATCAATAGCAACTGATAATGGCGCCTTGCTAGGTCGTAGCAAATGATGTAGCTGAAGGCTATGCTAACTATCGTCTCAGCAAATGAGAACGTATTTTGTCAGTGAACCATCGCTAGCAAAGTCGGTTGTACAACTGGGCGAGTGCTAGGAAGTCTCTCTAAACCTGCCGTGTGGCGGCGCTCGGTCTGCAATCACTGATAGTGGCGACACGCGGGTCCGACGTATACTACCGGACCGCGGCCGATTTAAAGGCTATCACATAGCAAGTGTGGTGTCTGGCGGTGACACCACAGATTACTCCTACTTGAATATTGAATATTGGTCAATATTGAATATTGAATATTGGTGTGACCTGTGCAACTTTGCAGTCTTTGGGTACGGTTCTTTCGTCAAGCGAACAGTTGTATATGATTGTTAAGTATGGAGCTATTGCATCAGCGTACTTTGAAAGGAACCTAACTCGTATACAGTCTGGACCCGACGACCTGCTTTCATTAAGTGATTTAAGTTGCTTGACTACTCCGAGGATATTTACTTCTACGTTACTCATGTTGGCAGCTAATCTTGATTCGAATTATGGGATATATACTTCGTCTCCTTTAGTGAAGGCATTTCGGAAGTCTGTGTTTAGTGACTACTTTCACGCCACTGTCGTCGATAGCATTTCCTTTGCTATGCAGATGGAGGTGCTTAGCCTGGTGTATAGGATAACATTCTTGAAGTTTCACAGTCTGCAAGTCGTGGTCTAGTGGTTAGCATTGCTGGTTCAGGATCACTGGGTCCCAGGTTCGGTTCCCGGCTGGGTTGGGGATTTTCTCTGCACGGGGACTGGGTGTTTGTGTTGCCCTCATCATTTCATCACCATCATCACTATTCGTGGGAGTGGATAGATTGGACTGCGTAAAAATTGGGACTTGGTACAGGTGCTGATGATCGTGCAGCTGAGCACCCTACAAACCAAACGTCATCTTCAAGTGTCACCTCTTACAGGAGGAACGTTAAAGTAGTTAAAAATCATGTGGTCAGAAAGTGGTTTCTAGGTTTGAAGGAACCATCCAGTAGAGTGGTGAGATGGGCATTAAAACCCAATGAAATTCACTATGAAGTAATGCACAAACAAGGGGAGGAACATGGAAATTCAGACACGCTAAGCAGGAAGGTGGTTGTGATACGAGCCCTAGGTAGGACCTTACTCAATGGCAAGTTGCATGGTATACTGATGGAGAATGTGAGCAATACAATAAGCAACAGCTGTTCAGCATATGTGACAGGCTGTAATGTAAGGAGACAGGATTTGTACCATGAGTGGTTATGAGTGATGCTAAGGGGAGGGTTGGTTAAAGAGATGCATGACCTCATTTTGTCTGGCCATGGAGGGCACAGAGTAGCGAATCGGTGGGTATCAGAGAAGTACTGGTGGAAAGGAAGGAATCAGCTACAGAACTGTTTTGGAATATTGGGCTGGATGTGTCAGGACCATTTAACTGAACTCCAGCAGGGAATCAATTTGTCCTGACTAGTAGAGATAGTTTCTTTCATTATGTAGTATGGTGATGATACCAGACCAGCAGGTAATCACAATCATGCAAGTGTTGGCGAATATGCGGCTGTTGAAGTTTGGGGTACCAGAGACAATAACAGCACATCAGGGAATGAATTTATGTTGGAACAGATGAAGGAGTTGTGTCGTTTGTTGAGAGCGAAGAAATTAAGAACTAGTGCAGTTCATCCTCAGTGAAATGGAAGAACAGAGTGGGTTTATTGAACGACTGTGAGGATGGTTATTTGTTATGTCAATTCCCACCATATGGACTGGGTACATATATATATTTTGTGGTGAACGCATAAAACTCGAAAGAACACCACAACGTAGGGTTGTCACTTTTCAAGGTGGTATATGGTATAAAGATGCCATCGCCATTTGGTATAATTAAGGAGGAAGGGAGCGGGGATGCAGAGTTATCCCAAGAGTTAGTGAGAACTATGAGAGAAGTTTGGAAGAGGATTAATAAAGCAAGGAGTTGGAGAGGGAAAATGAGACAGTGAAGAGCACAGAAACTTTACCTTAACACATGTGGGCCAGTGGGCGATGTTATTGAGTTCATTTACTCCAGAAGTGAAATCGAAAATGTTGGTAAAATGATAACAAACCTTATACCAAGAGATTGAAACCACATAACCTGTAAATGTGAAGCTACAATTGCCAACAAGGTCAATGATCTTAATGTCGGAAACTTACAGCCGTTGAAGGCTGTGTCAGACTAGATCTCAGTGGGAATATCAATATGAACAAAGAAGAGCAAAAAATAAGGATTGGAGGAGTGAACAGTAGGAGAAGGAGGACCGTGAACCTTGTATACTCTATTCTTTAAGGCTAAGGAGATAATCAATGTGTTGTATATTTGATTATCCTTGCGAGTTTTTGTGCGTAGTTTGTTTTAGTAGTTTTAGGTAGGATTATATATATCTGTTGCAGTAAGAAATAACTTTAATTATTGTGTGAAAGATTTTGATTGGAGAAATTAGGCTTCTGTGGGAAGTGAGAAGATGATAGTCTCTGCCCTCAGGTTGCCATCCGCCGGGACGAGGAAGGAAGGATGCTAGTTTTGGTGATGCTGTACCTCTTCACCCGGACGGAATAGGGTCGCTGCAACATCATCACCTGAACGGAGGAATTTCGTTTTCCAGGCAGCAGTATGTGGTATTGTCTAATCACAAGTGGACCTTATGTTTGGTATTTAATGCCCGGGAATTATGGAACGAAAGGAAGTTGTGAGAGGTATGCTTAGGCTTACAGCAGTTACTGAGAAGTAAAGAAGTAGTCAAGGAGGTATTGGAGCAGCAGAAGACGTTGCTCGTAGGCTAGGCGCAAATTGAGACGCGTATAGCACGTGTGACGTGACACGACACTACAGAGCGACACGCACGTGCCACACGAGTCGCGCGGGTGCAGCGCATATTGCGACGGGTACACCATACTTCGCACTCGCCGAATGGCGACGCTCTGCGCTGACAGAACCGAAGCGCGCGCAACCTGTTATCTTCCTCAAACGATTTTACAGAAACTGTTCACTGAAAATATTTGATTTTTGCCTTACTTGTAGCGTTATATGTCAGCTTCGTGGCGAAGTGCCCATCATCTCGCTAATTGTGGTGTACACATGTTAGAAAGACACTACGCAAAACTGAAAAAGTTTGCAACGAAAATTAGAGGTCACTATGATTTTGCGTTTGGTGCGTATTACACCATGTGTTGCTGCGTATGAAATTTAGCTAACATGTTGAATTTTTGTTTAGACTTGGAAGGAGGTTCTAGTATGATAAAAAAAATTTAGGTTAAATATATTTGAATTTTTTTTTTCAATTTTAATCTGATAATATTATATATATATATATATATATATATATATATATATATATATATATATATATATATATATATATATATACCGAGCGAGGTGGCGCAGTGGTAAGACACTGGACTCGCATTCGGGAGGACGACGGTTCAATCCCGCGTCCGGCCATCCTGATTTAGGTTTTCCGTGATTTCCCTAAATCACTCCAGGCAAATGCCGGGATGGTTCCTCTGAAAGGGCACGGCCGACTTCCTTCCCCATCCTTCCCTAATCCGATGAGACCGATGACCACGCTGTCTGGTCTCCTTCCCCAAAACCAACCATATATATATATATATATATATTGTGTTCCATACTAGAATGTCGTGTTCCCAGTTTGGCACAGATTTGCCACAGGAGACACGAAAGCGGTCGAAGACGTCCGTCTTCTGGTCGGCTCCTGATCGTTGTCAGAAGGAGGCTAGTTTTTGATTACACAAAGACTTCTATTATTTGGGAAAGAACAACCCGGAATTCTTTACGTAATCAGTATGAATTTTATAATTACCTAAGGGACCTTTAACAATGAACAATAAAAAAATTGCATTTGCAAATGAAATCATTAGTAAATAGGGCAGCTATGAGTTGTATAGAAGACAAGGAGCGGCCTTCTGTACACGACCAGGACGCCGCAGTGTAGTAAAGGCTGTTTGACATTTATGACAATAATATGGCATGGAGGTTAAAAAAGTATAAAGGAAAAGAACAGAATAAGAAATCTGGTAAACACTAAATATATTCAAACAATTCTCACTAGCAAATTAGGGCTTATTTATAAACAATATAACTTACATAAGTACTTTTCTAACTGTATGGTGCGATCAGATTTCAGCCTGCCCTGTGCTGTCTCCTTGGTTTCCGTTTTTGTCACAAATTACAGTCATTACTTTTCTCCTTTGTTAAAGACAGTTCTTGCACTGTTCAACACCTTCATAACAATAACTTGCCGATTTACAATTTCGAACGTAAATTACTTGAATTTTATTAATTAATAATGTTGTCTGTACGCTGGCAGGACCGCTCACTTTTTTTAGCTTAAAGTCGACCTTCTTTACGTTTTCACATTACAAGCAGAAGTACGATAAAATCTGAAGAGCTACAAAAGTTTTTACTGTCATCTTTTATTTAGATCGAAGCGGAACGTCAGTTCAGCTTCTGTTAAAATGTTTCGTTGACTGCGCAATCGATGTATTAGCGTCCGCGCTAGATGCGCATCTTTACAGTTATGTAAATTATATAAAACGAATGTCTTTCAAAGAATAGGTCTCATCTCATAAGTTGATCATTTAATATACAGATAGGTGAATGCCTTTCCAACGGTACTCACAGCTTTCATACTACGGAAATCCCAATAATATTACAAGGTCTCTATCTGCCTCCGATCTCGAGAAAATGGATCTCATGTAGAGCGCTCACTTCCGATCTCACTCCCGCGAGAACGAAATACTCGCAACATCTCTCACATCTCCTACACCGCTCGAGATATCGAAACGAAAGTTTGGCGAATTATAGCACACAAGCAGGCCGGAGTGGCCGAGCGGTTCTAGGCGCTACAGTCTGGAACCGTGCAACCGCTAAAGTCGCAGATTCGAATCCTGCCTCGGGCATGGATGTGTGTGATATCCTTAGGTTAGTTAGGTTTAATTAGTTCTAAGTTCTAGGGGACTAATGACCTCAGAAGTTAAGTCGCATAGTGCTCAGAGCCATTTGAACCAATAATACCGACCATTTTCTTCACTTGTGTAGTCTGTTGTATAATTAGTTTATTAATGCTGATAATGTGCATGCAACAACTTAAATGCTTTTTCTCATCACGGCGAACCAATTAAAACTTTGTTATTTGTGACTGCTTTTCGACTTTTTCTAGCTTGCAGTGTAAATGTGATGTTCACTTGCATGTAGTCCAGTGTGTCGTATTACATCCATATCAGAGTAATCACAGTGAGACTTGTATACTTCAGATCTTGGACGCTTTTTACCAGAAGCACAAAGGGATCACAGCTGTGGAGATTATCCCTTTCTAAATTTTTGTAACAGGTCGTACAGATACGCCAGCATACTAGGCAGCGAGAAGATAACCTTGCTTCACTTTCTTGCCTTGATTGTTTATCACATGATTTTATAATATTCCTTGCTTCCCTATTCACTACCCTCTGTCCCTTCTGCGATCTGAAAACATCGCGGAGGCATATGATACAATTCCAGCGGCCAATGGCTCATCAGTTACTGAACTATGAAGTTTTTTGACAGAAGAAAAACAAAACAAAAAAACTATACAGATATAAATAACAGAAAAATATAATATACTAACGAGGAAAGCTGGTGCGTTTAAATGGCGAAAAACGAAACACTACGCAAAGGAAATAAAATTTAGTACACGATAAGGCAAAATTTATCGTATGGGCAATACTACCACTGCTCATATGCGCCGTTCCGGTGTGAGCATATGGCCGGGTTACTTTTCCGCTCCCCGCCTCAAACTTCCCACGGTGCTAGCGAGGCACGCGCGACACGCGGCGCGAGAAACTGTGCCTCAACCACGACGCCGCGCGACCTGGCGCAGGCGCGTGTCGCGTCCCAGTCGCGCCGCGTCGGAATTTGCGCGGTCCCATTTGAACCTGTGATGTTACAAAAACGTGCGCTGCGCTGCGTCGCACCACACGCGCTATACGCGTCTCAATTTGCGCCTAGCCGTAGTGTATGTACGACTGAAGAAGCAAATGCAGGAAGCAGTAAGATAGGTACCTTTTAATTGTGGAGGGAGGAAAGGGGATGGGTAGATGTGGGAGGAAGGATACTCAAAGTAATGTTTGGGACAGTGAATGCAAACGACGTGAAAGAGCTAAACAGGACAGCGGAAGCCGCGAGACACTTGGCAGACGGGAATAGGACAACTGTAGAAAGACATTTCACACACATTCCGAGTTTGGAGAGTGGCGTGCTGAACAAGAAACGTGAGCTTCGACAACTAACTTGAAAGGTAATGGATTATGACAGAGAATCAACTAAATTTCTAAACCTGGATTTAGAGGAAGTTCAAGTACGAATGAGAGTACTAATGCGAGAAAACCACTAACAAAACTTTTGCAATAACTTGGAGATTTGCAGTCGAGAAGTGCAGCTGAGTGTGGCCCTAGTGTAACACGAGCTATATCTGGTGGTATGAAAAAGGTGCTGAAAGAAATACGGCCACAACTACAATTAATAGCAGAGCCAAACAGTCAAAACCTGTCTTTCAGCTGTCATGGAGAAACTCTGGAAGATAGAATGTATAGCACACGGTTGTATGTGTCAGTGAAGGTACCACTAGCGAAAACATACGCATTATTTAGATGTTATAAGGTTGCAAATATCGGGAAAAATTTGTGCAGATAATGGAAGATGGGGATCGGCAGGTGGTAATGATCAAGGGAGAGCTAAAGTATTGCCAAAGACCGGGCTTACCATACGTCCTGTTCGCAAGATTCAGATGGGAGGAAACACATGTGCCATACAATTGTTCAGGAGCAAAGCAGAGGGTCACCAAGCTGAAAGGATGTGATGGAACCGAAGTTGTACTTCCAGTGAGCGGGTCTACATTGGGTATACCCGGTGTACGAGATGTAATAGTAATGATTAGTTGTTATGAAGGAGGGAGGCTCATGGGGCAGAGAGGCAGTGGGTTGTTAATTAATGGAACGATGTGTGATATTACGGGAGCGATGTTTCGTTTACTAGTTACAATGACGAGAGTTACTCCTTTAAGTATAATAGAACCGCAGTATTATTGGCCGGACGAATGCTTGGAGATGTTGCAAATGGGAGGCGAAGGGTACTTCTGGTACCACTAACTGTTCACCGTAACCTACTACATTCGTGAATGACGCGTGGGAAGAATGATTGTCTGCAGTCCTCTGTATTAGCACTAATGTCTCGAATTTTCTCATCGTGGTAATTTCGCAAGACCTATGTGGGAGGAAGAAATGTGTTGTCTGACTCTCCACAAAAAAATGATCTCTTGAAATATCAATACGAAAAAATCTGCGTGAAGTGCAACACCTTTCTTGTAACGTCTGCCACTGCAGTTTCTTGAGCATCTCTGTCACGCTCTCGTGCCGACTAAACGATCCCGTGATCAAATGCTCCGCTCTTAGTTGAATATTTTCTATATGTTTTATCAATTCTACCTGGTAAGGATCCCATATTGTTGAACAATACTCAAGAATCGGCCAAACAAGCGCTTTATTAGTCACTTCTTCGTGGGTGATTTACATTTCCTTAAGATTCTTCCTATGAATCTCAGTGTGGCATCTGCTTTTCCTACAATTTGTTTTATGTGCTCGTTCGACTTAAGGTGCTCTCGATGGTTACTCCTAGATATTTAACGGTAGATACTGTTTCCAGCAGTTTGTCATCAATAGTGTAGTTGTACAGGAGTGAACTTCTTTTCCTATGTACGCGCAATATGTTACATTTATTCAAGTGCAGAGTCAACTACCTGAGCCTGCATCATTCATCAATTCACTGCAGGTCATTCTGCAAATCGCTATCGTCTTCTGTCGTGGTTACTTTGATATAGGCAACCGCATCATCTGCTAACAGTGTTAAAGAGCTTCCGACGTTTTCTGTTAGTTCATTAATATACTTTGTAAATAGTAACTGTTCTAACATACTTCCTTGAGGTACTCCGGAAACTACTTTCACGTCTTTCGATTTTCTTCTGTTAAGGGCGACGCGTTGAATTCTGTCTGCAAGGAAGTCTTGAACCGTAAATGATACCTGGGAACCAAATCTACTTTATTCGCTGAGTCAGATGACAGCCACACAGGACGGGTAGCTCACTGCGGAACAACTAATGCAACATGTAGAGCAGCATCGGAATAGTCGACGACGAGTAACTGCAACCTTGAGTGTCACAATAGGTTATTTGACATTTTCCTGGAAATCTCCTTAAATAGTTAATTCTATCGTTTTATGCTCTCAACATGCTTTTTCCCTGATCATTTTCGGTATTTTTTTAAAAAAAGAGACGGAAATTGAATCTAAATAACTTGAAAGCATGTGGCATCACTGGCTAGCATGATGCTCCTACCGTCGAAAAGCTCATTCACAGTCATATCTTGTTTCGGAGTTCACTTTTCGGAAACTGGTTAACGAATGGTGTGTAGTAATACATTGTGTAACAGATCTATAAGAACTACTGAAAATTGGTATTGAGTGCTCCGAAGAATAAGAAGATGCTTACAATGTGGTTTCAACTCGTTCGTAGAGATTCAAATGAGATAAAGGCCACAATGTGTGTTTATTTCTGTGAGGATCAGTTTAACATAAATACACACTTTGAATGATCACTTTATCGCTTGTATATGTTGTGTGCTGGACTCATAGTGTACAGTTAGCAAAATCAATCCTCATTTGGAGGAAGATTTTTAGTTGCCTTTACGTAATACTACTGTCTTCCTAAGTTTACTTTGTTCGTAATTCAGTTCTGTAGTAGCTTTAAATTCGATATCATATTAAATTTTAATATCCGTTTTCATTTACTAGCTGAATTTTACACCTGATCAGTTTGAGATGAACCACAAGGATGGTGTTGAGAAACTATGTTTCATACCTGATGTAGCTGTCATTCTGAAGACTGAGGAAGCATTTAACAATTTCCAACCACATTATTCTTTCCCAACAAGTTGTTGAAGACAATAATTTGACATTTCCAACTGTCTCCACTGAGTGTGTTGGAGATCTGTGTGGTATTAACAAAGATAAAACTCGAACTCTGATCGGAAGCTGAAATTGCAAACTTCGAGGAAATATAATAAAACAAGGGCATTACGATAAAATGAAAGTTGGTCCTGCTTAAGCACTTTCACATAATAGCGTTTCGGCAGCAGTAAAGTACGCAGTAGAACAACAGGTACTTTAAGTTGATGAAATGTATTCGCAGTTGCGAATACGGACAACCATCTGCTGTGTAAGAGAATGGCGACAATGAGAATTTGTGCCGGACAGGAAATCGAACCTAGATTTCCCACTTTATGTTAGCGGCTTGCTTCTTATTTTATTGGAAGACTTTTATACCATTTTCAACTCCATTAACAAAATATATTTATTTAATGCTCCTCTATAAGAATCAACTAAACATTAGACAGCCTATAAGTAATAAAATGAAAATCAAAGTCAAACAATCAGGTCATTGAGATGGTGTACCATTATAATATTTATTTAAAATTTTACATAGTTACATTTTTACGTTTGTACACACAAAACAAGAGAAAAAAGACGAAAGAACCCCTCAAGTAAGAGCAAAACACTTTTGGCGACCACGGTATAACGAAAAGAATAAACGAATGGCAGACCCCCAGCGCACGGCCGGCACGTGGACAGGTACGTCTTTTCAGCGAAAATATTATTAGTTCCGTGTTCTGTGTCATGGTCCGTAAAGAGAGCAACATTATTATGTCATCTCCTCGCGTCCGGTACGTCCCAACTGCAGGGGAATAAATCTGGCGGTATTGTGAAAATTTCATCAAAGATTCATGTCGTCCCTGTAAGGAAGCCCAGTAGCGAGTACATCCTTAGTCCCTTCTCAGAAAAGAAAGTAAATTGATGGCCCTTTGATCCGAGTCAGAGAGTGGGCATTCAGAGATGAAAAATACGCATCTTACGTGCAGAGTAATATCCGTGGCTCGATCTCGTGTGGCGCAGTTGGAAGATGAAAGACGAGGGTCCTTCGTACCGGCAGCCACACGTCTTCTGAGGGTACACACACTAGGCGACGTTCATCCGCATCCATCAGGCGACGTTGCTTCCAGAGAGTGGAGTCAACCAAACCGATATTGTGAATCAAATCCGCGTCTTGTGTTTCTCATTAACGACACTGTACCAGGAGGCTCCCACCACCGTACCAAGATAGCACTGTGCATGTCGCGCCACATCGTGGGTCATACAGCCGTGGAACGGCGGATCTAAATCACGTTTCTTGAGTGGTTTCGCATCATTAGATGATGTGTGTCCTTCGCCTTTGGTGCTCTGATGCTTGGGGGGGGGGGGGGGGGGGGAGGGTCAGTATACACAGTATACACGTAGCTATATTCAAAGGAAGAGGTCTTGATAAATGAAATAGATGGTGTGTGGAACAGCAATGGGCTTAAGGCTGGATGTAGGCTTCAGTGCTTCAATCAAATCAGTGACAGGTCTGCAGCGATGTGACTGTAAGTCAACCACTGTGCTGACATACAGCGACGCAGCTCTCGTACGGACGTTGGTAAGTCCCAGCCCACCGTCTCGTGTGGGGAGGGAGAGAGTTTTGTACGATATCTTGAGGAAATTTCCAGTGGTGACGAAATAACCGAATGCAGCCAATAGTCGCTATGCCATCACGGCCGTCATCGAGGAAATATGAGCCAGGTGATGTAGTCTGGATGCCATGTGGATGTTGATGAAGGTGGACCATTGACAATGCTAGTAATAAGTGCCTCCTGACGCCCATTCAGACTTGCTGCAGAAGGCTTCTATAATTAACCGTTGCCGTACGGCGGAAATTGCGGCTAAATGTAATGGCCAGGCATTTAAGCGTCTCCATCGATTTTAGGGTTGCTATTCTGCCTTTCTGGGGGCCTCTACAAATGTTCATCGCCCAGACTTTTCCATGTACATACAATTACCCACCGACATATGATATCGTGCGATCCATTCCAGAGCCAACTTCACCTCATGGCCTGACAATGCCAGCCACATGATCAGCAGAGGGAAGTGTCGCCCCCCCCCCACCCTCTACTTTGGTTCCTGACAGCGGGCATCCCCTTTAGACCAATCGCGAAATCGACAGGGGGCCTACCACATGTCCATTAATGTTCATGTCACTTTGGAAAATGTGCCTTGAAGAAGTCACAGGACGACACTGACAAAGCCTGGGGGGAAAGCCACGTGGGCCATCAGCACCAAAAGGAAGCCATGGTCCACCCTGTCAAAAGTGTGGTCAAAGTCCACTGTGATCATGGCATCTTGAAGGCGACAAGCTGCTGTGAGGGCTGTCACATCGCGATAGTCACTGAGCGTCGTCTACATATTATTAGCTCCCCCATGGACGTTTCTTCTGTAGAAAGTAGTTAGGGCAAGATGCTCTTAAGGCGCGCTGCCGGAAGCCTTATGGAAACCTTAAAATTGCTGTTGAGTAAGGTCAGCAGGCAGTACTGCTAAATCCCTCGTCCCATTGTTGGTTTGGGGATCGGGATAATCTGGCCGTCAACAAATGAGGGAGGTGGTGGGACAGCAGGTGTCATCAATTCCTCGTACATGGACATCCATCTAAGAACCATCAGGTAATGAAAGGCCCAGTAGAACCCCAAGGGGATGCCGTTGGAACCAGGGGTGTTGTTGCTTGCACCCTTTCCTATGGCTTCCTCGACGTCTACACAGATAATTGACATCATAAGTGATTCTGCTGCCGAGACGGCAAGAGTACCCGGTATTGAATGTGACACTTCAGCAAAAGATGCACCATCTTAATATTCCTCACAATAAAACTGCCGGTACTGGTCAACGAATGCATTCACAATGTCTGCCTTTGCAGTCAAACGACGACCTGTCATGTCAAGAATGGGGAGTTCGTCGTCAATTTTGCCCTTTGCGAAGAATATGGTGCATCGACGGAGGTTTGCCGCCAACCTGATCTTAACATCGCACTCGTATCACGACACCTTCGAGACGACGACGCGTGAAATGATTTTCGCCTTGATACGACGAATCTCCGCCTGACGATCAGGGGACGGTGGGCCTTCCATGGGTTCTCGTAGCAATACAACGTAATACTCTGTCGTGTGGTGATACCAAAGGGATTTTTCTCTACTATATCGCATCATCACTCTCTGTAATGCCCGTTTGGCGCAGGCGAGCCACCATTTCAGAGCGGAAGGATATCTCACCAGTGGATCGTTGCAGCCAGTTCAAATGTCTACTATGAGTCAACGTCATTCCATCTCCTGAAGGCGGGCTAAATTCATTTTCCAGCATCCACGACTCCCTCATCCCCCCTCGCTATGGAGAGAGACGGTACAGAGGTACAGTTAGTATTTATATACCAGCTTGCGCATTTCATTTTCTTGCAGTGATTGTTAGTATCACACCGCCGAAAAGACATCAGAGCCACTGTTTCTTCTTGTTTATATTTTATGAGTATCGTAGTTTTGGTAGTATATATTTACACCGCTTGCAACCCCACAGTGGAGCATTTAGAAATTCCTAGAGCAGTCAGTTGGCATTCTCAGTTCGTTGTCTGCCTATGTGCTGTCTACCTGTGGTCAGGGAGATAGTATTTATCTTAGGTTGTACTGAGAACTCTGCAGAACAAATTGTAGTGCTGGTTTATTCTCCTTGTTTACATGTTGCGTGCATTGCAACAACAGTAGCGCAACAGTTAGATAATCTTCTTTTCCGTGGGTATATGTTTTGACTCTCTCAGTTCTTCCTGACTGCTCTGTTCGTATTTTAAAGATTCTATTCAATTTTTTACACAGTACAATATGGATATAGGGTTTTCAAGTTGTGGGCGGACACAAGGGGAATTGGCTGCTGCTCATAAACAGCTGGAATTGGTGTTTGCCATAGTCGACTGGCTCTTGGCTACTGCTTAAAGCTATGGCACCAGTGGTAGTGTTGGAATCCACTAGTGATCTGGTCGCCGTTGCCTCTTTCGATACGCACTATCTGATCGGTCCATCTCCACTCGAGAGTGAGTCGCTGCCAGTGGTAACATCTTAGACCTCCTAGGATCAGATGGTCTGAACCTATCGAATCAGTTAACTTAGAGGAAGGTATCAGCGAACACAAGGCTGCATTGGAAACTACGAGTACGGGAACTGCAAGGGATGTTAAGCACTCCGTCTTCAGGCCACAGGTGGCCCATCGGGACCATCCGACCGCCGTTTCATCCTCAGCTGATGACGCGGATAGGAGGTGCGTGTGGTCAGCACACCGCTCTCCTGGTCGTAAATATGGTTTTCTGTGATCGGAGCCGCTACTGTTCGGTCGAGTGGCTCCTCAATTGGCATCACGAGGCTGAGTGCACCCCGAAAAGTGGCAACAGCGCATGACGGCCCGAATGGTCACCCATCCAAGTGCCAGCCACGACCGACAGCGCTTAACTTCGGTGATATGACGGGAACTGGTGTATCCAATGTGGCAGGGCCCTTGCCCAAAGGATGTTAAGGCAGATAGGAAAATATTTTCTTCTAGGTAGAGCGCGAGGATTCAAATTGTAGATTATCTGAGTAGTTAGCATGAAATATTCATTGCTGAGGACGAAGATGTAGAGCATAAATGAAAAGACACTCAAAATCACCATTCGACATCTCCTAGACATGTGTGTTCCGACTAATGCCTTAAGGGATGGGGAAAGTTCACCATGGTTTAGTTACCTAGATAGTAAACTGCTATGTAAACAAAGAGGACTTCATCACTGATCCAGACGAAGTCAGAGCCTAGCTGGCTAACAAAAGTTGACCGAGAAGCATTCAGTGACTATGGAAGCAAAATTTGGCAACCAATCCGACTAAAAATCCTATGAGGTTTTGATTTTACATAAAATCAGCAAGCGGTTCGAAATCATCTATTCAGTCATTCAGTATCCATACTGTCACCGAAACGGTAGATAATAGACAGAAGGCCGAAGTACTGAATTATATCTTCCGAAATTTTGTTATGGCGGAAGGTCGTAACAGGACTGCTGCTTCTAATCATCGGACGAACACCGAAATGGCAGATATTGAGATAACTGACTGCGGAATAGAATAGCATCTACAATCGCTTAGTAGTGGAAAGGCATCGGGCCCAAATAAAATGTCTATAAGATTCTACAAAGATTGTGCAAAAGAACTTGATCCCATTCTAGCAGCAGTTTAACTTAGTTTGCTGAAACAACGAAGGGTACCTAACGCGTGGGAAAAGGACACACGCACATAATTATAGGCCTCTATCGTTAACGTTAATCTGTTGGAAAGTTATGGAACGTGTTTTATGCTCAAGATTTATGATGTTTTTGGAGAACTAAAATCTCCTCTATAAAAATCAACATGGATTCCACAAAAAAAGGTCATGCCAAACTCAGCTTGTGCTGTTCCTAGCCGGCCGTTGTGACCGAGCGCTTCTAGACACTTCACTCCGGAACCGCGCTGCTGCTACGGTCGCAGGTTCGAATCCTGCCTCGGGCATGGATGTGTGTGATGTCCTTAGGTTAGTTAGGTTTAAGTACTTCTAGGTTCTAGGGGATTGATGACCTCATATTTTAAGTCCCATCGTGCTCAGAGCCATTTGAACCATTTTTGAACTGTTCCTACAACAAATACATAGCGCTGTAAACAAGGACACTCAGGTTGATGCCGTGTTCTTTGACTTCAGAATGGCTTTTGACACCACTTAATGAAAAATGTATGAGCTTAATGAATATCAGACCAGATTTGCGACTGTATTGAAGCCTTCCTTGTCGACACAATTCAACAAGGCTATCTCCACTGAATAAAATCGACAGATGAAAAAGGTAATTTCAGGGGTACCTCAGGTGAGTGTGAGAGGACCGTTACTGTTTAAAATGTATATAAATGATCTAGTAAAAAGCGATGGATGCTCTTAAAGACTGTTCTCAGATTATGCTGGTGTCTATAACAAGGTAGCAATGCCGTAGGACAGTATCGATTTGCAGAATGATCTGCAGAGGATTGATGAATGAAGCAGTCTCTGGCAGTTGACCATGAACGTAAATAAATGTAGCATATTGCGCATGAATGGGAAAAGAAAATCTCTCTACAACTACACTGTTGATGAGAAACTGCTGGAAGCAGTACCTACCATAAACTTCAAGGAGTAACTATGCAGAGCGACCTTAAACTGAATAACAGCATAATACAAATACTAGAAAAGCAGATGCCACAGTGAGATTCATAGGAAGAATGTTAAACATTAGATGAATAACAGGAGTAACCTTTTTATTTTATTAATAAACTATCCTAAAATTGTTTATTTTACGTTCTGTGCACTACTTGGGAATGCAGTTGACTTTATGTAGGAAAAACGTTATCTGATGGAAGTCATATTAATAATTTTCCTTTGGTTAGTTTGTAATCCGACAAGTGAGTACCTTGGCAGGGGTATTTTAGACCCCTTAGCGAACGCGCCATCCATGGGATAGTTCATTTTTCTTAGTCTGAATGGCACATGATCTTGCCAACATTACTTACGTTTGACATTTAGGCACATCCCCATTCTTTGTTGAAACGTCTCAGGTGCTAAAATTGCAATTGAGTATTCTTTTGGAAGGTGAGTATATTTATTTACGCCAAAATTGCTTTAGATGACCATATGTTTACTTCATCGACAGAGTAATTATGCAAAATACTCTTATTATTTTCCCATAATATGTCAGAAACAAAAGAAAATCAAATGAAGTTGGGACAAGTGATCAGAACTTTGAATGAGCAGTCCCTAAATGGCTTGAGAATGGAGCTCTTTTTGATGAGGAAAATCACAGTGAGTCAGACACTGATGGTCCTCAGGATAATCTTCTAGCTTTCTTTGTGAAGATGGCCTACAGGTAATATTTTTATTGGCTGTGATAGTACTCAGTGGAGTAAAACATCACCATCATGTAACAGAAATGGAGTATCAACATCATAAAAATTTCACCTTAACCACGAACAGGTTGTTGTTCTTGTGGTCTTCAGTCCTGAGACTAGTTTGATGCAGTTCTCCATGCTACTCTATCCTGTACAAGCTTCTTCATCTCCCAGTACCTACGGCAACCTACATCCTTCTGAATCTGCTTATTGTATTCACTTCTTGGTCTCCCTCTACAATTTTTACCCTCCACGCTGCCCTTCAATACTAAATTTTCGGAGGATGAACATGAATGAGCAACCACAGTCACATCTCAGCGGTATGTTACATCGTTGGCACATTCCTCGCACAAGAACTTGAAATGTTTCCTGCAAATGAGTATCGGTTTCAGCAAGATGATGCTACGTCTCATTGTACTCAAATCTGAATGACATCAGTCGGCATATTGTTCGGTAACCACATCATTTCAAGGAATGGAAACGTTTGGTGGCCTGCCCGATCTCCCGACATCCCGAAATGGGTGCAAGACTACACTGGACTTGCGTTGTGTTTTGGAAGGCGACAGCCAAATATAAGTTACCGGCCTGACAGCAATCACTTTAACTAGTAAGGCTTACACTTCAATACCTGCCCCATGTGTCTGCTAAACTGATTTCCTCCTCTGACTGTGTTTGTTGTTGACAGCCTGCGTTAGAGGTTATTATCTTTATTAGAATCCAAATGAACTTGAATGCTGAAATAATATTAATGAAATGGTGACCCTGTCATTATTTTAGCCAACTGCTGGTTGGCGAGTAGTATATCGACACGGGATTGATGTTTTATGAAAGTTATGGCACAAGTTTATTCATTATAAAATGGGACAAAACTATAGATGTTAAACGTGATGACAAAATAAGACATGAACATCTGGCAGCACAAATATGCAACAAACAGTTCACATTTTCCTAGGTCGGCAAAGGCTAAGGGTTTATCTGATCGAACTTTTTACTATGGCTCAGAATGTGGATAACGCAGTCTGAAATTATCTAACACTGTATAGAATTTGATAGACTTATTCTACACGGAAGTTATATTACGTTGTTGTTGTTGTTGTTGTTGTTGTGGTCTTTAGTCCAGAGACTGATTTGATGCAGCTCTCCATGCTACTCTATCCTGTGCAAGCTTCTTCATCTCCCAGTACCTACTGCAACCTACATCCTTCTGAATCTGTTTAGTGTATGCCTCTTGGTCTCCCTCTACGGTTTTTTCTCCTCGCTGCCCTCAAATACTGAATTGGTGATCCCTTGATGCCTCAGAATATGTCCTACCAACCGATCCCTTCTTCTAGTCAAGTTGTGCCACAAACTTCTCTTCTCCCCAATTCTGTTCAATACCTCCTCATTAGCTATGTGATCTACCCATCTAATCTTCAGCATTCTTCTGTAGCACCACATTTCAAAAGCTTCTATTCTCTTCTTGTCCAAACTATTTATCGTCCATGTTTCACTTGCATACATGGCTACACTCCATACAAATATTTTCAGAAATAACTTCCTGACACTTAAATCTATACTCGATGTTAACAAATTTCTCTTCTTCAGAAACGCTTTCCTTGCCATTGCCAGTCTACATTTTATATCCTCTCTACTTCGACCATCATTAGTTATTTTGCTAGCCAAGTAGCAAACCTCATTTACTACTTTGAGTGTCTCATTTCCTAATCTAATTCCCTCAGCATCACTCGAGTTAACTCGACTACATTCGATTATCTTCGTTCTGACAGAATTACAATGTCATCGACGAACCTCAAAGTTTTTATTTCTTCTCCATGTATTTTAATTCCTACTCCAAATTTTTCTTTTGTTTCCTTTACTGCTTGCTCAATATACAGATTGAATAACATCGGGGATAGGCTACAGCCCTGTCTCACTCCCTTCCCAACCACTGCTTCCCTTTTATGCCCCTCGACTCTTATAACTGCCATCTGATTTCTGTACAAATTGTAAATAGCTTTTCGCTCCCTGTATTTTACCCCCGCCACCTTCAGCATTTGAAAGAGAGTATTCCAGTCAACATTGTCAAAAGCTTTATCTAAGTCTACAAATGCTAGAAACGTAGGTTTCTCTTTCCTTAATCTATTTTGTAAGATTACTCGTAGGTTCAGTATTGCACGTACAGGTAGTGTAACTGTTACGCTAAGAACGCATGGGACAGTTTAATGTGGCACAAAAATGCTCCAGGAGATCATGTGTTTTAGTAGTTCAGTAGGTAGGCGCATTGCTGATATCAAGAAAAAATTACCAGAATATTATGCCTCAGGAAATGAATGCATTTTTGTACAGCATTCAGTATTACTTCTACAGCAAAGGTACGAAGTAAATTTCACACAAGTATTCCAGTTATTTGGGGAGTTATTGCAGCAACATCAAAAAAAGGAAATTCCTCAAGAAATAAAGACTTCAAAGAAAAGAGACGTTTCATGCTCATCACATGGCTTCTTATTCGGTCTCAGAAATTTTATAAGATAATTTATATTGTATTTCATGTAAGAAAATGAAGGTCACAATATCGTAATAAATACTTTATTATTCATTCTTTGTGATCAACCGTATAATAATTTGATAATATTCTTAGCAAACAGTTCTTTTATATGTTTTGAAGTAGGGGACTTATAGACTTCTGTCACACATTTTTGCGAGTCCAGCCACTCATGCATGCAATGGTTAAGAAAATGTAGCTCATCCACGAAGGAAGTGACTTACAAGGCGTTTGCTCGAACGAATCTTGAGCAGTGTTCATAGTCAGCGACCCTTACCACTTACAACTGATAGACGAGGTAGAGGAGATCCAGCGAAGAGCGGCACGGTTCGTTACGGTATCGTTTGGCCGGGGCGAGAGCGTTACAGAAATGCTCAACAAACTCATGTGGGTCGGCCAGTGTGGCCGAGCGGTTCTAGGCGCTACAGTCTGGAACCGCGCGACCGCTACGGTTGCAGGTTCGAATCCTGCCTCGGGCATGGATATGTGTGATGTCCTTAGGTTACTTAGGTTTACGTAGTTCTAAGTTCTAGGGGACTGATGACCTCAGATGTTAAGTCCCATAGTGCTCAGAGCCATTTGAACCATTTGAAACTCATGTGGCAGGGGCTACAAGGGAGACGTTGTGCACTGAAGAGAGATTTGCTACTGAAATTTCGAGATAGTATTTTCCGGGAAGAATCGGACAACATATTACTTCCTCCTATACACATTTCGCCGAATGAAAACATTCGAGAAATTTGAGCAGGTTTACCGAGCGTCAGTCTTCCCACGCACCATTCGCTAGTGGAAGAGGGTAGGGGGAATCAGTTAGTGGTATCGGAAGTACACTCCGTCGGCTTGCGGAGTATTTTGTAGATGACGCGGATATGGTGAACTGATGACGAGTGAGGTTTTAGGAAACTTTAATTTTAAAAAAGGAAGGCTGAAATTTAATATACCATTGAGGACGACATCACAGAGACGGAATACAGCATCAGATTAAGGGTGGCGAAGGAAATCAGATATGCCTTTGACAAAGCAACTAAGACTCCATTCGCTTTAGGTGATTTAAGACAATCACAGAAAACCTAAACTTTGTACACCAACAGCGATCAGAACTGTTGTACTTCCGAAAACGAGTTAAAGTATCTTACAATGCGCAACGTCACTTAGTACCTTGAATTACGCGAAGGTGATTTTTGAACTGTAGTTATACGTTTATCGGAAGTAAAAACAAAATGGTTCAAATGGCTCTGAGCACTATGGGACTTAACATCTATGGTCATCAGTCCCCTAGAACTTAGAACTACTTAAACCTAACTAACCTAAGGACAACACACAACACCCAGCCATCACGAGGCAGAGAAAATCCCTGACCCCGCCGGGAATCGAACCCGGGAACCCGGGCGCGGGAAGCGAGAACGCTACCGCACGACCACGAGATGCGGGCAAGTAAAAACAAATTCTATTGTTAATGAAAACATTCTGAACATTAGCATACGAGGGTTGGAACTTAAATAGTGACAAATATTTATTCACAACCGATACAAAATAGTTACATGTTTGCACCTGTTAGCCGGCCGGAGTGGCCGTGCGGTTCTAGGCGCGACAGTCTGGAACCGAGTGACCGCTACGGTCGTAGGTTCGAATCCTGTCTCGGGCATGGATGTGTGTGATGTACATAGGTTAGTTAGGTTTAATTAGTTCTAAGTTCTAGGTGACTGATGACCTCAGAAGTTAAGCCGCATAGTACTCAGAGCCATTTTGCACCTGTTACTGCCCTTCAAAGTAGTCAACAGCGTTGTGTAGAACCCGCTGCCAGCGATGTGGAAGGCGTAGTATACCGTTAGCAGAGCCTGTTCCGTTGATGGTGCGAATGGAGCGGTCTACGGCCCGTCGAATCTCTGGAACAGTTCTGAAGCGAATGCCACGATGTGGTTCCTTCATCTTCGGAATCAACTCAAAGTCACAAGGACTTATGACCGGGGAGTATGGTGGATGGTACAGTACTTCCCAGTCCCATCGACCGAACAGAGCAGCCACAGCTTGCGCTGTACGCGCCCGCGCATTGTCGTGCAAAGTGACGGGTGGGTTGCGCAGAAAATGTCGCCGCTTCTTTCGCAAAGCTGGTCGCAGGTGATTCTTCAAAAACGAACAGTAATACTCTGCATTGACGGTCTGCAGTGGAGGATCGTTATGCGTTAGGATACACGTGAATGACCATAGCTTTAGACCGCTCCATTCGCACCATCAACAGAACAGGTTCTCGTAACGGTATACTACGCCTTCCACATCGCTGGCAACGGGTTCTACACAACACTGGTGACTACTTTCAAGGACAGTAAGAGGTGCAAACATGTAACTGTTGTGTATCGGTTGTGAATAAATATTTGCCACTATTTAGCTTCCAACCCTTGTATATCCCACACTGTAGCAACAGTCTGCAATCAGGCCGTTTATGGATCATCATATTTCTGTCTATACTGTACGGGCCATCACAGTTCGGCGGAAATTTCGTGCGCTGGAATGGCATCAGTCATATCTGCTACTAACTACGAGGGTTTTCCAGAAAGTAATGCACGGCATTTTTTTTTCTTCAGCAGTTATTTATTGAACATAATGATAGTTACACACACGAAAGAATAGTGTTCTATCTACACACCCTTTTTTTTTCACTTAACCTCCATCTCGTTCTATGGCCTTCCTCCACAGCGAAACAAGGGCATGTATGCCCTGTCGGTACCAATCCTTGTCTGGTGATGGAGCCAGTGTTTCACTTTGTAAATCACTTCCTCATCGTCCTCAAAATATCACCCACGAATGGCATCCTTTAATAGTGCACACAAGTCGAAGCTCGCTGCAACATGTAAGGTATGACAGCCGTGGATGTCCACCCCGACCGCTGCAAATCGTGGAGCTCCGTCGAACCACCTTCTGATGACCTCATACTCCATGCCCAGCGATTAACTATACTTCTGTCGATAGGAGATGCTCCATAAACTTTGCACAAGTTTGTGAATATTCCCTACCGTTTATTTCTCTGCAGTGAGAAATTCATTAACGTACATCACCTACAGACGCCATTTACAAGCTGTCCTGCAGCTACGCTACCTGCCGAAAGTAACGGAACCTGGCGCACTCACTCAGGAGACTACACCCGTAACCTTTCACATTCGTACCACTGTTTTCGGCTGAGGAAAAAGATGCAGTGTATTACCTTCTGGGCAACCCTCGTGTAATGTCGACTGGGGGAAAGCGCGAAAGGGAATCAATTCAGCCAAGAAAACTGGAACCAAATATGCTTCATTCAGGAAGAAAAGAAAGAAATTTCTCCTTCAGCGTAGAGTAATTTATTGTGAAGGCACTCCCTGAGACAAAATGCCGCGATAATAGCACAACAAGGTCCTGAATCCGTTAGGTACACGGATGTGTCTTTGAAATGAAAACTAAAGCTTTTGGGCACTTTTGGTTCGTAACCGTAGGCTTAGTTACATATATAAATGATCTGGTAGATACCATCGTAATCACTTGTTGGTATTTGCTGACGAGTCCGTTGTAGGGGAAGGCGGGGCAAGACGGGGAGGTGGGGTAAGACGGAGAAGGGCTATAAGCTGCAGTTAGAGTGCTGCCATCTGTGGATAGCTACGTCAACGTCATCAATACACAGGTCCCAGTGTGTTGACATTGCTGAACCTTAGTTTCGCGGCGGCTTCTGTGAGCTTTGCAAGGTACGTACAATTATTATACTGATTTGCAATGTTTTACACCTTTCGAGGTCCTAAAACGTGTTTTTCGTGGACATTTGTCCAGACTGTATACATAGCACTGAATAGTACGTCTTATTAACAGTAAACTGCTGTGTCAGTAGTCAGTGTTCACTAAATAGTGTTCATGTAGGCGTAACATAACCTGACAGTATGGTAGCGGGCAAGACGGGGTGGGGCAAGATGGGGAGCTTCCCCGTCTTGCCCCTACTATTTGTCCAACCATTACGTTCTTATTGTCTCATGTGTTTACCTCGCTGCGGGTTTTGAACACGTACATTATACGTTGAATACAATTGTAAATAGAATGGTATTCGTTATTCCAACGTTTCCTAATTAATTACAAAGTATACCTTAGGCTATATAACACAAAACGTGCAAAGTCAGTACTCTTGCCATGCTTTAACGATTGACTATTGGAAATATGGTATTTACTATATAATGTAGGTTAGGACCAATCACTAGTGTGTTTACCTCAGAACAAGAGGCAGAACTTAAAGACTACTTAACACAGATGGAAGGACAGTATTTTGGCCTAACACTTCAAGAACTTTGTGAACTTGCTTTTCAACTAGCTAAACGAAACAACATCAAACATCCATTTAATACTGCAACCAAATCTTCTGGAAGAGATTGGGTAAATGGGTATTTTTTTGCACGAAATCCTACCTTAACAATACGAAAACCAGAGGCCACATCAATCGCACGAGCAATGGGGTTTAATCGAGTTGCTGTAGATCGGTTTTTCGATCTGTTAGAAAGTCAATTAGACACATTCAAGTTTACGGGAGACAGAATTTTCAATTGCGATGAGACTGATTTAACAGTCATTCCAAAAAGTCACACAAAGGTGGTTACTTTGAATGGGCGCAGACAGGTGGGAGCAGTTACTTCAGCTGAAAGAGGCCAGACTGTGACTGCACAAATCTGTGTTTCAGCGTCGGGGTGCTACGTACCACCTATGTTAATTTATCCTCGAAAACGAATGCAACAAGCATTTGAGACTGGCCTGCCCGCTGTTGCCTGGGCAGAAGTCCAGGAAACTGGTTGGATGACGAAAGAACTATTTTTGACTTGGTTTAAGAAGTTTATTGCATTTACTGCAGCGTCAAAGGAAAGACCAATACTTCTCTTACTGGACGGCCACAAAATGCACACGGAGAGTTTAGAACTGATAGTTGTGGCCCGCGAAAATTGGGTTGGCGTGCTGTGTTTGCCACCACACTGCTCACACCGTCTTCAACCTTTGGACGTGGCAATTATGAAACCTCTCAGTAAATTTTACGAAGATGAAGTAAGATCGTGGCTTCGCATCCGTCCTGGAAAAGTGGTTACGCTGCATCAGATCGCAAGTTTATTCGGCAAGGCCTTCATTAATTCAGCTACAATGTCGACAGCAGTGAACTGGTTTCGGAAAACAGGCATTTGGCCTGTAAACAGAAATGCGTTTCAAGAAAGTGATTACCTTCCTGTTATAACCAGGAATAACACAATAACCTCTTCAGTCTGGTTTATTAAATCAAAAATCACTTTTTAACAATTATGTTAGCCAAGCGTCTACCCAGGCTCACACTCAGAAGTAATGCAGAATTAAAGTTTGGTTATACCGATGTCCGAATGTGCATGGTGGGGTGCACGTCCCGTAATTATTCCCAAGTCCAGTGAAGTTCAGTCTCTCCAAGTGAAGTTGCAAGATTTCCGCCGAGCAGCCAGGTAACCTCGAGTGGTGCGGCGAGTCATCCACAAGCAGCTGGAACACGGCGTACTGCACTTCCCGATGAGAACTGTCGTTTGCGGCGGTGGCCGGGTTTATATAAGGCTTGCTAGTTAATGGAGCCATCGGCTGGGGTCGCTGTTTTCCAGGGAAAACCAATCGCAATGTTTCCTGGCGTAGCCCATTGCTGTGTGCTGACAAACGCGCGAGCGCGAAGGCGGCCAGCGATGGTAGCCGCGAGCCGCCCGGAGAAGTGCGGCCAGCGATGTATTTCTCGGCCACGTCAGGGAGCGTGCGTGTGAAGACGGCCAGCGATGGAAGCAGCGGGCCGCCCAGAGAAGTGCGGCCAGCGATGTATTTCTCGGCCACGTAAGGGAGCGTGCGTGTAAAGACGGCCAGCGATGGAAGCAGCGGGCCGCCCAGAGAAGTGCGGCCAGCGATGTATTTGGCGGCCGCGTACTGGAGCGCGTTGTTCGGTGTTTGTTAGAAGTGGTGTATACCACACTTCCCTGTTCAACTACAGACATACATCAACCTCACGCATCTGAAGTTACAGAAACGGAAGACCAAATACGAGAGATGTTGTCAAGGGGTAAAACACCTGAACTATTAACAACTGACGAGCAAGCCTCTGTTTCGTCTAACTTTCAGGTTACCAGCTCTGAAATGGTGTTAGCTATACCGAAGGTGGATGAAAAACCAAAAGCAAACCATCCAACAGGTGTGGAAAACCCGTCGTTTTAACCGAAATTCCTTACAGGAGTGAACTATATGAAGAAATTAAACGAAAAGGAGTCCCAAAGGTGCTGCATGTAAAAGAAAACACTTCTCAAAGACGTTTAATAAACCTGGGATACCACCAAAAGGACATAATGACAACGAAAAAGTGACGAACATTACTGATGCCTTAACCACCCCTTTATGCTCAAGGGATAATAAACTGAGGTTAAATGACAACGAGGAAGAGAGTGAAGAATGTGTATACTGCAATGACTTCTCTGAAGGAGGCTGGATACGCTGGGCCCACGACACTTCTGCAGGGATAGAAAGTGATGATGACGAGGCTGTCCACACTTGCGTACTATGTGAAAGTAAGAGGCCTAAATAAAACGTAATACCTGATTCTACAATTCTCAGAACAATGTTTCGAAACCTTATCGTCACTTGATTTCGTTATTCCAGTTCTTATTTAAGCTTTAGAGATGAATTCATGCTAGTTCCCCATCTTACCCCGCATATGGGGCAAGACGGGGAATTGGTAGTTTATGTTTAAAATCGAGATATTTCTAACTAAATGTAACAAGTTTGCAGGTTTCTTTGCATGCTATTGTAATGCAATGGTTAAGTAAACAAACGATAATCAAACCTACTTGAATTAAAACTTCCTGGCAGATTAAAACTGTGTGCCCGACCGAGACTCGAACTCGGGACCTTTGCCTTTCGCGGACAAGTGCTCTACCATCTGAGCTACCGAAGCACGACTCACGCCCGGTCCTCACAGCTTTACTTCTGCCAGTATCTCGTCTCCTACCTTCCAAACTTTCCAGAAGCTCTCCTGCGAAACTTGCAGAACTAGCACTCCTGAAAGAAAGGATACTGCGGAGACATGGCTTAGCCACAGCCTGGGGGATGTTTCCAGAATGAGATTTTCACTCTGCAGCGGAGTGTGCCCTGATATGAAACTTCCTGGCAGATTAAAACTGTGTGCCCGACCGAGACTCGAACTCGGGACCTTTGCCTTTCGCGGGCAAGTGCACTACCATCTGAGCTACCGAAGCACGACTCACGACCGGTCCTCACAGCTTTACTTCTGCCAGTGTCTCGTCTCCTTCCTTCCAAACTTTACAGAAGCAGGAGAGCTGTGGCTAAGCCATGTCTCCGCAGTATCCTTTCTTTCAGGAGTGCTAGTTCTGCAAGGTTCGCAGGAGAGCTTCTGTAAAGTTTGGAAGGTAGGAGACGAGATACTGGCAGAAGTAAAGCTGTGAGGACCGGGCGTGAGTCGTGCTTCGGTAGCTCAGATGGTAGAGCACTTTCCCGCGAAAGGCAAAGGTCCCGAGTTCGAGTCTCGGTCGGGCACACAGTTTTAATATGCCAGGAAGTTTCATATCAGCGCACACTCCGCTGCAGAGTGAAAATCTCATTCTTTGAACCTATTTGAATTAGTTTATTTTCGTCCCTTTTGTAAGGGTTTAAAGTTAGCTTCCCCGTCTTCCCCTATATAGGAAAGTCACAACGCCTAAAGTTGTAGCTAAATGGATGAAGACGTGCATAAGTTAGAAACTTGCTGTCTGGGCTTACTGGTAGTTGTGAGCTCCAACGGCAGGCGCGCAATGGGGCTCCTTAGGGAAATGGCAGCAAGAGAGGGGAAGAAAACCGATGTGCACTCCGTGTGCATACCGGGGGGAGTCATTCCAGATGTGGAAAGGGTCCTTCTGGATGCCATGAAGGGTACAAGGTGCACCCATCTGCAGGTGGTCGCTCATGTCGGCACCAATGATGTGTGTCGCTATGGATTGGAGGAAATCCTCTCTGGCTTCCGGTTGCTACCTGATTTGGTGAAGACTGTCAGTCTCGCTAGCGGGATGAAAGCGGAGCTCACCATCTGCAAGATCGTCGACAGGACTGACTGCGGAACTTTGGTACATAGCCGAGTGGAGGGTCTGAATCAGAGGCTGAGACGGTTCTGCGACCAAGTGGGCTGCAGATTCCTCGACTTGCGCCATAGGGTGGTGGGGTTTCGGGTTCCGCTGGATAGGACAGGAGTCCACTACACACAGCAGGCGGCTACACGGGTAGCAGGGTTTGTGTGGCGTGGAATGGACGGTTTGTCAGGTTAGATGGCCTCGGGCAAATACAGAAAGGGCAACAGCCTCAAAGTGTGCGTGGCAAAGTCAGGACATGCGGGGACCAAGCAGCAATCGGTATTGTAATTGTAAACTGTCGAAGGTGCGTTTGTAAAGTACCGGAACTTCGAGCGCTGATGCAAAGCACCGAAGCTGAAATTATTATAGGTACGAAAAAAAATGGTTCAAATGGCTCTGAGCACTATGGGACTCAACTGCTGAGGTCATAAGTCCCCTAGAACTTAGAACTACTTGAACCTAACTAACCTAAGGACAGCACACAACACCCAGCCATCACGAGGCAGAGAAAATCCCTAACCCCGCCGGGAATCGAACCCGGGAACCCGGGCGTGGGAAGTGAGAACGCTACCGCACGACCACGAGATGCGGGCTATTATAGGTACGGAAAGCTGGCTGAAGCCAGAGATAAACTCTGCCGAAATTTTTACAAAGGCACAGACGGTGTTTAGAAAGGATAGATTGATGCAACCGGTGGTGGCGTGTTTGTCCTGTTAGTAGTAGTTTATCCTGTAGTGAAAGGAAAGTGAATGGTCCCTGTGAATTATTATGGGTGGAGGTTATACTCAACAACCGAGCTCCTTTTACTGACCTCCCGACTCAGCAGCTTTAGTGGCGGAACAACTGAGAGAAAATCTGGAATACATTTCACATAAATTTCCTCAGCATGTCATAGTCTTAGGTGGAGATTTCAATTTACCAGATATAGATTGGGAGACTCAGATGTTTGGGACGGGTGGTAGGGACAGAGCATCGAGTGATATTATACTGAGTGCACTATCCGAAAATTACCTCGAGCAATTAAACAGAGCCGGCCTGGGTGTCCGAGCGGCTCTAGGCGCTACAGTCTGGAACCGCGCGACCGCTACGGTCGCAGGTTCGAATCCTGCCTCAGGTATGGATGTGTGTGATGTCCTTAGGTTAGTTAGGTTTAAGTAGTTCTAAGTTCTAGGGGACTGATGACCTCAGAAGTTAAGTCCCATAGTGCACAGAGCCATTTGAACCATTTGAATTAAACAGAGAAACGACTTGTGGAGATAACATCTTGGACCTACTGATAACAAACAGACCCGAACTTTTCGACTCTGTAAGCGCATAACAGTGAGTCAGTGATCATAAGGGCGTTGCAGCATCCCTGAATGTGGAATAAATAGGAATATAAAAAAAGGGAGGTAGGTTTATCTGTTCAGCAAGAGTAATAGGAGGCAGATATCAGACTACCTAACAGATCAAAATGAAAATTTCTGTTCTGACACTGACAATGTTGAGTGTTTACGGAAAAAAGTTGAAGCCTATCGTAAAACGTGTTTTAGACAGGTATGTGCTGAGTAAAACTGTGAGGGAAGGGAAAAAACCACCGTGGTTCATCAACAAAGTTAGGGAACTACTGCGAAAGCAAAGAGAGCTTCACTGCAAATTTAAACGTAGCCAAAAGCTCTCAAACAGAAGCTAAACGATGTCAAAGTTAGCGTAAGGAGGGCTATGCGTGAAGCGTTCAGTGAATTCGAAAGTAAAATTCTATGTACCGACTTGACAGAAAATCCTAGGAAGTTCTGGTCTTATGTTAAATCAGTAAGTGACTCTAAACAGCATATCCAGGCACTCCGGGATGATGGCATTGAAACAGAGGATGACACGCGTAAAGCTGAAATACTAAACACCTTTTTCCAAAACTGTTTCACAGAGGAAGACCGCGCTCCAGTTCCTTCTCTAAATCCTCGCACAAACGAAAAAATGGCTGACATCGAAATAAGTGTCCAAGGAATAGAAAATCAACTGGAATCACTCAACAGAGGAAAGTCCACTGGACCTGACGGGATACCAATTCGTTTCTACACAGAGTACGTGAAAGAACTTGTCCCCCTTCTAACAGCCATGTACCGCAAGTCTCTAGAGGAACGGAAGGTTCCAAATGATTGGAAAAGAGCACAGGTAGTTCCAGTTTTCAACAAGGGTCGTCGATCAGATGCGCAAAACTATAGACCTACATCTCTGACATCGATCTGTTGTATATTTTTAGAACATGTTTTTTGCTCGCGTAATATGTCATTACTGGAAATCCAGAATCTACTTTGTAGGAATCAACATGGATTCCGGAAACAGCGATCGTGTGAGACCCAACTCGCTTTATTTGTTCATCAGACCCAGAAAATGTTAGATACAGGCTACCAGGAAGATACCATTTTCCTTGACTTCCGAAAGGCGTTCGATACAGTTCCGGAATGTCGCCTGATAAACAAAGTAGGAGCCTACGGAATATCAGACCAGCTGTGTGGCTGGATTGAAGAGTTTTTTAGCAAACAGAAAACAGCATGTTGTTCTCAATGGAGAGACGTCTACAGACGTTAAAGTAGCCTCTGGCGTACCACAGAGGAGTGTTATTGGACCATTGCTTTTCACAATATATATAAATGACCTAGTAGATAGTGTCGGAAGTTCCATACGGCTTTTCGCAGATGATGCTGTAGTATACAGAGAAGTCGCAGCATTAGAAAATTGCAGCGAAATGCAGGAAGATCTGCAGCGGATAGGCACTTGGTGCAGGGAGTGGCAACTGAACCTTAACATAGACAAATGTAATGTATTGCGAATACATAGAAAGAAGGATGCTTTATTGTATGGCTATATGATAGCGGAACAAACACTGGTAGCAGTTACTTCTGTAAAATATCTGGGAGTATGCGTGCGGAACGATTTGAAGTGGAATGATAATATAAAATTAATTGTTGGTAAGGCGGGTACCAGGTTGAGATTCATTGGTTCAAAATGGTTCAAATGGCTCTGAGCACTATGGGACCCAACTACTGAGGTCATTAGTCCCCTAGAACTTAGAACTAGTTAAACCTAACTAACCTAAGGACATCACAAACATCCATGCCCGATGCAGGATTCGAACCTGCGGCCGTAGCGGTCTTGCGGTTCCAGACTGCAGCGCCTTTAACCGCACGGCCACTTCGGCCGGCGAGATTCATTGGGAGACTGCTTAGAAAATGTAGTCCATCAACAAAGGAGGTGGCTTACAAAACACTCGTTCGACCTATACTTGAGTATTGCTCATCAGTGTGCGATCAGTACCAGGTCGGGTTGACAGAGGAGATAGAGAAGATCTAAAGAAGAGCGGTGCGTTTGTCACAGGGTTATTTGGTAAGCGTGATAGCGTTACGGAGATGTTTAGCGAACTCAAGTGGCAGACTCTGCAAGAGAGGCGCTCTGCATCGCGGTGTAGCTTGCTCGCCAGGTTTTGAGAGGGTGCGTTTCTGGATGAGGTATCGAATATATTGCTTCCTCCTACTTATACCTCCCGAGGAGATCACGAATGTAAAATTAGAGAGATTCGAGCGCGCATGGAGGCTTTTCGGCAGTCGTTTTTCCCGCGAACCATACGCGACTGGAACTGGAAAGGGAGGTAATGACAGTGGCACGTAAAGTGCCCTCCGCCACACACCGTTGGGTGGCTTGAGGAGTACAAATTTATATGTAGGTGTAGATGAACGACCACATTAATAAATGTAGCATATTGTTCACGAATAGGTGGTAAGACCAACTGCGCGATAATTTTTTGAATATAAATTACTCCAAACAGCTATAACCGTAATATACCTGGGACTACATTAAATGCAACGACCACATAAAAATTGTCGGAGAAAAAGCGGATGGAATACCAGTACTTATGGGAAGAGTTCTAAGGAAATGCAATGGAGTTACAACAAAGATAGCTTGCAAAACACTCGTTCCGCTGCTTCCTGGGGACTGCACGTTTGTATGCAGCAAACCCTTACCTGATAGGCTTAATAGAGAACACAAAAAAATCCATAGAAGAGTGACGTGTTTTGTCGCGGGTTCCTTGAGTAAACGTGGAAGTGTCGCGGAAGATGCTTATGAAACTCGAACGGCAGACGCTACAAGAGAGACGATGTACATCATGGAACAGTTCACAATTCGTAGAAGAGTTACGCGACGTATTTATTCCTCCCAAATTCATCTCTAGAAATAACTTTTATGGGTAACTCGGAAAAGTTCAGACTGATACAGGAAGCTTTCTGACAGTCCTTGGTCACGTGCACAGTCCCCATTTCGCTTAATAAATGGCGTAAATCGTATTGGTGCCGGAAGTACACCTCATCTCAAAGCGAAAAGTGCACGGCTAATACAGGCAGCTGCGCAGATCACAGCCGCTGCCTGCCCAGGTGTATCTGGCGCTGAATGGGCACGAATATCAACCCTTTGTGCTTCTGACGATTCATTTATGAGTGAAAACTATCACCAATGCAGAATCATAATCCGTCAAGTTCGTCCTTGATCTATGATGTGAGACGGAACCTAGGAAAACCGATGGTACAAAACAGTGATTTCATTATTCCCTCAATAAAAATCTATAACGTATAATTTAAAATTATATCAAAAGATAGTGGATAAATTCACGGACTCCCTCCTGGGATCTGAACAGATCGGTATAGCCCGTACAGCGGAAATATATGCTTCGGGAACTGAAATGAGAATCCTTGGAAGAAAGACGAAAGCCTTCTGTAGAGAATCTCAATTCTAAAAAGTCTGTGATCCTTTGAGACTATTGTGCTGCGACCATATTATATATCGCGTAGGGATCATGAGAATAAAGTAAGAGAGGGAGACAAAGACTGGCGACAGGAAGGGCATCCGGCCACCCCTTCAAAGTTAACCATGCCAAATCAGTATTTATAAAGCAGACCCCGCCAGTCGGGATAAATGCTTGGAAAGACAGAGAGAGAGAGAGAGAGACAGAGAGAGAGACATAAGGACACTCAGTTTTGTCTCCCCAAATACGTGAATATATCAGAACAAGACATCAATATTGTTGGTAGGAGGTACCTTCAGCTTTGAACTGTACAGTGGCTTGCAGAGTGTAAATGTAGATTTGTATGTGGAACAAAATACACTACTGGCCATTAAAATTGCTACACCGAGAATAAATGCAGATGATACACAGGTATACATTGGACAAATATATTATACTAGAATTGACATGTGATTACATTTTCACGCAATTTGGGTGCATAGATCCTGAGAAATCAGTACCCATAACAACCACCTCTGGCCGTAATAACGGCCTCGATACGCCTTGGCATTGAGTCAAACAGAGCTTGGATGGCGTATACAGGTACAGCTGCCCACGCAGCTTCAACACGATACCACAGTTCATCAGGAGTCTTGACTGGCGTATTGTGACGAGCCAGTTGCTCGGCCACCATTGACCAGACGTTTTCAATTGGTCAGAGATCTGGAGAATGTGCTGGCCAGGGCAGCAGTCGAACTTTTTCTGTATCCAGAAATTCCCGTACAGTATCTGCAACATGCGGTCGTGCATTATCCTGCTGAAATGTAGGGTTTAGCAGGAATCGAATGAAGGGTAGAGCCACGGGTCGTAACACATCTGAAATACAACGTCAACTGTTGAACGTGCCGTCAATGCGAACAAGAGGTGACCGAGACGTGTAACCAAAGACACCCCATACCATTAAGCCGCGTGATACGCCAGTATGGCGATGACGAATACACGCTTCCAATGTGCGTTCACCGCGATGTCGCCAAACACGGATGCGGCCATCATGATGCTGTGAACAGAACCTGGATTCATCCGATAAAATGACGTTTTGCAATTCGTGCACCCAGGTTCGTCGTTGAGTACACCATCGCAGGTGCTCCTGTCTGTGATGCAGCGTCAAGGGTAACGGCAGCCACGTGTAACCAAAGACACCCCATACCATTACGCCGCGTGATACGCCAGTATGGCGATGACGAATACACGCTTCCAATGTGCGTTCACCGCGATGTCGCCAAACACGGATGCGACCATCATGATGCTGTAAACAGAACCTGGATTCATCCGATAAAATGACGTTTTGCAATTCGTGCACCCAGGTTCGTCGTTGAGTACACCATCGCAGGTGCTCCTGTCTGTGATGCAGCGTCAATGGTAACGGCAGCCACGGTCTCAGAGCTGATAGTCCATGCTGCTGCAAACATCGTCGAACTGTTCGTGCAGACGGTTGTTGTTTTGCAAACGTCCCCATCTGTTGACTTAGGGATCGAGACGTGGCCGCACGATCCGTTACAGCCATGCGGATAAGATGCCTGTAATCCTGACTGCTAGTGATACGAGGAAACTCTCCTCATTTCAGCACATCTGAGGTGTCGCCACCGGCGCCAACCTTGTGTGAATGCTGTGAAAAGCTAATCATTTGCATCTTCTTCCTGTCGGTTAAATTTCGCGTCTGTAGCACGTCATCTTCGTGGTGTAGCAATTTTAATGGCCAGTAGTGTATGAACCTAGTTACAGATCTCGTAAGACGTTAAGTATACGCACATGCACTCTGATTATTGGATGCTTCATTATCAAATTGTTAAGTGTAGCCTGTGTCAGAAAAAAGGACTGTTTTGAAAGTGAAATTTTGTTATTGGTAACACAGAACGTTAGAAATGTGTTTCAGGTTGGTTCGCCATTTCCTGATATGGAGCGCTCAACGGACCTCAACGTGCTGTGGCTGCGAAGGCCTTTTACAAAAACATGAAAGTGCTGCTGCTGCTAGACGGGAATACCGTCGTCATTTTAACCTTAGACGCAATGATCCAATCCCATTAGTACGTGTAATCAGGTTATGGGTGAAAACTTTGAAGCTGCAGGAAGTGAACTTAAGCTGAAGTAGCCAAGAAGGCCCAGAAGTTGTCTCTCACAGGAACGAATAGAGGAGGTGCAAAATGTTGTAAGGCGCGATCTAAAGAGCTCTGTGAGACTAACTGCAGCAGTATGGGAATGTCGAATTGTAGTGCGCGGAGTTTTGCGGAAAAATTTAAAGTTGTAGCCGTACAAGATAGAGGTCTTGCAATAGTTAAATGAAAGTAATTACTAGAAGCGTATGACCCTGTCTGTTGAAACTTTGACTAAAATTAGGGACGATAAAGGCGTTTCAAATTTGCTATGAATGAGTGATGAAGGATATTTGCGTCTCAGTGGTTGCTTCAAGATACAAAATTGCCTTTACTGCTGCGGGGATAATCCTCACGAACTCCATCTGTTATATACTCTGATCAACACGTTGCTTTATTAGGTGAAGCCAGGCCACCAGTTAATTTTACAACAGAAAACCTTCTTTAGAAAATAAAAAGACTTTTCTCCTGCCGAAAAATTTAGTATCAAAACACGAATATACAGCCTTAATAAAACTGACTTTTAGAACTGAACTGGTTTTACGTTCCTTGGTAGTGCTCTCTCGATGCTCTCCAACGGATGCCGTGGAGTGAGACGGGCGCTGCTTCCGGGTCGAAGACTGGCGTATTGAAGACGGGCACCTGGTCGATCCGGCTGCGACGATGTTTCCTCCTGGCGGCGGTCCGCGGCGGGTCCAAAGACGCCTGTTTCATTTCCTGCCGGCTATTTAACCCGGCGGCTCTAGTCTTCCTCCGCGGATTCTGTCGTGAGGATTGGCGGCCGTTGGCGCTACCCGAATGGCGGATGGTGATGTCACCGTATTACCCTCCGCGTCGGAAAAAGGGATCGCGCGCGTGCGTATTCCGCGGCTGCTTTCACGTTTGGCGGGAATAGAGAGCCTGTATAGGGAGAGAGTGGCCAGCCGGACGATACGGCTGCCATTTTTCTGCCAAACTGCGGGCGGGACTTTTGAATGGCCAGTAGTGGAGTAGTGGAGTACACACTCACCGAATCAAAAGCACAAGACAATATGGCGAAATCATTCGTTAAATGCCTTTATTTATAAGAATAATGTGTTATAACAATTTTCACACAGCCAATTTACAGGTCTGTTTTCAAATTTACCTACGTATATTGCAAGTTGTTTTATATGTAGTAAAAAGCAAAAATGACTTACTTCGCATAGATAAGAGTACTTGGTTGGTTTCCACGAGGCTCCTGTTTGATTTATGTCAGCCCTGTTGACTGCGACTGCCCACTGCTTTCGTCTTTCTTCATTGCGTGGAAATGCTAACATGCGAAATCCACCTTCGCCTCTATAGGAACAACCAAATGCTGCACAACCTGGCATCGTTTACGAACGTCTGCAGAACGAATTACAGATGTCAAAAACAATACTGTACAATTACTAACGTATTTACTTCAAACATGTAGGCCTACCGACTTCATCACAAAACGCTTCATTATTTCAATTCGTATTTAAGATCGCAAACGCTAATTACGTACTAAAAACGATATACAACTAAATCGAACATGCATGCACAACGCATAACAAGTCTCTGAATAATTCAAATACCTTTTAATCGTTTCCAAAAGTGCGAGAGACGTTTGGCACAATTTTTCTGTCAAAGCTAATCAACCAATCACGGGCAACTTTACCTATGGCCACTCTCTCTGTATACAGGCTCTCTAGGCGGGAAACGCCTCTAGTGCTGGCTAGCGGAACGCGCCGGAACTACGTTGAAGGTGCAGCTTATTCTGCAGCGGTAGCCGCCCGTTGTATTTGCGTGGCTGTGCGCGCCACGGCACCATCAACGCACCTTAAATAGCCAGAAGTAATAGTGCTGTCTCTTCAGTGAGCTTATTCGGTCCTATCTTTTTGGAGGATGAACATGAATGAGCAACCACAGTCACATCTCAGCGGTATGTTACATCGTTGGCACATTCCTCGCACAAGAACTTGAAATGTTTCCTGCAAATGAGTATCGGTTTCAGCAAGATGATGCTACGTCTCATTGTACTCAAATCTGAATGACATCAGTCGGCATACTGTTCGGTAACCACATCATTTCAAGGAATGGAGACGTCTGGTGGCCTCCTTGATCTCCCGACAGCCTGAAATGTGATTACTTTGCAAGACTACACTGGACTTGCGTTGTGTTTTGGAAGGCGACAGCCAAATATGAGTTACCGTCTTGACAGCAATCACTTTAACTAGTAAGGCTTACACTTGAATACCTGCCCCATGTGTCTGCTAAACTGATTTCCACAATTGACTGTGTTTGTTGTTGACAGCCTGCGTTAAAGGTTATTATCTTTATTAGAATCCAAATGAACTTGAATGCTGAAATAATATTAATGAAATGGTGACCCTATCATTATTTTAGCCAACTGCTGGTGGGCGAATAGTATATCGACACGGGATTGATGTTTTATTAAAGTTATGGCACAAGTTTATTCATTATAAAATGGGACAAAACTATAAATGTTAAGTGTGATGACAAAATAAGACATGAACATCTGGCAGCACAAATATGCAACAAACAGTTCACATTTTCCTAGGTCGGCAAAGGCTAAGGTTTATGTGATCGAACTATTTACTGTGGCTCAGAATGTGGATAACGCAGTCTGAAATTATTTAACACTGAGTAGACTTTGATAGACTTATTCTACACAGAAGTTATATTACGCTGTTGTTGTTGTTGTTGTTGTTGTGGTCTTCAGTCCAGAGACTGGTTTGATGCAGCTCTCCATGCTACTCTATCCTGTACAAGCTTCTTCATCTCCCAGTACCTACTGCAGCCTACATCCTTCTGAATCTGTTTAGTGTATTCATCTCTTGGTCTCCCTCTACGGTTTTTTTCTCCTCGCTGCCCTCAAATACTAAATTGGTGATCCCTTGATGCCTCAGAATATGTCCTACCAACCGATCCCTTCTTCTTGTCACTTTGTGCCACAAACTCCTTTTCTCCCCAATTCTATTCAATACCTCCTCATTAGTACGTGATCTACCCATCTAATCTTCAACATTCTTCTGTAGCACTACATTTCAAAAGCTTCTATTCTCTTTTTGTCTAAACTATTTGTCGTCCACGTTTCACTTCCATACATGGCTACACTCCATACAAATACTTTCAGAAAAAACATCCTGACGCTTAAATCTATAACCGATGTTAACAAATTTCACTCCTTCAGAAACGCTTTCCTTGTCATTGTCAGTCTACATTTTATATCCTCTCTACTTCGACCATCATCAGATATTTTGCTCCCCAAATAGCAAAACTCATTTACTACCTTAAGCGTCTCATTTCCTAATCTAACACCCTGTACATCACCCGATTTAATTCGACTACCTTCCATTATCCTTGTTTTGCTTTTGTTGATGTTCAACTTATATCTCCCTTTCAAGACACTGTCCATTCCGTTCAGCTGCTCTTCCAGGTCCTTTGCTATCTCTGACAGAATTACAATGTTATCGGTGAACCTAAAAGTTTTTATTTCTTCCCCATGGAATTTAATTCCTACTCCGAATTTTTCTTTTGTTTCATTTATTGCTTGCTCAGTATACAGATTGAATAACATCGGGGATAGGATACAACCCGGTCTCACTCCCATCCCAACCACTGCTTCCCTTTCATGCTCCTCAACTGTTATAACTGCTATCCGGTTTGTGTACAAATTGTAAAAAGCCTTTCGCTCCCTGTATTTTACCCCTGCCACCTTCAATTGCGCAGCTGAAAACAAGTGACGAGACTGGGGTCCTGTTTGCGGCGATCTCTTAGACAGATCGCAATTGCTCCCTAATGGACCCCTGAAATGTTGGCAATTTCCAGCGCGTGAAGCTCTCACTCGCTGGTCATACCGTGGACCAATTTGACCCACTTATACCGCAGTGCGCACAAGGAGATCAAACGTCAAGGTGACAGAACTGTCAAGAATAAGATTGCTCTCAGCACAGCGAGTTGTCCGAGATGACTGAGGTCCAAACTGTCAGTACAGGTAAGTCCCCATCACAGTCTCCACAGTCTCGACCAGTGCTTAGTGCGAGGTCACGCTCAGTACAAGTGTCCCAAGTGCAACCCATTCATAGCAAAAGTAAGACCAGACCCACTCCAGACTGCAGTCTGTATCGGAAGACCCACTCCAGGCCAGAGTATGAATTGGAAGACCAAGTTTCTCCTTTCCTCACCTTCCAAAAAAGTTCAGTAAACTTTACAAAAGCACTCCCACAACCGCCCCCACAAGCGTTACGTGCCAGTCACAAGAATCCACGAGCTCCATGTCTCCTATCTAACTCGTCTGCTCTGCTCATTCACCAGTCCTAATCAAAACTAACAATATTCTTCGCTTTTCAGGAGAAGCAACCAATCTCCGACTAGCAGATTCCCGTGGAGAGTGGAGGAGACGATGTGCTCTCAACTTGTTTTTTTTTTTTCTTTTTTTTTTCCACGGCCGCCTTAAACGGTTCAAATGGCTCTGAGCACTATGGGACTTAACGTCCGAGGCCATTAGTCCCCTAGAACTACTTAAACCCAACTAACCTAAGGACATCACACACCTCCATGCCCGAGGCAGGATTCGAACCTGCGACCGTCGCGGCCGCGCGGTTCCAGACTGTAGCGCCTAGAAACGCTCGGCCACCCCGGCCGGCATGGCCGCCTTAGACAGCGTGTTTTGAGTTTCTGTGTAGAACTAAAGTGAACAACACATTTACCATACAGATCAATATCTGGACGGCCTGAACGTCACGGATGTCCAACCACAGGACCCGGCTAACTAAGAGAAGTGCTTTTGTGTCCCCATATAGATTATTTCAGAGCCACAATAAGTGATGCGTTCCTTCTAAAATTGCTTTGAAGGCCTGTGACTTCCCAAAAATGTCTGCAGGCTGAGGGATTACACCACCTGATTGCTCCCTCGCTAGTGTCTGGTCCACGGTGAATATGAAAAGTCGCAAATTTTTATGGCCACCATCCCTCTTCACAAATGGCGTTTGTGACACTGTCGTAACGCATTGGCCTGGCAACGTGTATTTCCCTAGCGCCCTTACCCCTGCTGTGCCAAGAGGCGCCTAGCAGTTAGGCATAGGTAGGCACGTTTTCCGGCTCTATGACCGAACGCATCGTCTGCACATCGGTGCGAAAAGTTCTTGGGCCCGACATTCTGTGCCCAGTAAGTGCTTCGAGTCGTTCCTTGCCCTAACATGTCCAAGTGGCTTTCAAGCCCCAAACGTCCATTAGTAGATATACTGCTGAATGGCCTAACTATCTGCTTGTTTTCAACTCCAGAAAATACTGGAGGATGAGGAGGAGATTAGTGTTTAACGTCCCGTCGACAACGAGGTCATTAGAGACGGAGCGCAAGCTCGGGTGAGGAAAGGATGGCGAAGGAAATCGGCCGTGCCCTTTCACAGGAACCATCCCGGCATTTGCCTGAAGCGATTTAGGGAAATCACGGAAAACCTAAATCAGGATGGCCGGAGACGGGATTGAACCGTCGTCCTCCCGAATGCGTCCAGAAAATACTATTCGAAGGATAGCCACCATTAAGATCCTGCATGCATTAACAAGTTACAGGGGTTGCCCAGAAAGTAATGCACCGCATATTTTCCTCAACAATTCTTTATTGAACCTAATTTGAATTACACACACGAAAGAATGGTGTTTTATCTACACATCCTATTTTTCCACGTAGTCTCCATCCCGTCGCATGGCCCTCCTCCAGCGCGAAACAAGGGCGTGTATACCCTGTCGGTACCAATCCTTGTCCTGACGGCGGAGGCAGTGCTTCACTGTGTGAATTACCTCCTCATCGTCTTCAAAGTGTCTTCCACGAATGGCATCGTTTAATGGCCCATACAAGTAGAAATGCGATGGGGCTAGGTCAGGGCTGTAGGGTGTATGGGGTAACCCTGTCCTACCCTGTTTCGCGATGTGTTCAAGCAGTCCTCAGACTTGTGTGGGGCAGTATGTTTTCGTGTTGCAGCAAAACACCTCCTGGGTTGTTGTGGTGCCAAAGTCGCCGGAAGTGCGTCTTGAGTGTTGCTAATGTGTTGACATATGTTTCTGAATTATGGTACCACCTCATGGCATAACATCAATGAGAATCACACCTTCACAGTCCCACAACACGGAGACCTTGACCTTACTGGCAGAAGTAGTTGCTTTGAATTTTTTCTTCTATGGCGAGGGGAATGGGGCCATTCCATTGACTGTCGTTTTATTTCGGGCTCAAAATGGTGAACCCAGGTTTCATCACGTGTCACAATCCGGGACAAGAAGGCCTCCCCTTCATCTTCAAAATGTTGCAAAAAATCAAGACAAAAGTGTTTTCTGTGCGATTTTTGATCCACCGTTAAACACCGCGGGGCCCTTCTTGAATATCCAAGAATGAAGATAATTGCATCCACACTTCCTCTGATGATTGACAGATGCAGCGCCAACCGCTGTGTCGTAAAGCGTCTGTCCTCGCGAATGACAACATCTGCTCGCTGCAACCTGTCAGGTATGGCAGCCACTGATGGTCTCCCCCACCGCAGCAAATCGTGGAGCTCCGCCGAACCGCCTTCTGATGGCCTCACCCTCCGTACCCAGTGACTAACTGTTCTTCTGTCGACAGCATATGCTCCACAAACTTTGCAAAAGCGCTTGTGAATATTTCCCACAGTTTATTACTCTGCAGTGCGAAATTAAAGGTTTCGGCGGAGGTTCGAGTCCTCCCTCAGGCATGGATGTGTGTGTGTGTTTGTCCTTAGGATAATTTAGATTAAGTAGTGTGTAAGCTTAGGTACTGATGACCTTAGCAGTTAAGTCCCATAATATTTCACAGACATTTTTGAGAAATTCAATGACGGCACGTTGCTTGCAACTTACATCACCTACAGACGCCATTTTGAAACTGTCCTGCAGCCACGCTATCTGTCGGAAGTGACGGAAACTTGGCGCACTCGTTCAGGAGGCTTCAAATAATATATACGTAACGTTTCGCATTCGTAGCATTGTTTTCGGCTGAGAAACAAAATGCGGTGCATTACTTTCTGGGCAACCCTCGTACATGTTGCTCATGCTGACAACTTCCTGTCGTCTCACAGAAACGATGTGCTGGGCGTAAATCAACATATGATATGGAGAATAATGAGAGAGTGATTCGTCCTCTCTCGACTTCCTTAGGGAGTAACAAAACACAGGATTTATACTAGACTTTTACACACAATTGCGGAACTGAAAGACGCCATTCATGCAGAAATCAGAAACATTCCTATACAGATGCTTGAACGTTCTGTGAATCATTTACATCACAAATACAGTATATGAAATGGCAATACACACGAGTTTCGTTGATGTGATTGAAAATATTGTACAGTAAAGTCCTGAACCTGTTCGCTGTATCCAAATCAGTCCGTTTTTCTGCCACACCATGTATATGTATCTGTGTTGTGATTGTGGGATGGGCAATAAGCATTCCTCTTGCCACCTTCCATATTAAGTAAGTAGATTTGTGTTCCTGATATGGAACGTAATCAACCATCCTGACCCAGCGCTTAGTAGAGCACCCACAGTGTTGATACGTCTACAGACGCTGTCCTGCTGCCTGTATTCACACGTGGAGGTCACGGCAGAGTTCTTCTCTCCCCTGTGCTGCTGGCTCCTCTAAGCGTCTGGTCACGTTGTGCCGCGAATAAGCCGCGGCTGGCTCTACTTCGGCTCCGGCGATACGACTGAGCTGGCGCGGGGGGATTTTATTCTGCCCGCGGCCTTTCAGGTTTAGATTTTATGCGACCCTTACTGCGACAGTCCCGGTAACTGTGGAGCAGTACCTTCGTAAAGAAAGAAGAAGACGTCGTCTTCTTAGATGAAGAATTTCGTAACATCTCTATATATTCTGTTTAAGTCCTGTCCTGAGACGACCTAAAGTGATAAACCAATAAGTTTCTTATTAGTTGCCAAAAATACAATTTCATTGTAGTTAAGTACTAGATCTTCGACAGACTGTAAATTTTATTTCTTATATCCTGGATATGCGATTTCATTGAAGTGTATAAATCATTTAAAATGATACTGTTCTGCTAATGTTCATTACTTACTAGTTTTCGCCTTAATAGTGCATTTACAAGTAATAAATGAAATACATCCACAAAAAAATAAATGAAATACTTCCACAAATACGCTTGTGCGCAAACGTATTAGACATGCAGAAATAAAGGTTTTAATGTGTGCTTTGTGTTTTTTGGTCATAAGAGTAGGTATGAAACTTTATTTCGAGAGCTCCTAACCATTGTTGTGTCTCTAATATATCAGAAATAAAAGTTGCTTGTCGCTAGAGTTTTATTCAGTGTAGTATGATGCAAAATGGGGGACATAAAACGTCATTGCTGTTGTTTTTGTTGTCGTTGTTGTATCTTTATTCCGAACACTAGTTTGATGCAGCTCTCCACACTAGACCCTCAAGAGGAAAGAGATCTGTAAAACTACTGTAGGTTACCGTAGACTATTATAAGCAATTGTAGACTACGGCGGTTTACCTCTTAGCTTTGGTCAGCTAAGACGCGTTTGCCGTGCATTAGGTGTGCTGCATATCTGTGTGTCGTTACCTCAGTTTGATCACTTTGTTTGCATATGCCATCAGTTTCTTATTAGGTTCCCTTAGAAATCGTAAGCAGTGAATCGGCTACAAAGTGAGTGAACAAATATAAAGGGCCGTGTAACCTACGGAACATTTTTGTTATAAATAGTTATCCTCCTGTCTGTTACTATTTATAAACAGTACTAATAGAAAAATTGAAATTGTCATTGTTTAGTTCAGATTTTATACTGAAATTATTGTTTTTTAACGTGAAACAAAGGGAAATTTGAAGTAAAGATAAAATACCACACAACTTTATTATATTGCGCTAGAAAAAAAAGGCCGGCCGCGGTAGACGAGCAGTTCTAAGCGCTTCAGTCCGGAATCGCGCGACTGCTACGGTCGCAGGTTCGAATCCTGCCTCGGGCACGGATGTGTGTGATGTCCTTAGGTTAGTTAGGTTTAAGTAGTTCTAAGTTCTAGGGGACTGATGACCTCAGATGTTAAGTCCCATAGTGCTCAGATCCATTTGAACCATTTTTTTAGGAAAAAAGATAGAATGAAAAATAAACGCAAAACAGAAATACATCAAGTGTTGCTTCAGTGCTTCGTCCAGTTTATATAAAACATATTTGTGTTATTCACTAATAACTTTCACACTTACCAGTAATCAGAGAAAACTCTTTCCTTTTGTCGTGATCGAGAACATTGTATAGAGTAAAAAAATAACAGTAACTATAAATATTTCTTCTTATTGGGCATGTAAACTGTACTAGCATCTAAAGTAATTGCTTTGGTGACACCAAAGCGCTGAAGTCAGGAGATCAACAAATTTTTATTACTTGTAAAATGCAATTAATATTTTGTAAAGATATAAAATACACAATGGGTTAACACTGGACGATGTGCGTTTCTAGGTATGTGCAAAACAAACAAAACACGAAGAGAAATCGTCAGCTCCCAGTTTCTCCCTCACACATTCAGTTACGTTTCTTTCCCTGCCAATGCTACCAGTAGTACCGATAATTCTACCATTTACTACGTTCTTTACGTACTGTATCAAAACTACCGAAACGTAGCTTTGGTAGAGTGCAGCTCAATGTGGAAGTAGGATCATCTCTGGGCAACTATATCTATTTCAACCTGCTTACTGCAGTCTACCATTATCTTCTATTTAAAACTTTTACTCACTACGCTGCTCTCCAGTACGAAATTGACGATTCCTTGATACTTCCTGACACATTATATGAATCGCTTCCTTATCTGCTTCAAATTGTGCCATAAATATATTTTCTTCCAAATTAAGCTCAGTATCTCATCACTAGTTTTCCGATATACCCATCTAGTCTTCAGAATTCTACTATAGCACCACATTCCGAAAGCCTCTATTCTCATCTAGTACGAAATGCGTCGAGGTCCACACTTGACATTCGCACAACGCTACACGACAGGCAAATTCTTTCAGAAAAGACATATTAGCATTTAAATTTATAATGGCACTTAATGATAGAAAATTTATCTTTCCGGGAAATTATTTTACTACGGTTGCCGACCTGCATTTTATGTCCCCTCTACTTCGGCCATCGTCAGTTATTTTGTTGCCCAAAAGAGCAAAACTCAGCTACTTCTTTTAGTACCTCATTTCCCCTCAGCATCGTTTAATTTAAGTGTATTACATTCCATTCGTTTCACCTGAGAATATCGTTTTACCTCCGTTGATTGTCAGATTATAACATCCCTGCATGACACGATTTACGCTGCTTACTGATCTGCGAAATCGTCTGCCGTCTCTGACAGAAGTGCAAAGTCTTCGCAAACGTAAAAAATTTTATTTCTTCACCTTGAAGGTTAATTCCCTTTTAAAATATCTCCTTGGTTACCTCAACTTCGTGATAAAAGTACACAGTAAATAAGAGGCTATAACTCTATCTTACTTCCTTCTCAGCTACTACTTTCCTTCCGTATTTCGATTCTTATACCTGCACTCTGCTTTCTTTATAAACTGTATGTAACCTTTCGCTCTCTGTATTTTATACTGCTATCTTCAGAATTTTAATGAGTACGTTCCAGTGAAAAATATAAAAATATTTTTCTCGAATACTGTAAACGTATATTTATCTTTCTGCAAACCCCTCTTCTGATAAAAGCCCCTTTTGTTCTTCCTAATTTCCTTCTGAAGCCAAACTCATCTTACTCGAGATCGACTTCTACCAGTTAAGAGTGGATTTTAATCACAGAGTGACTACGCCACTACTTTACATCACAAACATGATTTTGGATTTAATTTACATCGCAAAGTACACATGAACAAAAATATTTAGCATAGCGCACCTACATATTAAACTGAAAACTGTAACCTAATGTCAGTGTACGTATACGTGACTACTAAGCTGCATTTTACAAAATAAGCAGTCGGTGATATTAAGAAAGTGTACGTCATCCGTTGACACTGAATTGCCATCTCAGTTTTACTTCGATCTTAACCACGATGTTGGTTATTACTGAGCATGGTGTCCAACTGGCACAACGGTCATTGCTCTATTGGCGACGTACTAATGCCAATCGCTTTCCTCTTCTTCCCACTGACATCTGGACTACATGGCACATGTGTAAATACATCGTGTGAACGAAGTTCTTGTGCGATTGTGAAGAGTGGTAGTTTGTTATTGTTATGAAGAGCGCAATGGAGACAGTGAATGGATACTGATCTTTGACCCTTGTCGTCTACATGCAGACACAGAGGCAAAAAAATGACATCATGATGTCTCTCCCACCTCCCGAACCAGATCTCCTCCAATCCCCTTATCCCTTCCCCTCCCTCAGTCTTTCAACCTCCTCCCCTTCTCCCCTCTACCTTCTCAAGCCACACCCGTTTCTTTGAAACTAGGCCAACCATATAGTTTCTAAGTTAACATACGTAGTTTGCTCCCCCAATGACACCCTAATATTTTATGGTTAAATCACATTTCCCAACTCCTTCTTAAGCCAATGAGACCACACAACTTTCTTCTAAATAGGGGTCAGAGAGCTTCTAAGCCAATTGTGTTACACTCTCATTCGCTGTTAAATATTTTAGTGCGATAAAAGTGAAACACCTAATGAGACAGCTTCCCACAGCAGAAATAGCTTCAGGGGCATGACTTTCAGGCTGATGATGACAACTGTGTAGTAACTGTCGGCCTGGCTAGTTCAAACAGGCTTGATACGTATAGTTAACAAGATATGTAGCTCATAATATATTATGGAAGTTTCTGGCTACATTTTAATATAAACTGCATCTTTCCTACATTTATAGCCAGTGTCTTACAGTAGCATTTTAATTATCATAATTAATAATAAGTCTATAACATTTAATTTAGAATTTGAGTCGCTACTACCATTACATCTACTCTACATCGGCAACATTTAGATTAGAAATTCAGGACATCATATTATCACCACATGTAGGCTAGAAATTCAGCACATTACATCCACAACAGGTAAATTACTGCTAAACAATTTTAAACTGTCCAAACATAACAGTGTTCACTTTCTCATCGAATTCGAAGAGTTTATCATCTTTTGGCAATAACGCTGACTTACAATGCTGTATAGTGGAAGCTGTATGTGACTAGGACAGAATTATATATTGAAATCCTTATTTGCATAGTTTCTGACCGTTTAATATCGATCGATGCATTCATTATCCACTTTTTTCAGTTCTGAGTGCGAACATTGGCACTATAAGCCATTTGAATTACTTAATAATCTCCCGTGATAATTAATCTTTCATTAAACTCATATCGTTGTTATTTACACACCACATTTAATAAAATCGTAAATACCCCACCGCCTTTAACATTTGCATCCAGGGTAGTATTATTTCTATCCAGGATGCACCCCGTAAACTTGATGGAATATTATTCTTAAAGTATCCCGTAGTGGGAAGGTGCTTGCAAGAAAACAAGAAGATGGTCAAGAAGGTGCTCAGGTAGCATTTAACAATGGAAGATTATTTTTACAAGAAAGCAAACAAGAAAACAAGAACAACAGAAAGCAGATTCTCCATAAAAGGAACACAAGAGATCGTCCTGATTTAAGAAAATAATTGTCACTCTTTGAATAGAGTTCCACGAAGGTGCGAGAAGAAGCACACTGCTTGTCACTGTAGATCAATCTACAAGGTCAGAATCTGTCGCAGTCACTGTGGTGGCACTGGTGTAGTCCTGATGCGCAGTATCGGAGACTCGTCGAGGTCACTCGGATTCGCGGTCGGTTTCAGACTCGGCGTCAGACTCCAGAGAGCACAGGCAGCGGTCCTGTAAAGGCGGCCCGGCGTATGGATACCAGAAACTGGCCGACGTCACGTGGCTTCGCGGATGCGAGATAGTGCTGTCTGAGTCCGGTGTCCTCGCTACTGCAGCGGCTGTGGCAGTGAAATTGAGCTGGGCCAGCTGATGCCGCCTGGCGGGACGGCAACCCGCAGCGCATTCCTGTGTGGCGTGTGTGCTGGGCCGTCAGGCACCAGCCATACACGGCCCTATTCGCTGCGAAAACATTAAGTGAAACACCGCAAATACTTCATTGAAGTAGTTACGTGATGTATTAAGCTATCCTTGTATAAGTTATACATTTTAACATATGTTGCCTCAAATTTCGTCAGCATATACCCATAAAGGAAATCTGTGGGGTTGTTATATCCCCCATCGGCGGCCTCTGCAAGTGGCGGGCAGGGGAAAGCTTACCAAATATGGATGGTACTCATGAAAAGAAATACCTAGGGAGGACTAAATAATAACTTAGGCTTAAGCCCATCGGTGTCTGCTCTGGCATCCAGCGGCTAGTGGTCAGCTTCTGTTCACCAAGTTGGTGCGGATGCTACAAATATGTCTTGATCTCAGCAACCAAGTCTTCAACATTTGTGATCTAGAAAAGAAATCACTACAGTCATCTTCCATTTGAAAAAAATCGTAATGGAACAACAGGAAAAATATCCAGTACCCCAGGCCCCATCAAATATACTGGGCTTTCCTGATCATTGGATTCTGGGGAACCAGGAACATCATGAGAAGGAGAAGAATCGGAGCTTCTCGAATCCTTTTCGCAAACACTATATTGACATGCTCAACACAAATAGGCTGGTCAAGATAGACAAACTCAAGCAGCTTACGGATGTTCTGGAAAAATTTCACATCTAAATCCTCGCAACACAAGAGACACGTTTCACAGACAAAAACCTGTTCTACAAAGAAAATTACAGGATATACAAAGAAAAATCTGCTGTCAGAAGAAGAACGCCGACAATGTTTGGCAGAGGATTTGAAGTTCAGAAATCAATCATAGACAGCATTCTATATTCCAGTTCAGTATCAGAGCCGAAGTGGCCGTGCGGTTAAAGGCGCTGCAGTCTGGAACCGCAAGACCGCTACGGTCGCAGGTTCGAATCCTGCCTCGGGCATGGATGTTTGTGATGTCCTTAGGTTAGTTAGGTTTAACTAGTTCTAAGTTCTAGGGGACTAATGACCTCAGCAGCTGAGTCCCATAGTGCTCAGAGCCATTTGAACCATTTTTTTTCAGTATCAGAAATAATTTCTGCAACAACCTTCAAATCGGAAACAAAGTACATATAGTCATCAATGCACTTGGTCGGACAAACGATCTCAACAGAAAGAAACCAAAAGAAATAGAAAACTTTTGGGAGGACAAGGAAGAAATAACAAACAAAATACTATAAAGTCATGTTAAAATCTTATTATGAGACTGCAATGCACAAAAAGGTAAGGAGAAGAAGTATATTCAAATCAAAAGCCCATACACAGCTCACAAACGCACCAATAAGAATAGGGAATATATCAGACTTTACTGTCAAAATTTTAGCTTAAAAATTATATGAACGCAGTTTCAAGCGCCAAAATGAAAACTCACAACATGGAAAACGCACAAAAACGTATGCTGAGAATTTCGTATGGATTACGTAGCCATCACAAGCAAAAATAAAAGCGAAATTCTGAATGTGAAAACACGCAAAGGATTCGTCGGGTCCGATCATCACTTGCTACAATAAAAATTAGGCCAGTCCCAAGAAACAGAAAGACAACACAAAAAAAAGTATGAGACCGGATCCACAATACCTGAAGATAAACAAAGACAAAATTACTGAAGAAATTAATCAAAATTCAACAGAAAATTGGGCAGACCTCGCGAAGACAATTCAGAATGCAAAGCGTTGGGGCCGAACTCCTAGGAAACGGAAACATAGATGGCAGAACGCAGCTTGCGATCAGACCATTGAACATAGGATTCTGGCCTGGAAGAAGTTTAGCAGCAATAGTCGAAAAGAGACATGGCAAGATTTCCACAGCGTCCAGAATCCTCGAAAGATATTAGAACAGTGAAAACGGAGTAGGACAAAAATGGACTAAATGAAATAGAGGAAAACATCAAGAGAAATAACACAAGGAAAATCTGAAAAATTTTCGGGAAAATATAAAGAGCTATCAGCCTCCGAATATTTGCTTCAAAAGAACCGACCGATCTATGGAAACCAATACTAAAGAAAACTCCAAAATTCTTAAAAATTATTTTCATAAACTCCTTAATTGCGACAAGTCTAAATAAAAATTACTAGTCACGAAAACAGTACCAAACCCAGATACAAAGCCGCCTTCAATAACAGGCGGAAGAGATTATAAAACAGCTAAACGACAACAGAGCCCCAGGTGTCGACGGCATTATCTCCGAGATCGGAAAACTATAAGACGAAACCATCACACATTTCTTACAGAAATATGGAATGCAAAGGAAATTCCACAGGAATGGAAATGTGTGTTGATTCACCCACGCCACAAAAATGGCAACAAGCAGACCCTAATGACTACAGAGGTATCTCATTATTACTGGTCACCTACAAAATTCTCTCCGAGGCATTACTCAGCAGACTGGATCCACAAGCTGATACAAAAGTAGATGAATACCAAGCAGGCTTCAGAAAAGTAAGGAACACATTTGGAACCTGCGAACGCTGCTGAAGGTCAGACAGACGAATAACATTTCAGTCATATTCGGAAGCTTTAAAACAAAATTTATGGGAGAAATCTCAAACACATTCGAGATACATACAGGGGTCAGAGAAGGGGGTGGTCTCGCACCGCATTTATTCAACATTGTCTTGGACAAAATTATCAAACAATGGGAAGAAAAAGTAAAATGAATTCAGTTAGGAAGAACGTGTGCAAACGAAACGATCATAAAACGTCTGGAATTTGGAGATGAGATGGCAATACTCTGCAAAAATAGATAAGAAGCACAAGAAGCACTGGAATACCCTCACCAAGTCTCAGCGAAAACAGACCTACAGATCTCGTATGAGAAGACGCAATACATGGAAAGAAAGAACAAAAATACCCAAGCCATGTACACAAAACACGGAAAGGTTAACAGAGTGGAAAAATTCAAAGATCTTGGTGAACATATACAAATAGGTGGATCAAACAAAGCATCCGACATACAAATAACAGAAAAACTTCAGAATGCATACAAACTGACATGGACGCACTACAATAAAAGAAATATTTCAAGAGAGGCTAAACTCAGGCACTACATCACTGTTGTACTACCTGAAGCACTCTACACATCAGAAACGACCACCCTCGAAGCATCAGAGAGAGAATAAATAGAACGTACAGTTCACAGAAAATTTTTTGGAGCAGTACACAGAGATGGTATATTGGTGAAGAGAGCAACCAAAGAGTTATATGAACACACGGCCAGCCTCACAGACATGATCAGAAGACATTCTACGCACACATACGTACAATGGACAACAACAGAATCACGAAGAGGACTTTCGAATTAGCAAACAGTTCAATCAAAAAAATCCAATTGGTTCCAAGAAATCGAAGGAGACCTAAAACAAGCATGGATCAGTATTAAAATGATTAATGAAAGACAAATTCAGAAGCAAAATTGTGTACACGAAATTTGAAGAAAAAAAGGAAGAAAATAGGCAAAATGTGGACAGACCAAAGGAAACAGAACCACAGTCAAAGAGTGAAAAGGTTTTGGGAAGAGAAAAAGAAGAAGGAGACAAGAAAAAATGAATAATCACTGTCCTTGAGGCAAAAATGTCATAATAATAATAATAATAATAATAAGGTAAATCAACAAGAAGTGTCTTATAAATATGTAAATTAGCCATTCCTACAGCTGGGGGTTTATTAAAGACAGTGTTAAGATTACTTAAGTCAGTGACAACCATATGAAATACTGCGTTTGAAATTCGGTCTTGCAACCAGAGTGGGAGCTAAGCATCTATCTTCTCAAAGTGTTTCTATCTACATTTCACTCATTTTTCACCAATTCTGTATAATTTTGATAGAAACACTACGATTCACTTGTTTGAAAAGAATTTTTTTTTGCGTGCGTGCTTTTCTCACAAGGTAGGTGTTTCAACTGTATGAGTCTCATTTGGGTGAAACTTCTACGTCACTCTCACTCCATGTCGGTGAACGCAGTGGTGAAGATCTCCTGCCGGCCGAAGTGGCCGTGCGGTTAAAGACGCTGCAGTCTGGAACCGCAAGACCGCTACGGTCGCAGGTTCGAATCCTGCCTCGGGCATGGATGTGTGTGATGTCCTTAGGTTAGTTAGGTTTAACTAGTTCTAAGTTCTAGGGGACTAATGACCTCAGCAGTTGAGTCCCATAGTGCTCAGAGCCATTTGAACCATTTGAAGATCTCCTGTTATGGAAATGCCTAGATTTCGAGAAATAAGACCATGCATTCACGAGCCATATGTTTGTTCTTCTGGCAAAAGTCAGCGTTATTTCCTGACGGAAATATGCGCCACAATATACTGTACAATACAGAACAGAGAAGACCGTTTAAAAACTAACGGACACATTTATTTTCATCCTTTAATATGCATACATACATACATACATAAGAACTTTTGAACATAAACATATGCAAAATTATAGGTGCAAAGATTATATTCGTTCACAGTCAAATACGGACATGTACTTTTCTGTTCTAAAATGGTACTTCTGTACTAGTGTATTTTGCTGCATAATATGATAGCGTTCATGTGTGATAATGAAGCTTTACTACAAAGTTCTAGGCAGAGCTTTTGAGGACGGTACAAGCAATTAGTAACAGCACCGACTTCACAGTGTTTGAAACTACAAGTACTATTTTCTACTCGTAACATTGATCCCAGTACGCTATTGAAATTTGCTACAGTTTCCTCTGTGTCGTATCCACATGTCTGCAAGGCAAAAATGATCACGTCCTTCAAAACTGAAGGAGACATCTGGTAATAAAGAATTGACTGAAAAATATTTATACTCTGCCATGTAATTAATTTTTCGATGCCAAAACAAACTTATTTCTAACTAGCTAAGTACCCAGCACTGTCCGGTTACGTATTTATTCCTAATTTCTAGTAATCCAGCTCCTTCTCCCTCTCTCTATCCACCTCATCCTTCACTCCCTCTCCATCCATCTCCTCTACCGCCTCTCTCTGCTCACCTTTTTCCTCTCTCACTCTCTGTACCTCCCCTCCCACCCCTCTCTCTGTCCGTCTCCTACTCTTCCTCTCTTTACCCACCTACTCTTCCCTCCTCTCTCTGCCCATCTCTTCCTCCGTCCTTTATCTGTCCATCGCCTCCTCTCCCCATCAATCACCTCCTCTTCCGGTTTCTCTGTCCATTTCCTCCTCCCTCTCTGTCTGTTAATTTTCTCCTTGCGCATTCTCTTCCTCCCGCTGCCTCTGACCATCTCCTCCTCTTTCCTTTCTCTGTTTGACTCCTCTCCACCTTTCTCTCTGCTGTCCATTTTATTCTCCCAATTTCCTCTTTCCGTTTCCTCCTCCTTATATCTGTTCCAATCTCCTCCTTTTCCCTCTCTGTCTGCCCATCACCTCCACCCGCTTCGCCCTCCACATTATCACCCTCACTGTAGCACTCTAGCACCTACCTATAGTATTTCTTTCCACATTGTAACTGACAGATGTACCAAATTTGGTTGAAATCGTTCCAGGAATTTACGATGAATTTTTTACCCTCCGTTTTGCTCACGAACGCACATGTCAAATATATTTCACATACATATATTTAACATATACACTTCAAAAAAAGTTTGGAGTATCACAGAGTTTACTACAGTGACTTCTTACAGTACACCCTCTGAGATTTGTACAATACCTTATCATCAAAATAAATGTAATTGCTTCTGAAAACAAGAACAATTTTGGTTAGTTACAAAAAATTGTTATACAACAGAGCAGGCTCCCTGCTAAGTGTACATATCGAAAACAAATAAAGTGAAAATCCTTATCTCATGATGTTTTCAGTCTTTCGTAGTGAGGATGTCCTCCCTACACGCGGATGAGTTCCTCCACTTTGCGACGCATACTCTGAATGAGACCATCAAGTTTCTCTTGTGGCATGAGGTCCCACTCCCCAATGAGAGCTTCAGTGAGGTGCTGAAGGTTGTCAGGTGGATTCGGACGCTGTGCAATGGCCACCTTCAAGAGGTCCTATGCATGTTCATTTGCATTCATGTCTGGGGACTGTACTGGCCAATAGATTCTGTTGATGATGTATCTTTGAAGATACCGAGACACTGCTAGAGTACGGTGCAGTCTTCCATTGTCACCGACTTCACGTCTGTAGGGCCTTACAATCGTTTGTAGGACCTCTTGGAGGTATCGGCGACCAGTCAAATTGCCGTAGATGGGAATTAGAGGCGTCCGCCGTCCCATCATTATTGCCGCCCAGAACATTACACTTCCACCCGCAAACGGACGGACTTCCCGAACGTATCGGCGTTCCTGGTGTGCTCTAGCGGTTCTCCAAACCCTATCACGTCTAGTATCCGGTCGTAAACAAATCATGATATCTTCAGGAAACATGACATTACTCCACTCTGCAATGCTCCAACGCATTGGATAAACGTACTGTTAAGGCCTCATCTCAAACTACCATGCAGCACATTCAGTGCAGTGGTGTAGTTTCACACAGTAAGGATATATACACTGAAGAGCCAAAGAAACTGGCACACCTGCCTAATATCGTGTACGGGCCCCGCGAGCACTCAGAAGTGCCGCAACAAGTCATGGCATGGACTCGACTAATGTCTGAAGTAGTGTTGGAGGGAACTGACACCATAAATCCTGCAGGGCCGTTTATATCCGTAAGAGTACGAGGGGGTGGAGATCTCTTCTGAACACCACATAGTAAGGCATCCGAGATATGCACGATAATGTGCATGTCTGGAGAGTTTGGTGGCTAGCGGAAGTGTTTAAGCTCAGAAGAGTGTTCCTGGAGCCACCCTGTAGCAGTTCTGGGCGTGTGAGGTGTCGCAATGTCCAGCTGGTATTGCCCAGTTCCGTCGGAATACACAATGGATATGAATGTAGCAGGTGATCAGACAGGACGCTTACTTACCTGTCAGTTGTCAGAGTCGTATCCAGACGTATCAGGGGTCTCATATCACACCAACTGTACACGCCCCACACCATTACAGAACGTCCACCAGCTTGAACAGTCCCCTGCTGACAAGCAGCGTCCATGGATTCATCAGGTTGTCTCCATACCTATACACGTCCATTTGCTCGATATAATTTGAAACGAGACTCGTTCGACCAGACAGCATGTTTCCTGTCATCAACAGTCCAATGTCGGTGTTGACGGGCCCAGGCGAGGCGTAAAGCTTTGTGTCATGTAGTCATCGAGGGTACACGAGTGGGCCTTCGGCTCCGAAAGCTCATATCGATGATGTTTCGTTGAATGGTTTGCACGTTGATACTTGTTGATGGACCAGGATTGAAATCTTTTACAATTTACCGAAGTGTTGCACTTCTGTCACGTTGAACGATTCTCTTCAGTCATCGTTGGTCCTGTTCTTGCAGGATATTTTTCCGGCCGCAGCGATGTCGGAGATTTGATGTTTTACCGGATTCCTGATATTCACGGTACACTCATGAAATGGCTGTATGGGAAACTCCCCACTTCATCGCTACCTCAGAGATGCTATGTCCCATCGTTCGTGAGCCGCCTATAACACCACGTTCTAACTCACTTAAATCTTGATAACAGGCCACTGTAACAGCAGTAACCGATCTTACAACTGTGCCAGACACTCCTTGTTCTCTATATGCATTGCCCATTGCAGCGCCGTATTGTGCCTGTTTATAAATCTCTGTATTTGAAAACGCATGCCCATGCCAGTTTCTTTGGCGCTTCACTGCAGTTTGCAAATCATATATCTTTATGAAAAGACATTTGCTCACCAAGAAACCAGCACCATCGCAATCAGTGACATACAACAAGCCCAGTACGTATGTTTCACCCAGATGCGACTCATTCGGTTAAAACACCTAATTTACCAGTCTTAATACTGATACTGGGATTTATCCAGGGTGAATGCTAATATTCAGTGAATTCCACTTACACTAAGTTTATTCATTCCATGTAGGGTTTCACGGCCGTCGTCTTCATTAGTAAACACTTCCGGGCTAAATTGCTGTGGTCGATCTGTAGAACTTTTTCTCCCTGACGTTTCGTTCTCAACTACGGAGAACATCTTCCGAGGTGAGTCGACGACTGGCTGCTAGGAGCTGGGGCCGCCACTTATATAGAGATCGTAGAGGGCGCCACCGCACGTCACATGGCGTCGATGTGTAGCTATCTCTGGCTATCGTCTGTTCTCTCGATTGCAGGCAATCGATTGTCACGTGATTGATGCAACGTCGACCGCCATATCTTGTCCAATGCAATTGAGATCAATGCAGACAGGAATGTTATTATAGTTGCCGCTGACAAGGGAAATGTTAGTGTTTTAATGAATACTGAGGATTATCACAAGAAGATCAGTGATCTCCTGGAACCCAGCACATATAAGAAGTTGAAAAAGGATCCCACAACGAATGTGCTGAATGCCACCAATCGTCTGATAAAACAGTCTTCCATTCCTACAGAAGTTAAAAAGTATCTTTGTAAAACGGAGGCTTATCCTCCGAGATTATATGGATTACCAAAGATACATAAGCCTGATGTTCCTTTGAGACCGATAGTCAGCGCAATTGGAGCTCCTACCCAAGAACTAGCCAGACACCTTGCCTCTTTGTTACAACCTTACTTAGGCAAAACTGAGAGTCATATTAAAAACTCTCTACACTTCATTGAGAAATTGAGGGAAATTACTATCGGTCCTAATGACATCCTTGTCAGTTTTGATATAGTGTCTTTGTTCACTATGGTTCCAGTTGATGAAGCTCTCTCTCATATGGCCGATATGTTCCCTACTGATATAGTGGCCTTGTTCCAACACTGTCTATCCTCGACCTATTTTCAGTACAATGGTGAATTTTATGAACAGATTGATGGAGTAGCCATGGGAAGCCCACTAAGCCCCGCAATTGGGAATGTATTAATGGAATATTTTGAAAATCAAGCACTGCAGTCGGCCACAAAAAGCCCCTCTAAGTGGTATCGGTATGTGGATGATACCTTTGTAATATGGAATCATGACGAAGAGGACTTGAATGATTTCCTGGTGCACTTAAATAGCACCAACCCAAAGATCAAATTTACCATGGAGAAAGAGAATAATGGACAACTTAACTTTTTGGATGTATCAGTTATCAAACGGGCGGATGGGACCTTAGGCCATAAGGTCTACAGGAAAGGTACACATACTGATCGCTACCTCCATAAGAACTCAAACCACCACCCTAGGCAAAAGAGGGGGGGTCATAAAAACACTAGTGGATAGGGCCAATAATATCTGTGACCCAGGCTACTTACAAGAAGAACTAAATCATTTACGAATGGCTTTTGCGAAAAATGGTTATACGAAAAACGAGATTAACCGAGCACTTCACCCAAGTAGAAAAATGCCTAAAAATAGGAGACAGCAACAACCATCAGCTATCAGCTGGAAAAGTATTTCTTCCGTCCATCCATAACATCACGGATCGCATTGGGAAAGTACTAGCCAAGTTTCAGGTGGAGACTATTTTCAGACCTACCAAGAAAATTAGTGAATGCCTAAGATCAACAAAAGATGCTCGTCACCCCCTAGCGACCCCAGGGGTATATAAAATTCCTTGTAGTTGTGGCAGGGTTTACATAGGAACTACAAAAAGAAGCATCAATACACGTTTGACGGAGCACAAAAGAAACTGTCGCTTGGGATATATCGACAAATCGGCAGTAGCGGAACATGTTTTTAAGGATGGAGATCACGAAATAAAATTTGGTGAGACAAGCGTGCTAGCGAGGACGTCGCATTATTATACGCGTATGTATAGAGAGGCAATTGAAATCCACAAACATCAATACAATTTTAATAGTAAAGAAGAAGGATTAAAATTGGACAAGATATGGCGGTCGACGTTGCATCAATCACGTGTCAATCGATTGACTGCAATCGAGAGAACAGACGATAGCCAGAGATAGCAACACATCGACGCCACGTGACGTGCGGTGGCGCCCTCTACGATCTCCATATAAGCGGCAGCCCCAACTCCTAGCACCCAGTCGTCGACTCACCTCGGAAGATGTTCTCCGTAGTTCAGAACGAAACGTCAGGGAGAAGAAGTTCTACAGATCGACCACGGCAATTTAGCCCGGAAGTGTTTACTGATGACTAAGTTTATTGTTCAGACACTCCTTGAAATTTTTGTAGTGAATCGTACATTTTTTATCGAATTAAGTGGAAATCTGCTTCTTTGGGACGCTTGGCTTGTTGATGTTTAGTGGTGACACTTTGTTCTCTGGTAATAGTGGCAGACCAAATTGATGTTGTTCTGATATATGGTTCAAATGGCTCTGAGCACTATGGGACTTAACATCAGTGGTCATCAGTCCCCTAGGACTTAGAACTACTTAAACCTAACTAACCTAAGGACATCACACACATCCATGCCCGAGGCAAGATTCGAACCTGCGACCGTAGCAGTTGCGCGGTTCCGGACTGAGCGCCTAGAACCGCTAGACCACCGAGACCGGCTGTGCTGATAAACACTCCTGGAAATGGAAAAAAGAACACATTGACACCGGTGTGTCAGACCCACCATACTTGCTCCGGACACTGCGAGAGGGCTGTACAAACAATGATCACACGCACGGCACAGCGGACACACCAGGAACCGCGGTGTTGCCCGTCGAATGGCGCTAGCTGCGCAGCATTTGTGCACCGCCGCCGTCAGTGTCAGCCAGTTTGCCGTGGCATACGGAGCTCCATCGCAGTCTTTAACACTGGTAGCATGCCGCGACAGCGTGGACGTGAACCGTATGTGCAGTTGACGGACTTTGAGCGAGGGCGTATAGTGGGCATGCGGGAGGCCGGGTGGACGTACCGCCGAATTGCTCAACACGTGGGGCGTGAGGTCTCCACAGTACATCGATGTTGTCGCCAGTGGTCGGCGGAAGGTGCACGTGCCCGTCGACCTGGGACCGGACCGCAGCGACGCACGGATGCACGCCAAGACCGTAGGATCCTACGCAGTGCATTAGGGGACCGCACCGCCACTTCCCAGCAAATTAGGGACACGGTTGCTCCTGGGGTATCGGCGAGGACCATTCGCAACCGTCTCCATGAAGCTGGGCTACGGTCCCGCACACCGTTAGGCCGTCTTCCGCTCACGCCCCAACATCGTGCAGCCCGCCTCCAGTGGTGTCGCGACAGGCGTGAATGGAGGGACGAATGGAGACGTGTCGTCTTCAGCGATGAGAGTCGCTTCTGCCTTGGTGCCAATGATGGTCGTATGCGTGTTTGGCGCCTTGCAGGTGAGCGCCACAATCAGGACTGCATACGACCGAGGCACACAGGGCCAACACCCGGCATCATGGTGTGGGGAGCGATCTCCTACACTGGCCGTACACCAATGGTGATCGTCGAGGGGACACTGAATAGTGCACGGTACATCCAAACCGTCATCGAACCCATCGTTCTACCATTCCTAGACCGGCAAGGGAACTTGCTGTTCCAACAGGACAATGCACGTCCGCATGTGTCCCGTGCCACCCAACGTGCTCTAGAAGGTGTAAGTCAACTACCCTGGCCAGCAAGATCTCCGGATCTGTCCCCCATTGAGCATGTTTGCAACTGGATGAAGCGTCGTCTCACGCGGTCTGCACGTCCAGCACGAACGCTGGTCCAACTGAGGCGCCAGGTGGAAATGGCATGGCAAGCCGTTCCACAGGACTACATCCAGCATCTCTACGATCGTCTCTATGGGAGAATAGCAGCCTGCATTGCTGCGAAAGGTGGATATACACTGTACTAGTGCCGACATTGTGCATGCTCTGTTGCCTGTGTCTATGTGCCTGTGGTTCTGTCAGTGTGATCATGTGATGTATCTGACCCCAGGAATGTGTCAATAAAGTTTCCCCTTCCTGCGACAATGAATTCACGGTGTTCTTATTTCAATTTCCAGTAGTGTATATTCGGGTGATCAGCGCACTCTCCAACTCATGCGCACTACTGTACATGGTAAGCTACGTTAACATTAAGACCCTGTGTTTGTTTGTTTGTGTATTATCTTTATCATGGTCGCAAGGAGGCAGACCCAAAAGGAACTGATCCGCCGGTCAATGTGCTGCAAGCTGTGAAACTGGTCGTCATTGTTCCACAACCAACAGCCATCCGCCAGGGGAGGAAGCCGTCGGAGTTCTGACTGTCTCCTGCGACAGTTATTCAAACACGGATTGATGTTCCTTTTATTTAACGAGAAGAGTTACGTATTGTTTGTTAAAGTAAATTCATGTTTGTATCTTGACATGAATACGGCAATTATGTATATCAGTGTTCGTATGTAGTGGCAGACTACTGATATGTAATAAACTAAATGCGAGATTGTTGTTAAAAATAGAAAATTACGTTTGGAGTCGCTTAAAAGATTTATTTTAATGAAAATTTATTAGAGGCAAAAGAAAATTTGTGCCGGATCAGGGCTCCAACACGTATTTCCTACTTCACGCGAGCGGCCGTCTTAACCGGTTTATTATTATTACTATTGTTCAATGCCTTCTACGTTGAGCTTCTATGCTATGCTGATGATGTTGGAATCTCCTCTTTGTTTAACCATCGAAACACAGGCGTAACAGTAGACAAAAACGATAGATCTGCATTCATCTTAAATACAAATTGATCCTCATGTTTGGAAAAAGAAAAGCAAAGTAAACGAAGTACTAAATCTTCACCTAAAGAAGGCAGACTCGTGTTCTTTGCAATATTTGGAAACCAAATATTCTTCTTCTTTTTTTTCATCTCAAAATAAAACGAAAACTTTCGTTTCTAGGAATACTTGACCATCACCCATGCTGTCTCCAGGACATTGCATTGTACATCGTTAAACACAGACATTGCAAATACATGCGTAGTCACGCCGCGACATTAATAAGTATCTCCCTACGCGGGAAACAGAGCAAATGTGCGTGTGTGGAACGTAGGCGCTCAGTGACATATGGATATCTGGTTTGCCTCTGGGGCATGCTTGGATAGCCGTAGCAGTTAAGTAGACCGCTCACGTAAAACTGGAAATCTGGGTTCCAGTTCCGGTTCGGCACAAATTTTTGTTTGTCACTAATAAGTTGTGGAGCATCAGTCTAATCATATTCGCAATTCCGAATACATTTCTTGCATTTCATTAACCTACTGATCGTAGCAGTGTCAATCATTTAGACATGCATGCATGTCTGAAAGACTTTGTATATTACATCATTAAAAACAGACACTGCATATAGTAATAGAACAACACTGAAGCTAGTTCACGTAAAATTCACGTGAGATACTAAAAGAGTATTCCTCACCAATGGTAAACGATTAGTTTGTGCTACTGATCTTTTGAATATAGGTCCTTCAGTTTTCCAGATTCCTAGGGAAAGACAGAGGCTGTTGTGCCCTACGGTTGAACCCTTCCATCCTGCAATGTAAGTGGTAGTTACCCAACGAGACACCGACGTTATAACTGATACTGGGCGCTTGTGAAAGGGTATATGGACCGACTGGATACAACGTTGTGGAATTAACCGCTCACTGAAATTACTACGAATCACTAACGAATAGTTATACGGTGAACGTAACAAAAGCAAAACAGGACTGTTGGCACACACGGTGTGATGGATATTCTACTATGTGCAGACGCCGCAATTTCCATGTATATTTTCCGGATACTCAAGATCTGAAGTGCAGTTTCTAAAATGCAACCAATGTCTGAATTATCTGGTATTCTCATGACATAAGAAATGTGCTCTGACACCAAGGTATAGTCACAGTGTGGTATGTACTGCATCATCGCCCAGCTGTAGAAACTGTTAAAATTGAGACATATAATATCATAAAATACAACGCAGGATTTCATTACAGTCAGCCGTGAACCTACTGTTTGCAATAGCGTATCTATGCGAACTGTGTAGAGCACCACTTCTGACGTCATGCTCAACAAATTTCAATTGTTCGGGACCACAATAAGTTGCACTTCTACATTAGTACGTGTCAGAAAAGCAGCCCACGATAACCCAGATGAGAGCATATAATTGGTTGGATTCAGTTCTTACGGTGTGTGCGGAAATTTTCAGATACATTAGCCAATAGTCAGACACCGCTTTTCAAACATAAGTCGCAGTAATCACCTAATGTTTTGTATTTACGTTAACACCACACTTGGCATGTTTTTTGGTATTCCTGTTCTTTGGTTACTGTTTCACCGGTCTACAAGCTTTTGAAAACTTCAAGTTTCAGGAATTACTCATCCGACAAACATGATTCGCCAGTTACATGCTGATGTGGGAACACGCCACTCTTATTGATCAAACGAAACTGTTCCCTTCGAGGGAATACTTTCTTGTTATTCTCAACTCATAATGTTTTAAATACTTTAAATACGATACACATTTTTCCTACAGAGCATACCACATAACTAAAGCAATCTATTGGCCGAAATTTCATGATAAAATGATGCCAGAGTACGATACATACAGTAAATGTTTCATATTTTTCCATATTTGTGACGATCACAGAAACATGATTTGGATTTATTTTCGTTGTTTTATTATGCTCGGTTTCTTCCACTTCTTCACAGAGATTCATAATTATAAAATCGTGAGTTTGATTATTTGCTATACTTGTTGAATTTTATGTACCGAACCTCTGCTTTGGTCACGAAGCTGTTGCCTGCTTTCATTTGTGAACAATCAACTAAATATGTAGCCATCATTTCATTAGAATGAAAATAGTTGAATCACCACTCACATAATTCAGCTGAATGTTGATAACATGGTAAGCAATAATACTACCATGTGGTTGCCTTGAAAGTTTTTTGTGTAACATCAATGGTAAATTTTTGTGTTTTCGACCAGCAGCATTAATACAATCACATGTATTTCACTTGGAATCACTTTCAACAATGGAATCACTTTAAACTTTTCTCCTTCATGTTTCCTGTCTTATGACAATCCACGTGTGTTCAGAATACTGAATACCATTGAATTAATTAACATATTTTCGACGTTTTTTCTCAAATATGGTAACATGCATCAATTCTGTAGGAAAGTAAATACTTGTAAAGATCAGTGCATCTGACTAAACGAGATATGTCATTTGCTGGGGAGGAAGACTGTATAATTGAGCACTTGGAACAGTAATTATAGTTCTTTGAATTAACGTTTATCTTGACACTTTTCTTTGCAATCACTTTTGGTAATTTTCTATATAGTTCCACATTAATTTATTTACATTCAAAGTTTCACAAATTCTTTCGACGCCCAACCAGAATTGCGAATATGGAAAGATTTAACTTATTTAATAGTTGATCTTTAACAACGTTTCTATACCATTCATTGATGTCACCAGAAAGTAATAGAGACGTGCTTTTGCCGCAGATACACTAATTTTCTAAAAATGTTCAGCTGATATGAACCCATTTACATGTACATCTAAGTGTCTACTCTGGAATTCACACTTAAGTCAATTGCAAAGGTTTCATCAAATCTCTTTCGCACAATTTCTCTTCCATTCCAACCTCTAACAGAGGACGGAAAAAACGAATACTGAACCCTCGAAATAGTAAGGGCGTGGGATGGGAGGTACTTAGTGCCCAACGTTTGAAAATATTGCAATATAGTCAGTTATTTTATACTTTAAAATTTTGAAAAAGTGCTTATTGTTTTTAATGAATTCTTCTACCAGATTCCATAAAGATTTAAATTTTTTCACTTAAACTTAACCCAAAACTGTAAGTTTTAATAGTAGACGTCACTTTCTCCAGTGAATGTCATACTCAACATTTTCGGGTTCAGTACGTTACTTACGCATCAATGTCTCTTTAAAAAGTATGTTGTGAGTAAATGTCAACAAAAATTGACCCGTCGGTAGCACACGTTGCAAAAGGATTTATATTGCTGAAAGTGTGCTAAAAGATATTTTCAGGTGCTGGACTCTGCTTACACACTAGTATCTCTTTAAGGTGTATCTTTTTAATACACGTCAACAAAAGTTAACGAATTTTTTTCGGTAGGTTGTGTTATAGAAAATACATTGGCACTGCTAGTGTTGGTTGGTTGGTAGATTCGGGGTAGGGGCAAAAGCAGTGAGGTCATCGGTCCCAGCGGATTAGGGAGGGATGGGGAAGAAAGGCGGCGGTGCCCTTTCAAAGGAACCATCCTGTCATTTGTCTGAAACGATTTGCGGAGATTACGGGAAACCTAAATCAGGATGGCTGGAAGCGAGTTGGACCGTCGTCCTCTTGAATGCGAGTGCAGTGTGATAACCACTGCGCCACCTGACTCGGTTTGCTAGTGCTATATGTTTCCGTGCGAGGTCTGACTTCTCTTATTTCATTATAATAAACATTTCTTCCTGTGTAGGTGGGTATCAACAAAATATTTTCACATGCGGAGAAGAAAGTTGGAGATAGAAAATTTGTGAAATGATCTCGCTCTGTCCACTAGTTCTCGATAATACAAAACGAGCTGCCCTTCTTTGAACTATTTCGTTGTCCTCCATCAGTCCTATCCAGTAAGGATCCCATATTGCACAACACTGTAGCAGAGGAAGGACACCCGTAGTTTAGGCAGTCTCTTTAGTAGACTTATTGTATTTTCTCAGTGTTCTGCCAATAAAACGCAGACTTTTGTTTGCCTTCCCGCAACATTATCTATGTGATCGTTCCAATTTAAGTTGTTTGTAATTGTAATTCATAGATATTTAGTTGAATTGCAGACTTTAGATTTGAGTGAATCATCCTGTAGCCGAAACGTAATAGAATAATTTTGGTATTCATGTGCTTGACCTCACAGTTTTCATTATATTGTGTGAATCGTCACTTTTCGCACCATATAGATGACCTGTCTAATTCATTTTGCAAATGTTTTTAATCTTATGATGACTCTGCTAGACGGTAAATCACAGGATCACATGCGAAGAATCTAAAAGGCCTGCACAGATTGTCCTCTAAATCGTTTATGTAGATTAGGAACAACAGGGGGCGTATAGCACTTGCAAGTATCTCCTCTGTTTTACTCGGTGACATTTCGTCACTTACTACGAACTGTGACCTTTCCGACAGGAAATCATGAATCCAGTCGCACAGCTGAGACGATAGTCCATAGGCAAGCCATTTGGCAATCTAGAAACGTGAATTCAATTTGAGATTCCCTACCGATAGCATTTATTACTTCCTGTGAGCAAAGAGCCTGTTTTGTTATACAAGAACAATAATTTCTCCGTCCGCGCTGAATGTGTGTCTACAGATCGTGTTCCTCGAGGTAGTTCATAATATTCGAACATAGTATACGTTCCAAAACGTTACTGCAATTTAGCATCACAGATATGGGTCTGTAATTCATCGGATTGCTCCTACTTGCCGGCCTTTGTAGCCGAGCGGTTCTAGGCGCTTCAGTCTGGATCCGCGCTGCTGCTACGGTCGCAGGTTCGAATCCTGCCTCTGGCGTGGATGTGAGTGATGTCCTTAAGTTAGTTAGATATAAGTAGTTCTAAGTCTAGGGGACTGACGACCTCAGATGTTAAGTTCCATAGTGCTCAGTGCCATTTGAACCACTTTTTTTTTTTTTTTTGCTCCTACTTCCTTTCTTGAGTATTTTTATGACCAGCGGAATTTTTCAGCATTTAGGTACGGGCGTTTTTCCGATTAAATGGCTGTATATCATTGTTATTTACCTGCCTTTAGTCAGTGATTTAAGCTGGTTTGCTTCACTGAGAATATGCACTTCTAAGTTACTGATGTTGGTAGCAGATCTTGGTTCGAATTCTGGAATATTCACTTCGTCTCTTTTGGTGAAGGAATTTCGGAAAAATGTACTTAGTAACTCTGCTTCAGTAGCACTTTCATGGAAATATTATCATCGCTGTCGCGTGGGTAAAATATTGATTTGTGTTGCTGCTGGTGTACTTCACGTACGACAATAATCTATTTGGATTATCTGCCACATTTCGTGACAGAGTTTCGTCCTGAGAACGGAATGCGAGAACGGTTTCCTCACGTTCAAGAGCTGAAGAACCCGTGCCTTCCCACGTGGAGTAAATAATTTTATGGATCTTATTTTCGGCGAAATTGGTTTTCAGCGAAATGGAACTTACTTCAAGCTCCGAAAATACTTTTGAAGTCTTAATAGATTTGGCAATCTAAGAGCGAGGCGTCCGATCAATCGCCACGGGGAATTTCGCACGATGGAGTGCGGAGTTCAACAGGTGAATGCTGATTTAATTCATATTTGCTGATCTCTGAAAAATTTTGCCGAATAAGCTCATACAAATTAAATCTGTCTACGTCTTTTACGATCATAGGAGGATTTGCGCTACAGAATCAGAACAAAGACTGCAAGGTCAACAACACACCAGATGTCCCAACGTCGGGCGTTTTCCGCATGCCGGGGAACCACTTTTCGCAGAAAAGCAGATGCCCTAGTTTTCCACTAGGCAGTGCCGCCAGGGTTCTTGGGAACCTACGTGCTTCCGCATTACACGTGATTGAAAATGGATTCCTAGATATACTGCCGCCACACAGTACTTAGGCCGGCTCACGGTCGTCGATCAGTAGTTCACTCTGAGCTATGACTCCACTCTGGACGTACAGCCCCACGCCGATGCCACAATTTCACCCATCGACCAGTCGCCACTGCTACGGAAAACGCCCGCAGTTGCCGCGACGCCGCTAATGGATCTGCCTTCGTGGTAGTGGATGCCGTAAAATTTACTTAAATAATTCTTGTAGTACATTGACTGTAGACTGTTCCAAAAGAACTATAACTTCGTTCCTACAGGGAAGAATTAAGATCTTTCGTGGAAATTTAAATGCATGCTAGAAGGAAGAACTAAACACGTAGTTGAACTATGCTTCAGAACCGCCACAAGAAGACCAAACGCATCCGTTAAGTGTGACGAATGTGTTTGTTTCAATGTTATACTATTATTCGTAGGAATAGACGAACAGTGTAGTGCTGGATTTTGTTAGCAAACTTTTGAAGAATCTGTGACAGTTCTTGTGTTCCTTCAGTGGTGGCAACGACTATTAAAAGTTTCGCGCATGCACCAACAGGAACATTCAGGGAACTGCATGTGTTCTCACTCTGTGCCACATCTGTCCTTGTTTTCCAGAATGCCTGAAACAGTGGATTACACAGGTTTTGCTGACGCTCCAGGATATACGACAAGATCTGCAGGCCATGGCAGACAGAAGCAGAAGGGTAATGGCGGTAATGGGCCAATTTATATCAAATCGATATCAGATTAATCATGGAAATTAATTAAATTAACCAATTAATTACCCTCACCACCTGATGCCGTCATGCGTTTTCCCCACCCAGCACGTGGGTCCCTTCCCAAATCCCTCAGGTAAATTCCCGACACCTTGCCCATCCCAAACCCCTCCCCCACCCTCCTCCCCCACCCCCCTCCCCCTGCCTGAAAAAAAAAGTGACAGGTAACTCGCTCAGTCTGTGTCGAACTGACAGACTGAAAGGGTCAATACAGTACTTATTTAAGCAATTTCACACTGTTTATTTAATATTTAAGCAATTAGGAGTAATTTCACACAGTTTATTTTTTTATTTAAGCAATTTGAGGGATGGATTCACACTCACTACAAAGTGTTGCTGGAATGTGTTTTTGTGCTGAGAAAATCAATATTTATTTAAACAATTTGTGGGAACATTCCCTATTTAAACAATTAGCAGGAGGAATTTTGGTGTGTGATACCCACTCACAGACACAAAGTTCGACCACTATACCAAAAACCTGGCGCGAAAATTCGTTCAGCTGCTGAAATGGAAGGATCACACAACAGGAAATTCAACTACATTGTTATATTTTTATTTATAAAATTCATTTTGCAGGCGCTGGAAGATGCAGGTCTTGTAAAGAGGACGTCCCACCCTCCGACCCTCAAGCGGCGTCAGGGATTTTCTCTGCCTCGTGATGACTGGGTGTTGTGTGATGACCTTAGGTTCGTTAGGTTTAAGTAGTTCTAAGTTCTAGGGGAATGATGACCATAGATGTTAAGTCCCATAGTGCTCAGAGCCATTTGAGCCTCCCACCCTCCCCTCCACCACTCGCTCCCTCCTTCCCCCCACACCTCCCAGAAGAAAATGGCAGAAAAAAGGCTCAGTTGGTGTTGGAGAGACGGCTTTGCCGCAGTCGTAACACCGGTACCCGACAGATGACCCAAGTTAAGCGCTGTCGGTCTGGACTAGCTCTTGGATGGGTGACCATTCGGTCTGCCGAGCGCTGTTGGCAAGTGCAGTGCACTCAGCTTTTCTAAATAGAGGGCAGAGTGCTAGAGCTTTGAATTTACGACATTATCCTACGAATGTGACAATATATTGCGACTCACTTCCACAGAGGGGGAGAGGCCAATCGTAATAAAATCTCACCGAAGTTAAAAAAGTAGGATCGTAGTTTTTGCATCTCCTCTCTGCTGATGGCTATTTCTTGCGGTAAGAAAAAGTATAAGTGTCATGTGATGTAGGCAGTGCAACAGGGCTCGCAATATGTCCACATGTGTATAACCCTCGCAAAATAATGGAGGGGTTGTTTTGCAATGATACAGAAATTGAGATCCGTGCTGCAATGTCATTGGCTGATAGCATCATGAGATGGACGCGATTAGACGTTTTGTTGATGTGGCAACTCGTCGGTAGTGGTGGTTTTGACCTCGAGGTATTGGTATGTGTTGTAATTTTGGAAAAACAGGTAAGTTACGAAAACTTGATGGAAAATATGTAAAACTGATGAAAATACGACAAAACATGTCGAGGGATGAGGATACTAACAAGCTCGCCTGGATGTATGAAAATAACTCCGTTCCTCCACCGGTGGGATTGACAACTGATGGTGTATATTATCCCTGCTCTGTGAGAGGGAGCAACTCTTCTTGTTCCACATGTGGTTATGCATTTTAGGTCATAAAAATGAAAGATGCAGTGTCAAAAGATTTGGGGTCAGGATGATACCACCTAGGACACTGAAACATCGATCACATACGTGGGTGCAGTATGCACCACCAATATGAAGGAACAATGCTCTGTGTCTCTTCATATATATAACACCGAGACATCTACTACCGAGTCACTGTGGAAGATGAGATTAAATGTAGAGGTCATCAGCTTCGGACAGCTGTTTGGAAGTGCTCCACAAAGCTGCAAAAACTCTTCCAGTTTCCATATATTAACATTTCTTCCACATTTTTATCAATAAGAAACACTGTCCCCGTCTGTTGTGGAAACAGCTTAACTTACACCATGCACTGTCCATCTTTCTTTGAGAGATGATGGATTGAAACGTGTTAATGTCAGTGCAGCACTTGATACAGACCTCAAAGTCATGTTAGAAAAACAAAATGTATGGTGGGGTGCAAAGCTATAGTCATACGCTGCTTGGATGTGTTACAGCAGAAAAACGATGTATCAAACTGCTTATGAAAGAACAACATAGGAAGCCATTCTTGTGATTGACAGTCTATTGGATATGGTCTTCCTGCAGTACAGGCAACAAAACATTACACAAGTCTGTGCAAGCGACGTCTATCCCTTTCCACCTGCCCCAGTGGACCAATACATGTATATTTAATATGCTCAATTGAACACACAGACGATATTTGTTTTCGATATGTTGGAACAGAGAGATGTGGTAATATCTTATTAGGTTCCCTACTAGGTAACCTTAACGAAGATTTTATACTTCGTAGTTTTACTCCACTGGATGTTATAAAAACAATGAGGAAAGGGAGAGAGATAGATAGATAGATATATATATATATATATAGAGAGAGAGAGAGAGAGAGAGAGAGACAGAGAGAGGTGCTGCGGTTTCGTCAGCAAAGTCTCTGACACCATTACACTCTCGTATTTCTAACATAGTTATCATAGGAATATGATAAGGAGATAAGGACACATAGTGGGTGATATTTACAGACTGTCATTTGATATCGATGAATTATAGGTGTTATGCTACTGAATGTCTTTGCGGAGTCCATATATCCTCAGCATGGTTGTGTATTTGCTCCTGTACGTTATTGTGCTATTTTTCTCGTTGTGCTAGTCCTCTACCTAGTCAGTGACAGGTGGAGGACTAGTTAGCCTTTTAACTATGGGACAATGCCGCTGGAACATGATGGGATTTAGAAAGAAATGACACGGGTCTGTGACTTGGCGGGGGACGTCTGTTACTGGTGGAAATCATGTGGATTCCAATGCTACATATCGAAGACTGGAAGATTTGAGGGAATGCCGTAGGTAAGCGATACTCTGACGAAAGGGGAATTGAGAAGTGAGCTCTATACTGCTTCTTCTAAGTGTTGTAGGCAAACATATTACAACTTCTTACATTCATCTCGCAAAGTAACTGCCATGACAAAATTAGGAGGTAATATGAAGATTTTTACCGAGAGACAATCAGCAGCAGAAGTTCCATCTTTAGTTTTCTCAATAAATAAGAGACGACTTTCTGCTGAGAGTTTTGTGTGCCTGCAAATGGATGGAGTAACTTCTTAACAGGTAGGTTTAATTTACGTTTACATCTATACGTTTACTTCAAAATCCATCATATGGTGTGTGGTGGACTGTACCATACATCACAACTACTCATTCCCTATTCGACTCGCAAATAGAAAGAGGGAGAAAGACTGCCTGTATTCCTCCTTACGAGTGCTAATTTATCGTATGTTATCTTCGTGGTACGAAATGTATGTTGGTGGCGGTAGTACCCTTCAGCAATCAGATTCAAATCTCGGTTCTCAGTAGTTTCTCAAACAGAACATTGTCATCCCTCCAGGGATTCCCATTTGAAACGAGTACTTGAAGAGGTTAGTCCGACTGCTGGAAAAAAAATTACTGGCCATGAAAAGTTACTCTCATGATGAATTTAATTAATCAGCCTATCAATTTGATATCAATGACGTGCTGCTGAGCGGTGGATAGAAGCGAGGACTAGAGTAACATGGATGTACTCGTAATTTGCGAGTTGGAGCGCTTTTTCGTTGTGGTGATATCTTTAACCTACAAAGGGAGGGATAACCTTCGTAGTAAAATCAGACCAGCTGTGTGGCTGGATTGAAGAGTTTTTAGCAAACAGAACACAGCATGTTGTTATCAATGGAGAGACGTCTACAGACGTTAAACTAACCTCTGGCGTGCCACAGGGGAGTGTTATGGGACCATTGCTTTTCACAATATATATAAATGACCTAGTAGATAGCGTCGGAAGTTCCATGCGGCTTTTCGCGGATGATGCTGTAGTATACAGAGAAGTTGCAGCATTAGAAAATTGTAGCGAAATGCAGGAAGATCTGCAGCGGATAGGCACTTGATGCAGGGAGTGGCAACTGTCCCTTAACATAAACAAATGTAATGTATTGCGAATACATAGAAAGAAGGATCCTTTATTGTATGATTATATGATAGCGGAACAAACACTGGTAGCAGTTACTTCTGTAAAATATCTGGGAGTATGCGTGCGGAACGATTTGAAGTGGAATGATCATATAAAATTAATTGTTGGTAAGGCGGGTACCAGGCTGAGATTCATTGGGAGAGTGCTTAGAAAATGTAGTCCATCAACAAAGGAGGTGGCTTACAAAACACTCGTTCGACCTATACTTGAGTATTGCTCATCAGTGTGGGATCCGTACCAGATCGGGTTGACGGAGGAGATAGAGAAGATCCAAAGAAGAGCGGCGCGTTTCGTCACAGGGTTATTTGGTAACCGTGATAGCGTTACGGAGACGTTTAATAAACTCAAGTGGCAGACTCTGCAAGAGAGGCGCTCTGCATCGCGGTGTAGCTTGCTCGCCAGGTTTCGAGAGGGTGCGTTTCTGGATGAGGTATCGAATATATTGCTTCCCCCTACTTATACCTCCCGAGGAGATCACGAATGTAAAATTAGAGAGATTAGAGCGCGCACGGAGGCTTTCAGACAGTCGTTCTTCCCGCGAACCATACGCGACTGGAACAGGAAAGGGAGGTAATGACAGTGGCACGTAAAGTGCCCTTCGCCACACACCGTTGGGTGGCTTGCGGAGTATAAATGTAGATGTAGATGTACATTACCGAATTTGTGAAGTGATACGTAATATAAAACTGATATTTATAACATCTATATGTTGTTACCTTAACAGACTTCGTATGGGACGAAGCATTTGTTTACTATAAGAGAGTTTGAAAGTGAGGAAGTATCTTGTGACAGAGGTAGTATTTAGCTATCTGTCATGAGCCAAATTTGAGTTAAATATTCTAGTCCTCTGAGGCGGGATGTAATAGACATTTACCTGATTAGAATAGATTTTTTTACCTGATGACGGAATACTTCATCTACATCTACATCTACATCTATACTCCGCAAGCCAACTAACGGCGTGTGGCGGAGGGCACTTTACGTGCCACTGTCATTACCTCCCTTTCATGTTCCACTCGCGTATGGTTCGCGGGAAGTATGACTGCCGGAAAGCCTCCGTGCGCCCCCGAATCTCTCTAATTTTACATTCGTGATCTCGGGAGGTATAAGTAGGGGGAAGCAATATATTCGATACCTCATCCAGAAACGCACCCTCTCGAAACCTGGACAGCAAGCTACACCGCGATGCAGAGTGCCTCTCTTGAAGAGTCTGCCACTTGAGTTTGCTGAACATCTCCGTAACGCTATCACGCTTACCAAATAACCCTGTGACGAAACGCGCCGCTCTTCTTTGGATCTTCTCTATCTCCTCTGTCAACCCGACCTGGTACGGATCCCACACTGATGAGCAATACTCAAGTATAGGCCGAACGAGTGTCTTGTAAGCCACCTCCTTTGTTGATGGACTACGTTTTCTAAGGACTCTCCCAATGAATCTCAACCTTTTTTTTTTTGTTTTGTTTTTTTTTAGGGCGCAAAACTGCTATGGTCATTAACGCCCGGCCCGTGACTTAGGAAACAGTAAAAAACGGAAATTGAAAACCAGCAGCAATGGGAACAAAGTCATAAAATTGGAGAAACTAAAAGCAGAAGGAAGGCTTAAAAATCCACTACAGAAAGGGGTTGGTTGTCCCCAAAAAAAGCTTCAAATGACTGACGTCATTTCACTGGCACTAATAAACTGGAGAACGCGGTCGGCTGAGCGCGTGTCATCTGCTAAAGTCGACGATATATCAGGCGATAGCTGTAGACGGGAGCGTAACGGATTAAAATAGGGGCACTCAATTAAAAGGTGTCTTACCGTCCACAGCTGAGAGCAGTGGGGACGGAGTGGGGGAGGATCGCCGCTTAAAAGATGTCGATGGCTAAAAAGACAGTGCCCTATCCGGAGTCTAGTTAAAATTACCTCCTCCCAACGACGCGTTCGGGAGGAAGAGGTCCAAGCACAAGGAAGAGCTTTCACGTCCCGCAATTTATTATGGGTAAGTGTCGACCAATGCGTGTCCCATAAATGAACAACACGACGACATAAAACGTTCCGTAGATCGGCGAAGGGAATCGATTGAATAGCTGGCCGAAGAAGAGAGACTGCAGCCTTGGCTGCAATATCGGCCGCCTCGTTTCCACAGATACCAGCGTGTCCCGAGAGCCAGAGGAACGCCACCGAGACGCCCCCCAGGTGAAGCAAGCGCAGACAGTCCTGAATCCGATGGACCAGAGGGTGCACAGGATAAAGAGCTTGGAGACTGAGGAGAGAGCTGAGAGAATCTGAGCAGATTACGTACTGTATCCGCTGATGGCGGCGGATGTAGTGGACAGCCTGGAGAACAGCGTAAAGCTCCGCAGTATAAACCGAACCCTGCTCGGGAAGCCGAAAGTGATTTGGGGTGTCGCCAACAATATAGGCACTCCCTACACCTAACGATGTTTTCGAGCCGTTGGTGTAAATAAATAAATGGCCCGCATCTCGTGGTCGTGCGGTAGCGTTCTCGCTTCCCACGCCCGGGTTCCCGGGTTCGATTCCCGGCGGGGTCAGGGATTTTCTCTGCCTCGTGATGGCTGGGTGTTGTGTGCTGTCCTTAGGTTAGTTAGGTTTAAGTAGTTCTAAGTTCTAGGGGACTTATGACCACAGCAGTTGAGTCCCATAGTGCTCAGAGCCATTTGAACCATTTTGTAAATAAATGTGGCGTCCGTCATTTGTGCACATAGAGCAGCAAATGCCCGACGATAAACAAGTGTAGGGGTGCCATCCTTGGGAAATCGACAAAGGTCACGGAGCAGGCAGATCCGGGGACGGAGCCAAGGCGGTGCTGTACCCCAAGTTGTCAAGAAGGTTTTAGGAAAGCGGAAGGAAAGAGAATGGAGCAGTTGACGGAAGCGGACTCCCGGTGGTAGTAGGGAGGAGGAGCGGCCTGCATACCCTACATCAAAGGAGGCGTCGAAAAAAATGTCATGGACTGGATTAGCTGGCATGGAAGACAGATGGCTAGCATAACGACTCAGAAGGACTGCTCGCCGATTGGACAGAGGATGTTCAGCAGTCTCAGCATAAAGGCTTTCCACAGGGCTAGTGTAAAAAGCTCCAGACACTAAACGTAATCCACGGTGGTGGATAGAGTCGAGACGCCGAAGAATAGATGGCCGAGCAGAGGAGTAGACTATGCTTCCATAGTCCAATTTCGAGCGCACTAAGGCGCGATAGAGGCGGAGAAGGACCACTCGGTCCGCTCCCCAGGAGGTACCATTCAGGACACGGAGGGTGTTGAGGGATCGCAGACAGCGAGCCGAAAGATAGGAAACGTGGGAGGACCAGCACAGTTTTCTGTCAAACATAAGACCCAAGAATTTAGCGACGTCTGAAAACGGAAGGTTGACAGGACCTAGATGTAAGGAGGGCGGAAGAAACTCCTTACGTCGCCAAAAATTAACACAAACGGTGTTACTGGGAGAGAAACGGAAGCCGGTTTCGATGCTCCAAGACTGGAAGCGATCGAGACATCCTTGAAGACGTCGTTCAAGAAGGCTGGTCCGTTGAGAGCTGTAGTAGATCGCAAAATCGTCCACAAAGAGGGAGCACGAGACATCAGGAAGGAGACAATCCATAATTGGATTGATGGCAATGGCAAACAGTACAACACTCAGCACGGAGCCCTGGGGTACCCCGTTTTCTTGGGAGAAAGTACGGGAGAGAGTAGTGTTCACCCGCACCCTAAATGTGCGCTCTGCCATAAATTCGCGAAGAAAAAGGGGTAGCCGACCTCGAAAGCCCCAAGAGAACAGTGTGCGGAGGATGCCTGTCCTCCAACAGGTATCGTATGCTCTCTCCAGATCAAAAAATATTGCTACTGTTTGGCGTTTCCGAAGAAAATTGTTCATGATATAAGTGGAGAGAGCAACAAGATGGTCAACTGCAGAACGATGCTTTCGGAATCCGCATTGGGCAGGTGTTAAAAGACTGCGGGATTCCAGCCACCACGCTAAACGGTAATTCACCATACGCTCCAAAACCTTCCAGACACTACTCGTGAGAGAAATGGGGCGATAGCTGGAGGGGAGATGTTTGTCCTTTCCAGGTTTCGGAACAGGAACGACGATAGCTTCCCGCCATCATCTGGGAAAAGTACTGTGGGTCCAAATTCGATTATAAAGACGAAGGAGATAACGCAGACTATGGGTTGATAAATGCAGCAACATTTGGACGTGGATACCATCCGGTCCTGGGGCGGAGGAGCGAGAAGAAGAGAGTGCATGTTGGAGTTCCCGCATGGAGAAAACAGTATTGCAGCTTTCGCGATTTTGAGAGGAGAAAGCAAGAGGTCGCACTTCCGCTGCACGTTTCTTCGGGAGAAACGCTGGCGGGTAATTGGAAGAGCTCGAAATCTCAGCAAAGTGCTGACCCAACGAGTTAGAAATTGCGTCGGGGTCCACGAATGTATCATGCGCGACAGTGAGCCCAGAGACCGGGGAGAAACTAGGCGCGCCTGAGAACCGTCGAAGCCGACTCCAAACTTCCGAGGAGGGAGTGAAGGTGTTAAATGAGCTAATAAAGAATTTCCAGCTTGCCTTCTTGCTATCGCGGATGACACGACTGCATCGCGCACGGAACTGCTTATAGCGGATACAGTTGGCCAAAGTAGGATGGTGGCGGAAAACGCGGAGAGCACGTCGCCGCTCACGTATTGCATCACGGCATGCCTCGTTCCACCAAGGAACTGGGGGGCGCCGGGGCAATTCGGAGGTGCGTGGTATTGAATGTTCCGCAGCTGTAAGAATAACGTCGGTAATATGGGTGACCTCATCGTCGACGCTGGGAAAGTGACGGTCATCGAATGTCGCTAGAGACGAAAGAAGTGTCCAATCGGCTTGGGCAAACTTCCAGCGTCGCGGGCGCATATATGGCAGATGAGGCTGCAGTCGAAGGACGCATGGAAAGTGGTCACTCGAGTGTGTATCATCAAGGGCGAACCATCCGAAGCGCCGAGCTAGAGGAACAGTACCGACCGAAAGGTCCAAATGAGATAAATTTGTCGTGGAGACAGATAAAAATGTAGGGACCCCAGTGTTGAGGCAAACTAGATCCGCTTGGTGGAAGACGTCTAGCAATAGTGAGCCATGTGGACAAGGATGTGGAGATCCCCAAAGCGGGTGGTGGGCATTGAAGTCCCCAACCAGCAAATAGGGGGGTGGAAGCTGACCAAGAAGATGAAGGAGATCAGCTCATGCCATTGGTGTGGACGATTGAATGTATACAGTACTAAGAGAGAACGTGTATCCGGAAAGGGAAAGACGGACGGCGACAGCTTGGAAGGAAGTGTTTAAATGGATTGGGTAATAATGGAGAGTTTCATGGAGAAGAATCATGAGTCCTCCATGTGCTGGAGTGCCTTCAACAGAGGGGAGATCATATCGGACAGACTGAAAATGAGGGAGAACAAAGCGGTCATGGGGACGCAGCTTTGTTTCCTGAAGACAGAAGATGACCGGCGTGTAGGATCGTAAGAGGATCGACAATTCATCCCGATTGGCTCCAATACCGCGGATATTCCAGTGGATAATGGACATAGGGTGAACAGAAAATGGAGGAATGTGACCAAGGGTGCTGTCAACTCAACGACTGCTCAGAGCTTGCAACCGACAGCATGGAATGGCATTCAGCCGAAGGCAGAAGATCCTGATCCATAGGTTGGTCAGGAGCAGCTCCTGCCACCAGCGATCGGCCGGTTGACCGGCCACCAGCAGTGCGCCTCGGCGACACAGAAGACGGCCGAGGGCGATTTCCGCCAGGTGGTGCTGTAGATGGGACACGCCTTGGCGGAGAAGGAGAGGAACTGGGTTTCTTTGTAGCCTTCTTGGAAGTATGATGTTTAGATGAAGGAGGAACCGATGGTTGGGAAGTTGCGGTACGTAAAATCTCTTAACGAGTATGCTCTTTTTTCGAAGCCTTGGTGTCTGACTTTTGGGCTCGAGATTTAGCAGAACCCGACGAAGGGTGAGCCATAGAGTGGGTAGGCGAAAGTGGTGAGGTTGAACGGGCGGTCTTTGCGCTGGCCGATCTGACGACCGTGGCACTAAAGGTGAGGTCGCAAGTCTGCGTGGCCGCCTCCTTTGTTGGCCGAGGAGAAGCAAGGACAGTGCTGTATTTTCCTGTCTGAGGCACGGTGGGCTGTCGACTGGTGAATAATTTTCGAGCAGCAAAAGTCGACACCTTTTCCTTCACTCTTATTTCCTGGATGAGCTTTTCGTCCTTAAAAATGGGGCAATCTCGAGAGGAAGCAGCGTGGTCACCCATACAGTTGATGCAGCGAGGGGATGGAGGTGGACAAGCACCCTCATGGGCATCCTTGCCACACGTAACACATTTGGCCGGATTGGAACAGGACTGGCTGGTGTGATTGAACCGCTGACACCGATAGCAACGCGTAGGGTTTGGGACGTAAGGGCGAACGGATATTATCTCATAGCCTGCTTTGATTTTCGATGGGAGTTGAACTTTGTCAAATGTCAAGAAGACAGTGCGGGTTGGAATGATGTTCGTGTCAACCCTTTTCATAACTCTATGAACAGCCGTTACGCCCTGGTCAGACAGGTAGTGCTGAATTTCTTCGTCAGACAATCCATCGAGAGAGCATGTATAAACGACTCCACGCAAGGAATTTAAGGTACGGTGCGGTTCCACCCGGACAGGGAAGGTGTGGAGCAGAGAAGTACACAGCAATTTTTGTGCCTGGAGGGCACTGACTGTTTCTAACAACAGGGTGCCATTCCGTAATCTGGAACAAGACTTTACAGGACCTGCAATTGCGTCGACACCTTTCTGAATAATGAAAGGGTTGACCGTGGAGAAGTCGTGACCTTCGTCAGACCGAGAAACAACAAGGAACTGTGGCAACGATGGAAGAACTGTCTGTGGCTGAGACTCAGTGAACTTACGTTTGTGAGCAGACATAGTGGAAGGTGAGGAAACCATTGCGGAAGAATCCCCCATGATTACCGGCGTCTCCGATGGCGCGCTCCTCCCTTGTGGGGGCCCTCACTGAGGGCACTCCCGCCTTAGGTGATTGTTCACACCTCAGGTCACACCTCCCGACAAACGGACGGAGGGACCAATCGGCACTTTCGGAAGGTATCAGCTCGGGTAATTACCCCTCCCTGGGCCTGGCCGTTACCAGGGGGTACGTACGTGTCCTACCTGTCTACCCGGGGCGGGGAATTACGCGTTACCCCGTCACCGGCTACGCATGGAAGTGCGTGGGTCGGCCTTCAGACACGCACAGGGAGGAAAAAAGAGAAAGGGAAGGGAAAGAAGAGGGGTCTCAAACGCCGCAGCGGAGAAAAGGGCAAAGAGAAGAGGGAAGGAAAAGAGAAGGACAGAGGAAGGACGAAGACTTGCAAGTGTAGAAAGCAAGGAATTTGTAACAGTTTCGAGCGTCCGCCTCTGGACGTAGGCACAAACCATACTCCCAAAGGGGGAGAAAGGGAAGGAAAGAGCCAGAGGTGAGGGGGGGGGGGGGGTGGCGAAGATGGGGGATGGGGAAGGATGCGGAAAGGGAAGGTATGCAGCCCGGAAAGGAAGGAAGGCCACATTAGCTCGGGGTCCCGTGGTCGCTACACACGTATCCACAAAAGAGTTGTGGACCCCCTGGGAGGGAATCTCAACCTGTCACCCGCCTTACCAACAATTAATTTTATATGATCATTCAAAAATGGTTCTAATGGTCCTGAGCACTATGCGACTTAACTTCTAAGGTCAGCAGTCGCCTAGAACTTACAACTAATTAACCCAACTAACCTAAGGGCATCACACACATCCATGCCCGAGGCAGGATTCGAACCTGCGACCGTTACGGTCGCTCGGCTCCAGACTGTAGCGTCTAGAACACCACAGCCACTCTGACCATATGATCATTCCACTTCAAATCGTTCCGTAGGCATACTCCCAGATATTTTACAGAAGTAACTGCTACCAGTGTTTGTTCCGCCATCATATAGCCATACAATAAAGGATCCTTCTTTCTATGTATTCGCAATGCATTACATTTCTCTATGTTAAGGGTCATTTGCCACTCCCTGCATCAAGTGCCTATCCGCTGCAGATATTCCTGCATTTCGCTGCAATTTTCTAATGCTGCAACTTCTCTGTATACTACAGCATCATCCGCGGAGAGCCGCATGGAACTTCCGACACTATCTATGGAACTTCCGACACTATCTACTTACAGGAAATATAGTCTATGCCATACTGTTACAGGGTTTTCACAACAAGTAACGATACTTCAGTGATGTAAAAAGGAGTGTATGCCCCGATTTGTTCAGTCTTCGAAGATAACTCGTATAAATCGGAGTAATATACATTTCACGTGAGAAATTCGAGATGTATGGTCAACAACATCCCTCTCTCGGATTGGGTAAAGTGGATTCTTCAAACTGGATAGAGTCTATGTTGGGATGGAATTGCAGTTAAAGCCATACATCCACGTCACGCCTGCTTGTCTTGCAGTGTCCTGCAACCAGTGGCACGAGTGAGCATGAGTCTTTGTTCGACCGGAATTCGCAAATTAGCTTAGCCTGTGACTGGCGGTTAGTTGCAAAGAATACTCTAACCTGTCGGCTCTTGCCAGTGGCCGCGCTTACAAGTCCCAGCGGTGGGGTTTTAGAGCGACTGACTAATGAAGTGACCAGTATGTTGGGTGAGCGGCGACAGATGCAGATGTATGTGTTGTGTGAGAAGATTCAATATGTTAGGTGTTTGTGATGCACGATTATTCCCCCCACATAACCTGATCAGTTGACTGCATGGTAACAGTCTCTCTGGCCTCTGAGCGTTTGGTAGCACCAGCGTGTGGATGCTAGGGGATGGGTGAACTGTTATAGACGCATGTGCAGGTCTATCTTGACCAACGCCCACAAGACGATGTGAGGTCCGGCCGCCGCCACTGCTGTGGCTCTTAGTAGTCGGCGGACGGCACGCTCTTAGCGATTGTGAGTGTGTATGATCGCTAGGATTTTGTTACCAGATGTGTTTAGTGGAAACGTTGTGGTTCAGGAGGGTGCCTGTGTTGTCAAACGTCAGTACATACACGGACCTCACATATGTATAGCCCTACGATGTATCTGTGCGAAAATTTAGTTACTTGATTTGATAAATGATTGTGTGTGATTCTCAAACGTTGAAAATATGTCTTTATTGCGAATGACTATTGTTGTAACGTGGTGGTGTGTGTTTCAAGCAATCTATTCGACTCCTGTAAATTGTTAAACGGCTGATTTGATAGTGTAGAGCAAATGGATTATGTCCATTTATTTTTGATATCGAAATAGCGTCAGTCCGCCATTTGTCACCAGTATGAGCCGATAGGGACAGAGTATTCTGAGGGAAGATGAAAACTTCCCTCTGCATATTTGGAGACATTGGTACACACACAAAAACAGGAAATAGCCTCTTGAGAGAGACAGAGGTAGGAAGCGAGTCTGGAATTTCCTGATCAACAGAATGCTGCTACTTGATGCTTCGTTTGGGGCCGCGAGATCAAACGAGGCCGACATCCGGTCCTTGGTCGGTGGTACTTACTATCATGATCTGGAATTAGGACATTGGATGGTTTATGACCTCCCAGATGACAGACTCACATTCGGGAGACCCCAAACAGCGCCTACTACACCACAATTCATTCCATTTCTCGAGGTTTACAGTTATTACGTCATGGTAAGCGAGGGTGCGGGATGCAGACGTGAGCTCTGTCCAAGTGGGGGAGCTATGTCCCCCACAAACTGATCAAATAAAGAAGATGCATCAATATATTATTGACAATGATTTGAATTTCATGTTGTGAGATCATTCCTATCCAGCACAAACTCAGCCTTTATCCTGTCAGTTTCTTCCAGGAGGTGTGAGGACGGAGGGGGCGAAGGGTGGTTGTGGGACGTCATCTGGTGGTGGCACTGTATACTAGGTCAGTCGATCCGTGCACGTCAATCTTCCCATATGACAACACCTCCAATCTGCAGCAGTGTAATTACGTAATTAGGACACGTAATTTTGTTGACAAGATAATACTTGCACCTTCCAGTTCAACAGCTCAGCACAGACTGAATGTTTCCTGATTTAATTACTTCTTTTCGATGCATTTTGCAAGACCTGCATGTTCCGAAACAGCAGTAAATGATGAGCTTTCACCACCAAATAAAAGAGAGATCTATCCCCTGCAAATTGAATTTTACAGATAAACAATACATTATTATACTCTCTGCAGTGTAGTTGAATTTCCTGTCATGGTATCCTTCCAGTCCACCAGTTCAGTGATCTTTCCCTCCAATTTTTTCTGGGGTGGGTTTAGAGGCAGGGGGCGATGGGCGGGATTTTCTCTTTTGGTGGCAGCGTGCATTGCCTCAGTCGATCATTGCACATCAGAGTGAACAAACATGCAAACATTTTTCAACAGAACGATGCCTCCAGTCTGCAGCATTGTAATTGCGTCATTAGGACATGTACGTAGTTGCTGGACAGGATAATACATGCACCTTCCACATATACAGTTCTGCACAGACTGAAGAATTTTCGCAATCTGTTTTTTTCTTCGTGGGGATGATGAAGTGTATGAGGGGTGGGGAGGATTGTGAGATATCCCACAATTTATCAATTTAATTAGTTAGATATCAAAAGTGTGCATGTATTAGCGAGGTGGAGTGAGGTGGAGTGAGGTGGGTTGGGGTTTCCCAGTGGGTGGGGGAGGAGGGGGAAGGGACTAGGGTGTGTAGAGTTTATCAGAAGGATGGATTATCCCAAGGGGTCATGAATCAACCCCCAGAGTGTCATAAATCAGTTATCATTGCAACACCTCCTGAATGTATGCAACCAACACTAAAAAAGTGCACTCCTACCCCATTACCATACTATTCGCAGAATAGCCGCAGTTTCAACTCAACGCTAGATATACGCAACTGTTTGTCCAGAATTATCACCATGGGTAGGCGTTCGTCATGGCATCCATCTCTGCAGGAATTCGACCACGAGTTCGAGTCATGGGCCATCTACATCGCCCAGATGGAGCAGCTTTTACTGGTCTACAGCATCTCTGGTAACGACCTACAACGCACTTTTTTGTTGGCTTATGCAAGACTAGATATATACCATCGCGTACAACAGCTTAACTTGGAGGCAGAAACTCATGCTCTTCCATGAGATAGGGTCAAATTCAGTTGCCTGAATATTTTGATTGTTATGTGCACATAGCGGTAGCAAGACATAAGTTCTTCAATTGACAAAAGCTCAGTGGACAATCATACAGAGAATGGACTTCGTAGTTACAAGGGAAATCCAGGTACTGTACGTATGTGTGCAGTAATATGGAATGAAAAGCGTCATATTGAGCGTCATTAGATGGATATATGATATTAGTGCATGTTGTAGATAATGTACTCTGAACAGACTTGTTGAAATTGAAAGGTCCTTCGTTAGAAATATGTTGGCCCACCATTAGGGCTTTCAAAGAAACATTGTGTTCGGCAGCAACTCTGCAAGACCCGCCCCAAGTTTTTGCAACTAGGATAACCTGTACAGCCTCACCACCGGTCAGGACAGATTGACAGATATCGTAAAACGACCGGGCAGGGAAGCGCTGACCCCAAAAATTGCCATATGGTACCCATTGTTTTATGTCACATCCTTATCATAAATTTTATAATCGCAGGGCAACATGTGGCAACTCAGGGCACCGACCAGAAGTATGTCAATCAGTGCACAAAATGTCAATAAGCTAAAACATGGTCGTGCAGTGACTGGAGGTGAACCTTTCCTAGGCACACCATATATCAAATCAGTGTTCTCAAACGCCACTATTAGGAACTTCCTGATATCCACACTGCTTATCTGCTGGTCAGGTTGCAAATACACACAGGTTCCTCTGCCACCATCATTGACTGGCAATTATATCGGCAAGTGGGCGCTCTAACTCTTCAATCTCTGGATTTTTGGATGAGGACTTACAGCAATGGCATCGCGCATTTTTCAGGACAGTTTACCCCAGAGGTCCAGTTTGGCACTCACTCATGATGAAGTGTATGAGGGGTGGGGAGGATTGTGAGATATCCCACAATTTATCAATTTAATTAGTTAGATATCAAAAGTGTGCTTGTATTAGCGAGGTGGAGTGAGGTGGAGTGAGGTGGGTTGGGGTTTCCTAGTGGGTGGGGGAGGAGGGGGAAGGGACTAGGGGGTGTAGAGTTTATCAGAAGGACATTGAGCCTCATCTAATGAGGCTCAATCTGACGGTTTTTATTCCATATTACTGCACACATATGTGCAGTACCTGCATTTCCCTTGTACCTACGAAGTCCATTCTCAGTATGATTGTCCACTGAGCTTTTGTCAATTGGAGAACTTATGTCTTGCTACCGCTATGTGCATATACCAATCAAAATATTCAGGCAACTGGATTTGACCCTATCTCATGGAAGAGCATGAGTTTCTGCCTCCAAGTTAAGATGTTGTACGCGATCCAAGTAGTGGACGCACCCACTAAGAAGGCACCTCTTCATCACATTGGGACTGAAGAGACATGACTGCACCCACCGCCCACTCCTTTTGCTTTATCAGATTCCTTGAGAAGTTGCTTGCAAAATTCATCTCAGTGTTTTCCCAACTAGGATCAGGTGTTATGGAATTTGAAACACATGTAGCGCTACCTCCATTCAGAACCCCAAAATTCTCTAAAGCACAAAATGTGCCTTTTACCTTATGAGACAAGCTGCAACTTGAATTACGATTACAGAATGAGGTAATCCTTACCCCACTCTCAGTGGACCACGCCAATAGTCATAGTAGAAAAGCTGAACGGCGCTCTATGCGTATGTGGTGGTTTGAAGAATACAATAAACTTCCAGTCCATGGCAGACTCAAACCCAATTTCAAAGGTGGAGGACATCTTTCCCACCCTGAGGATGGAAGTGTTGGTTCAAAAGGCTCTGAGCACTATGGGACTCAACTTCTGAGGTCATTAGTCCCCTAGAACTTAGAACTAGTTAAACCTAACTAACCTAAGGACATCACAAACATCCATGCCCGAGGCAGGATTCGAACCTGCGACCGTAGCGGTCTTGCGGTTCCAGACTGCAGCGCCTTTAACCGCACGGCCACTTCGGCCGGCATGGAAGTGTTTTTGGTAAAGTTGACCTGAGAGACGTGTACCTTCATCTTTCCCTGGATGCTGTGTCCCAGTAGAAGCTAGTAATCAGTACACCATTCGGAGTTCAATTGTACAACTGCCTGTCATCCTAAGTGTCTGACACCCTGCCCATTTTCCAAAGGTATCTCAAACATATCATTTGTGAAGTTCCACATACAGTCAGCTACCTTGACGACAGCGTCACAGTGGGCAAAAATGCTGAGAATCAGGCTAACAATTTAGAGGCATTGTTTTCAGTATTCCAGAAAGCAAACTCTAAGTGCAAGGAGGAAAACTGTAACTTCTTTGCAGCACAGGTCGAATATTTCGGGCACATCCTTTGTGCTAGAGGCATTTGTTCCACACCCCGGTACATGGAGATGGTCCAGAAATTGCCAGAAATTCATACCACAGGCTGCAGTAATTACAGTACCTCCTCATGACCTGCCGAGGAAAAACGTAAAGTGGTACTACACGCCAGCATGTGATAGGACTTCCAGAAAATTTAAACTGGCCATCCTCCAGCACATGTGTCTCACCACCCATGATCCATCCCAGCTGCTTGTCTTAGCAACAGATGCTTCCGACTATGGAATGGGAGCAGTTCCACCCCACATTATCAATGGGGCGAAGTGGTCCACTGCATTCGTCTCATGTACTCCGTCCACTGCTCAACGAATCCATAGACAAACTGAGAAGGAGGCGCTGGCCATCATCTTGGGCCTCAAACGTATTCACGGTTACATATATGGTAGAAAATTCACCTTTATGACTGAACATAAGCCGTTCTTATCCCTTTTGAAGGCTTCAACATCTATACCCAGGAAGATGACTTGCAGCCTGTACCAGGGACACTATTTTTATCCAAGTATGATTATGACGTCTAAGTCTGTTCCACCACATAGGATGCAAATTCCAACCTTGTGTCTTACTTACTCGTAGGTCAGAACTCAGTAATTGGCGAGGATCCAGAAGTATCCAGAATGAAATTTTCACTCTGCGGCGGAGTGTGCACTGATATAATATCTTTTCCCTCCAGGAGCGCTAATCTTGTAAGTTTTGCAGCAGAGCTATTGTGAAGTTTGGAATGTAGCAAACAAGGTACTGGCTGAAATAAAGCCGTGAGGTTGGGGGATGAGTCGTGTTTGGTTAGGTTAGTAGGTAGAACACTTTCCCGCGAAAGGAAATAGTCCTGATTTCGAGTTTCGGTCTGGCACACAGTTTCGGTTTGCTAGGAAGTTTCGTATTGGCGTAGCTTTCCATTTGGCCTGCAACAGCCTAACGGAAAGATATGTCTGCACATTCAAGAATCATATCGAACGTACACCTCCACCAATCTCAGGACGAATTTTTGGCCTTGTTCCTAGTTTCATATCGTCCCCTTGCCGCAAGACAGGGACTCGCCAGCAGAGAAACTACATGGTCGACCTTAGAGATCACAACTTCGCATCATCCACCGGTCAGTCAACCAGCAACCATAACATAAAACGAATCACTACCGTTATCCTCTTCACGATCCTCTCTGGGCCCGTGTTTTTTAGGGGAATCCAAAATCGTCTCCCAATAACAATAACAAAACCCCTCAAGAGAGTCGTGGCTGAAATCCCACTGTCAAACAGCATCCACTGCCAGATACACATAAACCAAATGCGACTCAAAAAGGGAAAATTCCAAGTGCGCAACTATTACCAGTCTATTTCTTTTCCAAAGATGGAGACAGTGGAGAAGCCACAAAGAGGCACAGAAGATCATCTCAACCACAGCTATTAACCAGTTCTGCAGGCCACTCGGCACCTGCAGAACCAACGCCGTTGGAAGTGGAAGTCCTTGTGGAACCCTCCCTGCTCACCTTCGGCGACTTTGCGTAGCTGGAAGATGGCGAGATAAGCTCCGCGCTCCGCGTCCCTTCCAGGGGGAAGGATATATTATATCGCAGCTTTACGCCTGCAGGTTTCAGCACTCCAAACATCTCAGCGTCAGGGGTTTCTTCGCCTATTGGACAACGACTTGTCGCCGAAAAGCAGATTTCCTGGTTTTCCACTGCCCTAGCGGCGCCACCAGAGGTCGCGGGTCGCGGAAACATACTTCCTTCCGCAATATACGTGACACAGATTAGATCCAAAGACATCCTTCCGCCAGACGATACTTAGGCCGCCTCACAGTAGTAGTTCACATACGTAGTTCACTACGAGCCAGGACTCGAGTTCGGACATCCAGCCCAACATCGAATTCGTGGTCTCCGCCACCAACCAGCCGCGCCGCTATGAACAAAGTCCTGGGCCGCCATGTTGCCGCTGACGGGTTTGTCTACGTGGTTGTGGATGTCGTAAAACTTTGCTTAAAATATTCTTGTACTATATTGACTGTACACTGTTCCAAGGGAACTTCGACTCCATGCATAGACGGAAGAACTGAACATTTAGTTGAGCTTTGCTTCAAGACAGCCTGAACTTGACAAAACATTTTCATTTTGCGCCTTCCGGCAGTGACTTTCAATTGTCAATCTTGTGTAATTATTCAGAGTAGACGAAACTTTTTTTTTTTTATTAAACTTCTTGACTGCTCATTGAGATTGTTTGTGTCGCCTACGGCAGGTTCTTCAGTGCCTGTCTTCAATATTGTTGTGCGCCTCCATGACGGTGTCGAGTGAAACTTGCGAGCCTTGTATCTCCTTCCATGCAATAGCCGGGAGTTTTGGGTGTCAGTGGAGAGGCAATCGATTCTGATGTCTGAATTACGAATTCAGCTTTTAATTATACTACGAGTCGTCATCTCCATCACGTCGAAATGGACTCAACACACATCGAGGTAGTTGCCCATAGTTCAGTTGCTCGAGAGTGTTGAAGTTTTCAGAACCACCAAAAATAAATAAAGGACTTAAAGGAGATGTACCTGCTGCATGATGCGACATAGAAAATACTCTGAAAAAGTCTTATGTGTGAACAGACAAAGATAAACGCATAATGCCGCCAATTTTATTATATCTTCACGATATCCTCATGCAGGAAAAATAATGTTCTCCTCCACCTTCCCCTTGCATAAGTTTCTTTATCACTAACTAGCTGAGTGCCCGGCGTTGCCCAAGTATGTATTTTTTCCAGCCTTCTTTTAGTTCATTTCTTCCTTCGCCCTCTACATCTGTTCAGCTCCTCCTTTCCCCCTGCTCCACCACTTCATCACCTCTACCCCAGTAGGAGGCTGGTGGTTCTTACCCTCACAGTATAAACACTCCTGGAAATGGAAAAAAGAACACATTGACACCGGTGTGTCAGACCCACCATACTTGCTCCGGACACTGCGAGAGGGCTGTACAAGCAATGATCACACGCACGGCACAGCGGACACACCAGGAACCGCGGTGTTGGCCGTCGAATGGCGCTAGCTGCGCAGCATTTGTGCACCGCCGCCGTCAGTGTCAGCCAGTTTGCCGTGGCATACGGAGCTCCATCGCAGTCTTTAACACTGGTAGCATGCCGCGACAGCGTGGACGTGAACCGTATGTGCAGTTGACGGACTTTGAGCGAGGGCGTATAGTGGGCATGCGGGAGGCCGGGTGGACGTACCGCCGAATTGCTCAACACGTGGGGCGTGAGGTCTCCACAGTACATCGATGTTGTCGCCAGTGGTCGGCGGAAGGTGCACGTGCCCGTCGACCTGGGACCGGACAGCAGCGACGCACGGATGCACGCCAAGACCGTAGGATCCTACGCAGTGCCGTAGGGGACCGCACCGCCACTTCCCAGCAAATTAGGGACACTGTTGCTCCTGGGGTATCGGCGAGGACCATTCGCAACCGTCTCCATGAAGCTGGGCTACGGTCCCGCACACCGTTAGGCCGTCTTCCGCTCACGCCCCAACATCGTGCAGCCCGCCTCCAGTGGTGTCGCGACAGGCGTGAATGGAGGGACGAATGGAGACGTGTCGTCTTCAGCGATGAGAGTCGCTTCTGCCTTGGTGCCAATGATGGTCGTATGCGTGTTTGGCGCCGTGCAGGTGAGCGCCACAATCAGGACTGCATACGATCGAGGCACACAGGGCCAACACCCGGCATCATGGTGTGGGGAGCGATCTCCTACACTGGCCGTACACCACTGGTGATCGTCGAGGGGACACTGAATAGTGCACGGTACATCCAAACCGTCATCGAACCCATCGTTCTACCATTCCTAGACCGGCAAGGGAACTTGCTGTTCCAACAGGACAATGCACGTCCGCATGTATCCCGTGCCACCCAACGTGCTCTAGAAGGTGTAAGTCAACTACCCTGGCCAGCAAGATCTCCGGATCTGTCCCCCATTGAGCATGTTTGGGACTGGATGAAGCGTCGTCTCACGCGGTCTGCACGTCCAGCACGAACGCTGGTCCAGCTGAGGCGCCAGGTGGAAATGGCATGGCAAGCCGTTCCACAGGACTACATCCAGCATCTCTACGATCGTCTCCATGGGAGAATAGCAGCCTGCATTGCTGCGAAAGGTGGATATACACTGTACTAGTGCCGACATTGTGCATGCTCTGTTGCCTGTGTCTATGTGCCTGTGGTTCTGTCAGTGTGATCATGTGATGTATCTGACTCCAGGAATGTGTCAATAAAGTTTCCCCTTCCTGGGACAATGAATTCACGGTGTTCTTATTTCAATTTCCAGGAGTGTCTTTCCAGAACGTTATTAATACATGTGCCCGGCATATTGTCGGTGGAACAGCGACTAATTCAGTATATGCTTTAATCTTTACTAATATATATACGAGTAAGTGTAACAAACACGTGTATCATCTTCGATTTACGGGGCGAGATGGCTCAGTGATTATCACACTGGCCTCACATTCGGGAAGACGACGTTTAAAGCCCGAGTCCGGCCATCCTTATTTAGGTTTTCCATGATTGCTTCAGGCAAATGCCGGGAAGGTTCCTTTGAAAGCGCACGGCCGATTTCCTCCCTCATCCTTCCCTAATCCGATGGGACCAATGACCCCGCTGTTTGGTCCGCCCCCCCTCCCCCCCGATCCTCCACTCCCCCCCCCCCCCCCCACCAAGTCGACCAACCAACCAACTTCGGTTGAAATTTTTACTGGGGTTCAGGATGAGCTTATTATCCGTGGCTTTTCCCGCGTATACATATGTAAAATACATTTCACATATATTAAACGTATCACACATATGAACAACGAAAACGTAGTAAGCGATAATTCTTTTCCTTTCATTTTTTGTGCGGGTTGCTAGCGACGAAAAGTTTCTTAAAAGTTTGAAATAGTGTGTGTAGTTTGTAGCAAGTGAATAAGTGCTCTCATTATCAATTATGGGCTACTTAGCTTTTTCATCTTCAACGCCGCTACTTTGATAGATAGGTGGTTCTTACCCTCTCAGCGAATCTTCTGAGACAGTAAATGATGTGCATACCAATTTTGGTTGAAACCGATCCATTGGTTTAGGAGGAGATGTAAAAACTACATGTGTTGTTGTTGTGGTCTTCAGTCCAGAGACTGGTTTGATGCAGCTCTCCATGCTACTCTATCCTGTGCAAGCTTCTTCATCTACCAGTACCTACTGCAATCTACATCCTTCTGAATCTGCTTAGTGTATTCATCTCTTGGTCTCCCTCTACGACTTTTACCCTCCACGCTGCCCTCCAGTACTAAATTGGTGATCCCTTGATGCCTCAGAACATGTCCTACCAACCGTTACCTCCTTCTAGTCAAGGTGTGCCACAAATTTCTCTTCTCCCTAATTCTATTCAACACTTCCTCATTAGTTAGGTGATCTACCCATCTAATCTTCAGCATTCTTCTGTAGCACCACATTTCGAAAGCTTCTATTCTCTTCTTGTCCAAACTATTTATTGTCCACGTTTCACTTCCATACATGGCTACACTCCACACAAATACTTTCAGAAAAAACTTCCTGACACTTAAATCTATACTCGATGTTAACAAAATTCTCTTCTTCAGAAACGCTTTTCTTGCCATTGCCAGTCTACATTTTATAACCTCTCTACTTCGACCATCGTCGGTTATTTAGCTCACTAAATAGCAAAACTCATTTACTACTTTAAGCGTCTCATTTCCTGATCTAATACCCTCAGCATCACCCGAGTTAATTCGACTACATTCCATTATCCTCGTTTTGCTTTTGTTGATGTTTATCTTATTCATACGTACTTATATGCATACTTACTGACATTCATTTTTGTAATAACCAGGGATTATAATTATAACATTTAACTTTATAGTCCCTATTTAGTTGTTTTTTTGTCGCTTCTGTTTCGCGACCAGTAGCCTAAAATTATAAACTATAAGGTCTTGGCACTAAATACAGTTTTTATTTCGAAACATGCTTGTGGAAAGTATGGAAACTTAAACTATTAAATTACTTGTAACTTTGTTGCGTATATTTAGCAAAATTTAGAAAACGATTCTTACGTCTTAGGAATGTCATGGTAGCTAAGGTGAAATGGCTGCGGAAAACTGTACGAAATCTAAAGAGAAATGGACGTCGGAAGATCTGAAACAGCATATAGAAAAATGAAAACAATCTTCGGTGAAATTACACTGAGATGACAAAACCCATGGGATAGCGACATGCACATGTCAGATGGCGCTAGTATCGCGTAATCAAGGTATAAAAGGGTAGTGGATTGGTGGAACTGCGATTACTGCTTAGGTGATTCACGTGAAAAGGTTTCCGACGTGATTATGGCCGGACGATGGGAGTTAGCACACTTCTAACTCGGAATGTTAGTTGGAGCCAGACGCATGGGATATTTCATTTCGTAAATCGTTAGGGAATTCACTATTCCGAGATCCACAGTATCAAGGGTGTGCCGAGAATGTCAAATTTCAAGCATTGCTTCTCACCACGAACAACGCAGAGGCCGACGGCCTTCACTTTACGACCGAGAGCAGCGGCGTTGGCATAGAATAGTCAGTGCTACCAGACAAGCAAGACTGCGTGAAATATCCGCAGAAATCAATGTCGGATGCACAACTGACGAATTCGTTAGGACAGCGCGGCGGGATTTGGCGTTAATGGGCTATGACTGCAGAGCGACCCATGCGAGTGGCTTTACTAACAGCACGACATCGTCTGCGGCGCCTCTGTTTTGGTCTTGGTTATATAGGTTGGACCCTAGACGAATGGAAAACCGTGGCCTGGTCAGATGAGTCGCGATTCCAGTCGGCCAGAGCTGATTTTAGGGTTCGATCGTGACGCAGACCCTACGAAGCCATGGACCCAAGTTGCCAAAAAGACAATGTGGAAGCTGGTGGTGGTTCCATAATGGTGTGTGCTTAGTTTACATGGAATGGATCCAACTGAACAAATCATCAACTGGAAATGGTTATGTTCAGCTACTGGGAGACTATTTGCAGCCAAACGATGATGGGTTGTTTTTTATGGACGAAAATGAGCCATGTCACCGGGCCACTATTGTTTTCGATTGGTATGAAGGACATTCTGGGCGTTCGAGCGAATAGTTTGGCCACCCAGTTCAGCCGACATGAATTCCATTGATCATTTATGGGACATAATAGAGAGGTCAGTTCCTACACAATATCTGGAACAGGCAACACTTTCTCACATTATGGACGTCTGTAGAGGCAGCATGGCTCATTATTTCTGTAGGTGACTTCCAACGACTTTCTGAGACCATGGTACGTCGAACTGCTGTAGTACTCTGGACAAAAGGAAGTCCGACACGATATTAGGAAGAATTCCATGACCTTTGTCACTTCAGTGTAAAGGAAGAGGCGTCAGCATTAAACGTGCAAGAGGAATGCCATTCCTAAACGCTGTGAAGGGAGCTGATAGGTGTAAAGAGTACATCGTTGAACTCCAACAGTAGGAGTACCTTTCTGATGACGTGATTTTAGAAGAAATGGTAATCGATGTGCAATACGTAGCTAATCCAGAATTAGAGTCAGCGTTTAACAGAGGTTTGGAACTTCTGCGATCAAATAATGCACAATATATGGATAATATCCCTACGGAATTTGTAAAATTATTGGGGGCAGTGGCAACCAGACGACTACTCTCGTTTGTGTGGAGAATCTATGAAAAATTACATACACACAACGACGAAGATAGGAAGGACAAGTAAATGCGAGAACTACAGCACAATGAGCTCAAAACCTTTTGCTTACAAGATACTGAAGAGGATAAATGCAGAAGAATAAAAGAAAGACAGTACCTGCTACGTGATGTTAAGTGCATCTTTAGGTAAGGTAGAGGCACCAGAGCGGCAGTTTTCAAGTTGCACTTGGAGGCAAGATATGCGAAAAAATTGATACACATTCATTCATAGAATTTTTTTTGCTTAGAAAAAGAGCTCGACAACATAATTTGGTGCAAGATGTTGTGATACTTGAAAAAAGAGACAGCATTGGTCGTATATTTTTACTATTGCAGAATCGATTTTCTGTCACTGAGTGACCATCTTCAGTGCTAGAAGTTAAAAAATTTTTCACATTACGATCAGAGAGTACAACATAGAAAATCACAATTACATCTGTATATGAACATTACACTTGTTAGAAACAAACCTATATTGTATAACTTAAATTGGGATGCACTGTTGACACTATGCATTACGGCGATCACATAGACTGAGGTCGCTGTTTACCTGCACTTGTTCAGCAGACCTCGGTGTGACGGGGCTTGACACGCCCTCTATGTGACATGTGTCACGTGAAGACATAGTATTATTGGTTTTGCGAATTATTAACACTAAATAACTCTTGTACTTTTGTGAATGGTGTAGTAATTCAAATTTAAAATGTACGTACAACACATAGCAGATGCAGGAGAATATCTAAAATACATTGGCATATTGTTTTTTATAAACTATGAAACATAAAATAGATCGATGATAAGTTATTAGAGTGCAGAACATGTAAAAAGCAAAAGACAATGCCAAAGAATAATAAATGAACAACATAAAAAGAGGCGCAACACACGTCTTTCTTAAAAAACGTAACACCCACCATCTGGCGTGGGAAGTCAAAAGTACAACGTTCGTAATTTAGGTAACAAACGTTAATATCAAGGAGTCAATATATAAAAAATAATAACATTAATACCAAGGAGTCAAATATATTAAAAATAATCACATTACGAGACTGCCGTTACTTAATAATTAAATTAAAACGCCGTGCAAATGTAAGGTGCGAACAAGTAGTATACATCAATCATCGAGACACCAACATGAGGAAGGACAAGTAACAGTGTCACTTATACCAAAATGTACATCGTACTTTAGAGAAATTAAACATAGACTATGCACGATATCCAGCACTTATTCAAATAGCAAAAGAATTGTTAACCTACATTAAAAATAATTACGTAAAGTGATAACCGGTTTGTATTACTTTGTGTCAACGCCTACGAGATGTCGACTGTCGTAAAATTATGTTCAGTAGGCGTCCATAAGTTCTGTAAATTACAGAACAAACAAGAAAGAAGCATCTTTTAAAAACCGAAATTAGTAATGTTATTAAAACAAACTAAAAACATGTGTGTCAATGTGTTGAGACAGTTGAAATAGCGACCATTATACGTGTTCTCGTAGCGACTATGACTGAGGCGTTGTATATAAGGGATAACAAGCAGCTGACTATGAAATGCAAATTGTGATAAATGACCACAAGTTGACTTTATATACAACGCCTCAGTCATAGTCGCTACGAGAACACGTATAATGGTCGCTATTTCAACTGTCTCAACACATTGACACACATGTTTTTAGTTTGTTTTAATAACATTACTAATTTCGGTTTTTAAAAGATGCTTCTTTCTTGTTTGTTCTGTAATTTACAGAACTTATGGACGCCTACTGAACATAATTTTACGACAGTCGACATCTCGTAGGCGTTGACACAAAGTAATACAAACCGGTTATCACTTTACGTAATTATTTTTAATGTAGGTTAACAATTCTTTTGCTATTTGAATAAGTGCTGGATATCGTGCATAGTCTATGTTTAATTTCTCTAAAGTACGATGTACATTTTGGTATAAGTGACACTGTTACTTGTCCTTCCTCATGTTGGTGTCTCGATGATTGATGTATACTACTTGTTCGCACCTTACATTTGCACGGCGTTTTAATTTAATTATTAAGTAACGGCAGTCTCGTAATGTGATTATTTTTAATATATTTGACTCCTTGGTATTAATGTTATTATTTTTTATATATTGACTCCTTGATATTAACGTTTGTTACCTAAATTACGAACGTTGTACTTTTGACTTCCCACGCCAGATGGTGGGTGTTACGTTTTTTAAGAAAGACGTGTGTTGCGCCTCTTTTTATGTTGTTCATTTATTATTCTTTGGCATTGTCTTTTGCTTTTTACATGTTCTGCACTCTAATAACTTATCATCGATCTATTTTATGTTTCATAGTTTATAAAAAACAATATGCCAATGTATTTTAGATATTCTCCTGCATCTGCTATGTGTTGTACGTACATTTTAATTTTGAATTACTACACCATTCACAAAAGTACAAGAGTTATTTAGTGTTAATAATTCGCAAAACCAATAATACTATGTCTTCACGTGACACATGTCACATAGAGGGCGTGTCAAGCCCCGTCACACCGAGGTCTGCTGAACAAGTGCAGGTAAACAGCGACCTCAGTCTATGTGATCGCCGTAATGCATAGTGTCAACAGTGCATCCCAATTTAAGTTATACAATATAGGTTTGTTTCTAACAAGTGTAATGTTCATATACAGATGTAATTGTGATTTTCTATGTTGTACTCTCTGATCGTAATGTGAAAAATTTTTTAACTTCTAGCACTGAAGATGGTCACTCAGTGACAGAAAATCGATTCTGCAATAGTAAAAATATACGACCAATGCTGTCTCTTTTTTCAAGTATACCTGTTATCTGGTCGTTGTGCACAAGACAACATGGAGTCGCCAATCAATAAGATGTGATGTAACGGGCGAGTTGTGGGGCCCTGGAAGTATTTTAAGTTCCGAGTTGGCGACCACCGCTCGCGCCACTTGGGAAGGCGCGGCTCGTTAGCAAGCGCGTGATGCCGCACAAAGACCGGACCACGTGGTCCATCGAGCACGTGGCTGGGAATTCCACGGTGACGCTGTGTCCATCAAGGAGACTTGTACGCCGGGAGAGCCAAAGATGGCGGCCTTTTTGAAACCATCATGGCAGACATTTCACAGTTCGTATAGAAATTAATAGTAGCCAGATGAATCATGATACCTCAAAAAGAAACATGTATGTTACTATTATTTGCACAACTATTCTGACGGTCTAATCGGATTTTCATTATCTTTATTAGTTTAGAATCTAACTGTAAATACCGAGCAACGAATTTTCAAAATCTAAACGCTTCATCCGATTTCGTTGATCGACGTGTCTTTAGAAAGCTATTAGTGTAAACATAAATTGTATAAATTACTGGCATTTGACTTGAATAGTACATAAGTTATTGAAGGTCAAAGTGGGCGATTACTATTGTTCGCGTCAGGCCATAACTACTCCACAGTTACATGAGAACACAGTTCCAGCATATATATATATATATATATATATATATATATATATATATATATATATACTGATGGAAATGGAAAAAAGAACACATTGACACCGGTGTGTCAGACCCACCATACTTGCTCCGGACACTGCGAGAGGGCTGTACAAGCAATGATCACACGCACGGCACAGCGGACACACCAGGAACCGCGGTGTTGGCCGTCGAATGGCGCTAGCTGCGCAGCATTTGTGCACCGGCGCCGTCAGTGTCAGCCAGTTTGCCGTGGCATACGGAGCTCCATCGCAGTCTTTAACACTGGTAGCATGCCGCGACAGCGTGGACGTGAACCGTATGTGCAGTTGACGGACTTTGAGCGAGGGCGTATAGTGGGCATGCGGGAGGCCGGGTGGACGTACCGCCGAATTGCTCAACACGTGGGGCGTGAGGTCTCCACAGTACATCGATGTTGTCGCCAGTGGTCGGCGGAAGGTGCACGTGCCCGTCGACCTAGGACAGGACCGCAGCGACGCACGGATGCACGCCAAGACCGTAGGATCCTACGCAGTGCCGTAGGGGACCGCACCGCCACTTCCCAGCAAATTAGGGACACGGTTGCTCCTGGGGTATCGGCGAGGACCATTCGCAACCGTCTCCATGAAGCTGGGCTACGGTCCCGCACACCGTTAGGCCGTCTTCCGCTCACGCCCCAACATCGTGCAGCCCGCCTCCAGTGGTGTCGCGACAGGCGTGAATGGAGGGACGAATGGAGACGTGTCGTCTTCAGCGATGAGAGTCGCTTCTGCCTTGGTGCCAATGATGGTCGTATGCGTGTTTGGCGCCGTGCAGGTGAGCGCCACAATCAGGACCGCATACGACCGAGGCACACAGGGCCAACACCCGGCATCATGGTGTGGGGAGCGATCTCCTACACTGGCCGTACACCACTGGTGATCGTCGAGGGGACACTGAATAGTGCACGGTACATCCAAACCGTCATCGAACCCATCGTTCTACCATTCCTAGACCGGCAAGGGAACTTGCTGTTCCAACAGGACAATGCACGTCCGCATGTATCCCGTGCCACCCAACGTGCTCTAGAAGGTGTAGGTCAACTACCCTGGCCAGCAAGATCTCCGGATCTGTCCCCCATTGAGCATGTTTGGGACTGGATGAAGCGTCGTCTCACGCGGTCTGCACGTCCAGCACGAACGCTGGTCCAACTGAGGCGCCAGGTGGAAATGGCATGGCAAGCCGTTCCACAGGACTACATCCAGCATCTCTACGATCGTCTCCATGGGAGAATAGCAGCCTGCATTGCTGCGAAAGGTGGATATACACTGTACTAGTGCCGACATTGTGCATGCTCTGTTGCCTGTGTCTATGTGCCTGTGGTTCTGTCAGTGTGATCATGTGATGTATCTGACCCCAGGAATGTGTCAATAAAGTTTCCCCTTCCTGGGACAATGAATTCACGGTGTTCTTATTTCAATTTCCAGGAATATATATATATATATATATATATATATATATATATATATATATATATATACTATTCTTGAAGAAATTCGTTAAATATTTACTATGTTTTAGAAAGCACAGAGACATTAGGGTACTGGCCTACGTTTTGTTGCTATTCCTTTGATATATGTTTATTTAATTTGTTTATGTATTTTATAATGTGTGTTAGAGCGTGTTTATCGTCCAGCCGTAGGAATATTTATTTAATTTCAGGTTATTTAAATATAAGTCCATTATTTCGAAAGTATTTGATTATCTTTGTGAATGTGCATTGGCTTGAAGATATGGCGGGAGCACTCTAGCCAATCACAGCGCTCGTGAATGGGAAGACTGAATGGAAGTGGGAGAAGAGCATCGTTTCGAGAGAGGACAGGGTAGTTCGGGGTACGGCATAGGACACGGGAGATGCTGGACGGAGAGTCTTGGACAGTACGGGGCGACGGACGCACAGTCGCGGAAAGGCTTGGACAGTGGAGCAGTTTGCGCGTGGGCGTGGGAGATAGAAATACTTCGTAGTGCCGACTTGTGAACTTGTGACATCTCCGTGGTTTCCGCAGTGAAGACGTAGTATGCGTTTCGAAGTGAATATCTCTCGAGCTATGTTGTCGTTCGTAACTAATTACATGCGGTAGGAAAATTATTGTTTCCCTGTTATTCAACTTATATTTTATTTAATTGCTGGACCATCGACACCAATAAGTGTTTTGGCAGAAATATACCGCATTCTTATAAGTACTTCTACTACTGTACTCATCATTTAAAGTCGTTAAGATAAAACCTGCAGATTTTATTTAACTGCAATCTTTCATTTATAAATGTCTATTTTACGTTCAAAATTCGTAATTTCCGAGTGATACGAACCTTCGACCATTCGATTCATGTGTCTGTTCATATTGTATACTGTAGACTCAGCAGTATTTGGCTTGTGGTGCGGCAACTACGTATTCCAGCCCCTAGAAAACGGAACCAGCCAAAACTTTTAATATTTCAACTCTGAGTCGGAGGGTACGTAGTTGAGGGCCACCATGTATTTTATCATTTTATTTAGAATGGACAGTCTAATGAGAACACACTATGGTATAAGAGTAAATCGAAGAAAGACGAAAGGACAAAATTTTTGAGGCTGCCGTGGTCACATGTTGAAGAATTGGCTACTGGCTTCTTTCCGGAGTACCTTGGCAGAAGTTTGTTGAGCCACTGAGAATTTAGATTAACGATAAATGTAATACCAGAATTGAGGACCACAAATTAGATGATGTGAAGCAATTTAGCTGCCTCGGAAGTAAAGTAACACATTACGGTGAAGCTAGGAGGACATAGAAAGCAGACTAGGAAAGGCAAGGAGGGCACTTCGGACCAAAATAACGCCACTTGTATTAAATATCGGTGTAGCATTGTACGGAAGTGAATTATGTAAAAAGAAAGTAGGTCGTTTGTATCACTCATATCGATTATAAGTAGGTGTATATTAGGTAACTGTGTATCTACAGTTATGAAGTGTTTATTCTGTGCTATTTAAACTCCTTGATCTGTTGCAAGAAAATTAGTTTTGCAATGTATATATGAAAAAAGCAAAAGGATATGATAAAATGATAAATTATCATAATATGAGCATGTTCATAAAAAGAAAATGTTTATTAGAATCTGGTTCATGCTTAGGGCACTTGTATTTGTAACATGTAAAAGCTGCAGGGAAGTCCCACCGCAACGGCAGTTGCATGGTGCGATGTAAAAGGTGGTTTTGACGGTCGATCCGCCGGCCCCTTTGTGTGAACGGCACGCAGTACGTGGCTAGCCATAGCACGGTACACTTCGCCGGTTCTAAGACCAGCAATTGGAAGCTGGTTTAGAAAGGCTTTGCCTCGCATGTGGATCTGGTTATTATTTGGTATTCTGGGCATAAAGGAATGGCTCTAATATGTTGAAAATCTGACGCCAAGAAGAGATTTTATACAGCACTCGAACATTAAGAGCCGTGAATACAGTTAGCCTCCATGTAGCTTGGCACCAATCTTCGCCACTGCTTCACTAACTTCATACATTCAGTAATGTGTATGGGCATGGACCAGTTAATTTGTGCGTTGTTTCAATAATAATCACAAAAACATAAATTCGTGTCCGGAACCTTATTTACTATCCTGATCACGAAACTATTCAGGGTCCTCACGTAAGTGCTACTAAAACCGATGTCTTGATTTAAATGAACAATTCTGGCATTCAGGCGATTAAAAGTGATTTTTGTCTAATGTAAAAGGAGTAGTAAAAGTTAAAGTTAAAACCACAAACGTGAAATTGTATAGGCTTTTGCTAAAGTATCCTTAGTTTATTACAAAATATATATTTTTGTGGGATTACAGTGCAGAATTGTGTAAATATTATTGTCTAGAATACCTGCTTCACAGGTGATAAAAAGACAAATAAGTTATACTCATTTTCAAAAATACTGTGGTTTCGATTTCTATCATGAATGGTTCCCTTTTTGAAGTTAATTAAGCCCAGTGTTGTATATTGCCGGCCGGGGTGGCCGAGCGGTTCTAGGCGCTACAGTCTGGAACCGCGCGACCGCTACGGTCGCAGGTCGAATTCTGCCTCGGGTATGGATGTGTGTGATGTCCTTAGGTTAGTTAGGTTTAAGTAGTTCTAAGTTCTAGGGGACTGATGACCTCAGAAGTTAAGTCCCATAGTTCTCAGAGCCATTTGAACCATTTTGTTGTATTTTACTGTCTTGCAAAGTAAATTTTGAACTTCTCCAAGTGAAGTGAAGGATTAGCTTTTTGAATTAGTCTTTTCTACTGCAATAATCAAAGAGCGTTGGCTAGTGGAACTATACTAGTTTATGGGTCCCCATCATATTCTCCATCTAGTAGGAAAAACTTGAACTATTACTGTTGCTAAGGAAAAGTGATATTTGTAGAGGAATATAAACAGTGTATTTATGATATTATTAATCTCTATTTGTGTTTTTTATTTATCTTATTCAAGATAAAAGCCCCTCATGTCCAAATTTAGTTCTGCACTTCATGCAGTATCATTTCCGTATTTGATTAATTAACGCTCTTGAGTGTAGCTGTCATTAGTATGAACTTGGTGCAAAATTACTTCCTATAATTTACTGGTGTGTGCGTTATTGGAAACAGCTGCTACACACAGTTCAGAGTGCTCTGTGTCAGTTTCTATCCTTTCTGCTGTTCAAAGGGAAATCTCAACGAAAGTGACTTCAATAACCAATATTCAATTTTCTTAAACATATATTTCCTAATTAATGTGCCTAATTGGGCTGGCGGCTGTTCATGTTCTTCATTCACTTATGAATTTTCTGCTTTAATTAACTCCTAAGGTTGAAGTCCGTTTGGTTTTTCTGTAAATTTTACCAAATTCAAAATTATAGTCCGATAACTTTGTCCATTAGGCATACGCGCGGTCGATCTTCGAAATCCTCTCAGAAGGTAACATTAGCGTGTTTCATGTTAGAGTGATATACGTTAGTTTTATACGTTCTCCGCAGAATCGGCGGGGAGAGGAACATGTGGAATACACGAACAAGTAGTGACAGGCGAATAGCACATTTATTAAGGCATAAGGGATCACTTATATTGTACATGAGGGAAATAAAGAGGGTAAAAGCAGTAGGGAAAGATGTATATTGGAATATATCCTACAAATAATTGAGGTCGCTGGATTAAACTGCGCCGGCCGGAGTGGCCGAGCGGTTCTAGGCGCTACAGTTTGGAACCGCGCGACCGCTACGGTCGCAGGTTCGAATCCTGCCTCGGGCATGGATGTGTGTGATGTCCTTAGGTTAGTTAGGTTTAAGTAGTTCTAAGTTCTAGGGGACTGATGACCACAGCAGTTAAGTCCCATAGTGCTCAGAGCCATTTGATTAAAGTGCTACCCAGAGATGAATAATTTTGCGTAGGAGAAAAATTCGTGACGTCATCAAAACTGTCAGATGACTGGTGACCCAAAAAATTACGAGGGTAACGTTCGAGAAAAAGTAGAACTAACCAACTTTCATTTATGAGTGGCTCTTATGTTACTGACAAGCTGGTTTGCAGTATGTGTAGGATGAGCACTTTATATGCATTAGTTTAACATACTGCGCGACGTTTATAGCGTAACACAAGCTTAGTTATTACTTACAGGGTGCGGCACTTAAATTCTGACGAATTTCAATCTGAATTTCCCGCCATATCGTAGTTCCGCCGGAGGTTGCGATTGGCGTTCTTGAAAGCCACAGGCGTCTAGTAAACAGTCATAACCCTCAAAATGGCCGTTACGGACAAGTGCGGAGTACAACCGAAGAGCCGCGATTACCAAAAGTTCACCTACTAAAATAGTTCAGTTCTTCTCGTTCCAGAAATCAACTGTTTAGGATATTTTGGCCAAGTATAATGCTTCGGAAAAGTCCGGGGAAATTTCCCCTAACCCAGCAAGGAAAACTGTTTCGAGGAAACGCGTGTCACGAACTGCGTCCGTCATCGAAAGGGCTCAGGCGCTGATTTCGGAGGACCCGGTGCAATCGCTGAGGAAATTGGCGTTAGTATTGAATGTCATCGAGGGAACAACGCATCGCAGAGGAAGACCTCATACGAGCCATTTAGTCCAAAACTGGCTCACAAATAACGTTGACAAACTCTGATCAAAGGAGTTCAGGCCCCGAATAGCCCGGATTTGAAGCCTCTCGACTACTATGTTTGGAGCGCAGTCGAAAGAGTTACCAAAAAGACGAGTCACTCTAATGTCACATCTCTACGCACCGCTATCGAAGCAGCCTTCGCAAATATGGGCAGCGCTGTTTTTAGGTCGCGTGTAATCGCTTCGGAATAAGGTTAGAGACGGTCATTTCGGCTGAAGGTTTTTTTTTAATTTTTTAATTTTTTTTATTTTTAAGCTTATGGGACTTAACTGCTAAGGTCATCAGTCCCTAAGCTTACACACTACTTAACCTAAATTATCCTAAGGACAAACACACACACCCATGCCCAAGAGAGGACTCGAACCTCCGCCGGGACCAGCCTGCTGAAGAGTGTTACATCGAGTAATGTTACTGTTGAAATACACCACTACTTACAGGTAAAAGGATTTTCATTTTCATTTGTATTTAATTTTGATACATTTGCTTTTAAAAAAAGTTCCTTTTGCCCGTATTTAAGCGCCCTCCCTGTACTACTCGTTTAGATTAAATTTGTCTTCTTTTCTTGAATATATTCGATCTCTGGTACTCGGTACTGCGCTCTTGGAAATAATGGGAGCACGTGGCATTGGCAGCACCCCACACTCGCCAGTCGGCAGAGAGTGTAGTGAAAGACGTTTACTTCCACCTCAATAGCAGAGCAGAGGAAGAACAAAGCTAGTGGGTCGTTTATGTCCTGACACGTGGACGATACATAGCGCCGAGCTCCTTGTACGATGCAAGACTTGGCAGCGTCGTTCGTTTCCTCAAAATAACTCCACATCGTGCGCAGTCACCGTATAACAAACTATGGTCTTTGATGTTTCAAAGGAACAGGTTGACTCCGGTGTAATGGCTGTTATTTCTCTCTTCGCTTGAGTTACTATCCAACTCGTGACCCGTTCCCGAACAAGTTTAATGGTTTGCTGCATCACTTTTTTCACACTTCTTAGCTACAAGACCACAGAAAGTGGCTTAATAGCATTCTAAATATTGTCGTTTAGAGAATTTCGCTATGTAAATCATCATTATTTATGAAGAAAAATTTCGTGCTCACTTCTAGTTCATTTTTAATAAGGCAGCGTTATGTATACCAGTCGATGAGTGTTATTGTTGAATACTATGGAGATACATTGTAGCATCGTTATTTCTATTGTTAATAGTGTTAGTATATCTGCCTAGTACCCGATCTACTTTAGAATTCTAGGAATGCAGTCTCATGACATCACAATGCAGTACCTCCTTATCAGTGATGTCACCAGTCTTATCAGTGAGGTAATCATCCTTTTCAATTACATCATCATCATCATGTGACAAACCACATCCTTCTCTAATCAATCTCAGCAGAGTATTACAACGAAACATACAATTTCCACATATAAAACACAACACAACACTAACGAACATGAACTCTCTCTCTCTCTCTCTCTCTCTGTCTATTAAACAAAATACATAACTGGATTCTACTCTAAATAAAACATTAGCAAATATATATATTTTGTTCTTCACTACAAAAACTCTTCATATAAAAAAATTGCGTCTAATCAGTACATTTCCTCAGCTTCTATCTCGTGTCTGCACATTTCATTGGAAACCATACAGCATTCTCTGTGGAATATAATAGCGAGAGGAAAACATACTCTCCATAAATAGTTGAAAACCAACATTCGCCTATGCCACATAGTTGCCAAACGTGAGTTTCACTTTAAATGCTACTCTAGAACTTAAAAAACGCGAAATAAAGTCAACTGCTGTGTTACGCCCCTGTTCCTTCTCATGGCTAACAGAGGGCAACACTCATAGTTATATTACTGTACCCAGTGTGGTGTAAGGCATGCTAGAACCCCAAATTAAATATTTTCCACTCTAAATTCTTGTATGATGCTTTCCAGGTGCCAGATGTGGGTCCCACGTCTACAAAAATACGCCAGATCCGTCAAGAAATACACCGTTTACGTCAACTATCACAATGATCTTTTCACATACAAATTGTTATAGGAAGGACATCCAATCATTAATGAGAAAAACAGTTTGTAGGAAGTGTTGTGTACTTCCATGATTTTAGGTTGGCGTCACTGGCATGAGCTGCGAGCGGCTGAGGGATAAAAATTGTTTTCTTTATAACCTTAATATTACATTTAACGGTGGCGTGTCTGCTTGATGTTTCCAGGTAAGTTGAACAACGGGTGGAGATGGGTGTTTTGCATTCTGAAGGTGAAAAAACGGCTAAAATCTTTTATAGAATAATTTTCCAGTGTGGTGAAAGTTGAATGACATGTGTAAGGCTTTATAAACGGGTAGAACAGTTCACAAATTCTGGAACCACAGTGAGTGACGAACAAAGTCCCGGCCGGCCAGTTTGTGTCAGCTCCTTCGTTTGAAACCCACGCCGACATTTTCGTGAAGCTCGACGTGTCAGAGGTGAACATACAGGGTGCAACAAAAATGTACGTCATAAATTTCAGGACACATTCCTCACACGTTGACGAAGAAATTATGTTATATGAACATGGGTTTGCAAACGCTTCGCTTCCTTGTTACAGCTCATTTTCTCCATCTCCGTAATAATGGGAAACACACACGAACAGAACGCACCAGCATACTATATGTAGCTCATTGTCATAGGATACATTCAATATGCCCTCTGTGGGCACTGATACATCCATCAACCCGCCGCCGTAGTCAATCTCGGATGCTCTGATGTATCCCTGTGGTATTGCTTATAATTTCATAGCCTTCCATAACACGGGTACGGTGACTCTTAACATCTTCTACTGGGGTTCCGTAGACAAGAGCTTTAAATGACCCCCCCCCCCCCCCCCCCAAAATAGAAGTCAAGAGGGCTTACGTCCTGAGAGTGTGGGGCCAGGCAATTGGTCCATCTCTACTTATTCACCTGTCACCGAATCTGTTATTTAGAAGCCAACGGACATTAACACTGAAATGAGGAGGTGCTCCATCGTGCAAGAAGTACAAGTTTTGTCGCATAGCTGAAGGCACATCTGCTAAATGACCGGATAGAATGTTCTCTACGCAGTTATGATAACTTTGTTCGATGAGTGTGGGTGGCAGAAAGTGAGACCCTCTCCAAACAATCACCAACAATGCCGATCCGAACATTAACAGAAAATCTTTGTTAATGACTTGCTTCAACAGCTGCTTGAGGACTGACGTCTGTCCATACATGCCGACTGTGAAAATTTACAATACGATATCGTTGAAACGACGCCTCATCTGTGAACTCACGGTTGCACTAAAATGAGCCAAAGAGTATCAGTGCAAGAAAGTCAGCCACTGATAGTACCTGCACAAGCTGTAAATGGTATGGATACATATGGTCCTCGGTAATCACTCGCCAGACAGTTACGTGATCAACGTTCAGTGTTGCAGCTACATGTCTTGTACTGACTCTAGGATCGTCGTCAACTGCATAAAGAACTGGCGCCGCTCGTTGCCGTGTCTTCGTCCTTGTACGCCTAGCCCGGTCCCGAGTATGAGGCTTAAGTGGCTCATGTTCCCTAAGACGACAAGCAATGGCTTCAAACGTTTCCTATCGGGCATTTTCGTCCTGGAAATCTCTTTCGGTACAAACGTTGAGAGCGAACGCCATTAGCGTCACGTAATCCATACGTCAAATCGGCATCTGCAATCGCTACGTTTGTGTACACTGCCATTGCACGAGCCAAGTCTGTGATTCACTCTACTTAGTAGCCCGTGTGATTGCCACGGCCGTACTGATCGCTGAAACAATTGATGTTACCCACAAACAAACAATGACGTACGTCGCATGGCAACAGGCACAGAACCGCACGACCGTTAAGTTCGCAGGTTCGAATCCTGCCTCGGGCATGGATGTGTGTGACGTCCTTAGGTTAGTTAGGTTTAAGTAGTTCTAAGTTCTAGGGGACTGATGACCTCAGCTGTTAAGTCTCATAGTGCTCAGAGCCATTTGAGCCATTTGAACTAACAGGCAGATGTAAAATACAATAATGGCGGTGCACAACCTAATCAGACGTCATCAAGAGTGAATGTTCCTCACGATTCTAACGTTCTGTCCTTATGTGTTTCCCATGATTAATGAGTTGGAGAAAATGAGTTGTAACATACACTCCTGGAAATGGAAAGAAGAACACATTGACACCGGTGTGTCAGACCCACCATACTTGCTCCGGACACTGCGAGAGGGCTGTACAAGCAATGATCACACGCACGGCACAGCGGACACACCAGGAACCGCGGTGTTGGCCGTCGAATGGCGCTAGCTGCGCAGCATTTGTGCACCGCCGCCGTCAGTGTCAGCCAGTTTGCCGTGGCATACGGAGCTCCATCGCAGTCTTTAACACTGGTAGCATGCCGCGACAGCGTGGACGTGAACCGTATGTGCAGTTGACGGACTTTGAGCGAGGGCGTATAGTGGGCATGCGGGAGGCCGGGTGGACGTACCGCCGAATTGCTCAACACGTGGGGCGTGAGGTCTCCACAGTACATCGATGTTGTCGCCAGTGGTCGGCGGAAGGTGCACGTGCCCGTCGACCTGGGACCGGACCGCAGCGACGCACGGATGCACGCCAAGACCGTAGGATACTACGCAGTGCCGTAGGGGACCGCACCGCCACTTCCCAGCAAATTAGGGACACTGTTGCTCCTGGGGTATCGGCGAGGACCATTCGCAACCGTCTCCATGAAGCTGGGCTACGGTCCCGCACACCGTTAGGCCGTCTTCCGCTCACGCCCCAACATCGTGCAGCCCGCCTCCAGTGGTGTCGCGACAGGCGTGAATGGAGGGACGAATGGAGACGTGTCGTCTTCAGCGATGAGAGTCGCTTCTGCCTTGGTGCCAATGATGGTCGTATGCGTGTTTGGCGCCGTGCAGGTGAGCGCCACAATCAGGACTGCATACGATCGAGGCACACAGGGCCAACACCCGGCATCATGGTGTGGGGAGCGATCTCCTACACTGGCCGTACACCACTGGTGATCGTCGAGGGGACACTGAATAGTGCACGGTACATCCAAACCGTCATCGAACCCATCGTTCTACCATTCCTAGACCGGCAAGGGAACTTGCTGTTCCAACAGGACAATGCACGTCCGCATGTATCCCGTGCCACCCAACGTGCTCTAGAAGGTGTAAGTCAACTACCCTGGCCAGCAAGATCTCCGGATCTGTCCCCCATTGAGCATGTTTGGGACTGGATGAAGCGTCGTCTCACGCGGTCTGCACGTCCAGCACGAACGCTGGTCCAACTGAGGCGCCAGGTGGAAATGGCATGGCAAGCCGTTCCACAGGACTACATCCAGCATCTCTACGATCGTCTCCATGGGAGAATAGCAGCCTGCATTGCTGCGAAAGGTGGATATACACTGTACTAGTGCCGACATTGTGCATGCTCTGTTGCCTGTGTCTATGTGCCTGTGGTTCTGTCAGTGTGATCATGTGATGTATCTGACCCCAGGAATGTGTCAATAAAGTTTCCCCTTCCTGGGACAATGAATTCACGGTGTTCTTATTTCAATTTCCAGGAGTGTAGAAACAAAGCCGTTTCAGGCCCATCTCTGTATAACACCATTGCTTCGCCTACGTGTCAGGAACGTGTCTTGTGCTTCACATTTTTGTTACACCCTGTATAGAAATATACTGCAGTAATATTTAAATTCATAAAGTTATCAGTAAAAGCCTCTAGTAGAGCAAAACAAATACATGACGGGGTCCCGAAAATCTTAACGCAACAAAACAACTACATAAAACTCAAAGTGCGTACAGACTTGAAAGTACGCTATTAAAGGGAAGGTGACGCATTTCCAAACAATATCTTAACGGGTGTTCACCATTTTGATTCACAGTCCAAATTACAAAGCGTGGAATGGCTAAATGGCTCTGAGCACTTAACATCTGAGGTCATCAGTCCCCTAGAACGTAGGACTACTTAAACCTAACTAACCTAAGGACATCACACACATCCATGCCCGAGGCAGGATTCGAACCTGCGACCGGAGCGGTTGAGCGGTTCCAGACTGAAGCGCCTAGAACCGATCGGCCGCACCGGCCGGCTGTCCGAATGAATTTCAGCACTCAAGTATCAGAGAGAAAAGTTGAGTTGACCATCTTTTGCAATGCCCAAGTTGTCATATTTTGTGATTATTTGGAGAATAAGTTTATAATTAACAGTACCTACTGCCCAGACATGCTGATGAACAAAGTAAATCATCAGTGAGCGGAAAACGTTGCGTATCTGAAAGAAAACGTGTGATATTGTGGAGTAGCATCACTTCGCGCAGTCATCCTGGACGCTGATTTTGGACTGCGCCTGTCGCGCGGAATTAGCCGAGCGGTCTTGGGCGCTGCAGTCATGGACTGTGCGGCTGGTCCCGGCGGAGGTTCGAGTCCTCCCTCGGGCATGGGTGTGTGTGTTTGTCCTTAGGATAATTTAGGTTAAGTAGTGTGTAAGCTTAGGGACTGATGCCCTCAGCAGTTAAGTCCCATAAGATTTCACACACATTTGAACCTTTTTTGGACTGCGCCTGCAAGACGTCTCAGTTGTTGCCAAGAAATGTCAGCAGTGATGGTTGCACCCCGGGGAAGCAATTCGTAGCAAAGCACACCGTCACTGTTCCATCAGATGCATAACATTATCTTCTGTGGTTGCGCGCACTTCTTTGTGCGGGAAATTGCTAGTTTGTTTCGTCTCAACCATTCCTTTCTTTTCATTGTGTTGATGTAAATACACTATTTCTCGTCACCCATATCGGAACAGGAAAGGAATGGTCTGTGTTGCTTATGAGCCAACTGATTACGAGCAATCAGAGATACACATGCGGCTACCCTCTGATTTTTGCGATTTTGGCTTAAATCATGTGGTATCCGTACATCCGATTTTTGAACCTTCCTTATTATACGCAAATGTTGCACGATGGCGGAATGATCACTCTTCATGACATTTGCCTCTTCTTGAATACACTGATGTGGATCATTGTGGATTAATGCGTTTATGTAAGTGAAATTTAGTCTTAATTTTGAATTAAATGATAAGGAAAGTTTTTCATTTCGTGGAACTGAAAAAGAAAAGTTATAATACAATAGCTACTTATGATAGTTGTATATCCCTTCATCCTTAAAAAATAAAGTAATGTTTCCTCCTTCTGAACTTCTTCATGTCTTTCTTTCCTCTAAAAATTTAACATGCTGCTTTACAAATGCAAAGAAATCGAATATTTTGCTTAAATCTAGTCTCTTGTCATCTATATTAACTGAAGTTCTTGTTTCTTTGTCAGGTAAATTAGGGAAATAAATAAAATCATTTTCTTCTCCTTTGTTATAGCATAATTTCTTTTTACTTCCAAAAATTTCGGCTATCCGTGCACGTTTCCCGTACCAACCCATACCTCCATATGTCACACTACCTTTATCCGTATGCCATAATCTTGTATATTCATCATCTAATGTTCGCCAACGCTGTAAATTGGATTCCAGAGTCAGGGAGAATGAGACAGACAAGAATCGAAACCAAAGTTGTTATTGTTGTGTGCCCCTCTAGGCTTTTAATACCTACTTTCTTGCTTGAAAAAAAAAATATAAAAAATTTTGTTCAACGATCCACAGCTGTGCCAAATAGGCCTAATTAGAAACTTATTCGCTTACTGCTAATTGTTTGACATCAGCTGTATTAGATATAGGTATACTACCTATTAGTTATATACGAAAATTTCTGTCAGACTGGGGCTCAAACCCGATTTCCCACTTATAGCGAGTGTTCCCCTTAACCTCTTTTTTATGTTGCGGTTGCCTTAACCACTTCCGTTATATCTTTTTCAACTTTTTAATGATTCAATGTGAGTCTACTGTAATTTCCATTTGACGAAAACACACAGTATAAATGAATCTAAAAAAAGGAAAATTTTCTGTTAAGAAGATTAGAACTAGAGACTCTATTATTACCAAACTGTGATGTTTTGCATTTTTTGCGACAGCAGTGTATTTTATGAAGAACAGTATAAAACGGAATACAATCAAACTGAGGCTACCCTTTCGGTAATACAATATAAGAACGATGACCACTCGAGAACATCAGAAAATAAACGCTGTCTGATCCCAACTCTCCACAGTGTCTTCTCGAAATACACTTTTGTTCGTTTGTCCGTGTCAGGTTTCAAATCAGTGTCCACCAGAATCAGCTTCTCTTACTCGTTACTACTAGCAAAGTACCTGATGATGGCCGAAATGGAGAGGATACATAATGTAAGCGAGCAATGGCAAAAAGAGGATTTCTAAAGAAGAGAAAATTTTTAACAGTGAATATAGATTTAAATGTTATGAAGTCTTTTCTGAAACTATTTGTATGGAATGTAACCATGTCTGGAAGTGTAATATAGATGATAAACAGTTTAGACAAGAAGGGAATAAAAGCCTTTGAAATGTGGTACTACAGAAGGATGCTGGAGGTTATGTCGGTATATCACGCAACTGATGAGGAGATAATGAATGGTATTAGCGAGTAAAGAAATTTGTGTCACAGCCTCACTAGAAGAAGGGATCGGTTGGTAGGAGACACTCTGAGGCATCAAGGGATCACCAATTTAGAACTGGGGGGAAGTAAGAGGGGTAAAAATTGTTGAAGATGACCAGGATATGAATACAGTAAACGGATTCACCAGGATGTAAGTAGGAGTAATTATTAGCAAATGAAGTGACTTGGACCATAAAATCAGCAGCCATCCTCTTCTTCTCCTGCACTATCTCCATATTTTGATTTCGTAAAAATATTTTTTGTGGCTTTGAAGTGTAATGGTTGTTAATCCGAAGGAGTAGGTGCTTCTTCATCTGAATAGCAAATGATTTCCAAGGCTATCTAGGATGTGTAAAATTTGTTTCCATGAAGAGATGGGCGTGTTCTTCTTTCACACAGACACATTGCTGTTTGCATAAAATTTGCACCTACCCTTTCCTCATGTGCAGTTGTCGGAATCTTGTTTAGCTACCGTACGAGTATTTTTGTCATAATAAATTCAGTTTTAATCAATAGTTTTGACATATAAATAGGATTTTAATATACATTCTTTTTACGTAGCTAAATGTGAAAAATTTAATCACTATTGTTAAAATAATGTCATTTTACGCTAACAGACACAGACAAAAATGATTCAAATGGCTCTGAGCACTATGGGACTCAACTGCTGTGGTCATCAGTCCCCTAGAACTTAGAACTAATTAAACCTAACTAACCTAAGGACATCACACACATCCATGCCCGAGGCAGGATTCGAACCTGCGACCGTAGCAGCAGCGCGGCTCCGGCCTGGAGCGCCTAAACCGCACGACCACCGCGGCCGGCAGACACAGACATAACACATATATACACACTTATATATTTGTCTAACTCTTCCCTTATTTTAGTACACCAGATTCCTTTTACAATAAATGTGTGCATTCTGCATTGCATCTACAAGGGGGACCATAATGATTCACGTGATGACTGGGTGTTGTGTGATGTCCTTAGGTTAGTTAGGTTTAAGTAGTTCTAAGTTCTAGGGGACTGATGACCATAGATGTTAAGTCCCATAGTGCTCAGAGCCATTTGAACCATAATGATACAACGTTCTACATATAGTAACTGAAAAGCTATTTGCAGTGTTTAAAGCCAATGAAACAATTATATTTTATGACCATTCATTTCATAATGTGGTAAACTTTCCCGTAAACTACGTGGAACCCACAGCACATACAGAATACTGTTTAAGATCCTGTAGCTGAGGATTCATTATTTCTAGGGACGAATTTCTGACGTGAGAGTAACATTGGCCGGCTGGAGTGGCCGAGCGGTTCTAGGCGCTAAAGTCTGGAACCGCGCGACCGCTACGGTCGCAGGTTCGAACCCTGCCTCGGGCATGGATGTGTGTGACGTCCTTAGGTTAGTTAGGCTTAAGTAGTTCTAAGTCTAGGGGACTGATGACCTCAGATGTTAAGTCCCATAGTGCTTAGAGTCATTTGAACAATTTTTTTTTATTTCAGTAGTGTCAATAAGGGAGGAAAATGTATTTTAATACGTTAAATAGACAATGTAGATGAGGAAATGTTTCATTTGGAGATCCACTGCGACTGTTAAGTGTGGTACAGCAGTCCAACTTCGATTTTTAAGAAGTGCTGTTTAATTCATGTATTAAATCAGTGGTGCCAATATGCAGACAAAGTGTAGCTGTTTAAAAAATCTTGTAATATATGATGGTAGTGATCGGGAATGTCGTTATGGGACAAGAGCTCGATTTGGTGTCAGTACAGCCTGCCCTGAGATTACGGGGCGCAAGGCTGCGACCACAATGGGTACGCCCGGCTCCGGGAAGCAGTTCACAGGCCATCAGCGCGAGTTAGAGGATCAAGGCCATCACCACTGGCCAGCACGAGGGACGCAAGACGCGCCGCCGTGCACACGGCCACAACCAGCTGTAATCGCCGACACCTGAGTCGTCGCTGGCGGAAGCAGTTGCGTAACGCGCCACCGCTCCCCTACGCCACGCTCTGTCAAGCATAGCTGGACGACACACACACACACACACACACACACACACACAGGAGAGCACGAAATGACGCAACTACACTGGCGCTGCCTGCTATGAGACAACGCGAAAGTCCGCAAAAAAGAAACTTGGAATTCTTGACTGTTTGGCTGGCGTCAGATGGCGTCTTCCTGCACCACTTTGACACTAGATTTCTTCACTGGTGTCGGAGTACCGATGTCCGCTTTTCGGCCCAGCATCTGAATCTACAGCGTAGAGTACGATGAGTCCAAAACTGTATTTGTTGTCGCTGTGGCCGAGCGGTATTAGGCACTTCAGCCCGGAACCGCGCTGCTGCTACGGTTCGAATCCTGCCTCGGTCATGGATGTGTATGATGTCCTTAGCTTAGTTAGGTTTAAATAGTTCTAAGTCTAGGGGACTGATGACCTCAGATGTAAAGTCGCATAGCGCTTAAAGCCATTTGAACCATTTTGTAATTGTTGTTGTCAGAGTGCCTCGGTCATGGAAAAGAGGCTTGGCTGCCGTACTCTTCTTAAGGTGTATTTTTTTAAAAGTAAGGAGTCAGTGGATTTATCGCGCTATAGAGGGAATGGAGGTCATGATTAGCTAGAACCTGTCAGATGTGTTCAATGTAATTTAGAAAGTCATTCATCATCACATACAAACTAAGTACTGGAAGTGTTTTTAACATTTAAGTGTTATGGGCATATGGCTAGACAATGATTTGAATGAAAATGGTTAATGATTAGATATAAGAATTAGGTTAATGTATATTGTTTGGTACGTAATTTTTGTTGCTCCAAATGAGTGCCAAGAAGGGAAAGGCTATGTCAGAGTCAGAAACGCAAGGTGTATCAGAACCAGAAACAGCTCGCGTATTAACTGAACAGGTAGCGCAATTGGTAGCAGACAATAGGGGATTACGTGGTCTGGTGGAGTCGTAACCGCCACAGCGAAGTATTGATTTGCCAGCGGCAAGCTTTGTTGCTCCTTTCTCTGGTAAATCAACTGAGGATATGCAAGCGTTTATGGAGGATATTAGGAATTTAGCAGTGATGTAAGGGTGGTCTGACACGGAATTTCTGAGAGTAGCAAAGCTAAGATTAACGGAAGAAGCGAAAGCTTATGCGGATTATACAGATTAAAGGTCTGCATCTGACGTTTATGCTCGCTCGAATTGCTCGGTGTGTGTACTTCCGCGTAAGTCCGGCAGATGTCGATACCGCCGCTTTGGACTGGAGGAGCAGCTGCACTCGACTTTCTTGAAGCTCGTTCGAGCGTCTCACGCTCCAATTTCCCCGCCGTCTATTACAGTTACCCGAGCGCCGGTAAGTAGCCCGCTTTAGGTTCGTGGCGCGTGAACCGGAGATGAAGGACAGCGCAAAAGCGAAACTTTATTCGAAAGAATATATCGTGAGTGCGAAACACGACGGTCTTAACAGTGTCTGGGAGAGATTTTCATTAGTAACTGATACGGATATCCGCTACGTGTACTGGTTCGTAGAAATGCTTTGCAGAGACCTTCGTCCATTTACATTAATATTAGGTGTAGGATTCCGAACATTATCAGGAGCTTGTAAATGTCGGTTCAGAATTGGTACATGTAGACATCCGCAACATTTTGCCTCATCTTCTCACTGATATAGGTGGTAATATGAAGAGGTGGTAACTGCAGCCTTTCAGCATTATACATGCTATACACATGTTTCGAACACAGTCCTGGGCCATATTTTCGATGACATTTATTTGATAATTTTGGCTGCAGTGGTTTATTCCACGACTTATGCTGCCAAAGAGACTATCCGTTTCCTGAAGAAAACTGGTGACGTGGAATCAATACAGACAAGCTTGAAGTAATAAGAGGAGGGCAGGTGAAACGGAATGTTTAGGACGCCACAGTCTGTAGTTATTCAGCACGATAAGATCGTGGAAATGTTTCTGGCGAGAGGTGTGTGTGAAAAACTTACTGCTTAAGACAACAACCACGCAGGAGAACGCGTGACATTTTTAGAGACATTCAAAGATGGAATGGGAATGCTGGAAGGCGAGACGTATCCAGAAATTCAGTTTGTTTTGTCATGGGTGCACAAACTGAGAAGTTATTGTAATACAGAGCTCGAAGATACAGAGGTACGTTCAGATTACTGTAGACCAAGCGTTCTTTAATACACGGTGCTTGTCCAGCAAATGATAATTGCGCTTAATTGCAGAACGCAACGTTATATATCACCAATATTTTGGCAGTATAGTATAACATTTGTATTGTTGTCTATTAACTGGAGATTCTACAGTAGCTGAAAGACTGCTGTCTCCGTCTCGTAGAGGTGAAAGTCTAAATTCGGAAGATGCACAGAGTAGTAACATTTCTGTGGTCGCCCTTTAGATTACTGAAAATTCTGTGTCTGATAGAGATGAGACTTTAAATATTGTCAGTCAAATATGTGTTGAAATAGCAGTCCCTAATAAGCTAGAACAGTATTACAACGAGGCAGCAACAGCCTACTCTGTTTTTGTGATATCTGCAAATATTTATCTAGGGCCGTTGAGAGAATGTCGGGCGCGCGCAGCAACCGAAAAAATGGAGTCTACGTTTTCTGAGTGACTAGACTGTGGACCATGTCATACTCAAATCTACCTATGAGGTTGACTTTTATTTAAACCAAATAGTAGTAGTGACGAAGATTATTGGCTTCAGGGGTGATAGCGCAACCGCAGTCTCTTTCCCATACTATCTAATTATGCAGGAAGTATGTTTTGTATTCCAACCTAAGAAGTGACTAGCAAAAGAAAATTCTGTGCACAGTGGGACCTTATCTCAGACGGACGAAGCAGACTTGATCCGGAACGAGTCGATTCATTTTAATTACGATAACAGGGAATAATTTGGAAGATAATTTCGTTCCTGTTAAGTATCTAATTTTTTAGGTGGTCTAGTTCACATATGTACAATTGAATCAATAAAGGATGTGGTGTTATAAAAACAGAAGTGTGGGTTTTGATTACCATTTTCATGAAAGTTGGTAGTTACATAGGTTCCCTGTAAAACACCAAACTGTTTTAAAAGTTTCGTTGTTGCATAAAGCTAGGTACCTTCTGTTATCGATCACAATGATGTCTCTATTGGAAACTACCACCCACGAATATACGGCTGCAGTGTGAGTAGACTGATGTGTGCGTAATTCCATCAGTTGATGGAAGTATGTCAGGAGTGACACCAGCCCGCAGACACACAGAGCTGCGAATAAAATGTCGCTCAAATGCTTCAAATGGCTCTAAGCACTATGGGACTTAACATCTGTCACCAGTCGCCGAGACTTAGAACTACTTAAACCTAACTAAACTAACGATATGAAACACATCCATGCCCGAGGCAAGATTCGGACCTGCAACCGTAGCAGCAGCACGGTTCCGAACTGAAGTACCTAGAACCACTCGGCCACAGCGGCCGCTAAAATGTCGCAACAGCAGCGTGGCGAACGCTGTCCTCCCCATGGCGCCTCGTTCAATCTCATCCTTCTTCCACCATTCGCACTCGGACCAGCCATGCTCAAGTGCGGTTGGCTCGAGCGAGTAGGATCAAGTTAAACGCCTTGTTTGTAGACCTCTAATACAGATGCTGTCGAGGGAGCTGCAAAATTTGAAGAATTTAGAAACGAGTTAGTTCAGAGGTATACAGAGCAGGACAGTGTCATAAATTTCAGAGAACAGTTTTGCATGTTAACAAAGAAGCATGCGGAATCAGTAGAAGAATTTGTGGATAGGTTACCGAAGATCAATGATTGTACATACGAGTTTGGAAAGAATGCTGTGGTCAATGAAGTAATCTTGTGGGACACTGAGTAGAGAGTATCTGCTACATCTTTAAGAGGGTTGTCTTTAAAAATGTCAGGAAGAGTACGAACTGAGCTGTGTGCAGCTATCATATTAGTGGTAAACGTCAGGGAATTTACATGTCAACCAGTCTAATTGCTGGTGTGAGGTAACGGGCGAGTTGTGGCGCCCTGGAAATATTGTAGGTTAAGAGTGACGTGGCCGCAGGGGGCACACGGCAGGCCCGAGCTCTTTAGCATCCGCGTGGTGCGTCACAACGGCGGGAGCGCGTGGTCCATCGAGCACGTGGCTGGGAATGGGAATTCCTTGGTGACGCTGTATCGATGAAAGAGACTTGAACGCCGGGAGAGCCAAAGATGGCGGACTTTGTGAAACCTTAATGGCAGACATTTCACAGTTCGTATAGAAATTAATAGTAGTAAGGTGAATCATAATACCTCAAAAGCAAATATGTAAATTACCATTATTTGCACAACGATTCTGATGGTGTAATCAGATTTTCAATATCTTTATTAGTTTAAAGTTTAGTATCTGACGGTAAATTATACAAGTAACACCCAGCAACAAGCTCATCCGATTTCGTCGATCGACATGTCTTTAGAAAGCTGTTAGTGTAAACCTAAATTGGTATAAATTACAGGCATGTACCATGAATAGTACATGAGATATTGGAGGTCAACGTTGCCGATTACTATAGATCGCGTCAGGCCATGAGTACTCCACAGTTACACGAAAAAACGGTAGCAGCATCCTTATAAATATATCTATTCATCAATATCTTTGTTTATATCCGATATATACTATTCATGAAGAAATTGGTCAATTATTTACTGTGTTTTAGGAAGCACAGAGACGTTAGGGTACTGACCTACTTTTGCTAGCTATTCCTTTGATATATGTTTATTTAATTTATGTATGTAATTATTAATGTGTGTTAGAACGTGTTTATAGTTCAGCCGTAGGAATATCTAATTAATTTCAAGTTATTTAAATGTAAATCCAGTATTTCGAATGTGTTTCATTATGATTGTGAGTGTTCAAAAATGGTTCAAATGGCTCTGAGCACTATGGGACTTAACATCTATGGTCATCAGTCCCCTAGAACTTAGAACTACTTAAACCTAACTAACCTAAGGACATCACACAACACCCAGTCATCACGAGGCAGAGAAAATCCCTGACCCCGCCGGGAATCGAACCCGGGAACCCGGGCGCGGGAAGCGAGAACGCTAACGCACGACCACGAGCGGGCAACAGTAGCTGTTAACGCATTTAACAGATGGTTGGACAACGCGGTAACCGGCAGCAGCTACAACTACATCAGGCAACTTCTCGAGTGGCGAATGAAGATCATCAGCAGTACAACGGCAACGGAGCACGGAAGTGTAACTAGTAGGAATTCAGGCAAGGGGAATGAGTATAGGGGAGATATGACGTCTCAGCTAATGCAAATGATCCAGGGATTGGGAAATAATATGAATGCAAAGGCAAATAATTTCCATGCAATTCGTACAGGAATGGGTACATTGCGAACTAAAATAGGTTCTACTGTGAAAGAGGAAGTTGAAAAAATTATGGGTAACCGTGAAAAAACAATTGATGATAAATTAAAATGTGTCCGAGTGGATATGGGGAAAATTACAGACGAAGTTGTAATAGAAAAATCTAAAATCGAATCAGTGGAAAAAGGACTTGCGGAAAAATGGATAAGATACAGATGGAACTTGGGGGCAAGGTAAGCGACTGTATAAAAGCGCAAGATGCTCATAAAGAGATATAAATTTAGCAATTAGTGACATTGACAACCGTATAGGTGAGGGGGAGAAAGAAGTGGGCAAAATTAAAGATCAGTATCACTAGTGAAAATGAATTTGAAAAACAAATGCCACAGATCAAAAGTGATTTAAATTCGTTAGCCTCCCAACAGGCCACTCCGGTTATAAATATCCCTTGGGCAAACACCGGATCTGTGAAGTGGTACACGGATGACGGAAGATGTTGTTGTTATGGTCTTCAATCCAGAGACTGGTTTGATGCAGCTCCCCATGCTACTCTATCCTGTGCAAGCTGCTTCATCTCCCAATACCTACTGCAACCTACATCCTTCTGAATCTGTTTAGTGTATTCATCTCTTGGTCTCTCTCTACGATTTTTACCCTCCAATACTAAATTGGTGATCCCTTGATGCCTCAGAATATGCCCTACCAACCGATCCCTTCTTATAGTCAAGTTGTGCCAATAATTTCTCTTCTCTCCAATTCTATTCAATACCTACTCCGATTTTTTCTTTTGTTTCCTTCACTGCTTGCTCAATATACAGATTGAATAACATCGGGGAGAGGCCACAACCCTGTCTCACTCCCTTCCCAACCACTGCTTCCCTTTCATGCCCCTCGACTCTTATAACTGCCATCTGGTTTCTGTACAAATTGTAAATAGCCTTTCGCTCCCTGTATTTGACCCCTGCCACCTTCAGAATTTGAAAGAGAGTATTCCAGTCAACATTGCCAAAAGCTTTCTCTAAGTCTACAAATGCTAGAAACGTAGGTTTGCCTTTCCTTAATCTTTCTTCTAAGATAAGTCGTAGGGTCAGTATTGACTCCCGTGTTCCAACATTTCTACGGAATCCAAACTGATCTTCCCCGAGGTCGGCTTCTACCAGTTCTTCCATTCGTCTGTAAAGAATTCGTGTCAGTATTTTGCAGCCGTATTTTATTAAACTGATAGTTCGGCAATTTTCACATCTGTCAACACCTGCTTTCTTTGGGATTGGAATTATTTATTATATTCTTCTTGAAATCTGAGGGTATTTCGCCTGTCTCATACATCTTGCTCACTAGATGGTAGAGTTTTGTTAGGCCTGGCTCTCCCAAGGCTGTCATTAGTTCTAATGGTATGTTGTCTACTCCTGGGGCCTTGTTTCGACTTAGGTCTTTCAGTGCTCTGTCAAACTCTTCACGCAGTATGATATTCATGCAAGTCGTTCTATTTCCTAAAAAGATCTCTTTAATTTTCCTGTAGGCAGTGTCTATCTTACCCTAGTGATATGCGCCTCTACATCCTTACATTTGTCCTCTAACCATCCCTGCTTAGCCATTTGGCACTTCCAGTCGATCTCACTTTGGAGACGTTTGTATTCTTTTTTGCCTGCTTCATTTACTGCATTTTATATTTTCTCCTTTCATCAATCAAATTAAATATCTCTTCTGTTACCCAACGATTTCTATTAGCCCTCGTCTTTTTACCTACTTGATCCTCTGCTACCTTCACAATTTCGTCTCTCAAAGCTACCCATTCTTCTTCTACTGTGTTTTTTTCCCCCATTCTTGTCAATCGTTCCCTAATGCTCTCCCTAAAGCTCTCTACAACCTCTGGTTCTTTCAGTTTATCCAGGTCCGATCTCCTCAACTTCCCACCTTTTTGCAGTTTCTTCAGTTTTACTCTACAGTTCATAACCAACAGATTGTGGTCAGAGTCCACACCTGCCCCTGGAAATGTCTTACAATTTAAAACCTGGTTTCTGAATCTCTGTCTTTCCATTATATAATCTATCTGAGACCTTACAGTATCTCCAGGCTTCTTCCGTGTGTACAACTTTCTTTTATGATTCTTGAACCAAGCGTTAGCTATGATTAAGTTATAATCTGTGCAAAATTCTACCAGACGGCTTCCTTTTTCATTCCTTACTCCCATTCTATATTCACCTACTACGTTTCCTTCTCTTCCTTTTCCTACTGTCGAGTTAAAAAGGCGATTACCCGAAGATTTGAAGTGGGATCTTGTCCATAGTCCATGTGATTCCGTGGATGAATTTCTAGAATTTGTAGAAAAATTAGAGAGGTCTTTGAAGTTCAAACCTCAGAGCAAACCAGGTGGTAGTTATCAAAATGGGACTCCAAATACTCACCACCAAAATGATAATCGTGAGAGAAATCAAAGGAATTCTCAGGGAGATAGTAGCTGGAATGAGAAGAATGGTCGGAGAACGAACAGGAGTGATAACTTTCATGAACGGGATCCGAGTAAAGAACGCAGATTTGACGGGAGAAATTCGTGTGAAGTGCAATCACGTAACAACCGGTCGGGAAACTGATGATCGCAACATCTCAGGTCTGGGGATGGTGGTCTAAACAGGCGATGAAAAGGACTGGAGATAATCGTAATGATAGAAATGTTGATGGGTTTGGAGAAAGGCAATAAGTATGTAATATGGAGTATGCCAAAGAGAAAGGCTTTATAAGTGCCTCTTTCAATAAAAGCACGCTCGAACGGCGGAAGCATAGATGTGAGAGATTTCAATAAAAGCAATGGGAATAAATTGGCGTGGAATGATGTAAGTTATGAATGTGTAATGAAAGAGTGTGTGAATGGTGATGAATGGAAAGTTTCAGTGGTTCAAAAAGAAGTTAAAGGGGAGATGAATTTTGTGAAAGCAAATTGTGTGGAGAGTTCTGAAGAGATGTCAACAAACAGCAGCAATTGCAGTAAGGAAGGTGTTGTAGTAACAAGTATCTGTGAGTCGGCGAAAAGTGTCGATTTTAGTGAAGGCGGCGTAACTTTGGTCTCGCCGACTGCAAGTAAGGGTGACTGTGTTTCGGCGGAAAGCGTCAATGTTACTAAGGGAGGCTTAGCATTGGTCTCGCCAGCAGTTGAAGCTAAAAATGTATCTGCGGAGGTAGATCATTTATGTTTAAATGAACAGAGTAATGGTAATTTATGTAATGATGTAAAAGCTACTGGTATTGATATTTTGGAGGAAGGAATTTACGCCTTCCTGGTCACGAATGAAACGAAACTTATTGACGAATGTGTGGATCTAAGACGATTATCAGAGTATGAATGTGAGAATGTATGTAAAGTAGGATCGGAGGTTAATCTGGATGAAAAGTGTGTAGAAATGTTAGTGTACGCTGATTTTTGTCCGGTGACAGCGGAATGTAGCAAGTCTGGAAGCCCCAAAATTGTACAACAAGCTAGCAGCAATTTGTGTAATGTAGCGGCGGAGGATAAGGTTTCTGATGTGAATTTACGTTGTGATTTAAATGGCGTATCAGCAGATAAGGTCGCTGACATGAATATTTATAGTGATGATGGCTTAGGCATCGATGTATTATTTCAGGAAGATAAAGTGTTTAATAGTAAATTGATGTGTAATTTTGTCGAAGCTGCAAATGCCGATACTTTGGAGGGGAAAATAGTAAGGTTGTGCATGCTGTGGGTAGTGAATCGGTGAAATGTGTGGAAGATCTGTGTGTGTTGGGTTGTTTTTGGGGGAGGAGACCAGACAGCGAAGTCATCGGTCTCATCGGATTAGGGAAGGAAGGGGAAGGAAGTCGGCCGTGCCCTTTCAAGGGAACCATCGCGGCATTTGCCTGTAACGATTTAGGGAAATCACGGAAATCCTAAATCAAGATGGTCGAACGCGGAATTGAACCGTCGTTCTCCAGATTGCGAGTCCAGTGTGCTAACCACTGCGCCACCTCGCTCGGTTATGGAAGAACTAACAGAAGATTTGGAGAGGGCTGAAGTAAATAGTGTGGATGAGGATTGTTTGTGTAATGAAGTTCGTACAAATTGGTATATGAAGGAGGAGTGTGATTCAAGTGAGACTGATTGGCGTTGGTAGTGTAGAACGCTACGGTCGTTGCTGCCGCATATGTGGAAGCGAGAGAAGTTTAAAACTGCTAAAGGTATATAGATAAAGGGGAGAAATGAAAAGCTGTTCTAATTTGTAATCAATGGTAATAATGTTGGGGATTCATTAGTAATTTGTTAAATTATTGCGGCTCTTTACGTGTGCAAGTGAGGGAAGTTTAGGCACTGGGGGTGCGTGGAGGTCAGTAACCTCGTGGATTTTAGTAAAATATACATTGATTTATGCTTTGTATAAGACTGAAGCAAAGAATTTAGTGGTCAGTTCGAAGGGTATTGTAATTGAATGTGCAAGCATTTTTTGGTGCGTGGAGGTAGGAAGGATTGATTAAAGTCAATTAAATAGGACTGGTCGGAATTTGAGCTTACTGTGACTCAGTCGGTTGCCTTGTGAGTTTGTTCCTAAAGTATCGTTTCCGCCGCAGGGAACCTTTAGCGAGGATCCGGTTGGTTTTGTGATATAGTTTGTTGACGGGTTTCTACTTTTGGTTTTCGTTGAAGGCAGACATGCCATGATAAACGGTGGAACTCGGAAATTGAGAGGCAGACACGATTTCTGCGAGGCGCTTGCTCAAAAGGCTGATGTGAGTTGATCAATATTTTGTGCTAAAATCCGTGTGAGTGTGTGTAGTGCGACGGAAAAAATTAGTGCATGAAGGAGCCTTAGCGCTGAGTGGGTGGCACAGCAAGTGCTTACAAAATCACACATCAGAGAAAGTACATTTAAAACTTTTTTTTTGCAAAAAATTGTTTATGTGTAACTGAAATGCAGTCATTTATTTAATATGTCGTTTCATTCATAATTTGTGTTAGCTTAAGTTTATTTCAAAATTCATGCTCGTTTATGCATAACTGAAATGCAGACATTTATTTAATATGCCGCTTCGTTGATTATTTGTGTTAGTTTAAGTTATTCCAAAATTCACGCTGCTCCCACACCACTACAAAAACCTTGTAAACAGCCGGCGGGGGTGGCCGAGCGGTTCTAGGTGCTACAGTCTGGAACCGCGCGACCACTGCGGTCGCAGTTTCGAATCCTGTCTCGGGCATGGATGTGTGTGATGTCCTTAGGTTAGTTAGGTTTGAGTAGTTCTAGGTTCTAGGGGACTGATGACCTCAGATGTTAAGTTCCATAGTGCTCAGAGCCATTGGAAGCTTGTAAACACTATTGGCCTGGCGTTTTAATCACTTAATTTTGTTATTTTAAATTTGTTTTATATGTACTTTTATGAACTGAAGGGGGTGCCTAAAGTGGAGGTGTGTGAGGTAACGGGTGAGTTGTGGCGCCCTGGAAATATTCAAAGTTCAGAGTGACTTGTCCGCACGGGGCGGGCGGCAGGCCCGAGGTCGTTAGCTTCTGCGTGGTGCCTCACAACGGCCGGAGCACGTGATCCAGGGAACACGTGGCTGGGAGTTCCTTGGTGACACTGTATCGATGAAAGAGACTTCTACGCCGGGAGAGCCAAAGATGGCGGACTTTGTGAAACCTTAATGGCTTCATTATGTGTTGTCTCAAGAAATAGAGGTTGTGCAGCACTCAGTAGCCAATGTACCAACTCAAATGAACTAAACAGAGCTGAAGTATTCCACGACAGGAGAAGAGATGTTGATCCTTATCTGTGGTCTCACCCTACTTCAAATGCTATCACTATGGGAAAAGTTTCGAGCGATAACGTTTCATACAGGAATTAAACTGTTGCTGGAGCCGAAGGATCCATCCAGTAGGTTGACGTGATGGCAGTACGACTGAGTGAGTTTGGTTTTGAAGTCGTACATAATCTTGGAAAGATACGCAACAACGCAGACAATTTGTGTAGGAAAGTAGCAGTGTTGCAGATAAGTGGTAGTGAGTCTAAGCAATGGCAGACAGCACAGAAGACGGATCACGAACGTAAACAGTTTAGTAAGCAATCAGAGTTTTGTAAACAGGATATTTTCCTGTGTGCAGAAACGAAGTTGAGACCATGCGTGGTAGTGCTAGAGAAGCTGAGGAAGAGAGTATTACAGGAGACCCATAACTGCACGTTTGCAGGTCAGGGGGAAAGTAGGTATACCAACAAAATAGTAGAGGAGAGGTAATGGTGGAAGAACTGGAGAATGAATGAGGACTGGTATTTGTGGAATTGTATACAGAGTGTACAGAGAGTGGATTTGTGTCAGACAAGAGTACCATTGCAAAGAATACCTTAGCATTGTTTCAGTTGCTCAGACCCGATGTTTTATATCCTTCCAACAAAACACTTGCAGGGAATAAATATCTACTGACGATTACAGATAATTTTTCGAGGTACGCGGAAATGGTAGCAGTGCTCAACCAATAGGCAGCAACTGCTGTGCAAACGCTAACAAATAATTGGACTCTGAAGTTTAGGGTACTGACACGATAGTGAATGATCAAGGAACCAACTTTCTGTCGGATTTGTTCAAGGACAAGTGTAACATTTGGTGTGTGAAAAAACTGACTACAAGTCCTTTACGTCCTCAAGCTAATGGAAGAACAGGTCGAGGGCATAGAACTATAGGGAAGATGGTAGGATGCTTTGTGAAATCACGCCATTACAACTGGGATGTTTAAAGTATATGGTCTCAGTGTACAAGTCGGAGCAGCACAGTAACACAGGATTGTCACCATATGAGGTAGCGTGTAGTTCTAAGATGGCGTTTAATTTGTTAAAAACCAAGAAGGGTAAGACGAAACTGGAGCGACGTCGGAAGGCGCTGTGTACACAATCACTTGGCTGCGTACTCTGATGTGATGGGATGTGCGGGTTGAGTGTTAAGGATACAGGGTACTTCTCCGGCTCAGTATTAAGTAAAAATCAACACTCATTTGTTTCAGGCACTCTTTATAATGTATATGTTTTACAGATTTTTTATTGATATCAGTTAATGCAGCACCCTTTCTAAAGAAATTAGAAGTATTTTCAATATTTTTAAACCTGCTTAGGGTTATTAAAAAATTACAAAGAAATTGATTCAATTTTTTTTTCGAAAATACTTCCTAAAATTAAAGGTACCATTTAATCCAATGTTATACATTTGAAGGAGACCACACTGCATCTAGTACACTAACTTTTAAAGTATTTAGTCCTACGAAAATATTCTTGGGTAATGTTTTCCATATGCAATGGTTGAAACTTTCATTTGTATTCTGAGAGCCCCCATGAAGACATTTACTAAGCAAAACAGGGTCACTCAGGTCTCTAAAAATTGGTTTTATTTCATTCATAACAGGCTCAAGAAGAGAATGGTTATAAAGGTATATTTGACCACTTTCTTTTGCTTTTTGGTAATCACATCAAAATCTGCTCCTTTAGGGCAAAGTCCGTGAAGAGGGTGGTCATCTGTTGACACCTTATGAAAGTAGGTGGCCCATACAGTTTTCCTAATTGCTATAACATTATTCAGAGGTGCAGTTCGTCTAATGGTCGGTCCATAATAACTCTGAAGAAGGTCTTTTTTAGTGTCTGTCAATCTGCCTCGGCAAGACAGATATTTTCCATCAGATGGAAACTTTCCTTTCATTTCTCTTCGTAGCTTCCTCAATCTAGCACACATCCTATTTTGCACATGTCCACAACACTCCAGTTTTGTTACCAAGGTATCACCATAAACATTTAACTCATTACTTTTATTGAAAGCTTTAGAGTCCCCAACCCCTAGGTACTTCGTATATCTAACGTTATAAACGGGCACCGACCTCTGAAATACACTCCTGGAAATGGAAAAAAGAACACATTGACACCGGTGTGTCAGACCCACCATACTTGCTCCGGACACTGCGAGAGGGCTGTACAAGCAATGATCACACGCACGGCACAGCGGACACACCAGGAACCGCGGTGTTGGCCGTCGAATGGCGCTAGCTGCGCAGCATTTGTGCACCACCGCCGTCAGTGTCAGCCAGTTTGCCGTGGCATACGGAGCTCCATCGCAGTCTTTAACACTGGTAGCATGCCGCGACAGCGTGGACGTGAACCGTATGTGCAGTTGACGGACTTTGAGCGAGGGCGTATAGTGGGCATGCGGGAGGCCGGGTGGACGTACCGCCGAATTGCTCAACACGTGGGGCGTGAGGTCTCCACAGTACATCGATGTTGTCGCCAGTGGTCGGCGGAAGGTGCACGGGCCCGTCGACCTGGGACCGGACCGCAGCGACGCACTGATGCACGCCAAGACCGTAGGATCCTACGCAGTGCCGTAGGGGACCGCACCGCCACTTCCCAGCAAATTAGGGACACTGTTGCTCTTGGGGTATCGGCGAGGACCATTCGCAACCGTCTCCATGAAGCTGGGCTACGGTTCCGCACACCGTTAGGCCGTCTTCCGCTCACGCCCCAACATCGTGCAGCCCGCCTCCAGTGGTGTCGCGACAGGCGTGAATGGAGGGACGAATGGAGACGTGTCGTCTTCAGCGATGAGAGTCGCTTCTGCCTTGGTGCCAATGATGGTCGTATGCGTGTTTGGCGCCGTGCAGGTGAGCGCCACAATCAGGACTGCATACGACCGAGGCACACAGGGCCAACACCCGGCATCATGGTGTGGGGAGCGATCTCCTACACTGGCCGTACACCACTGGTGATCGTCGAGGGGACACTGAATAGTGCACGGTACATCCAAACCGTCATCGAACCCATCGTTCTACCATTCCTAGACCGGCAAGGGTACGTGCTGTTCCAACAGGACAATGCACGTCCGCATGTATCCCGTGCCACCCAACGTGCTCTAGAAGGTGTAAGTCAACTACCCTGGCCAGCAAGATCTCCGGATCTGTCCCCCATTGAGCATGTTTGGGACTGGATGAAGCGTCGTCTCACGCGGTCTGCACGTCCAGCACGAACGCTGGTCCAACTGAGGCGCCAGGTGGAAATGGCATGGCAAGCCGTTCCACAGGACTACATCCAGCATCTCTACGATCGTCTCCATGGGAGAATAGCAGCCTGCATTGCTGCGAAAGGTGGATATACACTGTACTAGTGCCGACATTGTGCATGCTCTGTTGCCTGTGTCTATGTGCCTGTGGTTCTGTCAGTGTGATCATGTGATGTATCTGACCCCAGGAATGTGTCAATAAAGTTTCCCCTTCCTGGGACAATGAATTCACGGTGTTCTTATTTCAATTTCCAGGAGTGTATTTTTAGAGCTCCATCAAACTCCATACCTCCTCTGTAACCATCATAATTCTTAGGACACTGATGTTCGGTATGCCCTTCAGTGTTAACATGGCAGGTGTGGCAGTACTTAGATAAGCACTCAACATCAACTAATTTTCCAATCTCCAGAGAAGTAGCACTTACAACACCATTCAGGGTACGATGTCCTCGACGTTGCCATGTCCCATCAAGTGCAACATCAGTGTCCCTATTTGAATTAATATTTACAGTTTCTTCTACTGCATGTTTCATAGATGCTTTAGACAAAACCTCAGGGCACCTAAAATTATTTTTATGTACTTGCTGTACCTAATCGGAGGAGGAGGAAGTTCCATCAAACCACAAAACGTTTGAGCAACCTTTTTCCCTTTTCCTATTGCACGCATTGCATACACTAACTTCAAATTCATATCATATGAATTATGCACAATGTTCGAAGTCATTTTCGAGGTAGATTTATTGCAGGATCGGCACCGAATAACTAATTTTGCCGCTAAACCCTTCCTGCTACTTTGTTGTTCAGTTGTTTCCAGACAGCCTATACTATCACATTGTTTACATTTAGTCCATTCCTTTATAAAAGAAGATAAGATGCCCACATCAACAACAACAAAGACACTGCAAACAGTGTCATTGTTAACACAAAAATTTGAATCACCAGGAGGGGTGCCATGTGGGAGTTTCTTCCCTGAAGAAGTGATACATAGGTTACTTCCAAAAGTGTGGCTTACTTTGTTTGTGAACTGGTTACCACAGAATTTCCTTTTATTGAATTTGTTGATGTATGGCATAGTTCGTATTTATTGCACGCTAAAGGATATGTACTCCCAAAAATATATGTAGTACTTGGGCAACAAACGTTCAGTAACACGTGAGCAAACTGCTTCAGAGAAACAAAACTAGCAATGATAATCATTTAAAGATACTAGAAACCTGCACTGCTACCAACATATACAATGTATCATACGTATAATCGCTAGAAACAGAAAGTTCACAGTTCTTTTGGAAATAATACTGGTTTCTGTAACAGAAATAAAGGGGATGTGGTGGCATACTTGACCTTAACTTTAAAATTTGGTATATATGGGTCATTTTTCATTTGAAACCCTATAATATATATATATATATATATATATATATATATATATATATATATATATATATATATATATATATATATATATATCATTGTAATCAGGAAAGACTATAAAATTTAGTAAAGTCATAAAGAATTTCGATTTTTCCACCATTTATAAGTACCCAGTATCCTTAAGTTAGTGTGAGGAGAAGTCTTAATTAGCGGTACCATGACAATTGATGAGCGTGGATAGATGAAAAGGCAGCTCCATTCACATCCAGATTCTGCTCCGCCAATAGTCACTGATAAGTAAATCTGTGATCGCAAATTTTGTCTTGAGTTACTGCAACATTGTCGACGACGGCTACGGCTTCATGTCCTCAACAACGAAGGACTGTAAGACCGTTCGACTAAGTTTGCGTTTTTTAGAACTGTAACGGAGTTATGCAGTGATATAGGTGAACTTTCAGTTTTGATAATAATTACTGCAAAAGCTTAGAAACTTTAACCTAATCATTATACCAAGTCATCAATACCAGGCAGATCCCATGTCTATTCCTGTTACTGCAATAATTCCAGTGTCGTTTATTTGAAAATGAAGAAATGTATCGAAATTAATTTCAGTGCCGGTTCGTTGCTGCACTTTTTAACAATTTTGAAAACAGAAATAATTTTTAATGCGCCTCAGTAACTTTACTGTTGAGATAAATATTGTTTAGAGGCAAAGTTATTCTTGCAGATTAAAAGTAAATTCAATTATCTGAAAGTAAATTAATTCGTGGCACTTCAGACTAAAGATTTTATTTAAAAGAAAACCACTATTCATACTTGCTAATTTTATGTAAACTTGTGATCCTGTTATGTGTGTTGGCCTGGTTCGTATTCCGACGTTTGCAATTGTGTTGGTATTCAATGATAGTTCTTTTCTTTAAAACATTCTAAAGTCAACTGAAGTTTTTTTTTCGTGTTTCGTTGCCAGTTCCCAAGTTAGGAAAAGTGAGTAAACGCCACTGTTATGTTACCCAACTACTTAGCAAAACAGTAGGCGGAACCTAGTTAGCCAGTATGAGATTTATGTATTGCAAATTCATTCCATTGTGTTTAATAATGAGTGTACTAATGTGTTTTCTTACTGCAAACGTGTATGTAGCCTTCTGTTGCCACACACATTGAAATTATTCCTTACTCACTGCTATTCGCAGTTTTAATTACTTAGTGGAGAGACAGTGCCCAATTGGGCTGATGACCGTTTTTTCAAAAATGTTCAAATGTGTGTGAAATCTTATGGGACTTAACTGCTAAGGTCAGCAGTCCCTAAACTTACACACTACTTAACATAAATTATCCTAAGGACAAACACACACACCCATGCCCGAGGGAGGACTCGAACCTCCGCCAGGGCCGACCGTTTTTTCATTTATTCCAAAACCATTAGTAAAGTTTATTGTTTTGTGTCCAAAGTCCCATAGTACCCCTTTTCGTTGGAACAATGCGTGAATGATTGCAAAATTTTTGATAATTGAATTAAATTTAACTGAAAGTAGAGTAGCCGGAATTAGTTGGCCTTTTTAGATAACGTGTTCTAAACATCTCCCTCACTAATCGGTGTCATATTTTCCTTCGGAAACGATAGCCTTGCCAAGTTTTACTTTCTGTTAGGCACACATGAATGAGCCCAAACATATTTTCCCAAGAGCGGGCCGCATAAACGTGGACGGTACAATGGGAGATGAGAAACGAAGTGAGATGACTAGAGGAAGCAGTCGACAGTTTCCGGCAGGGTGCTTAGTTGCAGGGGTGTCATGAAGATGCATAGGCTTACGAGAAACTGAGGGTCGAGATGATACATGTTCTGGGGATTATACCTCGCACAAGAAGGAGGAGTTGTTGGATCGATGCGGAAGCCAACTTCTGAAAACTATGGGTTGGACTTCTGTCGAGGAAGGCATCAGGAGGATGAATGACACCGTGGAAGTAGTGAAACAATGCGTAAGAGGCAACAAGGCAACTAGTGAATAGCACGCCACGCAAATCACAATTTATATGTTTTGAACATTACTCGGTTACTAAACGAGCTGACTGGGGCCTGATGAACTAGGCAAAAACTGTGGAAGAATCGGGTAATCAGAACATTAGCACGCTACAAACCTAAGGAGAAGAATTAGCAACGAAGTAGTGGTAACGAAGTGGTTACAGTCCTTGGAAAATAGTGTGTGGCAACCACACAGAGAGTTACCATAGTTGCAAGAAGTTACGCATCACGCTTTGCAAGGACGACTAAGGGTAAACTTTTCGTCACCATATCAGTACCTAGAGCGCCTATGGAAACTGAAAATGGAGCTACCACGAGAATGGCGATTGCTTTTGGAACATAGTCATAAAAACTTATCTTTTTATTTTGATCTAGCCACGATAGAAGCAAGGACCGATGGAGGAAAAGTGTAGATTTCATATCCTTTCCAGTACCAGGGAAGCAGGCATGATATCTACGTTATGTAGTCCACAGGTATTCCATTAAGTGGTGGATGCTGAAAGAATTTGTCGGGGTAAAGATACAGTGCTTGCTATTGACTGTAGAAGACAAGAGCAGTCATGCGGAACTGGAAGAAGCGGAGTTGTAGAAGTGTTACCGGAGTTTGTCCGAACAGGGCAGTTAGATAAGATCGGAAGTTTTGTGCAGTGATGTCACTGCTGGGTCAGGAAACGGAAAAAGATTGGCGAGAAAAGGTGATTAGGTATTAGTTGTACTTCCAGCAGGTTAAAGGGGGATGTAATGGATTTTGGTCCAAAAAATCGGTTTTTCAGAAATATTATTTTCTTGATCTGCATAGTTCAGTCTAGGTTGTGTGTTAATTTTATAGTGATAGCAGCTTTACAAAAGCCTTTAAATTGTTAAACTGATTAACACTGAGCTGACGGCCACTCCCACCTTTTCTGACATTTGGGAAACTGCTTGCTTCAGCGTAATTTTTGTCAGTGTGAAGGCTTTTTCTTTCGATATCTTTGGCTGGAATCTATATCTCTGGCTGACATCTACATCTTTGTCGTGAAACTTCCTTGCATGTCTTTTATTTGCGTTTTGACAATACTAACACATGTTAGTAAGTGGAAGGTTGAATTCGCAAACTGGTGGGAAAACTGTATTTAGGTAACGGAGGTTTCACGGAAATCGGTTTACCAAAAAAAAAAAAAAAAAAAAAAACAGCTTCAGCATCGAAACTTGGGACAGGAGAATTGTACAGGTGCCTGAAAGATGTTGATACGGATTCCACTGAATTCAGACTTACTGGTTTAGAGCTTCTCTGTCAGGCTATAAATTTTTCATGTTCGTGTGTTAGCTGTAAAAATATGGAATGTATGATTGTTGTTGAAGAAAGAAGGGGAATAAGTTGTGATTTTAAATTAATTTTTAATTCGTGTGGCTATGAATTTTCATCTTCCTTCTCCAAAAAAACTAACACTGGTACATATGAAAGCAATTTTTGGTTATGATAAGCTCTGAGATGCCTTGGACAAGGCAGGGAAGGAGATAATTTATTGTGTGTTTTTCTGAACATGCTTCCACCTTGTGCAAGGTTTGAAAAAATAAATAACGATATGTCTGATGCTGAATGCGATACTGCCAAAGTTTTTATGAAGAAAGCAGTGAAGGAATCGGTGGAAATAAACCAAAAAGAAATAAATCCTGGGGTAGATATTCATGACAGTGAATCTTCTACAAATGCTACTGACTTGCGTATGTGCGTGGATGGGACCTGGATGAAAAGAGGTCACACAACTCTGTATGGAGTTCGATCCGTTATTGTTATTGACTCAGGTAAAGTTTTAGATGTAGAAATTATGTCTAAATACTGCCACCGGTGTGGAACAAGGAAAATGTCCAACAATGAAGACAGTGGCAAACTGTGGCAAGAAACCCATGCAGTAACATGCTCTAAAAATTACAGAGGCTGAAGTGGAGGCATGGAGGTTGTTGCAGTTGTGAGGATTTTGTCCGAATCTGAGGACCAGTAGGGCGTTAGATATACTAAATACCTTGGGGATGGGAACTCCTCTTAGTTCAAAGCTGTAACAGAAAAAAATCCGTTCAGTACAACAATAGAAAAGTTGGAATGTGTTGGCTACATCCAAAAGAGGCTTGGTTGTAGGCGTCGTCGCTTACTGAAAGAGAAGAAAGATGAAGTACTTGAGGATGGAAAACCACCAGGAGGAAAAGGCAGGCTTATTCTGAAAGAAATTGATTCTCTTCAGTTATTTTATGGGAGAGCTTTGAGGAAAAACACACATAATTCAGAGGCAATGAGGCGTGCTGTGTGGGCAATTTGTTTCCACAAACTATCCACTGACCAAACACCAATGCACAATCTGTGTCCGAAAGACGATTGGTGTAAGTTCAGCAACAGAAATGAGACGTTTATTCATGCAACTAAGCCCACATTCAGGTTTCTTGCAAACCCAGATTTATTGAGAAATTCTCTTCACGGAAAGACACAAAATGCAAATGAAAGCCTCAATAATTTAATTTGGATTAGATGCTCAAAAAGGACATTCTGTGGACTTGAAGTACTCAAAATAGGTGTCTATGCAGCTTAATGTTACAATAACGGAAATTATGGCAGAATTGAAGTGCTGAAGAGTATTGATATAGATCAAGGTGTTTTTACAACAACAGCATTTTACATCATGGACGAGAGCAGGGTCAAGGTTAGTGTCTTACCTGCAAATACAGACCAGGCGGATTCCAAGAGGAGAGAAGCGAAACCTGGAGGAAGAGGCGTATCAGTAAGGAGGATTTTAAAATTGAGGTAAGTTTATTACATGTTGCAGTATGAGAAGAAAATCTTTGAACATCATTTTCTCTGTTTCACATGTTTTCGTTATTAGAAGCCTTTTCTCAAAAAGTATATGCGCTAATGCTATTAAATTTCAGGAACTGTTCGCAACGTGTTGCTGTCCTCCTGGAATAAAAAATACGAGATCTTGAAATTACATTCTGATTTTTAGATGATTGTATGTAGAAAAATGTTAATCTTGGCTGTGCAAAATTGAAAACTCTGTTAATGACACAGTTTATAGCATAAATTAATAACTCGTTCACTGGTCTTATAACCTTCTCAGGACACTATAATAAAATTTTCAGATTAACTGCATGATTAGAATTTGAGTTGTGGATTTTTATAACGAAAACAATAAAAAATTAAAAATTCAGATCTCTGGGAAAATATAAATCCTGCATATTTTATTATACTTTTCCGTTAAAACACAGCTCTTTTGTTTTACGCATGCAAAATTGTAGATTTGTAAATTAGTAAATATGGCTGTAATGATTTTTTAAATAAATGTTTACATTTTCAGTTACATCACCCCTTAAGGTACATTGGTTGCACTCCGCCATCGGTTAAGTGGTAGTAGTAGCCAGTTGTTTTAAAAAGGGGAAACTCACGCCAGCGAAAGGGCTGGGGATGGATGATAATGGATTATTAATACGCCGGATATTTTGTGAAACAGTGGGACCATTTTCATTCTAAATGCCATAATTTTAGAAATAACCCATTGAAGACTCGTCCAACCAGGCAACATGTTTCCAGTCATCAACAGTTCTTCTGTCAGTGTTGCCGTGCTCAGGTGAGGCGTAAAGCTTTGTCTCTTCAGTCATCGTTGGTCCCGTTCTTGCAGGATCTTTTTCCTGCCGCAGAGATGTCGGAAATTTCATGTTTTACCGGATTCCTGATATTCACGGTGCACTCGTGAAATGGTCTTACGGGAAAATCCCCACTACATCGCTACCTCGGAGATGCTGTGTCCCACCGCTCATGAGCCGTCTATAACACCACGTTCAAACTCACTTAAATCTTGATAAGCTGACATTATAGCAGCAGCAACCGATCTAACAACTGCACCAGACACTTATGTCTTATTAGGCGTTTCCGACCGCAGAGCCGTATTCTGAATGTTTACATATCTCTCTATTTGAATATGCATGCCTATACTAGTTTCTTTGGCACTTCAGTGTAGAAATGACGCTAAGATTGTGCGCTGCATGTTTTGCATAGTTAGTAGTGTAGCGCAGTGACGTGCCATTATGCATCGTTATTGTCACGGCAACGGTGGGTTGAAACACAAACATCAGAGTGCATTACAGATGCGGACTGTCAACACGAGTGTGGAGAAAATGAGCAGGGCTTTAGTGAAAATGAAATGTCTTGTGGCTAGGGCCTCCCGTCGGGTAGTTCGTTTTTTTTTTTTTTTTTGTAAACTGAAGGGGAAGAAAGAAAAGGAAATAGAAGGAAGGAAACCGATTATATCAGCTGCATTAGGACTTTATGCGGAATCAGCAGTCAAGTGTGAAAATGTGTGCTGGACCAGGATTCGAACCTCGGTTCTCCTGCTTGTTTTTTTTTCGTTTATTATTTTTTATTTTTTACCAACTTTTTTTTTCAACTTTTTTGTCTTTTTTCTTTTTTTAAGTTGCAGGTAAGGAGAAAACAAATAAAAACCTCTTGTGTATGTAAATAAAAGACGAGATTCTTCATAAAAATAACAATATCCTTTGAAAAAGTAAAACATAGAAGGTAGCTATATTTCCGCAACGGCCTTCTTTTATTTATTTATTTATTTATTTAATTATGTGTTTGTTACATGTGTAAGGAAAAAAGAACTTAGAAGATGAGGAGAAAAGAGAAGTGAAATAAAATAGGAATACTTTCCGCGCCATGCTCCACTTTGGCGCGCCATCAGAACAAAATGCATTCTATCACTGACCATTAAAGGGGAACGTGGGATCGTCCAGTCTTGGCCGGCACATTTCGTTGAGATTCCAGCTTTGAGGCGGGTTGGTGAAAATACTATGTAAATAGTTCACGATAGTGGACCGATAGTGTCGATGTCGGCGAAGGGTGTGGTGATGTACTTGGAGGCGTGTCCAAAAGTCCGCCGGATCGACGATGTCGTCCCGGAAGAGGTAGTTGACAGCCATGCCACTGATCCATGTGATGGCGTGCCACTTAGCCGATGGAAAGTAGGTCGAGTCGGGATATAACATCATGGCAGGAGAAACGTGATGTGGTGGTACTCGGAGGTAGAAAGCCACAATCTTCTGTGCGAGGGTCCAGACAGCTGCTGCTGGCCCACACTCAAAACGATGTAAATCTGTATCTTCGACATTGCACTTGAGGCACAGGGGTGAGTCCACCAGTGCGATACGATGCAGTTTCTGTCTTGTAGTATACTTGCCGTTGACGAGAAGGTACCATATAGAGGTGATGTCAGTGGTGTGATATGGTTGGTGGATCGCTTTCCAAACTGTAGGCCATGAAACCTGGGGGTGACGTGTTTCGACGGGGTTGCGGGGTGGAGACTTTCGGAGAAGGCAATAGATGTCGCGGGTGGTCGTCTTCCTGGTCCTGGGGAGCTCGGTGCATATGTAGCTATACTCCAAAAAGAAACGGCCGATATGTGACATCGGAGGTGGGATGTGTGCCAGAGACGTCGGTAGGCGTCTCGAAACAGGTGCGATCTCAGTGGACAACATTCGAGTAAAACTAGCATTTTGGCTTTTCCATAACCGGAGCATAGTATTGGTGTAAAGTGCCGTAGTCCTGGCTCTCACATTAACAAGATCGAGGCCACCGTCCTGCTTCGGTAAGGTGAGAGCTTCATACTGGACTTTGAAGATGTGTCCAGAACAAATAAAATAGCCGAAAGCCGCCTGTAATCTGGCCGCCATTGTCGCAGTGATGGGCAGAATCTGCGCTATATGGGGTATCCGGGCTGCCAGATGGGTATTGACGAAGGTGACTCTCTGGCACATATTCAGCGGGCGTAGTATGTGATTTTGTATGTTGGCCCGGATGCGTTGCAGTAGTGCCCGAAAATTGATCGCCGAGGTGCGGCGAATGTCTCGCGTGTACACCAGTCCGAGACAACGAAGGGTGTCCACCAGTTGAAATGGGACTACGCTGTCTGCGGGAAGGCCGCGGCCGATCTTCATGGCGCATGATTTTGCCACGTTCATAGCGCTCCCTGCCCCTGCACTGTACCGGGTAATCCACTGCATCGCAGCTTGTACGTCGGCCGCTGAACGTACGACGAGGGCCAAGTCGTCCGCGTAAGATCGGCAGTGGAACATATGATCCCGGAGTGGAATACCTGTCAAACGTCGCCGTAATCCGCAAATGAGTGGTTCCATCGCAATGGCATAAAGCACCGTAGACAAAGGGCAACCCTGCCGTACTGAGCGTTCAATCCGTATAGGTTCTGTAAGTCTGCCGTTGACGAGAAGTCTGGACGTTGCTCCACGAAGGAGCCGCATAATCACTTGCGTGAACGTCGGGGGAATTGCCATTCGGTCCATCACTGCGTTGAGGAATGCATGATTGACGCGGTCAAACGCTTGTTTGAAGTCGATGGAGATTAAAGCGCCTGGCAGTCGCGAGTGTGTTGCCACAGCGATCACATCTCGATATTCACTGAGGGCTGTCTGTATATTACGATCGCCGCATAAGGATGTTTGTTCGTGGGAAACAATGTCTCGTAAGACATGTTTGAGTCGCACTGCTAGAAGGCGTGTGGAAATATTGAAGTCGGAATTGAGTAACGTTATCGGCCGATAACTGTCGAGTCGTGTTCCTCCTGCGGGTTTCGGGACTGGTACAAGTAAGCCTTCTATGAACATTGGTGGCGGGTTCGCCGCGCCGGACAAAAGTGCCCAGTACATGTCCCTCCATCGTGGCATCATCAAATCTTGGAAGGTTCTTTAAAATTCGAGAGGTAAACCATCCGGGCCGAAGGATCGATTCAGAGACCCTTTGGCCACAGCGCCTTGGACGTCGTCGGTGGTCACTTCAGAAGTCAGGAGGGTTGCAGCTGCTGCGTCGAGAGTACCAAGTGTCTCCTGGGCAACCTCAGCAGTGGCCTCTGCACCGGCAGGTACTTCTTGATAGAAAAGTCTATAGTGCGTTGTGAATGCATCCGCAATGGTAGCTTGCGAAGTCAACCGTCGTCCATCAGGTAAGTCTAAAGTTGTCATTAAAGCCTGTCGGCGTCGACGAACATTTTGAACAATATGATGCATAGAAGGTTCTTCACCGTTAATCCTATCTTGGCTGCGTGCTCGTTCAATGGCTCCCTGTAGATGGCATCTGGTCAAGGTTAAAATCTTTGCCTTGATGCGTTGAGCTTCTTTTAGACGATCCGGGGATGGAGGATGATCCATGAGTTCACGTAGAGCGCTATAGTACAAATCAGTTGTATGGTGATTCCACATGGCTTTGTCTCTGCCATAGTGTGTCAATATGCGTCGGATGGGCGGTTTGGCGCACAGCAACCACCACTGCAGTGTGGTCTCGTAGCGCATAATGCGTTGAACACAGGTGTGCCACGTGTCGGTGACCTGTTGTCGACATTCAGGGTCCCGCAGTAGCGCGACATTGAGTTTCCAAGGTCCTGCACTGCGCCATATAGATTGTCGACGTAGGTTCATGGTACAGATGTAGATGTCATGATCCGAAAAGGCAGACGGCCAACGTTCCGCGTCGAGGAGGACTGATTTCAGAGCGTCAGAGATGTATATTCTATCAAGTCGGCTGGCGGAGTGGCTCATGATGTGTGTATACCCCGGGCGGTCGCCGTGTACCACTCGCCAAGTATCGAGGAGACGAAGGCGGCGGACGAGGAAGCGAAGTTCCGGACATGTGGTGAAATGGGGGTATTGGTCTGAAATCTCCACCTAAGATGAGGTGATCGTATCGGCCGAGGAATAAAGGCGTGATATCTTCTGCGTAGAACTGGGAGCGATCCCTCCGTTTATCAGTGCCCGATGGGGCGTAGAGATTTATGATTTTGAGTCCTTCAACTGTTCTAGCCACCCCTCGCGCCGTTGGGAGGTATGCGACATCGGAAACTGCGATCCCTTCTCGTAGGAGGATGGCTGCGCCTGTGTGTTCCATAGCTGCAGGGGCGGCGTACGTCTCATATCCATAACACCCAGTCCAAGTTTCTGTCCTCAGTTCTTGTAACAGGGCGATGTCGATGTCCGCTGCTCTTAGCGTGTCACGGAGCAGTTGAAGTTTAACGTGGGAGCCGATATTATTAGTATTGATAGTAGCTATTCGGTACGCCTGATGGGAGATCCGTGCTGCCGATAGGTTCGTAGCTGGTGAAGATTGTCGTGGTGGATGCGTGAAGTCCATAGAAGTCGCAAGAGTCGCCGTAGAAACTTCCCCCATTTTAGTGTTGGTCTAACGAAGGAACAGATCTCATTTCCGCATCGGATGGAGGTGGGAAATCCGTGTCATCCGGCCATGAAAAATGTCCGACAGGTTTGACATCGGCGAGAGGTGGCAGCGCTGGCCGAGTGGGCTCAATTGCGTCGGTGACAACAGGCGTGCTATGTTCCATGGCTTCTGGGCGCGGGGCTTGCGCACGATCTCTGTTGGACGGTTCACCGTCTTGTGGATGACGCGTCTCCGTGGCAGAGGAGAAAGTGTTATCGTGTTCTCCGTCAGAGTGATGTGCCATCTCTTCGTCCTGTGGAGGGGGCTCAATGGTCGATTCTGATGTCTTGCGACGTTTTTTTCGTCGTTTGGGCGACTTCTGCTTTCGGCAATGAGTTTCGGTGTCTGAGGAAGGAAGATATTCACGTCATTCCGGTACAAAAGCCGCGGGTGTTATGAATCGGTCGTCATTTTCCAGAACAGTCTCGTTGGTATCCTTGTGATCTTCTAGCGTGGGCGTGTCCGGCTGTTGGACATGTTCACGGGCGGCGTCGCCGGTGTCAAGGTGCTGGGACGCCTCCGGGTTAATCGGACCAGAGAGACGCTCATCAATGGCGTCTTGTGAGGGCTGTACGTGCAGTGTCGCCGCATGGGTGACTTGAAGGGTGGTTGTGGTTCTGTCGGTGTTCGTGTCGTCGTGCCTTAGTTGTGTGATGCGGCGTTGCAGGCATTCATTACGGACGTGGCCTTCTTTGCCACAACCGGAACATGTTCGAGGTTGTCCGTCGTAAATGACCACCGCACGGCAGCCGCCGATAGAAATGTACGATGGAACGTGCCGTTTGAGATCGATTCGGACTTGTCTCACACCATTAAGCACCGGATACGTCGTAAACTGTGCCCATGTCTCGGCTACGTGGCTCTGGACTTTGCCGAACGGGCTTAGCGCCGCGATGACTTCATCTTCATTCACCTCGAAAGGCAGTTCGAATACACGGATCGTCCGAAGGCCAAGTCCTGCATGGTCGACATACACAGGCCCGACGTTTCCGTCGGAGTGCCGAAATTTTAGTCCATGTCGTGTCCTTTTAATAATCTCATTGCAGGCAGCGTCGGAAGTCATCTTAACATAAACGACGCTGCTAATGATCGATAGGTGTATATTGATGAGTTCGTCACGGGGGATCTTCACCTCTGCGTGTAGGAAGCGTTCGACGGCCAGTGCTTTGGGTCGTGCGTATTCATTTGAGAAGGTGAACTTAAGAGTGTTCTTCCTGTAAAAGTTGGCCATTAGAGCTCGTTCGAATGAGAAGCGCGGTGACGACGAAGTAAACAAAACACTCCGCGCGCGCAGCGGCGTGGACGGCGCGGAGCACCATGTAGTAATAATCAAGTGTATCTCGGAGCCATTTCGCTTTTTCCTTGCCATACGTTATGAGAGCTCTTCGTATCGCCGGTTTGGCACACTGCAGCCACCACGAAAGAACCGTACGGTGCAGCGGCAGACGGCGAGTGCAAGTCCGCCATGTTTCTTCGATCCGCTGGCGACATTCGAGATCCACCAAGAAGGAGGAATTAAGTTTCCAGGAACTACGACTCCGCCAGACCCGCTGCCGTGGGAGGGTTAACGTGCATAAATATGCAAGGTGATCCGTAAAAGCTGTGGGCCAACGTTCAGCAGCCATCACGTGATCTCTTAATCCGTCAGAAACATAAATCCGATCCAGCCTGCTCGCCGAGTGCCTAGTAAAATACGTGTAGCCCTCTCGCTGCCCATGGATCTTTTCCCACGTGTCCATAAGGGCCATGTCCCGGCAGATCGTGTTCAATGCGTGGCAGGAGCTGAAATTAGGAGTTTGATCCTTGGGTGTGAGTACACAGTTAAAATCCCCCCCCTACCAAGATGTGGTCATACCTCCCATGGAATAGGGGGGCAATCTCCTCCGAGTAGAATCGTGCATGCGCCTGTCGATTGTCAGATCCGGAGGGTGTATAGATGTTGACGATACGAATGCCGTTCACGGTCATAGCCAAACCCCGGGCCGAAGGAAGGTAATCGAGGTCACACATCGGAATCCCTTCCCGGACTAGTATCGCTGTGCCACGTCCTCCATCTGGAGTCGGCGCTAGGTAAGTGTTGTATCCATGCACGTCGGAAAAGCAGCATTGAAGGTTTCCTGCATCAGCAGAATATCAACGTCTGTGGCGTAAATCATGTCCCGGAGAAGTTGCATCTTTGCAAGCGAACGTGCGGTGTTAATGTTCACTGTGCCCACCTTATATGCTTGGTTCGTTGTCGTTGTCATGCTCGTGTCATGTCATTGAGAACTCCAAGGGCTTTAGTCCACTATTCGTGCTCAGAGGGGTGCCCGCAAACGGGTTGCCCTCCTTTGTTGTCGTTCCGTGGTGTGCATCCTGTAGGTGAGTGGTCATCATTTGGGGGTGACAATTTCTGTATGTCTTCGACTGGTTCCGCCCAGTCGCAGTGGTCTTCCATCCGAGAAACGTCCTCTGATGTATTTCGACGTGGCTGCCGGGACATTGGTGTCCTTGACTCCTTCGTCGGCAGCGCTGGGTCAGTCGGTGTCAATGAAGAGGGACCATCTAAAAGGCAGGACATCCGGTCACCATCTGACGGAATCCTGTCAGCGTCCTCTAAAGGCACGTGTTCTGTGTCAGACAGTTCTTCGGCTAGGATGCCTTCCGTGTCCCCTAGGCTAGGGGGGGACGTGTCACCCGAACTATGGCGACGCTTTTTGCGACGCTTCGGCGATCGCTGTTTGCGTGCTCTGCCCTCTGCTGCCTCACTGTGTTCGTCGATTGTTGCCCGCATCTCGTGGTCGTGCGGTAGCGTTCTCGCTTCCCACGCCCGGGTTCCCGGGTTCGATTCCCGGCGGGGTCAGGGATTTTCTCTGCCTCGTGATGGCTGGGTGTTGTGTGCTGTCCTTAGGTTGGTTAGGTTTAAGTAGTTCTAAGTTCTAGGGGACTTATGACCACAGCAGTTGAGTCCCATAGTGCTCAGAGCCATTTGAACCATTTTGAATCGTCGATCGTTCGTTGGTCCGTTGCCGGCGCCACGGTCTCGACCTCTACTTCCACGTCGCGTGCTACATGTGAGTTTTCGGAAGGTTCCTCCATCAACTGACGTGACGTGGGTGTAGGGACATTCTCCGAGTCACCTCCATGCTCCCGTAACTCGGTCTGTTTTTGCGTAAACACGTCCTTGTCACGCTCCGAACTTGGCAACACCTCCCGGCGGGCCACCGACACGTACGTCATCGGCAGTTGCGTGGGAACTTCTCGCTGTGACGCTTCTCCATGTGGTAGTTGCACGACGCGGCGTTGGATGCACTCCGAACGGATATGTCCTTCTCCACCACAGCCAGAACAGGTGCGTGGCTGGCCATCGTAGATCACAATAGCTCGACATCCGCCAATGTATAAATAAGATGGGATATGTTTAGTAAGGACGATCCGCACCTGTCGCACGACGTTTAGCACAGGATAGGTACTAAAACTTGCCCAGCGTTCAGGCGTATGAATAAGTACCGTGCCATATGGTCGCAGCAATTCAGTAACCATCGATTCTGGCACCTCAAACGGCAATTCAAAGATCCGAATGACCCTCACACCCAATCCTGAAGGAGCTACTGTTACATCGCTGATATGGCCATCAGAGTGTCGAAATTTAAATCCTCTTTGAGCAGCGGAGAGAGTTCTTTCACACGCAGCTTCATCGGCCATCTTTACGTACATTGTACTGCTTACAATGGACAGGTGTATTCCAATTATGTCTGCAGCAGGTAAACGAACTTCTTCCCTCAAAAAATGCTCTATTTCGAAAGCTTTGGGTTTGGCAGATTCGTTGTCGAACGTAAATTGGAGCGTCGTCTTTCGAAAATTGTGTGCCATGGCGATCGAGTCAGACAACAACACGCGCGAGTACCGGCGGTGTAAACACTTCCTCGTCCACGCGCGCCCGCGGCCGGGACAGCAGGTCCGTGCCGCGCCACTGCCTGAAGCAGACTTGCCATTCAGCTACCGGGGCCGGACAGCAGGCTTTAGTACCAAACCAAAATATTACTGCATTTGGTCACCCGTGGCTGGCCGAGCGGTTCTAGGCCCTTCAGTCTGGAACCGCGAGACCGCTCCGGTCGCAGGTTCGAATCCTGTCTCGGGCATGGAAGTGTGTAATGTCCTTAGGTTAGTTAGGTTTAAGTAGTTCTAAGTTCTAGGGGAGTGATGACCTCAGATGTTAAGTCCCATAGCGTTCAGAGCCATTTGAACCATTTTCACCCGTGGCCATTGTCGGAAAAATCCGGCGACGTTACAGTAAACAAGTTGTGCGGTGACCAACGAAAACGTATCGCATTGTGAATCCTTTCAAGACCGTTGTGCATATACTGTGAAGTGGTTCAGCGTCTCCTAGTGAAATATCAAGATGAAAACTCACGTTAATCCGACCGAAGCGCCTCACTGTCAGGTGAAATTATACTGCGGCCGGTTAGTACTCGTAAAGCTGTTTTATCAACAAAAAAAGCAGCAATAGAGCTGCTGCTCTTCTCCAGCATCGATGCATTAAAGTATTACGGAGAGGTACTCTTTCCGCACCGCGGTTGAAGAACATGATTCAGAGGTTCAAATTAATCAGCGTTTAGCGAATTGCTCCCGGGAGAGACCGAAAGCAGATTGCGGCACAAATTATTGAAGAAGTTACAGTTGCCTTGGCTGAGAATGCTGTACGCAGTGTGTGATCTTGAAGCACTGCACGAGCTGTGTTGCGGCAGCTGAACAGTCCACTTCCCGCTGTTCGGAAAGTGCAGCGAACAATTGTAAAATTGTTTCTCTAGCGCTATTCCAGGCTGACGTGTATGCAGATGGTTGTTACATTGAGCAACATTTGTAACCTGGTACTCAACGTAGTACGGAAGTAACAAACATCACCCTATCATATTATCAATTAAAATTTGTTTCTTTCAGTGACGTATCCGGTACTTCTCTTTTGCATGTCCTTACATATATTTCTACAAAGTTTGAGTGTTATACGATCACTTGTGTTTTCATGTAGTGGAAGTTAAATTATAGCCCCCATGTAAATGGAAATGAGCGTTTGGCGTCATTGGCCTGGAGGCCCCTTACGGGGCAGGTCCGGCTGCCTTGGTGTAGGTCTTATTACATTCGACGTCACATTGGGCGACCTTCGCGCCGGATGGCGATGAAATGATGATGAAGACAACACAACACCCAGTCCCTGAACGGAGAAAATCTCCGGCCCAGCCGGGAATCGAACCGGGCCCGTAGGACGACAATCTGTCACGCTGACCACTCAGTTATCGGCGCGGACATAGATCCCATGTACGAGGGTTGGAACTTTAATAGTGGCAACTATTTATTTACAGCTCGTATAAAATAGATATGTGTTTCAAAGTCTTACTGACCTTCAAAGTAGTCACCAGATTGGTGTATAACCCGTTGTCAGCGATGCTGAAGTCGTAGGATACTCTTAGCAGTGCCAGTTGTGTTAACAGTTCGAACGGCGCGGTCTATTGCCCGACGAATTTGTAGCAGTTCTGAAGCGAATGCCGTGAAGTGTTTCCTTCAGTTTAGAAATCGAGTTGAGCTTACGAGGGCTTAAGTCAGGGGAGTGCAGTAGGTGGTATAGCACTTAGCAACTCCATCAGTCAAACAAATCAGTAAAAGCTTGCACTGTACGTGCCTGAGCATTGTCCTGCAAAATGATGGTCAGGTCCTGCTGTCATTACTTATGTCTCTAAGCTGGTCGTAGGTTGTGTTCCGAAAATGAACAGCATAGAGACAGAAGTCTGGATGCTCCGAACAGATCAAACGTTGCTACACCACTTTTGCCTTCGTCATATGAACCGCGCATCTGTCCGCCTTGTCACGGTTCGCGCGGCTCCCTCCGTCGGAGGTTTGAGTCCTTCCTCGGGCATGAGTGTCTGTGTTGTCCTTAGCACAAGTTAGTTTGAGTAGTGTGTAAGCCTAGGGACCGATGACCTCAGCAGTTTGATCCCATAGTCCTTGCCACAAATTTTTTTCCGAGCATCTGGCATGATGCTATAGGGCGCCTCTGAGTACTCAACACGATCGGCTGTCGTCCGCATAACCGGCAATCTGGACAGTGTATTTGTGGGGGGATTATAATTTATAATTTATATTTAAAGTTAAACTTTCAAACCGCTGTAGAAATAACAGCACTGCTCAGAATGACGTCAAATTGCAACGGAATATTATCGGAGAAGGGGGAAAGCGTATGGCAGAAGAAAAGTGAATAGTTACAAAATGTAGCAATAGATGGCGCCGTAAGCATCATAACTTACAAGTGGTCGACGACAAATGACAAATGAATCATACAGCGATGCCTAAGGTGTACGTTTGACGTTAAACAAACTGTACTACTCAGTGTGCATGGGTGTACAGGTGTGATACCGTTAGTTACGTAAGCCCATCCACCACGGCAAAGGGGTGTGAAAAATCGCTTTTTAATTGACCTGAAGCTAAAAACCGCATAAAAAGTATTACTCACACGGGAATTTGTCCTGAGGCCAAAATCCGCATAAAAAGCATCAATCAAAATCAAATCGGATTATTAATCTCCGTGTGACTGGCACAAAACGTGTTCAATATGCTGTCCACCGTTTTCTGCCACTAGTTGAAATCGGGCAACAGCATGTTCCGCAACTGATCGAAGTGTTTCCGGGGTCACGTTCAGAATATGTTGCTCAACGAGTGCCTTCAATGCACACTGAACACAACATCTTTCAGATAGCCCCACAGCCAGAAGTTACACGGATTAAGATCAGGTGATAGGGACGGCCAGGCTATAGGTAAATGGTGGCTGACAATTCTAGCATTTCAAATGGTTCAAATGGCTCTAAGTACTATGGGACTTAACATGTCAGGTCATCAGTCGCCAAGACTTAGAACTACTTAAACCTAACTAACCTAAGGACATCACACACATTCATGCCCGAGGCAGGATTTGAAGCTGCGACCGCAGCAGCAGCGCGGTTCCGGACTGAAGCGCCTAGAACCGCTCGGCCACAGCGGCCAGCGGCAGAAGAGGGAACTGTAACAGTGAGTTAAATTAAGCTAAGGGAAACTAACGGATCCATGGATAGGTAGCGCTTAAGAGAGCATGATGGTAAAAGTAATCTTGAATAGAGAGCGGAATGGAGCCAACTGGGCCACCCGCCAGGGGCTTGTCACTCTATTTGCACGAGGGCAATCTCGTTTAAGAACCTCCTCTAGCTTTAGCAAAAATGTTGTGGAATCGGAGTCTGGGGATCTATAAATAACAACAGTTAGAAGTTTAGCTCCACTAAATTTAACCACACCTGCACAACATTCAAACACCTTTTCAGTGCAGTACTTTGAAACATCAATTGACCCAAATGGGATGCCGTTTTTCACATACATGGGTACTCCCCCACACCGCAAAGAGTTCCTAGAAAAGCTGCCAGCCAACCTGTATCCTGGTAAAGGAAGCCTCTGAAATATCTCCTTATTTATGAGGTGTTCAGATATACCAATAATTTCAGAGTCAACATATGTAAGCAGTTCACTAACTTTATCTCTAATAGTTTGTATATTTTTATGAAATACACTAATTCCCTCATTACTCGGATACCTAAGCTTTGTCGAAAGCTGTTCCTTTGTTAGAGAGACTTCCTTTAAGCAGGAATACCTAGCAGCTGATTTCAATCTAAAAAAGTGCAGCACTAACACCCACTACTACTACTACCTCAATTTTCCCATGAGTGATCCCACCACCCCCACCTATACTGTCACCTATAAGCTTTGCCAACCTCCACTTCCCATACCTGTTGAGGTGCAGGCCATGTCTAGTGAAACCCGTCCTACTGATAGACTCCACCGACACCACTGAAATGTGACCCATGCCTTCTGTCATCAGCGCACCCCCAAGTCTCATGTTATTACGCCTGACGGCTACATCAAGATGAGGCCGATAGTGACGCTGCCCACGAAATACACATTCGTGTTACCAGTCTGAGCGGCTATCTTTTCCAGGTCACCATCTATGTTATAATCCCCATCCCTATCAATACTATTACCAGCCCCACCCACAATCTTTACCTGATCCTCTTTAGTAAAATCCCTACATAACCCCCCTATGTTAACAGTCACCTGAGCCAATCCTGCATTAGGCTTCACAATGTTGGTGACCTGGTACTCACTCCCCAACACTTCCTGCAGCTGCTGGCCTACACCTCTGCCATGAGAACTACCTAACAGCAGAACTTTCTTCTTTCTGTTCGACTTTGCAACTGTCCTAGCCGCCGTAACTGCTGAGGTCTGCTGTCACTCTAGTTGCATGAGGGTAATCTCGTTTAAGGGGAACCGAGGGACCAGGACTTGTTAAGAAAGAGGGCAATGTAGGGCACCGACCATATTCCACCGGAAACACACAAAGTAGGAAGCTAACTGCAGTAGTACCAGCTGCAAGTGAGCACGGATGTTATTCTTTACAAAATCCAACACAGCAGTCGAAACGTTGCGAGATGAGCTGGCTTGGCGAGGTGTGGAAACAGTTGATAGAACAGTGCCTAAGCAGAGGAAGGTGGAAGTCTTTCCACACCAGCTGCCGTGGAAGTGTGCAGTATAAGTGGCACAAGACAAAGCCCAAACAAGCACAGCCCGAAAGCATGTAAATAGCAAGCCATTTTGTGCTAAAGTCACTTGGGTTAATATTGCAACTGTACCACCATATGGGCTGTGACACTTTGGGCGCCATCCATAATGTTGTTCCGGGACCACAATACGACTCTGCGCCAGGACACCCCACCCTGAGATCACAGGGGCCAGAGCCATGGCCGCTCAGGGCACGCGCGGCCCTTGGAAGCAGCTTGACATCCGTCAGAGCGAGACAGTGGATCACGGCCGTTATATCACGTATCGCCGCCACTGTCTGCACGAGGGAAGAAGACACGTGGCGCCTACGCGGCTAAAGTCAGTCGCATCGGCGAGAACCTGACGTCGGCGCTGGCAGAAGCAGTTGCGTAACGCGTCGCCGATCGACGTACGCTATGCCCCGTCAGCACTGCTGCGCCACACATACAAATACAGGACACGGAGTACCGCAGCAATACTGCTCCAGCAGATAGTAAGTCACGGTGGAAAACTTCAATATAGCATCTTGGAATTCTTGGTTGTTTGGCGTCGCACGGTGTCCCTCTGCACCTTCATGACTCCAAACCGCCTTAGTAGCCTCTGAAATCGGAAATAATGTTTTCATTAATATCTCTATTAAATAACTGTAGGAGACTAAATATTGTCATTTCACATTTATAGTTGCTGATTCTGATGGGAACTTGAAGTACATCGTTCCTGTATAGAATCTCCTTCGCCCCTAAGCAAACCTATCGAGAATTTTGGTATTCAGAGATAGGCACAGCTAGTGTGGGAAATTGAGTATAACATATTATTTTTATCTCTGTTAAGTAATGGTAAGAGATAATATAAATATTGTTATTTTACATTTTTACTCACTGAATGATGGGAAGTGTAAGAGCACGCATCTATAAACACATCATACACTACTGGCCATTAAAATTGCTACACCAAGAGGAAATGCAGATGATAAACGGATATTCATTGGACAAATATATTATACTAGAAATGACATGTGATTACATTTTCACACAATTTTGGTGCATAGATCCTGAGAAATCAGTACCCAGAACAACCACCTCTGGCCGTAATAACGGCCTTGATACGCCTGGGCATTGAGTCAAACAGAGCTTGGATGGCATGTACAGGTACAGCTGCCCTTGGAGCTTCAACACGATACCACGGTTCATCAGGAGTAGTGACTGGCGTATTGTGACGAGCCAGTTGCTCGGCCACCATTGACCAGACGTTTTCAATTGGTGAGGGATCTGGGGAATGAGCTGGCCAGGGCAGCAGTCGAACATTTTCTGTATCCAGAAAGGCCCGTACAGGACAAACAACATGCGGTCGTGCATTATCCTGCTGAAATATAGGGTTTCGCAGGGATCGAATGAAGGGTAGAGCCACGGGTCGTAACACATCTGAAATGTAACGTCCTCTGTTCAAAGTGCCGTCAATGCGAACAAGAGGTGACCGAGACGTGTAACAAATGGCACCCCATACCATCACTCCGGGTGATACGCCAGTAGCCCGCGTCTCGTGGTCGTGCGGTAGCGTTGTCGCTTCCCACGCCCGGGTTCCCGGGTTCGATTCCCGGCGGCGTCAGGGATTTTCTCTGCCTCGTGATGGCTGGGTGTTGTGTGCTGTCCTTAGGTTAGTTAGGTTTAAGTAGTTCTAAGTTCTAGGGGACTTATGACCACAGCAGTTCAGTCCCATAGTGCTCAGAGCCATTTGAACCATTTTTTTGATACGCCAGTATGGCGATGACGAATACACGCTTCCAATGTGAGTTCACCGCGATGTCGCCACACACGGATGCGACCATCATGATGCTGTAAACAGAACCTGGATTCATCCGAAAAATGACGTTTTGCGATTCGTGCACCCAGGTTCGTCATTGAGTACACCATCGCAGGCGCTCCTGTCTGTGATGCAGCGTCAAGGGTAACTGCAGCCATGGTCTCCGAGCTGATAGTCCATGCTGCTGCAGACGTTGTCGAACTGTTCTTGCAGATGGTTGTCGTCTTGCAAACGTCCCCATCTATTGACTCTGGATGGAGACGTGGCTGCACGATCCGTTACAGCCATGCGGATAAGATGCCTGTCATTTCGACTGCTAGTGATACGAGGCCGTTGGCATCCAGCACGGCGTTCCATATTACCCTCCTGAACCCACCTTTTCCATATTCTGCTAACAGTCATTGGATCTCGACCAACGCGAGCAGCAATGTCGCGATACGATAAACCGCAATCGCGATAGGCTACAATCCGACCTTTATCAAAGTCGGAAACGTGATGGTACGCATTTCTCCTCCTTCTACATCTACATCTACATTTATACTCCGCAAGCCACCAAACGGTGTGTGGCGGAGGGCACTTTACGTGCCACTGTCATTACCTCTCTTTCCTGTTCCACACATGCTGTGTTCTGTTTGCTAAAAACTCTTCAATCCAGCCACACAGCTGGTCTGATATTCCGTAGGCTCTTACTTTGTTTATCAGGCGACAGTGCGGAACTGTATCGAACGCCTTCCGGAAGTAAAGGAAAATAGCATCTACCTGGGAGCCTGTATCTAATATTTTCTGGGTCTCATGAACAAATAAAGCGAGTTGGGTCTCACACGATCGCTGTTTCCGGAATCCATGTTGATTCCTACATAGTAGATTCTGGGTTTCCAAAAACGACGTGATACTCGAGCAAAAAACATGTTCTAAAATTCTACCACAGATCGACGTCAGAGATATAGGTCTATAGTTTTGCGCATCTGCTCGACGACCCTTCTTGAAGACTGGGACTACCTTTGCTCTTTTCCAATCATTTGGAACCCTCCGTCCCTCTAGAGACTTGCGGTACACGGCTGTTAGAAGGGGGGCAAGTTCTTTCGCGTACTCTGTGTAGAATCGAATTGGTATCCCGTCAGGTCCAGTGGACTTTCCTCTGTTGGGTGATTCCAGTTGCTTTTCTGTTCCTTGGACACTTATTTCGATGTCAGCCATTTTTTCGTTTGTGCGAGGATTTAGAGAAGGAACTGCAGTGCGGTCTTCCTCTGTGAAACTGCTTTGGAAAAAGGTGTTTAGTATTTCAGCTTTACGCGTGTCATCCTCTGTTTCAATGCCATCATCATCCCGGAGTGTCTGGATATGCTGTTTCGAGCCACTTACTGATTTAACGTAATACCAGAACTTCCTAGGATTTTCTGTCAAGTCGGTACATAGAATTTTACTTTCGAATTCACCGAATGCTTCACGCATAGCCCTCCTTACGCTAATTTTGACATCGTTTAGCTTCTGTTTGTCTGAGAGGTTTGGGCTACGTTTAAACTTGGAGTGAAGCTCTCTTTGCTTTCGCAGTAGTTTCCTAACTTTGTTGTTGTACAACGGTGGGTTTTTCCCGTCCCTCACAGTTTTACTCGGGCACTTACCTGTCTTACACGAGGCATCACAACAACGTTTCACCAGGCAACGCCGGTCAGCTGCTGTTTGTGCATGAGAAATCGGTTGGTTCTAATGGCTCTGAGCACTATGGGACTTAACATCTGAGGTCATCAGTCCCCTAGAACTTAGAACTACTTAAACGTAGCTAATCTAAGAACATCACACACATTCATGCCCGAAGCAGGATTCGAACCTGCGACCTTCGCGGTCGCGCGGTTCCAGGATGAAGCGCCTAGGACCGCTCGGCCACTTCGGCCGGCAGAAATCGGTTGGAAACTTTCCTCATGTCAGCACGTTTCAGGTGTCGCCACTGGCGGCAACCTTGTGTGAATGCTTTGAAAAGCTAATCATTTGCATATCACAGCATCTTCTTGCTGTCGGTTAAATTTCGCGTCTGTAGCACGTCATCTTCGTGGTGTAGCAATTTTAATGTACAGTAGTGTAGATTCAGGTGTCTTAACACGATGTGCGCGTTTCCTTCCTAAGCTCATTTTACAGGGTGTCCACAATTTCACAAATGTCCACCATTCTCCCCTTTGGGTGGTAACCATTAACTCTCTGGTGGCCACCATTCACACTTGGATGGTCAACATTCCCTCTAGGTTTGAAACGTTCTCCCCAGGTGGTTACCATACCCCTCAGGTGGTCACAAACCCCCACTTGGATCGTCCAAAATTCTCCCTCCATGTCCACCATTGCCCCTTTGGGTGGCTACCATTCCCACTTTGGGTGGCCACTTTTCCTTCTGAACGGTCGCCACTAACCCTTTAGGTGTACGCCATCGTCCTCGCTGGGCCACCATCCACCTTTGCCCATATCCATCAAATAATTGCTGTCAATAAAATATGACTGTGATGTATGATAAACTGTTTTTAGCATATGTTGTCATTGTTTACTTTACACATTCTAGGATGCAATTCCGATATGCAGTAGTGCTCTAGAAGAATTTAATGTTTTGTTTTATTTTAATGAGTTATATACAAACAATTTAGATGCGGAAATATTTAGTTTTCTTGCAAAGGGTGGCAAACTTTCAGGGAGTCTCACATGCGAGACCGCATCTTAAGCTGTAAGTTAGATCTGCAGTAGTGGCCATGTACGACCAGTTCTCACGTACATAGATGGTTTTAATGCTTGGTAGTCAGATAAAACGACTATCATCTATTAATCTATAATTTATTTAAGTAATTTAGATAAACGAGCTGCACGTATTATAATAAATAATACAGATAATTCTGATTCAGAAATATTTAATTTGAAGGTGCATTACCCTTTCAAACTGTGCCCAATCTTTCATATAATACAATTTTGTCTGACTCAAATTTTTTTAGAGATCTTCCATGATACGAGCAACATGCGAGCTGTGTTGATTTGAATAGTTGATTTGATAGTTCAAAGCAGAATTATTTAGTTTGAAGCTCCATAGAGCTTGCAAGTGTGGTACGAGTGCTGCTTATCGTAAACGTTTTTATCAGAAGTGCAAATATGGAAGCTGGATGCAATTTAATAAGTAATACAGACATTTTAGATTCTGCGATGTTTCATTTGAAGCTTCATTCTCATGCAAAATGTGCGAAATAATAAATGTAATACAATTAACGATAAAAATTTATGATTTTTTAAATTTTCGAACTGCTGATTATGTTATTGTCTTTGTAGATGTCACGTTTCCTTGTTACTGTCTTTTGTCGCCTCGTGTGATTGTGTATAAACAAAGATGTCCTTCTGCAGTTTCAGTGATATATCACGGTAAAATACCTTCTTAAATTCGTCTTTTGTACCTGATTGTATTGTTTATTCCTTGTTGGGGCATATAACACTCCTGTCTGCTGTTATTACTGCACCATAACCTCAATGCTAGAAACAGGTTGTGACATAAAACTATTTTGTAAAAGCAATTATGGTACAAAGCAGCAGGACAGTGTTACCCTCTGGGAGGAATTTTGTTATGTTGACCGTGTTGTTCCTAACGGAGGTGGCTTATCGGAAATGAAAGTCAGAATTACGTAAATATTTGAACAGTACCAAACAAAATTTTGCCTATCTGCACTGTTCAACGGATAAAGAAAACGGCCGCCAGCCTAACTAGGCAAGAGAATGATTAACATTCTCGTTTTAGAAAGTAGGTATAAGTAACTATAACGGACAAACACAACCTGGACTTGGCCACACGCGAGTGCAATGAACTCTGACACACATATATTTTAAGATTGAAGCTAACAACTGGAGCAGCGCAAACTATCTGCTAAATTACCGAAACACCCTATTACTTTCAGGCTTACATAAAGTGAATGGTCTTTATAATATTACTATTAACTTGCACTTCTAATATACAAGATACACAAACACATAGCACACATGAATATATAAAGTTTCGCAACTGCAGCTTTCTCACTTTTACTACAGCGAAACACAATAATGACCAAATTGCAAGAAACTGACTCACCTTTTTAGGATTTATTACAGACAATAATGTGATTATTTGCCTTATAATATTTTATATTTATGCTATATATATATATATATATATATATATATATATATATATATATATATATATATATATATATTTTAATATTGAAGTTAGCAACAGCACTTTAAATAGCAGTTTTAATAGGAAAGTTATTTTGAGCAAATAATATTTACTTTAACAGCACTATATTGCCACATTAACTTTAACTTTACTTTGTCCAATAGGCATTAACTAGCAAACTGAGTTTTAACGTACTTTCAGTAAGGATACTCGGTAATCACTTTAGTTCAAACGGAAAGGACCCTGATAGGTGTTATGATGAGGAGAAAAGTCAAGGTAGGTACATAAATTCAGATATGAATTTACCTTATATTTCAGCACAATAACACATCCATTACGCTGATCCTTCACTGTACATCATTATAGTTTTATGTTGCAATGATTGCGCAATGTGGTGGCAACTGCATGTTGGTAGGTGGAATTGCAGGCAGAATTGCTGGAATCTGTCATTTCTTGGTGGCGATGATAGATACAAACTCCAGAATAGCCCAGCTATTTATCCATCCATCCGAGGCATTGGAAAATAACAGAAAAGCCTCTCTCGAAACCAGCACTATGCAACTTTTATACGGCAGTGCACGGACTTGTAGCTCATCTCTGACTGCTGGCTCGTCCCCGACTAACTGCTCGTCCCCGACTTACTACCAGTTCCACCTTTTCCACCTAGGCCAACCACAATTTGCGCGCGCTACCCAGTTCCGTTCCCGAGGGGAACCACACTACCTCTTATATACAGAATAACTAAGATTCCTAAGTGAGGATCAGCAGTTTACATAACAGCAAACAAACGCATTGAATAACATAGAACCTTTGCACATATTGACACTTCTACAAAAAAATTATTTACACAGGATTACAATTATATACAGTAAGTTTTGTTCCCTCCAAATGGGACAAAGAATATTAATGACAGATATGCTACACATCATACAATCAAATCATGACATCAAAGTTTGTATAAAGAAAGGGGTATACAATTTTATGTTATCGATTCAAACAAATACATTTACAGAAGCTCAATGATGAAACATAAAATGAACAAAAAGCAAAATAAATCATTACAGCATTAGAGCTATGGTGTTACAGGCAGATGATTAGTTTTTTAGGGAACTTGTTCTTTCTGGGAGAGCTGACCAATTTTGGCGACTCTTAGAATAGTGTGAGAACTGACATGTATTATACATGATGTTAAATAATTAATTTGAGGCTATCACTACGCTAGAATGTATCGTACATAACCTCAACTAGGTCCCCAAGATTTGTAATTGTCATTCATTATAGTTTTCTAGTGATACATTATCTTCGGACTACGTCCTATAGCATACACTTTACAGCTCATAAACATGTTTTATTGCCAGCAATTTTACAAGTATGGGTGTAAAATAAGATCTTGACATGTGACGAAAACATTGTGATACTTAATGTAAATGTGGTGACTTTTTGCACTGCTGGTGCATTTTTGTAAACATTTTAACCTATTGTGAGGTTTGACAGTCATTATAAGTGTGGTAAATAAATAATTAATTAATTAAAATAGTGTTGTGTTTTACACCTAGCACGTACATAGATCGAGTGTTTAACGTTTGTACCAGCACAGGTATCTCTTGGTGACAATAAGCAACTGGTGCATATATCAGCAGTTGATTTCATTTGGCACTTTTCAGGACATTCAGAACAATATTTAAACTAAAATTATTCTTCAGCAACTACGTATTCCTTATTCATTAACTGCATTTTAAAAGCAACGCTTGGTTTTAAATTATTTATAGAAAATATGTCACATACCCGGTGCAGTATTTCAAAGCGAATGATATATAGCTTTGAATTAAATTTACCATAGCAATTGGTGTGCCAGAACACATAGCCCTAAATTAAATTTATCACTACAATTGCTGTGCCAGAACATAAACAATTTTTTGAAGTGAGTAATGCAAAAATAGGTGACGGAAATTTCGTCGTTTTGTGCAGTTCAGCTACTTGTTTAAATTTGTGACTTTTTTTGATTGATATGTCAGGGCGTTTGGATACTTTTGAGACAGCCCAGGTGAGTCACATTATAACTATCTCTTTCATTATAATGGTTGGTAAAAAACTACTGAATGCATTTATAAAGATATTGTAGAGGCAGGTGTTCTAACATGGTGTGAATATTTCCTTCCTAAGCTCAAGTCTGATTTATGTGCATTCCTTAATCTGATCTACAGTGGGTTATGAGGTATTTTAAAATTTTCAACAGCTTGTTTAACCGATTAAACTCAAGGAACAGTTTGTTTTGCCATTTCCTAAATTTCTGCTCTCCATTTAACTCTGTTGCTCTTCCTTACTTATAATATACCCAGCTGAAACATAAAAATGGTTGTCCACAATTCCCTCTTGATGCCCACCATTCTCCCTTTTGGGTGGGCACCTTTCCCTCACGGGTGACCACCATTCACCCTTGGGTGGTTAACAGTCCCCCAAGGCTTGCAACACTCTCCCCAGGTGGCCAGTGTACCCTTTACGGCTTAGGTTGCCACGATTCCCCATCTTGTTGGCCAAAATTGACCTTAGGTGTTCACTATTTCCCCTTTGGGTGTACACTTCCGGTGGCCACCATTCCTCCTGGACAGTCACTAATCACCGTTTAGGTGTACACCATTCCCACTCGGTGGGTGGTCGCTATCTCCCTTTGCGTGATCAGCATTCCTCTGTCTACTACAGGTTGGGTCATTTCACAGGGCTATTGCCATTATCCTATGTGTTTAAATTTCTTAATAAACAACTACACGATACCAAGTACGACTAAACTGGGTGATGTGTAATCATCAGTACGAGGCAATTAATTGTGAACTCTCTTACCCACTTGACATCCATACAACAACTGGGAAGATAGCTGTCACTACACCCCTTAAATACAGAAGAGCTCGGGGCTCACCATCGTGTATGACAGAGTGACCAACTTTACGTACTTTTCTTCCTTGATGTCACGGAACATGCGTGCTGTCGTTATCTCTCTAGCGTTTCTTGAAATAGTTCTAATAAATTTAATTGTTTTGATCCAGTTAGCCACTACTATTTTTTTAAAGTGACGTGTCTCCTCTGGTCTATGAGACGCTGCTCAGCTGGAGATGGTGTGAGTGCACATGTGCTTTCGGGATCGCGTTTCTTGGAAATAAGGAAGAAAAAGCGGAGCAATTATTGCTTTTTCCTTTACTGTGCGGCTGGGAACTAGTGAAGATAATAAATTCCAAGGGAATACTCTCCTGCTGATTCATAGCTGATAAGAAATTCTGGCGAATCCCCTCCTCAGCATTAGCTGACTCAGATGGCAAATACTTTCCTGTACAATATTTCCTCTTCTGTCTCATCAACATGTGTCTCAGCTATGCAGCACAGTAAATTTCCAGCAGCAACATATTAAAAAGTAAATACAGTTTTCTGCTCCACTGGCTGACACCCACTGCACTGTGGGAACAGGTGTTGACTGCTTAAGCCTCCACTGGCTTTTGCTTGTGTCAGTTTTCTTTGCCTTCATCATAATTGGACTTGTTGATGTCTGCACATTCGCACTGACGTCATCTACGAGCATGTCGACTTTATAGATTATAAATGATGATTTATGAGCTATTTGATATGAATTGTTGTGATTTGTTGTGGTGTAACAACAATTAATAAATATGGAATCCATTTCATGAAGCGACTGTGATCTGCCGAAAAATGAAAAGTGATTCTGTTGGTAATGATATTTATAGTTATGCTTATTTCCACAGCTGTTACATAAACATCAACACCGTAATGTATCACACCACAACTCCAAATATCCTACAGGAAAGAAAAAGTGATGTGCATACTAGTTTCCCAGCAAACAACAACTTCAGTATTCCACTGGGAAACCTATTATAGAATTTAACGTTCTACACATTCCAGACTTCCCTACTTCAGAAATATCTGAGGGTGTATCGGCAATGAAACCCGGGTCCTTCGACAATGAAGACACTGACACTAACATTTCAGCTATGTATGTAGTTGATTTTAATGTGTGTGTATAAAAATGTTTATGATGATGTTGAATAAAACCCTCTCTCCTCTTTAATGCTTACTTTAAGGAGGCAACACCATTATAAAACAGCGATATATTACCAACACAACGGAAGGCCTTAATACTTATTTTAATGAGACAACAACATTATAGTATATAGACTGCCGGGAAAAAAATAATACTCCTTGAAAGATGAAGTCGATTTTATTCCGATGACCGCATATGCCACCTGGTGGATAGTAGATGTACTAATAACGATGTCAACGTTGTCCGCCAAGAGAGAGCGTAGTGGCGCAGCTAGCAGCTGTGTCTACCCTTTGACAGGGAATGCTCATAGGAAGCAAACTCAGTCTGATGCAGACGTGTGAAGCAAGCAGTCAATCACGCAACGACGACACACTCGTGCTTCCTACAACTAATTCAACGAGTTTGAAAGGGAAGCAGCAGAATGGTTCTTTCGTAGAATTGCCTTACAAGTTGGGCGTGAGTCGCCAGTTGTGCAACGATGTTGATATCAGTGGCCACGTGAACAGTCTTACACCCGTAGACGAGGTTCTGGACGTCCATACAGCACGGACACCCGCCAGGATCGTTATATTTTAAGGGCAGCAGCGGCGCATCGTACAGCTACCACAGCACAGATAAGAGGGATTGTGAGCGTTGACGTGTCAGCACAGACAGTTGGGAACCGGTTTATAGCAGTCTTCAGAATTTTTACAAGGGTATTTAAAGTGAAATTCTTCTTCAACAACTACATATTACTAATTCCTTTGTTGCATTTTAGAGGGAATGCTTGGTTTTTTAGTTATTCATGGAAAATATGTTACAAGTCGTTGCAATATTTCATAGGGAATGATATATAGCTTTGAATTAAATTTAGTAATGCAAAAGATGGGCCAGAACGTAAAAGACTTTTTGAAGTGAGTAATGCAAACATATCTATCTCGGATTTCCTATTGGTTGTTTCATTTTTAACACTTAATTATGATTGCAAAGAGTACAGGTGGTCATAAAGTGAAACTGAGCTAGTTTCTCCATCTTGAATTTTTTCTCTGAGTGGTGATAGTGTGGAGGGGGAAAGGGGTACATAGTTGTACTGGTTCTATCCTCCAGACTTTTTTGATGAGCCTTTTCAGCTGTAATACTGCGCTATGCTTGGTTGGTGGTAAGGGGGAGAGGAGAGGGAGAGGGCTTTTAATTTCCCGCTATAACAGTTGTGTTAGTCCTGACATCTTAAAGTTTGGGTTAGCTCTTTCATATTTAATAGTTAACAGTGATTGGTAGGAGGTAGGTGGAAGGGAAGGGAGGTGGTGGATAAAGTGGTGGCTGCAGAGAGATTGGAGGGTTGCAGAGGGGTAAAGGGGCAGGTATTCCCACTGATAATAAGGATGACATCACTGATAAGAGTGAGGATATCTCCTATAACGCCACTGCCCTGTCTCGGCGTGTAGACAACCCCAACGTATAGATCAAAGAGTGCTGGGATCAGCATAGCGTTGCTACTCACAGTGTTTAAGACACTAGGAGGACAGCAGTAGAAATATGGGTTTAGATTTAGGTTATTTGTGATGTGTCCCAAATTCGATTGAGATAAAAGGTGAAGTGTTTCTTTTGAAGACGACACTGACACTTTCCTTCTACATCCATCCCCAATCCAGAGGACGGGCTTCATCTCTAACATCACGTCCCAGTAGTTACTGGAGCGTCGCCTTAACGAGATGTGTAGAAAAGATCTTGGAACGGATGTTAACTGTCATCTGGTCTGGTTGTTAGAGATCAGGCAACTCCTTAGCGGCTCCCAGTATGCATTCCGGATATTTCGCTCCACTGTCGACAACTTGACCTTGTTAGATGTGGTTATTGAGCGGTCGTTCCTAGACAAACAGCACTGTATTGGTATCTTATTTGATATCAGTAAGGCATATGATAGTATTTGGAGATACAATACCCTCCCGCAACTGCATCAATGGGGCATTCGTGGCCACCTTCCCATCTTCATGCGGTCTTTCCTGTCTCAGCGGTTTTTTACGACCGGCGTTAGTGACCCTTTGTCCAGTCGTTATGAGCAGAAGAACGGTGCCCTCAGGGCAGTGTTTTAACTGTTACCCTCTTTGCCAAAACCATAAACAGTATCACGTCTACGATAAGGAGTCATGTACAGTGCTCCTTATCTGTGGAAGGTTTTGCTGTCTTATGTTCCTCCTAGAGAGTTGCAAAAGCGAGCCGTCAGTTGCAACTTACATTGCGGAGGTTAGAGGAGTGAGCTGCAAAGACGGGTTTTCAGTTTTCTGCTCGTAAGTGTGTGTGTGTGTTCATTTTAAACGTTACCGTCATATTTTTAATTTACCTGTCTTAGATATGAAGGACACCATACTACATTTTATAGAGTCAGTGAAGTTTCTGAGCCTCATTTTTTACTCCAAATTGTGGTGGCTGCCGCACCTGAAAGACCTGGAACCCAGAAGCCTGAAGACACTGAATATCTTAAAGTGCCTTAGAAACAGGTCTTGGTGAGCGGACATGACGCACCTGCTCCTGCTTTATGGGGCTTTCTTGCGTTCGCGGCTGCACTATGGGTGCACGGTGAATGGATCGCTGAGGATTTCGTATTTTAAGGTCATTGGCACTGTGCACAATGATGGGATTCGGCTGGCCACAGATGCTTAGAGGACCAGTCCCATAGCCAGTCTCTGTTCTGAGGTCGGGGAGCCGCCACTCACCATCCGGCGGCAGCTCCTCGTGGTGTGTCAGGCACGTAAGCTCCTCGCAGGTCCAGTTTCACTTGCATACCATGCTGTTGCTCTTCCGCCACTGGAACGCCTTTTCGTCAACTGTCCACCAGTCACTATGCCGTTTGGGATCGGCGTGGAGCGTGTGCTGGACTCACTCCGTGTGGAGCAAGAACAACCCCAAATCCAGGGTTTTAACGGTCTGTCGCCCTAGTTACTGCAGAGGCCCAGCGTAATTTTAGATTTACTGCAGTGCAGGAGAGATTGGATTCCTTCATTTGTTTTTAATGCGTTATTTTCTATCATTTTATATAGCATTTTATATGAGCATCACAACTGTGTAGCTGTCTTTTCTGATGGGCCCAAGCAGGGGGACTCCGTTGGTTGTTCTGTCGTTTTCCCGTTTCTTCCAGTGTTAAATTTATGGTCTGTTCCGATACTCTGAGTGCCCTTGACTTTCTCCAACGTTTGTACCCAGCAGCTAAAGTAATCCAGAATATCCAGGATGCCCTCCTCCAATTACAACGACTGGGGAAGGATGTGTCCTTCTGCTGGTTACGAGGGATCACGGATATTGCAGGGAACGAAAGAGTGGGCCTAGCAGCCAAGGAGGCGTGTCGTGATCCTACATTCTTTCAGTGGGCCATCCCCCTCGATGCTATCACCTATCACCTCATGCGTCGGTGGGAAGACGTGTGACTGGAAGTGACCGGCAATAACCTCCGTGCAGTAAATTCGACAACTTGGCCCTGGCATACCTTCTTCCAGCCACGTCGACGGGATGAGGTCCTTCCTCTTTGTCTTCGCATATGCCACAGCCCTATGACGCATAATTTTTTACTCCGGCGAGAGGACCCTCCAATGTCTGGTGCTTTTGGTGTACAGATAACTGTGCTTCACATTTTACTGGACAGTGTTTTATTTTCCAACGAGCTCGCTGAGGCGGATTTGCCAACGGATCTACCCTGTCTTAAGTAACGTTCAAATGAATGTGGTTAGGGTTTTAAAGTTTTGGGAATTGTCCAACATTTTTCCCAAGATTTTAGGGAGATGTTTTTAATGTGTTAACAGGGTGACTCGCTGACCCATGTTTTTTGTAAGCGGCCAGCCAGTCACATTTACCTGTGCTTTCTTTTAGTTCTTCTGTAGATTTCCTGTGTTTTTATCTCCTGGATAGCACATATATTTTAGTACTTATTCGTTGTCTCAGCGCGTATGTTAACATTTCACTATCTTATCCACATTCGTTTGTTTTAATTTGCCACTGGGTGCCTGAAATCTCTAGACACACACACACACACACACACACACACACACACACACACACACACACACACACACACACTTTGATAAGCCTTCAATGTTAGCGGAAATAACTGTAATACTTGACTCTAATACGAGCCTTACCAGATTTTTGGATAATATCTTGCTGATCTTACCCCAGTTCAGTAATGGAAATCGAATGCAAATACACTATGTGATCAAAAGCATCCGGACACCCCCAAAACTTATGTTTTTCATATTAGGTGCATTGTGCTGCCACCTACTGCCAGGTACTCCGTATCAGCGACCTCAATAGTCTAATGACATCGTGAGAGAGCAGAAGGGGCTCTCCGGGACCTCACGAACTTAGAAAGTGGTTAGGTGACTGGATGTCACTTGTGTCATACGTCTGTACGTGAGATTTCCGTATTGGTTGGTTGGTTGGTTTGGGGAAGGAGACCAGACAGCGAGGTCATCGGTCTCATCGGATTAGGGAAGGATGGGGAAGGAAGTCGGCCGTGCCCTTTGAAAGGAACCATCCCGGCATTTGCCTGGAGCGATGTAGGGAAATCACGGAAAACCTAAATCAGGATGGCCGGACGCGGGATTGAACCGTCGTCCTCCCGAATGCGAGTCCAGTGTCTTAACCACTGCGCCACCTCGCTCGGTCCGTATTCCTAAACATCTCTAGGTCCACTGTTCTCGATGTGATAGTGAAGTGGAAACGTGAAGGGGCACGTACAGCACAAAAGTGTACAGGCCGATATCGTCTGTTGACTGACAGAGACCGCCGACAGTTGAAGAGGGTCGTAATGTGTAATATGCAGACATATATCCAGACCATCACACAGGAATTCCATACTGCATCAGGATCCACTGCAAGTACTAATAACAGCTAGGCGGGAGGTAGGAAAGCTTGGATTTCATGGTCGAGTGGCTGTTCGTAAGCCACACATCACGCCGGTAAATGCCAAACGACGCCTCGCTTGGTATAAGGAGCGTAAACATTGGACAATTGGAAAACGTTGTGTGGAGTGACGAACCACGGGACAAACTGGCGATCCGATGGCAGGGTGTGGGTATGGCGAATGCTCTGTGAACCTCATCTCCCTGCGTGTGTAGTGCCAACAGTAAAATTCGGAGGCGGTGGTGTTATGGTGTGGTCGTGTTTTTCATGGAGGGGGCTTGTAACCCTTGTTGTTTTGCTTGGCACTATCACAGCACAGCCCTACACTGATGTTTTAAGCATCTTCTTGCTTCCCACCGTTGAAGAGCAATTCCGGGATACTTTTGATCACATAGTGTACGTATGCAGGGACACATATGCAAGAATCAGTTTCAACCTATGTGGTCGATAGAGAGGGGAAACGTTGATGGAAATGCAGAATTTCACACTCCCTCATACCCTAATTTTTGTTTCTGGGTCAGCTGATATAACTTTCCAGAATTCAGAATTGTACTGATAACTGTGTGGAATGGAATAATTTGTTAACTGAGTTTTTTCACGTGGCTAAACTCACCATCATACTCCCACATTTCCAAGATTGCTCTGGAATGTTACTTGCATGTTTCACAAGACCACGAGTAAACTGTATCCGTTTTGAGGTCAAAAGTGCGTAATGACTTATTACATCAAGTCTTCTTGGAGGAACTCTTTGTATACTGAAAGTTCATTTAACAGAATTAAACTTACATAGTGATCTAATTACAGTAATACTGTAATTCGCTTGTACGTCCAATTTAAGTTTTCTCGTGAAGATGAATTTTATACTTAAATTTTCCTCATGGTGTATGATGCTGCGTATTTGCAGTAAAAAGCCCAAAATCCCATATATCAAAATTTTCTGACTCTGGCACGGCAGTCACTATCATCTCGCATACTTACGCTGAATGTAACTTCAAAAAGGGCTATACATATCGTTGAACACCTATTGTACAACTGTTTATCAGCTCCAGTTACAGTACCCCATTCCTGGATATCTAAAGTGGACAGTCTGTCTGCATTCCATCAAACAACTATTGTACAACTGATCATCAGCTCCAGTTACAGTACCCCATTCCTGGATATCTTAAGTAGACGGTCTGTCTGCATTCCATCAAACGTGCGCTCTACGGCATTCACATTGGTTATCGCACACAGTTAATACGAAAATACACGCAATGACAAGAAACAAATTTTAACGTTTCTAGTAGCAATAGTTGCGATTTGAGGAGCACATCTGGGCGGCTACGCCGTCATGGCGTCCTCTCCATCGAGTGTAGCACCACATTTTCAGAAGTCATTAACCAATAAGAATGCTTCAAATGGCTTTGAGCACTATGGGACTTAACATCTGAGGTCATCAGGCCACTAGAACTTAGAACTACTTAAACCTAACTAACGTAAGGACATCATACACATCCATGCCCGAGGCAGGATTCGAACCTGCGACCGTAGCTGTCGCGCGGTTCCAGACTGAAGCGCCTAGAACCGCTCGGTCACCCCGGCCGGCCCCATTAAGCCAAGAGCATTGTCCGTCAAATATTTTTTGTGTAAATCTACTAATATGTCAAGTGAAACGTGCTTCCATTAGACATACTTTTATCTTACAGGATAAATGCGGTATAAAAATTATAACACGACGGGAAGCCTTGAACGCTGGATTTTGTGTTAACATTGCTCTCCGTTCACGTCTAGACCACAAGCGCACAGAGGAATGGAGTACACGAGTGGAAGAGAGGACCTTATGTAGAAACTAGAGTCTCTACTTTTGTACGTTATTGGAATTCTAATACCACGAGGGGCAAGTTTATTGTCGCACTAGCTGTCGTCTCGGAGCTGTTTATTATGGGGCCATGTGGTGGCCAAGCTTTTATTTTTTGAATTCGAGTTCGTTCCTGCATCCCGTAGTCTGGTGAATCTTTTGTAGTGCAGTACCCGGTTTACGTTGCCGTGAGGAAAAAAAAGACGATAGGGAGCAAAGTACGGTGCCAGCAAGTAATCTAATCCTCTTGACAAATACAAAGTTGGCTTAGTTTTACTTTGCAAATTGAATGGCAGATCAGCATCAAAATTATCACCCGCCCTCACACCGTGAGACACTGTAGAGTGGTTAGGTATTTATTCCAGTTAATTGGCGCAAAACGCGATGATCACGATCGTTACGCCATTTCCCCTCGTCAGGAAGGTTAGAGAGCAAAAGGAATTCTTCCATCAACAGAATTCATAGCCGTCACTTTTGGTTCGAGGGTAACTACATAGCGTTCGTTAGTGAGTACGTCTGTGAAACCAACAGGTTTCGACGCAGCTAAATTACCGAATAGCTGCTTATGGAATGTCACTAAGCGAGATGAAGCAATGACTGAACTGTTTCTGCAGTTTGAATTGTATTTTTGAAACCTTTTCTCATATGATGTGTATTACAGTGAAACGCATTTGTAGTTGGATGAAACGCAATAATAAATTTTACGTGAAAACAGATAACAGTAAAAATTAAGATTGGCACCTTTTATATGAATTATTTAATCCGTATACTATATAATCTGTTGTTCTTACACAATATTTTAGCATTAGAGACACATATAAAACTTAATTAAATGTACGTGTGGTGGCACTATGAAGCACTGCAAGGAAACGGCTTTAAAAACGAAAGATCGGACTGGATGAATACTCTATGATGTGGACAATATGCTCAAGTTACTAGGAAGGAAATATCTGAAATACGTACTTTTGCATTCTTACTTTACTATTTTGCGTTACTGTATTATCGCATGCAAGAAATTTGTTACAGACACATGACGTTTGTTGTAATGCACAGAGTAGCAGTAGTAGTAGTAGTAACGGATCGGGATCAACGAAGTCTAGCTGTCGAATAAGCCACGTTCTGTACGAAGCTAGCTCCTAAAACTTCGATAGTTTGTCAATTACAGCTCTAGCAGGATTTTGACAAGGATTTCAAATAAACGACTTTGCTATACTGACGGTCTACATCTACATCTACATCCATACTCAGCAAGCCACCTGACGGTGTGTAGCGGAGGGTACCTCTATCGGTTCTCCATCCTATTCCAATCTCGTATTGTTCGTGGAAAGAAAGATTGTCGGTATGTCTCTGTGTGCGCTCTAGTCTTCTAGTATTAAATGCAATAAACTTAGGGGTTAAGCTTCTGCCTCTAATCCCTTCTATGCAATCGCTTAATGTCGGTTCATTTATTTCTGGATATTCGAAACAAAGGCGTACACGTTCTTGTTCTCTTCCTTTAATTAATTACAAAAAGTAATTATCTCGATGTTATGCAACAGTTAAAATTTCAGCCGTACTCGCGAAGTGCATAACAGACTAAGTAATAACAGAAGCTTATTGAATTTTCTTAAACATCGGTTTAACCATTGATTCGTAAATGACGGATGCTGGTCCTAAATTACCAAAAGAGAAAAGTTAAAGTATGTCTGTACATTTAAAACTAAGTTGGGGCCTTTGCGATATGTACTTACAGGGGTTGGACAAATACACGGTCCAGTAGCATTAATGTGACCACCAGCCAAGTTCCTGAATAACCATCTTTTGCTGCGTGTGAGTGCAGAAAGAGTGTCAGTGATATTCTGAAAGGTACCGAGCGGAATGTAAAGCCGTGTCGACCCCAGTACCGTGACTAACTGCTTTAGGTTTATCGGTTGAGGATCCATGGCGCGAACAAACCGGTCCTACAGATTCTTGATTGCATTTAGGACCGGGGCGTTTGGTGGACAGGGGAGTACAGTAAACATATCCTGGTCCATTTCGAAATATGCACGTACACTGCGAACTGAGTGACATCTTGCATTGTCCTTCTGGTACGTGCTATAGTGCCGAGGAAAAAGCAAATTGCATGTAGGAATGCACGTAGCTCCAAAGATAGATGTATACTTGTGTTGATCCAGTGTACCTCCCAGAATGACGAGATCACCCAGGGAATGCCACGAAAACATTCCCAGACCATAACGCTCCCTGCTCGGCCTGGACCCCTCCGACGATTATTGTAGGTATGTTGCTACCATATGTCCGATGCAGTATAAAACGCAATTCATCTGAGAAGGCCACACGTCGCCTCTCTGTAGAAGTCTGCTGAGGTACAGGCGCGCAAATTTCGGCCTTCGCCACCGATGAACAGCAGTCAGGATTGTTGCACCAACAAGGCGTCAGCTGCGCAGGCCAATACGCTGAGCGGTCGTCGAGGAGACACTGCTGGTAGCCCCTTGGCTCATCTGTGCGGTCTGTTGCACATCTCAGCTTCCACTCATTTCAGAATGGACAAATACAGGCCCTATATGGTTTTTAAGGAATCTTATACCATTATTTCTGGAGAATAGTGGAGAATGCAGTTAACAACGATGGAGCTGTCTAGCGATCACGCACACTTCTCTACGAAGTAGCCCATAATAACTCAATAATATTGAGCTGTGGTAACTGTGGTGGCCATGGGAGGTGCAACAATTCATCCTCGTGCTCATAAAACCAATCCTGGACGATGCGAGCTGTACGAACACAGCGAGAGTTTCTATTGTTTATCTTCGAGCTTGCCAAGCCCTACCTTGGTCAGCAAGGGCGCCGGAACTCTCCCCAATGGAGAACGTTTGGAGCATTGTAGGCAGTGTCCACCAACCACCTCACGATTTTGATGATACAATACGCCAGTTTTACAGAATTTGGTACGATGTCCCTCAGGGGGACATCCAGCAACTCCTTCAATCAACGCCAAGTCAAGCCGAACAGCTGCGTGTATAGGGACCAGCGGTTGACCAACTCGTTATTGACTTGCTGAGTTCGTGAATATCTTTCTCTTGAATAAATCATCAAATACGTGTTACTGAAACTGTGCTCATTCGTTTATCTGAACATGTTCATCACACCTCCCGTTTCCAGCCCCCTTCGTATAATTCCTCCCTAGTGCTTTGTTTCTTTTGTCTTAGAGCGTATTTACTTGTGAGCTTGAACCATAATAATAGGCAGTATCGTAGCATTCATAAGCTATGATATTTATGTACATTTTAAAAATCAAATGATAATTTACTTTGACGAATGTGACAAATGGTGATAAACGTGCAACTGATCGGTGTATCGCATAAAATCCATGTATTCCATAAATGTCCGGGAAACCAAGAACAAGAAGATTCATGGCTGCCATAGTTCAATGCAGCGAATTACGACATTTTAAAGCGTAAAATATTGCAATGAGTACCACGTCCTGAGAAACGGAAAACACTCTTACATCTGACAACAGATTGTGGAAGGACTAGCACGGACCACGGTATCATCATCTTCATCAAATAATAGTGGAAACGAAGTTTCTTACAAATTTCCCCCTCTCTTTTGAAACGCCACATTATTCGTTGATTAAATACAATGGAACAATGACTATATTTTTTGGGTTTGTTTCGGAATAAAACGTATAACCTTAGACGGATGATTCTGAATTTTGAGCGAATCATTCGAACTGTATGAAATGTATGCTATATGTCAATCATAACAATTGTGGCTCGATGACTCGGAGACTGATCCAAAGTTCGGGAGTTCGATGGCCAGTCGGTCATGGGATTTTTACATCAGTCTGTTGCGTAATATACTTATATATGTAACATTTCTATCAGTTTTCTGAATTATCGGGCTTTAAGAACACATTACTACTTGTTACCGGCCGGTGTGGCCGAGCGGTTCTAGGCGCTTCAGTCTGGAACCGCGAGACCGCTACGGTCGCAGGTTCGAATCCTGCCTCGGGCATGGATGTGTATGATATCCTTAGGTTAGTTAGGTTTAAGTAGTTCTAAGTTCTAGGGGACTGATGACCTCCCATAGTGCTCAGAGCCATTTTTAATACTTGTTTGTCGCTTTAAAAATAGTCCTGGTTTGTCTTGCAGCAGTACACAGTAAGTGTTGTGTTGCAGTAAACGCGAGAGGCAGCCGCTGTTAGGACGCGTGCCTCGGGGGATAATCACACTTCCTGCCAGTCTGCACTGGTCCGGCGCATTTTTTGCGTAGAGTGCTCTAGTGTGATTTGTATCACGTCTACTGCTGTCAGAATATTAGTGGCATGAGGTCATTAGAGATATAAATGACGGTGGATATCGATGTCTTGTGCAAAGTAGAGGGAACCATTGAAATCAACGTAGACTTTGTCCCTCATTTGATGACTTTTTTGTTAACTTTCCCTGAACCAGGCAGAACAGGATCCTGCCATTACTTTCAATTTGTGAGCTCGCTTCCTCAGCAGACAGCACGTTAGGAGGAGGATCAGACTTGTATCAGCGAGAGGTTAACGGGTGGAGCTTACCACCTGGCGACGCACGCCTGGACGATGGATGGCGGGCAGTCTCCTGAGCCGGCCAGTGCAGGTCGCAGCAGGTACCCGGCGAGTCTGTTCAAAAAACGTGCAGAACTATCTCGTAAGACACTCTATGTGCAATGTTGGATACAGGTGTAGGAAGAATGGACTGTGAATTTGAAATTTCATTGAAGATTGTGGTATGTGTGTTGAACTTTAGTGAACTGGTTAGACAATGGCTAGTGGCACAAAAGAAAGTGAATCTGAATTTGTAGGAAATGTGAGTAATGAATCTAAGACGTACGAAGGTGTAGAAAATATTGAAAGCAGTCAAACTACTTAATACGTTAATGTTGTTTAGACCATAAAAATGCGGGTTTTGCAACTTGAAACCACGTGCGAAGTCGTATGAGCACGGCCGCAAATCCACACTCTGTTTGAATTTCTTCAAGGTTTAAGAAGTAAAAACTCTGCAAGAAGTAGTCAACTTCCACAGAGAGTAAATGATGAATTATAAGATATAAAAAGTGAAATTGTTGATTTACTTTCATAGGATCATGATGCGCTCCAGACCGAAAGTAGGGGTGGTTGTGATCATCTTTAGGATGCCGAAAATCTGAAGCTAAAACTTGTGATTTCGTCAGGTAGTAGATCAGAAAATTTTTACAGTAAAGCAACAGTGCTCTAAAAATGCGAATGCTATAACTAAAATACTCAGAGGGCAAAAAACGCAGCACCCTCAAGGACACTGCCATTTTGTTGACAAATGAAAATGGGTCTGAGCATTAAGGGACTTAACATCTGAGGCCATCAGTCCCCTAGAACGTAGAACTACTTAGACCTAACTAACCTAAGGACATCACACACATCCATGCCCGAGGTAGGATTCGAACCTGCGACAGTAGGAGTCGTGCGTTTACGGACTGAAGCGGGTAGACCCGCTCGGCCACCGTGGTCGGCTGTTGACAAATGAGGTTACAGGTTGAAACGCCCGCTAACAAGAAATAGGATTGTGGAAAGGACCAAGGGTTGATGTCGTTTTCTGCTTCTAATTGTCATTTTTTGTAATTTAATAACCTTTACAACCAAAGCGGCACATAGCCGAATCTTAACCGAATGCAACTCTTTCACGGCTGAAGGCCTCCAACAAGAAATCTTAACAAGGAAGAAATCTAATTAAGATCACAATAAAATAATTCAAAAAGTAACATACGCAAAGTGCAATTCAAATGCCTGAGGGCCACAATTACATTCAAAAATTTTGGAATATATTACCATCGACCTTTAAAGGCATAAGGCCTGCAAGAAATATTTAAAAAATCAAAATTCAATTAATATAGCAATAAAATAATTTAAAATCCAAAAGGCAACATATGCAAGGTGCAACACAAATGGCTGAGGGCCACAGTCAAATTTCAAAACTTCAGAATATTTTACCATAGACTTTTAAAGGCAGAAGGCCAGCATGTTTAACAACAGGAAATCTTAAAAATCAACAAGATAAAAATCCAATGAAGATAGCAATGAAATAATTTAAAGAAGCAACATATGCAAGGTGCAATATCAATCGTTGAGGGCCACAATTAAACTTCAAAATTTTAAAATATATTATCATAATCTTTAAAGGCAGAAGGTGGCAGTGTTTAAGCTTGAAAGATAAATTAAAAATTAATTTTGTGAAATTTTAAGAAACAAAACAAATAACCGTAACCCTAAAATTTAAAATAGCTGACAACAGATAATTAAACACCAGTGGCACTCAGAAGGCCACCAGGGAGGTCGATCTGCCCTCGTTCACTTAGGTGAGACTGGTGGTGAGCCCAATTATACTTGATCCGTCGGAACCTAACCAGGGGACAGCCACGGACTGATCGACACAACGACTTGCTTTCCGTCAGTCGGTACATGAAAACTCAAACCGGCAATGTTACAAACGTTATAATCAACAATGGAGTACGTATTGGCCGTCAAAATTACACACCATGTTGGACAGCGACAACAGCTGAGGAAAGGACGCTGCCTAAAATTACGTTAGTGGCCAGGGCAGGTAACCGGAACACTAACGGCCACTAGGCAGAAAAATTCCGCTGGTACACTTGAATTTGAAACACGGTAATAGTTAACTTCACTCAAAAGAACACTGCCTGAATTGACGTCAGTGCCCAGGGCAGGTAACCAGAACACTACCGGCCACAAGACAGAAAATTCCACTGGTGCACTCAAATCGTCGTCGACCAAAATAGTTAATTGCATCGCATGGCGGCTAAATCTCAGCAGTAGAACCACTCGGTGTTGCTCACCAGTAAACCTCCCCAACAGCAAACCACCGAAGCGAACCCCCACAACATGAATAGACGTGGCTTGGGTAGTTGAGACCAGTACTCAGCTTTGACGTCCTGGGTCGGTGAACCACGAAGCACATAGCGATCGGACTGTTCCACACACGCTCCGACAGTGCGCAGGGACCGGCAGCGGACCCAGTGACTGCATCGCGCGGAGATATCTTCCCTGCAGCAACCGACCGACTGCCTGCTGGTTCGTCCGCGACTGCTGCTCCGTCGTGACTGCATTACTGGTGCGTCTCCCACTCACTTCCAGACACACGACGGCGGAAATACTGGCTCGGATCCAACCATGCAGAGGAAACACGCCCATTGGCTAAACGACATCCCTGCACCAGGAAAGGACCGACCCAAGTTCCAAAAGATGGTAACTGAAGGGGACCAGAAGCGCTCAAAGAACCAGTTACACGTCGCTGATGAGATGGAGCACTGGCCTCAGAATGCCGACAACACCTAAAATAGTCCTCAATGGAAATAACGGGAACTACACACACAACCTGACAAACACTTGCACGAAGACCTGAACGATACCCAACAGTCACTAAACACGCACGAAGACAAATCGGGAGTCGATGCACACATACACAGCCGACTCATGAACGATCGGCGATCCAAAACACGTCGTCCAGTAGGACGACCCACCGTCGATCCACCAAGACCGTGGCGCGGCTCAAGTGATGCACGGTGGCAATGGTTGGGCGAGCCATGTCGACGCAGACCTCACTGCCGCTCCAACCCGACTGCACTACTGCCGCATTGCAACTCCCCGACTGGCAGGTCCGGACGTACCTCCAGACGCGTTCCATCTGACTGGCAGACACGAACTCGCAACCCGAACTCCTGACACGGACTCCTTCCGACAGACAACGAGTGGGAAGTAACAGCAGTCGAGCAAAGATACTACGGGAGGGGATATATCGATATGCGCTACTAACACCGCTCACGATCAAGCAAATCAGCAACTCAGTGACAGTAGTAATTTAAATTAACGTAATGAGGTGGAAGTAAGTTAAAAACAGGGTGTAAAATCAAGATGGCGGGAACACGAGCCACGCACGGCTCACAGATAATTCATTATTTCAGTGGTATTCGATAAGAGACTCAGACCAAGTGAAACACCCATTTCACAATAAAGGGTGCCCAAACAGTTGCATCAATATCCTGTGTATCTCCTTCTGGTGGCAACACAGGCGTGAACCCTCGCATTCAAACGATAATAAAGGTAATGAATGGCATCTTGAGGTAGACTGTCCCAAGCACCTTGCACATTTTGTTGCAGTTCGGCGATGGTTTTTGCATACTCTGGCGATCGGGAATGTTGCATCGTGACCTTGACCCACATGTGTTTAATTGGTGAGGGATCTGGTGATCATCATGGTCACGGCAATTATTGTACTCCATGAAGAGCACGATGTTTTGCAGCTGCCTCATGTGGACGTGCCCTCTTCTGCTTAAAAAGCGCATCACACTCCTGTCGAAGAAATGACAGTAGCACGCCGATAACAACCTGAGCAATGTAGCGGTCATTGGTTACGTAACACTACAGGAAGCTCAAATGCACTGTAATTGATGGCACTCTGCACCATGAAATCCGGTGTGTGACATGTTTAGTGGGCGAACACACACTGGAATATGCCGCTCACCTCGTCTAGCCGTATAACTGTACGTCCATCACTCGTATACGACAGAACCAACCACCTTCACTAAAGCCGACAGAGCGTCATTACAATCTACAGTCAACCCTTTGATGACAACCAGAGGAGACATGCTCGGTGGTGTCGTAGTGTTGGTAGTAGTCTGGCCAGGAGAACACATGATCTTAGTCCTGCTGTAAGCAGAAGGTTCCCAGTGGTACGTAATGACAAAGCAGGTGCAGCAAATGTGCGGATTCCGTCCCTGGATGATATTCGGTCGGACACCGCTACTCGCACTATGCACCATTCATGACGTGGCTCTGGACTACGCGTAAGTCCAAAATCTGGTCTACAGGTGTGGTGATGTTACAATGACGACTGTTAAAAGCAGTGATAAGCCACCTATACACTGTTCCCAACATGTCCAGCAACCAATCGATACCTCCATCCACCTTCTACCAGGCCCAAAAGAGTATCCTGATCAAATGGCTGAAGTTCTTCAACGGGAGCACGTACTCGTTGACAGGACATGGTCGTACCCTGCTATGAATGTTACAAACACTGTTCACCTCCAAAGTCAGCACAGTTACTGTCCGCAGAGTCAAAACAGAGGGTATCCAGACAGGCCTCCAGATCGTAATATGATCGCTGATCGCTGTGAGAACTGAATCCCTAACACTGCAAACCCTCAGTATGTAGGTATTATACCTGGGTGGGATTGAACACAGGTATTGAGTGTGTTGCATTTCTGTCTGGCGATGTACTTTGAGGTGAACAAGCTCATGGTACAGAGTTTAAAAAATATTTAACGACATTAGTGAAGTGAAACACAATTTCCGGCCACTGTGGCCGAGCGCTTCTAGGCGCTTCAGTCCGGTCGCAGGTTCGAAACCTGCCTCGGACATGGATGTGTGTGATGTCCTTAGGTTAGTTAGGTTTAAGTAGTTCTAAGTCTAGGCGACTGATCACCTCAGATGTTAAGTCCCATAGTGTTTAGAGCCATTTGAACCATTTGAAACACAATTGTGTTGACAACACAACGACTTGTGATTGAGACAATTCTCCTCAATGAAAGGAGTGGCGAACAATAATATAAATCTAAATGGGTTCAACTAAACAAGGAAACCCATATAAACAAAAAGGATAATGACAAAGAACTAACAATTAAGTAAATAAAGCAAGCACTTAAGGAAGGTGTCATCAGGTACAGCGGAAGACGAAAGTAACGCTGTAGTGCTCATTGATAAACAGGAATACAGGAATAAAAAAAATAACCATTACAGAGAAGAACTGTAACCTGACTCAGTTAATAGTGTAGGTCCACCAATAAACTTTAGGCGCTGCTACTGCAAATAGTAGCATAGCCGCAGTGAACGCAAAACCGCCGCGGGTGGAAAGGAACTCATAATGTCATTGGAAAAGTCGCCAGTCCTAAACTGCTTGCATCCAGGACAGGTGTACACCTACAGTATTGACGAATCAGCTAAACTATGAGCTGGGCTCAGCAAGAGCGACGTCTCACTACACCTCGGGCCGCCGTCGGGTTTGGGTAAGTGACGGAGAACAACATCAGAAACGGGTTGCACTTGAGGCGAAATACCCATCCATTTCAGTAGGAGCAGGATCAGTCCGACAGTACTTATGAAGCTATGCCAGGTGCCGCAACAACACGTATTCACTATGATTACCAGGCAACACCAGACTATCTTCGAGTGCCAAGTCCCCATTTGTGACCACCACTCACCACTCACCACTGGTAGGCCTCCTCCATCATTACGCAGCAGCTGCCTGACGCCTGCCATGGAGGCAGCAGCTCGGACTTCGGGCTGTGAAGCCGCCCACTCACCGAGTCCTTTGGGCGCCTAGGCGCTACACGCCGCCACTCGCTGGTTCGAGTTCCTGCACCGGTGGCTGGCAGCCGCTACAAAAACTCGTTTCCTTTTGCCCGAGCCACTGGCTTCTCACACAGACAGCCCTAAAGCTGGAAGTATGCCAAATGTACTCTGTCTGTTAATACTGCAGTCAGCAATGCTGGACGCACCGACAAAGCTCATCGGGGTCCATCAGAGGGGCGTGGTTCTCGAGCAGCAATGTCGTAATTTCAGTTCCGTGAGTGATAACGAAATGTGTAAATCGTTGAACTTGTTTATTTGACTGTATTATCATGGTCTGGGTTCGCAGTCATGTAGAATTTTTTGAAGGACGTCACACTTCCCGGTGACTAGAAATTATTTAATTCACAATTTGAAGATGATATCTGTTCCTGAAAGAACAGATACCATTGATGACTGTGCAGCTTCTCTAGAATTAAATGATAATTAAATCATAACTCTTAGCTGCCGACAGGTGTTGTTGATATACATCAATTGGGAATGCTGAAAATGTATGCCCCGACCGGAACTCGAACCCGGGATTATTTAACAGATTATTTAATACATCAGTCCCATTAAATTGAATTTTTAATTCCTCAGTCCCTCCCAGTTTCTGCATAATAACCTGCAACACTGTATTCAAATCTCCTGACATCAACGTCCCATCTCCTTTCCCAAAAATTTTATTCTGAACCCCCTCAGACCTAGGAGGACTCCCTGTGTTGCTGGCTACTCATTGTGAGCCACACACACTGGCGGCTGCTTCATCCCATAACCCATCGCTATAATGTTGCCAGGACAAAATACATATAAAATTCAAATAACGAATCCATTAACTCCTGTGGCACGCTGCAAAGTTGTCGGAGTCCGAACTCATCCCGAATAGTTCTAACTCTGCGACTGTGCCAGAAACTAAGTCAAAAACTGGACAAAATTCGTCAGTGTCCACACGGAACACGAAATATTTTCAAACACGTAAGTCGCGGCTAGACCACCGCTGAAAACGATGGTCTCCCATCTTTAACTCAAAAGGCTACGATGGATAGACCAGACAGAGACCCACCACAGACGGACAGCCCGCGAGGAACCTGGCCGCAGTCCTTTTAAAGTCTCGGTCACCAACCCCTAGTACAATTCGCTTCTCTGGCTCTGAGCGTCTCCCAACCGAGAAAAGTGCACCGAATGTCATCACACGCGTCCATTCTGTGGTCAAAAGTATTAATTTTCAACTTTTTATACATACATTGAATTGAAATTCCGATTGTGCCGTTATCTGTGCTCTAAAATTCTATTCAGAAACATGCATCGTATTGAGACTTCCTGGCAGATTAAAACTGTGTGCCGGACCAAGACTCGAACTCCGGACATTTGCCTTCCGTGGGAAGGAGCTCCACCGAGATCGAGTCTCTGTTCAGCACATAGTTTGATTTCGCCATTTAGTTGCACATCAGCACACACTTCATTGCAGAATGAAAATTTCATTCTGGACGTATCTTAATATTTTGTAAGTATCATAGTCTGTGCGAAATCAGGGCATATTTATTCACAATTAGGACTTTCTACAGGCGCAAACTATTTATGCTCTTGGCATTTTTGTTATTTTGGCTACAGTTTCAAATCGTGTATAATTTTCATCAGACTTTGTCTCGTGGTTCCATTTCTGTATTCAGAATTTACGTATCATTGATGAAATTTCGCCGGCCGAAGTGGCCGTGCGGTTATAGGCGCTGCAGTCTGGAACCGCAAGACCGCTACAGTCGCAGGTTCGAATCCTGCCTCGGGCATGGATGTTTGTGATGTCCTTAGGTTAGTTAGGTTTAACTAGTTCTAAGTTCTAGGGGACTAATGACCTCAGCAGTTGAGTCCCATAGTGCTCAGAGCCATTTGAACCATTTGAACCATTTGATGAAATTCAAACTATGGGCAAAACTATGTAAATTTAACATTAAACAGTAGAATGATTAGTGAAAAGTAATAATTTCACGATCTAGATAGTGTATGTAGTTACTAGAATTTGCTGCCAACGTATGCTGCCATGTAACAAGTGTATCTGTCTTCATACACTGATGAGCCAGAACATAATGACCACCTGCTGAGTAACTTATCTGTCCTTCTTTGAAACGGAATACATCACTAATTCTGCGGATCAGGGCTCTGAGACTTCGTTGGTAGGTTTTTGGAAATCTGTGGCGTTAGATGTGTATTCACAGGTCACGTAATTGGCATAAATAACAGGCCGCTGGTTTAAGTACGCGCTGATGGTATCTGATAGCGACCCAGATGGGTTCCATAGGATTTACATCAGGCGAATTTGGTTGCCGAGACATCAATGTGGATTCACTAAAATGTTCCTCAGACCACTGTAGCTCGGTTCTGCTTCGAGACACGGACAATTATACTGCTGAAAGATGAAATCGCCGTCGGGGAAGACATCAAGCATGAAGGAATGCAGGCGGCTCACAGCTGTCAGCATGTCTACGAACACTACGACAGGTCCCATGCACGCGCAGGAGAATGTCCCCTTAGCATACCATTTCTCCCACTAGCCTGCGTCCGTGGCGTGGTGCACGTTTCGAGCCGCCGTCCACGTTCATGATATCGTTTGTGGAAGCGACCATGGACCTAGCGTACCAAAATGTGATTCGCCCGAAGAGCCGACACGTTTCCACTGATGGATGGTCGAATGCCGATGGTCCCGTGCCCACTGAAATCGTAATTGACGATGTCGTTGGGTCAACATGTGAACAGTTTGGGATGGTCTGCTAAGGAGCTCCATGTTCAACAATGTACGATGAATGGTGTGCTCCAAAACACTTGGCGTGCACCAGCCTTATGCTCTTTCGGTAGAGATGCCACAGATCACCAGATATCCAACATTACAGAGCAGAAAGCGTTTGAATCCCATGTTTTGTGAAGAGTTGTGGACATCCAACCATTTAGCGCTCATTGGTAGTTTCATTATCATTCATCCTACTTTCGTTGATGCCCACGACAGTAGCACGTGAACATTCGACTGTTTTTGAAATACGCGTTCTGAGACTCTGCGTAATATTAATCTGCCCTTTGTCAAAGTCGCTTATCTCAATGGATTTCCACATTTGCAGCCCATATCTTCGCTAGTGTGATCCACCGTCCGTGTCTGCTCCGCTTACATACGTACTTTTGCAACCGCATTACGTGTCCACTACATCCCCAGGTGGCGTCCGACGTCCAGGTGGGTGGTAGTCATAATGTTTTGGCTTATTGGTGTATTTAAGTTACGCTAAGTTTAATTAATTTCCAATTAAACCTACTTTCTTATCCACGTCTACATCTTCAAATCACATTTAAGTGTCTGACAGAGGGTTTGTCGAACTACCTTCACAACAATTCTTCATCATTTCGATCTCAAACAGCGCGTCGAAAAAACGAATGCCTATATCTTTACGCGCGAGCTCTGATTTCCCTTATTTTATTAAGATGATCGTTTATCCCTAAGTAGCTCGGCGTCAGCAAAATATTTTGGCATTTGAAGGAGAAAGTTGGTGACTGAAATTCCGTGTAAAACTCCTGCCGCTACGAAAAACGCCTTTGTTTTAATAATGTCCATCCAAAATCATGTATCATGTCCCTGATACTCTCTCTCCTATTTTTGGCTAATAGAAAACGTGTTGTTCGTGTCTGAACTTTCTCGATGTACTCCTTGAATTCTATCTGGTATGGATCTCAGACCGCGCCGCAGTACTCCAAAACAGGAGGGACAAGCGTAGTGTAGGCAGTCTTTAGTAGATCTGTTGCGATTTGTAAGTATTCTGCCAATAAAACGCAGTCTTTGGTTGCATTCCCCACAAAATTTGTTAAGTGATTTTCCAATTTAAGTTGTTTGTAATTGTAATTCATAGGCGTTTGTGTGAAATCTTATGTGTGTGAAATCTTAAGGGACTTAACTGCTAAGGTCATCAGTCCCTAAGCTTACACACTACTTAACCTAAATTATCCTAAGGACAAGCACACACACCCATGCCCGAGGGAGGACTCGAACCTCCACCGCGACCAGCGCATAGGCATTTAACTGAATTTACGGCCTTTAGATTTGACTGATTTTTCGAGTACCGAAGTTAAACGGATTGCTTTCAGCAGCCATGTGTATGACCTCACACTTTTCGTTATTTAAGGTCAAATGCCAATTTTCGCAGCATACAGATATCTTTTCCAAATCGCTATATTATTTAGTTTGGTCTTCTGATGACTTTACTAGACAGTAAACGACAGCATCACTTGCAAACAACCTAAGACTGCTGCTCTGATTGTCTCCTATATTGTTTATATAGATAAGAAACAGTAGAGGGCCTATAACACTACCTTGGGGAACGCCAGAAATCACTTCTGTTTTACTCGATGAGTTTCCGCCAGTTTCTACGAACTATGACCTCTTTGACAGGAAATGACGAATTCAGTCACATAACTGACAAGGGTATGGTCCACTACGACATGTCGAAACCTACCCCGGAATTTTTTACACAGGAATAAGACAACGAATGAAATGCACTGCCAAAATTTTAGCTACTAAGAGAAACTGCAAGTATTTTGAAAAAATGTTGACATTACACATTTTTGCCGCACGAAGAACAACGTGTAACAGCGGTTTGTACAGACCTATCCACAAAGCGGGCGACTCGGCGAATCGCTTGCGCAGCGGAATTATCCGGAGTTCACAGACACAATTTCTAAGTACCTAAAGCATGGTCTACATTGGAGCGAATTGAAGCGAACATGTGCAAATGATCATTTGCAGAAAATTGGCTACCATTCGCTTGTATATTGGTAGAATCGTTTATACGAGAGAGAATGGAAGAGACACGAGGTAGCGAACATTGCCTATGAACGCTGTGTTATCAGTTTTTAGTTTTTGGAGCTAATATTCGACATACAGGATACAACTCTACCTTGTTATTCAGTGAGGATTATTTTGCATGGCGAGCGCACTGTTCCTGACGGAGTATACAAAATAGCGATGGGAAGGAAGAATTTTAGTGTCTCAATTTGTGTGAAAGCGTGACATGCGCGGAGATCGTGCTCTTTATACGGAATTGCATCTCCATCTCTCTTTACGACTGGTCCAAAATTTTCCCTGGCTTCTCATTACCACTGAGGGGAAATTTATAAACAGAACACTAATTACCGACTTTGAGCATTATCTCAAGAGGTGACACACTATGAGTGCAAGGTCCAACGGTCATATTCCTTTTTTCCCTAAAACGATAATGGTCTAGTGATCCAGAAGGCGCGAGATCAAATACTGTTCAGATCACAGCTTTTTTAATAAAGTGCGCGTCATTTATGTTGGCGGCCGAGTTTAGGTTCGTTCTGCGCATCTGACGTCACAAAACACAGGCAGCCAATGAACAGAGAACGACGTTGCCAGATCTCGACTGCAGTGCAGAGCATGGACGAGTGTCTTCAGTTTTAGAAACATTCAGTCATAAATAAAGTAATAGAACAAAAGCAATGTCTTGATAGCAGAATTTATTTTATAGAAAGTTTGGAGAAAGCATTCTTTATACCAATTGCTTCATATTCTATTAATTAATGAAACCAAACAAGCAATAAGACTCCTAATTCAGGCGATAGCAAGGAAAGGTGATTGTATCAATCACACGAACCGCTTTTTCGCAATAAAGAACAGCGGTAATTGTTTATTTCCTATTGTACTTCGACGAAGCGTGAGTAATTCATAGTTATACCAACCGTGTTTGTCCGTATTTTGCGTGACGTGTTAGAGTCTTCATGGGGTTCTGCAGTCAAACGAGTTGCGATAGCGGAACGGTTAAAGTGATAAGCTTCTATGCGAAAGGTTATGAGTTCTAACCTTGTGTGGAGCGTAATATTTTCATTATATAAAAACAATATCGAAGTACGTTACTTCACGAATTATATTGGTTTGAATGCAATTTTTTGAAATTTCTAGTGCTTTGTCTCTTTATTTAAAATAAAGCCAAACGTGCTCAGTGTAAATATAACTTTTCTTACAGTCGCGAAAGACGGAATATTTCTCAATATTACATACGACACCTATGTGGTACTTAAATGAGATATTGTTATAGAGTAAATTTTATATGAAATTTAGGTATCTTGTCCAGATTTCATTCTCAACATTGTGACAACTAAAATCGACCATACGGAAAGTATGCTCTATGGACTTTTACCTCTGCAAACTCTTCAAAATTTCGTGCAATGGTTTACTATATTTAATGCTGCATAATAACTGCGTTGAACATCAAAACAAAATTAAGTCATTTATGGGGGGAAGATATCAGTCAAGAAGATGTGTAAAAATCTAATTTTTGGGCCAAATAGTTTTTGTGGAATCGAATGATAAGACTGTCAAAGCAGTCGGAACACGATGTGTCTCCACAGGCGAGCAGTGCAGTGACAAAATCGCGCACAGCGCGGAATGCGGGGAGCACGTCTCTGTAGCAGCGAAAGGTTTAATGCGGCCGTGGTGGCTTTACTTCATGAACTGCGCGCTCCCCCCAAACGTAAGTTTGCGAACTATACTATACTATGGCGCTGCTTCTATTGGCGCGTGCGTCGTTTGCAACTGGCAACGCAGCAATCTCGCGTGTCTGGGCGGGCATGCGCGAGCCGCCAAGATAAAAGAATTGAACTATAGGATTTTTTAGCATTCACTTCTCACAGATGTTGTGGGGCCACGAAAGACATGTGGTCCGGATTCCACGTTAAACTGTAGGGCTTCATTTTCCTATTAGGTTGCTGGGGAAGGTTAGGGACATGTAAGTAGCTGCAGTGGCGTCCAGTTGAAACAACTGCAAGAGGCCTACCGGGTACACCAGACGGAATTCTCTTTTGCTCGTACTTCTTAGCTTGTTTGCCCCGGTGAAAACCTGGTTTAAACTATACAAACTTTTCTTAAATAGCTTTATATCGACAGTTCATTTCTTGCACATGTAATTCTGACAAATGTGGCTATCAGGGAAAATAAGGTCATGGCAGTGTTTGATGTCACAGACGACTTCCATCAATGAGGGCTTGTAATTTGTTGAAACGAAATGTGTCTTGCAGTGCTACATTTTATAACAATTCCTGTAGGCCATTTCTTTTAATAATGTTTGAATTTTGTACATTTCACTATCAGTGTAAGAATTCTCTATTTATTCCCTGTACTCGTCGAAAAAATTCGAATTCTCTATTGAATGACAAAAACAAACCTTTTTCTTGCACCAGCCACACCGAACAAAGGAAAAATTGATGCAGTGAGGCACTTCGCAGTAACCACTAGTTTTATTTAGGTACAACTGGGATGGAGACAGAAATGGTCCCGGCTGTTGTTCTGCATATTGTGCTGCATACCTGGCATACTTGATCAAATTAGTAAAGCGTGGCGAAGAAAACGTTTGCAGTCTGATAATTTTCTGAAAAATGCTTTCCACCGTCGAAAAAATTCTATATCGAGAGGTTGAATCGCACTAGTAGTTCCAGGCGGAATCCACATTCCATCTACAGATTTTTTGTCGTCTTCCACAAAAACAGAGGTGTCGTTATGTCCAGAACATTAATCCAACAAAAGCAATGAATTAGTTTCTGCAACTGGTAGGAATACGTTTCAAACAAAATGTTGAAAATTATACTTTCCCATTTTTCCAGTTTATGATACGTAGATTACAAGATTTTGGCAACTAAACAGTCCATTTTTTATTTTTGGTACTGATTTGCTTTGCGATTCTTGAAGACAGGTATAGAGCTGCGGAAACTGTGAACAACTCATACTTATCACTGGCATTATCGTATATGAATGTGTCATTACATTCATTGATTGGCCAACCGACTGCGTCTTTTTTTCACCCCGGAATGATAGAGTGTTGTGTGCATACAGTTCTTTCACGAAACCTGACTGATCAGTGTTATAAACAGCAGTTGCTGGGATAACAGCAAGTTTCGTCTTCACATCAGCTACGGATTTCTCTATGGCATTGTCTATCACTGGCAGATGCTCCACACGTTTTCGTGACGTAAACTTAGTAATTTTACTACTTCCTCTTTAGTACGATTTCTTGAACCTGCGGAGCCAGGTCGAATCAGCAGTGTTCATGTCAGATGCAATTCAGAGGGCCCAGTCTTGTAGACCTCCATCGGTAACGGTGCACAGCCACTCATGAGCAGTTCTAAATGTTCAGAACAGTTTTTCATTCAGATGGTTTCGGGTTTTCGTTTGGCGCATATTTCTTATTTCATGTAACTCATTCCTCCGTTTGTACAGTTCACGCTCACTGCGTAACTTCAAGCGTTTCGTCCCTTCTTCGTTTAGCCAATATTTCACTGCCTTTTCTCTGTCGCTGAAAGAGGTTGCAGTACGTGTTTTTTAAGCTTGGAAGCTATTATTCTTCAGAATTGTAACTGGCACAACTGACCCCGTCCGAACCACAGTTCATGGAATCGTCATAGTTATTTCTTATTTCTTTTAATGTATCCACAATTTCAAACGAGATGTCGATATCATTCGAATGAATGTCAAGGAAATCAACTAATAAATGACACATATGTACGTGATTTCGGCTGGAAACTACGTTCTTCATATTTCATCATTTCTAAATTGAGAACGTTAGTTGGATTCCAAATTACTGTCAAATTGGAAGAAAAAAAACGGTACTATTAGCAAGCAGGCCTTACGAAAGCACAATAAATATTAATTCAGCTTTATCTCTATTGACCATACTTACCAATAATGCAAAAAGCAACTGATAACTTGTAATGGATGTTACTTGAGTGGCTAATTCGAGAGAATGGTAACTGTTTACTGTAGTATCGGCGAAACTATCAACGAACGGTAACCTGAAACGTCCTTTACAATTTACGATAGGCTTGTGTCATGTTTCCTGTTTACAAATGCACCGCCGACCTCGGCTGTGTGTGTGTGTGTGTGTGTGTGTGTGTGTGCCTTGTTGCGCATGGGCAGTTGTTACAGCGCCAGTAGGGGTGTACATTTCTACCGCCGGCTGCCGCGTTACGAATTTGGCAAGTTTCAGCAATTTTTTTAAATACTGACAGTGCCTCTTAGTAGCAAACATTTTGACTGTGCATTTCTTTCGCTGTCTTCTTCCTGTGTAAAACGTTTCAGGATAGGTTTCGACATGTCTTATTGGACGATTCCCTTGTGAGACGATATTTTACAAGCACGCAATTTAAATTACAAGCCGCTTGTGTGGTACAATGGCTAAAGCCTTCTGGAAATCTACATATAAGGAATCAGTTTGAAATCCCTTGCCAATAGCACACAACTCTTTGTGTGAGTAAAAAGCCGGATGTGTTTCACAAGAACGATGTTTACTAAGTCGGTTTGACTGTGTGTCAATAGACCGTTCTCTTTCAGGTAATTCATAATGTTCGAACACAATATATGATCCAAAATCGTGCTGAATATGGACGTTAATGATTTGGGCCCGTAATTTAGTGGATTACTCCTGCTATCTTTCTTGAATATTGGTGTGACCTGTGCAACATTCCAGTCTTTGGATATAGATTTTTCGTCGAGCGAACGGTGGTATATATTAGTTAAGTATGGAGCTACTGCATCAGCATACTCTGAATGAAACCTAACTGGTATACAGTCTGGACCGGAAGATTCGCTTTTATTAAGCGATTTAAGTTGCTTCACTACTCTGAGGATAAATACTTCTAAGTTACTCACGTTGGCAGCTATTCATGATACAAATTCTGGAATATTTACTTCCTCTTCTTTGGTGAAGCAATTTCGAAAGGCTGTGTTTAGTTTTGGAAACTTGTGGTTAGGTCTTATGGTACCAACCTGCTAAGGTCGTCGGTCCCTAAACTTACGCAATACTTAATCTAACTTAAACTATTTTATGCTAAGGACAACACACACCCATGCCCGAGGGAGGACTCGAACCATCGACGGGGGGAGGCGCGCGGACTGTGACGGCGTGGCTACCCCTCGCGGCGGCTGTGTTTAGTAACACTGCTTTGGCAGCACTGTCGTTGATAGCAGTTCCATTGCTATGGCGCAGAAAAGATTCAAATGGTTCAAATGGCTCTGAGCACTATGGGACTTAACAGCTGAGGTCATCAGTCGCCTAGAACGTGGAACTACTTAAACCTAAGGACATCACACCCATCCATGCCCGAGGCAGGATTGTAAACCGCGACCGTAGCGGTCGCAGAAAGGGCATCGATTGCGTCTTGCATTAGAGTGCTTTACATACGACCAGAATCTCTTTGAATTTTCTGCGAGGTTTCGAGACAAAGTTTCGTTGTGGAAACTATTATAACCACGTCGCATTGAAGTCCGCGCTAAGTTTCGAGCTTCTGTAAAAGATTGCCAGTCTTGGAAATTTTGCGTCCGTTTAAATTTGGTAAGCTTTTTTCGTTGTTCCTCCAACGGTGTTCTAACCTGTTTTTTGTACCAGGTGGGATCAGCTCCGTCGTTTGTTACTTTATTTTGTATCAGTCGGTGAGTCTGAACAAAATCAACAATTTGATTGCTCCACCTGTTTGTTGGCGTGATTAGGTTAGAAGTTATTAGAAGTTACAAATTATAAATTGCATTCGTTACAAGTAAACCTCTCTGTCTCTGTAATTCTTTCTACGTATACACTCAGATAACATCTTTATATCATTAGATGCGTAACTAAACCCTCTTTCGTATGACACCTCGTGTGCCTCTGTACGTAGTATGGTTTGCGCTGCATGTGTGCAAACGCGTACAGTTTTTTGATACTCCTTAACTGGCAATGTGTTGCTGACATCACGGGATCGTAAAAAACACACACATGTTCTGCGCTTTGTCTGAAACCACTCGGGCGGAGCTCGTGGCGAGTATTCGGCCTCGTAGCCGTAACGCCTTCCGGCAAAACAGAAGAGCCCCAGGCCGGCGGCCAGTGGCAGCGTGCGTGCCCCCTTCTCTCGCACGCCGCGCGGGCATGTAATCCAAACGCTGCCCCCGACCAAATTGCATACCAATACATCTACACAGATATGCCTTGTCCTGTAACACGTGTCACTGTTTCGGGGCAATGCCAGCGCGTATTGTTTGCAGCCTGTGAAGTGTTCCAAATGTAATTTGCTGGTGCACACTGCACCGTGTTCTCTGTCAGCGGCTGTGGTATGTTTTACGTTTCACAGGTCTGGCCATACGACAAGGTAATGCACTGAATCGAGATGGCTCACGATGAGGATTAGAGTGTGGGTTATTCTACTGTGAATAGTACATTATATGAGCTACTGTGAGTGATTTTACATTGTATTAAGAAGTATAATGGAGTCAAAAGTTCCAGTGATTTAGGAAGCGAAACAGCTCGAGGATTTTTCGGGTCCGGTTAAGGGGACCACACCCTGCCTGTCTAGCTCATGTAAATTTAGGCAAGTATTTGACCCATTTCTGAAAAAACTATTTGATGCAGGACTTTAATATTTTTACTGTATGTTACACGATGCGAATAGAGTCAACTGTACTAAAATATACTTTATCAATTTTATAGTTTTTATGAAATACCTTTTCCAATTTATTAACAAAAAATATTAAGTTTTTTCTGCAGAAAATATTTTGTTGTAAACTTACTAATGGGGGCTATTAATGAATGTAGTACCAGAGGTGGATTTTTATATTATGCAGAGTCTCTGAAAATTTCATTCATTTATCTATCATAGTTTCTGATATAACGGGGAATATGTACTGAAAATTTTAGTTGGCGGGAAATTGACTTTAAAGAAAAATCTTTTGAAATTTGTTACTTACAGTTAATTAAAACTGTCCTGCTGCATATGATGGCCCTTCTTTGGCCTCTAGCAGGTCTTCCAGCTTCGTTTTCACCTTCCTGTCTGCATCGGCTATCCTCATTTTATTGAAGCCGAGTGATCATATTTTGACCAGGATTAATTCCCAGCTTTTTCAGTACCCAACACTTTCCAATATTACCACAGTTGAATGTAATAACAACATCATGAACTCTTAGTTGCATGGTATGCATGCCTACAAATACAGTTTTAGGAAGGTGGTTCCAAATTATGCTGTTGAAACATTCATTTGGGTTCTGTGTCTGCCCATGCAGACATTTCCTTTGAAGGTCAGGATGAGCCAAGTCTCGGAAAATAGGTTTAATTGCTGTAATAACAGCATTAGGAAGAGAATGCAGGTGAGAATAAGATTCTCCAGTTGCCTGAGCCCTATTGTATTTGCACCACGAATTTTCTCCTGATGGACACAATCCGTGACATGGCTTATCATCAGTAGAGGTCTTATGGAAGAATATGGCCCAAACATCTCTCTTCATTGCCTCCAGATTTTCTTTATTTCTCCTAATTGCCTGCCCATAGTATACCTGCAAGTTTTCTGTTTTACTTTTAGTTAACCGACCCTGTCCGGTCAAACGTTTTCCACCTTCTAATTTTTTTCCTCTCATATGAACAGTTAGTTTTCTCAGCCTTGTTCCCAAACGTTTTTGAACATGGCCTACACATTCCGTTTTGCTAATAATGGCATCTCCATATGGCTTAGAGTTCACCACATTGTTGTATGCTTTACTGTCACCATCGCCCAAATATTTGGTGTACCGTACGCCTCCTGTTTCTACGGAGCGACGAAATTTTGGTTGTACTCCATGAACTTCCATACCACCACTTATTCCTCTAAAATTAGCCACACAGTTGTGTTCTTTATGTTCATTGACTTTACAACATTTGGAATATTTAGACATTATCTCCGCATCTAACACTTTCCCGGTGTCTACACTCGTGGCAGTCACTGCTCCATTCAGAGAAGTATGTCCTCTTTTCTGCCAACTTCCATCAAGTGCAGCTGCAATATTCGAACATCAATCATTTTCTTCCACAGCTTCCGTAGCAACCAGTTTCATTAGATTCTGCTTATCCATTACGGATATTTTAGAGCCGTGACTGTATATTGAATGTAAATAAGCTATAAGAACTGCAACCAGTCACTTTTTTTAAAAATAATGCTTTATTCCATGAACCGGTTTTCGAACCTTTTCAGGTTCATCTTCAGATGGTTTCGGGAGGATCCGGGAAGTTACATCATTACTGGTAGTAGCATAATGCTGGGTGCTGGTTCTATGGCAGAAAGATGGGACACACTTTAATGTATCGCCATGACTATAGCTTATCTGTCGATATGGATGTAAATTTAGTTTTTACTTACTGACCTCACATACAGCTTTCTATAATACTGAAGTCAGTTTTTCAAATATATTTGGTGGTTGATGTAAGTTCATCACTGAACAAAATGTTCTTCCTGCAGCCATGCCCTTGCCAATGGATCGTAAGGCATAAACTAATCTAGTATAGATTTCATAAGGGCCACTTCCATCTGGTTTTGAAGAACTCATAAATGTAATCACAGCTGAGCATTTAGTGCAAATTAAACTCAAAGCAATTGCTAGGCCTTTTCTCCCACTGGTACTCTCACAAATTTTCACACTCTGTGACTCACCACACTGTCTACATTGTACAAATTTAGAAATTACATCTGATAATATTCTCAAATTTATAATAATGTTACTGCACCCCTTGTCACTTACACTAAATTCGTTGTGACTTTCTTGAAATGGTGAGACCTTCTTTAATGATGCACTTGTTGAAGAATTACAATTAGAAACATCGTTGCCAGGTGACATAATCTCTTGTACAGAAAGCTTTCTAAACTTCTTTCATCTAAATTTTCGTTTCTCGAGAATGCCTTTGCGTTTCGTCATCTTCAATAAACACAACAAAACACACGTAAACAAGTACTGCAAACGTAAGTATAACAACTACTCGTAATCACACTTGAACAAAACTAACCGCGTGTTTGAAAAGGGTGTTGATTACAAACAGCAGACAAAAGAATACCGACCGTTGCATTCTAAGGATAGCCAACACACTCGGGAGAAAAAAAAAAAAAAAAAAAAAAAAAAAAAAAAAAAAAAACCTCGCTAACGTGCAACGTAGGGGATATAAAGATCTAGAATATATGCAGAGAAGTGGGTGACAGAAAGTGGGCGTGGCACATAAACACACTTGGTAGGAAAATGCTCTTTAAATGCTGGAAAAATTTTTTTTGCAGAAAAATCCTTTTCAGAGTACTTAAATAAAACCTTAATCTATCGAAATATGAAGAAAACTGAAAACAGATTTTTTTTTCGACCTGAACCATGGTGTGGTCCCCTCAACCGGTTTAAGGAAAAGGCACGGAGGAACAATGGAGGGCCAAATGGATAGAATAATTAAGTTTAATGGACAGGCATATGAGTTAGGTGGTAGTGGCGAGGCGAATAAGGTTATACTGCAGGAAGCTGAGCACAGGTCTCTAGATGCTTTCCTGAGGGGCCTGTCACCGGATATGTCGAGGAAAGTTTCAACTGGTTCTTCGAAACATCTATACCCTGCTGCCAGTTTGGCAACAAAATTCAAGGGGACAGATTTGGCAACATGAGTGCGGGACCAGCGTGGGATATTCTACGCGAATGTGTTCTAGGTGTGGACGATAGGGATACGTCCAGAGTTAGTGTATGGAGCCTCAGCGGGGTGGGAACTGTAAGACGCGATGCCAGCAACAGGGCGATAGAAACAATTGTAGGACGAGGCAAGGGCGTACTGCACAAGCTTAAAACGCAAGAAGGGATCCCAAGTCCGTCGAGCGGCGTTCCCGTTAAGTTTTTATAATACATCTGCGTATGCGGAGGTGGGATGTGGAGTAGAGGAAATTGTGAAGGGCAACAATGAGAAGTCCTTACTGGACACGGGGACAATAGGCTGCTTCTAAGTCTGAGGCAAATGAACCCACTGCGCTATAGATTGCGTGTGTTAGGGGATAACGACATCAAGTCATTAGCGTCACCAGTAATAAAATTGGTGTTCGGCATGGTTCAGTTTGAATAGTGAGTGTAAGTCGTGTCTCCTGTAAGTGAGGGGTACTGCATGATCCTGGGGTTAGATTTTCTAATTAAACAGCATACCAAAATTGACTTTCACCGACATATTGCGGGACTCGGACGGACGACATTCCAGCAAGGGGAAACTGTCGACACTGAAGTAATGTCTCAAAATTCGTCTGACTGAAGGGAGAAAGTGACTACACTGCTTGGTTTGCACGGTATTATGCTGCAGGGTGCCAGGAAGCGGCTTTAGGTGAGTGTAGAAACTGAGATACATACTGATGTGCTGTATGTCATAGAGTCACTAGAAAAGAACGGTATAGTACTCGTACAAGAGAGAGATAGCGAGAAGGTGGTAGTGAGCCTAGATGCGTTTGGCGCCAGTGAAGTAGAGCTAACAAATGGACTGTTAATAGCGAAAGTCACCTATTGCCACAGTTACCTAACATAAAGTGATATTCTAAATCTAAATAATTTGTGAGTAGCTAGTTGTGCATAAGTTTGACCTTTAAATCACAGGTTCGAATCCTGCCTCGGGCATGGATGTGTGTGATGTCCTTAGGTTAGTTAGGCTTAAGTAGTTCTAAGTTCTAGGGGACTGATGACCTCACAAGGGAACCTCCCCATCGCACCCCCCTCAGATTTGGTTATAAGTTGGCACAGTTGATAGACCTGGAAAAACTGAACACACACCAATCGGGAAAACAGGAAGAAGTTGTGTGGAACTATGAAAAAATAAGCAAAATATACAAACTGAGTAGTCCATGTGGAACATAGGCAACATCAAGGTACCGTAGCCGCAGTAGCGCCGTGGTCCGGTGGTTAGCGTGAGCAGCTACAGAGCGAGAGGTCCTTGGCTCAAGTCTTCCCTCCAGTGAAAAATTTACTTTCTTTCTTTTCGCAAAGTTATGATCTGTCCGTTCGTTCATTGACGTCTCTGTTCAGTGTGATAAGTTTAGTGTCTGTGTTTTGCGACCGCACCACAAAACCGTGCGATTAGTAGACGAAAGGACGTGCCTCGCCAATGGGAACCGAAAACATTTGATCGCAAGGTCGTAGGTCCACCGATTCCTCCACAGAAAAACACGTCTGATATATTCTATACGACACTGGTGACGGCATGTGCGTCGCATGACAGGAATTTGTTGTCGACCCACCTAACTTGTACACTTGGCGAATTGGTAAAAAGATTCTTCTACCTTGCCCGATTTAGGTTTTCTTGTGGATGTGATAATCACTCCCAAAAAACTGATGAAAACATAATAGTTTGTCACATAAAATGAGAGTAAAAAATTAAACTTTTCACTCCAGGGAAGACTTGAACCAAGGACCTCTCGTTCCGCAGCTGCTCACACTAACCACAGGACCACGACGCTGCTGTGCTTCTATTATCCTTGATGTTGCCTATCTTCCGCATGGACTACTCAGTTTATATATTTTGCTCATTTTTTCATAGTTCCACACAACTTCTTCCAGTTTTCTCGATTGATGTGTGTTCAGTTTTTCCAGGCCTATCAACTGTGCCAACTTATAACTAAATCTGAGGGGGGGTGCGATGGGGAGGTTCCCTTGTCAGAAGTTAAGTCCCATAGTGCTCAGAGCCATTTGAACCATTTTTAAATCACATGACGAACTGTTAACGGATATGAATCCAAGTCAGCATCTATAGGCAATGCAAACTAAGCCGAACTTTCATGCCTGCAATGTTTTTTTCTTTGGAAATTTGTGGTAAATTCCTGTGGAACCAAACTGCTACAGTCATCGGTCCGTAGGATTAGGCATTACTTAATCTAACTGAAAGTAACTTACACTAAGGACAACACACACACCCATGCCCGAGGGAGGACTCGAAATTCCAACGGCGGTAACCGCGCGAACCGTGTCAAGGCACCTAAGACCAAGTGGCTACCCAGCGCGGTTTTCATGCCTGATCGAGACTCGAACACATCACTGCTCGTCATTACTAACTAGGGATAAAGAGACGTGATATACCTAATTTTTAAATAGTATCAGTTAGTCAACTTTACCGTGGAATTACGTGACGAAACTTTTTGTACTGGGTCGGAACTCCTGTCCAGCGATTATCGTCGCAGTTAAATAACTAGGAAAGGTATTTAATATCGTGTTTGGTTCGTTGTTGTTATTGTTGTGGTCTTCAGTCCAAAGACTGGTTTGGTGCAGCTCTCCATGCTACTATGTCCTGTCCAAGCCTCTTCATTTCCGAGTACTACTGCAACCTACATCCTTCAGAATCTGCTTACTGAATCCACATCTTGGCCTTCTTCTACGAATTTTACCTCACGTGCTTCCGTCCAGTATTATATTGGTGATCCCTTGATGTCTTAGAATATGTCCTACCAACTGATCCAATCTCCTAGTCAGATTGTGCCACAGATTTCTTTTCTACCCAATTCCATTCAGTACCTCCTCATTAGTTACGTGATCGACCCATCTAATCTTCAGTATTCTTCTGCAGCACCACATCTTGAGCTTCTGTTCTCTTAATGTCTAAATTGTTTATTGTCCATGTTATGGCCACACTCCATACAAATACTTTCAGAAAAGACTTCGTTACACCTAAATCTATACTCCATCTTAACAAATTTCTCTTCCTCAGAAACGCTTTTCTTGTCATTGCAAGTTTACATTTTATATTCTCCCTACTTCGACCGTCATCACTTAGTTTCCTGCCCAAAAAGTAAAACTTATCTACTACTTTAAGTATCTCATTTCCCAATCTAATTCCCTCAGCATCGCCTGATTTAATTCGACTACATTCCATTATCCTCGTTTTGCTTTTGTTGGGTTGCGTTGTTTTGGGGGAAGAGACCAAACAGCGAGGTCATCGGTCTCATCGGATTATGGAAGGGTGGGGAAGGAAGGCGGCCGTGCCCTTTCAAAGGAACCATCCCAGCATTTGCGTGCAGTGATTTAGGGAAATCACGGAAAACCTAAATCAGGGTGGCCGGACGCGGGATTCAACCGTCGTCCTCCCGAATGCGAGTCCAGTGTGCTGCCACTGCGCCACCTCGCTGGGTCCTTGCTTTTGTTGATGTTCATCTTATATCCTGCTGTCAAGACATTGTCCATTCTGTTTAACTGCTCTTCCAAGTCCTTTGCTGTCTCTGACAGAATAACAGTGTCATCGGCAAACCTCCAAGTTTTTATTTCCTCTCCCTGGACTTCAATTCCTTCTACAAATTATTTTCGTTAGCTAAAACAAAATTACTAGTATAAAAAAGGATACTGGTGACAGAGATTCTAGAGACCGCCCCTCCACCTCTGTCGTAGCTCAATCTAGCATCTAGTCACTAGCAATAGGATCCTTTCGACTCTTGTGAGATCTCCCACGTGTGTGACCATTCTTGGCGATTTTTTTTTCTTTACGATAGCAGCAAACATCTGTATATGGTAGGCAAGTGTAATATGGTCGCTCATCAATCACACTTTGATCTACAGACGGGTCAGTACCCTAGTACTTCGTATTCCAAGCTAAATGCAAGAACATGATAGTCTTATAGAAATAGGGATATCATATATCTGTGCTGTCTGCATCTTTGAACTATTAGAGGTGCCCTCTGCCTTCTATCCTATCGATGTATCCGTTGTCCTCAATGAAGGAGTTAAGGTTATGAAGGAGAGGATTGACCGTTTATGTTGCTCTACCAAGTATAAATTTCTGAGCCAAGGATGTCTTCGGTAATTGAAGAAAATCCCCATTGCTTTTTTTTGTTCTTGTCAGTGTTTTTGATGTGTAGATTTAACAGTAGGGGGTGAAAGAATACATCCCTGTCTTACATCCTTCTTAATCCACGCACTTCGTTCTTGGTCGTCCTCTCTTATTATCCCTTCTTGGCTCTTGTACGTACTGTATGTTACCCGTTCCTCCCTATAGCTTATCCCTATTTTTCTCAGAATTTCGAACATCCTGCACCATTTTACACTGTCAAATGCTTTTTCCAGGTCGACAGATGCTATGAACGTGTCTTGATTTTTTTTTTTTTTAAGTTTTGCTTCCGTTATCACCCGCAACGTCAGAATTGCCTCTCTCGTGCCATTAACTTTCCTAAAGCCAAACTTATCGTCATCTAGCGCATCCGCAATTTTCTTTTCCATTCTTCTATATATTATTTTTGTCAACAACTTGGATGTCTGAGCTGTTAGGCTGATTGTGCGATAATTCTCGCACTTGTCAGCTCTTGCAGTCTTCGGAATTGTGTGGATGCTATTTTTCCGAAAGTCAGATGGTATGTCGCCAAAGTCATACATTCTACATACCAACGTGAACAGCCGTTTTGTTGCCACTTCCCCCAATAACTTTAGAAATTCTGATGGAGTCTTATCTATCCCTTCTGCCTTATTTGATCTTGACCTCTCCAAAGCTCTCTTAAATTCTGATTCTAATACTAGATCCCATTTCTCTTCTAAATCCGCTCCTGTTTCTTCTTCTAACACATTAGACAAATCTTGCCCCTCTTGGAGCCCTTCAATGTAATCTTTCCACCTATCGGCTCTCTTCTCTACATTTAAAAGTGAATTTCCTGTTGCACTCTTAATATTATCACCCTTGCCTTTACCGAAGGCTACTCTGACTTCCCTATATGCTGAGTCAGTCCTTGCGACAGTCATTTCTTTTTCGATTTCTTCACATTTTTCATGCAGCCATTTCGTCTTATCTTCCCTGAACTTCCTAATTATTTCATTCCTCAGCGACTTGTATTTCATTATTCCTGAATTTCCCGGAACTTTTCTTCTGTAACCCATGGTTTCTTCGCAGTTACCTTCTTTGTACCTATGTTTTTCTTTCCTATTTCTGTGATTGCCATTTTTAGAGATGTCCATTCCTCCTCAACTGTACTGCCTACTGAGCTATTCCTTATAGCTGTGTCTATAGCATTAGGGAGCTTCAACCGTACCTCGTCATTCCTTAGTACTTCAGTATCTCACTTCTTTGCATATTGATTCTTCTCGACTATCCACTTAAGTTTCAATATGCTCTTCATCACTACTACATTGTTATCTGAGTCTATATATGCTCCTGAGCACGCCTTGCAATCCGGTACCCGATTTCGGAATCTCTGTGTGTCTACGAAGTAATCTACCTGAAATCTTCCCGTACCACCCGCCTCTTCCAAGTATACTTCCTCCTTTTGTGATTTTTGAACAGAGTGTTCGCTATTAATAGTTGAAATTTACTACAGAACTCTCATTTTAATATTTTCCTGTAACTTTTCCTTCTACCCCTTCCCATACAAGTGCATTCCAGACCCCCATAACAATTAGATTTTCATCTCCCCTAAGGTACTGTATTGCCCTTTCAATAATCCCATATACTATCTCTATCTCTTCATCTTGAGCTTGTGATGTCAGCATGTGCACCTGAACTAACGTTGTCGGTGTTGGTTGTCTGTCGATTCTGATAAGAACTATTCTATCACTGAAGTTTTCACAGTATCATATTGTCCGCCCTACCTTCCTATTCATAACAAATCCTACTCTCGTTGTACTATTTTCTGTTGCTGTTGATATTACCTTAGACTCATCCGATCAGAAATCCTTGTCTAGTTTTCATTTCACTTCACTGATCCCTGCTATATCTAGTTTGAGCATTTGCATTTCCCTTTTCAGATTTTGCAGCCACCCTTTCAAGCTTCTGACATTCCACGCCCTGTCTCGTAGAACGATATCCTTTCGTCGGTCATTCAGTCTTTATCTCACGGTCACCTCACCGTCGGCTGTCCCCTCCAGGACTATTCCGGAATCTTTTGCCAATGGAGAGATCGTCATGACACTTTTTCAGTTACAGGCCACATGTCCTGTGGATGCACGTTATGTGTCTATGATGCAGTGGTATCTATTGATTTTTGAATTATCATGTTGATCAATACTGATTCTTCCGCCTTTAGGAGCAGTTTCCCACCCCAAGGACAAGAGAGCGCCCTGAATTTCTGATCGCTCCTTCGCCCTCTTTGACAGGGCCGGTGGCAGAATGAGGGTGACATCTTATGCCGGAAGTCTTCGGCCGCCAGTGCTGATTATTAATCAAAATTTAAGCGGTGGCGGGGCTTGAACCCGGGACCAAGGACGTTTCGATTACTAATCTTTTTCTTTTCTTTTTTGTAACCAAGCGCTTATTTTTTTATTCTCATTTTGTTCGATTTTGTTCGTTGCATTTGTTCAGTGCGGATGTCCCATGACACCCGTTCAAATTCAGTGTTGAGCCGTTGACTCAATTTTTACTACAGAGGGCAGCTAACGCTCTGACGGAACACGCTGAGATACCGTGCCGGCGATCAGAGATACTACACCTAGACCATGGGTCCTGCGTAATCGAATGTAGAACGAATTACGCCACAGTAAACGATGAGTAGATCTGCAACATCAGCAACACTCCATACGCTGAATGCCTCTCGCAGGATATTGAGCGATCGACCGACATTGGAAATCAAATATTCCACATGACTTGCCCACATTAGTCTGCTCTCGGCATACGGTCCAAGCCATTTGACTGAGCTCCTTACTGGTATGCCAAAAGGCCCTAATCGCGTCTAGGGAGTTATTATTGTCCTCCTCTACCGTGTAAAGACAACCGTTGAAGATTTTTCCCTGCCATATTGAGCCTGGTTCTGTATGTCAGCCAGTATATCACGTCTGCCGCTACATCAGACCACATTAGAGTCATTCTCAAGATGAGAGAAGAAATTTACGCACAGGTGCCCTCGGTATACGTTAGTATTTTTACTGGAGGATCAAAGATTGTACCACGGTGTGACAAATACACTGTATCAAGAATAGGATTTAAGTTGGAGCCATGCGGCCCTCCTCTTTGTGGTATCCCGAACCGATACCACACTACCGGCGTATAATACACTCCTGGAAATGGAAAAAAGAACACATTGACACCGGTGTGTCAGACCCACCATACTTGCTCCGGACACTGCGAGAGGGCTGTACAAGCAATGATCACACGCACGTCACAGCGGACACACCAGGAACCGCGGTGTTGGCCGTCGAATGGCGCTAGCTGCGCAGCATTTGTGCACCGCCGCCGTCAGTGTCAGCCAGTTTGCCGTGGCATACGGAGCTCCATCGCAGTCTTTAACACTGGTAGCATGCCGCGACAGCGTGGACGTGAACCGTATGTGCAGTTGACGGACTTTGAGCGAGGGCGTATAGTGGGCATGCGGGAGGCCGGGTGGACGTACCGCCGAATTGCTCAACACGTGGGGCGTGAGGTCTCCACAGTACATCGATGTTGTCGCCAGTGGTCGGCGGAAGGTGCACGTGCCCGTCGACCTGGGACCGGACCGCAGCGACGCACGGATGCACGCCAAGACCGTAGGATCCTACGCAGTGCCGTAGGGGACCGCACCGCCACTTCCCAGCAAATTAGGGACACTGTTGCTCCTGGGGTATCGGCGAGGACCATTCGCAACCGTCTCCATGAAGCTGGGCTACGGTCCCGCACACCGTTAGGCCGTCTTCCGCTCACGCCCCAACATCGTGCAGCCCGCCTCCAGTGGTGTCGCGACAGGCGTGAATGGAGGGACGAATGGAGACGTGTCGTCTTCAGCGATGAGAGTCGCTTCTGCCTTGGTGCCAATGATGGTCGTATGCGTGTTTGGCGCCGTGCAGGTGAGCGCCACAATCAGGACTGCATACGACCGAGGCACACAGGGCCAACACCCGGCATCATGGTGTGGGGAGCGATCTCCTACACTGGCCGTACACCACTGGTGATCGTCGAGGGGACACTGAATAGTGCACGGTACATCCAAACCGTCATCGAACCCATCGTTCTACCATTCCTAGACCGGCAAGGGAACTTGCTGTTCCAACAGGACAATGCACGTCCGCATGTATCCCGTGCCACCCAACGTGCTCTAGAAGGTGTAAGTCAACTACCCTGGCCAGCAAGATCTCCGGATCTGTCCCCCATTGAGCATGTTTGGGACTGGATGAAGCGTCGTCTCACGCGGTCTGCACGTCCAGCACGAACGCTGGTCCAACTGAGGCGCCAGGTGGAAATGGCATGGCAAGCCGTTCCACAGGACTACATCCAGCATCTCTACGATCGTCTCCATGGGAGAATAGCAGCCTGCATTGCTGCGAAAGGTGGATATACACTGTACTAGTGCCGACATTGTGCATGCTCTGTTGCCTGTGTCTATGTGCCTGTGGTTCTGTCAGTGTGATCATGTGATGTATCTGACCCCAGGAATGTGTCAATAAAGTTTCCCCTTCCTGGGACAATGAATTCACGGTGTTCTTATTTCAATTTCCAGGAGTGTAGCTGCAACGGAATCGCAAGTTTCCGTCCAATGCCGATAGTGGACTTGCGTGACCCGGCAGATCCAGTGGAGCACGCTCGTTTAGCCAAGCCTCTAGCGGACCGAGACCTGGATGTCCTCTGCCGCCGACATATAAGATAGCCGGCGGCAGCAGCACAGCCCACTCACACTCGGAACCACTTCACAACGTGATGCTACGCAAACGCTACCTGGTCGCCGCTCCGTCTTCATCGTTTGTGTTTTGGTGCACAGAGACTTTTCCTTGTAGACTTTGCGATAGCGCGACTGTCTCTTGTTGCATCATATGTAATGAGTCTTCGTACATTTGGAATAATACAAGTGAAGTAGATCTTCTGTTTGTTGTATACTTGTTCACTAATCATTTTTGATCCTGTCCAGCTTTCCTGCGACAACAGTTGCGACTCCACTTTGTAGAGCACCTCTCATTACCTTTGTGCTCGAAGCCGTACGCAACGCTCTGTAGACGAGACGTGGTCCATGCATAGTATTGTCCTATTGTCTAACATTAATTGTGGTTTGTCATAATAGAGATGGAAGGTTGCAGATATCGAAATCTGGCACACCTATGGCTGAAGTTTCCGTGTAAGGATGTTCGCGTCCACACTGCCATACGCACCAAAAACGTCGAAAAAGGGTGCCGTCAGGCAACCGTTAGACACATAAGTACGTTCTATGCTCGTAGTTAAGAGACTTTTCGAAACCCATATTGAAAGCCAGGTAGAAGGGAGCTCATCTCGACTACCATTCCAATCGGTGCTTCAAGATCTTTGCTAATGTATTAAGCACGCAAGAAACAGAGTAATTGGAGGTGTATGAACTGGCTGAATCGGGCTCTTTGCCGAGCTTAGGTAAGGGAACAATTATGCAAGGACGCAAACCGTCCAAGAAGTTGCCCAGTTCCCATAACTAGTCATAGATGTCGATCAATATGTTCAAGGCTTCGTCCAGCAAATTGGCTAGCATTCTATAGTGGATGTCGTCATACCCAGGAGCAGCATCGCAGGTACCTTTCAACACTTTCTTCCATTTTAATAATTCAAATGTAGTCAGTAAGAACTGTGTCGAGCCCAGGGTCGAAGGAGAGATGACATCCCAAGCAATCGCGACGATTTATGCGAAGTCATCTAGCCGGCCATGTAACCTTTCTCCCAACGGAGATCGGTTTTGGAATTTGCGTGGTGAACCCAACAGATGACAATGGAGTTTCTCCGGTGAGCGTCTCACAAAACTATTTCCAAAAATATTTTCTTTTTCCGCTGTTTCAAAAATAGTTTGGTGGTGTCGGCCACCTGTTTCTATTTGAGAAAATTCGCCCAGGTGCGGTCTCTTATGTAGATGCTGTAAGTTAGCTTCGTTTAGAAAGCTGTCTTGGGCAGTCCTGATTCCACTATGGAAATGAAGGACCTTTCGGTCTCTGGATCGGATTGACTTGGCATTTGGAACAGACGTATACCTGCGTGGAAGTCTCCCTTGATACGAGTTTTATACGCTTCCTAGTCTGCTTTGCACATTTTCCATCATGATAATGACATATAAGGTCCCGTATCACTCTCATTTAGCATAGTAGATCGAATGACAAAATGATCAGGCCCCAGTGGGTAGGGGCAGACGTCCCACTTAAATTCTTGGGGAGATACTGGGAGAACACGAGGTGATGTCTATTGCAGACAAGTGTCTTCCTGGCGCCGGGATGAGAGATGGGAAACCGTTGTTCAGAATAAATAAATTGAATTCATGTCCAAAACAGCTGATCCAAAACTGTCGTGCATCTTGCAAACACTGGTCATACGGACCACTCTGAAGTCCCTACAGAACAGCAAACAGGTGTGGAGCTGATTCACCAGTTTATGCCACTCATCAGCGTTGATCTTGGTTCTTGTGGGGATATGCAGTGCCACTATGGAAAGGTCTAAAGTCTTTAAGTGAGAGTGCACCGTAACTGCCTTGAAGCCTCTTCTGTGTGGTCAACGTATCTTGTAGGAGCAGGAACTGAGGACCTAACAAACAGTGTAACTGCGCCTTTACGTTATGTCTGTCTTCCCGAAAAATGAGGGAACCTGGAATCAAGAACAGTGAATTTGGTTTAAATCATGTTCCTGAGATACGTCCAACGAGTGCATGTCTTCTGAAAGTAATTCTGTTTGCATGGTTTCTGTGTTGGAGATGGCTGACTGGCCGTTCCACTGTAGAACTTCAATCGCCATTTAGATGTGTCAGAGTTTCTAGTAACATCTGACCTATTACTGTGGAACTGATTGGTTGTTGTGATGTCGTTTGGATTTCGTTAATGAACTGCATGATCAGACTGAAAAGTTTGTAATTTGTGTCATCCTGCAGGGGCCAGCCTTCCTGTTTCCAGCTATGGAGTGGAACTTCAGGTTAGAGAGTTATTCAGTGACATGGGGGCGTGATGTCGCGATGGTCACAAATTTCGGCGGTTTGGTCCTAGTGGCTGGCTGTTCGGCTGCAGTGGTGGTGCTTGGCGTCCATCTTTGTGTGGGCGAGCTGGCGTCACTGCATTGTGAGTGCATACTGTATCTGTGCAGCTGAGCCGGCAGATCTTGGAAGGCTCGTAAATTACGTAGCGGTGGAGGTCACTGCAATGATTCAACATACGGCCTATGTGAGATATTCGTCTTGGCTTCATCGAACGTGACGCCTTGACTAGTAGTGACTTCCTTAATGTACTGCGGGCACGCCCTGTTCACCGCCTCGTGCCTCCGGTTGCAATGTGCTGCTTACATGATTAAATCTGAGACAGTTAAAACATTGCCGCACAGTATGTGATCAAAAGTATCCGCACACCTGGCTGAAAAGAGTTACAAGTTTGTGGCGCCCTCAACGGTAATGTCGGAATTCAATATGATGTTGGCCCACCATTAGCCTTGATGACAGCTTCCACTCTCGCAGGCATACGTTCAATGAGGTGCTCGAAGGTTCCTTGGGGAATGGCAGCCCGTTCTTCACGGGGTGCTACACTGAGGAGAGGTATCGATGTCGGTTGATGAGGCCTGGCACGAAGTCGGCGTTCCAAAAGATCCCAAAGGTGTTCTATAGGATTCAGGTCAGGACTCTGTGCAGGCCAGTCGATTACAGGGATGTTACTGTCGTGTAACCACTCCGCCACAGGTCGTGTATTATGAGTAGGTGCTCGATCGTGTTGAAAGATGGAACCGCTATTCCCGAACTTCTCTTCAGCAGTGAGAAGCAATAATATGCTTAAAACATCAATATAGGCCTGTACTGTGATAGTGCCACGCAAAACAACAAGGGGTGCCCTCCCCTCCATGAAAAACACGACCACGTGATTCGTCACTCCTAACAACGTTCTTCCACTGTTCAATCGTCCATTGTTTACCCTCCTTACACCAAGCGAGGCGTAGTTTGTCATTTACCGGCGCGATGTGTGGCTTATAAACAGCCGCTCGACCATGAAATCAAAGTTTTCTTAACTCCCACCTAAATGTCTTAGTACTTGTAGTGGATATTGATGGAGTTTGGAATCCCTGTGTGATGGTCTGAATAGATGTCTGCCTATTACACATTACGACCCTCTTCAACTGTCGGGGGCCTCTGTCAGTCAACAGACGAGGTCGGCCTGTACGCTTTTGTGCCGTACGTGTCCCTTCACGTTTCCACTTCATTATCAAATCGAAAACAGTGTACCTAGGGACGTTCGGGAGTGTGAAAATCTAGCGTACAGACGTGTGATCCAAGTGACGCCAAATCACCTCAACACGTTCGAACTCTGTTAGTTCCGCAGAGTGCTCCATTCTGCTCTCTCACGATGTCTAATGACAACTGAAGTCGCTGATATGGAGTACCAGGCAGTAGGTGAAAGTATAATGCACGTAATAAGAAAAACGTATGTTTTTGGTGGTGTCCGGATACTTTTGATCACATAGTATACATATCCATCGAACAAATGGTTCAAATGGATCTGAGCACTATGGGACTTAACGTCTGAGGTCATCAGTCCCCTAGACTTAGAACAACTTAAACCTAACTAACTTAAGGACATTACACACACCCATGCCGAGGCATGATTCGAACCTGCGACCGTAGTAGCAGCGCGGATGCGCATAGAACCGCTCGTCCACCGCGGCCGGCTATCCATCGGACAATGCATCCCGTAAATTGTAACTACGTCTGGCAGGAATTTCTATGCAAGCTGAACCGCACAGGTGCCAAAATGATCCAGTAGTATGGTAATGCCGTCTTTCATCATGTTTCTCGATGTGATTGTAACATGCAAGACAGTAGGGTAGATACGATCAAATGAAAGAGTACTTCTTCCGCGAGTTGGAAACGAGAACAAGCGCAGAATTTGGCTCTAAATCGAGACGACGTTTCCACAAGTTTAACGACTAGCTGCGGCATTTAGTGGTCAATCATTATCCTAGTGATAGCTAATAAAGATAATTCACAATTAAGAAGACGAACGTGGTTGTAGTTTCTGTATGGAATGACTTTGATGGAAAAAAAGCATACAGTTGGTAGATGACACACCGTAAGTGAAAATCGTTCAAAGTAGTCAATGGCTATACCAATAAAATATCAAGAGAATTTAACAGGAGCTTCTATTCTCTTCTTGTCTAAACTATTTATCGTCCACGTTTCACTTCCATACATGGCTACACTCTATACAAATACTTTCAAAAACGACTTCCTGACACTTCAATCTATGCTCGATGTTAACAAATTTCTCCTCTTCAGAAACGCTTTCCTTGCCATTGCCAGTCTACATTTTATATCCTCTCTACTTCGACCATCATCAGTTATTTTGCTACCCAAATAGCAAAACTCCTTTACTACTTTAAGTGTCTCAATTCCTAATCTAATTCCCTCAGCATCACACGAATTAATTCTACTACATTCCGTTATCCTCGATTTGCTTTTGTTAATGTTCATCTTATATCCTCCTTTCAAGACACTGTCCATTCTGTTCAACTGCTCTTCCAAGTCCTTTGCTGTCTCTGAAGAATTACAATGTCATCGGCGAACCTCAAAGTCTTTATTTCTTCTCCATGGATTTTAATAGCTACTCCGAATTTTTCTTTTGTTTCCTTTACTGCTTCCTCAGTATACAGAGTGAATAATATCGGGGATAGGCTACAACCCTGTCTCACTACCTTCCCAACCACTGCTTCCCTTTCTTGCCCCTCGACTCTTATAACTGCCATCTGGTTTTCTGTACAAATTGTAAATAGCCTTTCGCTCCCTGTTTTTTACCCCTGCCACCTTCAGAATTTGAAAGAGAGTATTCCAGTCAACATTGTCAAAAGCTCTCTCTAAGTCTACAAATGCAAGAAACGTAGGCTTGCCTTACCTTAATCTATTTTGTATGATAAGTCTATGGGTCAGTATTGCCTCACGTGTTCCAATATTTCTATGGAATCCAAACTGATCTTCCCCGAGGTCGGCTTCTACCAGTTTTTCCATTCGTCTGTAAAGAATTCGCGTTAGTATTTTGTAGCCATGACTTATTAAACTGATAGTTCGGTAATTTTCACATGTGTCAACACCTGCTTTCTTTGGGATTGGAATTATTATAAAAAAATGGCTCTGAGCACTATGGGACTTAACATCGGAGGTCATCAGTCCCCTAGAACTTAGAACTACTTAAACCTAACTAACCTAAGGACATCACACACATCCATGCCCAAGGTAGGATTCGAACCTGCGACCGTAGCGGTCGCTCGGCTCCAGACTGTAGCGCCCAGAACCGCACGGCCACTCCGGCCGGCGGAATTATTATATTCTTCTTGAAGTTTGAGGGTATTTCACCTGTCTCATACATCTTGCTCACGAGATGGTAGAGTTTTGTCAGGATTGGCTCTCCCAAGGCTGTCAGTAATTCTAATAGAATGTTGTCTACTCCCGGGGCCTTGTTTCGACTGAGGTCTTTCAGTGCTCTGTCAAACTTTTCACGCAGTATCATATCTCCCATTTCATCTTCATCTACGTCTGCTTCTATTTCCATAATACTGTCCTCAAGTACATCGCCCTTGTATATACGCTCTATATACTCCTTCCACCTTTCTACTTTTCCTTCTTTGCTTAGAACCGGGTTTCCATCAAAGCTCTTGATATTCATGCAAGTGGTTCTCCTTTCTCCAAAGGTCTCTTTAATTTTCCTGTTGGCAGTATCTATCTTACCCCTAGTGAGATAAGTCTCTACATCCTTACATTTGTCCTCTAGCCATCCCTGCTTAGCCATTTGGCACTTCCTGCCGATCTCATTTCTGAGACGTTTGTATTCCTTTCTGCCTGTTTCATTCACTGCATTTTTATATTTTCTCCTTTCATCAATTAAATTCAATATTTCTTTTGTTACCCAAGGATTTCTACTAGCCCTGGTCTTTTTACCTACTTGATCCTCTGCTGCTTTCACTATTACATCCCTCAAAGCTACCCATTCTTCTTCTACTGTATTTCCCCCATTCTTGTCAATTATTCCCTTATGGTTTCCCTGTCACTCTGTACAACCTCTGGTTTAGTCAATTTATCCAGGTCCCATCTCCTTTAATTCCCACCTTTTTGCAGTTTCTTCAGTTTTAATGTACAGTTCATAAGCAATAGATTGTAATCAGAGTCCACATCTGCCCCTGGAAATGTCTTACAATTTAAAACCTGGTTCGCAAATCTCTTTCTTACCATCATATAATTTATGTGATACCTTCTAGTATCTCCAGGCTTCTTCCATTTATACAACGTTCTTTCATGATTCTTGAACCAAGTGTTAGCTGTGATTAAGTTATGCCCTGTGCAAAATTCTACCAAGCGGATTCCTCTTTCATTTGTTACCCCCAATCCATATTTACCTACTACGTTTCCTTCTCTTCCTTTTCCTATTATCGAATTCCAGTCACCCATGACTATTAAATTTTCGTCTCACTTCACTATCTGAATAATTTCTTTTATCTCATCGTACATTTCATCAACCTCTTCGTCATCTGCGCAGCTAGTTTGCATATAAACTTGTACTATTGTGGTAGGATTGGGCTTCTTGTCTATCTTGGCCACAATAATGCTTTCACTATACTGTTTGTAGTAGCTTACCCGCACTTCTATTTTTTATTCATTATTAAACCTACTCCTGCATTACCCCTATTTGATTTGTTATCTATAACCCTGTATTCACCTGAGCAAAAGTCTTATTCATCCTGCCACCGAACTTCACTAATTCCCACTATTTATAACTTTAACCTATCCATTTCCGTTTTTACATTTTCTAACCCGGAGATCCGAATGGGGGACTATTTTACCTCCGGAATATTTTACCCTAGAGGACGCTATCATCATTTAACCATACAGTAAAGCTGCATGACCTCGTGAAAAATTACGGCTGTAGTTTCCCCTTGCTTTCAGCCGTTCGCAGCACCAGCACAGCAAGGCCGTTTTGGTTAGTGTTACAAGGCTAGATCAGTCAATCATCCAGACTGTTGCCCCTGCAACTACTGAGAAGGCTGCTGCCCCTCTTCAGGAACCACACGTTTGTCTGGCCTCTCAACTGATACCCCTCCGTTCTGGTTGCACTTTTGCACTGTAAAGATGTATTTTCAACGTCATTTTGCAATTCGCTTTGCTCTTCTGAGGAGTTTACTAGACGGCAGCATTAGCTTCCACGAATCTAAGAGAAATGATTGTCTGCCAAACGTATTAGAAGTAGCAGAATGTCTACGTCACTTTACTTGCGGAGTCACACTCATAACTTCCGTTTCACTAAGTGACGTCCCGTCAGTTACTACGGACTGTGACTTTTCAGACGGGAAATCACGAACTCATTTGCGCAACTGGACGACAGTCCATAGGAAGGCAATATCGTTAGAAGCCGCTTATGAGTAATGAAATCAAAAGCCTTTTTGGACCTCTATAAACACGGAATCCATCTGAGAGCCCCTGGACACAGTACATCGTGCGAATAAAGTGCCAGTTGTCTCTCAAGTGTGATGCTTTAAAAATCCATGCTGTTTTGATGGCAATAAGTAATATATTTGGCGGTATTTCATAACGCTGGAACAAAATATTTGTTCAGGCATCCTGTTACATGTCGATATCAATGAAATGGATCTGTAACTCTTTGGATTAGGACTATTTTCTATCGTATGTATTGCGGTGGTCTGTGCAACTTTCCATTCTTCTCCCTCACCATAAATAGTAGAGTACTCCTCATGAAGTCGTAGGAAAAATAATTAACCCACATAATCGACGATGTACATGATGGACTCGTAAATTGTAAGCCCACTAAATAAAAAAATTAAATTAAATTAAAAAAAAACAGTCGTCCGTCAACGACAACATAGTAGAAAATGTCTGGTGACGCTGCAATAGTTTTGTTCCTTCCTGGAATGACAGAGAATCATCTTCCAAGATTCACTTGATATATCCGTGATATACAAATCAAAGGCCGGCCGAAGTGGCCGAGCGTTTCTAGGTGTTACAGTCTGGAACTGCGCGACCGCTACGGTCTCAGGTTCGAATCATGCCTGGGACACGGATGTGTGTGATGTCCTTAGGTTGGTTAGATTTAAGTAGTTCTAAGTTCTAGGGGACTGATGACCTCAGAAGTTAAGTCCCATAGTGCTCAGAGCCATTTGAACCATTTTGTGCCAAATCATAGGTTCTGAGTGAATTCCATATGTCATCTACCTATCAGATATAAGTTTACAGACTGGGGAGATTACTTTCACACAACAAATACAACTAATCTCGTTGCCTACATTGCACATTATCTGCATCAGCCTTCACGAGGGCAATGAGGAGGCGATGAACACTGCAGCTTGTCGCTTGCTCTGTGAAAATGTGGAAGCACTGTTAGGAGTAAGAGGCAATAGCTCTCTGTTCTAAACTGGCGCGAGAACAACATTTTACATTCTCTGCGACAGAGCTAAAAACAGCTGTATCGACCTCAGAACGACATCTTCAGAAATTTTGTCATCATAAGACATCTCCATACGTTCAGCAACCAATACATCAAAAGGTAAGAAACATACAATACTGTGGAACTGCTACTGAAAATACACAAATATATTAACGAAATGATAAAAGTTAATAATTGAGTAAGACAAAAGAGTTCATGTTTAATTAAGCCAGCCATTCACTGTATGGCATCATGATGACACACACAAAATACCAAGGGACGTGGCGCAGTGGTTAGCACACTGGACTCGCATTCGGGACGACGACGATTCAAACCTGCGTCCGGCCATCCTGACTTAGGTTTTCGTAATTTCCCTAAATCCCTCCAGGCAAATGCCGGGACGGTTCCTTTGAAAGGGTACGGCAGACTTCCTTCCTCGTCCTTCCCTAATCCGATGGGGCCAATGAACTCGCTGTTTGGTCCCCTTCCCCAATCCAACCAACCAACCACTCAAGCACCTGAACAAAATAGACACAAAAATCAGATAAATTGTCAACAGAATATTACATCTCGTTATCGACAACCGTCTGCTGACGCGCGGTTAATTTTTCGATCCCACGCATTTAGTGACTTGCTGATTGTGAGTTAAGGCACGTTTAAAGCACAATCACCAAAACAAAACGAACGAAAGAAAACAAAAACTAAACCTTCTTGGTGGTTGATCCATAAGGGGCGAGAAAGGTAAACACACACGAGTGCCAGATTAGAGGACTCGCGGTATGTGGGTTTGCCAACCAAGCTGCTTAGTGCTGTCTTCCCGGTCGCATTTGTTTCTCTGCTACTGGAAGACATGTTATTTGTTGACAAGAAATGACAGCTGCGAAGAACATATCCGTGTGAAGCAGTTGGTTACACAAAACACATTCTTTGTGCCACCAGATGTGTATCAGTGCCAACACATTTTGTGGACGTATATAGCCCATCGTTTGAGACAATGTTTGTTATAGCTAGCCCACAATTTCTCCTTATGACGTTACCATACGGTACTTCAAATCGCCATCAGGCTGCACTGATTTAGGTTTACAGTGACCACCTTAAATCTATTACGGCTAGTGCCAGGATCAATCCTTTGAAGGGGCACAGACGACTTCCTTCCGCATCCTTCTCAGTTCGAGATTCTGCTTCGCAACTAATCATGTTTCGATGAGATGTCGTACCATAACCCTCCTTCCTTTCTTTTAACCCCTATACGACTAATGAAGGCAAGTGGTTGTCACACTTGCCAATTACTGGATACAGTACCATTGACCATAGTTGTTGTTTTGGTCTTCAGTCCTGAGACTGGTTTGATGCAGCTCTCCATGCTACTGTATCCTGTGCAAGCTTCTTCATCTCCCAGTACCTACTGGAACCTACATCCTTCTGAATCTGCTTAGTGTATTCATCTCTTGGTCTCCCTCTACGATTTTTACCCTCCACGCTGCCCTCCTATACTAAATTGTTGATCCCTTCATGCTTCAGAATATGCCCTACCAACCGATCCCTTCTTCTAGTCAAGTTGTGCCACAAACTTCTCTTCTCTCCAATCCCATTCAATACCTCCTCATTAGTTATGTGATCTACCCATCTAATCTTCAGCATTCTTCTGTAGCACCACATTTCGAAAGCTTCTATTCTCTTCTTGTCTAAATTATTTACCGTTTCACTTCCATACATGGCTACACTCCATACAAATACTTTCAGAAACGACTTCCTGACACTTAAATCTATACCCGATGTTAACAAATTTCACTTCTTCAAGGCTTTCCTTGCCATTTCCAGTCTACATTTTATATCCTCTCTACTTCGACCATCATCAGTTATTTTGCTACCCAAATAGCAAAACACCTTTACTACTTTAAGTGTCTCATTTCCTAATCTAATTCCCTCAGCATCACCCGACTTAATTCGACTACATTCCATTATCCTCGTTTTGCTTTTGTTGATGTTAATCTTATATCCTCCCTTCAAGACACTGTCCATTCCGTTCAACTGCTCTTCCAAGTCCTTTGCTGTCTCTGACAGAATTACAATGTCATCGGCAAACCTCAAAGTTTTTATTTCTTCTCCATGCATTTTAATTCCTACTCCGAATTTTTCTTTTGTTTCCTTCGCTGCTTGCTCAATATACAGACTGAATAACATCGGGGAGAGGCTACAACCCTGTCTCACTCCCTTCCCAACCATTGCTTCCCTTTCATCATGTCCCTCGACTCTTATAACTACCATCTGGTTTCTGTACAAATTGTAAATAGCCTTTCGCTCCCTGTATTTTACCCCTGCCACCTTCAGAATTTGAAAGAGAGTATTCCAGTCAATGTTGTCAAAAGCTTTCTCTAAGTCTACAAATGCTAGAAACGTAGGTTTTCCATTCCTTAATCTAGCTTCTAAGATAAGTCGTAGGGTCATAGTAGTAAATCGTATAAATATCCTTCATCAACATATCTTTGTCTTCCTGAATATGGTGATTAATTTATCTCACAACGACTGTTCAAATGGTTCAAATTGCTCTGAGCACTATGGGACGTAACATCTGAGGTCATCAGTCCCCTAGAACTTAGAACAATGTAAGCCTAAATAACCTAAGGACATCAAACACATCCATGCCCGAGGCAGGATTCGAACCTACGACCGTAGTGGTCGCGCGGTTCCAGAGTGAAGCGCCTAGAACCGCTCGGCCACACCGGCCGGCACAACGACTGTACTTGAAACGATACAACTTGACTTTCTTCGTAGCACTCATTCCATAGAGGGCACAGGTGTTTCAGATTTCCTCCACCGCTTTCACTCTTTTATTTAAGACAAACAGAACACAATGTCAGAAATGTTAGACTTTACTCCGTTTTAGATTCTGTTTTCTAAAGCATAAACGGTGCTCCTCAGGACTTCAAGAATGAGAAATACTCAAGTATTCATGTCACGAGCTATTCTACAAGATTGAACAACATAAGGCCATAGTTAAATACACTTATAATAACATGCCACACTAAATCGCTACGGAGCGTGCTGAAACATAGTGTTATATCATATGCAACATTACATAACGTTATACTTGCTAATTCGAGCGCAGAGGAGTCCTCTAGAGATCATAGGCTATATGCCTGATGCCTCGCGATCGCTTGGGCAGCAGCGAATCAGTATCAAGCGACTGCTGGCTGATAGCTCTGAAATTCATCTTCCGATGACAGACAACCGCGAGCCCTTTCACAAAAATGTTTTCGCAAGATTTTGCCATTAGAGGCTGGTTAGAAAATTATCTTAACTTTCTCTGACCTTTCAGACTGATACTATTAGCAGGCAGACGGATTGCGGTTTAAAAAAAGAAAGGAATAGGATGTGTTTTACATCACACCTTTGGGTTGAAACTGCATGACGTTGACTACTAGGCCACGAATGGGTTACTTACAACAACAACTCAAGTAGAGATCAACATTTCTCCTACCGTGTGCTGCATACCCCATTATGACAAAGACATGATAGTAACTCATGTGAAATTCGGAGGTTGGTTGGACTGAGGTTAGTTTGTAATGGCTGAGGTGTGGGTTCAACTCACGTTGGGGGTACCAGTTTTTAACAGCCACAGACATACACTCCTCACCTCCAGTAACCCCAAGTAAAGGAGGCAGGGCTGTGCCGTGGTTCCAAATCAACTGTAAACATGTCCATTCGCTAGTGACGGGAACAGAGTTGAATTAGCTTTGGCTGTCAGAGGGGGAAATGGATGCTTGCAGAAGCTCTGTCTCAAGTGAGCTTTCTTACACTAGTAATGTTATTTTTGTTTCACGAACCAATCGTCATGTAAGGTGATAGGACCTTAATTTCGTACTTCACGTGACCTTGAGATTTTGAAAATATTGACATTGAACAGGGATTCGAGCTCCTATTTCAATTTTTCTCCGGATTTGAATCCTCCGAGGCGATATTGTCCCATCATTTCATCGTTTCCTCACGATGCCAGACTCCTCCGAGTCTCTACGAATGACGCGATCGTAACTACTAGTGAAAGAGAATTTGATAGTTGACATCTCTTTGTGTGGGTTCAACAACGACGCGGGTTTGTAGTTTCAGGCAGCACATAACCATTCGTTGCGTTACCTCTAGCCGACCATGTGCATATCTCGATAGTGGTGAAGAAACAATAAATGTTTCATGTCTATTTGTAGACAATAGGGGAGGTTGCCGTGTTGGAATCCCCGCCAGGAGAAAATCATTTGTATCGTAGTTTCAGGTTCCGATATCAGGCTGTTGGTGAACCTATTTAATAACTGACATCTGATTGTGCTTAGTGAATAGTTCATATAGGCACTGGGTTTTCCTATCCGTCCATCATCACAGCTTTACTTCATGGCGTTTCACACTTGAGTGTTGCACTTTATTACATACCTTACTTCTCAGGGGCAATATAAGCTGCATGGGGTTCCAAATGCAGTACTAAACGTATCGTCATCTATTTCCAGGTTCGGACATTCAGCCTTGTAAAGTGATACTGGTGAACACTTCGGTATTTTACGTCTCTTTATGCCTAGACGAGTCTTGATCAGACACGCAAGTTTTGTTTCGTTAATAGTGGGTTCAAATTCGGATCACGAACAACAACTAGTAATGTCATTTAGCGAGTGTGATAAGGCTTCTGCAGTGTCATTTATTGTAATGAAGTTTAAATTACAAGCATTAAGGACTGTGTCACCTCTAATATTTCTTGTACGAACGTATCTGGACTGACTGTCATAAAGAGGAGTGTTCTCTAATATTCTTTTGCGGTACCCTTCTTGTATAGTCAAACGACTGTACTGCAGAGGTTGCATATAGTGGTTGCATAGAGTTACGTGCAGCCTACCCATTGGAATTCAGAGTGGCCTGGTTTTTGTGCTTTAGGGTGTACATATCAGAGGAGTGGGGGTCAAATTTTGAGAATGACAATCTTTACCAATTTGTTTCCGCACTGTCAACATTCACAAAATGACGAAAGCCAAAATATTATCACTTACTACAGTTCGATGTCTGTGCGGTTGAACTGTAGCATTAGGCATGATGTTTTGTTTATAACTTCTTTACTGCTAACTGTATTCGTGACAAAGTAGCATACAGTAATCACGTACGCATCTGTACAACATATAATTCAGGAGAGATGACATCATAGAAACTGACATACGTGAGAAACTGCCGCATCATGCATGACGTTTAAATTGATTACTTCTTTGCTAATACTGTTATTCACAACACAGTTAGCAGACAGTTTTCAAATATGTCGCTGAATGTACTTACAAAACTGTATCATTTTACGATACATAGTTTAGGAGATATGACGTCATATACATTGAGCAGCGTAAAAACCAAACTGCAGGGCGAAATTCGCGAAACGTTAAGGTGAGATATTTTTACAAATACACTCCTGGAAATTGAAAAAAGAACACCGTGAATTCATTGTCCCAGGAAGGGGAAACTTTATTGACACATTCCTGGGGTCAGATACATCACATGATCACACTGACAGAACCACAGGCACATAGACACAGGCAACAGAGCATGCACAATGTCGGCACTAGTACAGTGTATATCCACCTTTCTCAGCAATGCAGGCTGCTATTCTCCCATGGAGACGATCGTAGAGATGCTGGATGTAGTCCTGTGGAACGGCTTGCCATGCCATTTCCACCTGGCGCCTCAGATGGATCAGCGTTCGTGCTGGACGTGCAGACCGCGTGAGACGACGCTTCATCCAGTCCCAAACATGCTCAATGGGGGACAGATCCGGAGATATTGCTGGCCAGAGTAGTTGACTTACACCTTCTAGAGCACGTTGGGTGGCACGGGATACATGCGGACGTGCATTGTCCTGTTGGAACAGCAAGTTCCCTTGCCGGTCTAGGAATGGTAGAACGATGGGTTCGATGACGGTTTGGATGTACCGTGCACTATTCAGTGTCCCCTCGACGATCACCAGTGGTGTACGGCCAGTGTAGGAGATCGCTCCCCACACCATGATGCCGGGTGTTGGCCCTGTGTGCCTCGGTCGTATGCAGTCCTGATTGTGGCGCTCACCTGCACGGCGCCAAACACGCATACGACCATCATTGGCACCAAGGCACAAGCGACACTCATCGCTGAAGACGACACGTCTCCATTCGTCCCTCCATTCACGCCTGTCGCGACACCACTGGAGGCGGGCTGTACGATGTTGGGGCGTGAGCGGAAGACGGCCTAACGGTGTGCGGGACCGTAGCCCAGCTTCATGGAGACGGTTGCGAATGGTCCTCGCCGATACCCCACCGCCGATACCCCAGGAGCAACAGTGTCCCTAATTTGCTGGGAAGTGGCGGTGCGGACCCCTACGGCACTGCGTAGGATCCTACGGTCTTGGCGTGCATCCGTGCGTCGCTGCGGTCCGGTCCCAGGTCGACGGGCACGTGCACCTTCCGCCGACCACTGGCGACAACATCGATGTACTGTGGAGACCTCACGCCCCACGTGTTGAGCAATTCGGCGGTACGTCCACCCGGCCTCCCGCATGCCCACTATACGCCCTCGCTCAAAGTCCGTCAACTGCACATACGGTTCACGTCCACGCTGTCGCGGCATGCTACCAGTGTTAAAGACTGCGATGGAGCTCCGTATGCCACGGCAAACTGGCTGACACTGACGGCGGCGGTGCACAAATGCTGCGCAGCTAGCGCCATTCGACGGCCAACACCGCGGTTCCTGGTGTGTCCGCTGTGCCGTGCGTGTGATCATTGCTTGTACAGCCCTCTCGCAGTATCCGGAGCAAGTATGGTGGGTCTGACACACCGGTGTCAATGTGTTCTTTTTTCCATTTCCAGGAGTGTATGTATGAAATATATCAAGTATTTATGAAATATACGTGACAAGTGCAATGTGGGCAAACATGCGGCTGAAATCCTCATCCTTCAACCAAACTTGATACACAATTACTTATCTGGAAAGAAACACTATGGGCATAAGAACCAGCAATCTCCTAATGGGGGTGGGGGTGATAAAGTGGAGAGAGAAGGTGAAATTAAGAGATTGACAGGCAGAGAGGGGCCAGGAGGGCTTGGATACAGATATGAGGGAGGAGCAAATGGACATGGATAGGGGGTGGTCAACAAGGACAGAAAAAGATGAGGGGAAAGTAGACAGAGAGGGGGGGGGAGGGAGGACGAGACAGACTGAAAGACGATGAAGGAGGAGATGGAGAGAGAGAGACAGGGAGGAGAAAAGGAAAGGCGAATGGGTAGAGAAGCGGTAGGAGTGATGGAGGAGGGGAGAGGGGGAGGAGGTTGACAGATTGAGGGGGGAGCAGTAAAATGACAGAGAGGAGGCCAGTTGGGATGGGCAGAGAGAAGGTGAAGCAGGAGGGACTATTATATCACAAATAAATACATACACGGCCAACGTCAGGTACTCAGCTAGTATTCTGTAATGTTTCCAAGTCCTAATCATCCTGCAACAGGATGGAATGCGTTTCCTTAGCTGGTGTGTTTCGTGAATGCGTTATAAATCCAGGAGTAAGGGTGGTGCTTGGATGAGGTAGCGGAAACTGCCACCAAATTGGGAGACGCCTAAGATACGACAGGAGTAAGCCAATTTCTATGAATCAACCAAATCGCCATAAATGAAGAGTAGTGGAAGTTAATAGGACGTCCTTTACCGTCATAACTGATATTTTTTTTTTTAGTCTATAGATTTTATGAACATTCATATGAGACTTTCTGAGGTGTAGGTGTTGGAATAGACTGCTACCTTTAGTGAAAATAAGAAAATAACTTGGTGCTCATTCTGATTAATGGCCCAATGATAGCAGATCCTCAAATAAAAGAAATGTAAATAGCAGCTTCTAGTGTCGCTTACACACAGCAACCCAGAGCAACATGTGGGCTTACGAATGCAGCGTTGTAGATGGGTAGACGGTGCTGGTGTGTGTGGAGACTATTTGGATGCTGTAAATTTATTATGTTAAAGTACCAAAATTCATTAAAGTGTTCGCTGACAGACATCTTGCAACTAGCTCAACAGATTTTGAATGGTATCAACAATCTTGTATCCCACACGGAACACAGTAGCATCTTATGACAGCCAATACTGAGCACGTCTTTAATCACTGTGCTCTTTCAGTGCTAACAAAAACAGTCTACTTATTGTAAAAAATTAGTTTACGCATTTTGGGCACAGTACATCATCACATTATCAAATAAAAGGACTAAGGGAAGACGGAAGGCAGTTCAGCCAATGCTATTTTACCCTTTGAATAGATACACTTTCCAAAAACACTATAAGTGATAAAATAATGAAATTTCCTTTGCATGTATATATAATATATATGCCTCAATTTACAAGTAAAATGAACATAATACCTCTTATGGTTTTGAAGAAGAAAAATTTATTCTTTCACTAGTAAAATTTAACTTTTTTTGTACATTAATTATTATAAAACAGTTTCTGATTGTTTGGTGGTTCTCAATTTACTTGTAATAACTTATTACCATCTGCAGTACAAACAGACCAAATTTCATGTTTCTAACCCCATTAGTTTATCAAATAATGGTACTTGGAAGTGAAAAAAATGTAGTTTTGAAAAAAATCCATTTAAAGTTTAATATTGAAATTCTAGTACTGTTATTGACGAGAATTACTTACCAATAATATTTTATTGCACCATACTGAGCATCATCTGAATCACAATGATCTTTTTTTTTTCTTCTCTTGACCCCTCTTCTTTTCTGTCTGGCTTTTTTTGTGCATTTTAAATCAGTGATATCTGCTTTGCGGATTCTCTCTTTATCTATTTGTACCAACGGTTTTTGCAGTATTTCCACTAGATTTTATGCCCAATGGTTCCAAACATCCAGTTTTCTAATTACACCATCACTGAAACATAAAATTTGAGGGTTGTAAGTGGAGCAAATATAGTTTTCGGTAACCGGTTCCAAATGACCGAATCCACACATTCATTTAAATTTTGGGTTTTCCCATGAAGACATTTCTACAACAAGGTATCTTTACAAAGGTCTCTGAATATGGGTTTAATTTCATTCATTACTGATGAAAATATGAAAACATATACAAGGAGTAAAAGAATTCTGCACGTTACCTCTGCATAGCACAAAAAGGAAGGCGTGGCATTTAAATGCCAGATTGCATAGAGCGTTACGAAAACCATCATACATCACGAAAAAATTGTCATATTTATATAAAACAAAAACTGTTTCACACAGGAAAGACCAGGCATTTGAAATATGCTAAAATCTAAAAATGGAATTTTTGAAGCCCAGTGGCCTTCCGTCTCCCCTTAATACAAATTTTGATGAGGGCAGTCACCAAAATGATTATATACACCACTGGCCATTAAAATTGTTACACCACGAAGACGACGTGCTACAGACCTGGTGAAACGTTGTTGTGATGCCTCGTGTAAGGAGGAGAAATGCGTACCATCACGTTTACGACTTTGATAAAGGTCGGATTGTAGCCTATCGCGATTGCGGTTTATCGTATCGCGACATTGCTGCTCGCGTTGGTCGAGATCCAATGACTGATAGCAGGATATGGAATCGGTGGGTTCAGGAGGGTAATACGGAACGCCGTGCTGGATCCCAACGGCCTCGTATCACTAGCAGTCGACATAACAGGCATCTTATCCGCATGGCTGTAACGGATCGTGCAGCCACGTCTCGATCCCTTAGTCAAAAGATGGGGACGTTTGAAAGACAACAACCATCTGCACGAACAGTTCGACGACGTTTGCAGCAGCATGGACCATCAGCTCGGAGGCCATGGCTGCGGTTACCCTTGACGCCGCATCACAGACAGGAACGCCTGCGATGGTGTACTCAACGACGAACCTGAGTGCACGAATGGCAAAACGTCATTTTTTCGGATGAATCCAGGTTCTGTTTACAGCATCATGATGGTCGCATCCGTGTTTGGCGACATCGCGGTGAACTCACATTGGAAGCGTGTATTCGTCATCGCCATACTGGCGTATCACATATGGGGTGCCATTGGTTACACGTCTCGGTCACCTCTTGTTTGCATTGACGGCACTTTGAACAGTGGACGTTACATTTCAGATGTGTTACGACCTGTGGCTCTACCCTTCATTCGATCCCTGCGAAACCCTACACTTCAGCAGGACAATGCACGACCGCATGTTGCAGGTCCTGTACGGGCTTTTCTGGATACAGAAACTGTTCGACCGTTGCCCTGGCCAGCACATTCTCCAGATCTCTCACCAACTGAAAACGTCTGGTCAATGGTGGCCGAGTAACTGGCTCCTTACAATGCTCCAGTCCGTACTCTTCATGAACTATGGTATCGTGTAGAAGCTGCATGGGCAGCTGTACCTGTACAAGCCATCCAAGCTCTGTTTGACTCAATGCCCAGGCGTATCAAGGCCGTTATTACGGCCAGAGGTGGTTGTTCTGGGTACTGATTTCTCAGGATCTATGCACCCAAATTGTGTGAAAATGTAATTACATGTCAGTTCTAGTATAATATAATTGTCCAATGAATTCCCGTTTATCATCTGCATTTCTTCTTGGTGTAGCAAATTTATATATATTGGTCTAGTCAACCGTATTCACAAAATACAGTATCACGGCATGTGATTTCAATATTTACTGAGCACCAATATCAAGATCGAAGTCATGTGATACGGTAATATGCATTAGTTTATGATGTTCTGATGAAACGAGAACAAATATACTTTTAACAAGTGGACTGTTGTTGTTTGTGACGCAGCAATACGGTGAGAAATCACATGCTGGGCATACACGTAATGATCATAGTGTTACTGTGCTGCGTGATCTTCAGTGAATTAAGCGAACTAGGAGATGATGGTGGGCGACCTGGAAGTGTTCATTTGTATTCAACCATTAACGATGACATGCTACTTTCGTCCCCTGTCCTCGCATTGATGAAAATGTATTCACTGAAGTAAAGGGGACAATCCTAATATTCACGCGAGGGAGTTACATTAACTTCATAGAGTAGTGCTTTTGGTGGTAAATGTCTGAGGGTGAGACAAGATGCCAATAAAACTGTACCTATAGCGCCGCTTGGTGAAAATTCACACATGTTAAACGGATTCAGGTGCCATTTTGAACTTGCGGAAGCAGTCGGTGGTTATACCTTTTTGAGGGTGGAATAGAGATCTTAGTGGCCAGAGGGATGCAAGACATGGTAATTATTTTCGGTAGTACACCAGTTTCGTAAAACAGACAATAGGGATCCACGGGTAATGGCCAAGCTACTTTCGAATGCGGAAAGACAACATTAATTTAAGTTATTTTTATAGATGTACTATCATAATTTATGAGAAATCCGCTATGGAAGTGGTGGGTGGGCGGAGTATTCGGGGAATATGGAGTGCTTCCTGGTGAGATATCCTGTTACTCCTTTTTATTGCCCACAAACTTTGGTGACTATATGCCACGAAGAATTTAAATTGTCTGCAGAAAGGTGTAAGCATAATGAATATTGCTATAATAGACCAGAATGTAATAAGGTTGTGGTGAGTATGGGAAACAAAGGTGCTAATGCTGTTCACACACTGTTGAGGAATTATTTTACTGGCAGATATTAAATTTGAGTTATAATACGACTAGAAGTGCTCTTTTTTAATATACTGTGGAATGTTGCTTAATAGTTCAATATATCAGCAGCACCTGGATAGTCTCCACGCATTCCAGCACCTTATGCTCATATATTCCTTCCAAATGTTGATGTGGCTTGCTGTGTGCAAACGCCCCTACAGGTTGCTTTTTTAAATTTCTTTTTATTTAAGGACCTAGTGTCATTGAGCCATTCATCAGAATGAGCACTAAGTTATTTTCTTATTATCAAGTAACGTAGCGGTGTACTCTAACAATTACTCCTCATATGAAAGTTGTGAAAACGAAGAGACTGAATACAAAAATGGCAGTTATGACGTGGACGGGCGTCCATTTAATATCCACTGCTTTTAATATATGGTTTTTGTTTGGTTTATACAAATTTACTCCTGTCACGTTTTATGCATGTGGCAATTTGGCGGCAGTTTCCGATACACCTCTAAAGCACAAGCCGTACTCCTGCATTGCTCACCCGCTCAACATTGTCTGAGGAAACGCCTTTTCTTCCTGCTTCGTGGATGATTAGGGTTAGGGGCTTGGCAACATTATAGAATATTCGTTTTGTATATAAAAACCTCATTTTCTTCCTGCAATTTATTTGATTTCTGCCAGACGAGTTTTGTCTTTTACTTTAGGGCATCTTCAGTTGAATAGTTCTTCACGTATTTGATTGGCATCTCTATTTCCTCTCATCTGGTCACATGCTGGACGTCGCACTGTAGCTTCATTTACAAAACATGAGCACGTTTTCATGGCACGATTCTTTTTCCTTCACAATTTTCATATTTGTTGCTCTTGTTGCTGTGGAGCATTATTAATCTTCTGTCACTGGTCGTAGATATTTAGTCGAAAACTGTAGGTTAAGGTAATTACTACTATGTGTTTTCCTTATGTCTCACCCTTTTTTTTTCTTACGTACACAGAGGACAGTGACAGAAAATTAATAATACTCCACAACAACAATAAATGTGAAGAAAAAAATTCGTAACATAAAAAAGTACTCATGTTTCCTAAGTGAATGTATAGTGCGACGTTCAACACGTGACCAGATTAGAGGAAACGCAGATTCTAACAGAAAACGCGAAGAACTATTCGACTGAAAATTCCTTAATGTTAAAGGGGAAACGCGTCTGGAAGAAGTAAAATACATTGCAGCAAGAAAAGGCGGTTTTCATTTACAAAACGAATGTTTCTGTGATTGCTGCGGATGATTGTCACGCAAACGAACTTATTATTATAGAATATGTCTGACAACCCTATTACTGTCAATTTATTCCCTAAAATGACACAAAAGTGTCCTCCTAAATTCACTTGATATCTTATTGGTATATCAGTGAAGTATTCTGAAAGATTTTCACTTACGGTGTGTCATCTATGAACTTTATGTATTGCGTCCAGGAAGGTTATTCCATGAGGAAGCTACAATTACATTTTTCATTGCGAGTTATTTGGTTCAAATGGCTCTGAGCACTATGGGACTTAACAACTGAGGTCATCAGTCCCCTAGAACTTAGAACTACTTAAACCTAACTAACCTAAGGACATCACACACGTCCACGCACGAGGCAGGATTCGAACCTGCGAGATATTTGTATTGGCCATCAACCGGATAATTAGGGAGCTCTGAGCGCCGTATTTGGTCGCTACAACTGTAGGAACGATGTCTCGCTGTAATGCTCATTGATGGTTCTAGTTGTCCAGTCGCAATAATGTCGAAAGCCTGAATAACTACCTTCTGCAGCAAGAGCCGCTGCCGAACGTGCAGGAAGACGGACAGCAAAGTACTGGAGGGTACACAACAGGGATGTTGAACCATGCCGACACCAGCGCCATGGTCAGTTGTGGGAAATTTCTCGGTTGAGGATCCATGGCACAAACAGCCCGATCGACATGGTCCCAGCGATTCTCGATTGGGTACAATGATTCTTCTGTGAGCTACTTCTGCTTTCGTAGCAGTGCAATAAATCCCATTTGATCCTCTTCCATTGCAGGTTCTCCGCGTATTGTCACTGGTACCAAACAATCTACATCTACATCTACATGGTTACTCTGCAATTAACCCTTAAGTGCCTGGCAGAGGGTTCATCGAACCATTTTCATACTACTTCTCTACCATTCCACTCTCGAGTGGCGCGTGGGAAAAAGGAACACCTAAATCTTTCCGTTCGAGCTCTGATTTCTATTATTTTATTATGATCGTCACTTCTCCCTACGTAGGTGGGTTTCAACAAAATGTTTTCACATTCGGAAGAGAAAGGTGGAGATTGAAATTTCGTAAATAGATCTCACCGCAAAGAAAACCACTTTTGTTTCAGTGACTGCCACCCCAACTCGCGTATCGTATCAGTGACACTCTCACCCCTATCGCGGCATAACACGAAACGAACTGCCCTTCTTTGCACTTTTTTGATGTCCTCCGTCAATCCTACCTCGTAAGGATCCCACAGCGCGCAGCAATACTCCAGCAGAGGACAGACAAGTGTAATGTAGGCTGTCTCTTTAATGGGTTTGTCGCATTTTCTATTTGTTCTGCCAACAAAGTGCAGTCTTTGTTTTGCCTTCCCCACAATTTTATCTATGCGGTCTTTCCAATTTGAGTTGCTCGTAATAGTAATTCATAGGTGTCTAGTCGAATTGACAGCCCTTAGATTTGTGCGATTTATCGTATATCCAAAATTTATCGGATTTCTTTTAGTACCCATGTGGATGACCTCTCACTTTTCTTTGTTTAGTGCCAATTTCCACTTTTCGCACCATACAGAAATTCTCTCTAGATCATCTTGTAATTGGAACTGATCGTCTGATGATTTTACTAGACGGTACATTACAGTGTCATCTGCAAACTACCGAAGACGGCTGCTCAGATTATCACCTAGATCATTTATGTAAATCAGGAACAGCAGAGGGCCAATGACACTACCTTGGGGAACGCCAGATATCACTTCTGTTCTACTCGATGATTTACCGTCTATCACTACGAACTGTGACCTCTCTAAGAGGAAATCACGAATCCAGTCATACAACTGAGACGATAATCCGTATGCACGCAATTTGAGTAATAGTCGCTTGTGAGAAACGGTATCAGAAGCGTCTATCACTACGAACTGTGATTTCTCTGAGAGGAAATCACGAATCCAGTCACACAACTGAGACGATAATCCATATGCACGCAATAGTCGCTTGTGAGAAACGGTAGCAAAAGCGTTCTGGAAATCTAGGAATATGGAATCGATCTGAGATCTCTTGTCGACAGCACTCATTACTTCATGGGAATAAAGAGCTAGCTATGTTGCACAAGAACGATATTTTATGAATCCGTGTTGGTTATGTATGAATAAGTCATTTTCTTCAAGGCGGTTCATAATGTTCGAGTGCAGTATATGCTCCAAAATCCTACTGCAAATTAACGTCAGTGATATGGGTCTGTACTTGAATGGGTTCTTGAATATTGGTGTGACCTGTGCTACTTTCCAGTCTTTAGGAACAGACCTTTCGTCAAGTGAGTGGTTGTATGTGATTGCTGTGAAAGGCGCTATTGTGTCTTCATATTCTGAAACGAACCGGATTGGTAAACCATCTGGACGAGAAGTCTTGCCATTCGTAAGTGAATTGAGTTGTTTTGCAACACCTAAGATATGTACTTTTATATCACTCATGCTAACAGCTGTTCTGGTTTGGAATTCTGGAATATTTACTTCGTCTTCTTTCGTGAAGGAATTACGGAAAGCTGTTGTTTGTAACTCCGCGTTAGTGGCACCATCATCGGTAACATTTCCATCGCTATCGCGCAGTGACGGTATTTACTTTTTTTGCCACTGGTGTACTTTACATACAACCAGAATCTCTTTGGGTTTTCTAGCATATTTTGAGACAATGTTTCATTGTAGAAGCTATTAAAAGCATCTCGCATTGACGTCCGCACTAAATTTCGAGCTTCCGTGAAACAGTTTTGGGGATTTTGCATTCTTCTGAATTTGGCATGCGTTTTTCGTTGTTTCTGCAACAGTGTTCCCGGTACAAACCAACAGAATCGACGAATTCTTCGAGAATTTTAGGATGTCCTCGCCGGTGATAGTGCTTTTTAAAGATATAGTGTCCAAAAACTCCTCATTTATGCGCAGATTGGCGTCCGCGCCACATAAATTACAAACTGTGCACTATCTGAAATGCCTGTCAACTCATCAGGTGCGATGGAAAATGCAGTGAAGCCCTGCACTTTACTAATTAACTTCCGGTAAAGTCACCAGCCATAGCACTTATGCAGTGACGTACAGTGCGCCGAGAAAGGCTGATTTTCAGCGTCACCGATGCACTCGTATATGAACTAACCGTAAGCAAACGGATTTCCAGCTCTTGCTTAAGTGCAATCTCTCATATAACCTGGCAGTGGTTAGACACTGGACTCGCATTCAGGAGGACGACGGTTCAATCCCGCGTCCGGCCATCCTGATTTAGGTTTTCCGTGATTTCCCTAAATATCTCCAGGCAAATGCTGGGATGGTTCCTTTCAAAGGGCACGGCCGACTTCCTTCCCCGTCCTTCCCTAATCCGATGAGACCGATGACCTTGCTGTCTGGTCTCCTTCCCCAAACCAACCAATCTTATAACCTGCACGTGCCACATAGCTGTATTTGTTGTCGTCCAGAAAAAATTGAAAACAGTTCTGCTTAAAATGCACATCACTTTGATGAGAGACATGTCGAAGTAAAATTTTAGATCTCTCGTGACAAAAGAAAGTAACGTCAGATTCATCAGGTGTCGTATGACCGCTCTCTTTAAGCTCGGTTAATTTTCCCATCCGTCCAGAATACAAAGATAAGCTGTAGTCATTCTTGTGAAATATGGTATAATGGCGCTGAACATCAAATTTCCGCTGAACATAGAATATATGGTCATATGTTAAAAATTTTGGATTTTCATCATTCTTCGTGAAGGAACTGGTACTCCTTATATCTTAAACTGCGTCAGATGTATACTCCTCCATTCCTCTGATTGGCACTGCATTTCCTGTTGCACGTGATGTAAGTACACTATCTAGTGATCGCCTCTCAACGACCTCGACAGCTGAGGCGGGTAATACGCCGCCGCAACGTGAGGACTGGCGCCGCGCCTCAGGCTCCGCACATTTTGCGCTCCACGCGACCAGCGCTCACATGCAGGCCTGTGCGTTCACGAGACAAGCCACGTGCGACATCTGCCCGCCCCTCGTATGGATTAGATGTAGTGAAATGTTTCAATGTGACCTACTTGTTGGAAGAAGCCTTCACTATATGCGTTTAATACATACGGTACACTTGCGTAGGTGAAAAGGACATAAAAATAAATGAAAATGTAAAATAACACAACCACATGCAGGGTCACCCACGAGAAATAGTATATGGGAGGAACGATAATTCGAAACAAAAAATATAGAATTCAAGGGCTCTAAAATGCATACTTTAAGAGATATCAGCGCTTCTTTATCCTCGATACAGCGAAAAAAAAAATCTTTTGTGTCGCAAACTTTTCGCTTTCCATATTTTGGGAGGAGGTAATATGGACGAAAAGAAGAAAAAAATGTCTAATAAATATGGCCTCTAAAATGCATACGTCATGAGCATTTGTGCAATAAGAGAGATGTTTACAATGAAATGAATACCCTTAGCTGCATACAGGCGTTGATGTAAGTCAACGGGGACAGTTGAAAATGAGTGCCCCGACCGGAACTCGAACCCGGGATCTCCTACTTACATGGCAGATGCTCTACCCATCTTTCCTTTTTTTTTTTTTTTTTTTTTTTGGAATTTTGTTCGTTGCTGATCGTTATGTTTGGTCGTTGCGGACGTCACATGACACATGACATCCGTTCAAGGTCGTTTGTTGATCCATCCACTCAGGTGTTTTTTTATTACAGAGGCCAACCAGCTAAATTACAATTAAATCAATACAATGAAATGAATACCAAGCGTTGATATATTTCAACGGCGACAGTTGAAAATGTGTGCCCCGCCCGGGACTCGAACACGAGATCTCCTGCTTACATGGCAGGTGCTCTAGCCATATTTTTTTTATATATATATTATTTTGAAGTAGGTCAGGGGGCAGAGTGGGCAGGGGTCGTACTTGGAGGCCTGGCCACGGTGTCCCCGTCTCCTGACAGGATAAGGGAGAGGCAGCAGGAAGGAAACATTGACATTGTAATTTTTTTTGTAACAATAATATTTTATTTATTCGTTTAATTTTAATGTCCCAAAAGAAAAATCATATATAAAAAAGAAGGGAAATAAATATAGGACCGAAGTGACATTCTCGTCACTTCACTGGGAGTAACATCCTATCCCTCGAAACAACGTAAACCTGGGACTCCCCACCGCTTCGGGGGGTTATGAAACATGCTGCCTAGAAAGTTCGCAAAATGCGTTTTATATTTAGAGTGGCGTCTGATGATTTCGTGTTGTTCTAGTAGATAATGCCAATAGTCCATGCCCGATATCAAGGTCCGCGAGAGCACGTAGTACGATGCGTGTCCTCCAATCCATCGGATTGCCGATGTTTTTTGTGAGGGGAAAAAGACAGTGTCAGGGAAAAATATAGCGTCCGTCGTGATCGTGGATTCGTCGGTGCGTCGGAGGAGGGCTATGATGCGTTGCGTTAGCCGCCAAACATCCTTTGCCTCACCGCTCTGCAGAGAATGTTCGTCGGTGTCCTGCATGCCACATATAAGGCAGAGCGGGGAATCCACCATTCGAATGTCGTACAATCGTTGGCGGTTGACTGTCTTTCGGTTGATTAATGTATACCATGACGATCGCGCTGCTGTGGTGAGGAGAGGTGTATGGACAGCTCGCCAAATCTGTCGCCAGTTTCGTGTTGGGTATTTAAGTTCGACAACTTTGCTGCCATGATGACGCCGCAAGTATCGATATATCTCACGGGTAGGGGGGATTCTGGTAGAAGGTATCTGTAACTGAACATAACTAAAATCAACAAAAAATCACGCCACGTGAGAAAACGAGGGCGAGATTGTGCCTACCGCCACCGGTGGTTCAAAGGACGTGGGAAGAAGCACATCCAGGATGGCCGACGTGATGGCGTGTTGCCGTTGGTTCCAAGTTCGTAGCGTCGCTCGCAGGTATAGAGCTAGAGCCTTGTTCCGCACATCCGTGAGGTTAAGTCCTCCAGAATGATGTGGGAGAGTTAAAGTCTCGTATTTGATCTTAAACAACATTCCTTGGCTGACATAGTATCCAAAGGCCGCCATTAATCTGTCAGCAATACCATGTGGCATTGGCAGTACCTGTGCCAAGTGCGGCAGTCGCGAGGCCAGGTGAACATTAGTGTAGTCCACCCTTTGGAGCAGGTCGTGCGTTCGAAGTGAATTGTTGCGTATGTGCAGTCGGACGTTCTGGAGGAGACGTCGATAGCTCGCCGCCGCTGATTGCCGTAGCGATCTGGCGAACAAGACATCTAAGCATCGCAAGATGTCCACCGTCGTAAACGGACTGCGCAGAGCGTCCAGCCCTCGACCGATGTGCATGATCTTGGTTTTATTCATGTTGACCCTGCTACCCGCAGCTACTCCGTACGTAGTAAGAAGGGTAACCACCTGACTTACTTCGTTGTCCGATCGGACGAGTATCATCAAGTCGTCGGCATATGCACGACACGTGAAGGAGCTCGCACGGAGTCGGACGCCTGTTAGAGTCCGTCTAAGAGTCTGCAGCAATGGTTCGAGCGCTATTGTAAACAGTATCATCGACAAGGGACATCCTTGCCTAACTGAGCTGCAAACAGGAATCGTTCCTACCTCCCTGCCATTGACTCTCACTGTCGAAGAAGCGCCGCGAAGGAGGCGCATATGACGGTAATAAAATCCTGTGGTATCGCCATTCGTCGCATGGTCGAGTCAAGGAAATCATGGTTGATCCTGTCAAAGGCACGATCAAAATCCACCGATACGAACGCCGCTCGCATGCGACAAACTTCCGTCAGGGAAATTACGTCACGGTATTCGCCGAGGATAGAATGTATGTTGCTCCGAACCCCTAGACAAGCCTGGCTTGGTGGTATTGTCTTGGATATTACAGTCTTGAGCCTCGCCGCCAACATTCGCGCAAATATCTTATAGTCAGTATTGAGAATCGTGAGCGGTCTAAATTGATGGGCGCTGACACTCACTGTCGATTTCGGTATTGGTATAAGCAATCCCGCCATGAACTGCGACGGAACGTCCGTGTCAGGGCTCAATAACTCATTATACGTCAATACCAACTGGGACATCATTAAATCCGCAAATGCGCGGTAAAATTCGAGTGTCAACCCATCTGGCCCAGGGGATTTATGCACCGCACCCTTCGCGAGTGCGCCCCGGATGTCATCTTCCGTTAGGGGTTCCAATAGCGCCTCTGCATCCGGACCATCCACTTCCGTTTGCGACTGTCGCAAAATTGCTTCTCCTGTCCGATTGTCCGTCGGTGTCCCAGTGAAAAGGAGGCGGTAATGCTCCAGAAACTCAGCAGCAATTGCCTGTTGTGACGTCAAGGGCCGACCATCGTCATCATGGAGGACTGTGATTAGGGATCGGCGATTACGCGCATGTCCCTTGGACACATGATGCATGCCAATACGTTCTCCATCGACGTTGTCCAAGCACCGACCACGGATCGAAAGTCCCTCCAGTCGACGTCTCGTGATCGATAAAATGCAGGCCTGAATGCGATGGACTTCCGCTTGACGCTCGGGCGATGGGGCCCTGGAGGACAGGTCGCGGAGCACCATGTAGTAATAATCAAGTGTATCTCGGAGCCATTTCGCTTTTTCCTTGCCATACGTTATGAGAGCTCTTCGTATCGCCGGTTTGTCACACTGCAGCCACCACGAAAGAACCGTACGGTGCAGCGGCAGACGGCGAGTGCAAGTCCGCCATGTTTCTTCGATCCGCTGGCGACATTCGAGATCCACCAAGAAGGAGGAATTAAGTTTCCAGGAACTACGACTCCGCCAGACCCGCTGCCGTGGGAGGGTTAACGTGCATAAATATGCAAGGTGATCCGTAAAAGCTGTGGGCCAACGTTCAGCAGCCATCACGTGATCTCTTAATCCGTCAGAAACATAAATCCGATCCAGCCTGCTCGCCGAGTGTCTAGTAAAATACGTGTAGCCCTCTCGCTGCCCATGGACCTTTTCCCACGTGTCCATAAGGGCCATGTCCCGGCAGATCGTGTTCAATGCGTGGCAGGAGCCGAAATTAGGAGTTTGATCCTTCGGTATGAGGACACAGTTAAAATCCCCCCCTACCAAGATGTGGTCATACCTCCCATGGAATAGGGGGGCAATCTCCTCCGAGCAGAATCGTGCACGCGCCTGTCGATTGTCAGATCCGGAGGGTGCATAGATGTTGACGATACGAATGCCTTTCACGGTCATATCCAAACCCCGAGCCGAAGGAAGGTAATCGAGGTCACACATCGGAATCCCTTCCCGGACTAGTATCGCTGTGCCACGTCCTCCATCTGGAGTCGGCGCTAGATAAGTGTTGTATCCATGCACGTCGGGAAAAGCAGCATTGAAGGTTTCCTGCATCAGCAGAATATCAACGTCTGTGGCGTAAATCATGTCCCGGAGAAGTTGTATATTTGCAAGCGAACGTGCGGTGTTAATGTTCACTGTGCCCACCTGATATGCTTGGTTCGTTGTCGTTGTCATGCTCGTGTCATGTCATTGAGAACTCCAAGGGTGTCAATGAAGAGGGACCATCTAAAAGGCAGGACATCCGGTCACCATCTGACGGAATCCTGTCAGCGTCCTCTAAAGGCACGTGTTCTATGTCAGACAGTTCTTCGGCGAGGATACCTTCCGTGTCCCCTAGGCTAGTGGGGGACGTGTCACCCGAACTATGGCGACGCTTTTTGCGACGCTTCGACGATCGCTGTTTGCGTGCCCTGCCCTCTGCTGCCTCACTGTGTTCGTCGATCGTTCGTTGGTCCGTTGCCGGCGCCACGGTCTCGACCTCTACTTCCACGTCGCATGCTACATGTGAGTTTTCGGAAGGTTCCTCCCACAACTGACGTGACGTGGGTGTAGGGACATTCTCCGAGTCACCTCCATGCTCCCGTAACTCGGTCTGCTCTTGCATAAACACGTCCTTGTCACGTTCCGAACTTGGCAAAACCTCCCGGCGGGCCACAGACACGTACGTCATCGGCAGTTGCGTGGGAACTTCTCCATGTGGCAGTTGCACGACGCGGCGTTGTATGCACTCCGAACGGATATGTCCTTCTCCACCACAGCCAGAACAGGTGCGTGGCTGGCCATCGTAGATCACAATAGCTCGACATCCGCCAATGTATAAATAAGACGGGATATGTTTAGTAAGGACGATCCGCACCTGTCGCACGCCGTTTAGCACAGGATAGGTTCTAAAACTTGCCCAGCGTTCAGGCGTATGACTCAGTACCGTTCCATATGGTCGCAGCGATTCAGTAACCATCGATTCTGGCACCTCAAACGGCAATTCAAAGATCCGAATGACCCTCACACCCAATCCTGAAGGAGCTACTGTTACATCGCTGATATGACCATCAGAGTGTCGAAATTTAAATCCTCTTTGAGCAGCGGAGAGAGTTCTTTCACACGCAGCTTCATCGGTCATCCTTACGTACATTGCACTGCTTACAATGGACAGGTGTATTCCAATTATGTCTGCAGCAGGTAAACGAAATTCTTCCCTCAAAAAACGCTCTATTTCGAAAGCGTTGGGTCTGGCAAATTCGTTGTCGAACGTAAATTGGAGCGTAGTCTTTCGAAAATTGTGTGCCATGGCGATCGAGTCAGACAACAACACGCGCGAGTACCGGTGGTGTAAACACTTCCTCGTCCACGCGCGCCCGCGGCCGGGACAGCAGGTCCGTGCCGCGCCACTGCCTAAAGCAGACTGAGCCATCTGAGCCACCGAGGACACAGAGGACAGTGCGACTGCAGGGACTTATCTCTGGCACGCCTCCCGTGAGACCCACATTCGCAACTTTTTGTCCCGCACTATATTCATAGTGCCCCTGCCCATTATACTCATTACTCGCGGCTATACTGCCGATTCCCGTAAGAGTTCGGGCACTGTTTGCGTTTAACAAATGCTTCTTCTTAGTGCGTTTCTCCTCCTTCCTATTTCTGCAGTCACACACCTTATGTCCAATCTCACGTCATTCAGACCACTGTGGCTGGTTCAAATGGTTCAAATGGCTCTGAGCACTATGGGACTCAACTGCTGTGGTCATTAGTCCCCTAGAACTTAGAACTACTTAAACTTAACTAACCTAAGGACATCACACACATCCATGCCCGAGGCAGGATTCGAACCTGCGACCGTAGCTGTCGCACGGTTCCGGACTGCGCGCCTAGAACCGCGAGACCATCGCGGCCGGCCACTGTGGCTGGTTGCATGGCCTCTTCATATAGCCTGTTTGTTCACATCTGCAGTATGTAATATCAGAGCAGGAAATAGTTCGGTGACTCCGAAAACAAAACAGGATCACGAAGGACAGCCTGAGTGGCAGTACCATCGTAAGCCAGTGTGACGGTACTTGTACTGCACCAGCACCGGCGACACAGGTGCCCCGCTCCCAAGATGAATAACTTTCAGCTGGGCAGACTGGTTCTTCATCCACAGAAAATCGGCCTGGGTCCCAACCTCAGTCTGTCACTATTGTGACTGGCAGGACTTCAGCTTGCGGTGAAATTACTACATGTAGCCTTATTACAGAAGACCATTCTGTCTGCTCCACACTGTTGTAAAAGTGATAAACCAGTTGTTGTTGGCTTCCCTGTTGCATAGTCTGATGAAACAAGCTCCCAACGTTTTTGTACTTTGGGCCTACCATGTAGACTTTCGGTTACAACACCGTTGCATAGGCAGCAGATGCACCCTACTTAGTGATGTCTCAGTCAATTTCTCACAAAATATTATTCCCGCACTTACTTACTTTACTGCTACACAACAATGTACACGTACACATAACGAGTAAGAAAGAAAATATGTACATACTACACATATAATTATTTATACAAGTCACACTCAGTAACTCTTAAGCGACTAATGTGAGAAAGGAAGGGTCTCAAACCCATCCATACAGATGAAGCATTTGCAGTCATTGTGACAGGCCAGCTTTCAGTTGTGGTGCAGTATGTACCTCATGACATAGTGATTGAAAGACAATTTGTTGCACGATATGTCCACAAACATGTAAACTCTATTTTTAGTCCTCAATTGTGAGAGGCTGTGAGGCTGCATGATTTACACTCTGCGACCACCTTTGAGTGGCACCTGCATCTATACAGAATTCATACATTTTTGATCCGAGCCCCACAAATTTCGCAGTCGGTAAGTCATTCACTTCGTCTTTCACCAAGCCCATAAACTTCTTGTTCTGATATGTTATGCCGTAAGGTTTGTCAGCCACATACCCAGACGTGTCGAAGTTTTCGAGGCTATACCTAATTACTTTCGGGAGGTCCAGAATACAGATATCAATATAGACAGACTTTGCGAATTCCACTGAAATGTAAGCTACCTCGACAGCGACTAGTCCTTCACTGAAGACTGTGCCTTGCTAAAAATTCGGCCTGGCGATGTAATCTTTTGCTCCAAACGCCATCCAATTGATAAAATAAATCAGTTTAACGGTGCTTTGCAACATTGTCCATGGCTTTGCCGAAAACAGAGCTATTTATTCATTTATAATTTCCTTTTCAGAGTCACAAATCTAAGAGCCTTCATTTTGGTAATACCGTCAATTTGCTCTTTCAGTCAGACATGCTTCTTGAAGGAGACGCCACGGGAGATTCTAAAACGTCTCAGTCGTTACATGAGACATTTCTGGAAGTTTCTATCATTTAGAATGATTGTAGATGGAAGCATTTCTCGGGACTAGGCGCTACAGGCACAGCGACAAGTCAATATGCACATCATGCAGAGTGGCACGATATTTCACGTCTGCCTCCAGGAGATATCTCACACTAGCATCGACAGTCACACGTAGGATCTCTTCTTCCAGTATGTCGATCTGATCTTCGAACAGCAAGCGAAAAACTTAAATGTCAGAGATTGTTGCATGGCGTGAACATAGAAGATGTAACCCAAATCGTCAAATGGCCTTTACTCCTCCTCACTCAGTTACGAGTTATTTGCCTTGACATCCAGGTGGACGCAGTGCCAAAGTTCCCCACGGATCCCACAATCGAAAATGAGCAACATCGATCAACAGTCTGACGTTGATACAAGTCCGTTTTAGCACTGCGTGGCTTGGTGTACTAGACGGCTGATCCACAGTGTATGGGCACAGGAACAAACTCCAGAATTTCTCAAAACTGTCTGCGAGCAGGAAGGCATTTGTCTCAATGGACAATCTAGCATGTCCCTCTAAATTACAGATGCCGAACTCATGCAAAACAGTCACCACGTGCCTGTACTCTTCATCGATTATGGCAGTGCCTGTGAGTTACTTGGTGAGTGCGGTTATATCGAACATTGTGGTAACACACAGTGTCCTCATCGAATCCAGATATTCTCAAGGAAAGACCCCTTCTTCGTCACAAGCTGAAACTTTGCATATCATATACTTCGTAAATGAAAAAAAAAAAATGTGAGAGATGCAGCATGGGCAAAAGAAGCATGGAATCCAGCTAAGGCGGGTACCACCCATGGGCGGTGAAATACACCAACGTCAGGGGCTCACACAATGGGCAGGAATGCACAATCGTTGCAAGTAAACTTTCAACACAAAGTTACTTTCTTTTTTTAATGCCACATGTATGTACGAGGGGCGTTCAGAAAGTAAGCTCCGATCGGTCGCGAAATGGAAACGACTATGAAAATCCGATAAAGCTTTGCACAGATGTGTTGGGTAGTGTCTCTAGTATAACCCCAGTTAGCATCACGTCGCTCTTCTCATTTCTGAGCTCGCAGTGAGTGCGTAAAGATGTCTAGAAAATAGTGTCTGCCGCCAAGTACGAGGGCCTGGTGAGAAATTTCGCCTGAAGCTATGCAGCTAACATTACATAACTGTCGTGCTGTTTCTTCTTCAAGACAATTCTCAGCCGCATTCTGCAGGGGCAATGAAGATGCTCCTGCATCGTTTTCAAATGGAAATGTGAGATTACCCACAATACAGTCCGCAATTGTCTCCCCCTGAGTTTCATCTCTGGTCACATGAACCGCTGTCTTTGAAGACAACATTTTGACACAGACAACGAGGTGTAGGCCAGCGTGGAGAATTGGCGGAAAGCACTGGCGGCTGCCTTCTATGATGAGGCTATTGAAAAGTTGGTACAACGCTATGACAAAAGTCTAAGTCAGAACGGCGACTACGTAGAGAAGTAGCTGAAAGGTGTAGCTAATTGTTACAAGTAAAACATTTCTGATGTTCACTGTGGTTTCAATTTGGCAATCAATCGGAGCTTACTTTCTGAACAGGCCTCGTATTTTCAAACAAAATGAGAACTAGAGGTACGCTTAGTGATTACAAACTTAATTTCACTGCTCTAACCTTTCTTATTTCTGAAATATTTAGACTTTAAATAACGGAAACGGTGTCACAGTTTCTGGCGTAATGCTGTAACGTCGTAACACGGGTTGCCTGCACTATCCTGAAACCAGCTGCGGACAACACTTGCTCTGCGCTTTAGGGCGGAAACAGTGGCGCCATAGCCATTTATTAGTCTGTGTATTTCAGATGGTATGATCTTTAGAACAAAGGAAACAAGTGTGTTGTCTTTAATTGTAAATCTAGTTTTCATTTCCACAGAAAAAAACAAACATGTGCAATTTAAAAGACGTAACTTTGTGTTTACATTTATGGGCTGTGCGTTGCTGTCCATTGTGTGAGCCCCAGACATAATTGCATCCCTGGCCAATTGCGTTTTTCGCATTTTTCTCGTTGTATATGGGGTGGTAGAGTTAGGTGGGACACCCTGTATACTAAGATAAAGAAAATGGTTCAAATGGCTCAGAGCACTATGGGACGTAACATCTGAGGTCATCAGTCGCCTAGGACTTAGAACTACTTAAACCTAACTAACCTAAGGACATCACACACAACCATGCCCGAGGCAGGAGTCGAACCTGCGACCTAGTGGTCGCGCGGTTCCATACTGAAAAGCCTAGAACCGCTCGGCCACGACGGCCGGCATAAGATCACTCCATGTACACATCTTTAACACTTGAAAATTTTATGTTCTGAAAAAAACTAAAAGAAAAACATTACATGCTGCTGCTGTCCGCATGCAAAAAAATCTCCCACGTCTTCACTTCTGTAATATAGAATTACAAGACTGCTCTGTATCACAGCAGTACTATAGTTATGGAGTAATGGTAGAAAAGTTGGGACGAATGGCTCTGAAGGGCGAAGAAAACCATTCCACATCGGGGGGTGCACGGTAGTCAAATCGTGTATCAGACACAGATCGACTGATGCCTTTGAAGTGCGTAATTCTAACTACTCAGAACACATTTCCTTAACTCCACGAGGTTCCTAATACCAAATATCTTCGCAGACCTTGGATACGTTAACTGATAACTATTTCCATGGAGGCGTGATACAACCACGAAGTGACCATGATACACAAGAAGAAACTTATTAATTTCATTGAAAATCTTCTTCGTCAATAATAAGACAAGAACACTTCCTTATGAATTGGAACCCTAGCTTTTTCATCGTGTCTTTTCTTCTACTCTTGGGTCTTCTTTTTCATTTTAACCCTAAATAGTTTTTCCATATATCTTCTTTAGTCAACACTTGAGTCACAGGAAAATACACCTCATCTGTGATGACATTGGTCGGCTTTCTCTCCAACATCAATTGACAAGGTGGAAATCTGGTCACCTCATGCCAGATGTTGTTGATCATTCCTTCAGAATCACGTATGGAGTTTGCACATGCCACAGCATTTCTGATGACATAAAGTATAGCACAACCTCTTCAAGTTCTTCATAACTCTTTCACTAGAGGTTCCCTGCGGAAGTTAAGGCGTTACTCTCACATGTTCTACTCCTTCAGTTTCCGGGAACTTCCTGAAAATTTTTTTGACAATGTAAGGACCATTATCGGGAAAACCAGCTCCAGGATTACCAAACTTTTCGACGAAAAGTTGTAGCTTCTTTACTTACACACGACCTGTTGCCTTTTTCATGGGGATAAAGCTTACAAATCTACTGAACACGCCAGGTGCTACAACAAACAATACATGACCCCACCACCTCCTTTAGGTAAAGGTCTGAATAAATTTACAGCCGAAAGTTCAAACGCTTTTGAGATAGTATACTTTACCTCAGGCCCGGAAAGGATCCTACAGCAGCTCGCACTTTCTGATGTTCGTCAAATGGTTCAAATGGCTCTGAGCACTATGGGACTCAACTGCTGTGGTCATAAGTCCCCTAGAACTTAGAACTACTTAAACCTAACTAACCTAAGGACAGCACACAACACCCAGCCATCACGAGGCAGAGAAAATCCCTGACCTCGCCGGGAATCGAACCCGGGAACCCGGGCGTGGGAAGCGAGAACGCTACCGCACGACCACGAGATGCGGGCCGATGTTCCTCACATCCTCCTACTTTCTTTCTCACTCATCTCTCGACATGTTATCAACAATAACTGTCTCCTGCATCTTTTCAATGCAGCTACATACTCCGTAGTGCCATAGCTGTTATGCATCAACTCTAATAATTTATTCACATGTTGGACAGAGAAGCATAATTTCCATCATTCAACATTGGCCTTTCTCTTCCTAAACCACACCCCATTATGCAGCTTGTAAAACACCTTTACTCACGGATGTTTATTTGACTTCAAGATTTGCTTAATATTCTTTAGTTGGGGATCGTTATTCTTTTCCCTCCGTAAGTCCCTACACATTTCTCGAGATGTGGCGCTCTGCTGGCGCAAGCCAGTGTCGAGACATATCACACGCCCGCTTGCTAGAGTAGCAGATCGGCGGTCACTGTGCGCCGACTGACATAATTACCATAGAAGCACTGGATGAAGAAACACATACTTTGTTTTAAAAATACGACACCATGTATTTATAACCCAGAGGGAGGAGATGAAGAAGATTTACGCCCATATTCCGAATGAGAAGTTTACATCAGTTCACATACTAAGTGATTCGAGCTCCTCAGTATACAGAGAAGCTCGCATGAGCCCCTTGCTGCAAATAGTTATGCACCGCTGCCACATCCAACATTGTGTAGAGGAAGTCTCTACATTATTTCTCCAATTCTTCATTAGCAGCCTGGGCAACGTATGTTAAGTACTAATCTGAAACCTGTAAGTGGGATTGTGGAAAATATGAAGTGAATAATTGAATACAAAGCCTTTAAAAACAATTTATTAATTGTTAATCTAGCTTAAAAATATTTGTACGTTTCCTGAAGCACACATATACCTTCTGCTGCTACTGTCGTCATAAATTTGCTTGTGTCTGTGAATTTCTGGGCACCTGTACTCCTCAAGGTTCCTTACTGATGCACTCTTGAAGATTTCATGCAGCCACAGCACTTTACATGGCCTTTGACGTAAATTATACTGCCTTTGTTATCATAGGTTAAGAGCAATGTCACCATATTTTCATTCGATGCGCCCTCATCATCCCACTGTTTTCTGTGATAATAGCGAGACATCCATGCAGTTATTCGGTGAGCCTTAGCAGAATGTACTGTACTAAACGGTTTCGGCAAGGCAACAGTTTTAGAGTATTTCGTTAATACTTGTCGAGCGTTTGAAACTATAGCGAATGCAACATCTCTAAAAAAAAGTTTGTTCACACTCGTCCTATGATCCCTGTATATCCATAATGATATTTTCACTCAGATACGTCATTTAGAGATATGCCGCATGTGTTGCGATACCTCTACATTTATACCACACATTGTACTAATCCTGTAACAGGTGGCTGCGTAGTAGTTCAGGAACCCCTCCATTGTGGGCACTTGGGTAGGTCAGGGATAAAAGCCCTCATGAGGCAACATGCCTACTGTCCAGGACAGAATAAGGACGTAGAGGCGATGCTGTGCAGCTAGTCCTCTTGCACCCCGCACCAGACTGCTCCATCCCAACCTTTCACATCATGGCATACATCCATAACCTCTACAACCGCCTTTATCTGGAATTTGTGGGATCTTTTCTGTGCTCTATGTGGTTAGTTGTCGTGGTTCCTTACTCTAACTACCCATATGTGTTCTACATGGCATCCACCACAACTGACACGACAGTCAACGTGATCGTTCAGATTCTCGCCACGCAAGGGCATTCCCGCATCGTCATGTTTGAGAAAGGGCCCCAAATTCTGGACCTCCAACAGCATCATATACCTATTTAGTCCACCGTTTCACCAGTCCTCCAATGGTGAAGCAGAGTGTATAGTGTGACCATTTAAACAACAGATGTTAAAGACTGTGGGAAACACACCACCAAAGCTGTAATCACATTGTTTCTGAGCACATACAGAGCTACGCCCATCCATGACTGTAGCCCATCAGAGTTCCTCCATGGTCAGCAGCTGCACACTCTCCTCCATCTCCAAGCCCTGCAGTCCTCAGAACCTCAGACTCAGCACACTGGGCGCTATCCAAGAGATATCGCGGTGTGGGTGAGCTCCTATGTCGCAAAAGAAGCATGTAATCCAGCTAAGGTGGCTACCACCCATGGGCCGCGAAATGTGACAGTTGACACTCCGAGATGTATGCATCCATGTCTACAGAGTAGACCCTCATTGGTGGTTAAAAAAAAAATTCGGGGTCTACAGCTACTGTGGTGTTCATCACTTTTCTGAAACGCTGAGTGGACTTAGTCAGGGATGAGCCAGGGCTAACAAGGCAATTATTTTTTTTTATTTTCCTCTCTTTTCGAAGCACAGCTCTACAATGGGAAACCCACACTGATGTCTAAGCACAGTCGGGAAAATTGTAAAAATTATATATTTAAAAGTTCATGAAATATTTCGAAACCCAGAACACTTCTCGAAAAACAACATAGACACGCAGCAAATTAGATGTCTAAAAGTTTCTCCTAGAATTCGAAGCACTGTCCTACAGAGGAGAAAAAGGCTGAAATTTTCGGAGAATTTTCTATGTTCTTCAACTGCTGGTGTGGTGTTGCTCTTAAGCCGCAATGGTGGGTGGAAGACTGCATCCCACCTGCCTCAACCAGAGGAGGCTGTTATGCCTGGACTGGTCGCTGGACAAAGAAAACACGTGAATCTCTGACAGAACGGAACTTTCCATAGATGCCTTGTTCTGCCCCTGCCTTTTCGAACTAATCTGTACAGACTCCCACAAAAAATGTCTTATGACTCTCCGACATCATGGAACTTCCTGTGAATGGAGCATGCTGATTGGTTCTTACTGAATTTACCCGCCAAAATTCTGCTGCTTGTTTGGGAGCATTGTCCGCCACTTTTTACAGATGGACAAATTTTGAGAATTTCAGCGGAAAACTATTTTGCACAGATCGAAAAACATACAGCGGTCGTATTGCACTGCCAGTTGAACCCTGCAAAAGCAGTCTACGGATCACGAAATACGGAAACTATCGCCAAAGACTCTTAGCCAATTACACTGCTCTGCTACTCGCGAGAGCAGCTTGAATTTTTCGGCATGAAACCGATCTCCAACCAGGCTATATCACCACAAATGATTCTACCACCATACCACATCGCTGAATGCACACAATTCGTATCTTGCATAAGACAAAATCATCACTTCTGCGCCCTGATTATAGCCATGGACCACCAGACACTCCTACATGTCCTGCGAAGACACACAGATCCAAAAAACAGAAGCACATGCACCGTATACACTGATAAGCTGAAACATTATGACCACTGCGCACCACAATATTGCATCTCGTCTGATGGCGTTGCGGGAACATGACACGGCAAGGAAAGTATGTAAGTGGATCAAAGGCGGATGGCGAATGACGACAGTGGCGCAAATGGTGAAATCTACTGACATTAGCGACTTTGACAAAGGTGATATTACTATTTCCCACAGCCCGTGAACTAGTATCTCGAAAACGGCGTAGCTGGTCGAATATTCACGTGCTACAGTAGTGAGCATCTATGGAACGTTGTAGAACAGAGAAACTGACACTAAGTCGATGGACGTCCACGACTCTTCACAGAACGTGGGATTTAGAGGCTTGCTTGCTCTGTAAAGCAGGATAAGTGAGGATCTGTGGCATCTCTGCCAATAGGGCTCAATGATGGTGCACGCATAACTGTTTTGAAGCACACCATTCAACTTACATTGTTTCGTTGAGCATGAGTCTCCGCAGCAGACGACCCATACATGTTCACATGTTGGATGAACGGAATCGTTAGTTACGATTGCAGTGACCACAGGATCGTCGAGATTTGTCTGTGGATCGATGGGAACGTCTCACCTCGTCAGATGAATCACGTTTTTGTTACACCAGGTCGATGCTCGTCTCCACAAAAGTCGTCATCCATGCGAAAGGCGATTTGAAATGCGCACCACACAGGATGCAGGCAGGTGGGAGCAGTATTATGCTGTGGGAGACATTCTGCTGCACATCTGGTAGTAATCGAAGACACGCTGACAGCAGTGGACCTCCTGCACTCCTTCAAGCTTGATGTCTTCCCCCCTGGTTGTGTTATCTTTCAACAGGATAACTGTCAGTGTAGCAAAGCCAGAACCGCGCTACAGTGTTTTGTATGATTGTGTACTTACATTAATGTATTGGCGACGAAATTCACTTTATGTGAATCCAAGGGAACCCATCTGGGTAGCTACCGGACGCCATCACGGCGTACACAAATCGGCAGCCCGCTGTTTAAGCAGACTGCATGACTTGTGCGTCGACATCTGGTGCGACATACCTCCGCAGACCTACCAACCAACTGTCGAATCCATGATACGCAGACTTTGTGTCGTAATGCATTCCAAAGATGGGGTAACAAGTTATTAAGCAAAGTGCTCACAATGTTTTGGGTCATCAGTGTATAGCTGCAGTGCTAAATATACACCGCGAGGTCAGTCACAGATCCACCATGGACAACGGTCAGGGCGCAACTGCCCCCGCACGCGCTGGCCTGACGCGTGATCGGGGCGCCCTCTACGGACAGCAGCCACTTGAAACTTCGCCTTTGAACAATTTTACACGACTGTCCTTAAACTGACACACAATATTTTTTTCAGCGCAACGCAATCTGCCTTTAAATAATCTCTACAAGAGAATGGCCCTGACTAACATTAACCTGTACTTTTCACAAATCACTTACCTCACAAAAATCTTGGTTACTCCCACTACTGCAATACAGCAAGCGCCACTACTGCCAGCTAAATAAAAGATTCAAACTATGGAAGGCACTAACTACTGATAGGGATAGTTAGCAAATGAAAGATATTAATAGAGAACAAACGTTGTATTTACCTTAATAGTCATATATATATATATATATATATATATATATATATATATATATATATATATATATATATATTAGCAGTTCATGACAAATTTCAAAACTCCGCCATCTCTCTCCCCACATCCACCACTGCTGGCGGCTCACCTCCAACTGCGCAACGCTACGCACTGTTCACAGCCAGCTGCCTAACACTACAATGGCGAGTATTACAACAATGCAAAGCAGCCACAGACTGCACACAGCACAGCCAGTGATTTTCATACAGAGGTGGCGTTACCAATAAAAAAACCTAAACAGCCTACTTACATAGCCCCCATGCTCCCCACAAAAAAATTTTACAAATTTTTTTGGGCACTGGCCAATACATATTAGTTAAAATTTTTTTTCACAATTACAATAACAAAGAAATCAAATGCACACACTTATTGATACAATGTTGGTCAAAAGCTAAAATTTTCTCACAGTCCATAAAGACAGTCCTGATCATTCATCACAATGCAGTGTTTTTCTCAAAGTCTGAGCAGTAAAAGAAAATGCACACGGAAGTAGTGGATTTCCATGCAATCTTGAAGAAGTAGCGTTGTCCTTCCAACGGAAAGACAGTACTGACTCTCGACATGCAGACAGGTCATGGGCCACAACAGAGCAAACCCACAGCGGAGTCAATCGAAGTTTTGAAGAATATCGTTTGGTAGGTCATCACAGAGCAGACCCACTGTAGTCCGGGTAGAGATTACGGTATTGGTGGGCCATCAAAGATGCAGACCCAATGTAGTCCTTGTAGATATGATGGTACTGGTGGGTCATTAGAGATGCAGACCCACTGTAGTCCTTGTAGAGATAATGGTACTGGTGGGCCACCAGAGGTGCAGACCCACTGCAGTCCTTGTAGAGATGGCCAGCAGCCATCTGTTGTGACTGTGCAGGTGCACAATCACCATTGAAGAGTCTTGCGGATAATATAGCAAGTCCATAACCACCACTTGTTTTTTGGAATTGTCCTTAGAACCAGCAATGCTGTTATCCAGTCCCTTGCTGAATTATTAACACACGTGCAAACACTAACAGTCCCTACTTCTCACATATTGTCCATATACTATGACCAACAGAAACGTGTGCAGTGAAATGGAACTTACAAGTTACTTAATTTGATGACCTGGTGTCAATTACAATTCTATAACATAAGAATACAATTACAAAAGTACAAAATACATCGTTAAAGAACATAACAATACAGATAACATTTGTAGTACAGGCTTTACAAAAGAATCAAAATAACATATACAACAGTGTTACAGGAATTATGACATAACTAAATACATAAAAGATCAGAATAACTTTTGAAACAGCAACTTTACACATGAGCATTAAAACAAAACAGAATAAATAATGTCTAAACATCTTTACAAAGAAAATAACATATTATCAGAAAAATTCTACAACATAACTCTTATTAGCTAAACACATTAAGACAGGAAAAACACAAATACACATAGTGTAATAACACAAAAATACAGGACAGGATTTGTTTTCAGTGTGATATTTGGTGCTGCAGTCCAACCCAAAATTTCATTCCATAGATCTTTCGTCTTATTTCCACATTTGTTTCCACCAAAAAAATCCTATTCAAGCATGCTTTCTGTATATATATGTTCACATATTTCTTACCTCATTATTTATTTTCCATTATCTTACTTCATCATTTATTTCCAAGAAAATCCTACCTAAACCTGTTGTCCCTAAACCCTACTTTTTTTGGTTCATATCCTCTTTCAAAATACTGTTTTGGCCAAACCATTTTCTTATAGATTTTCAATGTATTTCTTCCAATTCATCACAACTTGTTCTCTTATATAGTCTACCCCCTCTTAAGCTGACTTAAATCTACTGAGCTCAGATGCTAAACTAAGGAACGAGGCAATGCAGCAGCAGAAAACAATTAACACAAACAGCAATCATAAAAAATACAAAAGGCAAAGCAAGCAGCACAAATTACAACTAATATAAGGCAATGAGCAGCAAACAAGAAAAATAAATCAGTAGTAAACTGGCTTAGCAGAGTAATACAAAGTCAAATTCAGTAACACTATGCCTGGCAAACAGCAGCAGAAAATGAAATACCTAAACATGACATAGCTCAAGCAAAAAAATAGTACACTAAAGGTAACAATGCAGATAAGGGAAATGTATAATCACATCTTAATGTCTAAGTAATTAAAGTGGTGCACCACAACATCTTATTGTAAAAAAAATATTACCATGTACTTGAAAAGAATATTATGTATGCATTTACTGTTACTAGTCCCTTCTTATTGTTCTTTCCTTTCCAAGTGCTCCTTTTTTTGAAGAATGTGGATCACAAAATTATTATTTAATAGATCTGTTGACAGAAAGTGTTCACATTAGCAAATACATTTAATTTTATTTTATGAAACCAATGCTGCAAGACAGCTGGAAACCAGATATCAAATGAAATAAGCAACTATGTACAAAGTAAAGCATAAAATAATCATTCAGTAGTCATGAGGCATTTCGTAAGTTAGTAGAAATTCTCTCAATTCTCGTAGAAAGATGCTTGTCATAATCAGGTGTGCAGATGTAAGAATGTTTCCAAGTTATTATTAGCGTGTCGTATTTACGATGCTTTCTACAAAGGAACGTCAATAGCGAGGATAATGGCCTCCTTTTTTTTTTCTACCTGTGCTGCTGGAAAGGGCTCGCAATAATGGCTTTTTCTCCAGGCGTCTGGCACACCTGGCCGCTCAGCTGGGTGCCCACGACGCATTACGTGCAGGTGGTCACTGAACTTTCTTACCGAAATATTTACGACACCAGTTTCCGCTACAGTGACAGTCTCACATAAAAATATTTCACAGGTCAAGAATTTGGGTTACAAATCTGTAGAAACAAAATCCTATAAATATAACAGTGTCCAAAAAATTTTCGCCAGCATTGTGATACATTCACGCATATACACACATTTCATAACTCTTAAAGTACGATTCTTGGTTTCCAACAACCTTCTTCACAAACCATAGTCCCTAACTTCTAATCATTATTCATATACATATAAACACGTAATCACATTCCTTATATAGCATCAGCTTATTGATCATAAACATACCTTAATAGCATAATACACATCGTCGTCGTAATAATAACATCATAACACCTCAGTCAAATCTTGAAAACGTCGTAGATTTCTGCAATAATTAAGAAACCAAAAAAAAATTCTCTGCTCATTTCAATAGTGTCATCTACCTCAATCGTACTTTAAAAATCATGATCCCATACCAAAAACATCATTCAAAGCTCTCATAGTATCACAATGGTTCCGAAAAAATATGAACAGTTCACAAAGTACAGACAAAATACAATTTCATAAGTGTGAAATTACCAACTGTGAAATTGCGTAAACATGTGTTACTGATGTAGTAAAAAAAAATGTTTATCTCTCAGTTAAATGATCAGATAGCTGTGTAATTATGTGTTAGAGAAATATGGTACCGATGTGTAAAGTTGTGTAAGCAAATACCATATTATCTAGGGCTCCTTGTGCTTGCCACACACATGGTACACAAAGTAGGCGTGTACCCCCCTGAGGATTAATGTAATTATACCCTCAGGTGTTACAGATTACAGCAATGGAATGAAATGTATCATGGAAAACTTTTGTATCATTGTACTCCAAGTATCTTTAAAAATAAATATTTTAAGTACAAAATTAATCACTCAAATACGTGTCCTGTAGCGCTAAATGTGCGTCTTGTTGCAACATAATCTCTGTGGAAGTGTCGTAGTTATCGTCCTCCGAACGCTAAGTTCTGCAGAAGTCAATGTACTTACCTCATGATACACAAAAGTGAAATGCTTTGCGTATAGATATCTTAGTTATTACGCTTATTGCCGTGATGAGGAAAGTACTGTGCTGTAAAGTATTGTTGTGCTACGGAAAAGGCAGTCTCATTGTAGCTATACCACAAAAGTTACTACTAAAACATGTTTTACTTTCCAGAATAATTCAGAAAAACTGTGCAGATATAAAACAGAAACAGTGAAAAAGCAACATTGTAAATTGTCACTCATTAGTAGCGTCGTGATATAATTGTGTAGCTGTCAAAGAAACCAAGTGCTAAGTCATCTTTAATCCCACAGAAAGTACTTCAAATAAAGAATGTCTTTTCAAGTAAACCAAAATGTTGCATTAAAATCTCATTTACCAGTATGTGTCCTATGTAAGCCTGACAGTCGTTACGTAATCGTGCAGCTAACAAGCAAGAATGTACAAATACAACACTGTGTCGTCTGTTCACTATAACAATGCATTCTTAATTTCTGTTTAAATAAGTTCTCTTGATTCTTGACTGGATATTTAACTTCAAACATTGTTGCATGTTAACAGATTCTAAGTCTGACAAAGCATACTAGAAATGTGAAGTGAAAAGTATTATGGCAAAGACAAAGTTAAAAAGCAGATTATCTCTCAATACACGGTTTTACATGTGAAGTGTGGTGCAATCCTTTACTCTTCATAGTACTCAGAGTTTGAACTTGAATGCAATTATCGTGCGGTATACATCGGTAAAGAATACTGAAATTTTTCTCAAGGTTAGCGTCTATGTTATTTTTCTCTGAGCCAGCCGGCGCACGCGGCTCCCTGCGGTGCGAGTCATTGTCTGTTCCCTTGTTGGCGCGCGTCGTTATTGGGATTAGGAGACCTAGCTTCTACAAATTCACGTTGTCGAAAGTACCCTGCTCTGTTTAAATCCCGCCAGTTTTGATGCAATTCAGGTCTGTCGTTACGAATATATCGTCCTACGTCATGTCGGTAGTTTACATAGTTTCTTGTTTGTCGGTCATGTGGTGAAGAATTTCTCCCTGAATCGTAACTGTGCGCCGAACTGTTGCGTCTGAAGTTATTCTGTCTCCCTTGATAATAATAGTTCTGATACCATATTGTCTGTTTCTATGGTTATCTCTGTTATATTCATTACTACGGAAATGCGATCTTCCTCTGTAACTATTATTCTGCCAGCGGTTGTCATAAGGGTGGTGTCTGTTTTGGTCACGATTTGCGTTGTGAGAATAGCCTTGTCGTGTCCAGTTATTATTTCTGTCGTCACGGAATTGTGACGTATGGGACCTGTAATTATTGTTTTCATGTTTTCGCGTTCCGCGATTGTCAGTGTCAATTTCTAATTCTTGTAGGAGTCCCTGAAAAGCTTCAATGTCGTCTTTGCAACGTCCTGCCAAAATAATGTGTCGTAAATGTTCAGGCAATTTGATTAAGCAAATGCGGATGAGTTCTGAGGGGCTGTATGGGTTTGACAGGTACTGATTCTTGTGCAACATGTCTTCAAAATATTTCATAAGACTGGAAAATTCAGATTGTTCGAAACGTTTCATCATTATGATGCTATGTTTTACTCGGTCTTGTGTGGCTTGAGACCAATATGCTGAGAGGAAGGCATGGTAAAACTCTCCTTCACTGTAGCAATCGTGAGTGACCGATCGCATTCTTACAGCTGGTTCATTCTCTAAGTAGCCACACATAAATTCTAATCTGTGTTCTAACGACCAGTTGGGAGGAAAACAATGAGAGAATTGATGGAGCCATGCTTGTGGATGAATGTCGTTGGCAGAATTCTTAAATGTTTTAAATTTACGTGTAGTAATGAACAGCTTATAGTCAAAATCATCATGTCGGCGAGTCGCATATCGGTCATTGTTAGGTCGTGTCGGCCGTTCCATCTCAAAATTCGGTGCACATTGCCAGTTTCTTTCATAACTTCCGAAATGCCCTGTGTTATTATTTTGCGTCTTTTCCGTATTTCTAAGTCCCTCTTCCCGTGTTGGGGTGCGAGTGTCCTCTGAAATACGTAATTCTTGTATTACCTGTGTCAGCTGATCTTGTACTTCGCGGATTTCTCTTTGGTGTTGCGTATTAATTTGATTCAGATTTTGTTTCAGTTTCCTAATTTGTTCGCTCTCTTCTGTGTCATTAAAGACTACCGGTTTTGTGTCATTCAGATTATCATCTACCTTCGTAGATAAGTTAGTGAACTGATCCGAAAGTTCGGCTACTTTCTCCGGTAGTGAACACATTTCCTCAGTGTGTTTTTCTGAACCAAGTTTCAGAGTATCTACTGTGTCCTTTAAGTTTTCCTGAGTTTTTGCAAGTTGCGTAACCGAATCGGTAGATGCAACTGAGTCAAATTTAGCTTGCAAGGTCTCATGATTTTCGTGAACAGTAGTTTGCAGTTCTTTTATGGCTGCTTCGTGATTCTGTAGTGCATTTTCATGCCGCGAAAAAATAGGTTGGAAGTGCTCACAAATTTGTGTTTTTACGTCATTACAGACTTTTTGACATTTCGATTCAATGTTATGTAACTCAGTAGTTAAATCTTCACGTGTTTGTTCAAGAGTTTGTTCCAATGAGTCTAACTTTTGAAGCTTTTGCTATGTTTGTCTCTGATTTTGTTCCATTGTGTCTAACTGTTGCTGTGTTTGTCTCTGATTTTGTTCCATTGTGTCTAACTTTTTGAGATTTTGTACCACTGTGTCTAACTTTTTGAGATTTTGTCCCATTTGTCTCTGATTTTGTTCCATTTGTTGCATTAATTGCAATAATAATGTATTAGTGTCTGGAATCTGTTTCTCTATGCTTTTTGGCAGTGCATTTTCACCGGCAACATTCACATTCTGACAAGCAGAAAATGTGTCTTGACTCATTTGAGAAAACGGTGATGACCCAGAACCTGAATCTACAGTATTTGCGAAATTGTGTCCTGTCATTTCGGATTCCTGAGGCGAGCTGTTGCCGACCGACCGATCGATAATGCTTCCCTGCTCACTAATTGTTTCACTGTCTACGCCATTGTTTGACGCCCGCTCCATTTCCCTATGCACAGTTACCAAATTACTACTTCGAATATTAGTTAATTCATTACATGGTGGCGCTAACACACTGCTTTCGTTTTCACTGTCATTTCGCAGTTTACTTTGGAGCCTAGTATTACGTTTTTCACACGCCATTATTGTCACAGTATTTCACACGACAACACAGAAAAACACAATTTGAAGAGCAAAAATAAGAAAACACATTAACATAACACTGAAAATAATATCTAGTTAATTGCAGCTGCGAAATACTTGGTGCAAATCTACATGCGTGCCACACCTGTTTTACTGTACGACAATGAAAGACTGCAACTACAAAGGAAATTCTCTACAATTACGCGCTAGCAATAAACAAAAGCTACACTAATTACACAAACTACAAGAAAAAAAAATCAGAAGATTCCAGTGAGGTATCCTCGGCTAAGGGTCGACATATGAAACTTCCACTTTGAACAATTTTACACGACTGTCCTTAAACTGACACACAATATTTTTTTTAGCGCAACACAATCTGACTTTAAATAATCTCTACAAGAGAATGGCCCTGACTAACATTAACCTGTACTTTTCACAAATCACTTACCTCACAAAAATCTTGGTTACTCCCACTACTGCAATACAGCAAGCGCCACTACTGCCAGCTAAATAAAAGATTCAAACTATGGAAGGCACTAACTACTGATAGGGATAGTTAGCAAATGAAAGATATTAATAGAGAACAAACGTTGTATTTACCTTAATAGTCATTATATATATATATATATATATATATATATATATATATATATATATATATATATATATATAGCAGTTCATGACAAATTTCAAAACTCCGCCATCTCTCTCCCCACATCCACCACTGCTGGCGGCTCACCTCCAACTGCGCAACGCTACGCGCTGTTCACAGCCAGCTGCCTAACACTACAATGGCGAGTATTACAACAATGCAAAGCAGCCACAGACTGCACACAGCACAGCCAGTGATTTTCATACAGAGGTGGCGTTACCAATAAAAAAACCTAAACAGCCTACTTACACACTCCCCGAACTGGTGTGCAAGGCTGGGCTGGTTCCTCCGGCACAAAGATGTCTGCTAATGGTACTGCCTCCGGCTTGCTGCCGTGGTTTCTGCAAGGAGTTATGACCATCTTCAGACTCTGTAATTACAAGAATATTTACTTTCGGAGCTCTGTCAATGAGAAATACTTCGTCAATCGCAATTTAATTTACTGATCCCTAAACCGATATCAGCTGCAGTATCCAATTTTACAACCAAAAAACCACGATATTTGTGACACTTTTATGCTGAAACCATCGAGTATCATATGAAAATTTCCAAAATTTCGCGTATTTTCGCATGGTTTGCCGGAATACCACATCATTTATGCAACAATTCTAGATATCAACCACACAGCAGTATTCTACCGATCGCCTGCACAGTGTAATTCTGAAGATAAAGAGAGAAAATTAGCCGGCCGTTGTGGCCATGCGGTTCTAGGCGCTTCAGTCTGGAACCGCGTGACCGCGACGGTCGCAGGTTCGAGTCCTGCCTCGGGCATGGATGTGTGTGATGTCCTTAGGTTAGTTAGGTTTAAGTAGTTCTAAGTTCTAGGGGATTGATGACCACAGATGTTAAGTCCCGTAGTGCTCAGAGCCATTTGAACCATTTTTAGAGAAAATTATATTTCTAGAGCCGAAATATGAGAGATGGCCATTACTTGGGACGTACTGCAAACCACTAAGTAACTAGAAACTTATCTCGTCTGCGAAGATTTTCAGGTGAAAACACGAAAATTGGGGAAACTGGTAGTTCCACCGATGTCAAAGATGTAACACATTCCAGATTATCGTTTTATCAAGGTTTCAATACGTATTATCGTATGCATGTCTCTTCCGCCGGTATTTCACCATCTCCATGCAAACAATAGAATGGCAGTATAACTCACAGTCGAACTAGAGGCTTCTGAAAGTCTGGGATCTGCCGAAACGGTGACACAAAGGCTGAGAGAGACTAGTACCAACTTGTCCCACTATAACCACGACAAAGAAGTGTGATGTCACTGATCATATTATCTCACAATCGAAAAAGAGGCTAACGGAATTTTCGGACCTGCCGTTCGGAGAGAGAGAGAGACTTGTAACGACTCGTCAACAGTCCCAAAAAAGGAGTGCCACGTCACAGAACTTTCTGTTAACTGCACTTCCTGATATCAAAATGAAGCCCTGTGATTAGTTGGCTGTGAAATGTGGTGTGGGGTGAGTCTACATAAATCTCCACCTACCCCACTCATCCAAATTCTGCTTCCTCCTGTTTCGGAGTTCATGGTGTGTGACAGTATCTCTCTCTCTTTGCGCGCGCGCGCGATGTGCGTATGTATAAACTTGAAGCGAACCAACAGCGGCTGCAGTTTCAGTGGTGGAAAACGTAGTCGTACGGATGTGGAAGGCGAGCTTCCCTTTAGGCATAATTCAGATATCATAGATCTGTGGAAATTTTCGTTGTAGATCTCAGCTGTATATAGTTATGACTCAGAAAAAAGTTCACAGTTTCTCGGCAGTAATTTCATTTCTTTTCGCTTGTTATAGAATATCCCCAGGATTTTATTATGGAGTGGCGTTCCTGTTGAGGTCCAGCCTGCTGTGAAAAACACACAGCCAGGAATTCCTTGCAAGTATAAAAAAAATCTCTAACTTGCTGTCGCAGTAGAGGCAGTTGCAGTAATGGTTTGACGTTCACATTTTGTATGTTCACATTTCTCCTTGTTGCAGCTTACATGCCAGGAATTCTGACTGAGCTAGAGGCAAGCTGAAGGCTGCAAAAAAAAAAAAAAAAAAAAAAAAAAAAAAAAAAAAAAAACAGTATCACGTTTTGGAACAGCCTCCAGCTGTGAATTGTTCATCACATCAGCTGCATAAGTATAGGAGAAAAATCTCTTTACAATGAAAGGAAAACCCTTAGCTGCTTACAGGCGTTGACTTACGTCAACGGGGACAGATGAAAATGTGTACTCCGACCGGGACTCGAACCAGGGATCTCCTGCTTACATGGCAGACGCTCTATCCATCTTTCTCTCTTTTTTTCTGTTGTTTATCGTTGTATTTGGTCGTTGCGGACGTCACATGACTTCCGTTCAAGTTCGTTTGTTGATCCTTCCACTCAGTTTATTTTTTTTTTTATTTATTTATTATTACAGAGGCCAACCAGCTTTCTGACGGAACACGCTGATCATCCGTGCCGGTACCATCTGAGCCACCGAGGACACAGAGAATAGTGCGACTGCAGGGATTTATCTCTGGCACGCCTGCCCCGAAACCCACATTCTCAACGTATTGTCCCGCACTACATTCGTAGTGCCACTGCCCGTTACACTCATTACTCACGGCGCGTTGCTGATTCCTGTAAGAGTTCGGGCACTGTTTGTGCATCCGCACAGAAGAAGAAAATGGTCAAGTGGCCGGTGAGCCTTATATACAGCTGAGATCTACAACGAAAATTTCCACAGATCTATGAAATCTGAGTTATGCTTAAAGGGAAGCTCGCCTTCCACATCCATACGACTGCGTTTTCCACCACTGAAACAGCTGCCGCTGTTGGTTCGCTTCAAGTTTATACACACGCACATTCACACACACACACACACACACACACACAGAGAGGGAGAGACAGACACACACCATGAACACCGAAACAGGAGGAAGCAGAATTTGGATGAGTGGGGTGGGTGGAGATTTATGTAGACTCACCCCGCACCACATTTCACAGCCAACCAATCACAGGGCTTCATTTTGATATCAGGAAGTGCAGTTAACGGAAAGTTCTGTGACGTGGCACTCCTTTTTTGGGACTGTTGACGAGTCGTTACAAGTCTCTCTCTCTCTCCGAACGGCAGGTCCGAAAATTCCGTTAGCCTCTTTTTCGATTGTGAGATAATATGATCAGTGACATCACACTTCTTTGTCGTGGTTATAGTGGGACAAGTTGGTACTAGTCTCTCTCAGCCTTTGTGTCACCGTTTCGGCAGATCCCAGACTTTCAGAAGCCTCTAGTTCGACTGTGATTTATACTGCCATATATATATATATATATATATATATATATATATATATATATATATATATATAGGGTGAGTCACCTAACGTTACCGCTGGATATATTTCGTAAACCACATCAAATTCTGACGAATCGATTCCACAGGCCGAACGTGAGGAGAGGGGCTAGTGTAATTGGTTAATACAAACCATAAAAAAATGCACGGAAGTATGTTTTTTAACACAAACCTAGGTTTTTTTAAATGGAACTCCGTTAGTTTTGTTAGCACATCTGGACATATAAATAAATCCGTAATCAGTGCCGTTTGTTGCATTGAAAAATGTTTATTACATCCGGAGATATTGTAACCTAAAGTGCCACTCCTCCGCTGTTCGATCGTGTGTATCGGAGAGCACAGAATTACATAGGGATCCAAAGGGAACGGTGATGAACCTTAGGTACAGAAGAGACTGGAACAGCACAATACGTCCACATGCTAAAACCTTTTTATTGGTCTTTTTCACTGACGCACATGTACTTTTATTCCTATTAGATCAATAATGAAACACTCATGTTACAAACTACTCGTAACCGAGAGCATGGCTACCATCGAACAAGACAGGAAGAGATCTTAACGCCGACTGCCGACTTTGGCGTGCAGTCCGTATCTCTTACTAGTTTCGTCACAGTTTGTGGATTTCCGATCAAGTTCGTACTTACTAAGATATGCATTTGTTAATGAAAGGGTGTGAATTTTAAGGAGGCAAAATTATGATAAATAGTTTTAAACATCCATAGGCTCCTCCTAGTATTCATGTTGTCATAAATGACTTTAATTATTTAATATAAATAAACAAAATCGGTGACTTTTGCGCCAAGATGGCGGTACTTCCCGTCATTTATATTTACCAGGCTGACGCTTGTTGCTAGTGGCCAGCGCCGAGCCCTACCCGACTACGCGCGACATATGGTCGCTTCGTCACCTAGCCAGCCAGAGTGGGAATTGCTCTCCGACTCATGGTCGGCTACGGAAAACAGCTCTTGGTAACTATCGTGTATATATCAATAAGAGGCAATATTAAAACTGGTAAAAATGTCTTCCTCAGATAAGAGGCACCTTACAATGTGCATACTAGACCTATCCAAACTCCACATGTACCAATTTCATTCACAGTTCGCGAAAAATCATTTCGCTACTTGTAAGAAGATGCTGTGATATGCAAATGTTTAGCTTTTCAGAACATTCACACAAGGTTGGCGCTGGTGGCGACACCTACAACGTGCTGACATGAGAAAAGTTTCCAACCGATTTCTCATACACAAACAGCAGTTGACCGGCGTTGCCTAGTGAAACGTTGTTGTGATGCCTCGTGTAAGGAGGAGAAATGCGTACCGTCACGTTTCCGACTTTGATGAGGTCGGATTGTAGCTTATCGCGATTGCGGTTTATCGTATCGCGACATTGCTGCTCGCGTTGGTGGAGATCCAATGACTGCTAGCATAATATGGAATCGGTGTGTTCAGGAGGGTAATACGGAACGCCGTGCTGGATCCCAACGGCCTCGTATCACTAGCAGTCGAGATGACGCCCATCTTATCCGCATGGCTGTAACGGATCGTGCAGCCACGTCTCGATCACTGAGTCAACAGATGAGGACGTTTGCAAGACAACAACCATCTGCACGAATAGTTTGACGTCTGCAGCAACATGGACTATCAGCTCGGAGACCATGGTTGCAGTTATCCTTGACGCTGCATCACAGACAGGAGCGCCTGCGATGGTGTACTCAACGACGAACCTGGGTGCACGAATGGCAAAACGTCATTTTTTCGGATGAATCCAGGTTCTGTTTACAGCATCACGATGGTCGCATCCGTGTTTGGTGAGATCGCGGTGAACGCACGTTGGAAGTGTGTATTCGTCATCGCCATACTGGCGTATCACCCGGCGTGACGTTTTGGGGTGCCATTGGTTACACGTCTCGGTCACCTCTTGTTCGCATTGACGGCCCTTTGAACAGTGGACGTTACATTTCAGATGTGTTACGACCCGTGGCTCTACCCTTCATTCGATCCCTGCGAACCCTACATTTCAGCAGGATAATGCACTACCGCATGTTGCAGGTCCTGTACGGGCCTTTCTGGATACAGAAAATGTTCGACTGATGTCCTGGCCAGCACATTCGCCAGATCTCTCACCAATTGAAAACGTCTTGTCAATTGTGGACGAGCAACTGGCTCGTCACAATACGGCAGTCTCTATTCCTGATGAACTGTGGGACCGTGTTGAAGCTGCATGGGCAGATGTACCTGTACACGCCATCCTAGCTCTGTTTGACTCAGTGCCCAGGCGTATCAAGGCCGTTATTACGGACAGAGGTGGTTGTTCTGGGTACTGATTTCTCAGCACCTATGCACCCAAATTGCGTGAAAATGTAATCACATGTCATTTCTAGTATAATATATTTGTCCAATTAAGACCCGTTTATCATCTGCATTTCTTCACATGGCTCTGAGCGCTATGGAACTTAACATCTATGGTCATCAGTCTCTGCATTTCTTCTTGGTGTAGCAATTTTAATGGCCAGTAGTGTATTCCTTTTTTCATGCACATCATGTCTGCCATACTTTGCACCATGCGTGCCTTGAGTATAGCTTTCGTGGGTGTGTCTAAATGGAAAATATAAAAACCGGTAAATAAAATCACCAGGAATATATTATGAAATTCTGTAGAAGAAATCGGTATCATAATGTAACTGCAGCGTATTTTTTTATTTCGTAAACTATGCGACCCTATGTCATATAAAAAATTGTGTGCCAGTTACACGTGTAAAGAGGCCAATTTTTAAGTTTCATCTACAATTAGCTATTCCAGTGCTATTAGTTTTTAGTACTATTTTTCCAGTCCAATGCTGCTTATAAGTATTTAGGACACATTCAGTGCTGCTATTGTAATTTTATCCTCCTGGATACACCCAGTACTGCTGTTTGAATACCATCCTTTGATGCATAGTTCATTTGACACGTAGCTTAAAATCGCATGGACTTTAGGCTCTAGTATTTTTTACTAAAAGAACTAGTGTAGGGCAAAAGTATCTCTGTGTTGACTGTTCCATCTCATACCTAGTCCAATGTGAAACACTAAATTGGTTGGACTGTGGGTTAAAGTTATAAAACAAGTACCTCTGCTTGACTGTTCAATCTCATTGTAAAACATGAAGGTATCTGTTTCCAACAGAATCACAAAGAATCAAATTGTAACTGTTTCACAAAGAGTAAAAGAAGTGTATGTTTTGCTAAAAGAACAAAACTGCATTCAAAACCCAATTGTATCTCTGAACTTTTATATACGTCTGTATCACAATGAATCAATTTCAATGTGTGAATTGTGCCTCAGGGACCAATATGTAAAAAGAACCAAATTCTATCACTGAAAACTGACATGCATCTGTGTCTTTGTGTGTCTGAAAGAACCAAAATCTATCTCATGAATCAAACTGTATCTGCGGTAATTGAATAAAAGAAAATACTCGTTACCATATGTCTTTCAAGTTGCTACTTACAGAAAATCTGCCCGCCATTACAGTGTGTATATAAAGGATGTGTAGGACACCCAAATGACCTTAGTCTTCCTGAACATGAGTGCTGCTGTCTGGTTTAATATGGAGAAAAAGAAGATACATTAACGATTGTATGAAAATATGCCCGTCGTGCTGCACGTTTTTCGTTATGGGAGCAGGTGGCAAGTGACAGGGCCCACTTCCAAAGACGTATAGCAAACAAATCGAAAATTATGTTACCTATGTCTGAGGGAACGTTGCATACTTGTCAATGATAGGCTGTACACAGTTTTATCCCACTGTAGGTGTAAAATATCATATGGTTAGAGGACCGAGTTCAGGTAGACTCTGGTATTAGTTAACCTACAGTTGTCAAATACGGTGAAATCATTTTTTATATTCCTTCTTCTATTCTGAAACAAAAGCATGACGAATCTTGGTGTCATCACATGAACAACCGTTTTAATAGCCCATATATATCTGCTTGCAGTCAGAAGCGCGGGGTATTCGAAAAGCCCCATGAGAGGAAAGTTAATGGTAGAAATACACCAGTATTCAGAACTTTTAAAACCTTAAAACGCTGCTCGTCAGACAGAGTGGTGTGGGATGTTCCATATTAGTTTATTGAGTCATATCTCGTTCTCTTCATCAGCTTCTTGGGTGTACGAGTTTTTATCCACTACACTCCGTACCAGGATAGTTCTTGTTTAGCATTCATAATAATTCGTTGTGTATCTTTAAAGTAGTCCATGAGCGTTTTTAGAGGTGTACATGCAATAAATCTCCTATACTCTTCAACAGTTCTACATCCGGCTTCGTGTACAGACCATCTGGCATTTTCCAAAGTGCTCAAATCCAAAGGGGATGCTGAGACATAACCCCATTAAGTTCATATGATATCGTGTGAAACAGGAGCGCTAAAACATTAAGTGTAAGCTTTGATGCCATTGTAGCAGGACCATCCCTTTTCGTAAATGATTCTTCCAGAAACATGACTCATGTATGGGAGGGTTAAATCGTCCTGGTGGTGGACAAAAATACTAATTTCGTCGTCCTTGTTAAATGTGGTTGAAGCATGAGGTTTATGCGAGATGTATACCTGGCGTATAATACGCTCGTCATATTCTGCAGGGCTAGCTAAATCGAAGAGCGTCATTGTGAGGTTTCAGACCTACTGATTTAAGAAACTCGTGATTCACATGTGTTAATCACCTTGCTGTTCTGTTGTAAAGTGCCACACTGTGCATTATGCACGTTGTTCTTATGACTAATTCCCATCGTTGATTCTCCTTAATAAATGACCGCTAGCTCATTGAATGCTTCTGTAGCGCTGCTGGCTGCTACGAGTTCAAGGTCAGTTCCCTTTCCGGCGTCCTTTGTTCTTGCTGAGAATACCACCTATGCAGATCCGGGGCTACTGAAGGTCTCAGCCATCGCTTCCCGTCTGGGCAGGTTCGAGGTCACTGCTGCTGCTTTAGATGTAGTCTTAAAATGATTTGCTCATCACGAAAGTCGACGACCTGGTTATCCTGGTCAACAGAATGCAGCTCCTGCTAGTCCAGTATCTGAACTGCGACTGGAAGGTAAATAGCATTGTAGGGATTTCTACGACATTTAGCCTGTTCCAACTGTTGAGACGAATCCATAAACCCTACGAACCAAACTATTTTTGAGGTATGCGTTTGTTGCGATGCTACCCTCGATCCCGATGAGGCTGACAGAAAGTATATCCACTGACTGTTTGAATCTCTAGAATGTATTAGAAGCGTTCTTTAAAACCTGTCCTTTTGTGAAACCCAGCAGGGATTATATTGAACCTTTCTGGTTAAAGTCAGTCGTTGCAATCGTTGTCTTTATTTCAGATTTAAGAGTATTGATGTTTGCACATAGCATTTAAATCGTCAACATGGTGTACCCAAGATTCAATTTACAAAATTTCTTTTCCACTGTTAATTTCGGGTGATCTTTATTGTTAGCCTCTGTCATATTCGGAAAGCTGTTGTGTTTGCTTCTAATGCAGGCGATGATTCTTTTAATGACAAAGAATACGGCATTACTTCAGCAGTCCAGCTGACGAGTGGATGCTTAATGCATTTTCTAATATATCCCTCGTAAACGTTATGAGTAACACGATGCATGGCTCTACGCACAAGTGGGTATTAAGGTCTTGGTAGTGATGAAAATTGTAGAACACAAGTCTTCTGCTGGTGAAGTGTCGTAACTCTTCTGGTGGTAACGTGAGGTCTGTGGAGTTCTTTATGTTTTTCATATGAGATATCGTGTTCCAAACACGCCTCATGAAACAGGTTAATTCCTTCATCACCATGAGCCAACCGTTTTAGAAGCCTTGTACCAGGTCCGCAATAGTTATAACCGGGAATATGCAGTTCAGCTGGAATTTTGTCGATAATACCACAACCTCCTAGAATGTGTCTTCTATGGCGCATGCTATGCTACTGCGATGGATGTTCTTTGCACACTCTATTATAGAGAAAATCTCCACCGTCGATCCAATTGTTTTCTATTGCAGGGAAAACAAGCCTCTTATCCGGTGCCCCATTCCCTTGACATATTATGAGCTGTTCTATGAGAAACGCGTATGATTCTGAGCTATTCTGCAGTCTTCTATGTAAATGTACGCTGAAATTTCAGTACCAGTGCTATCCCATAAGATACAAGTTTTGAAATTTTTTCTCTGCACTTTGGAAACTGTAAATATCTCACTCGACCAATCTGGGAGGCATGACTTCTCAAATGCTGTCTTGTGTTTCGAGATGTGTTCCAAATCACCCACATTAAAATTCTGTCTACGCGAATCTAGCATTTTAAAACGGTAGCATACAGTGTTAATGAGTCCACTATTGTGAACATCGATTGGTCTCATTTTTATTCTGTGATGTTTGGTACCATTATTCTGCACGATTATCTGTGGGAGGACATCTGTGCATTTGTATGAACCATAGAGATTAAATCGTACCCACAGTTTGGATGTTTAGCCATTCCATGATACTCGCCGTTACGTAGGTGAGTGTCGAGCGGTGGTGTATCCCATACTATTTTATCACTGCCGTAAAGTATCTATTGTAAAACTCACCGCCATGATCGGTTTGAATGTTGTCCAGGCATCAATTCATTACTGTCTGCAGCAATCGCTCTAACACATCTGCAACATCCCTCACTGTTTTTGTTTTAGGAGTCAATCCCCAAGCAAATTTAGAGGATGTTTCAATGACTATTAAAATATTCTTGGAACCATTATTCTCATGTTAATATACCCAGATATAGACAAGATATGGCTGCTATAAGTCATCCAAACCTTTAATTATGATATGCCTACATGACTAAGTTTTGCATGCCAATTTGCGCAGTTCCCGTACTACTGTCTCCATACTTATCCGATTATACCTCTCTCTCTAACTTTTGAAATTGTTGAGACAACTTGATTCGAATGAGTGGTATTGTCCACAGCAGCTGATGCCATGAGCAGTCGTAGTCTATCTGTTAGTTAATTGGGATCATCGAAGTGTACACAGTTTACAGAGGGGGCTGACTGCTGACTCTTTTTGCTGAATGTCAATACCTTCACCACTGCCATATCGACCATCTAATAATAATGGTTTCATAATGTCTCTTTATTCCGTACTGTGTTGATTTCGTGCTTCCCTGCATATACCAGTCATTTGTAGTATTTCATCATACATCTCCAGATCTTTGAGTTAAAATTTTTCTGTTTTTAAGGGTTTTATATAAATAACATTGAGTAGACCCAGTGTTCTTTGAAATTCCCTGTCACTTATCTGTGTTGGTGTTTCCTTTAAACTTATAGGATGCGTGCCCGACATGTATGGTCTTACACCATTAACGCAGAACATTTTTTTCTGTCTGGGTGTGAGGGTTAATGAAACCGTCAATATCAACATCGTCATCATGGTGTGGCTTCATCGAGAGTTCCCTGAGAGATTCTCTCAGATTCCGCTACCGATCCAAATGCCCTAACCTTAGCCACTGTAATTTTTCTCAAGTGGTATTATGTGGCTCTATGACTTCATTTTTAGTCGACAATTTGTTATACACTAAGCGGACTCGCTCACAGACTGTGTCTTATTTATGCTGCGTGCAGCTAAGTCATCTATTTTTGTCTCAGAATGATCTGAGTGTATGTCTATAGTTCCTTAACCCTAACGTCTAAGTCGTAGACCATACTCAGAAGAGCTTGGATATACATTCCCAGGCCCTTAACTTTACGTTTTAGAGGTTGAAATTTTCCATCTATGTGTAGACTCATTCTCTGTGTATGTATACCTACCCCATGAGGCCGAGTGCTCGACATACATACGAACTCGTCGACAACGTGATGTATACCAACGTACCTGTAAAATTTTCATGTTTATATGTAACGAAACTCCTGGAAGTTTCATCTGTACCTACTGTCATTGAGTTTCCTTGTTTTATCAATAAGGAGAAACCCATACTGTGTGTGTGACTCCCACAATCTACATATATCTTCAGAAATTCATTGAATGACATGTCTGTTCCTACCTGCACTGGTAAATAAGCTTTAAATTCAAATTGTCTTGTTTGAAAGCTATAACGAGATTTGAATCCCATACCAACTGTTTTGGGACTCTGGAATATGTCGGGTTCAGATAAAATACGTTAACACCCATATGACGACTATAACAGACATATGGTAGAACTTGAGCCTGGTTTTCCACAGCAATATTGTCAACATGAACACTGTTGTGTTGGCAGAAGAGCCAACACCGTGTTACTAGAGGGGGCCGAAATGCACGCGTTTTAGCTCACGCTGGCTGGCGTGAGGAGGGAAGAACTATACTGACGTGAGTTCTGGAACATGACAAGGAATTAGAATTCAGAAAGCGGACGTAGCTGGTTTGATACTTAACTTTAATCCATTAATGATGAACCTCGCTCTTGAAGGTACATGATTCACAATATTATCTGTTCAGAATACATTCTTGAAGTAATTATAATAACTGAATATGGCGCCTTGCTATGTCGTAGCAAATGACGTAGCTGAAGGCTATGCTAAACTGTCGTCACGGCAAATGAGAGCGTATGTAGTCAGTGAACCATCGCTATCAAGGTCGGCTGTACAATTGGGGCGAGTGCTAGGGAGTCTCTCTAGACTAGAACTGCCGTGTGGCGGCGCTCGGTCTGCAATCACTGATAGTGGCGACACGCGGGTCCGACGTATACTAAAGGACCGCGGCCGATTTAAAGGCTACCACCTACCAAGTGTGGTGTCTGGCGGTGACACCAAAAACACTGTGTTTGGCTTTACTTTAGCTGATGGAGGCATTTGACTGCTGTGACTGAGATTCCTGTATGTTGCACCATCTATGCCCTGGAGTATTTTCTGCAGGAGATGATATGTAGAATGAAACAGCGTTTTCGGACAAAAACAGACATGCTCAAAATGGACTGCATCCGGGTGTTTTAGCGTTGTCATGAGTACATTTGTCTTGCCACAGCTGGATGGACTTACAATTATACCTCATATAGTATCAGGAAGGAGTATCCCATTCTTCTTCTTCTTCTGGCCTTCTTCCACACCATCATGAGACTAATCATTTACAACAAATTTTTCTATCAAGGATGCTTCATGCACCCTACCATAGTACCAACTACATCGGGTTTTGGTGTTCAATGGGCTTTAAAAAAATGTTACCACTATAGTTCAGTTACTTAACCGACTGAGCTACAATGGGTATACAAGGAGCTTAGATATATATACACATGAAAGGCTAGTTCATTATTCAGTTTGACAATGACCAGTGATGACATGATTGAAACAATTTTCTGCCATTGTAGGATTATAGGCGTTGCAGTGAAAATACTAGCTTTAGTTCTTTTTGTGCTATGAGAGACATGAAATAAATAAAAAAGAGACATATGCAGTTTGACATACACTTTTATTCATTAATCATACAACACATCGAAAAAATCAATTTGTTCTTTCTTCACACATTTACAGAATTAAGAAAATCAAGCTTTCTTGTAAGCACAGAATTCAGCATGTATTTCTCTCAAACTTACTGCCCGCGCATTAGCTTCTGTTTGCACCATATTGATACATTGATATAAATCATCAAAATGCGTGGTATTCACATGAAGATAGTTCACAATGTCTTTGTACACAGTTTGAACACAAGGCAACTGAATTTTCAAAATTTCCAACACAATTCATAGCATCATCAACAGGCCAAACAAGTTTTTAACAGTGGAGTGCTGTAAATAAATGGACCAGCCACCTGATCTCAGCATGAGTGCAGCACCGTTGTATAGTGATGTGATAGACAGCGTCAGACCAGCACAGCAAATGTCTGGGAGAGAATGTGAAGGATAATACTCGGTGGCCATCTGTTGATTAATGTAGGGTTTTGCATTACACGGTTCATCCCATTCCAACTCTGTAAACTGCACTTTAAGAATTCTCGATACATTTTCGATATCTAACACAACATGCCAATCAGTGTCCACCAGTACTTCAATACCAGTATTTAAGCACTATGAAGCGCTAGATGTTAAATTATAACTTCAGATGAATAGAATTATAGCAGTGGGAGGAATCAGTAGCCTCTCATCCACCACATCTACACTCTGTCCTTGCAGTAACACTGGAATATTCAGGGATAGTGAGTATGTCGGAGACCAGTACCGAAATGCACAGTTGAGTAGGACCCTCAGCGCACTTCTTCTGTGAGTTGGGGACTTGCTGGGTGCCTTTGTTATACAAATCGATGAGCAGGTTGGATAATAACAGCTTATTGTCCCATTCTGTTACAGGGTCTGTCGCTGTTGATGCTGGTGCTACAAGTCCTGACAAGCTGCTGATGACTGCTGCTGTTGATGGTGCTGCAGGTCCTAACATGTTTGAGCTCACCACTGCTTGAGCACATCCCGGCATGTTGAAGGTTACCACTGATGGACAAAGAAGAATCATTATAAGAACTACTACTGAACAGGGAAGAGACACACACAGAGCCAAATAAAGAGTACTTAGTTTTCCACTTCTTCTGTGGTGATGATGATGATGATGATGATGATGATGACCTTGCTTGCTGTGGTTCTTATTCTGCTGACTGACTAACTGTGAATGACACTGGCTGGTACCACCTGCACATAATATCCCTTCAGGTGGGGAGGAGGGGAATGCTGTTGGGTCCTCAGGGAAGTGGTGGGCGGAACAAAGCCTGTTTCAGACGCCCTCTGGTAGTGATGTTGGGAACTAATACAGTCGGTCTGAGATTGCTGAAGAATACACCTTTGTCTCTTAGACATACTGACTGGCCATTTCAAAAAACGTTGACAGTTTCTGCACCAGCATCTATCTGTGTGAGTTTTGAAATGCATCTTCAATCCATCCTACTGCACGACCATTATTTGCTAAAGAGCATTCTTCTTCTTACACTCCTTCATTATCATTCCTTTCTAATCCCAACATATGGATCTATGGACACGGTCTTCAGGTGCATGTTTACAGGAAATACAGTTATTAAAGTCCTCCCTGTTTAGCAACAGCATCTCGTCAAATGAACACATTGGAAACACACCACACTAGAGTGGATGAGCATCTTGTCTGCTACACTTTGGAAGACTGCCCAATCTTTTCAAAATGGTTGATAGTTCCAGCACAAACATCTATCTGCACGAGCTGTGAACTACAACTTCAACCCATCATGCTGCATCATCATTATATGCTGAAGAGTATTCTTCTTCTTACACTTCTTCATTATCTATGCTTTCCAGTCCTTACATAGGGAGCTATGGACACAGTCGTCACCTGGATGCTTACAGGTAATATGGCTATTGAACCCCTCCTTGCTCAGCGCCAACATCTTATCTATTGAACTAATTACACACACACAGCTGCCTCCACTGAGACTGAACTTCTTCCAGCGCCTTCAGCTGACAGTATCACGAACTAGATCACACAAGAAATCCTTAAAACATCAGTAGCTCAGCATGTACTGAGTGTTTGCCACAAATTTCCAGGTAGAAAGTGTGAGGATGGGGACAGCAAAAAGTGTGGGGTGGCTGTAGAATAGTTTAGAGCAGCCCATGGTGGCAGTGTTATGGACTAGAGCACTTGGTCTTCAAATTTCAAGGCGAACATACCCGTGTACTATCCAAGAAAGTCAGATTGGTGTGGTGGAAGATGGGTGCAGGGGGTGGCGGAATGTGGAGAACTGTCCAGCAGGGGGCTAATACCGCTCAGGTCACATTTCCCACCAAAATACATAAATAAATACCTTAGAACAGGGTAATACCGCCAAGGTCATATTTCCCAACAAAATAAATAAATAAATACCTTACGTCCTTCCTCTCCTACAGCTCCTCACAGACTGAGTCTTTTTCCTGCCAATTCACAAGTGGGATGAGAGAGTGGAGGGGCGTGGGTGACTTCATAGGAGTGGGGGATATGGTGGGGGGCATTAGGTTAGTCGAGGTAGCCCAATTGATCTATTTTCCATAAAGAAAAGTTCTTGCGATTTCCTGGCGGTGGAGGGCGTGTGATGTTATTGTGGGTTTGATGTCATAGGAGGTGGGGAAATCCCAGCCGCCATTTTGAATAAATTATTTGCGCCAGAACGCACTTAGTCATACTACTTACCACACATCGTTCTGAAGAGGCCGGAGACACTTTATGAAGCAAAGTTGTTAGTTGCGTGTCTAAGGATGTAATGATACATCGGGACAAGTGCATGACACTACAAATGGACTAAATCTGATGACAGGAAATTAATGAATTATTTCGTGAAGACACTATTGATTCATCACTTTATTGACCCCTTCTGGTGTAATATGGTTATGTAAACCGAAATAAAAATTCCTGAAAAGTATTTGGTGCTGATGAACGACACTCTTAGTCTGTCCAGTGACAAGTGACGATTAAAATTCACTCAGTTTGTAGTGTAGCGCTTCTCAGTAAACAGATGTCCGTTATACTCCAAAAACAGAGGTCTTTTTGAATGAAAATTATCAGCTGTTTATTGTGCTGTATACTCAGTTTCAGTGTCAAAGAGAAAAGAAGGGAAGGTCCTCGACGAGAGCCAAAGGTCTAAAGTTGATTACACAACAAGTGCAAATTAGGAAGGAGCTGGTGAAGAGTTGTCGTCACGACATAATAGAAATAAGACACCAGCGGAGATGGTCTGGCTCTCCTCAGTGCTCATCTTTCAGTCGGAATATTTTTTGTCATAGTGCTGTGAATAAACTGCAATTAGAACTGGATGCTATGCTAGACATTGTAATAAACATACATTAAAATGTTATTACTTGAACGTTGCCTGTTTAATTAGCTAAAGGGGTCATCCAGACAGTAGTTTTCTCGTTGCCGCGCTTGTTAATTACGGTACAGCAGTGGAGAGGCGTTTGACAGGTAGCTACTGGACAAGCGCAATAGCCACGCCCCGTGCTACATCACTCATACAATAATGCAATTACAAACTAAATTAGATGGCACGGTAGTAGTAGCGGGTGACTATAATTTATTCTATGTCAACTTGAAAACTACTCACACATTACTTGTGGCAAAGACATAAAATGTTCCGATATGCTACTGAAATTATCAAAAAGATGCCTTGATTGACAGCCTGGACGTGAGATAAATATTTTTCTTAACCTGAATATAAACTTATTTATAATATTTTATATTTTGCTTTGGTTTATTGAACCATTCTGCCAACAGATTGGTACACATATAAAACGTTATATACTGAGAAACCCCAATGTAAAAAGCTTGAACAACAGAATAAAATTATTTTAGAATGTCCACACAGGTACAGTAAAATACATATAGCTCAGAAAACTTGAAATAGTAGCTATAGATAAAAATTGGATATAAAAAAGAACTCAGTTGATTTTGAGAAACATATGTCTGGTGATTAAGATGTTTATGAAATCACAGCTAAAACACTAAATTTCGTATGAACACGTTACTATCTTGTAGAAAACAAAATGGGCTTTTTGTATTTTAGGATCTTCATGATATAGTAAAAGAGGGGCACTTGTAGGAAAGGGAACAGTTAATTTTACTAGGTTCCGCAGTAAATGACCTTGCTGTGCTTCGAAAACGTTTCAGGAAAACAGCAAGTAGTTTACATCTGCATCTTCTTTCTTCTGACAGTCGCAGAAGTTGCTGTCCTTGAAGCCTATCCTATGTAAGTGGGAAGGAGTTGAATCACGGTTGATATGCTTTCGTACCAAGGTAGTTATCAGCATCCTGCTCGCCAGAAATTATTGAAACCGAGAGGTGCTTCTAATTACTGGTTGGATCTCAGCTTAGTATTGACCTTTACCGCACACTGAAAGATACCAACAATCTGCCCATTCTAATGGGCCAGTTTCCGCGTCCATAAATTGTAATCGTGGTATGATAGATTGACATTCATCACAGCGCCAGAAAAGCTGGGCTCTTTGGCCAGTTGGTCGACTTCGTTATTTGAGACAAATACTAAACGAAATGGGGCCGTTAAAAATTAGACTCTGATATCTCTGTGTTTATTTAATAGTTAAAAATGGTTCAAATGGCTCTAAGCACTATGGGACTTAGCATCTGAGATCATCAGTCCCTAGACTTAGAACTACTCAAACCTAACTAACCTAAAGACATCACACACATCCATGCCCGAGGCAAGATTCGAACTTGCAGCCGTAGCAGCAGTGCGGTTCCGGACTGAAGCGCCTAGAGCCGCTCCACCTATGTAACAGTGATTCTCGTATAATTTCCAGGATTTGAATATTCATTTCCCTCCCCCACTCCCGGTTGTCTGTAGACTGTAATACTGCTTGTGATATTTCAGCTTGGGAACACGAAATGCACATCCTACTGATGAAGTTCTCTTGATGTCGAGGGCCATCAGTGTAAAAATTTGTCAAACGATTGATCGGAGTGAAAACAAGACTCCCTAGAAATAATATAGTGGAATTTTGTCCCAATTTTCATAGCCATACGAAGAGTGGGGAAGGGACAAATGGGATATCAAACTGAACATTGTGAGACGTAGTTCTCAACGATAAATAACTTCCTGAAAATAGTCGGGGTAATAAAGAAAAAAATGAATTAGTCATTTGATGAAAAAAATGTTGTCTGGATTTTAACAGCCAATCGAAAACTGGGAAGTGCACGGATGGGGTGTATCAAATTGACCAGTGGGATATCTAGACTTTAAAAAAATGTAATTGCTTGAAAATAATCAGGGTGATTAAGAAAACTTCATGCGAGATTTGAGTGTAAAACTGAAATATTTCACAAACTGCTGCTGGTAGCTATGTAAATGAAGTGTCAAAAAATTCATCTCTTCATGACATAGCTACTTTTACATACAACGTTACACCGGTGTAGCTGTGTAATTCTGTCTTTCATGTTGAAACATGAAACATGTTGAAAAGATGGGGCTCTTGAGCCGGGGTGAAGGCAGCCTGTCTAGAAGAAGGAACTTCGAAAATAAACAGGGTGGCTGAGACCCCGAAGGTGACAGTCGCACCACTGGACGCGCGCTCAGACGCCTGATTACCTGCTAGCTTACAATATTGTTATCAAGCGAAGAGGCAGGAAGAAATATCGGGCTTATAAAATTGTAATTCTCAATGTCAATTAAGTTCATCAACAGTCGTGTAATATGTTATTTCATTTTATTTTATTTTATTTTATTTTATTTATTTATTTATTTTTTTTTTTGAAGGCTACCAGTTTCAGCATCTGATTATGTCATCTTCAGACCGCATATGCATCTCTCTAAATAAACGAAATTGTCAAACAGAGCCATAAATCTCTGGATGTCGTGAATTCAATCGTTACACTAGTGCTTCATTCGAAGACTTGATGGCAACTCATTGCTTAACATCTTTAGTTACATGGCTGTTGGTGAATTTAATTGGCATTGACAATTACTTGACTAGCCGATGTCAACTGTCCATGATGGAACAACAGCGATTGATGCAGAATTGTTTTTGGTAATGTCTTTGTTAAGGGACTGCGAAACGGTTTGCGAACTGGTTAATGGAACATCAAGCGCCTCGTGTCAGGAGGAACGTAATAATTGAAAGAGATATAAGTTCGTAAGCTTTCACGGGCAATGCATTTTTGATTAAAATAATTTTGGGTGTTAGGTAGCGTTATTTTAAAACACTAAGGCTATTAAATTGCTGACTTTTCGACTGACTTACTGCGGTCCTCTTCAGGGCGGTTTTAAAGTAACGCGTTACAAATAGTTTTCTGTTGAGGGCACCCGCAGCTGAAGTAATCCGTATTTCTGAAATAAAACACTTTCAGATGTATATGAACTTTTACAGGAACACGACCAGTTTCGTGATTTCGAATCACATCTTCGGGTGTACATATACAAGGTTGGAAACATATGATCAAAATTATGATAATAAACAGATACCTATCCTAATAACCTACGCTCATGACAAGCAATATTTAAGCCCTGATACGGTAATGAGGGCGACTTAATCTCCTCAAAATAAAATACTATAACCTGCGACTAGTAGGGCGCCACAGTTCAAGCTGACAAATTGAGAAACTAACATGTTGAAAGCGCGTTTACCTTCAATGAAAGGAGCAAACTATGGTGGCGCTAGTGCCCTTCGTGACCTAAGTACACTATCACTGTGGCCCCGCACGGCGAGGCGGTTGGAGGGTTGCTGTCCTCCGATTCCTGCTATGAAGTGAGTTTTCTTAAGCATGGGCTATCAGTGTTGCTAAATGGGGTTTTTACCTTTTCTTTTTATTATATAGCTCTTTTCGTTGTAGCTAAAAGTGCTTTTAACGTGTCAGAAATTGAGCTGATCAGTATTTTGTGAGTTCCTGCCCCCCCCCCCCCCCCCACCATCCCTTATCAGATAGATCAGGGCTTATATGTTTAACTGACGTATGAATGTTTCATATTGTTTGTCACAGAGTATAAATCATTAGGATAAGTATCTGTTCATTACCATAATATCAATTGTACGTTTGATTCGAAATTGCTAAGCTGGTCGTATTCCTGTAAAAGCTGATATACAACTGAAAGCGGTTTATTTCAGAAACATAAAATAACGCGGCCTAACATCCAAAATTATTTTATTCAAAACTGAAAGATACTCTCAGTAGCTACAAATTCAGCGAGTCTGAAAGCCACGAAACAAAAATTCCTGAGGGAATCATGAAGGTTAGTGATCAATACTTTCTCTGTATCAGGAAAGAGTCGCCCATACAGGAATTCCACAGTTGGTTTCACTGTACACAACGAAGAATCTTCGGCTGTTACCAAGTTGATGCCGATAAATGATCGCATTCGTGCGATGGAATTAAACGTATCTGTATATAAAATTTGCATCGGCAACCGTCACTCACCATTGGGCGACGCAGATGTTGAGGTGAAACACGACTTTTATGCAGAGCTGGATGAAGTCGTAAGTAGATTACCAAAACATTCTGTCTGCCTACTCTTGGGCGACTCTATTGCACGTATTGACAAGCAGGAGGAAAATCTGCCGATTTTTTAAAAAAAAGCGATATCACGAAAGTGTATAATTAGCGGAGGATCTTACTGCTGGAGATAGGATATAAAGTTGTATTACTCTGATAATAAATCGAATAAAACAATTGCTCAGAGAGATCGTAGGCACACACCAATGTGGGTTTACTACGGAACACTCAGCCACTGGCCATATTTTGACACTGAGACCAGTGATAGAGAAGTTGTATGAATGCGATAAAGATTACACCTTATGTTCATTGGCCTCCGGCCGGCAGGCGACTGCATTATCATTCATCCCTCTGGAAGATAATGCAAGAGTTCAGTATACCAATGAAGCACCTTAGGTTTGTTGCAGCTGGCTACAACGTATCAAGCTGCCAAGTACGCTTCGCAAATACATAGTTAGCACCTTCAGAATTAAGAATCGGTTGAGACAGTACGGTCCTCCGTCACAAGTTCTGTTCAGCATTGCGCTGGAAAAGGTGAGACGTGCAGTTGACCTTAATAGGGTGATGGAGATGGTTGGAAGTGAGACGGTCCTTGGATTTGCAGATGATGTGGTAACTGTGGTCGAAACACTTAATGAGGTGTCAGCAGATACATCTCGATTTATGCTAGAAGCGAGCGAACTGGGATTACTGGCTAACGATGAGAAAACAATTCATATGATAGTCCCACGTTGACGAAATAATATGGGCGTCATCTATATAGACGCTCAGAATTTAGAGTGTCGAAACATTCAAGTACCCGTGGTCAGTATTGTCGAATAAAAGAGAGATAGAGAAGGAAATTCTACAAAGAACAACATATGTGAAACGTGTGTATTACAGTTTAAACTACCTTCACATGTCACGCATTGTGTTCCAGGAAAGCGAGATGCAGCTGTACGAGTGACTAGTGGGACTGATTATATTGTGTGGTTGTGAGACATGGGCAAGTACACAGACAATGGAAGAGCGCATTTGCGCCTTTCAGAGGGAGATTTTAACGAAAAGTAATGGCACAGTGTACAACATAGAAACTGGAAGATGGTAAAAAAGCACAATGATCTGTATCGGTGGTTTAAGGAAGCTTATATTAGGAGAGAGAGTGCTAAAAGAAGACTACAGTGGTCAGGACATTTTCTCCGAGCAGAGAGTACTCTCAATAAAACGAATTAGTAGATGAGCCAAATGGTAGATGTCGAAGAGGTCGTCGGTGAACGAGATGGACCGACAGAACTTTAGAGATCCAGGAAGAAACAGATGCAACAGCCACTGTTAAGGATTCCTGAGACATGAATAAATGAGCAAACATATGTAATCACTCTTTGTGACGTTACAGTTCCATTTAGTCTTGATTCGTGAACTGGATGTGTTAAACATTTCGATGTGTTTTATGTACATGTGTTTGTATATTTTTGTCTACTGCCCCGGATCTAAAGGGCCTGTTTCTGTGCAGTTAATGATGATCGCGATGTGATGTTGAAACAATAAAATTCATGTAAAATTAAAGCATAAATTGATATTTCTCTGCATGCTCTTGATCTATATACTCTTGACTATAAAAGAATACCGATCGACATTTAAATATATTATTTTTCATGTTTTCTGGAAAAAACCTGAAAATAAAAAAAATAGTAAAAATGGATTAAATATTTTGTGAAATAAGTAGTCTAAAGTAAAAAAATAAAATAGACTAGAGATACATTTGAGTTGCCCCATTTGCTGTACGAGATTTTGAGCATCATTCAAAGGCACGACAGATCTTTGTGTATTTAATTCTCATGTCTCTGAAATCACATCAGGTAATATTTGACTGCTATTTCTCTAAAAACTGCACTAAGCTGCGAACATTACTGGTATGCCTTCAGTAAAAATACCTTGAAAATATTCCCCGTGTTTTACAAAATTTTGACCCATGAAGGAAACGTAACGCTGTCTGACTGCTGTTTGACTGATATTCACATAAGGAAGAAAGACCTTCATAGCGCAACGAGTAATTAAAGGTGAGTTCTAACATATATTTAATTGATTGTATCATTATATTCAACACACTTTAATCTCATAGTACGGCCAGCAAGTATACTTTTACCTTTTCTTACTAAGAGGATACAAGGATATAAAACATCACTTAATATTAACCTGAATGGTGTTCCAAATGGGATTAAGTAGATATGTTTGAATCAAGCGGCACGTGGTAAGCAATGGCCTAATTCGACCACTAATAGAGGGCAAACGTTCCGTGATTATGTTTAGAGCGCTTCAGCGGAGGATTGCCTCATATTTCTCGTAGTAGAGTGATTAATTTACTATTAGGTTTGCGGTCACTTGTGGATCATAAATTTTTTCCTTAAGTCTGCACCAATATAATTTCATCAACAGATCTTATTGCATTAAAGCTACTTCCAACTTTCTTGATTATATGGAAAATGTGATCTGCTCATGTTAAGTACATGTCAAATACCATACCCAATAACTACCCTTTAGTCACCAGCAGGAAGAAAAGACCTCCTAACAAATGTATAAGGCCTTCGAATGTATTATTCTACGGTTGAAGTGAACTACACAAGATTTATCCGCTGAAACTGTGAAGTCTTTTACGTCCAACCAGCTAGTTGATGCGTGAATAGTCATATTTAAAGCTACGCCAGGAAGTTCAAGAACCTTATGAGTAGAAAAAGGCATAAATCATCTGAACATTCGAGAGTTTTAATGACCGTAAAAAATTTGTCCATATCCCGTGTGTACATTAAAAACTAGGGAGTGCTGAGAAATGAGCCTTGAAGCAGTCCTCCTTACACTGTACGGCAGCCTAGGAATTTTTTCTGTAATTACAAACATGGTTTTGTGCTCTAGGAGGGTCTGAACTACAAACAAAAAATTCTTTGGAATGTTTATACCGCCTAATTTTTTAAGCAGAATCGTAATTTGAACTCTGTCATGTCCACTCTTCATGACAAAAATGCTGCTGCAAGATGTCTGTTATTGAATGGCTGAAGAATTTCTGAGTACAGAATAGAAAGACTGTCCGGGGTTCGTCTGCACTTTAGATATTCAAAGTGGTTTCAGAAAATAAATTCTTGGCCTCCAGCCACAATTTTAACGGTCTTTAATTAGCTGTTCAAGGTCTATAAACAGACCCGGCCTTTTGTAGACAGGCATTAGTAACTATAGTGACGTTATAGAAGCAAAAGTCACCAAAGGCACGTAGTTCACCGAAAAGCTAGTACAGTGTGCATGTTCGGTATATTTGATGGTTACTGTATCCTACGTTAAAGACGAAACGAAAAATTTATTTCATCTCCAAGAAACTATAAAGAGCTGTGGTTAATATTTAAACACTTCATAATTTACGTCCTCGCTAAATAAATATCTCGGGACATGTGCTGTTTGAGACATTTCCGACGTAATAACTGATTTAGTGGTTCACCGGAGTCGGGTGGATAATGTTATCAAAGCTGCACAGTATTTCAAGGAATCAGCTGCTCGTCATCTTCAAGTACTTACTGACGTGTTGCTGCATTGGTTTGCCAATACATGCACTGGCTCGCTAGTAAGTGCAGGCGCCAAGAGGTGGAGCTATGACGTCATCGTGGAAGAATTCGAGGAACTCCATAGGCCTACGTATAATTTCTTACGGCTTTACTGGGGTACAACAAAATTAAATTCATGCCAAAATGGTTAACAGTTGCATAAGGCACCACTCCTTGTATGAAATGAGGCTTGTTAAGCAGTAGAGACTAAATGCTATAAACACGCCGTTATAGCATTTATGTCGAGTTTTGATCTTAAATTGAATTTTTTTGTAGTACCGTGAATCAGTAAGACTTCATAATAGCGGATTCCAGTAGAAGATGCCATTCTCGTTAGTATGTACGCGCCCAGTTGAGAGTTAACAGATTTAGAATCACATTTTGTCTGCTGAGCTGAGTGAGCGAGCGAGCGAGTTCAGGCGGGGCAGTACCGACACCAACAGAAGAGGTGAGAACCTTCTACAATTTCTTCTAGCTGATAACTTAGAGATCCTCAATAGGGGCAAGGAACCTACATTTAGGAATATAAAAAGGGAAGAGGTAATTGACATAACCTTCGGTTCAACTTTAATGGGTTGTTATGTAAAACAACGGCATGTGCTTTAGAGCCATTCTCATCAGACCACATCTGTATAAGTTCGAGGTTGAAATGGGCACTAGACAGACCATGTCCTATAGGAATCCCAGGAAAACGGATTGGGAGACGTATAGGAGGGACCTCGACTCAAGCCTATTGGCAGTCACTACTTCAACAAGGAATCCAGTAGAGTTTGAGGAGGTAGCAGAGTCAGTGACCTCTGCCATCATGTCGTCATACCATGACAACTGCTCAGCCACCAAGAAGTGAAGGAATATGAATGTGTCTTGGTGAAACAACAATCTGGAATCACAGAGAAAACAGGTAAGACGACTGTTTAACATTGTGAGAAGGAAAGAACAATGGACAGAATATCGGAAGGCCCTTGTCAAATACAATCTTGCAATTAAGCAAGCAAAGCGGGCGTCCTGGAAGGTATTCTGTGAGGAGGTAGAGGGCACGGCTGTTCAGGCCAGACTTCACAAAATCCTCAGTAGGATACCAAGTAATCCAGGAGGAACTTAGAGGATGGGGAGTATACAAGGATAGCACATGAAACGCTGGAACTACTCCTCAGGGCTCATTGTTTTTCCTCAATGTACTCTGACAGACAATATAGACCAGGACGAGATTCCTGTGAGCTATCGGTTTTCAGGTATTCGAAGGGAGAACTGGGAATCTGCCAGAGAGTGTGTTGACCACAGTAAAATCCAATGGGCGGTGGGAACATTCCAACTGTTCAAGTCACCTTGCCCAGACAGAATTTTTCCAGCGCTCCAGCAACAAGCAGGAGTGAACATAATAAAATTCCTATGCAGGTTATTTAGGTTTCGCCTAGCAGCAGTTAATGTTGTCTTCATTCCAAAGCCAGGAAGAACTGATCATACCAAGGCCAAGGATATGAGGAGCAATCAGCCTGTCCTCCTTTCTTCTTAAAACATTAGAAAAACTGGACCACGTGCTTGTTAGGGAGAGGAGATTAACTAGGATCCCTCTACACATAAACCAACATGCATACCAACCAGGAAAATCGTGTGAAACTGCACTACACCAACTTGTTGGGAAGGTGAAGAAAGCTCTACTCTTTCAGGAAATAATCCTCTGCATCTTCTTGGACATTGATGGGGCTTTAGCAAAACGGCTTTCGAATCGATGGTTAAGGCAGCAGAGGTGCATGGCTTGGAGACCACCATTTGCAGGTGGATTAGAGCAATGCTTAGTATTAGAAAGGTAGAAGCCACCATGATGCAAGAAAAAAATGGTAATCAACACAGCCAGAGGCTGTCCACAAGGGGGGGGGGGGGTGTCCTGCCCCTCTACTGTGGAACACTGTGGTGAATGAACTCATTGCAGAATTAAACTCTAGACAGTACTTTTGCCAGGAATACGCAGACGATCTTGTCATAGTAATACCTGACAAATTTTCAAGTACAGTCAGAGCTATGACACAAGGAGCATTGAACATTGTGCAAAATTGTTGCAGAAACAGGTTCTAAAGGTCATTCCAAAGAAGACGGCTGTAGTACCATTTACGAGGAAGCAGATCCAGCACACGTATTGGATTCCCAAACTTCTCTATGTAACTTTACCATTGAAGGGGATAGCGAAATATCTAGGGGTAACCCTGGATGAGAAACTATCGTGGACCCCTCACATAAGGAGCGCCTGCTTCAAGACTAAAGATACTCTAATGAGTACCAGGAGAGATTGTGGTAAAAACTGGGGCTTAAGCCAAAAGAGTATGTACTGGATATACGACACGGTAATAAGACCTGTGATCACTTATGGGGCTACAGTGTGGTGGAAAAAGGTACAACAGCACGTAGCTGCTAAGGGTTTGCCAAGGTGCAGAGATTGGCCTGCTTATCCATTACAGGCGTAATTAGCAGCACACCCATTAATGAGATGGAAACCATGGTAGACATGCACCCTTTACACCTCGTGGGTAAAGATGAAAGTAGCAGCTGGAGCATACAGGTTAAAAACTGGCAAAAAGTGAAACTCACTGGGTATCCAGGATTTCACACTAAAATACTGAGTGAGGTAGACATAGGTATGGTTGGGGAAATGCCGGCCGACTATATAATAAATCCCAGCTGCTTCAACAAGCATTTCAGTGTAGTAATTGGAAGTAGAGAGCTCTGGGAGAGCAAAGTTCGATACCGTACTGGGGACATAGTCTGGTTCACTGACGGTTCGAAAACAGACCAAGGTGTTGGGGATGAAGAATACAGACTGCAGCCAACGCTAGAGAGTGCAATCTCTCTATGGAAGATGGCCACTGTGTTTCAAGCAGAAATATCTGCTATCAGGGTGTGCGTGGAGGAGAATTTGGGGAGGTGCTACAGAGGTCATTTATTCAGACAGCCAAGCAGCCCTGTCAGCACTGGTAGCCTCTGCAATAAGATCAAAGATCGTGGAAGAATGCTACAGAGTCCTTGTGGAGCTAGGGGGAAGCAATAGGGTAATCCTATTGTGGGTCCATGGTCATTAATGGTAATGAGAAAGCCGATAGGTTGACAGGATAGGGTCGATGACACTATTTATTGGACCGGAACCCGTCCTGACAATCACCAAGGCGATGATCAAAATAAAACAATGAAACTGGACAAGGAGACAGCATGGGCTGAGGTCCAAAAGCTAAAAGATGACAAGGTGTTGATGCCGAAGCCATGTTCTAAGAGAAGTCTCTCAATCCTGTGCTTGAGTTCAGGAGAGGAATGAAACTCATGGTTGGACTATGTTGTTTTTGCTTCCCTGTTAAAATCAAATCAAATCAATATCACGACTTGATAATAGAGGATTCCAGTAGAAGATGCAATTCTTGTTAGTACTTACGCCCCCAGCTGCGAGTTAACAGATTTAGAACAGCATTTTCTTTGCTGAGCTGAGCGAGCGAGCGAGTACAGGCCTAACTTCGTGACGCACGCGCCACAGCTTCTCTTCTCGTGGTCCCCAGGAAGAATCATAGAGTACGTTGACGTCCAGATCCCCCTGCCGGGGAACGAGCCACTGTTTTGGCATTAGTGACAAGGGAAAAGCGCTGCCGCAAATCTCGGACCAGCGCGAGCGCGAGCAGTGTGTCAGCTACCACTATAATCATCGTGACCCAGATTCCCCGACTGTTTACTCGTTGGATTCGTTGGTCATGCGGCCGACAGTTCCGCATTTTCAAGTCCATTCACACATGAATTTCTTACCACAGTGGTATAGCTCCACCGCCGCAATCAGTCAGAAACGAGAGCAAGTGCAATAAGCATTCTAAATATTAAAAAAAAAAATGAGAATCCTCAAAACCAAAATGGTGACAGACTCTGAAATAATTCTTACTTTCTTTAAAAGTTAATAAGAATGACGTTCAGTAACTAATGCAACACTTTTATCGGCCAATTTCGGTTAAAATGCAGCATTTGTTTTGGGAAATTCCCGCTTGAGCCCCTACAGTTTCATGAAGTTCTGGTAGACACTATACGTAGTCTTCAAAATGGGGTCTATGACGGAGGTGCGTTCCCTCGGACAGCTGCCATTATGCTTCTTTTTGCGGAAAACCAGAACATCGCTGATATTCATAGGCACTTTCAGAATATCAATGGAAACAGAGCAGCTAACAAAAGCACGCTGAGTCGTTGGGCGAAGCGTCTGTCGTGGTTGCAACAAGGCGGCACTACCTCTCTGATTTCCCGCGTGCAGGACGGCCGCACGCAGCTGTCGCTCCCGTAATGTTGGAAAGTGAGGGTACTATCATTCGAGGTGATCGACGGATCAGAATCAAACACCAAGCTGCCCAGCTGGACGTCTGTGTTGGTAGTGCTGACACACTCGTCCACCAACTGGCTACTGAGAGGTGTATACTCGCCGGATCCTCGCCGCCTAATAGGACACCATAAAGAGCAACGAAGGACCATCGGTGCGGAATTGATTGGGCGTTACGAGGTTGATCGTGACAATTGTTTGTCGAACGTCGTCACAGGCGATGAAACATGAGTTCGTGACTTCGAACCACCAACAAAACTGCAATCCATGGAGTGGCGCCACACTAGCTCTCCTCCAACAAAAAAGTTCAAAGCCGCACCCTCAGTTGGTGACGGTGTTCTGAGACCCTGAAGGGTGAACGGGATACTATGTTTGATGCCCTGCCTCCTGGTGCAACGATAAACTAGGAAGTGTATTGTGCTACCCATTGTAAACTGAAGAAACGAGATCAGTGTGTTCGTCGCCACCAAAATGCAAACGAATTTCTCCTTCTCCGTGACAATGCAAGGCCCGATACAAGTGTGCGCACCCGAGAGGAACTCACAAAAATTCACTGGACTGTTCTCCCTCATCCATCTCTTTGGCGGAATTGAGGATGCACTCCGCGGGATGCAGTACCTGGATGATGGGAAGGTTACTGACGTGGGAAGAAACAGCTGCGACGTCGGCCAGTAGAGTGGTAAATGTGAGCATACAGGCCCTCTCAGTAAGGTGACGTAATGGCGCCGCATCCGACGGAGATTATGTTGTAAAATGGAGTTTCGTAGCCGAAGTGGTGGGGAATATTTCGGTATATTGGAATCCTGAATAAAACCAACCTGCTGTCAGAAAAAAGAATGCACTGCAGTACTTATTGGACGCCCCTCGTATATTACGAAATTTGTCCCTTCCTTTGGTAGTATTCCTATTAGATTTTAAATTGGGTACATCCAGAATTTTATTCACTTCTTGGCTCATATTCATTGGAGATGTTTCACTCGGCGAATAGTCTACCATAGCTGAAAGACAGGACAGGTCACTCCCATTTATAAAAATGGTGAAATAATATAAACAAAAAACTATTTCCTAAACGTCTGGGTGAATATTTAAGCCTCTAACATTATATCTATATGCTGTCTGTTCTTTAGGACATGTCATCTATATGCTGTCTGTTCTTTAGGACATGTCCGAAAGAAGAGACATCATTTTGATCCAGCAGCAGCAAGGAATTAAGACACAAGGGCATAACAGACATTGGCTGCGTGTGGGCATTGATTTAAATCAATGAGGGGAGTCTCCTGCGTACTAGGCAGATGCTCTGAGCTATCCGGACACAATGGTCGTCACAGCTTCACAGACTACCCTACCACGCCTCCCATCCGACCAAAATTCTCAACTTACCTACACATCCCCGAAAGAACAGAGACCACATATATGTAATGAAGGCGAGGACGGCCAATGATATGTTTAGTGCAGATGCACACCAGCCACGAACTCTTACGGGGTTGGCCGGCCGCTGTGGCCGAGATGTTCTAGGCGCTTCAGTTCGGAAACGCGCGACTGCTACGGCCACAGGTTAGAATCCTGCCTCGGGCATGGATGTGTGTGATGTCCTTAGGTTAGTTAGGTTTAAGTAGTTCTACGTTCTAGGGGACTGATGACCTCTGATGTTAAACCTCATAGTGCTCAGAGCCGTTTGAACCATTCTTTTTTCCTTCGTGGTAGGCGAAATGTCGCGAGTAATGAGGGTAATGGGCAAGGGGTAGTATGTTCCTAGTGCTTAAGTTGAGAATTTGAGTCTGACAGAAGGCGTGGTAGAAAAGGCGATGCAATTGCTATGACCACTTTGTCCCTATGGCTTTCTTCGATTCTGAATCGTATGTGTTTTAAGCCAAGTTCATAGACCCGCTTCAGAATTACAAGCTCCTTTGTGACACGGACAACAAGTCCCTTTCACTCATCGTGATGGCTCTAATAGCATGGTTATTCTGGCGAACGGCCTCGTGTAGTGGCCAGGCGGTTTGAGGCGTCATGTCACGGGTTGTGTGGCCCCTCCTGCTAGAGGTTCGAGTCCTCCCTCAGGCATGGCTGCGTGTTGTTCTTAGCATAAATTAGTTTAAGTAGCGTGTAAGTCAAGGGACCGATGACCTAAGCAGTTTGGCCCCTTAGGAATTCACACACATTTGAACATTTTTTTCTGGCGAACGCGGAGGTAGAATATACGAATGTTAGGGTGTTTAACCTTCCGCCCGAAGTTTACGACAGTTTCGCCAAACCGTTCTGCTTCCGTTTGGAGATATGCGGGTTACACGGTTAGAACGCTGGTCCACCCAACATGGTTTACAAGTTTATAGCGGAGTTTGATCCGTGGACATTGTGGTCAAACGGAATATTCCCTCCAATTTGCATATGTGTGAATACCGTGTACATATAATTTACGCAGGACAAGAAAGGACCTGTTTCATATGTAATGAGAGTGGACAACGCCGTACAAATTGCCTGCGTCGTCTCACGATCTGAAAATCCAATTACGAACAACGTAAAAGGCTAACCTTAGCGGATCTGGTTCCCCAAGTGACAGCCACTGCGACTGACCACGTTCCTGAAGGGCAAGGCGAGAGTCGTGTGAAGTTAGCACACCTTTTTCAAGAAATATACAATTTTTTCACAGTTCTTGATAGATGTAGCATAGTTCTAGAGTTCTTTGTACAAAATTTCAATAGTTCTGCAGAATTTAGCGACGAAAACAACAATACTCGAAAAAATTTTCGCATCGAAAACATTCTTTGGCAATTTCCGCAAAATGTAAATAAGTACAAGAGTTCTGAGCACAGTTCTGAACAGAGCTCCAAGAGTTCTTTCGAAAATCCAAGTAACATTTTTTTGTGCAGCTAATAGTTCACGAGATAATTGCATTTCAATGAGAAAATCTTTTCACTTACTGTGAAGTTGGCACCCTTTCTTTCAGAAATATGTATTTTTTTCAGAGTTCTTGATAGATATGGCATAGTTCTAGAGTTCTTTGTACAAAATTTGAATAGTTCTGCAGAATTTAACGAAGAAAACAATACTCGAAAAAAATTTCGTATAGCAAACATTCGTTATTAGTTTTCGTAAAAAGTAAATTCGGACAACAATTCTGAGGGCAGTTCTGAACAGAACGCCAATAGTTCTATCGAATATCCTAATTACAATTTTTTGTACAGCTAACACATTACGAGATAATTGCAATTTAAGGAGGGAACCTCTTCACTTACTGTGAAGTTGGAATCCTTTTCTTCAGAAATATATATTTTTTCAGAGTTCTTGATAGAAATGTCATAGTTCTAGAGTTATTTGTACAAAATTTGAATAGTCCTGCAGTATTTAGCGAAAAAAATAACAATAGTCGAAAAAATTTTCGTATCGAATACATTCTTTGTCAATTTTCGCAAAAAGTAAATTCGTACAACAGTTCTGAACAGAACACTAAGAGCTCTATCGAAAATCCTAATATTATCTTTTTGTGGCGATGATAGTTTATACGGTAACTGCTTTGATGTTAGACCCACTTTCTCCACAGAAAAAGTAAATTCGTTCAACAGTTTTGATGAACAGTTCTGGTTAACACCTCAAGACTTCTATCGATAATCATAATAACATTTTTTGTGGTTATAATAGTTTGTACGGTAATTGATTAATTGTGGGGCACACTTACTGAAAAAAAAAAATGTCTGTTCGTATGTTCTGATGCCAGCTCTGGATAGAATTGTAAGAGTTCTATCGAAAATACTTGTAACATATTCTGTGCAGGTAATTGTTTACGTAGTAACTGCCTTAATTAAGGAATGCTTATGAGCATTTCCCGTGACGTTTTAACCCATTTTACGATAAATATACATTTTTTTCATAGTTATTGATATATATGCAATAGTTCTAGATTTCCCTGCTCAAAACACGAATAGTTCTGCAGAATTTCGGGAAGAAAACGATAACTCGGCAAAATTATGGTATGGTAAAAAATTATTTGTCAGTTTGGAAAAAATAAATTTGTATAACAGTTCTGTTGGCAGTTCTGGATAGCACCGGAAGAGTTGCATTGAAAATGATAAGAACATTTTTGTGGCGATAATAGTTTATACAATAATTGTTTTAATCTGATACTCACTTTCTCTACTATAGCAAAATTCGTAGAATAGTTCTGATGACAGTTCTGAATATCACCCACAGAGTTCTACCAAAAACTATAATAACATTATTTGTGACGATAACATTATATGAGATAATTAATGTGGGACTCACTTTTGTCAAGTAAAAGTAATAAATTCGTACAAAAGATCTGATGGCATTTCTTAATACGACTCTAAGAGTTCTACCGACAACTGTAATAACATTTTTTGTGGGGCTAACAGTTAATGAGATAATAGCATTTTCGAGAGACCAACTTGGTCTACATTATAATTAATTGGCACAACCCTTTTGCTGACAGTTCTGGATAGCACCGAAAGAGTTCTTTTAAAAACCCTCATAACATTTTCATGGTGCCAGTAGATTATGAAATAGATTGTGTGTTCACTCTGCAGTGGGTGTGCGCCGATGTGAAACTTACTGGCAGATAAAAACTGTGTGCCGGACCAGGTCTCTAACCCCAGGCTATGACGAAGGAATATCGTCACAATATTCTTTCGTCCAGGAGTGCTTCTTCTGCAATTTTCGTAGGACAACTTCTACGAAATTTGGAACGCAGGAGATGAAGTACTGCTGGAAGTACAGCTATGACGACGATCGTAAATTCTCACTTTCATTTTGGAAAACCGAAAATCGAAAACACGGATGTATATTCTACTAAATACAAAAAGTCTAAATGTTCAGCACTATACAAATGCCAGTACACCTTCTTAAGACTGACTGTAGTAACTGTAGGTGGAAGCGTGGGATGTGCACGCTTAGATGATTCAAGGAGAGAAGGCTCGTCAGTGCAAAACAAACAGATGGCTGAGAGAGCAGATACATTCACACGCGCCACTAACCAGATGGTGTCACACCTGTCGAGAATCGCACCAGAGGTACAATGAGCTGTGGTGAAGTGCTGTTGGCGTGGTTACTGTGCAACTTACTTGATGAACATCAATACACTGTTATATTAATGTACAATACTTGAGAAACAATGTCATTCACACACTCCGAGTTCCTTATCACTCAGTACTAGACTAAATTACCGGCCTAGTGATAAGCAGCCTATGTACCTCACCGACTACACTTCTTCGTGTTATAAGAAAAAAAGAGAAAACTACCAAGGGACACAAAATATGAATCCGGATAAACCGGAAATTCGGATTACTGAGGACCAAATAAACGAGTTTCTTATTTACAAATTTCGAACTTCTTATTAACTTTAATACTGTATCCCCTCAACATAATAACACCTCTATCAGTCATGTATTGAATTAGGATTTAAACATACTACTTAGTTCGTTTGTACAATATATTCAGTAAATATACTTACATTTCTATACATTGTAAAGACTTTTAACTCTCGATGTAGCGTAATTCATCAAACTTCCACACTTCCTTTCTAACTAGAACAAATGTTTGGAACAATATTAACGACAGCAATTTCAAATTTATTCGTTACACACAGCACATGTTTTTATGGATCCTAGCGTCTGGTGATGATGCCACATAACTTTCATCCATGAGGGTCCTGGGCATATTTTTAGCTGTTAGTGGATCCTGGATGTCATGAGAGCTCAAAACAATTACTGTTTTACGTAATAAAATTCATCTGGTTCTTCCTGATTCTAAAAATATACACTTCATGTATGCCTTTCATTGTTGTATGATTCAGTATCGACGCTAATGCTCTCTTGATGAGATATGAGCCGATTGCTCGTTTTTATCCACTGTGCCCTTTCGTATTTCATTTCAGCGATTAATTTATTTGTTTATCAACGTAGTAAGTAGTACAAAGCTAATCCAGAATGTAAACTGCACTTACATTCTGTTAGAACTGTTTAATCGTCAGTGTCCGCTGTCTGAACGTCAAATATCAGATTAATACACTGCGCCTGGTTGCGTTATTTTATAGGAATTTTATTATTTTAAGTGGGAAGTACTAGATAATGTTGAAGAAATTCAAAGCATATTGTTCAAAGAGCATAATATTATTCGAAATTTACCTGTACCAATAGGTGCAGCCAAAGCAGCATTTGTGATGCTGTAATTACCTCATAGGTAACGATATTTGTCTATTGTAGTTTTGTATTCCAATCAGAATTTTGAGAGCATCAAAGCCTCATTTCAGCGTGAGAGAGGGGTAAAATCAATAGATGATATTGAATTGAAAGCCTTCATGAGTCTGTTGTTTTTAATTGTTGTTAACAAAAGTAACAGATAAAGCCTGGAAGATCTGTGTGGAACTGATGGTGATGGCATTGAAAAATTTCACCTCGCAAATGAACATAAAACGTTTCAAAACTATTCTGGAGAGCCTTAGGTTTTACAGTCGCGCTATTCGTGATGAAAGGAGACAATTAGACAAGCTAACAGCTATTCGGGAAATATTTACTGTGTTTGTACGCAACTACCACAAATCTTACACCCTTGGAGAAAATGTTACAGTAGACAAGAAGCTGGAAGGATTCTGTGGAAGGTACAGTTTTCGCCAATATGTATCAATCAAAACAATCGAGTATGGATTCTTAAGTGTGGATTCCTAAGTATTTTACCTGTACAATTTGGAAATATACGCTGTGTTGCAACCAGAAGGATTTACCAACTGAGCAATAAACATTTTGATGTTGTTCTGTGACTGTGTAAACCTATATATCAGTCAGGTCGAAATGTGAAAGCGGACAACTGGTTTACTAGTACTGGAATGATAATAGAGCTATGAAGGGAGAATTTTTCTTTTGTTGGCATGATGAAGAAAAACAAGCGTGGAGATTTCACTAGAGTTTGCTATCAGTAAAAGAAGGGCTGCCCACATTTCCTTTTTTGGCTTCCACAAGACTGAACTCTAGTTTCCTCCGTACCTAAAAAGGGGAAGTGAGTGATCCAGGTATCACGTTTGCATGCAGATAATTCGATAGATGCTGACATTGTAGATAAACGGAAGCCATCCACCGTAAATTTTACAATAGCGTTGAGTGTGGTATTTTCACAGCGGATAAGCCGAATGCTTTGTACAACGCTGCAAGAAATGTGCGTCGCTGGTCAATGGTTGTATTTTTGTAATGATCAGTACAGTTGGAATCTATGCACAAGTGATTTATTGTGGCAACAGTAAGAATTGTATCAGAAGGAAAGGGTTCCTGAATCAGTTATGTTATACAATGTTGTTTTCTTCGCTAAATTCTGCAGAACTATAGAAATTTTGTACAGAGAACTCTAGAACTGTGACTTATCTATCAAGAACTCTGAAAAAAAATACATATTTCTGAAAAAAAGGGCGCCAGCTTCACAGTAGGAGCTCTTATGGGGTTCTTAATTAAGTTGCAATTACCTCTTAAACTATTACCTGCCCTAAAAATTCTACTAGGAATTTCGATAGAACTCTTCACGTGGTGTCCAGAACTGTCATCAGAACTGTTGTACGAATATATTTATATTTTCTGTAGAGAAAGTGTGTCCCACATTAAATCAATTTATCGCAAACTATTATCGCCATAGAAAAATGTTATTAGGATTTTCGATAGAGCTCTTGGGGTTCTGTTCAGAACTGTCCTCAGAACTGTTGTACAAGTTTAATATTTGCGAAAATTGACAAAAAATGTTTTCGATACAAAAATTTTTTCGAGTATTGTTGTTTTCTTCGCTAAATTCTGCAGAACTATTGAAATTTTGTACAAAAAACTCTAGAACTATGGCATACCTGTCAAGAACTGTGAAAAAAATATATATTTCTGGAAGAAAGGGTGCCAACTTCACAGTAAGTGAAAAGATTTTCTCCATAAATTGCAATTATCTCGTAAACTATTAGCTGCACAAAAAAGTGTTACTTGGGTTTTCGATAGAACTCTTGGAGTTCTGTTCAGAACTGTGCTCAGAACTGTTGTACTTTTTTACAATTTGCGAAAATTGACGAGGAATGTTTTCGAAACGAAAATTTTTTCGAATATTGTTTTCCTCCCCAAATTCTGCAGAACTATTGAAATTTTGTACAAAGAACTCTAGAACTATGGCATATCTGCCAAGAACTCTGAAAAAGGTATGCATTTCTGAAAAAAAGGGTGCCAACTTCACAGTAAGAGAAAAGATTTTCTTCTTAAATTGCAATTATCTCGTAAGCTATTAGCTGCACAAAAAATGTTCCTTGGGTTTTCGATGGAACTCTTTGAGTTCTGTTCAGAACTGTGCTCAGAACTGTTGTACTTATTTACAGTTTGCGAAAATTGCCAAAGAATATTTTCGATACGATAATTTTTTCGAATATTGTTGTTTTCGTCGTTAAATTCTGCAGAACTATTCAAATTTTGTACAAAGAACTCTAGAACTATGGCATATCTATCAAGAACTCTGAAAATAATATACATTTCTGAAAAAAATGGTGCCAACTTCACAGTAAGTGAAAGGATTTCCTCCTAAAATTGCAATTACCTCGTAAACTATTAGCTGCACAAAAAAATGTTACTTGCATTTTCAAAGAACTCTTGGAGCTCTGTTCAGAACTGTGCTCAGAACTCTTGTACTTATTTACATTTTGCGGAAATTGCCAAAGAATGTTTTCGATACGAAAATTTTTTCGAGTATTGTTGTTTTCTTCGTTCCATTTTGCAGAACTATTGAAATTTTGTGCGAAGAACCCTAGAACTATGGCACATATAACAAGAACTGTGAAAGAAATGTATATTTCTCGAAAAAGGGGTGCTAACTTCACACGACTCAAGGCGAGCCGTTGCGTGATGGTCCTGGCGTCATTCCGCCTTTAGCCTCGCGTCGGGACTTCACTACTGTAACTTCCGCGCCGCCACCAACTTCACTTAAAAACAAACGTAGCCGGACGCAAGATGGCCAGGAGTCAGACGATTCCTCTTCGCTTCTCGACTCTACTAAAAAGGTGGTGGAGGAGGTCTCTCGCCTCCCTGAGTTTTCGCTGAATGATAACATGCCGGTTTCTTTTCAAGATTTCAAAGCGTTCAGCACTCCCTTCGACCTGACTCCCGAGACTGAGACCGCCTCTTCGGAATCACATGAGGGCAGACCTGTTCCGGAGCTCCGTACTGTATCTACGAACTTACCAGTCATCCCTGAGTCTGTAACGTATTCCCATCCTCCTTCTGCGCCCCCGGATGCTGAAAGCGTGCCACAAGCCGCTGCTGATCGAATCCTGATCGTCTCAAGTGTTCCAGCGGCACATATGGCGACGGTAAAAGACGTACCGTCAGTTTCCGATTCCGTTGATTTCCAGGAGCAGCACCGCCCACCTGTAGCTGACATTGAATTTCCGCAGAACTCCCCTCCCCCCTCCTCCTTACTGTTACCACATGCGGAAATCGCCTTCCCGCACAGTGGCAACAAATAAAGTTTTCAACCTGAGCGCGCAGCATCGCAAAAAGAGAAAAACCAGAAAGATAATGGAAGAGAGGGATCTACCTCTTTACATTCAGATTCATCCGTTGCTCTGCCATGGAATTTTAACGATCATTTGCAAATAATCAACTGCATACTTTTCATAATCGATAGATGCAGGCCTATACGTTTGTTACCTTGAATGTGAACAGAATTAGTTCCAAGCTGGGATTTGCGGCGCTGCGCCAGTTTATTTACGATTCAGGTGCAGACGTGATATTTTTGCAAGAAGTGTTAATTGAAAATTTTTCCATTCCCGGCTTTTCTACTTAACTTAATGGGGCTCCTGAACTATCGACTGGTACTGCATTATTGTACAGAGAGGGACTACCACTGACTGATTTCGATGTTCTCGATAATGGCCGAGGAATAGGCTGCACTTTTTGTGACCTTAATTTGAGTCTTATTAATGCCCAACAGGATCTGGTCGAACCACACATCGTGCGCGTTTTTATAAACAGGATATAGCTTATTTATTTCCTAAAACACTGCAGAAACGTCTTTTAGGAGGAGATTTTAATTGTGTTTTGCGTGCTGGGGATAAGACCCGTAATTTCAATTTCAGTAAGGTTCTAGACGAGTTGAGGCGTTCTTCGAAAATAGGAGATGCGTGGATCTGTCAATAGCCCACTCTCGTCAATTACACGCATTTTACAGCTATTTCCAGCAGCCAACTTCATCGATTTTATCTTTATGTCTCTCTCTCTCTCTCTATGTGGACAGATGTTAGCGATAGAACTGATACCAGTTTGTTTCACTTATCACTGTGCCGTAGCTGTAATCTTAAATCATGTGCCGCATTCGCTGGATGTTGAACACATCCGTCTTAGAGGATCCTATCCTTGAGATTATCGTTCGAGGCATTTGGGCCCGTAGTTTGCGTTCGGTGGACCGTTATTTTTCTCTTACGGAATGCTGGTCAGGGTATGCCAAACGCTTGCTCCGGAAAGCGTTAATGCGTTACGGTGCTGAGACGACGAGGGATCTCCGTCGGACCCAGGAATTTTATTATTCCGCCATGCGTCAACTTTATGACGGTGCCAGAGAAGTTCCCTTACGGATTATGGATGTTCGCCACGTTAAGGCGAAACTTCTTCAGTTAAACAGGCAACAACTGGAAGGACTCAGGGTGCGATAGAAATCCCTCTCCTTCCGATAGGATGAACTGACATCCTTATATCACCTTATCTGGTTACGGACGCGTCGTAAACGAGCGTGTATCGTGTCCCTTACTCACATCGATGGTCACGTATTGACATCCCTCGTGACACTTCCACAGCGATCTATAATTACTTTACCGACCTTTATGATGACCCTGCTACTGATATCATTTTCCCTGATGGGGTTACTCCTCTCCTCGACTGCGTGGTTACTCCCGCTTTAGATGATGAATTTCTAAGTGACTTTACTTGTGATGATAAATATCGCCTTGTTGTTGATTCACCATGGCAAAAATCACCGGGATTCGACGGTATTCCTAAGGAATTTTCTAATTCCGAAGACAACTAGACGTCCAGACGTTGATAAAATGGTTCAAATGGCTCTGAGCACTATGGGACTCAACTTCTGAGGTCATTAGTCCCCTAGAACTTAGAACTAGTTAAACCTAACTAACCTAAGGACATCACAAACATCCATGCCCGTGGCAGGATTCGAACCTGCGACCGTAGCGGTCTTGCGGTTCCAGACTGCAGCGCCTTTAACCGCACGGCCACTTCGGCCGGCAGACGTTGATAAATTCCGCTCGATCACACTACTTAATTTCAATTATAAAACTGTCGTCCGGGCGGTTTATAGCCGTTTGTCGATACTGCTAGAGAAAATTCTTGCTGCCCACCAAAGCCGAGTACCTGGGCACACGATTCTGACTTCTGTAGTAAAATGCCGCGACGTTTTCTCGGTGGCTGCAGCGACTTCTGTCTCTGGAGTTGGGCTTTTTATTGATTTAGTAAGGCATTTGACCGGGAAGGTTTCTTGATGCAGGTGCTCATGGAGGCCGGTTTCAGTCATTCTGGGTGTCAGGTACAATCCAATCTTTTTACTGTCATTCACGTTTATATCGTAGTGAATGGAAAACTTACTTTCCAAGATCACCATCCGACGAGGCTTACCGCAGGGGAGCCCACCTCCACATCGCTTTTTCTCTTGTCCTTAGAACCTCTGCTTCACTGTATTGCTGACCAATTAAGTGGCTGGAAGATATTAGGAGAAACCTTATCGTTACTAGTGTACGTGGATGATGTTGTAGTATTGCGACGTCATGTCGATGATATATATTTGCTCAGGGACTTATTGGGTTCCTTTTGTTCTCTCTCTGGGGCCAACATTAATGAACGGAAATGTACCCTATTGCCAATGCAGATTTTTCAACACGTTGTCATTCCATGCGCAACGGTGGTTGATCGCCATAAACCGTTGTGAATTACAGTGGATAGCTGTCCGATGAAAATGGCTGCGCTCAATTGGCGGGAGGTTCAAATGGCTTTGAGCACTATGGGACTTAACTTCTGAGTTCATCAGTCCCCTAGAACTTAGAACTACTTAAACTTAACTAACCTAAGGACATCACAAACATCCATGCCCGAGGCAGGATTCGAACCTGCGACCGTAGCGGTCTTGCGGTTCCAGACTGCAGTGCCTTTAACCGCACGGCCACTTCGGCCGGCTTGGCGGGAGGTGACGAACCGAATTCATGGGGCAATTCGTGAACACGAACGCCGTTCCCTTAGTCTTCTTCAAAAAGTTCGGATCTTAGATTCCTACATTTTCAGCAAAGTGTACTATGTTGCACAAATATTCCCGCCATTGCGATGATGGCGCGCATATAGATGTAAATGTCTGGTCGTTTCCTTTTGGGAAGTCACGTTTTTCGACTTCGGTATGAAGTGGTTGCAAGGCCCCGCCCCCTTGGAGGGTTGGGGCTTCCCAATATCGAAGTGACGGCTTCAGTATTGTTCATACAGCGTACCGTTTTATCACGTACTCGAGCAACTCGTTCTATTACATCTCGCTTATTTACGTGTTTTCTACAGGCCAGTCTGATTCCGCCCGCCGTTGTTGGCCAGATCAACTCTAAATTGCGGCACGTACGTTAATTTTATGTTATAATAATTTCTATGGGAGCTGCCATTTTATCAGTCACACCTTACCACCATATCCGTGCTTTCTCGTTGCGGAGTACAATCATCCCTCTCCTCAGTTGAAGCGACAGCGTCATTGGTATCCTGGAAAACAGTGTGGTTTCACGTTAGTCTTCCTATCCTCGGGACGGGAGTCGCCTCACAGTGGTATAAGATCATTTACAATCTGATCCCGACCAATGAACGCCTCCATCGCAGTGTTCTTAGTCCGATTTGTCCTTGCGACACATGCCATCAACCTGATACGTTATCGCACGGGTTTGTCTCTTGTGGGCGATAACATTGGCAATGGATTCGCCAACAACTGGCTTTCCTTACCGGATCAGCTGAAGCTGCTCTCTCAGTTGATCTTCTTCTGTGTCCGGGCATTTCCTTTTACTCTCAGACAAAGACTAATTCCATCGTATGTCTCCTTGGACGCTACGCCATTTAGTTGGGTGTTGTAAGGTGCCTCTTACGTGGGGAAGACATTTATTTTTACCAGTTTTAATAAATTATTGTCTCTCATTGACGTATTCACGATAGTTAGGAAGTGCTGTAGTCCGTAGCCGGCCATGAATTGGAGAGCATTTCCCACGCTAGCTGGCTAGGTGACGAAGCGACCATATGTCGCGCGTAGTGGGCGCTGGACCGTAGCAACAAGCGTTAACCTGGGAAATATACATGACGGGAAGTACCGCCATCTTGGCGCCAAAGTCATCGATTTTGTTTATTTACATTTAATAATTAAAGTCATTTATGACAACATGAATACTAGGAGGAGCCTCTGGATGTTTAAAACTATTTATCATAATTTTGCCTCGTTGAAATTCACACCCGTTCATTAAAAAATGCATATCTTAGTAAGTCCGAACTTGATCGGAAATCCACGAACTGTGACGAAACTAGTAAGAGATACGGACTGCGCGCAAAAGTCGGCAGTCGCGTTAAGAGCTCTTCCTGTATTGTTCGATGGTAGCTATGCTCTAGGTTACGAGTAGTTTGTGACATGAGTGTTTCATTATTGATCTAATAAGAATAAAAGTGATATTACGGCATTCTGAATGTTAATTTCGAGCAAATAGATAGCCCAAAGTTGATCGACAGCAATTTCAGATAATTAGCTTCCACCGACAGAGACATCCAATGCGCCAATGAAGAATCTGCACGGGACGACATTTACGGGAGCTGCACCGCGCACAAGTAGGAGGAAATCCGACGACACGACCCACCAAGGCGGATCAAGGAAGGTCCAACTTCCACTCGCAAATTCCGGGTGGAAATGCTGAGCAGTTATACTGTACGTCATATATACCACCCTCTACGGACTCGCGGCTAAGCTGAGTAATAACACCATCAGTTTAGAAGCGAGGGGATCTTGCAGTGTGACAACGTTACCGCCACCTTTGTTTGTCACCAATATATGGTGAATGCCCATTGGAAGTGGCACAGGCTTCCACGTTATCGCGTTTTATTTGCAAATATGTTGCACCTTGTCTTTAATCGTCGAGAAATTGGTAGCAGTTTTTTCTTTAGAGCCTTCTCTCATTGTATCCTCCTTACAGAAAAAAAAATTGTTTCCTTTTGAGTCCAGGGATTGTGCAATTTTGTCTATCAAGTTTTCTTTTTAGGAAACAAAAACAAAAATAAAGAAGAAAGTTAACAAAATTTAAAAAATAATAAAAATAAAGTAGAAAGTGAAATAAAAAAGCACCATATTACTATGTTCATGTGAGGGATCAGCATAGTGACAGGAGGGGGGAGGCATCGTGGCTAGGCCTCGGATTCCGACTCCTGCCCACCTTGTCTCCACCCGAACTGAAGTTGACTGTGTCCGTCCATTCCTGTAGAAAAAAAAGAAGTAGTCAGAACATCTACCTAGGAAGCAAGAGGTCCGGGTTCTAATTCCAGTCCAACAGCAATTTTCAACTTCCCCTTTGATTTAAATCAATGCTCACTCGCAGCCAATGTATGTAGTTCCTTTGTGTCTTAAGTCTAACATTATTATGTTCCTGGAGAAAAAATGTGTCTGTTAGAGAAACACCACATATATGTCAAAAACAACACATGTGTAACTTAGCTTGTTTCTTCCCACATGTTATTCTATAGTTGCTCGTCACCGTCTACAGTGGTGCAGTGGTTACAGTGGCTGATAGACCATATGCACGTCGCCATTTTGATTTCCGCGTTCTGAATGTTCTCAACATTTAACATTTGGAATTTCTGGAAGGTGCTGGAACTTATTTACGGTATTTTGGAAGGTGCTAGAGCATTCTTCGTATGAAAAAGTCCGAGCAATCGCTACTGAGGTGGATATTTCTATTCCATGTGTGCCTTTGTTTTTGCCGACGATCCTACTGCGTTGTGACGGCTGTATGATTGTAGATTCTACGACACAGTTTAGTGGAGGCCACGATTTTCTTAGACATCGAGAGCTCTGTGACTCCAGTAAAGTTTCGAAAAATGCTAACAGGGAGTGACAGTTGCCATCCAACAAGCGCTCTTTTAGTAGGATGTCATCAGAAAAGACCGCACAGAGAGATGTTCAAAGAAATTCCGAATTTTATACCGAAGGCATTCATGGAAGGCTATCAGGATCTAATACGGCAAATACTGAGAGAAGCTTTATGGCGTTCGTTAATTTCGAACCCAGACGACTGAAAGTTGCAGCGTTTTTAAACTAGGAGGCGTTAACATCGATAATTTAGAAATAAGTTCGTTGGTCATTGGTACTGGTCTCTAGAAGGCAGACCAACATTGGGAAATTCATTCGGAACCACAGACGTAGGCGCAAAGCTTCAGATAACGTCCAAGGTTCTCGACTACGCAGATACAAGCGATTAGCTTGCTAACTCAATCGCTGCACAGAAAACTGACGCATGGGAAGCGGAGGGCAACTCGGAAGTAGGAGGGCATGATGAAAAGTAACGCCTCCGAAGTTTTTGTGTGAAGACTCTTCAGTTAACTAAATAAAACAAACGTTACTAACATTCTACATCTTTATTCTTCACGTCTATATTTGCAGCCGTCTGCCGCTGGCGGGATCCGAACTGTAGCGTGCAACATGGCAGTGTCTGACTGTGCGTGAGAAACAGTGTGCAGTAACCGAGTTTCGAAATCCATGAGTTCGTTCATACATGGAGCACTCCCTCCTTCAGCACGAAAATATCAGTCCATACTCGGGTGCTACGACATCTGCAAATTTCCGACTCCTTGGGTTCCTGTCAGCGATCATTCTCCATACAGTCCATATTTGGCCCCATCCGACTTTCATCTGTTTCCAAAACCTAAAGAACATCTTAGAGGACTTCACTCTGATAGTGATGAAACGGTGCAAGCAGAGGTGAGGTTGTGGCTCAGTCAACAAAGTCAAGCATTTTACAGTGACGATATCAATGAATTGGTCTCTTGCTGTAAGAAATGTGTTCCTCACCAGGATGATCAGGTTGAGAAATAAATATCTATACACGAAGAATAAAGATCTAGACTGTTAATAACGAGCCGGCCGGAGTGGCCGCGCGGTTACAGGCGCTTCAGTCTGGAACCGCACGACCGCTACGGTCGCAGGTTCGAATCCTGCCTCGGGCATGGATGTGTGTGATGTCCTTAGGTTAGTTAGGTTTAAGTGGTTCTAAGTTCTAGGGGACTTATGACCACAGCAGTTGAGTCCCATAGTGCTCAGAGCCATTTGAACCAAATTTTTTTTGTTAATAACGTTTATTTTATTTAAACAACCTTAAATATTTTCACATAAAAACTCAGAAGTATTACTTATCAGCACGCGGTCTCATGTTTCCATTTTGGGCTCCTTTGATACGTAGTAGGCTAATGTGGGGAAAATATAAGAATTTTCAACACTATTATGCGGCAAGATATCAATAAAAAAGGTACTTTCATGCACGCCAGACAACTGCAGATGGCTATAGCTGACCTCCGGGGTGAAGTCCATAGCCGTATCTTAGTCAAGGTCGCTCTCCAACGCGCCCCTGTCATTCCCATCTCGCCATACAGAAATTCCGGTCACTAGACTAGCCGCTGAAGTCAGGGAAACTAGAAGATGTTGCCATCTATAAAATTGTAGCAGCTCTAGATGAAAATCCTTCATGGATGGATGTTGCCAAGATGTCAGGAAGCCACACTGATGTCATCATCGACGACTAACCTGTTCACGGACTTGTCCCATGTGGGGCGTCATTTTGCGTGGATTCGAATGCTTGTCGTCACCATTTCAATAAGACTATGTTTCGAGATACAAATACCGTTGCGATGAAGTTGGAAATGAAATGGACGCTCAGCCGACAGGAAAATCTCCTGTCGAAATATCTGGCAATGACAAGAAAAAAGTTCAAATATGTGTCAAATCTTATGGGACTTAACTGCTAAGGTCGTCAGTCCCTAAGCTTACACACTACTTAACCTAAATTATCCTAAGGACAAACACACACACACCCATGTCCGAGGGAGGACTCGAACCTCCGCCGGGACCAGCCGCACAGTCCATGACTGCAGCGCCTCAGACCAGGCAATGACACAACACAGTTATTCTTATTACCGTTTAACCAGGAATTAACTATAATTTTGCCCAAAATAGACTTATTACAGGTATCACAAGCAGACATAGACTGCAGAACACCGGAACTCCAGTGAAGAAGTTACTCAAGTGGTTCAAATGGCTCTGAGCACTATGGGACTTAACATCTATGGTCATCAGTCCCCTAGAACTTAGAACTACTTAAACCTAAATAACCTAAGGACAGCACACAACACCCAGCCATCACGAGGCAGAGAAAATCCCTGACCCCGCCGGGAATCGAACCCGGGAACCCGGGCGTGGGAAGCGAGAACGCTACCGCACGACCACGAGATGCGGGCGAAGAAGTTACTCCAAGCATTTAAAGCAACTGCTATTGCAATTGGGCGAATTTCCACCACTGAATTCACTGTAATCCAGTCTTCAACAACGAGAGGAGTTCTACTGAACAGTTTGCACGCTCAGTTAAACTGTGAAGCTCTACTCGGCTGCAAAGCGGTACTAAGCATTAGAAAATAAACCCACTCTGTAGCGACGGTCGTGACAATTACAAGTAGGGAAAGACGGTCCCAGGACACTTATTGCAGTCAACAGCTGTAATCAATGCCTATGGTGTGTGCGTAGGGCAAGTGGAACCATTCTAGGAATTTCAGTTGAGTGGCGCCGATGACGTTAGAGCTAAGCTTCTGTTACCGACTGGAGGAGTCTGCTATCCAGTAATCAATCGGTCCCTGTACGACCGAAGAACAATGTCAGCGAGTGCTGGCCATCCTACTCCTTTTCTAGAGTGTGTTAATGTCCTGAATGGAGACAAGGTAGATCAGAGGCTCGAATATAAAACACTATATCAACACTGGATCTTTCAGTGCTCCTCTAAGTTGTGTCCAGCTCGACGACGGATATTTCAGAAGGAAATCGACAAGATTTTGCGAGACGGGATCATTCACACCTGATACATTCCTTGTTCCTCCCCTGCGTTATTCATGAACAAGTAAGATGGTTAAACTTCCTGGCAGATTCTTCAAGTAAGGTGGTACATGGGGCTTCTGCGTCGATTGCTGGTGAGTTGAAAAAGTCATTAAAATGGCTGTATGCCCATTTCCAACAATTTATAACACCTTAGAGTACCTGAAGGGAGAGACGTGTTCCTCCGCTGCGTACTATGATGCTCAAAAGTATCCGAACGAACTGAACTGCGTTTCCACTGATTGACAGTACTCTATACCTTCACGAGTCCTGTGCAGAACACTGTCCTTCATTTGCAATCGATCCAGATGTAAATTAACACAACGATATTGCAAATACTATCAAACATGTTACTAGCTTGTAAACCTAACTTTATTACAGTAAGTGACATTTCAAAGGCTTTATCACACTCATTATAATCTGAGACAACTGTCTCTGTCAAATGGCTATCTACATCATCTACATCTACATCATACTTCACAAGCCACCTAACGGTGTGTGGCGGAGGGTACTTTCGGTAGCACTATCTGATCCCTCCAACACTGTTCCACTCCTTAGGCAAAAATATTTTTTTAAAAAAACTACAGTTTTTGAGCCAGTATCTGGATTCCTGAAATTCTGTGACTGTTCGAAGTATTTTTGCTCCCTAAAGGCTTTTCCCACATCTTCTAAATTTCCTTTCTGTGGCGAGTGATTTTTGCATAAACTGATTACTGAAGTAAACATTAAAAAAAGAACGCGACTAATAGAGGCAAGAAATCAATGGAAACTGAAGCATTCCCAACTCTCTTGTGGTTCCCTTTTTAGGTATTCCACGTCGACGTCTGCTCGTAGATACGTATCGTCGGTAGGTTTTCCAGCTTTACTCCCCGACGTGACAGCGACGACTCTCCGATGAGGTGAGGGCCTTATGTTTTGCTATTACTGAGAGTCTTGTAAATATCGCTTTTATTTAGTAATTTGGCGGCTAAAATTCTCCCCTTTTATGATTAAGACAGTCTGCGCCACCTTTCGGAGGGAGTGGGGACGTCAAAGAGTCACAAAAGTTCATATTAAGCAGTCCGTAAAACACGTAAACGTTCACTTCAGTTAGCGTGTTAGCTAATGCCTACGCTTTCCGCTAGATGGTGCTGACTTACTGCTGAGTAGCTTTGGTTCCGTAAAACCTTCACTGATTAGTACTAGGTAAATGAAATAAGTACAACACTCTTCTATTTTCACTTTCTCTCTATATTCAAGGATTAAGATGGTGATGGATGATGGTGTATTTAAAAGGTTCCTAGCCTGGAAGAACCTAAATAGTCCGCAAATGCCGATATGCACGCGCTCTACGTTCAGATTCGCAACTAACGGCACACGACTCTTTCAAAAGTCCACACGTTAATATCTGAATACTGGTACCTCTGAATTCACTCGTATCAGCAGATAATTTGAGTTTCTGTCGTCTATATGTCCGTAAAGTTCCAATCTAGCACTAAAGTCCTGTAATCCTCTTAATACTCCGTTGCTACCAACAGTCAGAGATCGTACGCTATATCACTTTTAATCTCCGTAATATTCTGACAGTTTATCGTGAATCTTAACACGATATAGTCCAATGTAATTATTGTCTCGCTGACTGACACGGGTCCCCCCCCCCCTCCCCCCCTAACGAAACAATCAAGGAAAAATGCGCCAATAATGAAGATCAGGCCTTTTTATAGACTTTTTATCACAAGAGTTTAACGTCACTGTCTGCTCCATGACATAGCTTCCGTGGCTTTGCTGTACTTAGACGTTAAACTACTTGCTGATATACTATAATTTTGATCTGCAGTTACCGAACTCTGATTCTACACTATTTTCCCCTCTAAAAATTATATTCTTAATTTTAACTTATTCTTTCTGTAGCTTTTATCTCTGTAAACTGAACCGAGGTGTTACATGTGCCACCCCCCCCCCCCCCCCCCCCGAATGGTAACCGTTTACTTGTTACATGGTTAGAATTCTTCTGATACCATAAGGACTACTACTTGTGATAATTTTTTCTTTATTTTGCATTTTGGGTATCCTTTGAGACTTTTTTCTTTTTCTTATTTCTTTTTCGGCTCTCATTCTTAATTTTATTTTATCTTAGGGGCTATGTGAGGATAATTTATTTCAGTGAAGGGGCTTTTGGGTGCTTTGTTTTGTTTTGTTATGGGTCTTGGTTTTTATTTCATTATGATGATATGAGAATTAATACATCGATTTTTGACAACGACGCTTGTATATGTCACAAATATTTCAAACAAAATGTACATTAACTTGTTACATATTCAATGGGTACCCACCACTTATAAATTTCATGTGTCTTGAGACTTGACAGGGGCCCAGCAGCAAGCAGCGTCATGAAGGTCCACATCACATCACCAGGTTGGGCTGCAGCTCTACTGCGGAATGCAGTGAGGACTTTTTTCTTCTTATGAGCCTACATAACAATGCAGTTACATCGCTAGTTTCAAATGGCAGACAGATTCGGGAGTTACTTCTTATGTATTCGACAGCTGGCAGTCTCTTGATTTGGCTATCCGTCCATGCTGTCGAACCGTTAGTATTCTTGATTAGACATCTCTTCATTTGACTATGCAGATTATCAGTTTTCGTGTACTGCCACTTTTGATGGTCGGACGTCTCTTGATTATGCGATCCGTCCGTGCGATCAAGTTCTTCATGATCGTAGGCTAAATGATTCTTCACGTAAGGCTACATTTTATGGTTGGACGTCTCTTGATTATGCGATCCGTCCGTGCAATCAAGTTCTTCATGATTGTTGGCTGGATGGTTCTTCACTAGACGATCAGTCCGCCTTTAATTATCTGTTATGTTGTTATCTGGTCGTCTCTTGAGATGACTCCACGACCATATACAGGAACGCAGCGCCATCTCGATGAACGAGATTTAAGTTTCTTCCACGAGACCGCTTCTTGTAGTAGCACCGCGGCCGCGTTAAGATTACTCTGCATTATTGAGCTGCTGTTCGCTGCGACAGCTGACTGTCGTTCAGTTGTCTCGTCAGTCGCCCCTTGTTCGAGCACGCGTCCCGAACTGTTGTGGCAGGATCACCGGTGGTACTGCGAACAGCTTGGTTGTTCGACACATGGCTGCCACTGCTTCAGTTGTCTCGTTGACTCCTCCCATGAAACAAAAAACTATTAATTGTATCACACCACGACAAACACATGTGTGTTTATTAACCTCGGTAATTTCGTAAAAATGTTCTCGACATGCTCCTTATATAGTACGGTGAGTTTTAAGTCCCACATTTATATCATTCATTTACTAAGTATATAGACATAGCACAGAATATTCCATACAGTAAATCCACACACACATGAAATATATCTTAGTTCGCTCTCCTTTAGGAGTCTGTTTTCATCTTAACATTTAGAAGTTCATTCACTACTCATCATCATTGCAATATTCACAGTCTCATCGAGTCATATTCAGAGCTATGAATTACGACAAATATTATTATAGTCACCACTTAAAATTAGGATATCATCGTCACGTTTTTACACTTGATAATAAATTTTGCTTAGTACCATTACGTGATAAAATCCTTAGAATATCACTTGTATCTCGATTAATAAACACCACACGTTTGCAATACGAACTTTGACGTGCACGTCGGCTTCCGTCTATTCACAGTACCTAATGCTCTGACTACTTTAATTATTACGTCAATTTACGGTAACACTTCAAGATTACTCTCTTTCAGTATTATTCATTATAACCTTGATGTCTATCCATCACCGAATAGCACTGTTTGTGAAAGTGAAATACTTAATAACGTCAAAGATTAAGGTGCGTAGGCTTCTGTCTATTTTCAGTACCTTTCACCATAATCGTTATCCAACACTAACAATGTATTAATGAAGTATTGAAGTTAATTCATTAAAATGAAATTAATCAACAACATAACTCATTTCTACACGTAACTTACCAATTACTATAACACAATTACTTCACATTGCAATACCAATCGGGTTAGATGACCACAAATCATCGGAACATCTTACCTCTAGAACTAAGAATTATTTTATAAAAAGAATTCAGTTCACATGTAGAATCTTTTTAAATCTTTATGAGGGTATAACCCTTTTATTTTCACCTGATGTTGTGGGTTGCCTAATAAGTAGCTTCCTCCGTGAGGAATTCCTACGATTTTGAATGGTCCTTCGTATAACATAAGCCATTTCTTATGGCTACGGTTAATTTTTGACGATTTCAGGTGAGTCTTTAAGAGTACCAAATCTCCAACGTTGTAGCTAACAATGCTGTTCAATGTCCGGTAGTATCTAGCTTGGCGTTTTTTGGCTTTCAAAGTTAATCTTTGTTTGACCGCACGTAACATTTGCTCTCTATTTAGTTGGCTAGAAGTGGAGCTAGGCAGTGACTTAAACCATGAATCATCTGCTTCGCTTAATCCCATTACATGACATGGTGGAAACCCTGTACTGGTATGAGGTAGCTGGTTATGCATTTTTTCGAACATTGGCAATAAATCGATCCATTTAGTATGTTTCCTACTCGCGTGTACGCGTAGAAACTTATTGAAATCTCTAAATACTCTCGCGACAGGCGAGGATAATTGGTGAAAGCGACTAACAAAAATACATTTGACATTCAATTTAGACAAACCATCTTTCCATATGTTAATGACAAAATAAGACGTGTTGTCTGTCAGTACCGCCTTTGGTTTCCCAACCACTGGCACATACTTATTACTAAATATATTTAATAACTGCCTGGTGTTGGTACTTCGAAGCGGGTATAACTTGATATGTTTGGAAAATAATTCATAAAATACAACTGCCTACCTAAATTTCCCTCTCGACTTGGGCAAGGGTCCAATGACATCGCAAGATACTAAATCTAACAATTGCTTAGGCACTATAGAATGTAACTACTTAGAATCCGACTTGCAAATCCTATAATGGAAATATTATCTAAATCGTTGCCCTCATCATTTTGGAAATGCATAGAGCCGATGCCCGTAGCAGACACATCGGACATTATACTCAATGTTTTATTCAAGTCAGGGTGTGCAAGCATGTTAGCATTCAACAAAGCGCTACGTATCCTTTCGAAACTGGCTGTACATTCGTCAGTCCACATCCATGGTACGTTCTTTCGCAATAACTTCAACAAGCTAACGTCGTTTAATATCTTAATAGGTAAAAATCGACGAAAGAACGACACCATACCTAAATACGCTTTAAGTTGTCTCTGATCCTTAGGATATGGCAATTTTCTAATTACGTCAAGTTTCTTAGGATTTGGCATTATCACTTGCGGAGTTATCATGTGACCTAAAAATCTGATTTTATTTTTTCCAAACTTAGACTTGTTCAAGTTAACCGTTACACCAAATTCTTTAATTTTTTTAAATACTTTCTTCAACAATTCAAGGTGTTCCTCCCAAGTTTGGGTTCCTATCAACAGATCACCCACGTAAGTGGTCACAGATTGTAATAATTCGGGACCTATGGCCGTATTCAGGGCCGTGATAAAAACTCCTCCGCTGATGTTGACTCCGAACGGCAAGACCCTAAACTGATAACTGCGTCCGGCGAAAATAAATGCCGTATACATCCGAGAATCGTCTGAAATCATGACCTGCCAATATGAACTTCTGCGGTCAATTGAAGATAATATCTTTACTTCATAAAATCTCTGTAACATTTCCTCTAAATTCTCAGGTCTTATCATTACGGGTTTTACTATTTTATTAATGTTGCGGGCATCTAAAACTAGTCTAAGACTCCCGTCAGATTTAATAACTGGAACTATCGGACAACCGTATGATGAATTCGAGGGTTCAATAATCTTCCACTCAAACATTTTTTTTTATCTCTCTCGCTACCAACTACTTTTTAGATGATGTTACAGAATACGACGCTCGACAGTACGTTTGGTGGGGATACACTTCAAACTTGTATATAAAATCTTTAATTATGCCTGGTTTAGTAGCAAACACTTCTATATTATTTATTAAAACCTCGCTGAGTTCTACTCTTTGATTTTCAGACAAATACTCGGATACATAAACCTTGTCGTCAATGGCTTGCTTTATATCCACGGTTTCTTGATCACTCAAATAACATAGTTGGTTTAATCTCTTACAATCTTCGATCATGTCAGATGTCTCAGTGATTACCTGAAAACTACGGGAATACTTTCCGGTAAGCTCGACCCTCTATATTAATTTAATTTCTACTCTTTGGTCGTCAAGTACTAGAAAACACGTCCCTTGATTAAGGTTCAGTATTGCCTTGTGATCCCTTAATAAATCCCATCCCCAAATGCAATCATAGGATAGTCCTGTGGTGATTAAATAATTTACGTCCAATTTATGTCCCTCTAGATCTATCTCTACTATAGTCTGGAGTTTGATGGGTACTGAACGGGCTCCTACAGCACCTGACACCACAAAATTAGATACTGGTAACATTTTTCCCAAGTTGATCGAACAAATTGCGGCTCATAATACACGTGGTAGCTCCGGTATCTATCAGAATATCAATATCTCTTCCGCAAATGTTCCCCTTTATGATGGCCTGTATAACCTCATGCGTTAATGGAGCTTTCTTTGTTGGTATATCTAATAATTCCTTTCTAATGCCCCCCCCCCCCTGCCAATCACCAGTCCGTGTCGGAAGGCTTGCATGAACTGGGCTAAGTGCTAAGTTTATTGGCGATTGACTCAATGTACCTGGTTGCTCCTCGACCACTACGACCCGTACATCGTGATTTTGATTACCCCATTCACTACTATTGACATATGGCCTAGTCTCTGGTGCTGTTTGCTCCGGTACCATTCTGTTTCCGGGATTACTACTTGGTATATTTCCTAACGGTTGTTTCCAAGGAGTCGACGCTGAATTATTCCACCTTACCGCTCTCTGTTCACCATTATCCACTGAATTCCCTTCAAACTTCCGTTTCCGGTTACTGGTATTAACATTCCCACTATTATTATTCCCATTATATTGATTATTCGAGCCATAGTGGTTGAAATAATTAGGTTGGTTGCTTCTCCTATTAAAATTCCCCTTTCCGTTTCCATTGTTATTACGACCTTTATCAGATCTATTACCCTTGCAATAGCCGTTGCAATAATGACTATTGGGAAAATTACCTACAGAATTAACATTAAATCCACAGCTACCACAATTATACTGCCCTAAATGCTGAATGTCTTCGTACATTACGTCTATCGTCTCTACTACTGATAAGAAATTTTCTAAATCTCCATCTGGCACGTTAATTACCATTTCTCTAATACTGATCGTTAATTTTCCAGTTAGGATACGCAGTATCTCTCTATGTGACATTGCTTCATACCAGTAATGGATTTTGTTGAGATATTTTTCAAAGTATTTTCTCAAACTACCCTTTTTTGGTCTATAATACCCGGGATTATAAATTTCATTGCGTAAGCAGCTCTGTCTACTCTTTGACCAGTATTTAACTACGAATAACTTTTCAAATTCCTCGAACGTATGACAATTCTCAGCTACTTCGGCAGCCCAAACTGCTACTTTTCCTGCCGTTTTGGACGCAATAAATTGTAATTTGTCCCTCTCCGTCCAACCTCTTGGGAATATATTGCTAAACGACCTAATGAACACCACTGGGTGTATGGAGCCCTTCTCGTCATCAAAGATGTGAAATTGCCTGGACTTAAAGATGTTATTCTCTACCTTCGTCCTATCACACAACGAATAACACGACTCGTGATACCTATAAGGATCTAAACTCAAACCACGATTTTAAGTTGCAGGATGAACATTAAATTGTACTCTCCTATCTTCACTAACATTCTCTCGCAGTCGGTCAGCGTTCAATCGTTTACTATTGTTGTGATTCGGAAATTCAGAACATTCGGTGACGTTCGTCGGAACCAATCGTGCATTGTCTGTTTCAACGCACGCAGTCGTAATCTCTGCCACGATCGAGTCTTTAATCGATTTAAATTCATCTGTACATCTTTCCACAAAATATGGTTAGCTAGCGTTATTTACCTTATCCGATATAGATGGTTTTCCGTCCGTTAAAGCCTCAGTTACTACCTTTTCAACTTCAGCGTTTTTAGTTTCTAGCCACTGGGCCATTTCCGTTTTAAATTTATCTGACTGTTCAGTTAGAAACTCCTTGACTTCTTCTTTTGCCGATGTATTTAATTTATGAAACTTCTGCGTTAAAACTGATACATTTTCCCTCGTTTGGTTTTGATCTAATTTTTCATTAACTAGTTCTTCGTTAATTTGCTCTACACTCTCGTTGATTTTAGCTTGCATTTCAGAAACCTTTATTACCCGGTCTTCCACTCCGGTAACTCTTTCCTCTACCCGCTCCTTAAATTGATTATAGCGCCGTTCGTGCGATTGAATAATATCATTAAGTCCCTTTTTAAATGATTCGTCCCTTTCCTGATGCTGTTCTAAAAATTTTGCTAACAGGTCGTCTCTACTCTTATCACGATCTTCTCTTTCTTTTTCTTTCTCTCGTTTTCTAGCTTCACTTTCTTTTTCCTTCTTCGCTTCTCGTGCTTCCCTTACTTTATCTCTAACGCTCTGTTGAAGCATAAATTGACGTATCATGTCCTCCAGACTATTACTCTCAGTGCTAGTACTACTTTTCGGTATCTGTCCACTATGAGTTTCATCTCGGGTACTGAGATTATCCGCTATGGTCGGGCAAGAACTAGTCCCTTCAGTCGCCTCCCGGCCTGAATCACATTCCTTTCCATTGCAGTGACGCGATCTACAGATTCTACCTCCCTTGCATTAACATTTACACGTTCTACTGATCCAACACTCATAGAATCACCACCTCTCGCATTCCGATCCACATTCCTATCGCTCCCAAAAATGGCTCTGAGTACTATGGGACTTAACATCTGTGGTCATCAGTCACCTAGAACTTAGAACTACTTAAACCTAACTAACCTAACAACATCACACACATCCACGCCCGAGGCAGGATTCGAACCTGCGACCGTAGCAGTCACGCGGTTCCTAGAACCACACAGCCACCGCGGCCGGCCTCCTATCGCTCCCGTTCTCCTCTTGATTGATCTTAACATAAAAACCCTTTTTAACATAATGAAGCACACTAATTACAAAAAAAAAAATTAATCACACTCCTAAAACATACACTTAACAATACAACAGGCACGGTGGTTGGGAAATCAAATCAATACCTCATACTAGTACATTCACAATGTCTAATCTACGACAAGTATAGGAATGAGTTGTACTGCTAGTCAACGACACTACGCAATTACCTCCAATAATCAGCCAAGTCGTTGGATAACGATTACAGTACCTTGTTCCTGGACTCTTGTTCACGTTCCAGGTTGTCCACTCGACCTCGTTTATAACCTGGTAGTCCACTTAAACACTGGTATTCTCAGCACATGGGACAGATAAAGGTCACACACAAACACAGTTAGTCACTGTTATTAATTCCAATAAATGTTATGTAACACACACAAGACTACAACAACTTGGTTCACGTACCTTTTCAATTTATTGATTAACTGGTCCTCGGACAGGCAGGTTTAACTCAAAGATTGACACCACTGCTTGTTAGTGAACTATCTTCTCACAGATAACTCGTTCCTTCTTCTGTTTCTTCTTTCCCGTGCCGGTTTAATGCCGTCTTCTCCTTTCATCGGGCCCCACGTTCAGGGCGCCATTTTGAAGCATCCCCAACTCTCTTGTGGTTCCCTTTTTAGGTACTCCACGCCGACGTGTGCTCGTAGATATGTATCGTCGGTGGGTTTACCGGCTTCACTTCCCGACGTGACAGCGACGACTATCCGATGAGGTGCGGGCCTTGTGTTTTGCTATTACTCCGAGTCTTGTAAATATCGCTTTTTTTAGTAATTTGCCCAGCTAAAACTCTCTCCTTTTATGATTAAGAGAGCCTCCGCCACCTTTCGGAGGGAGTGGGGACGTCAAAGAGTCACAAAAGTTCATATTGAGCAGTCCGTAAAACACGTAAACGTTCACTTCAGTTAGCGTGTTAGCTAATGCCTACGCTTTCCGCTAGATGGTGCTGACTTACTGCTGAATAGCTTTGATTCCGTAAAACCTTCACTGATTAATACTAGGTCAATGAAATAAGTACCGCAGTCTTGTATTTCACTTTCACTCTATATTCAGGGATTAAGATGGTGATGGATTATGGTCTATTTAAAAGGTTCCTAGCCTGGAGGAATCTAAATAGTCCGCAAATGCCGATATGCACGCGCTCTACGTCCATATTCGCAACTAACGGCACACGACACTTTCGAAAGTCCACACGTTAATATCTGAACACCGGTACAACTGAATTCACTCGTATCAGCAGATAATTTGAGTTACTGTCGTCTATATGTCCGTAAAGTTCCAATCTAGCACTAAAGTCCTAAAATCCCCTTAATACTCCGTTGCTACCAACAGTCAGAGATCGTACACCACATCACTTTTAATCTCCGTAATATTCGAACAGTTCATCGTGAATCTTAACACGATATAGTCCAATCTAATTATTGTCTCGCTTACTGACACGTGTCCCCCCCCCCCCCTTAACGAAACAATCAAGGAAAAAAGGCGACAATAATGACGATCAGGCCTTTTTATAGGTTTTTCATCACAATAGTTTAACGTCACTGCCTTCTCCATGACGGAGCTTCCGTGGCTTTGCTGTACTTAGACGTTAAACTACTTGCTGATGATATACTATAATTTTGATCTAATAGCGGCAAGAAATCTATGGAAACCTCAATATTTACCGCGCATAATCTGTAATTTTACTGCACTGCACTCATGAGCAGTTATATGTTCACGTGTTTAAATTGCTGACTAACCACAAAGAGATGTGAAATAGCTAAGTTTACAGCGATATCAGTTTAGAAACCTGAACTAGAAAGCAAATGATAAAAATTTTTCTAATGAACTCGTAATCCTACGAATACAATTATTTCCCCGTAATTAACTTAGAAAGGTGTCAGATATACTTTCATTCACACGTAACTAAGCGTGGATGTGCTTAAAATTGAAGTTCGTGATGTAAAGTTTTGTGACGGAGATTCGAATCCAGCACGTCATCGGATGGTTAACTAAGTAAAGTCAGGTGTTAGCTATCGAATTTTTTCACCAGCAGCGAGATGTTTGAATCAGAATTCGTGATACTTTTTTTGCCTCGCTAGGTTTCATAACCGATACCTATCGCTGTGGAATTCTATACACTTATGGACGTTTGATAATAATTGTTTGTCCACCTGTACTGAGATGTGCGCATGTTTGACTAGAAATAACGGCATCTACATCTACATCTACATGGTTACTTTGCAATTCACATTTAAGTGCGTGGCAGAGGGTTCATCGAACTATTTTCATATTACTTCTCTACCATTCCATTCTAGAATGGCTGGTGGGAAAAAGGAACACCTAGAACTTTCCGTTCGAGCTCTGATTTCTATTATTTTATTATGATAATCTTTTTTCCCTACGTAGGTGGGTATCAACAAAATATTTTCGCATTCGGAAGAGAAAGTTGGTGATTTAAATTTCGTAAATAAATCTCGTCGCAAAGAAAACCGTCTTTGTTTCAGTGACTGCCACCCCAACTCGCGTATCATATCAGTGACACTCTCACCCGTATTGCGAGATAACACGAAAGGAGCTGCCCTTCTTTCCACTTTTTCGATGTCCTCCGTCAAACCTACGTGGTAAGGATCCCACACCGCGAGGCAATATTCCAGCAGAGGACTGACAAGTGTAATGTAGGTTATCTTTTTAGTGGGTTTGTCGCATCTTCTAACAAGGGAACCTCCCCATCGCACCCCCCTCAGATTTAGTTATAAGTTGGCACAGTCGATAGGCCTTGAAACACTGAACACAGATCAATCGAGAAAACAGGAAGAAGTTGTGTGGAACTATGAAAAAATAAGCAATATATACAAACTCAGTAGTTCATGTGCAAGATAGGCAATATAAAGGATAGTGGAAGCTCAAGAGCGCAGTGGTCCCGTGGTTAGTGTGAGCAGCTGCGGAGCGAGAAGTCCATGGTTCAAGTCCTACCTCGAGTGGAAAGTTTAATTTTCAGACAATTATTATCTGTCAGTCCGTCCGTCCGATGCGAGGTAACTGCGCCGTAGTATGGGGACGCTACACCTAAACAAACGTCGAAACACACGACGTCAGTCGACAACAGCGCACGGCAGTTGACTGTTCGCTACTATGGACGAGAGTGCATTAAATACGTGAGATGTATTCCGTAGGCAATATGAATCCAGCAAATATAGCTTGCGACTTCAATAACAATCGCACGGTTTTGCGGTGCGGTCGCAAAACACAGACAGTAAACTTATTACAATGAACAGAGACGTCAATGAACGAACGGACAGATCATAGCTTTGCGAAAATTAAGAATGTAAAATTTTCACTCGAGCGAAGACTTGAACCAAGGACCTCTAGTTCCACAGCTGCTCACGCTAACCACAGGACCACGACGCTGCTGAGAGCAGTCTGTCCATGATACTGCATATCTTGCACATGGACTACTCAGTTTGTATATTTTGCTTATTTGTTCATAGTTCCACACAACTTCTTCCTGTTTTCTCGATTGATATGTGTTCAGTGTTTCAAGGCCTATCGACTGTGCCAACTTATAACTAAATCTGAGACGGGTGCGATGGGGAGGTTCCCTTGTAAATGTTCTGCCAACAAAGCGCAGTCTTTGTTTCGCCTTCCGCACAATATCATCTATGTGGTCTTTCCAATTTAAGTTGCTCGTAATTGTAATTCCTAGGTATTTAGTCGAATAGACAGCCCTTCGATTTGTGCGATTTATCGTATACCCAAAATTTATGGGATTTCTTTTAGCACTTTTCTTTGTTTAGTGCCAATTCCACTTTTCCCACCAAACAGAAATTATCTCTAGATCATTTTGTAATTGGAATTGATCGTCTGAAGATTTTACTAGACGGTAAATTACAGCGTCATGTGCAAACAATCTAAGGGGACTGCTCAAATTATCACCTAGATCATTTATGTAAATCAGGAACAGCAGAGGGCCTATGACACTACCTCGCGGAACGCCAGATATCACTTCTGTTCTACTCGATGATTTACCGTCTATCACTACGAACTCTGAGAGGAAATCACGAATCCAGTCACACAACTGAGACGATACTTCATATGCACAAAATTTAATTAATAGTCGCTTGCGTGAAACGGTAACAAAAGCCTTCTGGAAATCTAGGAATATGGAATCGATCTGAGATCTCTTGTCGACAGCACTCATTACTTCATGAGAATAAGTGAATTGAGCTGTTTCGCAACACCTCAGATGTCTACCTTTTTGTCACTCATGCTAACAGCTGTTCTGGTTTGGAATTCTGGAAAATTTACTTCGTCTTCTTTCGTGAAGGAATTACGGAAAACTGTATTTAATAACTCCGCGTTAGTGGCACCATCATCGGTAACATTTCCATCGCTATCGCATAGTGACGGTATTGACTGTTTTTGCCACTGGTGTACTTCACATACGACCAGAATCTCTTTGGGTTTTCTAGCATATTTTGAGACAATGTTTCATTGTGGAAACTATTAAAAGCATCTCGCATTGACGTCGGCACTAAATTTCGTGCTTCCGTGAAACGTAGCCAGTCTCAGGGTTTTGTGTTCTTCTGAATTTGGCATGGTTTTTTCGTTACTTCTGCAACAGTGTTCTCACGTTTTTGTGTACGATTGTGGATCAGTTCCGTCTCTTATTAACTTATGCGGTATGAATCTATCTATTGCTGTAGATACTGTATCTTTGAATTTGTGCAATATCTGGTCTACACTTACATATTTAGCTTGGAAAGAATGGAGACTCTATCTTAGGAAGACATCAAGCGAATTTTTATCTGCTGCTTTAAACAGATATATATTGCGTTTATTTTTAGTGGTTTTGGTTGATATGGTTTTGAGCCTCGCTACAATGACCTTATTTTCACTAACCCCTGTATCCGTCATGACGCTCATTGTTAGATCAGGATTATTTGTGGCTAAGAGGTCAAGTGTGTTTTCGCAACCATTTACAATTCGTGTGGGCTCATGAACTAATTGTTCAAAGTAATTTCGGAATATGTTTTCTGTCCACCACCGGCTTTGAACATGTATTTTCGCCAACAAATCCGAGGGTAGATTGAAGTCTCCACCAATTATAGCTGTATGCGTGGAGTACTTATTTGTAATGAGGTTGATGTTTTCTTTGAACCGTTCAGCTATTATACAATCTGAGTCGGGGGGTCAGTAGAAGGAGCCAATTATTATTTTGGTACGGCTGTTGAGTATAACCTCTACCCATAGTAATTCAAAGGAACTATCTATTTCAACTTCACTACAAGTTTAACTACTAACAACACTCACAAACACACCACCGCCACTTTCTGAACACGGATTGCGCTTCTGTAAAAACTTCGGCAGAATTTATCTTCGGCCTTAGCCAGCTTTCCGTTCCTATAACGATTTCAGCTTCAGTGCTTTCCATCAGCGCTTGAAGCTCTGGTACTTTTCCAACATAGCCACGACAATTTACAACTACAATACCGACCGTTGCTTGGTCGATTCTCGTCTTTTTTTTCCTGTACTCTTTGAGCCTGTTGACAACACACGAAAAGACATTAAGAATGAAAATTATTATTCATTAGTAGTTCGGAGTGCATATGATAGACCTTGAAAGGAAAATAATATTTTTGTGCTGGACTGGGATTCGAACCCAGATATGTACCTTTCGTGAAAGCTAGAGGAGATTGCAATCAGTGGAAAATAACGAAATGATCGAACTTTATCATTCTGCGAGGGTCAAATACAGCGAAACAGGAAATAAACACCAAAACATTTTACGTCTCAAGATGAAATTAAAAAAACGTCTAGTGAAGTTAAATGAGCATTGGCTCATTACGTAAAATAAAGTACATTATGTAAGATAGCTTGCTGGTGACACAGTTTCTGTTTGCAGCGACTAGCGCCTCCGCCATGGCCCAGCCTAAACTGCCTCTTCCCCAGTTGGTATGAAGGGATATCATGTTTAATGCGGATTCTGGACTATGGTACAACCTTTCGGTCTTCACTTGCAGAGGTCTGCAAATTGGTCGTTTTGCTAGTCCTTCTCGCTCGAGTCCACAGCGCTCGGGCATGGCTTCCTCGAGTAGGAATGCTAGAAGTGGGCAGCTGTGGCGGAACAAGGAGCCGTGGAGTGGACAGAGGCCTCCCCGTCTGGTACACCGCACTGCCAACGTTTTAGTAGAAGCTGTGTGTGTCTGCAGGCTCATGTCGCTTCTCACATTCACTCTCCAGCTGATGGAACTACACCTACTAGGAGCCATCTTCGCTATACATTACGGCAGGTATCATGACAGTTATTGACTAATAATTATCGTTATCATGACATTTATTGACCATTGATTAATGATGTGCTAAATAAACAAAACGTTTGCATAAGTACGGAGTCTGTTTACATAACGGTAATTAAATTAGGTTACAGAAAATGTGAGGGTTTGTTTACATAAAAGTTCAAAGGACTGTCACGAAATTCTCGTGCAGACCCTACACCAGTTGATCAAAATCAGTCAAATTATTAAATTCTTCCCTTACCTATGGAACACATTTCAAGTTAATATCGGCAATCTCCAATTATTCGTCGATTATATTAACAGTAAATTAAGCGATGAGGATGTTACATGATAGCAGACTTCATTTACTTGCACTGAAAAACGAACAGACTTTGTACGCCGAGATCGCAGTGTAGACACTTTTATGGCTCCAAGATGGCGGGTTTCAATAGTCTGATGCTGCCATAATCTGATCTAGGGGGAAACATAAAGATAATAAGGGGAAGGGTGGTGGACAAAGACTACAATTCATATCACGGATTACGTAAAATATACAAAATTCCATATTCCTTAAGGAATTAGTTATAAAATTGCTTGTTACATTACATGAAGTCAAAGTACAATGTAATAAGCAAATTTTATAACAAGTTCCACAAAGCATGTTGAATTCTATATATTTTATGCAATACGTGATATGAACTGCAGTCTCCCTCCACCCCTTATTGTATTTACTCGTATATTTTCAGCTACATCAGGTGATGGGAGCGTAAGACTGTTGAAAACAGTCATCTTGGAACGATAAAAGTGTCTACTCCGATAACGCAGCAAACCAAGTGTGTTCATTTTCAGCCATTCCAATCGCCCCACAGCACGGCATGTGCATCTTATAAAATACTTGCACTTAGCAACGACATTTGTGAAACAGACGGTAGACGTCAATTCATGAATTTAAAAACTAGAGAGAGTTGAAATCCTCCTTTAATTGAGACGTTCATTCCTTTCAGATGACGTGGTTGACGTCACCTATTTCAAGTAGTATAAGGAGTAAAATATTGGAGAATTTCAACTGTTTTGTTTGCAGTAGACTCAAATGTTACCATTCTATGTTATCTAAGTTCACATTTTCGCTGAATTATCTTAAATTTAGTATCCAACAATGCAGAAACATATTGCACAGTTGGGAACCTCATATCCGACTCAGTGACCTTCCACTTTAATGCCAACCAAAAATTATAACTAAAATCAGAAGGAAGGTCAGCATTGGCCGTAATTTTGATGATTTATTAACAGCAAAATCGCTTTTTGATCACATAATGCTCATCTTCAAAGCGTACCAGTTAAGGCTCGTAGGCACTGGTGTCTAATTATTAGCAGTAATAGAAGCTATGAAACGATCATAGCTTCTCTTACTGCTGTCAGGTAACGGGCGAGTTGTGGTGCCCTGGAAATATTCCAAGTTCAGTGTGAGGTGGCCGCACGGGGCACGCGGCAGGCCCGAGCTCGTTAGCATCCGTGTGGTGCCTCAATGGCCGGGGCACGTGATCTAGGGAGCACGTGGCTGGGAATTCCTTGGTGATGCTGTGCCGATGAAAGAGACTTGTACGCCGGGAGAGCCAAAGATGGCAGGCCCGAGCTCGTTAGCATCCGTGTGTGCCGCACAACGGCCGGAGCACGTGATACAGGGAGCACGTGGCTTGGAATACCTTGGTGACGCTGTGTCGATGAAAGAGACTTGTACGCCGGGAGAGCCAAAGATGGCGGACTTCGTGAAATCTTAATGGCACACATTTCACAGTTCGTATAGAAATCAATAGTAGCCAGGTGAATCATGATACCTCAAAAGGAAACGTGTATATTACCATTATTTGCACGACGATTCTGATGGTGTAATCAGAGTTTCAATATCTTTATTAGTTTGAAGTATAGTATCTGACTGTAAATTATACAAGTAACATCCAGCAACAAATTTCCAAAATCTAAACTCTACAAGTGAAAATTTCATTCTAGAAACATCCCCCAGGCTGTGGCTAAGCCATATCTCCGCAATATCCTTTCTTTCAAGAGTGCTAGTTCTGCAAGGTTCGCAGGAGAGCTTCTGTAAAGTTTGGAAGGTAGGAGACGAGGTACTGGCAGAAGTAAAGCTGTGGGGACGGGGCGTGAGTTGTGCTTGGGTAGCTCAGTGGCAGTCTGCCTTCGGCAGTGCTACGGCACGGACGTTTGTGTACGTCCCTGCCGGAGACGTTCGCGCTCGCGCAGTTGTTTACCTCTTCGGCGTACTCGCGCGTTTAGACGACTCGATATAAAATGGCACATGCATACCGAAAGTCGACTCTCAAGATTAGTTTTTCGAATGAATATGCGAGACCGAAAGCCTACGAAATCGAAAGGTTCCTACGTGACGAAGTTAAACTTGACTACAACGAACTTATCGGAATACACCTCTCCATAGTGAGCAGTGTCGTTTACGTCAAGCTGATTAACGATGCAGTATGTGACAGAATCATCCGATATACTAAACATGGACTCAAATTTCGTCACTCTGATGGACATGTTGGAGAAGTAACTATTGATCACGCAGGACTGGGCTTACGAAACATACGTATTTTCGAACTTTCCTTCGAGGTTCCGTCTGACTTGGTCATTGACGCCTTACGCCCATATGGAAGAGTGCTTAGCCACGTTTAGGAAAAATGGTCCAACTTCACGACTTACCCCGTTCTCGATGGGGTGCGTCAAATCAGAATAGAACTGACACAACATGTACCCTCGTATTTGTTCATCGGCGGATGCAGAGCTATAGTCATCTACGATGGACAACCCAAAACATGCTCAGGCTGCGGGAAACAGGGCCACGTCCGTTCCGAATGTATGCAGCGGAGGATAGTGAAAGTTCCAACCGGCGAACCCGTGCCACCGTCCACGTTGACGCCGCTGCCACTAACGTATGCGGACGCATTTCGAACAGATCCCATCCCGAAGAATGACCAGCTGCAGAATTCTGACAGTGTACGGCAACCGACTGCAGCAGAGACCGCCTCCAATGACTAAACGACGCACACTTCTACCGCTTCGGAGACGACGACGCCCTGAACTGAACGGAAAGGATCGGTAGGAGGTATGGAAATTGATCCTGCGGTTGTGCCGACAGCTGCTTTCGTTCCTGAGCACCGGGAGTCACTTCCGCACTCGGATACGGAGGCGCACACGCGCAAACAACGATCGCCGAAGCGCCACAAGAAACGACGGCTAGCGCCGTCGGATACCTGCTTACTGCAGTCCACGTCAGACGGACTTGGGTGTAGCGTCGATACAGTGCATCCGGATGCGCAACGAGAGGTTCTACCTCCCACGCAGCAGTACGACGCGAATCATGCTAGACAGGTGTTGAATACAGACACACCGGACGGAAAGCCGACGGAAGGAGTCCCTCCACCCACCGGAGCAACGCCACCGCCTTCGGTCAGCCAGGCCGGAGAAACACGGCGGGAGCTGGACCACCAGCACAGGAACTGGGCCGACGAATCCGATATTGACCCAGAGACCGACGACGCACCCGCAATGGCGAGTGCTGCGTCCACCGGATGTTAACCACGCAGAAGATGCAGACTGCCGCACAGACAGCATGTCGCCGAGCAGCGGCACACAAATTAACATAAGCGTTCATGTGCGCTTTACGCACTGAGGAACAGCGGCAGGCATATCGAACAGCCTCTATTAATATTAATACGATCAGAACGCCTGTCAAATTGCAATTATTACGAGAAATGTTGCATGCATCGGACGTCGACATCGTTCTTCTGCAGGATGTATGTGTTGAGAGCTTCCCCGACCTATACGAGTAAGATACATACATTACACCTACTACCGACGGCGGAAGCGGAACAGCGATACTTCTACGTAGCGGCATAGTAGCCGAGGACGTGGTGTACCTGCCGTTAGCGCGAGGACTGGCGCTCACAGTGCTGGGAGTACGGGTCGTTAACATTTACGCACCGTCGGGGTCAGACAGACGGCGCGATCGATCCCGATTTTACGCAGAGGAGATTGCAACACTATTCTTAGGTCGGTATGAACATGTCTTATTTGGAGGCGACTTCAACTGCGTGCTCGCACCAAGAGATCAACACCCACGTTACACTTCATGCCCGGAGCTGCTGCAACTCATACAGGACATGAATCTCATTGATACATGGGAGACGATACATGGCGACAGACGTGGATACACCTACGTCACGAGTCACTCTGCAAGTCGTCTCGATCGCATTTACGTAACACGTCGTCTCGAACCTGCGATCCTCGATGCGGAATTGTGGCCTGTCGCCTTTTCAGATCACATAGCATATATATGCACGGTCTCCCTGAGTCGTCAACAAGTGTGGAGGAGTCGCAGTGTTTGGAAACTGAATACAGCACACCTCAGGGAACCTGAGTGCAGACGCTTAGTCGAAGACACTTGGCACGTGTGTGAACGACGCCTCCCGACATATCCGACGACATTGCAGTGGTGGCTGGAATGCGTTAAGCTTGCATTGCGCCGAGCGTTAATTGCATACGGCAGAGAGCAGATGATGTGGAGGCGACACACGACGGACATCTATTTCACGATGCTCCGCGAACTTTCTGTACAAGCACCTTCACAGGAGCGTCGTGCCGGTATAAAGCGAGCACAGGCATAATTTCCATAACGCGCCGCCGTCTGGAGGGTGTCGCAATCCGTGCAAGGGCCTTTGAACGAGTCCGTGGAGAATCACCGTCGATGTATCACATTATCAGAGAAAAACAACGTAGCCGCAGAACCTTAATACAGACGGTCGTACTGCCAGATGATCGCCGTATGACAACGCAAAAAGACATTGCCAACGCTTTTGTGGAACACTACGGTCATCTCTATAACGAAGCGGAATATGATCAGGCAGCCTTTCATGAGGTCCGACTAACGCTCTCCGCGTGTCTCGACGAGACGGCCAACCTGGAGTTAACAGGAGAAGTCACAGTTGTCGACGTAATGGAAGCGATTGATAAGGGAGCGTCGCACAAATCGCCGGGGTCCGACGGGTTTCCGTTGGAGTTTTATCGTACATTTAAAGATCTAGTGACTGCACGATGGACTGCCATGTTGTCTCCCAACATGCCTCTTCCACCCTCCTTCGTGGAAGGAATGATCATCCCCATCCACAAACCATCCGGCGGCACAGGGATACAGGCCTACCGGCCACTGACCCTTCTTAATTGCGACTACAAGATCTACACCAGGATACTTGCAGCACGCTTTAAACGCGTAATACGCCAAGTGATTTCACTCGACCAAACCCAGCTAGGAGGAGATAGCAATATACAAACGGCGCTCAGCGACTACCGCGATGTTATCGCACTGGCTTCAACATGTCGTCTCCGGGGTGCATTGGTATCGATAGACTTCGATCGCGCATTTGACAGGCTGAGCCATGCTTATCTCACGGACGTGATGAAGCAAATGAAGTTTCCGGAAAGTTTTGTCACCGTCGTCATGCGACTACTCCACGGAGCCGCATCCAAAGTGCTCATCAACGGACGCTTGGTGGGGCCCATCACCATCTCACGATCGGTCAGACAAGGGTGCCCGCTGTCAACGATATTATATGCCATCGCTGTCGAGCCGCTGCTCTGCGGGCTCCGGAATCGACTCCAAGGAATGACCATAAGGCACAACAAGTTTATATGCAGAACATACGCGGATGACCTAGTGTTTTTAGCACGGTCAGGCGACGAGGCAAGAGCGGCCTTGAATTGGATTAATTTGTATTGTATGGCTACGGGAAGTCGCCGGAACATGGCAAAGTCGGGAGCGATGAACATCGGGAGAGGACTCCCGCCAGGAAGTGTAGCACACTTACAGCCGATTAACAAGATGAAATGCCTAGGTATTATCTTCACTACAGACGTTCGACGCACGACGGCACTGAGTTACAGACATCTTCTGCAAACAATTCGTGCGAGTGTCCGAAGTCACAGGTTAAGGGCACTGGATATGATACAACGGGTCACCTTTGCCAACACTTATCTAGCCTCTCGCATCCCCCACCTGGCACAAGTTCTTCCTATGCCGGTGGTGTTGGCCCGCCGAATCCTGGCGGCACTAGGATATTTTGTGAGTACAGGTCTGCTTTTTAAGGTAGGATACGAAACCCTCACCCTTCCTCGTAGTCGTGGAGGTCTTGGACTAGTCCACGTACGCAACCGAGCAGTGGCTATTTATGTAACCACAATGATAAAGATGTGGACACGACACCAGACAAGTCTGACGGGCACCTTGAAAGACGAACTCGCTCCACCTTCACGTTCGGCTCCAGTAGCGGTGTCTCACATCTCACCATCGCTTGCCCATATGCGAACCTTTTTTGTGGAACACAGTTATGTACATATGGAACTACCGACAACCAGGACGGCAACGGCACGTGATATATATCACATCTTGACTCGACGACGGCCGAATAATGCCGTAGAGCGCCGGCAACCAACAGTTACGTGGTCAGTGGTATGGCGTACAGTGCACCACCCACACCTTGATACGGGAACGCGCGCACTGTGGTATCAGGTGGTAAATGGGATATACGTGACTCGTTCCAGGTTGCATACAATTCATATGGCGGACGAGCCACTGTGTCCGCAGTGCAATGTTATAGACACAGAGGAGCATCGCCTGATATGCGGACCTTCGGCGGACGTATGGCGTTTGGTCAAAAAAATGATGGCCTTCCTCCTTCGGGTGGGGCCGCAAGCAATAGAACCACGGATACTACTTCTCCCAGATAGGACATATTATCCCCGAACAAAGACAAACGCAGTGACCTGGATTCGAGGTTTGACTGTGCGTTATCTTTTCCGAGACGGCAGTAAGAATGTGCTCGACTTTTGGGCCTTACTACAAGATCATCACTCACGGCTTATGAGACATCCGAGATATCGAACATATTACGCAAATTTTTTAGGGAGTGCCTTGCTTGATCCCCCACCCAGTTGGGGTGTCCCGGGTAGGAGAATGTAATTATTGATTATAAGTATCAGAACAAGAAAGGACCAGGACAGTGGAGAAGATCCACAACCACACGTGAAGACGTACCCGACACCAACGAGAGGTATGACTGGATTAGCGAGGTACGCGCCTAAAAGAGGAACGTAGAACGTTATTGTTTTGTACTGACTGATGCATGATATTTTTTTACTATTATGTAAAAAAAGTCATCTTCTTATATATTTAAAACAAAAATGCTAGAAGCAGTTTATGTTTGTTATTGTTACACCAGACTGCCAAAAAAAAGTGGTCAGCGCGACAGACCATCAATCCTAAGGGTCCGGGTTCGATTCCGGGTTGCAAACAACAAAAAAAAAAAAAAAAAAAAAAAGTTGGTAGAGCACTTGCCCGCGAAAGGCAAAGGTCCCGAGTTCGGGTCTCGGCCCGTCACACAGTTTTAATCTGCTAGGAAGTTTCATATCAGCGCACACTCCACTGTAGAGTGAAAATTTCATTCTAGAAACTTATATTTTATTTAATTGCTGGACCATCGACACCAATAAGTGTTTTACAGAAATATACCACATTCTCAAAAGTACTTATACTATCGTACTCATCATTTAAAGTCATTAAGATAGTACTTGCAGATTTTATTTGATTGCAGTCTTTCATTTATAAATTTCTACGCTACACTCGCAATTGCCGAGTGATAGGAGCCTTTGACCATTCCATCCATGTGTATATTAATATTGTATTCTGTAGACTCAGCGGTATTTGGCTTATAATGCGGCCAACTACGTATCCCAGCCCCTAGACAACGAAACCAGCCAAAACTTTTAATATTTCAACTCTGAGTCTGAGGGTACGTGGTTGAGGGCTATCACACCACCCTTTCATGATTTTATTTGAAATCCCGCACTGCTAATAACTAGATACCAGTACCTACGAGCTTTAACTTTTACGCTTAACCATTGAAGATGATCATTATGTGATCGAAAATCGATTTTGCTGTTAATAAATCATCAAAATTACGGCCAATTCTGACCTTCCTTCTAATTTTATTTATCATACGGTCGTTGTGCACACAGCACTCTATGGAGTCGCCAATCAATTAAAATTATAACTCTATGGAACACTAGTTTCGTTAATATGATGTAGCGAACAATGTTTGCCAGTCATTTATTTAACTATTGACTACTAACGTGGTGCTACAAAAAGTTGAGCCTCACGGCTACAAGAGTGAAGGGCCTTGCACTTTTCTATATAGCGTTACGGCTAACAGCCGACACAACACTTGACGAAATTCACTGTTACAGACGATAAATTATTATTAGTGTTGTCTCCGAGTGAGCACGTCTTTGCACACCAACCTAGTAATTACACCTAGACTATTCCGATAGACTCACACTCACGATGACTTTTAGGCGTAACAATTGAGCATAGTTAGTCCAAAAGCCGAAGGCAGCTGTTGAATGATCATGTCAATTTGTAAGCTTAAACCGGAAGAAGACAAATGTATGAGGCCTACTAAAAAAGAAAAAAAAGAAAAAAAACCTCTCCTTTTCTGAATTTGTGGTGTAGGTTGCCATAGTAGGAGAACGATGTTCCTTATTAATGTAAGATGAGGCTGTGCTTTTTCTCCAGTAGGCAGGGCTCTCGGAACCTTTCCAGCACTTTAGGTATGGGATCTGTTCCGGCGTAACGACAATCGGCGGCACGAAGATGAAAACCGCAAGAGCAGTGCCTCTCTCGGGCTCCTGACCATATAGGGTGGACCCCAGAAGTCTGGATAACAGTGACCTGGTCACATGAGTCCGTATTTCAGTTGATAAGAAATGATGGTATGGTTAGCATGTTGCGCAGGCCCCACAAAGCCAGGGACCCAAATTGGCAACAAGGTACTGTGGCTAGTGGTGGCTCCATAATGGAGTGGGCTGTGCTAACATTGTCCAACTGGTCCAACTGAACCGAATATTGACTGGAACTGGCTGCTTGGAACCCATTTCCAGGCATTCGTAGAATTCAGGTTCCCAAAACAACGATGGAATTTTTATGGATGACAATGACCTACGCCACTTGACCACAGTTGTTCGTGATTGGTCTGAAGAACATTCTGGACAATTCGAGCAAAAGATTTGGCCACCCAGATCACTCCACATGAATCTCATCAAAATTTTTTCGGAAGTAATCGAGTGGTCAGTTCGTGCACAAAAACCTGCACCGGCAACAGTTTTAGAATTATGGACGTTTCTAGAGGCAGCATAGTTCAATATAACTGCGGGAGACTTCCTACGACTTGTTGAGTCCATGACGCTCCCTGTTGATGTAGTACATCGGGCCGACACTCTATTAGCCGGTATTCCATGACTTTTGGAACCTCAACGTATATGCTTCGAAGATTCTCATGTAATTTGCTGCACGAGCTATTGCCACATGTGTAACTTTCCTATTCCTGTATCGAAATTTTATGACTATTGTGTTAACAACTATGTAGTTCTCATACAGTCAGCATCCACAAAACAAGTGGGTCTGACGAAATACACCAGAATATCTATTGCGGCACTTTTAGTTAGCTAATTTTCTTCATAGCTCCATTCACTAAATTCGAAGTCAGGCGACCTGTCCGTGTTTCCATCGAAGAGGCACTGTGATCTTTTGACGCGCTATATGTCGTGGTCTTTTTCCATTGAAACTAACACAGCAACTATGAGTAGTATTATACTAGCCAAAACCATAACAGCAGCATACACCTGCGACACGCAGGGAACACCTGGGCGGTTAGGGAACCTGAGGCCACACCCAGCGCCCGCTCTGACTGTGTTAGGAGCGGACCAGGGAGCAAGAAAGCTTTCAGAAGCAGAGACGCCAACCTACAACTCCACAGCGAAAATCCGTTAGCACTATGCTGCCCAGGTGGTGTGCCAAAAAATGAGATTATGATTCTGTTACTGTTGACATATACTTCTAGTATACGGAAAGAATACAACAAGGAGTAAACTTCAAAACTCTCTCAGCGTCGTTTACTACCAGACCTCTAGCAGACGCAGCATTGGATGGCCCTGGTAGATCATAGCATTGCTTCTACCATCTTCTGCATCTTACGGGGTGGCCACTGGCAAGATTGTGCAGACTGCCAGACTCCAGAGTGTTGACACGTTATTGCCGCCTAACGAATCGGTTCTGTATTATCTACTGCGAAGGCTGGCGGATAACAGGTTTTTTACTGAAAGACTATACTAATTGAATGCTTTCGAAGTGGGTTACTTTAGAAATGATATTTAGATTCATGTAGTGATTCAGGCTGTGTGTGTAAGCAGAGGTGTGACCTCACACAACGCATTATACTTTACGGTAACATCAGTGTAAATGGCTGCAATATTTTAATCCTGGTACTACTTGAAATAGGTGACGTTAACCATATCATCTGGAAAGAACGACCATGACAACTAACAGCAGACATTAACTTACTCCAGCAGTTAAATTAGAATTTACCAGCAGTTTTAACGTTTTACAAGCGTCTTTGTTAATTCACTGATTTGTGGGGCTCGTGGAGGTTTAAGGCACATCGAAAGTAGGCATTGAGGAACTGACACACCTGGTGAATGTCGATGGAGCAGAACAAAACTACAACCAAGACACGAAATGAATGTATTGAACAGACTGGAATCCACTTCCAATGCGTCAGGGTTTAGACCTCCCATAAAGCATTGAACTTCCTCGTTAGGACATAATAATGCGACTGGCAGACGTTGCATGCGGTGGTGTGGCTGATTTGTCTTAGTTTATGCGCTTGGGACATGGATCGATTCTCACTTTTGGTGTCCATTTTTAATAGGCGTGAACGGATTTCCTTCACCTATGATAACGCCAAGTGAAGACTACCAAGTCTCAGCGTTGTTCAGAATCCGCATTAAACGTGATATTCCTTCACTATCTACTGTTGCAGAGACGGTTTAGGCTGGGCCATGACAGAGGTGGAAGTCGCCGTAAATGAAAACTCTGTTACCAGCAAGCTATCTTACACAAGAAATTTTATTTTATTTAATGCACCAATGGTCATTTATGATCACAAGGTTCATATTTAATTTCAACTTGAGACGTGCAAAATCCTCTATGCTTACGTCTTCAGAATACGCTGATACGGTGAGAGTAATCGATCTACTAGTACTTATTAGGACAATGAGTAACTACGTTTGCATTCATTGTTGTGACCGACCACCAATCTTTATGCTGGGGTGACAGTTTTGATGGGTCCTCTGGGACGACTGAGGGGGATTTCGACTGTTTTTCCCAGTACACATTGGGAGAACGTTACAGCTTTGATGAGAGCCTAACCATTGTTAAAAAAATGGTTCAAATGGCTCTGAGCACTATGGGACTTAACATCTATGGTCATCAGTCCCCTAGAACTTAGAACTACTTAAACCTAACTAACCTAAGGACAGCACACAACACCCAGCCATCACGAGGCAGAGGAAATCCCTGACCCCGCCGGGAATCGAACCCGGGAACCCGGGCGTGGGAAGCGAGAACGCTACCGCACGACCACGAGATGCGGGCATTGTTAAAATAACGGGAATTCTAATGAAACAAATGGAAGAGCCAGATTTACTGAGCGCGATACACGCCTTACAGAAGGAAAAAGATCTAAGAACAGTTCTGATAAATGCATGAAATATAGTATAGAAAAATTACGATCCAATGGAATGGAAAGAGTTGCTCATCATCCTCGTTCATTTACGGCCAGCCACACTGATGTATCTCCAAACGCTCCGACACCAGGTCATATGGAATCTCTGAAGACACTTGACAGAATAACGTCCAGATATTAGCAGCTACGTCTCTATCGATCTGGTTCGTATAATGCAAATCCGTGCTCAAAGCTGACGACGTAGGCATGTGCCTCAACTACGCACAAAAAATACTCTATCAATTCCCCCTACAATTGCTCCATTTCAGTGAATTGCAGTTGATCTGTTGAGGAGGTCTCCGGAGTCAACAGACAGAAATAAATGATAAACGGATTGTAGCGTCCCCTTACTACTTGACTAGCTTCGCTATTACAATGACGCGTAGCGAGGTGGCGCAGCTGTTAGCACACTGGGCTCGGATCCGGAAGGACGACAGTTCCAAATGGCGTCCAGCCATCCTGATTTTAGTTTTCCACTGTTTCCCTAAAACGCTCCTGGCAAATGATGTGGATGGTTAGTCGGGAAGACCACGGCCAGTTTTCTTTCCCATCATTGAAACTTTTCGAGCTTGTGCTCCGTCTCTAATGACTTGGATGTCGACGGCACATTAGGCCCAAGCACCACACTTACTTCCTTTCTTTGTTACAACGACTGTGCCAACTACCAAAGATCCACAAATTGCATGGAGCGCCACATGTAAGAGATGTGTGGTCGTGCAAATGGGTTTCAGTAAAGATTAACGTCTCGAGTAGTTCTGTGACGCGTCGTCGTTCAGAGTTTGAAAACTGCTTACTACTCACAGACGAATGGTCTCTCGGACTAATTTGATAAGACGTTCGCAGATATTCTCTCGGCAGACGTTGAAGTCTCACAGAGAGACGGCTGCCATTCTGTCCGTCATGATATACGTATACAACACAACGAACCAATCCACAATTGGTTTAAGTCATTTCACTGCTCTGCGGTCGAAAGGCTATTACAACGAAGTCCCTGTTTCAACCTCACGACGCTAAGGCTGATAACATCACACAACTCATCAACACACGGGAGAATGCAAGGCTGACGGCACGGATGCTGACCTTGGACTCCCATGATAAGAACTACGAACGTAATAGCGCCAAAGACTGACTTACAAGTTGCAACCCAGACGACCTTTGAATTTCTATACATTTATGGAAGGTACGGCTACATGAAAAATTACTGAAGTGCTGCTTTGGCACATTCCAAATCCAGTGTTGCTTACCAAACGTCACCTTCGAATTCCAAGAGACAAAAGCGCAGAGACGTCGTTCATGTCTTCGCATGATGACCTACCATAGAACTGAGACACAGATCGTCAAAGGGGCCCTCCGATACAAGCAGTATGAAGACTAGCTCAACGATCACTACTCCTCGAGGAAAGTAGCTCAGTTTTCGAAATATGAAATTGCAGAAGCTGTGTTATTATGAAGTACGATATAACGCTCCTTCGGACATACATGCATATCCGAAGGAACAGGTACTGCAGCGATTACAGCCGCCAAGAAATACAAGAAATGTACTCGCAGTTGAGAATATGAACCAATTACAGTTACTACACTGAAAGTCTGTACGAGACCGGGACTCGAAATCGGATCTCCCGCTTTATGCGAATGGTCGCCTTAACCGATGCGAGGATGCGAACGCCAATCACGGCCAGTCCTATGCCGTCGTCCATGTTTCACAACCTGCACTGGTACGTTACGTATATTCCCGCCCTGGAAGGACATATTTATTGAGAGTAGAAGGTCTGGAATTGACGAATAAATAAGAATTTATTCACCAATACCAGGCCCTCTACTCGCAATAAATATGTCATTCCTGGACTGGAATATACGTAACGTACGACTATAGTGTGTGACACATGGACAACGGCATATGGAAACTTTGGTCTGCTCGGATGGCCGAAGCGGTTAAGGGGATCGCTCGCGTAAAGCGCGGAATTCGGTTTCGAGTCTCGGTCCGGCACCAGTTTTCTCTGTCGTCACTCCAGTATACAGCTAAGAAGGTTCATATTCGCAGCTGCGAAATATTTCCTGTATAACTCCATTTCATCGTCAGAGTGCAGTTACTCCGAGCACGTGACAACGCCACCAATATGCGAGGATCCACTACCAGTGCCAGTACTACGGATGCTTAACTGTACTCCATACGGCGAGGGAAGCTTCCTGACAGCTGATAGCATAGTTGCCGACTTTTAACTGTGAAGTTTAAACGGCTGCTGCATCGTTGACTAGAAGCCATTGTTGCCTACAACTGCGGCACCAATGAATTACGGGTGGCGGTTATCGATGAAACAACCGATTTTCTGTTATATCGCCTTTTTGCCACGCCAGTTTAACCTGACTGTTAAAACCACACAAAATAATTTGTTACTTAAATAACCAGTTTTTGTATTTTATCCCCATTACTTCCTGTAATAAACGAAGAAATGCAACAAAAATTGGAAAATTTTGACCCTCTTATTTTCAAGATACATAGAATCAAAATTATGAATTAAATAGGCAAGTAGAAGAAAACTTAATCCGTCCACAGTTCGTCGCTTTTCTCAAAAAGTGATATGTGATTGAATACTACGAAAAATTCACCAGTATTCTCCTACTGTTTCTAATGTTTTACAACTCTGTTCAGGTATGATGTTGTAATCGGGGGTCATACCAGTATTTGGGTGTTACGTGTAGTCTTAAACGGTGAAAAGTTAGGTTGAAGAGCACTGTTTTCCATGTTAATTTGTCCGTTTTCAAGGGCCACAAATAGATAAAAACATATCATGTAGACACAGACAGCAGATTACCAACTTTCTATTTTATTGTATACTATGAGTGAACAGCTGTTAAGTTTTTAATGTATTACTGTGACCATAATTTCCTTCCTTCTTTTATTATTTCATAGAAATGTCAGACAAATCTTGAATATTTTAAAGCAAATGAAGTACTGTATTTCATTGCTACGTCACACCGTAAAAGTATTCCCACTAGGTTTGGTGCCATACAACGAATGTCGGGCGACGTCAGCGAGAAACTACCGTATAGAACAGGTGGGGTGAAGTCTTGCACGTACAGTCGTGCTCAAAAGTATCCGAACGACCTGAATTGCATTTCGCCTGATTCGAATGCAACCCACATTCAATAGTATTGATAGGGATGGGTAGTATGACATAGATGGTGACCTGGAAAAGATAGCCACTCAGACTGGCAACACGAATGTGCATTTCGTGGAACTGTTTCAGCGTCACGATCGACCTCATCTTAATACAGCCGTCAGGCGTAATAACATGAGACTTGGGGGTGCGCTGATGACAGAAGGCATGAGTCACATTTCAGTGGTGTCGGTGGAGTCTATCAGCAGGACGGGTTTCACTAGACATGGCCTGCACCTCAACAGGTATGGGAAGGGGAGGTTGGCAAAGCTTATAGGTGACAGCATAGGTGGGGGTGGTGGGATGACTCATGGGAAAATTCCTGCAGTAGTGGGTGTTAGAGCTGCACCTTTTTTAGATTGAAGTCAGCTGATAGATATTCCTGCTTAAGGGAAGTCTCTCTAACAAAGGAACCACTTTTGACAAAGCTTAGGTATCCGAGTAATGAGGGAATTAGTAAATTTCATCAAAATATACAAGGTATTAGAGATAAAGTTAGTGAACTACTTATAGATGTTGACTCTGAAATTATTGGTATATCTGAACACTTCTTAAATAAGGAGATAATTCAGAGGTTTCCTTTACCAGGATACAGGTTGGCTGGCAGCTTTTCTAGGAGCTCTTTGCGGTGTGGGGGAGTAGCCATGTATGTGAAAAACGGCATCCCATTTGAGTCAATTGATGTTTCAAAGTACTGCTCTGAAAAGGTGTTTGAGAGTTGTGCAGATGTGGTTAAACTTAGTGGAGCTAAACTTCTAACTGTTGTTATTTATAAATCCCCAGATTCCGATTTCACAACATTTTTGCTAAAGTTAGAGGAGGTTCTTGGTTCACTTTATAGGAAATACAAAAAGTTATTTATATGTGGTGACTTCAACATTAATTGGTTGGTTGGGGGAAGGGGACCAGACAGCGTCGTCATCGGTCTCATCGGATTAGGGAAGGATTGGGAAGGAAGTCGGCCGTGCCCTTTCAGAGGAACCATCCCGGCATTTGCCTGGAGCGATTTAGGGAAATCACGGTTATGACCTGTAGATTAAAACTGAAGAAACTGCAAAAAGGTGGGAATTTAAGGAGATGGGACCTGGATAAACTGAAAGAACCAGAGGTTGTACAGAGTTTCAGGGAGAGCATAAGGGAACAATTGACAGGAATGGGGGAAAGAAATACGGTAGAAGAAGAATGGGTAGCTTTGAGGGATGAAGTAGTGAAGGCAGCAGAGGATCAAGTAAGTAAAAAGACGAGGGCTAGTAGAAATCGTTGGGTAACTGAAGAAATATTGAATTTAATTGATGAAAGGAGAAAATATAAAAATGCAGTGAATGAAACAGGCAGAAAGGAATACAAACGTCTCAAAAATGAGATCGACAGGAAGTGCAAAATGGCTAAGCAGGGATGGCTAGAGGACAAATGTAAGGATGTAGAGGCTTATCTCACTAGGGGTAAGATAGATACGGCCTACAGGAAAATTAAAGAGACCTTTGGAGATAAGAGAACCACTTGTATGAACATCAAGAGCTCAGATGGAAACCCAGTTCTAAGCAAAGAAGGGAAAGCAGAAAGGTGGAAGGAGTATATAGAGGGTCTATACAAGGGCGATGTACTTGAGGACAATATTATGGAAATGGAAGAGGATGTAGATGAAGATGAAATGGGAGATACGATACTGCGTGAAGAGTTTGACAGAGCACTGAAAGACCTGAGTCGAAACAAGGCTCCCGGAGTAGACAACATTCCATTGGAACTACTGACGGCCTTGGGAGAGCCAGTCCTGACAAAACACTACCATCTGGTGAGCAAGATGTATGAAACAGGCGAAATACCCTCAGACTTCAAGAAGAATATAATAATTCCAATCCCAAAGAAAGCAGGTGTTGACATATGTGAGAATTACCGAACAATCAGTTTAATAAGCCACAGCTGCAAAATACTAACACGAATTCTTTATAGACGAATGGAAAAACTAGTAGAAGCCGACCTCAGGGAAGATCAGTTAGGATTCCGAAGAAATACTGGAACACGTGAGGCAATACTGACGTTACGACTTATCTTAGAAGAAAGATTAAGGAAAGGCAAACCTACGTTTCTAGCATTTGTAGACTTAGAGAAGGCTTTTGACAATGTTGACTGGAATACTCTCTTTCAAATTCTAAAGGTGGCAGGGGTAAAATACAGGGAGCGAAACGCTATTTACAATTTGTACAGAAACCAGATGGCAGTTATAAGAGTCGAGGGACATGAAAGGGAAGCAGTGGTTGGGAAGGGAGTAAGATAGGGTTGTAGCCTCTCCCCGATGTTATTCAATCTGTATATTGAGCAAGCAGTAAAGGAAACAAAAGAAAAATTTGGAGTAGGTATTAAAATCCATGGAGAAGAAATAAAAACTTTGAGGTTCGCCGATGACATTGTAATTCTGTCAGAGACAGCAAAGGACTTGGAAGAGCAGTTGAACGGAATGGATGGTGTCTTGAAGGGAGGATATAACATGAACATCAACAAAAGCAAAACGAGGATAATGGAATGTAGTCGAATTAAGTCGGGTGATGTTGAGGGTATTAGATTAGGAAATGAGACACTTAAAGTAGTAAAGGAGTTTTGCTATTTGGGGAGCAAAATAACTGATGATGGTCGAAGTAGAGAGGATATAAAATGTAGACTGGCAATTGCAAGGAAAGCGTTTCTGAAAAAGAGAAATTTGTTAACATCGAGTATAGATTTAAGTGTCAGGAAGTCATTTCTGAAAGTATTTGTATGGAGTGTAGCCATGTATGGAAGTGAAACTTGGACGGTAAATAGTTTGGACAAGAAGAGAATAGAAGCTTTCGAAATGTGGTGCTACAGAAGAATGCTGAAGATTAGATGGGTAGATCACATAACTAATGAGGAGGTACTGAATAGGATTGGGGAGAAGAGGAGTTTGTGGCACAACTTGACCAGAAGAAGGGATCGGTTGGTAGGACATGTTCTGAGGCATCAAGGGATCACCAATTTAGTATTGGAGGGCATCGTGAAGGGTAAAAATCGTAGGGGGAGACCAAGAGATGAATACACTAAGCAGATTCAGAAGGATGTAGGTTGCAGTAGGTACTGGGAGATGAAGAAGCTTGCACAGGATAGAGTAGCATGGAGAGCTGCATCAAACCAGTCTCAGGACTGAAGACCACAACAACAACACGGAAAACCTAAATCAGGATGGCCGGACGCGGGATTGAACCGTCGTCCTCCCGAATGCGAGTCCAGTGTTTAACCACTGCGCCACCCCGCTCGGTCAACATTAATTGTATAAGTGATTGTGCAAGGAGAAGGATGCTGGTAGACCTCCTTAATTCATACGATCTTCTGCAAACCGTATCCTTTCCAACGAGAGTGCAAGGGAACACTAGAACAACCATAGACAACATTTTTGTTCATTCCTCATTACTAGAAGGGCATTCTGTTAGCAAAAAGGTGAATGGCCTTTCAGATCATGATGCACAAATTTTAACTCTAAAAGATTTTTGTGCCGCAACACATGTTAAATATAGTTATCAACTGTTTAGGAAAGCTGATCCAGTTGCTGTAGAGACCTTTGTAAACATTATCAAGGAACAAGAGTGGCAAGATGTTTATAGCGCTGATACAGTAGATGATAAATATAATGTTTTTCTCAAGACTTTTCTCGTGCTCTTTGAAAGTTGCTTTCCGTTAGAACGTTCAGAACAGGGTACTAGCACAAACAGGCAGCCTGGGTGGCTAGAACAAAGTGGCAATTATATCAAAACGTTAGAAACAGGCAAAATCTAAATGCAGCAGCCCATTACAAACAGTATAGTAAGGTGCTTAAAAATGTTATTAGGAAGGCAAAAACTATGTGGTATGTAGATAGAATAGCTAAGTCTCAGGACAAAATTAAAACCATATGGTCAGTCGTAAAGGAAGTGGCTGGTCTGCAGAGACAGGTCAAGGATATAGAATCAGTGCGTAGTGGGAATGTCCGTGTTACTGATAAGTCGCGTATATGTACAATATTTAATAATCACTTTCTAAGTATAACAGGTGAACTAAATAGAAACCTAGTCCCAACAGGGAATCACATAGCGCTCTTAGAAAAAAGTGTTCCGAGACTGTTACCTGAAATGCTCCTCTATGATACTGACAAGAGGGAGATTGAGTTAATAATTAAATCACTAAAGACCAAGAACTCTCATGGATATGACGGGGTATCTAGCAGAATACTGAAGTATTGTTCTATGTATGTTAGCCCAATACTTAGCCATATCTGTAACTTTTCCTTTAGGAGTGGTCGGTTTCCTGACCGATTAAAGTACTCGGTAGTGAACCACTTTATAAAACGGGAGACAGGGATAATGTTTACAATTTTAGACCTATTTCCATGCCATCGGTGTTTGCTAAAGTTATCGAGAAGGTTGTATATAAAAGGTTACTGGAGCATTTAAATTCACATAATTTGTTGTCAAATGTACAGTTTGGCTTTAGAAACGGTTTAACAACTGAAAATGCTATTTTCTCTTCTCTGTGTGAGGTTTAGGACGGATTAAATAAAAAGTTGCGAACGCTAGGTGTTTTCTTTGATTTAACGAAGGCTTTTGACTGTGTTGACCACAAAATATTACTGCAGAAGTTGGGCCATTATGGAGTAAGGGGAGTAGCTTATAATTGGTTCGCCTCTTATTTTAAGAACAGAAAGCAGAAGGTAGTTCTCCGCAATATTGAGAGTGGTAGTGATGTTCAGTCCCAATGGGGCACTGTTAAGTGGGGCGTTCCCCAAGGGTGGGTGCTGGGGCCACTGCTGTTTCTTATTTATATAAATGATAAGCCTTCTAGTATTACAGGTGATTCAAAAATATTTCTGTTTGCTGATGCCATCAGCTTGGTAGTGAAGGATCTTCTGTGTAATATTGAAAAAGTATCAAATAATGTAGTTCATGAAATAAGTTCGTGGCTTGTGGAAAATAATTTGATGCTAAATCACAGTAAGACTCAGTTTTTACAGTTTCTAACTCACAATTCAACAAGAACTGATATTTTGATCGGACAGAATGGGCATATTATAAACGAGACGGAACAGTTCAAGTTCCTAGGCGTTCGGATAGATAGTAAGCTGTTGTGGAAAGCACACGTCCAGTATCTTGTTCAGAAACTAAATGCTGGTTTATTTACCATTAGAACAGTATCTGAAATATGTGACAGTTCAACACGAAAGGTAGTCTACTTCACATATTTTCATACACTTATGTCGTATGGTATTATTTTTTGGGGTAAATCTCCTGATTCAAAAAGGGTATTTTTGGCTCAAAAACGGGCTGTTCGAGTTATATGTGGTGTAAGTTCGAGAACCTCTTGTTGACCCCTATTCAATAGTCTGGGAATTCTGACATTGCCCTCACAGTATATATTTTCTTTAATGTCCTTTGCTGTTAGCTATATTAGCCTATTCCCAAGAGTTAGCAGCTTTCACTCAGTTAATACTAGGCAGAAATCAAATCTGCATGTTGAATGCACTTCCTTGACTCTTGTGCAGAAAGGAGTGCAGTATTCTCCTGCCTCCATTTTCAATAAGCTACCACAAGAACTCTAAAATCTTAGCAGTAGCCCAAACGCTTTTAAGTCTAAACTGAAGAGTTTCCTCATGGCTCACTCCTTCTATTCTGTCGAGGAGCTCCTGGAAGAGCTAAAAAATTAAGCGGGTTCCAGTGTTACATTGTTGATTTCCTTAATTTAAACTTATGACTTATCGCCTGAATATGTTTTTTATATTTCATTATATCAGGTTCTACTATCGTGTTATAATTCCATGTGTTGACTCGTTCCATGACCATGGAGACTTCTCCTTAGTTTGGTCCCACGGAAAAATAAATAAATAAATAAATAAATAAGTAAACCCACATAGCGCAGCTGTCTAGCAGGTCCTCTAATCGCCCCTCGGTACAGTCGTTTGACCATTGAAAATGGTTCCAACAAGTCACCAGTAGAAAACACTGCTCTGTTTCGCAATAACTCAAGATGTAAAGTAATACCAAGGTACTACAAATATCAGGGAACATCTTATCACAGGTAAGACGGTTCTTCAGGCTTATAAGTTGACATTTATTATAATTAATGACATATATGAAATGTTACCACTCTCATTATTACGTCAGATAGGTAATTCACGTAGTAAGTTTGTCGTATTCATGATTTCCTCTTCAAAATAACGTACCGTATTCAGTATTTAACACAAAATGACATTAAAAATTTAAGTTATTCACGAGCAGCTAGTTGAGAATATGTATGAACTTCAAATGACACGACGAACCGTCTCGTTCTGCATATGGATTCAAACCCAGGTCATGCACACTAAGCAAAGACATCGTGACTGACGGAAACTAACAGTGATTCCTGACTAGGCATACAGAGAGTGATATACCTCGATTTTAGACAGTATCAGTTAGCAAATATCAACTTAAAATTACATAAACGTAAACATTGTTAACGGACGCTAATTCCTACCCAGCATCTATTGTCCTTGTTAACGAACTACGAGAGATGTTAAATATTGCTTCTTCACAAGTAAATTACTTGAAAAGCCGTGAGGTAAAGCTTTGTGTTGGACAGGGATTCGAACCCAGAACCTAATTGGATTGTCATCGAAGCACAATCAACTGTGACATAACGGATTTTCTCAGCAGTAGCTAGATGTTTTAACTGAAATGACGAGACGAAACATTAATTTTTTCTTTCCCGGGACTCAAACCTGGCACCTATCGCTGTTATATTATAGGGAAAACGAACGTTAGAAATGGGTTTGTTACACCAGCAGCGACATGTGAGCACATTTGAACTAGAAATAATATGACGAAGAGTTCAGTGCTGACTGGGAATCGAGCCCCACACATATCGTTGTTGACTGCACACAAAGAGACGTCAGCTACCGAATTTTTCTCCACCAGCAGCTCGGAATAACATCCTGGAATTTATAATGATTTCGCAAACAGTTCTGTGTCTCACTGGGACTCAAAACGTCAGACACCGTTAGTGTTGACAACGAATGAAAATACATTAAAAATCAAAATTATTACCCACCAGCAGATAGGTGTTCTCATGCTAGATCTTGATAATACACAATGAAAGCTTTAGTGCCGGTCCAGGATTCGAGCCCTTTCACTCGCAATATGTGGAGATGTTGAGGAATCTCCAGTTTTGAACAAACAACAAATTGCAGTCGAGGAGGATCAAATTCCGCGTTAAGGGCGGTCTGAGTTGCATTCCCAGATCAGAACCAATTTTATCGACATACAGAAACCCAAATAAAAGATGGAATAAGTGTCCTGTGACCCTAAATAGCGTTTGTTTCGCCACTAGAAGTAAATAACTAGTATAAGAAAGGTTGCTGTTGATAGAGTTTCTATGTGTCGCGACTCCTGACTTTATCGTGGTTCAACCTAACGTCTACTTCGTAGAGAAGGAATATCATGTTTACCATGAATGTGAGACCACAATGCCATTATACCTTCTTCACTTGGCGTGGCCAGAAGAGAACAGAATCTGTCTCTCCTTATCAAAAATCATCAGCAAAAGTTGGAATCGAACCCAAACCATAAGTATATACACCTAGCATCAATCCAAGAGACCACCAAATTCTCTTCTGTATCACTTATGTTTCTATCATAACGATGTTTCGCCACACTGGATGAGAATTCTGATACTCAGACTCCCTGTAGTGGTTTGCCGCATGTTCAGTACATTCATTTACTTGGTTAACCGAATCGCCATGAACTAGCTTCCTCGGTTACCCAGTGCATACATTCTTCTCTATTTTGTAATCACCGAAATTAAATCACGTAACTGACACCTACACAGAACTGCCAACAGTGTAGGATGCCGAAATTTAAACAGGAAGTGTTCCTTTCGACTTGAGCTACTCTGTTGCGCTATCTGTTTGTTAAAAACGTTGTGCAGTGCAAAAAAAAAGAAAAAAGAAAAAAAAAAGCTGTAACTGTCTGTCTCTCAGAAGTCTAAATCCGGCCATATGCATTATTTCACATCACTGGGAAATGCGCAAGTTCTGGAAGAATTGTTGTTGAGTTCTGGAGGTGTTGAAAGCATGTGTCAGCTAGTAGCGTAACGGTAAGCGTCGCGCACTGTCGATAAGAGGTCGCGAGTTTGGGTACGTTCACTGCTACATTTTTTTGAAAAGCGCCATACTTCTTTCTGCTGAAGTTATCGATTAATGGAACTTTGATCATAATTCCCTTCACTTCTCAAACCAAAATAGTCGCATCTGGAAAAAGGGCTAACTTCTGCGACATTTTGTTCTTTTTAGGTTTAATAGATGGCCAGGCTGCAGATGCATCTCGAAACGTTTGTATTATGCATTGGGAGAGCGTCACGTCAGAAAAGTCGTGTGGCAGTGATATTTTATTCTTCTTAAAACCTTTTTTGACAGCTTTAACTCAGAACAAGTTTTCTACATGCGTGTAATCAATAAACTGCATGTGCATTGTCAGACTGTTGTAGATAACATCAGAGAAATCGCATATATCGTTGATGATTAATTTCTCTCTCATGTTAACTAATGTTTTAACAACACTAAAAGAAACCGTACGAAAATTGTGCACTGTATAATAAGAAATGAAATAAAACTACCCATGACAACCTTACGACGAAAGACTGTTTCAATAAAACTGAGAATCTGTACACAAGCGTGCCTCTATCGGCACAAATTAGTAAAACACTAATCACTTAGATTTCGATTGGGTATGTGTTTGATTGGTATGCTGTATCATACTCAAGTGGTATGCAAATGTGACATTTCATAAATAAAGTTATGTATTCCTAGAAACCCAAAATTTATTTGTCATCAGCGGAAAGAGGCGTTACCTGTTGTGCAGCATTGTAAGTTTTTCACCATTGCACTATGAGCCGAAAGTATTTTCTTGCGATTTCCTTATCGATATGTGATCTGACTGCTGGCAGGTCTTTCACAGAAGGGATAAAAACGTTACAGCCAGCAAGACTGGAACCGCAAACCATAACAGACGCTTTCTCTCAGGTTAGCACGTTTCCACAGATCTAGGGAAGAGGCATGCGTCTAGGTCTCCTCTTTCGAGACCAGTAGTGGATAGAACTCGTACACCGCTGTTTAAAGGACGAGATTACATGCGATTTTCACGTGCAACGACTTCCCTGGGATGAAAACCGAAATTTACAATCTTTTGTTACAGCTCAAGCGTTAATAATAACTCAGATTATTCAATGGGAATGACAGGAAAAATCAAGTGAACTTTGAGGCTTAATTCCGTGCACACCAGGAAGTAACTCGTCGATCACAGAGTTGACAAATATACCTTGCCTTGTTTCCAAATCTCAGTTACATTACCAGCAGGAGGAAGATGAACCGATGTGATCCTACAGTGGGCTGGGAAGTGACCATAGCTGAAGTCTCAAAGACGCGGCTGCTACGGATGGGAATACGTAATCCGTCTGATTCACATTTCTGTAACTGGTTTAGGGACTGGAGCGTTGTTACTAATAATACTCAGAACTGACTGGAAACTAAGCTTCATAAATCAGTAACTCTCATAGTTGTTTTTATATATCTTTCGTAAGTGTACTCAAAACTAAGAAAATCATTGACGAACGTTTTCGTGCCTCACCGATAGTCGAGCACAGAAAACAAATAAAAATAAAAAAGACTGTGTGCGTGTGTGTGTGTGTGTGTGTGTGTGTGTGTTTGTGACAGAGAGGAAGAGTACTGGTTGTGAGACAAACTTCCCACAGTTTGCGTTAGGTTGATCTTTTTGTCTGGTAGCACTGCATAAGTATTTTGTCTAGGAGGTATCACAAGTAGTGTTCCTGTAGCTGTGTGAATCATTGGTGTCGCAGGTTCGAAACCTGTCTCGGGCATGGATGTATGTGATGTCCTTAGGTTAGTTAGGTTTTACTAGTTGTAAGTTCTAGGGGACTAATGACCATAGCTGTTAAGTCCCATAGTGCTCAGAGCCATTTTTGAACTAATGACCTCAGAAGTTGAGTCCCATAGTGCTCAGAGCCATTTGAACCATTTTTTTTAATCATCGGTTGAAAACGAGTTTAACACCAGTGGGTACAGTACTGCCAAACATTCAGAATGATTATCAACCTAAGTCTGGGTTCATCCACAAACTGTGGCGTATTTATAATACGGTAGCTAGACTGTGTATCCTTGTCTTGCTTGAGTGGGCATTGGAAGACATTTTCACACGCGTATACAATACTATGAATACTTCGAGCGCTGTAGTTATCGTTGCTCTCAAATCTAATTTTAGTAGATGGGAGGATATGGCTCAAATGGTTCAAATGGCTCTGAGCACTATGGGACTCAACTGCTGTGGTCATTAGTCCGCTAGAACTACTTAAACCTAACTAACCTAAGGACATCACAAACATCCATGCCCGAGGCAGGATTCGAACCTGCGACCGTACCAGTCGCACGGTTCCGGACTGTGCGCCTAGAACCGCGAGACCACCGCGGCCGGCAGATGGGAGGATACAAAGAAAGAATCAGACTCATGAGTGTGGACAGAAACTAAAGGGCAGATGCGGGCACTGTGCAGAGCTGCGCGTTTTCTTCTTCCGAACTATGCAAATAATGTACACAAATCAGCGTATTCATTGCTTTCATAATGTTTCCCTCTTGTTTACTCTTCTAATGATGAAGTGGATCCACACCCATGAGTCTGATTGTTTCGTTGTACCCTTCCATCTACTATCTTTGTGTGTTACTGCGGGGTGTTCAAAAAGCAATACATTATGCCTGCTCCCACGAGGTATTAGAACGAGGTCGCAAGAAGGCTAACGAATTATAATCAAAATACACTGAGACGTCAATTTGTCCGTCGTCATGGTATTAATTCGGTAGAAATAATTGGGTATTATTGCCTGCAACACCGGCATCCCGTTGTCGTCTGTTCTTACTGAGATTTTCATATACATTAGGTTACTTAAACTGGTGTCACTCTGAGCTAGAATTTATGGTCAGCGACTAATTATAATGTCAATGAGTCGGATGCGGGTTTTGCAACTGTGAAATACTTTCCTACATTATAGAAATGAATATTAAATCTGAACTAATAATGCGAAAATTTTGAACTTGGATAGCTTACAATGAAAATCTTTCTGTTTATTGGAAAGGAAAGCAATTGATTTTCTAAAACATTCTCTGCCATACACAACTTGAAACAGGTCACGTCGACCAAATCTTGTGGAAGAACTGACAGCGACGTATAACGGAAGACAGTAAGATCGCTTGGCTTTTTGTTTGGCAGTATTCGACAGCCATTTCTAGGCGCAAGTAAATTAAGAAAAGCAGCGCGTTTTTGTTATCAAGTAACGTCTTCATCAATTACTTTAGTTTTAATGTAATCTGCGAGTAATTGCTGATGCTTGATATTAACACGAAAAGGCTCCGTAGACAGGGAAAGAACCTCTTCTTGGGCAACTACTTCTGTAATGACCAAAAGGCATTAAATGATCTTCAAGCACATGTGTTCCAGCAACGGTATGAAGAAAATGATAGTAACAATGACGGTAATAATCGAATTATCTGGTAACTTCACACTTAACAGTGCATTTTCTCGAACTAAGAAATTTGCAGAATTAGCGAATATTTCAAAATGGCTTTACGTCGAGGCTATGACGCCTAGAAGAGTCTTTACATCCTGCTGACATGAGAATAGCAGAATCTCCACGTCAGAAGATTGCTTCTACTTAACAATTTAATAGACTCGCATTTTTCCACCGTGACTAATTTTGTAAGCTAAGCACATCATCCATTACAGCAGACTCCTGGGGCTGGGAAATGTGGCCACAATGGTCTGGTGGAACGAACTATCACAGGTGCAATGCGTGGCTTCAGGCATTTACTTTTAGGAGTCACAAACAGATTTACTTTACCTCTGGTCACCTCAAGAGAAAGACGTTATAATCCAGAAATCGCATTAAACATCACGTTCCTTCATTACCAATTGGGCAGAGCCGGTTTACGTTGGGAAATGACATAGGCGGAGTCATGGTAAACAGAAATACTGTCTCCAGTAAACTTACTTACATTAGAAAATTTTATTTTATTTGATGAAACGATAGCCATTTTCTTGTACTTGATTGAACTAAAGACGTTGAAAAATTTTGAGCTGGACTGTGATTCGAATTCGTACCTCATCTTTCGAGGATCTGAATCTCTCTGAACAGTATAGTTCAATCATTTCGTTCCTTTTTCCCAAGACTGCAATCTTCTCTAGGTCTCCTCCAAAGGTAAGTATGTGGGTCCGAATCCTGATACAGTACAAAAATACTCATAATTTCATTTCAAGCCCTATCACGTGCACACCGGCCTGCTAGTGAAAATTAACGTGCATCTTTAATGTCTGTTCATGTGTTGCCAACAATCGCAGTAGGTGACGTTATTTCTGGTCAAACACGCACACATCTTACTGTTGGTGAATAAGCAAGTGTTACTTAAGCTATGTTCGTGGATGATAAAGAAGGACGGTAGGTGTGCGGTTCGACTGTCGCTCAGGCACAAAAATTTGTAACCTTATTTTAGATTCAAACATCTAGCAGATGGTAAGAAAAACCGATACGTAACATTTTATTTTACTTAGTTAACAATCCGATTGCGTGCTGGGTTCGTATCTCCGTCACAGAACTTCACATCATGCGCTTTATCTTTAAATGCATGAACACTTTGTTCCTTCTGAATGGAGGTATGCCACACAACTTTCGTGGTTAGTTAACAGGGACGAAAGGGTCTTTAAGGGAGTTCCGGTTTATTACAAAAACTGTGGTCTTTGTTTTTTTCAAGTTTAGATTTGGTTATTGATATTGGCGAAAAGTTCTGTAATTCGTGCCTCTTCATGACTAGTCACCAATATGATTAGATTAGATTAGATTAGATTAATACTTGTTCCATGGATCATGATACGACATTTCGTAATGTTGTAGAACGTGTCATTTTAATGAAAGATTTCTTTACATACCATAATTCAGTTTCTTTGCAACAATTTTTTACTCTCTCTCTCTCTATCATTCTTTTTTGTTTTTATCTCTCTACCTCACTCTCTCTCTCTCTTCTCTCACTCTCTCTCTCTTCTCTCACTCTCTCTCTCTCTCTCTCTCTCTCTCTCTCTCTCTCTCTCTCTCTCTCTCTCTCTTCCTCTCTGTCACACACATACACACACACACACACACACACACACACACACACACGCACACACACGCACAGTCTTTTTTTATTTTTATTTGTTTGTTGTGCTCGACTATCGGTGAGGCACGAAAACGTTCGTCAATGATTTTCTTAGTTTTGAGTACACTTACGAAAGATATATAAAAACAACTATGAGAGTTACTGATTTATGAAGCTTAGTTTCCAGTCAGTTCTGAGTATTATTAGTAACAACGCTCCAGTCCCTAAACCCAGTTATAGAAATGTGAATCAGACGGATTACGTATTCCCGGCCGTAGCAGCCGCGTCTTTGAGACGTCAGCTATGGTCACTTCCCAGCCCACTGTAGGATCACATCGGTTCATCTTCCTCCTGCTGGTTATGTAACTGAGATTTGGCAACAAGGCAAGGTATATTTGTCAACTCTGTGATCGACGAGTTACTTCCTGGTGTGCGCGGAATTAAGCCCCAAAGTTCACTTGATTTTTTCTGTCATTCCCATTGAATAACCTGAGTTATTATTAACGCTTGAGCTGTAACAAAAGATTGTAAATTTACGGTTTTCATCCCAGGGAAGTTGTTGCACGTAAAAATCGCATGTAATCTCGTCCTTTAAACAGCGGTGTACGAGTTCTATCCACTACTGGTCTCGAAAGAGGAGACCTAGACGTATGCCTCTTCCCTAGATCTGTGGAAACGTGCTAACCTGAGAGAAAGCGTCTGTTATGGTTTGCGGTTCCAGTCTTGCTGGCTGTAACGTTTTTATCCCTTCTGTGAAAGACCTACCAGCAGTCAGATCACATATCGATAAGGAAATCGCAAGAAAATACTTTCGCCTCATAGTGCAATGGTGAAAAACTTACAATGCTGCACAACAGGTAACGCCTCTTTCCGCTGATGACAAATAAATTTTGGGTTTCTAGGAATACATAACTTTATTTATGAAATGCCACATTTGCATACCACTTGAGTATGATACAGCATACCAATCAAACACATACCCAATCGAAATCCAAGTGATTAGTGTTTTACTAATTCGTGCCGATAGAGGCACGCTTGTGTACAGATTCTCAGTTTTATTGAAACAGTCTTTCGTCGTAAGGGTGTCGTGGGTAGTTTTATTTCATTTCTTATTATACAGTGCACAATTTTCGTACGGTTTCTTTTAGTGTTGTTAAAACATTAGTTAACATGAGAGAGAAATTAATCATCAACGATATATGCGATTTCTCTGATGTTATCTATAACAGTCTGACAATGCACATGCGGTTTATTGATTACACGTATGTAGAAAACTTGTTCTGAGTTGAAGCTGTCAAAAAAGGTTTTAAGAAGAATAAAATATCACTGCCACACGACTTTTCTGACGTGACGCTCTCCCCATGCATAATAGAAACGTTTCGAGATGCATCTGCAGCCTGGCCATCTATTAAACCTAAAAAGAACAAAATGTCGCAGAAGTTAGCCCTTTTTCCACATGCGACTATTTTGGTTTGAGAAGTGAAGGGAATTATGATCAAAGTTCCATTAATCGATAACTTCAGCAGAAAGAAGTATGGCGTTTTCAAAAAAAATGTAGCAGTGAACGTACCCAAACTCGCGACCTCTTATCAACAGTGCGCGACGCTTACCGTTACGCTACTAGCTGACACATGCTTACAACACCTCCAGAACTCAACAACAATTCTTCCAGAACTTGCGCATTTCCCAGTGATGTGAAATAATGCATATGGCCGGATTTAGACTTCTGAGAGACAGACAGTTACAGCTTTTTTTGTGTTTTTTTTTTTTTTGCACTGCACAACGTTTTTAACAAACAGATAGCGCAATAGAGTAGCTCAAGTCGAAAGGAACACTTCCTGTTTAAATTTCGGCATCCTACACTGTTGGCAGTTCTGTGTAGGTGTCAGTTACGTGATTTAATTTCGGTGATTACAAAATAGAGTCGAATGTATGCACTGGGTAACCGAGGAAGCTAGTTCATGGCGATTCGGTTAACCAAGTAAATGAATGTACTGAAGATGCTGCAAACCACTACAGGGAGTCTGAGTATCAGAATTCTCATCCAGTGTGGCGAAACATCGTTATGATAGAAAAATAAGTGATACAGAAGAGAATTTGGTGGTCTCTTGGATTGATGCTAGGTGTATATACTTATGGTTTGGGTTCGATTCCAACTTTTGCTGATGATTTTTGATAAGGAGAGACAGATTCTGTTCTCTTCTGGCCACGCCAAGTGAAGAAGGTATAATGGCATTCTGGTCTCACATTCATGTTAAACATGATATTACTTCTCTACGAAGTAGACGTTAGGTTGAACCACGATAAAGTCAGGAGTCGCGACACATAGAAACTCTATCAACAGCAACCTTTCTTATACTAGTTATTTACTTCTAGTGGCGAAACAAACGCTATGTAGGGTCACAGGACACTTATTCCATCTTTTATTTGAGTTTCTGTATGTCGATAAAATTGGTTCTGATCTGGGAATGCAACTCAGACCGCCCTTAACGCGGAATTTGATCCCCCTCGACTGCAATTTGTTGTTTGTTCAAAACTGGAGATTCCTCAACATCTCCATATATTGCGAGTGAAAGGGCTCGAATCCTGGACCGGCACTAAAGCTTTCATTGTGTATTATCAAGATCTAGCATGAGAACACCTATCTGCTGGTGGGTAATAATTTTGATTTTTAATGTATTTTCATTCGTTGTCAACACTAACGGTGTCTGACGTTTTGAGTCCCAGTGAGACACAGAACTGTTGCGAAATCATTGTAAATTCCAGGATGTTATTCCGAGCTGCTGGTGGAGAAAAATTCGGTAGCTGACGTCCCTTTGTGTGCAGTCAACAACGATATGTGTGGGGCTCGATTCCCAGTCAGCACTGAACTCTTCGTCATATTATTTCTAGTTCAAATGTGCTCACATGTCGCTGCTGGTGTAACAAACCCATTTCTAACGTTCGTTTTCCCTATAATATAACAGCGATAGGTGCCAGGTTTGAGTCCTGGGAAAGAAAAAATTAATGTTTCGTCTCGTCATTTCAGTTAAAACATCTAGCTACTGCTGAGAAAATCCGATATGTCACAGTTGATTGTGCTTCGATGACAATCCAATTAGGTTCTGGGTTCGAATCCCTGTCCAACACAAAGCTTTACCTCACGGCTTTTCAAGTAATTCACTTGTGAAGAAGCAATATTTAACATCCCTCGTAGTTCGTTAACAAGGACAATAGATGCTGGGTAGGAATTAGCGTCCGTTAACAATGTTTACGTTTATGTAATTTTAAGTAACTTATGACTTATTGCCTGAATATGTTTTTTATATTTCATTATATCAGTTTCTACTATCGTGTTATAATTCCATGTGTTGACTCATTCCATGACCATGGAGACTTCTCCTTAGTTTGGTCCCACGGAAAAATAAATAAATAAATAAATAAGTAAACCCACATACTGTCTAAAATCGAGGTATATCACTCTCTGTATGCCTAGTCAGGAATCACTGTTAGTTTCCGTCAGTCACGATGTCTTTGCTTAGTGTGCATGACCTGGGTTTGAATCCATATGCAGAACGAGACGGTTCGTCGTTTCATTTGAAGTTCATACATATTCTCAACTTGCTGCTCGTGAATAACTTAAATTTTTAATGTCATTTTGTGTTAAATACTGAATACGGTACGTTATTTTGAAGAGGAAATCATGAATACGACCAACTTACTACGTGAATTACCTATCTGACGTAATAATGAGAGTGGTAACATTTCATATATGTCATTAATTGTAATAAATGTCAACTTACAAGCCTGAAGAACCGTCTTATCTGTGATAAGATGTTCCCTGATATTTGTGGTACCTTGGTATTACTTGACATCTTGAGTTATTGCGAAACAGAGCAGTGTTTTCTAGTGGTGACTTGTTGGAACCATTTTCAATGGTCAAACGACTGTACCGAGGGGCGATTAGAGGACCTGCTAGACAGCTGCGCTATGTGGGTTGCATTCGAATCAGGCGAAATGCAATTCAGGTCCTTCGGATGCTTTTGAGCACGACTGTACATTCGTTTCTTACGCGAAGACACACAACAAGAGATATTACTGCCTTACCAATGCTGCTCCAAATCTTATGCCTTGTATTTGTTGCTCGCTTCAGTAGGTACTGTTATTAAAATAGGACTAATCGCTTTTCCCATATTTCAAACCACTGAAAATTTTACGAATGAAATTTAATTCTTTTTTTAAAAAAAGATGTGTTAAAAACGAACAATTTTAGCACTTTTGCTGCGGCTAATTTATATTTCAGTTTTTTTACTCGGTTATTAGTAAAAAATAAATAACTCCTGTAATAACCGGGACCAAGGAAATACCGGGATCGGTTTTAACCGGTCAGTTTTTCCCTTGCCTAAACTGAAATGTCATCATAGAAACGCAAACAAAATTGCGTTACGTTATTGTTCGTGGTATATGCACGAATCCTTCACATCAAGCCCACTTTAAATGTTAGGAGACTCGCCTGGCTGAACCCACTATAGATGTCATTGCAGTGACCAGAATGAGATTTTCACCTTGCAGCGGAGTGTTCACTGATATGAAACTTCCTGGCAGATTAAAACTGCGTGCCGGACCAAGACTCGAACTCACAACCTTTGCCTTTCGCGGGCAAGTGCTCTACCAAAAGGTCCTGAGTTCGAGTCTCGGTCCGGCACATAGTTTTAATCTGGAAGGAAGTTTCTCATTGCAGTGCCTTATTTTTGACGGTATGTACCGGTACCTATGCCGAAAACAATGAGAACCACAGGTTTTGGGTGTTGTGTGATGTCCTTAGGTTAGTTAGGTTTAAGAAGTTCTAAGTTCTAGGGGACTGATGACCATAGATGTTAAGTCCCATAGTGCTCAGAGCCATTTGAGCCACAGGTTTTGGGGTACAGTAAGAAAGAACGTTTGCTGCGTAAACGATGTAAAACAGTTCCTACTTGGTGCGAGACTAGCCTGCACTTTAATTAGATGCTTTTGCCCCCTTATCAATGTCTTTTATTACTAATTTACGTGTGCTCACCTTATTGTAATTTCTTTATTTTTGTAACACATCGTAAATTTTGAAATAATATTTAACTTAATGAATAAAACATATAATTCATTCTTGGGGGACATGGGAGTTTTATATTTTATCAGTGAAAACGGCGTATTCGCCGTTTTAAAATGCTGAGAAAAGCGTTAAATTAACGCTTCAAGAAGTCAAAATTTCAAAACAACCCCCCCCCCCCCCCCCGGAAGACTACAGTAGTTTTTTTTTTAACAAATCAAGCACTGTCTAATTCGAAGAAGCTGTAGTACACTCAAACAAAATAGAAGCGGCGCAGTGTCGGATGTCGTCCACTGTTGTGTAACAGTTGCTGCAGCTGGCAGGTGAATTGTGGATCACTGTTTCGATTCCCTCATTGTGAAATTATTTATCATTTAACATTTGTGCAATTTACCAACCATGTAATAATACTTTCCAGAACGGTTAAAATATTCAGTAGTAAATGAAATTTTTAAAAAAGAAAAATTATCTAATGCAGACATTGATCGTTCAGTATAATTTCTACCATTGTTTTAGAATTTGTCTTGAGAAATAAATGTATAGGTGAACAGTGACGTATAACACTTTGTCATACTTGCAATTTGGAATCCGAAGAGAAACATCTATAGAAAATGCCATTTTCCTTATAATGGGTAAAGCTGGGGGGGGGGGGTCTAAGATCTAAGTTGAGGAGAGTATGTGTCTTTTTTCATTGTGTGGACGCAGCAGTAATTTTGCATATGTTGGAGCATGCAGAACCAGAAGAAAATCTCATAAACAATTTATTTCGTTTCTAGGAAATATATACCAGTACGTTGTTCCATAAACAGAGAAATAATATGAATGTCACTATGATTGTGTAAAGTGGGATATCACACAGAGCTGTTACATGACCGCAGTATTCCTTGATATGCAGGCTGTTTCAAAAATACTTTTACAAACTCTGGGGACACGTTGCTTAATGCAAAACAAGAAAAAAATTCATACTAAAGTATCTATGAAAATCCATCGTTTTCGAGTTGTGAAAGTTGACGTTCAAAGGATTTCCAGGTACAGCCCATAATCTTCACTTATCTATGGACACGTTTTACTCATTGTATCTTAGATGGCGTTGTGTTGCCGGGCTATTGTTTACTTTCATCGTTAGTCTGTCTTCGGCGTGCCTGTTTACTTGTAATACAGCAGTTAACTGTAACAGCTTCGTCCAAACATGGCATGATATTCATGTCGTGAGTAGGCAGACATGGTATTTATGTAAGCCACGAAAACGGTAGCACAGACAAGGCTGCACGGCTGTATCAGACAGCGTTTTCAGACACAACATAGCCAGGTCATTCATCTTCGGTGCTGTATATCGTCGCGTTGCCGAGACGTTATGCGTAGCACCACAGAGTATTGACCGAGGAAAACTACGTGTTGCTCGTACGCCTGACCAGGAAGAGCACGTTTTACTGGCTGTCGAATAAGAGTTGATATCGGCGCAAGACAAGCGGCCGTCTGCATATCGTGCTTCTACAACTTCAGCATGGTGGATACTTCACTAGCAAACTCATGTATCCGTTTCACCATCAACGTGTGTAGCGTCTTACACTAGCTGGTCACTTGCCAAGGGAGAATCTCGTCCGATGGTTTGTTGCACAGACTGCCAACCCTATTGTTGGTATCTTCAGTTTTGTTGACAGACAATGATGTTGCAAGAGCGGCGATAAAAAACATCCAGAACGAATACATAAGGGCCGATCACAATCCTCTTGCTACAGAACAGGCTAAACGTCATCATTAGTTTAAGATTAATGAGTGGGCAAGAGTTGTAGGTGACTCTCTGGTAGGGCCACACATTCTCCCAGAGAGTCTTACATATACCGTTTACACGGACTTTATTCAGAATATTTTCCAAGACCTACTAGAATATGTGACCCTGCTAATAAGAAGAAACATGTGGTTTATGGATGATGGAGCTCCAGCATCTTTCGGGCTCAGTATTCGAGATGGACCGGCTGGTATTTGCTAAGACAGATGAATAGGTATAGAAGCACCATTTACATGGCCAGAACGTTCCTCTGACCTCAGTGCTTTGTATTATTATATGTGGTGGCACCTTATGCAACTAGTTTATGCAGCAAACTACCCAGATGCAGAAAGCTGTCGACACATCACGGAAGCCCGCGAAACTGTTCGAAACCACCAGGAAGTTTTTTTAAAAGGAGTGAGAGTCCAATATTAGATAAATTCATACATATTTAGAGCAGCGGAGGGCATTTGGAGCATTTATTATGAGTTTATATGTTGATGAAGTCCAGTCATCTAAATCGTAAACTACTATGTAACTCAAAAATGAAGGACTTTCGGACATACGTGTCTATGAATTTTTCTTGTTTTGATGTAAGGAACCTGTCCCCGAAGTTTGTAGAAGTATTCTTTGAACACGCGCTACACAATACCAAAGGGGTAGCCAAGATTTCGGCTCATAGGCCTTGCCCAGGCACGACTGGCAAAGCACTCACTTACGCCGCACATTTCGCCCATGCAACGCTGTCTGAGCGCGACGAGGGGGAAGAGGGAAAGTGGCGAACGCAACGCAGTTAATGATTTTATATTTTACATTTCTCAACAGCGTAGATGATAATTAATACAAATTTTCAGTATCATTTAATTATTTTTGGCGTGCTGAAGAGATAACAAAGTTTTGGTCTGGTACAAACTGTCCGTAAATGAACAGGGGTAGACAATTTCACAGCTTCTTTTACCCAGGTTGCCATGTAATTGTGACTTGCATACTTTCTTAACTGGGAGATTTTTCACACAAATATGTCGGTTGAAATATCGTTGCACTTCTGCAACCTCTTGTGGAGATGATGACACTCTACCTGAGGAAAGCAATGTAAATGTTCTGTACAGTTATAACGTAAAGGATCTGTCATTAAAACGAGAATTACCTTTCAGGTCAATCAGTTACATCCGCACGTGTGCAGAGGAGCTTTCAACTGAAAAGGCGTATGGCCAAGAAAACAACTCAAAAACAAATGCATGATTGGTAGTGCTCACAAAACGTTTAGACAACTATCCTTGTAATTATTTCAAGGCCACAATGACAGTGAACATAGGGAAATGGACTGTGTCAATCAGAATGTGTCCCTTGTACACTGAAGAGCCAAAGAAGCTGGTACACTTGGCTAATATTTTGTAGGGCCCTCACCTGTTGGATCTTGCCCACTCGTCACTTATATGGTGCCTAAAGGATGCTGCGTCCTGGGAAAGCTACACAACAATTCAAACCAATAACATTAGTAGTTTTATTTCTCTAAAGCAGATCTGACAGTACTTATCTTTGGAGTTACTTCCGTGTCCGTGTCCGTCCCCGGTAGCTGAGTGGTCGCCGGCACGGTAGCTCAGCGTGTTCGGTCACAGCGTTACGTGCCCTCTGTAAAAAAAAAAAAAAAAAAAAAAAAAAAAAAAAAAAAAAAAAAAAAAAAAACTGAGTTAATCAATCAACAACGAACTTCAATGGATATCTTACGACGTCCGCCCCGAGCAGATGCAACGAACAAAAGCGAGCAAAATGAGATTTAATAATAAAAAAAAAGTGGTCAGCGCGACAGAATGTCAATCCTAAGGGCCCGTCTTCGATTCCCGGCTGGGTCGCAAATTTTCGCCGCTCAGGTACTGGGTGTTGTGTTGTCCTAATCATTATCATTTCATCCCCATCGAGGCGCAAGTCGCCGAAGTGGCGTCAAATCGAAAGACTTGCACCCGGCGAACGGTCTACCCGACGGGAGGCCCTAGTCACACGACGAGGACCGAGGACTTCCGTGTCGTAACTGACATGCAAACAGAATGTTAGTCTCCACAGGGTGAAAAGTATTTAAACCGACAAATTCTGGGAGGTTGTAGGGGACATCAAAACAAATATTTTTCCCTAATGTCATTTTTTCCTATGAGGATTATTTAAACCGGTGGAGGCCGCATTACGCTCTTCAGTTGTTAGAGGGCGTGTTACGCTCTTCAGGTGTAGGCAACTGCTGTCCACCAGTGCAGTAGTGCATTGTCTCTGTTTACTAATGTAGTGATACACCTGGAGTGAGTACACTGATATGGTCGGTGCGTACTACGTAGCGCACCACAACGGGCGAGCTGCACAGCTGGTTTATGAACAACAATATCCTAATCGCCGTATCCCGCATCATACGACCTTTGCTGCTGTGTACAAACATCTGCGTGAGAACGGGTCATTTAGCAGATTACCTGGACATGGACGCCGTCGCACGGTAAGAATGCTGCAAGTTGAGGAAGCTGTCTTGCAACATGTGAAGCGGGATCCTTCAATCAACACTCGTGCAATTGCAGGTAACATGGGGACGAATCAGACGAATGTAAGAACAGTCCTTCGAGAGCCATTGTTACGTCCATTTCACTTACAGCGTGTCCACAACATGGAACCAGTTGATTATCCACCCAGAGCACAGTTTTCACAGTGGTACCTGGAACAGTGCGAAATGCATCCTACACTTCCATCCTCTGTGTTATTTACCGATGAAGCAACGTTCGGGGGTGATGGAGTCTTCAACATGCAAAATTCGCATGTTTGGAGTGAGGATAACCCACATGTCACAGTTACTAGCGCTCATCAAGTGCGGTTCTTCGTTAATGTGTGGGTCGGCGTTGTTGGGGAATGTTTATTTGGGCCGTATCTGATACCTAGCTGTTGTCTCTTGGTCATAAAAAATGGAAAAGTGTTTCTTGGTTTAATTAATTTGCTGCCAGAGAAATCTTCCTTTACCCCTTTAAATACTCCTCATAGGAGAAAATGACTTTAGGGAAAAATATTTGTTTTGATGTCCCCTACAACCTCCCAGAGTTTGTCGGTTTAAATACTTTTCACCCTGTATAGACAAAGTCAAGACAAGTAACTGATAACGAAAACAACTAGTTGCTCTTGTAGGACGCTCTGCAAATACGTTCTACTAATGGCAGTACACTGAGGCGATCTGAGCCGCCGAGGCTGGTAGCATCGGCGCTTATATTCACTTCTTGCAGGGGGTGCTTCTGGCGCAGCGCGGTCCAATTCCGCGCACCTTTGGCCGAGGTGTCCTGGCCGCCTTCTCTCGTCTTGTGTTCCGCATCTTCTTTCCGGCGCTTGTGGTTACACCAGAACACCGCGAGCGCACAGAAGTACCGCAACACGACGTAGCTTGGACTCGACTAACATCTCAAGTAGTACTGGAGGGAAGTGACACCATGAATCCTGCAGGGCTGTCCATAAATCCGTAATAGTACGATGGGGAGGAAATCTCTTCTGAACAGCACGTTGCAAGCCATACCAAATATGCTCAGTAATGTTCGAGTCTGGAGAGTTTGGTCGCCAGCAGAAGTGTTTAAATTCAGAAGAGTGTTCCTGGAACCACTCAGTAGCAATTCTGAACCTGTGGGGTGTCGCATTGTCCTGCTGGAATTGCCCAAATCCGTCGGAATATACAATGGACATGAATGGATGCAGATGATCACACAGGATGCTTACGTACGTGTCACTTGTCAGAGTCGTATCTAGACGTATCAGGGCTCCCATATCACTCCAACTGCATACACCACACACCGTTACAGAGCCTCCAGCAGCCCGAACAGCCCGCTGCTGACATGCGTGGTCCATGGATTCATGAGGTTGTCTCCATACCCGTACACGTCCATCCGCTTGATACAATTTGGAACGAGACTCGTCCGACCAGGCAACTTGTTTCCAGTCATCAACTGTACAATGTCGGTGTTGACGGGGTCAGGCGAGGCGTAAGGCTTTGTGCCGTGCAGTCAACAAGGGCACACGACTGGGCCTTCGGCTCCGAAAGCCTATATCGATGATGTTTCGTTGAATAGTTCACACGCTGACACTTGTTGATGGCCCAGTATTGAAATCTGAAGCAATTTGAGAACGGGTTGCACTACTGTCACGTTTAACGGTTCTCTTCAATTCACCGTTGGTCCCGTTCTTGCAGGACCTTTTTCCGGCCGCAGCGATGTCGGATGTTTTACCAGATTCCTGATATTCACGGTACATTCATAAAATGGCAGTATAGGAAAATCTCTACCTCGGAGATGCTGTGACCCATCGCTCGTTCGCCGACTATAACACTACGTTCAGACGCACTTCAACCTTGATAACCTGCCATTTTAGTAGTAGTAACCGATCTAACAACTACGCCAGACACTTGTTGTCATATATAGGCGTTGCCGACCGCAACGTCGTGTTCTTCCTGTTTACATATCTCTGTATTTGAGTACGCATGCTCATACCAGTCTGTTCGGCACTTCAGTGTATAATGCAGTTTATTTTCAAATGTATCCCCCCTCAAATCAGAAAGGAGTAGTTTCTCACCTTGTGGGCAGTCTGTAGTGAAGTCCACTTAAAACGCGAAGTCTGCAACCTACTCCGTACGTTCTAATTTTCGTACGTGCAGTCCTTTTGCCTTCACAAATTGAACGATAACGAGCTATAAGTCGAAAAATCTTTCGAGGCAAGCCCCTTGACTTAACTTACATACTTTTCAGTGATACATAAAGCCTCCATATTCTTCGATCAGTCCCACTGAAAACTATTGCAACTGACAATGGAATAATGTGCACGGCTTCTGAAGCTTTACTATTCGTACTGTCGATTACTTTACGTGCTGCATACCTCCAAATTTAGTATAAAGTGCTTCTTGATATACGAAACACTGAATCCCGTCTGGCGTGTGGAGTGGCCGCTCGGTTTGAGGTGCCATGTCATGGACTGCGCTGCCAATCCTGCCGGAGGTTGGAGTCCTCCTTCGGGCATGGGTGTGTGTGTTGGTCTTAGCATACGTCAGTTTAAGTAGTGTGTAAGTCTATGGACCGATGAGCTTATCAGTTTGGTCCCTTGGTAATTCACACACAGTTTGAATCCCGTCTGCCGATCGTTCTAGTTTTTTGCTCTTTCTTTGCGAACCAAATCTTTAAATTCTTTCTTTTACCGTTTGACAGCAAATATACAGTAACCGTCGATTATGTGAATTGAAAATTTTCATCCATCTCTTCTGCCGTTCCATTTCATTTTAGAGGATTGTGACGACAGACTGCAATACTTCCTCTTTTTGTGCAAAGAGCCATCGGACCGATGAACGTCCTCCGTAACACGAACAAACAGCGAAAGGTAAACAACGCTGGCAGCACGATTCTGCCGAACTCAGAGATTTGTGCCGACCGAAAAATGCCGCACTGCAGTGCCGAATGAAATGTCGCGCAGTTCCGCGTGCTTCTGAGAAGAACCAATCAAAACCGAATAACAGGACGAGCCTTGGCCCGCACGCAGCCCGCACATGCTCCACGCTCGAAGTTTGTCACGGCGTGACTAGCCCTCCACTATTGGATCAAACCTATACAGAAGCTCCTGTGCAATGCAGAATTGATCACTATATGTCATGACAGTTGGACCTGACTGTGTAAACTAGAGGAATTGTTCAGATACAATGATTGTTCGTATCAGCATGACAATCACGCTGTCATAGGGCAATATCAGTGAAGCAATGGTCAGTCAGCAATTACATTCCTGGAAAAGTACCGAAATGAGGAGTACCGAAATGAACCTAATGGAACACCTCTGGGATGAGCCAGAACGTCGACCTCACTCCAAATCACTACCTTCACTGGTTACGGCTTTTGAGGAAGAATGGGCTGCCTCTCAGACACAGACATTCAGATACCGCAGTGAAAGATCTGTAGCAGAGTTCAAACCATCATAAAGCTAACGGTGGACGCAGGAAAATGAAATGATGGTGTGGCTTTGATGGCCCAGAGGCCCCACCCGTGAAGTTCGGCCGCCAGGTGCAAGTCTTATTTCAGATGACATGACACTGGGTGACTTGTGCGTCGGTGATGATGAGATGCTGATGAGGACAACACAACACCCAGCCCACGAGCGGAGAAAATGTCCAACCCGGCCGGGAATCGAACCAGGGCCCACTGCATGGTAGGTAAACACGTTACCACTCAGGTAAGCACGCGGACGCAATCTTTATAAATGTTCCCAGGTAGCTGTCGGATAATTTTGATCGCAAAGTGTACCCAAACAATATATTTATGAAACTGTATGTACTGTGGGTGATAGTATAGTTTCACTATATGTACTGTAATGGATCCAGTAAGAGTTTCTATTTTTTCGCCACATGTAACAGTACACACCAGAAAGATACTCAGGAAATTCGATAATTTTTTATTACGTCCGTCTCAGTTGCATTGACATAAAATTTTGCTGCCGCCAAACTCAGTCTTGTTCAAACAGACACATAGGCTAATGTCAATGGGGACACTTGTTGCCCACAGTATACATGTTTTTTTTCCTTTATTGTATTTCGATTCCCCCCGAAGGGGACAGGCTGGTAGCTGCTTATTACGCTGCTCTGCAGCCTACAGGCTTTTTAAAACGTAAGGAGAAGTCGAGAAACAATACAAGCAGGCGATAAAACGGAGACTTAAATTGTAAAACGGCGGAAAATTGTGGAAAGTTAATGTAGTGTTGGCAGAAGAGCCAACACCGTGTTGCTAGAGGAGGCCGAAATGCACGCGTTTTAACTCACGCAGGCTGGCATGAGGTCTGGAACAGGTAAAGTAATTATACTATCAAGAAAAGAACGTAGCTGCTGGAATACTTACCTTTAATCCATAATTGGAGAACATCCCTCTTGATGATACATGAATAACAAGATCAATAGCAAATGATAATGGCGCCTTGCTAGGTCGTAGCAAATGACGTAGCTGAAGGCTATGCTAACTATCGTCTCGGCAAATGAGAGCGTAATTTGTCAGTGAACCATCGCTAGCAAAGTCGGCTGTACAACTGGGGCGAGTGCTAGGACGTCTCTCTAGACCTGCCGTGTGGCGGCGCTCGGTCTGTAATCACTGACAGTGGCGACACGCGGGTCCGACGTATACTACCGGACCGCGGCCGATTTAAAGGCTACCACCTAGCAAGTGTGGTGTCGGGCGGTGACACCACATTCCTGCCCCGCAAATCGGCGTAAGGTGGTGTTATAAGGCTTCCGCCCGCCGTGGGGAGGACCCCATGTTGACGTATGCGGCGAGGTGGGGAGCCTAACAACAGGCGAGGCTGTGCCACCCGCACCCTGCCATTCGGTCCGAGGGGAGCTAGGAAACGCCTGAAAACCTAGTCCAGGGTGCACGCCAACATGCGGTGTGTGCGCCCGCAGAGAGACAGGAGGGGCCAAAGGGTCGACCTCCATCAGAACGGGGCACCCGACGGGCGAAGACGACATCTGGTCCGGAGCGGGCAAGAGTTCCATGTCGGAGGACAGCTGGTCACGGGAAGCGATCGGCGGCGCGTGACCCAGGGAGGCGCTTGGCGGCTGCAGCGAAGCGTCCACTGCGGGCGTCGCCGGCGGGAGAACAGGTGGCGGCGGCGGCGGCGCGTCGCCATGGGGCAAAATGGAAGGCAGCGTCGGTAACACCTGGGCTGAGGTGAGCCAGTAGATGGTTCCCCAGGGCGCTGACCGGACGGCACCGTCGCTGAAAGCTGACGGGGAGCGGCAGAACCCGTGCGACGAATGAGGCGCAGCTGATTGAGCTGCCGACGCACCCCACCAGAGGCCCCCAAAACCAGATACATAGCGCGGCCGAGGCAGCGAAGAATGCGCCCTGCGAGCCAACGCCGTGAACCGCGATAGTTGCGATAGTATACAACGTCGCCTGGGGCAAAAGCAGGTGTCTGCCGCTGCACAGGAACCTGATGCGGCGGATGTAGCAAAGACATCAAGGTTCGATGAGGACGACCGTGGAGCAACTCAGCCGGCGAGCGACCATCTCGAGGCTGAGAGCGACACGAGGACAAAAAAAGCAATAACGCGTCCTCCAGAGAATGAGACTCTTTCAACTTCAACATCTGTGACTTGAAAGTCCTGACCAAACGTTCAGCGGCACCGTTTGACTGCGGCGAAACGGCGCGGACGTCAGATGTTGAATACCATTGGCCTTGCAGAATGACTGAAATTCTGCGGACATGACTTGTGGGCCATTGTCGGAAACAATAAAACGCAAAACGGTAGTAAGGACAGGGTCAGCAGCTGTGGCTGCAGCCACACGACGAAAATCAATCGGAAACGATTCGACCATGTCATCGGTTTCCGCATCAATGAACATGAAAGCAAGTTCAGAAGAATCGAATACGCTATCCTCAGCAACAGGCAAACGGGACAACGCATCGGCGTTTCCGTGCTTAGCAGTGGATCAATACAAGATATCGTAGCGGTACTGCGAGAGGAAAATAGACCAGCGAATGAATTTCTGCGCTGTACGTGGAGGTACAGGCTTGTTTGGATGAAAAAGCGATGTCAAAGGTTTGTGGTCTGTGATGATGGTAAAGTGACGACCATACAAGAAATCATGAAACTTAGTAACACCAAATACGAGAGCCAAAGCTTCTTTCTCGATCTGTGAATAATTTCTTTGCGCAGACGAGAGCAATTTGGACGCAAAGGCAATAGGGCGATCGTGCGATCCATCTTTGTGCGCAAGCACAGCACCGATCCCGAAATCCGATGCATCTACCATCAACAAAAGGGGTTTCTGGGGATCGAATGGCGTAAGGCAAGTATTGGAAAGCAACGCCGATTTCAACTGGCGAAAGGCACGTTCGCATTCCGTCGTCCAGACGAACGGAACACCTTTACGGCGTAAGCGACGAAGTGGAGCTGAAATGGAAGAGGCGTGGCGCACATAGCGATGATAATAGTAAATTTTTCCCAGCACACTCTGTAGCTGCTTCAAATTCTGCGGCGAAGGCAAGTCTTGTATGCCTTGGGCATTGATTACATGTCCCAGGTAGGGTGTCACGAGCAAAAAACACACATTTGTCCTTCCGCAAGCGAAGACCATTTTGTCGCAAGACCTGAAATAATGTTCTGAGATTGGCTAAATGTTCTTCTTCCGTCTTTCCGGAGATCACAATATCGTCCAGATAGTTTGCTGCAGTAGGGACCGAGGCAAAAACAGTTTGTAGATATTGCTGAAACAATGCAGGGGCGGATGCACACCCGAATGGCACTATTTTGAATCGGTACAAACCAAGATGCGTGTTAACCACCAAAACGCGCTGGGATTCGTCGTCCACCGGTATTTGCAATTACGCATCTGCTAGGTCCAACTTCGAAAAATATTTACCCGGGCACAGTTTGTCAAAAAGATCTTCTGGGCGGGGTAAAGGAAAAGCAGCAGTCACTAGGTGGGGATTCACCGTTGCCTTGAAGTCCACACAAAGTCTCAATTTTCCGGAAGGTTTTGGCAATATTACTAAGGGTGAGGCCGAGAGAGAAGACTGCACACGTTCAAGTACACCTTGTGATTCCAAATCGTGTAATGTTCTTGCGACCTCATCACGCAATGCGTGGGGAACATTGCGCGCTCTGAAAAATTTCGGTTGCGCGTTTACTTTCAGTTCCAAATCTGCTTCATAGTTCTTAGCGCAACCAAGGCCCAGTGCAAAAATGTCGGCAAATTCGTCACATAGACGAGAAACACTGTCAGAAGGCACAGTCCTGTTCACTAATAGGACCTGATTTACTATAGACAAGTTAAACAACTGAAATAAATCTAAACCAAACAAGTTCACTGCAGAAGAAGAACGAAGTATGTAAAATGATACAAGTTTTGTTTGTCCCTTGTATGTTGCAAGAAGGCTGCACTGTCCTAACACAGGGATAGCTTGTCCTGAATAACTACTGAGCTTAACATTTGCGGCACGCAACGGAGGTGTGGCCAGCTGTTTGTACGTGTCGTGATTGATTAGTGAAACTGCAGCTACGGTATCGAGCTGGAATGGTATCACGTTGCCATTTATGGCCAAATCTACAAAAAGTTTATTGTCCTGCTGACGACAAGAGCGACTGTCTCGTGCAACGTGAACCGACACTGGTACAGAATCACTTGCGACTTGACGGGATTTCCGGCGACGTCGACACACACTCTTTGTGGGACGAACACAGTCACTGTTAGAGAGAGTGGCACTGGGCGGAGTAGAATGAACTACATGAATGTCCATGGGTGAAGGTTCACGAGCCTGAGTATTCTTGGTTCGATTCTGGCGCGAAGCAAAGGGCCTGGAATGGTTGTGAGTGTCCAATCTGAGCTTTTTATGTCAAACACTCTTAACATGTCCTTGTTTATTACAGAAAAAGCAAATAGCCTGGCGTGACGGGCAAATCTCACGCAAATGTCTAGTAGCACACCACGGGCATGATTTTAGCACTGCATTTGCTTGCTTGCGCGGCACACGTGGCGGAGAGCTTGGCGGCAGCTGTGCGGACGGGCGCGAGGGCTGTTTACTGTTCCGTGCAGCTCGCCCGGCAGGCCGGTGAACGTGACACACGGCTGGTGAAGTTTCAAATGATTCCTGAGCAAAGTCAAGTGTGTCCTGCCTATCCAATATGTCCATCACTTGTTGAAGGGAGGGATTGACTAGTTTCAAAATCTGTTCCCTTATACGAACATCAGAAACATTCTGTGCAATTGCATCACATACCATAGTATCTGAATAAGGGAGTCCACATTCACACTCAAAAGCACAATCCCTAGTAAGGCCTTGCAAAGTTGCAACCCACTCCCTATTAGTCTGACCTGCCGTACGTTTTGTATGAAAGAAGGTATACCTTTTTGCAACTACATTGACTGATTCTTTGAAATATGCATATAATGCAGACAAAATTTCGTCGTAGGACAGAGTTGCCACGTCGCGTCGGGGAAATAATTTGACTATCACACGGTATGTGGCCACGCTGACGCAAGAAAGGAGAAAAGGCTACCGCTCATTACCTTGAATTCTGTAGGCGGCGAGATGGAATCCAAATTGGCGTGACCACTCCGTCCAGCTTTCCAGTGCAGCATCAAACGGACGAAAAGGTGGTGCAACAGCGTGTTGTGGCTGCGGTAGCGGTGGAGCGGCGGCTACCGCATCGTTTTGCATTGCACGTTGACCCTGGACGAGCTGTGCAAGGGCATCCAATAAGGCCTGCGTCTGCTGATTCTGCAAGCGATAAAATTCGGACAGTACATCTGGAGAGTGTGGCGAAGCCATGACACAAGTAATTTAGGCAAGATCAAGACGAACGCAAAATCCTCGGCGCCAATGTTGTGTTGGCAGAAGAGCCAACACCTTGTTGCTAGAGGAGGCCGAAATGCATGCGTTTTAACTCACGCGGGCTGGCGTGAGGTCTGGAACAGGTAAAGTAATTATACTATCAAGAAAAGAACGTAGCTGCTGGAATACCTAACTTTAATCCATAGTTGGAGAACATCGCTCTTGATGATACATGAATTACAAGATCAATAGCAAATGATAATGGCGCCTTGCTAGGTCGTAGCAAATGACGTAGCTGAAGGCTATGCTAACTATCGTCTCGGCAAATGAGAGCGTAATTTGTCAGTGAACCATCGCTAGCAAAGTCGGCTGTACAACTGGGGCGAGAGCTAGGACGTCTCTCTAGACCTGCCATGTGGCGGCCCTCGGTCTGCAATCACTGACAGTGGTGACACGCGGGCCCGGCGTATACTACCGGACAGCGGCCAATTTAAAGGCTACCACCTAGCAAGTGTGGTGTCTGACGGTGACACCACAGTAAACACTGCACTAAAATGTCGGCACAAAGAGGACACACCATACCCTAGAGCAGTTGGGGGGGGGGGGGGGGGGTGGACCTGGACAGATGAGGGGGAAACAAGGAGGGAGGAGAGGAAAAACGCAAGGGGGTGGACCAAAGGAGGGAGAGGACTCATAAGGGGGGGGAGGGGCAGGGCAGACGCGAGAGGGAATGGGAAAAGGCAGAGGAGGAAAACGCAAAAGGACTCAGGGGAGAGATGGAGGACAGACGGATGGTAGGTGGGGAAAAAAGAGGATGGAAGGGGGGGAGAGGGAGCCCAAGAAAAGGATGGAGGAAAGGAGGGGGGATGAGGATCAGAGTTGATAGGAGGGATAAGTGGTGGGAGAGACGGCGTCATCTGGGAGGGGGAGTTGATGGAAGCCACCTTAGGAAAGGAGATGAAGGGTGTAGAGATGGAGGGTTGGGGGGACACAACAGTGAAGGCGTGGCAGGGGACGGGGATGGGAGAGGAGAGGAGCAACTGGGAGGTGAGGGGGATCAAGGCGGCGGGAGGTGCAGAGTATGCGGATATGTTCGAGGAATAGAAGCAGATGGGGGAAAGGAGTGTACCTGTCTATACACAAGCTATTCCTACATTTGGGCACCACATTGTATTAATAGTTACAGATCATAACAAGGTGTGTGGCTTGAGAATGAACATGTCAGCCCGAAATCAGTAACCACTATGCCAAAATTGGAATGCAACTGAAACTGACGAAATAAAAAAAAAATATCCAATTTCCTCAGTACTGAACTTCGCAGACCTACCGTCCCGTGGCAGCATGCCTCAACTAAGCAGGAAGATACTTGTAAGTCCGGCCCGTGTGACCGAGCGGTTGTAGGCGCTACAGTCTGGAACCGCGCGACTGCTACGGTCGCAGGTTCGAATCCTGCCTCGGACATAGATGTGTGTGATGTCCTTAGGTTAGTTAGGTTTAAGTAGTTCTAAGTTGTAGGGGACTGATGACCTCACAAGTTAAGTCCCATAGTGCTCAGAGCCATTTGAACCATACTTGTAAGTGGCGAAAAAGACACGAAACTAACGATATACACTGCATTCGTTGAAAACTGAAAACCATGTAAAAATTGTTCCCAGACCTGAATACCAAATGAAAGAAAATGCCGACAACTATCTGGTTTTCCAAATGGAAAATTTCAGTCCACAAATGTGTTGTCTTCCCAACGAATGAAGCCACCGGCATGATGTTGCTTGCGTTGTTCCTGCTGTGTTCTGCTTCCCTAGCTTGCCTTCACAATGTTTGTGTTGTCTATGTTGTCTTCATCGATTTTCTAAAGATAACACGCAGCTACACACTACAAGCTGTATTCGGAGCAGGAAGTAAACACCCGCCAACGATGAGCAGCACTAATACCGAGAGGCGAGGCGCAGCAGCCACTTCATTGCTTTACTTTCGCGACCTGCGTTGATCCGCAGTCTTATGAAGAGACACGCAACTTTGCTGCATATGAGAAAACACCAGTCGTCGCAGTAAATTGCAGCTGTGACAGTTGCAGCCTATTGCTTCCATGCCTGACTTTCTACGCGCGTATTTAAGTGCCGCGATAATATACCACTTTAGATGTATTGTACACATTCCACACATTAGGCCTCCACTAAATTACTGAAGTATGCGAAATTTCAGCGGATTTAAATAGCACGGGCTCCGTAAATACTTCATATTGTCAAGGTAAGTTAAATTTAAGGGGTTTTTCTCCTGTGTTGATCACACACGTTTCTCTCTCGTTCTAGTTAACGAGTTTTCACTGTCTGTATTTCAGATTGTGGCATAATATAAGTATTTGCGTTCCCCACTGTGAACTACGTGTAACTCATGACCAAAAGGCTTCAGTGTTCAAAGTAAATTAAACCATTTTTGCATTTTCTTGTACTCAATTCTATTTTTAGTGATTTTATATGATCATACAGCTACATTGTTTCTGCTCTTTCCCATCTCTGTTTGCGCACGTCTGCTGCGATGAATATTCGCTGTTCTGTACATTGTTCTTTTCTGTCGCCGTCCACTTTCGTACTTCTTATCCAAATCCTGTTGCAGCTGTTGTCCAAAAAATTGTGAACTGTTGCTCATGCATCAGTATATTTATCACCACCGTGCCTCATAGATTTCGCAAGTCCTATCGACAGCCTGTTCATCTGCTTTTTATTTCTTGCAATTTTTGTGCTACATTCTGCACGTGTAGTAGCGACTACCATATCATGAATTTAACTTAATTCCTTTTTACGAAGAAAGGGTAGGATATAATATCCCATAGAAAAGGAGCTCAGAGAAAGAATGCGCTATTGCCCGTAGGACGGAATTAGACAAGGAAAAGTGCCAAGTCTTATTAAGGAATGTAGGGGAAACAGGGAAAAGTAAAGTCAGGAAATCCGTATGCGGATTCGATCTCCGCTCCTCCAGACAGCAAGGCCAGAGTTGTCGAAGTTTCACGTAGTATCCTTCTACAGGCTTTATTTAAATGTCAAGGAGCAGATACAATCAACATTATTAATGAAGCTTTCGGAGCTGGTATTTTGTGGATAAAATGTGATCCTATTATATTACTCTTGAAAGTGAAGGTTTGGCCGTACATTAGTGGCCATAGCAAGCGACTAACAGAAACTGCATAGTCTGACATTAAAAGTATCAGAGCATACCTGTCAAGACATATTACTAGTCACTTATCAGAACAGAGGTAACTCACGAAGGTGTCTAAGAGGATTCTATATTACTTACATGGGATACGTGCTGCTAGCATTTTTTATTTGTGAGTAGAGCAATGATATGTGGCAAACGCTGGATATTAAGCATATGACACACATAAGTAGACATTGGTAAGCCACAGATAGGGTACTAGAGTCCACAGCTGGAAATAACTCCAATGTGTGCTCGGTATGTCTGCCGTGGGAGCCACATCCGAGTTGTGGAGGACGCACTGCCGGTTGTTGTAGACTGCAGATTACAGTCGTCTGCAAGTTTTGGCTCACGTCGGCACCAATGACGTCCTTAGGTTGGGTCTCTGGTAATCCACCGTGGAATATGGGAAAGCAGCCGGACATCAAGTACTTGAAGGTAATAAAAATTGAAATATTTAATTCTGTAGCAGTGCAGGGAATGAAGCCACAGTAATTTCAATCAGTCATCCTCCATAAAATTTCATGGTGATCCCAATAAAACTTGAATATTGATCATATCTATACTATTACTTATAATCCGTCTTGATTGCAAATTTTTTTATTCATGTGACCAGGTTACTCCTGTAACTGAAATATCAGATCTGAAGATAGTTCTGAATGAACCGAAACCGGTCATATGAATAAATAAATTTGCAATCAAGACGGATTATAAGTAATATTATAAAATCACTGATTGCTGTTATCCCATCAGACATTATGTCTGTTTTTGCAAAAGATATCTATACTAGTTTAGGACTTACTGTTAAAGTGAAATTAACAAGTCTTCTAACAAAGACCTAAATGCAAAAATCTGAACGCTTTGGTCGATATTAACGATCTATATCAACTCTGTAACTTTATTTGTTTAAAAGATATAGTAAATTTAAATTATCAGTGTTTACAGTTAGGTATCAGATCATCATTTCCTCCACACAAAATACATTGAAGGATCACAGCATGACACCGTATTGAAATATTAGGTAATAGAATTTTGTTGTAAAGTTTAGTTCATAATAGTTACTTTTGTTCTTTATTTATTCATCAGAAAGTACATTGGTGCAAGGCTTCTGGTAGTGGCATTCAAAGCTAAGAAGGAAATTATATTGGTTTTATGTAAAGGAATTTAAAGCTTATTATGTAATGGATATTATTCTTACTTTATATAGAACGTGAAAGTGGTCAAGCTTTGATTATTTAAATGTTCGGTACGCCGGAATCGCGGCCGGGGACGAACAGAGGGAGTGCTAGTGCAGAAGCGAAAGCTGACAGTTCAGTACTGGTCCAGACACCAAAGGGAACAGTTCGGATTGAGACGCAAAAGCGGACAGTCGGTCTTTAGGCAGCTAGGAAGCGAAACGACTTAGAAAATTTCGCGTTGTGTGGTATCGCGGGACTTTCGTCTCTGAGCGGAGAGCAGCCGTGTGCCTGGTGTGAACTCTAACTTTTCACGTAGATAACTTGTATTTCGCGATGAGATTGTGAATGAACGAACTGTGTCAAATGGACATGCGCTCGAGTGTAACTGTAACTCTAAATACGACCACTTTCGCCATTATTTTGCTTTCTGAATAAACATTATTCTAACCATTTCGCAACTGTGTGGCCTACATCATTTGTGGGTCGTTAATTTATTTCCCGATATCACTATTACTATGATTATATGCTATGTTATCTTTGTATTTTGCAAAATTCCCATCAGAAAGACGATTTTTACCGAAGGGTCACAAGTGTCTAATTTAGGGTGTGTAATGCGACAGGTGCGGTTCAACCCCTAGACGAGTTTGAGCCAAGACATTTCGACGAAGAGGAACCACATGTGAGTCCGAGCATCTTTGGGATGTTAGCTCGCATTTTGGGGCTCGTCCGGGATACGAACTTGGAAAGTGTTAGTTGAGCTATAAGAATCTTGAAAAGTGGTGGAACAGGATTGTATTTTGGAAAGTGTTAGTTGCGGAACACGAACTCTGGAAAGCTTAGAACTGGATTTGTACTCCGCGAAGTGTTTCCAAAAGTATTACCAGAACTTCGATAGGCAGGACCTCTCGCAAAAGTTAAATGTGAGATAGGTTCAGGACTGAGTATTAGGTTTCTTTAATAGTTGTGAAATTACAATCGTAATTCTCACAGTTAACGACATTCTGTGATCTATGTCCCAAGTCTGTGGCAGTTTAGGCAGTTTGCGTGGGGGCTCAGAGCTACGTATTTTGCAACAATTGTGTGCACCGACTTTTAGCAGTTGTTAGGAGTGATAAAAAAGTAACGCGGAAGAAGAGGCGACATCGAAAGCACGTGGTTCCGGCCAGTAGCGGCATCTTCAACGGCGATTCATCGCGCAGCGGCGGTTGCAGTACCACAGCAGAGGCTACGAGATCTTCTGCGTCGGCTTCAACTGCAACATCGGCAGCAATACCATGGCAGAAGGATCCAGCACGACAAAGCTAAGTACATGCGCTGATAGCGAGATTATGTATGATTATGTTGTTCAATCGCCAATAATAGATGTCGCTAGAATTAAGCAGTCGGCCAGTTTTGAGTGGGTCCTAAAATATTAGGGAGCCGCTTAGCTCGAAGTCGGAGTGGGAGAGCGTGAATTTAGTAGGGCAAGTAGTCCGAAATCAGGCAAGGGAGATGAATTTGGGGGAGACATGATTTCGCAATTAATGCAAATGATACGAGGACTGGGATCCAAAATCAATTGTGTTAAAACCGATATAGTAGACGTAAATTTAAAAATTGATTAGGTTCATTCCGAAATAGCTTCGGTTGTGAAAGATGAAGTAGATAAAATGGCTAGTGAAATCGAGGAATTGATAGACAGAAAATTAAAAACCATTCGGGATGAAATGGGCAAAATTTCTGATGAAGTTCGGATACTTGGCTCTAAGGTAGATCAAGCGGAGTAAACTTTCAGTGATAAGGTGGAGAAGTTTCAGGCAGATCTGGGAGGCAACGTAAGAAATTGTATGAGTAGAAAAGATGCTCTAATGGCTGAGACGACAGAGGCTATTAGAAACTTATCCGTTGGAATAGGTAAAGGAGAGAAAGAAGTAGATAAAATAAAGGACAAGGTAGAATCTGACAATAAAATTGAAACTAGTGAAGTTAAAAAATAAATCAATGAAATAAAATACGCATTGAATTCTTTAGCCACACATCAAACCTTTACAATGATCAGTGTTCTGTGGATGAACTCGGGATCGGTGAAATGTTTTGGAGACGACGGGCAGTATCACCCAGTAAATTTTCTAGCAGGATGCAGGGATTGGGGGAATATCCGACGAGGCGAGGATAAAATTCGTGAAAAGACATTTGGAAGGTGAGCCGCAATAGTGGGCAAATATACACAGTGATACGTTCACTACCTACGAAATATTTGAAAGCAGTTTCCTGAACAAGTTCTGGAGTGAAGCGAAGCAAACGCGACTCCAAAATGAGTTTCTGAATGGGCCAACATTTAAATACGAGAACGGGTCGATGCGAGAATTTTATAAACGTGAACTGCGAGATTAATGCATGTGAAACGTCCATTGGGAGTGCTTACTGAAATTAAGACGTTGAAAAGGCGGTTACCGTAAAATTTGCAGTGGGATCTACTGCACAGTCCTAGCAACTCAATAGAAGACTTTTTGGACTTTGCAGAAAAATTAGAACGGCCGTTGAAATTTAAACCGCAAAGTAAGCAGACAAATAGTTTTCAGAGTGAAAAACATAACTTCAGTCAGAATAACTACTATGATAGTCACCTGGGAAGTTATAAATGGAACGGAAACGGCAGTTTTGATAAGGGAAACGGTAACAGGAACACATCCAATGATAAATTTCAAGGTGGTAATGTGAACGGACACTTTCGTAACAGGGACCGACACCAGGAACGTAGATTTGAGGAAGATCGGGAAACTACGTTTCGCCGCATCTCAGATGGCAAAATAAGCCGTCGATGACTAGGATGTAATGTGATAGGTGTTAATAAATCGGCAGAAAGGCGTCAGAATATTGAAATGAAATTGGTAAGAGCTGAGAAACAAATAGGTAAATTATCAAATCAGACTGTATGTAATAGGCGTAATCCTAAGATAATGAAAGATAACGGTAAAGGCGATTATGACGATTTACGGCTAAATGATATTTTTTATGAATTTGAGCCAGAGGAGTGTGTGAATGTTAATACAATGAAAGATTCTATGTGCCAAAAGGAGGCTGAGGTGGAGCTGAATTTGAAGGAGTTGGATGGTACAGAAAATTCTAAAGAGGTTGTGAGGTAACGGGCGATTTGTGGTGCCTTGAAAATATTTTAAGTTCGGAGTTGGAATGGTCGCACTGGCCGCTAAGCTGGCGTGGGATGCTCGGCAGGCCGACCACGTGGTGCCGGACGTTGGCCGAAGCAGCAAGAGGGGTCCAGCCCGATCGCGTGGCTGGGAATTCCATGTTGACGCTGAGATGAGGACAGTACTTTGTGCCGAAGATGGAGATGTATATACCGGGAGTGCCAAGGATGTTTGACTATGTGAAGCCATAGTAGCAGACATTTCACAGTTAGTATAGAAATTAATAGTAGCCAGATGTATGATGATACCTCAAAAAGAAACATGTACATTACCATTATTTGTACGACGATTCTGATGGTGTAATCAGATTTTCAATATCTTTATTAGTTTAAAGTTTAGTATCTTTCTTTCTTTGTTTCGCTGACGCCATAGTCCCACAGCGATCGCAGGGTCGGCGTGGTTACAACGGATTTGGTCATGTTAGTTTTGGGGATAGCCGGATGCCCTTCCTGCCACCACCCCGTACCCCCCAGGACGGAATCAGTGTACCTCAACTGTGTTCGTCTAGTGTAAATCGTGAAATAGTGCGGACGTGTTTCAAATGTCTGCGACGCATGTAACGTGGGGACCAGCCGGTATTCACATAGCGGGATGTGGAAAACCGCCTAAAAACCACATCCAGGCTGGCCAGCACACCGGCACTCGTCGTTAATCCGCCAGGCAGATTCGATCCGGGGCCGGCGCGCCTACCCGAGTCCAGGAAGCAGCGCGTTAGCGCTCTTTTTTTTTAAATTTTTTTAATTATTTTTTTTATTACCTCTTCCACTTCAGGCGTTGGCCCCTATCACCCATACTACGCCCAAAAACCTATCTAGCCTAAAAACAAAAACAAAGCTAGTGCCACCGCCACTTTCATCCTAAAGCTAACTAGGACGGCCGTTCGCCACCACTTCAGGTTCCGCCAACGAACAAAAATTAAATTTGCCTCTGAATTTTGTATAAAAAAAATAAAAGGAGAAAGGAAAGGGTATAATACTTTATTATATTTTATTTGTTGTTCATTTTGTTCTTATTTTGTTCTTGTGTATTTATTTTGATTCGAACGCAGGTCTCCTGCTCACTTTTTTTTTAATCTTTTTTTTATTTATGTAGATATCAATGTGCGAACAGTCATAGTTAATCAAGCCTGGAAAACTAAAACAGAATGAAGACGCCATCGAAGATATGAAACATAAATAACATGAAAAGAAAGCTACCACGTCGTAGTGAGGCTTCCCAGCGACTGCGCCCACTCATAAAGATTGTTCAATATATGCTCGATTGCAGTTCGTTCTGACCTCATATGCCACTGCCTGGAACATTCCAGCTGCACGGCGGGCTGTGAAAGGCACTCCATAGGTAGTTTGCGAAGCACTGTCGATATCTGGTATGCCCGGAAATAGCATGATGTCTTTCTTGCAAATAGAGCCAGAAGTCAAGGAAATTCTTGTGTCCGTCACGACAGAGGTAATGGACTGCATGTCCACGTATCCAGGTGACAGAGTTGGTTCGAGTCTTGGGGTAAAATGTCTTATCCGGAAACAATAACGTGCGTGCAGATACATGCTCCGGCCTAACTCGCAAGAGATAAACCAGCATCTGCCGCACTAGGTGCCAAACCGGTTCCGCCTCTCCACAGCTGAGGCGGTGCTCCTCAGAATCTACTGTATTACAACCCACACAATTGGGAGATTCTGCCATGTGGATATTGTAGAGATGTTCTTGCGTCACCAGCTTCCCATTAACGACTACGTACCATTGGGAAACGACATCGGAATCAAGCATGGCATCGTGTACAGTCTTCCACAGCACGCGCCACCGTACGTCAGGATATTTTAGTTCGACCACATTTAGGGGGCGGCGTTGCAGCATGTCATGATATAGGCGTCGAGTTGTGGCCAGTTGTGGTGTCGTGAGCGCGACACTGCAATAACTTTGTTCTAAATAGAAACGTCCTATATAAAAGAGGGGCACTGGGATGTCCTGTAGTGGCACCGGCGCTCTTAGTGAAGCAGGTCGTAGCGCCGTCAGAAGCAGACTCGTGAGGCTCGTAGGACAACGGTGCAGCAGACATAAATGTGAGCTAACATAGAGGGCAATGGCCCTATCATGGACGTTAACTATGCCGAGACCACCTTTTTCCTTGGGGAGGGAAAGAGATATTTATCTGATCTTCAGTAACATACCAGCGGTGACGAAGTATCCCAGCGCTGCCTTAATGCTACGAGCCAAGGGCTTCGGAATGGGTAGCATTTGGGTGACATGCGGTATGCGGGACGACAGGTATACATTGGCATAATACGCCCGCTGAACGATGTTGAGGGATCGCAAGCGCTGATTTGCAATTCCGGCCCTAATTTGGTTAAGAAGGCGTCGATAATTGAGCGTCATCCCGCGTCGCATGTCGTTCATGAAATCTAAGCCCAAGCAGCGTACAGTATCACTGAAGCGTAATGGGGCAATGTGTTCCTGCGGTAGCCCAATCCCGATGCTCAAGGTGACGGACTTGTCAACGTTGATTTGGCTACCAGAAGCTGTACCGTAGGTTGCAATCCAGTCCAAAGTCGCGGCCATGTCGTCAGCTCCACGTATGACGATCATCGAATCATCAGCATATGCGGTGCAACGATAGATGGAGCCGCCGAACTGTATCCCAGTGAGCCTGTCTCGGAGACCACACAACAAAGGTTCTAAGGCCAATGCAAATAACAATGTTGATAATGGACATCCCTGTCGTACTGATCGGCGGATCGGCATGGGTGCCGTCAGTCTTCCATTAACAAGAACTCGAGAAATTGCATCATGTAGTAGGCGTGTCAACACTGTGATAAAGGGGTCGGGGTATTCCATGCGCCGTAGAACGGCCGTGAGGAAAGTGTGGCCCACACGGTCAAATGCCTGGCTAAAGTCGATAGACGCGAGGGCTGCCGGCAAACGTCTCACCCGTGCAAGGGAGATGAGATCTCTGTAACGACACAACGCAGTTCTGATGTTGTTGGGTCCCCCTAAGGACGTCTGATCGCCGGACAAGACGTGCAATAGTGTGCCGCGAATACGTTCTGATAGCAGCCTCGAAATATCTTGAAGTCGCTGTTCAATAACGTTAAGGGACGGTAATCGCGGACATGATTCCGTCCCTTCGGCTTATGGATCGGGACAATCAGCCCTTCCAAGAACGGTGCAGGCAATGTTATACCCGGGGACATCAATTCCTGGCAAATTTCAATCAAACACGGTAGCAACAGTTGTTTAAAGGCTCGATAGAACTCTAATGGTAATCCATCGATTCCTGGTGATTTATGGAGAGCACCTTTACCAATGGCGTCGAGCACTTCCTCTTCTGTCACTTCTCCCAGTAAAGTCGGTACCATGTCTGGTGGAACTGTACCGTGGACATGTGCTGAAACGGTGTCTACCGCCGCCATATCAGGGAGCACTGCTGAATAAAGTTGAGCGTAATGCCCATAGAAGGCTTCTGCTATATCTGCTTGTTCTACCACGTGTCGACCGTCGTCCGTTATCATGTCGGTTACCAGTGCCCTACGGCGCCTCCTGCGTTCTAGGAGCACGTGGTGCGGTGGCCTTTCTGATTGTATCATGTCTGGAGCACGCGACCGTATAACAGCGCCTTCTAAATGATGGCGTGCTAAGGAGACGAGTTGCGCTTTCACGCGATTAACTATGATCTGCCTGTCAGGTGAGGGCTCCATAGTAAGACATTCCCGTAGGACGGTGTAATAAAAGTTTTCCGTGCTCCTCCTCCATGCCGCTGCTTCCCGGCCGTAAGCCATGAAGGTGCGCCTAAGAGCAGACTTCGCACATTCAATCCACCAACTGAGGGTCGATCGGTAACGACCACGACGCTGTAAGGACGCGTTCCACGACTCTTCGACAGCACCTTTACATGCCGGCTCGTGCAGATGGGCGACGTTCAGTTTCCAGGGGGGCCTACTGCGCCACACACGTGCAGGTTGGAGGGCAATGGTGCAAATATAGGCAGTGTGGTCGGTGAATGCAGTGGGCCAGAGCTCTGCTCCTCTCATCGCCGTCGAAAGGGTGCTTGTGACGTAAATCCTGTCTAACCGACTTGATGAGTGGCTTGTATAATGGGTGTAACCAGGAGCTGGGCCATGGATGTGGGGCCACGTGTCAATCAGGTGGAGGTCACGCACAAGCATTTCCAATTCCGCACACGGGACGTGATGTGGCTGCTGATCAGACGGAGATAATGTACAGTTAAAACCTCCTCCGATCACCATATCGTCTATGCGGCCCATAAATAGATGCGTAATATCTTCCGAGAAAAAGCGGACCCGATCTCTCCGTCTCCCTGATCCTGAAGGGGCATATACATTGATGAGTCGTACACCGTTGACAGTTCCTGCCATGGCTCTTGCACTCGGTAAGTACAGTACGTCCGTAGCCGCCAAGCCTTCCCGTAGCAGGACAGCCACACCACAATCGGTAGAAGAGGCGTGGGAGATGTGGGCGGTATATCCGTAGAAGTCAGGGAAACTAGCGACACATACGTCCTGTAAGAGGGCCACGTCGATGTCCGCCGCGTCAAGCATGCGTTGTAGCATTGTCAGTTTGTGTGGTGCCCTTATCGCGTTGATATTGATTGTGGCAAGGCGAAAGGTGTGCTGCCTAGCCTCTTCACCTAGGGTAGACGCCACGGCAATCAAAGCTAACCACAAGAGATGCCGGACCCACGAAACCCGTTACAAATCATGAGTCTTTCACGCTGGGAGCGGCATCCCCAATGCCGCCCCCTCCCCTGTCACCCGTGCCCTCTTCAGGAAGTTCCTCAACATCGTCCGACCACAGTGGGTGCAACACGATGCTGTGTAGCTGATCGGCACCTAAATCTCTCTCACGTACGTCGTCTTTGGTAGAGGTAGACGGAGCGCCATCCATCGACGCGACCTGCCGCGTTTGTGGTGCAAGAAGTAACTGGGCACTCGTAGTATGGGCAAGTGAACCGTCTACACCACTTAGATCCTCAGCAGGCGCAGCATCCATGCCGTCTGATGAGATGTCACCTTCTTGACCGGCCGTGTGTAGGTGGCAATCGTCAGAAGGGGTCCGCCGACGTCGCTTGCGTCGTCGAGGCGAACGTTGCTTTCGAACGTGGACATCCGTATCCGAATGTGGGAGGCAATCCAGCGTCGTATCACCTTCCGTTAGGAAAGCCGCGGTCGCGACAATGTTCGCGTCCACGTCCATCGCGTTCTGAATGTTATGTTGCGTCTTGAGTCCGTGGGACTGTTGCTGCTGTTGTTGCTGTGAAGGAGGCGACATATGGGTTGGCACCGAGGGTCCTTCCTCTTCCTCCCTTGGTACTTCTGACGTCGATGGATGTGTCTGATCGCCCGTTTCGTCCTCAACTATGGTGCGCATCGTCGTCTGAGCGTACGTGAGGGGCAGGATTGTCGTCCCCGTCGGGGAAACGGAGTCTCCCACTGGTATCTGCGTAATTCTACGTTGTAAGCAGCTCGATCGAACATGGCCTTCCTGCCCACATCCGGAACAGGTACGCGGTTGACCGTCGTACATGATGATTGCACGACGCCCGCATCTCGTGGTCGTGTGGTAGCGTTCTCGCTTCCCACGCCCGGGTTCCCGGGTTCGATTCCCGGCGGGGTCAGGGATTTTCTCTGCCTCGTGATGGCTGGGTGTTGTGTGCTGTCCTTAGGTTAGTTAGGTTTAAGTAGTTCTAAGTTCTAGGGGACTTATGACCACAGCAGTTGAGTCCCATAGTGCTCAGAGCCATTTGAACCATTTTGATGATTGCACGACAGCCACCGATGTTCAAATAGGACGGCACATGTTTCTTGAGCTCAAGTTTAATTTGGCGCACACCATTGTAGATCTTATACGTCGAGAAAGTTTGCCACTTTTCTGCAACGTGGCTGATAACATTGCCATATGGTCGGAAGGCGTCCTTGACAACTTCCTCTGGGATCTCGAAGGGGAGCTCAAAAACCCTTACAGTCCTTAGGCCCATGCCTGCATGATCTACCGTCACTGCACCGATATGCCCGTCAGAATATTTGAATCTGAGAGAGTTCGAGTATTTAGAAACCACTGTCGCGCAGACCTCTGCACTGGTCATTTTAACATAAACCACGCTCGCCGTGATAGAAAAATGTATTCCGACGACAGTCGCCGGATCTAAACGTAGATCGTCGCGTATGAACTGTTCTATTTCATAGGCTCGAGGACGCGCGTGATCTGGTTAGAAAGTAATTTTGATCGTATCGTGGCGCCATGTGTGTGCCATAGTTGCACTGAACTTGGAACAAATACAACTCGGGCCGCGGGAAGGTAAACACAAGCAAGCGCTCACGGTCGCGCACGGCGGGGCGCAGCGGACGTCCTCGCCCCACCGCAGCCGAAAGCAGACTATCGCGCTCTCGGCTACCCTGATTGGTTTTAAAGTTTAGTATCTCACTGTAAATTGTACAAGTAACATCCAGCAACGAATTTCCAAAATCTAAACGCTTCATCCGATTTTCTCCATCGACGTGTCTTTAGAAAGCTATTAGTGTAAACCTAAATTGGTATAAATTACAAATGGTTCAAATGGCTCTCAGCACTATGGGAAATAGTCATCAGTCCCTAAGAACTCAGAACTACTTAAACCTAACTAACCTAAGGACATCAGAAACATCCATGCCCGAGGCAGGATTCGAACTGCGACCGTAGCGGTAACGCGGTTCCAGACTGTAGCGCCTAGAACCGCTCGGCCACCGGGGCCGGCTATAAATTACAGGAATTTAACTTGAATAATACATGAGTTATAGGAGGTCAAAGTGGCTGACTACTGTCGATCACGTCAGGCCATAAGTACTTCACAATTACACGAAAAAACGCTAGGAGCATGCTTATAAATACATTTATTCGTCTATGACTTCGTTTATATCCGATATATACTATTCATGAAGAAATTGGTCAAATGTTTACTGTGTTTTAGACAGTACAGAGACATTAGGCTACTGGCTTACTTTTGCTTTCTATTCCTTTGAAATATGTTTATTTAATTTGTTTATGTATTTAATAATGTTTGTTATAGCGTGTTTATGGTCTAGCCATAGGAATATTTAAATAATTTCAAGTTATTTAAATGTAAATCCAGTATTTGGAAAGTGTTCTTTGTTTGTGAGTGCGTATTGGCTTGAAGACATGGCGGGAGCGCTCTTGCCAATCACAGCGCTCGTGAATGGGGAGACTGGATGGAAGTGGGAGAACAGTATGGGGCACAGGACAGTCGTACTGGACACGGGAAGTGTTGGACGTGAAGGCGCGACGGACGGGCGGTCTTGGGGGAGGGAGAGTGTGGAGCAGTTTGCGCGTGTCGCGGCAGATAGAAATAACATATTTCGTAGTGCTGACTTGTACACTTGTGAGATTTCTGTGGCTTCTACAGTGAAGACGTAGTGTGCGTTTAGAAGTGAATTTCTCACGAGCTATGTTGCATTTCATAACTAATTATGTGTAGTAAGAATCTATTGTATCCCTGTTATTGGTTCAAATGGTTCAAATGGCTCTGAGCACTATGCGACTTAACGTCTGAGGTCATCAGTCGCCTAGAACTTAGAACTGATTAAACCTAACTAACCTAAGGACATCACACACAACCATGCCCGAGGCAGGATTCGAACCTGCGACCGTAGTGGTCGCTCGGCTCCAGACTGTAGCGTCTAGAACCGCACGGCCACTCGGGCCGGCTTCCCTGTTATTCTACTTATATTTAATTTAATTGCTGGACCATCGACACCAATAAGTGTTTTGCAGAAATATACTGCATTCTCAAAAGTACTTCTGCTATCGTACTCATCATTTAAAGTCATTAAGATAGTACCTGCAGATTTTATTTAGTTGTAATCTTTCATTCATAAATTTCTACGTTACATTCGCAATTGCCGAGTGATAGGAACATTTGATCATTCGATCGATGTGTATATTAATATTGTATGCTGTAGATTCAGCAATATTTGGCCCATAATGCGGCAACTACGTATCCCAGCCATTAGACAACGAAACCAGCCAAAACTTTTAATATTTCAACTCTGAGTCTGAGGGTACGTAGTTGAGGGCCATCACATCACGTCATTTCACCATTAATTTTTGAAAGCCCGCAAGGTACTAACCAGCGGTAACAATTATAGTGATGTAGGTGATGATGTTTCAGGTGATATTGTGACGGCGAAAGTTGTTAAGGAGGTTAATAAGGGCGGCGTAGCATTAGTCTAGTCAGCTGTTGATGAATTTGTGTGTGTATTGGCGGATATTGGTGAATTATTTTTGAAGGAAGGTAGTAATGATGCTTTATGTGCTGGAGTTACGAAAGTTGAAGCTGCTGGTATTGATACTTCAGAGAAAGAAATCTGTGCGTATCTTTCTACTAATGGACGTAATGGAAATTCCGTGTGGCTATGGCCTCCCATGGGGTAGACCGTTCGCCTGGTGCAAGTCTTTCGAGTTGACGCCACTTCAGTTACTACTAATGGAGGTGATCCCGAAATTCTGGATGGATCTGTGCATCTTGAGAATAAATGTGTATCTAAATTTGATGTGCGGTCTGAAATTAGTGTGGTGCAGGAGCGTGTAGGAGAGGTAAAGGTATTATGCTCAGGTTTAAATCAAAACGCAGCGTAATTTAATGGTTCAGTTGATTCTGAAATTGCACGACGCTGTAGCTATAATTTATGCGATGTAACGGCAGAGGATGGTGAAACTATGAACAGTTCTTATATTGCTGATTTGTCGATGGCGGTAAATGAGGTTTTATATAACGAGTTGTATGATGTATCGGAGGCTGTTGAAAATGGTGTTTGTGAAGGTGTTTGTAATGACGTGGAAGTAAAAGGTAATGCTTTATTTGACGAAATAAATCTCGGGTGAACAGCCTGGTATGAGTCTGCATAGGACACAATATTTCGGCAATCGACCACGTTGCCATCATCAGGTGCGCTGATGTACTGACCGGCGGTGGACCGGCGCCAGGTATATGTAGGACAATCTCCCTCTTCCTTCCGGCACTTCCTATGATTCGGTGCGGTCCGTCCCCCGCACGCGGTCCAGGTACAGCGTCCGTTCTCCCGCCGTCTGGTTCAAAATGGTTCAAATGGCTCTGAGCACTATGGGACTTAACATCTATGGTCATCAGTCCCCTAGAACTTAGAACTACTTAAACCTAACTAACCTGTGGACATCACACAACACCCAGTCATCACGAGGCAGAGAAAATGCCTGACCCCACCGGAATCGAACCCGGGACCGCCGTCTGGGCGCTGCGTCCTAGGTCTTCTCGTTCAGGAGGGTCTGCCGGCACCGCTCTCGTTATTCTTCCCTCCTCCCCCGACTCATAGGAAGCGCCTGAGGGAGGAGGGAGATTGTCCTATATATACCTGGCGCCGGCCCACCGCCGGTCAGTACATCAGTGCACCTGATGATGGCAACGTGGCCGATTGCCGAAATATTGTGTACTATGCACACTCATACCAGGCTGTTCACCCGAGATTTATTTCGTCATAAAATACGCCTGGAGAAATTGAAGAATCACAATGGTTTATTTCATTATAATGATGTTGTAGCTACTAATAGCGATAATTTTAAGGGAGAATACAGTGAGTTTATTTCTAATATAGAAAGTGATATTGAACAGAATGGTATCTTAAGGAGGAATGTGATTCTACTGTAAGTGATTGGCAATGGTACGATAGAACATTATGATCATTACTACCTCATTTGTGGACTCGAGAGAAGTTTAAGATAGCGAGAGGTCTAGAAGGACGAAAAAAATGAAATTCGGGCGAAAGAAGCATTCAATGAATTATTTTGGGACGAGTAAGAAATTGAGGGGTGGATCGAACAGGATATGTGTACTCTAGAGGTGGAAGAGAAGGGACGAGACATAGAGAATGATTTATTGAGGGAACGGTGTTTAGAGTGAAAAGAAATGATTAATGTTCAGCCTATAATTTAAATTAAAGTAAATGACGTGAAAGTAGATGTACTGCTCGATTCTGGAAGTAATGAGTCGGCAGTGTCGGAAGGTTTTGTCCATAGGATAAAGAATAAGAAATTAGTATTACTACCTGTAAATAGTGTAAAAATTAAAATAGCACTTGGAGGTTTAAGTAAGCCGATAAGGCAAGAGGTGCTCATGCAATTCAAGTGCGAGGAGAATCATTTTAGTATAGGTTGCTTTGTAGTGAGTGGATTTGTAAAAGATGTGGTGCTGGGAACCAGATTTCTTATGTAAATCTAAAATTTCAATTCACTGCGTGGGAAGGTGCTTGGATTTTGAAACTGAGGGTGAAAAAAGGAAAGTAAAATTTAACAATCTTTTGACGGGGGACAACCAGGTTGCACACACCTTAATTACACATGGTTGGGATGAAGAGAAGAGAATAATATGTGTGACAAGATAAAGGAAACGGTAGAAGCAATCGATGGTATATTGGAGGTAGAGAAATAGGAGTTACGTGAACTGTTGTGCCGTTATAAGTACATATTTTCTGATTGTCCAGGTAAAGCAACAGACTTCGAATAATCCATTAAAGCGAAGCTGCACGAGTCGATTAAGTGCAAGACTTATGCAATTCCTATTGCCCATCGGAAAGCTGTCAGGGCCTGGTTAAGGCAAATGCTAGAATGGGATATTATAGAACAGTGTAGGAGCGACTATTGTAATCCAATTGTAATTACAATGAAAAAAAGACAAATCGGTTAGAATCGCGTTAGACGCACATAAGATAAATAAGGTGATTGTGAGAGAACTCGACCAGCCTGGTAATATGGAGGAACTGCTGCAAAACTTCAGGAACTTAAAAATTGATGGCTAGTGTTGACTTGAGCTCAGGATTTTGGCAAATCCCATTGGCAGAAGAAAGCAGACGTTACACAGCCTTCTTATTCGAAGGATGAAGCTACCGGTTTAAGGTTGTACCGTTCGGCCCCAGTGGCAGTATTTGTTAGAGTGCGAAGCCATGTCTTAGGAGGACGCTTAATGAGAAAGTTGGTGGTCTATGTGAACGACATTTTAATACCGACGGAATCCTGGTACGAAAGCTGTAAATTGCTGGAGGAAGTGGTTGTGGTCTTAAGACGAGGAGCGATGACGTTAAAGATTGCCAAATGCGAATTTGTCCAAGAGGAAATTAAGTTTCTAGGACACACTCTTACATATGAAGGAATTTTACCGAGTACCGAGAAACTAAAATCAATCACGGATTGTAAAAGACCAACCAACAGGAAGCAGTTAAAATCATACCTCGAATTATGTGGGTTTTATCGAAATTCTTGGGGGATAGAGGAGTGAATCACCCAAATTTATGTAGATTATTAAAGAAAAACGCATCCTGGAAATGGACCGAGGAATGTGAAAAAGAATTTCGGAACATAAAGGATAAAGTGTGTGCGAGCAAGATGCTCTATTATCCCAACACTGCAACTCAACAATGGAAAATACAAAATATAATACCAACCAAGGTGGGAGAGTTACTGGCGGTTGACAATTTTGGCCCACTAGCCACAGGACGTGGCGGTATGAAGTACATACTAGTTGTTCTGGACTTCTTTTCAAAATGTATTAAACTTTATCCGATACGGAAAGCTAACAGCAAGACGCTGATAGCCAAGTTAGAAAATTATTTCTTTAAAAACGTAATCAAACCAGGCAGGCTGTTATCTGACAACAGATCTCAGTTTACATCAAAAGTTTGGAACAAATTTATGACGACCAGGATATAAAACACATTAAAATATCCGTGTGCCACCCGGCGACTAACCCTTGCGAGTGGTATATGCGAGACGTTGGACGACTGTGTCGGACTTACACGAGTGATAGACACTCAAAACGGGTGGAATACTTACGTTCATTTGAGGAAGTTCTAAACAGCGTGAAAAGTAACGCAACTGGATATTCACCGTTCGAGGTGATGACGGGAGTCAAACCGAAATTTCTCTTAATGGAAATTGTGGAGTTCCCACAGCGCCTAGCTGAGTCTGCCGCTGATAGGGAGCAAGCGGTAAAATCCCGTATGGAGAATTTAGCAGCGGAAAGGAAGAAACGGCATGATGGGTGGTACAAGCCAATTAAATACAAAATAGGAGACAAAGTCCTAGTACTAGTACGTACGAAAGAAGAGTCCAGGGAAGTGGATGGAGAAATAAAAAAGTTGTTTGAGAAGTACTATCGGCCATTTGTAGTGGCAGAATGTCCGCCCGCTAATGAATACCGACTCAAATACCCTGTTTCAGGAAAACTTCTAGGATTGTGAAATGAGACAGAATTGAGACTGTAAATTCAGAAGGGGGAAAAATGGCTCTGAGCACTATGGGACTCAACTGCTGAGGTCATTAGTCCCCTAGAACTTAGAACTAGTTAAACCTAACTAACCTAAGGACATCACAAACATCCATGCCCAAGGCAGGATTCGAACCTGCGACCGTAGCGATCTTGCGGTTCCAGACTGCAGCGCCTTTAACCGCACGGCCACTTCGACCGGCAGAAGGGGGAACTAGGCTAAGAAATAAGTGTATGTGTGTTTATATTATAAGATTATTTGGAGGGTAATTTGCAATGTTTTATTTCAGGATTTATTGTAGCTTGTTTGTTGTTTCGTCGCATAAGGATTTTTTTCTTTTTTTTCTTTTTTTTTTGGGCACAAGGTCCATGCATTTATAAAGAGATGGTTTAAGCACACATTTGGGTGCGAGGAAGTCGGAGAACCCATTTATTTGGTGAACGGTATCAAGTCAATAATCAGTGTACAGTATGCATACAAATTAGGATTTTTGGGGGTAGCTATAGGATTTATTTATGTGTATGCATGTGTTATTCTCAGGTTTTTGGATGGTCTTGTGTTTGCTGTAATTTCCAAATTACACGTTATGGTCACGCCAATTTGGGTACATGGATGTCGTAGAAATTTGGAAAAATGAAAATTAATAATGCTTACCTAGGACGACAGATGTATGTTTATCTACCTATCTGAGAATATTTTAGGGGAATAACTTATTGTTGCATGGGGTTAAGTTTTGTGTACGCAGCTTCACTGCACGGAATTAAACGAGGGGTGAGTTTTTTCATACTTGTTGCTAGTTTTGAGTCTAAGAGAGTTATTTAAATTAAAAGAAAATACTAAATTGACGCCGGCCGCGGTGGTTTAGCGGTTCTAGGCGCTCAGTCCGGAACCGCGCGACTGCTACGGTCGCAGGTTCGAATCCTGCCTCGGGCATGGATGTGTGTGATGTCCTTAGGTTAGTTAGGTTTAAGTAGTTCTAAGTTGTAGGGGACTGATGACCACAGATGTTAAGTCCCATAGTGCTCAGAGCCATTTTATTAAATTGCCGATGAAATCTAATGGGAATCTGTCACGAGATGCATGTCTCTAGTGGGACTTGAATAACGTGTCAGAATCATTGAAGAATGTACGAGTATCTTGCTAACGCTGAAAATCAATTGTTTACTGTGTAATTTAGATCTGTTTGCATCGATTCGATTTGGGGAAGCATTCATTGCAGATCTTGGGTGGTTTCGGAAAGTGTTTGTTTTCTGGCATCTACACCCGATTCGAATTTCAACAGTTTTGTTTTGTTTTGGCGATTGAATGCAGAGCCATACAGAATATCGGCATGGTACTCAGATCCGAATCTGTGGAGCGCCGCTGGAGACTTCGTTGTGACGGAAAGGTTCTGTGAAAGTGAGCGCAGTGGCGCTGACATTTCAGCGGAATTTCAATAAACAGCCGACTTTGATAAATGTATAGTTTTATTTAGCATTTAATTAATATGCCGCAATTAATAATTTATGTTAGATATAAATTTCTTTAAATTTAAAGCATGCTGCATGAGCACCACTAAAATAATTACAATATTGATCTGGTGCTTAGGATATTTATGTAATTGTATTATGAATCTGCGTCTTGTAAATTTAGGTGCTACTTCATATCATATAAGGCACGCCAACATGTTATGAAGTGGAGGTGTTTGAGTTAACGAGCGCTGCGCTCTCATTTAAATACATGGCCGAAAGATTCAGCCTACAGGAATTGTGAAACGAACCCTGTCGTCCAGGACAGCGTGCAACAAAGGGCGCAGATTCACTACGAGATGGGGAAACTCACAGGCGTCTGTTGTCTATTGAGGCCTAAGTGCAGTAGCGTGCAAGTGAGACAGACGAGAACCTACGTCATAGGGAAACCCAGTAGAAGGCTTTTGTGGTCAAGGAGACGTACCTCTGTTAAATATGGCGGACCTAAGATCGGTCATGAAGGCAAACATTTATGACAAGTATTTAATTCTGTAGCAGTGCAGGGAATGAAGCCACAGTAATTTCAATCAGCCATCCTCCATAAAATTTCATGGTGATCCCAATAAAACTTGAATATTGACCATATTTATAATATTTTAGGATTTATTGTTAAAGTGAAATTAACGAGTTTTGTAACAAAGACCTGAATACTAAAATACACTCCTGGAAATTGAAATAAGAACACCGTGAATTCAATGTCCCAGGAAGGGGAAACTTTATTGACACATTCCTGGGGTCAGATACATCACATGATCACACTGACAGAACCACAGGCACATAGACACAGGCAACAGAGCATGCACAATGTCGGCACTAGTACAGTGTATATCCACCTTTCGCAGCAATGCAGGCTGTTATTCTCCCATGGAGACGATCGTAGAGATGCTGGATGTAGTCCTGTGGAACGGCTTGCCATGCCATTTCCACCTGGCGCCTCAGTTGGACCAGCGTTCGTGCTGGACGTGCAGACCGCGTGAGACGACGCTTCATCCAGTCCCAAACATGCTCAATGGGGGACAGATCCGGAGATCTTGCTGGCCAGGGTAGTTGACTTACACCTTCTAGAGCACGTTGGGTGGCACGGGATACATGCGGACGTGCATTGTCCTGTTGGAACAGCAAGTTCCCTTGCCGGTCTAGGAATGGTAGAACGATGGGTTCGATGACGGTTTGGATGTACCGTGCACTATTCAGTGTCCCCTCGACGATCACCAGTGGTGTACGGCCAGTGTAGGAGATCGCTCCCCACACCATGATGCCGGGTGTTGGTCCTGTGTGCCTCGGTCGTATGCAGTCCTGATTGTGGCGCTCACCTGCACGGCGCCAAACACGCATACGACCATCATTGGCACCAAGGCAGAAGCGACTCTCATCGCTGAAGACGACACGTCTCCATTCGTCCCTCCATTCACGCCTGTCGCGACACCACTGGAGGCGGGCTGCACGATGTTGGGGCGTGAGCGGAAGACGGCCTAACGGTGTGCGGGACCGTAGCCCAGCTTCATGGAGACGGTTGCGAATGGTCCTCGCCGATACCCCAGGAGCAACAGTGTCCCTAATTTGCTGGGAAGTGGCGGTGCGGTCCCCTACGGCACTGCGTAGGATCCTACGGTCTTGGCGTGCATCCGTGCGTCGCTGCGGCCCGATCCCAGGTCGACGGGCACGTGCACCTTCCGCCGACCACTGGCGACAACATCGATGTACTGTGGAGACCTCACGCCCAACGTGTTGAGCAATTCGGTGGCACGTCCACCCGGCCTCCCGCATGCCCACTATACGCCCTCGCTCAAAGTCCGTCAACTGCACATACGGTTCACGTCCACGCTGTCGCGGCATGCTACCAGTGTTAAAGACTGCGATGGAGCTCCGTATGCCACGGCAAACTGGCTGACACTGACGGCGGCGGTGCACAAATGCCGCGCAGCTAGCGCCATTCGACGGCCAACACCGCGGTTCCTGGTGTGTCCGCTGTGCCGTGCGTGTGATCATTGCTTGTACAGCCCTCTCGCAGTGTCCGGAGCAAGTATGGTGGGTCTGACACACCGGTGTCAATGTGTTCTTTTTTCCATTTCCAGGAGTGTATGGGGGCTTTGGTCGATCTTCACTATCGACATTTCTTATAGTAGCGCTCCATTAAAATGACAAACTTTGTGAATATCTACTCTGAAACTTCATTTGTTTAAAAGATACAGTAAATTTAAATTATCAGTATTTTCAGTTAAGGATCAAATCATCATTTCCTCCACACAAAACACAGTGAACGATGACAGTATGACATCTTATGGAATCATTAGGTAATAGAATATTTGTTGAAAAGTTAAGTTCATAATAGTTACTTTTGTTCTTTATTTATTCGTCAGAAAGCGCATTGGTGCAAGGCTACTGGCCATGGTATTCAAAGCTAAGAAGGAAATTGTATTGGTTTTATGTAAAAGAATTTATTATGTAATGGATATTATTGTTACTTAATTTAGAACGTGAAAGTGGTCAAGCTCTGATTATTTAAATATGTTAAAACATAAAATAATGTAGAATAAGCTGTAGCCAATCAGATGGACGGCTTCAGGGAAGGAAACTGCACTAGTAGGTTGAGCGACGGTGTTCGGCACGCCGAAATCGCGGCCGGAGACGGTCAGAGGGAGTGCTGGTGCAGACGCGAGAGCCGACTGTTCAGTGCTGGTCTAGATACCAAAGAGAACAGTTCGGACTGAGACGCGAAAACGGACAGTCGGTCTTTAGGCAGCTAGGAAGCGAAACGACTTAGAAAATTTCGCGTTGGTTGGTATCGCGGAACTTCTCTCTGAGCGGAGAGCAGCCACGCGTCTGGTGTGAACTCTAACTTTTCGCGTAGATAACTTGTATTTCGCGATGAGATTGTGAATGATCGAATTGTGTCACATGGATATGCGCTCGAGTGTAACTGTCACTCTAAATACGACCACTTTCACCATTAGTTTGCTTTCAGAATAAACATTATTCTAACCAAATCGCAACTGTGTTGCCTACATCACTTATGGGTCGTTAACTTAGTTCCCGATATTATTTTTACTGTTAATATATGTTATATTAACTCTGTATTTCGCAAACTTCCCATCAGCCAGGCAATTTAACCAAAGGGTTACAAGTGTCAAATTTAGGGTGTGTAATTCGACACGTGCGGTTCAACCCCTAGACGAGTTTGACCCAAGAAATTTCGACGAAGAGGAACCGCATGTGAGCCCGAAAACCTTTGGGACGTTAGCTCGCATGTTGTACTGGAAAATCCACAATTCGTCGCTACCTCTTAGACGCTGTGTCCCATCGCTCGTACCCCGACAATAACACGATGTTCAAACCCATTTAATTCTTGATAAGCTGCCACAGCAGCAGTAACCGATCCAACAACTGCACCAGACACTTGTCTCATATTGGCGTTACCTACCGCAGCGCGGTACTCTTCCTGTTTGCATATCTCTGTATTTGAATACGCATGACTATACCAGTTTCTTTGGCGCTTCAGTGTATAAAGGTGCCATCGTATAGGACATTAGTGCGAGCCATTCTTGAGAACTTCCCGAGTGTTTGGAATCCCTGCAGATAGGTTTAAAAGCCGGCCGCGGTGGTCTAGCGGTTCTAGGCGCTCAGTCCGGAACCGCGCGACTGCTTCGGTCGCAGGTTCGAATCCTGCCTCGGGCATGGATGTGTATGATGCCCTTAGGTTAGTTAGGTTTAAGTAGTTCTACGTTGTAGGGGACTGATGACCACAGATGTTAAGTCCCATAGTGCTCAGAGCCATTTTGAGATAGGTTTAAAGGAAGACATCGAAGCAATTCAGAGGCGAGCCACTGTTTGTAGGATATGGTAGATTCAATCAACACGTGATTATTTCGGATATGCTTCGTGAACTCAAATGGGAATCCCTGGAGAGTAGATGACGTTCTTGTCATAGATAAGTATTAAGAAAATTTCGGGAACTGGGATGTAGAGCTGACTGCATAATTATTATACATCAGTCAAAATACATTTTGCGAAATGTCCATGAAAATAAGATAAATTAAGGTTAATACGGAGTGATATAAATAGTCGTTTCTCCATCGCTGTGTTTGCGAGTGGAGCAGGAAGTGAAATTACTAGTAGTGCTACAAGGCACCCTCCACCATGCACCACAAAGTGGCTTTTGGTGTATGTCTGTAGATGGATATGTACCTACATCACTCATCTCGTCCACCTTTGGTGCACAAAATGATACTCATAATATCACTCCTGCATATTTTCTGAAGTATATATACCTAGCTTGAGGTAAATGATCTTAGTTAGCGACGTCTGTTTACCAAACCGTCTGTGGAATGTAATACGTCAGTTGCCCGAGGAGCCGATCGCATCGTATGCTGTACACCACAAGTAGTACGAGAAATTCCGTGTAAAAGTATCCACTGCGATCATCACTGATGATGCCATGTAGCGAAATAAAGAACACATGATGTCGCCTTATACAGAACTCCATGTGCAAGGAGATGTAATGAACTTATTTTGTTGTCATATACGGATGTCTGTTTTCCTTCACAAACTGGACAAGTTCTCTCCAGCCCAAATGGTTCAAATGGCTGTGAGCATTATGGGACGTAAAATCTGAGGTCATCAGTCCCCTAGACTTAGAACTACTTAAACCTACATCACACACATCCGTGCCCGAGGCAGGATTCGAACCTGCGACCGTAGCAGCAGCGCGGTTCCGGACTGAAGCGCCTAGAACCCCTCGGCCACAACGGCCGGCACTCTGCAGCCCAAATATACCTCCTTCGTCGTGTCGTCTGCTAACATTTCCACCAGCACTTATCTAATAACAATACATGCGAATAGGTGCAGTACGGGAATATACGGTGGGTATCGCAGTTCCAATACACTTCACAGTTTAGTAGAGATCATCCCACGCCTTTCGCCAAAGCTTCGCGTCTCTCTGTACAAGGACTCGGCCAAATAATCAGTAAATATCTTTTCGCCTGTGATATATATTGCGAACTGCGTTGCATCTCTTTACATGACCTAAATGCGTTTATACATACGCTAAATCAATGGTTGTAATGATCTTCTAAATCAGCTAAAGCTTTACTTCTCAAAGCAGTCAGTGATGGTGAAGCGAGGCGCATTATATCGCTCCTGGTTGGCTCAAATGGCTCTGAGCACTATGGGACTCAACTGCTGTGGCCATTAGTCTCCTAGAACTTAGAACTACTTAAACCTAACTAACCTAAGGACATCACACACACCCATGCCCGAGGCAGGATTCGAACCTGCTACCGTAGCAGCAGCGCGGCTCCGGACTGGAGCGCCTAGAACCGCACGGCCACCGCTGCCGGCATATCGCTCCTGCCTAGAGCCCTTGTATCGGGTGAGTGACCCCTGCGTGCACGGTGACAGATGGTCTGAAGCGGGTTCAGTCGAGTACGTAGTTCTAATTTTCATCTGATAGAGGACAGTAGTGCACAGAGACTTTCAAGAAAAAGTCAAGATAATGTTTCTTTGAATTGTTCTGTTTATTTCTTGCAGGTTGTTTTATTTATTAATGTTTGTACAGTTTTTATATGCTTTTAGTAGTTTGAATGCTCATTGAATGTGGTCTAACGTAAATATTTAGATCATTGTTCTACTGATGAACGCTACACGAACTTGTATGGGAAAGTCTTAAGACAGTGTGAATGCAGACGGCGGGGAATAATATGTTAAGTAAGTTTCTGGCAAAAGGAAAGCTAATTCGAGTGCAAAACAAAATAGGAAATAACATAAAGTATACACAAAATATCAGAATGTAAAATTTTTGTTTCGGGAACAAGTACATCTCGGAAATGTGTTATTTGTTGATTGGTTAGTCATGAAAAGCACGGACAAACGCGGGAGAATAATGTTTTTCTATTGGCCTTAATAAAGACTGTCCAATATAACCGAGTATTCTTCGTCTTTCATTTCTCTAGTAAATAGAGAATTCTTACATCAGTGTAAGGGATCGGAGCCCAGCCTTTCAATGGTACGGTCGTGTGTTGTATGAGGTCCGAAGCAAGCTATAATTTGCCGGTTTTAGTTGCGCTGGGTGCTTCAGTAGTGTTTTAAAGTGAAGGCATATTTATTCCGGAGTTGTTGTTGTTGTGGTCTTCAGTCCTGAGACTGGTTTGATGCAGCTCTCCATGCTACCCTATCCTGCGCAAGCTTCTTCATCTCCCAGTACCTACTGCAACCTACATCCTTCTGAATCTGCTTGGTGTATTCATCTCTTGGTCTGCCTCTACGATTTTTACCCTCCACGCTGCCCTCCAATATTAAATTGGTGATACCTTGATGCCTCAGAACAAGTCCTACCAACCGATCCCTTCTTCTAGTCAAGTTGTGCCACAAACTTCTCTTCTCCGCAGTCCTATTCAACACCTCCTCATTAGTTATGTGATCTACCCATCTAATCTTCAGCATTCTTCTGTAGCACCACATTTCGAAAGCTTCTGTTCTCTTCTTGTCTAAACTACTTATCGTCCATGTTTCACTTCCATACATGGCTACACTCCATACAAATACTTTCAGAAACGACTTCCTGACACTTAAATCTATACTCGATGTTAACAAATTTCTCTTCTTCAGAAACGCTTTCCTTCCCATTGCCAGTCTACATTTTATATCCTCTCTACTTCGACCATCACCAGTTATTTTGCTCCCCAAATAGCAAAACTCCTTTACTACTTTAAGTGTCTCATTTCCTAATCTAATACCCTCAACATCACCCGACTTAATTCGACCACATCCTATTATCCTCGTTTTGCTTTTGTTGATGTTCATCTTATATCCTCCCATCAAGACACTATCCATTCCGTTCAACTGCTCTTCCAAGTCCTTTGCTGTCTCTGACAGAATTACAATGTCATCGGCGAACCTCAAAATTTTTATTTCTTCTCCATGGATTTTAATACCTACTCCGAATTTTTCTTTTGTTTCCTTCACTGCTTGCTCAATATACAGATTGAATAACATCGGGGAGAGGCTACAACCCTGTCACACTCCCTTCCCAACCACTGCTTCCCTTTCATGCCCCTCAACTCTTATAACTGCCATTTGGTTTCTATACAAATTGTAAATAGCCTTTCGCTCCCTATATTTTACCCTTGCCACCTTCAGAATTTGAAAGACAGTATTCCAGTCAACATTATCAAAAGCTTTCTCTAAGTCTACAAATACTAGAAACGTAGGTTTGCCTTTCATTAATCTAGCTTCTAAGATAAGCCGTAGGGTCAGTATTGACTCACGTGTTCCTATATTTCTACGGAATCCAAACTGATCTTCCCCAAGGTTGGCTTCTACTAGTTTTCCATTCGTCTGTAAAGAATTCGCGTTAGTATTTTGCAGCCGTAACTTATTAAACTGATGCCGGCCGAAGTGGCCGCGCGGTTCTGGCGCTGCAGTCTGGAACCGCGAGACCGCTACGGTCGTAGGTTCGAATCCTGCCTCGGGCATGGATGTGTGTGATGTCCTTAGGTTAGTTAGGTTTAACTAGTTCTGAGTTCTGGGGGACTAATGACCTCAGCAGTTGAGTCCCATAGTGCTCAGAGCCATTGTATTAAACTGATAGTTCGGTAATTTTCACATCTGTCAACACCTGCTTTCTTTGGGATTGGAATTATTCCGGTTTGTGTTTTGAAAATACGGACTTTTTTTAGTAATTTTGTGTATGAGAAAAGACAGTATTTCCTCGATGCATAGTGAGCAGGTCGATGACTAAAAACATGAGTGCGTTACACACCGATAAACTTAATAGTATGGCGAGCATTTTCATTTAAGAACAATCCGTGCTTAGTAACTGTTCAGATTTGAGGAAATACATTCCATAAACTTGCTAACGTGAATGAAATTGTTTGTGCATGGCTGTGTTAAGATTAGCACGGGCCTGGCACTGCACGTGTACATGATCAAAGTTCAGAATATAGCGAAGTTTTGCCAGTATTTCCTCCTTTCATTCAAAATTAAGACCTTTTCCGGATTCTTGGAATAGTTACGTTGTATGCAGCCAGGTGCGAGTTGTAGTACGGTAGGTTTCTGCTCGGCTTTCCTACTGGCGATTTGCTGTAACGCGTTCACAAGTAGGTGCAGGTGATGGACGAAAGGAACCTCGCCGCCGCAATGAGTGTTTGGCGATCTACTAGTACACTAAATCAGAAACTTGTGAAGGTATGTACGCAGTGAGTTGCAGAGCTGCAATGGATGAAATTCATAAGTACAACCTAAATAGGTAGTGAAGCAGGTTATGTTAACAAACTGGAACAAGTTTTCCTTGCTTCATGGAGACATGACTATCTTGTGATTGGAACATAAATTTCCAGTTTCAAAACGTTATAGAATGAGAACCACTGCTCTGAATTACGTCAGATTGTTTGAACAGCATATTACTGACGCAGGACCAAACGTCATGAAACAAAACAACATCAAAAAAAGGAAACTTTACCAGCAGATGGCGCTGTGAACGTCTTGTCGTAAATGAAGTCGGCTGCAAATGACAGATTAATTTCAATATGACGGCTATGGTTTGAGTTACACATTACACTAACTGTTCTGTTCAATGTGCATGACTGCACAAATCAACAGTTGCGACACTGTTGGTCAGGTAAGCCGTTCCACTGCTGCAAAGTCATATCACATCGCATGGGAAAAATCGGTTTTAGTTGTCCTGAAGCCAAAAACCGCATATAAAGCAAAATGAAACCGGTTTCAAACTGTCGTGAGACTGGCGAAAGACCTGTCCAATACGCCATCTACCGTTTTCTGCCACAAGCTGAAACAGAGAAACAGCATGTTCCACAACAGATCGGAGTGGCTCGAGGCTCACGTTGAGAATGCGTTGTGCAATGCGTGCCTTCAGTTCAGCTACGATTGTAATTTGAGCATTCAAAACATGTTTCAGGTGACCTCAAAGCCAAACGTCACACGGATTAGGATCAGGTGATCTGGACGTACAGGCTGTAGGGAAATGGCGGCTGATAATTTTAGCATTTCGCAACGCCTCTGTAGCGGTCGCTTCACTGACTGAGCAATGCGTGCAGGAGCATCATATTGCATAAAAATGCTCCTAACAACACATCCGTGCTGTGGAAGTGTTGGACTGACATTGGTGCGCTAAAGACTCTTGTAGTGTTTAGCAGTGACGCTACAGGTAACAGGACCCGCAGGACTCATCTCCTCGAAAAAATACGGCCGTACGATAAACGATGTCATCAACCTGCACCACACAGTCGCCTTTCCAGAATGAAGTACCGGCTGATGTGTGTGCAGATTTACCGTTGCCCATATTCTGCAATTCTGCATGCTGACATATCCTTGGAGATGGAAATGGGCCTCATCTGTCCACAGAATGTTTCATTGCCGTTCACTGTCGACTTCCATGGGAGCAACAAATTCCAGAGCGAACGTTTCTCTGTCAGCAGGAAGCAACTCTTGAACATGGGTGATTTAGTACGTATAGTAATGCAGGACGTATCGTAGTATTTTATGCACCGTGCTCAGTCATGTCCAGCGTCCGGGTAATTCCCCGTGCACTGCATGTTTACACAGCCCCACTCGACTCCTCCTCTAATGTCGTGGCCACATTTTGGACAGAGGTCGCTTCAACTGCTTTCCTCCCTGTGCCACACTGCACTTCAAAAGAAACTATCCTTTTGAATTTAATATATTTCAGTTCGCCCGATTAATGTTACAGTAGTAGCACATGCTGGACCTGGGAGTGGTCGAAGTAAAAGAAGACATGTAATAGCCACCGATCATTCGAATAATGATGCTTGGTCTAAGGTTATACTTTCTGGCTGTATATTAATTGCAGTTTTAGTCAAATTTACTCTTATTAGAACTGACGATTCGCCTGCTACGTGCAACGAGGAAGCAGCTTAATCTGTTGAACTTCCTCCGTGAGCAATAGCACGTGCTGTTTTCCAACAGAAGATATAAGATGAATTGTCAGTGTGGAGGTTAGTCAAATACTTAATTATTTGAGGGAATGTTATATCTTATACTCAAATTATTAATGGAAAAGTCAATTACCGGTTCCACCAATTGTAGACATGTATTCAAACATCGTTAAAATTGTGTGGTCTGTAATAATTACATTATAGATTTTATAATCTCCAATTAGAGATCTGGGTTGTCTTAATACAGTTCGAATAGGTATTTGCATAGATGTTACTATTATTGCCGGCCGGGGTGGCCGAGCGGTTCTAGGCACTACAGTCTGGAACCGCGCGACCGCTACGGTCGCAGGTTCGAATCCTGCCTCGGGCATGGATATGTGTGATGTCCTTAGGTTAATTAGGTTTAAGTAGTTCTAAGTTCTAGGGGACTGATGACCTCAGATGTTGAGTCCAATAGGGCTCAGAACCATTTTTTCACCATCTGTTTGTAAACATTAGAGACTATAAGAGCCCTGGTCATCACTGGTAGAATCTGAAAGACGTGATTAAAGACTGGTAAACTTCCAAATCTGTACTTGAAAAAAAGTCTGGCTATTCATTTTAAGTGTAAGACCTATTGCAGCACTTTCAGGTGGAGATTCAGTGAAACTGTGCAGCTACCAGGACTTATTCCATAACAGGTAGGACTAGTTTACCTTACAAACGGAAGTAGAAAAATTCCACCCTGCTTTAATTTATTTTTTACTGTAGTATCCACAAAGAAGAAGAAGTATGACAAAGATTACTAGCCGGCCGGTGTGACCGAGCGGTGCTAGGCGCTACAGTCTGGAACCGCGCAACCGCTACTGTCGCAGGTTCGAATCCTGCCTCAGTCATGGATGTGTGTGATGTCCTTAGGTTAGTTAGGTTTAAGTAGTTCTAAAATCAAGGGGACTGATGACCTCAGAAGTTAAGTCCCATAGTGCTCAGAGCCATTTGAACCATTTTTTGAAAGTTTACTGTTGTAGATTGTTCGGGTTCTTTACGCAGAGACTGAACACTAGTGGACCGGGATCTTTTAACTCATTAATCCACTATCGAAAGAGTTCGGGATTGTATACCTTGCGAGGCGGGTGCCGATTTAAGACATAGTACGCGTATTAGGAAGGACATTGGTTCCTCCAGACCTTAAGCGATTTCCTATCATCTCTCAAGGGGAATGACACGATGGCTCATACGAAAGAATATGGCCGATTTTCTTCTCCAATCCAATTCTGAAACGAGCGAGGTGGTGCAGTGGACTTGTATTCGGGAGGACGACGGTTCAAATCCGCATCCGGCCATCCTGATGTAGGTTTTCCGTGATTTCCCTAAACCGCCTCAGACAAACGCCGGGATTGTTCTGTGAGGCGGCGGCGCCGTTTTTTCGAGAGCTTGAAAACAATTTCTGTGTTCAGCCAGAAAGCGATGGAGAACATACTGACCATAGTTCCCAGTCTGAAAGTCGACATTCTTGTCCAGCCCACTGAAAGAAAAATATCTATTCTCTATTTACTCAGCGGGATCAGGAATTACGATTATGAATGAAGTTTTTGAGTTCCAAATGATAGATATATTTGATCAACTTTCACACGCACCACATAGTAATATTCCTGACGACTATACTAATAATAAACGTCTCTATCCTAAACAGCACCATGAGTAGATCAGAGGCGACCTCTACGTAAGTTTCAATTAAATGGTCATTAGCCCTGACCTCTGATAACCAGTGTAATTGCTCGCCACAAAAGTATAAAATAGTTATCATCACTTGCCACGCGGTTTTGTTAACATTACCGTCGGCATACTAACAGTTACTTCCGCGAAACCTAAGGGATCCAGGACGGTGTACACTCTTCGCGAGTTCAATTCCTATTTGCACCGAAAACATGAGTTTAGTTGCAGTCTGACTGTGACATCATCAGAGTTAGCGCGTACCCCGGCGTTTGACTGACGCGGACCGTACGGTAGCTGGGTGCGAAGTGAAATCTCGTCACTGCATCTGAGGCCATATTTAGGGTATATGGGCGCAGCGGACGGCCTAAGGAACAGCTGCCGTCATCTGGTGTATTCCCCCGTAGTAGACTCTAAATGGCTGCTTTCTCGGACACATAATATTTTATAACACTTTTATGTATTAATTAAGAATCTTCGTATTTTTTTCTGAATGGAATCAAGTAAGGTTTAATCACAAAAAAGTTTTAGCTCGTCTGCAATTAAATTCTGCCGTCTAGAAATTTTCGAACGGTACTGAAAGCAGAATATAAAATCTGACGTACAACTTTAAGAGACTTTGTAGTGATTGTTATGTACATCAAAGTCTCGAAACTTGTTATAGCTTTATTATTTAATAGGTTTGATCACGTGCTGTAATCAGAAATTCCTAGCATTAACATAACTGGTATTTAATCTACTACAAATAAGGACGTCTTTGTTCCATGTTCAGTTTGCAGTAAATTACTCGAAAACTATTAGAAGTAGCTCAATGGGTTCACAAAGTTACGGTTTTTACACTCCTGGAAATTGAAATAAGAACACCGTGAATTCATTGTCCCAGGAAGGGGAAACTTTATTGACACATTCCTGGGGTCAGATACATCACATGATCACACTGACAGAACCACAGGCACGTAGACACAGGCAACAGAGCATGCACAATGTCGGCACTAGTACAGTGTATATCCACCTTTCGCAGCAATGCAGGCTGCTATTCTCCCATGGAGACGATCGCACAGATGCTGGATGTAGTCCTGTGGAACGGCTTGCCATGCCATTTCCACCTGGCGCCTCAGTTGGACCAGCATTCGTGCTGGACGTGCAGACCGCGTGAGACGACGCTTCATCCAGTCCCAAACATGCTCAATGGGGGACAGATCCGGAGATCTTGCTGGCCAGGGTAGTTGACTTACACCTTCTAGAGCACGTTGGGTGGCACGGGATACATGCGGACGTGCATTGTCCTGTTGGAACAGCAAGTTCCCTTGCCGGTCTAGGAATGGTAGAACGATGGGTTCGATGACGGTTTGGATGTACCGTGCACTATTCAGTGTCCCCTCGACGATCACCAGTGGTGTACGGCCAGTGTAGGAGATCGCTCCCCACACCATGATGCCGGGTGTTGGCCCTGTGTGCCTCGGTCGTATGCAGTCCTGATTGTGGCGCTCACCTGCACGGCGCCAAACACGCATACGACCATCATTGGCACCAAGGCAGAAGCGACTCTCATCGCTGAAGACGACACGTCTCCATTCGTCCCTCCATTCACGCCTGTCGCGACACCACTGGAGGCGGGCTGCACGATGTTGGGGCGTGAGCGGAAGACGGCCTAACGGTGTGCGGGACCGTAGCCCAGCTTCATGGAGACGGTTGCGAATGGTCCTCGCCGATACCCCAGGAGCAACAGTGTCCCTAATTTGCTGGGAAGTGGCGGTGCGGTCCCCTACGGCACTGCGTAGGATCCTACGGTCTTGGCGTGTATCCGTGCGTCGCTGCGGTCCGGTCCCAGGTCGACGGGCACGCGCACCTTCCGCCGACCACTGGCGACAACATCGATGTACTGTGGAGACCTCACGCCCCACGTGTTGAGCAATTCGGCGGTACGTCCACCCGGCCTCCCGCATGCCCACTATACGCCCTCGGTCAAAGTCCGTCAACTGCACATACGGTTCACGTCCACGCTGTCGCGGCATGCTACCAGTGTCAAAGACTGCGATGGAGCTCCGTATGCCACGGCAAACTGGCTGACACTGACGGCGGCGGTGCACAAATGCTGCGCAGCTAGCGCCATTCGACGGCCAACACCGCGGTTCCTGGTGTGTCCGCTGTGCCGTGCGTGTGATCATTGCTTGTACAGCCCTCTCGCAGTGTCCGGAGCAAGTATGGTGGGTCTGACACACCGGTGTCAATGTGTTCTTTTTTCCATTTCCAGGAGTGTATATAGAACTGAAGCTTCATTCGTATCTTCATCTTTCTAATTCTAATATTTAGCGCCTTAAATTTTTCGTACAAACGTGGATTCTGAGTAAAATTTTGTTCCGAGCCTGTTGAAACTTGTAACAGTTAATTTTGACATACATTTGCTCACTCTGACCAATTTCTGACTTCCTAGCTTTATTATTTAGCACTACTTATTTTTTTCTTAAAACCATGTATTTTGGGAAAGGTATTCATCTGATTTCTCTGAGGTTTGACAAATTAAACATTAATATACTGACGCATGTGCTGACAAAGCTTGGAAAAACAAGTTAAATTTTTAATTTAATTCTTAAATTATAGTGCAAAACTTGTGTGCTACGCACAGACGCGTTATGGTTCAAATGGTTAAAATGGCTCTGAGGACTATGGGACATAACACCGAGGTCATCAGTCCTCTAGAACTTAAAACTACTTAAACCTACCTAACGTAAGGACATCACACACATCCATGTCCGATTCAGGATTCGAACCTGCGACCGTAGCAATCGCGTGGTTCCGGACTGAAGCGCCTAGAACCGCTCGGCCACAACGGCCAGCCCGCGTTATGGTGACGTGGCGCTAGTAGCAGTAAACTGGGGTAACTCACGGCCACTCTCGCTCGAATCTGTATCTCTATACAACGCTTGTTTTGCCACAGTTCTTGTGAAAGGGCACGGCCGACTTCCTTCCCCATCCTTCCGTAATACGATGGGACTGATTACGCCGCTGTTTGGTCACCTCCCCCAAATCAACCAATCCAAGTCTCGCCTATTCGACGGGACTTTAATTCTCATTGCGCCTTCCTTTTTGTCTTTCAAGAGCCTATGACAGAAGTGTGGATAAATCTATACATGGTCCGCATCGGCAGCAGTGCGGTCAGGGCGGCGGATTGCTAACTGAAGCCGGCCGCGGTGGTCTAGCGGTTCTGGCGCTGCAGTCCGGAACCGCGGGACTGGTACGGTCGCAGGTTCGAATCCTGCCTCGGGCATGGGTGTGTGTGATGTCCTTAGGTTAGTTAGGTTTAAGTAGTTCTAAGTTCTAGGGGACTTATGACCTAAGATGTTGAGTCCCATAGTGCTCAGAGCCATTTTTTTTTGCTAACTGAAGGGGTCCGGGTTTGATTCCCGGCCGAATCGGAGATTTTCTCCCCTCGAGGACTGGGTGTTATGTTTTTCTGACATTCGTATCGTCAGAAACGACAATCAACTGTTAAGATTTCGGAATGGGAATGTTCCAGAAGCCACTAAATTAAAAAAAAAAAAAAATCTGAACGTGAAACGTCCACAGTACTTCTGGGAGAATTGCTTCTGGTTCAAATGGCTCTGAGCACTATGGGACTTAACATCTGAGGTCATCAGTCGCCTAGAACTTAGAACTACTTAAACCTAACTAACCTAAGGACATCACACACAGTGATGACTGGCTGTTGTGTGATGTCCTTAGGTTAGTTAGGTTTAAGTAGTTCTAAGTTCTAGGGGACTAATGACCATAGATGTTAAGTCCCATAGTGCTCAGAGCCATTTTGAACATCACACACATTAATGCCCGAGGCAGGATTCGAACCTGCGACCGTAGCAATCGCGCGGTCCTGGACTGAAGCGCCTAGAACCACACGGCCACAACGGCCGGCAATTACTTCTGGGGCAGGTGGTTCTAGTATACCGAACATGACTGAGCGCAAATGTGATACAGGGTTTCAGGGAGAGCGGACGATGTTCTGCCGAGGGTGTCGGCGACTTTGTGTCTCGGGCCTTATGGCAGAGTGCACAGAGAGTTTTTCTCCGAGGAGCGTGGGGTTGGGTACCTCGGTACCCCCTCCCGAAGGACGGGCGCGACTGAACAAACTTGTGCCAGTGATTGGCCAGCAGGAGGTGGCGGTGCGGGGGCGGCGTGGGGGTGGGCCGAGGCGAATGGCGCGTGCGCCGTGGGGGCGGCGGGCGGCGCGCGGGCCGCGGCTCGCGGCTGCAGTGGCCGGCGCACTCACAGTCGCTCGTCGACTGCCCTCGACGATGGCCACCTTGCTGCTTGCTGCCGCTTGCCTGGCCGCCGTCTGCACCCAAGGTAGGCCACACCAACAATAACTTCAGTCATTGCACATTTTGAGAAAAAACATTTCTCCGGAGTTAAAACGCTAAAGCGGGTGTTATACGTCATGCGCGCGAATAATGTAAAGCATACATAAAATGTTCTTTTTCTATTTATGCGTGACACTTCGCTTATATTTATGCGGGTTACATCTAAAAATATATTACTTTCGTTTTGGATGTCACAGCAGCATTTCGCACAGAAGTGTAACAAAATAGCGCGAATGCAACAATTAACAAAAAAAAAAATGTAAACGAAATAATTCCGAGACAACTTCGACGTACCGGACACGCGCGGCTCCTCACCCAAAGAAAATTCTATTATGTTTCCTACACAGTATAATTATGTTGCTGTGGCAGTCACTTTGGTGACCAAAGTACTTGGTCGAGGCTTCCCAGCAGCGGCATTCTTGTGTGTTAGTGCACGCCGCGGGCCCCCCGTGATTGAATCATCCGGAGCCTTTCATCGCTGCGTTTATCTCACCGCGATCTGCATCCTCTAAAATCACACGCTCTGGTCTCTGGTACTGTGTTTCACAATTTAATGTGTCGTCGAAACACAGCTCACCGTTTGCAGTTTGGCGCCGTAACTCTTCGTCCCGGAATTCCTACTAAAGACGGCTGAGATCGTGCGCTAGATGCCACGATCGTCACCTCCTGATGTTACCTTTTTTTCCCTGTAGACGCTCATGTCCTCGCATTGCCAACAAATTTCCATTCGAATGGGATTGTTAAAATTGCAAGCCAACGGGAAGTCAGTTAAAAAGTGCTGTACCGTTTTTATGTCAGTGAGATTTTTCGCGCGTCACTAAAGACCTGCCTTCAGGGCTTTGATATTTAGCGAAAAATCTGGGAAGCCAGTATTGTTCGAAACCTGAATCTTGTTAATGTTTTCGTGAAAACTTAGGAACGAGATCTCAATTTTTTATATTAGTTACAAGGTAATTTCTTGTAACTGTTATTATAAATATACTGAGAAAGCACCTAATTATGTCTTTGATTGTATTAATAAATACTTAAAATTTTCCGTTTTGATTGTAATTATAAATACGACGCAGAGATGTGTTGGTAGTTGCGTGTATCAGACATAGCTACTAAACTATTACTTCAATACACTAAATTTTTTGTAAATGGAAATACTGTATTAAGTCTCCAGTATTTTTTTGAAGTCTTAGGTATATTGTGCAAGCTGTAAGTTTACATAAGAGATTATCATCTGGTATTGTACATGTAACTACATCCTGTCACATACTCTACAGTCCCGACTTTCACTTAAGTTCCCTTTCTTATAGAGTACTCAGTATCATAGAAAGATGATCTTAAAATCTTAGATAACAGAAAACATGCATTCTCTTCTATGTCTTGTGATCACAGTCCCGAATGTGTGCCTTCAGTATTCTGTTTTTTTTTCTTAAATGACATTTGCATTCTGTATGTTGGAAAAGAGCGTGTAGCCGAAGTTTTGAAATGATACGTGACAGAAAATGTTCTACAAATACGTAAACTAATTGAAAAAGCTTCTCTTGGACTCTATTGTTATCTTTTGTGTATGGCAGACACAGTGCTTGATTTGTAAAAACAAAAAAAAGGAAGTCCGGTACTGTGACTTTCAGGTGTTTTTTGAAATTTAGACGTCTTAAAACGCTATTTTAACGCTGTTGTTTCGTCACAGGTACTGGTACAGTATACGATGCGTATCATCGCAAATCAAGCACTGGACAAATACATATACTCCTATATTCTGAAAACCTACAATTTAGAGATTTTGGCACTGTGTCAGTAACAATAATGACAACGATGAAAATAATAACAGTAGTAGTCATAACAATAAAGTAGTAATAATGATACTTGTATCAATAGAAGTCACTGACAATTGCGAGTTATCCACTCAAACCAGTTGGTGAGACAAATTTCCTGAATTTGGTGAAATTATGGAAAATGGCTTCAAATGGCTCTGAGCACTATGGGACTCAACTGCTGTGGTCATTAGTCCCCTAGAACTTAGAACTACTTAAACCTAACCAACCTAAGGACATCACACACATCCATGCCCGAGGCAGGATTCGAACCTGCGACCGCAGCAGTCGCACGGTTCCGGACTGCGCGCCTAGAACCGCGAGACCACCGCGGGAAATTATGGAGATACGGTTGTATGTAGCATAGCATTTTACGATCTATCGTTGGCTGTAATTATTAGAGTTATAGCACGAACCAAAAAGGGCAGCAAAGAAATCACACAGAGCTGCAAAAAATGATGCCAAAGAATTTTTCGTGACTTATAAAAATGAGCCGCATTTAGTATCGTAATTTTGCGTGACTTACGTATGTTTCTTCTTCTTAAGTGTAGAATGAATCTTTGTGTAGTATATAAAAAACATAAATTCTATTTCTCAGCGAGAAAGATAATGTACATAGTGTTATGTGGACAACTTCGCCACAGAGCCACCAAAGGGGCAGCTTGTCGAGCAACGCGAAAGGGAGAGTCTAAGCGAATAGTTGTGACAAAGTTATAGCCGGGGCGTGCTCCTTGGGCGTTTAACATTGCCTCGTCATTGAGACAATTAGAGAGGGAGAAATCCGGAGTCCCTTTGTTAGGCGGGGCGCCCGCGGCCGCCGAAATCGGGCGCTTCGCAGCCGCCGCCACAACGCGCTTCCAGTCACACGTAAGCTTCTCCCCGCGCTCAGCAGCGCTAACGTGCTCCGTTTGTGAGATTAGACGCTACGCGAATAATTAATTCGCTAGAGAAATTCTCTCGGGGTGTTACCCGAGTAATAGCGTCTTCTCGATGAAATCTTTCCACAGGTTTCATACTCGTTATCTCCTAACAAAGTTGTTCGCTGCCAGAGCTCTTTGTGTAACACACAATGCCAGCCCGTTCCGCACCTATATGGGGCGAGAGGGATGAAGTCATAATAAGGAAAAAAATCTATTCCACAACGCATAATATAAAATAATTTTTGGGGTCGAAGACAAGAAGGTTTAACGCCATGTTGGAGTCTGCTCGGATGTAGAGCGTGCAGTCGAATTCAGTTTTGCAGAGAGTCAATAATATGATCTGATGTATTTGTTAAGGTGATAACTGAAATGTAGCTTCCTGCCGCTGATTAGTTTGATGGAGTTGTCTCATTCAATCGATAGCAGAAAAGGTCTTATTGTCAGGCTTGTATGGAAAAATTGTGTCTTGGAACAGGTAGTTTTGGTGGAAATATGGTTCTCACGCATGAGCTACGAACCATTATTCTGTTTTCGGGACGAAGGTCTATTTCCGATAAGATGCTGTGAAGTAGAACGAATGACAGTCATCCATTAGTAAACTGCTTTAGCTTATGCATGGTGTCCCAGCGATGTTGCGCTAAACTTCGAGGGGTTGTAGAGGATATCTTGAGGAACAACTCCAGGGTATGAAACTTCCTGGCAGATTAAAACTGTGTGCCGGACCGAGACTCGAGCTCAGGACCTTTTGGTAGAGCATTTGCCCGCGAAAGGCAAAGCTCCCGAGTTCGAGTCTCGGTCCGGCACACAGTTTTAATCAGCCAGGAAGTTTCATATCAGTGGACACTCCGCTGCAGAGTGAAAATCTCATTCTCGAAACATCCCCCAGGCTGTGGCTAAGCCATGTCTCCGCAATATCCTTTCTTTCAGGAGTGCTAGTTCTGCAAGGTTCGCAGGAGAGCTTCTGTAATGTTTGGAAGGTAGGAGACGAGGTACTGGCAGAAGTAAAGCTCTGAGGACGGGGCGTGAGTCGTGCTTGGGTAGCTCAGGTGGTATAGCATTTGCCCGCGAAAGGCAAAGGTCCCGAGTTCAAGTCTCGGTCCGGCACACAATTTTAATCTGCCAGGAAGTTTCATATCAGCGCACACTCCGCTGCGGAGTGAAAATCTCATTCTGGAAACTCCAGGGTAATGGAAATGCCGTATGGCTAGGGCCTCCCGTCTGGTAGACCGTTCGCCTGATGCAAGTCTTTCGAGGTGATGCCACTTCGACGACTTGCGTGTCGATGGGGATGACATGACGATGATAAGGACAACACAACCCCCAGTCACTGAGTGGAGAAAATCTCCGACCCAGCCGGGAATCGAACCCGGGCCGTTAGGTATGACTTTCCGTCGCACTGACCACTCAGCTACCAGGGGCGGACAACTCCAGGGTGGAACCAGTGTCTGGAAACGTCAACCAAAGACGCTACAGAACGCTGAAGTTATAGGCACCACTAGGTCACTCCTTACTTATAAGGTCATCAGTCCCCTAGTTCATAGAACTACTTAAACCTAACTAACCTAAGGACATCACACACATCCATGTTCGAGGCAGGATTCGAACCTGCGACCATAGCCGTCGCGCGGTTCCAGACTGTAGCGCCTAGAAGCGCTTGGCCACACCGTCCGGCGAAAAATTAACTGTGGGTGCAAACGCGTGGCCGACACCGTCATCCACTGAGGCACCAGAACATCGAATTCTTAGGGGCACGGCCTTTCTACGCATCAGCTTGCTCCAACTTCTCCACAGATGATAGTAGAAATCACTAGCGATCACTGAATAACAAGCAACGATGCGAAATGTTCCGGCTACGGTCCGTCAGCATACAAAGCCACGTTTGCTGGCTAAGGGGTGGCATAGTAGCAGATTCTGGCGCCCATATCTTCGACTATCTGTAGCTTCGTTGAATCACGTTTCCGAATATGAGTTCCTATCCTAAATTTGCTCCTATAAAAAACACCCTCTACAACCCCTAGAAGTTTGTTGCAACATTTCTGAGGCATAAAATTTTAGAAAGCATTCTGTAATTGGAGTACAGCGATCGGTATAAAATGTTAAACATAAAGTAGAATTATTACAAGAGCAGGCAGAAAAAATAGGATTAAAAATTTCATTTGAAAAAACAAAATTTATGACTGACATCAAAGATGCACATTCTGATCCCAAAATTAGTAATAACTACATCTCTCGAGCAAAAGAATTTAAATATTTAGGTGAATGGATTGCAGAAAATTGTAATGAAAAGAAATCTGTCAGATCGAGAGTCCAGAAAATGGAGACGGAGTTTCAGTTAACAAAAAAACATTTACAACAAAAAGAGTTTCTCGTGGAACTGTAAAATCCGAAACTACACAACAGTAATTAAACCCGAAGCTCTCTACGCATCTGAGACACTAAACATTCAACACAGAACACTAAAAGAGGAATTAGAAGTGAAAGAACGTAAAATAATGAGGAAAATCATAGGACCAAGAACTAAAGATGGTGTGCATTATACAAAACACAATGCAGAAATATATAAAAATATCTCGAAAATAACAGACACAATGCGCATGAGAAGAATCCAATTCATGGGGCATTTAGAAAGAATGGACTCAAACAGGCTAAAGCACAAAATCCATACACTTTTAAAGAACAAAACTACAGGACCGAACTGGTACAAACAGACGGAAAAATACCTGAGAGAATTAGTGTCTCCAAACCTACATGATAGAAATGAAATCAGAAAAATCACAAACACACGGGGTTTTGAGGAAGAAGAGAGATAAACGAACCCACATACGTGGTCTACGCAACGAAAGCTAGCCCATTCGTTGCTTATGAAGGAATACTGGGCGAAAAGGAAGGCCAACAAATGTTTGTTAGGCGTGGTCCTAAGTGATCCATCCGCGAAGAAGAAGAAGAAGAGAAATAAAAACAGTCTCGCCCGCGTTTTCACATTTTTCATTTTTTAGCAAACGGTTTCGGCTCTTTCCTCAGACCATCTTCAGGTTTTGCACTGCCATCATGACTGCTAGAGGCCGCAGACGAAGTGAGATCCTTAGAAGTAAAGTTGTCACAGCACTGACAACCTTACTTCTACATATCTGCTTCGTGTGCCCCCACCAAAAGCCATAATGGTGGTGCTGAGCCTGAAGGTGATCTGAGGAAAAGGCCAAAACCGACGGTTAACCAATAAAAAATCTGAAAACGCGATCGACACTGTTTTTATTTGATGTTTAACATTTCTGGGACACCCTGTAGGTAATAATACGCACTCTGGCGAATATATTTCTCTTTCAGTATAAAAAGTTTGTTTTAGGACAGTAATTGCGAGGTAATGTGAACCAGCGGGCAGTCACCTTCTGGTAATTACGAAAACTAAAACGACACGCTTATTTAAAATGGTCGTTTAGGTAGTGTTTTTTTAACGTGAAAACTGATATGGTCAGTAAAAGTAATAATAATAATAATTTTTATCAAAAAAGTACAGCAATCCTAAGCTCAAATTTCTCTAAATATATAACTCTATACAGCGCCCAAAAAGCGTAAGGTAATGTTCACTGCCTGCATAGCAGCGATTGACGCTTTCTGAGGCTGTCAGCAGTGCTAAGGTAGATGCACTGAAATTATGAATAGTTTGGTTTTCCATGTTTGGCACCGTTTTTCGTACGCTGCACGTTGGACAAGATGCTGCACTACGGCCTAATGCAGAAGATGACGAATGTAAACACTCAGCTTATTCATATTCATTGTCGAAAGCTAGTTTTACTTTTCAAAGCCTTGCTCTCAATTTTGGAGTGAGGAAATAGTTCTTGAAGTTCACTTTGAATCAATATAATACGCATACGTTGTCTTAAACTGATATTTTTGTGCCGGCCGCTGGTGGCCGAGCGGTTCTGGCGCTGCAGTCTGGAACCGCGCGACCGCTACGGTCGCAGGTTCGAATCCTGCCTCGGGCATGGATGTGTGTGTTGTCCTTAGGTTAGTTAGGTTTAAGTAGTTCTAAGTTCTAGGGGACTTATGACCTCAGCGGTTGAGTCCCATAGTGCTCAGAGCCATTTGAACAATTTTTTTTATATTTTTGTGTACTGTGTAATTTTATTTCAGCGTAGATCTATCAGTGAACGAAAACACTGTACAATGCAGAACTCCAGACTGATAACAATTCCGGTTCGCCTGTCTTACGTTAGGTTTCAAGCAAGATTTTTGTGTTTTCTGTAAACACACGATGCGAAAACGGTGTTTCGTTTACGAAAGGCGTAACTCGTTGTTACATTTCCTGTAGTTAAGCATGAGTCTGTATTTCACCCGTCGCATTCTCACCTTTCAAAGATACGAAATTTTTTTATTTTGTTTATTTAGTTTTCTATTTCTTGCTCCAGAGGATAGGGCGAGTGGTTGGAGATCCTGTCTGTGGAAGAGCTGGGTTCTTCTCAGCCAGAACCCAGTGAATGGCGCAGAGGGCTCCCCAGTTACGTATATTTTCGAGGGGATTAGCAGTTACGTCATTTGCAATAAGATCGAATAAAATCTTTATAAATCATAAATGGAAACGGTGGATTTGAGTTAGTCTTACTTTATTTCTGAGATCATACGCCTCAGACCTAAACATGAAAGTCTCGTATGTGTGTATGTCCACGTTTTCCTTCTCAATCTGTACATGAATAGAATCATACAGTCAAAACTAAAGCTCTCCGAACAAAATTTTGAAATATAGGACATAAGTCATGCAGGAAACACACGATCAAAATTATAATAATCAGTAGTTCTGCATATAGGCTGACTGGGTCGCAAATGTATAAGTCAATCATCAGGCAAGGAATGACTTTATTGCTCATATGACGCGTTGCGGAATTTATCCATCATCAGATATCTGAAAAAAAACTACAAAATTATTTTATAAGACACACTAATGGATAGCTATAGCGCTCCACTTTCATTAAAATCACGCGATATAAATTTTACTACACCTACCCAGAAGCGATTGCTGCACGTAGATATGACGTTTCAAGCTATATGTGAAACAAGCATTCGTAGAGTTGAGCCACACTTCTGCAGAGTGCAGACCTAGAAGTCATTTTTGTACCAGGTGGCGTTACAAAATGCATACTGGTGCCAAGGCACATCAACTAAGGTACATTTCTCATGCCGCGTATCTGGAGACTGTGAACCAACTTATTATAAAAGAAATATTTTCCGTATACAAATGTAATGGCGAATTTATTGTGAAAACATGCTACACAAAGTATTTTTTTTTTTTTAATTTGGACGTGTTACGCGAAGCAACACGTTGTCAAATGCTACAATCACAACAACTGTGCGATATGACAAGGGGCATAAAATATAAAATCTCAATACAGACATATGCCACATATTCGAATTTAGGCAATAAGATAAGGCAAGAGGAATACAATACTTTCGTTAAAATTCGGACAGTCCGTCTGACACACTCAAATCCTGTAGGAGAAAGCAAACGACATGCGCTACTGCGCTTAGGTCAATATCAAGTACAGAAACTATTTTCTGCCAATGAGCAAAATCAGTTTTTTTTATGAAACATAGGAAATGTATTAGTGTAAGCAAAATCAGTTGTGTTGGATTACACTTTATGTCCATTTAAGCCAAAGAAATATTACTTGGCTCCATTTATCGTCAAACGCTAAAATCGTAGCGTCTTGTGACGCTGTACAAAAACCATGAGCTGAGTACGAAATACATATTTTAATCGTACGTCTCTAACGTTATAAAATAAAACACGGTAGAGATTAGTGGAGGGGGACAGAAGTGAGGGAAGAGGAGTAAAGGAGGAAACCCGTGTTCTATAAAACATAGGAAATATTATTTTAGTATACACAAAAATCAGTCATCGGATATTACACCTAATCCTAATATCAAGCTAAGAAATATTACTTGGTGCCATGTATCGTCAAAATATAAAATCGTTGCATCTTGTGACGCTTTACAAAAGTTGTAAACTAAAAGTATAGAATGCATAGTGTAATCTTACATTGCAGACCACAAAATATAAAAAGCGTACAGTAGAAATTCGAGGGGAGAGGGAGAAGGAAGGGAGGAAAGGGGGGGGGGGGAGGGCAGGGGAGATGCACTACATAAAAATTAAACGGAAAGGAGGGTGTTTGTCAGAATCAAACTTTGGTACCACACAACAATGGTTATAACAAATCCTGGAAAAGTACCGAAAAACCATTTCCCGTGGGAGCGAACCTGTCCATTCAAAATTCCATCTTAGTTATCATTAAAATGCTTATAAAGGTCAGTTTCATATAAAATGTCTTAAGTCTAAGCTTCATAGCTCTACGTGTAAGATCGTTAGACCTTTTTCAATCCCATCTAAACGATGCTTCTCGTCACTGCGATGAAACGCCATAGCAGTAGTGTTTGTATGACAGGGTTCTCTGGATCTGGTTGAAAAGTCACGCACTGTCTGCCCATTGTAAAAGCTATCACAGAATCCACAAATTATTTTATATATACTCCCGACTCTCTAAATTAAATCTGCTTGTTGGCAACAGATGTATGCAAAATTCTCTTGAGTTTCTTACGTGTCTAGAAGCAATTTGTATATTGAATTTTTAAAAATCATTCACAACTCGCTTACAGAAATGCCCTGTATAGGATACAGACGCAAGTTTAGGTGGATTCTCAAGAGGACCTGTCATAGATTTTTCCCTCTATTGCAGACCGATGCGTTAATGCTCCGTATCGAACGTTCAGTGTGACCGCTTTTCAAACCTATTTGGCTGATTTATAAATTTCTAAGACATGCTGGGCTTCAGTCAAGTTTCGCTAACCTGTTGAACATCAACAGAAAAACAGCACGCTTATACGCGCGTCGGTGACAAGAATCCACATTAATAATTACATCAGTGGTGGATGGTTTTCTGAAAATATCTAAAAAAAACTCTAGATTACCTAGTAATATTCAAATCCAAGTAGTAAAGACATGCCTTTGGTTCCACCTCTACAGAATTGAACAGATTGGAGGAGCCTGTCAAGTCTATTCTGTCCGATTTTGTTCCTTTAACTGAAAAAAAAAATGATCTACACATCTACGATGCGAAATTTTACAATCAGAAACTGCTCTATTACTTGAAAGAATTTTCTTGGTATATAGTTAATGAAATGACGACCAAAAAGGCACAAAAGTAGCAATCATTTGCCAGGCCGTCGTTTCGAAGATAAGTATTACCTATGAAAGTAAAACAATTTTAGGCCAGCGCTAAAAGCAAAAATTTGGTCGACATTTTCATTACTTATTTAGATAGAAAATCTTTTACAAATAACTGGGTGGTGTCTGATAATATAATTTTGTATCGTTGAATGAAGACGACATTTTTATTGCTCTTAGAGAAACAGAATCAGACATGATCGATTTGGCAGGTCCGTTCAGTATGTTTCATTCAAAAATACGCTTCACCGTAGAGATAGAATAAAGTTGCTATATTGATTAGCATTTAAAATGTTTATGAACCTTAACTACTTGGACTTGAATATTACTGGGCATTCTGCAGATTTTTGTTTAGATATTTTCAAAAAAAGAAAGAAAAACATCCATCACTGATGTAATTATTAATGTGGACTCTTCTCGAGAAAGCGCGTATAAGCGTGCTTTTTTCTGTCGATGTTCAACAGGTTAGCGAAACTTGACTTAAGCTCAGTATGTCTGACATTGATATAATCTCCCAAATAGGACTGAAAAACGGTTACACTGACTGTTCGATACGGAGGATTAGTGCATCGGTCTTAATAGAAGGAAAAATCTATGCCCGGTTCTCATGAGAATCCACCTAGACTCGCCCCTGTCTCCTACACAGGGCATGCCTGCAAGCGAATTGTCAATGATAAAAAAAAAAAAGCCAATACAGAAATTGGCTTCTAGACGCGCAACGAACTCAAGACAGTTTTACATACATCTGTTGCCACCAAGCAGAAATAATTTACAAAGTCGGAAGCATGTAAAATCATTTGTGATTTCTGTGATAGCTTTTACATTGGGCAGACAGTGCGTGACTTTTCAAGATTCAGGGAACGCTATCATAGAAACACTGCTGCTGTGTCATGCCATCACAGTGATAATAAGCATCGTTTAGGTGAGACTGAAAAACCTTTTACGACCTTGCACGTTTAGATGAAAAGCCTGGACTTTGAAATTTTATAGGACACTGAGATTTATAAAAATCTTAATGTTAACTAAGATGGAATTTTGAATGGACAGGTCCGCTCCCACGGGAAACGGTTTTTCGATATTTTCCAGAAATTATGACCATGACTGTGTACTACGAATTCTTGGATTCTGATAAACGCTCCTCCTTCCGTTTAACTTTTATGTAGTGCGTCTTCCCTGCCCTCCTCCCCCTCCCCCATCCTCCCTTCCTTCGTCCTCTCCCCTCGAATTTCTACTGTACGCTTTTTATATTTTGTGGTGTGCTATTACACTATGTATTCCATACTTTCAGCTTACAACTTTTGTAAAGCGTCACAAGATGCTATCGATTTAACTTTTGACGCTGCATGACACCAAGTAATATTTCATAGCTTGATATTAGTATTACGTGTAATCTCCGATGACTGGTTTTTTTGTACACCAAAATAATATTTCCTATATTTTATAATATACGAATTTCCATCTTTACTCCATCCCGTTCCCACTCCCTCCATTAATTTCTACCGTCAGTGTTTTTTATCATGGGGACTGAGTTGTACGATTACACTGTGTGTTTCATACTCCTTTTGCCTTTGACGATACATGGAACCAAGTAATATTTCTTAGGTTTATATGGTCGTAATGTGTAATCGCCCGCAACTGATTTTGATTATACTATTACATTTCCTATGTATCACAAAAACTGATTTTTCTTATTGGCAGAAAATGGCCCTTGTACCTGATGTAGACCTAAGCGTAGTAGCGCATGTTGGGTATTCTCTGATACCGGATTTGAGTCTGACAGTCTGACTGTCCCAATTTTAACGAAAATGTTGTATTCCCCTTCCACTGTCATATTGCCTATGTTCAAATATGTGGCATGTGTTTGTATTGTTATTTTATATTTTATGCCGCTTGTCATATCGCTCAGTTGTTGTGATTGTAGGAAAATTTGGAAATTTGTGGTAAGGTCTTATGGGACGAAACTGCTGAGGTCATCGGTCCCTAAGCCTACACACTACTTAATCTAACTTAAAGTAAATTACCCTATAGACAACACACACACCCATGCCCGAGGGAGGACTCGAACATCCGACGGGGGCAGCCGCACGGACCGTGACAAGGCGCCTCAAGTCGCGCGGCTGTGATTGTAACTTTTGACGATTGGTGGCGCCGAGTAATATTCCCGAATTTAAACAAATATTTTGTGTAGCGTTTTATCACTGTAAAGCCGTCATTACTATTTGTATAAAGGGAATATTTCTTTAATAGTAAGTTGGTTCACAGCCACCAGGTACGCGACATAAGAAATGCACATTAGTTGATGCGCCTTAGCAACAGTATACATTTTGTAACGCCACCTGGTGCCAAAAATGACTTCTTGCACCGCACTCTGCAGAAATATGACTGGAGTCTACGAATGGTTGTTACATATGCAGCTCGAAACGCCATTTCTGCGTGCAGCAATAACTCATTAGTCGGTGTAACACAGTTGTGCCATGTGATTTTAATTAAAGTGGAGTGCTATAGCTACCTATTTCTATGTTTTATAAAATACTGTTGTACAGAAATTTTTGTGGATATCTGATGACGGATAAATTCCGAAACGCTATGTTTTATAAAATAATGTTGTACAGAAATTTTTGTGGATACCTGATGACGGATAAATTCCGAAGCGCGTCATAAGAGCTATAAAGTCATTCCTTGCCTGATGTTGTACTTCTACCGTTGCGATCCTCTCAAACTGATTGCAGAATTACTGATTAAAATACTGACAGTTCGTGGTGACGTGGAACTCAAATGACAGAGTAACATCACTCGGCAACTGTTGCAGTTGCCAGCTTAAGCCGTAGAGGAAGCTCGTGTGTGTACAAGCGTCGTACGAGTTTTTGTACTCGTAGGACGCGAGTGGGGCGAAGGGTGAAAGCGTCGCAACGCCGGGCGGCGTGGGGCAGGCGGGTGGAAGGCGTGCCACGAGTAATTTCGCTGCGGGCGCTAGCTACTGCGCTATCGCAGCGCGCCGTACAAATCACCGCCGGCGGATATCCCTGGTTCTTCCTTCTACGCGGAAAGGACGACTGTCTTTTCAGGATTTAAAGTCCGTCGACGACGAGGTCAGTGTAGAAGAGGCACTAACACAGCTCTTCCTACGAACGGAATGGAGCAGGCTGTGACCACACGGGAGAAAGGAAGCTGCTATTCGTTTCAAGTCATTAAAAGAGCTCACGGGATAGTTAAGTCTGAAGCTGGGTTAGAGAGAAAAGCCGTGCTAGCACGAGAGAAGTATAATGCAGACGCTCAAAGCGACTCGATTCTTGATATTATGAGTGCGCTTCCTACACATACACACCTCAAGCTACTGTACAGTGCGTAGTGGAGGATTCGTCGTCTTAACGTTAACAATTTTCTCTTCTGTTCCACTCGGGTATTGAGCGAGTGAAACTCTTCTGTCTGTATGTCTGCACTCGCAATGTCTCCCTTATCTTATCTTTAAGCGAAGTACACCGCGGTGGCAGTAAAATAGTCGCAGTCTTAATCGAAAACGAGTTTTCGCGAGAACTCTTTCAAACAATACTGTAAAACTACACGCACCGACGTCTTTTGTGCCATTGCGTATATCTACATCTAATGCACAATCCGCAAGCCCCCATGCGGCTCGTGGTGGAGGGTACCATGTACCACAACTAGTCATTCCCTTTCCCGTCCCACTCTCAAACAGAGCTAGGGAAAAACTACAATCTATAAGAGGTCTGTTCAAAAAATTGCTGATTAGATTGGATTAGAGATTAGATTAGATTAGTACTTGTTCCATATCATGAATACGACACTTCTTAATGATGTGGAACGTGTCAGGTTAATAAAAGGTGTCCATACAAGATATTACATTACACAAAATATTACATGACACTTAATATTTTTAATTTTTTTTGTGGGGTTGGGGAATTACCCACTTACTATATCCTTTTAAATAATATATGGCTATCTATCAGACTTTTGATGCTATTAGGTAATTGACGAAAGTATTTTGTGGCAGCATAATTTACCCCCTTCTGAGCCAAAGTTAGATTTAACCTTGTGTAGTGAAGATCATCTTTTCTCCTAGTGTTGCAGCCATGTACACTGCTATTACTTTTGAATTCGTTCGGATTGTTAATAACAAATTTCATAAGTGAATATATATATATATTGTGAGGCTACAGTGAAGATTTCTAGCTCTATAAATAAGTGTCTGCAGGATGATCTTGGATGAGCTCCAGCAATTATTCTGATTACACGCTTTTGTGCAATGAACACTCTTTTACTCAATGATGAGTTACCCCAGAATATGATGCCATACGAAATCAGAGAATGAAAATAGGCGTAGTAAGCTAATTAACTGAGATGTATATCGCCAAAATTTGCAATGTCCCTAATAGCATAAGTAGCTGAACTCAAACGTTTCAGCAGTTCCTCAGTGTGTTTTTTCCAGTTTAACCCCTTCATCAATGCATACACCCACAAATTTTGAATTTACCGATTTCTGACCGAAGTCTATATTTATTAATGGTGTCATTCTATTTACTGTGTGTAACTGTATATACTGTGTTTTGTCAAAGTTTAATGAGAGCCCATTTGCAGAGAACCACATAATGATTTTCTGAAAAACATCGTTTACAATTACACCAGTTAATTCTTGTCTGTTGGGTGTGATAGCTATACTTGTATCATCGGCAAAAAGTACCAGCTTTGCTGAACTTGGTCCACGAAATATTTCTACGTTCACCTTTTACTTTTTGCGCACGGTCTCTTTCTAAATACTATCCTTCACAATTGATACACTGCTCTCAACGCTGTTTCCACTTCTGGAAGGAGTCTCGGAACGCCCCGTGCTGGAGCGCTCGATGCGCCGTCTGCGAATTTTCTTTTATCTCGTCTATCGTTGCAAATCTTCGTCGTTTCAACGTGGTTTTCAGCTTTGTCCGCAGGGGCCAAGTCTGGAGAGTACGGAGGATGAGGCAGCACATTGATTTCGTTTTTTGTGCAATAGTCACGCACCAACACAGATGAATGTGCGAGTGCGTTTTCGTAATGCAAGAGCCATGAATTGTCTCGCTACATTTCAGGCCGTTTCCTTCTCAGTTCTTCTCGCAGGCGTCGCAACACGTCCCAATAGTACCATCGATTCACAATTTGCCCTGTAGCACGAAATCATGATCAACCAATACCTAAAAGACAAAGAAAATTACGACCAATGCTTCGAAATTTGGCCTGACCTGACGAGCTTTTTATGGTCCTGGAGAACCTTTCCCGACCCATAGTGAAGACTGAATCTTGGTCTCAACATCATAACGGTAGACCCAAATCTCATCACCAGTTATAATTCTCTTAAGGAACATCTCGTTCTCATTTGCAGGATTCAAAAGCTCTACATCTACATCTACATTTATACTCCGCAAGCCACCCAACGGTGTGTGGCGGAGGGCACTTAACGTGCGACTCATTACCTCCCTTTCCTGTTCCAATCGCGTATGGCTCGCGGGAACTACGACTGCCGGAAAGCCTCCGTGAGCCGGCCAGAGTGGCCGAGCGGTTCTAGGCGAATCAGTATGGAGCTGCGCGACCGCTACGGTCGCAGGTTCGAATCCTGCCTCGAGCATGGATGTGTGTGATGTCCTTAGGTTAGTTAGGTTTAAGTAGTTCTAAGTTCTAGGAGACTGGTGACCACAGATGTTAAGTCCCATAGTGCTCAGACCCATTTGAACCAAAGCCTCCGGGCGTGCTCGAATCTCTCTAATTTTACATTCGTGACCTCCTCGGGAGGTATAAGTAGGGGGAAGCAATATATTCGATACCTCATCCAGAAACGCACGCTCTCGAAACCTGGACAGCAAGCTACACCGCGATGCAGAGCGCCTCTCTTGCACAGTCTGCCTCTTGAGTTTGCTAAACATCTCCGCAACTGTATCACGCTTACCAAATAACCCTGTGACGAAACGCGCCGCTCTTCTTTGGATCTTCTCTATCTCCTCTGGCAACCCGACATGATACGGATCCCACACTGATGAGCAAAACTCAAGTATAGGTGAAACGAGTGTTTTGTAAGCCACCTCCTTTGTCGATGGACTACATTTTCTAAGGACTCTCCCAATGAATCTCAACCTGGCACCCGCCTTACCACAAATTTTATGTGATCATTCCACTTCAAATCGTTCCGTACGCATACTCCTAGATATTTTACAGAAGTAACAGCTACCAGTGTTTGCTCCGCTATCATACAATCATACAATAAAGGATCCTTCTTTCTATGCATTCGCAATACATTACATTTGTCTATATTAAGGGTCAGTTGCCTCTCCCTGCACCAAGTGCCTATCCGCTGCAGATCTTCCTGCATTTCGCCGCAAATTTCTAATGCTGCAGCTTGTCTGTATACTACAGCATCATCTGCGAAAAGCCGTCTCTTGCGAGACGAAGGTTTTCCTGATATTGACTCATCAGCCTTGGGGAGAACTCGGCGGCAACACGATGCATTCCAAGATGCTGTGGCAGGATTTCATGACATAATCCAACTGAAATGTTACATTCTTCTGCAGTCTCTCGGACATTCAATCTACGATTCAACTGGGAAGCTCTGTTTCGTTGACGTTCGTGACATGAGAGTCGGCGGTAAACGTCGAAGGGCGTCCTGAACGAGGGTCATCTTTAACATCTATCCGGCCATTTTTAAACCGTGTGAACCATACGTAACAATAAGTATGGCTTAAGCTCTTATCATCGTAGTCTTCCTGTATCATTTGGTGTGTCTATGTAAAGGTTTTCTTGGGCAACGGCCTTGCCACAGTGGATACACCGGTTCCCGTGATATCACCGAAGTTAAGCGCTGTCAGGCGTGACCGGCATTTGGGTGGGTGACCATCCAGCCGCCATGCACTGTTGCCATTTTTCGGGGTGCACTAAGCCTCGTGATTCCAATGGTGTAGCTACTCAACCGACTAGTAGCGGCTCCAGTCAAAGAAAACCATCATAACTACCGGGAGAGCGGTGTACTGACCACACGCCCCTCCTATCCGCATCCTCAGATGAGGATGATACGGCGGTCGGATGGTCCCGATGGGCCACTTGTGGCCTGAAGACGGAGTGCGAGTGCGTAAAGGTTTTCTTGAGTTTCATGCAAAATTTAATGCAGATGTGTTGCCCCTCTAACTGTGCCATCTCGAAATTCGCTAAATGTGCGGCACAACTTTCTACTCAATACAGCACTGAACAATAACTAATAGACATCCCACAATGAAATTTCCGGCAGTCACACATTGAACACAGGCCTGTCCAGGGATGCCAATCACATTTCACTGTAACACACCACCGTCGTGAAATTACGAATGTTCCGGAATTTTTTGAACAGACCTTGTATGAACCCCAATTTCTCGTATCTGATCTTCGTGGTCCTTACGCGCATTGTATGTTGGTGGCAGTAGAATCGTTCTGCAGTCAGCTTCAAATGCTGGTTCTCCAACTTTTCTCGAAAAGAACATCGCCTTCCCTCCTGAGGTTCCCATTTGATTTCCCGAAGAATCTCTGTAACACTTGCGTATTGTTCTAATTTATCAGTAACGTATTTAGTAGCCAGCCTCTGAGTTGCTTCGATGACTTCTTTTAAACCGAACTGGTAGGAGTACCAAACAATCGAGCAGTATCGGAGAAGCGCTCGTTCTAGGGTCTTATATGCGATCTCCTAAAACACCGAAGTCTACGAGTCGCCTGTATTTAAAGATCTACTTCATTTTCCCACAGTATGTCCGACAATTCTAAGTCTTTCATTTGATTTCCAATAAAGCGACTTTACGTTATCGTCCCATAACATCCCACTTCTTAGTACAGAGTACTAGTTGTACCAGCTTCTTTGGCTCTTGATTATTTAAAACTGTTGAAAAATGCTACTGCGACATAAAAAAATTTGGTCCTCTTACCCCGTCATCACTAACTACGCAAAAAAAAAAATGGCTCTGAGCACTATGAGACTTAACTTCTGAGGTCACCAGTCCCCTAGAACTTAGAACTACTTAAACCTAACTAACCTAAGGATATCACACACATTCATCCCTGAGGCAGGGTTCGAACCTGCGACTGTAGCGATCGCGCGGTTCCAAACTGTAGATCCTAGAACCGCTCGGCCACCCATATTTTCTCATAGTGAAGGTGTTCCTCGTGAAGCAGTTCCAGGCTCTACATTTCTCCCATGTCACCGTCATGTACTGGCTTAAAAACCCATTTGCAGAATCTAATTGCCTGCGAGGGATTACCAGGTTCATATTCTTGCACTACTGTTGCTTCATACGGCCTTAGCCTAAGTAACGTAGCATGTCTTTTTACAGAGGTGCAGGAAATTTGCGTTTGTCGTGAAATACGTTAACAGACATTTTAACGGAATTTTCCCGGCGGTATGGAATGTCATCGAGAGGAGCTTCAGTTACAATCCTACGTCGTCGTTTACGCTTCTTGTCAGGAACACTTTTGTTTCACGAAATTTATTCATTAATTTGTGAACTGCATCACTACTTGGAATACGGACACGTGGTAACTACTGTTAGAACAGTCTCAGGACAACACGAGCGGGCTCTGTACGCACATTCGAATCGTGAATAAACGATCGTTATGGAATAGTAAAATTCTATAATTATGTCTTGCCATTGTGGCGTTCGCAGACTTCACAGTCACACTTGTGATGTTTGTTTCACTATTTGAACGACACTGGCGGAAAATGCGCGTAATGCAGGGAGATGCGGAGCCCATTCGACTGGCCTCCTTAAATGTTGATACACTCTCGAATGTTCACGATATTGATCATTAATCTTATATTCAGATAGAATCAAATTATTTGTGTTTGTATAGGTGTTACATTGCGCTTATTCATATTTGATGACAGGTACTATTCATTTCGTCAAGTAATTTTCCCGGCTTAACTACGCATTAGTTACGTGCACAAAGTATGATAGGGAGAATCACGAATAAGATGTCTTTACTCGCCTTGAGAGTATTCATTGTGATAATAACCTGCTTTAGGCATCATTTATGAAGCAAGGGCTGATTTTAGAATTGATCGAAAACTTTTCTACCCTGCGAGATGTTCGCCCAACTGTATTTGCTAACAGACGTCTACTCTGTCTGCGCTGGTTGCCTACTACACGCCTGCTCGAACTGTACGCTGCTGGACTCGTCCATTGGGGATGTGCGGGTATGAATGAAATCTTTATTTTCCTTCCCAGTTCCCTTCTGAACATCTGCAAACATAAATTACTTTCGTGAAAATTATCTGTTAATTACACAGTTAACACTGTCCTAATCCCAGTTACTCTTATGTGAGTACTACAGACTGTTATCCACTTGCTGGCCCCTTCTGTGGCACTTGTTTGATGTTGTCTGTCTATAGGTTTACTGATGCTATATTTAAATTCACGAAACTTTAGAAACAGGATTAAACACACTTTTCGTTGAGTATACTTGCCACAAATAGATGTTTGATTACGGCGACGATTGGCTAACGGGAGTGACGACCTGCGCATGTCCCGACATCTTTCTATTTGAAGCGACGCCGAGCCCTAGGGTGACGTAACAGGGCGTCACACGTTACAGAGGAAGTTCGTAGGCACCTTAGAAACAAATTTCAAACCTCTACGCCGTAGTCGGCGAGAATCACAGGGCTCAGAAATGTGACCCTTTAATTGTGTCGCGCAGTATGCTATTACTTGGAACAGAGGTCTGAGCTTGCAGAGCAATTTGTTGTTGACTGAAGGTACTTTCCTTATCATAAATGATACATGAGTCCGAGATTTGGTCTAAGTGAGAGTGGTCGTCATAAGAGACTCTCTGCTACGAATAATAATGTTCGAGGTTTTTGAAATATCGAAATGCATGTATACGAGCTCGAGTGCGTCATTAAACAGCGGAAGTGGGATTTAGTTCAAAATGGTTCAAATGGCTCTGAGCACTATGGGACTTAACTTCTGAGGTCATCAGTCCCCTAGAACTTAGAACTATTTAGACCTAACTAACCTAAGGACATCACACACATCCACGCCCGAGGCAGGATTAGAACCTGCGACCGCAGCGGTCGCGCGGCTCCAGACTCCGGTCGGCGTGGGATTTAGTGTTCAAAGCCTGCAAGACAGACGAAATCAGTAGTTGAAATGATAGTTAAGCCGAGCTCAATCATCTAAGGTTCTTATATGTAGTCCATTCGCCAGTTTAAATTACTTTAAGATATGTATGCAATTATCACATCAGTTCAGACACTCTAGTAAAAGTTAATATTAGGAAACGGATAAAATCCAATCTGTCAGGGGACTTATATATGTAATCCCTAAACGAGCTTAAAACTTGCTTGTTCATTGTCGTTCAGACCTCCGCTTGGACCCAACCATGATTCTAAACTAGCCTCATTCTTAACATTCATTCTGATTAAAAAGTTACACGGTTTGGGTAAAGTATATATTATCATATATCGTTTCGTGTATTTGACTCAAAGGGTTTTGTAAATTAAGTAAGAATTGCACTTGTTACACAATGTTTGCGCAGTCCTGCAAACACATTACAGTATAGGGCATAGTTTTTACGTATATCACTCCTTAAGTCCCTTAGTAACACCATTGTTTAAGAGTTCAGAGAACACCACTATCTTATTAGGTAGATGTTATAAGGATTTTAATACTTTAGAACATTCTCTACGTATATCTTGTATATGATAGCTGTATTACTTGGATTTGTAGTCATGTTTCCTATACGTATATTTATCGGATAAATGGAAAACGCTGTATATGAAGTACAAGCTAAAGCTCATAGACAGTAAAATTTCACATGTCGTTCTCTGTATCTGGGGAATGAACATTTTCGTCCAGTATTTGAAATTGATTGTAAATGTGGCACATTCCATAGACAAAACCTGACCATTAATCCAAGTAATACAGCTATTTTATACAAGAAATACGTAGAGAATGTTTTGTATTATTAACATCATTATAATATCTACGTAATGAGATAGACGCATCCAGTGAGCTCATAATCAATGGTATTACTAAGAGACATAACTATTAAGGAATGAGAAGCGTAAAAAGTATGCCCTCTACTGTAGTGTGTTTGCTGTACTGTGCAAACATTGTGTAACAAGTGCAATTCTTACTCAAACTACAACAACCTTTGAGTTAAATAAATGAAACGATATATGAACCTTACGAAACGATATATATGAACTTAACGGAAACCGTGTAACATTTAACCAAATGAACATTAACTATGAGGTTAGTTTAGAATCATGGTTGGGTACAAGCAGACGTCTGAACGACAATGAACAACCAATTTTTCGGCGCGTTAAGCTATTAGGTAAACACTTCCCTTGACATACTGGATTTTATCCATTTTGTTTTAACAGTACTGTTAACTTTCTCAAGAGTGTCTGAACTGATACGAAAATTGTGTACATAATTCAAAGTAATTTCTATTGGTGAATGAAGTACACAGAAGAATCTGATGTAATCGAGCTCAGTTCAGTTATGCATTTAACTACTGCTTTCGTCCGTCTACCAGGCTTTGAATACTAAAGTTCACTTCACCTTAAATATTATTATTCGGAGCAGTGAGACCCTTATGACGACAACTCTCAATTAGTCCTAAACTCAGACACATGTTTCATTTATGACAAGGAAGGTCTCATTAGTCAAAAACAAACTGTTCTACAAACTCACTTCTATGTTCCGTGTAATAGTATATTGCGCAACACAATTAAAGGGTCCCTTTCTTTTAAGCGCCGTAATTCTCTCCCATGACGGCGCAGAAATTTCAAATCTCGTGCAAAGGTGTCTACAAACCTCCTCTGTAACGTGTTGCGCTCTGTGACGTCACCCTCGGGCTCGACGACGCTTAAAAAGGCAGGATGTCGACATATGCGAAAAAAGGCCAGATCTCAGAATTTCATGTGAGGTGTATTTTGGGTTAATGATGACACGTTGGCACCTAATATCCATACAATTCTGTTCAACGCCACCGCAGATGTGTCACATTATCGGTTGTAGTTCGTTACACCCGTTTCTTACACAGATTCCTACCGTCTTTCGATTCCTCTGCAATGAAGGTCAGAGGCACGAAGCACAGAATGAAGACTATGAGGTTTTTTTTTTTTTTGTGGATGGCCGAGAAAAATATTTCACATACACCGCCGCGCAGTTTCGACATGGAAATGCATCAGAGGGTGGTATAAGGAGCGTGAAAGAAACCACACCCTCCTTAGGGTTGTTGATTTCCACACTTTTCATAGGATTCAACCCATCTCTAAGGACATTGTAGGCCTGTAATCTCAGTGAGCTGGATCACATACCTTTGGGGGGTAGTACGATAACGATACTGTAATTAAACTTACATTTGCGACATGTGTACGAAAGGAAAATTAGTTAACTGCCGTTTCTAACTCTTCATGGACGTAAATAAAGCATCAATAACCTTAACGGCAGACATCATCGAACAGACATGACAGATGGTGCCAGGCAGCAAGTCGACCACAGCCGCCAATATTCGGTTCGCAGTAACTGGTAAGAGGATAGTATTAACTGTGTAGGTGATAGATAACTATGGTGAAATGAATATACAGATAAAAATGGTTCAAATGGCTCTGAGCACTATGGGACTCAACTGCTGAGGTTATTAGTCCCCTAGAACTTAGAACTAGTTAAACCTAACTAACCTAAGGACATCACAAACATCCATGCCCGAGGCAGGATTCGAACCTGCGACCGTAGCGGTCTTGCGGTTCCAGACTGCAGCGCCTTTAACCGCACGGCCACTTCGGCCGGCGAATATACAGATATTGAAAGGGTAAACATAGAGGAAACTACTCAATATTTCTGTGATACCTTCACACTCCCAGTGGGTCCGCATCTCGTGGTCTTGCGGTAGCGTTCTCGCTTCCCGCGCACGGGGTCCTGGGTTCGATTCCCGGCGGGGCCAGAGATTTTCTCTGCCTCATGATGACTGGGTGTTGTGTGTCTTTCATCATCATTTCATCCCCATCGACACGCAAGTCGCCGAAGTGGCGTCAACTCGAAAGACTTGCACCAGGCGAACGGTCTACCCGACGGGAGGCCCTAGCCACACGGCATTTCCATTTTTACTCCCAGTGGACGAGACCTGTAGCTTGCAGTACAAGCAGGCGTGATATAGGCAACCAGCATGGCAGTAGTGCACGTCTGTGAGCAGTCACATGTGGATGCACATCTCGCAGCGAATGAAGATTTTTCGATCGATTCGAAAATCAGACTTTGCTACATAAATCCTGCCTAAAGTTGGCTGTTATCACCATGAGTTATTGTGAAGGCGGGTAAAGACATTTTATTCGTAAGTTCTATTTTCTTTGTTATATGGTTCTATTCATGAAGCTTTTTAAACGCGCCTGACACCTAATTTAGCAGGAACACCACTTGATAAAATGAATTGTAGCTGTCTTCAAATGTGAAAAAATGCGAGATTATTCCTACAACATACATAAATATTTTGATAATATCTGAATATCAGACTAATGATGAATACGCAATTTTGTTATAGATAGGCATGGTTGGAGACCGTGCCTTTTATATAAAATAAATTGTTGATGGTGAATAGCAAGCAGCCACAAATTAATTGTACGTTACTTTATTCGAAAAGTTCCGTTACCAATTTCGAATTTTTATACAATTCATGATCAGACGGTTTCTTCGTGCTTTCATCAATAGACATTATAGACTGGTTACTTGTGAGTTGCCCTAGGATAAACGATAATTTACAAATTGGAAATGTGTAAGTTATTGTTTGTCCTAGGGTAACTCGCAGGAAAGCATGAAAAAACCGTCTGATGATGAATTGTAAAAAATTCGAAACCGGTAACGGAACTTTTTGAATGAAGTAACGTAAAACCAATATGTGGCTGGTTGCCGTTCACCATCAACAGTTTAATGGTGAATATCTTGAGAATTCCAGAGCGTATAAATATTTAGGAATAGTACAAGAAGTTCCATTTCTCTGATAACCTCACGCGAGGTGTTACGTTTGCCAGCCACCGGAGCCGCGTAGGCCAGTTGAATGGGTCCCTCGTCTACCTGCTAATGCTGCACTACACGCCTTTTCGGCCACAGCCAATCGAACAGTGAAACAGAGATCACGAATGTAACTGTGAAATCCGCGAAAGCAACAATTTCGGGACAGAATTACTCCTTTATATAACGCATATTGTCCGTAGACTGATTTAACTGAAGTTTCTAGCTGTTTCAATCCCGAATAATGATACAATCCACAAATTAACGAATAAATTTCGCGAAACGTTAAGTATATATGACAATAAGTGTAAGCGACGAAACACAGTAGCCACATAAGCTCAACTCGATGACACTGTGTAACACCTGGAAAATGCCCTAAAAATGTTCTTAACGTGTTTCACAGCAAACGCTGATTTAATGCACCTCCGAACAAGCAGTCTGCTTCATCAGGCAGTTTAAGAGTTTAGTGAATGCCTGTATCTGATTAACTACATATTATAAGGATATAAATGATAGAGAACATTCTCTACTTATGTCTTCTATGTGATAGGTTTATTACTTGGATTAGTGGTCATATGTTTCTTATACGAAATATTCTATATTTAGAATCAATTACGAACAGTGCATAAAACTGTTATTTCATCAGAGACAGACGACGATTAGTGAATTTTTACTCTGGATAAGTGCTATTTTTTGTGATTAATCTACAGGGTGTTCAGTTTATCTGATAACTGCACGCGCGGCCCAGTACACGGCGGGCGGATCAGATGCCGTGTAGTTATTTTAAATTTATAGTATATGCAAAGAAATTCTGTATTCACCCAAATTAAGTAAGCATATGCTGAACCTACCTGACATTGTGTTTTGCGCATTTCTGACATCCACTCAAGAAATTATTTATCACAGAATGTAATTTTCTTTGAGAAACTGAATTAAATGACTCGCGGATATGACCCTCGGGTTAACCGCGCTTGCGATAATCAGATAAATGAAACACCCTCATACACATATGAAACATTGGAAAGGATATTCCTGTAGTAGGGTTTATATAAGAATTAATGCCTCTTTCACGGTAACGACGCTCAATAATCCGTCTATTGTGGTAAGCCTTCTGCAAAAGTATAGTTAACTATAAAATGTACTTAGTAAGTCAGTACGTTACTGTTGCTGTTCCTCAGAGCTGTAACGTGTACGAACTTGTTGCGTACACTTTATCCTGCAGTGATCCGCATGAATAGAAATCGCACGTGGTGAAATCGGGACATTGCAAGGGCCAGATATTGTTGCTAAAGATTCTGTCCTGAAACACTTCGTGAATTGCCTGAAAAGAAACATTGGCTGTATGAGCCCTTTGTGACTGCTGTTGGAAAAACGTGATACTTCTCTCTCTTTCACTCAGTTAACTATGAAACGGCTGAAAAATGTTTTACAGATATCTTACACTGTTAACATCAAAAACATTTGTCCTCTTATTCTGACAGCACTAACTGCGCACCTCACACCCATTTTCCAAATTTTGAAGTTGTTCACCATGATGCAGAACAGTTATATCGGCGATCCATTGTCGATAGTTTTCGGATGTAACATAACCATGTAAATGGAACCATGCCTCACCTTAAAACAGAATTAGGTGAGGATGTATTTTAACACCATGCAGTTGTTTCAAAACCCATTTGCAAATCCTAACTCTGTTCACAGGATCAGCAGGTTTAAGTTCTTGCACGACTGCTACATTATAGGGCCCTAGACCAAGTAACTTATTAGCTCCTTGTACAGAGGTGCAAGATATTTGCCTTTGCCTTGAAAGATATCTAAGTGAATTTTTAGGGGAGTTTTCAAGGCAATATGCGATACATCGAGATGAGCTTCCGAGGGCACTGTATGTTGTCGTTTACGCTTCTTATCACGAACACTTCGCATTCCACCAAATTTATTTATTAATTTGTGAATTCCATCACGGCTAGGAATTCGAACTCTTGCAAAGTTCTTTTCAAACTATACGAGCCGACTTCCTACGCACATACCAATCGTAAAAAAATACTCGTTGTGAAGGCGCAATAATTTGGTCTTGCCACGGTTCCGTATGCAGACTTCAAAGTTACACTCGTGATGTTCGTTCCACTGTTCGATGACAATCCGCAAACACAACGCCGCGCTTGCAGTCATCAGGTAAATGGAACACCCTCATAGATACATGAAACACTGGAAAGGATATTCCTGCAATAGGGTTCATATAACAATCAATGCCTTTCTCCCCGTAGCAACTCTCGATAATCCGTCTATTGCGATAAGCCTTCCGCAAAATGATAGTTAACGGTAATACATACTTAGTAAGTCAGTACGTTATTTTAGCGCTTCTTCCGAGCTTTCATAATACACTTTGATCGACCAGAAGATTTATCACCAGATAAGCTTGTACTAAGAGTCATTTATTATTTCATCCGCCACTGCAGTAAGTACTTTTCTCATGTATTGGTGTCAGAATTTCACAAATTACTTGAGTGGGTGAACGGCTCTCGACATGATGTCGCCAGTGAGAGAAATACGAATAGGCTAGTCATTTCGAGACAACTTTAACGAGACTACCCAATAATGTGGAGATGGTTTCCGAATATTCGGAAGCGTTCAACAAGATATGAACATCGGAAGCTATCCTCGTCGAACGTTGAGAACTGAACACTAGGTTGGCACACATTATGTGGTTTATTTACGAGCCGCTTGACTTGCATACTGATCCAGTGCCCCGCGCAACACGTGTCTGCCACTTCTCTTTCGGGAGAGATGGTGCATTAGCAGAGGTCCGCAGCTGGGAGGCGGCCACACATCTTGTGCTTCAAATGGAATTAAAGCAGTCAGTAAAAAGCGTTTTCATTAATTTGGTTACTAGAATTTAATTATGTAAATTATTCAAAAACCCAGTTGCACAGCTATTCCGTAGTTGTTGACCACACGATACCAGAGCGCCTATTGTTTACAGAGGCTCGATAAGGAGTGTCCATATCTTCAATGACAAATATGCAGATCACTTGCAGCAGCTGATCTTCCCCAAAAAATGTAGTAACATACAAAAAGCGCACTGACAACAGAATATTCAACGAGTGACACATACGTCGATCTACTGCAGTGGCAAACCCATAATTGTGTGATGCGAGGTAGAGAAATGTCATGCCTCTTAACTGATATATCAGTCCTCTGTAATGTGATCATCAGTCGGAAAGCGAATAACAAGAAGCTGCTGTGAAGGGGACCTGTACATAGAGCTGAATCGTAAGTGTCATATGATAGAGACGTTTTCCCTTTTGTTACTTGGTGTCCTAGGACCGATAACTAAAGATTCGACTCCAGATGGTTTCTGCAATAATGAGGCAGTCATATTGCGTAGTAATGTTCGGAGCTGCACTTTTCATCTGAAAAGCATTTCAGAGTTGCATTAATAAACGGGACTGTTACTATGTAAACTGGAAATATATTCGAGTGTACCTCAAACCAAAGTTTGAAATGTGATGTTCCCAAATAATAAAAGTGTTATAATGAAGAAAATAGAACCTTTAGACTTATCTCAAAACAACACGTTTTAGACCCTGAAAGGCCGCAGTATTAACATTCTTTGCCACTAAAATATTATAACATATTTATATAGTGCGGAGAACTCTTTTAATGCAGTGAGCCTCTCGCTGCTGAAGTCAAAGAGGTTTTACTAATTTCGCATGTGAAGCAATAAAGTCTGATACAGGATTTGACTAGAAAACACGTACTCCTTGATGCTGGAGCAATGAATAACTCACGAATAACACCTTAATGATAATTTTCAGTAACAAAGTAGTCGTGTTAAATAGAAAACAGTGAAAAATGTCTCCCCTTTTGTTACCAGTATTAAATGGCTTTCTCGTCTTAACTTCCTAACGATGTTTACGCAACGAAATTTTCAACAACGAATTGTTTCCTGAGAAACTGTCGTAACAAACTTAATAACATTATTTGGAACAGAAGTAGGATCTATAGATTAGTGCCGAAGATTTGGGATAATGAGGTGGGCTGTTTTAATTCGGAAGAAGCAAGTCGACTGTTGATAACAGCTGGAAACTACATTGCCAAGAGTGTTACGTGAACTGTACCTCGTTTGTCTAAAGGTCGCCCACGGTTCACAATTACGTATTAAATCTGTCAAGATAAGCATTTCCACAGCTTATACAAATACATAACAAACATATCACTTCATATGATAAAGTGACGTTTCGTTCGCTAAACGGGTTGCGTCGCTACTTTGGGTACAGAAGAGCTCTTCTTAGATTTTCGGTACATCCTCTTTTTTTTTTTATTTGAGGCAGGAAGTCCTGCTTCGGTTTCCACTCACTCCTTGTGAGGATTCATATATTGGTAGAAAAGGCTAGACGGATTGGCGACATGTTGATCACATTCCCACGATCATAGTGTTTACTTTCCCTTTACTTATAACTTTATCACTCTTCCGTTTACAAAAAGCAAAATACATTCTTGTGATTTTTGAGTCAGTGGCTATAGATATAACGAAGTCACTGTGAGACAAATGACTGAAGTAATGTGCTTTTCTTCTTAGTTTTTCCGTGTTAACGTTTCTAATATGATTTAAGAAATAACTCACGTGAAGAGACGTTTTAGTATTTATTGGCATCGCATTGCCCATTGGATCCAGTGGCGTAATGCCAACGCAACTGGTAGCTGTGAGTTACGCTTCTAGGGACACCGATTTCCTACCTTCGTGTCAACAGATTTCTTTCGCTGAGTTGATTTCGTGTATCCACATTACTTACCAGTTCGGAGGTGACTACGGATAACGAAAGAAGAGTAATTTCAGGAATCGACGAACTTTACAGTTTTTAAGCAGCAATCTCTTACTGGCACAGGAATATTTTCGACTTCGGCATTTAAGACCAAAGCTCTACGTTTTGTGCAAACAAATCAGTGGCATGAACCTCTTTCTGTCAGTGTTAGTTACTTGGTTAGTGGATACCGTAGTGCGACAAACTTTTCCATTGGCACATGTTTGACATCAGACGGAGATTTCGCTAAGAATAGGCCGTAACAGTGTATACTGTGAGAAACTACTTAACGTTTACATGTCGAGTTCGACAAGTTACTATGCAACGTATTCAAATGATACTAGCTAAGAAGTCGAAATTGGATATTAAAGAATTTGTGCAATCAGAGACTGAAAATATGTAATAAGACACTTTGGTAATGCAGGATGCTGATATCAATGGCTTGACCACTTGAGCACTAGCTGAGTCGCTTGACTACATATTCGAGCATTTAACTGAAATCACTGAGGCAAATTGTTCCAAATCCAGATGTGAATACGGAGAACGTCCAGAAATTCGAAGGACAGTCCTTTTTAAACTGTCGTTTGTACTCCGTCAGACTTGGCTATAACGCACGTCGCCTACCGTGTTACGTTTTCCAGCCCAGAACTGTCTCCCAGCAGAATATCAGGAACATCTGCGCGGACGCTCCAGACTGTCGTTCCAGTAACGATCCTGCACCGTGGAATTTCCGCTTAACTGCGTTTCTCGCTCCAGGTTCATTTCGCATTCCCGTCAGGCGACGTTGCTGGCTACAAGGATTCGTCTGAAATCACACAACGCCTCTGACGACACTCGGACGTTTATAACTCGCAGTAATACCTATATTACGAATGACACACGATGATGAATAGAACGATATTATCTTTCGTAGCTACTATGCCACTGTCTCAGTTCACAGTTCGCCTTTACACGAGTACGGATCCTAAGTGCAAACTCATTTGCAGTGATATTTTTCTCTTTCTTTGCACCCTTTTTGTAGGGCTGTCACCTAAAGGATTGTTTGCTATCTACGATGCCGTATTAGAAATTACGCAGTAAGTACAGGGTGCCAGTTATTGAACTATATGAAATAAAGTCGTCATAACTTCTGAACTTTTGGCGCTAGGACTTTCAAACTGCACGATGGCGGCGGGGCATGATGGAAACTAGTGTGCAGTGTTTGGTTTGGTTTTGCAACGAAGGCCACTTTCATTTGGATGGTTTCGTCAAAAAGCGAAATTAGCGCATTTGGGGAACTAAGAACCCACAATTTGCCCTCAACAGGTAATGTGTGGTGTGTAATGTCCAAGGACAGAATAATCGGTGGGATATTCCTTGATGGCATGATGACTACCGAACGGTACGTGAATGATTTATGATTGCATCCCCATTATCCAAAGTGATCCTGATTTCTAAAAGATGTGGTTCAAGTAAGACGGAAATCGACCCCATCGAGGCAGGAGTGTGTTTGATGTCCTGGAGTAGCACTTTGGGAACCGCATTCTGGCTGTGGGGTACCCAGAGGCCACTGACATGGTCCTCGATTGGCCGCTATGTTCTCCGGATCTGAACACATGCGACTCCTTTTTGTGGGGCTATATTAAAGATAAGGTGTATAGTAATAACTCCTAAACCACTGTTGAACTGAAAACAATCATTCAGGAGGTCATCGACAGCATCGATTTTGCAACACTTCAGCGGGTCACGCACAATTTCACTATTCTTCCCCGCCACATCATCACCAGTGATGGCAGGCATATCGAACATGTCATAACCTAAATCCGAATATCAGTAGTGACGTTTACATATTGATTAAAGTGTGTGCACTCCGTAGTTTGCACCTTTGCAAATAATTTCGAGTGTGTGTATTTTTAATGCAAAGGAATATTAATGTCCTCTTGTATACCGCCGGCCGGAGTGGCCGAGCGGTTCTAGGCGCTACGGTCTGGATCCGCGCGACCGCTACGGTCGCAGGTTCGAATCCTGCCTCGGGCATGGATGTGTGTGATGTCCTTAGGTTACTTAGGTTTAAGTAGTTCTAGGGGATGTTAAGTCCCATAGTGCTCAGAGCCATTTGAACCAATTTTGAACCATCTTGTATACCATATTTACGTACACATACTATATAATACACATTTTATGAATTCTTTGGATGAGAATAACAGGTCACATTGGCCACGATTGGTGAAATTAGCTTTGAGGTGCTAAGTGTCGGAAGATTCATGCTTATCGGGTGCTACAGCGTTGCTTCACACCTTGAGGTGTTATTCTCAACAAAATCAACGCCCATACACTCCATTTCACTGTACTACAATGTACACAGTGTTATGGATAAAACTTCAGATAACTTTGTAATATCGGAGAGCCCTCTGAGAAATTAATATATGCGATTTGTTCCACAATTTTCCAAAATTATCTTTTGGAGCTGCAAAACTCAGTTTTATTCGATAATGAAAAACATCGATCAACATACGGTGTGGTATGAATTAAACTTTCGCTACTTGAGTCAATGTAGACGGAAAACTATTTGCCTTATGGGTACCCAAGTTTATACACTGAAGAGCCAAAGAAACTTGTACACCTGCCTAATATCGTGTAGGGCCCCCGCGGGCACGCAGAAGTGCCGCAACACGGCGTGGTATGGACTCCACTTATGTCTAATGTAGTTCTGGAGTATAATTGACACCATGAATCCTGCAGGGCTGTCCGTAAATCCATAAGAGTACGAAGGGGTGGAGCTCTCTTCCGAAGAGCACGTTGCCAAGCATCCCAGACATGCTCAATAATGTTTATGTCTGGGGAGTTTCGTGGCCAGCGGAAGTGTTTCAACTCAAAAGAGTGTTCCTGGAGCCACTCTGTAGCAATTCTGGACGTGTGGGATGCCGCATTGTCCTGCTGGACTTGCCCAATTCCGTAGGAACGCACAACGGACATAAATGGATGCAGGTAATCAGACAGGATGCTTACGTACGTGTCACCTGTCAGAGTCGTATCTAAAGTATCAGGGGTCCCATATCACTCCAATTTCACACGCCCCAGACCACTACAGAGCCTCCACAAGCTTGAAGGGTCCCCTGCTGACATGCGGGGTCCATGGATTCATGAGGTTTTCTCCACACCCGTACACGTCCAACTGCTCGATAAAATTAGAAACGAGACTTGTCCGATCAGGCAACATGTTTCCAGTCATCAACAGTCGAATGTCAGTGTTGACGAGCCCAAGCGAGGCGTAAAGCTTATTTTCGTGTAATCAAAAATGGTTCAAATGGCTCTGAGCACTATGGGACTTAACATCTGAGGTCATCAGTCCCCTGGACTTAGAACTACTTAAACCTAAGGACATCACACACATCCATACCCGAGGCAGGATTCGAACCTGCGACCGCAGCAGCAGCGCGGTTCCGGACTGAAGCGCCTAGAACCGCTCGGCCACAGCGGCCGGCTGTCTTGTGTAGTCATCGAGGTTATATGAGTGAGCCTTCGGCTCCAACAGCCCATATCGATGATGTTTCGTTGAATAGTTCGCACGCTGACAATTGTTGATGGCCCAGGATTGAAAACTGCAATAATTTGTGGAAGGATTGCACTTCTGTTACGTTGAACTATTCTCTTCATTTATCGTTGGTCCCGTTCTTGCAGGATCTTTTTCCGGCCGCAGCGATGTCGAAGATTTCATGTTTTACCGGATTCCTGATATTTATGGTGCACTCGTGAAATGGTCGTACGGGAAAATCCCCACTGCATCGCTATCTCTGAGACGCTATGTCCCATCGCTCGTGAGCCGTGTATAACACCATGTTCAAACTCACTTAAATCATGATAATCTGTCATTATAGCATCAGTAAGCGATGTAACAACTGCACCAGACACTTATTGTCTTATTTGGCATTCCCGACCGCAGCGCCGTGTTCTAAATGTTTGCATATCTCTATATTTGAATATGCATGCCTACACTAGTTTCTTTGGTACTTCAGTGTAGGAATGACGCTAAGATTGTGCGCTGCATGTTTTGCATAGTTAGTAGTGTAGCCCAGTGACGTGCCATTATGCATCGTTATTGTCACGGCAACGGAGGGTTGAAACAGAAACATCAGAGTGCATTACAGATGCGGACTCTCAACACGAGTGTGGAGAAGATGAGCAGGACCTTAGTACCAAACCAAGATATTACTGCAATTGGTCATCCGTGGCTGGCCGAGCGGTTCTAGGCGCTTCAGTCTGGAACCAAGCGACCGCTACGGTCGCAGGTTCGAATCCTGCCTCGGGCATGGATGTGTGTAATGTCCTTATGTTAGTTAGGTTTAAGTAGTTCTAAGTTCTAGGGGACTGATGACCTCAGATGTTAAGTCCCATAGCGTTCAAAGCCATTTGAACCATTTTCACCCGTGGCCATTGTCGGAAAAATCCGGCGACGTTACAGTAAACAAGTTGTGCGGTGACCAACGAAAGCGTATCGCATTGTGAATCCTTTCAAGACCGTTGTTCATATACTATGAAGTGGTTCAGCGTCTCCTAGTGAAATATCAAGATGAAAACTCACGTTAATCCGACCGAAGCGCCTCACTCTCAGGTGAAATTATACTGCGGTCGGTTAGTACTCGTAAAGCTGTTTTATCAACAAAAAAAGCAGCAATAGAGCTGCTGCTCTTCTCCAGCATCGATGCATTAAAGTATTACGGAGAGGTCCTCTTTCCGCACCGCGGTTGAAGAACATGATTCAGAGGTTCAAATTAATCAGCGTTTAGCGAATTGCTCCCGGGAGAGACCGAAAGCAGATTGCGCCACAAATTATTGAAGAAGTTACAGTTGCCATGGCTGAGAATACTGTACGCAGTGTGTGATCTTGAAGCAGTGCACGAGCTGTGTTACGGCAGCTGAACAGTCCACTTCCCGCTGCTCGGAAAGTGCAGCGAACAATTGTAAAATTGTTTCTCTAGTGCTATTCCAGGCTTTCGTGTCTGCAGATGGTCGTCACATGGAGCAACATTTGTAACCTGGTACTCAACGTAGTACGCATTTAACGAACATCACCCTTTCATATTATTAATTAAAATTTGTTTCTTTCATTGACATATCCGGTACTTCTGTTTTGCATGTCCTTACATATATTTCTACAAAGTTTCAGTGTTGTAGGATCACTCGTGTTTTCATGTAGCGGAAGTTAAATTATAGCTCCCATGTAAATGGAAATGAGCGTTTGGCGTCATTGGCCGGGAGGCTCCTTACAGGGCAGGTCCGGCTGCCTTGGTGCAGGTCTTATTACATTCGATGTCACATTGGGCGACCTGCGCGCCGGATGGGGATGATATGATGATGAAGACAACACAACACTTAGTCCGTGAACGGAGAAAATCTCCGACTCAGCCGGGAATCGAACCGGGCCCATACGGCGACAATCCGTCACGCTGACCACTAAGCTATCGTGGCGGACATAGCCCCCATGTACGAGGGTTGGAACTTTAATAGTGGCAACTACACTCCCGGAAATTGAAATAAGAACACCGTGAATTCATTGTCCCAGGAAGGGGAAACTTTATTGACACATTCCTGGGGTCAGATACATCACATGATCACACTGACAGAACCACAGGCACATAGACACAGGCAACAGAGCATGCACAATGTCGGCACTAGTACAGTGTATATCCACCTTTCGCAGCAATGCAGGCTGCTATTCTCCCATGGAGACGATCGTAGAGATGCTGGATGTAGTCCTGTGGAACGGCTTGCCATGCCATTTCCACCTGGCGCCTCAGTTGGACCAGCGTTCGTGCTGGATGTGCAGACCGCGTGAGACGACGCTTCATCCAGTCCCAAACATGCTCAATGGGGGACAGATCCGGAGATCTTGCTGGCCAGGGTAGTTGACTTACACCTTCTAGAGCATGTTGGGTGGCACGGGATACATGCGGACGTGCATTGTCCTGTTGGAACAGCAAGTTCCCTTGCCGGTCTAGGAATGGTAGAACGATGGGTTCGATGACGGTTTGGATGTACTGTGCACTATTCAGTGTCCCCTCGACGATCACCAGTGGTGTACGGCCAGTGTAGGAGATCGCTCCCACACCATGATGCCGGGTGTTGGCCCTGTGTGCCTCGGTCGTATGCAGTCCTGATTGTGGCGCTCACCTGCACGGCGCCAAACACGCATACGACCATCATTGGCACCAAGGCAGAAGCGACTCTCATCGCTGAAGACGACACGTCTCCATTCGTCCCTCCATTCACGCCTGTCGCGACACCACTGGAGGCGGGCTGCACGATGTTGGGGCGTGAGCGGAAGACGGCCTAACGGTGTGCGGGACCGTAGCCCAGCTTCTTGGAGACGGTTGCGAATGGTCCTCGCCGATACCCCAGGAGCAACAGTGTCCCTAATTTGCTGGGAAGTGGCGGTGCGGTCCCCTACGGCACTGCGTAGGATCCTACGGTCTTGGCGTGCATCCGTGCGTCGCTGCGGTCCGGTCCCAGGTCGACGGGCACGTGCACCTTCCGCCGACCACTGGCGACAACATCGATGTACTGTGGAGACCTTACGCCCCACGTGTTGAGCAATTCGGCGGTACGTCCACCCGGCCTCCCACATGCCCACTATACGCCCTCGCTCAAAGTCCGTCAACTGCACATACGGTTGACGTCCACGCTGTCGCGGCATGCTACCAGTGTTAAAGACTGCGATGGAGCTCCGTATGCCACGGCAAACTGGCTGACACTGACGGCGGCGGTGCACAAATTCTGCGCAGCTAGCGCCATTCGACGGCCACACCGCGGTTCCTGGTGTGTCCGCTGTGCCGTGCGTGTGATCATTGCTTGTACAGCCCTCTCGCAGTGTCCGGAGCAAGTATGGTGGGTCTGACACACCGGTGTCAATGTGTTCTTTTTTCCATTTCCAGGAGTGTATTTATTTACAGCTCGTATAAAATAGATATATGTTTCAAAGTTTTACTGACCTTCAAAGAAGTCACCAGCATGACGTATAACCCGTTGTCAGCGATGTGGAAGTCGTAGGATACTCTTATCCTGTCAACACAACTGGCACTGCTAAGAATATCCTACGACTTCCACATCGCTGACAACGGGTTATACACCATGTTGGTGACTACTTTGAAGGTCAGTAAAACTTTTGAAACACGTATTTTTTTGTGCGAGTTGTAAATTAATAGTTGCCAGTATTAAAGTTCCAACCCTCGTATACTGTACTTTAGGCATAAGCGTATGACCGCACAGGCACCTGGCAAGTGCCTCAACGCATTACACGCTGGTGGCCAACAAAACTAAAGCATCATAAAACCGGTTGGAACAAACATCAAATTTCCTGTAAGTGTACAATATATATCCAAATGATTAGTTTTCCTACACAACCGCACAAAGAAGGTCGGAGTAACAGCATTTAATCTGTATTTAAGTAAAGATAACGATGTGAATTTGTCATTCAGAAATCGCGTTCGAATGTTAATTGCGTCTGAGCAGATCGTGTAATACCTGGTGTGAGAGGAGAAACGCCTACCAGTGCGTGTCAGGATCCGATCGTGAACAATAGAGGCAGTTGCTCAACGTTCTGCGATATTGCTCTCGCGTTGGTACTGATGCAATAACTATTATGCGAATATAGAACATATGGTTTCAATACGGTCAGTCCGCAGCTCGTGGTCTCGCGGTAGCGTTCTCGCTTCCCGAGCACCTGGTCCCGGGTTCGATTCCCGGCGGGGTCAGGGATTTTCTGTGCCTCGTGATGACTGGGTGTTGTATGTTGTCCTTAGGTTAGTTAGGTTTAAGTAATTCTAAGTTCTAGGGGACTCATGACCATAGCTGTTAAGTCCCATAGTGCTCAGAGCCATTTTTTTTTCAGTACGGTCACACTCGACGCTATGCCAATCTCAACGGCTCCACGAGACTAGAATACGAGAGGACACACAAAGGATTCTTTCGGCCGTGCAGGATCGTACAACTTCGTCACGTGACTGTAGTCAGGATATGGATCTGTTTGCTGCACAACCAGTATCCACATGGTCAGTGTGACGATTTCTAAAGTGGACTGCTCACATAGCGACCACTGTAGCTGCTCCCCTACAGGCATCAGCAAAAGGAGAAGCGCTGACACTAGTGAGCTCTACGACAACAATGGACGCTACAGTCGCACCATGTCGTCTCCTGAGACGGTTCCCATTTAACAACAGAAGTATCCGTATCTGGATGCTCCGAACAGATCAAGCGTTACTACACTACTTTTGCCTTCGTCATATGAACCGAGCATCTGGGCGCCTTGTCACGGTTCGCGCGGCTCCCTCTGTCGGAGGTTTGAGTCCTCCCTCGTTCATGGGTGTCTGTGTGGTCCTTAGCGTAAGTTAGTTTAAGTAGTGTGTAAGCCTAGGAACCGATGACCTCACCGGTTTGGTCGCATAGTCCTTGCCACAAATTTTTTTCCGAGCATCTGGCATGATGCTATAGGGCGCCACTGAGATCTCAACACGATCGGCTGTCGTCCGCTTAACCGGAAATATTGTCAGTATATATAAAGGGTGATTATAATTTATAATTTATAATTAAAGTTAAACTTTCAAACCGCTGTAGAAATGACAGCACTGGTCAGAATGACGTTAAATTGCAACAGAATATTGTCGGAGAAGGAGGAAAACGTATGGCAGAAGCAAAATAAATAATTTCAAAATGTAGCAATAGATGGCGCCGTAAGTATTATAATTTACAAGTAGTCGACTAAAATTGACAAATGAGTCATACAACAATGCCTAAGGTGTACGTCTGAGGATAAACAAACTTTACTACTCAGCGTGCATGGGTGCACAGGTGTGATACTGTTAGTTACGTAAGCCCATCCACCACGTCAATCGCATGGGAAAAATCAGTCTTTAATTGTCTCGAGGCTAAAAATCGCATATAAAGCATCACTCACATCGATTTCTAATTGTCCTGAGGCCAAAAACTGCATAAAAAGTATCAATCAAAATAAAATCGGATTATAAATTTCCGTGTGACTTGCACAAAATATGTTCAACATGCTGTCCACCGTTTTCTGGAACAAGTTGAAATCGAGAAACAGCATGTTCTACAACTGATCGAAGTGTTTCCGGGGTCACGTTCAGAATGTGTTGCTCAACGCGTGCCTTCAATGCAGCTAAGTTTGCAATCGGAACACTGAACACAACATCTTTCAGATAGCCCTACAGCTAGAAGTCACACGGATTAAGATCAGGTGATAGGGACGGCTAGGCTATAGGTAAATGGAGGCTGATAATTCTAGCATTTCAGAAATGGCGCTTTAGCAGCTGCTTAACTGGATTTACAATGTACGGAGGTGCCCCATCTTGCGTAAAAATTATCCCATCCACACATCCACGCTGTAGGAGAGCTGGAATGACGTGGTTACGCGAAAGACACTCAAAGCGCTTACCAGTGACGATAGAGGTAACAGGACCGGAAGTACCTGTCTCTTCGAAAAAATATGGCCCTATGATAATGATGCCACACAGTGACCTTTTCAGGATGAAGTGGTACTGTCTGATTTGCGTGTGGACATTCAGCTGCCCATATTCGACAATTCTGTGTATAGACATATCCTGTCAGATGGAACTGGGCTATCTCTGTCCACAAAATCTTACACTGAAAATTATTGTCCACTTCCACGCGAGCAAGAAATTCTAAAGCAAAGGTCTCTCTTGCTGGCAGGTCGACAGGAAGCAACTCATACACATGGGTAATTTTGAATGGACAGCAGAGAAAGATGTTTCGTAGGATTTTATGCACCGTGATCACCGGGCAGTTCTCCGTGCACTACACGTTTGCACACCACCACTCGTCTCCTCTCTCTGTGGTGTGGCCACTGCTTCCACTGACGTCGAATCAATTCGTTTCCTCCCTCCACCAGGTTGCGCGCCAAAGGAACCCGTCTTTTCGAACTTCCGAATCATTTTCTTCAGACCCACGGCATTCATCGGACCAATGCCTGTTTTCAAACCCTTTAGTGTCCGTAACTTCTGCACAGTGCCGTGTGCATAGTCATCATTCTTGTAACACAGCTTTACAAGCAGAGAGAGTCATGGCGAACGTCGCAGACGCCAAAGGGGGGAAAGCCGTGTAGCCGGCGTGTTTATACCAACTTCAGTGGATGGTGTGCATCACAAGCGTTCTCATTTACGCATTCTGACACATACAGCGCCATCTATGGATCACTTTTCACACAATTTTTTCTCTTCTGCTATACGTTTTCCCCCTTCTCCGATAAATTGCAATTTGACGTCATTTTGACCAGTGCTGTTATTTCTACAGCGTTTTGTATGTTTAAGTTAACTTTAATTATAATAATCCTATATATACAGGGTGGTCCATTGATCGTGACCGGGCCAAATATCTCATGAAATAAGCATCAAACGAAAAAACTACAAAGAACGAAACTTGTCTAGCTTGGAGGGGGAAACCAGATGGTGCTGTTGTTCGCCCGCTAGATGGCGCTACCATAGGTCAAACGGATATCAACTGCGTTTTCTTAATAGGAACGCTAATTTTTATTACATATTCGTGTAGTACGTAAAGAAATATGAATGTTTTAGTTGGACCACTTTTTTCGCTTTGTGGTAGATGGTGTGATAAATGGCGCTGTAATAGTCACAAACATATGGATCACAATTTTAGGCGAACAGTTGGTAACAGGTAGGTTTTTTAAATGAAAATACAGAACGTAGGTACGTTTGAACATTTTATTTCGGTTATTCCAATGTGATACACGTACCTTTGTGAACTTAACATTTCTGAGAACACATGCGGTTGCAGCGTGATTACCTGTAAATACCACATTAATACAATAAATGTTAAAAATGATGTCCGTCAACCTCAATGCATTTGGCAATACATGAACGACATTCCTCTCAGCAGCGAGTAGTTCGCCTTCCGTAATGTTCGCGCATGCATTGACAATGCGCTGGCGCATGTTGTCAGGCGTTGTCGGTGGATCACGATAGCAAATATCCTTCAACTTCCCCACAGAAAGAAATCCAGGGACGCCAGATCCTGTGAACGTGCGGGACCAATCCACCTGTCATGAAATATGCTATTGAATACCGCTTCAAACGCACGCGAGCTATGTGCCGGACATCCATCATGTTGGAAGTACATCGTCATTCTGTCATGCAGTGAAACACCTTGTAGTAGCATCGCTAGAACACTACGTAGAAAATCAGCATACATTGCACCATTTAGATTGTCATCGATAGAATGGGGGCCAATTATTCTTCCTCCCATAATGCCGCACCATACATTAACCCGCCAAGGTCGTTGATGTTCCACTTGTCGCAGCCATCGTGTATTTTCCGTTGCCTGATAGTGCATATTATGCCGGTTTACGTTACCGTTGTTGGTGAATGACGCTTCGTCGCTAAATAGAACGCGTGCAAAAAATCTGTCATCGTCCCGTAATTTCTCTTGTGCCCAGTGGCAGAACTGTACACGACGTTCAAAGTCGTCGCTATGCAATTCCTGGTGCACAGAAATATGGTACGGGTGCAGTCGATGTTGATGTAACATTCTCAACACCGACGTTTTTGAGATTCCCGATTCTTGTGCAATTTGTCTGCTACTGATGTGCGGATTAACCGCGACAGCAGCTAAAACACCTACGTGGGCATCATCATTTGTTGCAAGTCGTGGTTGATGTTTCACATGTCGCTGAACACTTCCTGTTTCCTTAAATAACGTAACTATCCGGCGAATGGTGCGGACATTTGGATGATGTCGTCCAGGATACCGAGCAGCATACATAGCACACGCCCGTTGGACATTTTGAACACAATAGCCATACATCAACACGATATCGACCTTTTCCGCAATTGGTACACGGTCCATTTTAACACGGCTAATGCATCACGAAGCAAATACCGTCCGCACTGGCTTAATGTTACGTGATACCACGTACTTATACGTTTGTGACTATTACAGCGCCATCTATCACAAAGTGAAAAAGTGGTCCAACTAAAACATTCATATTTCTTTACGTACTACACGAATATGTAATAAGAATGAGGGTTCCTATTTAAAAAAACGCTGTTGATATCCGTTTGACCTATGGCAGCGCCATCTAGTGGGCCAACCATAGCGCCATCTGGTTTCCCCCTTCAAGCTAGACGAGTTTCGTTCTTTGTAGTTTTTTCGTTTGGTGCTTATTTCGTGAGATATTTGGCCAAGTCAATGGAGCGCCCTATATATATACAGGGTGTTTCAAAAATGACCGGTATATTTTAAACGGCAATAAAAACTAAACGAGCAGCGATAGAAATACACCGTTTGTTGCAATATGCTTGGGACAACAGTACATTTTCGGGCGGACAAACTTTCGAAATTACAGTAGTTACATTCTTCAACAACAGATGGCGCTGCAAGTGATGTAAAAGATATAGAAGACAACGCAGTCTGTGGGTGCGCCATTCTGTACGTCGTCTTTCTGCTGTAAGCGTGTGCTGTTCACAACGTGCAAGTGTGCTGTAGACAACATGGTTTATTCCTTAGAACAGAGGATTTTTCTGGTGTTGGAATTCCACCGCCTAGAACACAGTGTTGTTGTAACAAGACGAAGTTTTCAACGGAGGTTTAATGTAACCAAAGGACCGAAAAGCGATACAATAAAGGATCTGTTTGAAAAATTTCAACGGACTGGGAACGTGACGGATGAACGTGCTGGAAAGGTAGGGCGACCGCGTACGGCAACCACAGAGGGCAACGCGCAGCTAGTGCAGCAGGTGATCCAACAGCGGCCTCGGGTTTCCGTTCGCCGTGTTGCAGCTGCGGTCCAAATGACGCCAACGTCCACGTATCGTCTCATGCGCCAGAGTTTACACCTCTATCCATACAAAATTCAAACGCGGCAACCCCTCAGCGCCGCTACCATTGCTGCACGAGAGACATTCGCTAACGATATAGTGCACAGGATTGATGACGGCGATATGCATGTGGGCAGCATTTGGTTTACTGACGAAGCTTATTTCTACCTGGACGGCTTCGTCAATAAACAGAACTGGCGCATATGGTGAACCGAAAAGCCCCATGTTGCAGTCCCATCGTCCCTGCATCCTCAAAAAGTACTGGTCTGGGCCGCCATTTCTTCCAAAGGAATCATTGGCCCATTTTCCAGATCCGAAACGATTACTGCATCACGCTATCTGGACATTCTTCGTGAATTTGTGACGGTACAAACAGCCTTAGACGACACTGCGAACACCTCGTGGTTTATGCAAGATGGTGCCCGGCCACATCGCACGGCCGACGTCTTTAATTTCCTGAATGAATATTTCGATGATCGTGTGATTGCTTTGGGCTATCCGAAACATACAGGAGGCGGCGTGGATTGGCCTCCCTATTCGCCAGACATGAACCCCTGTGACTTCTTTCTGTGGGGACACTTGAAAGACCAGGTGTACCGCCAGAATCCAGAAACAATTGAACAGCTGAAGCAGTACATCTCATCTGCATGTGAAGCCATTCCGCCAGACACGTTGTCAAAGGTTTCGGGTAATTTCATTCAGAGACTACGCCATATTATTGCTACGCATGGTGGATATGTGGAAAATATCGTACTATAGAGTTTCCCAGACCGCAGCGCCATCTGTTGTTGAAAATTGTAACTACTGTAATTTCGGAAGTTTGTCTGCCTGAAAATGTACTGTTGTCCCAAGCATATTGCAACAAACGGTGTATTTCTACGCTGCTCGTTTAGTTTTTATTGCCGTTTCAAATGTACCGGTCATTTTTGAAATACCCTATATATAGGGTGAGTCACCTAACGTTACCGCTGGATATATTTCGTAAACCACATCAAATACTGACGAACCGATTCCACAGACCGAACGTGAGGAGAGAGGCTAGTGTAATTGTTTAATACAAACCATACAAACATGCACGGAAGTATGTTTTTTAACTCAAACCTACGTTTTTTTAAATGGAACCACGTTAGTTTTGTTAGCACATCTGAACATATAAACAAATACGTAATCAGTGCCGTTTGTTGCATTGTAAAATGTTAATTACATCCGGAGATATTGTAACCTAATGTTGTCACTTGTCACCTCCGACGTTCAGTAGCGTGTTGTAACAAACACGGGCCACGACCGGCGAGCAGCATCTGCAGGGACATGTTTACGATGACGACCGTGTTTACGAGTGTGGCTGTAGTGCACTGTTGTGGTTTGGTTTAGGTGTCGCAGTGTCCGCATGTAGCGCTTGCTGCTATTGTTATTCTGCATTCGTCTCCGCACGCAGACCAGCTGCAGTACACCGTGTTACCAGACGTCTGTGATAGTGTAGTGTTGTAGGAACTGTGACCATGGTGTATTCGAACTCTGAAAAGGCGGAGATGATACTCATCTATGGCGAGTGTCGACGAAATGCAGCTGAAGCCTGCAGGGTGTATGCAGAACGGTACCCGGACAGAGAACAAAACATCTACCGCCAACTGTATGCAACAGGTATGGTCGTAGCACGCAAATGGGGCCGTAACAGGCCCGTCACAGGAGAAGCGGGTGCAGTTGGTGTGTTAGCTGCTGTTGCCATGAACCCACACATGAGTACACGGGACATTGCGAGAGCCGGTGGACTGAGTCAAAGTAGTGTCATGCGCATACTGCATCGTCACCGCTTTCACCCGTTTCATGTGTCGCTACATCAGCAATTACATGGTGATGACTTTAATCATCGAGTGCAATTCTGTCAATGGGCATTAAAAGAGAATGCGTTGCAGTTCTACCTGTTTACCGATGAAGCGGGTTTCACAAACCACGGGGCAGTGAATCTACGGATCATGCATTACTGGTCCGTGGACAATCCTCGCTGGCTCAGACAGGTAGAGCGACAGCGACCGTGGACTGTAAATATATGGTGCGGAATCATTGGCGACCACCTCATTGGTCATCACTTCATTGCAAGGGCCCAAACAGCTGCAACATACATCGCGTTTCTACAGAATGATCTGCCAACGTTGCTCGAAAATGTACCACTGGAAACGCGTCGACGTATGTGGTATCAGCATGATGGTACATCTGCACATTCCGCAATTAACACTAGGCTGACCCTTGACAGGATGTTCGACGGGCCTTTCATAGGACGTGGAGGACGCATAAATTGGCCAGCCCGTTCTCTTGATCTTACACCTCTGGACTTCTTTCTGTGGGGTACGTTAGAGCAGAATGTGTACCGTGATGTGCCTACAACCCCAGAGAATATGAAACAACGTATTGTGGCAGCCTGCGGCGACATTACACCAGATGTACTGCGGCGTGTACGACATGCATTACGTCAGAGACTGCAATTGTGTGCAGCAAATGATGGCCACCACATTGAACATCTATTGGCCTGACATGTCGGGACACACTCTATTCCACTCCGTAATTGAAAACGGAAACCACGTGTGTACGTATACCTCACCCCTGATGGTAATGTACAGGTGCGTCAGTGAAAATGACCAATAAAAAGGCGTTAGCATGTGGACGTAATGTGCTGATCCAGTCTCTTCTGTACCTATGGTCCATCACCGTTCCCTTTGGATACCTACGTAATTCGGTGCTCTCCGATACACACGGAGGAGTGGTACTCTAGCGTTAACTGTATGTTACAATATCTCCGGATGTAATTAACATTTTACAATGCAACAAACGGCACTGATTACGTATTTGTTTATATGTTCAGATGTGCTAACAAAACTAACGGGGTTCCATTTAAAAAAACGTCAGTTTGTTTTAAAAAACATACTACCGTGCATTTTTTTATGGTTTGTATTAACCAATTACACTAGCCCCTCTCCACACGTTCGGTCTGTGGAATCGATTCGTCAGTATTTGATGTGGTTTATGAAATATATCCAGCGGTAATGTTAGGTGACTCACCCTATATATATATATATATATATATATATATATATATATATATATATATATATATATATAATTTTTTTTTTAGGGTGGTGGCTGCGTCCTTCCTTTGCGATGTCTGTGACTTATATTTTAACGAAATAACACAAAACTGCATGTTGATCGTGCAGTCGTGATCAACCTCGAGAGAGAGGTTGTTCGACTGTTTCCTGGTTAGCGCTTCCTCCATATCTCTCACCCACTAAAAACATGTGGTTATGGATTGTCGAGAGACTGGCACTCCACCAATCGCCCGGCGTTACGACGATGAATTCTGGCACAGGAATGAATCAGCATGGAGTAACATGTAGCTATTTGTCATCCAAGCTCAGTTCGACTGTATGTACAGCGCGTTTTGAGCAGTTGTTGCTACTAGAGATATCAGCTCGGTGTACTGAATTTCGCACTCAGTATACGTGTATAGGCATTGGTTTGAAACTGTTTTCAGATTTTCTGCCCGAAGTTAATGGAAGCTAAGGTCAGAAACCAAACGTTAAGTGTCCGCAATCGATTTCTTGGATTTTACTGACGATATCCCAATCTTCTGAAAGTAAACCAATGCCCAGAAGGAAATAGCCTCAAATTTTCGCATTTAGCTTTGGTTTCTTGATGCTGCTAATTACTGCTGCCTATAATGTGTCACTACATTGTAATGTAACATCGAGATGACCATCATCTTGAAGCGGCTTTTACTCGTAGACATCACATTTTGCCACTCCATATTTCACTCTCTGTCATTTGCAATTTCAGGAAACCGGCGCAATGGCATGAATCTCAGGAGCCGCTCTGTGGTAGTCTCCGACTAATCTTCGATGCAGACTGGTCTGCACCTATTGTAATCTCATGCTGTTATGACATCCTTCGTTGTCACCGTGGTGTGGTGACATTAAGTCACGTTTTCACTTCATTTTACGGCTGTTATGTATGTGAGCTTGTTATGACACAGACAATTTTTGCATCGTAAGATAGGTTATCGCTCGTTCCACGTGCGCACACGCTATTTGCAATCATAATGACTGTTCCCTGATAAGCGGCTCTAAAAATCGTACAAGCTTGTATTTATTACAGTCATTCTCAGTGGGAGATGGATTTATTACACAGATTAGTGTACAAAACAGATATTCTCCATGCCTCAATACACACAAATCTAATAAAGCATCGGAACATTAATATTCAAATGAAAGGATGCTATCCACGGATATCCATAGAGTAAAAAAGATAGTGACTTGTAACAACTGGAGTAAAATGAGATATATAACCACCAAAAAGATGAGATGGGGAAGCTGGCATACGCAAATAATATTAGGAGACGCAGGAGAAAGCGCAGTTCACTATTAAAATAGTGGCAGGACGATTTAAATTTCCGAACATTTAGTCACGGCTGTGGGACAATCACGATCGTCATCATTAATGTCATCCGTCATATGTCATCCAACAGGGTAAATATCATCTAGCTTTAAAGCTATGCACATATATGTCACTCTTGAATGTTTTCTAACGTCACCTTCCCCACTACCATTAGGTCGTCTTCTTGGTCATTTGTGTTCTCCCGAAGTCCACCAAAGAACCTCCTTCATACACCTGCTGTCTATTCGCCTGGTACAAGTCCAACCTATCGCCATTTAATCTTCGTTACATTCATAATCACGTATTGCACCCAGTTCGTTCTCTGATTTGTTTGATATTCTGTCTCTTTTAATGAAGTCTCTACGAGCATCTCTTCGTTACTCGCTGAGCAACTCATAGTTTTCGATGGTTTTCGCTTTGTTAAGTCCATGTATCAGTGCTGTAACTAAAAATTGGTAATACATACTGACTGTAAATATTTATTTTCAGATTCTTCAAAATTTTAACTTAGGAGTCTCTATATAATTACCAGAAGCTCTTTAAGCAATTATTACAGTTCGGTTTAGTTCATTGCCTGTGCAACAAATCATTGCCTTGATTTATACTAATAACACCTCAAAAATCAACCATTGGTCCAATGATTCATTGTTAATATAAATTATTTTCTTTTAGATCTGTTAGTTATCCACCAGTATAGTCTTATGCAAGTCGTTTTAACCTTCTTTCGAACTTACACTATTCAATTCATCCATTTGTTGTTGAAGTTAATCTGTGTTAGACGAAATCTGTGCAATTTGTCAGAAAAACGATGATGATTCAGATTTGTTGCATCAGCACACATTTCTTCTTCGTTTTCTCAGTTTAAGGATCTGAAAACTCTCTCGAGGACCGCTGAGAATATTTATGGTGGTATGGGAATACCTGATTCAGCTTTCAGTTGTGAATTTCTCGTTCCCCTTATGAAATCTAGCAGAACTATAGCATGGACGTAAACACTTTTGAGCGTAGACCTTCTAATATAGGTTTATTCAAGACTTTCTTTCTTAAAGACTGTCAATAATACACATTATGTTGAAACTAAATCTACTAGTTCCAGTTTTATTGGTAATTCAAAGACTCTGAAACAATCTGAAGTGTAACATAATGACTGAATATGATATCTTTGTTTTTTTCTTCTTTTCAGTGAACGTGTCGCTGTTATCTGACTTTCTTGAACTTCTGTGAGTGGGACTGACGACAACTTGTCTTCTGATAATTGTTGTTATACATGGATTTCGACAGACGAAACCGTTTCGTATGTCGCCAGGACATAACCATAGGTGAAAATGCGGCGGAATAGGGACAATGGCGAAATGACGATACATTCAATCAATCTGAGTACCAGTTTGTTACATACACGGCACGAAGAACGCAATATCGGTGCACAAAGAAACTAAAATCATAAAATTTAACTGCTGTAATCTCGTTAACAAGTAGAACGTGGTACATATCTGGGCAGTACAATTTGCGGAAAAATCATAGTTATCAGCCATTTGAAATCCATTGCTCGATAAAGGCCTACTACTGACTTTTACATGCATTGCGGCCGTCAGATGTACGAGTCCATGAATCTTCTATGGATTTTCTGAGATCTACCCATTTTCCATTACGTCGTCGTCTTCATCTTGTATTGCTTATGGCATCTTGGAACACACCAAGTAACTTCGTTGGTAGGTACATCCATGCGTCTGGCTACACGTTCCGCCCCCACTTTTCCCTCACTGTCTCCTTTTATGTAGGCCATAATCTCTCCGTCAACTCCACTTGGTTCCTTGATCAGTTTGTTTATGTGTATCTCCTAGTAATTGCCATCATGCATATCTCCAATGGAACGTAGTTTTGAAAACCCTGTTTAGTTTACGAATAGCCTTATCACGCCTTGTGTTAATTTCTTCCATTGTGTTTTTTAAGAGGTTGTCATGAACTGGTTCTAAGACATCGTTGTGTATTTCTATTATTTTCTTATTTATATGTACTATATGGTATTTTTTACCTTGTCGTTACTGATTTTCGAGCGTACTTTTGAATTAGCTGCATTAAGCTGCTCCATTCATTGTTGAAGTTTCCCTGTACTAGAGGCGAACATTAAAATGTCTTCAGCAAATCAAAAGTAGCTAAAATTTATTCCATCGACATCTAATACTTCTCAGTTTTCTCAGTTCAAGGATGTGAAAAGTTCCCGTAGGACTAAGAACACTTTTAGTGATATTAGATCTTTTGCGTGACTCCACTTTCAAACATGAAGTTCTCACTACCGTTATTATGTCTATTGAAATCTGTAGCATACAGGCAAATATTCTTCTGAACATAATCTGAGCTGAATCTATGCCTCGTATCTCATGGACTGTCAGTACAGATTTTCTTGAAACTGAGTAAAAATCTTTTTCGAAATCTATGAATCTTATAAAAAGTGGTAACTCATTGTCATAGTTCCATTCTGTAACTTCCTCCACAACTTTCCAATGGCCCATTGAGCTATATATAGTTTTAAAATCACCTTGATCCTTTCTTGGTTTCGAATCTAGTGTTTTATTTTCCTTTGTGGCTGGTGATAATTTTAGTGAATAATTTAAACGTCACTGAAAGAAGGCTCGTACGTCTAGGTTTTGATATCTGTCTGTCTCATACCTTATAACGGAGAATAAATACAACGATGTTCCTGTTTTAAGGAATTGCTCTCTTTCACCAAAACTTTACAAATTGTTTTGCAAATTCTTCACGGTGCTACTGTCGGCCAGCTTTAAGCATTTGCATAGAACCCTTATCATGTCGCTGCACCTTTCGTATGCGCATACCTCGAATGACATCGTACACTGTACACGGCATTACTAGCAAAAGGTGGCAACATTGTTCACATTAATCACCACTGAAGTAATTCTGCAGAAGCACCGCTGTTTCAAAACTAGCGTGAAAACTGTAAGACAGATATTGAAGTTAGTCGGTGATTCTGTTCTGAAGGATTCCGCGATGATACTACAGAAGTTATTCTGTGGTAGCACCGTTGTTTCATAACCTACACGAAGACGCCGAAGCGGATACTTCACTTCTTCACTGATTCACTTAGGAAGAGCTCCGAGATAATACGGAAAAGAACACTGAAGATAATTCTGTGGTAGCACCGTTGTTCCATAACCCACATGAAAACTTCTAGGCAGATATTTCACTTGTTTACAAATTAAGTTTAGGCGAGTTTCGAGATAACAGGGAAAAACTACTGAATGCATTTTTGTTGTAGCACCGTTGTTTCACAGCCTGCACGAAAAGTTTAGGTCAGATATTTCACTCGTTTACTGATTCAATTCGGGCAAGTTTGGAGATAATACGGAGAAAGAGAAATGTGACACTTTGCACTTGTCCTCGTAGGATGAGAGTAAGTTTTCTAAGAGGAATCTCGGCCCCTGGTCTCGCAGCACTCGGCTAAGTGCGCAGTGGCCGTCCTGCGAGACAGCGCTGCAACCCGCGGGACCGCCGCGGCAAACATTTCGCAGCCCTCTGGCTCCGCCGCCTCACGACCGCTTCTCCAGCTGCCTTACTTCTTCAGCAAGCCCCAGCCTCGTATCGATCTGCACGCGTTTCTTCTAGACCAGTTACCTCGAAGGGGTGCTGGTCGCTGGTGGGAAGATTAATCGATTTTTGTAATTGTTTACTGAATGACATGACATAGGCAGAAGTGGTATCCCGGTAAGAGAAGTGAAGAAATATCTAAAGGAAGCTGCGCTCCTCACCTCAGCAGTATTATTTGCCGCAACGATTATTGCAATCTGAGAGTTCCCGGTGTCCAGTGAGTATGGCAGGCTAGTGATTTGGAGCATAACATAAGAAGATGGGCGTCATTCTTGTCTTGTCCCGCGACAGTTTTATGGAGACATTACGCATTTGAACATTATGAAGATAGTAAGATCATATTACATTAAATTAGTTATATGTCGTGAATTGTTTTGAGAAGTGTCTCTGGAATGTGGAAAGAAGTCAAAGTGCAATACACTGTGTAAAGGGACATCCTTCTCTAGCATTACTTTTCCTCAACTGTAGTAGTCGATACTAGAAATATTTTTCGAATTTTAGACAGGTCAGTATCATCTCAGCTGTTTCTCTGAAAAGTTTCATATAATTTTATACATATTATGTAGTATTTCAGGCTAAGATTTGTGAGAAGAAATTACTTTGTTTTCGGTGTTACAATCGATAGCACTAGCTCTGAATTACCAGTTAAATTTTTTTTAGAAACATTTGAAATTACAAGTTATTTGTCACATTTAAAATTTCTGTTATTAATTACTCAATATATTACTGTTTATTATGTTTATTTCTGGATTCAATTATAAAATAATAATCTAAACTGATAGAAATTCGTTTGTCAAGAAAATTTGTAAACGCTTTGGAATATTGTTATTACCCCAGAGTGAAGTAGTAGTAAGTATTCCTCTAACGTGATCGGACGTATTTTTGTATTTTGGACGAACAATGTAATTTCGGTTTTGTTTATGTGAAAATTCAAAAGACAGTGTGATATAGTAAAATGTGAGACAATAAATTATCTTGAAAACAAAAATTCTACAAAGGTATTCTTCAAAATTTTTTAAATCAATTTAACCATGAGAACCTAAAATTTAACAATTTTGGCTTCAAGAATCAGATTCCTAGACATGAAGAACTGGAGCCAATTCTGCGAGAAAGATAAGTAAAATATTTATTGTAAATCTTACTCCTCTCGATTTCTCCGAAAAGACTTCACCATCGTGGAAGCAGCAACAGCAGAAAGGGAGCGGTAGGTTACAAGAGGAAGACACTATTTTGGAGATATTATTGTGTTACACAGCTAATTTTGATTGTGAAATAATCCAAGACATTAATTTCAGGATGCTTGTGAGGACACTGTTGGATAAATTGCAAGGTGTTGCCCAACGGAAAGTTATTGAGTTACGTCTCAAACTCCCCACAGTTCCTACAATGTTGTTAAACACATGTAAACCCGTGTATGTGACTTCTTCATCTGATCATATTAAATCCGTAACGTCTTCGTAAATGTGGTTTACGGTCCTAGTGTTATCCTCATGGTTTATACTATTTTTTGAGAAGAGATATGTATAGCTAACGACAAGGGACAATAATCGAAATATATTCTGCAGCAGTTATGAAAATATCAAATACCTATCGATATATTTTCAGGATGCTCATAACATCATATATGATTCTTAGAGTATTGATGTTGTGATCTTTAGCCTCAAAACCAGTTTGATGCAGCTTTCCTAACTAGTATGTTTTTTTCAAGCCTTTTCATCTCTGAATAACTACTGCAACCTGCGTCCATTTGAAGCTGCCAGCTGCCGCGCGGTGTGGCCGCGTGGTTTGAGGCGCCATGCCACGGATTTTGCGGCCGCTCCCGCCAGAGGTTCGAATCCTCCCTCGGGCATGGGTGTGTGTGTGTGTTGTTCTTAGCATAAATTAGTTTAAGTAGTGTAAGTCTAGAGACAGATGAACTCAGGAGTTTGGTCCCGTAGGATTTCACACACATTTGAACATTTGAATTTTTGAAGTTTGCCTGCTGTATTGATCCCTATGTCCCCGTCTATGATTCCCCACCACAATTCCCCCCATTGTCAAACTGAAGATTCCTTGATGCCTCAGGATGCGTTTTATCAACTGATCCCTTCGTTTAGTGAAGTATTCTTAGAATACGCTTCTACAATTTAAATGTGCTATATCTTAAGGTTGCGTTTCTCTAAAAACGATCAGTAACTCATTAATGAATGAAAAAATGTAGACGAAATTATTTCCTTGTTTTGAACAGTTACAGTGGTAGTTCGATTAATTTTAGAATGTAGATTATGGACTCGTACTGTCATCAGAATCTTAGAACGTAGAATTTCATTGTCTTTGTAGACTCTTAATGTAGCTTGTGGAGTTCTGTGAGTCCAACATCTCAAGAATTGTCTACAGTTTCTCAAGAGCCAATGGCATAACGGCTGCGATGATAGGATGAAATTGGTTACTTAACGTACAAACGTACATCATATCAGCTGTTGCCCTTTCAACTATCCATCTTGGATTTGTATCCGGCGTTGGAAATTACGCTTAATATCATGATGGTATTGCATCGTTTACGTACTTTTCAATTAATGATCATTATTAGACAAAGAAGCAAATAAGATAGGAGTTACACAAGAATGAACTTCTCGTCGATGTCGCTAGAGACCCTGCACTAGTTTCGTTGGAAAAAACTGGGAGGAGAAATTTAAGGGGCAATGTGGATATTTACAGGGAAATGACTGAAAACCGAAATCAGAATGATGGAACTGTCAATCCAACATTACTCGTGTGGATATCGATCCAGTAACTTATATGGTTAAGACACTGGACTCAAATCCTGGAGGACAATTGTTTAAGACTCATGGTTTTTCAACTCCCCCATGAACCATGGACCTTGGTGGGGAGGCTTGCGTCCCTCAGCGATACAGATGGCCGTACCGTAGGTGCAAACACATCGGAGGGGTATCTGTTGAGAGGCCAGACAAACGTGTGGTTCCTGAAGAGGGGCAGCAGACTTTTCAGTAGTTGCAGGGGCAACAGTCTGGATGATTGACTGATCTGGCCTTGTAACGTTAACCAAAACGGCCTTGCTGTGCTGGTACTGCGAACGGCTGAAAGCAAGAGGAAACTACAGCCGTAATTTTTCCCGAGGGCATGCAGCTTTACTGTATGGTTAAATGATGATGGCGTCCCTTTGGGTAAAATATTCCGGAGGTAAAATAGTCCCCCATTCAGATCTCCGGGCGGGGACTTCTCAAGAGGACGTCGTTATCAGGAGAAAGAAAACTGGCGTTCTGCGGATCGGAGCGTGGAATGTCAGATCCCTTAATCGGGCAGGTAGGTTAGAAAACTTAAAAAGGGGAATGGATAGGTTAAAGTTAGATATAGTGGGAATTAGTGAAGTTCGGTGGCAGGTGGAACAAGACTTTTGGTCAGGTGAATACAGGGTTATAAATACAAAATGAAATAGGGGTAATGCAGGAGTAGCTTTAATAATAATTAGGAAAATAGGAGTGCGGGTAAGCTACTACAAACAGCACAGTGAACGCATTATTGTGGCCAAGATAGACACGAAGCCCACACCTACTACAATAGTAAAAGTTTATATGCCAACTAGCTCAGCAGGTGATGAAGAAATTGATGAAATGTATGATGAGGTAAAAGAAATTATTCAGGTAGTGAATGGAGACGAAAATTTAATAGTCATGGGTGACTGGAATTCGAGAGTAGGAAAAGGGGGAGAAGGAAACATAGTAGGTGAATATGGATTGGGGGAAAGAGATGAAAGAGGAAGCCGTCTGGTAGAATTTTGCACAGAGCATAACTTAATCATAGCTAACACTTGGTTCAAGAATCATAAAAAAAGGTTGAACACATGGAAGAATCCTGGAGATACTAAAAGGTATCAGATAGATTATATAATGGTAAGGCAGAGATTTAGGAACCAGGTATTAAATTGTAAGACATTTCCAGTGGCAGATGTGGACTCTGACCACAATCTGTTGGTTATGAGCTGTAGATTAAAACTGAAGAAACTGCAAAAAGGAGGGAATTTAAGGAGATGGGATCTGGACCAACTGATTAAACTAGAGGTTGTACAGAGTTTCAGGGAGAGCATAAGGGAACAATTGTCACAAATGGGTGAAAGAAATACAATAGAAGAAGAATGGGTAGGTCTGAGGGATGAAGTAGTGAAGACAGCAGAGGATCAAGTAGGTAAAAAGACGAGGGCTAGTAGAAATCCTTGGGTAACAGAAAAAATATTGAATTTAATTGATGAAAGGAGAAAATATAAAAATGCAGTAAATGAAGCAGGCAAAAAGGAATAAAAACGTCTCAAAAATGAGATCGACAGGAAGTGCAAAATGGCTAAGCAGGGATGGCTAGAGGACAAATGTAAAGATGTAGAGGCTTATCTCACTAGGGGTAAGATAGATACTGCCTACAGGAAAATTAAAGAGACCTTTGGAGAAAAGAGAACCACTTGTATGAATATCAAGAGCTCAGATGGAAACCCAGTTCTAAGCAAAGAAGGCAAAGCAGAAAGGTGGAAGGAGTATATAGAGGATCTATACAAGGGCGACGTACTTGAGGTCAATATTCTGGAAATGGACGAGAATGCAGATGAAGACGAAATGGGAGATACAATACTGTGTGAAGAGTTTGACAGAGCACTGAAAGACCTGAGTCGAAACAAGGCCCCGAGAGTAGACACCATTCCATTAGAACTACTGACAGCCTTGGGAGAGCCAGTCCTGACAAAACTCTACCATCTGGTGAGCAAGATGTATGAGACAGGCGAAATACTCTCAGACTTCAAGAAGAATATAATAATTCCAATCCCAAAGAAAGCAGGTGTTAACAATCAGTTTAATAAGCCACAGCTGCAAAATACTAACGCGAATTCTTCACAGACGAATGGAAAAACTAGTAGAAGCCAACCTTGGGGAAGATCAGTTTGGATTCCGTAGAAATATTGGAACACGTGAGGCAATACTGACCTTACGACTTATCTTAGAAGAAAGATTAAGGAAAGGCAAACCTACGTTTCTAGCATTTGTAGACTTAGAGAAAGCTTTTGACAATGTTGACTGGAATACTCTCTTTCAAATTCTAAAGGTGGCAGGGGTAAAATACAGGGAGCGAAAGGCTATTTACAATTTGTACAGAAAGCAGATGGCAGTTATAAGAGTCGAGGGAAATGAAAGGGAAGCAGTGGTTGGGAAGGGAGTGAGACAGGGTTGTAGCCTCTCCCCGATGTTATTCAATCTGTATATTGAGCAAGCAGTAAAGGAAACAGTAGTAGGTATTAAAATCCATGGAGAAGAAATAAAAATTTTGAGGTTCGCCGATGACATTGTAATTCTGTCAGAGACAGCAAAGGACTTGGAAGAGCAGTTGAACAGAATGGACAGTGTCTTGAAAGGAGGGTATAAGATGAACATGAACAAAAGCAAAACGAGGATAATGGAATGTAGTCGAATAAAGTCTGGTGATGCTGAGGGAATTAGATTAGGAAATGAGACACTTAAAGTAGTAAAGGAGTTTTGCTATTTGGGGAGCAAAACAACTGATGATGGTCGATGTAGAGAGGATATAAAATGTAGACTGGCAATGGCAAGAAAAGCGTTTCTGAAGAAGAGAAATTTGTTAACATCGAGTATAGATTTAAGTGTCAGGAAGTCATTTCTGAAAGTATTTGTATGGAGTGTAGCCATGTATGGAAGTAAAACATGGACGATAAATAGTTTGGACAAGAAGAGAATAGAAGCTTTCGAAATGTGGTGCTACAGAAGAATGCTGAAGATTAGATGGGTAGATCACATAACTAATGAGGAGGTACTGAATAGAATTGGGGAGAAGAGGAGTTTGTGGCACAACTTGACTAGAAGAAGGGATCGGTTGGTAGGACATGTTCTGAGGCATCAAGGGATCAAAAATTTAGCATTGGAGGGCCGTGTGGAGGGCAGAGGGAGACCAAGAGATGAATACACTAAGCAGATTCAGAAGGACGTAGGTTGCACTAAGTACTGGGAGATGAAGAAGCTTGCACAGGATAGAGTAGCATGGAGAGCTGCATCAAACCAGTCTCAGGACTGAAGACCACAACAACAACAACATGGTTTTTAAAATTCAACTTTTTCCTTTCAAAACATACTATCCGCTTTCTTTCACATCGTGCTTTCGAACTATTTCTTCGCGGTACGTTAAATGCTAACCTTCCTTTCTTTTGCAGTAGGATAACTATCACGCTACTTTGTTCGCCATTTCGTGTAGGATAAAAGAGGCTTGAAACAAGGGTAAAAAATGAGGAAACTACTCTCTAGCGTTTTTCGTCGTACCTCACAAAAATTGTAAAACATCTAAACCGATCAATTTAAGTATATTTATCATCAGTCACTTTTGGAGAACAAAATGCAGCTACAGCACCTGCTCCATAGCGTGAGACCATACACTTGAAGGTAAGTGAGGATCCTGCTTTTCTTTCTTCTTTTTCTGTGATTCTCTGTGCGTTGGAAGTTTTCTGTCTCAAAAGCTCTCTCTTTCAGTCGCTTCGTCAGTAGAAACCTGCGTTTTGATAGTGAAACCTTCACGTCAATGACTTAGAGCGCACCTCCACGTCATAGTGTTACGGTAAATGGTGATCAGATGACTTTATAGTCTCTGTTAAATCGAATAACGTGATTTCTGGAGACACGTTAATTTAAAATATTTTATATGATTAATAGATTGCACTAAACTCTTCCCCAATAAGTAAAAGTTTTGCGAAATGTACTACCTCTGTAAAAATTTCTATGATAAGAATTTGTCCCATGCTTAAGTATTTTATTATTTTGTGTGGTACTGCATCTGCATTCTTAATCGTTCTACAGCGATTACAGTACGTTTTGTACGAAAAATTCGCAATTATGTAACAGAAATACAGGGATGAGAATGCAACTGTGTTTGCTATTCCAATCTGAAATGTGTATGTTTGTCTTGAAGCGTTAGATCTCTCTTTTCGCACCTATATTACCACTGCTTCTCCATTTTTCAGTGACACACCATATTTCTTGTGTCTACTCTATTTCTATTATCTTCCATGACTGAATTTATACTTCTAGGCAGTACTTGGCTGACCGAAAATTATTGTACTCACGATTGAATATTCTTTAGTATATAGTTGAGGACACAATCGATACGGTTTAATCCACATGGTATGCATTACAGTATTACCGATTTGGAAGGAAAGGCAAATAAAACAAATACGCATAGACCAGGTATCGAACCCTGTAGCTCTCGTATGTTGAAGTACGACTATCCCATTCGTTACCGAGTTAGCGCTGCTAACCATCGCTGACTGAAAATACTTATCGTACACGCCGTTAGTGGTACCTAGTCGCTTCTTTCTGAAGTCCATTTTGTACCGAAAATATGCAAGGAACGAATTTTCGATAAAGACGTTTTTGCATTGTTAATGTTCAAAAACTTGAGCGATGAAGGCTGAGAGCACGGTTTTTTCTTCGGAATGATGTAGGATGTTCGTGTGTTTCGTTGGCATTTGTTTAGGGATTCGTGATGCCATGCCATTAAAATACAACTTCGCAATTTGGAGGCAAGTTATTTTTTCATAATTAGAAGCCCCCAAGTAAAATAAAAATTTTCTGTTTGACTGAGAATAGTTTTACGCGCAAAGCTGTCATATTCACTACGGCGACGAACATGCAAGTATAACGAACGTCAGTAACAGAATTGCAAAACTCCCCCTAACTTCCTCGAATTTAGAAGATTAGAATCAAGCAATATTCACATTGATTTAACAAAGTAAAATGTCTTGTGAGACATACTTACATGTGATAGATTCGTAGATAAAAGTTTTTTAGGCAGTCGTCGTTTCACGATTTGAATCAATTGAAAGGGAAGCAATATGTGTTTGCAAGTGAAGTTGGTACACAGATTTACGCGGTGCTAAGTCGCTAGTATATGTCTTTAAACGGTGAGAAGAAAATAGAATCGGTGTGTGTTCGGGTTATTACCTGGTCTCAGTATATGTACGTGAATATCCTGCTGCAGGCAACTCAAATTCAATAGGAGGGACTATCTTTAACTCCAGAATTTCTCAAATTCCTAGTCACTTCTGTAAGTCTGTCCGAAAATTAATGCAGGAAACTTTCCTCCAAAGTGTGCTTGATGTAAGACTGAAGTGTGCAGCATGTAAATCGTGCAAGATGTGATATTTAACGAACGTCACATTTAAAATAAAATTTTACATGTGTTGTGCTTTATTCTGTAACTGTATTTAATGAAGAAACTAACCGTTTAACCGATCTCACTGATTTTTGATAGTGGAATTGATATTTAGAGTTTATTTAGGTCCTCATTTATTTCCTACACCAAGGAAAAACAGTGCTGTGGGATTTGATCAAACGTTACGACTATCAATACTCGTAGAATTACAGAGAGAACCTCCACTTACGGTTTCTTACTTTCGGTGTACGTGTATGAATGTGAATCGTTGTAGAACATTCGTGACGGTGTACTCGAAACCACGAAAAGGAGAGCATATCTATCTCTCTAAATTCATCAGCGGTTACCAAATCTTTTATGTTGTATGTTACTGCTTTGTGCCAATGACGAGTTTTAGTAACATGGCAGCTAAGGTCACCAGATTTTGAATTTACAAAGACATCTCTACCTAGAAATGTGGCGGAGTGTTAGAGCACAGGACTCGATTTCGGGAGAAACTAGGTTCAGGTCCTCGTCTGACCATTCAGATTTAGATTCCCTGTGGTTTCCCTGAACCAATGAAGGAAATGACGGATCGGTTCATTCGAAATGGATATAGTCTATTTCATTTCCCATCACAACTCTAGCTTGTATTAGGTTCATAATGACATCATATCCGACGGGATGCTAAACTGTAATATTACATTCCTGATTACAATGTCATCTAATATTTATGTCACTTTCTGTTTCCATTTTAGATCAGTCTCTGTTGTTCTCCAAGATTTTAGATACATTTTACCATCTACTATTCTTGTTTATCAGCGTAATGTTGCGCCTGATTTTACATCGCATGAATTTTCCTGTTAGCAGGTAATCCTACTTTGTCGTAAGCAATATACCACATAACATGCACAAAAAAAATGGCTCTGAGCACTATGGGACTCAACTGCTGTGGTCATCAGTCCCCTAGAACTTAGAACTACCTAAACCTAACTAACCTAAGGACGTCACACACACCCATTCCCGAGGCAGGATTCGAACCTTCGACCGTAGCAGCCGCGCGGCTCCGGACTGGAGCGCCAAGAACCGCACGACCACCGCGGCTGGCTCACATGCACAAGGTCATGACGTGAAAAATGTTGTATACTTTATTTGTTCGTAGGAAATCACTACGAAAGCCTGCCATTCTGAATCAAACACGTGATCATAAAATTAGCTTATGACGTAGCATCTGAAAGTTAAGATGGTTGCAAAGAAGATAGTAAATGTTTTATATTAGAAACTCAAAATCACGTTTAAAATGTGTGCTTTATCTGTACATATCATCGGTGAGTCCTTCCTTTCAGAAAATTTTATTGTAATGAGTTTGTTTTAGGTCTACATATTACTGACAGTTTCGTTGTACTTTTTCTGAGGAATTACTTTGGAACTTACGAGCTTTTTCGCGTGCAAATTCATGTAGTTGCATTTTATAATTCGTGACGGGACCTACGTACTTGAAATCGTAGATTAAAACTGTTGTCTGTCATCCAGATGTGCCAATATAGCAAAGACATCGGTAAGAAGATGGGACAAACCTGTTTACAATTATTGTGTAACTTAAAACAGTAAAAGATTCACATTATAGCGAATGGAATTTGTTTAACTTAAAACGATTATTCGACTATCACAACTACAGTTATTGTCCTTAACTGAAAAAAAAATTCATCACCAGATAGTTGCTACAGAATGCCGTAGGTGTGTCATTATGTTACTTATTCGAACAAATATGTGCTTCCATCATTTTCATTTGTTGAAGAAATTCGGTAAATGTTCCATGTCCACAATTTGAATTCGAAATTTGAATCTGAAACGCTGACTTATTTTTACCATTTTTGTATAAGACACAAATGACCCTTTAGCTGCATGCTATAGCTAGTACAGGAAGATGAAAAACATAGTGAAAAAATATTACTCAGTTACTCGTATCATTACCCTCTGTGTATCCAAACACAAATATATTATGGACCTATTTTAAGTACAGTAATTAAAATGTCAACATGTGTGTACATCTTGACAGAAATTAATATTTCAGATAATAATGTTAAAGCCACGTTGCACATTGTCAAATGGGAGATAGGACAGTCAGTCAGTGTACTAGATACGGTAAGAATTAAATGACAGCACGGTGACTAATATTTCACAGGTTGCGAGTATTTTTAACAATCGCTTTCTAAATGTAGCAGCAAAAATAGTATTAAGTGGTTGAGTCTAAGAAGCAAGAAAACGTATTAAAACCGTCATTCCACAAAAATGTAATCAAATAAAAGTAGCACCAACATCTTTCACTGACATTAATAGTGTTATGAAAATCCTAAAAAACAAAAGCTCATATACTGTGCTGATGGAATTTCGGACATAGTTCTGAAACGTTGTTGTAACTTAATAAGTAGCGTCGTTAGTGATATATGTCATTCATCACTGGCACATGGAACTTTTCCAGACAGATTAAAATATGTAACTGTTAAACCACTTCACATGAAATGTGATAAGAATTACTTACATAATTATTTTCCAATTTCCTCCAGGATGTCTCTTAGCTAAAGCATTCAGAAAATTAATATACTGTAGAGCACTCTCACATGCCTTATATTTATGAAGAACTGTCGTCTTAACGTTCAACAATCAGAATTAATACTATTTGCAGACGATACGAATGTAATAATAAACACCATTAGAGATAAACCCACAGAGGATATTTTAATGATTTTTTTCAAACAATTTTGAAGTGGTTCTGTGAGCAAGGACTGTCACTCTGTTTTGAGAAGACACTGTATTTAGTTCCCTACAAGATACAGAGTCATACAATATAGAGTTTGACGTTACACATGGAAAGAAGTCAGTAAATAGGGTTGAATGCTCTAATTAGTGGATGTACAGTTCAGCATACTTTTGGTCTTCATATAATTGCTATACCTGAAAACAACCGAATAAACCTCTTATGGAATTTTGCACTTATCCACTCAATAATGTCTTATGGAGTAGTTTTTTGGGAGTAACTCATCCCTTAGAAACAAGTTACTGATAGCACAAAAGAAAACAGTAAGAATAATATACGCTGTTAACCCACAGTCTTCAAGGAGTTTGGTATTTTAACTGCAATATCACAGAACATAAATTCGCTAATGGAATTCATCATAAAAAATCCATCACAATTTGCGAATAATAGTGATGTCAACACTTACAACACCAGAGCAAAAAATTACCTTTATTACCCATCATTAATGCTGTCAGAAAGAAGTACAGAACACAGCAACAAAAATTTTTGATCATTTGCCCAATAACACAAAATATCTGAAGGTGGCAAAGCAAGTTTGAAATTAAACCTAATAGAATTTTTCGTGGACAATAACTTCTATTCCGTATACTAATTTATATTTAAAAACTGGTAGCCTGTTTAAAAATAATAAAAAACTGTGGTTTTTAAGTGAAGTTGCATTAGTAGGAACAAAAAGTACTGATCCAATTATTTTAACACTAATCATGTATACATATCCTTTAAACTGACTCGTCCCACATCATTTCGACGAAAGAATCTTTCAAATGGTCTATGGAACATATAACTAACGCAGTCAATAAATTTATCATATTGACACAACACTAACATTCAGATGTTATATTTTGTTATAGATGTTGTTCCGTTCACAGCAGAGGTTATTAACTTCGTCGGACACAATAAGTTTAAGGAATAATACTCGTCAAAATCCTCTTCATTGATCGTATGTTACGACCATTCAGACCACACTTTCGTCAGCGTTGTGATTTAGCGGATGATGTAGTGTAAATCTTTGATGCGATGGCTCTTAAAACATCAAACACTTCGTCTGCTTTGGATACCCAAGCACCCATCGAACAAGTACCAGCCATTTGCACATGTTCGACTTCACTTAGCTCCGACATAATACACTCGTAACTACATAGAACATTGACTATCAATTGCAACGTATTGAGGACATAGCACAATTGCCGTTCGTCGTCAAATATAATAGCATAACCTGCAGGCTTGGATAGCATCTTCATTCATGTTCAAGCAGGTGTTTCTCACTGTAATCCCAAACTTTTCTCCACCCCTGTAATTTTCAGTCGATAGTCGATAACTTAACCTTCTTGAACTTTTGTCAGCCCCTGTTATTTTCAATCGATAGTTGATAACGTAAACTTCTCAAAACAGGCTTTAAAATAAGGCATAACAAAAATTGCATCACCACATTTAATATGAGCTCATCGACGTAGATATTCTTAAGCTTCTTAACGATAACTTGGATACTTCTCTTACAAAAGTTTGGAAATGTATATGCTAATAATTATTAAACATAACTGAGAGCTGAGTGAATATATTGGGAAATAACATAATTATTCACATAATTTTACTGTTGTAATATGGAAGTAGATAAAGCGTGTGTTGCTGGGTGCTAACATACTCCAAGTGAGGTTCAACTGAACGCCGCTTGAACATGGAAATGGTTGTTATGAGCATCTGGTACACTATCCAGAGATGTCTCTCGTGAAAATCTCTTGTTCAAGTATTGACATTTACATATGGAAGAAGCTATGAAACATCCTAGCAGGTAAATATGGTGTGCAATGTCTCTAGAGTTTCCTAATAAAAGAATTCTCAGTATTAGAGGATCCCGAAGCACACTGCAGCTGCATATAAATCATAATCTTGTTGCAGTCTCAATTTCCATCCCGCGAAAAACTTTGATGAAAGGATTTCTTTGCGGCAGCTGCAAACTTTTTGTGGGTTACAGCAGTAGCCCTCTAAAAATGACCTGCCAATCACGAGCACTCCAATTTAGATAACACTGAAATTCTATTACCCTTCTTTCCACAAGGAAAGCTTGTCAAAATTTCTAGCGACGTGCATTCTTTTTCACTCAGAAACCGTCTAGAAAATATAAATTGCAGGCAGCACTTCAGTATCAGAGTTTGTGGCTGGCCATTTGGACACTGCAGCCGCGCCTACGTTGTAGTCCACAAATATTTCGTTCGTGGATGTGTTATAAATTTAGCCTTATTCTTACATGTATCTATAAATCGTTACTATTACTAAATTTCAAGGGTTAATAGACACATCTTTTAAGTAGTGTATTTGTAAGACTTCGGTATTATATGTTTCAACTCCACCTTTAAAACTCGATGTACTTGTAATGGACTAGCTTTTAAAATGTTCTCTTCATGTAATCTGCATGATGTGACACTAGCTTCTATGATAACACGAATAAATGTCTTCGTTATGTAAATAACACAGATAAGGGCATTTATTTCTATTTCCAAAACAGAGAAATGTTGAATATGTTAAAAATTATTTATTGTGCCCAGATATGGTTTGTGTCAGATTTCATGTATTCTTATATTCATTTTTTGCCACGTAACACAATTAATGAAACCAACTGACAAACATAAATCTTTTAAGGGGGGTGGGGGTAGGACCATAAAACGGACCGACCTGGAGCGGAATAAGGCACCACAGAACATTTTAACCTCCACTGTCTACACTTTTTCAAATAAATTCATGAAACTTTGTCGGCATGACCAGGAAGGATTCAGGATCCACACTCATAGCCGTGGAAGTTCAAAAAAATGTGTGTGAAATCTTATGGGGCTTAACTGCTAAGGTCATCAGTCCCTAAGCTTACACACTACTTAACCTAAATTATCCTGAGGACAAACACACACACCCATGCCCGAGGGAGGACTCGAAACTCCACCGGGACCAGCCTCACAGTCCATGACTGCAGCGCCTGAGACCGCTCGGCTAATCCCGCGCGGCGTGGAATTTCAAAAACATGACAAAATAATTTTTTATATGTGAAATTTCATCATTTTTCACTTACTATTGGCTGCATTTGTTGCTGTAGGTACCCTTTTTCATTAGTAGGAGAGATTCTTCGATGAATTTTTGACAGCATATTAATCATACAAGTGTATGAAACTCTATAATTTTCCAAATTTATTAAAAACTATGGTGAAAATTGAGATAATTAACTATAAAATTTGAGGTTTTTCTAAACCTGAAGTTAAAAACGTAACAGCTTATTCATTTTTTTCGTAAATTAAATAAATTCTATAGTTTCATACACCTGTAAGTATGGTTTGTATGCTGTGCAAAATTCGTCGAAGAATCTCTCATACGTATAAGGAAAAGCGTACCTATAGCAACAAATGCAGCCAATAGTAAGTGAAAAAATGATAAAATTTCACAAGTAAAAAAATTATTTTGTTATATTTTTGAACTTACATTGCTATGAGTGTGAATTCTGAATCCTCCCTGGTCATGCTGACAAAGTTTTATGAATTTGTTTGTAAAAGACAGTGGAAATTAAAATGTCCTGTGGTGCCTCTCCTGTTCCAAGTCGGCCCGTTTGACGTCCTACACCCCTTAAAATACAGTATTAAATTTTCGGGGATATTCGTCAGAAAAAGATTCAGTCATTAATTTCGATTCTCATAATCACATTTCGTAGTCAAAGGCAAGTTTTGCAAGAAATATATATTTCTTGTATTGTAATTTGCGAGTTCTTAACAATGATTTCTTGTCAGTGTTTTCGAATACAATCTACTCCAACCGGTCTTAGGTCCATTTCATAGCATTTTAGAGAACCAACAGAGTTTCATCCGTATGATGCTAAAATACAGCTCCAGTGTACTCTGTACTCCCTTGTGCTGTTACATACATCTATCCAACTCTACGTACAGGTAGTTTGTATTGTACGTATAATTGCTTATCTTCTGTACGGCAGATTTTCGGCTCGCACTTTTCTGACCGGTGTGTTAACGTGCCTTCCCATTGCCTGAGTTTATGATCCTCTCGTTTAGACGAGCCTAGCACACTTCTACCAGTAGGATCTAAAATACTGTTATATACTAAGATGGTTTCCCTGTGCCTTACTGTGATCGTTTACGAATTTCGGTTATGATGCACTCACATTACTACCACTTCAGATTTATATGACAATTTAGCACGTTTGTCCCTCCCTAATTTATTATTCATTCTGATAAGAGATAGTTCATTATAGGTTCACCGAGTACTTCTGATTAGAGATGCCACTCCTGATTGGAAACCAATGCCTTAACGAAAATTAAGGATATCTCGTGTAGTGTTATTTGTCTGCGAATCATCCGATTTTGATTAATGCTTTCTGTGTAGTGTATATGATGCTTAAGTGGGAAGCTATCTTGGTATTAACGTAACCCAATGAAAAAACTGCCCAAAACAAGAACCTTTGCCAGTCAGTGGACGAGATGCAAAATATTTCCGGATCAGTTAACACTGGCGGCAGCTGCTACATCACATTACTGAGAATGTGTGGTTAAGAAATCTACTGAAATTAGGGTGAGCAATAATTTAGCAGTGGAGACAAAGGATTTTTTCAATCAGAACGTCTCTTTCTCTCATGCAATAAACGGTTTTATTCGCCTTTCTTGACAGCGACAAATCGTAATTTTTATCCTACACAAAGTTTTGGAACTATATGTGTGCATGAAATGTTCAAGGGGGTGTATAAGTTTTCTTTTATCGGCTTGTAGACAGGTTTGTCTGTCGGGTAGCATTAGTTCAGCGACGTACAGCACGGCGTTTCACTTGATTGTGGCCATGCGGATAATTAAATTATAACGTGCAATTGAAAGCAGAATGATGTGGCAAACCCGACAAAGGTACAGCGGCAAGCTATATTAGTTAATACCCATTAAACAAATTGAGCACACGAACATTACGTTATGATACACTTCATGCTTTGAAAAGCAAGTGGCCGAATACTACAGGTTTTCGTGTCGTTTTCGCGTAGACTATGAGTGGTTTCCATGGTTCTTCAAGGCGAAAATGGAAACAGCTAAATATTGTCGTTTTAATTTTAAAAAAAGTATCTAAAAATAGTCGAAGCTAAATGGGATAGTTCAGTTTATCAGTTAACTGGGATTTCATGAATACTCAACCCTGATTGAAAGTACACAGCCGGCCGCTGTGGCCGAGCGGTTCTAAGCTTTTCAGTCCGGAACCACGCAGCTGTTACGGTCGCAGGTTCGAATCCTGCCTCGTGCATGGATGTGTGTGATGTCCATAGGTTTGTTAGGTTTAAGTAGTTCTAAGTCTAGGGGACTGATGACCTCAGATGTTAAGTCCTGTAGTGCGTAGAGCCATTTGGACCATTTGAAAGGTATAATGGGGTACTCACATGAAGCCTGATCTCCACGGGCACGAGTACATCATTGCATTCGTTGTGGTATGGAAAAAAATTATCTCCGAATGTCATCTTGAAGTTTGCCCTGCATCGACTGGGACGCATGCCATGTCAGTTCATGGAGGCTGCTACATGGAGTTTGGTATGAAAGTATACCTCATTCCACTGCTTTCCTTCATGCTTCATTGGTGACAAATTACGGTTCCGGCAGCCCAGTGGAGGATCCGTATCTTCCTCAATGCGTGTCTCGTGTCAATTGCAGTGTCAGTACCTTGCATTACCTTCCTGGAATGTGTCATTTGTTACCCTGTGTATGAGAACAGGATTTACCATTCTTGCCACATGCTGGAGAGCATTCAACGTTCCTTCCAGAATTACGTAATCAGTCCTGTTGTCATACCCAAGAGCTCCCCATGCTATGATTTCATGTACTCAGTCTCCGCTCCGGGACTGGGCGTTGTGTTCTCCTTATCATCATCATTTGATCCCCATCGACACTCAAGTCGCCGACGTGGCGTCAACTCGAAAGACTTCCACCAGACGAACGGTCAACCCGCCGTAAGGCCTTAGCCACACGGCATTTAGCCCTGTGGTGCATAGCGTCCACCACAGTGGACAGCTGTTAATGGTCACTTCTTTGGCATTTTCAATCAGTCCCGAGGCTGCAAATGCACACAGTTCACTGCAGTCGGCACTCCCTACTGGTGGTGTGTCCTGCATGCATTTGCAGCCTCATGACTGATTGAAAACGCCAGAAAATTGCCATTATAAGTTGTCCACTGCAGTGAAATTCATGCACCACAGGTTTAAGTACTGAGGAGGTGCATCTTCCGAGAATCGATGCTGCCTGTAATCTTTTACCAGATCGTCTGTAGACACGTTGGCGTTGAAATGGCCGCCACTAAGAGAAGCGAGACTCATCCCTGAACGCCAACGCCAGAGCATGGAACTAAATGCCCTGTTGATTCTGGCTCTATACCACGTTAGTTTCTGTTGTTTGTGATATGGTGTAAGTAATAAACATCGAACGTCAAAACGATACCTCAATCTAGTTTCCAGTAATCTGTTCCCGACATTTGGTGGTAATTGTGTCCGTAACCCCTGCAGCGATTGCAGAAGCTGTCACACTCCTAGTCATCAGAGGCAGTTAAACAATCCTATGATCTTCTCGCGGTGTAGTTCCTGTGGAAGGACTCGTGCCTATCCTCCTCGCCATAGGATCGTCTCGCCACCACTCGACATTCATTCATTGCACTAAAGTCAACAGTCTGAGCAATCTGTCCGAACGGAGCTCCCACGACCTAGTCGCAGTTATTCGATCTTTCTCAATGGCAAAAAGGTGAAACTAGTTTGTCTGTGCAAGTCCTCTGGGCGTATTGTGCAGTGATCTGTACCTGAAAAGTTCCAGTACTGTTAGACACCCACTATAACTATCATTTACTCACATCATTCTTCGCCTGTAAGAATAGCTTTTTTTCTACTGAAACTATTGAAGATAATCTCGCAGAAAGATAAAACTTTAAGCAACATACCTCAGAGGCACGGACATACTGCAGTACCAGTTCTGTAGAGTAGGATGTTGGTGTTCGTGGCGCAACACTTACCATTCCGTCACTGTTTGTGATGATGATGGTGTTTGCTTTTGTTGGGCGCTCAACTGATCGGTCATCAGCGCCCATACAAAATCCAAATTTTTCACACGGTCTAATTTCTTTACTCAGTCCAATTTAGCCACTGTCATGAATGATGATGATGATGAAATGATGAGGACAACACAAACGCCCAGTCCCCGGACAGAGAAAATCCCCAGCCAGGCCGGGAATCGAATCCGGAACCCCGTGATCCAGAGGCAGCAACGCTACCCACTAGACCACGAGATGCGGACTTCCTTCACTGTAACAGCGATTTGGCCTGTCTTAGAATCAGTTTTGATGATGCGCCGCAGTAGTTTCGTAGACGCCGTGTCTGAAGTTTTCGTTTAATTTTACTCGCTACCGACTGAAAACCGCAAAGTTACGATTCGAATTAGTGGGCAGCAGAAAACTATTAAGTTCCCACACACGAAGTACATTCAGGCACGAAAATTTGTGAAAAAGATGAAACTTCGTGGCAGATTAAAACTGTGTGGCGGACCAAGACTCGAATTCGGGACCTTCGCCTTCAGGGCTAACTTTTTTACAGTAGAACCGTGCTGAAGGTAATAGTGTTGCTCCAACTTCACTCATCGGGTTCATTTGCAGTTTCACTCAGCAGCAGTGTCCGATTTAAAGTTCAACACTAAACCGCATTACCTGCAAAACCTCTTTACGGCTTTAGGCTAATTTAGAGTACTATTTACACTTAGTAATAGAAGTAGATAATGGGAAAGCGATTAAGAAGTACTCCTTTGTTAATCTATCCAACGACTGACCTGATTGCATTATCAATGAACGAAGTTCCTTACTGCCTAAAACATTCTGTAGTCTCAGAATTCAAACTAATTCTAACCACACACATTTAAGGTACTGTATACCTGCTTTCCCTAAATACCTTAATGTAATTGATGGAATGGTGCTATCGACAAGGGTACGGCTGAATCCCTTCTTCGGCCTCCCTCAGTCAGAGCAAGTGCTCCGTCACCAGTAATCTCGTTTTCCGGGGGACGCACAACCCCAATGTTTCTTCCTTCCTTGATCATCTTATTCTGTGGTATGGGCAACATGTTTTACCCTTATATCAACCTAGTATGTTTTCCTAAATGGACTCGTGTTCACTGTAACGGAACAGCTATGCTAGAGACATAAACAATACTTTTTTCGCATAGATCGATTAATCTTGAAATCATATGTGATAGTTGGAATTAGAGCTATCTTTGAAAATTTGTAAAATGTGTTACTTTCTATATGTGTATTGTTTTAAAAAGATGGGAAGTGTATTATTTATTTGTCAAATAGTACGCGACTGCCCCACTCCGAGAGTTTAAATGATGCTTTAAATAAGAGAAATAATAATACCGCCAAACTCCGGCAATCAGACTGGATGTAAAGTTATTGTAGTGCTAAAAATGCGGTGAATCTTCGTCAAAGCGGTATGCTGCGGTTTCTGCCGTACGAGCTATTAAGTCGTCTCTGCAATCATCAAGTAGCGTATCCAAGAATTTCCAGGCTTATGACTATGTGAAATTTCGTGAGCGATGGCTGTCACTGGAACAATGGCTCTGGGAAACGTCATGTTCACTGACGTGTATTAATTTATAAAAGACGTGAGGAAGCTGTGAGAGATCATCGTCCACGACCGCTTCTTCCAGCCCAAACAATGTAAAGCAAGATGTTCGTTTCGTTCAGTAAAGTACTTTTGTCTGCATAGTGTCAATCGCGTTAGCTCAAAGTGAAACAACAATGAATTTGAAAATTATCGTTTATAAGTAACGGTGATTACATTTTTATTTTATCAGTCCAATAATATACCATTCTCAGTCCTTTGTTATTTATTAATGACAATCAATTCTATAACAATAAAAATCTTTAGAAACGTAATAATATTTTCAGATTATGGTATTTCAGAGTACATTGCTAATAATGCAGTTTGTTTAAACAGCAATTTTAAGTATCTAACAACTGGACCTCTTTGTTTTTCCATTTTATGACGTAAATTTTGCTACTCGAAATTCACAATCCAGTCACTAAATTTCAGTATTCATTACGCAAGTCGATTCAAAGTTGGCTTGTAGAAAATTATATCAGAGGTAATTTGACTAGCTTTTATCTTAGAATTTTAAGTACAAAGTACAGTTAACAACTTTTTTATTAAATTATAAGTAAATTTCAAACTCAATTAAAATTAACTTAGCTGCTTCAGAGTACAGTGGCCTTGAGAACCTAGACTTAATATTTCTTTTTGATTGTATGAGATAAAACACAATGTCCTCCTTCCTTGCACCTAAACTCTGGCTGTTCAACGGGTGGATGTATTCACAGTATCAAAACGATACTGAAGTTTTGTAGTGCTATGATGAAGGCTGTGTTCTTGTAATAGGGAGTGAATTTTACGATCAATCCCCTGCTTCCATCAGTTACTTTGGAATTGATAGCAGATACCACAATTGTTTAACAGCAGCCCATTTAGTACACACACGATTCAGTTTACAAAAACATTAAGACATAACATAACTGAATATTCAGATACATACAATGCAAATACTCCAGTGAGTTATAGGGCGAATCTTTTGTGTTCACTGGTAACTTCTGCGAAGGCTAAAAATTACGATTTGTGGTATACCCAAAGTCACACGCCACTGACAAGCAAATGACATCCACAGCATCCTATTCCACCTGCAGCGGCTGATAAAGCTGAACAACAGTTTGCATAATTCAGTATAAAGGTTTTCACCATACTTGTTGAATTTAAACGATGAAATGAAATGATCGTATGGTATTTATTGGCCGGGACATCCCCTTCAGGGTACGCCCGCCGTATTGCAAGTTTTTTTAGTTGATGCCACTTGGGCGACTTGCGTGTCAGTGATGATGAAGGACACACAACACCCAGTCCCTTGCCGGGAATCGAACCCGGTCCCCCTTTCGTGGTAGGCGGTAACGCTACCGCTGCGCTACGGAGGCGGACATTTAACCGATATTAACATACGTAATAAATAATTATATGACTAGTTTTTCATAAAATATCAGTTTTATAATAGTTGTCATAGAAGGAATTTGAAGCGATTGTACGCAGTTCCCCATCAGTTAGAATCAGAAATTGAATTTACATAAAATCGTGAAGGTTCGGTCACACGTGGCGACCGTGGCAGGATTTTCCAGTAAGAAACTGCGTAGTCTGTGTTCTTCAATCTTCAGTCACAAGTGATTTGACGTGATACAATTTTCCTAAAATTCTATGGCATAAACAGGGCTATTTTGACAAGTTTGGTAACACGCGAACTTGCAAAACAGGGGCAGAAAATAATCGCAAAAAGCAGTGAAAAATATTATTGGACTAAAGTACGTAATAGCAAGTCGGTTAAGTGATTGTCCAAACCGGAATTCAAATCGCTCAAAGAACTGGTAAAAGAATTCAAGATGAAGCTGACAGTGACACAGCAGATGGGAAAAAAGTACATGCGAACATGGAACGTTCGCCTGATTAGTAGTAGATGACACTTGCAGCGAAATGTGTAGGTACGTGTGGGGTAGGTGACTCAGGACCTGAAGACAATAAAGTCAGAACCAGTCGCTCCGTGTCTGTTGGATGTGAAAACTGTACATGAACCTCACGAACCAGAAAATGAATTACTGGATCCAAGTATAGTAGAAGCAAAACAACCTTTTGATACCGAAATAATGCAGACTAGGAATATGAAAATATTGAACGGCGCCGGCCGAAGTGGCCGTGCGGTTAAAGGCGCTGCAGTCTGGAACCGCAAGACCGCTACGGTCGCAGGTTCGAATCCTGCCTCGGGCATGGATGTTTGTGATGTCCTTAGGTTAGTTAGGTTTAACTAGTTCTAAGTTCTAGGGGACTAATGACCTCAGCAGTTGAGTCCCATAGTGCTCAGAGCCATTTGAACCATTTGACAAAGAGGAAAATGGAAGCTAACCATAAAGAATTGGAAACAGATATTAATGAAATGGAGCTTGATTTTACTAGACAGTTAAAAGATAATAGTAAGTTAATATAAGAAAACAATAATAAATTAGAAAACGTACTGGAACCGAACGTAGTTATTCTGACTCAACATAGTGATAGAATAACATAGCTTAAACCTATGACAACTATGAAAAAGGAAATATACTTTCAAATGCAGGTTACTGATATCATTGTCAGATTTGACTCCGAAATACAGCGAATCGAAGAAAGATTGAAAAATACGGGCACTAATTCCGGTAATTGAAACCGAAATTTCTGCGAAAACAAATGCAAAGATTTCAGCGTAAAGAAACACAGATTCCACTAAGTTCTTGCGTATTGCAACCACATAAATTCGCTATGAAGTGGTTCCGTTTGCAACAGGAGTTACATAATTGAAATACCATCGTTCCATTGGTTGTGCCGAAATCTGAGCTATTGAGTAAATAAGGGAAAAACGATCTGTTGAAGAAGCAAGGGCGTTGGCACCCTTCTGGTCTTATAGAAAACTGTGAACGAGTACTACCGATCGGTATGAGCGGTTAGTAGAAAATCAATGTAGTGTGTGATGCCCTAGTATTTAGTGCTAAACGGTGGGGTTAGAATCTAGACACAAAACGTTGCAGAATTTAATAACATGTATTTGAAAGAATTCTGGTCTATCCAAAAACAAAACATTTTGTGGCACGAATTTTTCGTCACACGAATGCCCGATAATAACGTAAGGAATGACATCAAAGACTTTTGTGAGTCATGTTTTCGAAAATACGAATACCTGAAATACAGAAAGTCCGAATGTGAGTCAGTATGTGAACTCTGGAAAAAACTTAGAGATGACTCAAAACGTTACGTCGGAAGTAACTATAAAACGTTAGACGAATTTATGTGGAAGGGAAAGAATGAAGGTCGTTGGCACGAAACTCGTGGGCAACCAAGTTTCGGGCAAGTAAATGTGTCTGATAGGGGTGGTAGGAATGGACCAGATATTAATATGTTAAAAAGGCACGTTAGAGGCAACTTGGATACCTGTGGGCGAGGTAACGTGCACAGTAATAAAAGGCACAATGGCGAGAAAAATTGGTTTCCTCGCAGGTCGAGGGCATAGAGGCTGCTGGTAAAAGTAGGTGGCTAAAGACGACGCAAAATATATGTATTTTCTAGATGAGATTAGCGGCAGGAGAACACAGCTTTGACGGAATAGAAACTGGTTTCGACAGAGGAAGTATAATCGGAATGCAGGACGTACGCAAACACTGGACGTAAGCACAGATTTGGTGACACAAGAGCCAGTTCAAAGAAAGATATCCCAATCGGAATTTAAGGTAGATGGGGATAAATAGATTGAAGTAAGAGATCGGTGTGAGGGTAGGTCAGAAGTATCGATAGAAAGGCAGGTTGTCGTTTAGTACGATAATTGGCGCCGAATGGACGAGGTAGAAGAGGTGGATGTATTTGCAAAAAAACTCGGTCAGACGTACGACGTGTTTCAAGAATGGGGAGATGAGGACTTCAGTGACCTAAAGGAGGTTATACCGAAGTTAAAGGTAAGTAAGGAGGAAAAGGAGCGTAGCACAAAGATGTTTGCCAAAGATGATGTAGACAGAATAATCCCAACAGGGATTACTGTTGCAGACAGTTATCATCGGCCCCAACAAAGTGAGCAGAACTTTACTTATAAAGATGTTTCATCAAAACAACAACAGAAGTGTAGCTGCTCTTCGCGAATATCGATACATTAAAGAAATACGGAGGGATAGTCTATCTGCACCGGAGTTGAAGAACATTATTCGGAAATTCGCATTAACTCGCCATTCAAGAACTGCTCCAGAGAGAAGCCGGTGGCAAATTGGGTCACAAATTGTTGAAGAAGTAACTTTTACCATGGCTGAGAATTCTGGAGGAAACGTATGATCTTCAGGCAGTGCACGAGCTGTGTCACGACAGCTGAACATTCAATGGTCCACCGTTAGAAAAGTGCTGCAGACAAGTGTGAAATGGTATCTCCAGTGCAGGTGGTCGTCACATTGAACAACGTTTCTTCTGTGGACCTGCTGTTTTGGTTTTTATTTTGTTATGGTATTTGTCCATTATTACATGCTCGTAGCAAAAGTTATTTTGCACGCCCAAACACGTAAAAGGTTTATCCACCTATCTATACATTACGTAATAAATCTTGCAATATTATACGTATCTACAATAGTCAATAATTTTCACAGAACTAAAAATTTTTTAATGTACTGTCGTCAACAAAGTTTAAATAGCACGTAAGATTTCCGCGTATCTCATTTATTTGTAACCATTTTATAAAGTAATTTTTTATGCCGTAATTCACTAAATGCTACTTATTTCTTTGCATTCAGTGACCTATATTTGATGTAAAATACGTTTTCAGCCTAATATAACAGCAACATACGCTTCCTTTCCAGAAGTTCCATAACTACATCTACATACATATTTCGCAAGCCACCGTGCGGTGTGTGACGGAGAGTATCCTGTACAACTAACAGTCATTTTCTTTTCCTGGTCCTCACAAAAACAGAGCGACTGAGAAAGGACTGTCTATATGCCTCCGTACGAGCTCTAATTTCTCGTATCTTACCTTCTTGGTCCTTATGCGAAACTTACGTTGGCGGCAGTAGAATACTTCATCAGTTAGATTCAAACGCCAGTTCTCAAAATTTTCTCAATACTGTTCCTCGAAATGATCGTCACCTTGCATGTTTATGCAAATTGGTCACAATAAACATGAACAGATAAATTTTAAAATCTCAAAATGTATAAAAGTGTATCCTGTCGTGGCGCATATGAATAAAAACTACTCAAAGAAGCCAAGAGAACTAATTTCTCACTGGGCTAGGCAGTACTATGGCTAAAGATCATTTCGTACACTTTCATCCCCTTACGTCAGAATTAGGCCACTGGCGCGCTAAAATAGCTTCATATTATAAGCAGTAACCTCAGAAAGTAAGACAGAATCATAACACCCAATCACAATGCTAATATATGAATAATAATATATTCCGTTAGAACAATGACTGATAAAATTCCAAAGCAGAAAAATATAAAATTTTATCAGTGTGAAGGATCGAATGTAACATATACCATATTTTATGAAACGATAGCTCACACATGAAGTGCAAGAATTACAGATAAAACCAATTACGTTAAAAATTGTAAATTAAAAAAAATCCGCTAAACCTTTTTAGCTGCAAAAAATTACAAAAATATGATACGGCACGAAATGACTGAAATCATCCAAGCTTAAGAACTTACTAAAACAATGAGCTGATGGTATCAAAATATATTTGATTCTTTCCGACCAGCTGACCATTTAACAGCTTTCTGATCGTGTTTTTGCATTTTGATTATTTCTGCACTACTGCCATTAAAATTGCTACACCAAGAAGAAATGCAGATGATAAACAGGTATTCATTGGACAAATATATTATACTAGAACTGACATGTGATTACATTTTCACGCAATTTGGGTGCATAGATCCTGAGAAATCGATACCCAGAACAACCACCTGTGGCCGTAATAACGTCGTTCATACGGCTGGCCAATGAGTCAAACAGAGCTTGGATGGCGTGTACAGGTACAGCTGCCAATGCAGCATCAACACGATACCACAGTTCATCAACAGTAGTGACTGGTGTATTGTGACGAGTCAGTTGCTCGGCCACCATTGACCAGACGTTTTCAATTGGTGAGAGGTCTGGAGAATGTGCTGGCCAGGGCAGCACATCTTAAGCGAAATAAGGGGACTACGCCATGATCTCAAAAACACCCCCATATGGTAACAGGACCGGAGGACCGACCTCCTCCGTACTGCACCGTTGGCACTGCACATAATGACATTCGCCAAACCTGAGCCATTACATCGAATTGCCATAGGGTATCGCGTGATTAACCACTGCATAACACTGGCTTCCACTGTCTAGTGGCATCCCTCTATACACCACCTCAAGCTCAAATGGCTCTGAGCATTATGGGACTTCACATCTGAGGTCATCAGTCCCCTAGACTTAGAATTACTTAAACCTAACTAACCTAAGGACATCACACACATCCATGCCCGAGGCAGGATTCCAACCTGCGACCGTAGCGGTCGCGCGGTTCCAGACTGAAGCGCCTAGAACCGCTCGGCCACACCGGCCGGCTCCCCCTCAAGCTTCGCTTAGCTTTGAATGCAGGAATGTGTGACTTGTAAGGAGCTACTCGACCATTGTAACCCTTTCTTTCAACTTCCTACGCACTGTCTTCGTGTTAGCTGCACTGCTGGTAGCAATCTAGAACTCAAGAGTGACCCCTCCGCTAATTTTATGCGATTTTTACAACCATCCTCCGCACTGCTCGCAGTTTCCCGTCCGCCAGTACATGGCGTGCGCTGGCTTTGGCTTAGCTGTGCTGGTTCCTCCGAGTTTCCACTTCACAATCACATCAGCAACAGTCAACGTGGGCCGTCTTATAATGACTGAGATATCTACATCTACATCTACATTCATACTCCGCAAGCCACACAACGGTGTGTGGCGGAGGGCACTTTACGTGCCACTGTCATTACCTCCCTTTCCTGTTCCAGTCGCGTATGGTTCGCGGGAAGAACGACTGTCTGAAACCCTCCGTGCGCGCTCTAATCTCTCTAATTTTACATTCGTGATCTCCTCGGGAGGTATAAGTAGGGGGAAGCAAAATACTCGATACCTCATCCAGAAACGCACCCTCTCGAAACCTGGCGAGCAAGCTACACCGCGATGCAGAGCGCCTCTCTTGCAGAGTCTGCCACATGAGTTTATTAAACATCTCCGTAACGCTATCACGGTTACCAAATAACCCTGTGACGAAACGCGCCGCTCTTCTTTGGATCTTCTCTATCTCCTCCGTCAACCCGATCTGGTACGGATCCCACACTGATGAGCAATACTCAAGTATAGGTCGAACGAGTGTTTTGTAAGCCACCTCCTTTGTTGCTGGACTACATTTTCTAAGCACTCTCCCAATCAATCTCAACCTGGTACCCGCCTTACCAACAATTAATTTTATATGATCATTCCGCTTCAAATCGTTCCGCACGCATACTCCCAGATATTTTACAGAAGTAACTGCTACCAGTGTTTGTTCCGCTATCTTATAATCATACAATAAAGGATCCTTCTTTCTATGTATTCGCAATACATTACATTTGTCTATGTTAAATGGACAGTTGCCACTGATGGATTTGTTACTCAGCTGACATTCAATGACTAGTCTACGTTAGAAGTCACAGAACTCTCGTGACTGAACCCCTCCGCTGTTAGTACTTCTGTACTGACAACACAATACTCTCAACTTCGGTGTTTAGGTAGTGGGTTCACCTGTTATGACATCTAATGGTCAATTCCACATTACATGGTGTTTTCCAGATACTTTTCATCATATATTGTATTACATATAACATTTCATACACTAGTTTACATATGTTGCATTTATAGTATACAGGAGCATTTACAGAATTTTGTATTACACTGGTTTACGTTTCTGCAAGAAATAACAACACAGATCACACCAACGTATATCCGCGGAAGTCTTTCACATTTTATGCGAAAATTTCTACTTTCTCGCCGGCCGCTGTGGCCGAGCGGTTCTAGGCGCTTCAGTCCGGAACCGCGCAACTGCTACGGTCGCAGGTTCGAATCCTGCCTCGGGCATGGATGTGTATGATGTCCTTAGGCTGGTTAGGTTTAAGTATTTCTAAGTCCTAGGGGACTGATGACCTCAGATGTCAAGCTTCATAGTGCTCAGAGCCATTTGAACCATTTTTTTTCTATTTTCGCCATGTTCGGATGATCCTGATTCCATAACTGTTGTTCAATCGGTAAAGAGCCCCACCAGTAGTTCTTTTAGAATTTCATTAAGGTCACACAACCGGTTTCGGACTTTACATTAGGCAGTAATCAAGTATATATGAAACTGCCAAATGTTAATACATAATAAAATGTGCACGTAAATATTTTTATTTTTTTAATTTGCTGATAAGGAACAATGCGTATACATGTCCAGTACAAGTCCACTAGTAATATACAAATTATGTTACGCTGTAGAGAAGCGACACCAAATGAATAAAACAGTAGAAGTCGAGTGGCTTTAAAAAAGTTTCGTGCGCAATGACGTCGTGAGAAAAATGGGTGCATCAACATGCTTCAGCTTAAAAGGCATGTTTCAGAATTACAAGCGCATGTTTTTAAAATTAATGCTGAAAGCAGTTATTCGGAATTAAAAAGAGCTTAAAATAGTTGCAGTTAACAACGTGATCAAGTCGAGTGTAAAGGTACGACCGCTAACGAGTAAATTTCAAACCACCGGGAACTTCCAGCATTGACTTGACACATCATAGACTGTTTACTAGCTGTCCACGATATTACTGGTCTTGGCCTTGCGTGTCCGTTACCAGAAACACCCGGCGACGCTACAGTAAACAAGTACAGTCGTAACTAAATAAAACGCATCGCACAGTGAATGGTTTCCAGTTGTGAGCATACCATCAACTGTTTCAGCGAGTCTTCGTGAAACATCACAATAAAAATTCGCAATAAGCTGACAGAAGCGCCCTAATTCGTAAGTGCAATATTATTGTGGTCGGCTCATTACAGCAATATGTTAACAGACAAGTAGCTACAGCTGCGAACTTGCGGAAACTCTTTACAGGATGTTCTTAATAACTGAGTGGCAAATATCGAATAAATTTCTACTCCTTAATGTGCATTGCTCGTAAGCGTCTTTGCCTTGGCTTTTTTTTAAGTGAGTGTAAATTTCTACCTCTCACTTTTACGGAAGAGCACAAGTTGGATAACAGTATTAATTTCTTAGATCTTTCTATCGCCATGAATAAACACAGACATGTACTTGGCGTTTATCACAAATCCACACCTTCCAACGTCATTATTCCAGCTACCCTTCTCATCATATGAAGCATTAGAAAGTTGTTTTTGATACTACGTATCTTGCGACTATGTTATACGAGGTCTGTTCTAAAAATTCCGGGACATTCGTAACTTCGCGCCAGTGGTGTGTTGGAGCGAAATGCGGTTGGCACATCTGCACATGCCTGTGTTTAATGTGTATATCCGTTAGTTGTTGTTCAGTGCTGTATTGAGAATAATGTTGTGGTCGTGCAGTTTGCGAATTTCGAGATGGTAGAGTTAGAGTAGCAACGCTTCTGAACCTCAAAAAACACTTCTCAGAGACATACCAAATGCTGCAGTCTACGGTGACGAATGCGTAAGCCGTGCTCGGTAATACGAATGGTTCACGCGGTTTAAAAATTGGTGGACGGAAGTTAAAAATACCCTCGTTCAGGACGCCCTTCGACGTCTACCGACGACGCTCATGTCACGAACGTCAATGAAATTGTTCAAGCCAATCGAAGACTGATTGTCCGAGAGATTGCAGAATAATGCAACGTTTCAGTTGTTTCATGTCATGAAATCCTGACACAGGAACTTGGAATGCATCGTGTTGCCGTCAAGTTCGTCCCACGGCTCATGAGTCAAGACCAGAAAGACCTTCGCCACGTAATCTGGGAAGTGTTTCCGGGCAGATGAGAACAGTCTATCCAGACCTGGCCCCTGCGGACTTCTCTTATTTCCAAATTTGAAAACCCCCTTGAAAGGACGAGGAACTGCAACGACAGACGAGATAAAAGACAATTTGCAGACGGCGCTTCTCACGATACAGCGAGAAGCGTTCCAAGACTGCTTCCGGATGTGGAAACGGCGCTGGCAGCTTTGAATCAATTGTGGAGGAGAGTATTTCGAAGAAGACGATGCACTGTAAGTGAAAGGTAAGCGTAGAAAAATGTTGTGGACAAAGTTCCCGAATTTTCTGAACAGACCTCGTATAAGGCGTGCTGCGAATATGGATTTTCTTCTTTTTTATGCCATGTGTTACTTAATTGCATTTTGAAATTTCTTCCGGTTTACCCAGTGTAGCTCTCCTTACACTCAGAGCAGTGAATTTTGTATATGTCACTGTTTTGGTGTACGTTACGTGTAGTGTAAATGTCGTGAATAAAGAGGTGTAAAAGTGAGGATTGAGGTTACTATGGCGTTTATACATAATATTTTAATAAAAATGTTGTTTAGTGGACACGATACGTGGACACTGAAATGAAACGAAAAAAATTGTTTTTTATGTGATACACTGTTTTGTGCCAATTGATTCTTTTTATATTTCATCAAATCGCAAATTTCATCAACGATTATGTTATGACAGCCGTTATTCCATGCAATATTTCGCAACAAGCTAAGTCCCTTCACAATTTCCTTAGGTTGTAGTCGCAGTTTAAAGAGTCTATTTATCGCTGAACAAAAAAAGGTCTGGAACTTCCTGGCAGATTAAAACTCTGAGCCGGACCGAAACTCGAACTCGGGACGTTTGCTTTCGCGAGCAAGCGCTGTACCAGCTGCGCTACCCAAGCACGACTAAGGCCCCGACGGGTAGCTCAGTTGGTTATTTAACGATCAATCATACGGCGTAAAGCGTCGCATGGTTCGCTCTTTGCGAATTACTTGGGGTCGTTGTTTCCGCGCCCTCCAGACCATTAGGGTGTACCAGGTGTGAGAAGAGACTGAGATATAGCATATGATGGTCTGACGAGAGACATGAACGGTAATTATAGGGTGTTTCACCCTCACTGAACGAGAAGACGACCAGGACATCCCGCCGTCAGGCTGCTGTGAACACCCAAATGAAGATAATAAATAAATAAATAAATAACAGGTAGAAAAAGAATTACAAATAAGAACATAAAAATAAAAAACAAATAAAATATACTAAAAGTATTATACCCCTTCCTTTATCCTTTTCGTTTTTTGAATAAAACGTTCGGAGGCGTAAATGAAAAAAAAGTAAGTTGGTAGAGTACTTGCCCGCGATATGCAAAGGTCCCGAGTTCGAGTCTCGGTCCTGTACACAGGTTTAATCTGCCAGGAAGTTTCATATCAGCGCACACTCTGCTGCAGAGTGAAAATTTCATTCATACTGAGCAGGATGGCATAACACAGCTGGAATAACGGCGTCGGAAGAGGTAGGCTTCTGATAATGCCAGACGCTTGTCTATGTTCATTCATGGCGATGAAAGATCTAACAAATTAATACTGCTATCCTGCTAGTGCCCAATCTACCTAACAAAAGCCAAGGAATTGACCCTTACAAGTGATGCACAATAAGGAGCACCAGTTTCACGGGTATCAGCCGTCCAGTCACTGACAACGCCTTTCAAAAATTCTCCACAGATTTGTCTGTAACATACTTTTTTAAGCAGTCAGTGATGCCTCCAAGCTATACTAGAGCCCTCAACCGTTACCAATGGTTTAAATTTTACTTGTTAGAGGTCGTACCTTAACGATCGACTTGGTCATCTCGTTCATTGCATCTGTTTTACACTTTTATTTATTCCAAATAATTACATTCAGATTCTATTCGAAAAACATCCAAATGTAATTCTGAAACACGTCAGAATACAACTCTTTTAAGCTAAAGCATGTTATCACTTTGCCAGATTGAACGTTTTTATAATTACGAAACGCCCATTCCTCTCATGAAGTCATTGAGCGCACAACTTCTTTTTAAATCTAATTGTGTTTTGGTGTTTTATTATTTACTATTGCCATTTTATTTGAAAAACGCCCAGTGTAATTCTGAAACGTATCTGATAACTCTTTCTAAGGTGAAACATGTGAACAGTTTTAAAGTATTTGATTGTACAGCTTTTATAATTACGACCCACACATTTCTCCCATTTCGTGATTGGGTGCTAAACGTTTTTAGATCCACTTGACTTCTGTTGTTTTTGTCATCTGACGTTGCTCCTCTATAGCATAACGTAATTTATAAATAACTTCTTCATCTGTGCTGTTCATGTACGTCTCTCATCTACTGCTTTATAAAAAAAAAGAAAAAAATTTATGTATGTGCCTATCGTATTATGTATTAACATTTTGCAGCAAGTTGATAACTGGTGTCACAGAAGGTATTCACGAACTGAAGAAAATTCGGACGCAAACTGCTGGAGATTCAACCCGTAGAAAATTCTATCTTTCTTATAACTATTATCCTCAGTGACGAGAGCTGATGGTTCCAGTATCATAGGGAAATCAAGTGCCCATCAAGGGAATGATATCTATCAGCTACGCCATTTTCCAAGAAGATTCGCCTCAAAAACTGTATGGCCAAGCCAGTGGTAGTAGCATTTTCGTCATGAACATGATATGTCATGTGTGACCTGTGTTTTAGAGGACTAGAGACGAGCATCGACTGTATGACAACAGGTGCCTGTAAGCTATTGCACATTCACCACACCCATCGTATGTGGTCTCTCATTATAACTCTACCACTAATATTGTAATTTAGTATGCTTTTACCTATATAACATCACAGACTGCATACGTAACACTTAAACTGCATGGCTACCTGTTTTAAGTAACATCCAACCTCCAGCTCTACGAAGATCAGATGCTCACCTGAATATCTGGAGAAACATTCAGAAGAACCCCCAGCTACACGTACAATAGCAGAAAATCAGCGTCTGAAGTCAAGAAAACCACCTTGGCGAACTGCACATCTTGAAGCCTCCGACTTTAACATCAACGAAATATGGAGAAGTCAGTGGGAAGAATCGTCATTGTTCAACGGTCATCTGGTTGAAAAGCCTTCCATACGAGTTCCAGGTTTCACACAACCCAGACGCCAGTGGAGAACCACCAACCGCATCTGAACAGGGCAAGGGAACTGCGGATATCTAAATCACAAATGGGACTGGACAACATCTCCAGATAGTGACTGTCGAGCTGTTCTGCAAACAATAAATCACATTGTTGGTGAATGCCCGAAACGAGCCTTCGGGGGATCAATAAATGACATCCACCATTCATCGCCTGGAGGACTCAACTGGATCAACAGAATGGACTTGTAATGTGTACACAATCTAACATAAGCATCCTTTCTTGTATGATTATATGATAGCGGAACAAACACTGGTAGCAGTTACTTCTGTAAAATATCTGGGAGTATGTGTGCGGAACGATTTGAAGTGGAATGATCATATAAAATTAATTGTTGGTAAGGCGGATACCAGGTTGAGATTCATTGGGAGAGTGCTTAGAAAATGTAGTCCATCAACAAAGGAGGTGGCTTACAAAACACTCGTTCGACCTATACTAGAGTATTGCTCATCAGTGTGGAATCCGTACCAGATCGGGTTGACGGAGGAGATAGAGAAGATCCAAAGAAGAGCGGCGCGTTTCGTCACAGGGTTATTTGGTAACCGTGATAGCGTTACGGATATGTTTAATAAACTCAAGTGGCAGACTCTGCAAGAGAGGCGCTCTGCATCGCGGTGTAGCTTACTCGCCAGGTTTCGAGAGGGTGCGTTTCTGGATGAGGTATCGAATATATTGCTTCCCCCTACTTATACCTCCCGAGGAGATCACGAATGTAAAATTAGAGAGATTAGAGCGCGCACGGAGGGTTTCAGACAGTCGTTCTTCCCGCGAACCATACGCGACTGGAACAGGAAAGGGAGGTAATGACAGTGGCACGTAAAGTGCCCTCCGCCACACACCGTGGGGTGGCTTGCGGAGTATAAATGTAGATGTAGATGTAGATGTAGATAATACTTTGGACATTTGAATCTGTATTTTGCTTGTCATTTCTTACACTGTATACTCTTAAAATTACGTATTTGATCCAAGCTCTGTATCATCATACGATAAATAATAAATAACCTAAATAACAGAAACCCTGTGTCTATGTTGCCACGTATAACCCTCTTACTAAAATTTAGTCTAGTTTCCAAATAAAGTACACCATGGGAGGATAGTCCTGTATATAGGAAAAGCTAATCAATAGAGGTACCCTTTTTACGGGATTTGACCGTGTGTTGAGTCTAATGGATTAGACTATTCATTTCTTTTCCTAAAATCTTACCCAGCAGTTAGATAGAATTGCAGTATGAATAATATTATACTGAAGCTAGGACAACTCAGTTCCAAGTTCATTTAGTCGTTTAAAACATGTACTAATGGTCGCCAGCCTATCCAGGCAATGAAACAGTGAAGTATTGGAAAAGCAGAAGTGTGAATTTTGCCTACTTTCTTGCTACTGTTTAATTTGGTTCTTCAAATAAGTATTACTCGACTTAAGCAATGTTGTACTACACCCCTATACATTACGGTTTTAAGAGAGAAAAAGCCCAGTAGATAACTTCAAGGAAGCTAAAAAAATTTGGCCAGGGGGGGACCTTTAGAAAAGCATTTTTCATAATCAACAAACTTAAATAGTCTAATACTTAGGCACAAAAGCACAAACTTTTTATACTGAACATTTCACTTCAAGGAAACTTCTTTCTTACTGGGATTTACATTCAAAAGCTATTACTCTTTGAACTAATTAACAGATTCGAGTAACTTGGCTTCATTCTGATTGAATTTTACTTAAGGGAACGTTTACTGTAATATTTTGCAATAGTTCAGAAAACTTTTTTTCTTATTTACACAAAAACAATTTAAATGGTGCCTCTTTATATTAACTTGGCACTTAATTGAAACACAGTTTTATTTAATGGTTCACGCTACACAAATGTAAAATTAAAAAAAAAAAAAAAACTTATGCGGTGGCTGTAAGCTTCGGTGTGGCGAACAGTTATGACGGCTACACTACCCGCAGTACGGCCCGCAAGTATCTTGCTCTATGGGGTCAATTTCTCTTCTTGTCGTCGTTCTCTTTTTCATACAGTAGCCCATCAACCTGCAGCTATGCCGTAAGCCGTTTGCAGTCTTCACCCGAGGCACTTTTGTGCAGATTTGCAGGCAAAACTTTTCCTGCTCCGTAAAGGTGTTCCCTCAATGACTGCTACCTACAGACTGTGTGACGTAACTTCCCGCGTTTGCTCTAGGTAGCGCGCCAATTCACCCTTGCCACCTTTTCCACTCCCCAGAGCCACTTTCGTTTCAAACGAAAACACACTGGCTTTTGAATAACACCTATTTCTTACATTGCTCCAAAGCGTGACCATTTCATAAATTGTCAAATTTACATCAACTTGAACAATCAATAGGCACAAATATTTTTAAATACAAACTTTCATCAGAATGTTATTTAACGTAATAAAGAATTTACATAGTATTTACATACATTACTCATATACAATGCAAAGAACTTCAAACTCAGCATGACACACTACTTCACATCTACAGAAAATATAGTACCGATATGCGAAAATTTTTAAGCAAATATATATATATATATATATATATATATATATATATATATATATATATATGAACTATAAACAAATAATGTTATATCATGTCTTGTTTTTGTCCCATCAACTCAATCAAATCCTACACGGCAACACGGTATTGTATATTTATCGACATCGAAAGGCGTGTGACATCAGTTCTTCCAGTAGTTCTAAAAGAAATTTACGCTGTCAGTTTCTAGCAGATGCATGAGTTTTTCCAAAAGCGTTCATGTGTGAAGATACGAGAGATGCTGTTCTATAACTGTGTATTTATAGAATGAATCTTTCACTCTGCAGCGGAGTGTATGGTGCTTTGAAGCTTGGATGTAGATTTGGATAAGCCGTTTCTTTGCGATGTGCTTTGTTCTAGGAGTGCTAGTCCAATAGTATTGTAGAGAGCAGCTACTGGGAGAGCTCAATACAAGAGGAGGTTCCAGGGAGAGAGGGCACGTGAGACACTGAAGCGTCGAAATAAAGTGTTTAAGTTGGAGATAAAAATACACTGACGAGCCAAAACATTATGACCACCTGCTGAATAACTTGTTGGTCCTTCTTTGGAACGCAGTATATCATCGTTTCTGCGTATCATCTGTTATACAGTATGTTGGTAGGTTTGTAGACGTGTGTGGCAGCGGACGTCTAAGCACAAGTCACGTAGTTCCCGTAAACAACGAGGTGCTGGAGCCTTATAGTGACACAAATGGGTTCCATCGGATTCACATCAGGCAAAAATTGCTGGCCGAGACATCAACGTGAGTTCATTACCATTCTCCTCAAAGCAATATAGTACGATTCGGGCTTTGAGACACGGACAGTTACACTGTTGAAAGACGACATCGTCATCGGAGAAAACATTAAGGATGAAGGGGTGCAGGTAGTTCGCAACTGTCAGCGTATGTTAGATTAGGCCGGTATTACACTATCAAATTTCTTTGTCCAATATCTTTGTTCAATATCTTTGTCAAAGATATTTGATAGTGTAATAGGGACTTTGTCAAATGTCGTCCAATATTTGATCAAATCTAGGGCCTCGCTGTATATTTGATCAAAGAAATCGCTTGTCTTCTGTTCACTGCAATGTGACATGTTACCACATGGAGCGCTAGCATCGCTGCAGCGTTCTGTCGTCTGTAGTGTTTTTATAACCATTGCCGGTAAATACAATTGGTGTGTGCCGACAACTACAAAATTAATAGAGATGTCTGAAGCTGATGAGGCGCTTTACAACGTGAGGCACCCTGAATACAAAAATAGATTAAGAAGATTGGAGACCTGACCTGACCTGACCTAACCTAACCTAACATAACCCTCTCCTGTAGCAAGGAATCGGAGTGTTACAGTGAGCCTGTCTTCTGAAGATGTAGCAGTTCTTAAGTGAATATTGTGCTTTGTGATATGAGGATACACTTCATTGAGCACATACAGACCTGTATGCTCATCCATTCTTAAGTAATTGATGCACGACTTGACGTCTTCCACTGTAAGCTCACGTAACAAGTTTTGTTGAATGCTTTTATCGTGTCGTCGTAAAACCCACGGCTTCACCCAGATTAGATTAGTTTTTCGTTCCATAGATCCGTGCTGAGGAGATCCCCGTGGATGTGAAAAATGTCGATTTTTTAAGCTGAAATAACAATACTAATAGTATGAGTAAATACATCATTTGTTTCTATTAAAAATTTCGCTCATGGAGTAGAAGGAGTAGGCCAGTAGTAAGTCTTTCAGGCTCCTTTTAAACTGATCTTTATTTCTAACTAAATTTTTTATGTTTGCTGGCAAATTATTGAAGATAAGTGTTCCTGAGTAGTGGACCCCTTTTTGAACTATAGTAAGTGCTTTTAAGTCCTTGTGCAGATCATTTTTGTTCCTGGTATTCTATGTATGAACTGAGTTGTTTGTTGGAAAAAGAGATATATCATTTACGACAAATTTCATTAAGAAGTAAATATACTGAGAGGCAGTAGTTAGTATACCCAGTTCTTTGAAGAGGTTTCTGCAGGACGTCCGTGAATTTACTCCACAAATAATATGTATTACACGCTTTTGGACTCTGAAAACTTTTGTTTGACTTGAAGATTTACCCCAAAATATTATCCCATATGACATTATGGAATGAAAGTAGGCAAAGTATGCAAGCTTTTTCATTTTTATGTTGCGTGTGCCTGCTAACACTCGAATTGCAAATACAGATTTGTTACGGCCCTTTCTGCACTTCTGTGGTGTGCTCCTCCCAACTGAATTTATTATCAAGTCGTAATCCCAGGAATTTAAGACTGTCAACCTCGTATGTATGGTTCCTGTTTTTCCCCCACTTCCGCTTGTGCACACAATGCAATTGCGGTACGTGCAACTGCTGCGGTTAATAACAAGTTGTTGTCAGCCATCTTGAACTTTGACGAAAAATTTGATGACAGTGTAATACCCCTTCTAGCGCTACGTCAAAGATCTTTGTCAAATATATTGGACGGAATATTTGATCACATCTTTGATCAAATCTTTGACAAAGAAATTTGATAGTGTAATACCGGCCTTACTACCACAGGCCCTATGCAAGCGCAACACAATGTCTGTCATAGCATAATACTGGTCCCATCAGCCTGCTTCCTTGGCGCTGTTCACGTTTCGAGCCACCGTTCACCTCAGTGACAGCATTTTTGGAGCTGACGATCGACCTGGTGTAACAAGAAACGTGATTCATCTGCCCAGGTGACAAGTTTCCATTAATCCGCTGTCCAATTCCGCTGATCCCATGCCCACTGCAATCGTAATTGACAATGTTAGATAGACATGAGAACACGCAGGGGTAGTCTGCTGCAGAGCCCAACGTTCAACAGTGTATGCTGAATGATGTGGTTTGAAACCCATGTGTCTGCACCATAATTGCGCCTTTTCGCCAGAGATGCCACAGATCGCCGCCTATCCTACGTTACAGGACAGACAGTCCTCCGAATTCCACGTTCTGTGCAGAGTCGTGGACGTCCAACCATTTAGCGCCTAGCGATAGTTTCACTGCGCTTCTACCACTTTCCGTATGTGTTCATGACACCAGCATGTGGACACTCGATCAGATTCACCGTTTTCGAGATAATCGTTCACAGGCTTGGCGTAATAGTAATCTGACCTCTGTCTCAGTATATTTCCCCATTTTCTGCCCGTATCGCCGCTAGAATGTTTGCCCCATCCGCCTCTGCTCCGCTTATACACCATATTCTATGCGGCAAAACTACAAATAAAAAAAATAAAAAAAACTGCAGAATGCAACTGGGAAACGAGCTCAGGTTCTGCGTTCCTTAGCCAGACACCTTGGTCTTTACACCAGCGGTGGTTTTGTTGTACAGCTCTTGCCTTATAGGTGTTTAAACGGCAGTCGAAAAGGTTTCTTTCGTCGGAATCCAGGAAAATATGGGTTTACACATGTAGATGTTGATGAAAAAGGCTCAGCATTTAATTAAATGTCGATTTCTCCATTTCTTCAGTTCTGAGCAGATTGCGCGTTATGAATTATAGGTATAGTTTTCTCATGAATGATGTGGCGGGGGGATGGGAAGGGGCGGGCGAGGGGGATGACTTAAAGTACCGTAGAGATTTCGATTTTAAGACCGTGCACAAGCAACTTGCCGAATACGAGCATTAGCCGAATCTCTTGCCAGTGTCTGCCGTCATCTCCTAGTCAGTTGCACCTGAGTGCTAGGCAACACGGTGCTCCGATATGTATGCCCGTGTTCCATATCTTCCGGAGGACACAGCGCATCGAATATTAATGAATATCCAAAGTGAATCTAATATAAACGTTAAGTAAACTGGAGAGAATTGATAAGAAGAAGAATATTAACTAGTAATACAGTGAAAAAGATTGTAATAAGGGCTTACTAAGGCAGTAGCGTTCGGATTTAAAGCGACTCAAGTGGGTAAATTATCAGTTGCATCTGAGTGATACGCAACAGTAATTTTCATATACGATCGTTCAGTTACGTTTTTGTTGTTTAATGTGGAACAACTCATAATGACACTAAGCATGGTGAAACAAACGTGGATGAGTGTGAGCACCAACGGTACCGTATAGGGTTTAAATGCCTAACTAATAAACGCTGGCTATATTTATGTAGTTTTTTCGTTCTGAATTATTAAATATGAACCCCGCTCATCTATTGTCTCTCTGAATTGAAATGAGTAGGAATCAAGGTGCATATAAATCGAAGAGGAGCAAGGGATTTGTAGTAGGCTCACGGTCACTGCTCCTAATATTGATGTGTTTACCTGTATTTCAGCTCCACAAAATGGTTCAACTGGCTCTGAGCACTATGGGACTCAATTTCTGAGGTCATTAGTCCCCTAGAACTTAGAACTAGTTAAACCTAAGTAACCTAATGACATCACACACATCCATGCCCGAGGCGGGATTCGAAACTGCGACCGTAGCGGTCTCGCGGTTCCAGACTGCAGCGCCTAGAACCGCAAGGCCACTTCGGCCGGCTCAGCTCCACAAGACACCCCTTCCACCAATTAATTAGATTGCGAATGCCTTAATTAAACTTGTGACCGCTAATGTGTATCAATAAGTATAGGACACAGTGATAGTGGAAACAGACAGTTTTAAAATGTATTCACGGTTTTCACTTTTATAAAGCAAAGCTAAGAAATATCGCATTCACGTACTGTTGCTTCTGTGACCTAGTTTGTGCTTTTGATACGTATCCATCACTACAACCCTTCACAGGAATTTAAAAGACATAGATAATTTTAATGAACACTTAACTTTAAAAATTCATCAGTGATTGTCCATTTTTGTGAGTGGAATGAAATCAAGCTACGAGCATTTAGAAACAAAAATCACAGGTTTTTTTTCACCCAATCGGTCCACGATATTATTTCCTTCCGCAACCAGGCCGTGATTTCGGAGACACTAGGGTTTTTCTGTCTCTGTTGAGGGTGCTGTAGTGAACTTTGTGTACACCGGATGAGATGTGGCCTGTTTCAGAACTGGTGCCATGTGTATGGGTCTAATTAGAAAGACAAGCGAAGGACACGGTCGGCAGGAAGAGTATTTGAAATTTATGAATACTGGAGACCTGTCTGGGTCATAAGGAATGGTTCGTGACTTGAATAAAAGTGAAATGTAATCATACAAATTTAAAAATAATCTCCATAGAGCCAAATGAAGACAAGAAATGTAGTGTCGTGATATTTGGAAATAGGTGTTCGTTGGCCCGTCGCCAGTCGAGCGCCAAGGGTAAGAGAAAGAAAGAGGGGAAGAAAGAGAAAGCTGGCGACCAAATGCAAACTCCACAATGAAGTCGTGTAGGAACGGAATTTACTTTACATGCAACGCTCACCAATGAAGCTAAACAGTAGAAATTCTCTGCAAATGGCGTTGCATCCATAGTTCTATAGGAATTGATAACCCATTACAGTACTTAATAACGTTACGGTGGTACGCAGTGATACATGCTTCCAGAGAAGGCACAAGCTATCAACATGAAGCAGTGTTCGAACGAACACAGTTTGTCTAGCTTACTACACGTATGACGTAAAACCAAAGTTTTTGACGAGACGCTGAAATGCGGGCTAATAATTACGGATTATCGATATTAACCTGTAGATCTAAGTGGTGGGCTCACCACGTGATGACTTATTGAATAACTGTTACTAGCCTGAAACTGAAGCATATGTAGTGGAGTAATTAATACAGATGTATCTCACAGCAGATATACTCTCACGCTACGGTAGTTAGATATTTCTTATGATATGTTCCAATCAAGAAATAAGTTCCTAGTTTTAACATCGAATTCTTGACAGTGGTGATGAACATCAGCAAATATTGCTCTACTTCCTAGGATGCTTGCGTATTTAATCGATTAAAGTATTTACCAGCCGGAATGTGTTTCGAGGAAGCAAGAAGGCGTACAAGCATGTTCCGTAAGTTACAAGCAACAAGTCAGTCCAGAAAAAAATGGTTCAAATGGCTCTGAGCACTATGGGACTCAACTGCTGTGGTCATAAGTCCCCTAGAACTTAGAACTACTTAAACCTAACTAACCTAAGGACAGCACACAACACCCAGCCATCACGAGGCAGAGAAAATCCCTGACCCCGCCGGGAATCGAACCCGGGAACCCGGGCGTGGGAAGCGAGAACGCTACCGCACGACCACGAGATGCGGGCAAGTCAGTCCAGAAAACACAGTTCGGGAAGTGAGTTCTTTGCATAGGTTCGGTAATTATTTATACTGTTCAAGTGAACAACATTACAATGCTGTGAGCGGCAAGGGTATTAACGTGAAGAATAAGATTCGACAACCTATGAAATATGCTATCGATGGCATATTCCTCTGGAACTGGTGCGGGAGTTCTAAGGAATGTGAAATTTGAGTGTCTGAAATTCTTGCGTGCAATTTTCAGCTACTACAGTTAGATTGTTTTCCTACCGGCTGTAATTACAGAGAAGAATATAAATGGGCTATCTGTCGAGGAGGTAAGTAATGGCAATGGTTTCTTTTCAATAGGCGGAGGAAATGTCTTTAAAAGTTTTATTCGATTAGGACATACTGTTTACTTAAAGATAAAATCGATGTGTTGTCGTGTTTTCTTCGCCAGTTCCGTTCCAGTAACATTTTCTTTGAGGGGAATAATGCCAGACGGTACTCTTTTCGACTTCTCGTTAAATATTTAACCAATTGCAAATGTGCCTTTCACATATAGATTAAAAAAAAAACAGCCTTTGAATGAATAAAGGAAGGATTATCGAACAGAAGTATCAGTCTGTGTTTTCAGTTACATTCTATGTTAGAGAACGAAAACCTGACCGCCAGCGTGCCTTTAGCAATGAAGTCCCATGTACAGAATCATATTAGCTGTTTTGTTGGTGCACGAAAGAAAGTCAAGAGGTATCTGTCCTAACATTTTTTTCCGAATTCTAAAAGTTATGTCTGATGAGTGACGGAGCGAAAGTGATTCACAGCGAGCCTGGTATTTATGACAAGGCGATGTCAGTGTCCACTGGATGCATAGTATTTGTTGCGTGGCATCTCCACGGATGATACAGTATTAATACGTGATACGCATTGAATCTCACTTCTTTTCAGTTTTGGGGAGCCTCTGGAAAAATTGTGGTCTGGAAAATTTGTTTATTTATTATTTACGATACCTTTATGCTCCACTCTCCATCCTGTAAACCTTACTGAGTGATTGCATGGATGTACCAGTGTGTTTCGAAAGTTTCACACAGATTCAGGGAGTCGACACCTATATAACTGAGCTATGCCAACCTTACACTAATGTGGAAGTTGTGGGGCGATATTCTGTTGTTTTTCAAGCCCGCTATCCAGCATTTGGCAATGAGTAACGGGATCAGTTCCCTCCCCCCCCCCTTCCCCTCGACGTGGTAAGGACAGGCAGGCAGAAAATTAGAAATTTTCGAGAGGCATGCACTCTACTTGGCGTCTCGTGAAGTATAGCACGTATCTTTCTTGACCTTACTGAGATGCTTTGGTATTATGCACTGAGTTGATATTTCATCACTTAGCAGCTTTTGGTCAGTTTTCGCTTAGAGTGAAAGTCAAATAATTGTTTTGCGATCTCATTTTCGGTGGCATTTAATCAGTTTTCACGTTTTGAATGCATTTTTTAGAGAGAGCCTTTGTCCATAAGAGTATGCTCACAGATCAGAGAACTTAGTGTTTTCTGCTTTGGCTTATTCCTGAATGAATTATGTGTTTGTTCAAGAAAGTTTCAAGGTCCTTTCTCTCGGTATTATTGTGATTTTAATGTGTTCATTCTTGCTTTAGTCTTCGTAATTTGTTGGCAGTCACGTCACGTAGGACTCTGGTCAGTCGAAACCAACCCTATGTTGTATAAATGAAAATATCATCGCCTTCGGAGATCACATTAATTACTTCGCGCCCGTCCGGTTGGGATATTTTATCCCAGTTCAGGGATTTCTAGACGAAAGTGGTTCAAATGGCTCTGAGCACTATGGGACTTAACTTCTAAGGTCATCAGTCCCCTAGAACTTAGAACTACTTAAACCTAACTAACCTAAGGACATCACACACATCCATGCCCGAGGCAGGATTCGAACCTGCGATCGCAGCGGTCGCGCGGTTCCAGACTGTAGCCCCTAGAACCGCTCGGCCTTTCCAGTCGAAGGTGAACATGGTATAAATAGGCAGAACCGATCATGTACCTTATATCTTATATTCAGAGAGCAGTACTATGCTTCATATTGTCGTATTAAAATAAAGGACCGAACGAGTACCGACATGCATAATGAATTTCCTCTCATCTTGTAAAATTTAAGGGATTTTCGATCATATCGGTGTCTGACACGTAACAAGCCCGTGCGCCCCATGTTTTCACTCCAGTGGACTTAATTATAAGAGCTGAACAACCATAGATTGCTTGTAGATCCACCACTGAATCCTAGCATGCTATTTTTCGATAGTTTGAGTGAACTGTTTCCGTTGCCTTTGTCACGAACCACTCTCCCTATCCACCGCGTACTCTATGCTTATCACATGCATAGTAGCAGCCAACATGTTCATGAATATTTGTTACTAACTATTAGTCAAGAATGTGTCATTATTCATTTTATTTGCGCTCCATTTGCCGAAACTGTTGTTATGTGTATGTGTGTGTGTGTGTTTTTTTTTTTCATTTTGTAAAGTTTGGTGGCAATTCTATGTTTTAAGAACCAATAACAGACTAACATTTGTGATCACTGACTCACTATCTTTTATGAATAAGTCGCACAGATCCAAATTCTCCCCTGACAGTAACTGAACCTGCTCCAACGCCGTAGCGAGTATACGTGAAAGGAGAAGAAATTAATTACCCCAGTGAGTATTAGGGTACTCGATGTACCATCAATAGCTCGTGTCCCAATGAAAGTTAACCGTTGGGCATAGAATCGATGTTAATACCATTTGTGGGCCAATTTAATTGAAACAGATCCAGATCTTTTACAAATCCACATACCTCGCACAAACTCAGTTGCAAATGGATAACGTCATGTGAATACATGTTACCTAAAATATAGTAATTTATCTGATATTATATCCCGTACCACCTCGTTATAATCACGAAGGAAAGTTCTTTAATGAAAAACAGCCCTTTTATCTGGCGTCCCTGCTCAGGATACTCTTTGTTAGATGCGTTAGTCTCTTCAATCCATTATCAATACATTTATTAAAAGACCCTTTTAATTATTACAACTGTAAACAACAAACTAATCTAATAAGTATGCTCGGTGGCCGAGCGGTTCTAGGCGCTTCAGTCCGGAACTGCGCGACTGCTACTGTCGCAGGTTCGAATCCTGCCCCGGGCATGGATGTATGTGATGTCCTTGGGTTAGTTAGGTCTTAGTAGCTCTAAGTCCTAGGGGACTGATGACCTCAGATGTTAAGTGCCATTGTGCTCAGAGACAATAAGTATGCTGTTTTCTAAGCACAGACGTATTGTTGCGACAAGATGACGTGCTTGAATGGAAACAGATGCAGCATTATCAGCAGATGCAGAGGTGGTATCCTGTGTCTCAGAGTACTGTGAAAAGATCTCTGCTATTTGTAAATTGTTTTAATGACTAGGTAGACAGCCCACTAATGGCAATTTCTTTGATGGCTGCTGCATTCGTATGGACTCTCACATTACAGTGCTTTATACTTCATAGTGATCCACAGGGAGGCAATTAACCCCAAATGCATAAAAACGTAAATCTATCTTTTAATATAGTTTAATACTCGGAAAAATAGCTCACCTGTAAAAATTCATTTGCCGGGTGCATTGTTGCAGATATAAAAAGCGAGAATCGTGGCTTCCCTTGTCACTACTATTGATCGACGTGTTGTAACATTTTCGAAAATCTGTCAAAATGCCAATCATGTAGGAAGATGACCTATTTTAGTTTTCGCGCTTCATGGAAGTGCTGGAGCACGACGTCTAAAAACTGAGGAGACGGAATAAGAGTCGTCAACTTAGAATTATAAAGAAATCTTATTTATTTCCTTGAATAACCATGCTTTCATAGATGGTCGAAGTTATTGCGTTCTTGTGGAGTGTGGCACTAAAATTCTGTACTTCGTTTTTCGGATTAAAGGTTAACAGATGCTTCGTGTCGTGTGGCGTCGCAGAACATACGCTACCGACGTCACCGTTAAACATAAGAGCTTTTGCAAAGCGTGTAATGCAGGCATCTTTTCACCTCCTGAAAAAGGCTCTTCCTTTGACAGCACGTGACTTACGGTAAGAAAGCACCGCTGCGTGCATTCCATGTTAAACTGAGATGCCGCGCACTAGATGGGTTCTTCGTGTCTCTGGCCACTCCCCAACCCTTTTAACTTCCTAATAAGAGTAAGAAGTATACTCTCTGCTGGTGCTGTGGACTCACAAATTTAATCACATGATTAAAAATCTCTCGTCTAGTCTTCAGTCGATCCTGCAGATCACATGGAAAATGTATAACGTTTAAGTTCGTTTGGAAGAAATTACAGAATCTCCCCTTCTCGATAAGTCGAACGTACGACGAAAAATACTACCACGAAACATATGCAGATAATCAATGGTGTGGTTTACACTACTCTACTACTGTAGATGTTCGATGAAGCAACTATTTACCATAAATATCGAGCCGAAACTGAAATTCTTGCTCAAATAGGATACCCTACACTCGGTTGTGTTTGATGTTTACTATAAATGTTTTATGCTTTCAGACAATAATAACATTTATTTACTTATAATATCTAAATCTTATACTTTGAATGTATATGTAATCTCAGTCTATACTGGCTGACAAAAGCAATGAAACACCAAGAAGGGGAAGAGGAAGCTGACTCAGAGAATATATGACGTTACTTCAGTGATTACAAAATCGAGTCAGATTTACAAAGAACTTGGCAGTATGAGCCCAGTAACTTGTCAGTGTGTCGTTGTCCCCCTCATGACTAGATACATGCACATATAGGTTTCGGAAGGGTGTTATAAGGCCGTCGGATCCTCTCCTGAGGCAAGCTGGACCACAACTGTTGTAACTGGTCCTTGATATCCCAGATAGCACAGGCACAAAGTTGACATCCGAGCTGGTCCCCCACATGTTCTATTGGGGACGGATCTTAGGATCTTGTTGACCACGAGTGTATCTCAGAATCACGCAAATGATTTACATAGAATATGGCGTGTGAGAACGAGCGTTGTTATGTTGAAGAATGCCACTACGACACTGTTGCATGAGTCGAAGTTTGTGACGTACCGTTATGCTGTCAGAGTTAACTCAGTTATAGTTGATGGCTCCCCACACCATGGCGCCAGCAGTAACACAGCAGTACCTCTCCAAAATGTTTTAAATAACTCATTATAACATACCGAACAAGGTGACTGAATGCATGAGATACTGGACTCGCATTAGGGACTATGGTGGCCGAAACCCGGGTACTTGTCTGTATGGTCTCCAGGTAAACTGCCGAAAAAAAAAAAATCCTCGGTCCACGTTTACACATAAGTCGACCTGGAGGGTGACGGGCAAAAGGTATCCAAGACTGTGTGGCGATGGAGAGTCCTGGACAGGACGCATGCCGGTGGCAGCTCATTAAAACAGTACAAACACGTAAACATAAGACGCCTATTCGGAAAGTAAGGTCCGATCGGTCGGGAAATGGAAACACTTGTGAAAAATTAAAATGTTTTATCTGCAACATTTAGCTACACCTTCCAGCTACTTCTCCATATAGTCGCCTCTCCAGTCTAGAAATGTGTCGTAGCGTTGTACCAACTTTCCAGTATCATAGAAGCAAGCCACCTGTGCTTCCGTCCAATTCTCTACGCTGGTCTACAGTTTGTTGTCTGTGCCAGAACATTGTCTTCATAGCTAGCGATTCATGTGAGCAGAGATGAAACTCAGAGAGAGTCAATTACGGGCTCTGTTGTGGATGACAAAACACTTCCCATCGAAAACGCAGCAGAAGCATCTCCATTGCCCCTTAAGAGTGCGACCGAGAAACGTATGACAGGTATGTTATGCGGGCTAGACGACATCAGGCGAAAACTCACGAGAGGCTCTCGTACTTGGCGGAAGACACTATTGTTCTAAGCATCTTTACGTGATCACTATGGGCTCATAACTGGAAAGAGCCACGTGACGATATCGACGGGCGTACTAGAGACACTACCCAACACATCTGTGCAAAGCTTCATCGTATTTTTACTGTGGTTTCCATTTCGCACCCCATATGACCTTTCATTCCAAACAGTCCTCGTATATACAGTTGGAAGGTCTTTCCACCAGATTTTCAACATTCAAATTGGCTACACCATGATCAGCAGACTCTTTGACCAGACTCATCAACAATATCACTCTGCAGATCTATTGTAATGTTAACGTTAACCGTATGATACCCATTAGTATTACTTGGTGGTGGCAACGAAAATTAGGACTGCAGTCTAGCAGTGCCAGCTGCAATAATGTAACTGTTCAATAACCATTAATATCTATAGACTGATGTCTTCCACTGATTGATCCTGCTGTAGCAGATACGCGTTACTTCACAACATCTCCAAAGAAACAGCACCAATAAGCACCACTGAAATATTATCCAATCACATTTTAGCGGATTATTATCTCTGCCCTCCCAAAACTTACAATTCTCATCATTGCCTCAGAGATCAGATGTCCTGAAGTGGTAAGCAGGCATACATGGAATATAATCTACATATAAAGGTATAGGCGCCATGTCGATTAGATGAAAGACAACATAAATTTCTGCAATGGGGAAAGAAAGATCCTCAGTGCTGCTTAAAGGTCAGAATGGGACGTAATCAGTAATCCTCTGTTCTTCTTGGGATAGCAATGGACAGAGGCCTTGACGCCATCAGCATCCATATCTATTTTTAATCCCCACCGTCGTCATCATGTTCATACAAGAAAAGAAAATATGATGTATATCAATTTAGCTGAAAGATCTCTCTTTCTCTCTCCTTTCTGACGTTTGTCCCGTAGTATAGAATCCACTGTTTCTTTTCATGATTTATCATATTTACTTTATTTCATTTGTACTTCGTGGCAGTATTCCCTTTCTGTAGCCAGAGTTAACAATTTAGGAGACAATCGGTGCCGCCATCTACTGTCGAGTAGTCATCAGAAGATCAAAATAATTAGAAAATGATTTAGACAAGATATTTGCGTGATGGGAGGAGTGGCAACTGACCTGGATAAAATATGTGTAAGGTCGCCCACATAAGTACTAAGAAACATCCGTTAAATTTCGGTCACACGTTGATTCATGCAGACTTAAAGACTGTCGCACCAAGTAAATACCTACGGATTGTAAATAAGATCAGCTTAGGTGGAAATCATCACACAGAAAATATTGTGGGGAACGTGAAGCGAAGTCTACATTTTACTGGCGTAACACTTAGTAAATGCTAAAAAACTACTGCCTTACACTCCACCCATATCTGAAGTATTTTTGTCCGGTATGGGACCTCTACTACATGGAGTTCACGAAGGAGTTTGAAAAACTCAAAGAAGGGCAGCTCGTTTCGCATTATCAAGAAAGGAGGAGAAATACGGATACGATAAGCGAGTTGAGTGGTAATCATTCGGAAAAGGCGTTTTTAGTTGCAGCGTGATCTTGTCGCGAAATTACAATCATTAACTGTTTCATCCAAAATCCAAATATCTTTTCACGGACGCCTAGGAAGAAATGGCCATAGTAAGAAAATAAGAGAAATTAGAGCTAGCGTTGATAAGCTTAGGTTTTCATTTTCTCGTGTGATATTCGTGAGAGGAATCGCCGAGAAACTGTTTGAAAACGTACATCATAGTTAGGTGTGTGCTATCTGTCTGCGAGTCGTGTAAACTTTAATGTGTTATCGTATTTTCACTGTTTATGGATCATTTTTACTGAGGCGAAGATAGGGGACCAGCCCGGAATTTGCGTGAACGATCGTGGAAAACTTTAAATGCATAGTCGGTCTGAACGGCATACCAGATCAACGACGAAAAGTCCCTATCCCTATATGAGATTGATCCTCCGAGAGGAATTGATCCTGGGATCTCCAGTGTCGGGTTTTAGTGTTCTACTTGCTAGACTACTACGGGCACCTGACACGGATTTACTTGAAGGCAAACAGCCGCAAGGATTCGATCCGAGTCTAGGTTGCCTCCTTGCTTCAGAAGCTAACGCGCTATGTGGCAAGCTGTACGGGAAGGTCCGCACTTAGCCGAGCCATGAGAAGGAGATCTTGTTTTGCTAAACGCCATGGACAGTTAGCAATAACAAGACGATATTTTCTCATGAGTTCTGTCTATAAAAGCGCCCCAGACAAACTAAATGATAGCGCCCTAGCATTCTCCTCAGTTGTCCTCTGCACCATGCCCTTCGTTCAGCGCCGTTTCGCTTGTCTTTGAGTAGGCCTGCGGCGGACTTGCGTGTGTTGTTCAATTAGATACCACTGCCGTGCTTTATTAAAATATCTGGAGCGTGAATTTTCAAAGACTGCGTGCCCTTTGCTGATGGAATTTTCTGCTGCGAAGGACACGTGAAGTTGTAAGAGCTGTGCTTTTGACTGGGTCCCTTGCACCATTGTTCCACTGTTAATGTAGAGGGCTCTGACAAAATTATGGGAACATCGCGATAAATGCATGCTTGAACGTAAGTGCGAATGCTAGCCAAGCCTGCATGGTCCGCTATTGATTTTTCCACGAACGTCACCTGTGCAATGTCCTCAATACATTGGTAGCGTCATTCCTGGTCAGACCAGAATTCTGTGAAGTTTGTAGTTGTAAGTGCGATATCGGAGGTAAGTGAATTCCAGCTTAGGCAAATTGTTGGTGCTCGTATGGTTGACGCTTCGGTAACTAACGTAGCCGATGATGACCCAATGATATTTTATTTTTTACGAACGAATTTGGAACAACATAATTCCATCTTCTCGCATGGACTGCAACGATGGAGACGATATGTTTTAATAAGTCGTAAATCAATATGTAAAAATATAATTGGTAACTGATGACTAGACATTACTTACATAAACCGTAGAAGAACAATGTTTGTTTTCCACCCTACGTGATCCCACACTTAATAGAATAGGGAACCTAAGAAGTTACCAAAACAAAAAAAATCTGTTAGAACATATCTGTAAGCAGAAACTCGAAATATCTAAGAAGTACGCAAAAGAGGAAAGATACTTACATAGGAGTCGACAGCAGCCACCGTATTTCTCGTCTGGCCGTATTAAAACTGAGAGGAGAGGCCATCGAGAGCTGATTCTGAGAGCACGTAAACTTTGCCAGCACTGTTGGTGTTAGGCCAAGGAGATCGTATCTTGGTGAGCATGGTTAAGGTGGAGAGACGGGACAAAACTCCCATAGCTTTTGATAAGGCAAACGAGCCACCTAAGTCAAGTCGTATGACGAGTGCGTTAGACTGGGCTCCGTTTGGAGCAGCTGCGTCCCCTGGATTGTGGACGATCAGCACTGTGGGTCTCGTGCTGTGGTCACTACTCTTATGTACCCGGTCTGTCCTTCTGTTCCTCACACGTACTTAGTACCGGCGATTTTTTTTACAAGGTCGCCCAAAATACTGCTTTAGTACCAATTTTTCACCCTACTCCACAGATAAGACTCCAATTCCCATCCCCTCCGACTTGTCTCTTCCCCTTCGCCCCCTCCCCCACACACAGTCATTCATATTTAGCAGATATTCTACATAAATTAGCGGCCACCCAGTGCTACTGCTTACACATTGGATTACACTTGAACCAAATGGACTGTATTGCGTTCAATACCTTTTCACTGCTGCCAGTAGATTTGTATCGTTTTCTGTAACTTTTCTCCGCTGCCTGTAGTTCGTCACAGCCTGCAGTACTTTTCGCCACTTGTGGTTTGTTTTAACCCCCTTTACTACTTTTCTTACACCTGAGGCTACCTTTTATCGTCATCGCCTATAATAATGTTTCAGAAATTATTTCACACTTTCACCACCTCCACATCACTACCATACACACAATTAACCACACAATTGATATAAACAATAAATCCCGCACACCTAGCGCTAACCTACCCATAATAATATAATAGCGTTCAAACATTTTAACAGTTTTTTACCTTTTATAGAGTTATAGTAAGCCAGAAAATACTTTTTCGTTCGTTTGTTTACAAGAGAACAGTCACTGGTGTAACTATCGCTGTCGAATGTGATATAGAGTCATCTTCAGAATTTTACATAACAAAATAAAACGAAGCGAAGGTAGTAATTACTTCGTGCGTCTCAATCCCGCGTGATAGTCTTTCAATTGGACGCTTCGGAAACTTGCGTGTCCCTAAGCTATCAAACCGGGGGAACGGTACCTAGAGTTAAGCTTAGAACCCGAGCCACGTGTCGCCTTTGACAAAATTGCACATGATTGAAAGTTGAGCGCTACGTTAAAGGCAGAATGAAAAATTCTTGATCGGAGTGTGATTCGATCTCGTGACCTTTTAATTTCCACTCAAGTCCTTTACCGCTAGTCCACCAATTCCGACTAAGAAAAACTAAAAATTTACAATATCGTTGTAAAAATATAGGATTAAAATGATTCTGCCAACGTTACTGCATAAGAATCTCCGTAACACACAGGCGAGTGCGTTGTCATACTGTTTAACGTAGCACGTAAGACATTTAGTATAGAGACATAAGAGAACAGTAGATAACACGGGACGTCATCTAGCGATGAAAACATAAGACCTTTATATATTCATTGTGTGCTGAGCATATAAAACATTATATAAATAAAATAGAAACTGAACCTTAGGTACATATCAGCAACAGCTGTTAGATATCACGATATTCTCCAACACGACAATTATGTAGCGTTTAAAAAATACGTTTACATGGCTGGAGAACAGCAGATTAGCTGTTTTAGGTCACCGCTGTTAGGTTATGATATGAGAGGAAGTAATAAAAGATGAATCCGAAATAACGTTTCAGAGGCTTTCCTGTCAGAAAATGGATTGCACACACAACTGTGTGAATGTGCGTACAGATAAAATTCCTTTGAGTGCCTCATGCGAAATCTCTGAAACGTCACGGCTTTATTGCTTCAGAGGAGATTTGACAGGCGCTCGTGCACAGTGGTTTGTTTTTATCGTTTGTGAAAGCTGTGAAAATATGATTTTCCCTGTACACGGGGCAAGTGTAATGTAAATAAAGCCAACTGTGGCTCTTCAAATTATTTGTTACCCAACTGACGCTTAACGATAATCAATTCTTGGACTGTATTCGATCATTTTCGGTACATCATTTTTTTCTGAGTCATTAGTCTTATGACTGCTTTGATGCGGCCTAATTTACCATTATGTACTTTTCAGCATTGGGTGATGAGTAAATCGATTCCCGTTACGATTACATGGTGAATTAACGTCAGTTTTCATACTTGCCGTGTAACAAGTACTATCCGGATTTAGACGATAAGCATATTGTCTGGCTATGAAATACTGAAGTAAGGCTTTGATTATGGACTGAACAAATGGTCTTCCTTACTCTTCACTTTGTTTAGACTGAATCCATTTGCTGGAAAGGTGAAAACCGCTACTTACAAGAATCCTAGAAAGATAGGAATTCCTGGTATAGGTAGCATTCGTTTCGTATTGAAGCTCTTAATAATTCAGCTTTACTATTTACAGTGTCGCAGGGTAACTGTAATTTTAAAGAATTATTTTAAAGCCACTTTTGTATGGGTGTTAGTAAACAAGATCCTATGTGCCTACTACAAATTATCACGTATCGAACGGCAAAATATGTCTTTATTCGACTTATATAACTCTGAAGTTACTTTTAAAATATTTAAGGTACACAAAATCGTTGTAATTATTTCGTCTTTCCTAGTAACGTCTACTTCCCAAATCCATGTGATAGAATCTTCGCAATGTCTGACGCTAAATATCGCCTACACTTTATAGTGATCTGCTGTATGGTGAACTCGCCCCCCTCACCCCCGTCGGAGGTTCGAATCCTCCCTCGGGCATAGGTGTGTGTGTTGTCCATAGCTCAAGTTAGTTTAAATTTACTTTAAGTAGTGTGTCAGCTTAGGGACCGATGCCCTAAGCAGTTTGGTCCCATAAGATCTAACCACAAATTTACAAATTTTGTATGGTGAACATACAGCGCCATTTCTTATTCAGTTACAAAATAAATTTATGTTGCACATTAAGAGTTTGATTAATTTTGAAATGGTTTTGGGCTAGGTTAAGTGGGTTGTAACGACTGGCAAATGGCTCATTACGTAAAGAAATGCACTGTGGAGTACGTTCTGAGGATTAAAATCGTAATTGCATCATTAATGAGGTCAGTTCTATCATATACAGGGTGACAATTATTGAACTATACGAGAAAAACGTAAATTAAGTACAAACTACGGCGTGTACACACTTTATTCAACATGTAAACATCAGTACAGGTATTCGATTTAGGTTATGACATCCTCGATATGCCTTCCATCATTGGCGATGATGCGGCGCAGACGAATAGCAAAATTCTGCATGACCCGCTAAAGTGTCGGACCATCGATGCTGTCGATGACCTCCTGAGTGGCTGTTTCCAGCTGTGCAGTGGTTTTGAGGTTATTGCCGTACACCTTTTCTTTAATATAGCCCCACAAAAAGCATTTACATATGTTCAGATCCGGGGAATATGGCGGCCAATCGAGGCCCATGCCAGTGGCCTCCGTGTACCCCAGAGCCAGAATGCGGTCCCAGAAGTGCTCCTCCAGGACATCAAACACTCTCCTGCTTCGATGGGGTAGCGCTCCTTCTTGCATGAACCACATCTTGTCGAAATCAGGGTCACTTTGGATAATGAAGATGAAGTCATCTTCCAAAGCCATCACGTACCGTTCGGTAGTCACTGTGCCGTCAAGGAATACGAGGTGCGGCTAGAAAAAAACCGGACTGATGCTGGAAAAAACATTTATTTACAATTATTTACAATTTCATGTTATCTCCTTCAATGTACTCTCCCCCTCGGTCTCTACACCGCTCCATACGAATTTTCCACTGTTCATAGCAATGCTGCAGATCATTTTCGGTAAGTCCATACATTACTTCCGTCGCTTTTTCTTTTACTGCTTCAACAGTCTCAAATCTAGTTCCTTTCAAAGCTGACTTGACTTTAGGGAAAAGAAAAAAGTCACAGGGGGCCAAATCAGGTGATTAGGGTGGATGATCTAAGATGGGAATGTTGTGTTTTGCCAAAAACGTCTTCACTGACAACGCACTGTGAGCTGGGGCATTGTCTTGGTGAAGGATCCATGACTTTTTTCTCCACAAATCGTTCCGTTTTCTCCGTACTCGCTCACGTAGGGTAGCCAGGACGCTAATGTAGTAATGCTGATTCACTGTTTGTCCCTCTGGTACCCAATCAATGTGCACAATCCCTTTGATGTCAAAAAAAAAAAAAAAAAACAATCATCATTGCCTTGAATTTCGATTTTGACATTCGTGCTTTTTTTTGTCGTGGAGAACCAGGAGTTTTCCAATGCATCGACTGGCGTTTAGTTTCGGGATCGTAAGTAAAAAACCACGATTCATCGCAAGTAATAACATTTTGTAAGAAGGTCGGATCACTTTCAATGTTTTCCAGGATGTCAGAACAAATCATTCTTCGGCGTTCCTTCTGTTCAATTGTGAGACACTTTGGAACCATTTTTGAACACACTTTGTTCATGTTGAAACTTTCATGAAGAATCTGCCTAACACTTTCCTTGTCAACTCCTGTTAACTCAGACACTGCTCTGATTGTTAAACGGCGATCTTGTCGAACAAGTTTACCGATTTTTTCAATGTTTGCATCAGTTTTTGCTGACAATGGTCTGCCAGTGCGAGTGTCATCACTGGTGTCTTCGCGGCCATCTTTAAATCGTTTAAACCACTCAAACACTTGTGTTCGCGATAAACAATCATCGCCGTACACTTGTTGTAACATTACAAACGTTTCACTTGCAGATTTTCCTAGTTTGAAACAAAATTTGATGTTAACACGCTGTTCTTTCTGTACACTCAACATTTTCCGACGCACAGACAAAACGTCAACTACTTAAAACAGACGCCACGGGCAGACTGAGTGCAGGAGGCAGATGAAACTCGAGCAGTAGGCGGAGCGAGAGTCACGTGACAGGCCACGCGACTTTCAGCCTTAATGCATTCGTTTTATTGTTTCACCAGTACTAGTCCGGTTTTTTTCTAGCCACACCTCGTATCGCATCGATTATTGCGTGACTGGACACCACACAGACACCCATTGAGGGTGAAGAGACTTCCCGATCGCGAAATGTGGGTTCTTAGTCCCCCAAATGTGCCTATTTTGTTTATTGACGAACCTATCGAAATGAAAGTGGGCTTCGTCGTTAAACATGCGGGTACTAATACCCATCATGGCCCGCGGCGAACCGTGCAGTTTTAACTTCCTAACGCAAGCCGTTAAGAAGTTATGGCGACTTAATTCAAGTAGTTAAATAATTGTCACACTGTATATACCTGAAAGTAACAATGCATATGTAAGTATTGGCAAAAAGTATTTAATAACTGGAAGTAATTCGAGATAGCATATGGAACGTAAGTGGCATATAGAAATAAAACCCATATCATCAATTATTCAATACGAAGATCATCTTCCTTTGGGAAAGTGGATGATTTGTATTAGCAACGGAGCCGCGATCTCAGCAGCGTGACGTTAAGAGGAGGCTGTGGCTGTTGGCTAGCGTGGCGTTGCCGCACACCATCGCCCGTGTAGGTTGCGTAATTAAAGAGGTGCGACACCTGTCGCAGGCACCTAACGCGTTCAGCGACAGCGATCACATTAGCTTCGACCGTAGCCGCTGGACATCTCAGTCGGGTGCTGGCGGCACTCGCTCGCCGGTCTTACGCGTACGCTGAAGGCGCTCTTGCCCCCACATCACAATACCTAGCACTAGCCCTATTTTTTGCGGTACCACAAAACTCTCATTATTACTTTGCGGAGCTAAGACGAAAGAAGTGCCTTGCCCGTTTTTCAAAATTCAGCAATGAGTGCGACTAACAGCTTGATCCTAGTCAGACAAATTAGAAAAATCATTGAATCATCCTCAGCAGGAAAAGAAAATTGGCAAGTAAGAAAAATAAGTCTGTCCTGCTTTACTGCAGAGGTAAATAAGTGTCGCACCGAGTTTCTTCCCCTTATTGCTTACTACACTACCGGCAATTAAAATTGCTACACCAAGAAGAAATGCAGATGATAAACGGGTATCCATTGGACAAATATATTATACTAGAACTGACATGTGATTATATTTTCACGCAATTTGGGTGCATAAATCCTGAGAAATCAGTACTCAGAACAATCACCTCTGGCCGTACTAACGGCCTTGTTACGCCTGGGAATTGAGTCAAACAGAGCTTGGATGGCGTGTACAGGTACAGCTGCCCATGCAGCTTCAACACGATACCACAGTTCATCAAGAGTAGTGACTGGCGTATTGTGACGGGCCAGTTGCTCGGACTCCATTGACCAGACGTTTTCAGTTGGAGAGAGATCTGGAGAATGTGCTGGTCAGGTCAGCAGTCGAACATTTTCTGTATCCAGAAAGGCCAGTACAGGACCCGCAACATGCGGTCGTGCATTATCCTGCTGAAATGTAGGGTTTCCCAGGGATCGAATGAACGGTAGAGCCACGGGTCGTAACACATCTGAAATGTAACGTCCACTGTTCGAAGTTCCGTCAATGCGAACAAGAGGTGACCGAGACGTGTAACCAGTGGCACCCCATACCATCACGCCGGGTGATACGTCAGTATGGCGATGACGAATACACGCTTCAAATGTGTGTTCACCGTGATGTCGCCAAACACGGATGCGACCATCATGATGCTGTATACAGAACCTGGATTCATCCGAAAAAATGAAATTTTGCCATTCTTGCACCCAGGTTCGTCGTTGTGTACACCATCGCAGGCGCTCCTGTCTGTGACGCAGCGTCATGGATATCCGCAGCCATGGTCTCGGAGCTGATAGTCCATGCTACTGCAAACGTCGTTCGTGCAGATGGTTGTTGTCTTGCAGACGTCCCCATCTGTTGAGTCAGGGATCGAGATGTGGCTGCACGATCCGTTCCAGCCATGTGGATAAAATGCCTGTCATCTCGACTGCTAGTGATACGAGGCCGTTGGGATCCAGCACGGCGTTCCGTATTACCTTCCTGAACCCACCGATTCCATATTCTGCTAACAGTCATTGGATCTCGACCAACGCGAGCAGCAATGTCGCGATACGATAAACCGCAATCGCGATAGGCTACAATCCAACCTTTATCAAAGTCGGAAATGTGATGGTACGCATTTCTCCTCCTTACACGAGGCATCACAACAACGTTTCACGAGGCAACGCCGATCAACTGCTGTTTGTTTATGGGAAATCGGTTGTAGTGTCGCCACCGGGGCCAACCTTGTGTGAATGCTCTGAAAAGGTTATCATTTGCATATCACAGCATCTTCTTCCTGTCGGTTAAGTTTCGCGTCTGTAGCACGTCACCTTCGTGGTGTAGCAGTTTCAATGGCCAGTAGTGTAGGATCTTTTTACCTAATCAACTACTAACATAATCCTACTTCCGTATAATAATTAATGAGTTACCATTTATTCATTGCTGCTATTTATTACTAGGATCGCAAACATTAATAACGATCTGTATTATTATTGTTATTATTATTATTATTATTATTACTATCATCATCTTTACCCTGCAGTTGATACGATTCGATAGAGATTATATTTGTTCTGCACCAATGAAAATGGAATGTTTTACACTATGAAGCACTAGACCGATATGGGTCATCAAACTTTGTGGAGATGTTTATCATAAAGGGATGCTGAATGATTAAACTTTCACTCAATTCGGAACTGACGTCCATCATCAACATCCCTATGAGGTGTGACCCGCTCGGGTACGAATATATTCTTGTACTCTTTGAGTCGGGAAAGCAAACAAACGGCAAATGTCATCTCTAGGAACTTCTTGCCGACAGGACGCTGGAATGAAAGTGCGACTCTTCTCATCGCATTCCACTCATGCTCTGTGAGTGACAAATCAGAGGACTGCGCACGCCAGTGATGTGGCCATGGACTCCTCAAGGCGTTTGGAGTGTGTACTGCATTGCGTCGCCTGCATTATCGTGTTTAAATATATCGCCTCTTACCCTCGATCATGAAGGATATGACAACAGGGTTTACCATTCTTGCCGTACTGGCGAGCATTCACCCTACCTCCAACATTTAGCAAATCGTCCCTTTTATCACATCCAATAGCTCCACACATTAGGACGTAGGAGTTGGAGAGATAAGGGAGTCTAGAACAGATGTTTCCTGTAAACTTTCAAAAAACAAAAATGGTTCTGAGCACTATGGGACTTAACATCTGAGGTCATCAGTCCCCTAGAACTTAGAACTACTTAAACCTAACTGAACTATGTACATCACACACATCCATGCCAGAGGCAGGATTCGAACCTGCGACCGTAGCGGTCGCGCGATTCCAGACTGAAACGCCTAGAACCGCTGGGCCACCACGGCCGGCTGTAAACTTTCACCAGGTCTTCTAGGAACAGCTTGGCGTCTATCTCACCGCCACAAACAAAAGTGAAACTCGTCTCTGAGAAGTAGAGAATCCCACTGAATGTCTCCGTTGACTCTGACTCTACAGCATGAGTGTCTCGGATGTGTTTGGTTCGGTCTGTGAGGTAAACGACGCATGGCAGTTGGAGAGCTTCCCGTAATGTGGTCGTTGCTGTTCGCGATGGCACTCTGCGTGGAGCCTCTGCCCAAATTCCGGCTGTTTTCATCTGTCTATTCATCAGAGCCTGTCGAACAACCCTCAGATCTTCATGTGGTGCAGTCCTTGAAGGATCCACCCGTAGTCTTCTCGGAACTCTGCTGACCTGAGTCCATCTTGTTCCCACTAGGTCTGGTGGTAAGATCTGTATTTGTGATTCTACCATTTCCCTCATGACAAAGAGTCGCCCTTTCGCAGAGTCCGAAAGATGACGATATGCAGGACGTGCCCGTCCTCTGGGAACCCTGTGAGGCGATCTCCACCTGAAAAATTCCAGTACACTACACTGAACTAAGAACAATGATGCATCCTTACCATTCTCCTCTGTAGGAATGACTACATATTGCACTGGAAATGAACTCGAATACAGATGAAACTATAATTAGTTGTTCAGGTATGGAAATACTGCAGCATCAGATTGTTAGCGTCCGGTCAAGGTGTTGAGGTTAATTACCGACAGTGTTTTCAGTGACATCACCACATTCATTTCCCAGTGAGAGCTGCAAATACAGCTGACGTTCTTCGCAATAAAATTAGAATTAAATTAATACCTTCAGCTGCTGACGGGCACTGATATATATCAACGGGGACAGGTGAAAATGTGTGCCCCGACCGGGAGTCGAAACCGGGATCTCCTGCTTACATAGCAGACGCTCTATCCATCATTTTTCATTTTTTTCGGTATTGTTCGTTGCGTTTGGTCTGGGCGGACGTCACAAGACATCCGTTGAAGTTGATCGTTGATTCCTTTACTCAGTTTTTTTTTTATTGTTGAGTCCCATCTGAGCCACCGAGGGCCCAGAGGATAGTGCGACTGCAGGCACTATCTTGCACAAGCCTCCCGCGAGACCGACATTCTCACCTTGTATGTCCACACACTACATTCGTAGTGTGTAGACAACTTATCCATACAAGTATATATTCTTCATAACAAGTCCCTTACTACTTGCTCTGGCTAGCCAACTTGTGCTACCTGCTCCACTCTCGAGCATTTCTTCTCCAGTGTATTCTTCTGGACGTGTTATGCTTTGTCACTGGACAGGCGTAGGGCAGAGTTCGCTGTTGTATACAACAAAGCTATCTTGACGGCAGACACACCTGAGCGCATTATGCTTCATATGGCGCACGCACATGTCAGATCTCTGACAGACGTCTCGATGAGTTCCTCCATACATGCCAATGTCGAAAAATCCCTATAATACTTCTAAGACATAGCAAAAAGTCAGATTTTCGTCTAATTCAGGAAAATTTTAAACGTCTGTGTGTTTTTAAAAGGTGCTTTCAATAGTAAAATACAGGCATACATACACTCCCAGTCCAACAACAACGAAGAAAAAACAAGTCCATAAAAGTTTCTTGACATCAGATTCATTTGTAGGAAGTGCTTGAGTTTTTTTCTTCTACTAACCTCCTGAGGTAGCGCTACGGCCTGTTGAGAGACTGCACTATTAAATCTAGAATCGGCATAGGAGTATGTTTTGATTGCCGCTGACAGTAATATAAGGTTTTTGCCACACAGCCGTTCTGCTATTAATTTCTGCCATATTCTTTCTTCTTTAAATATGATCCTACTTCATCTGACATGTATCCATCACACAGCAAAATTTCACAGCTATATACACAAACCTAATGATAGCTATTGTTTCCATTCTTACGTCCACACGCAGTACGTCAGCAAATGAAAGAATTTTCTCGATGGACTCGGTAGTATGACGAAGTAACAAACTGCTACTGATTAGCTATAGAGGCTTTAAACACCGTAATGTTTGCCAACTTCAGGTTGACGAGCAAGAGATAGTTTTGGAGATGATGTCGATACCTTTTTTGAACTCAAGCAACAAATAGCATCGGTTTGCTGACTTATTCATCTATATGACAAATATCCTCTCCCTAATACCGAAAAAATGAGAAGAGATCCTGTATCTCGACCAATGGATGAGCTGCCACGGCTCACTAATTTGCGACGCTAATTATCGTACATACAAACGACGTCCACCCCAGAAAGTAATTTGGCCTACAAATGGATATGGAACAGAGTCAGTCAGTCTGAAAGTAATGCTAACGTCAGAGTCGCTCATACATTAACTGACAACATACAGACACCAGCTGTCTCTCAGTGGGCTAAGGATAGGAAAAGTAAAGACAACAGCTGATTCTACGGTTCCTTTTGAGAAATTAAACCAGTATTTCATTTTCCCGACAGTCACAACTGGACTGCAAACAAAAATAGGAACTACTTATTATTTTACGCGAGAAAATGACGGCAGCAGCGAAAAACTCTCTTAAGCACGTCACGATCAGCATCTTCTGGGCATTACGGCGTTATAATGCAAAACAGAAAGCTTATTATTATATGCCCAAAATAACAGGTATTGTTCCGGCGTAACGACAAGCACCGGCACGACACTCAAGAACGGAAGAGCGGACAGGGCTGTGAGACGACGTCAGCCAATACTAGGCTGACTAGGACGACAACAAGACAGGAGCGGCATCTATACCTAGAGAATATAAGCGCTGCGCCACCCAGCCACGGCCCCCCTGCCACGTCTTCACTGTTGTATCCCCCCCACCCTCCGTCTCTACACCCTACATCTCCTTTCCTACGGTGGCTTCCATCAACTCCCCCTCCCGGTTGGTGCCCCCTCTCCCTCCATTTATCCCTCCTATCAACTCTGATCCTCACTCCACTCATTTCCTCCGTCCTTTCCCTGGGCTCCCTCTTCCTCCCCCCTTCCATCCTGTGTTTTCTCCCCGCCTACCCTCTCCCTATCTCCTTTCTCCCTCCCCCCCCCCACCGAGTCCTTTTGTACTCCCCTCCTCTGCCTTTCCCACTCCCTGGCACGTCTGCTCAGCACCCCCCACCCCTCTTATGGATCCTCATCTTTCATTGGCTCCCTTCCCCCCTCCCCCTTCACTTTTCCTCTCCTTCCCCCCCTTTTTTCCCATCATCTGACCAGTTTCCCCCCACCTGCTCTCGGGTGTGGTATGTCATATTTGTGCCAACTTTTTAGTGCAGTGTTTAAGTGAGTGTTCAGTGTTGTGCGTCTTTCCACAGTGTTGCGAACAGAAATCATACTGTCGCTGGGTGTGCATTTTATATCTTTTGCGAACAGAACCCAGACTGTCGCCGTGTTTTTTAATGGTCTGACTATTATTTTTCTGCTTCCTCTGTATTTTATTAGCATCATCAACCCTGTGTTTTATGATTTAAGCCCCAGAATTTTCTGCCATTTTACCTTTAAGTCACCGATTTTATCACCAACTGTTATTATTTTTTCTTATCTTCATCTTTTTAAAACAAATTCTGTAGGCTGAAGAGCGGCGTAATAAGCTGCTGCCAGCCCGCCCCCTTTAGGGAGAATCGAAACTCAATAAAGGAAAAAAAAAAAGAAAAGCAGCCGCGGCCGGAGTGGAAGAAAAGCCGTCATACAAACGCTATAGCAGTCATTTACAAACTGTGTTGTTTTGCTTGCATTGAAATTGTATATACCGAAGGACATTGATTATTTGCAGGTCGGCATTTGCCTGCGACACACCTTTGTGAATACGCAAAGTTAAGTATGACAAATTAAACTTCTTGTAATAAACTACATTAATACGTTTTACTTGAATTGTTGTCTTACGATCCGAGGAAACAGCTTCGTAGGCACCCTGTGTTAGATGAGTGGGCAGAATACAAAAGGTACGACAGAAGAAGAAGCAAAGGAATATTATGATTTAACGTCCCATTGACGTGAGGGTCATTAGTGAGGTGCCAGATCTAATTGTGGCAGAATGGCGAAGGAAATCGGTCTTGTGTTTTCAAGGTAACGATGCTGGCATTCGCCTTAGGCGATTTAGGGAACAGCAGAAAAACTAAATCGGGACGGCCACACCGGTATTTTTAACGCTATCCTTCCGATTACAAGTCCTATGTCTCACAAGTGCATCACATTTCTCGATCCCACACCTTAACCACAAGTGACAAGTCAAGCCACTACTAAAGGCGGACACTGTCACACTTCCCGCTGTTTACTACACGTAAGTAATCGTCCTTGAGGCCTCACACGCTCTCTGGCAGCCCTACTAGTTATGCCTGAACATTTCGGCACGAATGTTGAGTCCGGCTGGCCTGTTAATGTTTCCCGTTGTGTCAGTATAGTTTCTGCAGCAACATTGTCACGCGAAAAGTAATTTAATGTATGTACGAGTTTATCAGTCTATATCAAAGTGAAAGCTTACCTTTGACAAGCGAGGTCTCCGGAGTGCAACGAAAGGGTGAGGAGAGACGCTGCATATACCCGATCGGTGAAAAACTGTAAGGAAATTGAACCAGAATGCACGAAATCGACAGTTGTAGAGAAATTCAGTTCAAATACGTAGATCCGAATTTAAGGTTGCTAGTTCGCATAAAAAATCATATCAGGTGAAGAGGAATGGTTTTATTGATCACAAAGTATGCATGACGTGTTTCAGAGTTTTTTCGTCTTCAGAAATACAGGTGCAAAGGTAGCGCAATGAGAACAGCGTTACTGGTTATATACGTAGAATGAGACGACAGACTACTCGTGCTGTGCGTAAAACTGTTAACGCTCTTGTCCTTGTGCTAACTATGCAGTTTGATTTCTGAAGATGAAATATTTTCGAAATGCGTCATGCACTCTTTATAATCAAAAAAGTCATTCTCCACCTGTTGTATGACATTTCATGCGACCTACCCAGCTTAGCTAGATCTACGCATGTTTACTATAATGGTCACAAGCCTCCTATCTTACTTTATGCCACACCTTTATAAAATCAATGACTTATGGAGTTAAAGAGGGTTGAGGACTCTATGAAAACAGACGCAGCTACAACTGAAGTTCACATGCTATGAGTATCCATCTCGTTGCTCACTTCATTGATAATTACTCCTCTCGTTGTTTATGATGGATTCTTTCATCATTTGTATTATTTGCTAACCAGATGTTTGGAGTTGATCAGGCACAATGGATTGAGATGCCACTGTTGATACATTATATTCTTTGTTGAAAATTTCCAGTCAGTTGTAGCAATGAAATTGTAATATCTTTTATCCGAGTGGTTGGCTAGCAGTATTCAAATGCACTCTCAGAAATAACTGTTTATTGCAACAACCATACTAAATATAGCTTCTGAGGAGTGTCTAGACAACCTGAGAACAGCAGTGTCTTGAGGAGAGGAAATATCAGTAACGACACAGTGTTACGTGGCTGGGCTCGTAGGCAGTCCACGCATGAGCAACAAGGTGCGTAACGACACGGTCTCGCGAGGTCATTGCTCGTACGCTAGTAGTTCCCAACCTGGGGGTAATGCCCCTGAGGAGTAAAACGAACTTTTTTGAGGGGTGAAAGCTAAATTACTACATTCCGTTTGTGTCACGAAACTAAATTATTTTCAAAATATCATTACTATTATCACAGTTTAGTAGGACTCCAATGTCAACTACACAAGTTATCAATAATGACTTTTGTTCAATTAGTAGCATTAATGCGATGGGGATTACAGGTTCCTCACATAGCCGACCCACTAGACACATATGTTGTGCTTTGTCCTGTACATCGCTGATGATAAAAGTGAGACATATACGTGACAAATGCTAAATATCTCAAGAAAATGTTTCTGTTTCTCCAAGATGTAGATAGTACCTGTAATAGTCCAGTTATTGCTTCATTACTTGCTTCGAAACAGTTATATGAATTAATTAACAGCACGACACCACATTAGCTACATAATGGCTACTATAGTGCTCAACACAGTATTATTATTATTATCATTCTTATTATTTCTGTTACTATTATCGTCAGTGGCTGTAGTCAGACACAAAGCATCAACAACCTGAAGGCATACAGTTTATGCCAGTTCAGAAGTAAGGAGTGTAGCAAAATGGTTCAAATGACTCTGAGCACTATGGGACTTAACTTCTGAGGTCATCATTCCCCTAGAACTTAGAACTACTTAAACCTAACTAACCTAAGGAAATCACACACATCCATGCCCGAGGCAGGATTCGAACCTACGACCGTAGTGGTCACGCGGTTCCCGACTGTAGCGCCTAGAACCGCTCGGCCACCCCGGCCGGCAAGGAGTGTAGCAGTCAAGTGATTTACGAACAGTAAGTATAGTGCACACATTTTCAATGGAGTTGCTTTGTGCAGGCCAAGGAAGTGTCGCGATGGATAGGAGTAATGCAGGGGCAGTACGTTATCTAAAAGGTGTATACCCTCACTGTGGATAGCTTGCTTTCTTATCTGAGAAGGAATTGTGGATAACACTTGCGATGTATCACGAATTAATTCGTCATTGATTCGAAAACACACACACACACACAGTATCATCCATATTTCATCAAGTTAAAAAATAAAAGTGTTCCAAAAAATGTCTTTCATTCTACAGTTTAGTTAGATGCTAAAGTTGGTGATAATGTGGGGGCAACAGACGGCATGGGGAGGGAGGATACCACGTGATGTGTAACTGCACTCAGGGGTAATGGTATCAGGAGGGTTGGGGACCACAGACGTAGCCAGGCATATGCGAATCCTGCGAAGCGGTGTCCTCGGTAGCGGCTGACGGAAGTGCACCGGCGGACGTGGCTCACGCCGATGGCGAGACGGTAGCTTGGCGGGCAGCGGCGGCGGCAGACGGGTTCCGTATCGGAGACGCAAAGCGGAGCTGCTGTCGCTCAATCAGTGGCCGGAACGTCATGGCTTTCGGAGCATCAAGCGCCGATCTAAATAGAAATGAGAAACTGAGTGAGTACGATTTTAATGTTCGGGTTGCATACTCGAAAAAACAAGGCCCCTCTGTCACGGACTTCATTCGTTTCCGTGTCGTTTCGCGAGTTTGACGAGTGTAGAGAACTGGGGCACTGCGGTCGCTTCACACTCGTAGACTTGTTCTCTGTTTTTAAGAGTGCAGGGGTGTAAAGCTAGTCCCGACTTACTGTTAGTACAGAAGTTGAGAAGACGATCTTGCTCCGGTAAAGTAGCAATCACAAGGCGAAATGACCTACTGTAGGAAAGAAATTGGCATTAAGGAAGCTGTGTTTTGTGAGAGTATGGAGAGTACACGATGAAAAATAATAGAATTTAAAGTAAAAAATTGTTCCGTTAGACGAGGACTGATATCTAGAATAAGTTTCAAAAAAATGCCCGAGGCAGGATCCGCACCTGCGACCGGAGCGGTCGCGCGGTTCCAGACTGAAGCGCCTAGAACCGCTCGGCCACACAGGCCCGCGAATAAGTTTCCAGCCATAGTCCACACTTCAGACGAGAAACATAGAAATTTCGTCCTGTGCAAACAAAATGACGGTTTATTCCATATCCACCATGAGTAAATACACTGGTGTCCAAAATAAAGCAAGAAACCGAAATTTTGTAAGGTTGCGTTTATTCTGTCACAAAACCGTATAATCAGGCGATAGTGATGTAGAAACAATATAACGAATACAGAACGCAAACAACTGCAATAGGAATAACTTTAGACAAAAATGTTCTTCGCTTTTTTCCAACTTAACGGATTTACACACACATTCTAACAACTGGTTAATGCGTTCAGAATGAGGTGTGACCACCTCTGGCACCATGTTGAGGCAATAACGGCCATTCTTCCTGCAGCGCTACTCGCAAGTGTTGGAGAGTGGTTGGTGGATGCCGACGCGATGCAACCCGTGTCACTTGTGGATCCCTGACGCGCTCTGTCGGATTCAAATCGAGAGAGCAAGCAGGCCACGCATCAACTAGCCGTGCTGTATGAGGTCGAGCATTCTCGTCCAGCAAAAGGAAGTCTGAGACCACAGCACCTCACAACAACCACACATGAAGGTCCCAAGGTCTCTTCAGGATAGCTGACAGCGGTTATACGTTGCCGATTTAACAGTACGGTTTCATGAAGAGGTATCTGAGTGATCAACATAATCCCTGTCCACATCATTAGGGATCATCTACATCTACATCTACATCTACATTTATACTCCGCAAGCCACCCAACGGTGTGTGGCGGAGAGCACTTTACGTGCCACTGTCATTACCTCCCTTTCCTGTTCCAGTCGCGTATGGTTCGCGGGAAGAACGACTGTCTGAAAGCCTCCGTGCGCGCTCTTAATCTCTCTAATTTTACATTCGTGATCTCCTCGGGAGGTATAAGTAGGGGGAAGCAATATATTCGATACCTCATCCAGAAACGCACCCTCTCGAAACCTGGCGAGCAAGCTACACCGCGATGCAGAGCGCCTCTCTTGCAGAGTCTGCCACATGAGTTTATTAAACATCTCCGTAACGCTATCACGGTTACCAAATAACCCTGTGACGAAACGCGCCGCTCTTCTTTGGATCTTCTCTATCTCCTCCGTCAACCCGATCTGGTACGGATCCCACACTGATGAGCAATACTCAAGTATAGGTCGAACGAGTGTTTTGTAAGCCACCTTCTTTGTTGATGGACTACATTTTCTAAGCACTCTCCCAATGAATCTCAACCTGGTACCCGCCTTACCAACAATTAATTTTATATGATCATTCTACTTCAAATCGTTCCGCACGCATACTCCCAGATATTTTACAGAAGTAACTGCTACCAGTGTTTGTTCCGCTATCATATAATCATACAATAAAGGATCCTTCTTTCTATGTATTCGCAATACATTACATTTGTCTATGTTAAGGGAAAGTTGCCACTCCCTGCACCAAGTGCCTATCCGCTGCAGATCTTCCTGCATTTCGCTACAATTTTCTAATGCTGCAACTTCTCTGTATACTACAGCATCATCCGCGAAAAGCCGCATGGAACTTCCGACACTATCTACTAGGTCATTTATATATATTGTGAAAAGCAATGGTCCCATAACACTCTCCTGTGGCACGCCAGAGGTTACCTTAACGTCTGTAGACGTCTCTCCATTGATAACAACATGCTGTGTTCTGTTTGCTAAAAACTCTTCAATCCAGCCACACAGCTGGTCTGATATTCCGTAGGCTCTTACTTTGTTTATCAGGCGACAGTGCGGAACTGTATCGAACGCCTTCCGGAAGTCAAGAAAAATAGCATCCACCTGGGAGCCTGTATCTAATATTTTCTGGGTCTCATGAACAAATAAAGCGAGTTGGGTCTCACACGATCGCTGTTTCCGGAATCCATGTTGATTCCTACATAGTAGATTCTGGGTTTCCAAAAACCAGATGATATTCGAGCAAAAAACATGTTCTAAAATTCTACAACAGATCGACGTCAGAGATATAGGTCTATAGTTTTGCGCATCTGCTCGACGACCCTTCTTGAAGACTGGGACTACCTGTGCTCTTTTCCAATCATTTGGAACCCTCCGTTCCTCTAGAGACTTGCGGTACACGGTTTGGTCCCTAAATCGTATCCCACGTTCCGTCGAGATACGAATCCATCGAGAATCATTCTCCAGATCAAACCTGGACTCGTCTGTGGAAAGAACACTGGCCCACTGTTCGACCGTCCAGGTGGCATGATGACGGCTCCACTCTAGACGTTCCCGTCTGTGAAGACGTGTCAGAGGTACAACAGGTCTCCAACAAGAGCGACCACCCTGCCGAAGCCGTCTGTACACCGTTTGCCTCACTACAACACGTCCATTGGCCAGTGCGAGGTCGAATGCGAGCTGACGTGCAGTAATAAGGCGGTACCGTCGTGCGCTTACAGGCAAATAACGGTCCACTCTTGCTGATGCTACACGTGGTCGACCCCGCCCTGGTCTTCGGGACACTGTTTCGATCTCTATAAACTGTCGCCACATCCGGAAAACAAAAGAACGATTCACATTAAGCCATCGGGCCACATCAGTTTGCGACTGTCCTGCTTCCATTCTTCCCATGGCCTTCCTCCGCAGAGAGCCTGGCAGGTGTCTTCTCGTACCATACTGCTTCGTCTGTGACAGTGTACACAGCGATTGTGGATGTGGGGCTACCCACGCAAACACTATCCGGTTTGATTGGTGCCATGACGTCATCGTTGTCGTGGTTGTCCATTAACTAGAATGCCGTCTTCCGTGCAGGACACGATCGTACGGACAACTGTTGACATTTTGCGTGATGATACCGTGAATTAGACACAACACTTGGAATTAGTGGTTTGTTGCTTTAATTTTTGACACCAGTGAATATGTGTTGCGTCAAACGAAAACTGGGCAAAGAGCAGCCTCACTGTTGTATCCCAGCGACAAAAATGCGCGCTATTTCTGTAATAATTTGGTCATGGCAACTTGCCCTTATGGGGTAACAGCGAATTGTGTAGCTTGTCATTCATTTCTGTAATTTATCTTAATACTTAATCACCACTCAGAGATTGCAGTTATCCTTTGGTGATGTTTCCTTGTACTGTTGTTACAGACTCGGTAACGCCCTGAAAGTATGTAAACAGGGTGTTCGGAAGTACCCGTTACAAACTCCTAGGCCTTGGAGAGAGGAGTGAGAATATAATAGTTTGAATAGGTACCCATGTCCGAAAACGAATCACTTCCGTGCCACAACCATTTGAAAACACGTTGGTAACGCGGCCACTTTTATAAGTAATACATCACTTGTTTAACAGTTCCACTCATTAATAACCAAAGAAGCAAAAAGAAAACTTAATCACGTTTCACAAACACTGTAGTTTACAGTGGCGTCTCCTTGGAGCATCACACTCACTCCTGCTAACGGTGAAGATACTCTTCTCTCGACTCTGTTGTGTAATTATGGCGAGAGGGAATGCGATGGAATCAGAAGTTGTGGATAACGATTTTGGTAAAGGAGACGAGCAGCTGCTCCATTACCGTCGGTTTCTCCATACACAAGGACCACGTTGGTGTATTCTCCAAAAATGTACTCACCCATGTTGCTCTAACACTCAATACACTTGAATGAGGCTCGAACCAGGTCAGAAAGGTAGGACGGACGTCAAATGACACCAGTTGATCCGACGTAAGCAGCCCCCCCTCCCCCACCTTACATGTCTACCCTGCTGCATATCTACCTTCCTAATACGTTATCAAAGTATCATGGAAACAGTACGTTTCCGGACATGGGTTCCTGTTCAAAACATTCTCTACTCACTCAACTCTACAAGTCCTAAAAGCTTGTAACGGGATTTACTGAACACCCTGTATGGTTGTTATTGTTGTTGTGGTTGTTGTGGTCTTCAGTCCAAAGACTGGTCTGATGCAGCTCTTCATGCTACTCTATCCTGTGCAAGCCACTTCATCTCCTAGTAACGACTGCAACCTACATCCTTCTGAATCTGCGTAGTATATTCATCTCTTGGTCCACCTCTGCGATTTTACCCTTCCCGCTTCCCTCCAATACTAAACTGGTGATCCCTTGATGCGTCAGAACGTGTGCTACAAACCGACCCCTCCTTCTAGTCAAGTTGTGTCACGAATTGATCTTCTTCCCCGTTCTATTCAGTACCTCCTCATTAATTACGTGATCTACACATCTAACGTTCAGCATTATTCTGTAGCACCACATTTCAGAAACTTCTATTCTCTTCTTGTCCAAACTATTTACCGTCCATGTTTCACTTCCATACGTGGCTACACTCCATACAAATACTTTCGGAAAAGGCTTTCTGACATTTAAATCCATACTCAGTGTTAACAAGTTTCTCTTCCCCAGAAACGCTTTCCTTGCAATTGCCAATCTACATTTTGTATCCTCTTTACTTCGACTGCCGTCAGTCATTTTCCTGCCCAAATACCAAAACTCATCTACTACTCTGAGTATCTCAGTTCCTAATCTAATTTCCTCAGCATCACATTCCATTATCCTCGTTTTGCTTTTGTTGATGTTCATCTTATGTCCACCTTTCAAGATACACTCCATTCTGTTCAACTGCTCTTCCAAGTCCTTTGTTGACTCTGACAGAATTACAATGTCATCGGCAAACCTCAAAGTTTTCGTTTCCTCTCCCTGGATTTTAATTCCTACTCCATATTTTTCTTTTGTTTCCTTTATTGCTTACTCAATACACAGATTGAATAACAACGCGTATAGGCTACAACCCTGTCTCACTCCCTTCTCAACCACTGCTTCCTTTTCGTAAAGAGACCCCGCGACTGCAGCGCTTGTGCTGCAACTTACACGCCACGTAGTGGCAAAGCTGGCGCCTTGGAAGACGTGACGGGTAATGTAGACAGTACCATCACTACCTCCAAAAGACTTCCGAGGCGAGGAACGAGCCGCTCCTGGCCTCCGAGGCATATACTGAAGTGTGGTGGCCAAACATGCAAGGACCTATTCCTGCCTATAGCATAGAAATCACGCTACAAGATTATATTAAAATTTCAACTTTCATGAATGCTTCAATCTCGTATGACATTCCCTACTAGCGAATTACTTCGCAATATTTTTCCAACACGTGATCGTATAAAACACATATGCTAGTCGGGTAGCACCGATCATTCGACAGGTCTCCAGAAATACGGCAACCTTGAAACTCAGCCTGGGTCAAGCCGGTAAGTGAGCACAACTGTATATGTTTCTGTAAGAAAACATTTAGCGCAACGTATTCAACATATTATTTTCACTGGACAGGTCACCAGAATATGTGCGCTTTGTAAAAATGAAACTGTTGAATAGGGCCCCAAATGTAACCTACAGGTTTACAGTTATTGGACTATATGAAGAAAACGTAAATTAGTTACAAACTACAGCATGCACACTCTTTATTCAGCATGTAAACGTCACTACAGATATATGGCTTTAGGTTACGACATGGTCGATACGCCTGCCATCATTGCCGATGTTGTGGCGCAGACGAATAGCCAAATTCTGCATGACCTGCTGAAGTGTCGGAACAGCGACGCTGTCGATGACCTCATGAATAGCCGTTTTGCGCTCAGGAATGGTTTTGGTGTTATTGCTGTACACCTTGTCTTTAATACAGCCCCACGAAGAGGAGACGCACGTGTTCAGATCCGGAGACTATGGCGGCCAATTGAGGCCCATGCCAGTGGGCTCTGGGTACGCCAGAGCCAGAATGCGGTCCCCAAAGTGCTCATCCAGAGCATCAAACACTCTCTGCTTCGATAGATTAATCAGCGTTTATTAACACAAAAAATGTTTTATTTTGATCATTCCTGTTCCATAGAAGTGCATGAGCTTATGTACCCAGTGGCTCATTGATGGCTCACTTTAAAAACCTCCCTTCAGAAATGACAGGTACAAATTACTGTTGAAGTTGTTATCTGTGGTCATTAATGAATGATATATGTGAAAGTAATACAATCAGGTGACAAAAAAGGTTCTGGGCACACGTGGGTTAACTACTGCTGGGCTGGTGCGCCCTTAAACACAAACGACCGTAAACACAGAAATGCCTAATCGCGCATTGTCGCGCTTCACACAGGACGTATTTTCTATAGTATAGATCGAGATGCAGCGACGGTAAACTCACAACACCAAAAATTCGGTATTACAATTTTTTTCTTATTCGCTAATAACAAAATTAAAGCAACAATTCTAAGCACATCTTTACCTCTGGGAGACGTGACGACGGGCACCTTGCCTATTTCCCGGTCTACCTCCGATTGTAAGTGTATGGATCTGAACGCCATCTTGCGGACTGTTCATGCGTAACGGACAGGTCTGCCTGGGTGTGTATGAAGCCCTTTATTAACGCGAGTCCAACTTAACGATTACTTAACGATAAATAACCTATCAGGCGAACACGATTCAGACCTCCGCAAACAGCATAACAAAGCATCAGGACGGAGGTGAAGAGGCGACTGGCGTGTGGAAACTGGGTGCAGGGGTAGGATTTTCCTTCTGGGAGATGCTGCCCCGCTAATAAAATAAATTCACACGAAACGAGGATGATTATAAAGTTTATCCGTGGCACAAGTAATAAGGACTCTTTTGCCTACTTGCAGGAGAGGTTCGTCTGCAGTAGTTTTGGTGATAGTGGATCTCTTGTTTGCCGTATCTTCCATGGGATAAGGTACAGGGATGGACAAAAGTATAGAAACACCAGAAGCACAGCACATTACTATGACTAACACGGTGTGAGAAAACCGTTGGCTTTCAAATCATCTGCTGCGCCGGATGAGCCGAGCGGTCTAGGGCGCTGCAGTCATGGACTGTGCGGCTGGTCCTGGCGGAGGTTCGAGTCCTCCCTCGGGCATGGGTGTGTGTGTTTGTCCTTAGGATAATTTAGGTTAAGTAGTGTGTAAGCTTAAGGACTGGTGACCTTAGCATTTAAGTCCCATAAGATTTCACATTTACATTTCAAAACATCTTCCAGTTGTCTTGAAATGGATAAATACGGGTCCTGTACTGTTATCATGGTAATGTTATACCATTGTTCCTGCACACTGGCAAGTTCAGGTAATGATGCTGGAGGTGGATAGCGACACGCACTCTTCTCTCCAAAGTAGACGACAAACGCTTAATACGAGCAATATTGAGATATGGTGAGTGTAGTGGCCAGGCAAGATGCAACAGTTCTTCCTCGTGCTCACACAATCAATCCTGGACAATGTGAGATGTGTGAACAGGAGCAATGTCGTATTGAAACACGAAATCACCACTGAACAAATATTGTACCATGGGATTGACCTGATCAGCCAAAATTGTCACAGACTCCTTGGCAGTAATGCGAACTGGCAGAGTAACCATGGGGCTCATGGAATACCACGATATGTCTACCCAAAACCCTGCGATTTTCACTTGGCAGCAAGCAGTCTGCAAGATAGACTTGCAACGGCGCATGTCGGCAAGAAGCGAGAAACAGCGGCAACAAGACTTATCCAACCAAATGATTTTCTTCCATTCCTCCATAGTCCCAGTTTTATGGCTTCGGCACCCCGTTTTTCTGTCCAGGCATTTGCACCACTGATGTTTGGTTTCGGAATTCAAGCTTAACCTGCAATTCCCAGCGTATTGGGGTCCCCTTCACGTTATTTTGATACCAACAGGGTTCGGGAGCGTGACATCCAGTTCAGCAGTGACATTTTTTGCCGTTGTCTTCCAAGTTTTCGTCGCAAATCTCTTCATTGACCGTCTGGCACGATCACTCAACTGACACTTTCGTCCGCGTTGTGATTTTGCGGATGTTGTTTTTCCGCTTTTCCTATATGTGGTATATATTTTCGATACGGTGCCTCCTTAAATACCAAACACTTTGCGTAAAATGTTTAAGCAAACAACCGCAATATGAGCACCAAAACTTGTCCACATTCGAATTTACTTATATCCGACATAATGCACTCACAACTACACATAACACTCTTCTGACCACGACTGACATTTACAACCTAGTGAGGACATTCCACAGATGCCGTTCGTGGTCAAATACAACAGTGCAACCCTCAGTCTTGGCAATTATCTGCATTTATGTTCAAGCATGTATATCTAGCGGAGTTTAAATATTTTGTCCAACCACGTATCTCAACCCAGCTGCCGTTATTCTGCACAATTAAGTTATATTTATGAAAGGAAAACAAGTAAAGTGAGTTGATTAATGCCTTTCGCAGTTAGAGAAATATTGGCCAACCATATCTCTTTTCCTTTTTTTTTTTTTAAGCTATCACCGAGTTGAGGGAAAACGGTGTATTGAAATTAGATGAAACCATATAATGTAGCTCTCTCTCTCTCTCTCTCTCTCTCTCTCTCTCGCTCTCTCTCGCTCTCTCTCTCTCTCTCTCTCTCTCACACACACACACACACACACACACACATTTTTCAGGAAACGTAGAAACAGAATATTGCTCTAATGCCTCTAATCACCCCAAGGAGTACTTTATCCAGGCCCTAACCACAGTGGGAACAAAGGAGTATGTAGAAAGATAGAATGAAGACGAGACGGATAATCTCATGGAAAACTGTTCACATGCTGGCGTGGTGGCGTTGATTGAGACGGACTGAGAAATTGCATAATTGACGTTTTAACATCGAGACTCTGGCGTCTTTATAGCTTCGCCATTCAAAGTTTTCCGTTGAGTGCGTCACCCACTACTTGGCTGCTGATACCAACCCAAGTAGCGGTTACCTGAAGGAACCACCCCAGAATCACACCATACCCAAGCCAAGGCCAGGCACTTCACATAGTTGGCAAGATGTGGCCACATATTGCCGAAGGCAGCGGGGTTGCATCAACGTGCTGTTATTCTTTTCATGGCTGCTGAAGGGAACAAACCGGTAGGCATGTATCGGAGAATGAATAATGCGTATGAGGCAGTATCTCTGTTGAAAAGTACCGTTGTGGAATGGTGCGCCAAGTTCCGTGCTGGTGACACTATACTTCGGTCGATCTGCGAGGCCAGCCTCATCCATTTCGGACAAGTGGGAGACACTCTAGCACCCACCCTATAGTCCTGATCTCTCCAAATTCGATTATCACGCCTTCGATTCCCAAAAATTGGCCTTGAACGCTCGAAAATTCCTGTCGATCAAGGATTTGCAGCAGGCGGTTAAGAACTTTTTCCGCAGCAGGACATGGAGTTTTACCAAACGGTTACCTTCAACCCGGCACGTCGGTGGTATGATTGCCTCAATACTCATGACTATTTTGCCTGATGGGCATACAAATTTCGGACTATGCGGCCTTCGAGCGGAAACTTTTTGATGGCTGTTTATAAAACTCAGCGACAATTTTTAGAAACTGATTAAATAGTTCTGTACTTGCACGCGGATCTTGACACCGTTCGTCACAAGTGGCGTCTAATAAAACTTAAGGCTTATAGAGTGCCGTTTGAGCATTGCGGATAGATTCGTGATTTTCTGTTAGAAAGGTCACAGATAAGTCATCTAGTGAAACTGAAGGTGTATCTGGGGTTGCGAAGGAAGCGTTAAAGGCCTTCTGCTATTATTAATTTATATAACCGATTTTGGAGAGAACCTGAGCCACCCTCTTAGATGCTTTGTAGACGATGGTATAAGATAAAAATGAATTGCTAAATGATTCAGACAGGATGTAACTGACCGGGAACAATAAAAAGCGCGAGATCTTTCACATGAGTGCTAAAAAGATTCGGTTACGTGTTAGTTACATGATAATACACAAATTTAAAGGTTATCGATTGAACTAAATACCTAGGGGTTTCCATTATGAACAACTTATATGGGAACCATCGAATAGGAAAGATTGTGGGGAAGCCGAACCAGTGACTGCATTTAACTGGCACAGCACTCAACACTTAGAAAAAGCATGGATTCTACTAAACAGACTGCATCAGTACGCTTAACCGTCCTCTTACAGAGTACTGCTGCGTAGAATGGAATCTTTTCCAGGTGGGATCGACGGAGGACGCTGAAAAAGTTCAAAGAAGGACTGCTTCTTTTGTATTATTGCGAAAGAGGAGAGAGAGTCACGGATATAATATGCGAGTTGGGATGGCAATAACTGAAAAGAAGGAATATTTCTTCTCACGATGGAACTAGCAGGTAATCAACAACTCCACCGAGCGCGACTGTGCTTTGTTGACTCCCACATACGTAGCAAGAAATGACTATCGTAATAAAATATGAGAAATCAGAGCTCGAAGTAAGATTCCGGTGTTCACTGCAACTCGAGAGTGGAAGGTAGATAGGTAGTCCGAAGGCTGTCCAGTCAACCCTCTGCGAAAAACGTAAGTATTAATCGCCGAGTAATCATAGAGAAGTAGATGTAGAAAAATCTTGACTCCTTATTACACTGCTGTCGATGGCGAGTCGAGCTGTACTGAATTTAAGAATACCCCGGTTCGCATAATAGCGCCGAGTACGGTATTAGCTGCAAATGCAGAAGCGAAACAGTATCGGCTATTGTAGAGGAACAGCTGGATTGTTGACACGATCCACCAGAATAAATATTTGGAAGTGTTAGTGGGGCTGCAGCTCGATCGGAGGCCGGGAAAGCGGCTGTACGCGACGAAATTGCGGCTCTCGTGGTGGAGTTATTTCGTGAGTGCGGCGCGTGTCGGTGACACGGCGGGAGGTGAGGAGCCAGCCCCGGGCCGTCGTCTCTGTTGCTGCAAAATGCCGCTCTCCTAGCCGCGCAAATAGCCACCAGCGCGCGCTAAAAGCAGCCCTCATGTCTTCCCACTGTTTCATTCGGCTCGTCCTTAGCGCCAAGTTGCAACGAGTTATTAAAACGATTGCAATGCGCTTTCGTGTTTTACATCTTTCCCACAGTTGTCAGTGGTCAGAAACAGAAATTCCGACGTCGACTTGAAAAGTATCTGCTGTGTCAACTGCACTGCTCAAATGGAAACTTTCGTCATATTGCTTCGTCCTTTTACTAGAATTACCACATTCTGGACGTCTCCACTCGTTGCACATTCTTTTGGCTCCTCTCACCCCCCCCCCCCCCTCGCCCTCCCCCTAAAAACAGTCGGCTTTAGCAGAAATTGGGCTCTGGACAATAACACACATTCCGGAGCACATCGCGTCTTGCTAGTTACTCTCGTCTGCACGAATGGTTACAATCTTTCGGTTGAGATTCACTCTCAACGTTATTTGACATTGACAACTTTTAGCGACAATGTTTAATTTTCTCTGAAAGATAATTTATGACGTATATTGTTAACATTCTTATTCACATTAATTTCGAGCTAAATATCATACTGGTTCTCAAGCTATTGGTACTCACTGGTCTACTGTAAGAACTCAAATATTTTGGAACAAAACACTTTATTGTGTACAGGTGTTCGACAATATTCCAAGGAAAACACCATTCATACCGAGGTATTTTCCACATTTCTTTTTCTATAAGGTTGGACTCATCTTGATGGGGTCTGGCAGGAATGTGTCATCACTCACTCAAGGCTTGGCACGTTTCGCAGTCAACTGCCCGCTACATGTCGTCACGTTACCTTGAAGGGAGAAATAGAGGCTGGTTCAACTCTCGGTCTCGCAACCTACTGTAGCTTGGCATGGATGGTCCGAGTGCACAAACTCGTTGCAGGCCACGATGTTACTACAGGCAGGAACACTGAGCACCAGGTACAATGAGCCAGCACTTCGGCCGTCGAGGAATCATACAATCAGTGAAAATAACAACAACCATATGTAACAGAACATATAGAAACCAAAGGCGTTGTCTCGATGGCGTGTATTGCCTTCAGGCAGCTGAGCCGACGTAAGCACAATACCGGTGGCGTGTTGGCTGGGCACGAATGCCAGCGGTCGGAGTCGCTTCAGTCAGTTACCTTTATTGCTGAAGCAGCGCCTGCTGGTCGCCAAATGCTAATGGCACGGAAGCTCTGAACGCCAAATGCCGGTGACTGTGGGTCAGAAGTGAGGCGTCCTGAGGTGCGGTGCGTGAAAAAGGGACCCTGAGTGCCATCTTGGAGTCAGATGAAGTTCAATAATAAGATCCCATCTGGAAGGCCCACGTTCAGATCGCAGCTGTAGCAGGACTAGATGTAGCCCGTAGTCGATGCTGGATGACTTTCATCTGGTAGACACCTGTCGTTGAGTACATCTCACGCTAGGCTGGATTTTTTAGCCTTCCAGTACAGCCCTTTTGCGACAGGACCTAAGTTTTGATCATGTAGATCACGGAAAGAATGCAGCACCAAACCTGGTCTTGGTGTAGTCCATATCACCCCAGCAGCGAAATAGCCCTCGTATCATGCTGCTTCGACAGTGTTCCAGCCACGGCGGTAGCACTAGAGCTAGGCGAGTGGTAACCGGCTCACCCCAGTGCCTGAATGGAGAATTTCAGTTCACCACCTTCTCAGCATTTGCCAGTGGAGTGCGACGGCATCCTTCCCGCTCACCTAGCTGCAAGTTACTGACGCCGGTTTGGAAAGGCTGTAGTGTAGCACTACACTCATACGGGATGTCTCCGCAATAGCGTGAAAAATTTAACATCATAGGGGATGCTTCACTGTACAATTTGAGGTAGGGAACATGGGGCTTCGCCGGCCGCGGTGGTCTCGCGGTTCTAGGCGCGCAGTCCGGAACCGTGCGAGTGCTACGGTCGCAGGTTCGAATCCTGCCTCGGGCATGGATGTGTGTGATGTCCTTAGGTTAGTTAGGTTTAAGTAGTTCTAAGTTCTAGGGGACTAATGACCACAGCAGTTGAGTCCCATAGTGCTCAGAGCCATTTGAACCATTTGAACATGGGGCTTCTTCGAAGTTATCTTAAGGAGATAATACTGTATACTTTTTTATTTACATCAGTTAACTGCAAATTCCATCACTGACAATGAACGTACCATTTGTACTGTATCTTACAAAATGTGTTGAAAGTGACAGCCATCAATCTCAATGCAAGCATGACATCGTCGAACAAGGTTATTACGCACCCTGACAAATAAACCTGGCGTGTTTCGAATCACATCACATGCAGCTGCAATTATGGCAACTAATTCCATCTCCGTATCCACTGGGGTCTCATACACAAATGACTTCAGACATCCCCATAGAAAATAGTCGAGGGGAATCAGATCAGGTGACCTCGCACGCCATGGAATAGGACCTCCACTTCCAATCCAGCGCCCGTACTGCTCCATCGTATTATACTGCACGTCTCTGAACAGCACTGAGTAATGAATGAGTCTGTCGTTGATTCTGTCACGTTTTATCATGGGAAAATGTAAATACTATACATCGGAGCCACGTTATGGAATAGTGAAGCAAATAAAATTGCATTATGACCTCCTGGTAATCTGACTCGACATCCTTGTTTCCTTGCAGGATATAAAGAATTTACATGTAAATAAACAGCACAATACGTGTAAACTTGTAGATTTGTTAGTTTAAATAAGCTGGAAAACAGTATAGCTTGACAAAGTGGTAGACACATTTACTTCCATATCTGCTTAAACTACCTTCTCCGATCCCAGGTTCACTATCTCAAATTGTTGTGTGGAGCATTCTCTATGTCCAGTTATTTTGCGCGGTCTCGCGAAAACACCCTGTACGTGAGTAGTTTACACCTGTTATTAGATGGCAACATATTAAATTTCGCTGTTTTGCTGCCGCTTCTGGTAACATACAGAATTGAGAAAAACAATCTGGTAAAAGAGGATAGAGCAGGATAGAAGAATTCAAATGGAGCAAATTTTTATAGATAACCGTAGGTCAGAAATGCTCCATTGAGGGCCTACTCCCGAAAAACAGTATCAAATCAGCAAAGAGCTCGTAGAAGTTTTCTCATTACTGAAGACTTTTGGGTGTTTCTGTCATATTGCTTTTTATCATAAGAAATTAAAGGCATTACTGTACCTTTGGTATAGTGCATTTAATAGTGAAGCTATCACAACAGATATCACAGATACTCCATGTGTAACATGAACAGTTATGATTAGGAGTCTAAAGTTTACCTACCTTTCACTGTTCACCTCAAACCATTTACCGCAGATAATGCAGTTACCAACTTCTTTCTTTTGCATAACAGATTTTAGCTGGGGCAAGTTACTTTAAATGCACACACTTCCACGTGCTCTTCGCTAGTAGATTCTAATTTAAAGGCTGTATTTCCATAACGGTGCATTTATGACTGTGGTTATTTTGAGAACCTTGCGCGATTCACCGTCCCAAAGCCTGGCATGACGATGTTATCAGACTGTTTCTCCCCATAGAGAACGTTATGAGTAGGTTTTCAGTTTCAGTTTTGTTCAACGATTTTGATACCAATTTCTACTTGAGAAACAATATAATTATTCTGGAGTCACTAGAACGTAATCAATTCTTTTCGCCACAGCTTACTAATGTACTGAAATATGCATGAAACAAATCAGGCTATTTAGAGGATCACCCGCAACAATTTAAAATCCTGCTGAATTTTGTTTTGTATCGTGTTCTCTGTTCTGTATATTATGTGAAGATATATCGTTAGTGTTATCTGCATGGTGTGAAAAAACGTTATGTTTTAAGCATATAGATTATCATTATTGTAATGACTTTGTATCATAATAAAGAGTTACTTATTATTTTCAATTGATTAAATACATTAATGTGAAACGGTAAACAACAAAGAAGGCATGAATGTAAAACATAAAATAACTATTTAAAACATAAAAAATATAATTAAAATAATTAACTAGAATAACATTGCGTACAGTGTATTTTCCAAAAATGGTATTTCAGAAACCAGCTCTAATACACACGAATGTATGTAGCTCGAAAGCTTCTTTAACTCACGTTGTTGCCAAAATTTTAATTTTTCACAATTACTTAATGGTGGTGGGGTATTTTGAAAATTTGATTGTACAGATTTAAAGAACGTTAATTACATATCAACTTTTATACGAATTTTTTTTTGACATATCATCGTTTCTAAGATATTCCCTCCAAACCTAATATGCGAAATTACCTTTCACGGTGTGTTTTACACCTTAAAAGCGAATTTGGGCACAAACAAAAGAACAGGTACTGCATTATTTTCCCCCTCTACACAGTCACCAAGTTTCATCAAGATCGTTTATTGGCACTTGGCAATGTTCCCTAGTCAGTTGTAATACGTGACATCGCTGGTTCTTAATTGTGTATGACAGTATACGCAGAGGTTGGCAATAAGGGTAGGGGTGGTTGGAAGCATATTGCTCTGAAAACTCACTCAGTAATATACACTGCGCTGAAAAACTTAAAGTTGACCTTGGTAAAGTAACATAACATATTAATTACTCACTGGAAGTGAATGTAAGTGTGAGAGCACGTTAGCAGAGGTCTTCCAGTCGTGCGCAGACGTTGGACGTCACATAGTGTGACGGCAGCGTGTCTACAGCTGGAGCTGCCCTGCAACACGAGACAGTTAAAGGAACGGAAAAAGACAAAGTGTGTCAATCAGCGATTAGTTATGTTGCACTGTGGCGGTAATTTTTATTACAACATTTCCTGGACACAACATATGGATGACTGCACATGAGAAAAAATCACTGGGAAACTGGAAGCAGGAAAATGTGAGATGTGTGCAGCCCAAGTCTTTGGCATTGTTAACAGCATTCTATTATGTGGATGGGGAACGTTCCAAACCACAGGCAGTGTTGCACAAAGAAGAGTAGGTTATCGACCATAGTTAACTACAGCAGGAGAAGAACTGCACACTGTGCAAGGGCAAGAAGGAACTCAAATCAGACAGAGTACAAATGCAGCCACATTTAATAGTATTATAAGGCCCTCAGTCTCATTCTCCACAGCAGCACGGCATCTGTACGGGTGTGGTCACTTCTATTAGCACCGACACATTGGTGCACCGTTTGCAATGGTGAATTAGCATAGGGACTGGACCAATGTGCTCTTCCCAGATGAGAGCAGATTCAGCCTGTGTAGTTATCCCTGACATACTTATGGCGAGACTTGGGAGCAGGTTATGCATCCTGGAAAATTTTCAAAAATGATCGTTTTTGAGTTCTGGGTGTCATGGTGTAGGGACCCCATAGCTCTACATGGGCCTACTAGCCAACAAATCTATCAACATGGTACACTCACCAATCAACATTATTGAGACACTGTACTCCACATGCTTCAGTCAGAGGTGAATTTCCCATAACTTCATTTTTATGCATGACCACATTGAAGAGCGCATGAGGAGAAGCTCTTGGAGCTAGAGAATATTTGGCCTGTGGACTAGCCTGCCAATTCCCCAAAGAGAAAACCCGTGGAGCACATGTGGCGTGCACTGGGGAGATATATTGCAGCCCATCCACATGCTCCTGCTGTATTGAGGCTTAACGCCTGCAGTGTCAGCAACCAACGTATCAGTGCTCTGAAGATGCCTACCACACAGGGGAAAAATTTCCAGAAGACAGACGTCAATGCTCCGACCATCAAACAGGTAGCAACCCAAGTGCTCCTGGAAGCCACGCGCAGCACAGACCTATTCCCTTCCTCGAGACAGGTATCATAAATAGGCTCGGCTGTGTTCTAGCACTGAGTGGATTTTAGGACATCGCTTGGGTCAGACGAGGTCACTCCAAATGATTTTCCTGACCAGGCGCTGTTTCCACAAGGATTCCAACAATCAGGATTCTCACTCGAGAGCCACCTCCACAACGTCGCTGCCGTTCACGCCCGTTTGCACAATCCAGGGAGCTGGCAACCTCGGACTTATGGTATTGGTGGCCTCCTCACCGAATAAGCTGGGGACTCTGACGTGGCAAACTTGTGGACTTATTCCGGTTTATCTTTCAAATAGCCACATGGCGAACTTCGACAGTTTTCCTCCTTACAGGATTTAAACTTCGTTCATCCAGTTTATACTTTAATGCTGTACGTCCTATGGGACTTTGACGTTTATGAAGTGTGTGTTTAATGAACTTAGACTTGGTGACAATCTAACTGACCTTTAGCCGCCAGAGGTATTATTGTTCTATTTCAAGAAGCGATTTATTTTATAATTTGTTTCAATCCACGTAGGAGTGGACGTGGTGTTAATCTTTGATAAATAAATTTCTTTAATCATTGCTATCTGGATACTTTTTGTGCGGCGATCGCTGGAGGTATCAGATCCAACAACCATGCAGCAGTTGTCAACGGGCCTGGTGGAGGAATGGAACGCAGTACCACAACAACTAGTTACCAGCCTTGTGGCCAGCGCAGCAGCACGTCGCAGGGCGTACACTTCTGTCTGTGCTTGTGACATAGCCTTTTACGAACCATGTCCCACCTTTTGTAACGTTCACGGGATCATCACGATTCACGGTGGCTTCAGTGTAATTGTGGTGTTTGAATGACAGAATTCCCGTTCGTCTCATTGCGTATTTCATTCTTTTACGTTCTGTACTATACTTTAGCAGTTTTTTCTATGTATGGTCTAAGTTTCATCCGGATCAGTTACTTGGTAGTGGTGCATCATGCAAAAGCTACTTTCGTTGTTCAGTTTTGCGCACCGGTGTACATTACGTACTCCAAAGCACAGAGCACCGGATTTTCTTTTATATTCCTGTCATAATGTATTTGTAGATTGTCTTCATCGGTCTAAAAGTTTACTCCACAACTTCCCTGTCAATGAAGTGGACACTGATGCAATTCACTAATTACTATAACCATCGTACATGAGGTAGGTCATGTGTCTTTGGCTGAGTGGTTTAGTGCCAGACTGTGGATCCAAGGGTCTAAGTTTCGCAGTCCTCTCAGTTTCAGCGTTTTTGTCTGTTACGTACCAGTTAGGTAATTTCTGGAAATGTTCCTTAATCTGAAAAAAGTCCCATTTGCAGCTCACGCAGGCCGTATATAGTATAGCAATATGCTGTTCGAACCAACCTTTCTATGACAGCATTATCTTTTACCTGATACACACAGCGCTATAATGCCTGCCATTCGTCAAAGCGATTCTCCAAAATGTACTAAATAACGTCGCAAGTCAGTAATTCGAATTTTGTCTTCATCATGACATTTCACCCAACTGGATACTTTCTTGCGTCAGAACGTTTGAGAGTCTTGTTCCAATATGTATTTGGGGCGGTACAATAAACTAAGTGGAAGAGTGATGTAATGAACTACCATAGGTACTGCAAGTAACTCTTAGTTGCACTAAAATCCTGCAAGATAACCCGTAGTCATGCAGAGCTGATAAATTTAACGTCGAAATCAACAGAGACGCAGTGAACTTCTTCAGTTGTTTACTGTACAAGCACTGGAGTTTAAGCCTCTGTGAAAGCGTACATTTTCGTTGCACTACAAAAGTTATATTTCCATTATTTTTGTACTAACCTTCTGGTCTATTTTTCATTGAGGAAATTTCTTCACATGTAGTCTTAAAAATATGTGAATATCGTTACAGTTCTTTGATTATGATATAACATATAATACTTCATAACATGAAATCATTTTACGCTATTTTCATGTTCCATAGACTACTCTTGGTGTGGTCCGAAGAATTAGCTCACGTAATGAAAAAAAAAATACGTTTTATTGATGATGAGAAGAACAATAACTGAAACAAGCGGTTTGGTTCAACAGCTCAATCCTCCATTATACTTTTTTTCTTTTTTGTGGTTTAAACGACATCTGTCTACGTATTTATGTGGTATTACAGTTATTACTACATTGATTCCTGACAATGTTTTGCAGTTGAAATCTAATAGTAAGCACCAAAGTTCTTTTCTCTGCCGCGGCTGAAATATCAGATATCATAGACCTTTAGGGTTAGCTGCAGTTCTTTTGTAATGACCTAAGAAGTTCAGCAACTTTCTGACACATTAAGCTTCACGTTAAGAAGAGTCTCTTAGATGACACTGTGCTACGGTCTTACTTCCACAATGGTGGGAGCCTTTGGTTCCTTTTTTCTTTTCTGGAACAATTCCCGACTTCTTTACATTGCCCTAAATTCTTATGTAAGATACATTACCGACGCACCACGGTATAATCATGTTACCCTTACTACAGAGACCTATCGGACATACGCACTGTCAGAATTACGTTTCCTTTTTTTTGCTGTATCGACTCCCTAATCACAACCTCAAAAATATTTCCTCAAATATAAAATTCTTGCTCAGGAAAGAATTTCACATCATATCCAAACATTCTAACTCATTTTCAGTCGCGATTCTTACCTTAAGTGTTTATAATATCTCCTACTGAATTACAACCACTCGGCTGTGGAATAAACTCCTTTCTGACATCAGAGAAGTTACCAATTTCCCATATTTGAAGAATAAGCTAATGTCTTATCTACTGAAACAATGGATGCTACTTTTATACTCCTCGTTGGTGTCAGGACGTGCCTCCAAAAATGTGAGAATATTATGGTAATTAGCAGAAGACGACTGCGGACGACTTTTTCTATTAGCTGGGGCAGCATGTGTGGAACATACAAATTCATGCCACGCTAGTAGGCAATGCAGCTACAGATAAATCAGCTGGCACTTCAACGTACGGAAATCCATTTCCAAATTACACACGAATTTCTTCACCATAGTGTACGTTTAAAACAGTGTCCCATATTCTTACAGGGCACAGTGCTTTTGAAAAAAGTCGTACAGGCATATGCCGGAAAAATTTGTAATAAGTTCCTATGGGACCAAACTGCTGAGGTCATCAGTCTCTAGGCTTACACAATACTTAATCTAACTTAAACTAACTTATGCTAAGGACAACATAGACACCCATCCGCGAGGGAAGACTCGAACCTCCGACGGGGGGAGCCGCACGAACCGTGGTAAAGCGCCTCAGACGCACGGCTACCTCGTGCGACCATATGCCTGAAATCAAATACTTACTGAGATATGGGATATTCTGTCTGATGACAGCCGTCTACTTGTCGACACAACAGGAGGTGCTCAAAATTTTAGCATTCATTGTTGCATATACTTCCGCCGTCCTTCCCAAAGAGTCACAGACTCATACCAAAACACCAGGCTGACGTCAGATTTGCTGGTAGTTTATATGCAATGGTCTGCCGAGTTAAGCCGTGGTGGAGTCAGGCGAAGGCCAAGGAATTTAAATATACTACCATATGCTACTGTATACCGAGGTCTGTGACCGATGACTATTGCTATAGCCCCTGATCTCGCTGGAAAGCCAATTACTCGGCAAATGCCTTTGTAGTCAGTCAACACTAAGTGCCAGTTTCCATGCAACAGTAAGGGTACAGACGCTATCCTTGTTAAAGTTGCTGTCGCATAACCTGACCACAACAACGTAATTCATCACGCAATCCCAGGAGTTTAAGAAGCCTAGGAGCAATGACACCAAGATTGTACACTCCTGGAAATTGAAATAAGAACACCGTGAATTCATTGTCCCAGGAAGGGGAAACTTTATTGACACATTCCTGGGGTCAGATACATCACATGATCACACTGACAGAACAACAGGCACAGAGACACAGGCAACAGAGCATGCACAATGTCGGCACTAGTACAGTGTATATCCACCTTTCGCAGCAATGCAGGCTGCTATTCTCCCATGGAGACGATCGTAGAGATGCTGGATGTAGTCCTGTGGAACGGCTTGCCATGCCATTTCCACCTGGCGCCTCAGTTGGACCAGCGTTCGTGCTGGACGTGCAGACCGCGTGAGACGACGCTTCATCCAGTCCCAAACATGCTCAATGGGGGACAGATCCGGAGATCTTGCTGGCCAGGGTAGTTGACTTACACCTTCTAGAGCACGTTGGGTGGCACGGGATACATGCGGACGTGCATTGTCCTGTTGGAACAGCATGTTCCCTTGCCGGTCTAGGAATGGTAGAACGATGGGTTCGATGACGGTTTGGATGTACCGTGCACTATTCAGTGTCCCCTCGACGATCACCAGTGGTGTACGGCCAGTGTAGGAGATCGCTCCCCACACCATGATGCCGGGTGTTGGCCCTGTGTGCCTCGGTCGTATGCAGTCCTGATTGTGGCGCTCACCTGCACGGCGCCAAACACGCATACGACCATCATTGGCACCAAGGCAGAAGCGACTCTCATCGCTGAAGACGACAGGTCTCCATTCGTCCCTCCATTCACGCCTGTCGCGACACCACTGGAGGCGGGCTGCACGATGTTGGGGCGTGAGCGGAAGACGGCCTAACGGTGTGCGGGACCGTAGCCCAGCTTCATGGAGACGGTTGCGAATGGTCCTCGCCGATACCCCAGGAGCAACAGTGTCCCTAATTTGCTGGGAAGTGGCGGTGCGGTCCCCTACGGAACTGCGTAGGATCCTACGGTCTTGGCGTGCATCCGTGCGTCGCTGCGGTCCGGTCCCAGGTCGACGGGCACGTGCACCTTCCGCCGACCACTGGCGACAACATCGATGTACTGTGGAGACCTCACGCCCCACGTGTTGAGCAATTCGGCGGTACGCCCACCCGGCCTCCCGCATGCCCACTATACGCCCTCGCTCAAAGTCCGTCAACTGCACATACGGTTCACGTCCACGCTGTCGCGGCATGCTACCAGTGTTAAAGACTGCGATGGAGCTCCGTATGCCACGGCAAACTGGCTGACACTGACGGCGGCGGTGCACAAATGCTGCGCAGCTAGCGCCATTCGACGGCCAACACCGCGGTTCCTGGTGTGTCCGCTGTGCCGTGCGTGTGATCATTGCTTGTACAGCCCTCTCGCAGTGTCCGGAGCAAGTATGGTGGGTCTGACACACCGGTGTCAATGTGTTCTTTTTTCCATTTCCAGGAGTGTATTTTATCACACTGATTACATCATTTGTCCTCTTAGGGGTCTAGAAACTAGACTGCATATCTTGTACGCCCATAACGGTGCCTATTTCACTATTTGTAGGCCCCAATGGAGGAAGGAAAGAACCTGTAGAAGGATCAGGTTGCTTTGGTTCATTATTCAACTTCTAGTTTTTTACGCGTGGTTAATTTTTTTTTTTCATGATAACCTTTATTTAGTTACACCTTATTCACATGTCTTGTCTTGGAAGGATAGACATCTGTCGGCACATAGCCTACTCATCTCGAACAACAACAAGAGTACTGTCGGGCTTCACGTCCTCTTTTGACGTTGGAACACCATAAACAGTGTCACATGGTCTCACTTCATGATGAACTCGAAGATGTTAGAAGAGGTGCAAAGTCTGGTGATCAGGAACTTCACACCTCCACCTTTCTTCCCTTTGCAGAACAAAATCTGGCGTGGAAATTTGTTCATCCATCTTGATTCGGACAGGTGAGTTCTAGAGACTTCGACTACGGAGGAGAAATACAGGGGGTACTCAGCGTTATCACTCTATGTATCTAAGTATTTGAAATCGCTGTCTTCCGCATTGGATAGTGAGTGCTTTCTGCTCTGAAATATAAATCAGTAAGCACTGGCTTGCTGTACACAGATGCGTCGAGCCATCCATTGGATTTACGTACAGGAAAAATAAATATTAGCCGATTTCTTTCTCTTTCAGTCTCAACTGTAATGTTAATAATAGGGCATAGACTATTAATATGATCGAAGAACTGTAGAAGAACTTCAGTACCATGCAGCCATCATAACAAAACAGGGAAGACGGACGAAGGGGAAATAAATTTAAGACCTAAGGTCGCTCCGTCATACAGTTGTTACCACGCAAAAAGTACAGAGTCGCCATAGTACGTACAGCATAATCTGTAATGTGATGTTCACAGCTACAAGCCGTCGGAAACATTAAATTCGATATATATTTGACTAGCTCATAAGTAACAAGTTTAAAGGTGCTAACGTTTGACTATAAAGCCATTACTTACTTTTGGATTTTAATGGATCAGGAAGAGGACGGGGTACAAATTCGGGCTGTCAGTGTGTTGTTTGGGGGAAGAGACCAAACAGCGAGGTCATCGGTCTCATCGGATTAGAGAAGGACGGGGAGGGAAGTCGGCCGTGCCCTTTCAAAGGAACCATTCCGGCATTTGCCTAGAGCGATTTAGGGAAATCACGGAAAACCTTACTTAGGATGGCCGGACGCGGGATTGAACCGTCATCCTCCCGATGCGAGTCCAGTGTGATAACCACTGCCCCACCTCGCTCGGTCGGGCTGTCAGCTTCTTCACCAAATTTTCAGGTGCGTCAAATTATTACAGCTCCATATTTTTCAGCAAAGTGATAAAGCAGTATCACGCATCTTTGATATGATAGCCATGGTATTTCCCTTGTTAGCAGGGAACATCTTCATATACACCCAAGGGACCGAGTACTTCTCCGTTCTGCTGATGTTGGACTTGGGTGGAGAGGGGGGGGGGGGGTGCTCGTCTGTTGCTAATATGCGACTTGTAGCGAGCCTTGTACTTCAAAGGGAAGGCGACTTCCTGTTCGAGGCGAGGCAGCGCCCTTTCCTCTCCACTGATGAAACTCACAGCTTTTGACGTACCGGGAGTACTAGCAAAACTGAAAGCATTGCTCACTACGGAAAAATTTTTTTCGATAAGATTACAACCGACAGGCTGTTGCTCCATGCAAGGTGCTTAAATTTGTTTACTTATTTCGCCTTTCCATTGCTTTGCATGGATCTTCCGTATACTGATGTAAGTTTACTGCCGGCCACGGTGGCCCAGTGATTCTAGGCGCTACAGTCTGGAACCGCGCGACCGCTGCGGTCGCAGGTTCGAATCCTGCCTCGGGCATGGATGTATGTGATATCCTTATGTTAGTTACGTTTAAGTAGTTCTAAGTTCTAGGGGATTGATGACCTCATAGTGCTCAGAGCCATTTGAACCATTTGTAAGTTTAGTAACCAATTCACAGTCGAGAGACGGGAGAGCTGCAAACAAAAACTGATTGAAATGTAATGTTCATTGTTTAATGTTTACTTAAGTAGTCTTCCGTAAACTCTAGTTTTCTCAGGTACTTTTTACATGATGGTTGACCACAACAGTCATCGGAACATCTGCCTTATCTTGATAGGTCACGATCCTGCTACATCCGCTGGTAGATGTTTAGCTTCTCACAACACAAACATTGAAACTGGATGAATGTTTCTTTAAGTAGAGAATGTAGATGGCGTTAGATCTATCCCCTTTGTGTCGTTTCACTGAAATCATTTACATATCTAAGTATATATCACACTTGATGCCATTTCAAGTTTATTGCACGCTGTCTTAACGCTATTGCTGTTTTAATGGTCAGTACTGTAAATATACCGGGCATGTGCGACACAGGCTTGAACATAATCGGCGATTATCTCTGACACTAATCGGAGTTGGGAATTAGCAAGGTCTGCATTAACGTCATTATTTACACAGGCGTGGTTGAATGGGTCATATGTACCTGATCATACTGCACAAAACCTACTGAGAAGCAAAAGCAATACGGGCGAAAAGGGGAGTTATTATCAAGATATGTGAAAGAGATTCATCTTTCATGAGTTTCGAATTCAAGTAATCATTTGCGCAGAAGCATGATACAAACATACCCTCGTTTGACAGATTCCGGTATGTGGGACACAGTAATAGGCATCTTTGTCGTAGAAAAGCAACTGAAACAGTTGCAGACAAATAAGTCATAAATCAGCAGCTCCTGATGGAATCCCGGTTCAGTTGTACACTTGCCTCATTCAACTTGCATTTATCGCGCATCTCTCGCCCAGTGCAGAGTCCCAATCGCCTGGAAACAAAAGGCAAGTGACTCCTGTATTTACAAAAATGGATGAAAGAATGGACCCGCAGAGTAAGAGACCAACATCCTTAATATGGGTTTTCTCCAGAAATCTTGAACATATTATCTCTTGGAATGTAATAAATTTCCTAGAGACGGAAAAGCTTCTGTCTGCAAATCATTACGGGCTTAGGAAGCATCGGTCGTGAGAAACTTAGCTTGCTTTCCACATTCTTAGATTTCCCGATAGCTTATAACACTGTGCCCCATTGAAGACTGTTAACGGAGGTACGAGCATACGTAATAGGTTCCTAGGTATGTGAGTGACTCGAAGACTTCTTGCGTAATAGAACACATTACGTTTTCCTCGACGGTGAGTCTTCATTAGACATTAGGGTGCATGGTCAGAAGTGCCCCAGGGAGGTGTGATAGGAACAATCTGACGGGCAGGGTGAGCAGCAGTCTGGGGCGGTTGGCTGCTGATGCTGTGGAGTACAGAAAGGTGCTGTCGGTAAGTAACTGCAGGAGTACACAAGATAACTTACAAGGAATCCGTTGAGTGCGAGGAGGTAATCTTAATCTTTAGTAATGCTTATTTGGAATTGTTGTGTTAACAATTAAGACAGCATAAATATTAGCTGCCAATGACGCACCATGTGCCTCAGGTGAGTGACAGAAAATGAGTGTCCGAAAGGTGCAGCGATCAAACTTCTATCGATGTATATACAGGGTGATTCAAAAAGAATACCACAACTTTAAAAATGTGTATTTAATGAAAGAAACATAATATAACCTTCTGTTATACATCATTACAAAGAGTATTTAAAAAGGTTTTTTTTCACTCAAAAACAAGTTCAGAGATGTTCAATATGGCCCCCTCCAGACACACGAGCAATATCAACCCGATACTCCAACTCGTTCCACACTCTCTGTAGCATATCAGTCGTAACAGTTTGGATAGCTGCTGTTATTTCTCGTTTCAAATCATCAATGGTGGCTGGGAGAGGTGGCCGAAACACCATATCCTTAACATACCCCCATAAGAAAAAATCGCAGGGGGTAAGATCAGGGCTTCTTGGAGGCCAGTGATGAAGTGCTCTGTCATGGGCTGCCTGGCGGCCGATCCATCGCCTCGGGTAGTTGACGTTCAGGTTTCATAACTAACCTTTTTCGTAGGACTCTCCATACAGTTGATTGTGGAATTTGCAGCTCTCTGCTAGCTCTGCGAGTCGATTTTCCTGGGCTGCGAACAAATGCTTGCTGGATGCGTGCTACATTTTTATCACTCGTTCTCGGCCGTCCAGAACTTTTCCCTTTGCACAAACACCCATTCTCTGTAAACTGTTTATACCAACGTTTAATACACCACCTATCAGGAGGTTTAACACCATACTTCGTTCGAAATGCACGCTGAACAACTGTCGTCGATTCACTTCAGCCGTACTCAATAACACAAAAAGCTTTCTGTTGAGCGGTCGCCATCTTAGCATCAACTGACGCTGACGCCTAGTCAACAGCGCCTCAAGCGAACAAATGTACAACTCAATGAAACTTTATAGCTCCCTTAATTCGCCGACAGATAGTGCTTAGCTCTGCCTTTTGTCGTTGCAGAGTTTTAAATTCCTAACGTTGTGGTATTCTTTTTGAATCACCCTGTATTACACTTCACAAAATGAACATCTTTGACATCTAAGAAATGTTAAAAAAACAAACCATTAACTTGCAACATGAACACCAAATGAAAACTGACGCGTCACAATGATCACAAAGGTTCACACCATCAAGACCGAAGGCGAACTCCTTGGGAGCTACAAACCGTACGTGATGTTTAGCTGGGTATCCACTCTTAAGAAATGTGTGTAGCATCATATTGTTGTAACGCGGTAATGAGTAATGATGGAACCTAATGTGAAATAGTATTCGTGGGGCTTGTCGTGAAACTGGCTATCCTTTATGGCGTAGCTGCGGATATTGCGACAACATGTTTTATAGATACGGAAGAAAACAAATATCCGGAGGCTGAATTTGTCCATTGGTTGCAATGGTATCATTTGCAATGTCACACTCTTTTCAGGAGGGATAGTGTGTTTCTAAGGCAGTATAATTTTTAGACCAGGAATGAAGCAAAACCAAATTAGCTTTACCAGTTATTAGCCAAAATAAATGCTCACAGTTGTGGTTCTCTTAAGCCCTTTTTTCCTCTCTTGCTTGCTGTGACGTAAATATTACCTACTGCCCGTGCAAGACCACGCACAAAAGAAACAATCGTGCAGGGCAGAACTTCTCCTAGCATAATGAATAGTTTTGCAGCCAATTTACCATCCAGATTAACAGTTGGCATAATTGTTTGCAAAAGCGTTAAGGATTGACGTTAGTTCATTTTTATACAACTGTCTTGGTACTTCTAATTTGTAGGTTTCCTTCCATATGCATTTGTTTTTCAAATCCTTGCTGGTCGGAGCTGAAAATTAATTCCTTATTGTACAGTAGGACAGGTTTGTTTACCTCATCTACAAATTTTCGAGGCGATTCCGCAGTTTTCTGTGCATCGTCAAGTTGTTGCTTTGTTTGACGTTTCGTTATCTCACGTCTTCCAATTCTGTAGCACTGTTTGAAGTAATGAAACCTTCCACTGCATCCTTTAAAATCACTGTATTCGACGTCGTGCGACATTTGATGTCCATACCGCATGGGTCTCTCTCCTGCTGTTATAGGGTAGTGAGATTGATAACGTAAGGTATTCAGAAGTCCTCCCTAACACTAGAATACCTCAATTCCACGAAAAAGAGTCGTAATGATCTGGAATTGTTAAAGTTCTATCATATATAGTAAAAGATCTATAGGAAGGTGCTGACTGCTGCAAAGAAGTCATTTAATGACAAAATAATATATAATACAGAGAATAAAAGCAAATCAGTCTGGGATGTTATAAAAAAAAAAACGAAATGGAGAGAGGCAAACAAACGCAGAATAATATACTGCTAAGTTGGGGGATAAGGCAATAAATGATCCACAACACATTGTAAACTATGTAAACGAGCATTTTTCAAGTACTGCAGAGATGTTCAACAAAACTTCCTCAAAACAAATGTAACACCTATAAATAATGTTGCACTATATACAATGATGTTACTTCCTACAGCAGAGAATAAAGTCAATAAAACTGTTCGAAAACTAAAAAATAAAATGTCAGTAGGCTTAGATGAAGTGAAATATCGTGTCCTGCTGCTTAGAGCGGTCCATAAATACATGCTGCACATCCTCGTCCGACAGAAATCATCGACCCTTCTAAGCCTTTTTTTAAGGGACCGATGGCGTGTTAATGGCATGGGTGAACATTGGGACTATAGGGCAGGTGTTGGAGTTGGCGTAACTTCTGCGTTACGGCATTTGCGTCCTGTGTCGAATCACGACCGGCACAGTACTTGGTGCACTATTCCACAACGGTGGTTTTTGACAGATATGCTGCGCCATACACATCCTTCAGCCATCCATGAATTTCTAGCGATATGTATCATCGGCACCCAAGAAAAGAGTAACAGCACCTTCGTCTTATTTGGACGCATCTGATAATAACCTCGCCGTAGTACATGTTGCCCCATTTAACGCTCGCATGTCGGAAAAATGGTTCAAATGGCTCTGAGCACTATGGGCCTTAACATCTCAGGTCATCAGTTCCCTAGAACGTAGAACTACTTAAACCTAAGTAACCTAAGGACATCACACACATACATTCCCGAGGCAGGATTCGAGCCTGAGACCGTAGCGGTCGCGCGGTTCCAGACTGAAGCGCCTAGAACCGCTCGGCCACATGCGGCCAGCGCATGTCGGAAAGACACGAATGCCACACTAATCCCTTGCTTAGATGTCGGTGCTTATATAACTGCATCGAAGTCGCGCTACGTTACATACGCTCCAGCAATGCCCTCAGACATAATCCGTTTGATCGACCCTTATACAATGAGTATGTGAATTAAAATATTGCTGTCTTTTAAAATAAAAAAATGAAAATGTTGACGATGGTTTCTCAAATGACAACATTATTATTATAGACTGCACAGCTTATCTCCACAATTGAAGTTTCGAATTTTAAGTCATTTTCATATGGTTAAGGAGCTGATGACAGCAGTTGTTAACATTAGTAAAATAGTGAAACGGATGCAGGCTTACATGGCTGGTGTCAGCATTCGTCACGTAGACCATCGGTATGTAACATACAGAAACAATCGCCGTGTAACTGGAGTCTTGGTTTCAACATAAGACCGGGAATTTATAATAAATAACGCAATACATGCCGAAAATATCATTTAAAAAATTCAAAGAGAGTACGTACCTACGAGAAATTCAATTGCGTACTGACGATAATTCTCTCACAAAATGTTGGGCAGTGTACTTCAGTGTACCGCTCTGTATGAAGCGAGGAGAAGATAAGGAGTATTTCAGAGAGAGAGTGTTTTGGAAAAGACTGAGGGGTGGAAGAGTTGGTGAGGAGGACTCCGAATGAAGCTCTCGAAAAGAGAGAGAGAAAAGTGGGGAGAAGAGAAGCCACTACATGGAGAAGGGGAAACGTGTTCTGTTAAAGCTGAAAGGGCAGGTAGGCCTCTGGCTGCATTTTGTGCTTGTGTAGGTCGATGTGGATGGAGTTACGTTGGGATGGGGTCTGGAGACTGTAGATTTAAGGTCGGGGAGAAGTGTTTATAAAATAATCTTCGTGACATAATGTCACGAAGGAGGCATGCAACAATGTTGAAAAATATATTTAGTCTGCAAATTGCTGATTAGGTAGATGACGGAAAGTCACTGACTCAGTGCAAAATGACTTCATTAATGCAGTAATACGCGTTTCGGTGTTTTCCACCATCACACATCTGTCGACATAAATCACTTAACTACACATGAAATAAAAATTGTTAACAAAACCAGCATAGACATACGGTAATACGAAGACACGTACCCTCTATCTGTAAGGAACCAGTAGATGTAGTGTCACATGTTATAAAGGTAACAGATATCAGCAGACTAATACAAGATAGTTAACCATCATACGAGGATACAAATTTTGAACACCAGATGGTGTTACAAGAGAGGGCTTGGTACTCTAAAATGCCATCATATGATATTACATATGAGCTACAAAGACCAATAAGCCAAGAGAAATAAAACGAAGTATGCGATAACAATACCAAAAGTTTAGAGAAGATAAGTGTAATGTAAAGAAAATCACGTAGTAAAATACACAGCATGTTCCTTGAGACTATTGATGAGGGTAGAAGTGTTCGACGCCAGACGACGTTATACATGCAGGTATAACGCTACATATTGACATAATTGTAACTGGTGGTATGTGCAAATATAGTGCCGGAAAACTGACAAGGGTCGCAATAAAAAGAAGCTCGTTTGTGCGGTTAAACACAAAAAAATAACCTGAAGAGTATATTTCGCAGCCTCTTCCAAATAAAAAGTAACGTACACATGTGCTAAGACAGCTATATACATTACATGGCGTAAATGGTTACAAAGAATTACACACTTAGTGTCGACATGGAAGCGCAATGAAAGATTCTACCTGTTTCGAATTATGAGTTGCCTGTATAAGCACTAAACTGCTACATGCATTGTGTGGTGTAAATAGTTGGAATGGTTTAAACGTTTATTGCTGACTTACTAGCAAAAACAGAACAATACAGTTTTCTGCCTGTTCAGAATGGAAAGTAACGTACATACGTTTTGAAATAGCTGCATATGGATTTATCCGAAAAAATGACGTTTTTCCATTCGTGCACCCAGGTTCGTCGTTGAGTACACCATCTCAGGTGCTCCTGCCTGTGATGCAGTGTCAAGGGTAACCGCAGCCATGGTCTCCGAGCTGATAGTTCATGCTACTGTAAACATCGTCGAACTGTTCGTGCAGATGGTTGTTGTCTTGCAAACGTCCCCATCTGTTGACTCAGGGATCGAGACGTGGCTGCACGATCCGTTACAGCCATGGCGTAAATAGTTACAAGGAAGAAGACATTTAGTGCCGACAGACTGGCGTAAAAAACAGTACACTTGTGTGCTGTTCAAAATGAAAAATAGCAAACATAAGCGATAAAACAGCCACATGCACTGTATGACGTAAATAGTTACAAAGAATTCCAATTTAGAGCCTATATATTAGCATAATGAAACAGAAAAATTGTCTGTTAGTTATGAATTGTAAGTTGCTTATATATTCGCTAAAATACCTATATGCATTGTAAGGCGGAAGTAATAATAATGGATTAAACATTTAGTGCATTTTTATTAGCACACAACACAACTATATAGTATTCCGTCTGTTCAAACTGAAAAGTTGCGTACATAAGCGTTACAATACATTCATGCACTGCATGGAGTAAATAAATACTGGCCATTAAAATTGTTACACCACGAAGATGACGTGCTACAGACTCGAAATTTAACCGACAGGAACAAGATGCTTTGCTATGCAAATGATTAGCTTTCCAGAGCATTCACACAAGGTTGGCGCCGGTGGCGACACCTATAACGTACTGACATGAGGAAAGTTTCCAACCGATTTCTCATACACAAACACCAGTTGCCTGGCGTTACCTGGTAAATCGATGTTGTGATGCCTCGTGTAAGGAGGAGAAATGCGTACCATCACGTTTCCGACTTCGATAAAGGTCGGATTGTAGCCTATCGCGATTGCGGTTTATCGTATCACGACATTGCTGCTCGCGTTGGTCGGGATCCAATGACTGTTAGCAGAATATGGAATCGGTGGGTTCAGGAGGGTAATACGGAACGCTGTGCTGGATCCCAACGGCCTCGTATCACTAGCAGTCGAGATGACAGGCATCTTATCCGCATGGCTGTAACGGATCGTGCAGCCACGTCTCGATCCCTGAGTCAACAGATGGGGACGTTTTCAAGACAACAACCATCTGCACGAACAGTTCGACGATGTTTGCAGCAGCATGGACTATCAGCTCGGAGACCATGGCTGCGGTTACCCTTGACACTGCATCACAGACAGGAGCACTTGAGATGGTGTACTCAACGACGAACCTGGGTGCACGAATGGAAAAACGTCATTTTTTCGGATGAATCCAGGTTCTGTTTCCAGCATCATGATGGTCACATCCGTGTTTGGCGACCTCGCGGTGAACGCACATTGGAAGTGTGTATTCGTCATCGCCATACTGGTATCATCCGGCGTGATGGTATGGGGTGCCATTGGTTACACGTCTCGGTCACCTCTTGTTTGAATTGACGCCACTTTGAACAGTGGACGTTACATTTCAGAAGCGTTACGACCCGTGGCTCTACCGTTCATTCGATCCCTGCGAAACCCTACATTTCAGCAGGATAATGCACGACCGCATGTTGCAGGTCCCGTATGGGCCTTTCTGAATACAGAAAATGTTCGACTGCTGCCCTGGCCAGCACATTCTCCAGATCTCTCACCAATTGAAGACGTCTAGTCAATGGTGGCCGAGCAACTGGCTCGAAATGGTTCAAATGGCTCTGAGCACTATGGGACTCAACTGCTGTGGTCATAAGTCCCCTAGAACTTAGAACTACTTAAACCTAACTAACCTAAGGACATCACACACATCCATGCCCGAGGCAGGATTCGAACCTGCGACCGTAGCGGTCGTGCGGTTCCAGACTGTAGCGCCTTTAACCGCTCGGCCACTGCGGCCGGCCAGCAACTGGCTCATCACAATACGCCAGTCACTACTCATATTGAGCTGTGGTATCGTGTTGGAGGTGCATGGGCAGTTGTACCTGTACACGCCTTAGTTAGGCGTAAGTAGTTCTAAGTTCTAGGGGACTGATGACCTCAGATGTTAAGTCCCATAGTGCTGAGAGCCATTTGAACCTATCTAGATGCACTGATTGGCGTAAACAGTTACTAAGAATAACATATCTAATGCCGACAAATTAGTACAAAAAAAGAAATATAACATGTTCGCAACAATTAGTACAACCTTAATGAACGAACGTCACGGCGCTATCCACGAAAATAATCAGCACGGTAACTGCACAGCATTATATTTATACCAGACGAAATAATGTTAAAACGCTCAGAGGCCCCTGGCCAACATTAAACATGAAAGCCAGAAATATAATAATAAGCTGTTATGAGTACGCATCTAAAGGGCAGGTAATATCATAAAAGATGAGGCGAGGGGTTGGGTGGGGTAGGTAAATTAAAATCTGGCCATAAAGCCACAGACGAGCCTGAAGGTGCTGACATACGAAGGATCAAACCAGAACTATATAACTCATAAATCAGTATAAATGTCAAAGGACCATCTATGATTAGAGTTAATTTGCTCATTCAAGGCCTTGTGTGGCTTATTCGTACGATGTTTTTGACTTTCATCTTCTACAAATAAATCTAAATCTATACCTTTAGACTCAAAGTGCAAGATGGACATGGGTGGTTATAATTAAACTTTTCCTATCTAACACGTTATAACACGGCAGCTAACTACCGCACCAGAACCAAACTTGGTAACATTAATGTCAAGGACATAGGGAAAAGAAATAATACAGAATCAGTTCAGTTGAAACACTTTTAATGTGCTTCTACGGTACATCATACCATTACATACCGGTACCAGTATGGCTACAAAACGGGGTTCAATATGGCGCCCATCACTGTCCAGTAGAGTCTGAAAGCGCAGGTTCGCACTCTGCACAGCAGAACGAAGCATGCCCATAGCTATGCTGGCTACCTCTCTTGATATGCTGCTCTTGAGATCAGCACAAGTGCGAATGTTCCCCTGGTAAACCCTGTCCTTTAGGTACCCCAGAACCAGAAATCACAGGGAGTGAGATCAGGTGATCGGGCTGGCCAAGCATTTGGAAACGATCGCCTGATAACTCGAGCGTTTCCAAATGTGCTTCGGAGAAACAGATGAACGTCACGAGCAATGTGCGGTGGGGCCTCATCTTGCATGAAAATTGTTGAATTCAACCCCTCTCTCTCCTGTAGGGCGGGTATGACATGCTGGACAAGCATACCGCAATAACGCTGGCCAGTCAGACTGCACGTGTTTGGTCCTTGAGCGCCAATCTGTTTTAAAAAGAATGTGCCAATGATGAACGTAGCCGTGAAGGCACACCTTACGGTGACGCTTTCACCATAGAGAGGAACGTAGTGCCTAGGCACTGGAGGTGAAGATCTCCATATTCGGCAATTATGTGGGTTCATCTCATCCGTCAGAGAAAAATGACCTTCGTCTGTACATAGGATGGTTTAGGGCCAGCCTTCGTCAACTTCAATCCTTGCGAGAAAGTTATCGGTGAAGTCAACACGTCGTTGTGCGTCCTGTGGTGCAAGCCGCTGTACGATATGAATCTTGTACGGATACCATCTGAGAATGGTCCGAAGCACCTTCCGTACTGTGGACCACGGGATGTTCAACTGTCGTGACAAAGCACGCGTACTGCCTGACGATCGGGAACTGCGCGCAGAGTTGTCGGCCACAGCAACAGCGGTTTCATCAACCACCTGTGGTGCAACCGGTCGTCGACCTCTCCCCGGAGCGCCGCGGAGTTCTCATCAAGCTCCGCACAGCACGTGGAGAAAGAGGACCCTTCCGTAATCCTTTCAGCTGGTGATATTCTCAAAGTGCAGCTGCAGCATTACTGTTGTTTGCATAATAGAGCTTCACCAATAATTCCCTGCTCTTTTTGTCCAATCCCATATTGACACGTCAAAAAGTGCACTGCAACTGGTCAGGTGTGTGAGATAATCAAGTTGATTGATCACAACACCTGGTGGCCATATCTGGAACTGGACGGTGGCGTTGGATGCATGGAAGTCATTCACCCCATACTTTGTAAATTAATGCTACCAAGTTTGGTACTCGTACGGTACTTAGTTTCCGTGTTATAACTTGTTAAATAGGGTTCAAAAATGGTTCAAATGGCTCTGAGCACTATGGGACTTAACTGCTGAGGCCATCAGTCCCATAGAACTTAGAACTAATTAAACCTAACTAACCTAAGGACGTCACACACATCCATGTCCGAGGCAGGATTCGAACCTGCGACCGTAGCGGTCGCACGGTTCCAGACTGTAGCACCTAGAACCGCTGGGCCACCCCGGCCGGCTGTTAAATAGGGAAAGTTTAATTAGAACCACTCGATAGATCACCTCTTGTATCCTCCCTATATACGTAAGTGGCTGCTTATCTAGAAAACTACTCTTCTCGAACTTCACATGTTTATCACATTCATTCTGGTATTCTGACACCATGGATATTCGACATTGTCCCTACTTTATGTGATGGTTGTCCTCTGACTGTGCAGTGCATGTGCATTCGAGAATGATGAGAAGATTATAAGAGATTTATATGGTATCATGGAGCACAGATGATAAATAAATCGTTTGTTAATATGAGAGGAATATTTCAATGTCTTATTTGTATAATATGAGGAAGTTATAATTATTTTGCATAGCTAATCGTGTACTGATGCTAATATATGACTTATAGACCGAAGAAAACGAGAGGAACAGACTTTCATCTACAGACATGATCGATCACAAACTATATGTGCAAAAAATTATGAACGACGGCTCAAAGACAAAAACGAGCTAAATCTAAGTTATGCATCTGACCAGTTGAACACCATGCCGCGTTCCTAGTTGATTCAGTTACACTGTGCAATAATATTAAAATATCACTTCTTTCAAACCGCGTAAGTAGCTCCCATTGCCACGCAGAAGTTTGAGATTTGGTTCACAGGTGCCTGCAACCTTCCTCTGCAATTATGCAAAAGCGTGGCCCAAGGTTCACTGGGTTTGATGACTCGCTTTGTCGTTAAAGAGGGGTGGAATCGTTCATAGGAGGTCAGTAAGATAGTCTTCCTGTAGCCCATCGCACTGCGAACGGTCGTTTTTGACCGTGAAATGTATGGGAATCGACTCTCCAAGGTAAGTGGTGGTTTCACTGACGCATTTTTGGCACACCCTAAAGGTTTTTTTGCGTCTATTCTGAGCGGCGATGTATCCGAAATGTTTTTCCTCGGTCAACCATAATAAAGCCGGGTGTTGATAACGTTGGGTGTCGCGTCTCCGATCTCTAACGCAGAGGGGTGAAATGGGCGATAAGAGGGGCGGGGACGACCCTCCCATCGTGTGGCACATCCACTGTGGCGTTGGACAGAATTGTAGTGAAATTTGGTGCCAATGTGACGTCATTAAACCACGTTACACCTCACATGAGCTTCTGAGCTATGGTCTTATTTTGGTATGTGTCTGCACCTTTCTGTTTGAAGCGTCGCCGAGAGTAACGTTCTAGTTGTAACGCTTCTGCGCGATTACAGAGGATGTTTGTAGGAGGGTGGCTTCGAGACAAATTTCAAACTTCTATATCGCAATGGGAGACAAAGACGAGGTTTCGAAAAAGTAAATGTTTAAATATGTTGCGCAGTATATATCTTTGTTCTTTTGCGACTCGCAACCACCATATACTGACTTGGTACTTTTTTAAGGCATAGCTGTGAAAAATGCCATACAGAGAAGCAACGCGCAGTTTCTCCAGTTGGAAATGCCGTGTGGCTAGGGCCTCCCGTCGCGTCTTTCGAGTTGACGCCACTTCCTCGACGTGCGTGTCGATGGGGAAGAAACGATGATGATAAGGACAACACAACACCCAGTCACTGAGCGGAGAAAATCTCCAACCCAGCAGGGAATAGAACCCGGGCCGTTAGGTATGACATTCCGTCGCGCTGACCACTCAGCTACAAGGGGCGGACATTTCTTCAGTTGGTATCCTACGATGTCGAATGGCCCCCTGCAGGTCGTATATCTTTGTTGCGATTACCGAGATTCTTATAGCAATATTATCAGTTGTATTTTGGACGCAGTCTGTGTTACGCGAGTTCCAGACGAATAAAAAAACACTCGTTACACCAGTGCTCGAATATTGCTCGCAAGAATGAGGTACGAACTAAATGGGGCTGTGAAACAGAGAAGATCGAAAGAAGAGCAGCGCGTTTCGTAACAATTTCGTTTAGTAACAAGAAAGCTTCACGGAGATGCTCAGCCAACTGCCGTGGCAGACGCTGCAAGAGAGGCGTTCTGCATCACGTTATGGTCTACTGTTTAAGTTCGGACAGAGTACATTCGTAGACGTGTCTATCAATATACTGCCTTCCCCTAAGTACATCTCGCAAAAAGACTATAAAGATTAAATTACGGAGATTCGAGCCTTTAGAGGTTTACCAGTAATCGTTTCTTGCGCGAAATATACACGGCTGGAACAGGAAAAGGGGCGAGTCACACAGGTTCACTAAATACCCTCTGCCACGCACCGTAAGGTGGCTTGAGGAGTGTATATGTAGACGTAGATGTAGATAATGTATAACAGGCACTGTAAACTGAGAAGTGATGATAGCGGGGGTTGAGATATTTTACTTTTCTTGAAGGGAAGACTGATTTCAATTCCCGACTGGATACCCTGATCTGCATTTGTACTAATTTTCTGCATCATTTAACGGGAAGAGTTTCTTCCTGGCAGAACAAGAGTTAACCCCCCAACAGTTACAACACAGTAGTAAATTATGTATTAGTAAGTTCTGAGTTCACACTGTAAATACAACTTTAAGACCAAAGGCTATCACAATACTAACGCATCACAAGCCGTCATTCCATAATTTCGTTACATTAATTAGGTCACTTTACTTCTATCTCGGAACTGGAGTTTAATAGAAGAAGTATATATTATTAATTTTTGGTGTTGAATCTTCATATGACATCACTACAATGAGCAGGATGGAAAACGTTTCGCTGGAGAATCTATCTCAGCTCCACAACCTGTAAACGATTGTCCGTTCTGAAACACGATACCCGTTTTGTGAGGGGATGTGTTCCCTTCTGCCATACTGAAGTGCTGCTTAATTACTAACTCGCTTACATAATTCCTTGTACTCTCCTGTTGCAACGTGTGAACTGAAAGTATTTGAAATAAATAGTATCTCAAGTACTTCCTCTTCTTCTCGAGTTTATCGTTCCTATTAACAATGATTTTTCGGTATAGGTTTAGCACATCTATTATTGCTGAATATTTATGGGAAAGACGTCAGTCAACTTCGAGTCCATACCATTTTCGCATATATAGAATTACATTTCTAATAATCCGGGCAAAAGGGTTATGAAGAAATGGTTATAACCTCCCCAGTTCGAAGTACTACCTACGAAATAAGGACCAATAACGTTTCGTCGGGTTGTGCTACATCGCTTATTAAAATATAATTGTCGTTGATTGCACTCTTGATGAAACCATTATGCTCTTCTGTTGAACAGTATACATTCTCACAACGTTTTGGTTCCCATGACCAATGAATGAGGCTTCATTGGCAATCAAAAGATCCTCCATAAACATGTTGTCTAGCTGATGATCCCACTGACAGAGTTGCAAAAGTTACTGAAAAGTCAGTGGCTTGTAGCTTTTGCAGTTGTGGAACATTGAAAGGTTTATGTTTGTGACTATGAAGAATGCAAATAAAGCTACTTTAACCGATACCAGATTATTTTTGAAGTGGGGCAGTCACTCATGGCTGGTGTGGCAGAAGTGATATTCTTAAAATGGTTCAAATGGCTCTGAGCACTATGGGACTTAACAGCTATGGTCATCAGTCCCCTAGAACTTAGAACTACTTAAACCTAACTAACCTAAGAACATCACACAACACCCAGTCATCACGAGGCAGAGAAATGATATTCTTAGGTCAGGAATTTAGATGCTACTAAACAACGTAGATATATATGTGGTATTCGTAAGTGTGGTACACAAACGAAATATCATTCATATCAAGGGTTGAAAACAACGGACTGACTGAATTGAGATTTCTGATAAAAAACATTTTCGTGATGAATTCTTCGATCCAAAAACGACTGATAGAAATCATTTCCTCAGACAGCAATGAAACAACCTATTTTTAAAAATTTCAGATTTATGATTAGCATGCGTGTAATGTAATTACGAATAAGAAAAGTATCCTGTAGTTACTGAATGACAGTGCCACGTGACTATGTAAAAATCACCTATGTTACGTTAATTAAAATAAATCCACCTTATGCCGGCCGAAGTGGCCATGCGGTTCTAGGCGCTGAAGTGTGGAACCGCGAGACCGCTACGGTCCAGGTTCGAATCGTACCTCGGGCATGGATGTGTGTGATGTCCTTAGGTTAGTTAGGTTTAACTACACTCCTGGAAATGGAAAAAAGAACACATTGACACCGGTGTGTCAGACCCACCATACTTACTCCGGACACTGCGAGAGGGCTGTACAAGCAATGATCACACGCACGGCACAGCGGACACACCAGGAACCGCGGTGTTGGCCGTCGAATGGCGCTAGCTGCGCAGCATTTGTGCACCGCCGCCGTCAGTGTCAGCCAGTTTGCCGTGGCATACGGAGCTCCATCGCAGTCTTTAACACTGGTAGCATGCCGCGACAGCGTGGACGTGAACCGTATGTGCAGTTGACGGACTTTGAGCGAGGGCGTATAGTGGGCATGCGGGAGGCCGGGTGGACGTACCGCCGAATTGCTCAACACGTGGGGCGTGAGGTCTCCACAGTACATCGATGTTGTCGCCAGTGGTCGGCGGAAGGTGCACGTGCCCGTCGACCTGGGACCGGACCGCAGCGACGCACGGATGCACGCCAAGACCGTAGGATCCTACGCAGTGCCGTAGGGGACCGCACCGCCACTTCCCAGCAAATTAGGGACACTGTTGTTCCTGGGGTATCGGCGAGGACCATTCGCAACCGTCTCCATGAAGCTGGGCTACGGTCCCGCACACCGTTAGGCCGTCTTCCGCTCACGCCCCAACATCGTGCAACCCGCCTCCAGTGGTGTCGCGACAGGCGTGAATGGAGGGACGAATGGAGACGTGTCGTCTTCAGCGATGAGAGTCGCTTCTGCCTTGGTGCCAATGATGGTCGTATGCGTGTTTGTCGCCGTGCAGGTGAGCGCCACAATCAGGACTGCATACGACCGAGGCACACAGGGCCAACACCCGGCATCATGGTGTGGGGAGCGATCTCCTACACTGGCCGTACACCACTGGTGATCGTCGAGGGGACACTGAATAGTGCACGGTACATCCAAACCGTCATCGAACCCATCGTTCTACCATTCCTAGACCGGCAAGGGAACTTGCTGTTCCAACAGGACAATGCACGTCCGCATGTATCCCATGCCACCCAACGTGCTCTAGAAGGTGTAAGTCAACTACCCTGGCCAGCAAGATCTCCGGATCTGTCCCCCATTGAGCATGTTTGGGACTGGATGAAGCGTCGTCTCACGCGGTCTGCACGTCCAGCACGAACGCTGGTCCAACTGAGGCGCCAGGTGGAAATGGCATGGCAAGCCGTTCCACAGGACTACATCCAGCATCTCTACGATCGTCTCCATGGGAGAATAGCAGCCTGCATTGCTGCGAAAGGTGGATATACACTGTACTAGTGCCGACATTGTGCATGCTCTGTTGCCTGTGTCTATGTGCCTGTGGTTCTATCAGTGTGATCATGTGATGTATCTGACCCCAGGAATGTGTCAATAAAGTTTCCCCTTCCTGGGACAATGAATTCACGGTGTTCTTATTTCAATTTCCAGGAGTGTAGTTCTATGTTCTAGGGGACTAATGACCTCATAAGTTGAGTCCCATAGTGCTTAGAGCCATTTGAACAAATTTTTGAAATCCACCTTATCGTTCAGGTATAGTCCTACAAATCACGTAGTAGAAAAATAGTTTAAGGAATTAAAATTACTTGTACAATAACATGCCGTTAAGCTTAACCTAAAATGTTCTCATTTATAACAGGTTTCAACGAACAAGACTTTGTCGCGGAAGTGCTATGCTCTGTATGTGATGATTGATAAATAAGCGCAAGTAGAGAGCTGTCTGATTCTGAGGTAAAGTTGTTCAGTTCATCCGCTGATGCTTGAAAACAGTCCCAAACTTTGTCTTTACTATTTTGAGAATGTGCAGTTTGTGAAGAAATGACCTTGCTCTTTCATAAACATACCTGCAACCACTTCTCATATTTCAGGAAATAAAGAGAGAGTGATATAGCATTCTTGGTAGGGAGACTCTGTCGGTTTTTTAAGCCACCTATAGGACGAGAGTTTTGTTCCTCCACGCACAATAGACCCTTTCCTCGGGTAACTTCTGTGTCTCCAGAAGGAGATTTTCACTCTGCAGCGGAGTGTGCGCTGATATGAAACTTCCTGGCAGATTACAACTGTGTGCCCGACCGAGACTCGAACTCGGGACCTTTGCCTTTCGCGGGCAAGTGCTCTACCATCTGAGCTACCGAAGCACGACTCACGCGCGGTCTCACAGCTTTACTTCTGCCAGTATCTCGTCTCCTACCTTCCAAACATAACAGAAGCTCTCCTGCGAACCTTGCAGAACTAGCACTCCTGAAAGAAAGGATACTGCGGAAACATGGCTTAGCCACAGCCTGGGGGATGTTTCCAGAATGAGATTTTCACTCTGCAGCGGAGTGAGCGCTGATATGAAACTTCCTAGCAGATTTAATCTGCCGTGCTGGATCCCAACGGCCTCGTATCACTAGCAGTCGAGATGACAGGCATCTTATCCGCATGGCTGTAACGGATGGTGCAGCCACGTCTCGATCCCTGAGTCAACAGATGGGGACGTTTGCAAGACAACAACCATCTGCACGAACAGTTGGACGACGTTTGCAGGAGCATGGACTATCATCTCGGAGACCGTGGCTGCGGTTACCCCTGACGCTGGCTCAGAAACAGAGAGCTTGCGATGGTGTACTCGACGACGAACCTGGGTGCACGAATGGCAAAACGTCATTTTTTCGGATGAATCCGGGTTCCGTTTACAGCATCACGATGGTCGCATCCGCGTTTGGCGACATCGCGGTGAATTACATTGGAAGCGTGTATTCGTCATCGCTATACTGGCGTATCAACCGGCGTGATGGTATGGGGTGCCATTGGTTACACGTCTCGGCCACCTCTTGTTCGCATTGACGGCACTTTGAACAGTGGACGTTACATTTCAGATGCGTTACGATCCGTGGTTCTACCCTTCATTCGATTCCTGCGAAACCCTACATATCAGCAGGATAATTCACGATCGCCTGTTGCAGGTCCTGTACAAGCCGTTCTGGATACAGAAAATGTTCGACTGTTGACCTGGCCAGCACACTCTCCAGATCTCTCACCAACTGAAAACGTATGGTCAATGGTGGCCGAGCAACTGGCTTGTCACAATACGCCAGTCACTACTCTTGATGAAATGTGGTATCTTGTTGATGCTGCATGGCCAGCTGTACGTGTACACGCCATCCAAGCTCTGTTTGACTCAATGCCCAGGCGTATCAAGGTCGTTATTACGGCCAGAGTTTGTTGTTCTGGGTACTGATTTCTCAGGATCTGTGCACCTAAATTGCGTGCAAATGTAATCACATGTCAGTTATAGTATAATACATTTGTTCAATGAATACCCGTTTATCACACGCATTTCTTCCTGGTATAGCAAATTTTAATGGCCAGTAGTGTATAAAGATAAAAATGATCTATAAATCCGTCACTCATCAGTACAACGTCTATTCAGAAGATGTTGAGCCCAGGCTACTGTGAAAGTCTGTAGATGTTATATAACTGGCAGACGCACAAAATGGGGTCAGTACATGAATGTTCGAACTTATGTACATCCACCGTTGGAGCTCCAGAGAGGGGATGCTTGCATCTCATTGGCAGCGGCGTAATCCTTCGTCGCAGCGCCCTCGTGCTGCGGTGGCGGGTATGGGAAACGTGGCGGCGTAACTGGCGGCTCGCAAATTTGAAAGTTCGCCGACCGATAACACAGAAATCTGCACCGGCCCACGAACGCTGGCTGGTGGAGACGGTATTATGGTATGGGAGACACTCACCATGGGACCTTTGGTAACTATGGATGGCACCATGAAAGCTATGCAGTACCTGAACATTACTGCAAATCTCCTGCATCCCTTCATGCTTCACGTCTCTCCCCACGGCGATGGCATCTCCGAGCAGAAGGCCAAAATCGTGACACAATGGTTTGAGGACCACTCTACTTCCATCTCCGTGCCCACAAACCACCTGCACGTGTTTTAGGGAAGTTCTGTGATCTGTGCTAACAAGGAGACGGCACGTGCGTGGGATCGGGGATTTGTCCAAAATTTTGTGTGGTGAAAGAGGACCCCTAACACCTCACGTGGTTAAAATATTAGGACGCACTACCTGGAAAATCCCGGGAAAAATCGATCCAAAGTTTCTTAGGTGCCTTATGAGTATAAAATGTTAGTCCATTGCCGAGCCGCCGTCTGGCCTAGATGTTTAGGGCTCGGGCGCTTGCGCCAGAGGTCTCGGGTTGCATTCCTCCTATGGCACTTTTTTTCCATCTGTTTCATTTTCTTTTGTTAGGCCACCAATTATTCAGAAAGTTTCCCAAACCTACATTATCTTTAACAAATTAGTTACATTATTGAATAAAAATTATTTTCTTTTTGTCCAACAACACAATTCCTGGAGGTGGGTTTTCCATTTTTCATTGTAAAGTATATAAGGAGAATCATTGGGTTTTTAATCAGAATAACAAATTCGATTGGGAAACATTCAATTTTTATACATATAATAATTATAAACAAGAACCGCAGTGGTAATTATCGTAAAAACAAACATAGCAATAATTTTTGCGACATCTTGCGCAACATATAAAAGTGAATTTTTTACAGTCACAGGGCGTCTGCAATAAATCAGTACAAAAATATGCTCCATTAACATTTACGAAAATTTTTTGCGTTTTTGATAATTTTGAGCCAAACCATGTATATTGAATCATGTCTCGGAATATTGGTGACGATTACTAATGGTGAATTATAGAATGAATTTTTATACAGTCTTCCTGGGAATTAATTTCACGATTCTCCTGTAACAATGCGCTGCAATTTTGCAAGCAACAGAAGGAAAAAAAAGTGCCAGAGAAGGAATCGAACCCGAGACCTCTGGCGTAAGGGTCCGACCGCTAGCCGTGTTTTTTTTTTTTTTTTGACCTTTGCCTTTCGCGGGCAAGTGCTCTACCGACTTTTTTTGTTTTTTTTGTTTACCAAAAACAAATACTAAAAAAAGTTGCATGGTGCGAGATTCGATCCGGTGATTTTTTTTCCAATGTCAGGCTTACCACCTTTGCTGACATACATTCTGTTGTACTATCGCAGAAATAGTGTCTATAATGTCCATATGTTGACAAATAGTGCCTAATTAGAAAATTAAGTAATTAAGGAAATGAATAAAACTGAAAATGCCCAAATGAAAGACATGAAGACATTGCGGATAGTACAAATGCAAAAGAAACATGCTCCTGTAGCAATGAAATGAAATTCGTGTCGGGGGCGACACCTGCTCACGACCCGACGTTCGATAGAGCAAGAGAGCCTTCTATCGACTCGTTCTCCAGACGTTGGTGTAAGACTGGGTCCTCTTCTCGAAATTAACTAAGGGTCCGTAAGTGTGATCAATGTCTATCTCGGCTTCTTCGTCTATCTCATCTCTCACCCGTCACACCCCATCTGGCCGCCGGGTCGGTAAGTCGCAAGCAATTAGCGAAGTCTTGCCCATTTTTCTTATGCTGTTGCAGCTTCGTCTGTCGATCCAGGAGAAAATGCCAAAAATCAGTTTTGTCCTTTTCCGATTCGTTATACACGTAGCCAACCACCATTCCCCGTACCCATGTCACTGCATTGGTTTTTTGGACCGGAAAATAAGATTCTTGGGGAAACAAAAGTGTGTCTGATGAAATTGTGTGAGGGGCGGAGCGTGACAGGAACGCCAATATCTGTTGTGCCAAGTGCCACATTGAAGCCTTCCCACTACATGCTAAACGATGTTAATCAGTGTCCACTGTTGCGCAGCCTAAACATAGTGGAGTGTCTGCCAATTGAATCGCGTGCCGCCGTTGATTCGTTGCGAACTTCCTATTTACCACCACATACCATGTTGAGCATACCGACGTTGGAGGTAAACGTTACGTATAACGCGCCATATCTGTCGCCAGTTCTTGTCTGGGTACTTCTTTTCCAGGGTATTCCTGGGACACAGGCGCAGTAAGAGTTGGTATACATCTCGCGTCGTCGGTAGTCGTGTTGTTGGGAAGGAATCTCTGACATAGCTAAGCTCCAAGAAAAGAGACTTGAAATGTGAAAGCTTCGGTGAAATATGGCCCACATTGACTGGGGGCAGCATTGAAGTGGGCGCTAGTACATCGGCCAACGCACCCGAGATATTGCGAAATTGACCGCGCCACTATCGGAAAATCGTACTGACGAATAACGCCCGTGCCTTTTCATATACGTTCACAAGACCAAGTCCACCCTCTCCAGGTGGTAGCGTAAGCGTTGTGTATTGGATCTTAAACAGGTGTCCCACACTCACGTAGGTTCCGAAAGTTGCTTGTATCCGTGATGCCACTGCGCGCGTTAAAGGCATGACATGCGCTACGTGAGTGAGTCTCGGTGCTAGGTATACGTTAACACAGGTCACCCTCTGAATCATATCCAACGCTCTTAATTTCTGTAACAGCACCATTGTCCGCATCAGCTTCAATATGCGTCGGTAGTTATCCGCTGCTGTCCGCTGCACATCCGTGTGGAACGTAATACCTAGGCATTTTATGGTCTTAACCCTAGCATTACCAACGGGGAGGCCTCGTAGGCCCACTGACTCAGTTTTTCTATGTTGTATCCACACCCTTTGATATATGAACTTGAAAGCAAAGGTAATTGTTCGTTATTGAATGTACTATTGAGTCATTACAGAATTTCGGAATAAAAATGTAATTAAAATTCATTTACTTGATTTAATTCTCTGTGGGCCTTAGAAGCCCACCCGTTGGTAATAGCAAGGAAAGATTTAAGAGGTTGAGTCTCTCGTTTCAAATTCTTACCATGAAACGAATTTTGGCATTGTTGCCTTCAGACATATTATTATGAAGCGGACCATTGTTATTTTCAGTGTTTCTGCTGCTGTTGAACCAGCAACATGAGTAGACATCGTTTACGTGATAGTTCCATTGAAAGAGTGCTAGAAGAAGTTTTGAACGAATCAGATTTAGAGGAAAGTGAAGTGGATGATGATGTGGAAGAAATTAGAACTGATTCATCGTCTGAGAATGAAGATGAGGTTGAAGCCAATCTACCAGATGATAATGATACGGAATGTGATAAATTCATTGCAAAAAGTGGACGAGAGTATATTACGAAGCCATCTCGACAATATCGGCGTTCTGTACAAAATATAGTGCGAGAAATAATGGGGCTAGGACAACAAGGAAGAATTGCGTCTCCGAAAGAGGCTATAGAGCTCTTTTTTACGCCTCAAATTATGAATCTAATAAAACTACACTCAAATGAAGAGGCTTCTCGACTAGGTATTCAGCACACAGATGAAGATGAGTTATTTTGTTATATAGGACTCTTGCTAATCATGGGTTCAAATCATGACAATAAGATACCTGTCCAAGATTTATGGTCTTTGCTTCAGGGCCGACAAGTGTACTATGGATCAATGAGTCGGACCCGATTTTTCGAATTGACTAAAATATTGAGGTTTGATGATAAGAACACAAGAGAAATTCGTCGCCAGACTGACAAGTTTGCTCCAATGAGGGAAATTTTTGAAAGCTTCAATTCTTCACTTCCATTGTATTTCATTCCTGGTCTACATACAACAGTGGATGAGATGTTGTCTTTGTTCCGTGGTCGCTGTCCATTCAAGGTGTTTCTAAAAGAAAAACCTGGAAAATACGGCATTCTAATTCGAATGCTGTCTGATTCTGAGACTAGATATGTGATCAGCATGGACATTTATACAGGCAAGTCAGGAAATACACAGCATTCAAATGGACCGATGGAAATTGTAAAGAGACTAATAAAACCTATTGAAAAATCAGGCCGTAATGTTACCACAGATCGGTACTATACTTCAGTGGAGCTTGCTGAGACTCTATGGAATGATTTTCACCTCACACTTGTTGGCACCCTACAGTCTAACAGACGACACATACCTGAAGAGCTGAAGACTACAACTGGCCGCAGTTTACACTCTTCCATCTTTGCTTATACTGACCCTCAGACACAGAGGCCACCAGTTACTCTTGCATCAACGCTAGTCCGCGAGAAGCCAAAACGACTGCTGTTGATGCTTTCAACTTATCACTCAGAAGGGGTGTTGAATGAAGACTCAAAAAAGACTAACATAAATCTTTTTTATAATTCTACAAAGGGAGGCGTGGACACCATAGACCAGATGGCAAGACACTACAGCACAAAGAGAGGAACAAGAAGATGGCCTTTGTCCCTCTTCTACACACTCATTGACATAGCAGCAATAAATGCATATTCACTCTTCCTCCTCAACTTTCCGAATTGGAAAAAGAATTTGCTAAACCGCAGAAGAGTTTTTATCACTAACTTAGGTCTCGAACTAATAAGATCTCAAGTAGATAAACGGGCACAAAATTTGTATGGACTTCAGAAGCCAGTAATAATGGCAATGGAAAGCATCACACAACGGAAGCTCAGCTGCTCTGTAGAACCATCATCCTCAACAGCAGAACCAGGAACACGTGGACGGTGCCACCTATGCTGCCAAGAAGCTGCATCTAAAAAGATCAAGTACAACAAGCTGGGAAAGTCAACTGTTTTACCTGCTCTCAGTGCCACAAACACGTCTGTGGGAAACACTGCAGGAAGACAGTGTTGTGTGAAAAATGCGTTGCAGAATGAGACAGTAAATTTTGTTTGCTTCATGTAGTGTATCGAATTAAAAAAGTTGTTTTTATAAGAAAACACTATTTTGAAACATTATTCCAAAAAATATATAAACTGAATCTCGTGATTTGTTCATTTTATTCCTATTATAATAACATCTTTTATTATCCAGTATACAAAAACAATGTCTAAGCATTTTGAATTGTTATTAGAGGTATCAGAAGTAAATAAACTTGATTTATGATAAAATAAATTGTGGTATTCTTTATGGGCCTTTGAGGCCCCCCCCGTTGGTATTACATGTAACAAAAAATACGTTGGTAATGCTAGGGTTAACCAACATGAGCGGGCCTTCCTCCCCCGGTTGTAATCCTCGACCGACGTTCATAGGCCAGACGGCGGCTCTGTAATGGACTAACATTTTGCACTCATAAGGCACCTAAGAAACTTAGGATCAATTTTTCTCGGGATTTTCCTAGTAGTGCGTCCTAATATTTTAACCACGTGAGGTGTTAGGGGTCCTCTTTCACCACACAAAATTTCGGACAAATCCCGGACCCCAGGGTCATGCCGTCTCCTTGTAAGACATCTGGTGTCACGTACTTGCAGAAACCAAACAAGAAATTTTTGGATCCCTACCGCGGAGGGGGCCAAAATGGATCTAATCACTATGGGACTTAATATCAGAAGTTATCAGTTCCCTAGACTTAGAACTACTTAAACCTAACTAACCTGAGTACATCACACACATCCATGCCCGAGGCAGGATTGGAATCTACGACCGCAGCAGCAGCGCGGTTCCGGACTGTAGCGCCTAGAAACCCTCGGTCACAGCGGCGGGCGGAGGGGGACAAACACGCTATCAAACACGCGGTCATATTCTTTTGGATCATCAGTGCCTATTCTTTTACAACATACTCCTTCTGTGTTTTTCTAGTTTAAGGGTCTGAAAACGTCTTGGAGATCTTCTGAAACTAATTTTAGTGATACGAAATCTTCTCGCTTGACTCCTGTTATATTCTGTTTATCTCACTATTTTGGAAAAGTCTATTGTAAGTTGTAGTACTGACTTACATTCATTTAGTGTACTAAACCTTGTTGATGAAGGGCTGCTAATAAAAATTTCGTTTCAAGTGAGTTAAAAGCTTTCTGAAAGTCTATGAATCCCAGGAGAATTTATATTACTCGTAGCTTCATTCTACAGTTTCGTTCGCAAGTTGGAGATGGTCCACTGCACCAAATCACCTTCGAAAGCCAGCCTGTTAATTTGGCGATTAAAATATGAAGTATTTTCTATGCGGTTCGTGATTGTTTTAGGTTATATCCATACATAACGGAGAAGAGGCTGATAGATATTGTGTGTTTACTTTTATTATATGGAGAATAGTTGCAGCATTCCTCCACCTCTGAGTAGCAGTGAAGCTTCGCGAACATACTAAAAACAATTTTTCTAGTTATTTTCAGATTATTTTTCCTCAGGCTGTAACCATTTCTTTTAAAACATCATCTCCAGGCGTCTATCCTTTCCTCATACTTAACATGGCTTTATTTTCCTCATGTGGTATTGCTTCCGAATGACATTATTTTCATTTCTGACTGTTTCTGATTCACCAATTGAGCTAAAGATATGTTTCATAAACTCTTTTAATGCTTTTAATATTTTGTCTCAGCTGTTAGTTGCTACGATAGCGGCCATTTTAAGCACAGATATGTGATATCTGTCTACCATTCGTTCTGTGTAATCTCCTGGCTACTTTTACTATTTTCATTAGTTTCTTTTATCGTATTTTGTTTCTCCTTGGAATTCCCAGGAGTCCAGCGGTATGACTCAGAAACCGAAAATGTGGCTCGTGCGACACCGCAGGTTCAGCCTCTATTGATTATGGTGTAACTAATTCGTTACCGCGGAAGTAATAAAAATGTATTAAGAAATTCTAACCACAAATGTGAGCAACTGCTATCAGTTGGTACAATGCTCGCCTGTTGACGGTTCATCAGATTTCTCGTCAACAGATACTTTTGCAGATACGACTGTGGTTTACCAACAACGATTTCAGATTCCAGAATACCATGCCGTTAACAGTAACCAGTACTTCAATCAAAGGATCCCATTTCTTGAAATAGCCACTCTTTACTCGATAAACGATGAAAGTAAATGAATTTTAATTTAGCTATATCTAGAGCTGTTAATTTCTATAATGGCTGCAAAAAAAGAGCTTCACATTTCGATAACCACAGAGTTAACTTTCTATAACAATCGATGATATTCCTAGGTGCAAACAGCTAACATCTATAGCAGAAACCTGGTTAAATTAGACAGACACGTCTCACAATTAATTGCTGCTACGGCTCAACTATTAATAAAATGAAAAAATTGTAATTAGAAAGCGGAAAGTACCGTGACGGCTCAATGCCCCAAGTGTTCGTGCGTTTCGTGAACATTATGTGCCCTTGTAGTTTTCGACCAGAATATAGCTGGCATACAGGAAAATTAATATTAATGTAAACTCAGTTGAGTTCTTTTTCTCTGTGTATAAATATAAATACGGTAAGAAGTACGTCGCGAATCTCGTTTTGGATTTATCTCCGTTGTGTGTTTCTCACTGCCCGAAGGTTTTATTAGCGTGAGTGGACAGCAAAGCTGCGCCCGCGGCTGTCCTTTGTGTTTTGCGTGCCAACCATCAGGCGGCAGTGGGGGAGCAGTTGAGCACAAAGCGCAGCATCGGCACGACGAGTGTTGGCCGAGCACCGTCGCGCCAAAGGCAACCTATTAGTTGCTAACGAGCTCTATTGTTGCTGTCAGAGAGCTTCTTCTCACTACACCGATTGATCTGTTCTCGGAATCATCCTCTCCATCCCTGTGGGACGTTTAATTATCTACTGGAATGTTTAACTATCTGTTGTTACCCTCCCGCAGTTAGAGTGCGGTATGTGAAATGCCTCTTACGATGCCCTACAATCCCCGTTTCAGTCCTGACACCTCTTGAACAATTAGGTAGATTCCGCCTCGCTGTTTCTCCATTATCTGTTGATCTCAGTTATCCCACTGTCAAACTCAGGATTTGTTCCGCGTTATTCGCTCTCTGCCGTAATACATCAAATACTGATTCAGCCACTACAGACAAATGACAGATGCATTTCGAAACGTCTGTTTACCATGACACATGTATTTAGTTCCTTTCATCTCACAAAGAGAGCATGACAAGCGCCGCAACCCGATTTCCCAGAAATCCCCATTTCAGTCGTGACACCTCTTGAACAATTAGGTAGATTCTGCCTCATTATAGTCGCTCCATTATCTGGTGACCCCACTTATCCCGCTGTCAAACTCGGGATTCACCCCAAATGATTCGCTCTCTGTGGTAATTAATCAAATACTGATTCAGCCATTACGGACAATTACAGATAGCGTTTGGAAACGTGTGTTTACCATGAAACATGTATTTATTTCCTTTCATCTCACAAAGAGAATATAACAAGCGCTGTGACCCGATTTCCCAGAATTCTCCATTCCAGTTGTGACACCTCTTAAACAATTAGGTAGATTCCACCTCATTATAGTCGCTAAATTATCTGGTGACCTCACTTACCCCACTGTCAAACTCAGGATTATCCCGCATGATTCGCTCTCTGCAACAATTCATCAAATACTGATTCTACCATTATGGAAAATTACAGACTACATTTGGAAACGTCTGTTTATCATGATACATGTAGTTCTTTCTTTTTAATTCACGAGTAGAACATGTGAAGTGCCATAACGCGATTTCCAATAAACTTCGCTGAATGCAAGAGGGGTCAAAATAAGTGAACACGCATCTCGTTTTATCGGTAGATACTCCACCGTTTCTGAGAAAACGCCGGTCAAAGTTTTCGATATAATTTAGAGGGCTTCTAGCGACGTATAATATCGGCCTCAGTGATAGCCCAGTGAGCGTCGCCGCTTCTCACATTTTGCGCTTCGTGCTCGAAACCTGATTTTTGCTTTTATTCATTTTATTTTTATTTTGTACTATTTATCTACCTATGTCCTTAGTTACTACACGAATGGTTCTCATTAAGTTACGGAATTCAAGGATATTATATTAATTGTAAATCGTAACAGCATTCCACGTTAAGTATCACACGTGTGTATGGTATTTTCAATAGTTACAATTTTTTTCAATTCTCATATTCATATGTTCCATTCTTACATCAATTCTTCTATTCATCGTTATATTTTATTCTTACTTTTATTCTTTAGGGTAATTTGGTGTATTCGAAATATAGAGATTTCGAATACCACGAGCACTGCTCAAAGACAGAATTTTCATTAGCACTGCTGAAGATTTCATGTGTTGGCAGTAATTTTGCAGCGAACCACGCATAACGGTTCCTTTACTGAAAACTGACGCTAGCAGTTGATTATGAATCATGTCACTCTACAGGAGTTACACCGAAAACATTTTCAATTTGAAAAAAAAAATGCTCGTTTATCTTTTTTTAATTCATTAATCAAACATATAGTTAGTAAACGAATAAGGACAATGTTATTTAAATATATATCAGAAAACATTTTTGCAGTAAACTTCTACGGCTATGGGTATATAAATTAAAAACAAAACTAAAAATCGTGTTTCGAACACAGGTCGTGAAAGTGTGAAGCTGTGACACGAGCCACTGTGCAGCCACTCCGGCAGAACTGTTTACTCCCGGAAAGGCACATTAAGTACGTCCAAAACTTTAATGGTCGTTTTTTTAAAAGCAGCAGAGTATCTATGGATGAACTGAGACAGTGGCCCCTCTTGCACTGAGCGAAGTTTCTGGCAAATCGGGTTATGGCACATGCCGTGTCCTCCTCGTCAGTGTCGGAATTTTAAGTGCGATTGACACAAATTTGCTACACAGTTCAAATGAAATAATACTGTTTTGTATGCATATTCAGGATGGGACAAACAAAAGTGGCCTGGAGAACAGAGTTCCAGGGTACAAAGAAACCCAGCAGAGGATAGAAAATACAGTGCTAACCTGATTATAGCAGATACTGAAAGTGACCACCATTCATCTCTTGGCACTTTTTGGTCCTGGTCTGCAAGCTGCTGAAGGCGGATCTAAGCTGGACTGTTGGAATAGATGCCGTCTTATCTGAATTGTTCTGATGCAGTTCTTCAAGCCTATGAGGGTTGTTGCGGTACATTTTAGACTTGAAGGCTCCCCACAGAAAGTAATCGCATACTGACAGTTCAGGCGACCAGGGGGGCCAGCTAGGGCCGCAACCAGACTGACCTCTTCTAACAACTCTGTCAGGCGTGAACATAGTGTAAATGTGCTGCAAGGTTCGGGTGGCAGTATGGGCAGTTGCTCCATTCTGTCGGAAGTAACTTTGGGTCTTTTCCTCGTCCGCTAATGCTGCCACAAATGGTAATCCAGTTGTATCCAGTCGTCCACCCACTTTTATTTCCCCCAACCTGTATTTACATATGAAATATTTTTCATTTTAAGTGGGATCATTTAATCAAGTAATCTAACACCACAAACGATTCAAGCAGCGGAAATAAGGAGTACAGGAAGATTAGGTATGCGACAAAGCACAAACGATTTGGCTTGGAGCACTGTTCATGATCCCTGAATTGAAAAACTTAGTATTATGTGAAGCCAGCAGGTGCTGTATTCAGAGTGTCATTGTCGTGGAACAGAATTAGAGCGGTGAATATATTCCTGGGAATATTACTCCACGTGATTCATCTGCGTGTCCAAAATTCATCACCTGTATTTGCTGGAGAACCTTGACTTACGATGTGCAGACCAAGCATATCCTATACGTCACTGATGAGTGACATGTTACGTGAAAATAAAGCCTAGAAAAAGGTTAACCCGTTGAAGAAAGCGCTCACATTTGTCACCACATGTGACCCGGGACTGTCGTGCCAGAAAAATAACAGTTAGGGTCTTCTGAAAGGAGACGAGAATGTCGTGTTCAAACATATCAAACGGCTGTTTATGAGAATTAAACACAATCATATGTAGTCCTTTGTTGGCTGTTTTCCACAAGTGCATTAAAATCGTTATGAAAATATTTAGATGGATAGGACAGGTTGTTATGTGGGCCTGGCTTACTAGCACACAAGTGATAACATCGATTGCCATCGCTACACCAGTGTATACAATCTTGACAAAATTCAGGTGAATTTCATTCACCTAGATCAGATAGATCAACCACAATCGCCTTTTTAAACTTCTTAATTTAATATATAATATTTTAGTTGAGTATTATCGATCTAAGGTGGGGCACAGCAACATAGATCGTCCTTCAACAAGAGCTTCCACTCGACTGAGGTAATCGTGTTGCAAACTTCTAATGTAAAGAATCAAAAGGTGTGAGAAAGGAGTTACTGAACAACAGTACCACATTAGATGACTACGGAGCATGCTTGTTCAGTCACAGTGAATTATATAGGATAAAGAGTTTCATTAGAAGTTATAGGCATGAAACTTGTACAGTATAATTAAATAAAAGAGCGTTAAGTGCACATGACGATATAAGGCACATTATGCATGATAGAATTAATACACTTCCACTGGGGTATTTTGGACATCATCTACATGTACATCTACATGATTACTCTGCAATTCACATTTAAGTGCTTGGCAGAGGGTTCATCGAACCACAATCATACTATCTCTCTACCATTCCAGTCCCGAACAGCGCGCGGGAAAAACGAACACCTAGACATTTCTGTTCGAGCTCTGATTTCTCTTATTTTATTTTGATGATCATTCCTACCTATGTAGGTTGGGCTCAACAAAATATTTTCACATTCGGAAGAGAAAGTTGGTGTATGAAATTACGTAAATAGTTCTCGCCGCGACGAAAAACGTCTTTGCTTTAATGACTTCCATCCCAACTCGCGTATCATATATGCCACACTCTCTCCCTTATTACGTGATAATACAAAACGAGCTGCCCTTTTTTGCACCCTTTCGATGTCCTCCGTCAATTCCACCTGGTAAGGATCCCACACCGCGCAGCAATATTCTAACAGAGGACGAACGAGTGTAGTGTAAGCTGTCACTTTAGTGGACTTGTTGCATCTTCTAAGTGTACTGCCAATGAAACGCAACCTTTGGCTCGCCTTCCCCACAATATTATCTATGTGGTCTTTCCAACTGAAGTTGTTCGTAATTTTAACACCCAGGTACTTAGTTGAATTGACAGCCTTGAGAATTGTACTATTTATCGAGTAATCGAATTCCAACGGATTTCTTTTGGAACTCATATGGATCACCTCACACTTTTCGTTATTTAGCGTCAACTGCCACCTGCCACACCATACAGCAATCTTTTCTAAATAGCTTTGCAACTGATACTGGTCTTCGGATGACCTTACTAGACGGTAAATTACAGCATCATCCTCCTCAATAAAATTAATTAGTTTGTCATCGTCATCAACTGCTAGTGTGTTATCATCAAAGAAGTCCGCCCCGATAGCTGAGTGGTCAGCGTGATGGATTGCAGTCCTGCGGGCCCGGGTTCGATTCCCGGCTGGGTTGGAGATTTTCTCCGCTCAGGGCCTGGGTGTTGTGTTGTCTCCATCATCATTTCATCCCTATCCGGCACGCAGGTCGCCCAATGTGGCGTCGAACGTCGAAGGTAATAAGACCTGCACCAAGGCGGCCGGACCTGCCCCGCAAGGGGCCTCCCAGCCAAGGACGCCAAACGCTCATTTCCATCATAAAAAAATTGCAAGTAATATCATCATCAACATGTGTACGTATTATAGGTATACTGAATTCGTCTACACCTTAATATCATAATCGGTACGCCATAATAATTACTGTAAGTAATCATCAGTATGTTAGGTATGTTACATTCTGATTATCTCGGTACTTAACATAATGAATCCATCTAACAAAGTCAGTGCTTCGTCATAATCGGGTTACATCCAAAGTGGTCATTCTTTTCAGGTGCATTTGTATTGAAAAGCATATTATTCGATGGATTTCGATAATAAATTACGAAATACGGACTACATCGTGTAGAAAATATATTTTCAGCCTTAATATCACAAATGATCCATATATATATATATATATATATATATATATATATATATATATATATATATATACTCCTGGAAATTGAAATAAGAACACCGTGAATTCATTGTCCCAGGAAGGGGAAACTTTATTGACACATTCCTGGGTTCAGATACATCACATGATCACACTGACAGAACCACAGGCACATAGACACAGGCAACAGAGCATGCACAATGTCGGCACTAGTACAGTGTATATCCACCTTTCGCAGCAATGCAGGCTGCTATTCTCCCATGGAGACGATCGTAGAGATGCTGGATGTAGTCCTGTGGAACGGCTTGCCATGCCATTTCCACCTGGCGCCTCAGTTGGACCAGCGTTCGTGCTGGACGTGCAGACCGCGTGAGACGACGCTTCATCCAGTCCCAAACATGCTCAATGGGGGACAGATCCAGAGATCTTGCTGGCCAGGGTAGTTGACTTACACCTTCTAGAGCACGTTGGGTGGCACGGGATACATGCGGACGTGCATTGTCCTGTTGGAACAGCAAGTTCCCTTGCCGGTCTAGGAATGGTAGAACGATGGGTTCGATGACGGTTTGGATGTACCGTGCACTATTCAGTGTCCCCTCGACGATCACCAGTGGTGTACGGCCAGTGTAGGAGATTGCTCCCCACACCATGATGCCGGGTGTTGGCCCTGTGTGCCTCGGTCGTATGCAGTCCTGATTGTGGCGCTCACCTGCACGGCGCCAAACACGCATACGACCATCATTGGCACCAAGGCAGAAGCGACTCTCATCGCTGAAGACGACACGTCTCCATTCGTCCCTCCATTCACACCTGTCGCGACACCACTGGAGGTGGGCTGCACGATGTTGGGGCGTGAGCGGAAGACGGCCTAACGGTGTGCGGGACCGTAGCCCAGCTTCATGGAGACGGTTGTGAATGGTCCTCGCCGATACCCCAGGAGCAACAGTGTCCCTAATTTGCTGGGAAGTGGCGGTGGGGTCCCCTACGGCACTGCGTAGGATCCTACGGTCTTGGCGTGCATCCGTGCGTCGCTGCGGTCCGGTCCCAGGTCGACGGGCACGTGCACCTTCTGCCGACCACTGGCGACAACATCGATGTACTGTGGAGACCTCACGCCCCACGTGTTGAGCAATTCGGCGGTACGTCCACCCGGCCTCCCGCATGCCCACTATACGCCCTCGCTCAAAGTCCGTCAACTGCACATACAGTTCACGTCCACGCTGTCGCGGCATGCTACCAGTGTTAAAGACTGCGATGGTGCTCCGTATGCCACGGCAAACTGGCTGACACTGACGGCGGCGGTGCACAAATGCTGCGCAGCTAGCGCCATTCGACGGCCAACACCGCGGTTCCTGGTGTGTCCGCTGTGCCGTGCGTGTGATCATTGCTTGTACAGCCCTCTCGCAGTGTCCGGAGCAAGTATGGTGGGTCTGACACACCGGTGTCAATGTGTTCTTTTTTCCATTTCCAGGAGTATATATATATATATATATATATATATATATATATATATATATATATATATATATATATAAGCGAATAGTGAGCTGGGCACCCATTGCGATGGTGCCACAACATCTACATATTTCAAGTAGTACTTCCTGCAGGAGTATCGGCAATACTTCGGTAAGAAATTGTGTCTTCTACCCGTTAAGCTTTCTTCAATTAAGGTAGTACGTAGTCTCAACTAACCTCACATCAAACATTGATACTCAATCGCCCCTGATTCTTGGAAAAATACTGATGTCGCGTCAGAACCAAGCAGCAGAATTCCACGCGTCTTCTAGAGTGCCGCTGGTTATCTACTGGTGGAGTGACATATTATAAAGATGGTAGCTGTTTGCTGACAGTGCTTCGTTAACTCATTCCAGAGGCCTCCGCAGTTTCTCTAGAGCTAACATGGAGGTTATGAACGAAAGATGGCAGAACATCAATTTCATTTGTTCCACTCATTGCAGGCTTACTCCTTGCCCTTAGCGAAGCATTCTAGTGCCCAGCCAATAACTTTTTTTTTCTCATTGGCTTAATTGTCATTCTTACTGGACACATGCTGTCAAAATACCTTCCTGGGTACAGCTTAGCTGTTCTTTTCACGGAGCTTCTGGTCTATACGTAGAGAAGTAGCGCATCTAGCTTCTTTTGCTTTGAGAAGGTCGTCTAGTTTTCAAACTATCAGCACGTGGCATGCGTGAAAGGCACAAACAGAATGGAATCTATATTTCCTTTGCGCCTCCTTCGTACTGGTATCACAGCGGTACAACACTTCGTTTCCCCCTATCTGACGTGAGCTATATTCTTATTTGGGTACGTAACAACGAACTTCCTTATAAGACAGCAATCCTTTTCATGTTCAAAACAGATAAATTAGAAATTCCAAATACTTTAGTTACTCTGAAAGTAGAAACCGAATTTTGAAGAGTCAACTGCACTAATATCTGTAATACTGAATTTTGCTGTAGTGCGATAATTACACTAGGACAGCAACCCATCCTTTCAAGAGGAACATTTGAATGCGGAATTCATCATTTCATCTTTGCCGCATTGCCGTCAGTTTGAGATATTGTGTCGTCCTTGATGCCACTGACAGCCTTTACATGCAACTAGAATTTCTTTCCGCTTTGTGAGACGTCTTTCGATAAGAATCTGCAGCGGTATTTGTTCAAGGCAGCGGCGATTTACCTTTTTGCACCAACCGTGTTTCTATTTATAGTTGTGTACTTTGCATTACCTTATTCTGCAATAGTATTCGATTGTTTAGAAGTTCCTTTAATCTTTAAAGTGTCTGTAGAGCATGGGAGTCCTTCTCATCATGAACTTTTTTACTAAGTACCTATGAATTGAGTGTTGGTCTACTATTTTTCTAAGCTTCAGCCACATGCTTTGATCCGGAGCATTCATGATGCAGCAGAACAATATAGACATTATAGAGTGTTGAAGTGCTGTCTTCACTGTGTAGTCTAACATGTAAGTACTGATTACTGAAGTACAATTTGAAGTGGGAATCGTGCGACGATACCACATTTTGTCATTCAGCACCCCATTCAGGACGTTCACTTGCTCATTGCGCTCTGGGGCATCAAAGTAAACTATTCAGTACCCGTTGAAAATTTTCAGCGTCGAACCAACTCTGTGGACCAAGCTGTAAAATCCATTAACCCCAATAATATATAACATTTGTTATTGCAGATGACATGATTGTCTAACTAATCCTAAATGGAAGTGTTAAATTCAAATTGCAGATAGCTGTGATGTGAACCAACACTGCAGGCTACAAATTTACGTAGAAAGGAGCTATCACAGTCTGTAGTGCTCGGCAATCTGAGATGTACCACAGTACCCTGTGTTATGTAACACGAATCCACGACTTATACTACGTAGCAATGACCATGTATGACGACTTCCTCAAAAACTAAGACTTCCGGAGATGAACCTTACGTTTCCACACAGCACCCTCGTTTGAAAAAGAATTGTGTATAGCTTGTGTAATTATTCAGTTATACGAATGTTAAGTGGGTAATTTTAACTCTGTCTCGTTATGATGAGGAACTTGACAATAAACTTACCAAAAAAACTAATCTGATTTAAAAAATTGAAGTTTATATGGGTCATTGATGTTTACACTAACTGTAGAAATACCTTCAACTTTTGTAGACCTATCGTCCTCAGTTGCGTTTAATATTACCTTAAGTTGATAATTATTATTTTAAGACCGTCTAATGACAACTGAATAAAATGCAATTTTTGTGCGATACTCGTTTCGCTTATATTCTTCGCAAGGTGCCATCTGTAGCCTAGAATATCGACATATTTTTGTATATACTATTTAGTTTACACTTAGGACGTTGCATATATCGCTTACGAGCAGTTAAGCGCCAAAGAAACTGGTGTAGGCATGTGTATTCGAATACACAGACATGTGAACAGGCAGAATACAGAGCTGCGGTCGGCAACGCCTATACAAAACAACAAGTGTATGGCGCAGTTATTAGATTGGTTACTGCTGCTACAACGGCAGGTTATCAAAATGTAAGTTAATCTCTACGTGGTGTTATAGTTGGCCCACGAGCGATGGACACAGCATCTCCAAAGTAGCGGTGAAGTGGGGATTTTCCCGTACGACCATTTCATGAGTGTACCGTGAATAACAAGAATCCGGTAAAACATCAAATCTCCGACATCGCTGAGGCTGGAAAAATATCCTGCAAGAGCGGACCAACGATGACTCAAGACAATCGTCCAGTGTGGCAGAAGTGCAAACCTTCCGCAAATTGTTGCAGATTTCAATGCTGGGCCGTTAACGAATATCAGCGCGCGAACCATTCAACGAAACATAATCGATATGGCCTTTCGGAGTTGAAGACCCACTCGTGTACCCTTGATGACACACGACACAAAGCTTTACTCCTCCCTGGGCCCGTCAAAACCGATATTGAACTGTTGACGACTGGAAACATATTGCGTGGTCGGGCGAGTCTCGTTTCTAGTTGTATCGAGAGGATGGACGTGTACGGGTGTGCAGAAAACCCCATGAATCCATGGACCATGCATATCAGCAGGGGACTGTCCAAGCCGGTGCAGGATCTGTAATGGTATGGGGGGTGTGAAATTGGAGTGATATGGGACCCCTGATACGTCTAAATAAGACTCTGACAGGTGACAGTGACGTAAGCATCCTGTCTGGTCACCTGCATCTATTCATATGTCTTGTGCATTTCGACGGACTCGGGCAATTGCAGCAGGACAATGTGACAACCCAAACGTCCAGAATTACTGCAGAGTGTCTCTAGGAACACTCTTATGAGTTTAAATGCTTCCGCTGGCCACCAAACTGCCCAGACATGGACATTATTGAGCATATGTAAAATTATGTGTGTGCGTGTGGAATGGTGTTTGAGTTGGTACGTTCTGGTACGTAATTTTTCTGTTAATGTGTGTGTGTGTGAATATGTATTTGTCTTCATATGGCTGTATGTATAAATGAAACGGTTTTTTCCTTTATCATTTCTTTAACTAATTTTAGCAGAATGTCTATTGACGTGTTTCCGGTCATTACTCATATGTTTGTTCTCAGAAACGGCTTTGTGGATATGGTAGTCTTTCAGCATTTGTATTATGTTTTTGTTGTGGTTGTTTATTCTGATTATATTCATATTTAATATGATAAGAAATAGTAAGACAAGAAACATTCCGATTGTATAGGCATCCGTGTTAAATAAAATAAACAATTTCTATCTGTCTGAATCTCTCTTTCTCTCTCTCTCTCTCTCTCTCTCTCTCACACACACACACACATACAAACACACACACACTCTTACCAAAAGAAAAATTACATAATCACACAAAAACAAGTAGCAGTACAATTCACAAACACACACGCTTATGTATATATACTAACGCAAATTCCATTGCACACACACTCAAACGCATCGAATGTACCTGAAAGACACACTCAATAGTTGGCAATAAAATTCGACAGTTGTTAACACCAGATAAAGCACGACATAAAAAGGAGTATTAAGTTCCTACTGTTGTGAATTATCAAAACGAAGTTTCAAAAGGCAGTTATCAGAGGAGCAGCTGTAACAAAGGCACAAGAACACAAGTAGATCAACACTCTCGAAATCTGTAAGTAGAACTTTAAGTTATTACCACATCACTGAAAAGCAAAATGTTCGAGAACTGTTTATAATCGATATGTGCAACGTCCTAAATATAGAATAAATAGTATAATCAAAAATATGTACATATAACAGGCCAGTGAAGATGCCTTACAAAGAAAAAACGCGAAGCGATTATAGCACAACAACTGTTTTATTCGAGTGTAATTAGACGTTTCCAAAGAAATAATTATCAACATAGCCTAATATTATACTAATTGGTCTGAAGCAATTTAGGGAAATTACGATAAACCACATTAAAGATTAAGTTATGTTCTTCCCGCTCATCAGAAATACGAGCTCGGAGTTTTAACCAGTGCACTGTCTCTCTCGATGCATTTAACTCTGTAATTACAGTAGTTTAGTATCAAGGTAAACGCTATAATATTTGACATATATACTCTTAAGGTTCAACCGCTGATTGTATATGCTAAGAACATTCCTTTTACTCATTATTTATCCATCTATAGTTTATGTGATTACTGTCATGTAATCGACGCGTCTAATTCAGAGTACAAACGGAACTACAATAAATTTTCAAATAAGGAAATATGTATGACATAAATATTAATCGCTTTCGGATGAGAGTACTGGAATGAGCAGCCACTTAGGTTCCGTTGCGAGATGCGACACAAAAGGTCACAGGGGTCGTCCATCGGTAGGGCAAACGCTTGCCTATATCCAGCAGTTTCATTTTGTTGCCGCCATGGAAAGCGGCTTGACTGGAACGTAAAACGTTTACGACGTGACTTCTTGCGTCATTAGGGGCAACGTCTTCTGGCGCCTTTATGGGTAATGGAAAACACATTTTCTAAACTGTTCTTTAGCAGGCATTCCTTGCATTCAGGACTGAAGCCGTGTTAGCACCACGACATGTATTTGCTAAATTAAAATTTTAACAATCGATTTGTGTTGCAGATATGATGGTTAATTAGGTCTAGAAACAATATGCTGCGGAAAATATTTTCTTACGTTTAGTAAAATGGTCCTGTGATCACGAACGAAACCTTGATAAGTTACTTACTAAATGAAGCAATGCAACGGAAAAACTTTACTGTTCTGTTTATCATGAGATTCGTTGAGACTGCATACCGATTTAGATTATCAGGTGTTAAGTACAGTGCTATTATATACATTATTGAGATATTTCCATTACGAGCTTTTATTCCGTCTATTACTATCACAGTATTCATATGTCAACTTACAATAAAGGTTTTTTCTTTCTTTCTTGGGACGTCTTCCTTATTTCAATAGGGTCATACCTCTCCTCACGTTATTGTAAATATTGTATCGCTGACACCCTATCATATTCTTTTGCACAAGAGAACGACGTCCCTTGAGACAGATGAAATGAATTCGCAATTGCGAATAAGGACTACCATCAACTGTAGAATGGAATGACGACAGTAAAAATTCGTACCAGAACGGACCCTCGAACCCACATTTCCCGCTTATCGTGTGCGGTCGTCTTACCTTTTCTTTCTTTTTTTTTTGGGTTGATTGCATTTTTTTTCGTTATTGGTTGTTGTATTTGTTCATGGGAACGTCCCATTACGCTTGATCAAGTTTATCGTTGATCCATTCACTCAGTTTTTTTTTATTACAGAGGGCAGCTACCTCTCTGACCGTCCATACGTCGTCAACCATGCGTCTGCGACCGTACGTCCATTATGTGTATTCCCGTAGAGGTCAGACGTTGTACTTGAAAGTAACTTTCCCGGTATCGGCAGATAAATACAATATTGCAGCGCCTATATTATCCTAATTACGATGCAAAGTTCCTTTGGAACTGCATGCATGCGTGTATGTCCAAAGAAACAAGCGCTGCGGCGACCACAACTGTTACGAAACACATGACCTGTACGGGAATATACATAATGGATGTGCGATCTAAGGTCGCAGACACATGGTTGACGTAGTATGGAAGTTTGGATTTGACTCCGAGTCGTGCACGGATAGCCAAATAGAAATTCGCCGCTTGCGATAACCTGGATATCCCGATTTGAGTCCCTGTTCGGCACAAAGTTGCACTGCCGTCATTCCATTCTACAGTTGATGGTAGTCCTTATCTGCAACTGCGAATTCATTTCACGTGTTTCGTAACAGCTGTGGTCGCAGCAGTACCCGGTCCTTTGAACATGCATGCATCTACAAAGGAAGAAATGATAATTAATTGTAACCCTCAGCTGCCGACAGGTGTTGTTGATGTACCTCGACGGGGACAGCTGAAAATGTGTGCCCCGACCGGGAATCTATCCATTTTTTTGTTGTTTTTTTTTTCGTTGTTATCGATGTGTTTGGTCGTTGCGGACGTCACAAGACATCCGTTTATGTTTGTTTTCTTGATCTTTCCACTCAGTTTTTTTATTACAAAGGCCAAGTAGCTCTCTGACCGAACACGCTGAGCTACCTGCTGTATGTGAGCCACCGAGGACACAGACGAATAGTGCGACTCCAGGCACTTACCCCTTGCACGCCTCCCGTGAGACCCACATTCCCAACTGTCCACAATATACATACGTAATGTACCTAATAGATATTTGCCTATCCACTCAGCAGCTGAGGGTTTCAATTAATTATCATTTATTCTAGAGAAGCTGCACGGTCATCAGTGGTATCTGTTCTTTAGAGAACAGTTACTGTCTTCATATATGTACAAAGGAGCTTTGCGTCGTAATTAGGATAACATAGGCACTGCAATATCGTATCCCCTGTGACCGTGTTTCAAGAGTTTGCCTGTTTCGGTAGCTACTACAACACAACTTGTACAATAAGTGGCCTCGTACAGTGATCCTTATTTCTGGATGGTTTCTAATTTTCTGCTCTTACTGTGAACCTGGTGAAACCACATGGTACTTACACGGTACTTGCAAATATAAAATGGAGGGCTGGATGTGTAGCTAGAAGACAGTGGTATTACATTTTTCATTCAAAAGTCAGTGAATTTTTAATTTTTCTTGTCTTAGTACCAAGACATTCCTTTGAATTTTTTTGGGACTCCCATTTGTCGGTTATCTTGCCTGGTAGTCACATTTGAGGGCTCTGAGAGCGTGGCTCTTTGAAGCACCCAAAATTTTAAAATGCGTTAGCACAGTCCATGAAAAGCTGGCGTAACACTTAGGATACAGTTTGTTGGAGCCCTCGCAAGATCCAACCAGGATTGTGTCTCGAGGTGTTTGGGACTACTTGGTCTCTCTACCTGAAGATTCTTGATGTAGACAACCGTGAGGAAATCACGCAGGTTATAGCACATGTGAATTCAGAACGATCCCTATCCTCAGGTGAGACATATACTGACGCCGAGAAACCGCCAGTGGGTATCAGATGGCACGCTGTGAGATGCATATGAAAATTATTCAGTACCCTAGACACCTATCAATCATACCATTGCTTCTCCACTTATGGTGCATTATTTCATTAATCATTTTCCAGTAACGAGCGCAGAGTGAGTCGTGGAACAAGCTACGTCTTTGATATTTATCAATAATTCAAGAACAGTCTTAATCGCATTTATTATTATTATTATACCGCCAAGCGGTTTCAACCCGAAGTAGGGGTCATCTTCTGGGCGTTTTCAACACTGGTCGACTGCTGGTGGTGTCACTCCTGTCTACATAACGGCATAGTTTCCTGTCGTTATGTAGACAGGAGTGACACCACCAGCAGTCGACCAATGGTGTAAACGCCCAGAAGATGACCCCTACGTCGAGTTGAAACCGGGTGGCGGTATAATAATAATAAATGCGATTAAGACTGTTCTTGAATTATTGATTAATCATACTAATCACTGATTCTCTCCAGAACCATGTTGTCCAAAAATTTTTGATGTATATGTCACTTGTACTAATGTTGTATGCTAAGGCTCAAGAAATCGCAACCTTGGCTATTTACGACGCTCAGATCTATTTTGGATTTGATAAGCTTAAAAAGCTTCTCACAACGTGTAGTGATGCTTCTTACAAGGGAACCTCCCCATCGCACCCCCCCCCCCCCCCCTCAGATTTAGTTATAAGTTGGCATAGTGGATAGGCCTTGAAAAACAGAACACAGATCAATCGAGAAAACAGGAAGAAGTTGTGTGGAAGTATGAAAAAATAAGCAAAATATACAAACTGAGTAGTCCATGCGCAAGATAGGCAACATCAAGGAAAGTGTGAGCTAAGGAGTGCCGTGGTCCTATGGTTAGCGTAAGCGGCTACGGATCGAGAGGTCCTTGGTTCAAGTCGTCCCTCGAGTGAGAAATTTATTTTTTTATCTTCGCAAAGTTATGATCTGTCCGTTCGTTCATTGACGTCTCTATTGACTGTAATAAGTTTAGTGTCTGTGTTTTGCGACCGCACCGCAAAACCGTGCGATTAGTAGACGAAAGGACGTGCCTCTCCAATGGGAACTGAAAAAATTTGATCGCAAGGTCATAGGTCAACCGATTCCTCCACAGGAAAACACATCTGATATATTCTATACGACACTGGTGACGGCATGTGCGTAACATGACAGGAATATGTTGTTGACCCACCTAACTTGTACACTTGGCGAATGGGTAAAAAGATTCTTCTACCTTGCCCGATTTAGGTTTTCTTGTGGATGTGATAATCACTCCCAAAAAAGGGAAGAAAACATAACGGACGGACAGATAATAATTGTCTGAAAATAAAAAATTAAACTTTTCACTCGAGGGAAAACTTGAACCAAGGACCTCTCGTTCCGCAGCCGCTCGCGCTAACCACGGGACCACGGCGCTCCTTAGCTCACACTCTCCTTGAAGTTGCCTATCTGGGGCATGGACTACTCAGTTTGCACATTTTGCTTATTTTTTTCATAGTTCCACACAACTTCTTCCTGTTTTCTCGATTGGTCTGTGTTCCGTTTTTCTAGGCTATCCACTGTGCCAACTTATAACTAAATCTTAGGGGGGTGCGATGGGGATGTTCCCTTGTTAGCACGGAGACTCTCTTGACCGGGAAGTCAGTTAACCTGGATATGTCTTCAACGTTCGACACACAAATACTGTAACTGGAAGAAAAATGTTTCTTAGCAAAAATGTATTAACCTTTTCTTGCTAATGACGCCACAGTACAGAGACTGATGTTTCGAAAAAAAAAATTGGCGATTTTCTACGGAAGTATAGGTATAAAATCGTACCAGATGTGCTTGAGGACAAATTAAGAACAGAAGTAGAGGCAACCCTTGCACCACTTTGCCCGCAACTGATGCAGGACGCAGGCAGGAGAGTGAATAGGACGCCTATACCAGGGGGTGGCCGCGAGCACAGCTTCAAAGAAGAGACTAAGATCATTAAAGAATGTAAGTCAATTAGGCAGGCGGTCGAAACAAATAAGGCACGCGCGGATGTGGAGTGGAGCGCCGCTTCGCCGTACTGCAGAACACCACTCCGCTCTTAATGCAGTGCAATGCAAATTTCCAATTTTCCTCCTTTGAGAGCAACAGTCTACGCTCCCGACAGACCATCAAAGCAGTTTTTTTTCTGTAAGCTGATCAGGAAAGAAGGCAAAAATTTGTGTCCTAAAACTGAAAGGAATGTAGAACTTTCATACACGATCAATACCTTGGACATTTTTATATATAGCACTGGTATCGGAATGTAATTTGGACACAGCGTGGAGTAACATGAAACATATATTATTGTTGTCTTGGATTATCTCAGCTCTCTCTCAGCGTTGTATCAGGACAGTCACAACACCATCGGAAGAAAGTACTAACGAGAAAGTGTTTAAAGTTATATCACAGGGTGAGTGCTTCCAGAGCGATGTACGAGGTCACTGTGATTTCCCTCTCCATCAGTCAGACCAGATGGATGACATAATGGTTTGTCGCACAGTGTTATGTCCAAATATTGTTATGGACCTCACTATTATGTGGCGCACCGCAAATTTATAACTGACGAACATTACGGAGGACTCTGCGATATGTGAGGAAGATTAGTCAATAAAGAGGTAGAGATAACTGCTGATTTGATCAGGACAAATGATAGGAAAGACAGTCTGTTTATGTGGAGAACGTTCTGGGGCTGATATATTATACGTGGTTTACACTCTTTGAATAGGTATATAGAGTAAACATAAATTTCAACGGCAAAATTTCAGAGGCTGTTCAGGCAGATTTTCCGAGTATTTTTGGATGAGAGACCCGTGGACTCCGGTGGCTCGTTACTGAGTAATATCGTATTCGGTTTGTTACCATCAATTACCTTTGTTTCACTGCGAATACCTTCACAGCAGCGAAAAATCCTATAATATCCCACCATCGAAACGTGAAGCACAAAACACAGGGTAATGTAATAAACTCTCAGGAGAACACTTACACTGTTACTACAATGTATTCATTGTGTTCTGTCAGTATACAGTACAATACGTAGCAAATGTAGAACTGTCCCCTTATAATTAAACATATGTAATTAAAAACAGTCTTGATCGCAAATTTCTCTTAATCGGAGTGACCGGTTTCAATCTTTAAGGATCATCTTCAGGCTCCAGAACGGCAGGCGGACTTCCATGCAGCAAGCTGCGGCGCCCTACGACGCTGAACTGACTGCAGTCAGTCCGGTCACTCCGATTAAGAGAAATTTGCTATCAAGACTGCTTCTTAATTATATGTATTTAATTATATAAGATCGCTGATAATGTTTTCAAAACTTTTATGTCCCTTATACACTACTGGCCATTAAAATTGCTACACCAAGAAGAAATGCAGATGATAAACGGGTACTCATTGCACAAATATATTATACTAGAACTGACTTGTGATTACATTTTCACGCAATTTGGGTGGATAGATCCTGAGAAATCAGTGCCCAGAACAACCACCTCCGGCCGTAATAACGACCTTGATACGCCTGGGTATTGAGTCAAACAGAGCTTGGATGGCGTGTACAGGTACAGCTATCCGTGCAGCTTAACACAATACCACATTTCATCAAGACTAGTGACTGGCGTATTGTGACGAGTCAGTTGCTCGGCCACCACTGACCAGACGGTTTCAATTGGTGAGAGATCTGGAGAATGTGCTGGCCAGGGCAGCAGTCAAACATTTTCTGTATCCAGAAAGTCCCTTACAGGACCTGCAACATGCGGTCGTGCATTATCTTGCTGAAATGTAAGGTTTCGCAGGGATCGAATGAAGGGTAGAGCCACGGGTCGTAATACATCTGAAATGTAACGTTCACTGTTCAAAGTGCTGTCAATGCAAACAAGAGGTGACCGAGACGTGTAACCAATGGCACCCCATACCATCACGCCGTGTGATACGCCAGTATGTCGATGACGAATACACGCTTCCAATGTGCGTTCACCGCGATGTCTCCAAACGCGGATGCGATCATCATGGTGCTGTAAACGGAACCTGGATTCATACGAAAAAACGATGTTTTGCCATTCGTGCTTCCACGTTCGTCGTTGAGTACACCATCGCAGGCGCTCCTGTCTGTGATGCAGCGTCAAGGGTAACCGCACCCATGGTCTCCGAGCTGATAGTCCATTCTGCTGCAAACGTCCTCGAACTGTTCGTGCAGATGGTTGTTGTCTTGCAAACGTCCATATCTGTTGACTCAGGGATCGAGAAGTGGCTACACAATCCGTTCCAGCCATGCGGATAAGATGCCTGTCATCTCGACTGCTAGTGATACGAGGCCGTTGGGATCCAGCACGGCGTTCCGTATTACCCCCCTGAACCCACCGATTCCATATTCTGCTAACAGTCATTAGATCTCGACCAACGCGAGCAGCAATGTCGCGATACAATAAACCGTAATCGCGATAGGCTACATTCCGACCTTTATCAAAGTCGGAAACGTGATTCTACGCATTTCACCTCCTTACACGAGGCATCACACCAACGTTTCATCAGACAACGCCGGTCAACTGCTGTCTGTGTATGAGAAATCGGTTGGAAACTTTCCTCATGTCAGCACGTTGTAGGTGTCGCCACCGGCGCCAACCTTGTGTGAATGCTCTGAAAAGCGAATCATTTGCATATCACAGCATCTTCTTCCAGTTGGTTAAATTTCGCGTCTGTAGCACGTTATCTTCGTGGTGTAGCAATTTTAATGGCCAGTAGTGTAGTTACTGTTTGAAATTTAGACCGCCATGGTAGTAGTAGGGTGTGTAATGGCACACCGTCGACAGTTTCACACGTTCTAGAATTCCTAGAGTGTAGTGCGCTACTTCCGTGGCTGCGATAATCCAACAACTAGGTCTATGAGAATGTCGAAAAGAGTATGGTAAACTAAGCTATTCACATGCCCCCCAGGAGATGCAGTTGGTGTCACTCTGGGTCTGGTGACAGTGCTAGTCACGGAGCAGGACCACTGCGATCAATCAGTTCTTCACCCAATGAACTGCAATTACTGTGTAACGAGCCGCTGGAATCTACGGGACTTGATGTCAAATTACTCAGAAAATAACACAGGAAAATTATTTATTTGTTATTTTTGCAGTCACTTTTTTATTTTATGTTTAATCTAACATATTTCAACGCGTTCCGAACATGTTCTGTTCATCTTTAGGCGTTTATACATACATACATAAAGAGAAATGTTACTTAAAAATAAACTGTCTTGAACTAGATTAATCTAGACCTCTTCGTCCATTTTTTTTTTTTTACTGTAGCAGCTGGTGTGGCATTTGCGGGGGTTGGATGGGGCGGAGGGAGAGGAGGGGGGTAGTGGATGGACAGAAATCTAAGTCAGTGATGTCTTATGCTGGTTCTTTCCCTCGTGGTTGACTATGTATGATATCACAGCGATTTCATAACCTTGCATCTTCACTTTCATCACTGCTGTGATATCATACATAGTCAACCACAAAGAAGAAAACCAGCAGAAGACATCATTGACTTCGATTTCTGGCCGTCCACTACATTAACAAATTAATTATAATCAAACCATTATTTTCGAAGTACATCATTGGAATTATATAGAACTCTATCGAGATAACTTACAAAATCGGTAGATGTGTCATTATGTAGCAAAGAACCTAAGGTTTCACTTAAAAGTGTTAAGTGTCATTTTGGTTCGATGTGAGTGCCATTTGTGATGCGGCAGACGTCTCACCGGTAATCTATTTCTTCCCGCAGTTGTTGCAGCAAATTGGGCATAACTTGTGCCACGGCAGCGTAGTTTCGCTTATTGAGGCTGGCTAAATTGCTTTGTTGGGGTTGGGTTGTTTTGGGGGAAGAGACCAAACAACGAGGTCATCGGTCTCATCGGATTAGGGAAGGAAGTCGGCCGTGCCCTTTGAAAGGAACCATCCCAGCATTTGCCTGGAGCGATTTAGGGAAATCACGGAAAACCTAAATCAGGATGGCCGGACGCGGGATTGAACCGTCGTCCTCCCGAATGTGAATCCAGTGTGCTACCACTGCGCCACCTCGCTCGGTAATTGCTTTGTAGAGGAGGAACACACACGGTCTCTAACGAAACGCCAGAGAAAAAAAATCCGGTGGCGTCAAGTCTGAGGAGTGAGGTGGCCATGCGCTGCAGTCTGGAACCGCAAGACCGCTACGGTCGCAGGTTCGAATCCTGCCTCGGGCATGGATGTTTGTGATGTCCTTAGGTTAGTTAGGTTTAACTAGTTCTAAGTTCTAGGGGACTAATGACCTCAGCAGTTGAGTCCCATAGTGCTCAGAGCCATTTGAACCATTTGAGGTGGCCATGCGATTGACCCTTCACAGCTAGACCACCGACGTGGGAAGTGATTGTCGAGGAAACCTCGAATTCTGTGAGAAGAGATGGCTCACCGCCTTGATGGTAGTAGACCATCCCATCTCGGTCGTCTTCACAGATCTGTGGGATTAAGGGGAGCCGGAGGTGCCTATGCTGCCCATGTTAAAATCACTAAATTTGAGGAACATTTATGAATAAATTACCAAATAGAAAAATTTGATTTTTTTTATATATAGAGTGGTTTAGTATTGCAGTTATGACAGAGGGATTTTGGAGTATCTTTTCTAGTTTCCTTCCAATTATTTTTTTTATTAATGACCCAATTTTTTTTACAAATAATTGCTTTATAATTAAACTGAAATGAAACTACTGAACATATTGGCAAATGGCTGTGTTAAAATGTAAGTTTGACCACTAGGAGTGCTGTATGAAAATTGTATCTCTCTAGCTTGAGTGGATTTTGAGAAAATGCTCCTTATATTCGAAAAATTCTAATTTACGGGAAATGGCTATCAAAGTTTCTCAATGCATTCCTGCACTATAGGATGGATTATCAGGGTCTTCTTCTTCATCCTCCAAAAGCTTCCTCTTCTGTCTTCTTTCCTGGCCTGTTGTTCCATCATACTTCATATTCCTTTCTCTTCTTTCTGCTCCTCTTATCCTTTCTCTGTGCTCGTACAGTGTTCACCCCAGCTGTAGATCCTAATGCCTTCAGAACTTCACGCTTCACACTGTTCCCTTGGTTATAGGTTGCTATTGCATCATAAATGCCAAAGTGCAGTGTTTTTATGCGTACAAACACCCTTTTAGGAATCACTTTCCAAATCAAATTGTTTACGCTCTCATGAGGATTCTGCGTCTTTCCGTGTAGACATTTGTGTAACAATTCTGGCTGTGCTAAGTCATGAAAAATTGGTTTTATTGCATTTATCACAGCTGCTGGCAAACCATGTTTGTGATCATAGTCCTTTTTTGCATTATATTTGCACCAGGAATCTTTTGGGCACAGGCTGTGTTGAGGGTATTCATTGGAAGAGGCAGTATGAAGGAACAATGGCCACACTGCTTTTCGCATGTCACTAACATTACTAGTATTTTGCCTTACAGCATGCCCATAGTATCTCTGTAGACGTTCAATCATCTCATCAGTAAGCCTGCCTCTCCCTCCTATTGTATTTCCATCACTGAGCTTACTTGAACCCAAAGTTTGTTTGAGCCTTCGAAGCCGTGCACCCATACGCTTTTGCACATGCCCAATGCATTCCAACTTTTCAACTACAAATTTATTTCCATATGGTTTCAGTTCCTCTGTAGTCTTGAAACCTTTGGAGTCACCATCCCCAAGGTAGTATTTGTACCTAACGTTGTATCTGGGAACTGAACGTTCAAAAATTTGTTTCACTCCATCCACTTCCATTGCTCCACTTGATCCACTAAAATTTGCCTCACAGGTTCCACTGTGCTCTCCTTTGATTTTGTTTTTGCACCTACAATGTTTTGATAATATTGCAACATCTATCACTTTTGCACTATCACCACAAGTAGCAGTTACAACCCCATTCAAGGAATTTATGACCCCTCTTTTGCCAGGAACCATCTAATGCCACTACCAAATCCCTAGAACCACCGTTCATTTCTACAGATTCCTCCACTGCTTCCTTCATGGTTTTCAAAGCCACATCTTCAACAGAGGATCCTACCAGTTCACAGTAGTACCCAAATTTGCTTGGAGGCGATGGCAAGTTCATAATACCACAAAACAGTTTACCAGCAGCTGAGCCTTTTCCAATGGATTGAAGACCATACACAAGTCGAACACTCACATCAAACACTCTAGATCGTCCATTTTCACCAGAGAGACTGGCATATGAATTGTAGAAAGTCACTTGATACTTGCAACATGCACAGATTATCTTCATCTCACAAGCTAAACCAAAGTGCTTTGTTATCCCTAGTCCCACTCCTACACTTGAGCACATTTTGCACAGAACACTTTTTTTTCAGCACAGAAGATAATAATCCAATATTCAGTACTTCGTTAATATCATCACTGTCACTAACATATTCACGAAATCTGTCACTTCCACCAGTCAGCTTCTTGCTAGAAGATGTCACAGGGCTATGGCCGGCCATGTGTTGCTTAGCAGAAGAACGCACTGTTTCAGTAATTGTAGTATTGCAACTTGGTATTAGTGTTAATTTTCTTTTCCCTACGTTCATCCTCTTCTTATATACACGGTTACTAAAACGTGGCATCGTAACCAGAACAACGCTTTACACTAGAAGTATAATACTACCAACAACAGGCGCAACACTGAACTAATTCGAAACGGAAAACAGCAAAGAGACGATGTTCCGCGCTCTTAGCGCTTCATTTGTCACAGAAAACAATGTAGCCAACCCTTGCACACTCGCTGTATGCGTAACATAAGGCGCTGTATGCGTAACAGGCCGAGAAAATCCCAAGCAGTTCGCCAGGAAGTCACGAGAGGGTGTTAGATGCATTCAGCGGCCGCCCATTTCCTCCGCAGGCGTGGGGGAAAATGGTAATAACTCCACTTCTAGGGCGAGTAGAACAATAATCCAAAGTTTACATTAAAGAGGAATGTTTCAATTAATTTTCGGTAGCAAAAAAAAATCGTAATTTTTTGGATTTGACCACCTCCGGCTCCCCTTAAAAAGTTTTCAAGCATATCCAAATACACACTACCAGTGACAGTTTTCCCTACGAAGAAGAACGGGCCGTACACTTTCAATTTGCTAAGGGCACAAAACACATTAACTTCGGGTCTGTCACAAATGTGTTCCAGTGTTGCATGTGGATTTTCGCTGCCCAGTTTTATGCATCTGTGGGTGTTCGTCATGCCATTTATATTAAATTTTGTCTCATCGCTGAAGAATATTGTTTCGGGAATATCTCGTCGTCCTCTACCCGTTGCAACGTTTACGCACACATTTCCACACGAGCAACTTTATCTGCATCACTAATGTGCTGTGCTATTGTGAATCTGTATGGTTTCAAGTGTAAATGTCTACGCAGTATTCACCGAACAGTCTTTTGTGGAACGCCAGTATCGCGAGACGTATGTATCATTGATTTTTGTGGACTGCGCGGAAGCTTCAACACGAGGGCGACGTGGCGATTTTTCATGTCGCAGTGAACAGCCCGTCTCAACAAAGTTCTTGTGCCAACAGGTATGTCTACTGGGAGGTTATTTAGCGTATTCGGTGCGATATTTACGCTGACATGTTGTTGCAGAGTTCGTTTCATGAAACCAAAATACACAGAGGGCACGCCCCGCACCAGTGAAGGAAGCCATTTTAACTGTGTACTGCGCTGACGCTCCTGGTAGCGGAATGGGGTACTGATGCACTGCTTTAATCAAAATTGAGGTTGTTTGATGCAACTGTCTGATACAAAATGACGTACCTACCGCTTCTGTTAGTTATCGCAATAAACTCCTATATCATTCCAAAGTTGGAAAATTCTTTTTGACTCAAACTGCCTTTATGAGATTCAGACATTCGACTTAAATATAATAGCCTAGCAATGTAACAGAATTACTATCTTGTGCCTTTTTCTTTATTCATGACAACAATATATCTACAGTTTCCTAATTTTATTCGCAAATTAACCGTACCTATGTGCTAGAGAAAGTGATATTAAAGTGCAATAGAAAATTCAGTGAAATTTTTGAGGAAAAATGTATTTGGTTCATTCTGATCATTCAGATTATTGTTTGGTTATTCGCTATTATTTGTGGTTTTTTGAGAAAGTTACTTTTTTTCTTTGAGATCCTAATATGTAACGTGGAGCTTTCGTTTCAGTGCTATAAACCGGCCAAATGGTTGGCATAGATTATTTAGACTAAGCTGCATAAATATGTTCCCTTATGTAATTTCAAAGTTTATGTTTTTGCTGAAGTAGCATGTGGACAAACAGTACATGCTAACTTAAAAACCTTAGATTTAGTGTGTAGAGGTATGTTTCTTGTAATATTATTATTAAATTTGCTTTTAAGCTTTTCGTTTGCTGAGAAGCTTGTGTTTATGTTAGTACAGCAAATGAAGGTAGATGATATTGCCTTGAAATTGAGATTAGCACAGTCTAGATTTTATTTCGAGACGACAATTTCATGAGTTGGTGGCAGTGTAGCAACGTACTTGGAGGTTAAATTTTGTTTCCGTGTGGATCTACACTCTGTAAATACTTAGTAAAAGGAAACATGGTCCGTAGTAGGCTGTAATGATCCTTATTTAAATCGTGCTATTGGCTGATTTCGACAATTTTTCATTTTTAGGCGAGTTGGGAATAGATAAAAATCAACGTTATAATCTCATTAAGTACTACAGTTTGGCAAGTCTTGGAGTTTGTGAGAAATATTTCTTATAGTCACCAGCAGTAGTTCTTATTGTAACTGTTTACGTCACTGATGCGTCATAAAAATGATCGGTGGGTACCTGAAAATTTACATAAGGCATCTGGAAGGTTCCTTGGTGCGCTCGACTGACCGCAACGAAAGTTCTACAGCTTGATGTCAGTTGACAATCTTTGAGCAAACGGGGAGTTAATTACCTGTCAATATGGTAGCTAAGGATATACTAACTGGCGGAAATCCTTTCTTTACTTAGTTCTAGTGATATTTCTACCAGATACGTCGTATTAATCACTGTTATTTGAACACCACAATATACAGAGGTCGCTGCGAAAAATTTGAATTGAAAATCGGCAATCTCACAAAATCATTTTAGAATCGTCAGGTTCCAAATGTTTGAGAACAGACGTATTGTCGTTGTGGTAGGGTAATGCCCCCACTCTGTATACAGGGTGTTACAAAAAGGTACGACCAAACTTTCAGGAAACATTCCTCACACACGAATAAAGAAAAGATGTTATGTGGACATGTGTCCGGAAACGCTTAATTTCCATGTTAGAGCTCATTTTAGTTTCGTCAGTATGTATTGTAAATGTTAACAATCAACCTGTGTAGGCTGACGAGAATCTGCACGCAATTGTGCAATCACGTCATCAACACAGATTTTCTGTGAACGTTTGGGCAGGCATTGTTGGTGATGTCTTGATTGGGCCCCATATTCTTTCACCTACGCTCAACGGAGCACGTTATCATGATTTCATACAGGATACTCTACCTGTGCTGCTAGAAAATGTGCCTTTACAAGTACGACACAACATATGGTTCATGCACGATGGAGCTCCTGCACATTTCAGTCGAAGTGTTCGTACGCTTCTCAACAACAGATTCGGTGACCGATGGATTGGTAGAGGCGGACCAATTCCATGCCCTCCACGCTCTCCTGACCTCAACTCTCTTGACTTTCATTTATGGGGGCATTTGAAAGCTCTTGTCTACGCAACCCCGGTACCAAATGTAGAGACTCTTCGTGCTCGTATTGTGGACGGCTGTGATACAATACGCCATTCTCCAGGGCTGCATCAGCGCATCAGGGTGGATGCATGTATCCTCGCTAACGGAGAACATTTCCTGTAACAAAGTGTTTGAAGTCACGCTGGTACGTTCTGTTGCTGTGTGTTTCCATTCCATGATTTATGTGATTTGAAGAGAAGTAATAAAATGAGCTCTAACATGGAAAGTAAACGTTTCCGAATACATGTCCACATAACATATTTTCTTTCTTTGTGTGTGAGGAATGTTTCCTGAAAGTTTGGCCGTACCTTTTTGTAACACCCTGTATATTTTACCTAAATTCGAGGGAGTATTGCGTGGTCCACAAAAGGAGATGGACGTAATGGCTCACGATAGGTTACGGATAAGCTCTGCCAGTCTAAAAAATGAATAAAAATATTTACGAGCCTGGAAACGAGCTACTAATGAGTAGATTTGCGTATTTTCAACGGTGGGAGAGGGTTTGCCGATATGCAGTATCGGTTACCAAGCTGCTACATGTAGTCTGTTATCATTGGGTTTAACTGGGTCTTGACGATTCATTGAAAACTAGAGTACAGGTAGACCCCGTTATATGCGGATTCGTTATCTGCGTCTTTGCATACAATCGATTGTTACCAGTACATGGAAGAAGTAATGCGTTAGCAGAGCTGAACGTACTTATAAAAATCGTCCCTCACACAATCAGAAAAAAAGATCTACCCCCCCTCCCTCCCCTTCGCCTTCTGGACACACACACACACACACACACACACACACACACACACACACACACGCACGTACAAACACACACAACTAGGGCGATTTAATTCCAAGTTACATTAGCGTAAAGGTTAATAACAGTTCTACAGTGGCACAAAAGTCGAAATCAATTGCAGAATGATATTGGTTACTAAATGAAATTAAAATACTATATTCGAAAAAAAAAAAACAGTATCCAAACATGATGCTGTATGAGACCCATCTAGAATTGGCACAAAACATAGGAAACGCCACGGTTCTCATGGTACTAATAGAAAAAACTGAACACAACACATACACCGCAGTGAAACATTTACAAAACAAGCATAAACAGAAGATAATGAAACTAACAGTAAAAAAGACACAAAAATAGATACAGTGCTATACCCAGAAAGAGCAGGCGAGGACCATAAACATGGCGTGAGTCTACTACTATCAGTGAAACTAGTAAGATGTGTGATAACATAAATGGAATTTTGAGAAAACTTGACAAATATAACCTGACAATTCTGATGGGAGATTTTAATTCGAAAGTAGGGGAAGGTGTTACCTCAGACATTGTAGTAGCATTTGGACTATGAAATCAAATGGAGGAAAGGAGATTAATTAAGGGAAACCCAACGGAATACAGGAAGGTAAATATGGCTATCAGAAGAAGAATAAGAGAGGGAAGGAAATTGAAAAAGTGGAGTGATGAGAAGTAATCGAGCTTTATCAAAGTAAATATTATAGTTTCAATGTGCACAAGAAAGACAAAAAATCAGGGAAATAATGGAAGAACATCAGTTTAAAATTAGTGAATGAAGCAGCGATTATGGTAGTGAAATTATAAGACAAGAAAAAGACATGGAAAATATATGGAAAATTTTTTTCATGACACTAGATGTATTTTTACTTCAACTACAAATGAAATAAGTGGTACAAATATAATAGAAGTAGAGGTTCAAATAGCCATCAATCAGATGAAGGACGGAAAGTCTGTGGAACCAGATGAAGGAGGAGCAGGTTCCTTAAAATTGGTGGATGAAAATCGTGTAAAATGGTTAACCCAAATTTTCGATGAAATATATGTATCTGGAAACAATCCACTGGAGTGGCTGAAAGCTGAGTTCACCTAACTGCCCAAAAAGATAAATGGAGAACAATACAGAGATTATCGTACGGTAAGCTTAATGAACCATATCTAGAAATTGTTTTTGAGGGTAATGCAAAGAAGAATATATAGACTATGCGAGGAACAGATAGCCCCGAATCTGTTTGACTTTGTTAATGCCATGGGTACGAGAGAAGCCTTGTTCATTGTACAAGTATTGGTGCAGAGATGTAGAGCTGTAACAAAAATGTATTTGTTTATCTAATAGCTTACCACAACGCTTTTGATAGAGCAAAACATAGCAAATTAATGGAGATTTTGAGAAATATTGAAATTGAGGAAAGAGATCTGCGATCCATCAAGAACCTGCACTGGAATCAAACAACGGTGTTACATATTGTTGTAGAGCACAATGAAGCGGTCAAAATTCTCAGGGGAACAAGTCAGGTATGTATACTGTCACCAATGCTATTTAATGTATACTCAGAACTCATGTTTAGAGAAGCCCTGGAAGGAGTAGAAGAAGGAATCTTGCCGGCCGGTGTAGCCGAGCGGTTCTAGGCGCTTCAGTCTGGAACCGCGTGAGCGCTACGGTCCCAGGTTCGAATCCTGCATTGGGCATGGATGTGTGTGATGTCCATAGTTTAGTTAGGTTTAAGTAATTCTAACTTCCAGGGGAATGATGGGCTCAGCAGTTAAGTCCTATAGTGCTCAGAACCATTTGAACCATTTTTGAAGGAATTTTGATAACTAGAATAAGATTAAATAACATTCGAACATTCGATATGCTGATGGCTCTATTGTATTTGCTGACACTATTAAAGCGTTAAAATTATTAATGGATAGGATTGCAGTCAGTATGGGCTTGAAATAAACAGCACAAAGATAAAACTCATGGTTGTAAGTAAGGAAAATATTACAGGAGTAAACTTATTCATATGCCAACTAACGATATAAAGGGTAAAACAATATACATACCTTTGAACCACAATAAATTTAAATTGGGAAAACTCGCAATAAATCAAGGTTCGCATCAGGCAATCAAGAAGTGTGTTTCAGAAAATAAGTGCTGTCTCCAAAAGCCATAACCAAACTCCAAGGGAAAAAAAAATCAGACTTTTGCTATGCTACGTATATTCTGTCCTATGTGGAGTACAGACATGGACGATTAATGAAAACAGGGAGAAGAATTTGGAGGCCTTTGCATTATGGCTTTACAGGTGGATCCTGAGAATGTCTTGGACAGAGAGAGTGACAAACGTAGAAGTTTTGACAAGAATGAACACAACTCCTAAATTAATGAAGATAGTGAAATGCCGAAAGTTCCAATATTCAGGACGTATCATGCGTAATACAAATAGATAAGAATTTCTGCAAAAAATATTTCAAGAGCGAATTAACAGCAGATGAGGTCCTGGAAGAAGACGAATATCCCTGTTTTACTTTCTTAGAGACTGGTTCAATATGTCTTCAACAGAAATATTACGTGTTACTTCCATAAAGAGCAGAATAGCCATCATGATAGCCAACATCCGAACCGGATAGGAACGGAGAGGAGAAGAAGATCACAACCAACCGCCTCTCTCCTGAGCTGCTATTCAAGCTGAAGTTAAGAGCTTGTACGCAGGTTTACCGAGAGAAGAGGACGACCCTGGGCCTTTCTCGGCCAGCTCAGGTTAGTCTGATCGCTTCAAGCAGCGTTTCGGCTTTCACAAGATTAAAATGACAGTAGAGGCAGCTGCGGCAGGCGAGGTTAGAGCTGAGGAATTAACAAAGAGGTTTAAAGAAATTTTGACAGAAGAAGTTTATATTCCGAAGCAAGTTTTCAACCTTGATATAACGGTCTTATTTTGGAAATGAATGTCTAGCCGCGCGTTCATTTTTACTGAAGAAAAAACACCACCTGTATTTAAGACTGCCAAGACCAGATGCGCCCTTCTTTTCGGAGGGAATGCTGATGGGGATTGCAAATTAAAACCCGTTGTGATCTACCACTCTCAAATTCCTAGGGCAATAAAGGATAGTGACAAGAACAGGCTGAGAATTCATGGAGACACAATTGTTATTTTAGGGATTGTTAAGTGTTTTAGTCTTAAATTCTCAAGTGTATAAATTTTGCATTAATTCACAATGATGTAATGATTATTTTTGGTAAAAATACTAAGAAACTATATTTCAAACTTAATATGTGAGTAAACGAAGGCACCTAGCACCATATTTTACGCATCAAATGACTCTCGATTTACACGAATTAAGCAAGCGCGGGGATCGCACATACGTAAATATCCCCTATAATGAAATTTACCTATATCTACCAAGTGACGTCTTCAGTGTGTTTTCATCTTCTGTACTTCCGGATTCATTCGTCAAATACCGTTTGGGTAGTTAGTTAATCCAAGTTCCTTATGCCAACTGACCGATTCGTGTGATAACGATATGGAAGGGATCCATTTAAATACTGCTTACATATAATCTATTTATGTATAAATCCACATGCTGCCCAATTTATAGACCGTAAACGGATTACTGAATCACACATATACTTAATAATGGAAATCAACAAGGATTTTATTCTTTTACGCTACAAGTATTATTATTCGTGTATTGCTAAATTTAACAGCAGCCGTAAGCCACTTATTTGTGTACTCTATACTTGTTGTTATTTTCCTTTACTAAAGCACCTTTGTTATTACACGAATGAGTTAAAGTTTAATTTGGCTGTAAAATATGCTGTATTGGCCTGTAGAATGTTTTATGTACTGTGTAAATAATAAAAAGCCTTTTTTTCCACACGACGTTCAAGACCACAGCCAGTTTACTTGTAGACTAATGAATGATCTTTTACCTCTGATAGATTTGTGGGTATGACAATACCTTTCTAGTTTTTATGTGTTATTAATGCTAATTTTCACTCTGGATTATACGCACTTCAAAAGAACAAATATCTCCTTGTGGAGTGTGATTAAGTGGGTATTAAATTTTTTCTGATGTTTAGTATTTTGTCTATGAAAACTTTGCTCGAAGATATTAGCTGCCCCTGTATATAACGCTATAATTCATTCGTTGATATTAACATCTTTTGAACTAGTAATAAAACGTAGCGTAACATTTGCTGCATCTAGATTTTCGTGAAGATGAACGACATCTCTCTTACAACGCTGATTCCCATCAGTATATAAGCACAAAAATTAGCACGTTCAAAGCTATTTTCGTTAATGCTTTTCCTTTATCCCCCATGTTATGGTAGTTATTATATAACCGACCATTCATTTTCACTCAACACACACTTCCGTCCGCGTTGTGACTTATCAGATGATGTTGTTTCCCTTTCCCTACGTGCACCATAAATCTTCCATACGACGCCTCCTGAAACACCTTGGTTAGGGAAGCACCTACCACACGAACACCAAAACCGCCCATGTTTGAATTCTCTTAGCTCCAACATAGTGCACTCACAGCTACTCAGAATACTGTTCACACCATGGGGGCACTTGCAATGTATTGAGGACATTGCAAAGATGCTGTTCGTGGTCGAATACACCATCGCGACCTGCAGGTTTAGCTATCATCTGCATGTACGTTCAAGAATGTATTTCTCACGGTGTTTCCATACATTTCTCCAACCAAAACGTAGCTACAGTGCGTTATTCGAAATGCATATACACCTGAAAGATAGTCTTAACGGATAGTTTACACTATAACTATCACTTTGTAGTAACGCCGACGATGTCACTGTGTCACTAATGTTGCCAATGGTGACATGTACATTGCAGTTTATTTTTCCCATTCATAATTTATTCACATATCAATGTCCGTCCCTTGCCTCAAAATAAATTCAGCTTTTACGCTTCTGCTCCACTAACATACGTAGTGAATGCCTGCCAATGATTATCTTTTTATTCTTTAGCCTCTGACGTGAAGGTCATAACGAAATTAAGAATTGTCTTTAAAAGTATTTTCGAATATCGGTCATAGTAATTGCTCTTGGGATTTTCTATGCTGCATGTTTTATAGGCTTTCGTCATCTTAGTGTTTTATTAATGAGGATCCTGCACTTTCCATCGTTACCACTTTCCTTTAACGTCTTCTTGCTAATTTTACATATTCTTTTTTCTGCAGGTAAGACTGGAAGTGCCTGATATTTAGCGATCATCAACACGCACAATTTGATAGAAAACATGGGTAAGTAAAAATTAATTCCTCTTTTCTGTTTCACAAAACCACTCGTATAATACAAAACAAAGTAAAATATGTAGATCCAGATAGTAATGTGTGTGTGAGAGTTTGAGGATAGTGGCGTACATTGTTCTCCTTAACTAAACAGACCAGCCACTTAATGTAGCTTAATTTAATGAGCCTTACGTGAACAAATTGCTCACTTGTAAGCCTGTTTTGTTCATTTAGGTCATAATTACTGGTAAGTAACTGTCAAGACGTTGTTGTTGTGATCTCCCGTCCAAAGACTGGTTTGATGCAGCTCTCCATGCTACTCTATCCTGTGCATGCCTCTTCATCTCCGAGCAACTACTGCAACCTACATCCTTCTGAATCAGCTTAGTGTATTAATCTCTTGGCCTCCCTCTTCGATTTTTACGCTCCACGCTTCCCTCCAGTACTAAACTGGTGATCCCTTGATGCATAAGAACGTGTCCTACCAATCGATCGCTTTCTCTAGCCAAGTTGTACCACTAATTCCTCTTCTCCCGAATTCTATTCAGTACCTCCTCATTAGTGACGTGATCCACACATATAATCTTCAGCATTCTTCTGTAGCAACACATTTCAAAAGCTTCCATTATCTTCTTGTCTAAACTGTTTATCGTCCATGTTTCACATCAATACATGTCTACACTCCATACAAATACTATCAGAAAAAACTTCCTAACACTTAAATCTATACTCTATGTCATAAACGCTTTCCTTGCCATAGCCAGTGTACATTTTATATCCTCCCTACTTGGATCACCATCAGTTATTTTTCTCCCCAAATAGCAAAACTCTTTTACTGCTTTAAGTGTCTCATTTCCTAATCTAATTCTCTCAGAATCGCCTGATTTAATTCGATTGCTTTCAGTTATCCTCGTTTTGCTTTTGTTGATGTTCATTTTATAGCCTCCTTTCGAGACACTTCCGTTCAACAGTTCTTACATGTCCTTTGCTTTCCCCGATAAACTTACAATATCATCGGCAAACGTCAAGGTTTTTATTTTCTTTCCCTGGATTTTAATTCCTACTCCAAATTTTTCTTTGGTTTCGTTTACTGCTTGTTCAGTATACAGATTGAATAACACCGGTGATAGGCTACAACCTTGTCTCACTTCCTTCTCAACCATTGCTTCCCTTTCATGCTCCTCGACTCTTATAGCTGCTTTCTGGTTTCTGTACAAATTATAAGTAGCCTTTCGTTCCCTGTAGTTTACCCCTGCCACATTCCGAATCTGAAGGGGGGTATTCCAGTCAACATTGTCAATAGCTTTGTCTACCAAGTTTGTTTAGGCGGCCATCCTCCGCAGCAAACATAGAAGTAGTTCTTTTGTAAATAAAACCGCCTTTTCCTACTGCCACATAATTTATTTATCCCAGACGCGTTTCACCTTTTTCCTGTTCCAAGTCATCATTAGTGAGATCTATAACGATACAATTTTGTTAGTTTTAGATTATTAAATAGTTCATGTAACGATTTTTTATGTAAAAAAGGAATTACTTACGATTTGCTCATCAGCTTTTCCTCTCATCTGGTCTGGAGGTCGCACTATTACTTACGATTTGCTCATCAGCTTTTCCTCTCATCTGGTCTGGAGGTCGCACTATCACTTTATTACTGACATATAAGCTCAACTTTGCGTTCTGAGCTTTTTCACGCTGTTAACCAAGTTTTTCCTTCTTTTTTGTGGTCTACTATCGTTCTTTCGCCACTCGATACAAATATTTCGTTGGACACTGCTATTCACAACGTCAATATTGCAACTCCATTATGTGTTTACTTTTCTTTGGCATGTTTACATACTTGTTGCCGACCTAACGAAGTATATGTTCAAGACTAACTTCTATTCATGATGTTTATACGCTGCGTGTGTGTGTGTGTGTGTGTGTGAGAGAGAGAGAGAGAGAGAGAGAGAGAGAGAGAGAGAGAGAGAGAGAGACTGAGAGAGAGATAGAGCGAGCTGAAGAGTGTATTTTTTAATTAAAATTAAAATAAAAGCAGAAAGCACCAAACCACAGACAACAACACAATAGAACCAAACACAAACACGCAGTCCCATAACAACTACACAGGATAGTCAGAAAAAGATGAAAGAAAACACAAGATGGGACACAATGACATACAAACACAAACTCATCCATAGAATCACCAACATTTTCATAAGACAAGGAATAAACATAACATAAACAACAGACAATACTTTACAAAAGAAAACTGAAACGAAATTCAAATCAGCTGTCATCAAAGCTTTCAACCAGTCACTAACAGCTAGTACAACACCATACAATTCAAACGATCAAACTCCCCCCCCCCCCGTCCCCCAAAAAAAAGACACTCTTCAGCTCTCTCTCTCTCATACATACATACGGTATAAACATGATGAATAGAAGCTAGTCTTGAACATATACTTCGTTTGGTTGGCAACAAGCATGTAAACATGCCAGCGCCAGGGAAACACGTAATCGAGTTGCAATATTGACGTTGTGAAAAATAATCTCCGACGAAACAGTTATATCGAGAGTAAAAAGAACAATAGTACACAACAAAAAAGAAGGAGAAACATGGTGAACAGTGTGAAGCAACTCAGAACGCAAAGTTGTGCTTATATGTCAGTAATAAGGTGATAGTGCGACCTTCAGACCAGATGAGAGGAAACGCAGATAAGCAAATATTAAGTAATTACTTTTTAACATAAAAAATCGCAACGTGAGTAGTGGGGCAAGGCCAGCGTCACCCCACTCTCCATTGTTGCCAAATTTATCAAAGATGGCGGCGATGGCGTCACCCAAGATATCGGCATGTAGACTTGGCAACAGCACATGACGTCATCAAAGATGGCAGCTTTTGGCAGGAAAATAGCCAATTGTGCTATGTCCACTAACCGAACCTCAAGAAAAAATGGCGGGAAATTTGAATTTTGGCGGGAAAATAGACCAATTTTACGATGTTCCCTAACCTAAGCCCCCAGAAGAAAAAACGGTGGGGAGTTTGAATTCCAACAGGATAATGCATGCAAAACCGTACTTGTCTTTTATTATTATTGATTAACATGCATTATCATTTATTATTATTTATTATCATTTATTATTATTTATTATCATTTATAATTATTTATTATTATTGACCTGTCTCCACTAGAAAATTCACTCCAAATTCAAATTCCAATGCGATAATGGCTCCAAAACCTTACTTTTGTTTATTATTATTCATTATTATTCATTATCATTTATTAACATTCATTATCATTCATTGTCATTTATTATCATTCATTATCATTTATTATCATTCATTATCATTTATTATTATTTATTATTATAGGCCTACCTCCACAAGAAAATTGCGCCAAATTCAAATTCCAACACGATAATGTCCCAAAAACTGTACTTCTGTTTATTATCATCATTTATTATTTATTTAAGAGGTCCGATTTGCTCGGGGAGAAAGCCATTTTCCTTACATACATAACAAAAATCTATCACAAGTTCAAACTCCAACACCATAATTGATCACACGTACGAACTTTCCCTGTCACTTATATATTTTGACTGGTAGCCTATCATAATCGCGTCAAATAATAAACTGCACTTATAGTAACGTAAGTCACGTCCTTTGATTTTGCAGGGGGGAAGAGACTGAAGACTTTATTTCAAGCAGTACAGTCATCACTTGTTCTCCAACACAGTCAGCACACACATCTTTGATATCGCAGTGCAGTCGCCACAAAGTACGCGCTCCAACTGAATTAGTTCAAATCCTCGCTACCCCCTGGCCAGCACACAGAGACACTGCCGACGCCTGTCACGTGTGGCGGCCGGCCACGCGCGCTGGGAGCGAGCCCAGCGATCGCTCCCACATCGTAAACATGTTTTCGCTGTACACGCAGGAACTTGCCGAGTTTGACGTCACAGCGGCCCCTTGTCCACTCACATCTATTCGTCGCCTCCACACATTTCCCGCCAAAATTGTTTGCTTCGGAGATGAATCACACAACGGTCGGCCGTTCCCTGGCACACATTAGGCGCCAAAGTTGTTTTCCTGGGCACGTTCAAACCTGTCGATGCCGACCACTCACCGTCCACCACATGTTCTTGTGCGATCGAGAAAGCAGTGCTACACTTTTGGCGGCAAAGTTTGCTCGACAGTGGAATCCGCCGTGGCTATATAACAACACGTTTGGTCCGCATTAGAACGCTCGCTATTTGACCCGCTCTCGCGCGCACTTAATAACTGTACAATCGCTGCGCCACGGCCCCCTTACATCACACACCCTCCATACACGCGACGGATATAGTCTTCTGTAAATACCTAAGTACTTAATTCCATTTCGATTTTAATCATATTAAATAATTCAATTTATAATTTCATATACGTATGCAACGGTGTTCAAGTACCTAATTTCAACCACTTTTCGAGGACCAGACAGCCACCTCTTCCTAGGAATCAGCGCCGAGTTTGAAATCTGTCAGTAAACAAAGCTCACTAGCGCTCCCGCCACCAACCTAAGAAAATTGTTGCAAACAAAGCTCATCACACTAAACTAAACCACCAGCACTCAACCTCTTCCTACACGTTTCGGCTAAAAGGACTCACCCTGCACTAGGCCCATGGATGGAGGAACCAATTTACTTTATTTAGGAATGGAGTGTATGTATCACACCAACATGTTCCACACCATACAGACCTGCAAAACACTCCTACATAATTCATTTATAATGCTCTAGACAGATGCTTGCTAATTGTAAACAGTTAAAAATAACTCATAGCACAGCCTACAGACATGCGAACCACTCGTAAATAATGCAAAACATTTACATCCAAATAGCCAAACAACTGCTAAATTTTCGCAATAGCTTCAGTGCATAGGTTGATGGAAAGAGGAACGCGTGTACTTTAATTATATGCGACATATCTTTTGAAAGTTTTGCTTCTCATAGGTTTCGATATGTAAGGCTGACCTGAGGCATGTTCTGAACTCCCGTAGTGCACTACACTTGGCAACACAACCTCACCCATCAAGATATTCATTCCAATCCAGAGCTGTAACCTCTCTACATTAAAATTTGTCCAGTTATTTGTCGATTCACTCACAGTCTGACAAGATTGCCGTTATTGCGCAAAAACAGCTCAGGCTGCGCTGTGGTGCTCGGGGAAGTAAGGAAGGACTGCACTCTATTTATTTCAAGCCCTTTTATTTAGTAGTGGAGTATATTTTTCACAAAACACCCTCACTGATCCGACTGTGGTCATCTGACACAGCCCACAAACACGTAAACAGCTCATAATTTCACCACACAATAGCAAACAGCTCTTAAATAATGCAGTACACAATATCAGCAGACGAGCTCTGTACTCTTAAACTCTCCAAATAAAGCGCCGCACTGCGCACAGACATGCTCGCAAAATAGTGCAATAGACTCGCCCAAACATCCCCAGCCGCCAAACCGACCAAAAGTCTCTGCTCGGCCTCCCCCAAATGTGACCTCAACACAGTCACATTCGAACCTAACACCGGAGAAATTGATATGACCCATGCGCTTTAGATTACGCTAAAACGCAGGCCGCACAACTTGCGGTCGGCGGGGAAGGGCGTTCCAGAGCCTTCACTCGTTCAGCTTCCCAGCTCTTGCTCATGACACACACACGTCGTGAAAGCTGCATTGTTTTACTCATGTATACCGCCGGCGTCTCAGGTCTGGACCTTCTTTCACGTCTATTGTCAGAATAGCTCATAGCTCGTTGACACTCAAGATGAACGCGGCTGGGAAGACATTTACTACTCGCATGCAACCGAGATGGTGACGGAGAAACAATCACTCTGATCTGCGCTGCAGGCGCTTGTAATCATTGAGAACACTCTATTTTTTTTCGAACAACTTATTTAACCATACAGTATATCTATCACGTTATCACAAAACACCCGCCCAGACGTGCCCTGGGCCGTGTTACACAGCCCACAGACACGCACCCAATCATAATTTCAGTACACACTATAGCAAACTGCTACTATATAATTCCTCACGCAGATGTGTAGATACGCTCAGTACTCGAAAACAATCCTAATAACGCATAGAAGAGCCAGCAGATCCGCTCGCAAAATAACTCAGCAGACGTGCGCAGGTAACCCCTCCCCCCCCCCCACACACACACACTCCGCACCCTCCCCTCAGGATCGTGAAGTCATCCATCCGTCTGGTTTCAGACCTCGCACAGCCCCTGCCCGGCTTCTGCAAGCGTGAGTTGGCCTGGTCAACGCGCTCGTCAGCGGTCAAAGCACACACATACGTCCATCCAGGACCCCAGTCCGTCACAATCCTGACCACCGAATGCGGGCGAAAGTCAACTTTATATCGACGTAGCATAATTCCAAAGCGCAGCCACCATACGCTAGAGACATCACAGTAGCACATGCCTTTACCTCCTATGACACTTTAGGACACTGCGAATTGCCCCTCACATGACATTACACGGCCCTTTAATTAAACATAGCTACACATCCCTGTCGTCGCGTGACCAGCCATCTAAAACCTGCTCAATATTATTCTTACATTACAACATTTTTTTAAAAATAAGATATAATTTACACCTCCCACCGCACCTGACCTCACACCCTTCCCACCAGAAACATATGCAAACGTCCTCAACCCGATCTTGACACACATATAACACCCCACAAACCATGTCCATCGATCAGTTTACCATTCTCATCTCCTCTTTTCGAATTACAAACGTAGCCTCTATCTAAAAACCAATCAACTCATCTTTCTCGCACTTTCAACAGTAAAATTAATTTTACACACACCCAGAAATACCAAACGCAATTAAAGTGTCAAACATTTATACAGAGCATCAAGCACATACCACACTCACACCAATATTCAAAGCCTGGTCCTTATTTACCACCTCCACCTTGAATTAAATATTATTACCATTGCCGCAACATTCTGCCAGCGCTCGATTTGTACCTATTTTTCAGCTCTTGACTGTTGTCACTAGCGGTCGAATATCACTATCTATAGATTGCATATATTTCCATATAAAAAAAATCTCGCCATGCTGTTAAGAGACTCCTATATCCGAACACATAACATCATTCAACTATCCCTTGCTCTTATCTAATAACTCATCCATCAGGTCTGGGGGCAATGCCACCGCTTTCTTTCTTTCTTTCTTTCTTTCAGCAGCAGACAGCTATTTTTTTTACAGTGGTAGCAAATTTGTGCCATCAACTTAACATCACCATTCGCGAAACATATCTTCAAATACGTAAACACACTTACTCAATTAACCAGCGGCCCCGCTGAGTACATGACCTTCAATATTACAGTTCTTAATCCAATAACCACCAAAACAAGTACTAAATGCTCAAACTAATCCCATAGCGCCTTACAGAGGGAGTGTTCCAGCGCCGGCGGTGGCATGTCAAAGCCACATAGCTGTCCATATAAACAGCCCCCAGGATCAGATTGCTGAAGTGGGCTCTCACTATACCTGCTCTCCAGCTATTGTCTAACGACATACAGTGCACAAATGGATTCCTGAATAGCGCAGATCTGTATCTCCCCCTTGCATCTCCAACAGGACATGTAAACAGTGTCTACCCCCAGCCAGCGAACCCGACCTTATTCACCCTTCACTGAAACACTTGCATATGTAAAACCATTTTCACTCCTGCCAAAACACACTTAATAATAAAAAATCATTCTCCCTTTCAAAGCATAGATGAGTATGCATTTATCTTCACCCATCCGATCTCTGCAATTGAAGTCGGAGAAAGACATATGGCTCTGAGCACTATGGCACTTAACATCTGTGGTCATCAGTCCCCTAGAACTAAGAACTACTTAAACTAACTAACCTAAGAACATCACACACACTCATGCCCGAGGCAGGATTCGAACCTGCGACCTTAGCCGTCACGGAAAGAAAGACATATCTATTACCTTCTGCAACCTTTCTATAAACAGAACGATGTCAGTTACTACAACAAAACCTTGTTTTGACCATTCACCGGAAATGCCCGCAATGCTGTACACCTCAAACTAGGTACAGGTACAACAGATCCTCAACACCCTACCTTCTTAATCCTCTACCATCAAACAGTGAAAAAGTCACAAAGGCACCAATGTGATCCACCTCCAGCGCGGACAAACGGAATTCACAAAACTCCCCCGAATAACTCAGAGTGCGACCATCCAAGAATTCCTAACAGCTCGCCAAGTCCGACACCTCAAACTACAGATGCCTATATGAACAAGATCATATTAAATATACACACGCTGCAGATACCCCTTTAAAGTTTGATCACCCATACTCTAAGCGAATGAGAAGCTGCCTCTGCACCTTGTTCAAACAGTGTTTTCCAACACGCATTTGCACACTGCCGAGCAATTCGTCTTTCTGCCGCTACTTCAAAGTCAGTGTCTGATTCGTAACAGATTAACACGGTCTGATGCACGGCCTCTCACAGGAAACTATACCTTGCACCTTGTAAATCATATTCTTACAGTCGATAGTATAACATTGAAGGATTTTAAATAAAGGACAACCACAACACAAGGAAACTAGAAGAGCCTGCTGGCGTTGTAGCGACTTCCCTCGAAAGTGATTGACCACCTCTACATTTAAACTCATATGTCGCAGTGACCGAATAGTTTATAACTCTGCCTTCCATTCCTAGTGATTGGTCATTTTTGCACACAAGTACGGGATCACCGATCTCGGTGTTAGCAACCTCGGAAGTTGCGGTCCATCAACCAAAATTTGTCCCATAACTCAAGCAAGCATTGTCAGTCAATCATTATGTCGTACCCAATGCACAGATGCGATGGATAAGACACCACCGATCTACAGTAATATTATCCATCACAGCTGATATCGCGAAAAATTTTACAGGAAGTCCAACACTGGCCAATCATGTGACAGCTTGTTTTCTTAATTTCAGTATCATAGCTACACCATACATCCTCTACTTTGCAAGTATCATTGCGAACATTCATAGATGATTGCTCAGCACATCCATTCACACTTAATTCTCGAACACATAAAGACGATTAAATTATACCAGACAACACTATACATATTTCTAAGACCTCGCGCATAGTACTCGATCAATCTCTCTGCGTATGGTGGTCACAGAGCTATCTACTCCTCTTACGTTAAAAGATCATCTTTACCTCGGCATTGACCAACCTACCCCGCAACATCGCTACCCAGTTATTCCTCAACCAAGCAGACGAATACAGCTACACTCCATCTCTCTTGACTGAATAGAGCTTTGCTTGTCCTAACCCCTCCAAGTGCACCACATTTCTCGAAATGTAATCAAGTCTTCGAGCTTAGCACACCATATCGACCTATAGTAACAGATCTCAAAGTGCCTTAATTTAATATCATACAGTTAAGAAGAAAAGAACGGAGCGATATTTATACACAACGTAGTTGGATACATTTTTAAGTAAATCATCCAATCTATCATGTGTAAAGTATTGTTCTAGAGTCCATGATCGGTGCATCGAAGGTTCCGGTAGGAGAGAAAGAGAGAGAGAGAGAGAGAGAGAGAGAGAGAGAGAGAGAGCATAAACATACACACACTCCTAAGACTAGAACGTCCAGCACTTAAAAACGGGCAACAACCTTAGATCGCTTACTTTTCCGTCCTGTCAGACATACATCCTTCTCCTCGCTCACCGTACGCTGAGCTATCTCTCCCCCAATAGTAAAACTTTTCTTTTCTATGATACGAGCCCAATATAGCCTTGCGCACACTTCTAGTGCCCAATGATCACAACAGATCACGAGTCAGAAATAATACTATTACTCCATCAGGTCTATATAAAAATGATAGTTATTAACAGCTGGCACATCCTACAAGCAAACAGATACGCGTAACAGTAGCGTCAAACATGTGAAAATTTCAATTCATCCCATCACCAACTCTGTAAACACCCGTCTGTCGGGTAAGTATGTAAACAATGATTACAGCCCCTCACAAATACCCACAGCTAACTTAGTTATGACGCTGAAGCTTAGATTTTACACCAAGCATGCGACAGGGTGGGGATCACGTAAATCAAAGTTTGTTTAGAGGTATGTGTCAACTTTCATCACACGTGAGATGTAAGTCGTCTGATGACCGACGGGTTCACCGTTAACGATCGCAAGTAGACAGTGCTTTAAACCACATACCGAACACGTAGCCGCATGCGACTAGAACGCTGGCTGTATCACGTGACTAAAGCATCCAAATAGAATACTGGAAAAAAAATCTACCCTCAGCAACTTGTCCTTCTCTAGAATATATGAGTCAACGTTCGAATCGTACGTAGTTGCAGCTCTGTCTCAATCGATCATCCCGAACACCCTCTGTTATCATTTAACACAGCTGTGAGTTAGTTTAGACGTGAATGATTCTCTGTCCTCCTGAAAAGCATCAAATACAGTATTCAACCCGCGTGTATCACTACTACCTCAACAGACATACACTATAATACGAACTCAACGAGAAAAAATTGACTGCCTTCCTTATTCCGCTCGTTTCCATGTCATCGTTTTCCTGCATTCTTCTTGTTGCCGCATACTTGACTTTATGTACAAATTCCCCCCTGTGAAGCAGAAGATAAACAAGTACATTCTCATTTTCTCCGGATTTCGGTGTATATTAGGTTATTTAATATCTATGCGCTAATCTGTTTTCACATTTCTTTCGATTTTATGTCAGATCCATCCATGCGACCGCGACATAAGTTATCGTTCTGTGTTCTAAAATTGCCTCTAAATGTAACCAAGGCTTATCCAGTCACCGCCACATTCGGAGAGCGCTTGCTCTGTTTTCTGTATCTCTATGTACATGCACACCTCGCAGACAGCTCCCAGTACCCGGTCCCATCAGCTAGTGGACCTAACTTCGAGCATAGAATACTTCTCCGGACGTAAAGCGTGCTTGGTCCACCCACGAACCCTATCACGGATGCTGCATATGGTGGATCTGCCTCTCGGACACAGCTCCGGCTATATAGTACGCAGCAGATCCACACTCGTACGCTAACTCGGGTATTGTATACTGTGGATCTGAATTCGAATGCGCGAGGCGGATCTACCTTAAAACACTACCCCATGCGCAGCATATTGTGGATCCGCATCTGAACACCACTCTCGATATAACTCGCGGCGGATCCATATTCGAACGTTAACCCTACTATACCGCCGGTCCTGGGAGCCTTCCGCAATGTGTGCATGTACATAGAGATACAGAAAACAGAGCAAGCGCTCTCCGAATGTGGCGGTGACTGGATACGGCTTGGTTACATTTAGAGGCAATTTTAGAACACAGAACGATAACTTATGTCGTGGTCGCATGGATGGATCTGACATAAAATCGAAAGAAATGTGAAAACTGATTAGCGCATAGATATTAAATAACTTAATATACACCGAAATGCGGTGAAAATGAGAACGTACTTGCTTATCTTCTGGTTCGCATGGGGGAATTTGTACATGGAGTCATATATGCGGCAACAAGAGGAATGCAGGAAAACGATGAGATCGAAGCGAGCGGAATAAGGAAGGCAGTCAGTTTTTTCTCGTTGAGTTCGTATTATAGTGTATGTCTGTTGAGGTAGCAGTGATACATGCGAGTTGAATACTGTATTTGATGCTTTTCAGGAGGACAGAGAATCATTCACGTCTAAACTCACATCTGTGTTAAATGATAACAGAGGGTGTACGGGATGATCGATTGAGACAGAGCTGCAACTAGGTACGATTCAAACGTTGACTCATTTATTCTAGAGAAGGACAAGCTGCTAAAGGTAAATTTTTTTTCCAGTACTCTATTTGGATGCGTTAGTCACGTGATATAGCCAGCGTTCTAGTCGCATGCGGCTACGTGTTCGGTATGTGGTTTAAAGCACTGTCTACTTGCGATCGTTAACGGTGAACCCGTCGGTCATCAGACGACTTACATCTCACGTGTGATGAAAGTTGACACATACCTCTAAACACACTTTGATTTACGTGATCCCCACCCTGTCGCATGCTGGGTGTAAAATCGAGACCTCAGCGTCATAACTAAGTTAGCTGTGGGCGTTTTTGAGGGGCTGTAATCATTGTGTACACACTTACCCGATATACAGGTGTTTACAGAGTAGGTGACGGGATGAATTGTAATTTTCACATGTTTGACGCTACTGTTACGCGTATCTGTTTGCTTGTAGGATGTACCAGCTGCTAATAACTATCATTTTTATATAGACCTGATGGAGTAATAGTATTATTTCTGACTCGTGATCTGGTGTGATCATTGGGCACTAGAAGTGTCCGCAGGGCTATATTGGGCTCATACCATAGAAAAGAAAAGTTTTATTATTGGGGCAGAGATAGCTCAGCGTACGGTGAGCGGGGAGAAGGATGTATGTCTGACAGGACGGAAACGTAAGCGATCTAAGGTTGTTGCCCGTTTTTAAGTGCTGGACGTTCTAGTCTTAGGAGTGTGTGTATGTTTATGCTCTCTCTCTCTCTCTCTCTCTCTCTCTCTTTCTCTCCTACCGGAACCTTCGATGCACCGATCATGGACTCTAGAACAATACTTTACACATGATAGATTGGATGATTTACTTAAAAATGTATCCAAATACGTTGTGTATAAATATCGCTCCGATCTTGTTCTTCTTAACTGTATGCTATTAAATTAAGGCACTTTGAGATCTGTTACTATAGCTCGATATGGTGTGCTAAGCTCGAAGACTTGATTACATTTCGAGAAATGTGGTGCACTTGGAGGGGTTAGGACTAGAAAAGCTTTATTCAGTCAAGAGAGGTGGAGTGTAGGAATAATTGGGCAGCGATTTTGCGGGGTAGGTTGGTCAATGCCGAAGTAAGGATGATCGTTTAACGTAAGATGAGTAGATAGCTCTGTGACCACCATACGCAGAGAGATTGATCGAGTACTATGCGCGAGGTCTTAGAGACATGTATAGTGTTGTCTGGTATAATTTAATCGTCTTTATGTGTTCGAGAATTAAGTGTGAATGGATGTGCTGAGCAGTCATCTATGAATGTTCGCAATGATACTTGCAAAGTAGAGGATGTATGGTTTAGCTATGATACTGAAATTAAGAAAACAAGCTGTCACATGATTGGTCAGTGTTGGACTTACTGTAAAATTTTTCGCGATATCAGCTGTGATGGATAATATTACTGTAGATCGGTGGTGTCTTATCCATCGCATCTGTGCATTGGGTACGACATAATGACTGACTGACAATGCTTGCTTGAGTTATGGGACAAATTTTGGTTGATGGACCGCAACTTCCGAGGTTGCTAGCACCGAGATCGGTGATCCCGTACTTGTGTGCAACAATGACCAATCACTAGAAATGGAAGGCAGAGTTATAAACTATTCGGTCACTGCGACATATGAGTTTAAATGTAGAGGTGGTCAATCACTTTCGAGGGAAGTCGCTACAACGCCAGCAGGCTCTTCTAGTTTCCTTGTGTTGTGGCTATCCTTTATTTAAAATCATTGAATGTTATACTATCGACTGTAAGAATATGATTTACAAGGTGCAAGCTATAGTTTCCTGTGAGAGGCCGTGCATCAGTCCATGTTAAGGTCTGTTTAGAACCAGACACTGACTTTGAAGTCGCGGCAGAAAGACGAATTGCTCGGCAGTGTGCAAATGCGTGTTGGAAAACACTGTTTGAACAAGGGGCAGAGGCAGCTTCTCATTCGCTTAGAGTATGGGTGATCAAACTTTAAAGGGGTATCTGCAGCGTGTGTATATTTAATATGATCTTGTTCATATAGGCATCTGTAGTTTGAGGTGTCGGACTTGGCGAGCTGTTAGGAATTCTTGGATGGTCGCACTCTGAGTTATTCGGGGGAGTTCTGTGAATTCTGTTTGTGCGGGCTGGAGGTGGATCAATTTGGTGCCTTTGTGACTTTTTCCCTGTTTGATGGTAGAGGATAAAGATGATAGGGTGTTGAGGATCTGTTGTACTTGTACCTAGTTTGAAGCGTACAGCATTGCGCGCATTTCCGTCTGACGGTCAAAACAAGGTCATGTTGTAATAACCTAGATCGTTCTGTTTACAGAAAGGTTGCAGAAGGTAATAGATATGTCTTTCTCTCCGTGACCGCTAAGGTCGCGGTTTCGAATCCTGCTTAAGGACATGGATGTGTGTGATGTCCTTAGGTTAATTAGGTTTAAGTAGTTCTAAGTTCTAGGGGACTGATGATCTCAGATGTTAAGTGCCATAGTGCCCAGAGCCATATGTCTTTCTCCGACTTCAATTGCAGAGATCAGATGGGTGAAGATAAATGCATACTCATCTATGCTTTGAAAGTGAGAATGATTTTTTATTATTAAGTGAGTTTTGGCAGGAGTGAAAATGGTTTTACATATGCAAGTGTTTCAGTGAAGGGTGAATAAGGTCGGGTTCGCTGGCTGGGGGTAGACACTGTTTACATGTCCTGTTGGAGATGCAAGGGGGAGATACAGATCTGCGCTATTCAGGAATCCATTTGTGCACTGTATGTCGTTAGACAATAGCTGGAGAGCACGTATAGTGAGAGCCCACTTCAGCAATCTGATCCTGGGGGCTGTTTATATGGACAGCTATGTGGCTTTGACATGCCACCGCCGGCGCTGGAACACTCCCTCTGTAAGGCGCTATGGGATTAGTTTGAGCATTTAGTACTTGTTTTGGTGGTTATTGGATTAAGAACTGTAATATTGAAGGTCATGTACTCAGCGGGGCCGCTGGTTAATTGAGTAAGTGTGTTTACGTATTTGAAGATATGTTTCGCGAATGGTGATGTTATGTTGATGGCGCAAATTTGCTACCACTGTAAAAAAAATAGCTGTCTGCTGCTGAAAGAAAGAAAGAAAGACAGAAAGCGGTTGCATTGCCCCCAGACCTGATGGATGAGTTATTAGATAAGAGCAAGGGATAGTTGAATGATGTTATGTGTTCGGATATAGGAGTCTCTAAACAGCGTGGCGAGATTATTTTTATGTGGAAATTTATGCAATCTATAGATAGTGATATTCGACTGCTAGTGACAACAGTCAAGAGCTGAAAAATAGGTACAAATCGAGCGCTGGCAGAATGTTGCGGCAATGGAAATAATATTTAATTCAAGGTGGAGGTGGTAAATATGGACCAGGCTTTGAATATTGGTGTGAGTGTTGTATGTGCTTGATGCTCTGTATAAAAGTTTGACTCTTGAATTGCGTTTTGTATTTCTGCGTGTGTGTAAAATTAATTTTACTGTTGAAAGTGCGAGAAAGATGAGTTGATTGGTATTAAGATAGAGGCTACGTTTGTAATTCAAAAAGAGGAGATGAGAATGATAAATTGATTTATGGACATGATTTGTAGTGTGATATATTAGTGTCAAGATAGGGTTGAGGACGTTTGCGTATGTTGATGGTGGGAAGTGTGTGAGGTCAGGTGCGGTGGGAGGTGTAACATATATCTTTTTTTTTTTTGAAAAATGTTGTAATGTAAGAATAATATTGAGAAGGTTTTAGATGGCTGATCACTGGACGAGGAGAGAGCAGGGATGTGTAGCTATGTTTAGTTAAAGGGCCGTGTAATGTCGTGTGAGGAGCAATGCGCAGTGTCCTACAGTGTCATAGGAGGTAAAGACATGTCCTGCTTTGATGTCTCTAGCGTATGGTGGCTGTGCTTTGGAATTATGCTACGTTGATATAAAGTTGACTTTCGCCCGCGTTCGGTGGTCGCGGCTCGGGATTGTGACGGATCGCGGTCCTGGACGGACGTATGTGTGTGCTTTGACCGCTGACGAGCGCATTGAGCAGGCCAACTCACGCTTGCGGAAGCCGAGCAGGGGCTGTGCGAGGTCTGAAATCAGACGGATGGGTGACTACACGATCATGGGGGCAGGGTGCGGAGTGGGGGTTACCTGTGCACACCTGCTGAGTTATTTTGCGAGCGGATTTGCAGGCTATGCTATTCGTTATTAGGATAGTTTACGAGTACTGAGCGTATCTACACATCTGTGTGAGGAATTATTTAGTAGCAGTTTGCTATAGTGTGTACTGAAATTATGATTGAGTGCATGTCTGTAGGCTGTGCAACATGGCCCACGGCACATCTGGGTGGGTGTTTTGTGATAGCGTGATAGATATACTGTATGGTTAAATAAATTGTTCGAAAAAATGAATAGAGTGTTCTCAATGATTACAAGTGCCTGAAGCGCAGATCAGAGTGATTGTTTTTTCCGTCACCATCTCGGTTGCATGCGAGTAGTAAATGTCTTCCCAACCGCGTTAATCGTGTGTGTCAACGAGCTATGAGCTATTATGACAATACACGTGAAGGCAGGTCCAGACCTGAGACGCCGGCGGTATGCATGAGAAGAAAAATGCAGCTATCACGTGTGTCAGATGAGAGTGCCCTTTCTGGTCAGCTGTCACGAGCGAGAGCTGGGAAGCTGAACGAGTGAAGGCTCTGGAACGCCCTTCCCCGCCGACCGAACGTGTGCGCGGCCTGCCTTATAGCGTAATCTAAAGCGCATAGGCGATATCAATTTCTCCGGTGTTAGGTGCGAATGTGACTGTGTTGAGGTCACGTTTGGGGGAGGCCGAGCAGAGACTTTTGGTCGGTTTGGCTGCTGGGGGTGTTTGGGCGAGTCTGTTGCACTATTTTGCGAGCATGTCTGTGCGCAGTGCGGCGCTTTATTTGGAGAGTTTAAGAGTACAGAGCTCGTCTGCTGATATTGTGTACTGCATTATTTAAGAGCTGTTTGCTATTGTGTGGTGAAATTATGAGCTGTTTACGTGTTTGTGGGCTGTGTCAGATGACCACAGTCGGATCAGTGAGGGTGTTTTGTGAAAAATATTCTCCACTACTAAATAAAAGGGCTTGAAATAAATAGAGTGCAGTCCTTCCTTACTTTCCCGAGCACCACAGCGCAGCCTGAGCTGTTTTTGCGCAACAACGGCAATCTTGTCAGACTGTGAGTGAGTCGACAAATAACTGGACAAATTTTAATGTAGAGAGGTTACAGCTCTGGATTGGAATGAATATCTTGATGGGTGAGGTTGTGTTGCCAAGTGTAGTGCACTACGAGAGTTCAGAACATGCCTTAGGTCAGCCTTACATATCGAAACCTATGTGAAGCAAAACTTTCAAAAGATATGTCGCATATAATTAAAGTACACGCGTTCCTCTTTCCATCAACCTATGCACTGAAGTTATTGCGAAAAATTAGCAGTTGTTTGGCTATTTGGATGTAAATGTTTTGCATTATTTACGAGCGGTTCGCATGTCTCTAGGCTGTGCTATGAGTTATTTTTAACTGTTTACAATTAGCAAGCATCTGTCTAGAGCATTATAAATGATTTATGTAGAAGTGTTTTGCAGGTCTGCATGGTGTGGAACATGTTGGTGTGATACATACACTCCATTCCTAAATAAAGTAAATTGGTTCCTCCATCCATGGGCCTAGTGCATGGTGAGTCCTTTTAGCCAAAACGTGTAGGAAGAGGTTGAGTCCTGGTGGTTTAGTTTAGTGGTGATGAGCTTTGTTTGCAACAATTTTCTTAGGTTGGTGGCGGGATCGCAAGTGAGCTTTGTTTACTGACAGATTTCAAACTTGGCACTGGTTCCTAGGAGGTTGGTACAAGTGCCCTTTCTTTACTGCCAGAATTCAAACTCGGTGCTGGTTCCTAGGAAGAGGTGGTTGTCTGGTCCTCGAAAAGTAGTTGAAATTAGGTACTTGAACACCGCTGCATATGTATATGAAGTTGTAAATGGAATTATTTAATATGATTAAAATGGAAATGGAATTAAGTACTTAGGTTGTAACGTCTACGCTACTGCGTACGATACTTATTAAAGCCTTTACTATGGTAAGTTGACGGGCTTCACCTTATAAGAAAGGATTTTAGTAAATATGTTGACCGCGTGTACCTGAATGGAGGCACAATCAGACTTACACCCACTCAGTAACAACAATGATACGTCAAGCAAGTCTAAAGTGCAACTACACGTTAGGACGGGCAAGAAACATACACAGCAGATGCTACCAATTGTCAATAATACGGTCGCCAGCCTAATTAGCCATTAAGTGAGTTTTCCTTTTGTACAAGTGAATGTACGTACAAACATAACAACACGTAGTAATACTGCATTATATGGAAAATTTTAGAACCAGAAAAATCTACTGAACTAATATTATCCCTTTCTGTACTAATTTGGACAAGCTATAAATACACAACATTACACTATAATGATTACTACAAACTGCGTTTTGTCTATTGATCCGACTGAAATCGGGCATAGGTTACCCTAGAAATAGCACTTTTGAAACACACATACAATGTCAATTTTAATAAGGGTAAAACACTGATAAATTTAGGTTTTATATTGACTTTAACTTTGCTGGTCAAATCAGTTCAGTACACTTCAGAATTTAACTGAATAGAAAAGAAAAGAGTGGAGGGGGGGGGGCTGAAACTGTTCTGATCGCTGTGTTGAAACTATTAACTATTGGAAACATTAAGCACTCAAGATTTACTATATATGAGTTACTACTCTTTTTGTCTTATTAATTCCTCATTTAACTACCATTAATTTCGTCTCAAATTAATTAAGCTTCATTACTAAACCAATTCCAAAATACTCTTCCAACTTTGTCAGACCTTTGTTCTTTGCTTATATTTTCATTAACAATAAAGCTCCTTAAACATCTTTCTAGCATAGATAGGTCTGCAGGTAATTCTTATTAACATAAACTTTAAATCTTCATTTCGGGACACTCGGATTGCACAACATGTGGAAAGGACCCTGTCTAGGTTAGTGATGAGGATAATTAATTGATAGGGCAATTCTGGTAAAAGTTAAGTTATTATTGAACAGTTAGGAACAAATTTAACACTGGTCCACACGAATACAATTCTAAAGATTCAACCTGTTCGTGTCGATGCGGCGGTTGGCGGGCAGCGAGATGGCGAGGCGCAAAGCACACATACAATCACAGCTATGGCTCTTGATGTATCGGCACCTTGCTTCTTCTTAGCGTCGCAATCCTTTTCAATTTAGTGCCTATAGAATATAGCCATGCTGTATAGTCGTCGGAAACGGCACATCCGAGGCTCAATGAAATCACGTTTTCCAGGAGAGCCTCCTCGATCCAGAGCGTGTTTCTCAGACCGATGCCCAACTCCGACTATATGCTGAGCCCGTTATGCCGTGCCGCGCCCGTGTGCATTTTCCCTTTCCTTTTCAGTCCTTTCCTCCATACATTCTTACATTTATAGTGCATTTGGTAATCTGAAACTCACATAACTACATTAGCACACTGTCAATGGTATACATACATTTACAAAGATTTGTTACATTTGGAATAAATAGTTTCAGCATAGGATACAGCATATTTACTGCAAATTTCTTTCTGAGTGTACTTATGTCACTCACTCCTAGGAACATACAGTTTGAGGTCCACAACATTTCTTACACATAAAGGTTTTTTGGATTTTGGGTAGATCAGGTAGTAAGCATTATCGCGTGGAATGTTCTGTATTATATACGGCCCATTATAAATATATTTAAATTTGGAAATTTCATGGTTCAGTTCACTAGACTTTTCATGGGTTTTTAAAGGAACATAATCCCCAATTTTAAAATTTGAAACTTTCAGATTTTTATCATGTCTTTTAGATCTAGATTCAGCTTTTTGCTTTGCCCTTTTTCTGACTAATTCTTTCTTTTGATTCAACCCCAAACTTGTACAAGGTGGAAACTCTAGTTTTTCTTCAATTAAACTTTTACTTCTGCCGCCTAACAAAATTTCTTCCGGTGGGAACCCAGTAGTTTCATGATGTAATGTGTTCATGACATTCTCAAAATCCGATACAAATCTACCCCAGGCTCTATGGTTATGACTGCAGTACGTTCTACACAACCTCCCGATTTCTCGCATGTACCTTTCAACCGGGTTGCTAGCAGGATGGTAGGCTGCGATATATTTAACCCCCACACCATTTTTCTCCATTCCTTCTTTCCAAATTTTGGATATAAACTGGGGTCCATTGTCAGATAGTACTGCCTTGGGTTTCCCGATGGTTCTGAAGTATTCGACCATTCTAATAAATACAGCTTTTGCTGTTGCTTTTTTCAAGGGGTATAATTTCACAAATTTTGAGAATACTTCAAAAATTACTAAAATATATGCACAATTTCCCGAAGTCTTTGGGAGGGGACCATATAAGTCAACTGATAATAAGTCTAGGGTGTCTTCAGGTAATGTACTTTGCATTGGACCCCTACTAGTTTTGTTCGGTACTTTGGCCTTTTGACAGACATCACACGACTAAATCCGTTCCTTTACCTTCTTGCTGACACTACCAGCAATCACTACTACATTATTCAATTTATTCAAACATTTCTTCGGCCCACTATGCTAAATAAAAATAATCTATGACGTCAGTATCAAACTGGTGTTGCCAACATACTCTCCATTCCTCAGTGACTAAATCTTTCCTCCTATATAAAATGCCTTTAAAAATTTTGTAATATTTCTTAATTTGAGGATACTGCACACTGTCAAAATTTACCTTCACAGATTTCCATGTCGGATCCTCATTCTGATGGTATCTCATATTTTTACATATTTGCTCAATTTTCCTTTTTCCTGAAACCTCTTTCATATACCTTATCTGAAAAGTACCCTCTTCACCATTTTCATTGGGCACTTCACTCATACCATTAGGCAATCAAGATAAAGCATCTGCCACATAATTCTCAGTACCCTTAACATAGCAAATCTCGTAATCAAATTGTTGCAGGTACAGAGCCCAACGAGTTAGCCTGCCATTAAGTAAACGACAATCTTTAAGAAAAGTTAAAGCTTTGTGGTCAGTATGTATGATGAGCTTATGGCCCCACATATAATTTCTGAATTTCTTTAACCCCCATATAATGGCTAAAGCTTCCTTTTCCGAGATAGTGTAGTTTCTCTCGTATTTTGTTAGAGTTCTACTTGCAAACGCGATAGTCCTATGTTCGATTTCTTTGCCATCACAGATTTCTTGGAAAACTTCTATACCAATTCCATAAGCACTGCTGTCAGTACTCATGTGGAAAGGTTTTGACAGTATGGGGTGATGCAAAATATTGTCATTCAAAAGTTCACTTTTTAATTTTTCGAAATCTCTCTTACACCCTTCAGTCCACACAAAAGCACTATTTTTCTTAAGTATAATATTCAAATGAGGACTATTAAAAACTTGCCCCTTGACAAATTTTCTATAGAAACCACATAAACCTAAAAAGGCTTTCAACTGTTTTCTGTTTCTAGGAGCTGGACACCCTGCTATTGCATTTAACTTTTCCGGGTCTTTGCCAATACCGGTTGTAGTAATAATGTGCCCCAGAAACTTTATTTCCGACTTCACAAATTCACATTTCTTCCACTTAAGTGTCATGCCCCCTGCTTGTAGAGCAACAAAAACTTTCTGCAATAATTCACAATGCTCTTGCCATTCTTCTGTAGCAATCAGTAAATCATCTACATAAATGGTTAGCCGGGAACTCAATTCTCTCCCCAATACAAAGTCCAGTGTCCTAATAAATACTGCTACAGAAGTGCTAAGCCCAAATGGCACTACTTTATACTGATAGCATTTCCCGGCGAATAGAAAAGCGGTATATTTACGGGATTCTTTACTCAATGGGATTTGCCAGTATCCGGCGGTCATGTCCAGACTGGTTAAATACTTCACGTTATAAAATTTTTGGAGCATTTCGTCCAGATTTTCAGGTCTGTCTATTTCCTTCTTTACAATTTTGTTCAAAATCCTGGCGTCGATAACTACTCTCACTCCCCCATCCCTTTTGTTCACGATGATTAGGGGACTATTATATTCGCTGCTACTCTGTTCTATTACACCCCATTCTATCATTTTATGTATTTCCGCTTGAACAGCCTGCCTCTTTGATATGGGTATCGAAAACGGTCTTACAAAGAAAGGTTTATGCTCTATGGTCTCAATCTGGTATTCGAAGTTCTTAACTAGGCCAGGTTTGTCCGAAAATACGGTGCTATTATTTTCTAAAATATCAAGCAATTCTGTTTTCTGATCAGGAGATATCTCCTTCAAATTTCCCACAATTTCTTTAAAATTATACCCCTGCTTGTCATTCTCATCTATTAACCTCTGGACATGGTACACCTCATACATGTTTGTCAAACCATCATTCCCTTGGTCGATCTCCAACAATAAAGAATCAATTTCTGAATCGAACACCTTCCCATTTTCCTCAAATTTTAATTCCAAATTCCTAGATGCATTATTAATTTTGATCACTTCCTGGCTACAATCAATAATAACCTTTTCTTTATCTAACCAATCTATTCCCAGAATCATTTCAGTACTCAAGTCTGGCACAACCAAAAAATCGTGTTCAAATGTTTGTCCTTTTATACTAAATTCTACCAAAATCTGGTTCTTTACCGGCTTGCTAGTCTTGCCCGTAGCACCAACAATTTTTACACCCGTCACTGACATAATTACTAGTCCAGGCTTATTACAAATGTGTTCGAAAAACGACTGGGAGATTGCACTTATCTGAGATCCAGTATCAAGAAGTACTTGCAATTTCACATTATAAATTTCAACTGGTATTACAGTTTGTTTCACCGTCGAATGTTTTTCATTATTGTGGTCTTCCCTAAGCAAATCAGGGTCGACGATAACATCGTCCCAAGATATGCTTTTAACATTCACCTCACCTGTATCTGGCGGTTTCTTTGGTTCCGGGAGTTCAAAGTCATTAATTACTTGAACTCTTTGTAAAATAGACCCTGAGTCGTCAGGTGGCTCTTTCTTTCTTTGTTCGGTCTCAACATCTGGATTTTGTTTTGAAACTTCGTCATCATTAGGTACAATATCACAATTAACTGTATCCCCATTATTTTCACTATTACCGAAACATTCGTCATCTGAACTATCGTCAGAATCCGACCATTCTAGATCGCTTTCAGGTTCTAACATAAAAGCTTTTCTGAGACAGGCACTAAGTTCTTCCTTTGTATTTTGGTCAGGCTTTGATTTTAACTCAGTATCCTCTTTTGGCAAAACGGCCTCATCATCAGCTTTACTCACATCTACTGTTAATTCATATTTCGTGTAATCCTTGTGGACTTCAATTACTTTTAGGTAATCACCTGTCCCTTCCCCATGGTGCCTTTCGGTAGCAGCTTGTACTGTTGGCGGATCATTAACAGAAGTTACTTCCTCGTCAATGCTAAGGATTTCGTCCTCCAATTCCTTCCTATTTTTCACCTTCGTCCTATCGGCAGCACGCGTACTTTGCGCGGCGCTATTTACTCTCTCCTCCTTAAACTCGGGCCACGTCACCTTATCGACGTCCCTACTATCTCCTTTTCCACTAACTAATTTCTTTACCTCATACTCCTTCTTAAAATCCTCCCACTCACATTGCTTTAGGCCCTTGTACAGATCATCGATCTGCACACGCCAATCAGTTACTTCTGTTAATTCATTCTCGCCTTTTACTTTATTGCAAACACTGCTATCCGCACCTCTCTGTGTATTCACAGTTTCATCTATTATTTCCTTCGCCACGGAATTATCACTTGTAATATATTCATCAGCTCTTATGGCTATGTTCGTACCTACTGCTGTCGTATTGCTAGCGGCTTCTCTCTGAACAGCTGTGCTGCTAGGCTGGGCCGTTGCCCTCTGATGCTCCACTCGCCTGTTAACAAGTAGCGCTCTGCACAGCGGAGATGACTCATTCTGGCTCGCACCTGACGCTTGTTTTGCAACAACACGTTGCGTCGTTCCACGCCTGTCTCTAACCTGTCTCATAACATTACTGTCAGTTCGGTAACTTTTCTTAAATCGGGGCCGGTATATATTGTCCGCTTCCGTTTGGCCCGCAACGTTCGCGGAAATCAGTTTCCCGCGTCGTTATTATTTTGCGCGGTGTATCCTCTACCGCGACCTGGATAACTTCCTCTTCCTCTGCCTCTACCTCTACCTCTCTGTATCATATTGACGCGAAACCCTTCGCCGTCATTTCTCTCGTCATTATTACGGTTATTTCGGTTACCAAAATTTTGATAATTGGCACGACTTTCGCGCCCCCTTTCGAGAAACGCTTGGAAGCTGCGATGATTGCTTCCCACGTATCTCTTTGAATCTTCTGGAGGCTTTCTTTATAACTCCCATATTATTTCAGAATCAGATCTTCTTCCTCTTAAGTGTGTCAACTTCCGGTACCAATATTCGCAGAAATCTTTCAATGAATTCCTGCCCCTGTTATCATGAAGCTTGGCCATGATAAACTCGCACCATAAATGATCCTGTTTTTGTTTGGACCAATATTCTTCCGTAAACCTTTGCTTAAATTCTTCTAACGTCATTTGTTCGGAATTCAGAATAATTCTCCAGCGCTTAGCGTCACCTGCTAAGGCGCTAATTACTACGTTTATCTTTTCCTCATCAGACAAGTGTTCAGGAAATATCCTCTCGCAATTTTTGATGAAATCTAACGGATGCCATCCATTATGTTTCTTGGCGGGATCGAAGCGTTCCTCACCTTCTAACAGCTTCGTAATTGGTGTGCCATTACAGACAAAACCAGGTCTATCTTTAATTTTACTCTCAAGATCGAAAATTTTGCCTTGAATTTTCGAAGTATTTTGTTCACATTTCTGTACACATCCGGTAAGTTTCTCACCTAAATCCCTTTCAGTGTCTGAAACTGCCCTTTTCAATTGGTGAGATTCCGTGTTGACATTCGTTTACGATCTCAGTTTTAAGACCGAAAACTTTTTCGTCTACTTTTGTTTCAACCAGAGGCTCTACTTTCTCTTGGATGTTGAGGATTTCAACATCAAACCTACTGATAATGTTGTCAATTTCCCCCTGCATAGTATCCATATTTTTGTTAATTGTGTCAATTTTAAATTTCATAGTATTTACCACAGAACTTAAATTACCCACTTTTTGTTCTACCTGTTCTATTTGTTTACTAATTTTAATTCCTTGTTCTTCGACTTGTGCTTTAAGCTGATCATTCTGTGTTTTGATCTGATGGCTCTGTGTTTTAAGCTGCTCGTCAACGTGTGTTTTAAGCTGCTCGTTCTGTGTTTTGAGCTGCTTACTTTGTGTTTTGAGCTGCTCGGCAACGTGTGTTTTAAGCTGATCGTTCTGTGTTTTGAGTTGCTCGGCAACGTGTGTTTTAAGCTGACTAACCTGACTACCGACTTGTTTTTGAAGCTGATCATTCTGTCCTGCAATTTGTTTGGTTAATTGTTCAAATAAATCGTTCATGCTTAAAATTTTCACACTGTTTTGTTCTACGGAATCTGTGTGTTCCGATCCTACTTCAGAAGTTTCTTTCGGTTCTTTCTTTATCTGTGGTGAATCAAACATGTCAGTGGATTCATTCACATACCCACTATCATCTGCAAAGTAACCCTCTATTTCCTGTTTTATCCCTTGCTGTGTTCGAGACGATCTCGACATTTCAATCTGTTCGTTAACGTGTTCATGATATTGTATGTACGCCAATTGTCTTCCGCTAACGCCATCTGTTATCTGGCCGCGTAAACTCCTGCTACTGCCAGCCGCATTTTCCATTACGCTCGGCACATCTACCGTGTTTACGTTCCTGTCCATACTGAATGCCAATTACACCTCTCCACTGTACTTGACGTTCACTGCTATTTATTTTACTGAATGTTATTACAGTTCGTGCCACTGAACATCCACTGTTCGGTATTCACTTTAATTTGTGACCGACAACAACTGGATGTCCTGTCACCGGGAAGCCACTTGTAACGTCTACGCTACTGCGTACGATACTTATTAAAGCCTTTACTATGGTAAGTTGACGGGCTTCACCTTATAAGAAAGGATTTTAGTAAATATGTTGACCGCGTGTACCTGAATGGAGGCACAATCAGACTTACACCCACTCAGTAACAACAATGATACGTCAAGCAAGTCTAAAGTGCAACTATACGTTAGGACCGGCAAGAAACATACACAGCAGATGCTACCAATTGTCAATAATACGGTCGCCAGCCTAATTAGCCATTAAGTGAGTTTTCCTTTTGTACAAGTGAATGTACGTACAAACATAACAACACGTAGTAATACTGCATTATATGGAAAATTTTAGAACCAGAAAAATCTACTGAACTAATATTATCCCTTTCTGTACTAATTTGGACAAGCTATAAATACACAACATTACACTATAATGATTACTACAAACTGCGTTTTGTCTATTGATCCGACTGAAATCGGGCATAGGTTACCCTAGAAATAGCACTTTTGAAACACACATACAATGTCAATTTTAATAAGGGTAAAACACTGATAAATTTAGGTTTTATATTGACTTTAACTTTGCTGGTCAAATCAGTTCAGTACACTTCAGAATTTAACTGAATAGAAAAGAAAAGAGTGGAGGGGGGGGGGCTGAAACTGTTCTGATCGCTGTGTTGAAACTATTAACTATTGGAAACATTAAGCACTCAAGATTTACTATATATGAGTTACTACTCTTTTTGTCTTATTAATTCCTCATTTAACTACCATTAATTTCGTCTCAAATTAATTAAGCTTCATTACTAAACCAATTCCAAAATACTCTTCCAACTTTGTCAGACCTTTGTTCTTTGCTTATATTTTCATTAACAATAAAGCTCCTTAAACATCTTTCTAGCATAGATAGGTCTGCAGGTAATTCTTATTAACATAAACTTTAAATCTTCATTTCGGGACAGTCGGATTGCACAACATGTGGAAAGGACCCTGTCTAGGTTAGTGATGAGGATAATTAATTGATAGGGCAATTCCGGTAAAAGTTAAGTTATTATTGAACAGTTAGGAACAAATTTAACACTGGTCCACACGAATACAATTCTAAAGATTCAACCTGTTCGTGTCGATGCGGCGGTTGGCGGGCAGCGAGATGGCGAGGCGCAAAGCACACATACAATCACAGCTATGGCTCTTGATGTATCGGCACTTTGCTTCTTCTTAGCGTCGCAATCCTTTTCAATTTAGTGCCTATAGAATATAGCCATGCTGTATAGTCGTCGGAAACGGCACATCCGAGGCTCAATGAAATCACGTTTCCCCGGAGAGCCTCCTCGATCCAGAGCGTGTTTCTCAGACCGATGCCCAACTCCGACTATATGCTGAGCCCGTTATGCCGTGCCGCGACCGTGTGCATTTTCCCGCGCTCGCCTGCCATCCACCTTTTACCGCTCCCCTACAGACAGGGTATTCACCAAAGGTTTTACATTCCACATATCCTAATACATTGCCTACGTATGGACCAGGCGCACAATTGCAATTTTAAACACGTTACAATAGATTCAACATGGTTTACACTTCAATTCTGTTATAGCATTGCTGGAAATTTGACATAAATATTAATATTCACATCGAAAGTTGCTTACAGTTTCTTTAACATAATGACACGAAAAGAAAAAGAAATGAAATCAAAATATTGCTTACACTAATTTATCGAAAATCAGAAGGAAAAAATTATTATATGTACAGTTGTTGTTACAAGGTATTTACAGAAGACTATATCCGTCGCGTGTATGGAGGAAGTGTGTGACGTAAGCGGGGCGGCGGCGCAGCAATTGTACAGTTATTACGCGCGCGCGAGAGCGAGTCAAATAGTGAGCGTTCTAGTGCGGACTAAACGTGTTGTTATATAGTCATGGTGGATTCCACTGTCGAGCAAAATTTGCCGCCAAAAGTGTAGTACTGCGTACTCGATCGCACAAGGACACGTGTTGGACGGTGAGCTGTCGGAATCGACAGGTTTGAACGTGCCCAGGAAAACAACTTTGGCGCCAAAAGTGTCGCAGAGAACGGCCGACCGTTGTGTGATTTAGCTCCGAGGCAAACAATTTTGGCGGGAAACGTGCGGAGGCGACGAATACATGTGGTGAGCGGACAAGGGGCCGCTGTCACGTCAAACTCGGCAAGTTCTTGCGTGTCCAGCGAAAACATGATTACGACGTGGGAGCGATCGCTGGGCTCGCCCCCAGCACGAGTGGCAGGCCACCACACGTGACAGGTGTCGTCAGTGTCTCTGTGTGCTGGCCAGGGGGTGGCGAGGATTTGAACTAATTCAGTTGGAGTGAGGACGTTGTGGCGACTGCACTGCGATATCAAATATGTGTGTGCTGACTGTGTTGGAGAACAAGTGATGACTGTACTGCTTGAAATAAAGTCTTCAGTCCCTTCCCCCCCTGCAAAATCAAAGGACGTGAGTTACGTTACTAAAAGTGCAGTTTATTATTTGACGCAATTATGATAAGCTACCAGTGAAAACAGATAAGTGATGGAGAAAGTTCGTACGTGTGATAGATTTTTGTTTTGGATGTAAGGAAAATGGCTTTCTCGCCGAGAAAATCGGACATGTTTAATAAATATTAAATGATAATAATAAATAGAAGTACAGTTTTCGGGACATTATCGTGTCGGAATTTGAATTTGGTGCAGTTTTCTATTGGAGTAGTCCTATAATAATAAATAATAAAAAATGATAATGAATGATAATAAATGATAATGAATGGTAATAAATGATAATGAATAGCAATAAATGATAATGAATGATTATGAATGTTAATAAATGATAATGTATAATAATAAACCTAAGTAAGGTTTTGCAGCCATTATTGTGTTGGTATTTAAATTTGTAGGGAATTTTCTAGTGGAGACAGGTCAATAATAATAAATAATAATAAATGACAATAAATAATAATAAATGATAATGTGGTGTCACCGCCAGACACCACACTTGCTAGGTGGTAGCTTAAACCAGCCGCGGTCCATTAGTACATGTCGGACCCGCGTGTCGCCACTGTCAGGATCGCAGACCGAGCGCCACCACAAGGCAGGTCTCGAGAGACGTACTAGCACTCGCCCCAGTTGTATGGACGACATTGCTAGCGACTACACGTACGAAGCCTTTCTCTCAATTGCCGAGAGACAGTTAGAATAGCCTTCAGCTAAGTCCATGGCTACGACCTAGCAAGGGCATTAACCATATCTGGAGAGAGTCTCACTTGTATTATCAAGGGAAATGTACCACAATGAATTAAAGTTAAGTATACGAGAAGCTCCGTTCTTTTCTTTATAGCTTTCATCACGTATCCTGTTTCAGACTTAACGCCAGTCGGCGTGTGTGTACGCGTGCCTTTCGGTTACCCGTCACTGTGGACTGGCTGCCTTGTCAGTCCACTACAATAATGAATGTTAATAAATGATAATCAATAATAATAAAAGACAAGTACGGTTTTGCATGCATTATCCTGTTGGAATTCAAACCCCCACCATTTTTTCTTCTCGAGGCTTAGGTTAGGGAACATCGTTCAATTGGTCTATTTTCCCGTCAAAATTCAAATTTCTCGCCATTTTTTCTTGGGGTTAGGTTAGTGGATGTAGCACAATTAGCTATTTTCCCGCCAAAAGCCGTCATCTTGGATGACGTCATGTGCTTTTGCCAAGTCTACATGCTGCCATCTTGGATGACGTTATCGCCGCCATCTTGAATAAATTTCGCAACAATGGAGAGTGGGGTGATGCTGGCCTTGCCCCACTACTGACGTGAACTGTTTAATAATCTAAAACTAACAAAACGGTATCGTTATATATCCAACTGATGATGCCTTAGAACAGGAAAAAGGCGAAACACGTCTGGGATAAATAAATTAAGTGGATGCATGAAAACGCGGTTTTATTTACAAAACGAGCTTTCTCTAAGTCTACAAATGCTGTAAACGTAGGTTTGCCTTTCCTTAATCTATCTTGCAAGATAAGTCATAGGGTCAGTATTGCCTCGCGTGTTTCTACATTTCTACGGAACTCTAACTCATCTTCCCCGAGATCGGCTTCTAACAGTTATTCCATTCGTCTGTAAAGAATTCTTGTTAGTATTTTGCAACCGTGGCTCATTAAACTGATAGTTCAATAATTGTCACACCTGTCAGCATCTGCTTTCTTTGGAACTTGAATTATTATATTCTTCTTGAAGTCTGAGGCTGTTTCACTTGTCTCGTACATCTTGCTCGCCAGATAAAAGAATTTGGTTATGGCTGCCTCTCCCAAGGCTATCAGTAGTTCTAACGGAATGTCTTCCACTCCCAGGGTATTATTTGTACTTAGGTCTTTCAGTGCTGTGTCAAATTCTTCACACAGTATCATATCTCCCATCTCATCTTTATCAACGTCCTCTTCCATTTCCATAATATTGCCCTCAAGTACATCGCCCTTGTATACACACTTTATATACTCCTTGCACCTTTCTGTTTTCCCTTCTTTGTTTCAGACTGGTTTACTATCTGAGCCCTTGATATTCACACAGGTGGTTCTCTTGTCTGCAAGGGTCTCTTTAATTTTTCTGTAGGTGGCATCTATCTCACCCCTAGTGATATATGATTCTACATCCTTACATTTGTCCTCCAGCCATTCCCGCTTAGCCGCTTTGCACTTCCTGTCGATTTGTTTTTTGAGACATTTGTATTCCTTTTCGCCTCGTTCATTTACTGCATTTTTATATTTTCTCCTTTCATCAGTTAAATTCAGTACTTCTTGTGTTACTCAAGGATTTCTACTAGTCTTCGTATATTTAGCTACTTGATCCTCTGCTGCCTTCACTGTTTCACCTCTCAAAGCTACCCAGTCTTCTTCTACTGTATTCCTTTTCTCTGTTCTTGTCAATCGTTGCCTAATGCTCCCTCTGAAACTCTCTACAACCTCTAGTTCTTTCAATTTATCCACGTCCCATCTCCCTAAATTCCTACCTTCTTGCAGTTTCTTAAGTTTTAATCTAGAGTTCAGAGTGGTCAGAGTCCACACACGCCCTTGGAAATGTCTTACAATTTAAAACTTGGTTCCTAAATCGATGTCTTACCGTTGTATAATCAATCTTCCACTCATCGAACCTTCCTTCATGATTCTTAAACCAAGTGTTAGCTATGATTCAGTTATGTTCTGTGCAAAATTCTACGAGGTGGCGTCCTCTTTCATTCCTTGCCTCCAGTCCATATTCACCTACTACTTTTCCTTCTCTTCGTTTTCCTACTATCGAATTCCTGTCCCTCATGACTATTAAATTTTCGTCTCCCTTAACTATGTGAATAATTTCTTTTATGTTATCATACTTTTCTTCAATTTCTTCAACATCTGCAGAGCTAGTTGGCATTTAAAATTGTACTACTGTGGTAGACGCAGACTTCGTGTCTATCTTAGCTACAATAATGCATTCACTATGCTGTTCGTAGTAGCTTACCAGCGTTCCCATTTTTTTTATTCATTATTAAAGGTACTCCTGCATTACCCCTATTTGGCTTCGTATTTATAACCCTGTATTCACCTGACCAGAAGTCCTGTTCCTCCTGCCACCGAACTTCATTAATTCCCACTTTATCTAACTTTAACCTATCCATTTCCCTTATTAAATTTTCTAGCCTACCTGCCCGATTATGGGATCTGACATTCCACGCTCCGATCCGTAGAACTCTAGTTTTGTTTCTCCTGATAACGGCGTCCTCCTGAGTAGTCCCCGCCCTGAGATCTGAATGGGGGACCAGTTTACCTCCGGAATATTTTACGAAAGAGGACGCCATGATCATTTAACGATACAATAAAGCTGCATGCCCTCGAGAAAGATTACGGTTGTAGTTTCCCTTGGTTTCAGCAGTTCGCAGAACCAGCACAGCTACGCTGCTTTGTTTGATGTTACAAGGCCAGATCAGTGAATCATCCAGACTGTTGTCCTTGTAAGTACTGAACAGGCTGCTGCCCCTTTTCAGGAACCACACGTTCGTCTGGCCTCTCAACCTCTCCGTTGTGGTAGCACCTGCTGTACAGCTATCTGCATCGTTGAGGCACGCAAGTCTCCCCACCAACGGCAAGGTTCAGTGGTTCATGGGGGGGGGGGGGGCGAGGGGGGGGGAATTGTCAAGGTAATTATCATAATTTATAGTCAAGGTAGCAGGATGTTTACTGAGGTGTTCAATGCTTACAGCTTAAAGTGATAAATTTCATTTTGATAATATTGGTAATTTTACGACCTAAATAATGACGCATCCACCGCTCCTACTGTGCTGCTATTAGTCGCTCTCCCACCGCTACTACCACCGCCCCTAATGCACTTAGCGTCCCCAAGACTGTCATTTTTAATGTGGATCTGACTCCAGCACCAGTAAATTCAGATGATACAGCAAATCTCCAGTATAGCGTAGCATGCAACAGTTTTGGCATAGTGTTCGCACATCTTTGGCACCCACGCTATTTTCTGCAACATACGACGCTATTTACGGTTCCGTGGCTAATTTATATCAATATTTTAAGAAGATGCACACTTAATTGCTAATTTACTGATTTCCTTGCACTCTTTGAGACGATACACGTATATGTGTGATTCGTGCTATTTTCTCCCACTTTTTAGGAACATAGACGTAAATAGTGGTTTCGTAACCAATTCCAACGATTTTTTAAGGCAACACACACAAATATGGGTTACGCTGCTATTTTATCTATGTTCAGAAAAATTATACAAAATACGCGGCTGTAATGTTTAATAACTACCACCGGCAACATATGACGCTATTCAAAGTTTTTGGTCAAATTGTTAAAATTTTCGCAATTACTATTAATTTCCATAAATAACTACATTCTTCGGGAATGGACACGTTAAAATTTCGGTCAAACAATCACCACATATCTGTAATCTTTCACTTGAAACGAACTAATCCCTGCACTGTCAGCTCCCCTTACACACGCAATAAGATTATAATTGACTTGTAAAAAGTGAATGGCGCGAACACTTCTACAGAGATATGTGCTGTAGATCCAGCAGTCACGAAGCCCGCACTAGACCGACGGAGTCTTATAATCTGCGGCCACCTACCGTAACTAACCTTCATTCACTGTTCACCTTCTAGTACTCCCGCATTAGAACCACCGGGATAATATTCCACTAATTACAATGTCTTAAATTTAAAAAAAGAAAACACTGCAGAGGGATGGGGAAGGCTCTCCCTCATCGTCCCCGTGACCTACCGCACTGTGCGTGTCACAGCAAAGTAATTCAATAACCTTTCTTAGCTTCTCGTTGCAAACTGCTTCAAGCTATTTGTTCAATGTCATGTATGAAATAATCATCATTTAAGAGATATTAAATGTAATATAAAGACGTTAGAACCTGCTTTCATTGCTGGTACATTCAGTTGCTCATTTTTGCTGTGTGGAAATAATGTCTACCTGTCGATCAATTTATTGAGCAGCAGAACAATGCTACAACTTTATTCACAGAATTTTATCTACGAGTCAACAATCTAAATGTGATTCGATGTTACTAGATTTCAAGAAAATGTCTGACAGGGTCGTCCACTGCAAACTGTTAACGAAGGTACAAACATATGGAATAGCTTCACAGATACGTGAATGCACCAGAAACTGCTTAAGTAATAGAACCAAGTAGGTTTTCTTCTCCAGCGAGTGTTCTCCAAACACAAAGATATCGTCAGGAGCGCCTCACGGAAGTGTGGTAGAACGGTTATAATTTTTAATATACACAAATGATTAGGCGGACAGGGTGGACAGCAATCTACACTTCTTTGCTGATGATGCTGTCGTGTACAGGAAGGTGTCGAAGAAGAGTGACTGTAGGAGGATGCAAGATAATGTAGACAAAATTTCTAGTTGGTGTAATGAATGGCAGCTAGCTCAAAATGTAGAAAGATGTAAGTTAATGCAGATTAGCTGGAAAAACAGACTCGTAATGTTATGATACAGTGTTAGTAGTGTCCTACTTGACACAGTCATATTTTTTTATATCTCCGTTGCAAAGCGATATGAAATGGAACACGCACGTCAGGATTGCGGTAGGGAACGTGAATGGTCGAATTTGGTTTATTGAGAGAATTTTGGGAAAGTGTGGTTCATCTGTAAAGGAGAACGGATATATGCCGCTATTGCGACCTATTATTGACTACTGCTCTTGTTTGGGATCCATAACAGGTGGGATTAATGGAAGACGTAGAAGAAGTTCAGAGGCGGGCTGCTGGAATTGTTACCGGTAGTTTCGAACAAATCGCATGCGTTCCAGAGATGCTTCTCGATATTAAAAGCCAACCTCTGAACTGAAAGCGACGTTATTTTCGAGGAGCGTTCTTGAGAAAATTTAGAGAACCGGCATTTGAAGCTCACTGCAGAGCGTTTCTACTGTCTAAAACACAACATTTCAAGTAAGGTGCACGATCATAAGATGTGAGAAATAAGGGCTCATGTGGAGGAATATAACTGTCATTTCTTCCCTCTCTCTATCTGCGAGTCAGTCAGGCAAGGAAAATGTCTAGTAATGGTACAGGGTACCCTCCGAAACGCACTGCATGATGGCCTGTGGAGTATGCAGATGTAGACGTAGAAGTAAATTTAGTCTACATAGGCATACAGCACTTGAAGAAGAATGTTGTCTCTTATCTATCGAGAAAACAAAAAACCTTAAGTCCTTCTGTTGAACGACTGTTAGTAGAGACCTTTGTATCAGCCCCTAATTTTCTCATTGTAAGGACCTCGTGAGATGTATGTGGGAAGGAGTAATATGTTTGCGCACAACATTTAGCAGAAGTGGTATAGAGCTCATCTCTCAGCTCCTCTTTTAGAAGTATATCGCTTACCTCCCAATGTTCTCACTGTTCATAAGTCTTCCAGTCTTCTCGATATATGGCATTTGAATCTACCTGACTTTGATGAGTCAGGCTGGCTGTAGATGAGTCAGGCTGGCTGTAGATGCTCTCAGCCATGTCATAGATGCATGCTAATTCTCTCGAAATCCCATCACAATGCGACAGCAGTGTTGCATTAGTTAGAAGACTACCCATCACAGGCTAAAGACGACTATCATAACGAGAAAAATAGCATAGTAACGTACAGGAGTCAATTCACAGCCATGCGGAAGCTTACGTCCAGGTATTTTACAATTGGTGCTGCGTCTAGCGATTTACTGTCAATGGCGTAATGGAACAGTAGCAGTACTCTTTGGCTATCTAGATTCGGAAGCTACATCTATTTACATTCAGCTCAAACTGCCACCAGTCATCACTGCTCTGCAAATCTGTATAGCCTACCAGTGTCGCAGCCCTTCAATATATAAAAGCCTACATCGGAATACATATTCTGTAAACCAGTCTACAGTGTGAAATATGTCGCAGTAGTATTATTGCTTTTCTCGTTCATATTCCACTCATATGCGTAATGGTTGAGTAAAGAATGATGATCCGCATACCTCTGTAGATAACCTAATCTCCTCTATGATCGCCACGCCAGATAGTTTTGTTATTGGCCAAAAAGCCTTACTGCAGTACCTTTAGTACACGCGCAAGAGGACTGCACGAAGAAATTCAGAAGCATAATACCTGCAGTTCATTGATATCAAATTATTGCCTACAAATATCCCCCCGCACGTCTCCTACCTCCTTTCTCGTATTCCTATGTTCACTACGCTACACATACGACGACATAATGGTACCAGATCCTTCGTTGAATGCATAGCGTTTTGCAAGAAATACATAATTTTGTTTTGAAATGGAATGTATCGACATAATGTGAATCTAACAGTGTCACAGAACTTCCATCACACGCTCTGTCCACTGAATCATTTAAATTGTGGCTGCTGCTTCTCACAGACATGCACTTTGGAGCTGCTATAAGAGTGGGGAGAGATTTATGGTTTAGTCACAGAATACTTCATTTTTGTCCATCAGATGACATTCGTGAGTGGTCTGACCATGATATCGTATTCCGGCTAAATCAATGGGACTCGCGCAAACATCTAGTGGTACTTTCTTTTTATAGAAACAAACCTGCCAGTACTTACAAATCGTCTGAGTTGTAATGTTAGTTAGATGACATGCGGACAGGACTAGCAGCTGCTCGCCTGTCACATACTAGTCGATCTGTCAGTTCTTAGTGTCTGGTTTACTTCGCTTAGGATTCCAGCATGAAAATCTGAGTCAGGCATTTGCTTTCTCCTTCAGCTCGCTCCAGATGCTTACTGCCTGGCATTTAACTGCAACTAATGCTTCATATGACACTGTACGGGAATTCTAGTCCTATTACTGTGCAACAGATTTAGTTATTTTCATGTCAACTACCAAATGGCTCTGAGCACTATGGGACTTAACATCTATGGTCATCAGTCCCCTATAACTTAGAACTACTTAAACCTAACTAACCTAAGGACAGCATACAACACCCAGCCATCACGAGGCAGAGAAAATCCCTGTCCCCGCCGGGAATCGAACCCGGGCGTGGGAAGCGAGAACGCTACCGCACGACCACGAGATGCCCATGTCAACTACCAGCCACACCACAGGTCTACCCACCTCCTTTAGAAAATTTCATCACTTGTAAACATCCTACATCCAAAGCAGAAACGATTCAAGCCTCTTACAGAACACGGTGGAAGGTATGCCGCTTCACTATTATCGATTACCTTTCCGTCCCAATATTAGGCGCTAATAGAGTAAAATATGATTGTCTATATACATCGATAGATACCCTCATCCACCATTATGTTTCCGGGAGAAATATGTGGTCTTTTCCAGAGATTTCCTTTTCGTTCTATATTCGAATTGAGTATGCCAACTTACACGATCTTATCAGCACTCACATTATGCTTTTGCGTCGCAGATCACCCATCTAACGTGAGCAGATGTGGGCTCACATGGTTGGTATACAGTGATTATGTATTACTCTGCTTTCCAATCGATGTTACTGTTAACTAGTACGTATCATTTAACAACAAATGGGTCTACGCGTGCTTGTGTCGGGACAGCAGCTGGCAATTGCCTCGAAGTTAAAGTGGAAACTGAGAATGTAAGGTGACGTATGAAGTTTGGGCTCGTTCAAACAGAGTGGAAGAATGTGTGTAGCAAACTGACATATATCAAAGGGCAGGTGACGGCTAAGTACGGACCTTCTGTCCGAGTATTCCTGTCTTCCACGGCAGCAGTGTTAGTGCATCAACACTCGTTGTGACTGGTGTTGCCTCGTTAAAATTAACAGCTCGAGATTAATTACGGAGATTATTTCTAAAACATGGAAGAATCGTAAATAAATGTGTTCAGCAGGAAGTGGTATGTGGTGCAGTGGTAGTCTTGCTTAAGGTAGTGGGAGCTTTGAAATGTCTGTTTGCGATTTCGGTAACTTAATCATTCTTGGATCAGCGAAAGTTCAATGTCAGACGGTATACTTACTCCAAGAGGTGTTGGATGGTATAACTGTGGAGTTCGAAGCATGCAAAAAATAGTTATCCGCGAAATACTGTCGCATAATTTTCAAACGTCTGTCACTGCTATGTGAGTACGGTGTTCCTGTGTGTTTTTCCTTCCCACCGTCAACGATGTTCCATTAAAACTACAGTCTTCCATGCCATATACAAGAATATGACTGCCTTCTGATTTCGAAATGTAATTTACTTACGAAGAAAATACCCATTCATCCAGTGGAGCAATGGAATTACGTGTATGTAACATGCAAATGTCTGTCACTGATGCTTTGTATGGTACTCCCTCCCACCACTAATAAATGTTCCATTAATACAACAATCTTCCATACCATATACATGCTCATAGACTCTCCTAATATCGAAAATGTTCCATTAAAACAACAGTCTTCCATATCATATACATGCATATAGACTCTCATGATTTCGAAATGCATTTTTTTGTGAAGGAAATACCCAGGCATCGAGTACAGCAATGAAAAAATGTCATAATAAAGTTTCCGAACATCTGTCAGGGGCATTAAACTACATTCACGCTGTTTGGATTACTCCCTGCCATCATTAACAAATGGTCCATTAAATCCACTGTCTCTCGCGCCGTATACAACCCACAGTGGTTTTAGAAATGTACTTCCGTATCGCTAGAATTTAGACAGGATCAAACTCGAACAGTCCATTTACATACTTGTAAATCAGAGCTTAAAACCAGGATCCTTTTCAGTGAGGGAAGATGTAAGGTTTCTGCCAGACGTTAGGTAGTTGCAAATATCCACTCTGTTAAAAAATTTCGCATTTTGTCCGAATCCATAAACTAGTAGACCTCTATAGAAGGCCATTGCAGTAGTACAGGCAGATGATCCATTTCAACTTCAACGAATGCTGCTTTAGACTGATTTATTACTTTCCCTTTGCATGCGCACCAATTTCTCCTAATGTGCCTCTTGCTGTTGACTGTGGCACATGGTACAGTGTCTCTAGAGAGCACAGACTTCTCCATACTAAATTACTGACATATGACATCGTACATCTGTCCAGCATATAGTACGCACATTAAGCGTCTGATGTGTACTGCGCGTTTTTTCACTCTGATTTTCTTTTTCTCCCTGCAACACGCTCCATTACAGAATCTAGTTGCTGCTTGTTTAATGTCTGTTTACATTTCGCAAAGCGCTTATTACCTCATTATATGGAACTGTGAAGCGCAGATCTTAATAGTGGTCTGCTGGGGTGAAATGATATTTTTTAGCCCCACGGAAGACTGCATACGTCGACTGAGCGGTGTTACTGAATTCTATGTTTAGACACTAAAAAAGGAACATTCTTTAATGCAGTTCAGGAGGTGTTAAGATCATGGTATGGTCATTAGTTATCATATTAAGAGCAGACCCAAGTGTGCTTGATGTAGAAAAAACAAGAAAAGTTTAAATTTTAACGATAATGCTGTATTCTTCACAATGCGTATTAAAATGTATCAGAAAATCATAATAAAATAATAGTGTCTCTTTCAACATCGCTGCTTTAATCAAGAATGCTCTTACTGTAACTGCAACAGGACTGCAGCACACAGCACCTGAGGAAAGGTAAGGTCACATTTAAAGCAAGCAACAAAGAATAGCAGGGAAAGATAAGTACCCCATTTGCTCCAGGAAGTAGATTTTACACAGGAGAGCCCTGTCAGAGGCTCTCACAGTCATATCGTGTTCTGATGCTGCCTCAGAAGATTTAATGAAGGTAAGGGTTTTGTGGACAATATTTGTCGGAACACAGATGTAAAAATTACTGCAAAGGATGTAGCTGGTAATAAAATTCCATCAAATCTTCTGAAGCAGCATCAGAACACCATGCCATTGTGAGAGCTTCTGACAGTGCTACGTAAAATCTATCTGCAGGAAGATACGGGTGCACGATTCTTTCCCTGCAGATATATTGCTGTTTGCGTTAAACTTGGACCTACCCTTTTCTCGTGTACTGTGTGTTAGAGACCTGTTTCAGCTACAGTGAGAGCATTTTTGACGAAAAGAACAATGTTGCAAGAGATATAATTATTGTATGATGTACTTTTATGCATTGATCATAGACATTATGAAGAATAAAGTACAATCGTCAAAATGCATTCTTTTCTTGTTTTTACTACATAAAACACACTTATGTCTGCTCTTAATATGACAGATACGCTTATACTGTGATCTTACCTCCTTTGTTGTTAAATGATACGTACTAGTTAACAGTAACATCGATTGGAAAGCAGAGTAATACGTAATCACTGTATACCAACCATGTGAGAACACATCTGCTCCCGTTAGATGGGTGATCTGCGACGCAAAAGCATCATGCGAGTGCTGATAAGATCGTGTAAGTTGGCATACTCAATTCGAATATAGAACGAAAAGAAAATCTCTGGAAAAGACCACATATTTCTCCCGGAAACATAATGGTGGATTAGGGTATCTATCGATGTATATAGACAATCATATTTTACTCTATTAGCGCCTAATATTGGGACGGAAAGGTAACCGATAATAGTGATGCGGCATACCTTCCACCGTGTACTGTAAGAGGCTTGAATCGTTTCTGCTTTGGATGTAGGATGTTTACAAGTGATGAAATTTTCTAAAGGAGGTGGGTAGACCTGTGGTGTGGCTGGTAGTTGACATGAACATAACTACATCTGTTGCTCAGTAATAGGACTAGATTTCCCGTACACACTGAAGAATCGTGACTTTTTAGTGTCGAAACACAGAAAAACTACGGAAAAAGCAATACACAGCAGATGGAGTCGGAATTGGTGGTAGGTGGTGCTTAGTTACTTAATGCGTGCACTATATGTTGGACATGGATGATGCCATACATCAGTACTTTAGTAGGGTGAAGTCTATGCACTCTATAGACACTGTACCATTTTCCCACAGTAAGAAGCAGGAGGCATATTAGAAGAAATTTGTATGCATGCAGTGGGAAGATAAGAAATGAGTCTAAGGCAGAACTGGTTGAGGTTGAAATGGACCTTCAGTCTGAACTACTAAAATGGCCTTCTATAGATGACTACCAGTTTATGGACAGAAAAAACGCAACGACTCTTTTAATGGAATGGATATGTGCATCTACCCAACGTTTAGCAGAAATGTTTATGTCTACCTCCGCTTCAAACGACCTGGGTTTTAAGATCTGATTTGTAACTGTATAAATGGACTGTTCGAGTATGACCCTGTCTAAATGCTAGCGATACGGAAGTACATTTCAGAACTCAGTATAGGATGTATATTGCACGGAAGACAGTAATTTTAAAGGATCATATGTTAATGACGGCAAGGAGTACGCTAAACAGCGTCACTATAGTTAATTATCACTGACAGACGTATCGAAACTGTGGGACAGTATATCTGGAATAACTGTTTTCTGTATTCTTCGAATTCCACAGTTAATCAATCCAATAACTCTTGGAGTCAGTATACCGTCTGGCATTGAACTTTCGTTGACCGAAGAACGATTGAGTTCCCGAAATCATAAACAGCACGTCTCCATTTCGATGCACCAACTTACCACTGCTCTACTTTTGTTCCACTGCAACATACACCGCTTTCTGCTGAACATATATGTTCACGACTCTTTCATGCTTTATATATACTCTCTGTAATTATTCTCGAGCTGTGAATTTTAGTGTGGCAACACCAGCAACAACGAGTATTGATGTACTAACACTGCTGCTGGGGAAGACAGGAATATCGGGACAGAAGGTCTGTACTTAGCCGTCAACTGCCCTTCGATATATCTCAGTTTCCCACACACATTCTTCCAATCTGTTTGCACGAGCCCAAACTTTGTACGTCACCTCACATTCCCAATTTCCACTTTAACTTCGAGGACATTACCAGCTGCTATCCAGACACAAACACACATAGACCCATTTTTTGTTAAATGATACATACTAGTTAACAGTAACATCAATTCGAAAGCTCAGTACTACATAATCACTGTCTACCAATCATGTGAGTCCGCATCTGCGCCCATTAGATGGGTGATCGGCGACACAAAAGCATCATGTGAGTGCTGTTAGGATCGTATAGATTGGCATACTCCATTCGAATATATAACGAAGAGAAAATCTCTGGCAAAGGTCACATATTTCTTCCAGAAACATAATGGTGGATTAGGGTATGTATTGATGTATATAGACAATTATTTTTTACTCTATTAGTGCGTAACACTGGGTTGGAAAAGTAATGAGTAATACCGATGGGGTGTACCTTCCATCATGTGCTGTGCAATGGCTTGGGGCGTATCTGTTTTAGACGTAAGATGTTTACAAGTGATGGAGTTGTCTACAAAGCAGTGGGCAACCCTGTGTTGTGACTGGTAGCTGACATGAACATAACTAAATCTATTGTACATTAATAGGACTAGAAATCCCGCACAATGTCGTCTGAAGCATTAACCGCAGTAAAATGTCAGGCAATAACCATCTGGAGAGAGCTGAAGAAGATTGCATATGTCGCGCTCAGATCATTTGCTGAAATCTTAAGGGAAGTACCTCTACACGTATGCACAGTGCCCACTGCTCTGGCCGGAATACGATATCATGGTCTGCCTTCTCTCGATTATCATGTGGGTGAACAATAACGAACAACGCTGTGATTTATCCATAAATCTCTTCCTGCTCCGAACTTCTCCCGGTTGTGCGGAGTATCTTCACCAGTGTAGATCATTCAGTGGACAGCATGCGTGTTGGAAGCATTGTGACACTGTTAGATTTCGTTATGTCGATATATGTGATTTGTAAAATGAAAAAGATTACGTATTTCTCGCAAAACGCTATGCATTCGACGAAGAATCTGATACCATTTTGGGCGCTACAGTCTGGAGCCGAGCGACCGCTACGGTCGCAGGTTCGAATCCTGCCTCGGGCATGGATGTGTGCGATGTCCTTAGGTTAGTTAGGTTTCATTAGTTCTAAGTTCTAGGCGACTAATAACCTCAGAAGTTGAGTCGCATAGTGCTCAGAGCCATTTGAACCATTTTTTGATACCATTTTGCCTCCGTATGTCTCGCGTAATGAATACAGGAATACGGTAAAGGAGATTAGATGACATACATGGAGATATTTACAGTTATTCGATATCGATGAACAGCAAGTATTATGCTACTGAATTTCTTAGTGAAGTCAAAGGTACAGCTGTAAGGCTTATTTGGAAACTGAAAAGCTCATATCTAACGTGGCGATCATAAGGAGACTATGGTACCTGCAGAAGCATAGAATCAATTTTTACTCGATCTTTACTTATATGAGGGAACCAGGAACGCGAAAATATATAGCTACGACATTGTCTAGAATGTACAGTGGTTTGCGGTATATGTATTTAGATGTGGGCTCTTATTTATTGGAGGGTTTCGACATTGGTAGGCTATTGCGGTTTGCAGAGAATTGGCGATTGCAGGGAGTTGGAGCTGAACGTAAATAGATGTAGCTATTGAATTTAAATAAAGAGACTTGCTACTGTCCCCTTACGCCACTGACCTCAAATAAATAGGGGCAGCACCAATCGTAAAATGCCTGGCCATAAGTATCCGCAAGATTGTGAATTAGTTCCTGTTCACTAGTGTGCTGTTTTTCACATTCTGATAGCTCTCTGTACAGTCACTGATGGGTAGAGGGGTAGACCGTCTTATAACTACTGGAAAACTGCTGTCGCAACGTGACGGGATTTCTAGATAATAAGCAGGGGTCTGTGACTTGGCTGATGGCATCTACAACCAGCCCCAGTCGTCAGAATCAGGTAGATGCAAATGCCATAAGGCTGAAAGATTCATAATGGTGTGAATACTGCGGTGGTGGGGGGAGAGGGGGGGAGGAGGTAAGGGTGTGGGGAAGTGAGGGTAAGGCATGCTCTGACAAAATGGAGATGAGAGGTGGGTTCCATACCGTATCTTCTAAATGTTGGGAGCAAAGTATATTGCTCCCTCCCAAATACGTCCCATTAAGTGACTGCAGTGAGAAAATCAGGGGCTAATACGAAGTTTTTACCGACAGATATTCATCAGCAGAAGTTTCGTCTTTCTTTTATCGATAAATAAGAGACACAATTCTGCCGTCAGTTTGTGTGCCTATAAATAGATGGACTGACATCTTAACAGGTAGACTAAATTTACTTATACAATTGCATCTACATCTACATATTCCGCAATCCTTAATAGAATTCGTGGCGGAGGGTACCTTGTACCGCTAGTAGTCATTTTCCTTATCTGTTCCACTCGCAAATAGAGAGATGGTAAAAATGTCTATCTATATGCCCTAATTTCTCGTATCTTATCTTCACGGTCCTTACGCGAAATGTTTATTAGTGACAGTGGAATCGTTCTGCTGCCAACTTCAAATAACGATTCTACAAATTTTTTTTTATACAATCAGCTTTCTTCCAGAGATTGCCATTTGAGGTCCCGAAACGTCTCCGGTACACTTGCGTTCTGTTCGAAACTAACGGTAACAATTCTAGTAGCCTGTTTCTGAACTGCTTCTATGTCATCCTTTAATTAGACCTGGTATAGATTCCAAACACTCGAGCAGTAGTCAAGAATAAGTCGTATTAACGTCCTGTATGCGTCTTCCTTTAGAGATGACTCACACTTCCCCAAAATTCTCGAATGAACCTAATGTGAGCATTTGTGTTACCTACACAATCATTACATGCTCTTTCCATTTATATCGCTTTGCAGCGGACATATTTAAACAGTGTGACTGTGTCGAGCAGGACACTACTACTATTGTTTCAAAACTTTGCGGGCTTATTTATCCACTTATCTGCATTAGAACTAGCTGTCATTCATTACAGCAGCTACAAACTTTGTCTGCACCATCTTGTATCCTCCTACAGTCACTGAACTTTGACATCTTAATGTACACCACAGCGTCATCGGAAAACGAGTGTAGATTGCTGTACATCCTGTCCGCCAGGTCATTTAAGCATAAAGAAAATAATAGAGGTTCTATCGCATTCTCTGGAGTACAGCTGACGAGATCCTTGTCTCTGATGAGTGCAACGATCTGGGTTCTGTTAGTTAAGAAGACTTCAAGCCACTGAAATATCTGTGATTCTATTACATATATCCATACCTTCGTTAAAAGTCTGCAGTGGGGCATGGTGTCAAATGCTTTCCGGAAATATAGAAATATCTAATCACATTTACACTGTTATCTCACAGAAAATGTTCTGTGGATGAAGTTATACACACCTGGAAATTGAAATAAGAACACCGTGAATTCATTGTCCCACGAAGGGGAAACTTTATTGACACATTCCTGGGGTCAGATACATCACATGATCACACTGACAGAACCACAGGCACATAGACACAGGCAACAGAGCATGCACAATGTCGGCACTAGTACAGTGTATATCCACCTTTCGCAGCAATGCAGGCTGCTATTCTCCCATGGAGACGATCGTAGAGATGCCGGATGTAGTCCTGTGAAACGGCTTGCCATGCCATTTCCACCTGGCGCCTCAGTTGGACCAGCGTTCGTGCTGGACGTGCAGACCGCGTGAGACGACGCTTCATCCATTCCCAAACGTGCTCAATGGGGGACAGATCCGGAGATCTTGCTGGCCAGGGTAGTTGACTTACACCTTCTAGAGCACGTTGGGTGGCACGGGATACATGCGGACGTGCATTGTCCTGTTGGAACAGCAAGTTCCCTTGCCGGTCTAGGAATGGTAGAACGATGGGTTCGATGACGGTTTGGATGTACCGTGCACTATTCAGTGTCCCCTCGACGATCACCAGTGGTGTACGGCCAGTGTAGGAGATCGCTCCCCACACCATGATGCCGGGTGTTGGCCCTGTGTGCCTCGGTCGTATGCAGTCCTGATTGTGGCGCTCACCTGCACGGCGCCAAACACGCATACGACCATCATTGGCACCAAGGCAGAAGCGACTCTCATCGCTGAAGACGACACGTCTCCATTCGTCCCTCCATTCACGCCTGTCGCGGGCTGCACGATGTTGGGGCGTGAGCGGAAGACGGCCTAACGGTGTGCGGGACCGTAGCCCAGCTTCATGGAGACGGTTGCGAATGGTCCTCGCCGATACCCCAGGAGCAACAGTGTCCCTAATTTGCTGGGAAGTGGCGGTGCGGTCCCCTACGGCACTGCGTAGGATCCTACGATCTTGGCGTGCATCCGTGCGTCGCTGCGGTCCGGTCCCAGGTCGACGGGCACGTGCACCTTCCGCCGACCACTGGCGACAACATCGATGTACTGTGGAGACCTCACGCCCCACGTGTTGAGCAATTCGGCGGTACGTCCACCCGGCCTCCCGCATGCCCACTATACGCCCTCGCTCAAAGTCCGTCAACTGCACATACGGTTCACGTCCACGCTGTCGCGGCATGCTACCAGTGTTAAAGACTGCGATGGAGCTCCGTATGCCACGGCAAACTGGCTGACACTGACGGCGGCGGTGCACAAATGCTGCGCAGCTTACGCCATTCGACGGCCAACACCGCGGTTCCTGGTGTGTCCGCTGTGCCGTGCGTGTGATCATTGCTTGTACAGCTCTCTCGCAGTGTCCGGAGCAAGTATGGTGGGTCTGACACACCGGTGTCAATGTGTTCTTTTTTCCATTTCCAGGAGTGTAGTATTACTCTGCAACTCTATGGTTTTGATCGACGGACAGACATTCTTTCCACATGCCAGAAACGAGCAAATGAATATAGCAGCACTGATTGCAAGATATAACGTATTTGTATAATATTTAAAGTCCTTTAAATGGGGACGATGCCATACATGTCATTGGACAAATAGCCTGAAGCACTTTCGAGCAACAAACTAAGTAAAGATATGGAATTACTCTGCAGCACAAAAATCATGACCAACAAACAGACATTCTCTCCTCTCGCAAATCGTGAATTGTTCTAACTGCAGACGAAGAACGTGTATATTTGGCGATTACTAGTAATGACAGAGTGTATACCGGATCGCTATGGTAATGGAAATGAAGTGGATGAAGAGCTGTATGTCATAATTGGAACACATTCTATCAGAATGAGGTAAAATAGACACTGGAATTGTCAAGCTGCGATTGAACTTGAATTTCGTACAATATGTGGAGCCACATACCTCTGAAAATGCGTACGGGGTTTGTGTCAAGTAGAACTGATGTTGGATATGGCGTAAATGGTATACCAACACACAGTTACGGTGGCTGCTGTGCACTACCTCAATGACATTGGCAGTACAGATGACTTAACAATGACGACTGCACATGTCTTGCTACAGAGAACAAATATGTCAGCACGATGAGGTATTCATAAAATCTCAGTTACGGAACTAGGGAGCACATTGCATTAAAAATTCTGAGAGTGTGTGCGCGTATTTAAATAGTGCAGCTGTGGTTGGCTGATGACCTTCCACACGGAAACGAGCGTTATGAGCAGACGCATGCACTGAACTTCCAGTTGCACAGGGGAAGTTGGCAATTTTTTTTTTTTATTGCAGTGTAGACGACTAGAAGAGACGCAAATTCGCGTAGGTCGTCTGCTCAAATTCGTAGGGCTAGTGTAAGGGAGGTGCATTACTGACTTTTTAGTTGGGGTACGCATGGACAGATGTCGTTCTTAGAAAATTAACTGAAAAGCTGGATACAGGTACGCGCCATCTCGAGAACGAGAGGTAGGGGTGATGTGGCCAGTCCCAGGTGGTCGCACTCCGAGTGCGGGGAGTGGGGGAGGTTATTGCTCCTGTGAGTAGCATCGTCTCATTACAAGCAAGGGCTCTGGCACGTGTGGTGCAGTTCAACGTGCCCCCTCTGCGCTTGGTGTTTGTTTAGATATAGACGTGGTAATTATTCGAAAACTACCCCGGCTGTTAGCTCGCAGCAGTTCTAAACTGCTAACTGTGAGTGATGGAAATATACTGAAGGTGGCCGCAGAAGCGTAAGACTCTGCCGGTCTAGTGCAGGCTTTCCGAATGCGGGATCTACCTTTCTCTGTAGAAACACCAACGCAATTTTTATTACCAAGTTAAGAATAATCTTATTGTGTGTATAAGGGAGATTAAAGTGCGGGATATAGCTCCTTTTAAGCATAACGTATGCCTGATCTGTACTTTGCTGTTGAATAAAAGTTGTTTAACTCTGAATTTATTAAATTACGGCATATGGTGATTGTTTGGCCGATACTTTTACGTGTCTCTTCCCGAAAAAAGTACCTATTTGTGGAATACTAGTAGATAATCAACCAAATTTTAACAGCGTGCCCATAAACTGTAAATAGATTCTTGTAGTGGCGGTGCTAGTTATCAAACATTAAAGCCATCTGTTTTTGTGTCTTTCCTGACAATCGATAAAATAGCAGTGAAACCAATATTTATGTGTGTTTTCTTGAGAAAACAGTTGAAATTTGTCACGAAATCAGTGTCTTGTTCCTTCCTGAAAAGCGAGATAAAATAACAACGAACCCCGTATTTTAATGTATCTTCTTAAGGGGTGCAAGGAAATCAGTAAAATAACAATGAAATGTGCGTCTTTTCAAAAACCCGGTATAAATTAGCCACGAAACAGTAAATAGCGCCTTATGTTGCGCTAAATAGCATTGGAGCCGAAGATTCGTGAAACTACGACAAAATCTCTGGGTGCTATGTTGTGCTGGAGATCTAGTATACCACCTGAATTTACTACTGCTGGTGCTTGAGTCAGGTCCACATTAAGAATGGTGATCTTGGGGACGCTAAGCAGCAGTGTGGGCGGTGGTGGTGACGGAACGACCAATAGAAACACAGTGGGAACGTCATTTTTTTGATCATAAATTTCGATACTTAAAAAAGAGCTCAGTCATCACTTTAAGCTAAGGGCATTGATCACCTGAGTAAACATGCCTCTATCTTTCTCATAAATTACGGTAATTATCGTGACAGTTATTTGCCATTAATTATGACCTAAATAAACCAAACTTGGGTCCAAGTGAACAATTTGTTTACATTAGGATCATTAAATTACGCTAGTGGATGGTTTGCTTGGTTAAGGAGAACAACGCCCCCCATTGTCCTTGAAACTGTCATATGTACATTACTCCAGGCATAGTTTACTTTGATCTTCACAAAACCATAGCAAAATTATGAAATGCAGTCGAGTGCAGAACATTAATAGGTATGATGTACTGAGAAAAGGCAGTTAACCTCATTTTGCTGAGATAACATTTTAATACATGTAAATAAAAAAGACAGATTTTTCTTTTTCTTTATAACAAGTCGCATAATGACTTAAGGTCCATAGAAAATTTTGTTTCATTTCCCTTCACATTAATATAACAACTAATCGTTTTGTGAGTTGACACGAATGTCACTCATTCTGTTACCTGTTGCGATTGCAGTAATGATTATGATTATTATTATTAATATTTTAACTAATGAAATTGCAGAATGCAACGGATGTTGTTCATTAGATAACTCAAATGGCTAGCGAAGGAAGAAGAGAGACTGCAATCACATGTATATGATTTTGTTTGCTGTTTCCCTACCTCCCTTTAACATGTCGATTGTGATGTGATTCCTCAATAGGCCCCACAGTTGGCTGGCATCTATTTATTTGTGTTCTGGTATAATCAGAAGCCCTGGAACAAAGCTGAGGAACGCAAGAGAAGAGAAGGCAATAAACTACATCGGCCAGTGGTGCACTGCTTAGGACTGCACCACGACACAAGTGGCCTCTACAAGAGAATATAAGAGTAGGGGGGCTACAGGGCTGTTGGGCCATTTTGTTAGTGTGGGTTGCCTACATCAGGGGCAGGTATGCACTCAGAGACAAACCTGTTAAGTGATTTCCATGTCAGCCTAATGTTCTCCTTTGATTGACAGGTACTTAACCTGTTGTTATGATAAGTGCTTTTCAGTGTCGCTGCACTTAACCTGTTGCCACCCCCCCCCCCCCTCCATGACACGCACTCACTGTCATCCAACCCCCTGCCCCCTCACTGCTACAGGCACACTTTCAGGTCTGGGTTAACCTATTGTTCTGTTTAGTGCTTTTCCATGTCACCCCCATTTCGTATTGATTGACAAGCACTTAACCTATTGTCCCCCACCCCTTCCCCTTCCCCCTCCCCATTCCACTGACCCCTCACTGCTACAGGTACACTTCCAGGTCTGAGTTATTGGAAAAGGCCCCCCTCTCACTCTTATCAATTTGATTGACTACTTAATTAAACTATTCATTTAATTAACCTCTCTGGTGGGAAAGTGCCATGCCATGCTGCCAGGGCCCCCCTAGCAGGAAGTTTATATTCCAACAGGACAACGCAACCTCTACTAATCAAAGAAAATGATATCTCTACCTCCACTAACCTAAATCACCCAACTGCCACTTCCACGTACGAACTAGAGCAAAGTTCAAATTCCAACAGTATAATGCACAACACCGCTGTTGTCTCTACTAAACAAAGAAAATTGCCAGGAAGTAGCTCATTTGGCCTACCTAAACTAGCCTAAGTCACCCGACTGCCATCTCTTCCTACGAACTGACACCAACTTTTAATTTTGGCAGTAAACAAAATGCAATTGCCAAATACCTACTAACATAAGAAATGGCACGAAAGAAAAGACACTTGTACTAGCTTCAGTCGCCAGACCGCCACCACCTCCTTAGGATTTGTGGGAAAAGGACTTGGACATAAGACTTTATTTAAACAATTCCATGCAGGTGTGTTCACCACAAGGTCAGGACTCCAACACCGGGGGCACTGTCATCTGTGACGCAATCCAAGATGGCGACACCCAGTGTATTAACCAAGAGCTCCAGACTCCAACTGACTTAGTACACATCGCCACGTCAGGTGATGACGCAAGTACCGTTATTCAAGATGGCAGCATACAATGTGTTCACCAAGAGGCCTAGAACATATTCACAACACCAGAGTGCGCTACTGTGGACTTGGAATGAATTTTCGCGAATACCACGCCCAACAGGACATGGAAGGAAATAGTTAAAGTCTACACCACGATCCTCAACCGACCGCCACGTCCCCTTACCGATCCATGTTGGCGGGCTAACGTGTATTAACGTGTACTAACGTGCACAGTGCATGACGCCATCCAAGATGGATGGGCGAAATGGCGGGAAAACAGATCTGAACACAAGTCTTTATTTTGCAGCCAGTGTCTCCACCACAAGATCTAGACTCCAATTGACATAGTACACATTACTGACTCCAGAAGGTGCTGTCATCCCTCATGTGATGTAATCCAAGATCGTGGTCCGGAGGGGAAAATGGCGTGGAAACAACTCAGGTTACGCTGGGCTGCTGGATAGAGTAAGGAGTGAGTGCACCATATTTATTTTCGATCATTTTATGTAGCCAATGAGTATATTTATCATACTCACGCAAAAGACTCGCCCTAAAGTGCTTGGCGTCACAATAAACAGTCTGCAGACACGCAAACAACTCCGAGTTTTCCGAAATAATTTCAGTACAGATCTGAAAACTGCTCCTAAATAATACAGCACAATGATTTCTAGACACGCTAAGTACTCGTAAACTGTCCAAATAGAGCATATCACAGCCTACAGACGTGCTCGCAAAATAATGCATTCAGCACGCGCTAGCACCCTCCGCCTCACTCTAACCAAAGGACTGTGAAGTGACGCGGCCATCAGATGTCAAACCACGCACAGGCCCCCGCTCGAGTTACGCAGGCATGATGCGACCACATCCCTTTCACTGTTGAATTTCTGAGAAATTCCTATGCAAATACGTGTTCACATAGACACGGCTCCTGGCGCGACCGTCCAGGGACGCGCGCTCCGTCGCACCCGCCAACCACCGCCACTGAACGCAGGTGAATGTCGCGTCGATACAGTCACTGTTACACCGACATCGCAGAATTCCAAGGTGCAGCCCCCATACGCGAGACATTTCCTAGCAACAGATGTCTTTAGCGCCTATGACACAACAGCACACCACGCATTGCTCCTAGCACGACATGACACACCCCTTTAACTATACATAACTGCACAGCCTTGCTCTTACCTCTCCGCGAAACGTACGCGTCGCGACTCCGCATCTAAAACTTTCTAAATATTATTCTTACTTTACAACGCTTCATCCACCTAATTCTATAATCCCCAGAAATAGTGAACGCTCGCTTTCTTAATCTCTCACTTTTATGAACGGAAATTCTTCTCCTAACAGAACCTCTTTACGAATATAATATCCAATTCACTCGTCCAACCCTTCCTGCTCTCAATATACGCAAACGTCCTCAACGCTATATAGATGCTCCTATTTCCCAGAACAAAGGATGTGAATCAGTCGAGCATTATTATTCGCTCTTATCAAGTTTACCCATCGAATTACTGATACCTCCAATACCGAAGCACTGTCCGCCATTTTTCCGTGTGCAGACGTGACTTTCAGCGATTATTTTACATTGATCACCATATTGCACGGACAACTAAACGTCGCAAAGTCCCATACATATCTTCAAATACAGAAAGACTCTTACTCAATTACACTGCTCTCCCACTGAGGACAGGAGCTTGAATATTGAGCTACAACAGCTACACGATACAATAAACTGCAAGTGGTATATTTCAAGGGAATAATGTCACATAAATTAGCGTACATAAACGTGTACTAGCGTGTACTAACGTGCAGTAAAGTGCACTCGTTTCCCCTCGGCACAATCTCGTTACTGCTTCTGCTCCAAACCACCTTCGTAGCTTGCTCGTTTTTGTAAGCACATCTCCAGACTCGGGAATTACAAGAACAAGCATATTTTCACCATAATATTATACCATTTTCGCTGTACTTTCGCGATATCAAGCACTGGGCAGCATGCTATCAATCGCTAGCGCAACATAATTCCCAAGGTATAGACTGGAAAATTATTTTTCTACAAACCCCAAACATTAGCGTGGTACAGCGATGATATTTCCAGTCTCGAATACCGATGTCGGTGATGTAACAAAATCCCAATCACTCCTATAATTTACAAGCCAACTAAGGTCTTTCCCATGTCTAGAGAACAGGCAAACATGTCTTCCACATGCTAGATGCACCTACCACAATCGATCTTCTCTCAACTAAATAAAGGCACGAAATGTGAAGAAACAGTCAACCAAACAATTTACATGGAAGGGAATACCGACGGTCCAGTGCAAACGTATCTCCATACACAATCTTCTCAAATTTCCACTTGATGACGACAGCCGCCCAACACATACTATGTATTAGTTCGCTATTCGGTCGTCTAGAGGACGTCAAAGTTAACTCAGATACATTCCTGTACTCCAACAGGCTTCTCTATTGGGACGGCTGCTGCCATCAATGGGAAACGTGAATCATTCCCACCACAGGCCATGCATACACGGAATCATTCTAGAAAACCGGTCAAATATATTTATTATCATTATACTTACAATTAAATTTTACGATTGCGATCTCAATTGAACGGCATTCGACAACGAGCAAAGCACCGGAAATACACCCTGCTGTTGGCAGTGGCTCTGGAAATAGAAATATCACTACCATTGTTATGACTTGACACACTCTTCCCTTTGCTATCACAGTACTCCAAGTCAAATCCATACCCTCCTTACGACTGTACATAGAAATTTCCTTCCCAAAAACACATACTTTATAAGCCTGATGCTCAAACGCGAACCTATCACCCATCTCCTACTACTACTAAGTATAATAATTCGTCAATAACTCAGAGTCTACGACACTAAATAATACTGAGAGAAAATCAGCGATCAGTCGATATGTCTAATAAGTTTTTTATTGTGAATGGTACCACGCTGTCTTAGAAAGATAGACTTAATCAGTCAATTGTTAAAACAACCAGATCGCAACAACTACTGTATGTTACTGCCACAAGCAGTATCCATGTTAAAAGTTATACACTTGCTTTATAAATCTAAGTACGACATTACCTCTGAATGAGGTGGTTTTTTGTAAAGACAAATACCGAGACGGTGATTGTAGGAATGTGTATTATCAGACCAACACATAGCCCACGATGCAACCTCGTGATAAAATCGGTGAATTTTGAAAGTGATTTGGCAAAGGAACGCGGTATGTGACCGGTATTTGCAACTCCCTCACGCCGCTAGATATTTAGCCAGTATGTGTAACGTATTCTGTCTCGATACCATGTCAGAGGTTCCGTTATATATCCACTGAGTTAAAGGCGATGACTGAATGAGAAGGTTTACAAACGGTAGTAAATCGTATGCTTACTGAGGTCGTAAGAAATGTACACTAGCTTTTCAGACCTCTAGTGTTACCCTATCCGACGCATTTTTACGTAAATCAACCAAGCTATAATCTCTAAAGTATTATTCTAGAGTCTAGGATCGGTACCAGGAAGCTATTGATAAGAGAGAGAACGTAAACACACGTACTCCTAAGGCTATAACGTTCTGCACTTAAAAACGGGCTATAATGTTAGATAGCCTACGTTTCCGACCTGTCAGACGTATGGAATGTAGCGTTGTTAATATTGCATTGTGAGAAATATATTTCAAGCGCATAACATACATCCTTCTTCCAGGTTTCTCTACGTTGAACTATCTTATCAAACTGTAAAACGAAAAAACTACTTCCGTAAAACATTTGCACAGTGGATGTATTGCGGAAGCTCTGATATGGTGGCAGGACAGAATGCGCTACAAATACTAAGGAGTTATCTAGTTGGGTCGGTGTGAGGGCGTTGAAAATACCTCTTTCATACCACGTTCCTTAGCCGAACTACTTTCAAAGTTCAGTGATTTTGTCATGATGTTGCATCGTTGGCTGATAATACGTATTAATACGACCACCGTCACCGTATTTGTCTGGAAAAAACTATCTCATTCAGAGGTAATGTATAGTACCATGATTTGTAAAGCGGGTATAGCTTTTAACATGGATACTTGTATGCACCTGTAGAACCAAGACCGCTTGTGGCAGCGACATGCAGTAGCTGCTGCGATCGGTTTTTTCTATAACATCTCTCTGATTATGTCTCCCTTTCTAGGACGCTGTGGTAGGAGTCGCAAGAAGAACCTAAGAGACATGCACACCCATTGTTGATTTTCAGTCAGTATTATTTGGTAGCGTTGGAAATCAATTATTGATGAAGTATTATACTTTGTGGTAATGGTGGGTGCGTGATATGTTCGCATTCGAGCATAAAAGTTTATAAAGTTTATGTTTGTGTAAAGGAAATGACTGTGCCCAGTCGTATGAAAGGTACAGATATTTCCATTTCCAGAGCCACAGCCGTCAACAGGGTGTATTTCCGATACTTCACTCATTGTCAAATGCCTTTCAATTGAGACCGCGATAGTAAGATTTAATTGTAAGTATAATAATAAAAGATATATGTGATCGGTTATCTAGAATGATTCCATGTATGCATGACCTGTGGTGGGAATGATTCTCGTTTCCTGGTAACGGCAGCAGCCGTCCGAATGCACAGGATTGTTGGACTGTAGGAATGTATCAGAGTTAACTTTGCAGTCCTCTAGACGACTGAAGAGCGAACTAATACGTATTATGTGTTCGGCTGCTTTTGTGATCAAGCGGGAATTTGAGAAGATTGTGTATGGAGGTGCGTTTGCGATGGAGCGTTATTCCCTCCCATGTAAATTGTTCGGTTGACAGCTTCTGCACATTTCGTGCCTTCATTTAGTTGAGCGAAGATCGATTGTGGTGTATGCATGTAGCATGAGGATGACACTTTTACCTGCTATTTAGATATGGGAAATAACTTACTTGGCTTGTAAATTATAGGGGTGATTTGGAATCTGTTACATGACCGACATCGGTATTCGAGAGTAGAAATATCTGCTTCCTCAATTTGTTTCTAGTTACTCAGTAGTTTACAGCACACTGCAGCTCGATGAAGTTTGGAGTTTGTAGAGAAATAATTTCCAGTCTATACCTTAGAAATTATGTTGCGGTAGCGATCGGTAGGATGTCGCCTAGTCCTTGATATCGAGAAGAACAGCGAAACTGATAAAATATTATGGCGATACATGTCTTCTTGTATCCACGAGTCTGGGGATGTGTGAAGAAAAGCGAGCAAACAAGGAAGCAGAAACAGTAACGCGTTTGTGCCGTGAGGAAACGACCCCGAATTTGTAGAACAGATCTGAGGTGCTGTGGGCACCTGTCAGGCATAGATGCGCTAGTGCTGAGACGAGTATATATACGGTACTGTCCGTCTTTGTGGTATATGTATGAATGATGTAAACGAGATTATTTTGTGTGGCTGAGGATATGAATTATATGTTTACTACATCGACATGGTACGCGATGGTATATTGCCCAGATGGACGTCGGTTTCACACTGCAACATTCAAGCTCCTGTCCTCGGTGGGATAGCAGTTTAACTGAGTAAGAGTCGTTTTTTTATTTGACGATTTGTATGGCACTTTGTGAGGTTTAGTTTTAGGTGCAATATGGTGATCAGTGTAGAATAGTTTATTACCGTTGAACATCGCGTCTGTAGAAAGAAAGAACAGGTTGAAAGGGCTTCCCAAGGACTGGGGGAGAAAGGTAACGTATAGCCAGTGTGAGTGTAGGCATACCATAATTTTTTGTGGGTGCTGTACAGATACAAAAGATAACTGCACTGTTTGTGTAAAATGTGTATATATTGTATTGTAAAGTTACTGTGGCTTACATTGTGTAAAATGTGTCTATATCGCAAAGTATATATATTGTAGAGTTACTATGGTTTATGTTATGGAATGACTAGAGAGAATGACTGTGTGTCCTATCGAGAGGCACGTGTAAATTCAGCACATCGATAACCGTGAGGGTATGACCGAGATTTTTTATGTGGATAATTATTTGCACTATAGATACTGTAGCACAGTCGTAAAGAGGTGACATTACATGTACATTGAGCCATACAAGACTGTAGCAGCAATGGTAATATTTAATTGTAGTTACACTGGTAAATACATTCCTGGAAATTGAAATAAGAACACCGTGAATTCATTGTCCCACGAAGGGGAAACTTTATTGACACATTCCTGGGGTCAGATACATCACATGATCACACTGACAGAACCACAGGCACATAGACACAGGCAACAGAGCATGCACAATGTCGGCACTAGTACAGTGTATATCCACCTTTCGCAGCAATGCAGGCTGCTATTCTCCCATGGAGACGATCGTAGAGATGCTGGATGTAGTCCTGTGGAACGGCTTGCCATGCCATTTCCACCTGGCGCCTCAGTTGGACCAGCGTTCGTGCTGGACGTGCAGACCGCGTGAGACGACGCTTCATCCAGTCCCAAACATGCTCAATGGGGGACACATCCGGAGATCTTGCTGGCCAGGGTAGTTGACTTACACCTTCTAGAGCACGTTGGGTGGCACGGGATACATGCGGACGTGCATTGTCCTGTTGGAACAGCAAGTTCCCTTGCCGGTCTAGGAATGGTAGAACGATGGGTTCGATGACGGTTTGGATGTACCGTGCACTATTCAGTGTCCCCTCGACGATCACCAGTGGTGTACGGCCAGTGTAGGAGATCGCTCCCCACACCATGATGCCGGGTGTTGGCCCTGTGTGCCTCGGTCGTATGCAGTCCTGATTGTGGCGCTCACCTGCACGGCGCCAAACACGCATACGACCATCATTGGCACCAAGGCAGAAGCGACTCTCATCGCTGAAGACGACACGTCTCCATTCGTCCCTCCATTCACGCCTGTCGCGACACCACTGGAGGCGGGCTGCACGATGTTGGGGCGTGAGCGGAAGACGGCCTAACGGTGTGCGGGACCGTAGCCCAGCTTCATGGAGACGGTTGCGAATGGTCCTCGCCGATACCCCAGGAGCAACAGTGTCCCTAATTTGCTGGGAAGTGGCGGTGCGGTCCCCTACGGCACTGCGTAGGATCCTACGGTCTTGGCGTGCATCCGTGCGTCGCTGCGGTCCGGTCCCAGGTCGACGGGCACGTGCACCTTCCGCCGACCACTGGCGACAACATCGATGTACTGTGGAGACCTCACGCCCCACGTGTTGAGCAATTCGGCGGTACGTCCACCCGGCCTCCCGCATGCCCACTATACGCCCTCGCTCAAAGTCCGTCAACTGCACATACGGTTCACGTCCACGCTGTCGCGGCATGCTACCAGTGTTAAAGACTGCGATGGAGCTCCGTATGCCACGGCAAACTGGCTGACACTGACGGCGGCGGTGCACAAATGCTGCGCAGCTAGCGCCATTCGACGGCCAACACCGCGGTTCCTGGTGTGTCCGCTGTGCCGTGCGTGTGATCATTGCTTGTACAGCCCTCTCGCAGTGTCCGGAGCAAGTATGGTGGGTCTGACACACCGGTGTCAATGTGTTCTTTTTTCCATTTCCAGGAGTGTGGCTTCCAATATTCTTGTGAGTCTCCTATGTATTTGATGATCTGCACATAACTTTGCGTGTTTAACTGTCAATCCAATTTAGCAATGTGTGCCAAATAAATCCAGAAAATCCCAGAAAGAAAAGGTGGATGGTGCTTCGATACCAGCGAAATCAGTAATTCGGAGGGTAAATTCGATAAGAGCCAATCAGAATGCCCGATTCATTCACATCGTTTTTGCTGGGATATATGAGGCTCTACATGGCGGTGAGAACATCTGCGTATGTTGAGAGCTGAAGGCTATCACGTTAGCTCCACGAGGAAGACAGCGTTCGGCGCTACTTTCGTAAAGAGGTGCTGTTTCGTGCATACAAACTGATACATCAAGAAAGCGAGCGTTAACTATTTCTGGATCACTATACAATTCCCGAGAGGTCGAGTTAGCTCTTATTTTTTACAAAGCCATGTGACGTAAGAATAACATTGGGAACGTTGTTAGATGCGTTTGTAATTATGTGCGTGCACTTGGCCGTGTTGCATCAGTCACGCTGGGTAGTTAAGTAGGGTTAAACGCGTGTGTCATGTCGCGCTAGGAGCAATGCGCCACGTGCTATTCTGTTATCCACGGTAAAGACAAGTGGTGGCTGGAGATGTCTCGCATATGAGACTGGCGTGAGCGCGCCTTGGAGTTCTGTGACGTCAGTGTAACGGAGACACTATAGAATCAACTTTCACGTGCGTTTGGTGGCAGCGGCTCGTGCGTGTGATGGAGCGTGGAGTCTTGAACGAACCTCTGTGTGTGGTTGGGCAGCTGACGCCGGCGTCACTTCGCGGAGGGAACGGGGGGTGGCGAAGGGTGCTTGTTCGTGGTGATTGCATTATTTTGGGAGCAGCTCTGGAAGCTGTAATATGCTCTATTTGGCTATTTTACGAGTACTTAGGGTGTCTGCACAGCACTGTGGTGCATTATTTAGGAAGAGTCTTCAAGTGTCTACTGAAATTATTTCGGTAAATTAGGAGTTGGTTACGTGTCTGCAGACTGTGTATTGTGACCTCAAGCATGACAGAACATGTGTTTAGTGTCAGTGTGATAAATTTACTCCATCTCTAAATAAGTTTATTCGAAATAAATGGAGTTCAATCCTTCCTTACTCTCTCCAGCAGCCCAGAGCAGGCTGAGTCACTTTCGCACCATTTCCCCCCTCCAGACCATGATCGTGGGTTACGTCACATGAGGGATGACACCACCATCTGGTGGCAGTATTGTGTACTTGGTCAGTTGGATCCTAGATCTCGTGGTGGAGAGACTGCCTGGAAAATAAAGACTTGTGTCCAGAGTCGTTTTCCTGCCATTTCCAGCCCACCAGATTTGATTACGTCACAGGAGGGATGGCAGCGCCCTATGGTAGCAGTTTTATGCACTATGTCAGTTAGAGTCTAGATCTCGTGGTGGAGGCACTGCCTGCAAAATAAATACTTCTGTCCAGAGTAGTGTTCCCGTCATTTAACCCCACCATCTTGTGTTACATCATGAAACGGACTACACCATCTTCTGCTGGTGTTACTGGGTACTAGACCTCGTGGTGAAAACACTGTTTGCCTCCATCATGGATAACTGTACTTGCGTTATCACCGGACGTTATGGTAGTGCTCTCTGGTGGTGTCGATGTGTACTAGGCCTTGTGGTGAACAAAATGTATGCAGCCATCTTGAACAACAGTTATTGCGTCATTAACTGACGTCACAGTAGCGCCTTCTGTCGTCAACGTTATATACCAAGTCAGTTGGAGTGCTGACCTCACAGTGAACACACCTGAATGAAATTGTTTAAATAATAAAGACAATTCCTTTTATCCCACAAATCCTTAGGAGGATGTGGCGGTCGGGCGTCTGAGGTTAGTACAAGTGTACTTTCCTTCGCGCCATTTTTTAGCTTAGTAGAGAAATGCGAATTGACCTTTGTTTACCGCCATAATTCAAACTTGGTGCCAGTTTGTAGGAAGAGGTGACGGTCGGGTGACTTAGGTTAGCCCAAGTGCCCTAACTTCACTCGATTTTCTTTGCTTAGTACAGATAACAGCGGTGTGGCTCATTGTCCTGTTGGAATTCAAACATGGCGCCAGTTCGTAGGGGTAGGTGGCGGTCGGTTGACTTAGGTTAACCCAAGTGAGCTATCTTTTTGTAATTTTTTTGCTTAGTAGAGATAACAGTGATGTGGTGCTTTATCCTGTGGTAATTTGAACTTCCTGCCATTTTTTGTGGGGGAGGGGAGTGAGGCACATTCCTGCCAAAATTTAAACTTCCCGTCAAAATCTGCCATCTTGGATAACGGCACTTGCGTCATCAGCTGACGTCATGACCGTCATCTTGGATGACGTCATCGCCGCCATCTTGGATAATGGTACTTTGGGGTATAACAGCTTTATTCCAATGCTCACGGAACAATAGCACTGCCTAGTTGAGAGTGCTATGATAGCAGTTAGTAGTGGTCCACAAACTGTGTGTCAAACTTGCATGAACATTATATGTAACAGAGGACTCTGATTTATGTTGCATGTCGCCCATCGCTTGTGACACCATTGTTATTTCAAAGGTAAGTATTGTCAATCTGCTTTATTGAAATAAAACTACTAGTATTATTTGCTTGAATTGTTGTACAGCATTCCGAGAACGCAGCATCCCTTAGGCACCCCATACAAGACGAGTGGGCAAGACCCCACAATTTGAATGTCCTCTGACCACTTCCGCAACTATATTACTGCTTGGGCCATTAAAATTTAAAAAGTAAGGAGCTGTGACGTAGTGAAGTATCGACCTAGTCATGCCAATACCAACTGAGAGACAATGTTTCGGATAACGTTTTTCAGGTTCAAATGCTAGCCTTTCAGTAGGGTGAAATAATATTTTCTTTCTCCGCAGTAGACTACCTTTGATAGTTTGATCAGAGTTCTGTAAATGAAGTTATGAGACGGGCCGTGTAGTGTTCCATAATGTCATCACAGTGGACTCGTCCTTTGCTGCAGCAACACGGGAACGGTACAGACGCATTCATTGCAAGTTTCAGTCCGCTAGAGTAATGCGGTGATGTTCTCTCAGTTTGCTGAATTTGCTGTTTCTAGGGCTTTCTGAAAATGGGTGAAGTTAATTTAGAGCAGCTGTGAGCTAACAAGTCTTGATTCAGACTTATGCACGCCGCGAGGAGAACTTCTTCAGAGATGTGATGAGTATATTTAGTCAACAGCTCAGAGGTGAAGGTTACAAGAGTAACTATTTATACTTGCTTCCGGGGGCAACACTTAACCACAAACGGATTGCATGGCTAAGCTTATAAGAGTTGAGTTCATTTTAAATTTCATGATATCATCTTCATTTACCTTTCACAGACTCTCTAATTCCCCTTTAACTTACACCGAAGCAATTAATTTTCTGAAGAAATTAGGAATAGATCTTTATGATTCTTCTCTTTTGTTTGTTATAGTAGTTAGCTGTATTGTTTCGCTTGTGACTGTTAATGTGCCGAAACGTTATGATTGTGATTATTCCAGACCAGTAAAAGGCTGAATAATGATAATAATATCAAATATGAGAACTTTTAACATTGCAGGGCGTCAGCAATCGTGAATAATTTAATGATTATAAAGAATCCGCCTCGATTGCAAATAGAAACTGGATGTTGACATAGGTTTCGGCGCGTATAACCACGCCTTCTTCAGAATACACTGAAACTACAAACTGCCTACAGAGGCATGGTCCAACATTAACACAGAACGCCCAAAAGGTCAAAATACTCGCATAAAATGTAAAATAAATGGTACGTGTGTGCCATGTCAGTAGCTGTACTTAGCTCAAACGTCAGAAACGTGCTTCCTCGCCCCAGACAACGCTCGTTGGGCCATCCGTGGAAATTGATATCCCACATATATAGTTTCAGCCTATCCACGTTCTATAGTACTATAAAATCGTCCTCAAGCTAGGACATTGTACATACACACTGCGCCTTTGACCCGGTCACCGGATCACTTTCGTAACACATTTTCTACCAATCACATGGAAGAAGACTATTTCTCAATTTTTGCATGCGCGTTCCTTTCCGACATTCTCACAGCCTAGCTGCCGGTGCCAACTCAGTTTACCTGAGAGCCCGCGGCCCACCGAAGCTTGGCTGGGGTGAGGAAGCACGCTTCTGGCGTTTGAGCTAAGTACAGCTACCGACATGGTACATACGTACCGTTTATTTTACTTTTTATGTGTGTCTTTTACCCTTTTGGGCGTTCCGTATTAATGTTGGACCATGCCTCTTTAGGCAGTTTGTAGTTTTAGTGTGTTCTGAAGAAGGCGTAGTTATCCGCGCCGAAACCTAGGTCAACATCCGGTTTCTATTTCCAATCGAGGCGGATTCCTTATAATGATAAAATATCAAATATACACTCCTGGAAATTGAAATAAGAACACGGTGAATTCATTGTCCCAGGAAGGGGAAACTTTATTGACACATTCCTGGGGTCAGATACATCACATGATCACACTGACAGAACCACAGGCACATAGACACAGGCAACAGAGCATGCACAATGTCGGCACTAGTACAGTGTATATCCACCTTTCGCAGCAATGCAGGCTGCTATTCTCCCATGGAGACGATCGTAGAGATGCTGGATGTAGTCCTGTGGATCGGCTTGCCATGCCATTTCCACCTGGCGACTCAGTTGGACCAGCGTTCGTGCTGGACGTGCAGACCGCGTGAGACGACGCTTCATCCAGTCCCAAACATGCTCAATGGGGGACAGATCCGGAGATCTTGCTGGCCAGGGTAGTTGACTTACACCTTCTAGAGCACGTTGGGTGGCACGGGATACATGCGGACGTGCATTGTCCTGTTGGAACAGCAAGTTCCCTTGCCGGTCTAGGAATGGTAGAACGATGGGTTCGATGACGGTTTGGATGTACCGTGCACTATTCAGTGTCCCCTCGACGATCACCAGTGGTGTACGGCCAGTGTAGGAGATCGCTCCCCACACCATGATGCCGGGTGTTGGGGCGTGAGCGGAAGACGGCCTAACGGTGTGCGGGACCGTAGCCCAGCTTCATGGAGACGGTTGCGAATGGTCCTCGCCGATACCCCAGGAGCAACAGTGTCCCTAATTTGCTGGGAAGTGGCGGTGCGGTCCCCTACGGCACTGCGTAGGATCCTACGGTCTTGGCGTGCATCCGTGCGTCGCTGCGGTCCGGTCCCAGGTCGACGGGCACGTGCACCATCCGCCGACCACTGGCGACAACATCGATGTACTGTGGAGACCTCATGCCCCACGTGTTGAGCAATTCGGCGGTACGTCCACCCGGCCTCCCACATGCCCACTATACGCCCTCGCTCAAAGTCCGTCAACTGCACATACGGTTCACGTCCACGCTGTCGCGGCATGCTACCAGTGTTAAAGACTGCGATGGAGCTCCGTATGCCACGGCAAACTGGCTGACACTGACGGCGGCGGTGCACAAATGCTGCGCAGCTAGCGCCATTCGACGGCCAACACCGCGGTTCCTGGTGTGTCCGCTGTGCCGTGCGTGTGATCATTGCTTGTACAGCCCTCTCGCAGTGTCCGGAGCAAGTATGGTGGGTCTGACACACCGGTGTCAATGTGTTCTTTTTTCCATTTCCAGGAGTGTACTTTCGTTCATCAGCAAACTGCAAAGAAGAATCATTTTGTGTGTAATGCACACAAAATTGCCTGTTGTGCCATTGAAAAAAAACAGAAAATCTTCCAACGTTCGTATTAATTTTGGTGGAGTACATGAGCGCCCTGCGGTGGCTGTGTTGTTTATCACTAAAGTCTTTCTAGACAGCGCCGTGGAGAAAATTTTTTGGTATAACCAGGAGCAGGTTCACGGATTCAAGTAGTTGATAGTGCGAATTATGACAAATCCAGGTCGTCTGCCCAGCTACGATATATTTCCTGAACCGATGACAACACTAAAAAGGGAACTTCCCGCCTAAGTCAGTTAATTCGCAAGTACCGCTGCTCCACTTGAGATACCTTAAACGCCACCCCCAAACGTTCATTTAGGAATCATCCAGTATCTAGTAAATGTGTTCCATGGTAAGACGATTAATATTTGCACCCCGTACAAGTCTAGTTGTCATAAATCGCAAACTGTTGCTATGGTATAAATGTTGTTACACCCATGAAGCAATAAACCAAAAATTGTGGACAGGGAAGCAGTAAAGAAACGAAAAAACTCTTTGCTGGAATGCAAATAACGAAAAAAATCCCAAAACTATGACGTTTCTCCAGCAAAGTATTGGCGTAATCTTTCTTAGCAAAATCAAGTCACGATTTTCGAAAAACTTCAAGATATCACAATTTAACTATACCGCATGTATGGGTGGCGGTACAAATGTATGAAATTCGAAGAGTGACGTGACATTACTGTTTTTGTATTAGCTCCCCGAAATAAAACTTGTACCGGTTGATAACGCACGTGTTTTGAGTGGGCGGGACGAATAAGTAACAACAGCAGGTAATTTAATTTGTAATCATCCTACGAGGCACATGTGGCCAATTAGTTCACACGTATGTTGGTTTCCATCATATTTTCGCGATCTTTCTGTCGTAAAAATTACTCGCACCAATTCCTTTCGAGTTTCAACGGTGGAAGATAACTAACAAGTTTAGGAAAATCTATGATAACGATGCATAATCCAGCCAGAAAAACTAAAACTCAGAATACTGATGGAAGTTGTGAGCAACATGGAAACGATGCATCGATGCACCGACTCAAATTTACGAGCTCACATCGTATTCCGTATGGAACGTAACCGCATGATGATACTTTGCTTTTCGCGTACATCAGTGTCTTTACCGCCCATACTAAAATAGCGAAATGAGGCCGTTTTAACCTCCTGAGGAGACCCATGATCTTTCCATGAGATTAGTTTATAAAATTCAGTGTCTTGGCCACATAATATTTTATTACAATTCTTTTCTATTTCAGAGTTGCGCCCAACATCAGATAAAAAATTTAGCAGCGTCACTTAGGCGCTTAGTCTAGTTGATGTAACGTCTATGCGCATACGTGAGGCTGATAAATTTTAGATCTGATAACGGCTGCAAAGCCGAAACCGGAAAACATACACATAAAAACCATTGCTCATAAAATTCTACCGAAGCCAACAATCATTCCACAATAAATGATTCACCTATATCGCTGTTTCACCAAGAGAGAAAGCACAGGCTTTCAGAAAAAAATAACGTAGTAGTTTACACGAAATACTGCCCCCATTGATCGTTGCTACATCGTTAGCGTCAATAACAAAGTTATTAACCTATATACGACGAAAATGAGCTCATCATTTTAAATAATGTACGTGAAATTAAGATAATCCTGTCCCAACTGAAATTTCGGAAACCTCTGGTGTTGATGCTTTGTTACAACATATCACCAAGTGCTCAGACATTCCCAGTTGTCATAGCTAATGCTGTACTACGTTAAAGGCATGTTCTCAGTCAACAGAATCGTGCGAAGATAATAACTGCACTCAAACCAAACGGAAAAGGGTCCTCAATACAATTATCGATAGATCAGTTGCTAGCCCCCATTTTCAAAAGTAGCTCTACATAAAACACTTATTTGAATCCATGAAATGCCATGTCTCTCGCTTTCCTAGTAATTCTCCCGCCGTAACAAGTCCGCAATATTCATGATTTGGCAAATCTATTTCGTTTTAACTTTGTGGCCATATCAAGTATACATAGTATTCAGCAGACCAGCGACTATGAGGATGCAGGCAAAAATGATAAGAAAAGTCTATAACAGTTATATATGCAGAAATTGTTCTAGCTTTCAACAGAATATTGCGTAAGATGATAAAACTAACAGTTACTTCATACATGACAAAGTTTCTATACTCGTATCTTAATCACCGTACTTTTCGTGTATGCACCGCTTCTGATCTTTCACTCTGCTGGTGCTGGAGCTATACAAAATTCCCTTTTGTGGTTAACACCAGTACGGCTATAGTATACCTTCATCCGTTGACGAAACGGCCGTGTGTCGCTCGGCAATACTCTAGCAAATATTTACGATAAATCCGAACGAACTAAAACATTGGTTGCCAAATTGTTTTCAGAATACCACATCAAAATAACTATGCAACAGAAGTCAATGAAGGACTTCCGTCCAGAACATAGAACCAGTCAATAATTTTTATGTCTAGTGGAACAAGCATGCAGCGCGAACGGTAGGGAACATATTGCAGGAGCAGTCTTTCTCTACATCGAGAAATTTCGACAAAGTCTGGCATCCTGGCTTAATTTGCAAATTGTCCCAGTTAGACATTCCAGGAAACATGATTAGTATGACTGACTCGTCCCTGGTGGAGAGACATAACTCTTAGGTACGGCAAACATGTCAGTACGACCAGGAATGCTGTAGCTAGGATACCGTAGGGCTCGGTTCTAGGTCTTGCACTTTACACGCTCTACATTAACTTGATAGGTGCCCGAAATTCGGAAACGGATTACTAAGGCAAGAAGCAATGGCTCTACTGCATTGTAACAACTGTAACCCTTCCTGATGGTTATTGGTGGGGAGTGGAAGTTATGGACAAACAGAAGTTGTTACAGGTGTATCATCCTACCAACGATTCGTACGGGTCGGAGGTATGGTCTATGTCATCAAGCACACACCTAAACAAACTACTATATTCATAATTAAAAATCCTTCACATCATTGCAAACTCCGACCGATATACACCAAACACTCATATTAGGGACCGATTAGGCGGACCATACTTCACATATATACAAAAGAAATATGGAAACCTCTACGAGAAGGTTCCGGCCCCCCGCACCATCTTATTCACTGGATAGGTACACGTCACCCCGACGCTTCAGATACAAGACCTACATCCATACTCAACAGACATTTCAGGCTGTAACGTATTACAACAATCATACATGCACACAATCATTCAGACACACAAAACGTGCCATTTCCATTAATCATGAAACCCATGTTGGAAGTCAGACGGGATTCCACGAGACAGAATCTAGACAATGAGATGTTGCCACGTCTTTTGTTAGGGAAAGACATGACTTACAAACATTTCTGCTGTTTACAGAACGAATTATCACTCTGCAGCGAAGTATGAGCTAAATTAAACTTCCTGGGAGATTAAAGCTGTGAGCTCCACTGGGACTCGAAACTTGGACCTTTATCTTACACGGACGAGTATTCTACCGACTGATCTATCCTATCACGGATCAGCCCCCCTCCTCACGTCTTACTTCCGCCAGCACTTCGTTGTCTTACTTCCTTCTTCTAGCAGGCTCAGTTCCGCAATGCTGCAATAGAACCTCTGCGAAGTTTGGAAAAATGAAAGAAAGGAGATTTGGATTTTATGTCCCGTAGACAACGAGATCATTAGCAACAGAACCCATATTCGTAGCGTTTATTATTATTATTTCTAATGTTTGGGGAAGGAAAACGTTCGTTCTCATGGAAAGGAACTATCGCAGTATTCACCTGTGGCGAGTCAGAGTTCACAGGTTCGATCCTGCTGTCACACAGAGCTTTAATCTGCAGGAAGTTTCCTTTATGCTGTTTCCTGGAGAAAGCACAGGGCTCGCAATCAGCGAAATTTACGGGTTTACTTCACGTTCTGCTAAAACTTTTGATATCTGTCCCTGTACACTACGTTTTCTGTTATTTATATGTATTCGTGAGATGCGATCTCGAGGATACCTATCTACTAGACTAGAGTGCACACAGAGGGATATACCCGACAGCATACTACAATTTTCGATGAGGCTCACGCTGTAAAAGGCCGGATGAATTAAATAATTGTCAAGGAGGTCAGCTTCCTACAAACAGTCGCGATGCGTAAATGTTAGGGTGGGATTGACCTACATTACTTAAAAACAGTCACCATAATCCGTTTGCATTTCTTACAGACAGCATTGGCTCTGACAATTTTCTTAATGCTGAAGAGCCGGAGATATCTTTCCATTTTTTTCTCGGCATGTACCCGAATTAAGTTTTTCTTCCTTCCATACAAAGAAGTGGAACCCTGTACTCGACATTCCCGAAAACACAGGCACACACACAAATGGATATAGCTGTGGTACTCATAAGAAACATCTCCATACACGCACTGTTTACCATTCTCGCTCAAATGAAGCCAGTTCTGGTTTGAAGTGAATGCCCCCCACTGCAAACGTCATTACTTTCTTGTCGGTTCTCCATCAGTCCAATCCTGTGAGGAACGAAACTTATTTTCGTCTTTTATCTAACGCCTCTTCAATTTTACTGAAATGTATAAGTACTTATACTGAAATAATTTCACCAGCCATGTACTCAAGTCACATAATACGCGATTGCAGTTAGAATGAGATCGTGGTAAAGATACCGTTCATTTCGGTAATGAGGCGACCGTTCCAGAGTAAATTTCTCCTGCTAGTGATAGGTATACCCTAATGAAAACAGTGACATACAAGACTCAGTTTAGCTGTAAGAAAGGGAAAATTGTTCAACTAGTGGGGCAGGGTGAGATGTGGAAGCGAGAGCAGCAGGACGTTTTGGCACGGTGTGCGCTCTAGCCGGCAGAATCTGTGGCCAGTGCTGAGGAAACCCGGCAGACAGCGATACGTTTCGCAGTCAAGAAGGATTGCAGGCTTAATCCGCGCCTCTGCCACAACGTCTTGTCTCGCACTGCTACTCCTGGCGTGATACAAGTCTTCTAACGTGGCTCACACTATGAGAACTACGGGGTAATTTTTCTGACGACTTCTGCGAAGAAGCAAACCAACGCTTTTTGTCTGTGATTAAACTTAAAATTGAACGTGACGTCAAGGTAGATAGTGTGGTTTTCGTGCAGATAGAACACTGCATATAGAACTGTAAGTGATTTCTACAGTAGTTGCTTCTACTTTGTGGATGTTAGACTATAACTTAGATATTACAAAGGTATGCAGCCCACGTGTAACAACTTATGGACAGAAAAATTACAGTTTGAGATGTGAAACAAAACTAAGGTAATCGTACGATCTTCTTCTAAACAAATTTCAGGTACCTCTAGTCGTCTAAAACTTTACTTGAGCTTAATTGAACTTTAGGGAATTGAGGTATGCACAGCACTGTTTAAAATAACGGCTCAATGAAGTCTGTGCAGCTACACTATTAATGACAAATAGCTGGAGACAGCGTTTGCCATAAAATATCTAGGCGTAACTATCCAGAGCGATCTTAAGTGGAATGACCATATAAGACAGTTAGTGGGAAAAGCAGACACAAGACTCAGATTCATCGGAAGAATATTAGGGAAATGTAACTCATCCACGAAGGAAGTGGCTTATAAGGCGCTTGTTCGCCAGATTCTTGAGCATTGTTCATCTATCTGGGATCCCTATCTGGTAGGAGTGATAGAGGAGATAGGGAAGATCCAACGAAGAGCGGCGCGTTTCGTCACGGGATCGTTTAGCTGGCGAGAGAGCGTTACGGAGATGCTAAACAAACTGCACTGTCAGACGTTACAAGACAGACGTTGTGCATCACGGAGAGATTTACTATTGAAATTTCGGGACAGCAATTTTAAGGAGGAGTCAAACAACATATTACTTCCCCCTCCCATATATCTCACGTATCGACCACGAGGAGAAAATTCGAGAAATTAGAGCCAATACAGAGGCTTACTGACAATCATTCTTCCCACGCACTATTTGCGAGTGGAACATGGTTGGAGGGATCAGTTAGTGGTACCGAAAGTACACTCCGCCACACACCATTAGGTAGGTTGCGGAGTATGATGTAAATGTAGGATTCATAGCACTATTTCAGACATTGGTCGAGTCGATGCCACGTCATGTTGCGCATTTCTGCATGCTTGCGGGGGCCCTACACGATATTTGGCACGTGTAACAGTTTCTTTGGCTCGTCAGTATATAATTTACGCAGGACAAGAAGGAACATCTTTTGTATGTAATGAGGTTGGACATTTCCGCACAAATTGTCCGTTTCTTGTCACGGTCTTAAAATCCAATTGTGAACAGCCTAAAAGGCAAGCCTTAGCGGATCTCATTCTCCAAATGACAGCCACTGTGCCTAATCACGTTTCTGAAGGGCAAGGCGAGCCATTTCGTGATGGTCCTAGCGCACTGCCGCCGTTAGCCTTGCGCCGGGGCTTTGCCACAGTAGCTTCCGCGCCGCCTCCACTTGCCCTTCAAAATAAGCGTAGACGGACGCAAGATAGTGAGGAGTCAGACGATACCTCTTCGCCTTTCCGCTCTGCCAAAGAGATTCCGGTGGAGGAGGCTTCTCCACTCCCTGAGTTTAGACCGGATGATAACATGTCGGTTGCTTTTCAAGATTCGAAAGCGTCCAGCACTCCCTCCGTCCTGACTCCCGGGACCGAGACCGCTTCTTCGGAATCACAGATGATAGGCCTGTTCCGGAGCTCCTTACTTTATCTACGGACTTGCCAGACATCCCTGAGTCCTTACCGTATTCCCAACTTTATTCTGTGCCCCTAGATGGAGAAGCATGCTACAAGTCGCTGGTGTTCGAACCCAAATAGGCCCAATTGTGCCAGCGGCACATGGAGTGAAGGTAAAAGGAGTATCGTCAGTTTCAGATTCCGTTGATTCCCAGGAGCCGCACTGCCAATATCTACCTGATACCGAATTTCCGCACCCCCCCCCCCCCCCCCCACGTTGCCCCATGCGGCAATCGTGTTGCCGCACAGCTGCAACAAACAACGTTTTCAACCTGAGCGGGCTGTATCGCGAAAAAAGGAAAAGAAAAGAAAAATAGGGCGGAAGAGAGGGATCCACCTCTTTACATTCAAATTCATCTGCTGACTCAGCGATGGACTGTTAACGGTTATTTGCAGGCAATCAACTGCATAGCTTTGGTAACCAATAGATGCAGGCCTACACCTTCCTTACCTTGAATGTGAACAGAATTAGTTCCGAGCTTAGACTTGCGGCGCTGCGACAGTTTATTTAAGATTCAGGGCAGATATGATATTTTTCCAGAAAGTGTTATTTGAAACTTTTTCTATTACCGGCTGTTCTACTTTCTTTAACTTGGCTTCTGAATTATATACTGGTACTGAGTTATTTCATAGATAGGGAATAAAACTAACTGGTTTCGACATTCTTGATAACGGTCGAGGGACAGGTTGCACTTTTCGTAACCTTACTCTGATTCTTCATTATGTCCCTTCATTTTATGGTCGTTCCACAAATCGTGCGCGTTTTTATAAAGAGGATATAGTTTATTTATTCCTTAAAATTTTACAGAAACTTCTGTTAGGCGGAGATTTTAATTGTGTTTTGTGTCCTGTGGATCAGACCTCCAATTTTAATTTTAGTAAGGAACTGGACGAGCTGGTGCATTCTTCGAGAATACGGGATGCGTGGGTCTGTCAATATCCCACTCTCGTCAGGTACACGCATTCCATAGCTACTTCCAGCAGCTGACTCGATCTCTTTTATCTTTCTGACTCTGTATGTGGACATCTGTTTGCGTTAGACGTGATACCCTCTTCTTTCACTGATCACTTTGCCATAGGTGTAACTTTAAAACATGTGCCGCAACCAGTAAAACTGTGTCGCCCCCCAGGATGTTGAACACATACCTCTTATAGGATCCTTCCGACGAGATTATCGTTCTAGAGGTTTGGGACCGTAGCTTGCGTATGCAGGGCCGTTATCCTTCTGTTATAGAATGGTGATCAGGGCACCCCAAAGAATTTGCTCCACAAAGGGTTAATGCGTTTCGGCTCTGAGATAGCAAGGGATCACCGTCGGACCCAGGAAATTTATTATTCCGCCTTGCGTCAACTTTATGATGGTGCCAGGCAAGCACCCTTAGCCAGGCAAGCTCCCTTACGGGTTACGGATGTCCGACATGTTAAGGCGAAACTTCTTCAGATAAAGGAGCGAGAACTGGAAGGACTCAGGGTGCGATCAAAACCCCGCTCCTTCCTACAGGATGAACCGACCTCCTTATATCACCTTATCCGGTTCCGGACGCGTCACAACGAACATGTATCACGTCCCTTACTCACACCGGTCACATGCTGACATCCAACGTGACATTTCCCCAGCGATCTATAATTACTTAACCGAAATTTATGACGGCCCTGATACTGAAACAGTTGCCCTGATGAATGTATTCCTCTCCTCCACTGCGCGGTTACGCCCTCATTAAATGATAGCTTTCTAAGTGACTTTACTTGCGGTGATATACACTCCTGGAAATTGAAATAAGAACACCGTGAATTCATTGTCCCAGGAAGGGGAAACTTTATTGACACATTCCTGGGGTCAGATACATCACATGATCACACTGACAGAACCACAGGCACATAGACACAGGCAACAGAGCATGCACAATGTCGGCACTAGTACAGTGTATATCCACCTTTCGCAGCAATGCAGGCTGCTTTTCTCCCATGGACACGATCGTAGAGATGCTGGATGTAGTCCTGTGGAACGGCTTGCCATGCCATTTCCACCTGGCGCCTCAGTTGGACCAGCGTTCGTGCTGGACGTGCAGACCGCGTGAGACGACGCTTCATCCAGTCCCAAACATGCTCAATGGGGGACACATCCGGAGATCTTGCTGGCCAGGGTAGTTGACTTACACCTTATAGAGCACGTTGGGTGGCACGGGATACATGCGGACGTGCATTGTCCTGTTGGAACAGCAAGTTCCCTTGCCGGTCTAGGAATGGTAGAACGATGGGTTCGATGACGGTTTGGATGTACCGTGCACTATTCAGTGTCCCCTCGACGATCACCAGTGGTGTACGGCCAGTGTAGGAGATCGCTCCCCACACCATGATGCCGGGTGTTGGCCCTGTGTGCCTCGGTCGTATGCAGTCCTGATTGTGGCGCTCACCTGCACGGCGCCAAACACGCATACGACCATCATTGGCACCAAGGCAGAAGCGACTCTCATCGCTGAAGACGACACGTCTCCATTCGTCCCTCCATTCACGCCTGTCGCGACACCACTGGAGGCGGGCTGCACGATGTTGGGGCGTGAGCGGAAGACGGCCTAACGGTGTGCGGGACCGTAGCCCAGCTTCATGGAGACGGTTGCGAATGGTCCTAGCCGATACCCCAGGAGCAACAGTGTCCCTAATTTGCTGGGAAGTGGCGGTGCGGTCCCCTACGGCACTGCGTAGGATCCTACGGTCTTGGCGTGCATCCGTGCGTCGCTGCGGTCCGGTCCCAGGTCGACGGGCACGTGCACCTTCCGCCGACCACTGGCGACAACATCGATGTACTGTGGAGACCTCACGCCCCACGTGTTGAGCAATTCGGCGGTACGTCCACCCGGCCTCCCGCATGCCCACTATACGCCCTCGCTCAAAGTCCGTCAACTGCACATACGGTTCACGTCCACGCTGTCGCGGCATGCTACCAGTGTTAAAGACTGCGATGGAGCTCCGTATGCCACGGCAAACTGGCTGACACTGACGGCGGCGGTGCACAAATGCTGCGCAGCTAGCGCCATTCGACGGCCAACACCGCGGTTCCTGGTGTGTCCGCTGTGCCGTGCGTGTGATCATTGCTTGTACAGCCCTCTCGCAGTGTCCGGAGCAAGTATGGTGGGTCTGACACACCGGTGTCAATGTGTTCTTTTTTCCATTTCCAGGAGTGTATATCGCCTTGTTGTTGATTCACCATCGCAAAAATCGCCGTGACTAGACGGTATTCCTACGGAATTTTATGTACGTTTTTGACCTCTTATAGGTGGTACCATTACGTCAATGGTGAATGAGGTGATCTGCAAGGGTTTGATTCCTGAACCCTTCAAGGTTGGTAAAATCGGACCTCCAGACATTACTTAATTCCGCTCGACCACGCTACTTAGTTTCCATTACAAAACTGTCGCCCGAGCGGTTAATAGCCGTTTCTCGATACCGCTAGAGAAAATTCTTGCTGTCAACCAAAGCTGTGTGCCTGGAAGCAAGATTCTGACTTCTGTAGTCGAGTACCGCGACGTTGTCTCGGTGGCTGCAGCGACTTCTCTCTCTGAAGCCTTGCTTTTTGTTGATTTTAATAAGCATTTGACCGGGTCAGTCACGTTTTCTTGATGCAGGTCCTCAAGGCGACCGGTGGCAATCTTACTGTGTGCCTGGTATTACCCAATCTTTTTACTGCTATTCACGCATCTGCCCTAGTGAGTGGAGAACTTACTCCCCAAATCACCATCCGACGGGGCTTACCGCAGAGGAATCTCCTCTCCATGTCGCTTTTTGTCTCGTTTCTAGAACCTCTGCTTCGCCGTATTGCTGATCAGTTAAGTGGCTGGAAGATATTAGGAGAAACCCTCTCGGTACGAGCGTACGTGGATGATGTTATGGTTTTGCTTCGTCATGACGACCTTGCTCAACGACATGTGGCATTCCTTTTGTTATCTTTCTGGGGACCGCATTAATGAACGGTAATGTACCCTGTTACCATAGAAGGGTTTTCAACACGTTGTCATTTCATGGGCAACGGTCTTTGCTCGCCACAAATCGTTGGGAATTACCGTAGATCGCTGTCCAACGAAAATGGCTGCAGTGAATTGGCGGGAGGTGATGAATCGAATTCAAGGAGCAATTCTTGGAAACGAACGCCGTTCCATTAGTCTCCTTCACAAAGTGCGGATCTTAGACTCCTACATTTTCAGCAAAGTGTACTAAGTTGCACAAATATTTCTGCTCCCCGCAATGATGGCGCGAAAATTGATGCAAATGTCTAATCGCTTCCTTTGGAAAAGACATATTTTTCGACTCCGGTAGGAAGTGGTTGCAAGGCCCCGTCCTCTTGGAGGGTTGTGACTTCCCAATATCAAAGTGAAGACTCCACTACTGTTTATACGGCGTATCGTTTTAACATGTACTCGAGCAACTCGTTCTGTTACATTTCGCTTATTTAAGTGTCTTCGACCGGCCAGTCTGACTCCGCCTGCCGATGTTGGCCGCATCAACTCTAAACTGCGGCACGTACGTGAATTTTATATTGTAATTTGTCTTCTCGGAGCTGACATTCTATCAATGACACACCTTACCACCAGATGGTAGCTTTCTCGTTATAAAGTGCAAGCATCCCTCCCCGCAGTTGAAATGGTCGCGCCATTTGTATCCTTGAAAACAGTGTGGTTTCACGGCTTCCTATCCTCCCGATGGACGTCGCCTCCTCGTGGTACAGGGTCTTTCCCAGTCTGATCCCGAGCAACGAACGCCTCCATCGCATTGATCTTAGCGTGACTGGTCTTTGCGAGAAATGTCATCAACCTGATACATTACCACACAGGTTTGTCTCTTGTGGAAGAGAACACTGGCACTGGATACGCCGACAACTGGCTTTCCTTGTCACACGAACAGACGCACACTGACACTCGAAACGTAACAGACGCGTGGGGACGGGGTTACTAAATTGTTGACAGTAAAATGAAACAAGTGAGTGATGTTACAGGGTACTCATATTTGGATGTACTCACTGAAGCCGTACTGGTGGCGCTGTAGCGTATTGAAAAGTGAAGTACTACCTCGTTACTTAGCTACCTAATAAAGTTGATGACAAAATGGTTCAAATGGCTCTGAGCACTATGGGACTTAACTTCTAAGGTCATCAGTCCCCTAGAACTTAGAACTACTTAAACCTAATTAACCAAAGGACATTACACACATCCATGCCCGAGGCAGGATTCGAACCTGCGACCGTAGCGGACGCGCGGTTGCAGACTGTAGCGCCTAGAACCGCTCGGACACCCCGGCCGGCAAAGTTAATGACAGTCGGTTGCATTTAATAGGAACCCTGCCAACAGTGATAACTTTAAAAAATTCTGTCGCTATCTCACTCTAAGTTGTTGAATCTGTGAGACATGGGTCATTCGCTAACTGTGACCAATGAGGCCCCTTTTGACAGCTCGGTTCCCGTGCACCTAACATCTGTGAAAGGGTTGGCGATTAATAGTGATATTAACGCCAGAAAATGCGCAACAGTAAATCAAATTAAATGAAAAATCCTGCGTTTACTAACATCTTCCTCACAGAAGTATGACAGAATACACTGGAATGCAGCGATAACACAAGACACCTGAAAACGCTTTACAGAAACAAAAGACTAACTACTAATATGGGCACGTTAATAAAAATTGAGACTGAAGCTCTTTTATTAAATTTAAGTTCAAAGCTAAACTACCGGCTTAATGCCCAGTAATTCCTGGCTTCATATTTTAACTCACGTATTTGCTAAAACTTTGCTGAGTCTTAGTAACACCGTTAGTAACTCATAAGCTCTCCACGAAACTAGATACTGTAATAGAAAACTACGGATTCTTCAATGATATACCGAAAAGCTTTTCTTCCTCTCAGCCGAAAACTAACTACGACGAATTCCCTTGAGCACTGTAGCTTCAGTTACACAGACGGCGTCTCTCCGCTTTCAACTCCTCTATGTAGAACTTCCAGCTAGTTAGTTCGAGAGGTGTAGCCACTATTGCCTTAACATCGCTCTTTGCACTCCACACACGCCAATCTGCCCTTGAACTACCATCATCACCAGCCTAACACGAACTGATTCGCCCCATTAGGTTCCGGTACACATTCTTGGCCGCTTTTAATATTTTGATTGATTCTCACATACACATTGTCAGAGACGTGCTCATATTGCTCACTCGGCTCACTTCTAACCCGCTGCCTCGCTTGTTCGCCCAGGTGAATATCCAACCATAACTGTCATCTGGAATCCGGAATGTTACCTTTAACTGGGAAGTCACAATTTGTAGCTGTCATCCCCCATTCATTCGGTGTTCGCAATTTTTAAAAATTTCTTTATTAATCTTTGTCGTTAACCATTTAGCCACAGAAACGAGAAATTACAAACTCTGTACACAATATCACAGTGTCGGCATTGTAAATTACGTTAGTACCAGTTAAACTTAACGGTAAACTATGTACATTCATACATTCAACAGAGTCCGTAAAACACATCGTCTCGCACCAGGTCCTTTGTGTCTGTCTTAGAACCTAATATTTGCTTCTTGCAAAAAAGAATGGCGATGCTGACATATTCCGTGGTGGACAGCTGCCGAAACAGGTCCGTCACAGTTGTAGGTTAAGGAATTCCTGCTTCGATCAAGGCCTTGTTAACTTGCACGTTGTCTGTCGTAGCACGAACAGACTTTTGAGACAGCCTCGGAGCTCTCAGAGCTGCTATGGTTGCGTAAAACCCCAACTGTAGCATAGGTATAGGAAAAATTGCTGTGAATGGGTTAGCTGTTGTGTTTGCAGCGTTCCCTGGGCACTCGCACCCGAGCACGTAGCTAAGCCTTCTTTCGGCTTCACAGGTACGCGGCGTAATGTGTATCATTCCCACTTTCTCGTCGGAGACCATTATCCAAGGACATATGATACTTGCAGCCAAGGTTTTCCATTGCCCTTTCATCCAAAGAATGATTGGTACGGAACTTATCGTTATCTCTAGATTAAAGCCTTCCACAATCACCTATCACATAGTGTCGTTATTGTGTGACTGTTTGGGGATACGGGATGAATTGAATAGAATTTTTATTTTGTGTGATGAATCGCAGGTTAACGCAGATGAGTAGGAAAACCAATAGTGTAATGTCCGAACAGTGTATCTGTGGTGTGCTGAATGATACAGTCAAGTCGATTAAATACCTCGGCGTGACGTTGCAAAGCGCCTTGAAATGGAACAACCAAATATGGTCACTTGTAAGGAAGACCAATGGTAGCTTCGGTTTATTGGGAAACTTCTAGAAGTATGTAGTGTACAGAACACTTGAGCGTCCATTCTTGCATACTGCTCGCGCGTTTGGGGCCCCACACCAGGTCGAATTAAAGGAAGGCTTCGAAACAATTCAAAGGCGTGCTGCTAGAATCGTCACCGGTGGGTTCTATCATCAAGCCAGTAATATGGAAATGCTCCATAAACTCAAAAGGCGCCCCCTGGAGGGGAGAAGAGGTTCTTGTCGTAAGCTTAGGGACTGATGACCTTAGCAGTTAAGTCCCATAAAATTTCATACACAGTATAGAGAGCAGCAGTGTATCTTTCACTTCCATGCGAAGATAGCATGTCGCGCCATTGCTGTCCGATGGGGATACATAAAACTCAGATATGATACGTGACTCTCAAACCGTATAGCTCGTATCAGTATTATTTCTATGTGTCATTTCTCACATTATTTCAGGCCCTTAATTTTCACAATAAGACTTGATCCCAACTGCAGTTATGGAAGATCTGCTGCCTAAAATATTATGGTCACTGCAGGCCTACAATGGTTTTCCCTGCTGAAATTGAAGTCATGAGGAAGAACATTACAAAGAACCGTAGAATTAAATATGCATTAGCACGATGCAAATGACTTTGATGCAATAGAACATCTGTAAGTTGTGGCTATATAAGAGCAGTACTGGCTAAAGTGTCGGTCGTCACATAGTTAAAAATATGGTGAAGTGCACGTCTAAATGACTTATATGTATGACAACCGACAGTTTGTCAATTAACTTAAAAGCAAAAGTTTAAAGATAGTACACTAATCTCGCAACCTTAAAGACAAATTATGGCCGCTTGTAATATGGAACCGGCCGGTATGGCCGAGCGGTTCTAGGCGCTTCAGTCTAGAACCGCGCGACCGCTACGGTCGCAGGTTCGAATCCTGCCTCGGGCATGGATGTATGTGATGTCCTTAGGTTTGTTAGGTTTAAGTAGTTCTGAGTTCTAGGGGACTGATGCCCTCCGATGTTAAGTCCCATAGTGCTGAGAGCCATTTGAACCATTTTTTGTTATGTGGAAATCTTAGTGACGAAGCGCAATCTGTGGTAAATGTTTCGTTCCGTAACAAAAGAGTAGAGCGGTGTGTACATGACTGTACGGCTACATCTACATACATACTCCGCAAGCCACCATGAGGTACGACTGCTAGGCATACGCTTTCCTGTTCCACTAGCAAACTGAGGGAGGGATAAGCCAGTGTCTACATTATTGTGTGCGACCCCTAATTTCTCTTATCCTAAGGACAAACACACACACCCATGCCCGAGGGAGGACTTGAACCTCCGCCGGGATCAGCCGCACAGGCTCTCCATACTGTGAACCAGTACTGTTGGACAAGAGCCATCTGCAGGTAAGGACGTGTACGTAGTGGCAGAATTACGGTTGAAATCCTTTTGAGCACGGAGCAGATTGCCTGTACTGGCGATGGTTGTTGATGGCAGCATGGCCCCGGGCTCGAGCTGTAGATATCCGGGCAGGGGGCTCTCAACAGGTGATGTAGGATCCCAGATGGCCCAATTGGATGGCTCTAAGCCCACAGCATCGGAATTGGCACCAGCAGCAGGGCCGCAGTTAACAGTGGCAGAGTCTGGAGAGAGTTACTGGTCGACGCTCGTGGACTCGTGGGGCGACATTAAGTCCCTCTCAGGACTGCTAGTTGCCAAACATTGATACCAACGAGTAAGAACTGCAAGTATTTATACAGTCTTGGCACGTTCTAGTTTAGCTACAGCATCGGTTTCTATCACATAAGCCACAACATGTTCGTGGCTCAGATGTAAAGCAACTGGGCCGTCAGCAGTGCAATGGCTCTGCTTTCTGCTGAGTTGGTGATATTCCAGTTGTGGTCACTCGGCAGCGCGTTGCGTTATGGTAATTGTCCAGCGTCATAACGGGAGTTCCTGTTGTATCAGCAAGCAGCCCCTGATGTAATAACGTTCAGTCTACTCTGGTCTGACCCGCGGCCTCTTGCATCAGCTGTGTCCGGTGTCTTAATGTTACTCAGCTGCGACCATTCAGTTATTTGAAGATCAACAATGCTGTTAACCCGATACCTTCTTTGATGAGACCTCTGGGATTGCCGCGTTTTCCACGTGTAATTCACTCGATAAGATAAAACACGACTTATCGTTGGACAGGAGTCTACCTGAGATAATTGGTGGGTAAGTGGGTAAGAAATCACATTTGCCGAGCCGTAAATTGTATTCATGTATGAGAAATCGATATGGCAGGTCGCCGAGCGCACAGAGCGTTCTCTCGAAGCTGGCACGGTCTCATGGCAGATGGGCGAATCAGAGTGTGCTGCAAGTTCTTTAGTCAGTACAGATCCGACGGAACTTCGACGTCTACAGGCATTCCAGGCAAAATAATGATACTTTCATTGAGTCGTGGCTCGACAGAGACCGCTCCTATAGTACCGTTGAAAGTTTCTTCTCTCCTTGGTTTTGCTCCGCAGCCGTGAAATCACGCTGTGTGGAACATTCAATTCGCGGTGCACCTCACGCTGACTCTGATGGCTTCTAATCTGCCAAGCAGTCAGCCACTCTGAACGTCTTCTAAATGTGTTCACTGTATCATTCTGCATCAGCCTGACGCAAGAAATTTTGTGGAAGCCCCACACAGTACACAGAACCATTATCCCCAAGACCTCCGTCTACATGGAGAGTTGTATGTAGTGCCGCACTCACATGGGGTGTACAAGTTTTATCATGTCGTCGCACGAAGTGTCAATGTAAGGCAATATTATAGAACCTCGGAGGTGCCTTCCACTATATTTACACTTACACTCATGCCAGAAACTGTAATACGTGTAGCAGACTTTAATCCTGATACTATCATTGCCCAACTTTCCTGTTTCATTCACGAATGGTGCGCACGAGAACTACTGTTAGTTTACGCACATGACTTGATATGTGAAGACCTCGGACTCTCCCCACCTTCTTATTTTTAGTTATTCGCTTCTGTTTCGCTGTTCCTTCTTATACTTCTGCTTCTTCTTCTGTGTCCTCGCGGCTTATACTTCATTTCCTTGGCCCTAATTCATTGATTTCAAAATACATTTACCTACTTTCTTGTGTGTGTTAAAGACTTCACAGACATCTGCATGTGCAGGCGTGTATAGGTTTGGATTCAAGAGGAGGGAATGAAAAAAAATCAAGAGGAGCAGATATGAAGAAAAACACGAAACAACTACTTTCCTATGAAAAAAACAAAGTAAGTGCTATTCTACTTTTGTATTTTACCCCACTGCCTGACTAATTAATTAATTACGGTTAGATAAGGAGTGTTACTTCAGTCACAAATTACTGCGTTGAACATGCTAAACAGTGCAGGTGGCTCTTCGCTAATTGTTGCACTCAACGAACTCGAGACGAGAAAACCGAGCACACCTGCAAGTTCCCTAATCCGCTGTTAAGAAGTTTGCGTACCTCGTGTCTGGTGAAGTTGTCTCTTGTTCTCCGCTGCTCGTGGCTCCATACGTGAATACAATCAATAGTGACTGATGTAAATGGGAAAATGTCAATGCTACATTTTTTTGTAAACATGAAGGAAAAAACAGTCTTCAGAGCCACTCTAATCACAACATATAAATCCGTTTCTGCGGATCTAATCTTGACTTATCAAACTGCATTTCAGGTTCATAAAATTATTTCCACACGACTCTCACGACAGTTTGGATTCACATAAAAACCTTGTGTGATGCACCTGCAGTCACGAAATCGCTTATGGATGCATAACACCAGAACATGTAAAGCACACATGTTGTCCGCATGAAAGCTCATTACGCACAATCTCGTGAGATAGATTCAGTGTTTCGCGGTTGCCTGCACACGGTGCGTTTATGATTGGTCGGATTACTCTGCCAGTCACTGAAAATATTAAATAAAACTGTAATTAAAAAATGAGCTTCATTTTGGAGTTACTGAAACCATGGTTACGAAGCTTTCAATGTGTAAAATGTCGTCACTGTAGTTGTAGTTTATATTACCACGTAAAGCGTTAAAATTATTCAGAGTATGGTGACACAATAGCTCCATACTTAACAATCTTATACAACCATTCGCTCGACGAAAAATCCGTACCCAAAGACTGGAAAGTGGCACACGCCACTCCAATATTCAAGGAAAGTAGTAAGAGTAATCCACTAAATTACAGGCCCATATCATTAACGTCGATATGCAGCAGGATTTTGGAATATATTTTGTGTTCGAACATTATGAATTACCTCGAATAAAACGGTCTATTGACACAAAGTCAACACATATTTAGAAAACATACATCTTGTGAAACACAACTAGCTCTTTACTCTCACGAAGTGTTGAGTGCTATTGGCAAGGGATTTCCAATGGATTCCTTATTTCTGGATTTCTGGAAGGCTTTTGACACTGTACCACACAAGCGGCTCGTAGTGAAATTGCGTGCTTATGGAATATCGTCTCAGTTATATGACTGGATTCGTGACTTCCTGTCTGAGAGGTCACAGTTAGTAGTAACTGACGGAAAGTCTTCGACTAAAATAGAAGTGATTTCTGGCATTTCCAAGGCGGTGTTACAGGCATTTTGCTGTTCCTTATGTATATAAACGCTTTGGGAGACAAACTGAGCAGCCGTCTTAGGTTGTTCGCAGATGAAGCTGTCGTTTATCGACTAGTAAAGTCATCAGAAGATCAAAACAAATTCCAAAAGAATTTAGAAAAGATATCTGTAAGGTGCGAGAAACGGCAATTGACCTTAAATAACGGAAAGTGTGCGGTCATCCACATGAGTGCTAAAAGGAACCCGTTAAACATCGGTTACACAATAAATCATGCAAATATAAAGACCGTAAATTCAACTAAATGCCTAGGGTTTTCAATTACGAACAACTTCAAAAAAAAAAAAAAAAGTTCAAATGTGTGTGAGATCCTATGGGACTTAACTGCTAAGGGATCAGTCCTTAAGCTTACACAGTACTTTAACCGAAATTATCCTAAGGACAAACACATACATCCATGCCCGCCGGGACCAGCCGCACAGTCCATGACTGCAGCGCCTGAGGCCGCTCGGCTAATCCCGCGCGGCGAACAACTTCAATTGGAAGGAACATATAGAAAATATTGTGGGGAGGGCTAACAGAAGATTGTGTTTTATTGGCAGGGCACTTGGAAAATGTAACAGATTTGATAAAGAGACTGTCTACACTACACTTATCCGTCCTCTTTTAGAGTACTGCCATGCGGTCTGTGATCCTTACCAGACAGGATTGACGGAGTACATCGAAAAAGTTCAAAGAAGGGCAGCACGTTTTGTACTATCGCGAAATAGGAGAGAGAGTGTCACCGAAATGATACAGGATTTGCGGTCGAATAATTAAAACAAAGGCGTTTTTCGTTGCTGAGGAATCTTCTCACGAAATTCCAATCACCAAGATGACCTCGCTGATTGGTCTCTTCCCCCAAACAATCCAATCCAAATCCAATCACCAACTTTCTCCTCCGAATGCAAAAGTATTTTATTGACAACGACCTACATAGGGAGAAACGATAACCACGATAAAATAAGGAAAATCGGAGCTCACACGGAAAGATACAAGTGTTCGTTCTTTCCGCGCGCTGCATGTGGTTAGAATAATAGAGACCGAGCGAGGTGGCGCAGTGGCTAGCACACTGGACTCGCATTCTGGAGGACGACGGTTCAATCCCGCGTCCGGCCATCCTGATTTAGGTTTTCCGTGATTTCCCTAAATCGCTCTAGGCAAATGCCGGGATGGTTCCTTTGAAAGGGCACGGCCGACTTCCTTTCCCATCCTTCCCTAATCCGATGACACCGATGACCTCGCTGTTTGGTCTCTTCCCCCAAACAACCCAACCCAATAATAGAGAATTGTGAAGGTGGTTGAAAAAAGAATGTTGAAATGTGTGTGAAATCTTATGGGACTTAACTGCTAAGGTCATCAGTCCTAATCTTACACACTACTTAACCTAAATTATCCTAAGGACAAACACACACACCCAAGCCCGAGGGAGGACTCAAACCTCTGCCGGGATCAGCCGCACAGTCCATGGCTGCAGCGCCTTAGACCGTTCTGCTAGAAGGTGGTTCGATGAACCCTCTGCCAGGCACTTAAATGTGATTTGCAGAGTATCCATGTAGATGTAGATGTAGACTAAAGAAATGTGTAGCTTATGTGGAGCTGCTCAACCGTTGTACCCCATTCTTATATAAACTCCCTGCGCACAGTTATTGTGCTAGATCAGGGCTTAACAACTGGCCGGTTTTGAGCGCAAGTACTCGCGTCTGCTCAGGCACGTGCTCGCGAGCAGGTGCAAGGTCGCGGAGTAGGGAGGGAGGGGTGGGATGGGAAATGCGCGCATGTTTGAATAGGGCCGCAGCATGCCTATTGAATTCGCGCCGACTGTGTAACGTTTAAAGTACTACGATCAGCTCTAACGGCCACTTCGCTGGTTAAGAATCATGTCAAGTCGCCGTTGTGTAACCCCAACCATGCTTTCGCAGTTCAACCGCCATTGAGAGGAATTGTATCTGTTTAAAGAAAAAGATGGTGTTGCAAAATGTTTAGCATGTCAGAAAACGCTGAATTCTTTTAGGAAATTTAATTTGCAGCGACATTATATGTCATACCACGCGAAAGGCTACGGAAGTGGAAAATGTGATGGTCCAGATCGTGCACAGGAATTTATTAAACTTAAAAGGAAGCTATCCGAAGAACATCTGAACGACGAAGAAAAATCAACTGAGGTAATTCTCAGAGTGAGTTACAAAATTGCTTTGCTCTTACTTTAGCAAAATCCCTGCGCCCCTTCACTGATGGCGATTTAATAAAAGAATGTTTGGTAGTTGCAGCGGAACATTTGTGTCCAACTCAAGTTGAACAGTTTCGGATTGTGTCATTATCTAACATGACCATTATGCGTCGTATACAGGACATAGCAGACGACGTCCACAGCCAGCTTGCAAATATCTGTAAAGATTTTATGGCGTATTCTCTAGCTCTGGACGAAAGTGTGGATATCACTGGAACAGCGCAGCTTTTAGAGGTGTTAATAGAGATCTTCAGGTGAGGGAGGAGCTCCTCGATGTAGTAGCCATGAAGAACACTACAACCGGAGGTGATATTTTAAGTAGTGTTGAAGGAAGTGTTGAAAATATAGGATTGTCGTGGAATTCTTGCCTACAGACGGTGCACCAGCGATGACAGGGAAAAAAATCAGGTTTCGTTGCGCTGTTGAAGGAGAAAATTCAAACACTGACCGTGCCGAATGAAATAAGGGGCGTGCACTGTGTGATCCACCAGGAAAAGTTATGTGCAAAGAGTATCACTCTAAAAAATGTGATGAGTGTTGTTGTTCGTACAACCAATTATATAAGGAAGCATGGGCTGCAACACAGGCAATTTAAAAGCTTTCTTGAGGATGTAGAAAGTCAGTATGGTAGCCTGCCTTATTACAGCGAGGTCCGCGTGCTTAGTCGTGGCGAATTATTAAATCGATTTTTTTGCCTATTAGGTGAGATAAATATGTTCATGGAAATAAATAACATGTGTGTTTCTGAATTGAAAGAGCCTTCATGGAAATGTGATCTCGCGTTCTTAGAAGATTTAACTAGCCATCTGAATGCTTTGAACATTTCACTACAAGGTAAAGATCTGCTAATTACTCATTTCATAGATCGAATACGAGCTTTTAAAATGAAATTGATACTTTGGGTGAGTCAGCTGGAAACAGGAAATCTAGCTCATTTTCCTAAACTATCATCTGTGCAAGATGTTCACAAAGACTGTGAACGTTATTCACATAGTTTAGTTGCCCTTAAGGGGCACTAGACAGTGATTTTGATCTGTTCTCCTCTCCATATTCAGCGAATATTGAAGAGATTCGTCCTGAGCTGCAACTAGAAATTATTGACCTGCAGTGTGACAGAGAATACAGAGACAAATTTCAGAACAAGAAAAACATTTTGGAATTCTACAGACACTTCCCTCAGGATACATTTCCTCGTTTGCACAAACTGGCGGCTACAATAATATCAATGTTCCGTTCCACGTATGTTTGTGAACAACTGTTCTCTGCAATGAAATGTAACAAGACGCGCCTGAGAAACGCATTGTCTGATCGAAATTTAAACTGCACGCTGCACCTACAATGCACAAGAACAATTACTCCGAACATAGACGCAATTGTAAAGGGCAAAAAGTATAAGATAATCGAGAATCCCACACTTCAGTGACACCTTTTATTGTGTAACAGTTCACAAATTAATACGAATGTAGAGGCATACACTAAGCTAATAAAATTATGTGGCATGTGTACATTCTCCTTTATTTGTTTCATTTGTCGCAGTAATATTTCGTGAGTGATATCCCTGCAGGTGACCGCGGATTTACATTGGCGGGCAGCTGTTGTGTGACCCACGTGACTCTCCCCACTCTCCGCTCTGGTCTGGTAGTGGGGGTAGCGTGCTCGTGCTGCTCCGTGCTCGCGGCTTGCTGCTGACAGCTTGCTCCGCGAGCATGTATGTTGTGAAGCCCTGTGCTAGATGGACTGCCGGTAGCCCTTTGGAAATTCACGAGTTATTCCTCCAGCAGATTTTGTGAGATTTTTTACAACCGCTCTCGGTAATGTTCTACGGTCCTTGTCCATGAAGTCTGCCTGGTCTTGGTGAGCTGTTTGTGAAGTTGAAATGCAAAGAAATAATCGCAGCTAAAATGACAGTCGACTTGGAACTTGTAGAAGTGTTGAAATATCCCTGATGGATTTGTTACTTAGGTGATATCGAAGACTAGCCCTCGTTTGAAGTCACTGAGCTCTTGTGACTGACATATTCTGCTTTTAATGCTTCTCTACGGACAACAAAATACTCCCCACCTCGTTTTATATGAACAGGTTCGACTCTCGTGATATCAGTGGTGAAACCCGCATTAAATACGCATGTACGAATATTGCTGATCATATAGCGTATTCAAATTTTCCTGATGATTTTCAAATTCAGTTCAAAAAATGGTTCAAATGGCTCTGAGCACTATGGGACTTAACATCTGTGGTCATCAGTCCCCTAGAACTTAGAACTACGTAAACCTAACTAACCTAAGGACATCACACATATCCATGCCCGAGGCAGGATTCGAACCTGCGACCGTAGCAGTCCCGCGGTAAATTCAGTTCAATCCTCCTAGTGCTCATTTCTGCAATTCTGGCATTGATGTTATTGGACTACTATACAACGGGTACCACAGTTTTAATAATCATCTCACAGAGATAGGCCGGCCGCAGTATCCGAGCGGTTCTACTCGCTTCAGTCTGGAATCGCGTGACCGCTACGGTCGCAGGTTCGAATCCTGCCTCGGGCATGGATGTGTGTGATGTCCTTAGGTTAGTTAGGTTTAACTAGTTTTAAGTTGTAGGGGACTGATGACCTCAGATGTTAAGTCCCATAGTGGTCAGAGCCATTTGAACCATTCACAGAGGTAATGTTGCTTAATTTATTTTTTGCAGGTACATGTTTGCAGTCATGATACACATTGAAATCCCATCTGACAGTAATGTAAAAGACTATCTGAGTAACGTAACCAAATTGGTCTCCCATATCCCATTTATTCACTCCTGTACCGGGTTGTTAAGTATGCCTGTGAAGTAGATGTCGCTAGTTATGTTCAATAATGAGAAAGAATTTAGGATGAACTGCAAAATTCAGAGACAATGAGTAAAATATAACTGATTTTCATATAGTGTTTGTGAGAATGCAATTTTATGTTCTCGTAACAAATTATTTAACAGATTACTGAGAGGTAAGACCCACGGAACTGTAAATTCTCTAATATTCATAAATAAATTGGTTTATCTGATAATTAATCAGCAAAGTTTAACTTCGGGAATATATATTTCGATTAACAATAATGTGCATATGAAACAGGTTATGTACATTTCCTATGTATGAACTTCTGATAAAACTCTCTAAAGTAAAGAAAGATGTATAGATATTTTTTATGAAGTAGATGAAACTAGAAACTGAATTGTGTAAGAGCAGAAGCACTAGCCTTTTCTTAAAGTAGTTTCTTTTCTAGAAATTTGCATAATATCCTAATTTAAATGCATTAAAAAGTAATTTAAAACGTAATTCCCATACTTAAAAACATGAGTCGATTATCGTAACTTTAATTGGTTGTTAGTACGGTTTATGGTGTCAGTCTGAAACAGGCATATGAATAAACCTGTCGCATGCAACTCACCGTTGTCTGCTCCGTTTATCTCTTCTTCCTATTAAAAAAGTGTGGCAATAAGTCCATAATGGACAGAGAAAGCTTCGGATACTTGTACAATGCAGATCAATAACGAGATGAATTTAAACCTTTCCCTTCGCCTGACCTTCCTCCTTAATTTCAATTTACGGACTCCAAACAAGCGAAACACGCGAAAAGAGCAACAGCCGCCTGTTGGATGCACGTCAAGGACGTCTAAGAGGAGATAGCTAGCGAAAGTGGCGAGCGGGGAAATGTTCTGAGACGTGAGGAGCTGCTGCAGTAGTTCCCAGCGTACTCCCCTGGTGGTCGTCTGGGATGCTATCAAGGACATCTTGTCCGTTTCCACTTTAAATTTCCGCCGTACCTTTAGCAGGTGCACTGCCATCTAAATAGCCCCTCCAGGGCTTGCCGACAACTTCGACAGACTCTTCAAGAATTTATGTGCAGAAGTTTCCTCTGGGATAATAGAATCACAGGACTCTATTCTCACGAGCTCCACTCCACGTGCCTCTGAGCCTACGTTTGTTTAGTCCAGCTCGTACACACGGATATCTGTCACTAAAGTTGTCTACAGAATTTCACTACATTATTTTCAAAACACTATTCTAAATGCAATGACTTGCAGGAAACAACCATTTATGTAGTACAATGTGACATTACTGAATTCCAAAAAATCTAAGACACCGGTACAGTAATTGCTTTACAAGTTCCTGATATGAAATTTATCACTTTATTTAAAGAGATTTTATAATGTCGGTTTGCTGCATCTGCATCTTTATCGTGAGTTCAGGAGAGAAAATAAGTTTTATATTAATTAAACTGCGAAGATACTTTCCATGTTAGAAAGTGTGATAAAACTGTCGAAAAAGCAAAAATTCACTGTCAATACTCTCTGTCGTTTGATTATAGTTGGTATTGAGACGGATAAAACTTTCCGATTCCAGCAAGTTATGTGAAGAACATTTCTTGGGAGAATTAGGTCGATTCTTTGTCATGTAACGTGGTCAGTAATAATGAAGAGATAATAATAATAATAAAATTAATGATAGCAATTGTGTAAACAAAAGGGGCTGGAGAGTAATGTCATCAAGTACAGAGCACATCTACACGGGAGGTTTGTTCCACTTCACTGACGAAACCTGAAATGGGCATATTTACAGGAGTCGTTGTGATGTTGAGGTCCCTGCTGAGTATCTTCACAGTGGTGTAAAGGTGTTTGCCACTCTGGTTAGCCACAGTGCGCGTGTCTTCCATCTACTGTGTTTTCTTACTCATGCAGTTAAACTACGCAGACTGGCGTGCTGGAGCATTCTTCTTGGCGCACTCCGCTAAAGACCAAGAGACATTGTCTACCCTGTCCGAAACTTCACCTGCTAAGGAGGCTGATATGTGTAGGCGAAGGTTCAAAAGCTTCCTGGCTACCTCATCTAGCCTTTGGCACGTATCTGGAATCCTCTCTCTCATAAGTGCCATGCCCGCCCGATGTTTTATCTTGTGTACCACTCTGGAATTCATGTGAAGTTTCATTCTGCCGAAAAAGGGTATTACGATTCCATTTCCACATATTTGCAAGAAACTGGGAGAACTCAGCATCTTCCCTTTCCTCTGTCGATGTTTATTTTCTTGGTACTTCGGTACATCTCCTTGCCGTAGAGTCTCTTGATGTAATTCCTCAGACTTTCTGGCGATCTGTTGACATTCTGAAGCGTTGAGTATTCAGTCTGATATCAGCGTCGTTCTTCCACGAGATTCAGACAACGTGACCCGTCGTCCTTATCAAGTGCTACCTGAGACAGCTGGTAGAGTGGGAGGGTCTAGTGTTTATACCTACACCCATCCCCTATCATTATCGGTTTCAGGTGTTCCATTTGCAGTCCGCTCGTGCTGACAGCGTTCTTAGGCGTTCCCTCTTCGATCAGGGGTGCCTGTCTGTGGGATGGCGTTCCGCTTTTGGCCACCAGCGGCCCCAGGTATCCTCTTTGCAATCCGCTCCCGGTATAATCGTTCTTAGGCGTTCCCTCTTCTATCCTGTGAGCCAGGGTGAGAACTGGCACTTCGTCTTCGGTTACATGACTCCGTCTATGTGCTGGCGTCCCATTTTCGGTCCGGTGCGATTCCCGTTCTTCCCTTTGCTGTTGGCTTCCACTAGAAACGCCCTGAGACCATCAATTTCGGCCTAGTGCGCCTGGTGCTCTACCTGGGATTCGTTAGATAAGGTGTAATCTCTGTAGACCAATGTCTTCAGAACTCCGTACTTCAGCACTAGGTGGTGACAGCTACCGGCTTGCAGGTATAAATTATTGTGTGTAGTTTTCCAACATTCACTGTGGCCGAAAGAACTAGCTTTCTCCATTATATAAGTACATCCAGAAACGGCAACTGACCTTCCTTTTCATGTCCATGGTGAATATGAAATTTGAGTTGTGTAAGTTCAGATATTACATAAACTTATTGGGCTTACCAATGGCTCTGAGCACTATGGGACTTAACATCTGTGGTCATCAGTCCCCTAGAACTACTTAAACCTAACTAACCTAAGGAGTCATTGGAAAGTACCTGAGTACCTTCAAAGTGGGGTCTCAAGCTGCTTGCCTCTTAGGTTAATCACAGTGAGAGTGCCCTTTAACTGTTATGTTTTCTTATTCATGTGGTCAGTCTTCGCAGATTTGCATGCTGAGGCATACTACACGGTGCACTCCACTAGAGAGCAAGAAACACTGTCCAGCCTGACCGAATCTTCACCCGTTAAGGAGACTGTCATGTGCAGGTGGAGGTCTAAAAGCTTCCTGCTGGCTACCACTTCTAGCCTGTGGCGCAACCTTGAATCCTCTCTCTTACAAGTGCCATTGTCTTCCGACCTTTCATCATGTTGGACCATCTAGAGTTACCGTTCTACTTAATTTTAGTGAAAACAGGTACTACGTCTCCATCACGACGTGTCCGCAGCTCGTGGTCTCGCGGTCGCGGTGTCCCTTGCCGGTCACGGGTGCCGGGTTCGATTCCCGACGGGGTCAGGGATTTTCACCTGCCTCGAGATGACTGGGTGTTTGTGTTGTCCTCATCATTTAATCATAATTCATAAAAGTGGCGAGATAGGACTGAGCAACGGTTGGGAATTTGTACGGGCGCTGATAACCGCGCAGTTGAGCACCCCACAAACCAAACATCATCATCGTCATCCATAACGACATTTCAGGTGGAAAATCAAAGAACTCAGCATCCTACCTCTCCTCAGACAAAACTTGTCCAGCTTCTTGATATTTCAGTACATATCCTCCTTGTAGGGTCTCTTGATGTAATATATCATACTTCCCCGGCGATCTTTCGATATGCTGAGTTGTTGGTAATTCTGACGGATATTAGCGTCGTCCTTGCACGATAATTCGACAACATGACTCGTTATTGTAATCGGGTGTCACCTGAGACTGCTCGTCGAGCGGAATGGGTCCAGTATTTATATCTACGCTCTTCAACCTCCATCGTTGGCTTCAGGCGTTCCATCTGCTTTCAGATCCGGTAGCAGCGTCATTCGGTGTTCCCATTTCGATCCTGTCTGTGGGGTGATGACCCGTCTTGGGACTGCTTCTGTCTCAGGTGCTCTTTCTGCGATCCGCTCCAACTAGAAACGTCCTTATTCGTTCCCTCTTTGGTCCGGTGAGTCAAGCCAAGCGCTGGTGTTTCGTCTTCAGTTTCATGCACCCGTTTGCGCGCTAGCGGTCTGTTTTCAGTTCACATCGGTTCCAGGCGTTCCCTTTTAGGTCTGCTCCAGTTATAAGCGCCCTGCGGCGTTCCATCTTCGGTCCGGTGCGCCTGTTGCTCCATCTCGGATTCGTTTCCTATGTCCACACACTCAGTACTTTTTTGTGGAGTTCTGCTACTGCCACCATTGCGTTTTCAGAAACTCCGGCGCAGGAACCCATGCTCTACTGAACTGGAACCCAGTGTTACCATTCATCAGGTTATTCGACGACTTTATATGTATAAGTCCTCTTATAACACTGTCTCAGTATCTGGGGGTCTGTCTAAAGAACCTTGTTTCATCGTAGTTCATGGAATTACGAAGTTCCAGACAGTGTTCGGCAACGGCTGATTTAGTTGCCTGTCTTAGTCGGGTGTGCCTCTGATGTTCATTGCGTCTGATGACCACTGTCCTAGTTGTTTGGCAAATATATGACATGCCACTTATTATAAAGGTATATCATATATTCCTGGCATTCGTAGTAACAAGCCGTTTTCCACATTACCCAATAGCCCTCTTATTTTGATAAGTGGAATGGAAACCTATTTGATGTTGTGCATCCAGAGAATCCTGCCGGCTTAGGAACAGATCCTGTATAAGGCAAGTACGCCACGCTCTTTGCCTCATCTTGCTCTCTTCTAGGTTGTTTTGTGGAGTGACCGACTGAGGGGTCATCTCACTCTGTTTGGCCTTGTATCCATTCTTGCAGAACACTGATCGGAAGTGCTCTGTACCTTCTGCCATACTATCTGACATGGCAAGATGTTTGCTCTGTGTACCAATGTCTTCAGAACTCTGTTCTTCTGCACTGGTTCGTGACAGCTGCTGTGTTGCAGGTACAAATCAGTGAATGAAGATCTACGACGCACACTGTCGGCAAAGGAACCAGCTGATCTCCTGTTGACGTGTATGGCAACTTGTCATATTTTTCCTGTTCCATGGTGAACTAAATGTTTGGGTGGCGTTAGTTCACGTATTCCAGAAACTCGCTGAGTCTATCCCCACCATGAGGCCAGATCAATAAGCTACCATCCACATATCTGAAGAAATATGTGGATTAGAATCAACCTGTTTCTAATGCCTCTTCTTCAAATCTCTATGTGAAAATATTGGTAACCACTGGAGAAGAGGGCATCCCATGGCTACATCTTCTGTCTGGTCGTGATATTGACCCCCATACAGAAAATAAGTTGAGGTCAATGTAAGGCTGAAGAGTTCCAGAAAAACATTATCAGAGTCTTCTCCAATGTGTTCCAACGATTCTTTCAGTGGAAGTCTAGCAAACAGAGACACCACATCAGAACTGAACCATAATATCAGATTCTGTGACATGTAGTTGCATGAGACACTGCAAGAAATCCCCCAAATTTGGGATGTGATAAACACAATTCCCTATATATGGGAACAGCAGATTTTTCAAGTACTTGGTTGGGTACTTTGATGCACCAAAGTTGCTGTTAATCAGGTCCAGTGGCACAGCTTGTTTATGCACTTTTGGCAGCCCATGTAGTCTAGGTGGTACTGATAATCTCGTTCATAGTCGTTTAATGATGTTGTCAGTAATTCTGATTTCCTTCAAGAGATTCCAGGTCTTCTGGTCCACTTTGACCATAGGGTCACATTCCAAAAGTCTGTATGCAGGTTCCGCTAGAAGTTGACGCACCACCTCATCATATTCAGCCTGCTGCAGAACGACTGTAGAATCCCCTTTGTGTGCTGGAAACACCGTAATGCTGCTGTCTTCCTAGAGCCTTTTTAGTGAAAGCCTCTCATCACTTGAGGTGTTCCACTTTGGAGTTGAGTTTTTATCCAGGTGATCAGCCAACAGGCCTCCCATTGAATTTCTTCTGTCACATTTGGTGGAAGTGTGTTGGCTACTGGATGAAATCTGAAATGGGCACATCCCGAGGTGTTTGGAATATTGGCCGATGTTAGCGTCGGCCTGGCTCGATATTATGACAGTGTGACTCGTTATCTTCACCAGGTGCTACTCGTCGAGTGGAATGGGTCCAGTATTTATATCTACGCTCTTGTACCTCCATCGTCGGTTTCTGATACTCCGTCTTCAGATCTCATTAGCAGTCTCATTTGACTTTTACATTTCGAAGCTGTATGTGAGGTTGCGTTCTATTTTGGATCCGATGCGCTTGAGGTTTTCTCCCTGCGGTCCTCTCTCGATATATTCTTTCTTGAGCCTTCCCTCTTCGGACTGGTACCCAAAGCCAAGCTGTATTACGTGTTTTCTCCCTTGTATCCGTCTGCGTTAGGGATGAGTAAGATTGTTAAAACATCGATATATGTTATGTCGATAATATACGCGTGTATTGATACTATCGTGACCAAATTATCGATGCTTTGGCATATCGGTTCTTTTGTCTTATCGAGAGATATCCCCGGAGTGAAACACTTCTGAAATGTGTTCTATGGCTCAAATGGCTCTGACTTAACTTCTGAGGTCATCAGTCGCCTAGAACTTAGAACTAATTAAACCTAACTAACCTAAGGACATCACACACATCCATGCCCGAGGCAGGATTCGAACCTGCGACCGCAGCGGTCACGCGGTTCCAGACTGAAGCGCCTTTAACCGCACGGCCACACCGGCCGGCTTGTGTTCTATGTATCAAATATGGTACTTGCTATAAACATTTCAGACAAAAAGGGTTTGTTTGCCATCATATATCATCGCAGTAATTTGTGTGGCTTTTGTGTCGAGTCTACGTTACTTTTACACTGCTTTTATATTTTCTTTATGCAGTCACTCATGGGGTAAGGAAAGCGCATATTCTGCCTTATAGTTGGGGGTGGGGAGTGGTAATTCCCACCATTCTCACACAGTGCTAATGTTTTCGTTTTGCCAGTCGTACTTATCAGTTGCACCGGTAAAAATGACTCACGAGAGTAACAAATTTTCATGAATATGCAGTACAATAGACATCGCCAAGAAAAAGTATCGATCTTTTTATATATCGATGTCTCTCCCCATCCCTGTTCTCAGTGCTGACGTTTCGTTATCGGTCCGGGTCGGTTGCAGGTGTCCTCTTTGTGGTCTGCTCCTGCTTGAAGCGCCTTGCGACGTTCCAACCGTCGGCCGCTATGGTCGAGCGGTTCTAGGCGTTTCAGTCTGGAACTGCGCTGCTGCTACGGTCGCAGGTTCGAATCCTGCCTTGAGCATGGATGTGTGTGATGTCCTTAGGTTAGTTAGGTTTAAGTAGTTCTAAATCTAGGGGACTGATGACCTCAGATGTTAAGTCGCATAGTGCTTAGAGCCATTTTTTTACGTTCCATCTTCGGTTCTGTGCATCTGGTACTCAATGCTGGTTTCGTTTCCCGCTTCCACATATAATACTACTGGTTATTTATAAATTAGCAGTTCGCCGATAGTAATACTGCTGTGGAAGAATTTGCAATGTCCGTTATCCTGCCTAGTGGAAAGGTATCGGTTTGTTATCCATTTCACAAAAGATTTCCATTGAAAGTTAGCAATAGCAGAACCAAGACGCCATTATTTATAAGTAAACTGCAGTTACGTAAAAGAAAATGTTCGCCAGCCCGATTAGGGGAAGTTGTGCCAAGTACTAGCTTTGTCTATAAAGGAACTTAACTATTGGGATTGACTTTGACAATCTGACTCTGTCATAGTTTGACCAATGGTAGCTAGTTACTTATTGTAGCGCACACAAGCTATAAGAGTAACAGTTGCACTTATTTAGTGTTGTTATTGGAATTATAGTGAAAGAATGGCTCAACTACGGCATGGTGTCCCAGAAACTACTCTATAAACTGACTCAGATTAAAACTAAACATTTTATTTAATAGACAATATGAGAAATGCTTTTAATTATAAATAAGTGAAAATATAAACACTGTTACTTACAAACCTGCGCTAGCCCTTCAAGTTTATTGGCTAATAAAGTATTTTGAATTATCCCAGTTTTATTTCTGTAACATTAGTAGTGTACTGGCATTTCGGTAAGAACAACGTTTAGGCGAAGCATTTTAGATCATCTCTTTGCTATTGCACTTAAGTGAAACTCAAACTATCCTTTTATGAAAAAACAGTTGGAGTACTTCAAAATCAAGTTCACTGAATAGTTACAAAATTTACTGCTCTACCAAAGTTGTTAAATTTATTACAGAAAATAATTACTATTCAGTTGAATAAAAACTTGAAAAAGTACGTTGCCTCGGTAAATAAGTAGGGATAAAATATTGATCTTCGATACAAAGCTTAAACAAAAATAGCATTATTATTTGAATGAGAAACCAAATAGGTCGTCCGTGCACTTATACAGTACTCAACTCATAATTTCAAACGTAGGTGGTGGCTGTAGCGAATTCCTGTGACTACTCAAAAAGGTGGAAAAGTACGCATGGCACTTGTTGCGTAAGAAGCCCTGTAATTTCTCTTTCTTAGCCTCGGGTTTTCGTAGTACAGAGATATTCATATCTTTCCGTTTATACTAAACGCCTTTGAATATCTTGAAACATTTCGCAATACGAGGAGAATTTGCACTGACAAAACTGACTTTTACTGGTTTCTGAACTTTATCTTCATTTTGGAAATGCCTCATGTTTTACAAATGTATTCAGTTTTCATTTTTCATGTAATTTCTTTAATGAACTTCATTAGGAAAGTACCGTCTTCATATTTTCTTTTGACACACAGTTTAGATCTTCTGGTAGCCTTTATAAGTCATCTGCTCCGTAATTGTCGGTGCCTTTGGTATAAAAGATCTCGTAATTGAACTGTTGAAGGTACTCTGTCAGGTGATTAATCTGTTGTTTCATAGGTGGCAATGTTTCAGGAAGGTCAGTGCTCTATGTTCTGTGTGGATAGCTAGTTTATTCACAATAAACAATTTCGGAATTTTTTAATCCCCATATGATGGCTACGATTTCTTTCTCCGATACGTTGTAGCTCTTTTCGTATTTATTTAAAGTTCTATTTTGGAAGACTATTGTTTTGTGACCTTATTGGTCTGTATTACCTGGAAAATGTGAATCCTCGTTCCATACGCACTACTATCTCCATTCATATGACTATGTTAGTTCGAGGTGGTGTAAAACGCTATTTCTCAGTATTTCACTTTTAAATTTTCGAAATTGTCTTGGCAACCTTTAGTCCTAATAAAAGCACTATTTTTTCTAAGTAGGTTATTTAAAGGGGGACTTTGAAATGTTTGCACCTTTTAAAATTAGCGATAGAGCCTACAAAGGTCAAGGAAAGCGTTACGCTGCTGTTTGTTCTTTTTTAGTAGCATTTAATTTTTCCGTGTCCTTGCCAATCACCGAAGTAGTAATGATGTGGGCCAGGAATTTTATCTCTCCTTTAACAAATTCACATTTCTTTTTAGTTTTGATGTCATTCACCCTGCCTGAAGAGCAGAGAAGACTGTGTTTAACAATCCACACTGCTCTTGCCATTCTTTTGTGGCGATGAACAAGTCGTCTACATATATTTCAATCTAGCACTTAGTTTACGTCCTAGTACCCAACGTAAAGCTATGATCACAACCGAAACAGCTGTATTAAGACTAAAGGGACAACTTTGTACTGGTTAAACTTTCTAGCAAAGAAAAATGGAGTATTTACGTGATTCTGCATTCAATGTTATCTGCCAGTATCCAACTGTCAAATTAGGCCTGGTTAAGTATCCATATTATGAAATTTTAGCAACATGTCATCTAAATTTTCGCTTAGATCTACTCCTCTTTTGACAATCTTATTTAAAGTTCGTGTGATATTCACCATTGGCGCGCCTCCACTTTATTATTTACTATTACGAGAGTACAATTAAATTAATTGCTGCTTCTTTCAATTACACCCCATTCAAACATTTTATCTATACCTGCCTGCACAGCTTGTTTCATAGCAAAGGGAACCGAATGATGTCTCACGAAAAATGGTTCACGTGCCAGTGATTCGACATGCTACTCACTGTTCTTAACTAACCCAGTTTTCTCTGCAAATACATCCCAGTTTCCCTCTAATATGTTAAACAGTTCAGATTTTTGTTCTGGTGTAAGGTACTGTAAGCTCTCAGTGATTTTTTATACACCATCATTTTTCCGACCTCCATCAATTGAACTTTTAAAGGGGTAAATGTCAAAAATTATGGACAAACCTACATTCTTTGTCAATTTAGAGTTTCTGTGTCTCAAACACAGTGTATTGTGAAATTTCAATTTCTTCAAATACTTCCTCCAAATTAACGGATTTATTGTCAATTTTGACAGCTTCATTACTACAGTCAGTAATTATCTTTCCTGTTGTAACCAACGGAGCCTCAAAATCTTTGTAGCGTTCAAATCTGGAACGATCAGGTTATCACGTTCGACTCCTCATGATTTTATTGGGAATACCACCAATACTTGACTTTTAAATGGCTTACTGATTTTGCCAGTAACCCTACGACTTTGACGCCATTTATGGAGGTCATTAGTAATCCGGATTTGTCTGTAATGTACTCAAAAATGACTGTGATATGGCACTGATTTATGATCTAGTGTCGGAAAGGACTTGCAAACTAATATTGTAAATGTCGACAGGACTGGTGTTTTGTTTGTTTTACTGTCAGAGATCTTTTGTTCGTCCCATAACAAACCTTGATCGACCATATGATTATTCTAAGACATTTTGTTCGCTGGCAGATCACATATGTCTTCAGAATGAGATTTTCACTCTGCAGCGGAGTGTGCGCTGATATGAAACTTCCTGGCAGATTAAAACTGTGTGCCCGACCAAGACTCGAACTCGGGACCTTTGCTTTTCGCGGGCAATTGCCCGCGAAGGGCAAAGGTCCCGAGATCGAGTCTCGGTCGGGCACACAGTTTTAATCTGCCAGGAAGTTTCACATATGTCTTGATGTTCTTCTGGTTTTCAGATTTCAGATTCTTTTATGACTGAATCCGTTGTTGACCAGGTGTTGTATCACCCGGAGTCTCTTTATTTCTTGCTTCTATGTTTACCTCTAATCCTTGTTTTAATTTTCTTCATTTGATGAAGAGCTGTCTTCAAGTGTGACCATTCTGGGTCACTGCTTGGTTCTAACACAAACACTTTTCTTACACAGACGTTAAATTATTCTTCTGATCTTTTGTCAGATTTTAAATACTCAGGGTCACGTTTTCTTCTAAAGTTAGTGGTTCTTTTTCTGTCACGCCAAGATCTGCAGCAAAGCAATCGTCTTTATCGGCTCTAGTAACGTCTGCATTTAGTCCTTATTTTGTGTTGTCGTCGTAAATTTCAATAATTCTTAAACAGTCGTATGAATGTACCTCTTCCTCCCTATCGCAAACAGTTTATTTTATAGACGTCTCGTTAGTCAGGAATGCTTCTTCAGCAAGCTCAGAATTTCATCTTCTTCCTTTCTTCTCTTCAGTGCGACCGTATTTCTATCCCGGTTATTAATTTCAATATTACCGGCAGCAAGCGCAGTTTGCGCGGCTACTTTTTCCCACTATCTACCACCTCTTTAACAATTACTGCTCGAGAACTTCGTGCGGCGCTAAACACTTCCATTTTCTCCTTGCTATTGGGGCATGTACTATTCTCGACGTGTCTTTTTCTCCTTTCACTACTATCGAAGTTTCTGGTCACATTTCTTTTTTTTTTTTTTTTTAATCCTCTTAGTAGCACCGCTTTAGAACTTGGTACAGATCAACGATCTGTTCGCACCAAACTTCAGTCCTTGACAACCAATTTTCGCTAATATTAGCATAATTTAAACTATTCTCGGCGTTTTCTTCCTCTCCTATGAACACGTTTCCTCTCTCCACTGTGTCGTTATCTACCAAAACAGGTTCACTGGAATCTACTGTGTCACCCTAATTCTGTTCTGCCGTAACTACAGCTTCCGTAAGGACAGCTGATTGACCTGATTTATTCGTTAGTGGCGGGCTCTCTGTCCGCAAGCTAATATTCGCTCCATCACCTGACTGCGAAACTCGTTCCTGAGCACACCTGTAACTTCACTTGGAGCAGCCTGCAGCGCTTCACAGTCGCTCACTTGTGCACAAACCACATTACTTTCATAGCGGTATTGTTTCTTACGTTTTGACCGTGAAAATCAGTCGGCGTTAGATTATCCAGCAACATAGGCACTCCTTAGTTTTCTGCGATGTTGCTGCCGTGGTAATGTAGCAGTGCAAACCCACTACTGTGTACTGCTGACGTACCTCGACCTTTGTCCCTACCTCGTTGAACCGTATTAACGCGATACATATCACCATTATTCTGTTCACTGTCATAGTGAGTACCTCTATTACTGTTGTTTGTTACTTTGAGGATAATCACGATTTCTTCATCAATGATCTTCATCCTTAACTCTTTCCTGAAATGGAGAAATGATTTTATGATTGCTCACTAAGTAACTCCTCTAATCATCTGTCAGCTTTTTCTATAGTTCCTAAATAATCTCAGACTCGTATCGTCTATCTCTTAAGTGTGTTAATTTTCGGTAGCACGATTCGCAGAAATCTTTCATGGAGTTTCTGTCCCTATTGTCATACAGCCTAGCCATTATGAATTGTCGTCATTAATCTTGTTTCAGCTCTGGCCAGTATTCCTCAACAAAATTTTGTTTGAATTCCTTCAACGTCATTTGATCCGTGATTAAATTTAGTCCCCCATCATTTAGCATCACGTGCTAATGAGCTGATAACTACGTTAATCTTTTCCTGCTCTGTCAAATAGTCATGAATTGTCCCCTCATAATCTTTTCAGTAAATCCTGTGGATGCCAACCAGTATGTATTTTGACAGTATCAAAGCGTTTCTAGCTCTCTAACAGTTTGTTATAAGGTAATCTATCACTCAAACCACTAGTCTGGTCTCTGATTTTATGTGCAAGTTCACAAACTTTGCCTTGAATGTCCTAAGTGTTTTGATCACATTTCTGTTCGCAGCTTGTTAATTGTTTCCCTAGTACCTTTTCAGAGTCAAATACTATCTCTCTGAAATGTGAGATTTCATTTCTACATTTTTTCAGACCGAAAACTCTTTCACCTACTTTCGTTACTACTAATGGTCCTACCGTTTCTTGGATCTTTATGATTTATGAATCGAAACTTTCATTGCTATCATTAATCTGCAGCTGCATAGTGGACACATTGATATTTATCGTATTTACTTTACATTTCATGACCTTAATTCCAATACTCAAAACGCCTACTTTTTCCGTCTGTTTATTGATCTTTAGACGCAATGTTTCCGTTGGATTATTGAGGCCACTAATACCACTTGCCTGCGTTTTCAGTTGATTCTCAAGGCAAGTACCTTGCACCTAAATTTGTGTAGATAAAAATTTTAATATATCGCTGACGTTCAAAGGTTTTTCACTATCCTGCTCTACCATATCCTCATGCTCTGATTCTACATCATATAGTTCCATCGGTTCTTTCTCTACTTGTGGCAAACTGAAGACTCAACCGATTCATTCACCTAGCCACAATCTTTCACGTAGCCTTTCTCATCTGTTCCGTGCTTTAGTTCTTGTCTCCTTTGTGGCAGATTCATTATCTGAATCTGATCGTTTAAGTATGTGTAGAATTCGACGTAAGCCAGTTGCCACTTTGAGCCACTACTTGCGCATTCGTTTCCCCCAACAGCTATCGGATTACATAACGTTTCTCAGTACTCGCTGTACCCTGCCATTCTGCTTCCTTTGACCTACTATTGTTTTTGTATGCATTTTAATACGATACATGAATTACAGTTTACCTTCTAAACTCTCCTACTGTTTGATATTATTTGCTTTATTGAATGTACTGCAAGTTGGTGCCTCTGGACAATCAATGCTTGTTATACGTTAGTTTCACTCTTTGTACATTTTCTACGATCTGTATTTTAATGTACAAGAAGGAAAAGTAAATCCTGTCACGTGGAGCCAAGTATTACTGAATTAGCAATGCGCTGATAATGTTATTCCTATGAAAGAATTTCAGATGACAAGAACTTGGAATGACTGTGATCGTGGGCAATGGATAAGGTATGGAACTCTTGTATGTTCTTTAAAAGATTTTCGTTGAAAGGAAGCAGTAGCAAACCAAACGGGAATCGAATCAAGGTTCTATTAGTAATAAAGTAAACCGTAATTACAAGAAAGGGAACGGTCGCCGGTCTAATTAGGAAAATTTTTATCAAGTGCTGGCTGCTCTTCTTGCATCATTCAGCACACAATATGCGAACACTTTGTATCCCAGCCACCGACTAAATCTTGCCAAAAAAAGCCTTGAATTTCGACCACCAAATTCATCTCTTCTGTTCCCTACAAGCCAGTTTCGTTTCAGAGGGACTTCCCTAAATGTTTTACGTTATTGTAAACGTAAAATGGTTCAAATGGCTCTGAGCACTATGGGACTTAACTTCTAAGGCCATCAGTCACCTAGAACTTAGAAATACTTAAACCTAACTAACCTAAGGACATCACACACATCCATGCCCGAGGCAGGATTCGAACCTGCGACCGTAGCGGTCGCGCGGTTCCAGACTGTAGCGCCTAGAACCGTTCGGCCACCCCGGCCGGCCTATAAACGTAAGATCCGTATTCATGAACCAGTATTAATAGTACAGTTGTAACACTTCCATACTTCTACAGAACATTACTTTTAAAATTGAATCCCTAAATCAATTATTTTGATAGAAAAGGACATTAAAAACGGATATAACTTTGTTATAGATGTTACATTAAAGAACTTTGTGATACAGAAGTCACATTAATCATAATCAGACAAAGAAGTTATCAGATAAGTATAGGTGATATGGATATTAGTGTCACAAAGTATTCTTCTATGTCAGTGGGTTACTTTGTGATGCATACACTGAGAATGTTAGTAGTCACTCTGAACAGTCGATACGGTTTAACTGTTGCTATGAGGGTAGAATGTTTATGTCAGAAATATTCTAAAAGCTCCAGCCCAGACCACAATCTGCTTTGGTAGAAGTTCAACAGGGTAACTTGCCACCTGTTCTAACGTATACGGCCGAAATTCACATATCGGATGTGCTTGGCAACCGATCGTAGATTACCGGTGCCCCGGATCTTGCAAGTATCATGTAAGGTGTAATACCACTCTCCGAATTCCATATTTGCTTTTTCAAATCATTATTTCTCTTGACCGAGTACGGTTGCGTGATGGCTACCGCAAGCCTCGCATTTCCCATGACAGCTGTTAAAATGCGCTTACGGTGAATACGTTTTCTGGGATTTAGTTAAATCAATCGAGCCAAATGCTGGTATTTGTCGTCTGAAACTTATCTTTCATCATTCTGAGCTCGTTCTCCGTCTCTAATCATCTTCGTCGACGGAAGATTAGGTCTACTGTTCCTTCGTTACTCCCACCCGTCCATTCCTCCGTCCTTCCTTTCTTATAATTCATGTAGGAGCGAATGCGTCCGACCCGTTTATATTTTTCGATAATAGTTGCTACAATGACATTGACGTACATTTGTATTTAGTTTGGACTGATGTATTATGTGGTCATGGGTTAATGGAATCCATCCCAGCATTAGTAATAAAAATAACACTAACGGCCCAGTCGCTGTAATTTCAAACTGTCAAGTTATTATACCTATAAATAGTAATGAACTGAACTCATTGCTATATATGTTGTCTAGATAGTGTTTAATTTTCTCGGCAAATCAATCACGTACTTTAGCCAGCCGGTGTGGCCTTGCGGTTCTAGGCGCTTCAGTCTGGAACCGCGTGACCGCTACGGTCGCAGGTTCGAATCCTGCCTCGGGCATGTATGTGTGTGATGTCCTTACGTTAGTTAGGTTTAAGTAGTTCTAAGTTCTAGGGGACTGATGACCTCAGATGTTAAGTCCCATAGTGCTCAGAGCCAATCACGCACTTTGAGTCTCGGTGGCCTGAAGAAACAACTGTCGAAAGAAACCACTAGAGTATTTTCACTATTCATCGTTACATCAGCCACTATGCTAACTTACAGTTCCTCTGAAGTCCTGAAGTGGCATCTCTGAACTACGGGATCCGTTCTGTACAGAAAGAATATTTGCCCTTTCTTCGAAGTCCCAAACCAAACCCTTCAGCTCCGGCTTTTAGCGGAACGAGAGTAAACAACTAAAGCACTAGTCGTCGAAGATCCAAGGCGGGATGCCAACGAAATCATTTCAGCAGTGTCTGTTACAGCCCGGCATTTCTTGCCATTATTGGCTGCACCTCGTAACGTAAAGTGCCATTCAAGGTGCATGAGCTTACAGACCAAACAGCGCAGATTTATTTTTGTATATTTAGAGCCTTCAGCCTTCGTGTATCAGACCTTCCCTCTTTACTTGTCAGATAGAGTATACCATCTTCAAACTACACTACAAAATTTGTATACTTCTAAGAAGCTCATGATGTAGTTTACTTGTGTGCCACTTGAGGAGAAATTCAGTTTCTACCCTGGCCGATATTTCTACTGTCAGCTGCTGTTATTCCTCGTTTTCCCAAGAAACAACAAATCGCATACCAGATTCGAGTGATGGTGAAACTAATTACTGTTTTATTTAGATTCCGTTAGTAAAAATGATGTAGAATCTCGATAACATTTTTTTTTCTTTCTTTCAAGATCCGCTGGCAAATGTTGCCGCATGATTGGCTGGGAGTCTCTCAAGAGGATGTTTAGCCTCCTGGTTGCTAAGCATGCATTGACATGAACACATATTTTGCCAGATACTGTACTTTCGAATATATACGCAAGATATCATCTTTAGAGATTTTACATCTAGTATTAGGTAATGGTGCTCCGGAATTAACAACGCGTTACAGTCTTTAGTTATACTTCTTACGTTTCCTGTGATTATATACCCATCTTTCATTAATCTATCGTCTTATGCCTTGGAATACAGCAGAGACCTTTCTTGGTCCATAAACCGTCCATTAGCCTGGTGACATTTCTGTATTATTGCATTCAAAGGTACATCTTCCATTCTAAAAAAATGGCTCTGAGCACGATGGGACTTAACTTCTAAGGTCATCAGTCCCCTAGAACTTAGAACTACTTAAAACTAACTAACCTAAGGACATCACACACATCCATGCCCAAGGCAGGATTCGAACCTGTGACCGTAGCGTCTTCCATTCTACTCTGCTCTGTAATCCATTGGTTTGTTTTCCAACAATTCTCACGTGAATCTCTCCATTGCGAACTTCCAGTTTTGAACAGTTTTCTCTTAGAAAGACCAAGTTTAACTGCCATAAGTCAAATCTAGTAAGACACATTGTTTGCACACTTTCGTTTTTTTAAACACGTCGGAAACTTAGTCGTTAAAATTCAACTTATTTTGCCGAAATCAGTCCAGATCAGTTTCAAAATGGTGTTATGCTGCTTGTGCCGTCATTGTCTTCAAGCGCTGTAAATACGGCCCGTCAACTGGTATTGCGTTTGAAGTGCACTGTGGCCAGCAGATATTCATTTTTATGCAATAAAAAGGAGTAGTGATGGTCGGTATGGAGAGTGCACTCCACGTAGAGGCAGGGAACATGGGAGGACAGTCTACTAAGCTTCTTCAGTTCTAAAATTCCATTTCAGCGTACGCAGAATGACTATTAACAATTTCATTTCTATCACAGCCAAATTAAACGTGGTGTCATTGAGCATCACCCTTGAGATAAAAGTTTTTTGTCGTAATGGTGATCGTTTCTATCATGATAGCAAATAACGGTTTGCTCTAGTAGCATCTCTTCGTGTTACATAAAAAAATGCTCTTCTAATATTTATGGACTATGGCACACCGCTTAGGCAAAATATCTTGTACTCATGGTTGTTGATACACTGATAGTAGTTTTGGTTCAAAAATGGTTCAAATGGCTCTGAGCACTATGGGACTCAACATATGTGGTCATCAGTCCCCTAGAACTTAGAACTACTTAAACCTAACTAACCTAAGAACATCACACACATCCTTGCCCGAGGCAGGATTCGAACCTGCGACCGTAGCGTCACGCGGATCCAGACTGACGCGCCTAGAACCGCACGGCCACAAAGACCGGCGATAGTAGTTTTCACACTGTGTTGGATGACATATTTTGCTGTTGTAAACTGATTCCCGAATCCGTGTAAAGCGTCTGAATATGGAGCCATTTGGCTTTGAGGGGGTTGGGGTTGTTTGGGGGAAGAGACGAGACAGCGAGGTCATCGGTCTCATCGGATTAGGGAAGGACAGGAAAGGAAGTCAGCCGTGCCCTTTCAAAGGTACCATCCCGGCATTTGCCTGGAGCGATTTAGGGACATTGCGGAAAACCTAAATCAGGATGGCCGGATGCGGGATTGAACCGTCGTCCTCCCGAATGAGAGTCCACTGTGCTAACCACTGCGCCACCTCACTCGGTTTTGGCTTTGAAAGTGATAGTGTGTAGAAACTATAAATAACAGTTGGACGATAAAGAAAAAGAAAGAAAGAAGGGGCATTAAAAACATTCATTTTTTACGTGAATTAATTGTTAATCTGTACATGATTTTTTGGATGTGTTCCTTGTAAAGTAGTTTTGTGTTATTGTAACTGATTTTTGGCCCTGAAGTCAAATTTTTCTATTACATTCATTCATTCGTTTATTGACCTTTATCTGCATTATAACCAAACAATGAAACAGTGCAATATCATCTACAAAGCAAAGATGGTTAAGACATATTCCATTACCACGTATTCCCTTAATGTTTGATCGCTTTAATGGTCTGAAAATATGTCTTATGTTTGCCAAGGATAGCTTCAGTGCTGTGCAGTATCCCAGCCTGATTTCTTCGTTCGCCATCATCATAATCTTCCCTTCAAGGATTAGGCTGTTGCCTGTGCCGAACTCACAAACAAAATCATTCCCGTCTTTTTCGAGGTCTTCTAGTATCACTTTTCCCACTCGTCTTGTATATCAGAATCTTCTGGGGAATTCTGTGGCCTAGCATTCATGAGGGGTTGACTCCAGTCTCCACGGTTGAATTTTTTCATTCAAGTTGAAAATATTTCATTCTTTTCTAATATCTTCACTTGTAATGCTGTCTCTTCTTGTGCAGACCTTCGTCTTTCTTAGGATCCTCATTTCTACTGTTTGAATTTTATTTCCTTGTTATTTTGTGGTAACCCAGCTTTCGTTTCCATAGGATAACACAGGTACCGCCATTAATTTATACAATTTCATGATTGTCTCTCTTTATACTTTATGGGCCAATGTTCTATTAATGGTACCAGGAACAGGTTGGAATTTGGGTATTTTGTTTTCAATATCAAAGTCAAAATCAAAACTTAGAGCAAAGCCTATATAAGAGATTTGAGACACTTCCTCTAAAACTGAATTGTCAGAAACAGAGTTTAATCTGATTGAATATTTTCCTCGGAGTGGTATAATTTTGTTTATTATTAGAAATTTTTAATTTGTACTTCTTTCAAATTTAGTTCAGCTGATGTACTGATCATTGGAGGTCATCTTTATTCTTTTGAATAATAACAATATCATCATCAAACAAAAGTATAGTCAGGTATTCCTCATTCGTTACCTTAATTTCTTTGATTACTTTTCGATCTTTAATTCTCACCATTCTTATGAATTCAAAATTCTATTCACTCATTGTATAGAGTCGTTTCCCAATTTTCGTTTCTTAGCTTCTAAAAGTATGTTGTTTCAGCTACTCGGTGCGTTGGATAACGTCGGATGTAGAGCTCTCGTTGCGAAGGTGAACAGGCCCTCGTAAGATTCCACCCCTCCCTACTTCCCCAGTTGCCTAAGGCGAGTCTGTTATCTCTGTTCGCAACCTCCGATTGCGAGATAAACAATGATATCCTAAAATATCAAAATGCAGTACTCAATTCTGGAAGGTTGTTACAGACAAGAGAAAGAGTGACCCTGATGTCTCTGGCTTCTCCTCTAGGTCTCTTAGCAATAATTACAACTGAACCATTCCAAAGAATCATCCCAGAAGCAGTAACAGATTCTGGGTCTTTCGGAGTATTTAAAAAAATAACCACCTCGATGGCCTTGTCAGTACGTTTGTGTCTAAGGGTTGATGAAAATTTCCTCACGTTATCGGCTAACTGACTGCAGCCAGAGGATATTTTTGGACTGGAGATTCCTTTCCGGAGCGAACCTGTAAAGCAGATATGGCGCTGAGAGTCCACCGCTGGCTCCTTTCGCTAAGTGAAGCCATTTGTAAAGCCTCTCATTTCGTGTCTGTGGTTCCTTTCATCGAGCTGAGGCTGTTACGGGCAGGGAGCCGCCGCTTCCTTTGCTCTGACGCCTTATGACCAGGATCACTAGCGACTTTTCCCCGTGTCTGGCAACAGAATGCCGGCAAATATACGTGCATAGGCTGCTCAGAACAAATTAACTTTGCGGTTCTCGCGAATTTAAACCTTATTTTTGGCTTAGACTGGAATTACCAAAACCCAAAATTATGACAAGTATTGATGGACATGAAAGTTGCCGGATGTTACTCGCAGGATTTTTCCATTTACTGTATGCGGCTAATTAATTTTTCTTGTAGCACCCCTCATAGTGAGAGTATCGTTCAAATATGAGTTAACTCTATCCTGCAAGAAAAGTAGTTTTAATTATGCCTAATGTTGTGAAAACTAGAATAATGCTGCTTTTTTGTCTAAAACTGACAGAGTGAGACGGTGGCTGTGTACAATAAATTTAAGTTGATTCTTACAAAGAAGAAGACAGCAACCAGCCACTATTAATACTGCTATTTATTTAAGAAAATAGCGCCGTACCGGTTTCGAACTGACAAGTTCTTCATCAGACGGCTGTTCACATGATTTACAAGATAGACGTTACACTAAACTGACGATTATGTAAAGTGTATCTTGCAAATCATGTGAACAGCCGTCTGATGATGAACTTGTCTGTTCGAAACCGGTTACAGCGCTATTTACTTAAATAAATAGTAGTATTAATAGTAGCTGTTTGCTGTCTTCTTCTTCCTAAGAATCAACCTACATTAATTGGAATAATGTTCTTTCACCTTTTTAATATTTTGATGCCCTAGAGCAAACACAAATAGAAGATATACTGCAACAAGTCCCTTATTATGTGTATTTATTTATGCCAATATGAAATTTTGCCTTTCCTTTTTTTTTTTTTACTTGGGATAATACATTATATCTTCATCAATACAACGTTTTCGTAGACTACAGTTTGAAAGCTGTAGCTGAACTGTGCGAAGTAGTGATTCGTTAGTTTCATTGATGCACTGATGACGCATGGCACGTGCCATGTGATCGACGTATGTGTTTGTTTATAATGGAAATTAACCTAAAGTCTAATCATAGTTTTCCTATATTTCCAAACAACTTTTTAGGTTAGTTGCGTTTATAGACTTAATATAGCCTAACTTGCTACGCTACCGAAGAAATTCGCATGCTGCGACTATGCATTGATGTAAGCTGTTTGTGACACACGAACATTTGCTCCGGACTTGGACTCGAACCCTGATGTTATGCGCGCATACTGACATTGTATTATGAAGATACAGACACTGCATAAACACAGACATTGTAACCGTCAGTGACGAAAGTTAAGACTTGATAAATGCCTTTCTATGACCAAAATACGGATTATACCCCAATCACTGATTAAAGCACATCATAATAATTTCGTGTGGTTCAATGGTCGACTGCAGGTCTTTCAATTGGATGTTACTTCTGTGACTTGTGTGTTCCTAAACTACTCCGTTTTTGTAATTCGAAGTGAATTTTACGATATAACCAATGCATCCGTCAGCTATTTCGAAATCAGTAGTGGATAAATTACTTAACAAATCAAATGGCTATGAGCAATATGGGACTTAATATCTGAGGTCATCAGTCCCCTAGACTTAGAACTACTTAAATTCACTAATCTAAGGACATCACGCACATCCATGCCAGAGGCAGGATTCGAACTGCGACCGTAGCAGCAGCGCGGTTCCTGACTGAAGCGCCTAGAACCGCTCGGCTACAGGGGCCGGCTAATTCTTTAACAGCAATCTGTTATGCACGCGTTCGGTTCAGTTCATAAAGAAGTGTGATCATAACATCGTTGACTGCCTGCGAAAATGCAGTGCAAACACTCCAGTGAGTGATAGGGCGAATCTTTTGTGTATACTGATAACTTTTGCAAATGCTAAAATTACGATTCGTGCTATAGCAAAGGTTACGCACCACAGCTTCGCAGGTTGCAGATACGGCGCCTTATTTCGCGGGCTGAAGTCGATGACATGAAACAATAGCTTCCGTTACTCGGTATAAAAGTATTGACAATTTGGAACATTCAAACGATATTAACTTATATAAAAACAGTTATAAAACGAACTGGCCACAAAAAATCTGTTTTATAACTGTTATATAACAAACGTGAAGCGACTGTATGCAGTTTGTCGCCACAAAAGCACAGATTGAGTTTACGTAAAACTGTGAGGGTTTGGTCAGACGTGGCGACCGTGACAACACTTTCCAAAATCTCTGTTGCATAAATGGTGACGCAACTGAGAAAAAGTCCTGTTAAGTGGCTTTGCCGTGAAAGGACTTTCCTAAACCTCTGCTGCATAAATAGTGACGTAATAAAGAAAAAGTCCATTCACATAGCTAGACGTCGTCGGAATATTCTTTGCACATCAATTGCGCAGACTGGTGTGCGTTTACGTAACTTAAGATGTTTGAGTCAGATTTTGGTAAAGTCTAAGGACTTGAACTTGCAAACCAGTGACAGAAAATTATTCACAATTTGGTGAAAAATTTTATTAGAGTGCACGTTTCGAGATGGAGCCAAATAGTGACGCAGCAGATGGGAACACCGTGTATGCGAACATGGAAAGTTCACCCGGTCACCAACAGATGACAGCTGCAGAGAAATGCATATACGAGCAAAGAGGGTAGATACGCCAGGATCTTTTTTTTTTTTCCAAGATTAATGTCTGAACCAATCACTATACGTTCAGTGTATGTGAAAACGAAACGTGAAACTCATGAAATGGAGAATGGGGTACTAGACCAGAGCATAGTACAGGTGCAACAACCTTTCGATACTGAAATAAGGGAACTATTTAGGCACCTGAGTGGTAATATACGTGTCGGGAACAGGAATATGGGTAGTCTACGTACACATTTCACAGCTCAGTTGGAAGAGACCGACAAGAAAATGGCGGCGAATATGAATGAATTGAAAACTGATTTTAAGGATAATCTGAAGAAGGTAGAAGACAAATTGGGAACGAACTTATATATCTTTTCTCAACAAAGCTATAGTGTAATAGAGCTTGGTATTCCTATGAGTTCCACGAAAAAGGAAATATCACATGTCCAAACGTAGGTGGCTGCTATCAACGCTAGATTCGAGAGTGAAATGCAGCGAATCGAAGAGATTGTTGTACCTATGGTAGTTGGAAAGATGCAGACATTACTTCCGGTAGTAAAAATCGATACTTCTGCAGAAAGAAATGCAGAGATTTCAGCGTTAAGAAACACAGTTTCTACTGTACAGAATACTATGGGTTCTTCAGCGGTGTACGAGATGTTGGGTAACCCTACCACTGAAATTCGTAAAGTAGTAGAATTGTTGTGTCACAATTACAGAAGAGGACAAGCAGTGTTCCATTAGTAATACAGAAATCTGAACTACTGAGAACAGGCGAAAAATATGATTCGTTAAGGGTTGGTACCTTCCAGATTTAATAGAGAACTGTGAACGAGTACTGCCGAATTATATGAATCATAGGGAGAAAATTAATGTAGTGGCTGACGCACTAGCAGGTAATGCAAAAAGATGGGGTTCAATCTCGGTACCGCTAAAATGATATTTGCAGAATTGAAAGATAAGTTTTTGGAAAAATTGTGTTCTGCTCAAAAATAATACAATCTGTGGCACGAATTTATCATCACACGAATACCAGATACCAACGGAAGGAATTCCACGAAAGGCATTTGTGCGTGGTTTCAAAAACTCGAATACCTGAAAGATAGAAAGTTTGAATCTGAGATAGTATGGGATCTCTGGAGAATGCTTCCAGATGACTCATAACATTACGTTGGGAGTAACTATAAAACATTCGAAGAGGTTTTGGAAATGGTACAGAATAAAGATCGTTGGCGTGAAACTCGTGAACAACTAAATTTAAGGGAAGTGAATGTGTCTGATGGGGTTGACCCTGGTCGAGGTAATTTCCATAATAACAGAACGCACAGTGACTAGCAAAACTAGATTCCACGCAGGTCGAGATCCTGGCAGGTGCTGGTAACAGCACTTGAACCCAAAGACGATAGAAAACATCAGTATTTTCGAGGTGAGTTTAAGAGCAGGAGCACAAAGCATTGTCCGATTTGAAAACGATTTTGAAAGAGGAGCTGTAATTGGAATACAATAGAAATGAAAACTGTGAATGTAAGCATGGAGTAAGTCTAACAAGAACCAGTTCAAAGAAAGAACAACCAGTCGGATATTGAGCGAAATGGCTGTACGCAGATTGTAGTAAAGTATCTGTGTCAGAGTTGGTCGGAAGTGCAGATAGAAAGGCAGGTTGTCGTTTCGAATGAGAATGGCCAAGAGATGGATGAGGAAGACGAAAAGGAAGCATTTGTGAAGACATTCAGTCAAATGTATGACGGGTTGAAGAAAGGTAAAACAAAGAAGGTAGTGATCTGAAGAATGCTTTACCGACAATAAAGGGACATAAGTAGAAAAATAGGCATACCACAAAGATCCTTTCCAAAGTTGATGCAGATGAAATAATCCCATTCGCAGATTATGTAGAAAGACTCGATTCAGTTAAAACAGTAACTTTAGAAAAAGACGAACACTATCCAAACATGAGGTTAGTAGAAAGCCATGCTGATTTAAATGTTTACGAAGTAAAGGAAGAAAGTTTTGTTAATGACGACGATTAAATTAGTGGCAGTGATGACGAAACTGTATTCCGTGGAAAAGATAGGTATAACGATGTAGCCAATAGCGAAAGTGATTCAGAGATTAATGAAAGCGAAGAAGATTAGGTATCTGATGATGGAGTATCAATATTGCTGCAAAGTACATGTATAAATGCTGATGTGATACAGGAAGATATAGTAAGCCCGTGGGTAAATAACGATAATATATTTTACGAATCTGATGATTTTGTGGAAGAGGAGTGGAGTCTGAGAAAGAGGCACATGGATTCACAGATCTCGTGATATCATGTCGGAATAAGAACAAGGTCGCCAACTATACTGAGAGCAAAATAGAGGCTAGTGACAATGAAGGGGAAACGTCCTCACTTCAAGATGCGTTTGCACAGGTTACCGCCACTCATGAAGATCCAGTAGAGATAGAATTTGAAGTTGATAAAACCAAATATCGAGAAGATGAGAGTATTCAACAGTGGGAGAAAGCAGTGAAAGATATGAGGAGGAAGCAACCTCCGGAAAACGGTCACGAACTAAGGGTCGGACAGATTGAATGGAAAGACCTGGCAGTAGAAAAGGATTTGTTAAGCAGAATACAAAGTCAGATATCCAAACAGAAACTGTATTTCCTACAGAAGTATATGGGAATCATCCTGCATACAGGAGGGCAAATAAGTGCTTAACCAAATGCTGTAATTTAAAATAACAAAAATAATTCTGGTGTAGAAGTTATGCCATTAAACGGCGTGAAATACGTGTATTATGCAGTACATATTGTCACGACGGTCACAGGCTTGGAAACCTTATGAATTCTTTGAGACAGCACAGGATTCTCTATTGAAGAGAGTTTGTGAGAAAGGGAATCCAAATGTTCAGTAGAAGAATTGACAGGGTTCCCATCACGTACAGAAAGTACCGTTGATGAAAAGAAAGAGATGCTTAAAACTAATATGAGTAAGCAAGCAGGTTGAAGAGTACGAAATTTAATACTGGCGATTTAGTTTTGGTTAAGACCCACAAAAATGAAGTGTCATCAGCCACAATATAAGTAAGTTCAAGTTTGTATATAACAGCCCATTGTAATTGTAAACTGCCCCAGTACCAATGCATTTTACATACAGTTTGCTATATCAAGAGATCGTTATGAATTCAGAATATTACAGATTTAAGAAGATATGAACCAATAAGTGTGGATAAAAATAATCAGACTTAAAAGAATAATACTAATGGAGAAGAACAGCTTAGCACCTTGTATTTCTGTTTATACATAAAGTCAACGTCTTTGATAAATATCTAAAATATATCTTGTAAGTTTCAAACATGAAAAAACACAAACATGTAATATACAGGTACGGTTATAAGAAGAAAAAATTGCCTTTGTGACAAAATTGACTTTGAAAGTGAATAATAAATGATGTGTTATATATAAAATAGAGAGGGAAATAATCGTTAAACAACCAAAAGTTGAGGAAAAAGCGAAAGAGACACGTAGGAACATGGGACACTACGGGGCTCATTGTCATAGTGAAAACTGTAGGTATAACATGACATAAATTTTGAATTAATTGCGTATGAAGACACTGATACAGTGACGTAGATGACAGCAGTAGATAAGGATTAAAAGTTTGAAATATCTGAAGAAATTTTAATTTGTAACTACAAGAATTTCCTCAATAGTGTTTTTGCGAAATGAAGGTCGCCTTCTCTCCAGGGATTCCGGTCTGAATAGGGATGTCGATCGAACATGCCAGAAGCAAATCCAGTATTACGTGATTGATATAGAGAAAGCTTTCAACAGTGTTATTCGTTAGTGCATAAGGAATGTCTTCTGCAGGAAGCAAAAAGGTTTTTCTGTTACCAAAGTCCATCCAGCAAAAAAATGGTTCAAATGGCTCTGAGCACTATGGGACTCAACTACTGAGGTCATTAGTCCCCTAGAACTTAGAACTAGTTAAACCTAACTAACCTAAGGACATCACAAACATCCATGCCCGAGGCAGGATTCGAACCTGCGACCGTAGCGGTCTTGCGGTTCCAGACTGCAGCGCCTTTAACCGCACGGCCACTTCGGCCGGCCCATCCAGCAAACTTACTCACAGTAATGTAAAATAAAGCTCGAATGCAGTGAAATAAACACCAAATAAATGAGTATTGTCAGTCACCTTTGCATGGTTCTCCGAGAATTAGAGAGATATGTCGTAAATAATACTAGAGAGTAACACAGCACTGCTGCAGTAGGCTTTAGTTGGTGTTGCCTGGCCTTCCACGGCGAATGATAATAGGTAAGCCCGGGCGTTACTTCCATCTCGAACCTTTAGTCGTGCACAGTAGACAAAACGAGGAAGCGGAGACTTCTGCGGGTCACCATTGGCCCATTACCCGGCTCTTTCTGAAAGCCAATGACCGTGCGATGTATGCAGTTTGAATACTGTCGGTTGCATAGAGAGGGGCATTGGTGCTTCCACCAGCTTGACAGTTAACGTACACATGAGACATAGAGGCTTTGGCCTCCTCAGATATGAGGAACTAAGGCGGAGAACGCACCCTCTTGGCCACCGGAGTGTTTTTTCTCGTGGGGATTGCGGGAATCGAAAGGGTATGCTGGTGAGTCTGCATTAACCATATATGCGTAGAACTTCTCTTTGCACAGTCAATGTGTGTTTCTTACCCATATGATGGTAGTTTACCAGCTAAATAGGTCGTATCCGTATCGTAAAAAGCCGATCTCCTCCTCAGATGTGTGGTGGAAAGCACGCTGTATGCAAGGCAGTTCTTTCTCCCGGACGTCCACAGCACACCACTACGCTATTGCGAGATTTTGCGCAGACTGCAAAGCATAGATGTTTGTCAACAGATGTCACGCAAAAGCTGCATATCTCTATGGTCACATATATCATACTCTGCAGATGTGACGTGACCTCTCAGAGTCGATGACTTGTTATGTGTAAATAGTTTGTTTTCCTACACTGTGCCTATTGCTCAGTCTCTTTTGGGTGACAAGGTCGTATATATACTTCGACTTTTCGCATGATGATTTACGAGTCTTATAGTGACGTCACACATTAACAATGCATGGGCTGTTTGTTTAAAGCATTGTGTTATGGTATGTTGTCTTCTTACTCTTTTTTATTCTGCCTGGGAACACTAGCTGAGCGAAACTGACTTCGCTGATGGAGTTTCTAAAAGCTTAATGTTTGGGGGAGCTTGTTTCGTACTGCTCCAGAGAGAAACGGGGGGAGGAGATGGGAGTGCTTGGCGCTTATCTGCAAAGCCGCCCACATATTTTCGCCGGCGTGACAGGACCTTTTTACCTTTATTACAGTGGATGGGATGTCTGTCTCTGAGTGCATGCTTTCATACCACTGTCTTCTCTGCCAACACCCACGACAGCCGCACCTGGCACGAAGAGGATTAAACACGCATTGCTTGTTTCAATAAAATGTATTTCTTCACCACTGCTTGCTCTGGCTCTTTCGGTCGCGTTAGACGTGCCGGCCGTGACAGCGGCAAAATGGGTCGCTGCGGTACAGATGTCGCGTTCCATCAGCATTTATCTGGCAAATAAAGGGACGAATTCCTCTTGTGCTAGGTGTGTGTTTATCGCTATTTAGTATTTGTTAGACATGCATTATTTACGCGCGTCATGGAAATCAGTAAACTTGAGCATTTTCACTTGATTTCATAAGTTTAGTTTATATTTACGTCGATTTTATCGTAAAGGCTTTATTATTTTTGCCAATGGGAGATTGTGCTCGTTTTAACGCATACACGTTAATGTCACACACACACACACACACACACACACACACACACACACACACACACACACAGCCGGCAAGGGTGGCCGAGCGGTTCTAGGCGCTACAGTCTGGAACCGCGTGACCGCTACGGTCGCGGGTTCGAATCCTGCCTCGGACATGGATGTGTGTGATGTCCTTAGGTTAGTTACGTTTAAGTAGTTCTAAGTTCTAGGGGACTGATGACCTTAGAAGTTAAGTCCCATAGTGCTCATAGCCATTTGAACACACACACACCAGTAATGATGGGATGGTGCAGCAAGAGTTTAATTCGTTTGTCTGTCATACTGTGGTATTTCTTTACGTTTAATGTCTCTGCAACAGCACATTTGACGTTGATTACTTCTTTGTGTTAGTTGCAATAAGAGCATATATATTCTTATACTTTTACATGAAGGCATATAGTTCATGGAAAACATGGAAGAATATGGCAAGATTGTTAAGCTGTGGAAAATATGAAAATATATGGAAAATTATAAAAATGTGAATAAATACATAAAAATCGTAGAATTGTCGAAAATATGGAAAAATTGTGAAGAAATGAAAAATGAGAGTACTTACATACTTGCGTGGGGGTGGTGGTTATTCTCCGCTGGTGCTTTGAATGACTAAATTCACGTAATTATTATATCTCAATTTCTTCTTTATTGGTAGTCTCCATAGACCTCGAATGATCTCATTGTCACAAATTTGATTTAGTATTCTTTGTAACAAATACCAATACCCTGACCAAACAAACCTGATAGACCTCTCGCTATGGTGCATTGAACTCGAATGGAGCATTCCACGCAGCGGCTGCAGTATTAAAAGAGAAAGGGACATTTAATCCGAAAGGTCCAAAGCATGGGGAGGGGGTGACCTTGAATGTGCCATATATATGTGCGGGGGCGGGGTTCCCAGAAGTACTTATCTAAACCAATAATGACTAGTTCTTGGCTTGAAATTACAGTACCCCAAATGCATGGGAAGGTTGGTGGATAAGGAGTGGGGGAGGGGTACGTCCCCTCTCTCAAGATCATATATACTTAGAATCTCAGCGTCATGTTCATCTAGCTTACTCAAGGTCAAGTGTATCCTGACATGGGCTACGTCATCATTAAATTCAAGGTCACTTGTTTCCAGATTGCCCACCACTAAAAGGCGAACGCTGTGCTCACTAGTATGGTGAGCGACTGAAACTACATGAACTTTAAGACCCACACAATTGTTATCCGTTCTACTTTTCAGAAAAGTATGTAAATGTCAACACTAAAGACATTTCGTTGATCTGTTTGGTTGATCCTTCATCGTTGTTATATTCCATGTAGTGGTACAGATGTTTTCGACTCCAATCATATTTATTTTAATATTTAACAAATCTAGAATTAGAACTGAAATTTGACATGAAAGAGATCGCAATTTCTTATTTCTTTCACACGTCATACATAGGCATATTTTATCTGTGCGTCGGATTGTATCTTTCTAACTCTTTGATAGGAGTATGCAAGATTCTTCATATCGTCCAATTTACACCTGAGATCGCTCCCTTATTCACCTACGTACATTGCAGTCAATCGTTTACGTCAACATGCAGCAAATATAAATATACTGTGAATGTTGCCCTGTCATCTCTTTCTGATTAGCAACAAAATGTCACTCTTTTATGTAACCTCTTGTTTACAGTTTCATAAAAAATATTGAGAAAATTCAGTTGATAATTTTGTTGTTGTTTACGAATTAATATCTTTCCCATTGCAGAGGTCAAGACAGATACACTTTTCATACTTCGGCTCGCATTATAGTCTCCTGTTGTGATAAATGACAGCTGTGATCGATTTTCCCTTCACAAGTCCAGCTTTTACCTCAGTTTTGTGAGACTGTGGTCTTTTGTCGCTCCGCTAATGAGTCCTGTATGACTCTCTGTGGAAGCAGCATTTTCCGCATTCCACGCGCTCCGGGGATGCTGGCGGCGAATTCTCCGCTGCGTGCCGTCCTAGCGGCGTGCTAATGTGTACCCTCTATCGATTTTACGAGTCGTCGTTTTGTGTGGCCGCCCCCTACCCGGCCCCGCCACCCACCCCCTTGCAATTCTCCTATTATGGTTTCAGACAGGGACTCACAGCTGTGGATGTACACTGACCCACTGCGGCGCCTTCACGGATCGCGCCAAACGCACGTGCTTCCTGTGTATTGACATAACGCCTTCCCGGAATGCTTGAACATAATTACTCCGAACAAGTACTTTGAAGTCACATTACCTCGCGGCCCAGTTGCCGTCGTCGTATGTACAACGGGTTCGTAAAATTATCTCCCTGTTCCTCTCGAGTGACACTTCGGAATCATCGGGTCGTTCTGATCTGCACGTGGATGTTTTCATACCGACTGTCCCTTTATGTGTTTTCTCGAGGCGCTCTTAAGTTTTGTGGCTGTATGTCTATGTGAAACGTTTCAGCGTCGTTGACCTCTCTGTAAACGACATGATGAGTCCACCATTCCTTTATGCCGTTAGGAGATCTCTTCGTCCTAATACATTTTTGGAAGCGACTACATGAATAACATGCTCGATAATTCTCTTCTAATCTGTACTCGTAGAATTTCCGTACAAACTTGACTCTTACAACGTTGAATTTCGTGGTCCAATTCTTCTCCCGGGTGGCATCCCCAAAATCATTTTTCAACACCCTCCATCTCTGCGATCCTATCGTACCTTCAGTTTTAAGAATTCTTAATTATTTCAGAAGTTGCAATCCCACCGATTTTGTTCTCGTTTGGAGACCTCAAGTTGTACGTAGGAATTTAGTGTAACCATACACTAATATTTCTTCATTTCTATTTCCTTCGGCATTTATCCTGCTGAGCGACAAAGTCCACTGATGACGGATGAACGTCCATCAACAGTTCCGCAGAACCATTCGTTCTCAAACATGTGGCCTGTCGCGACGAGGCGTGGGTGTTTATGCTGCATCAAAGAACGACGCCGTTGGACGCTTGCCCACTTGTAAAAAAGCAAAAAGGGCAAGCTCTGCCGCAGCTGCGGGTCGAGGACGTATCTGGAGACGCAACAGTTAATACGGGACATACTACTGAACACGAATTGTTACAATAGGGACTTCACACCGAGCGTACTGTGTGTGTGTGTGTGTGTGTGTGTGTGATTCTTGACCCACATGTACGGTTCACATGGATAAGGAGATTGAAAGACCAAACAATAGAAACAAAATGCTAGGTAGGATAAACCGGGCTGTTCATTGCATTGTTTCTCACAATAAATCCACTGGTGAGGGACTTTCATACGAAGTATCAGTCAACCTTTCTGAGATATACAGGAACAATGGAAGCTGTGTATTATGTCAATACGTTGTTTAAATCTATATGAAATCTTCATTCGCAACTACACAAAGAGGCGCATTTATTTTATCGTACGTATTACTCATTGAAAACGTCGTTAGTAGTTTGGAATGCAATGTATTTACAGTTTTGGTTTGTTTAATAAAATTTAACACCTACAGCTGTACTTACGATGTTATTTATTATACGGCTACCAGTTTCGGTACTTCAGTACACGATCTTCAGGTTTTAACTGACGCTGGGGTGTTTAACTACAATCGTATACACGATTCATCAGTGGCCAATATCTATTAACTCGCATTCACAGACTGCCTGCAACAACAATGTTGTGTTTCCAACGTCGTTGTTACAGGTAGTCGGTGAAAACCATTTCATATATATGTTACGATTGGAGTCAACCCCCACAGAGTCAGTTAACCCCTGAAGATCTTGTACTGAAAAACCGAAACTGGTAGCCATATAATAAATAACATCATAAGGACGGCTATATGTGTTCTATTTTGTTACGTAAGTGAACGGAGGGAGTCCCTCACAACTCCAATCAGAATGATGGACATACAAAAATTTCGGTTTGCTCGTGGATGTAAAACCAGTTCGTTAATTAAGGGTTTTTAGATGATGTTTTTAGCTAATTTATCTGATGCCTTGTATATGACACATTAAACGTTCTCATTATGGAAGCAAAACAGCAATATTGTTTAATTCTGGTGCTATACTACGATATTTATGTCCCCTGTAACGTTACTGTTTTGAACAGGAATTACGTTTTGCCGTGATCGAGTATGCTAATGGATGTTAACCCTTGCAATACCAAGAGGAGGGGGGGGGGGGGAGGGGGGACGTAACGCCCACCTTTTGAAAGTAATGTGATCGAGTCATCTACTTTATATTTTCATGTATTTTGTACTTAAAAATTTAAGAAAATCATATTTATTGTTTTTAATGATTTATTATACCATATTCCATACATCTTTTAAAACTTTTCGGTAAAACGTAACCCAAAAATTTCAGTCTTACTAGTGAATATGACTTTTCGCAACAAATGTCGTATTCATATTTTGAAGTTCAGGACCCTTCTTACACATCTATATGTATTTGAAAAGTATTTTATAAATAAAAGTCAATTTCAGTTAATGATATATATGATATTTTAAATATTTTTGTGGTGGTCATGAAGTACCTCTCCCTTCCGTGTACACGTTACGGAAAATGCGTTCGTATTTCTAAGATTGTGATAAAAGATATTTTCAGCTTCTTTGGTTCCACTTATTCATCAGAGCCGCGCGTGATTAGCCGAGCGGTATGAGGCGCTGCAGTCATGGACTGTGCGGCTGGTCCCGGCGGAGGTTCGAGTGCTCCCTCGGGCATGGGTGTGTGTGTTTGTCCTTAGGATAATTTAGGTTAAGTAGTGTGTAAGCTTAGGGATTGATGACCTTAGCAGTTAAGTCCCATAAGATTTCACACACATTTGAACATTTATTCATCAGAACCCGTTTACAAAAGATGTTTTTATCAAAAGCTAACAAAAACCAACGAAATTTTTATTCTAATTTTTTTGTGGTGAGCATTAAGTATATCTCCCAGGTAGTACACGTTATGGCAAACGCGTTGGTATTGCTAGGGTTAATCGGACTGTATTTCGTAACATGAGGGGTTAATTACTGACAGGGAGCAGCAGACACTTTAGCGGGAATCGAACCAACGGTATTACAAAAAAAAAGGGTTCAAATGGCTCTGAGCACTATGGGACTTAACTTCTAAGGTCATCAGTCCCCTAACTAATTAAACCTAACTAACCTAAGGACATCACACACATCCATACCCGAGGCAGTATTCGAACCTGCGATCGTAGCGGTCGCGCGAATCCAGACTGTAGCGCCTAGAACGGCTCGGCCACCACGGCCGGCAGGATGGTATTAGAGTTGGGAAGTAATTTTGTGTTCTTGCAAATGAGTGCGGTCGCCAGCCTAATCGGGCACCATAATCCCGAGGAAATATACTACTAACGAAGTAAGCTACGTGCTGTTTTAAACTTTGCTTGGAACTGAAACCTGTTTTGTAATTTGGACCTGAAAACTAAAGCACACTGGAGCATGTATTATCAGAGTCACTAACCATGAGCGATACAGACGAATGATTAAAATGTATTAACAACAAACTGATACATCCTAACGAACACTGGCTGCTTTAAAGTGTGAAGGATAAAGCTCAGTACAAAGCAGACTCTTAAAAAGAGATAAGCACAGATAATATTGACATGAGGTGGTTTCAATACTTCACTATTAACAGACAGTAAATTTGAAGTAGTTACGGAAATGTTATGTTAACTAACATGAACACTGTTTTGATGGGAAGCATATAAATATTTGCGTTATACAAAACATAAATGTAGTATGGGGACCCTGAATCTGATATGGTTTTTATAAGCTGTAACTAGTTATGGCTTTAATTGCACAAACGTTTCTGGAATAATTACTGAACTTCATGAACACTTTCCCTATAAAGTTGCCTAAACTACTGACTCAACATAAGATAAGGGCGCAGAAACTGTTCTGTCTATTGACGTAATTTAGGCCTAACAATTCTAACGAGACACAGTAATACTATACTCATAAACACAAATAAATAAAAAAAACAGCACTGTTACAATCCTGTAATTCATATAAGATAAGTGGAGGCTTTTGAACTTTTATGGCCTGTTCGTGGTTTTTAAAATTCACTGTTCTATTATGCAACTTTTGGTACTGTGCAAAGCTTTTAATCCTGTGACGCATAGCGCTCACTACAGTGGACAGCTGTTAATTAACACTTCTTTGGTGTTTCCTATCAGTCCTCACGCTGCAAAAGGACACAGTCCGCCGCCGTGGGCATTCCCTACTTGTTTTATGCCCTGCATGCATTTCAGGCCTGATGATTGATTGAAAACGCCAGAGAAATGACCATTAAGATCGGTCCCCTAACGTCGAAATATTGCACTACCGACATAATTAGAATTGAAAGTAAGTACTGTAATGAAGTATTTTTCAAGCACTCATTCTTTTGAAATGTTTTAATTACACATTTTGATGATCATGTGGAGCATTTGATACAAAGGATTCACTAACGACTTGAGAAAATTATTACTCTGCGAAAGTTAATAATTATTTTGAACGGTAATGATTCTGTAGTTCATTATAATCGCAAACGCTCGGATTATTTCAGCGATAGGAAGAGGAACCCATTCAGTTGAATAACTGAGAATAAATCAGTGTTCTCGACACAAAGTTGAATGGAACCGTCATTATTTAACAGTTCAGCACATGACTGGTCCATGCAGAAACGTACACTACTGAACTTTACTTGTCTGGAAGGTGGTTTCTATAGTGACTTTCCGTGGCAAAAGAACGGAGTCGTCAGGCGTTATAATGGCTCCTGATGAAAAACTTTCTGCAAAATATTTTCTTGGAGTCGCAATTTCAATATTTAGAGCAAACCCATACCTGCCATGATCAAACAGCCATTATAAATCGAAGTTCGCGCCATAATTAATCAACTCTTGGTACAATTCTTCGCTCATTAAGAACTCGGGATGCAGGCTACCGACTATCTCTTCCACAAAGAAATCTTGCGCTATTGCACGCCAAAACACCTTTTACACTCTAGTCTAAAAATGCTCGTTGCGGAGGAACTTCCCTCCGGGTTTTGCAATTCATACAATCCTACAGCACCTAAGCGTGAACCAGTTTTCGTTTTAATACTTTAACACGTTTGTACAACGAAAGAACACAGTTTTAGAAAAGGACATTTACAAGTCAATTCAAGCGATATAACTTTAAATACATGAGAACAGTCGATTCCACACGTGTTAATTCAGAGGACATTATAACACAGATAATACAGTATTCATAGAAACACAGAATTTGAAAGAAAAAATCAGACAGTCGGTCTCAGAAATAAGTGTTACAGCCGCCAGCTAGCTTAATAATTAAACAATCCAGCAGTTTTGCATATCGCTGTTGTAATCCAACATGCTCTACAGAGTATCGACATGTTACCTTGGCCTGCTCGTTTATCAGATCTGTAGTCAATCGAGCACATATGCGGGCAACAAATCTAGCGTCATCAACCGACAGCACTGACTGCCCGAGTGCAACTCGTATGTAAAGCCGTCCTACAGACTGACATTTGGCAATACAATGCATGCATGTTTGTATGCTTGCCTTCAACATTCTAGCGGTACTAGCATTTTAACATTCGCAGTGGCTTTTCTCGGACTTATATTAATCTGTGATTTTGCGATTTTGATCATTTACCTATGTTACCGAGACAAATGTATTTCTGTAATTTCAATACTCTACATTAATTACTTTTTGTTGCAGCTGTTTCTTCCCGTCAGTGTAATATGAAGTAACTAGGCTCAAGCTTTGCTGTGGTCTTCAGTCCGAAGATTAGTTTGATGCAGTTCTCCATGCTGCTCCATGCCGTGCGAGCTTCTTCATCTCTGTATAACTACTGCAACTTCCTTCCTTCCGAATCTTCTTATTATATTCATCTCTTGGTCTCCATCTACGACTTTTAGCCGCCACACTTCCCTCCAGTTCTAAATTGGTGATCCCTTGATGTCTCAGAATTTGTACTATCAACCTAACCCTTCTTTTGGTCAAGTTGTTCCACAAACGTCTTGTCACTCCAATTCTATTCAGTACCTCCTCATTAGTTACGTGCTCCATCCTTCTAATTTTCAATATTCTTCTGTAAAACCACATTCTGAAAGCTTCAATCCTCTTTTTGTTAGTGTTTCACCTCCATACATGGCTACAGTCTCGACAAACACTTTCAGAAAAGGCTTACTGACACTTAAATCTATATTCGATGTTAATAATTTTCTCTTCTTCAGAAATGCTTCTTTTACCATTTCCAGCCTACATTTTATATCCTCTTTACTTCGGCCATGATCTGTTACTTTGCTCCCGAAATAGCAAAATTCATGTACTGTCTTAAGTGTCTCGTTTCCTAACATAATTCCCTTAGCATCACCTAACTTAATTCGACTACATTCGCTGTCCTTGTTTTGCTTTTGTTGATGCTTGTCCTATATCCTCCTTTCAAGACAATGTCCATTCCTTTCAATTGCTTTTCCAACTACTTTGCTGTCTCTGACAGTATTAGATCGTCATCGACAAACCCCAAAGTTTTTCTTTCTGTTCCCTACTCCACATTTTTCTCAAGGATAGGCTACAACCCTGTCTCACTCCATTCTCATCTACTGCTTCCCTTTCAGGCCCCTCGACTCTTATTTCTGATATCTGGTTCCTCTACAAGTTGTAAACAGCTTTTCGCTCCGTGTATTTTATGCTTGATACTCTCAGAATTTCAAAGAGAGTAATCCAGTCAAATTTTTCGAAAGCTTTTGCTGCGTTTACAAATGCTAGAAAGGTAGGTTTGCCGTTCCTTAACCTATCTTCCAAGGTAAGTCGTAGTGTCAGTATTGCCTCGCGTGTCCCTACATTTCTCCGGAATCCAAGTTGATCGTTGACGAGGTCTGCTTCTACCAGCTCTTCCATTCTTCTACGCTCATAAGGGCCATAAAACTGAAGAATTTGCGTCAGTATAATTTTGTATCCAATATACACTCCTGGAAATTGAAATAAGAACACCGTGAATTCATTGTCCCAGGAAGGGGAAACTTTATTGACACATTCCTGGGGTCAGATACATCACATGATCACACTGACAGAACCACAGGCACATAGACACAGGCAACAGAGCATGCACAATGTCGGCACTAGTACAGTGTATATCCACCTTTCGCAGCAATGCAGGCTGCTATTCTCCCATGCAGACGATCGTAGAGATGCTGGATGTAGTCCTGTGGAACGGCTTGCCATGCCATTTCCACCTGGCCCCTCAGTTGGACCAGCGTTCGTGCTGGACGTGCAGACCGCGTGAGACGACGCTTCATCCAGTCCCAAACATGCTCAATGGGGGACAGATCCGGAGATCTTGCTGGCCAGGGTAGTTGACTTACACCTTCTAGAGCACGTTGGGTGGCACGGGATACATGCGGACGTGCATTGTCCTGTTGGAACAGCAAGTTCCCTTGCCGGTCTAGGAATGGTAGAAGGATGGGTTCGATGACGGTTTGGATGTACCGTGCACTATTCAGTGTCCCCTCGACGATCACCAGTGGTGTACGGCCAGTGTAGGAGATCGCTCCCCACACCATGATGCCGGGTGTTGGCCCTGTGTGCCTCGGTCGTATGCAGTCCTGATTGTGGCGCTCACCTGCACGGCGCCAAACACGCATACGACCATCATTGGCACCAAGGCAGAAGCGACTCTCATCGCTGAAGACGACACGTCTCCATTCGTCCCTCCATTCACGCCTGTCGCGACACCACTGGAGGCGGGCTGCACGATGTTGGGGCGTGAGCGGAAGACGGCCTAACGGTGTGCGGGACCGTAGCCCAGCTTCATGGAGACGGTTGCGAATGGTCCTCGCCGATACCCCAGGAGCAACAGAGTCCCTAATTTGCTGGGAAGTGGCGGTGCGGTCCCCTACGGCACTGCGTAGGATCCTACGGTCTTGGCGTGCATCCGTGCGTCGCTGCGGTCCGGTCCCAGGTCGACGGGCACGTGCACCTTCCGCCGACCACTGGCGACAACATCGATGTACTGTGGAGACCTCACGCCCCACGTGTTGAGCAATTCGGCGGTACGTCCACCCGGCCTCCCGCATGCCCACTATACGCCCTCGCTCAAAGTCCGTCAACTGCACATACGGTTCACGTCCACGCTGTCGCGGCATGCTACCAGTGTTAAAGACTGCGATGGAGCTCCGTATGCCACGGCAAACTGGCTGACACTGACGGCGGCGGTGCACAAATGCTGCGCAGCTAGCGCCATTCGACGGCCAACACCGCGGTTCCTGGTGTGTCCGCTGTGCCGTGCGTGTGATCATTGCTTGTACAGCCCTCTCGCAGTGTCCGGAGCAAGTATGGTGGGTCTGACACACCGGTGTCAATGTGTTCTTTTTTCCATTTCCAGGAGTGTAGTTCTTCGAAAATAATACCCTCCGCCTGCAGATGATGTTTTCCAGCGAGACAGTTGTCCTTAAAATAAGCGGAAGTCATGTGTATGGTTAAAAATGCGTAATAGGGAAATTCTGTCAAACGCCACGCTTCGAAATTTGCCGGATAATAGTGACCAAAGGTCTCGTATCAAGTACTTGTAGAGTTCACGCCACGCTGAAATGCGACTGGTCTGGCGAGGATGGCTTGAGCGTTCAGCTTCATCAGCGTAAGTTTGTGATAGATAAACTCTAGATATTCATGTTCGTCGTCTTCTTGTTAATTACAGGTGAAACAACAGCAGTAGGCATTTCATGGAAAGGGCATTAACCAAGTACTGGTCGATTAGACCATTTCGGCATTTTTCTGCAGTGGCTTAGGGGAATCTTTGTCAATCGAGATGGGAAGGGATAACACTGACTTTCATCATCCCTGAAACTGTGTAAAGACAGTTAGAGTTGAAATTCTACAGTTGTTTGTAGTTTTCAAATAGATAATGCACAGGATTTAATATATCTATCATTCTCACACCAAGAAAATAAGCTATAATGTACCTATGTTTTTGGATAGGGCCCGCCTTTAGCAAAACACAATTTTGTTTCTAAGAAACAAAATTTAGTTTCTAAGAAACTAAACTGTGTTTTGCTAAAGGCGGACCCTATCCAAAAACATATGCAGGCCTATTGTTAAAGCAAACACGGAAAAAAGATCTTCAACCCCAAGATGATAATGTACCTTGGTAAAACTTACAAATGTTTTAGTTTATTATCAAGGCTTCCGATTTGAAACAAAAAATGTGAACTACAATTATTTTAGTAAACTGTCTATTTATCGTAGGGGAGGCTGAGGTAAGTTAGCACAGATTTTGGGTTTTGAATTTTCTATTGTTTTCTGCAACACTTGAGGGGATTATGCTGAATGCGGCCGATAGCTTAACTTTTTGAACATAGAACCATGTTGGATCCATTAATGAAATACGCGTCAAGGTTACCGCAAACATATGTTCCCCCAAATGCTTGCATCTATGCAAACGAATCCCGGGTCCGGGATTAGTTCGCCTTATGTGTGAGCTGGCGTAAGCTGGTACGCATAAGGATACTTCGACAGAACAGAGCAATATTCGAGGAAAAACATTTCATTATATCCAAACTTGTGATAAGTTCCTTTCCAAAGAATAAATTATTCAGAAAGTAAATTACTAGTGAAGAAATTGCATTTGCACAAAAAATAATATTGCTTCATTATATAAACAACAGTATGAACTTAAACGTATGAGCAGACAATTAATCCTTAAAAGTTTATTCTTATTGCTATTGCTACCCACAGTTATTTGAATACAATTAGATCAATGTTTTAAATCAACCAGATATGTAGCGGTTTGACAATCGTATATTTGAGTAGGTGGATTCAATTTCTGCATAAGTTTCCTTTGGTTGTATCCAATTGAATCATCGTCTGTGTGACGATGGTAGACACGTGAATCTCGTTACCATCGGCTTCGGCGTACTTATCAGGGTGCTGGCGGGTATGATACGTCACCGCCGGCCAAAGTGGCCGTGCGGTTAAAGGCGCTGCAGTCTGGAACCGCAAGACCACTACGGTCGCAGGTTCGAATCCTGCCTCGGGCATGGATGTTTGTGATGTCCTTAGGTTAGTTAGGCTTAACTAGTTCTAAGTTCTAGGGGACTAATGACCTCAGCAGTTGAGTCCCATAGTGCTCAGAGCCATTTTTTGATACGTCACCAAAACAGTCATTTATACGGAATTCAGGGTGATCAGGATGCCCTTGAGATTGTCGAGGATTCTTGACTAGTCTTGTATGATGCGACCTGTTGGAATGTTTTTGACGTTTTGCAGCATTCGCGGAAACTGTCGAATGAGAACCTTCATCTTCATCTAGACAGCAGGCTGAGGTTGAAGGCTCTTCGCCATGGACAGATTTTTCAGCCTCTGAACTGTCATTAAGGAAGGCCAAGCCGTCGTCATTTCCGGCATAATTAATAACTAACATAACTAATCAGCACGCCGTCATCAGAATCCGTACATGAAAATTCAAATGAACGTTTTCTGGGAAGGTTGTTTTTTTTTCAGCCATAGCTGGATTGGTGTCCTGACCTGGCTGTGGGAGAAAGACGAGTTTTTTTCCGGGGCGACGTGTATTTATTCATTTTACAGGAATTGTTTCTATTTTAATTAACAGTTTCACACTAAACCTCATATGTAATTACGCCAGCTAGCCTCACTTGCGATATAAAAAATGAAATAAGTACCACAGCGTCCGAAACGACAGAAACCAAAGATTATGAACTTTGCATGTACCAACAGTTAACCACTCTTTCGAAAACTGCGATGAGCAGATGCTCAATTCCATCGACATGTTCACCAGAACAAAAAAAATTCCCATCATAAAATTTACTCAACAGACAGAAAAATGATTAAAGAGCGGTCCTGCTTTCGCGACGCTTTCAAGCAGACTGAAGTTGCGGTGGGTGTTGCACCTTTACATACACTCCCCCCTAGCAAGCTTGCAGTACTCTATCTCCACGGTAGCCGAAAATAGAAGATGTGTGCCAACTAGCTCATTATACCAACTAACCAAGGTCCCCCCCCCCCCCCCCCCAAACGCTTAAAGTATTAACTTGGCTTATTCTCACAGCACGCTTGAAAGGTGCGAAGGAGAAGGATTTGTTCAAAAATTGAGTTCTTAACCATTATGAGTCTAGACAATAATGGTTACAGAGGTTGATATAACAGCTTTAGTTCAAATGGTTCAAATGGCTCTGAGCACTATGGGACTCAACTGCTGTGGTCATCAGTCCCCTAGAACTTAGAACTACTTAAACCTAACTAACCTAAGGACATCACACACATCCATGCCCCAGGCAGGATTCGAACCTGCGACCGTAGCAGTCGCACGGTTCCGGACTGCGTGCCTAGAACCGCGAGACCACCGCGGCCGGCAACAGCTTTAGTAATAAGTATATATAATTATTATTTCTTAATTGATACTCCGTAATTATATTTAGTTAATAAACAGATAAGAGACCACTAGTACTTTTTATGGGAGAAAATTACTACACTACTAAAGAATAAACCAAATGAATCCGGAGGATGCGTGTAACACTATACCAGAAATTGGGATGATTAAAACATCAGAGAAAAGGCGCACGCGTAGTGCCACCAGCATCCCTTCTTCAGTGGCTGGAAGATTCAGTGGTACACCAAACCAAGTGTTACACCATATTAATAAGGCCCATGAACCAATGCAAATACGCGCAAACTGGTGACAGTATACGTCGACTTCAGATGGCGCCGCTGCAGCATGTGAGATCTCGACCGAGGAAAAAAGATATGTTTCTGCGACAAGCGATCAGTTTTGTCGACAGTATTGGCATGTCGCTGGAGCACTGTTTCAGGTTTAGACCTGTTCGTCAGTGGTTCGACGCCGCCTGATGAAGTCTGGACTGTTGTCATGCATGCCATATCAACTTCCACTGTCCACAAACTGGGAGTGCCTGAGACCGCAACGAACACATGCACAGCTCACTTCTGGACGAGTCCCACCTTAGTTTGTGCTACAGTAACGGTCGCAGACGTGTTAGATTCTTGGGTGGCGTATACTACCACCGCCAAATGTGATGCTTTGGGTTACCCTTGGGTACGACATGTAACTTCGTATCCTAAACGTTGAGGACATTTCGAATGTCAGAAATTACATTAAAATGCTTTAGAGCCAGATTCAGTCAACTTATGCCATGTCATGTCAATAAGGCAACGCTAGAAAGGTAAAAACAGCTGTGCAAGCTCACTTTGAAATGTAACAAGTTCCTCTGTTTCCCTGCTATTCACGTTCACCTGACATTTTCACCAATGAACGGGTTTAGTATATGTTGGAGGGAAAGATATTTCTTACGATACTCCAGAAGCCACTCTTTATGTTTTTCCGACTCATACAACGGTCATGTTACGGAACATTCCGCAGGAAGATTTTATATCCATAACTAAATGGTTCGTAGCTAAATATGGCATGTTAAATAAACTCATTAAAACATATTAGTTGACCCTTTTGCGCTCAATTAACTCAGTAATTAACGTACCTGGAGTGGATGACAGGTTGCCATTGAGTGGACCACAGCGGACAATACTTAAATACCTGAAAACACGTGAAAAATGTAAAGTATGTTGCTGCTGATAACCATTAACATTAAATGACGAGGAATGTAATTTATTTTATTCGGTACTAATGGAACCTTTCAGTGTTGTAATACATTAATAATGACCAAGACCAGTAGACCGCTTTGACTGAGGACGTGACAGTTTACACGTGTCATCGGAGTTGGGTTGTACAAAGTGGCTAACGACCATTTGCGATGACAGCTTATCAACCTGGTATAGGATCTTAACGGCCTTCAACGACCAGTGGTGATGTAACAACAAACAACACGCTTATGAATGTCTACTTTATGGCAAAAAGAGGAGAATTATTCTTTCATGTCCCTCCATGATAATATTAGTAGAGACGGAAAATAACCACAGGTAGGTCAAGGGTCCTAAAGGAAATTACGGGACGATATTCAAAGAGAACATCGTAGCATTCTTCTTCGTTAATGCAAGAAACTCTAGAAACCCTAAAACTGGATGAGCAGACGGGGATTTGAACTCCGCTCCTCCGGAATGCCCAATGCCTCAAGCACTGCGTTAGCACAGTCATAAGAATGGTCGGGGCACTTCTCAAGGCTGACCGCTATCCTATCTGTCGCGGCGTGCGCCGTCTGTGAAGACTGATGGTTCACAGTTTCCTGCATCAGACAACTCCACTGAGAAAGTTGCCGCTGCTAACGACTGGCAGGACAAACTTGAAGAAATCAGACTTCTGCGTTCATACAGCACTTGAACCGTTGCATGTCAGTGAGTGCCTACGGGAGTCACATGTGACGTGGTGCCTCTGGCGGTTTGACTGTTGTAACCTTTTCAAAAGTAACATTCAGTACGTTGTGCTGAACCTTCTCCATGTGCAGGCGCTTCAGAAACCTTTGTGAGTGAATCCATGCATGCTAAACTAGAGGCCAAGAATAACGTCCTCTCTGCTCTAGGTGTAGACGTTAATCATATTTCCATTCTACATCTACATCTACATACATACTGCGCATTCCACCATACGGGGCGTGGCGGTGGGTACGTCGTACCACAACTATCATCTTCTCTCCCAAACAGAACGAGGGAAAAATGACTGCCTATATGCCTCTGTACGAGCCCTAATCTCTCTTATCTTATCTTTGTGGTCTTTCCGCGAAATATAAGTTGGCGGCAGTAAAATTGTACTGCAGTCAGCCTCAAATGCTGGTTCTCTAAATTTCCTCGGTAGCGATTCACGAAAAGAACGCCTCCTTTCCTGTAGAGACTCCCACCCGACTTCCTGAAGCATTTCCGTAACACTCGCGTGATGATCAAACCTACCAGTAACAAATCTATCAGCCCGCCTCTCAATTGCTTCTATGTCCTCCCTCAATCCGACCTGATAGGGATCCCAAAAGCTCGAGCAGTACTACTCTGACGGTCCTCTGGAAATTATTTTCAATTTTCTTGCGTTCATAGTAATCATTCATCCACTCATGCTGCTACTAAGTTGTATATTCTCCGAGTAAAATAATTTGCTCACAACAATTTCCCAGTAAATACCAAAGGACCATTTTCAACTATAGATGATCATGTAATTTATAGCCGGCCGAAGTGGCCGTGCGGTTAAAGGCGCTGCAGTCTGGAACCGCAAGACCGCTACGGTCGCGGGTTCGAATCCTGCCTCGGGCATGGATGTTTGTGATGTCCTTAGGTTAGTTAGGTTTAACTAGTTCTAAGTTCTAGGGGACTAATGACCTCAGCAGTTGAGTCCCATAGTGCTCAGAGCCATTTGAACCATTTGTAATTTATATTCTATGAGCTTCTGGTGCCTTAAGTCAAAAATAATACCACATCGACCGAGTTCAATGTAACCTTCTTAAAAGCAGTTTACATCAGCCTCGTGAACTGCAATTTTTATATGTGGAACCTCTTTCGCAGTACCATTTTGAGTACAGGCAAACACTGCCCACAGCCATCTTTGTAAATAAAAATGTAAATATAAAAAGCTCTTCTCTTGTACTTCTTGTACAAACACTAGTACTGAAAGTTACTGGTTACAGGGATGTTATCCTGCAGGGTCCTTTTCAGGAAAATTCACGACACCTGGAACTCGTTATGAATGCCTATGTTCCACATTCCACCATCACATGCACAGCTATCCTGGCTACGTGCAGACAAGCGCAGATATTTCCATACCCTTTGTCTTCTCTGCTGTTTTATGAACGTACACAGTCTCCCGTATTTCTCCTCGACATCAGCGCTCTTGTTTGAACAACATGGTAGAAACGGCCTTTTCCATTAAAAGGAAATTCTTTCTGTCCCTCTCCAGCGTTCAGAAACTTCTCAGCAGCAGGAACCACACTCTGGGATAATCTCCCGCATTATATTAAAAAACTGAATAACATCTGCAGCTTCAGAAGGCAACTAATGACATATCTACTAAAGCAACACTAATAAATGCCTTTGTTGGAAATTTATGGTAACGTCTTATGGGGCCAAACTGCAGAGGTCATAGGTCCCTAAGCTTACACACTACTTAACGTAACTTAAATTAACTTACGATAAGGACAACACACACACCCATGCCCGAGACAGGACTCGAACCTCCGACGGGGAGAGCCGCACGGACCGTGACAAAGCGACTCAGACCGAAATACCATTGTTCTCGTACGCAGTCGTAGACCCTATACATCATTCTGTGCAACCTGATCTTTCTCCTATCCCCGTATTCTTATCTGGCGCTGTCTCCTTAAATTCCCTTTCTCTAGAACTCGCTGTGTCAGAAAACATCGGCTTTGTACGCTTATAAATTCTTTTTATATCTATCCCTATTATTATTGTTATTATCGTCATTACTGTTTTATCATAATTATCATTGTTAGTGGCATCAGCAACCGTAGTAGAAGTACTTCTAGAATTAACTTAAAATATTACACTGCTGGCCACCGTAAATGCAACACCAAGAAAGACAAGAGGTAGCACAACAAAATTTATTTTGTAGATAACATGTTGACCAAGTATCAAATGATTACGTTTACAGACGTCTGTGACATGTGGTTCCTGCCAGAATCAGTAGCCAGAGCAGCCGCCATTGTTGGAGATCACCGCTGCCACACGTCTCGGCATTGAGTCAAAGAGGCGTTGGATGTGTTCCTGGGGTACAGCAGCCCAAGCAGCTTCCACACGTTGCCAAAGATCATCTGGTGTGGCAGCTGGGGATGTAATCTGGGTCACTCGTTGAGCAACCATGGACCACATGTTTTCTATCGGCGAAAGATCCGGAGAGCGAGCCGGCCAGGGGAGCAATTCAATCTGGTTATTGACGAAGAACCTTTGGACAATGCGTGCCACGTGTGGTCGCGCATTATCCTGTTGAAATATGGCTGTGGCCGAGCCCTGAAGGTAAGGAAGGACAACTGGCTCCAGCACCTCGGATATGTAGCGCCGGCTATTTAAAGTATCGGCAATGCGTACTAGAGGCGTGCGAGAGTAATATCCAATACCGCCCCATACCATAATACCCGGTGCAAGACCAGTGTGGCGGTGCATAATGCAGCTGTCCAGCATCCTCTCTCCACGGTGTCTCCACACTCGAATCCGACCATCGTGGTGCTGCAGACAGAAGCGTGCCTCGTCAGTAAAGACAACGTCATTCCATTCTGCCGTCCACATCCGTCTGTCATCACACCATTGGCGACGGAGACGTCTGTGGTTCTGCGTCAATGGTAGACGAAGCAATGGACGTCTTGCGGACAGACCACTCTGCTGTAAACGGCGTCGAATGGTACGCGCAGACACTGGGTGATGCGTTACAGACGCAATGTGCTGTGCTATGGTTCGGGATGTCACTGAGCGATCCGTCACTGCCATGCGCACAATTTGCCTATCAGCACGTGCAGTGGTGCACCGAGGTGAATGCGATCGACCACGTCGATCCGTCGTACCCTCCTGCATCCAACGGTCACATATCCGCATTAAAGTTGTTTGGTTTCGTCCAACACGACTAGCGATTTCTCTGTATGATAATCCACAATCTCGGTAAGCCACTATCCTTCCTCTGTCGAACTCGGATACTTGATCAAAAGATGTTCGCTGTTGTCTACGAGGCATAACTGATCGTCTTGTGAAACAACCACAAGGTACACACACGTGCCGAACGTACACTCGTCGAAATCGCCAAGCCTTAAATGGCGCTATGAGGTGGCGCCACAGGCGCGCGTGATGTGCGTCTGCGCTGAAATTCTAATCAGTTGCATATCTCATCGCTGCAAACTCATGGTGTAAATTTCACTTGATTTGGATGCTTCCTTCAGGGTGTTGCATTTATGGTGGCCAGCAGTGTAGTTCATACTCACATCGGCCCTACTGACGCACAAATAATTTTAATACTGTTTATCTTTATAAAATTGTTATTTCTTAGGTAACTATTGTCTGAAAAAGGTACCGAATGTACGAGACCCTGGTCAGATGTAAGAGAGGGCCTGATGGCCCTAACCCGATCAGTTTAAATAAATAAATAAAAATGAAGGAGGCGAAAGTAAGGCAGCGTTCTCCGTGTCGTTCAGTTGAACCTAAGGGATGTCTCCTCGTGAATGGGCAGTGCGGCTTGTGTGTACTATACAGCCTGTTAAATGTAGGCTAAAGAAAAACACAGGAGCGCTCGTGTATAAACGCGCGTGCTTAGCAGTAAGGATGATGATACGCCGGCCAAGGGGCGGAGTTTAAACACGGCTCTTGGCTACCGGGTAGACGGCAAGGCACGAGAGACACTCAACACGCCGTAGATTTCCCTGCCGCCAAAATACGTCACACCAGCTCAAACAGACGAGGAGTCATGGCAAGAATTTTCACTGAACATCTTGGATAACTAGTATTCACTTACACGACCCAAAAAAAAAATCAAATGGCTCTGACCACTATGGGACTTAACAGCTGAGGTCATCAGTCCCCTAGAATGTAGAACTACTTAAACCTAACTAAGCTAAGGACATCACACACATCCATGCCCGAGGCAGGATTCGAACCTGCAACCGTAGCGCTGGCGCGGTCCCAGACTGAAGCGCCTAGAACCGCACGGCTACACGACCCAGTAACGCTGCATTAGTTCAGAAATATATACACTAATTTCCTACCACAATAATTCTATGAGACAGAAGAAGTATACTAGTTTATATTATAACCTTAACAGTTTAAAAGTTACAAGCAATAAATAATTTTGTAATCAAACAAATGAAGCCAGAATCAGCACCTCTCCTGGGTAACATGTATTATGAAGTTAACACAGTGTAGACACATCCATAACCTGTTTCGTGTGTTACTTATTTTACGCTATTCATCACTATTGATAGTTACACTAATTTATTGAAATCGGAAATTAATAAAGGTTTTTGTCATGTGAGATTGGTGCAAATGTTGTAGATTGGCCACTTAAATTTTACGTTAGTTTATAAACGTGTTTTTTTGTGTAAACTTCTGTTACAAAATATTTTAACATGTATGTTTTAATAACAAGGACTAGTACACGTATAATGTTGTTTGTGGGCGGAAAATGACTGAAAGAAAGAGGGCTAGATGTATTATGTATAGTTTTAACGTTTTATTTCTAGTTTTAGAATGGCGGCCGTAAAAGTAAATTTTATTGCTGCGAATAAGGAAGTGTGGCGTAAGCAAGGCGATATCAATGAGACGCGCTTGTGGGGCGGGGTGCTTTTATGCTTGAGTCGTCGTAGCGGTCTGTTGGCGGTGAGTTCGGAGTAGAAAGCGCTGGAGATAACGACTTCGTCCGGCTTATCGTCCGTGCCAAGTGTGAAGCAGTGAACATTAGAGCCTGTTTAAATTATAAGTAGAAATCAAAACGTTTTCGTTTGAGGGCGTTGCTGGAGCGTATATTCATCGTAGCACGACTCCAATGACGGTGTCTAAGCACCGATATGAAGGCGAGGGAATAGTGTGGGGCATTCGTGTCTTTCCGAAGTGCGTGGTGTAAATGTGGAAAGGTGAACTATGGTGACTTTATTACCAAATACTCCCAAACTGAACCAACGTACTGTTATTATTTTCTTGAATGCCGAAGATCAAACACCGGTGGACTTCCATAAGGGAATGAAGAACATGTATGGTGCAGCATGGCTGTCGAAAACCAGTGTTGTGCAAGGGTGCGCCAAGTTCTGTGATAGTCGCGATTCGAAACATCACGCCGGTCGATCTGGGAGGCTACATCAGGTGGGAGGCACACGAGCACCCGGCTTATACTCCAGATCTCTCACCGTGGGATTATCACGTCTTCGGTACAATAGAAAACGCCTTGAAGGGTCAACGATTCCTGTCGGACCTGGATATGCAGCGGACTTCTTCACAGAGCAGGACACTGTGTTTTACCAAACGAGCAACTACAAACTGTACGGCTTCCAAACGGAAACGTTTTGATCGCCCCTAATATTTTCTCACGAAATGGTAGTGCTAAACAGCAATGGTCACTAGCAGTAATAGGCAGCCCGGGTGGCTGACAAGTGGGACAAGGATATCATGTAGAACAAAGTGGGAATTATATCAGAGTGTTAGAAGTAGTCACAATCAGGCTACAGTAGCCCATTATAAGCAGTATTGTAATGTGTTTAAGAATGTTATTAGGGAGGCAAAGAATATGTGGTATGCAAATAGAATAGCTAAAACACAGGATAAAATTAAAACCATATGGACAGTTGTGAAGGAAGTGTCTGTCCAGCAGCACCAGGTTGACGATATAAAGTTAGTTCGTAGTGAAAATATTTCTGTTACTGATAACTCAGATATATGTACAGCATTTAACAATCATTTTCTGAGCATTAATGGTGAATTAAATAAAAATTTAGTTTCTACAGGAAATCATATAACTTTCTTGGCAAATGCCTTTCCGATATTGGTGTCTGACATAGCCGGCCGGAGTGGCCGTGCGGTTCTAGGCGCTACAGTCTGGAACCGAGCGACCGCTACGGTCGCAGGTTCGAATTCTGCCTCAGGCATCGATGTGTGTGATGTCCTTAGGTTAGTTAGGTTTAATTACTTCTAAGTTCTAGGCGACTGATGGCCTCATAAGTTAAGTCGCATAGTGCTCAGAGCCATTTGAACCATTTTGTCTGAAATACTCCTCTGTGATACTGACAAGGGGGAGATTGAGTCAATAATTAAATCATTGAGACTAAGGACTCTCACGGTTATGATGGAGTGCCTAGCAGAGTATTAAAGTAGTGTGCTGCACATGTTAGCCCTGTATTTAGCCATATTTGTAATTTTTCCTTTAGGAATGGTCAGTTTTCTGAACGATTAAAGTACACAATAGTGAAGCCGCTTTACAAAAAGGGAGAAAGGAAGAATGTAAGTCCAAGAACCAATGGATGTCTCAGGCCCGTAGTCCCAATGATTCGATGAAGAAGTAGGTTAAGTACGATTTGGGTTTTTATTTTGTATGAGCGTCGAAAATCTCATCGCCGTCAGGGGTGATATGAATACTATACTGTATTTGGACAGCATTCTTCAATCTATTATGCAGCCAATATTTCATCGACGGTGTTATCTTTCGAGATGATGGTGCACGATCACATTGCACACATCCCGTTAATACCGTAAGGACTCATCTGAACGGAATGGCTTGTGCTGTCTGCTGACATAAGCCCTACTAAGCATACTTGGTACCAGCTGACACTCTTTGGGACAGTTAGAATGCCTTGTGCACAGTATGCCAAGGTGGCAGGGTGGAACAACTCGGTAATGAATGTTACGCAGCTGCACAGTTTGATATCGCAGATTTATAAGGTGTGCAGTTCCGAACAGACTCTCTTTCTGTTAGTTATTGATCTGTTTTTATTTCTCAGTAGAATTTTTGAAACTTCAAAAGTCTTTACAGGCTGCACCCCTTGAATTCAAGCTCTATACCCTCGCAGATATGCATTTGATGTAAAACATTTTCGTTCAGTTTAAATCTCATTACATAACATAGTCCATGTAACAGTACCCACACCAGTTGCTGAAGAAGCTACACAACACGCAAGACAATATACGTGTGTGTCTATATTGAAAGTCGTGGTCTTTTTTTTTCTTTTTTTAACAATGAGTGTAAAGTACTGTGTTTCACTGTCAACGCATACCCGAAACATACTCGTTATTTTCATTGTTTCTAGGCTATTCCTTCAGATTACTCATATTGCCAATTTGCTCCAGTGAGTCTACGAAATCCAAAGGAATACAGAGTGTACGGAAATCCCCATTACAAACTACTAGGACTCGTAGAGGAGAGTGAGTAGTTAATATTTTGTATTGGAACCCATGGCAGGAAATGTACCGTTTCCGTGGTACAGCGTTTTGAAACATGTTAGTAGCGCGACCACTTTTACAAGTAATTGATAAGGCGTGACCCAATATATCACTTGTTTTACAATTCCACACTTCAATATTGTACTCGTTGATGGGTTCTCTTCAACGTGATGCAGTCCGGCTTCTTGCAATTCGGGTGTGCGGCGTCTCCTTGGAGCACCACAGTCACGCTTCATGACGGTAAAGATATTTTTTCACGAAGGCACTGCATAAATGTGGCGGAAAGGGTATGCGATGGAGTCGGACTTTGTGAAGAACGATCTCGATGAAGGCGACGAGCAGCTCTTCCATTACCGTGAGCTTCGCCATTCAAAAGGGTCATGTCGGTGTGCTCTGCTAACGTGGACTCATCCATGTTGCTCTGAACACTCTCAGGCACGTGAATGAGGCTCGAACCAGGTCAGAGAGGTAGGATAGACGTCAAATGGCATCAGCCGATCCGACGTAAACATTCCCTCTCACCATGACTAACCTGTTGCATACCTACCTAGCAAACATTTTTTTTTTCAAACGGTATGTTTCCGCACGTGGGTTCCTATTCACATTTTTGTATACTCACTCCTCTTTACAAATTCCGGAAGTCTGTAACGGGAAATACGAACACACTATGTATCACTTAGCACAGCCGATATTCGTGATGACTACAGATTAGCTCTGCCGCATCTGCAGGCAACTGAGGCATGTAATTTTCAGTTCTAAATGACCCCTCCCCCATAAAAAAAAACTTCATCTCCTCCATCTCCTCCCAGACCTTAGCAAATCGTATCCAACTGGGTGGAGGTAAATTGTAACCTTCTCAGTCCACTTACCCTCTAAGGGCTAAACGGAAAACATTGACAGTAGATTATCGTGTACTGTAAATGCAGATTTCCTGCAGAGATGATCTCCCTTCTGGTGGTGACATACTACAGATGTTCATATACGGCAAAATACACTACTGGCCATTAAATTTGCTACACCAAGAAGAAATGCAGATGATAAACGGGTGTTCATTGGACAAATATATTATACTACAACTGACATGTGATTACATTTTCACGCAATTTGGCTGCGTAGATCCTGAGAAATCAGTTCCCAAAACAACCACCTCTGGCCGTAATGACGGCCTTGATACGCCTGGTGATTGAGTCAAACGGAGCTTGGATGACGTGTACAGGTACCATGCAGCTTCAACACGATACCACAATTTACCACGAGTAGTGACTGGCATATTGTGACGAGCCAGTTGCTCGGCCACCATTGACCAGACGTTTTCAATTGGTGAGAGATCTGGAGAATGTGCAGGCCAGGGCAGCAGTCGAACATGTTCTGAATCCAGGAAGCCCCGTACAGGACCTGCAACATACGGTCGTGCATTATCCTGCTGGAATGTAGGGTTTCGCAGGGATCCAATGAAGGGTGGAGCCACGGGTCGTAACACATCTGAAATGTAATGTCCACTGTTCAAAGTGCCGTCAATGTGAACAAGAGGTGACCGAGAAGTGTAATAAATGGCACCCCATACCATTACGCCGGGTGGTACGCCAGAATGTCGATGACGAATACACGCTTCAAATGGTTCAAATGGGTCTGAGCACTATGGGACTTAACATCTGTGGTCATCAGTCCCCTAGAACTTAGAACTACTTAAACCTAACTAACCTAAGGACATCACACACATCCTTGCCCGAGGCAGGATTCGAACCTGCGACCGTAGCGGTCACGCGGTTCCAGACTGAAGCGCCTAGAACCGCAAGGCCACACCGGCTGGCTAAAGTACGTGATTGATTTGCCGAGAAAATTAAACACTATCTAGACAACATATATAGCAATGAGTTCAGTTCATTACTATTTATAGGTATAATAACTTGACAGTTTGAAATTACAGCGACTGGGCCGTTAGTGTTATTTTTATTACTAATGCTGGGATGGATTCCATTAACCCATGACCACATAATACATCAGTCCAAACTAAATACAAATGTACGTCAATGTCATTGTAGCAACTATTATCGAAAAATATAAACTCCTGAACCCACCGATTCCATATTCTGCTAACAGTCATTGGATCTCAACCAACGCGAGCAGCAGTGTCGCGATACTATAAATCGCAATCGCGATAGGCTACAATCCTACCTTTATCAAAGTCGGAAACGTGATGGTACGCATTTCTCCCCCTTACACGAGGCTTCACAACAACGTTTCACCAGGCAACGCCGGTCAACTGCTGTTTGTGTATGAGAAATCGGTTGGAAACTTTCCTCCTGTCAGCACGTTGTAGGTGTCGCCACCGGCGCCAACCTTGTATGAATACTCTGGAAAGCTAATCATTTGCATAGCAAAGCATCTTATTCCCGTCGGTTAAATTTCGCGTCTGTAGCACGTCATCTTCGTGGTGTAGCAATTTTAATGGCCAGTATTGTATTTATGTCGATTATGTATGATGACCTTCAAATAAGAATTCTCACAACCATATTCATACCCTCTTTAGTCCCAATGTAGGAGTCTTGTGGCTGTGATCGGTATATCTACAGGCTTCGCGCCATACTGAATTTTTTAACTCAAAAAACCTTTTCATCTCTGAGCTTCTAATCATATGTTCTTTGTCCGGTACGTAAGTGATTCTGAAGTCTATTTCCGTCACATGTATCGTTCTTGATGACGCAATTTTCACAAACGGTACTTTACTCAGCCAGTTTCTGATTATTATCAATGAGGACAACTCATTAGGGAGCAGTATCTGTTGCATACTGGACAGCTCAATACAGTAACTGGTTAGGGACAGTATTGCAGTGTTAATATCTACCATTGCATGTCAAAATGTTTCAGTTACGTGTTTGACGTTCTGAATTTGGCTGGACAGTCCGAAATCTGAGTTAAAATGACAATGAATCCGGTAGCAACGGGTTATGTTTCTTCCAGCTGCAGGCGATGGAAGCGTCAACGTAGGAAAAATTATTTTGTTAAAAAGGTTAGACCTTACCATTACAGTTAAGTTCCTTGATGTGCATGTAAGCCGCACTTCCATTAATGGACGGAAGGTAAAATCCCTTCCGCTGTCCGCTGCTTCTTTCTTAGAAACGTGAATTGCGGTGGAGTGCTTTTTATCGCTTTTAAAGCTTCCATGAAAGATACCTCGGGGCACTTTTATATTCTGATGAAACTAGTTCATTCTCCTTACCATGGCCGCGCTTTTCTAATTCATTAGTGCCATATTGCCTCGGAAAAAGGGTAAAGGCAATTTATTTGTTTCATTTAAGTTTTCCGTAGAACACACTCTAATTTATCACATTTTGAAACTCATTTGCCATTGAAGAAAATTATTCCTGTTACTACTCACATTTTGTAATTCTTGATATACTGATGCAATGCCTACACGTTTCGAAACACGAAAACCAAGCATATAACCGAACTTCTCTTCATTACTTAACAATATAGGTGTTCATTTCACATTCCCATCGAAAATATTTATTGATAAAAAATTAATAAATAGAAAAATGGCTTTCAACTGCATCACAGTCTATTTAACTTATGAAATCGCTTCATAGCGTTCTTCAGTGTTATTTCATGAGGGAAATTTAGTCGTTATTAATGACTTATAATCCATTGATAAAAGAGAACTGTAGTCGTAATACATTTCCTCTTTGTAATGTTTGAATTTTCAACACTATTTTGTATTAATGTAAGATAAAATATTTATATTTTTACAAGTGTGTTCCATTGTTGAACGTTGTCATTGTAGAAGTAGTTCTTCTTAATCGAGCTTCTCAGATGGATTTCATATGGACATTTCGGCGTATGCACCGCAAAATGCTGAAGTAAATGTTGGCTGAGAAACAAATGTTGTTAGAATGGAGTCTTGGTAGTCTTTTTAAATTGTCTGTGGGATATTGTTGTTTAACAGGATATTTAGTGACGCTCACTGTGCGAAAGGGGTTTCCTAGAGATTAGGGTGACGCTGGGCTACTTTCCATTCATCGAGAAATCCGAAAGGAAGGAAGGAAGATTAGGTTTAACTCCCCGTCGACATGGAGGTTGTTAGAGACGGAGCACAGGCTCGGACTATGTCAAGAATAGTGAAGGAAATCGGCCATACCCTTTCAAATGAACCATCCCGGCGTTAGGCTGAAGCGTTTTAGGGAAATCACGGAGAACCAAAATCTGGATGGCCGGACGCTGCTTTGAACCGTCGTCCTCCTGGATGCGGGTTCGGTATGTTAGCCACTGCGTCACCTCGCTCGACTGGAGAAATCCACAAGTCACCTTTAAGGGCAATAAAATGTTATTACAGTGTGCTGAGATTAGTAGCGTTACTGTGTAACAAATACCTGATCATAGGTAGGAAACAGTTTGATCTCACTGTAACCAAAATGGTTTTAGTGTCTGTTAGGTATCTGTAAGTCTACTGCTGACTACATCTTTCATATCGCGTAAGATGCATTGAAATGCTGATCGATGTAAAGATTACCTTCGTACTCGCACTACTGTTGCGACGTGTAACCCGCTAACCTCTTTTTCTCTTACAAGGGAACCTCCCCATCGCACCCCCCTCAGATTTAGTTATAAGTTGGCGCAGTGGATAGGCCTTGAAAAACTGAACACAGGTCAATCGAGAAAACAGGAAGTTGTGTGGAACTATGAAAAAAATAAGTAAAATATACAAACTGAGTGGTCCATAAAAAGATAGGCAACATCAAGGATAATACGAATTCAGGAGCGCTGTGGTCCTGTGGTCAGCATGAGCAGCTGCAGAACGAGAGGTCCTCGGTTCAAGTCTTCCCTCGAGTGAAAAGTTAAATTTTTTATTTTCAGACAATTATTATTTGTCCGTCCGATGCGAGGTAACTGACGGTCTACACACGGAAAAATTTGAAAACGTTAAAAACATATGTTTTGACAGAGCACAGGGAAAACTGTGCGACTGTGAAAGTGTTGCATTCATTTGTTGCAGTTTATGTGAGAAACTCTTACGTATTCATCACTTTTTTGGGAGTGATTATCACACCCACAAGAAAACCTAAATCGGGCAAGGTAGAAGAATCTTTTTACCCATTCGCCAAGCGTACAAGTTAGGTGGGTCGACAACATATTCCTGTCATGTGACGCACATGGCGTGACCAGTGTCGTATAGAATATATCAGACGTGTTTTCCTGTGGAGGAATAGGTTGACCTATTACATTGCAATCAAATGTTTTCGGTTCCCATTGGAGACTCACGTCCTTTCGTCTACCAATCGCACGGTTTTGCGGTGCGGTCGCAAAACACAGACGCTAAACTTATTACAGTGAACAGAGACTTCAATGAACGAACGGACAGATCATAATTAGGCGAAAATAAAAAAGTAAACATTTCACTTGAGGGAAGACTTGAACCAAGGACCTTGCGTTCCGCAGCTGCTCACGCTAACCAGTGGACCACGGCGCTCCTGACCTCGCGCTCTCCATGATGTTGCCTATCTTGACCATGGACTACTCAGTTTGTATATTTTGCTTATTTTTTCATAGTTCCACACAATTTCTTCCTGTTTTCTCAATTGATCTGTGTTCAGTTTTTCAAGGCCTATCCACTGTGCCAATTTATAACTAAATCTGAGGGGGGTGCGATGGGGAGGTTCCCTTGTTAGAGGAGTTCCAAATGCTTCTCGCAAATTCACTGCTACCTCTTTTATGCAAATGACATCTTATTTTCCCATGCATTTGTTCTGCCGTATCACTCGTGGCATGCTCATCTGAAGGGACAGGTATTGAGTACCAAAGACTGTTGCCATTGTTCGCGGTAGAAGGTCTACATACATAGTCCAACTGAGCTAATGACCAAGGCACATAAACATCACATTTCTTTTGTAGAGACTATTGTGAGCAAATGTATAACATATCACGCATCTGAAATTTGGGGAGTTGGTCCCAACTGATTTTAGTTGATTTTACACACAACTTTCGTTGCTTGTGTTTTCCATCATCACCGAATGTAAAGAGACTTGAAGGATCAGGCGTATACTTAGACAAAAACGAATATGATGATCTTCATCGATGAATACTCAGCAAAATATAATTTAAAAGTTTAAATAGTTTTCAGCAGTTTCATGAGATATTAAAAAAAAAGAAAAAAGACAGAACGAAGATCAGGCTTTAACATCCCGTCGAAAATATATAGCATTAGAGACGGAACATATCCTCAGAATATTGCAAGGATAGTAAAGGTAATCGACCGTGTCTATTCAAAGGAACGCTCCCTCAATGGGTCTGAAGCGACAGAGGGAAATCACGGAAATCCTAAATCTGAATGGTCAGATGCGGATTAAAACCGTTGTCCTTCGCAGTGAAACTCCAGTGTACTAACCACTTTCCCACCTTTTTCGTCTTGAGAACTTAGTAGAGTTAAGCCCCCGGTCTTGACTGACACAGTCCCAAATTTATAGTTAAGCTTCCTAATGTATAAGAATTTGTTATTCATTGACGCGAGGTGATCGAATAAAGAATATGATTTCATATTCTTGACTTTGTTCTTATATACGATTATGTTAGTGTTGTGAGGTGAATTCTAACGACGGCGAAAGGGGGCTTCAGATCTGTTAGGCGAAGCCCGACGTTTATGAAGAATTCTTAATATCATTGCTGTTGATGATTTCTTCAAAGGTGTTTAGGTCTAGGGTAGATATCACTCAGCTGAGCCAGTCATCCACGAGTTACTAAATTCTAGCCTAAATAGGGCGCTGGAGGATATCGTCACTAGGTAGGAACGGCTCTTTAACCATTTATTTTCGTTTGTACATGTATTGTATAATTAACTATCAAGAACAGTAGCTACTTGAGCTGTAGAAATTGTGCTTCCCAAAAGTAATATTCTGTAGATGTTTACTTCATTCGAATAAGCTGACTGAGTACGACCTGTAGTGTTTTGTTGTTTGTTATCGTGGTCTTCACTCCGAAGACAGGTATGATACAGCCCTCCACGTTAGTGTATCCTCTGCAAGCCTCTTTATCTCCAAATAACCACTCCACCACAAATCCGTCTGAATCGTCTTCTATATTCATCCCTTGGTCTTGCTCCATAAATTTGACTCTCACACTTCCTTCCACTAACAAACTGACCATTCCCTGATGCCTCGGAATGTGTCCTCTCAACAGAGCCTTTCTTTTGGATACCTTGTGCGACAGATTTCTTTTTTCCCTAATTCGATAGAGTACCTCTTCATTAACTACTCGATCTATCAATCTAATTTTCAGCATTCTTCTGTAGCACACCATTTCAAAAGCTTCAATTCCTTTCTTGTCTGAAGTGTTGATCGCCCACGTTCCACTACCGTACAAGACTACACTCCAGACAAATATATTCAGAAAAGAATTCAGAGCACTTAAATTGATGTTAGACGTTAATAAATGTCATGTTTTAATAAAAGCTTCCAGCGTTGTGGCCAGTCTCCATTTTATATTTTCTCTACTTCGGAGATCATCGGTTATTTTACTACGCAAATAATAAGACTTATCGTCTACTCTGAGTATTTCTTTCTAACCCCACCATAAAAAATAATTGTCACTATAGTGAAAGAAAGAGCTGGTAGCTTTGGAGTGTTGCAAATGGTGTGCAACAGGTACCAAGCGGTTATGTTACTCTCCTCCACTGACCTAACGCGTGACAGTAAAGTCGTGCTAACGTCCCAGTCGATTGTATCAAATAAGCGCAATAAGATGTGTAGACGTGGAGAAGCGGCTGAATGACAGAAAGGAGCTATCGTGATGTGCCCGTGAGTACTCAGTGAATGAAGTCGCCCGATTTTATGGTATACAGGGTTATTTTTCCCACCGTGTACAAACTCTATCGACTGATTGATGAGAGGATACGGAACAAAAAAGGTCTAATGACCTTATGTGCGGAAGTGCATTGTCTCCATACTAGAGACCATTTATTCAATCATACTTTGTTACACAGACTGCAGTCTAATACACGCTGTACCATGCAGCCACCGTTACAGAATCCATGGTTTCCCCCTAGAGAGTGGTTCAAAATGGCTCTGAGCACTATGGGACTCAACTGCTGTGGTCATTAGTCCCCTAGATCTTAGAACTACTTAAACCTAACTAACCTAAGGACATCACACACATCCATGCCCGAGGCAGGATTCGAACCTGCGATCGTAGCAGTCGCACGGTTCCGGACTGCGCGCCTAGAACCGCGAGACCACCGCGGCCGGCCTAGAGAGAGGTACTGTTCTTCATACGTCATACCCTAGCGCCCTCTCCTGCCATAGTAATTGGTTATGTGTCCTATTCACTTCTCTTGCTGACTCACCTTGTAGTGAATGTGATACAGCGTTGTACAAAATGGTTCCGAATTCGAATAGAGAGCTTGCCGACATAGTGTTTACTTACGGAAAGGCAAATGGCAACGGACAGCGGGCAGCAAGATTGTGTCAGGAGACCTACCCCGTCAACAACCACAGCATTCAATGTTTGCAACAGTTTTTCGCCGTTTGTTTGAGACAGGAGCGTTTCAGGAAGCAGGAATTCGTGAAGGACGTACCCGAAACGTTCGGACACCAGACTTGGAGGAAAATGTGATTAACACTGTGGAAGGTGACCGCCATGTCAGTAGCAGGCAGTTGGCCCGCCAGCACGGGGTAAGCCAGACGACAGTGTGGAACATTCTCCATGACAGTTGTTTCTACCCTTATCACTTACAACGTGTGCAGGGCTTACTAGCCACAGACTTTCCGCGTCGGGACCAGTTTTGTCACTGGTTTCTTCACCAGACAACCAAGATTGCGGGATTTGTATCATCCATCCTATTCACAGATGAGGCTACCTGTACGCAGAGAGTCCGCAGCTCGTGGTCGTGCGGTAGCGTTCTCGCTTCCCGCGCCCGGGTTCCCAGGTTCGAGTCCTGGCGGGGTCAGGGATTTTCTCTGCCTCGTGATGACTGGGTGTTGTGTGATGTCCTTAGGTTAGTTAGGTTTAAGTAGTTCTAAGTTCTAGGGGACTGATGACCATAGATGTTAAGTCGCACAGTGCTCAGAGCCATTTGAACCATTTTTTGTACGCAGAGTGGTATGGTTCAAATGGTTCAAATGGCTCTGAGCACTATGGGACTCAACTGCTGAGGTCATTAGTTCCCTAGAACTTAGAACTAGTTAAACCTAACTAACCTAAGGACATCACAAACATCCATGCCCGAGGCAGGATTCGAACCTGCGACCGTAGCTGTCTTGCGGTTCCAGACTGCAGCGCCTTTAACCGCACGGCCACTTCGGCCGGCGCAGAGTGGTATCTTCAGCTTTCATAACAGTCGTCTGAGGGGTAATATGCAGAACCCCCGTGGTGCGGGCGACAGCGAATCATCAGCATCGGTGCAGCCGGGATAATTGGCGACCATATTTTGGGACCAGCATTCCTTCAACATCACCCAACTGTTGGCGTTTCTTGCGGGTGACATTGCCCCCCAATCTAGAAGAACTATCATTGATGATTCGAAGAGTTATGTGACGGGTACGTGATGGTGCTCCAGCCCACTTCGCCGTTAACGTACGGACGCATCTCAATCGTGTCTTCCCTGGTCGGTGCATTGGACAAGGCGGACCAGTTGCATGGCCTGCTCGTTCACCGGATATCGACCTGGTTATGGGACCATCTCAGATGTTTCGTGTATTTAAAGCCCATTCTAGATGTGAAGACAATGGAGCAGCGTATTCATGCTGCCTTTGACACTTCGTATGCAGCCTGGCCGATGTGACCGTGTGAGACAGAACACGCTAGGGCACGTACTCGCATGCGTTGAGGCACCTGAAAACCATTTTCGTCTCATGCTGTAACTGTGGCTGCATGGTACAGCGAGAAGTAGACTGCAGTGTCTGTGACAATGTATGATTGAATAAATGGTCTCTAGCATGGAAACTACACATTTCCTTAAATAAGTTCATTAACCTTTTCTGTTCCGTATCCTCTCATCGATCAATACCTAGAGTTTGTAGACGGTGGAAAAAATCTCCCTGTATAAACCTGGACACACTAACGTGTCAACAAAGAAATGTACCAATCGCAGTCGCTGTAACACTGTGTAGTAACAGAAAATGTAGAACGATCCTAGCCGGCATGGTCCAGAGATGACTGTCACGCTTTGTCAATGACGATTGTTTCCAAGCACTACAGGAACTGTTGCGGCAGTGAATGCTGGCCTGACATTACGAAGGTAATTGCTTGTAATGGACATCTGGAGTGGGGAAATCGTTTTTATTTGAGCATTTGAGCATTACTCAGAGCAGCACGTGAAGCTGTACGTCTCCAGTGAGTCACACGTCAGACTGGACTGTTACTGACTAACGGCGTGTAGTGTGGTCCGACGAGTCGCTAGAACGGTTATTTTAGAATGACTAAAGACGGCGAGTTCACCAACGGCGTTACCCCACAGTGTGTAGAGAGTATAATTAGGCCAGAAGTGGTCCTGTGATTCTTAGAGAGTGTTTTGCGTTACGTGATTAGGGCCCACTAGTTAAAGCTACCGTGAGCATGAACCGTGACTTTTGTTTGACCATTTTCGGTGAAGTAGTGTTCCTCATCCCTCTACATTTTTACGTTGAGTACCCTGCGGACATTCTCGTTTTCCAAGATGGCTACAGCCGAGTACACAAGGCGTACATTACTCATTTAAATAACACTCAGACAACTTAACTGGCGCGCTGAATCACCCAATCTAAGACCCACTGAAAATGTATGGGGTATTTGGAATAGTGGATGAAACGATAATCAGGAATCAGGCAGCTTGATAGTCCTGCGGTATGTAAGCATAAGTGAATGTGTTCAGTTGAATACGACGTGTTTGAAGAAACTTAGGACTCTCGTCCTCACCGAATTGAGTTCATCATCAAGGGTAGAAGGGGTATCTGTGTAATGTCTCCTTGTATTTCATGCACAGCATACCACCAAATACACACACACACTCGACTAGCCACTCTGCAATGTATGACAGAGGGCATCTCGTACTGATAATATCCAATGTCTGTTCTGTTCAGTTCACGTGTGGAGCGAATGAAAAACATCTGCATGTCTCGATACTCTAAATTTCCTATCTGCATGGTATAAAATAAGGGAAATCAGAGCTCGCACGGAAAGATATAGATGTTCGTTCTTTCCGCTCGATATACGAGATTGGAATAATAGAGAATTGTGAAGGTGGTTCGATGAACCCTCTGCCAGGCACTTAAATGCGATTCGCAGAGTATCCATGTAGTTGTAGATGTAGATGTAAATATCTTCATTTCAGAGATTCCCATTTAAATTCCTAGAAAATGCATGTTCTACTATCATATAACCTGTGCTGTTGTTTCACGATGTCGTCTGTGACTTCGTTCGAAGTTTGAATTTCTGTCTGCTTGATAAAAACTTGAAAACACTGGAGCAATACTATTCCCAACCTAAGGTCTAGATAGCGATTTCTTTTGCAGTGACTCCTCACTTTCCTAGAAACCACCCAACAAATCTTCGTCTTCCATTCACCTTCCATACTGCCAATTTGACATGTTGGTCCCATTTCGTAGTACTACCCTTACATACAGGGTGTTAGGGGTATAGGTACAGATATTGTGATAACTAGTACTTTAGTACTTTAATATTTACCCACTTCCCCACTTCAGCGTTTATTTTTTATTAATTAATATATATATATATATATATATATATATATATATATATATATATATATATATATATACTGTGCATCTAACAGTCTCCCCACAATATGTGTTTTGCGCTGTCGTAACGGTGTCGGAGTAGGCTATCCGTTTCGCGTCCACATGTTCACAGTTCATTACCTGGTCTGCTGCCCAGAGAAAATAAACATTACGGTTTGCTTGCGTCACGCGTACTTGGAGATACTAACCAACCTAAAAACATAGTACACATTACAGCTATAATTATTAATTTACGCATGAAGTAAATACTGACCAAATGTTTTTCAATACACTGTCTTCGGTCATAGGCATCTGTACTCATACCCCTAATGCCCCGTATTTAAATTATGATATGCTTCCGAAGTTAATCGCTGCTCAATTACTCAGACACTATGGGAGATTTAATTTTTGTTATGCCCATCATCTTGCAATTATCCAGAGTTAAGTACAGCTGAAGTTTGATGTACCAACTGGAAGTTTTGTCCAGTTCTCTCTGGATTTCCTTACGTTCATGAAACGACAGTACTTTTCCACAGACAACAGCAAATGTTCCATTGGCTCAAATGGTTGGCTCTGAGCGCTATAGGACTTAACATCTATGGTCATCAGTCCCCTAGAACTTAGAACTACTTAAACCTAACTAACCTAAGGACATCACACAACACCCAGTCATCACGAAGCAGAGAAAATCCCTGACCCCGCAGAGAATCGAACCCGGAAACCAGGGTGCGGGAAGCGAGAACGCTACCGCACGACCCCGGGCTGCGGACAAATGTTCCATTAGCTTAACATTCTTATAATCAGTAACATATGTATCCTGAAATTTCGTGCAGTTGCGAACTCTTTTCGGATATGTAGAAAGACATATCAATGTGATTACCGACATCTACTATTTTGATTGTACAGTGTACGAAAAAGAGCTAGATGCGTTTCACATAAGTGGTTTTCCCTGAACCCATGAACTGTGTTTGAGGGAAGTTACATTTCTTCCAGGAACGTCATATTGTTTGATCTCAGAAAATGCTAAGCCCTCTCACAATTGCTGCGAAAAACCTCTCCAGTGGCGCGTACAATCGTTAGAGTTGCATCGATTAAGAGGGAGTATTTAGTACTTTCAATATTGGGTAGTCCACTGGTCATTTGAATCTATTCCCTCGATTTTATAGTCAGTATGATATATGGATTCTTTTGTAAACCCACGTGGGAAAGGTTTTTTGTGGCTGTCTCACTGATTTTCCTTTCCATTGTGTAATGTGCGAGCCCTTCCCTCCACATACTCCTGAAGTGGTGTTTTAGTCTTTCCAGTAATTTTACTGACTTGTAATGGTTGAGTAACTTATTACGATCACTTGGATCAGTCAGTTAAATCGTGAATGAGTGATTGAAACGTATCATTAACGACTTCAATTATCACCCTACTTTTTGGAGCTTTTAAACTATGAGCTGCATTTTAAAATTTTGTGCTCTTCAGTTCTGCCCTACTCCTCTAGGTATTTTCATTAGGCACGTTCTTGATGTCAGCGGAATACCCTTGCAGCGTTCTTCTATGATTCTCCGCAAAATTACATCTGTGCTAGTTGGATCATAGGGGGTACTGTTACGAATGCATAATGTGGGAGAAAGGCATCTCTTACATTTATTGCGAAACTGCTTCACCGCGAAGTGATGGGTATATTTATGTGTAACCCGACGCCCGCTTTCCAAACAAACTGCAGCGCTTCTACGATTTTGTGGCAGCGTTGCTGCTAGCCTCGCCTTTTCTGTAATTAAAAGGGAGCCAGTCTGCTCGACCGGTTTCCGGTTTTTGTGCAACATCCCTCTGCGAGAATATAATCAGTTGGGCGATGCTCACCGACATATTAAAGCGTCCTGTAAGACAAGGCACTGCATTTAGCAGCAACTGGCTTTTTCTCTCAGAGCTCTTTTTCCCCATCCTTTATTTCAACGGTCTAACAATGGATTCCATTCTCAGTTTCCATTATTTACTGAAATTGACGATGAATCCAAATTCAGTCATTGATGTGAAATATCTGACGGTTACATGGATTGGCACTTGCTGAATTGTGTTATGATGTGCAAATGGTTCAAATGGCTCTAAGCACTATGGGACTTAACATCTGAGGTCATCAGTCCCCTAGAGTTAGAACTACTTAAACCTAACTAACCTAAGGACATCACACACACCCATGCCCGAGGCAGGATTCGGACCTGCGACCGTAGCAGCAACGCGGTTCCGGACTGAAGCGCCTAGTACCGCTCGGCCACAGCGGCCGGCTGTTATAATCTACATAAGTTTCGTAAAATGCACCACTACACCTAAAGTAGTTTTTCTTTGATTAGGTTTAACATCCTGATGGGATATAATTGGAAAAAATTACTTTTACCATATAATACGAGAGCGTACTCAAAAGTAATGCCAATGAGATACTTTTGTGTGAAAATTACTATAGGTTTGTAAATTAAACGAACGTTACTAACATTCTACATCTTCGCTCTTCATATCTACGTTTTTATTTTGCAACAGAGTCACCCTGGCATTTCTCTCAATGGGAGATCAGTTTGTTGATACCATAACTGTAGAATGTTTGACTTGATGGAGCCACAACCACATCCGTGCTTGCGTTGCTTCAACATTATCCCAGTGAAATCTTCGAAGGTGTCCTGTACGTATTGGAAATAGATCAAAATTAGATGTAGCCAAGCCGGGACTGTGTGGGAGAATTATCGAAGACAGTGGTACCCGAGGCGTCGGACTGTTGCAAATGTCGCAGCGCTCGTGTGTGGTCTAGCTTGTCGTATTCAAGGAGAGGGTTCTCCATGTGTGGAATAACTTTTCAAAATAGAAACTAGATTACAGCACCCCGTTCCTCAGTCACCGACATTGTTACGTTTCCCACCCCCATGTTGAAGCTGCAATTTTGGGCCTCCTTGTGGCAAAAGACTTCAGATATGTAGGCATGAGGGATAAAGAAGTAGAAAATTAATAACGTTTGTTTCATTTAAAAATCTTTAAGAGTTTTCATGTAAAAAATTCGGAGGCGTTACTTTTTCAACACGACCTCGTAGATATTTAAATATCGGAAAGTCTGAGATATCCTCTAACATTGCCAAATACAACATTAGTATATAACATTAATAGTAGCGTTTCCTTGACATTTTGTTAGGATTTATTCAGATCTATTTCCGTGTTTATGGTTGAGCATTAGTCCACATAAGATACTGTGTTATTTCTCTCAAGGAACAATACAGTCGTAAATCTAGCTAGAGATACAATACGAACTAACTTCATTTATCAGGCTTCGTTGTGTTACTAGTTCGGAGACTTTACCAAAGTTGAAAATAACCTGATCGACCAGACTACTTGTGCTTATGAATTTTATAATACCATGCATGACGAGCGTACTCTTTACTTCACATTGTCTGTATTTTGATAACCCTTTTGGCTAGCATGAATTTTCTCATTTTGTTACAAGCAAAATATTGTACTGGATCTCTGAAAGCACTAAAAAATTTAATGACGGATGTGCTGATAGGTGGTGGATAAGTGGATCGCTTCTGCTGTCATTTTGAGGTTGTTTACTAATACGTTTTCTTTCAGTCAGTACTAACAGTAATTCAGTACTTTGCTGTAGCGATTTGCGGTAAGCTATGGGTACGAGAGGTTTATAAACTCTGATCAATATTACAGTGGGCCCACAGACACTGTTGACTGTTATCAATTTCAGTTGTTTTCGATTCATCTACTATTGATACCTATAACATCCGGAGGTCTTGCAAGTGAACTGTAGCAACGTTTATTGATTATCTTTTTTGAATGAACATTTGGAAAGTTCAAATTTTCAAATTAAGAGAGATTTACTGTGAGAAGCGAAGCTGTGTTGGAGTGTCGTGCGTCGGGCCTCGAGAGCTCAGTATTGTCTCTGAAATATAAGGTTCCGGCTTCAAGCTCTGATCTATGACAGTATGACATTTTGAAACAGAATTACGCATTCTCGGTGCTCTGTTACTGAGATAAAAAACCAATACTATTCTCCGCACGTAAGGTGACGGTTCACGCCATTTGATAATAGTTGACTCTCCAGTGATGTCGCTAGACGAAATTATTTGGGTTCATATGAAAACGAGCTACGTTTTGTATTATCCAGAGAAACTAGGGAAAATACGTTATTGAACATTACACTCATTGATGTATAATAGTTTTAGGCTGTGGACGCTAGTAGTTTAGACGACATGCACGTTGGAACCTTGAAATCCATAATGTGTGAAGGCAGATGAGAAATATTAACAGTTATATACATCGTAGCGCCAAAGAAAGTGGTACAAGCAATTCAAATTTCCAGATATTCAAATACAGAGATATGTAAACAGGTAGTATACGGCGCTACGGTTGGCAACTCCTATATAAGACAAGTGTATGGCGCAGTTGATATATCGGTTACTGTTGCTACAGTGGCACCTTAACAAGACATAAGTGGGTTTCAGCGTGGCGTTGTAGTCGGCGCACGAGCGATAGGACACAGCATCGGCGAGGTAGCGATGAAGTGGGTATTTTCCCGTACGAGTGTGCCGTGAATTTCAAGAACACAGTAAAACATCAAATCTCAGACATCGCTGCGGCTCAGAAAAAGATCCTGCAAGAGGACTGAAGAGAACCGTTCAGCGTGACATAAGTGCAACCCTTTCGCAAATTGCTGCAAATTTCATTGCTGGGCCATCGACAAGTGTCAGCGTGCGAACCATTCAACGAAACATCATCGATATGGGCTTTCAGACCAGAAGGCCCACTCGCGTACCCTTGATTACTGCAAAACACAAAGATTTACGCCTCCCCTGGGCCCGTCAACACCGACGTTGGACTGTTGATGACTGAAAACATGTTGACTGGTCGGATGAGGCTCGTATCAAATTGTATCGAGTGCATGGACGTGTACGGGTAAGGAGACAACCTCATTAATCCATCGACCCAGCATGTCAGCAGTGGACTCTTCAAGCTAGTGGAGGTTCTGTAAGTCCGGAAGCGCGCGATTGCTACGGTCGCAGGTTCGAATCCTGCCTCGGGCATGGATGTGTGTGATGTCCTTAGGTTAGTTAGGTTTAGGTAGTTCTAAGTTCTAGGGGACTGATGACCACAGATGTTAAGTCCCATAGTGCTCAGAACCATTTGAACCATTTTTGAGGTTCTGTAATAGTGTGGGGCGTGTGCAGTTGGAGTGATATTGGACCCTTGATGCGTCTAGATACGGCTCTTACAGGTGACACATGCGTAAGCATCCCGTCTGGTCACTTGCATCCATTCATGTCCATTGTGCATTCCGACGAACCTGGCTAATGCGAGCAGGACAATGCGACACCACACACGTCCAGAATTGCTACAGAGTGGCTCCAGGAACACTCTTCTGAGTTCAAATGCTTCCGCTGGCCACCAAACGCCCCTGGCATGAACATTATTGAGCATATCTGGGATGCCTTGCAACGTGCTGTTCAGAAGAGATATCCACCCCCTTGTACTCTTACTGATTTATGGACAGCCCTTCAGGGTTCGTGGTGTGAATTCCTTCTAGCATTACTTCAGATATTAGTCGAGTCCATGCCACGTCGTTTTGTGGGACTTCTGCTTGCTCGCGGGGGCCTACACGGTATCAGCAGGTGTACCAGTTTCTGTGGCTCTTCAGTGTATAACAACTAACGCAGATCAAGATAACGACGTCTTCATATCAACAACAACTTGTTTTGGTTCGAAAGATGTAGCGCCACTCCCCCTAAAAATGGCAATTTCTGCCAGGACGCTTTTATTAGATGTTTAAAATTTACCATTCATCTAATTCTATATAGACCATTTACTCTCGTACAGGACAGCATAAGGGAAAGCCACATTAGACTTAAAAAGCCACATATGGCTGCGTTTCATCGTTTATCTGAATGATTAACGAATAAGGCTGGCCACTGTGTTCGAGCGGTTCTAGGCGTTTCAGTCCGGAACCGCACTGTTGCTGCGGTCGCAGGTTAGAAATCCTGTCTCGGGCATGGATATGTGAGATGTCCCTAGTTAGGTTTAAGTAGTTCTAAGCCTAGGGGACTGATGACCTCAGATGTTAAGTCCCATAGCGCTTAGAGCCATTTCAACCATTTTTTGACCAAATAAGGACACTCAAGCTGCTGAATTACGAAATAAAAATTGTTTTCTTAGGTGCACAGAAGCTCAAAGAGGTGATGAAATGTACAAGTTGCTAAGGAAATACAAGAGAGTTATAAAGTAGTTTGTTCGCCTCAGCTATTCGTGGAATAGATTTTTTATAAACGACACAGCCAGTATTGTCACGCTACAAAACTCCGCTTCTGAATAGGAGCTTGTTACAATACAGATAGCCACAATAAACAACAATTTTTACTTTCCAGATAGCAGGAGCACGTGTGTCTTAAAGAATAAGGTAATCCAAAACTAAAGGCAGAGAGAGGTAATTGAGCACCAGAACATTGACGCCATATTCAACGGAATGAGAGTAAGCAAAATGATTTTACGTTTCGTACGGCCATAGAGTTATCATCTTTATTTTTAATTGCAATGACGATCGTACTTGAAGCGAGAAACAGTGAGAATGCAAATTCTATGTAGGTTTCCACGCCGTGTTAAACTTTTACTAGCTTTGGTACACTTTCCAATTCTTCAATTTGTATTTGCACACAAAATGGCTCTAAGCACTATGGAATTTCACATCTGAGGTCATCAGTGCCCTAGACTCAGAACTACTTAAACGTAACTAACCTTTAGGACATCACACACATCCATGCCCGAGGCAGGATTCGAGCCTGCGACCGTGGCGGTAGCGCGGTTCCAGACTGTAGCGCCTAGACCGCTCGGCCACAACGGCCGGCATTTGCACACAATCATTATGGATATTATTCCAGGAGTCATTTGAATAATCACAAGTAACTGGACCGAGCGAGTTGGCGTAGTAGGTAGCACACTGGACTCGCATTAGAGAGGACGTCGGTTCAAATCCTCATCCCTATTTACGTTTTCCGTTATTTCCTTAAATCACTCGGGGCAAGTGCCTAAATGGTTCCTTTGAAAAGGGCACAGCCAATATCCTTCGCCAGCCTTTCGTAATCCGAGCTTGTTGTCTCTAACGACCGCGCTGCATAAGTTGCGTGAAACTCTTTGAGTTAACGAGCATTTCGCTCTCATTTAAGTATATGGCCGAAAGAGTCAGCCTTCAGGAATTGTGAAACGATCCCTGTCGTCCAGGACCGTGTGCCACAAAGAGCGCAGATTCTTCACGAGATGCGGAAATTCACAGGCGTCTGTTGTGCTGAATGAGGCCTAACCGCTGTAGTGTATGAGTGAGACAGACGAGAACCTACGTCATAGGGAAACGCCGTACAAGCTATTTGTGGCCAGGGAGACGTAGAAGCTGACCTAAGATGGGCCATAAGGGGAAACATTTATGAAAACTATTTAGTTCTGCAGTAATTCCGGGAATGAAGCCACAATAATTTTAATCTACCATCCTCCATAAATTTTCATGGCAATCCCAATAAAACTTGAATATTGATCATATCTGTAATAGTTTCCGATTTACTGTTAAAGTCAAATTAACAAGTTTTGTAACAAAAACCTGAATGCGAAAATCTGAACGCTTTGGTCGATCTTAACTATCGACATTTCATATAGAAACACATCATTAAAATGACGAATGTTGTAAATATCAACACTGTATTCATTTGTTTAAAAGATATAGTAAATTTAAATTATCAGTATTTATAGTTAAGCATCAGATAATTTCCTACACGCAAAACACATTGAACGATGACAGCATGACACCTTATTGAATCATTAGGTAATAGAATATTTGTTACAAAGTTTACTGCGTAATAGTTACTTTTGTTCTTTGTTTATTTATGAGAAAGCACATTGATGCAAGGCTACTGGCCATGGCATTCAAAGCTAAGAAGGAAATTGTATTGGTTTTAGGTCAGAGAATTTAACGTTTATTATGTGATGGATATTATTGTTACTTTATTTAGAACGTGAAAGCGCTTAAACTTTGGTTATTTAAATATGTTAAAATGTGAAATTATGTAGAATAAACTCCAGCCAATCAGATGGATGGGTGCATGGAAGGGAACTGCAATAGTCAGTTGAGCGACGATGTTCGGCACGCAGGAGACGTCGCCGGAGGCGGACGGAGCGACTGTGCTGGTGGAGACGCGAAAGCGGACGGTCGGTCTTTAGGTAGCTAGAAAGTGAAACGACTTAGAAAATTTCGCGTTGTGTGGTATCATGGAACTTAGTCTCTGAGTGGTGAGCAGCCACGCATCTGGTGTGAACTCTAACTTTTCGTGTAGTTAACGAGGTGGACTCTTGGACTTGTAATCGGTGATGAGATTGTGAATGATCGAACTGTGTAAAAAGGATATGCGCTCGAGTGTAATAGTAACTCTAAATACGACAACTTTCGCAATTAGTTTCCTTTCTGAATAAACATTATTCTAACCAAATCGCAACTGTGGGTCGTTAATTTAGCTCCCGATATTATTATTCCTGTTTTTACATGTTATATTAACGTTGTATATTTCATACAATTTCGCAAACTTGCTATCAGCCACACAATTTAACCAAAGGCTCACAAGTGTCTAGTTTATGGTGTGTAATGCGTCACGTGCGGTTCAGCTCCTAGATGAGTTCAACCCAAAACATTTCAACGAAGAGGAACTGCATGTGAGCCCGAACATCTTTGAGATGTTAGCTCGCAAGTCTAATCTTTCATCCGTACCTCTACAACTAATTAGAAAATTGATCCACATGAGGAGAAACAGGTATTTTGTACATGACTATGAAATAAAATATTTTGTTCTTATAGCAGATAGTGCCACTGGCAGATATTACAGGCAATATTACTCGCCATTCTATAAATCGTAAACTCAATCAAAATATTTTAAAGAAATTGTTTCATGACAGAGTAAGATCTGAACGCAGGCAGATGATACGTCAGGTTAGTTGGTGCTCCACATTCTGAAAGTAGTTCATTTCTATTTTTGGGCTAAGTCAATGATATGCGAAAGCTACATTTGTTGCTCACGGCTAGGGTTAGAGAAATATTTCCGACCTGACTTGAAAAAATGCGTGCCCGCATCTCGTGGTCGTGCGGTAGCGTTCTCGCTTCCCACGCCCTGGTTCCCGGGTTCGATTCCCGGCGGGGTCAGGGATTTTCTCTGCCTCGTGATGGCTGGGTGTTGTGTGCTGTCCTTAGGTTAGTTAGGTTTAAGTAGTTCTAAGTTCTAGGGGACTCATGACCAAAGATGTTAAGTCCCATAGTGCTCAGAGCCATTTTTTTGAAAAAATGTGTGCCGATATGAACTGAAGTAGTTTCACAGAAATAACAATAGATAGAGACAATGATAGTTTTTACTTATTAGTAAGAAATCGAGAAGCTAAATTCGAGTATGTAACTGATTACTAATTTTACGGACTAGACTATCTGACCCAGAGTATCTGGAAACTTGTTAGCACACACGAGGATGGGCCGTGTCCACCCCTCGCCTTTATAATGGCATGAACTCTACTGGGCATACTTTCAATGAAGTATCTGAATGTCTGTGGAGGAATAACAGTCGACTCTCCCTCAACCGCCGAAGATAGTGATGCTGGACGTGGGAGACTCGAGTGAAGTCGGTATCTAAGTCACCCCAAAGGTGTTCCATTGGGTCCAGGTCGGGACTCAGGTAAGGCCAGTAGATTTCAGGAACATTATTATACACAAACCATTGCCTCAAAGCCGCTTCTTTATGACACGGTGCCCTATCATGCTGATGCAATCAATCTCCTTCTCCTAACTTTTCGTTTACTGTACGCAATACACACCCTCTGAAATGTGGTCATATCTTACCAAATTCAGCGCTTTCTTAAGCACAATGAGCGGCTTACACCATACCCACGAAAAATACCTCAATACCTTAACCCACCTCGACTGTATTGGATTACCTTGGAATACAGAGTGGTTCATCACTCTAAATCACTTCGTTTAAAATCATCTGCTACCCAGTGTGTAGCTCCGCACATCACGTTTGGTCTCGTGTAGAATTTACAGTGAAGAGCCAAACAAAATGGTACATCTACCTAATATCGTGTAGGGCCCCCGAGAGCACACGGAAGCATCACGGCACGATGTGGCATGGACTCGACTAATGTCTGAAGTAGTGCTGGAGGGAAGTGACACCATGAATCCTGCAAGGCTGTCCATAAATCCGTAAGAGTACACCGGTGTAGAAAACAAAAATCAAATTGGCATCGCTGTCTGGGAGGCCCTATCCGGGGAAGTTTGGCTGTCAAGTGCCAGTCTTATTTCAGTCGACGCCACATTGGGCGACTTGCGCGCCGGTGATGAGGATGAAATGATGATGAGCACAACACAACACCCAGTCCCCGAGCGGAGAAGATCTCCAACCCGACCGGGAATCGAACCAGGGTCTGTTTGCATGGGAGGCGAGCACGTTACCATCCAGCTAAGCAGGCGGACTGATGGTGTGGAGATCTCTTCTGAACAGCACGATATAATGCATCCCAGATATGCTCAGTGATGTTCATGTCTTGGGAGTCTGGTGGCCAGCGGAAGTATTTAAACACAGAAAAGTGTTCCTGGAGCCACTCTGTAGCAGTTCTGGACGTGTAGGGTGTCGCATTGTCCAGCTCGAATTAGCAAAGTCCCTCGAAATGAACAATGGACATGAATGACTACAGGTGATCATAGAGGATGCTTACATACGTGTCACCTGTCAGAGTCGTTTCTAGACGTATAAAGGGACCCATATCACTCCAACTGCACACTCCCAACACCATTACAGAGCCTTCATGAGCTTGAACAGTCCCCTGCTGACATGCTGGGTCCATGGATTAATGAGGTTGTCTTCACGCCAGTACACGCCCATCCACTCTACGCAATTTGAAACTAGACTCGTCCGACCAGCCAACATGTTTCCAGTCATCAAAAGTCCAACGTCGCTGTTGACGAAGTCCAGGCGAGGCGTAAAGCTTTATGTCGTAAAGTAATCAAGGGTACACGAGTGGGCCTTCTGCTCCGAAGGTCCATATCGACGATGTTTCGTAGAATAGTTCGCAGGCAGACACCAGCTGATGACCCAGCATTGAAATCTGCAGCAATATGTGTCTGTCACGTTAAACAATTTTCATCAGTCGTCGTTGGTTCCGTTCTTGTCGGATCTCTTCTCGTCCGCTGCGATGTCAGAGATCTGATGTTTTACCAGATTCCTGAAATTCACGGTTCACTGATGAAGTGGTCGTACGGGAGAATCCCCACTTCATCGCTACCTCGGAGATGCTGTGTCCCATCGCTCGTGCTCCGACTATAACACCATGGTCAAACTCACTTAAATCTTAATAACCTGCCATTGTAGCAGCAGTAACCGATCTAAGAACTACGCCGAACACTTGCCTTATATGGGCGTTGCCGACCGCAGCGCCGTATTCTACCTGTTTAGGTATCTGTGTATTGGAATGCACATGCCTATACCAGTTTCTTTGGCGCTTCAGTGTATATCCGAATTGTGTGATTTCCGAGGAGCTGTTCGACCATTGTACCGAATTCTTTTCAACTCCTACGCACAGTCATTATGTTATCTGGACCATTGATAGTAACTTTGAACTCACGAATGGTCCCTTATGGTGACTTCACGCGATTTTGAACAACCACCTTCTGTAGTGATCAACAGTCCCTGTCCTCCAGTACAGAAAATTCATCTGCTCTTGGTTTAGCTGTGAATATTCCTTCTCGGTTCGACGTCAGAATCACACCACCAGTAATAGACTTGGACAGCTTTAGAGGAGTTCATATGTCTCCGACGGATTTGCTATCGACGTGGCATCCAAATCCACGCTGGAGGTCAGTGAGTTCTCCCGACCGACCTGCTCTGCTGTTACTCCTTCTGTATTGACAATGCAGTACTTCCCGCCTTCTTTTATACTGGCGAATGTAATATATCGTATATTGTGCTCCGCTTGTGAAACGTTATTCCCCTGCGGGAAATGTGAACAGTATTATTGCGATGCCACGCGAGCTATGCGCCACACATTTTAGATGAACACTGTCGATTCGTCTGCGAAAGAGCTTAGCTATATTTGCATTCCGGTAAGGTGGCACGTGTCGTCCGGACGGGAAAGGTGAGACTTCCTGGCGAGACGACACTTTGTTCCTGAGCGCCTTCCGCCGGGCCGCCTACGCGGAACATCCAGATATGGCCGCCGACAGACACACCTCACCAGCTATTCGATGCCGGTATCAAGACTCCGCTAGCCGTCTGCAGCGCGTCTTCCTCCATTCCGATAATAGCCCGATAATTTACTGGTTAAATGCACCGCATTTCTCACTTAAGTCCGCCTACCAGTTCCGTTTGCCTCGTAGCAGTCACGACTTAACCAGCTCGTAAAGACCTAATACCGTAATTGACAATGTGCAGATTATTACTTCTTTGCCGCGCGGGATTAGCCGAGCGGTCTAGGGCGCTGCAGTCATGGACTGTGCGACTGGTCCCGGGGAAGGTTCGAGTCCTCCCTCGTGCATGGGTGTGTGTGTTTCTCCTTAGGATAATTTAGGTAAAGTAGTGTGTAAGCTTAGGGGCTGATGACCTTAGCAGTGAAGTCCCATAAGAAAAAAAATTACTTGTTTTATACGAGTAAAAGTAATTTCCAAATTTCATTTGAACAACCGCGGTCCAAGGCACTGTTGTTTCTAAAAATACGAATAGCGTACAATAAGTACAGTAAAACATTTTTTTCCAAAAGTAGGCTTGTTTTAGTCAGGATTTCAATACACTATATTATTTCCACTCTTTTGGCTACAAAACCCTGTATTTCAACATCATCTCCGTTCAGTGCGATGGTCTTACACCATCGTACTGGGAGGGTCTGCATGTCAGCGTGGTACCACTCTACTAGTTAACGTCGGAGCCAATATCTTGCTGCATCAGTAAACTATCCATCATCCGCTTACTACGTTGCATTGAGTGCATGCTTCATTGGGCCAAACATATGCAAGTCGGAAGGTGTGTGATAAGGGTTGCAGGGTGGATGAGGAAAAGCTGTCCAATGAAGATTTGCAAGCTCCTCTCGAGTGCCCATACTTGTGTGAGGCCTTACTTTGTCATGGGGAGGGAGAAGTTAGTTTGCATACTGAAGTCGTTTCTTCGGTTTCCTGAGGGTAGCACTATACACTACAGAGTAGATCGTCGCACACTCAGGGAGAACTTCAAACAATATAACCCCTTCAGAATCACAGAAGACAGTCACCATGCGTTAACCTGCTGAGGGTGAGACTTTGAACGTTTTATTCGGAGGAGAGACGCTGCGGCTGCATCCCACAGATTGCCATTTTGTTTCTTGTTCCAAGTTATGACGACATACTGCGACGTCTGTGACGATGTTCGACAAAAAAATTCTCATCAGCCTCGTAACGCGCAAGTAGATCCGCACAGATGGTCCATCGTTGCTCTCCATGGTATTCTGTTAGGCGGCGTGGAAACCAGCGACGACACACTTTTCAATACCTGAACTGGTGGACGAATATGTCAGCACTACCAACAGAGACGTCCAGCACCGAGGTGTCTGAGTGCGATCCTTCGATCACCTAGAACGAGAGTGTCCTCACGTTTCAACGTTGGGAGATCGGACAGATTTCTGCGACCTTGTTGCGATGATAGCCCCTTCCCCCAACGACCCACCGTAGTTTCCTTCACTTCCAGATCTCCGTAGGCATTCTGCAAGCGCCCATGAATATCTGCGATGCTCTGGTTTCCTGACAAATGAAACCTAATGACAGCTCTCTGCTGGCAATGCACCTCTGTTACAGACGTCACTTTGAAGGCTATGTATAGGCTCGCCACCCATAGGAAGTTCATGAAACTGTAGGACTGTAGCGGGAATATTCCGCCATATCCCACGACGAATTCTGCATTTTTCAAAATGGTTCAAATGGCTCTGAGCACTATGGGACTTAACATCTATGGTCATCAGTCCCCTAGAACTTAGAACTACTTAAACCTAACTAACCTAAGGACATCACACAACACCCAGTCAGCACGAGGCAGAGAAAATCCGTGACCCCGCCGGGAATCGAACCCGGGAACCCGGGCGTGGGTCCGAATTTTTTTCAGCCGAAATCCATCGAGAACGAAAATTGGTTACATTACTTATTTAAAGCTCCTCGTAAATATTTCTGACTGATCTCCTTGTGTTCTTGATGCTGGTGCACTTAATCCTCATACATTATTTGCAAAGGCCATACGCAAGTGTAGTTTGAGATATTGTGATTCACTATTATTTAAGATGCAAATGCAGTACTCAAATGCAGTTTAGTATGTATTACAACTGGCTTAAAATTTCCTATCACTACAACTGTATGAAAAATAGTAACAATTGGCCGAGTCAATGAGGAGTTTCATAACATACCGAATGCTGTTATATTTGAATTTGTTGGAAGAACAACGCAGCGAAGGCGGAAGAGGAGGAGATTAATGTTTAACATCCCATCGACAACGAGGTCATTCGAGACGGAGCGCAAGCTCAGATTAGGGAAGGATGGAGAAGGAAATTGGTCGTGCCTTTTCAAAGGAACCATCCCAACTTTTGCCTTAAGCGATTTAGGGAAATTACAGAAAACGTAAGTCTCGGTGGCCAGAAGGGGATTTTGCACCGTCGTCTTCCCGAATGCGAGTCCAGGGTGCTGATCACTGCGCCATCTGGCTCGGTAGCAATCGACGAAAGCATTGAGCGTGTAATGATGATCAGGACACTCCATCTCTGTTTCCTATAGTTTGTCCTGTCGTACGAAGTCTGCTGGTTTCGTGATTTACGTCATTTATTTTATTTTGACATTGTAGCCATACGTCCTTCATGTCGCTACAGTCGTGTCGCCAGTAAATCTAAGGGAGGGAAGCCATTTGCGTGTAGTTGTCTGTGAATCGTGTAGACTTGGTTCTTTGCGTCTTCGTATTTTAATTGTTTGTGCCTCGTGTTTTCAGTCGAAGAGACGCAGAGACCTTAAACTAAAGTGGAAAACTGCCTAGAAACCACACTGAGGCTGTTCAGTGTGTCAGACCGACGGTCGTTATCCGTTGTGTGATTGTGTGAAACCGATTAGAATAAGGCTAAATTTCATATATCACAAACTATCACGCTGCATTTCAAGCTATACTGGCATGTCGATATCTTTGAACACTTGCTGTAAATTTAACAGAGTATGCCTTTAATAAAGTGCGATTTGTATAGGATTATTTCAGTTCGGTATCAGGACCTTGAGGGTATCTATTGCGCATAGCTCACAAACGACACGCTACAAAAAATTTGTTCCTAAAAAAGTTTAAAAGTCCATCTACTGTGTTTGAGACTTATCACTCTCTTACGTTTCTGGGTAAGCTGTTGAAGCACTGTCTTAGTTGAGAATAAGAATAGCTGTCTTACGGAACACTCGATGCTTCAGTTTTTAACTTCAGTTCAGTTCTGTATCGACGTCTGTTAACAAAATACTCATAAATGTGATAGCTAAGTTGTTCTGGATGGAGAAACATAGACAGAAGTAATTTCAAAAATGGTTCAAATGGCTCTGAGCACTATGCGACTTAACTTCTGAGGTCATCAGTCGCCTAACACTTAGAGCTACTTAAACCTAACTAACCTAAGGACATCACACACATCCATGCCCGAGGCAGGATTCGAACCTGCGACCGTAGCAGTCCCGCGGTTCCGGACTGAGTGCCTAGAACCGCTAGACCACCGCGGCCGGCAGAAGTAATTTCAAATGACTTCCATGGTACCGTATTAGAACCAGGACTATACATCTTGCTCACTTAGTAATGGTGTTAATTGCAGATTCAGATTTTTGTTAGATAACGCAGCTGCCTTTAAGGCTGAAAGTGCACAGATATCCAATATTGATGATATTACTTCGAAGAATTACGCAGACTGAGTCGTGGGGAAACAACTAGTATATTTCGATTCATGGAAGGACACCTCTTATTATCCGATATCTCGCTGCAACTGTATCTACGATTATTTTTCAGGAACCTACAATCTTCTTCAGTTTGTTTGTTTAATCTCATTAACCTTATTACCATATCCTTACAAATTAAGATTTTACGTTATTATAAACTATACTGCGACGTTAACCGGTAATGAAAACGTTAGTCAGTGTGTTGTGTATGTTTCTAAAGATACGTAACAAGTAGCCTAATATGAAAGCTACTTTCTGTATAATGTTGTGTTTAAATTCTTGTGTATATTTTATGGATTTCTGCATGTAAAAATTGTTAGTTTGTTCGCTTGTGACGTCTGACAATGGTTTCAGTTGTTTTTGTGAAATATCGAAGTCTTAGTTTATTTTCGACGATACGGAATGTGGTTCGCTTAAGAAATGACGTAACAGGCTTTTCAAGAAAAAATCCTGTCTTCCGAGTCAATAAACACTCCTTTTGTAAGAGAACAGTGCAGCGCACAAGAAATGATAATGAGGAGAAGCTCTGTTCTTGTGACTAACTCCTATTAATGCGATGCTTTGTCTTAGTGACATACTATACTATGAATGATAAAGTAACAAACAGAAAATCAGATATTTGTAGCTGCATTATTGATATGATGTTGTGGTAATGCCATCTACGCACTGTACGAGTAGTTGAAGCATATCAAGTAACTGGAATGCACAAATTATTGCTGTTAGTTACTGAATATTGTTAACAGGGTTATTGTCCTGTCTCAGGTGCCTGTCAAATCGACTAAGCTCTGGAAAAGAGAAAATCCGTCAATGAACGAATTTTGCTGGTTTGTGCCGAAAGCTTGGAGTTCTCTTCGCGGAACCCCACTTGTTGCGTAATTATTGAACCTGTGAGTAGCTCTACGTTATATCAGCCAGGTTCCGATTGTGCTCACACCGCCACGCTTTCTGCTCTTCAAGATATCATGCTCAAACGTATTCCAATGTGAGTACAACTGGAACATGGATAAAAACAGCAACGAATAATTTCACCGCAGATAGCATTTACGGATGTTATGTGATTATCACATACTGAATAGAAAGTGATTATTACAGTATTTACTTCAGAAGGTCGAACTGGACGAACATTCGAAGTAATGGGTGACCCCAAACTTCCTGGCTGATTAAAAGTGTGTGCCCGACCGAGACTCGAACTCGGGACCTTTGCCTTTCGCGGGGAAGTGCTCTACCATCTGAGCTACCGAAGCTTCGGTAGCACAGTCTGCCTTCGGCGGTGCTACGGCACGGACGTCTGTTTACGTCCCTGCCGGAGACGTTCGCGCTCGCGCAGTTGTTTACCTCTTCGGCGTACTCGTGCGTTTAGACGACTCGATATAGAATGGCACATGCATACCGAAAGTCGACTCTCAAGATTAGTTTTTCGAATGAATATGCGAGACCGAAAGCCTACGAAATAGAAAGGTTCCTACGAGACGAAGTTAAACTTGACTACAACGAACTTATCGGAATCCAACTCTCCATAGTGAGCAGTGTTGTTTACGTCAAGCTGATTAACGATGCAGTATGTGACAGAATCATCGGAGATACTAAACATGGACTCAAATTTCGTCACTCTGATGGACATGTTGGAGAAGTAACTATTGATCATGCAGGACTGGGCTTACGAAACATACGTATTTTCGAACTTCCCTTCGAGGTTCCGTCTGACTTGGTCGTTGACGCCTTACGCCCATATGGAAGAGTGCTTAGCCACGTTGAGGAAAAATGGTCCAACTTCACGACTTACCCCGTTCTCAATGGGGTGCGTCAAATCAGAATAGAACTGACACAACATGTACCCTCGTACTTGTTCATCGGCGGATGCAGAGCTATAGTCACATACGATGGACAACCCAAAACATGCTCAGGCTGCGGGAAAGAGGGCCACGTCCGTTCCGACTGTATGCAGCGGAGGATAGTGCAAGTTCCAAACGGCGAACCCGTACCTCCGTCCACGTTGACGCCGCTGCCACTAACGTATGCGGACACATTTCGAACGGATCCCATCCCGAAGAATGACCAGCTACAGAATCCTGACAGTTTACGGCAACCGACTGCGGCAGAGACCGCCTCCAGTGACGAAACGACGCACACCTCTGCCGCTCCGGCGCCGACGACGCACTTAACCAAGCGGAAAGGATCGGTATGAGAAATGGAAATTGATCCTGCTGTTGTGCCGACAGCTGCTTTCGTCCCTGAGCACCGGGAGTCACTTCCGCACTCGGATACGGAGGCGCACACGCGCAAACAACGATCGCCGAAGCGCCACAAGAAAAGACGGCTAGCGCCGTCGGATACCTGCTTACTGCAGTCCACGTCAGACGGACTTGGGTGTAACGTCGATACAGTGCATCCGGATGCGCAACGGGAGGTTCTACCTCCCACACAGCAGTACGACGCGAATCATGCTGGACAGGGGTCGAATACAGACACACCGGACGGAAAGCCGACGGAAGGAGCCCCACCACCCACCGCAGCAACGCCACCGCCTTCGGTCAGCCCGGCCGGAGAGACACGACAGGAGCTGGACCTCCAGCACAGGAACTGGGCCGACGAATCCCCCACACCGACGATGCACCCGCCATGGCGAGTGCTGCGTCCACCGGATGTTAACCGCGCAGAAGATGCAGACTGACGCACAGACAGCATGTCACCGGGCAGAAGCACACAAATTAACATAAGCGTTCATGTGCGCTTTACGCACTGACGAACAGCGGCAGGCATATCGAACAGCCTCTATTAATATTGATACGATCAGAACGCCTGTCAAATTGCAATTATTACGAGACATGTTGCATGCGTCAGACGTCGACATCGTTCTGCTGCAGGAAGTATGTGTTGAGAGCTTCCCCGACCTCTATGAGTACGATACGTACATTACACCTACTACCGACGGCGGCAGCGGAACAGCGATACTTCTACATAGCGGCATAGTAGCCGAGGACGTAGTGTACCTGCCGTCAGCGCGAGGACTGGCGCTCACAGTGCTGGGAGTACGGGTCGTTAACATTTACGCACCGTCGGGGTCAGACAGACGGCGCGACCGATCCCGATTTTACGCAGAGGGGATTGCAACACTATTCTTAGGTCGGTATGAACATGTCTTATTTGGAGGCGACTTCAACTGCGTGCTCGCACCAAAAGATCAACACCCACGTTATACTTCGTGCCCGGAGCTGCGGCAACTCATACAGGACATGAATCTCATTGATAAATGGGAGAAGATACATGGCGACAGACGTGGATACACCTACGTCACGAGTCACTCTGCAAGTCGTCTCGATCGCATTTACGTAACACGTCGTCTCGAACCTGCGATCCTCGATGCGGAATTGTGGCCTGTCGCCTTTTCAGATCACATAGCATATATATGCACGGTCTCCCTGAGTCGTCAACAAGTGTGGAGGAGTCGCAGTGTTTGGAAACTGAATACAGCACACCTTAGGGAACCTGAGTGCAGACGCTTAGTCGAAGACACTTAGCATGTGTGTGAACGACGCCTCCCGACATATCCGACGACGTTGCAGTGGTGGCTGGAATGCGTTAAGCCTGCATTGCGCCGAGCGTTAATTGCATACGGAAGAGAGCAGATGATGTGGAGGCGATACACGACGGAATTTTATTTCACGATGCTCCGCGAACTTTCTGTACAAGCACCTTCACAGGAGCGTCGTGCCGGTATAAAACGAGCACAGGCCCGAATAATTTCCATAACGCGCCGCCGTCTGGAGGGTGTCGCAATCCGTGCAAGGGCCTTTGAACGAGTCCGTGGAGAATCCCCGTCGATGTATCACGTTATCAGAGAAAAACAACGTAGCCGCAGAACCTTAATACAGACGGTCGTACTGCCAGATGGTCGCCGTATGACATCGCAAAAAGACATTGCCAACGCTTTCGTGGAACACTACGGTCATCTCTATGAAGAAGCGGAACACGATCAGGCAGCCTTTCATGAGGCCCGACGAACGCTCTCCGCGTGTCTCGACGAGTTGGCCAACCTGGAGTTAACAGGAGAAGTCACAGTTGACGACGTAATGGAAGCGATTGATAAGGGAGCGTCGCACAAATCGCCGGGGCCCGACGGGTTTCCGTTAGAGTTTTATCGTACCTTTAAAGATCTCATGATTCCGCGATGGACTGCCATGTACTGCGAATTGATGTCTCCCAACGTGCTTCTTCCACCCTCCTTCGTGGAAGGAATGATCATCCCCAGCCACAAACCATCTGGCGGCACAGGGATACAGGCCTACCGGCCACTGACCCTTCTTAATTGCGACTACAAGATCTACGCCAGGATACTTGCAGCACGCTTTAAACGCGTGATACGCCAAGTGATTTCACTCGACCAAACCCAGATAGGAGGAGCTAGCAATATACAAACGGCACTCAGCGACTACCGCGATGTAATCGCACTGGCTTCAACATGTCGTCTCCGGGGTGTATTGGTATCGATAGACTTCGATCGCGCATTTGACAGGCTGAGTCTTGCTTATCTCACGGACGTGATGACGAAAATGAAGTTTCCGGAAAGTTTTCTCACCGTCGTCATGAGACTACTCCACGGAGCCGCATCCAAAGTGCTCATCAATGGACGCTTGGTGGGGCCCATCACCATCTCACGATCGGTCAGACAAGGGTGCCCGCTGTCAACGATATTGCATGCCTTCGCTGTCGAGCCGCTGCTTTGCGGGCTCCGGAATCGACTCCAAGGAATGACGATAAGGCACAACAAGTTTATGTGCCGAACACACGCAGATGGCTTAGTGTTTTTAGCACGGTCAGGCGACGAGGCAAGAGCGGCCTTGCATTGGATTCATTTGTATTGTATGGCTACGGGAAGTCGCCTGAACATAGCAAAGTCGGGAGCGATGAACATCGGGAGAGGACTCCAGACAGGAAGTGTAGCACCATTACAGCCGATCAACAAGATGAAATGCCTAGGAATTATCTTCACTACAGACGTTCGACGCACGGTGGCACTGAGCTACAGACATCTTCTGCAAACAATTCGTGCGAGTGTCCGAAGTCACAGGTTAAGGGCACTGGATATGATACAACGGGTCACCTTTGCCGACACTTATGTAGCCTCTGGCATCCCCCACCTGGCACAAGTTCTTCCTATGCCGGTGGTGTTGGCCCGCCGAATCCTGGCGGCACTAGGATATTTTGTGAGCACAGGTCTGCTTTCTAAGGTAGGATACGAAACCCTCACCCTTCCTCGTAGTCGTGGAGGTCTTGGACTAGTCCACGTACGCGACCGAGCAGTGGCTATTTATGTAACCACAATGATAAAGATGTGGACACGACACCAGACAAGTTTGACGGGCAGCTTGATAGACGAACTCGCTCCACCTTCTCGTTCGGCTCCGGTAGCGGTGGCTCACATCTCACCATCGCTTGCCCATATGCGAACCTTCTTTGTGGAACACAGTTATGTACATATGGAACTACCGACTACCAGGACGGCAACGGCACGTGATATATATCACATCTTGACTCGACGACGGCCGAATAATGCCGTAGAGCGCCGCCAACCAACAGTTATGTGGTCAGTGGTATGGCGTACAGTGCACCACCCACACCTTGATACGGGAACGCGCGCACTGTGGTACCAGGTGGTAAATGGGAAATACGTGACTCGTTCCAGGTTGTATACAATTCATATGGCGGACGAGCCACTGTGTCCGCAGTGCAATGTTATAGACACTGAGGAGCATCGCCTGATATGCGGTCCTTCGGCGGACGTATGGTGTTTGGTCAAAAAAATGATCGCCTTCCTCCTTCGGATGGGGCCGCAAACAATAGAATCACGCACACTACGTCTCCCAGATAGGACATATTATCCCCGAACGAAGACAAACGCAGTGACTTGGATTCGAGGTTTGACTGTGCGTTATCTTTTCCGAGACGGCAGTAAGAATGTGCTTGACTTTTGGGCCTTACTACAGGAACATCACTCACAGCTTATGAGACATCCGAGATATTGAACATATCACGCAAATTTTTTAGGGAGTGCCTTGCTTGATCCCCCACCCAGTTGGGGTGTCCCGGGTAGGAGAATGTAATTATTGTCTATAAGTATCAGAACACGAAAGGACCAGGACAGTGGAGAGGATCCACAAACACACGTGAAGACGTACCCGACACCAACGCGAGGTATGACTGGATTAGCGAGGTACGCGCCTAAAAGAGGAACGTAGAACGTTATTGTTTTGTACTGACTGATGCAGGATATTTTATTTTATTTTTTTCACTATTATGTAAAAAAAAGAAAAATCCACTTATTTACGTTTCCCAGAAAAATTTTATTTTATAGTCATCGTCTTATATATTTAAAAAAATGCTAGAAGCAGTTTATGTCTGTTATTGTTACACCGAATGAAAAAAAAAGACTCCCTCGTGCATTTATTTTTATTATCTTTTTTTGTTTAAAAAAAAAGTGGTCAGCGTGACGGAATGTAAATCCTAAGGTCCCGGGTTTGATAAAAAAAAGTGGTCAGCGTGACGGAATGTCAATCCCAAGGTCCCGGGTTCGATAAAAAAAAGATGGATAGAGCTTCGAAAAAACAAAAAAACAAAAAAAACAAAAAAAAGATGGTAGAGCACTTGCCTGTTAAGGCAAAGGTCCCGAGTTCGAATCTCGGTCGGGCACACAGTTTTAATCAGCCAGGAAGTTTCATATCAGTGCACACTCCGCTGCAGAGTGAAAATCTCATTCTGAATGGGTGACCCCTTGATACCGCTGGAAATATCAACTGCAGCTATTCGATAAAACAGAAACCATTGTTACAGACTAGTTGGAGATGGGTATGCACTACGTAGTTTGATTTTTAAAACACGAAACTATTAATACTGCAATATGAGTTGCGTTATGACGAAACAAATTTAATGATATTCCCATAGATCATTTGTGAGAATATCTGAAGCCATATATTGCCGACCTCAACCCAAAGACTTGCAAAATTCGTATCATTACAAGCTGCAGCTTTTTCAGTGACAAATATGGACGAACGGTTTTCGACTGGCCTATAATGATCTGTTAGATAAGAGTACATTCCTAAGTTGGAGCTACATGTGTTACTGCTTTTAAGGAAGACTCCGAGATAAATTAGTTGACTGCACACAAGACCGTGGAGAATCATATCACAGGAAGTGAACGGACAATAAGACAACAAGAAAGAAACAATAACTAAACGTAAATGAACTTTATCCATAGTGGATGCTGTTGAACTCCGTGACGGCTCCTTTATGGGGCGCAGAAAAATTTCCACTACCAGTCACAATAAAAGGTTATTTATTTGTCACACGACCGGTTTCTGGCTTGCGCCCATCCTCAGGTGTTTATACATTCATTTACCTGTTTATATTTCTGGAGATCACTGTATAAATACAAAAAAAAAATATTTGCTGGTGACTAAACAGATACAAGTGGGACAGTTGTAAGTGGCAAGGCAGCCTAACTATAATAATGATGCTTCATCTTTTTGTAAGTACAGATATATTGGGGTTCACAAATAAATAATTTTACAGTCGAAGTGCAGCCACGACGTCACGTACAAAAGTTTTCATGACTGTGAATCCCAGCCGGAAGAAGATAATCTTAGGTATCTGACTGAGATTTTTAGAATATATAACTTTGCACGGTCACAAAATCCGTTCGGTTTTCAGGCACACACTTTGCTACTATACCGCGAGGCTCAACCGTCAAGTATAAATGAAAAATAGTGCCATATAAATAGCGTAATTCGAATTAAAAATTCGGATTTTCGCACAATATTTCCATGTATTCAGGGTTCACTGCCAGACCACTAGGATCGTCGCGGTCGTTCTCTGTTTCCGTATCGTAACATGGACCTTGCACTCCTCATATCTGCTGTTCTGTGGTGCAACCGAGCGGTCGCTGTCACGCCTGTTTTAACTGACGTAACGCGTCAGGGAATCGGATGCCGCGCCGCCAGCGCCAGTCGATTACCCATGGCGCAGATGTCTCTGGCAGGGCGCTCGGCCTTGGCGTAGAATGAACACTCTGTCTTCTGAAATTGGTCTCTGGTGGCTTGCATATCAGTAACGTGAACTGCAGCGTATTCATGTAGACGTAGATGTAGCAGATGTAGATGAACAATGTGCACAGCTCCAGCCTGAGACACTTCAAGGTAACGGTTGTGACACGGAAAGACACTGTCGTTTCAGGTACAGCGTATATAGGCACTTGTGGAGACATTGAGAATTCATCGGAACTTTCGGAATGCAAGTAGTTGAATAGACGTTCGCCTCACTGCAAAGCATAAACTGTGGCAGCCCCGTAAACAACCAATACCATACGTAACATCATAATACGTGCACGAAATATGAGTACATTACAACTGAAAAATTGTGGTTTTCATGCGCTACTAAACACTCGAAAATATGTAAATGACCAACACAACAGAAATTTAGGGGAACGATGTGAACTAAACACTGTAAAGTGGGTACGGCGCTATACTGCTCTATTTTTTAAACGCTATAAAATGCGTGTTGTAATCAGTTTTTGTATTTGACACTAAATGAAGAAAAAAAACTGGGTACCACGTTATATTTGAAATTATCAACGTGTTGTCAAAACGTCACCAAATCAGAAAAAATTTGGCAGTTTCTGCTTAAAGCCCGCTGTACCGTCCTATAAACTCATCTTGGAATAGTGAAAATATTCAAAACAGTTATAGGTCTATGTATGAGGCAGACATATTGTCTAGCTTCATGTAAATTTTAAGCTCAGTTCATCAATAATTTGCGTGACGGAGTAACAGGTTCCCTTCCATACAGACATCACTACATTTTTATATACACTGGTGTCCAAAATTAAAGCGACAAAAGGAAATTTTGCAATGTTGCATTTATTTTGTTGCAAAACAGTACAAACACGTATAGTAAACTAGAAACAATGTAAAGAATACACATAGGATTTGCACACACATTCCGACAACTGGTTAATGTGTTCAGTATGGGATGTGACCACCTCTGACAGCAATACAGTCCTGACAACGACGGGACGTGCTGTGAATTATGGCATCAGTTTTACGTTGAGGCAGTAACGCCCAGTCTTCCCGCAGGGCTGCTCGCAGTCTAGGAGAGTGGTTGGTGGATGTTGACGTGATGCAAGCCGTCTCCGTAGTTCATCCCAGACACGATCCACGGGGTTCAAATCGGGAGAGCAAGCAGGCCATGCCATGCGTTGAATATCTTCCGTTTCCAAGAAAACATTAACCAACCGTGCTCTATGAGGTCGAGCAGTATCGTCCATCAATACGACGTCTGGACCCACAGCTCCTCGCAACAACCGCAAATGAGGACCCAAAATTCGTCACAATACCTGGTAGCAATTAAACCTAGCCGATTCACCCGTACAATTACATGAAGACGGAATCTTGCGGTAAACATAACCCCTGACACCTATAGGGTGCCTCCTAGATCTCGGCCTCTTTCCACAATGTTTGCGTGCCGAAATCGTGTTCCACGTTCCCTCCAGATGCGGAACAATCTAGAATCACTCTTCAGACTAAATGGAGACTCATCTGTGAAAACCACATTCGCTCACTGTTCGACCGTCCTGGTGGCTTGTTGATGACTCCACTCTAGACGTTCCCTTCTGTGAAGACAGCAGGTCTCCGACAATAAAGGGCACTCTGTCGAAAACCGCGTGAAGTGGATGCTGCGAGCTCACATGCCATATGCCGTTCAGTACGGAGGCGGCACTGTCGTGCCCTTTCAGCCAAATAACGCTAGTCTCTTCTGAAGTCGCACGTGGTCGGCTCTGCACTCATCTTCGGGATACAGGTTCGGCCTGTGTAAACTGTCGCCACATCTGAGAAACGGCAGACCGATTCACATTAAGCCATCGGGCTTTCTTTCTATGGCCCTCCACCGCAGAGAATCTGGTAGGCATCTCTGTGCCATGTTGCATCGTTCTGTGACTGTACACAGCGTTTGTGGCTGTGGGGTTACCTGCCAAACACTCCCTTTCTTAGGTGACCTGGCGTCATATTTGGCATACTTGTCCGTTCACCAGAATGCCATCTTCCGTGCAGAACAGGTTCGTACTGACGTCTGGTTGACAGTTTGTATGATTATACCGCGAATTAGTCACAGGACGGGGGGAAATAGCGGTTTGTTGCTTTAATTTTGGACACCAGTGCATTAGTAGAAATATTACTCCAGATTGATTTCAGGAAGTTCACTTAGTAGGGTTATGGCTGTTAGTATATCCTTGACGAATCTGTACAATCTGTTAGCGTAGAAGGACCGCACTACTGAAGCGCCATTAAGCGACAAACAAAAAGCGGTGTATGTTTGACGTATTTTTTTTTATTTCTGAATTGATTAACTGAGTATTCTCACCTCTGTGTTTCGCTGAAAATGGAGTTTTGTAGTTGCTGTGTGGAATAAATTAATAACCTTCAGCGTTCTGAAAACGTGTAAATTATTATTATTGTAAGTAAGAGGGCTTTCTGTAGGAAGATCTACGTACTCATATTGTGTAATAAGTGTCCCACATGAACCAAGCAGTTGTCTGTTATGAAAATGTAGCTTACACTCTTTGTTACACGGTTAAATTATTTTACAACCAACAAGCGTTTTACTTTAGCCGTAAATTCATTATACTGTAAACTGCTTTCCGTGGGTTTGCTTCGCAGCAATTCAGACCACAACCCAGCACAGGTGACATTTGTAAGTAGGTTAGCTTGATTGAATTGGTTGAAGTAGTTGTTAGCTCAGCGGAAATGTGTTCGAAGACAGATGAGTTCACATCCTACCATCCTGAGCAAGATTTTCGAGGTTTTCATAAATCACTTACTTAAATATGCTCATCTCTTCCTTACTGGTTGTATATTATATGTTAAATATATTTAAGTCGCAACCATTTATTTTGCCTGTTGTCAGCGAATGAACGCTGTTCTGCAAGGGCATGGAAAGTAATCACCTGTCTTTATTGACAATGAGGCGTCCAGCAGTAACCCAGCGCCGTCTGCAGTGGCTCCGAAGAACAAAGGGGAAAATGACGTAGCAGTAGAACCACAGGATCGGGCAAAGAGAAAATTCACGTAGCAACAGGACCCCAGGATCATTTTAAGGAAAGATTTACAAAAACTGTTCATCACGAAAGAACAAAAAATAAATAAAACTATTATTAATGACGTTTCTAAAGTTATACCAGTAATAAGTGATCCGTATTACAAAGATGTCCAAAAATCTGTTTTAAGCCAAAGTCATCTGATGAAGAGCAAAGAAGGTGACATATGAAAAATGTGTCAACATGTGCATCAAAAGTCAAAATATCAACATGAGAGTTAGTTATAACGGGGAAGAGCGATCATTCTCCAGGGAACGGGTTTTTCATATCTAGCAAGCTGCTGAGACAGTGACTGGTATGGGCACTGAGATACAGAAGGAAGTCACACGCAGAAAAGTGACCATACAAGACCTTAGTAAATTACAACAGAATGGTATGTTTGAAATCTAGTCCAAAGTCCGTAACGCAACCTACCACTTTGTACTAAGTGTTGGTTTGACGATGCGATACGAGAACCTGCCGATCTCCTTCCTTATCCTTGCCTAATCATAGCTTGTGATCCGGCTCTAAGAACGTCGTCTTTGATAGGGCGTCTCACGCTAAACAACTGATGTGACAATGGATACAACACGTGCAGTCAACTCTTACGTACTGAGAGCTATCTCAATAGTAATAAGTACGTCACATAGATTCCATGTCTGTGAAACTGTACTGTGTTCACACAATTCCAAATTCTGAAACTCAGCAGAGCAATACCTAGCCACATTGTGGCGAGAAATATGCAAGGCTTCTTCGAATAACGGCGGCTTACAGTGCGTGAGTGGGCTTGTGATTCTAACAAGTTCCATCTCAACCAGAGACAAAGCGTAACGTTACTGTAGTGCAGAATATACCTATGTTTATTCCACAACGTTGTCAACTGCTTCGCTGCGTTAATGATGTCACATTGTCAACAAATTTCACCACAATTCTGCCCAACGTCACCGTTGACGTGTCATACGACCAAAAGGTCGTCAAAGCCCCTCTTACCCGAATGTCACCCCTTATTTTGACGTCTCTGCGGCGGTGGTCAGAAGTGCGACATCCAGCGTTCAAATCACGCGGTATTGTTATGGATGGCCTCTCAGAGTCGACACGAAAAAGACTCAGGGGGTGGCATGAAAGGCGTCAGTGAAACTACACCTTCCATTGGGGCGCTGGTTCCCACGACAGCTCGCAGTGTGATGAGCGACAGGAATATTTTCTTGAGAACCTTTGACGCTAATGACATCCTGTGACGTTTCAACCCTTCCCGAAGGACACTGTGGGGCTGCATACACATTGAACGTGATCACACCCCTTTGTAGTGCAGCGCGCCCGAATTTTTCTCTTGTGTACCGTTCAAAACCAGTCGACGAAATTTTGAACGTGATACGAAGTATCAAAAGGGACTTAAGCTTTCTCTACCATGCTCCTTTCCACACTCCTGTAACGTGATCACGCCGAAGTGCAATATTAACAGGTGCCTTAATAAACTGGCAAAGGGTCCCTCTAAGAACCCCCGTCCCCTCCTACCCAATTCGGCAACCCCCTCGGTGTCACACATGCAACATACGTACCTGTCAGAGATTTCGACATCAGTTGAGCATGGAAGCTGCTCTTGTGCCTGAAGCTAGGCAAACCGCACTAAAGGAGTGTCGAATGGGTTATCTAATCTAGCGACATCATTAACTCGCCTTACAGCTCACATGAACTTTTGAGCTGTGGCCTTTTCTTTGCATGTGTCGACTCCTTGCTGTTTAAGGCGTCGCCAAGACCAAGGGTGACCACAGAGCACCATTACAGAGGAAGGTTGTAGGTACCCTTAAGCTAAACTGCAAACTTCCGTGTCTCAATGGGACAACCACTTCAATTAATTCAATTAAGCTAACCTACTTGCAAATGTGACCTGTGCTGTGTTGTGGTCTTAATTTCGTAATGGAACCCGTGGAAAGCAGTTTTACAGTATTGTGAATTTACGGCTAAAATCAAACGTTTGTTGGTCGTAAAATAATTTAAAAGTGTAACTCAATGGAAGGCAGTTGCGGTGTTTCGAAACAGTGATCCTTTAATCCTGTTGCACATTGTAGCTGTATGCGTTGTGAGCATCGCCACAGAACTTCCTTCTTTAGATGACAGTGGTCAGTATGTGGAGTTCTAGTCTTTCTATCCAACGGCGCCCCACAAATATGACGTTTAATTTCCATCTTGAATAATGCATCATTCTCCTGCTAGTCGTTCATGCTAATGTTTCTCCCATATATCCCATCATTCCCGCTCAATTTTTGGAGCTCAGAGAGCAGCCATTTCGTAGGATTATCTACGATGTCTAATTCGAATTTTTTGGGACTGGAGCCACACTAGCATGGAACTTGATGTGTTGCAACATACGGTACGTCCCATTCTGTGAAGGTTGTACAGGTGGCAGTACGATCATCGTCACAACACACCTCAGGTGCTACGATGCACTGGAAGTCGTTGAGTATGACGAAGGGACATCGCTACTGGTGGTCGGCGTTCACCAATTTTAGGAACTTTTCTCCTCGGCAGGCATTCCCAGAAGTACCGAATTCTGGATAGAGCAGTCAATAAGGTACCTTTCAATAACGTAAACGAGTTGAGGCATCGGCAGCAAATATTCTCGATCACCATTATGTTTGAACAACTGGGAGGAAAGTAGGCGGGACATGCTTTGATGCACACGTAGTCTTCCTTCTCGCCCTCGTAGAACAGCAGCAAATCTGTAGTGGTGACCAGATAATTTTCAAAAGTAGAGAGGTCGCAGTACTCCATGCTTAAAGTTTTTGTTCTTTACAGTGTGCGCATGGCCATCTTCGTCTTCTCGCTTGCTAACACCAACATCCAGGCCGTAGACTTTAACTGAATAATCAGGATTCTGTCTCTCGAATTCCGTTACATCATGGCTTCGTTGAAAAAACTCTAACCCAGGCTATCTGAAAAGTCTGGTAACACTATATGCTGCGTCAGTCCCTGGAGGAAGTCTTGTCTTCTGTCCGAAGTGTTGTGCTACATCAACGCCTGTGGTCTAGTGCTAAGCAGCGCGCAATCTGAATGCAACGTCTCGCTTTCGCAACCTTCCGCTGCCTAAATTTTTTTGGCGCCTTTCGTCTGATTCTGAGTCGAATAGTACCACAACTACAATGCATTACACATTCAGACACACGGGTAATACCAGACCCGACGAATAACATTTTTGCGAAAGATTTCTTGGCAGACTGTGTGCGTCTAAACGTCGCATGCGCCATGCCTAACTGGAGGCCAGTTAGCTGGCGCCCAGGAGCGGCTGCGTTGGCGGAGCTGTGCTTCCTCACACTTTTTGGAAAGCCCTGGATAATACAGAATGCTTTACTGTTGTTGAGTGATGCTCCAGAAAAAAGTTTACTGTTTGCATTTCACGACATCGCAGACGACTCATTTTTATATTATGAGTACTGTATTACACTAATAGGCAAGATACAAATGTGGCTCGAAATCAATTTTGTAGTTTGTGATCCAATCAGAAAACCTCACTACGTTGTTTAATGTTATTATTAATGCCATCTATCTCGTTTCTTTTCCTTATAGAAGCGAATCTTCGTGCAGTGTTTTCATCAGGAATTTGTATGTTTTCGCAAAGTCGCATTGAGTAACTCGTTTGATTTCGTACAATAAATGTATATGATTCACTGTATGAATGCCTTGCAGTCCATATTATATAGCAACGCAGGATCTACGCAAATTTCAAGATCCATTTATGGATTCATCGGGACTTAATGCTGATCGCAAGTAATAGTTAACGTATTCAGTTACATTTAAACCAACAAAATCGCCCATTTTTGAAACTACCCAGAGTGAAGGCAAATATCCAAGGCCTGTGTCAGCAAACGTCTACCGGGATGCCTGGTTGCTGTTTCACAGATTTAGCACAAAGGAATTACACTGATCAGCCAAAACATTATGACCACTGCCCACCGCGACGCTGGATGCGCGTGTTGGTGTTGTGTGCAGGTGACGCGATAGCAAACGTTTGTAAGCCGAGCGGAAATGGACAAGAGATCAACCTAGCGAAGATATGGGCTGCAAATGGGGCAGTCCATTCAGATAAGCGACTTTAACAAAGAGCAGATTATTATTTCGCAGAGCCTGTGAACGAGTATCTCGTAAATGGCGAAGCTGGTCGTACGTTCACGTGCTACTGTCGTGAACATCAACGGAAAGGTGTCGAAGAACAGTGAAACTACCACTAGTCGCTAAATGGTTGGACGCCTACGACACTTCACAGAATCTGGGTTTTGGAAGCTCGTCTAATGTGTAAAGCACGACAGATGGTGATCTGTGGCGTATCTATCGAACGAGCATAATACTGGTGCACGCAAAAGTGTTTCGGAGCACACCGTTCATCGTACATTGTCGAACATGTAGCTCCGCAGATGTCCACCCTTCACATGTTGACTCAAAGACATCGTCATTTACAACTGCAGTGGGCATGGGACCATCGGGATTCGACTGTCGATCAATGGAAACCTGTCGGCCCCTCCGGGAATCACATTTCGATGGTCGTCTCCACAAACGCCGTCATCGAGGTGAACGCGGCCCGAAACATGCAGTGCTCCACGGACAAAGGCTGGTGGGAGCAGTATCATGATATGGAAGACATTCTCGTGCGCTTGCATCCGACCTGTAATAGAAGATACGCTTACAACTCCGAGCCACCTGCATCCCTTCATTTAAAATTCTAAATTTGTCGAGATGTCTTATGGGACCAAACTGCTGAGGTCATCGGTCCCTAAGCTTACACACTACTTAATCTAACTAACGTACACTAAGGACAACACACCCCCGTGCCCGAGGGAGGACTCGAACCTCCGACAGGGGGAGCCCTGCCATCTCTTCACGCTTTATGTCTTCCACCACGGCGATGTCATCTTTTAGCAGTATAAGCAAGCAAAGAACATTACAAAGGCAAGGAACGGTCTAGTTAGTATGCATTATATGTACAGATCTGAAGGTGAAAACATATGACGGCGAATAATGGCACACTTCCCACATTTACAGCTTATTTTCTGTGTTAACGAACATAATTTTCAGATTCTTCACTGCTGAGACCTCAAATGAATTGATTATTATGTGGCATCTAATAATTAGTTAACTCCGTTTCTTCTTGCTTCCATCCCCACCAACATACTTTTGCATCCTCGTGGTAGACGTGAGATTCTGTTTTTATTTCGCACAAGACTGTAGGCAGACAGAATCGATTCCGAGGTGCAAAGTGTACGATACCTTATTGTTTCGTGACGTGTGGGGTAAGCTCGATTTCCAATTACTTTTTATTTACCTGCAATAATTCTCCGTGTCAAGCTATTAAAGTAACTGTTTTATTCTTTAGCATTCTGGGGACATTTTAATAGTGAAGAAAAATTGTGTACCTCAATATCTCACATGCCGTATGCTGCATGAGCGGTGCTAATATCACTTGCTTTGGTAATGCTGCACTGGTATTATCTAACATCGACGTTAACAAGTCCCTTCTACGCCAGAATGCTTCATAAATGATGAATTATAGAGCAAATCTATCTGAATGCCTTAATTATAGATAGCCTGAAGGGCGACGTTAGGAGGTATCAGGAGCTAACTATTCATAGAAACAAAATACACTCATACCTTCCCAGAGAGAGCTCGCTGAAGTCGAGCACAACACTCCATAGTGGCCACTAGCACGGCTAAGGATTGGCATCAGCCGGCCTGAGTGGCCGAGCGGTTCTAGGCGCTACAGTCTGGAACCGCGCGACCGCTACGGTCGCAGGTTCGGATCCAGCCTCGGGCATGGATGTGTGTGATGTCCTTAGGTTAGTTAGGTTTAAGTAGTTCTAAGTTCTAGGGGACTGATGACCTCAGCAGTTAAGTCCCATAGTGCTCAGTGCCATTTGAACCATTTGATTGGCATCACTATTACAAATATTTTGAAACCCTTTGATAGTGCATTTATCTACTTATGTTGTCCTGAATTGTTCTGCTATAATGACTCAGCGTTCCCTTTCCATTTCGATGACATAATCGTCATGTAAGATTAGACACTGAGAAATAAAAGTTTTGTTTTTGTACTACAAAATGCTGTCTTACTTCTTATAATTAACAACTGTTCTTACTTTAACGTTGCATTGTAAGTCTCAGCGAGCAATACTACGATGATAGGGACCCGTTCTCTGCTACATCTGGTTGTCGCAGTGGTTCCACACGTCTTGTGATGGAAGAGTGGCGTGAAATCTCAGTTCTAATCACGGTACAGGCCAATGCACTCCGGGCTCTTATTTTCGGTTTTATTTAATGGAGCTGCAAATTGCAAGAAGCAAAACCTATAACAAAATCAGATGAAAGCTTTTACACAAGCTCGACTCGGTAAGCTGTTTAAGGTTATCGGCGTCTTCACTACACAAACGGCTCTGAAGACATTCGACTCGACCGTCAACTATAAGAATCTGAGGACCCATACGTCAATGGAATACTTATGAAGTGAATATAGTTCCTTTGCTCTAAATCTGTGAAACAGCAATCAGGCAGGCTGGTAGACGTTTGCTGACACCGTCGTTGCTAACGTCTGAGTAGTTTCAAAAATGAGCAATTTTGTTGGTTTAAATATATTAGAATACCTTAAATATCATTTTCGAGCAGCCTTGAGTTCTTCATGCATCCATAAATGGATCTCAGAATGTGTAGAGTCCCTGCGTTGTTGTAGAGCAAGGACTACACGGCATTCACACAGTTTATCGAATACGTTTACTATAAGGAAACAAACAACGACAGTTACTCACTGTGGCTTGACGGGAAGATGAGAATTCCTGACTAAAAAATTGCAAAAATCGCTTCTAAATGGAATATAAACGCTATACAAAGCTTTATTAATAACATTAAACAACGTTGTGAGGTTTTGCGATCGAATCACAAACTATAAAATTAATTTAAAGCCATATTCATGTCTTGCATGTTACTGTATTACAATACTCATGATATAAAAATGGGTCGTCTGCCTACATTGCTATAAAGTATGAAATGCAAATCTTCGACTTTTTTGTGGAGCATCATTCAACAACAGTAAAGCATCTTATACTGCCTAAGCGGTGAACGTTAGCTGAACCTGTCGGCAAATGCCGAGGAAGCGCAGCTACCTGGTCCCGGGAAGCTCTGGAACGTACGGCGTTTCAAGACAGATAGTTTGCCAAGAAATCTTCACAAAAATGTTATTGGACGCAACTTTAGTTACCGTTGTGTCAAAAAGTGAAATACATTGTAGCTGTCCTACCATTACACTCTGGACTTCGGCATTCAGGCGAAAGGTGCTATAAAATTTAGGCTACGAACGGCTTGCAACGTGAGACGTTGCACTCAGAGAACGCACTGGTTACAGCCAGACCACGGGCATAAGTGAAGCACCACAGCCGAAACAGAAGACAAGATTCCCTCTAGGAACTGCAGAGCCTACAATGTTGCCACATTGTGCCGATAGCCAGACTGGAAGTATTATCAGCGCGGTCTCTTCGTTTGACCCATAGTGATCAGCGTGGTCGTAAACTCTACTGCAGCTAGTCGCCGGCCAGGTTTTATGTCAAATACTGTATCTCAAGTGTCAGTTAACTGAATGATGTGCCTGTACGTGCTGGTTTCCTGAACTGTATAGTATTGTTTCTTGTCTCACCAATGTGCCTGGATTGACATGCGCTATGATGCAACAAGTGTTGTGTAGTAATATGCATGTGAAAATTTTGTTTAAGGACACATATCTGGTTTGTTGTTGTGGTCTTCAGTCCTGAGACTGGTTTGATGCAGCTTTCCATGCTACTCTCTCCTGTGCAAGCTTCTTCATCTCCCAGTACGTACTGTAGCCTACATCCTTCTGAATCTGCTTAGTGTATTCGTCTCTTGGTCTCCCACTGCGATTTTTACCCTCCACGTTGCCATCTAATACTAAATAGGTGATCCCTTGATGCCTCAGAACGTGTCCTACCAAGCGATCCCTTCTTCTAGTCAAGTTGTGCCACAAACTTCTCTTCTCCCCAATCCTATTCAATACCTCCTCATTAGTTATGTGATCTACCCATCTAATCTTCAGCATTCTTCTGTAGCACCACATTTCGAAAGCTTCTATTCTCTTCTTTTCCAAACTGTTTATCGTCCATGTTTCACTTTCATACATGGCTACACTCCATACAAATATTTTGAGAAACGACTTCCTTACACTTAAATCTATACTCGATGTTAACAAATTTCTCTTTTTCAGAAACGTTTTCCTTGCCACTGCCAGTCTACATTTTATAGCCTCTCTACTTCGACCATCCTCAGTTATTTTGCTCCCAAAATAGCAAAACTCCTTTACTACTTTAAGTGTCTCATTTCCTAATCTAATTCCCTCAGCATCACCCGATTTAATTCGACTACATTCCATTATCCTCTTTTTGCTTTTGTTGACGTTCATCTTATATCCTCCCTTCAAGACACTGTCCATTCCGTTCAACTGCTCTTCCAATCCTTTGCTGTCTCTGACAGAGTTACAATGTCATCGGCGAACCTCCAAGTTTTTATTCTTCCCCATGGATTTTAATACCTACTCCGAATTTTTCTTTTGTTTCCTTTACTGCTTGCTCAATATACAGATTGAATAACATCGGGGAGAGGCTACAACCCTGTCTCACTCCCTTCCCAACCACTGCTTCCCTTTCATGCCCCTCGACTCTTATAACTGCCATCTGGTTTCTGTACAAATTGTAAATAGCCTTTCGCTCCATATATTTTACCCCTGCCACCTTCAGAATTTGAAAGAGATTATTCCAGTCAATATTGTCAAAAGCTTTCTCCAAATGCTAGAAACGTAGGTTTGCCTTTTCTTAATCTTTCTTCTAAGATAAGTCGTAGGGTCAGTATTGCCTCACGTGTTCCCATATTTCTACGGAATCCGAACTGATCTTCCTCGAGGTCAGCTTCTACCAGTTTTTCCATTCGTCTGTAAAGAATTCGAGTTAGTGTTTTGCAGCCGTGACTTATTAAACTCATAGTTCAGTAATTTTCACATCTGTCAACGCCTGCTTTCTTTGGGATTGGAATTATTATAGTCTTCTTGAAGTCTAAGGGTATTTCGCCTGTCTCATACATTTTGCTCACCAGATGGTAGAGTTTTGTCAGGACTGGCTCTCCCAAGGCTGTCAGTAGTTCTAATGGAATGTTGTCTACTCCCGGGGCCTTGTTTCGACTCAGGTCTTTCAGTGCTCTGTCAAACTCTTCACGCAGTATCGTATCTCCCATTTCATCTTCATCTACTTCCTCTTCCCTTTCTATAACATTGCCTTCAAGTACATCGCCCTTGTATAGTCCCTCTATATACTCCTTCCACCTTTCTGCTTTCCCTTCATTGCTTAGAACTGGGTTTCCATCTGAGCTCTTGATATTCATATAAGTGGTTCTCTTTTCTCCAAAGGTCTCTTTAATTTTCCTGTAGGCAGTATCTATCTTACCCCTAGTGAGATAATCCTTTACATCCTTACATTTGTCCTCTAGCCATGCCTGCTTAGCCATTTTGCACTTCCTGTCGATCTCATTTTTGAGACGTTTGTATTCCTTTTTGCGTGCTTCATTTACTGCATTTTTATATTTTCCCCTTTCATCAATTACATTCAGTATCTCTTCTGTCACCCAAGGATTTCTACTAGCCCTCGTCTTTTTACCTACTTGATCCTCTGCTGCCTTCACTACTTCATCCCTCAAAGCGACCCATTCTTCTTCTACTCTATTTCTTTCCCACATTCTTGTCAATTGTTCCCTTATGCTCTCCCTGAGACTCTGTACAACCTCTGGTTTAGTCAGTTTATCCAGGTCCCATCCTCTTAAATTCCTACTTTTTTGCAGTTTCTTCGGTTTTAATCTACAGTTCATAACCAATAGATTGTGTTCAGAGTCCACATCTGCCCCTGGAAATGTCCTACAATTTAAAATCTGGTTCCTAAATCTCTGGTTTACCATTATATAATCTATCTGAAACCTGTCAGTATCTGGTATGATTTGTTAATCGAGTGATATGTTTCTATTACCCCTGTATGCTAGTGGCACATATCCGTTCAAGAAATTAACTGTCACGAAGGATGATTTGTAAAACTGGTAATAAAAAAGTAGTTTCTGTTCTGCATTTGATGGTTTACGTCGTAAACTGTTGCCGTCGGAGTACTTTCCTGTGGCTGTAATTCAGGATCTTTCCAGCAAAGTTTGTATGCTCGCTCTCTATACAGTGCGCACGTGACGTCAAGGTCCAAAATAACACCCAGCCAGAGGATGATATACATGGTGCTTTCAGGGTAAATATAGTTCCTATAAATGTGTCATCAGAATTGCCAATTACGGTGGGCTTATGTCGAGGACGCGACATGGTACAACTCTGTTATACAATTTTCTGAAAATAACATTGAAACTTTGTTCGTAAAATGGAGCGCTCTAACACAAAAGCTCAAAGTCAATAGAGAGTAAGGTCAGAGGTTAAAATACTGTGCTGAGTGGCTCACTTTCCCCCCGCGGCCGCCTATGTAGCGTTCTCTCTTCTAATTACCCTCATTAATAGTACAACTGAATTTTCTGGGCAAACTACGTTACTTCATCGAAAGTGATGGGTATGACACAAAAATCGTTTATAGAATAGCTTGCAATCAGCTGGATTCCGAAAGGCCACTGAGTGAAGTGAGGTACAGTCACGCTGATTCTTTACTCCAGAACACTGCCCACATTTTAATTTCGAGATGTTGTTTAGTGATGATTAGTTCAGATAATGAGTATAAAAAGATAACTGATACAAAATTTGTACGAGCCAGTCATCAGACAACACATTAAAAAATGTTACACACTAATATGTTTGCCTCGTTGTGGAATCAGTAATAGGGCCATTTTTATTTCACGCTTCTGTCAACAAAGTAGGCAGGTTTCTCATGGTTCAGCGTCCGCTCCCGGCAGCTGCGTGGTGAGCGCGACAGAATATTAATGTTAACGGCCCGGGTTCGGTTCCCGGCTGGGTCGGAGATTTTCTCCGCTCAGGGACTGGGTGTTGTGTAGTCCTAATCATCCTCATTTCATGCCCATCGAGGCACAAGTCACCGAAGTGGCATCAAATCGAAAGACTTGCACCTAGCGACCGGTCTACCCGACGGGCGGCCCTAGCCACATCATGGTTCGGCGGAAGTCGGGTGGATTTTCTGGACTGGTCTGTTGAAACGGCAGTGAACAACCTGAGGATCAACTCTTTTGTCGGTTGGGTACCACATTGTAGGCTAAACATATTGTGCTATCGCTGCCTATCCCGCAGGTCAATACCAATAGCCGCCTCTCTTGTAAGAGTAGAGCGCGAAGAGAAAAGCACGAATTGTGTCGTTTTATCATCCGGGCTTCTTACATCAGATGCCACAAATCTTTCCAAGACCTATTGTCAGTGTGTAAAAGATAATGGAAACAAATCAGACTTTAATCGAATCTTAACTACAGCTTGACCTCAAGATAAATAAGGATCTGTATGCTATTAGCTACGTGGCTTGTGTCTTCCAAATGATGAACAATTTATGTCAACTGTTCGGCTGATGCGATAATTATATAGAATGGCGTGGATCTGTAATGGTATATTCAGTACCCCGAAGTATGACAAAACTTGCCACCTATGGATGTAATATTTGATTACTAGTGAATAAAATTTTCCAGTATTCCCTAGAAAAATGATGTTGAGAAAATATAGAGCTCGTTTTAGTTGAGGAATATCAGTACTGTCGCTCATACTGCCGATTTGGTATACCGAATCGGACTGTGTCATACTATGGAAACACACAATCGTTTTATTGGGCAAAGAAGAGCGGGCTACTTTAAATACACCTTTCGTAAAAACGTCTTATGTTAGAGGAACAGTATCCTTACAATGTACCATCACATGGCACAAAGTTTTGTTACAGATTCTGTATATGGTGATTATCGAAGCAATGGAATTAAAAATTTAACTCATCTTCTTGAAAACGTCATCTACTCACACACGCTCTTCTTAACTATGGAGCGAAGTGACGCTGTGGTTACCACTCTGAACTCGCATTCGGGAGGACAACGATTCTAATCCGCGCCCGGTCATCCAGATTTATAATTCCCGTAATTTCTCTACATTACTTACTGCAAATGCCTGGAAGGTTCCTTTGAAAGAGCACGACGATTATATAATTCGAGCTTGTGCCCCGCCTCCGATGACCTCGTTGTCGACGGGTCGGTTAAGACTAATTTTCCCCCATTCCTATTTTCGGCTAGCTTACACTGATTATAAGGGTCTGAAGATCTGAAATTAATGTAAAAAAATGTGCTACACACGGCAAATAACTGCATTACGGTATCTACACAGGATACCCAAAGCTTTGGGAGTAACAACTGTATATTTTATTTATTTATTTAATGTGATCTGATTAGGGCCACCAAGCCCACTCTCACTTCAGGCCAGCGTTTCACACATACAGTACCTATTACATCATAGTTACCTGAGAATATTACAATTTTAATATGATAACTAGTATTGAAATGATATGACTGTATGAAGTGGCGGTGTGAGTAAATTACGTATACTAACTATGAACTGACATAGTTAATACTGGCATTATCTGTACTGCTGCACCCACTAATAGTGATGACAGTAATAATAATAACAATAATGGCAGTGATTGTTACATTAATAACAATAATGGCAGTGGCAGATAAAAGATGAATTTATAGGTCTAGAAAAACATGTTTTGTGATATGGTGAGTACTGAGAAAAAAAATTTAAGGAGACTACATCGGCTAAAAATACTGGAAAATGGGGAAGATCAGGTTTTAAAGAGGGATGTACAAGGGTAACGACAGCATACAGTTAGAGTGGTAATCTTATTGTTGCTTTAGTAGATATGTCATTACCTGAGAGTTGATATGTTATATCGGTTACATGAAACCTAAACCAAGTATTTTGGCTTTATAAACTAATTTTCAGAAATGAATATTAAAATTTTGGTTGAGCTAAATAGCTCACAAATTATAGCAGCAACTTATGCTTTTAGCAATTGTTCGCAGTGATGACCGTCGTTCTCAACGTGTATAACATGAGGTATTTACAGAAGTGAACACATCCCCCCCCCCCTCTTGTCCAAATTCTTTGTGATAGGGGAGTAACTGCTTATTCCACATAAACTCTCCGAACTACATTCTTTGAAGCGTATGTTTCGCGGACCAGTTGAATGACAGTTATTGTTGAATCTTCTCCCACACTACTCAAACCCTTTCCCTGAATTCTAACAGTAGAATAATCCTTTGTTGAGAATCTTCGCCTCACCTTCTCACAAGTTCTTATCAACAGTGACCCATTTTTCCCATTTGTATGACTCTTGTTGTGAAACTTTTGTACGCCTATATTCGTTCGGCTTTGGGGGCACTGCATCTTTACCTGAAGTGTGTCCTACGGTAGTTCCCTTCACGAGTAATTCTGCATCTTCGACAACCACTCGTGAACCGTTACCAGTACTAAACCACACTGCAGTCGATTTTCAGACGATAATGTATCGTATTTTGAGGCACCACCACCAACGGTAGAGCAGCAGACAGATGTTTGTTACGAAAAGTAAGCAATTTCACAAACTCGTGCATGACATTCATTCCTAATACAGGAACTCTACCCGTCTGAAATTTCCATTTCTAGCTCTTGGTTCCTCATTTCAAAATACTCATGAAAGGATCCTTTACCGTGCACATAATTTTGGAACTGAAGGTATAGGACACCTTTAGAGAGTGTTGGGTTGGGTTGGATTGTTTAGGGGAAGAGACCAGACAGCGAGGTCATCGGTCTCATCGGATTAGGGAAGGACGGGGAAGGAATTCAGCCGTGCCCTTTCAAAGGAACCATCCCTTCATTTGCCTGGATCGATTTAGGGATATCACGGAAAACGTAAATCAGGATGGCCGGACGCGGGATTGATCCGTCGTCCTCCCGAATGAGAGTCCAGTGTGCTAGCCACTGCACCACCTCGCTCTGTTTAGAGAGTGTGCCATGCTGGTTGAGCAGCTTATTTTCTGGTCCTTAGACCAGTTCGTTGCCGGTGTCCAACTGTATTTCTTCCTCGTTTGCGTTTTACCTATGGCGTTGTGTGTCCTTCCTGGGACACACGTTGGCATGTGTGAACCGTCGACGCTCCGTAAAAATTCACGGCAAAAGCAGTGTCGGAAATGTTCTTCTTGCTTCAGCAAACGGTCTTTACTTTTGGAAGCAGGAAGACAGGAAACTTATAACTACATAACGTAAAGATAAGTAATATCCGATACCGTAAGTGTACTAGAAATGAACGTAACGACTGTAACCTGGCTAAGCGTGGAGTCGAACTGAAGTTGAACGGCAGATATAGGTCATTCCATGGTGTCATACCACGCTCTCCGCAGCCCTACCCCGATGATGGGTGAGAGATTTAGAGAATTTTCTGGCCAGCGCACTAGTCAAGGCAGTTCAAGCCAGCAGAGGAAATATGTGGTTTTGTGTTATGTTGTTGAAAGGTAGGTAACGACTATGCGAGCCAGTAGTGATGGCGTCGTGCACTCACTGGCATCCCGTACCATGACCCCAGTTGCTTGGCCCGTATCACGGTGTGACGATGAGGAATATAATATAATTGAAGGTGGAGGTGGAGGGATGGGGGGCAGAGGAAAGGAATGGGAAGGAACTAATGATATCAGCTGCACCGGGACTTTCTGCTGAATAAGCGACAACGAGTGAAAATGGGTACCAGAGCAAGACCCGAACAATGGGTCTCCCGCTTACTCGGTACTTGCGTCAACCACTGCGCCATCCGGACTCAGTGTTTACCGCAAAGGCGCAGACCACGTAGGCATACTCCCCGAACGATTCACCTTCCCACCGAGCGCCGCCTACACGCAGTCCCCGTCCATGTGCTCCATGCTCGCTAATTTTAGATTTCCACTGTAGGTCGAACGAAATGTGCACCCAAACTGAAGGCTGTTGACGAATTGACCATCGAGGTGAATCAGTAATATTAACACGTGGTCTCTGTGCTTTCGAATACGTCGGAAAGAGCAGACACCACGCATGGGAATGCAATCGGGCAACGTTCGTTGTCCACGGAGCCTCCGCACTTGGGTACGTCGACCGTGAAGCTGTACACAGATGTGGTATCACTCCTGTGTCCAGTGATGTCGTTAGGTACACCAGTGTGGTTCTCGGCTGCCGCGTCAAGGGAACCATAGCATTGGTCGCCGTGCTGACAATCCTAGATCCTAGAGACGTCGTCGCTCACCTTGTGTAGCTTTGAACAGGCTGGTTTCCTGACTCAAGGTACATGAGGTGGCTGCAAAATCCTGCTACAGACAAATTGTATCTCATATCGGGTGCGAACTGCGCTAGGTCGTTGAGACCGTGAATGGCGTTGAGTATGGCATTTCTGAGTCCATGGTTTCTGTATTCGTATGGAAGTCTTGGGATCCCGACCACCGCGAACCGCAAATTTCGGGAAACATTGAACTAGAATCTGATTAGCCATGCTACTAGCGACTCGTACCGGCAGACGTGCCTCATTCTTACTCGAAGCATAACACGACCTTCTCACAAATAAATAACGCTCAAATTCAATTTCTGAACGGGAAACGCACTGCGTAATGGGTCCTTATACAAGAAAACGTATACAGAGTATTCGAAAAATAGCACTAGGAGAGGTGAGTTAGTAGATAATATTCTGAATTAGAACCCATGTCTGCAAACGCACCGTTTCCGTGCTACAACCATGTTGGTACCGTGACCACTTTTACAAGCAACTAATTACACACGTCACAGTATATCAGTTGTTTTACAGTTCCACTCACTAATAGCCAAAGAAATTGCTCGTTTACTCGTTGAAAGCTTCTCTTCAAGGTGATGCCGTAGGGCCTATTCCAATTCAGTTGTACGGCGTCTCCTTGAAACATCACAGTCACTCCTGCTGATGGCGAAGGTACCCTTTCTCGAAACCATTGCGTAATTCTGGCTAGAAGGATGTGCGATGAAGTCGGCCGTTGTGGAGAACGATTTTGATAATATCAACGTAGTGTTCTTCCATTACAGTGAGCATCGACTATCAGAAGGACCATGTCGCTATATTCTGCAAACGTGTACTCAACCATGTTGCTCTTACACTGAGAGACACATGAATGAGTCTCGAAACGGGTCAGAGAGGTAGGACAGACATCAAATGACATGAGCTAATCTGACGAAACTACTACCCCACCATGACTACCCTTTTGCATGCCCACCCGGCTAGCCGCGCGGTCTAAAGCGCTGCTTCCCGAGCGGGAAGGCGTGCCGGTCCCTGCGCGAATCCAGGGCGGATTAATGTCGAGGTCCGGTGTGCTGGCCAGCCTGTGGATGGTTTTTAAGGCGGTTTTCCATCTGCCTCGGCGAATGCGGGCTGGTTCCCCTTATTCCGCCTCAGTTACAAAATGTCGGCGATTGCTGCGCAAACACTGTCTCCACTTACGTGTACACCATCACTACTCTACCACGCAAACATTTGGGGTTACACTCGTCTTTTATGAGACGTTCCCAGGGATGGAGGGGGGGTGGGGGGAATACACGGGGGGCCAAACGCCAAAATAACCCTGGGTTCGGTGTGGGGCGGCAGTGGGGTGAGTGGACCTCGATAGCCTGTTGTGAACCACTGAGGGCTACGGCGGGGACGAAGCCTCTCTGTCGTTTCTAGGCCCCCGGTTAAATACACATACATATATACACACCCTGTTGCGTACCTACCTTACAAATATGTTTTCAAATTGCTGTAGCACGGAAACGGTACGTTTCTGGACATTGGTCTCTATTCAAAATATTGTGTACTAACTCCCCTCTACAAGTCCTAGAAGTCTGAAACTGGGATTTACGAACACCCTCTATGGTGTTCCTTCTATCTACTTTGTGAGGTTGCACTGACATGCTAATCACTTGGATATCCAAGACTGTAGTAAACTTCGTGTTAGTATCAAGGTTTTACATGCTGTCTTCATGTTGCTGCACTTTCAACGGTCAGTATTGCATTATGGGAATAATTGTACGAGAATTCTTCATAAGGTAATTTAGTAAGGTAAATAAAGCAAGTAAGAAAAATTAGGAAAGTAATACTTAAGGCGTATCAGGATTCTTTAAATAATAATGGGGAAGTTCTAACAATTGTTTAGTTCCTCGACGACAAAAATCCGGTCCTTGGTCACGGAGTCTCAATAACAGCTGTGTGAACGTCCCCAACGCCGGAAAATATCATTCCTCCCAGACGTTCTTCCTCGATTTTCTGTAGATTATCGTCTGTGGTCAATTCGATGTCCTTCCTTTTTGATCGCGTCCCCCTCGTCTGTGAGGACTGGGCCAAATTGTTGAATCATTGCGCTACAACTGGACGCGCCATTTCATTTGGTCTTTACACCACCAGAACTACAAGTCCAACCTGTGTGAAATTTAGGCAGTTTGCCTGCATGAATGGCATTGTCCCGCCTACTCCACCTTCAGAGTACATTTCCAGTTTCCGCCGAATTTCACTCCCACCCTTCGTCCGTGACGCAGCAGAAGTCCCTTCTTAATTATAGGCATAGAGAATAATAGTAAATAATATTAATTATTATCATAATTTCTGAATACTTTTCATTTTATAATTTCAAAACGTCTCTTCCTTGTTGCAATATAATATTTATTTACGTTCCACATTCGTTTCACCTTTTACATTCAAGACATTTTCGGTTCAAAAATGGTTCAAATGACTCTGAGCACTATGGGACTTAACATCTGTGGTCATCAGTCCCATAGAACTTAGAACTACTTAAACCTAACTAACCTAAGGACATCACACATATCCATGCCCGAGGCAGGATTCGAACCTGCGACCGTAGCGGTCACACGATTCCAGACTGAAGCGCCTAGAACCGCTCGGCCACACCGGCCGGCAAGACGTTTTCGGCGATATTTTTAAATACAAATGTTTTTCGTATACATTTGTATCCGAAACAGTTCACACCACAAATTTAAATGATTAAAATGTTACTTAAAGTTATTTCGCTGTGTTTCATCTGTTCATAGTATACAGGTCTTAATTCCATTCCACTTTTGAAAAATATGCACAAGTTCACTTCTAGATTTTTGGTCTTTTAGTTTTCTTACTTCGTTTTAAGTAAGACAGCCGGCCGAAGTGGCCGTGCGGTTAAAGGCGCTGCAGTCTGGAACCGCAAGACCGCTACGGTCGCAGGTTCGAATCCTGCCTCGGGCATGGATGTTTGTGATGTCCTTAGGTTCGTTAGGTTTAACTAGTTCTAAGTTCTAGGGGACTAATGACCTCAGCAGTTGAGTCCCATAGTGCTCAGAGCCATTTGAACCAAGACAAGAAGTGTGAATCACATGACTGTTGCTCTAACGAAAATTTCAAATTTACCGTACTAAAATTGTAAACTATATTTTGGGATAAGTGTTTGTTCGCTAGGCGCCTCTTATCTTGTTCGTGTATATAAATGTTGACAACCTATTGTCTCTTCTTTTGTGTTCTTTATCTTTCTTTCCTTCTCTCTCTCTCTCTCTCTCCCTCTCTCTGTCTGTATTTGTGTGTGTGTGGATATATGTGTGTGTGTGTATTGATCGAAAATGGCGGCCAAACAAACTTGTTATATCTTAAGACATTGCGATTAACAATAATATTAATTAGTTTAACACTTTCTAACCTGTATTTACTATAACTAGAAACAGGAGGAATAATGGCAGATGAGAAGACTGAAATTGGAGTAACAGTTCCTTTTATAAAAGAACAGGTAGTTAAAACAGAGTGCGTCATTATAGGGAAAGTGCGGATTGACTACCGTATGTTGCACACAAATGCAGGGTAGTTACAATTAAACCTTAGCTGTTTGAGGTGTTCCCAAGGAAAAACAAGTGGTCTTATGACATTGAATCTTAGTGGAAACATTTTTAAGGACATGCGGATGAGAAGGAAAGAATAAACTATTGAAAGAAACACATTATCATTTTCACAGGAGAGGGTAACACTTGTTAAGTGCGTATCATGCCTACATTCCATTTTGCAAACGTGACTCACTGTGACAACTATCTCCATTGACGACAGCCTGAACCCCACTAGAGACTGCTCATCTGCTGCCCGAAACATCTCAGGTGGGATGGGCCCTAGAGTGTTCTGTTGTCGCGATACTGCTTCAGTACCGCAGACTGCATTCAGCATTCTCAGCCGTGGCAACAGTAACATCTTCAACAATCTGTGGCGCAATTAGCCGTCGGTCCTTCCCAGGAGTAATTCTCAAATCACCAGTTAAATCAAATTTCCGAATCATGTTCTTCAACCCCGCTGCAGGAAGAGGACCTCTCCGTATTCCATTAATGCGGCGATACCCGCGAAGCACATCCACCTTTGCTGTTTTGATAAAACGGCTTTAAGAGCTACGTCCTGCTCACCTTGTCCAGACTCATGTTGACTGTCTGCAACAGTAATGCACACTGGTGCTTATATTTCAACCCTACGCCGCCGCACCAGCTCTGGCGCCTAATGGCAAGTCATGGCACTAACATTACTAAAAACGCAAATTCTGCAGCGTACAGTATGGACATCACTCCTATAAACTATTTATCCATACGGTAAATAGTTTCCCGCCTGCACTGACTCAATTAGCGAAAGTTTAATTACAGTCACTCCGTATGTGGAAAATATAGTGACTACGCGACGCATATTTTCTTTTCGTCATTCTCATGTACAGTAAGTTTCCGCGTTAGGACGTAACATTGCTGTGATGTGCGCCGAGGAAGGCTGCTGGTGTAGCAGCGCCAGCGACCGGCTTCAACTAAATCCTCTCCCGTTCCCTGCCAAAGCCCCTCCCCCACCCACCCCCACCACCCTTCCACAGCCACTGCGCCGCGATTACTCTCTCCTCCACACCTGACGTTGCCGCCGCCGATTTCAGATCTCATCGCATCGCTTTAATTTTTCCCTCTCGCGGAGCGTGATGGATACGAACCCCGTCATTAACGGGAAAGGGGTGGAGGCGACAAATGGGAAAATATGAATGATAGCAATACTAAAGGATGAGAACAAGACGGGATTTTCCTCTTTTTTGTGTTCTCTGCGGCCACTAGTCTCGTCTACAGTTCTAACGAATTACTTTTTCCGTCAACCAGATTCCTATCTTCTGCTGAGAGGTTCATAAATCTCTTTGAGGGTGCGCTACTACTAACCTCCTTTATGTTCGTGAAAATTTCTCCACAGATTTATTACTACGTTCAGCTTTCATTCCGTGCACGATCGCCTTGTGGCAAATGCATTCCTTCTGATAGTATACAAAAACAGTTCCGTTTATGTAAGTTCCGTAGGTATTACAACCGACAGTCATCTACGTAGCATTCAATTAGTTCTTATTTCTTTTTCCATCACTCGACTGTTTGTCACACATGTGCAGTTTACGCAAATGAAGCATATTTACTCGAATAAAATAGCGCAAATGTTTGAATCACACAAACATATGTAGCACAAGTGAAGTAACGCTAAAGAGCTTATAAGCTTCTCCGGTATTTTACCCACCGGAGAACCTTATCGCTAAATTTTTTTTTACTTATTGAGTTCTTTTTGGTTGCCAGCTATACGAGCTACACCGAGGTCAGTCATCAATATTAGGCTTTATGGCTTGTATTAAAAATGACATAATGTAAGTGTTCAGGCAATTTTAAATCAGCATTCTAATCAGTCCTGTCTACAGGATTTATATACTCTCCCCAGAGCGTTCTATAAGATCGAGTTATTTTCACATTCACAGTAACCCCGTACCTTTAAGTATCCACATAAAAATCAAGTCTTCTCTGAGAACAACACGATCACACTCGAACAGTCACGCCTGTCAGCTTCACTGTGGTTACCACGGAAACTAATAAATATTGGTTACTGCATATTCTCCAGATCTGTCTACAGGCAACGAAAAGTTAAAAAAGTGATTCACTGTTGCATAAAATGATTTTCCATTTGAGTGTCTGCATTTCACCTTCTGCGAAACACAATATATTTCGTTTTTATTATGTACCCAGAAATGTTTCAGCACCTACGTGTCACCATCTGAAGCTTTCGATATTTTATGTCAAAATATTACATAAATTTTGTCGTTGTTTTAATATTCGCAAAAACTGTAATATGTGCGTTTTTTATTTCTTTCATTTTTCACCTGTAATTACATTAATTGTGATAGTGGATTTGTTTAGGTCTGCTTACATGTCATCAACAAAGTAAAACAATTTTCCGAGAGTAATAGAAGTACGCGTTCCGTACTTACTTTTCCCATACTTTGTTGATTCATTGGTGTGTTTTGTTGTTTGATTGCAGTTGTGATTGAAACACGTGTACGCAACTACAATCAAACAAGAAGACACACCAATAATTCGGCACAACACAATGTAGGAAACGTTGATATAGGACGCACACCACTACAATTCCTGAAAATATGTTTTCAGAATCGATAACTCACTAAACAAACTACTCTGACTACTTTATAGATGACATGCGCTGTAAAACCATGAAAAGGCGTAAAAGGAACAAGACCTCTACAAATTCAGTTTCAAAATTTATAAAATTTCTGGTGCCAAACCAAAAACTTTTAAAACCGCTCCTATTATAGTTTTAGGTTTAAGATAGAAGAACGACGACGAACTATGTATAAGACTTTTACAGAAATAAGAGATCCGTAGAATGTGAAACATAGGTGTAGAAACATGACTGGGTAAATGGAAAAAAGAAAGACATTATGTTTTGCCGAGGGCGGGGTTAATAAAAATTAATGTGTGGCACCGAAAAACCGCCAAGTGAAGCTTCTAACCCCAACAAGATTATAGGGTCTTTCAATTGTTAGGCGCATTTCAGCATTTAACGTGATTAAAGCACTGAAAATCAGAATAGGGATGGAAATTAGGTCTGTCATATCCACATTCCCTGAGACTTCACGGACGGAGAGGGTCTGTCATGCTATTTCAGTAATTATAACATCGAGTCAAATTTACAGAGAACTCTACAGTACGAGCCCACCTATTATGACGTTGCACTCTCACTGACCTGAATGCTTGTTCTGAAACATTTGGCAGAGGTGTCATAATACCGTTGTTGCCTCTCCTGATGCAAAATATTGCTACTCGTTGTTGATATCCTGTATAATGGCACAGAACGGAGTTGTTTGATCTCTTCTTACACATTCTCTATCGGGGAGAGATATGAGGATCAGTACTTCTTCATCATTCAGACGGGTCAGAGATACACGTCTCATGTGTGGACGAGCATTGTCCTGTTGAAAAATGGCATCACGATTCTGTCACGTGAGATTTGTGACATGAGAACACATGATGTCCGTGACATGTTGTTGTGCCGTCAGAGTTCGGTCAACCGTTACTATACGTCACCTGGCGTCATACCCGATGACTCCCCATACCAAGACTCCAGGTAAAGCCGCTTTGCCTCTCAAAACAGTTGGAAGAAAGGTTCTTCTCCACTGGTTGAGGCGATACTCACCGACTAAGGTCATACAGGGTATTTCAGAAAAGATAATCATCGATGAACTCAATGTGATGCCATTCATCAACAGTCCATGCTTCCTAATGACGGCACCTCTCCAAATACAAACTTCTGTGTTGTGGTGATTACGGCAGCGTCCGCATAGGACGATAAATCCCTAGTCCGGCTGCTTCTAATCTCTTGCCAATGCTGCGGGACGACATAGAGAGTTACAAAGAACCATTACTTTTTCTCGGATGGAAGACGCAGATGTAATTCGCTGCGCGAAATGGCTATCTCCCCTTATGTTGCTGAGACATAGACGACCGGAACGTTGACGAAATGTATGCCTGTCCTCATGTTCCCATGCAGTTCAACATCGGAACACTGTCACATCATGTTACCCCACAACTCATTACGCTGCACGATTCGATCATCAGGACGTGCGGAGACTCACAGTGAGGCCTCTCTGAAATTCTGTCAGGTGCTGATAACACTGTCACACACGACTATGCGGCATCTCCATGTCCTTCACAGTAATCACTCAGTATCTGTCACTGTTTATGCCCCTTAGCAGGCGTGGTAACACGTCACGTGTTATTTTTTTATTTGGTATTCTCTTTTCATCTGATATCTGGATGCAAGAACAGATCAAATATTGCAAATGAATAACTGAGTGGATGTAACACATAATTTTACCATTATTTCAAATGTGTTAGTATAATTAAGCGTTATTGTGTTTAAGGAAGAAATCTTTATAAGATATATAATTAAAAAATAATATAAAAGTTTTAAAAACCTACATACTAACCATTGTCGACATGATGCAAACATATATCTTCATCCAGAATCCAGAACGTATGTGCTACAGGTCCGCTGCAGTACGCCACTTTCTACATCAAAATTTTTTAAATTTTTTTATTTTAGGGTACACTGTAATGTACAGTACTACGTTACACAGCATTACATCAGACTCTACTACTGTACTTCGTATCAGAACTGGAGTTCTTCACTTTGTCTACTTAGGCCCTGGAGCACTGAGGCGCAGCTCATGATTCACAGGGGCTATGCTGCTGGGCCACCCGAGGTACAGAGATTGGGAGATGGCCGTCAGGGTCTCAGGAAATCCCCGAGGCTCATGTCCTCGCTATTTCTGAAAGGTTTTTGTATGTGGATGTTCTGCCGTGGTGCGTTTCCTTGTCATGATGTATGGCCTTTCCTTGGTTACCTCTCGGTCACATAGTCCTGCAGTTCATAAGCTGATATTTTAGCTATCAGCAAGTTCAGCTTGTGCCACACCTTCTCATTCGTTATTATGTTGTTGACTGATGTTTTACCAAAGACATTTCTGCACTGGTCAGTAATATCTTGTCTAATGGCACACTCAGAGACGATGTGGGCCGTGGTGCCGATTCCTCCACATTCACTAGTGTTTGTGGTGCGTTGTCTCATTTTCAGTAGGTACCTGGGATGTGACAGGTGGAGTATAGCTGCTTTTGTCACAAGGAAATATGATTCATTCTTGATCATCCTTTGATGTCATAGAGGATCTGGTTGGCTCTGCTCCCTTTTTCTGTCTGTCCCAGATTTCTTGCCATTCTCTATCAACGCATACATTATTTCCTTATTTCATGTGGCTTTTGTGCCTGGTCTCTCTTTTACCTAATCGCATTCACACTTTTTGAGCCACTATTGTGCATCTCTCTTTCTTACGACTAGGCCCAGAGGTAGTGAGCCTAGTTTCACTTGCAGCGCCTCAGTCAGCGTTGTTCTATACGCACTTAACAGGCGCAGGAGTTCACTTCTGTGTTCTCGCCGAAGACCCTGTGCTGTCTTTATCTTTCTGACTCTACGACCTAACACGCCTAATTCGTAGCCTACAATAGCGATTAAGATTGCGCTGCGATACGTAATTATTTCACTCAGAGAAAACTGAAAGATTCTTCGGCCAATTGTTGCTATTTGTTTAGGATTTTACCATCTCTCTGGCAAACAACTTCAGTTTGTGCATGAAATTTTTGATTTTTGTTAACGTTTAAATCTAGGTATCTATTTACTTCTATTCCCGTTACAGTTGGTAATTTATCCTGATTGTGTGATTTCTCGATCTCGATAAAGTTCCTTTTAGGAATAAAAACTTTTTTGTTTGCTGCTGTGATTAGTTTATTTTCTATGCACCAATTACTAGGTGTTTCAAGATGTCCCTCTAATTTAGCCCTTTTGTTAGCAGATACTGTAAATAGCAGATAGTCTGCGTAGGCGATGCAGCCTCTTGTGTTTCTCATATTCTGAAGCTGGTTCAGTAATGGCCTCTAATCCATCATCCCAGAACTCTGGTCCACAAACGGAGCCCTGAAGATAGCCTTTGGTGACGTCATTTACAATTTTCTTTCCTGGTTGTTCTTCTTTCATCTGCCTGTGCAAAAGTCTCATAGGCTTTTATAGACACTCCTGGGACAGACCACCTGCCTCAGTCCTTTGAGCGGATCAGGTCACCATAAATTATCGACTGCCCTAGCTGTATCAATCATTATGTCGTCTGTGAAATTCACAACATACATTGCGTGATTTTTCGTATCCTCGGTGTATTTCCCTTTGCTGAAACTGCACTGCGCTGGGCTCATGTCAGTTACCTGTCTGTGATCTTTCATGCAGCGGCACAGAAGTTTTCTTGTACTTTGACTAGAATATTTACCAAAGAAATTAGCCTGTGGGGTTTCGGTTCTCTTGCACCTTGGTCTTCCCCTTTTTGTAGCACCAGAATATACTTTATTTTAAAGATTCTGGACACACATCCCAGCTAAAGACATTCATTAAATAGCACTGCTAGATATGAAACAATGTGGTGGAACACTTCTGCCGTAATCGTATCTGGCCCAGGTGCTTCCCTCTTCTTTAACTTCATTAGTGTCAGCCTCACTTCTTCCTGGGTGAATGGAATCATAATTTGATTATCCGCATGGTGCTTTAGTAATTGAAAACGAAGACGCTGACAGTACTCTGTGTCTTCCATCGTTGTACCGTGCGGCTACAGTGCTCTCAGTAGGTTCTGCACTGATGTCTCTTGCTGTGGCCACACACTTCGGACATTGTAGCGCCTACTGCTTCGGCATCCCGCTTTACGCCCAACCATCACTGGATGTCTGCATCACAGGGTGTATATTTACCAGGAAAACCTACGTCGTCTGTGTAATTAAAACAAAGATCTACCGGCGGCCACAACACAACACACCACCAGGTCTCCACCAACGGCCGCCAGAGACCGCTACCCATTCGCAGAGCCTGCAGAACAGCTTCACCAGAGGTCGCAGCTAGCCTAGGAACTACTTTGCTACGCCAAGCACGTGACAGAAAATAGTTGCGGCAGATACATCCGCTAACGGGCTTTATAAGACGGTGCACTGCCGGCAAAAGGACAGACAATACGACAACGTTTTTCTGTCCGTTTTCGTACAGTCACTAGCCGTGGCCTGTTCTCGTCAAGTCACTTTTTTCTTTGACCATAGAGTTGGCGTATTACTGCATCCCTCCTCTGTACTTCCACCGTCGGAGGGTGGCACGGAACTTAAAGTTCCACCGCCACACCTTCAACGTGATATGCTCAGCTGTTATTCAGCCGTTGCTTTGAGTCTCCTCTCACTTGTCCACCATAACAGATAGACCGGATCTGAACCGGTGGCGCTGTGTATTAGTAAACTGCTACAAAAAATAGGCAAAAGGCAGTTCGACGCTCCGCTCGGACGGATACAGAGCTGCCACCCCTGCAGCCACGGCCAGACGCCTCTTCTACCTGGCTGATCTCTGGGTATAGTCGACGAACCTCTGTATGTTAGCCGAGTACTTAGCCATATCTGTAACTTTTCCTTTAGGAGTGGTCGGTTTCCTGACCGATTAAAGTACTTGGTAGTGAAGCCACTTTATAAAAAGGGAGACAGGGATAATGTTGACAATTATAGGCCTATTTCTATGCCGTCGGTGTTTGCTAAATTTATCGAGAAGGATAAATATACAATGTTACTGGAACATGTAAATTCACATAATTTGCTGTCAAATGTACAGTTTGGTTTTAGAAATGGTTTAAGAACTGAAAATGCTATATTCTCTTTTCTCTGAGGTTTTGGACGGATTAATTAAAAGGTTGCGAACGATAGGGTTTTTCTTTGATTTAACGAAGGCTTTTGACTGTGTTGACCACAAAATATTACTGCAGAAGTTGGACCATTATGGAGTAAGGGGAGTTGCTTATAACTGGTTCGCCTCTTACTTTAAGAACAGAAAGCAGAAGGTAATTCTCCGCAATATTGAGAGTGGTAGTGATGTTCAGTCCCAGTGGGGCACTGTTAAGTGGGGCGTTCCCCAAGGGTAGGTGCTGGGGCCACTGCTGTTTCTTATTTATATAAATGATATGCCTTCTAGTATTACAGGTGATTCGAAAATATTTCTGTTTGCTGATGACATCAGCTTGGTAGTGAAGGATCTTGTGTGTAATATTGAAACATTATCAAATAATGTAGTTCATGAAATAAGTTCGTGGCTTGTGGAAAATAATTTGATGGTAAATCACAGTAAGACTCAGTTTTTACAGTTTCTAACTCACAATTCAACAAGAACTGATATTTTGATCAGACAGAATGGGCATATTATAAGCGAGACGGAACAGTTCAAGTTCCTAGGCGTTCGGATAGATAGTAAGCTGTTGTGGAAAGCCCATGTTCAGGTTCTTGTTCAGAAATTAAATGCTGCTTTATTTACCATTAGAACAGTACCTGAAATAAGTGACATTTCAATACGAAAAGTAGTCTACTTCGCATATTTTCATACGCTTATGTCATATGGTATTATTTTTTGGGGTAATTCTTCTGATTCAAAAAGGGTATTTCTGGCTGAAAAACGGGCTGCTCGAGCTATATATGGTGTAAGTTCGAGAACCTCTTGGCGATCCCTAATCAATAGTCTGGAAATTCTGACATGGCCCTCACAGTATATATCTTCTTTAATGTCGTTTGTTGCTAGCAGTATTAGCTTATTCCCAAGAGTAGCAGCTTTCACTCAGTTAATACTAGACAGAAATCAAATCTGAATTTGGAATGCACTTCCTTGACTCTTGTGCAGAAAGGAGTGCACTATTCTGCTGCATCCATTTTCAATAAGCTACCACAAGAACTCAAAAATCTTAGCTGTAGCCCAAACGCTTTTAAGTCTAAACTGAAGAGTTTCCCCATGGCTCACTCCTTGTATTCTGTCGAGGAGCTCCTGGAAGAGCTGAAAAATTAAGCAAATTCCAGTGTTACATTGTTGATTTTCTTTATTTAAACTTACGAATTGTCGCCTGAATACGTTTCTTGTATTTCATTTTATCTGTGTCTACTACCGTGTTATAATTTCACGTATTGACTCGTTCCATGACCATGGAGACTTCTCCTTAATTTGGTCCCACGGAACAATAAATAAATAAATAAGTAAAAACGTTGTAGAACTGTTTGAGTTCGCTTCTCGTGAAGAGGCGGGTCTTTATTATTATTATTTGTTATTTTTTATTTGTATCGATCCGTATTTGGGATCGAGTCGGTTGTTCTTTTGAATATTGTATCATTGTTTCGTTTTGGTGAATCCAATAAATTGTTTTCGGACTTGTTTTCCGCATTTCTATTCTGCTGGCACAGATACTTCGTCTCTAATCTGTCGTCATCGTGAAATCGAATCGTTTCAAGGTTGATACTACAGTGGGTGACTGAACCTCGTTTGTTACAAAAGTGTATGGTAAACCCCAATCGTCTGTAACCATTTGATCTTTGACATATGCCTCCCATTTTTTTCCTAGTGTTGCTTGGTGTGAACTTTTTACATTTTTGACTGTGCGATACAAACTCAACTTTCTATGTCATTATGTTTCGTCCAAGCATCTCAGGTAGCGTCTTCTAACCTGCTTTGCTCTGCATCTTAAGGACTGTAGGTCAATACACCATGGAATTTTAAACTCTTCCTTCTTCCTAACACACGTTGGTGTCTCTTGGTCTTGCGCCGTCTGCAACGCTCGCACTAATTCTTTGACTCCGTTATAAACATAAAGTTCGCGGCCTTGCAGTGTTTCTGTTTTGAATTCCGCCTTCAAATTTTTCAGCTCTCTGTGCGCATATTGTACGTCTATACGCTCAGGATGAATGTTAATGTGTAAGTAATCATTTGCAGCTGTTATTTTGAAGTAAATATGATTATGCTTACTTGTAAGTCCTTGACAGACAGCTCAGGTTAGAATGAGCTCAATGAATTTCTAGTCTGACTATTTTTGTTGCCGCACCTGCGTGAGTTTCGAAAGCAGGTGGGTAGAGAGGCATATTCGTGACATGAAGCCCAAATTCTTGTATAGCGTGACATCGCATTCTCGTCTAGTTGGAAAATGTGTCTGTCGTGTCCAGCCGGTAACGCTGCTGTCTTTAACCTTTCTATGTATGGTTGGGTTTCCTAACTGCATTGCAATTATCGATTAATTACGTAAATTTTTCTTAAGACAGTCATTACTTCTGCTGACAACGCGTGTTCGTCGCAAAGTTGGTCTTTGTCACTGTAATATTTCTATGCAGCACCACAATTTAGGTCATTACTCGATAATCTAATGCCATGTCTGGCATGTGGAGTAATACTCGTGTGCACACAGTACGTGTAGGTCCCACTCTAACACTTCTAACAACGTGAACAAACAAAGTTCACTCTAGTGTCCATTCCAACAGTCACAGAGAATTGCAGCTGCAATCAATTGCGTACTCTCCGGTGGAGTGTATGTGGCGAAGTTACAGACGTCCGACTATGATTCTGGGTGCTTAGCTGTTTTCTTGTCAGGCGGTGTATGTGTGGGTATTAAAACTGCTTTGAAACTTTCAGTATCTTGTTATCCATCCACGATCTAGTAAACGACGGAAATATCACATTTCACAATTTCTCTGTAGCTTTCGGTTCTGTAATTTGTAAAATAGTCTGACAGAAAAAAAATAGACCTTCCGCAGTTTGTAATGGAAATATCATATTTCCCCCGAGTTGCACCGTTGCAGAAACCGATAGGAAAATATTCAGTTTCTGACTTTTGTTGTCCATCGTCTGTCTGACATGGAGATAATTAGTGGAAACAAGGGAGAAAGAGGAAAGTTTGAAACGAACATGTGTGTTACTGACGTGTGAGCTGAGGGTGGAAATGACGAAACTAATAATAAAATTTATTGTATGGAGTGTCGAGTTTCTCTCGGTGGGCGTTGGGCAGACACAAGAAGAGGAACGAAATGAGCGCAATGTCCGCCGCGAGGGAGCTCAACGCAGCTGAGGCGAGGGAAATGAAACCCGCTCCAACCTGTCCAGATAAAGCTGCCTGTTTAGCTCGTGCAGGTAATCCTACAGGACCTGGATTTAATTCAGTTTCGGAACTTCTAGTTTCACGGGCTTCTATCTTAATTCAGTCATATTCGCATGGCCTAGTTTATTTTCAGTTAGCAATTTACTAGCCGAAGCAATACATTATACTGTCATATCAGAATTATCGTCCATCCATCAGTGAAAGAAATGACAGATCGTAATATTTTTTTTCCCCGAAGAGGTTACTTGTATACTGACTGAAACCTGTAGATTTAGATACACACTACCTCCGTCTCGCCCAATTTTCCTGTAAAATTATAAGATACGTTATATCAAAACGTAACAGACTTACTTCTTAATGCAAGCTAGAGCTGCACTGTTTATTATTGGATTGTGCTCCGTATCTACTCCGATGCGTTATGAATTTCATGCATTTCTGCACGGCAAACTATGAATTTTTCTGGAAGGCGACTACCAAAGACGTGGGCAGGGAAGCTAATTGAAGAGACAATAGAGTACCCAAATTTAGATTCCTCATAGCAAACTTGTAATAAAATTGCAATGAGTTGTAAAACGGTGCTTCAAAGAATGCACTGAAAGTACATTGCCTTTTAAATGTGGTTGAATTCTAAATAACTCCAAATTTCTAATGAAATAAAGGTGATGCCTTACTTCAACCATGGCATAACATTAACATCTACCAAACCGATTTCTAAAAGATAGTTTTAAGCACTTCACAGAAATCTGAAAGGGGCTTGATATTCACAAACGATTATGGTGCGCCGTGCGTGGCACCGTATACAGTAGACGTTAGGAAAACAGATGTGACTGAAAATATCCATTTATACTGCGAAAACGTTAAGACGTGAATTGTTTCAAATACAACGTATGTTGGGGTCAAAATGGTGTAATATTTCAAAACACAGATTGAAGATATTCATAATAAAATATGTAACATATCCGAGTTAAAAAATACCAACATGCCAGAATGTATAACGCTTTTTGTTCACAAACGAATATGCTTAATGTTATTAACTACCTTGTAGCTGCTAGGAACTTAAGAAAAATCTTATATTAAAGTCATTCACGAATAAGGAGGAACTGGAATAAGGAGCTCCTTACTGTGCGAATTACGAGATTCATTGCTACTAGTCCAAAATACATATGTCATTAATGTGGAGGAGGCTGTTCTCTTGTCCTTATACGACGTTCTCGATACAATATCTGACGTAAACTAGGAGGGAAAAGACGGTTGAAAAGATGTAATTAGAAACGCCATTCTGGATGCTGTCACAGAAAATTCCAACAGATATCGACTTTCCTATGGACGGAAAATATCTAGTAGGTGATGTTTCCCTAAGCAGTCCCGATGTATAGCTGCCGCTAGCAGCGTGGGGTTACTAATTCCGAAATGAGATCTTGATTCCAAACTGAAAGCTACTAAAGGTGATACGGCAGTTGGCAATGTGTAGAAACGACTTCTAGATTTTTCAGATGGTGTCAGTGAGGACAATTCCGCCATACATATTTTCGGGAGTAGGGTCTTTCTCAGGGACAGTGTCGTGTATATTAAGGAATCTTATCGCCAGTTGGTTTTCGCGATGCCCTATGGTGGCCGTTATCACGATTTAGTTATGTCACGTCCAGCAGACATTGCCCAATACTACTCAAATACTAAGAAATGGTGGTAGTAAAATTCCTTGTCGATAGAACGATAGTTCAAGCTTCTTAAAAAGTATTTTTCCCACGACCACAAACTTAGTAAAAAAATGTTGCTTTCCATCTCATCTCCTGTCAGCTATCACTCTATCACGTAACACAAGATCTAAAATTGACCTAACTGTGGTATCATGTTCTCTTTACTCGCTTTCTTAGTCTGGAAAAACGCTATCACGCAGTACGTCAGATTCAACAAATAAGTCTATAAGACAATTTCTCTTCAACTTTCGCATTCAAGAGTTGGACACAAAGGATCTTTTGTCGTAAGTCAAGCATTTCTTCGTGCACACTTCCTGCCTTACCCCATTTTATTACAAAAGAAATCAGGTATTTCTCTTGTCTTACAATGCGTCTCATTATCAAGTCTCTATAGCGGATAGAATAACCTCCCCACCCCATCCGACCCCTTCCCTTTCTGACTGGTACCTAGTCTCCTCAAATATTGACATTAACGCTATCTTAGTTCTCTCCCTTAATTACTGGAGGCCTTCAAACTTTTCTACGAAGAGCTAATTAAATCTGATATTATCTTACACAAAAGTGGCTGGTGAGAGGTTTTTTTACAACTTTTCAGCTTTCCTTAAGTCTAAGCATCGCTCTGGTAAAAATATTTATTCTAATTGCATTCTTCTACAGAAGTGTTTGTCATATAGCGGTCAATGTTTCGAAGAGTTGTATCCGACGCTGGGTGGCAGCAATTGTCTTAAAGTGGTCCAAGACTTCCTCTTCGTGTGCCGCTTCATGCAGGTATTTAGCTGCGAAGTTGTACGGTGTGTGAAATAACCTTCGCAAGGCCCTGCTCTGGTGTGTCTGGAATCTGAGAAGATGAGTCTTTGCTACCGTACCCCATGGTGAACAGCCATAATCCATCATCTGCATCTGGTCTGAAGTGATCTTCTAAAACATCAGCAGGAGCGTTCGCCTTTTCTTCAGGTCGGTAAAACATCCCAACTGCGGTTTTCAGGGGCGGTGTTGGAGTTCTTGTGGTGGTGAAAATTCTGACTGTCTCACGCTGAGGCATCAGGTTGTAGCGAGGAGAGTTCTCAGCCGATCGCTGGTGCTTAAGATTGGAGAGCGTCGCATTAATTTGCCTCCTTACCAAATAAGTTCTTCGCTTGGCGTTGAGGTCTCTCATAATAGGCCAATCTTTGCAGCGGTGATTGCCCATCCTTGTCATTTCTTGAATTTCCCTTCGTAGAGTGGGGACGGACGCTCTCATCTTGATGGTGGCCGAGTGGGAGCACCTATGGCTTCAGTGGCGGTGGTGCTGAAAGTAACAAGGAGTTCGTCAACACGGTGTACCTCTCTAGCCAGTGACCGCTCCAGGAAGAGTGATAAATGCTTGCTAAAACTGTCCCAGTTTGTCTGGCGAAGATTCTTCTTGATGCCTCTGGTCACTGGCTCCATGTCCAATCTGAATATGACAGGCATGTGATCAGAAAACAGAGGTTCTACAACATTAGCTGTCACAAAACTGTTGATGCTTTTCCTGAAAGCTATCAGGATTTGCTGTATGTGGGTAACACGTTGGGTCAGTTGGCCCACAAAGGTATACGTGTTGTTGATCATCCACTTGCGGTAGTCGCCTTCCACTGTGTTTGGTGGTTATCGAGTTCTATGCTGCGTACTTCGGGATGAGATCACCATCCACAAATAGTTTTCCCCTCCGTTGTAACAGCTGTCGTGCGTCACCTATACTCAGACGTCTTCGAGGCGGTGTCTAAGCTGCTATGAATGTAACGGTTCCTGAAGTGCTCTCAATAGCTGCTGCCGTTGAATCAGCAGTCTGTGGTTTTGGTTCAGGTGCAGCATATCGGCGAATAGATGATTTTATGTAGATGGCTGTGCAACCAACGGCAGTCACCTGATCAGTCCGGTCCATCGACAGCTAGCTATGTCAGTTTTCAAGCCGGGCTTCGTGTGAATTTCAGCCATTAAGCATATATCGAAGTTTTCCTCTCTCAGAACCTGTTGAAATTCGAACAGGTGAGTAAATAGTTCACTGGGATTCTTCGTCAGGTACTGTAGGTATTCAATTCTTCTGATTCTGGGTTGCTGAGGTGTGGCTTGCTGCAAGGGTGCCTCTGCTGATGGCTGCGTCTAAAGCTTTAGTTACGCTGCCAGGTAAACTAGCTAGAATTCTACTGATGTCAGCGGTTGCTGTTGTCCGGTTCGTGAGTAGCCTGGTCATGTCCGTAAGTTTTAGTATGACTGTCTGCTGTGACTGCTGTCTTTTGCCTTCTCTACTGAGGTGATTTGGTTGTTGATGCTGACATATCGGTGGACCAGGAAATTCTGCCCTGTCAGTATGGGTCGGGTTTCTGACTCCCTGGACAACGTATGTGTATGTTGCCAGTAGACCACATGTGGATTCCTTCCAGATGCCATGTTGCTTTAGTATTCGCCACTGTCTCCTGCTGACTTCCTTGTGCTTCTGGAATGTTTTTTAATTTGCGGGATAGCTCTGCCAACGAAGTGAGCATTTAGGAGGGGTCTGTCTCGCTTGTGTGAACTGTCTATAGTCATGTGGTCCGCTGCACTTGACCAAACAGGCAGCAAAGTACAATGGCATGCCACTTGGTTAAATCCATGGCAGCAGGAACACTGTGTGTGTCCTTGAGAAGCTTTCAGCCTCTCAACATTGACGACCAGTGGCAAAGCCTCATCAGTGTACAACACTATACGTCAACCTGGCCTACGATGTTGGGGGGGGGGGGGGGGGGCACATTTTAGGGGATTTGATCGTGATGTATGACTAATGGATATGGAAATCAGACTGTCAGTTCTTTTCCTAAAAGTTTTCTAGGCTGTTAGAAAGAAACGCAGAAAAAAATGGGTAACATTAAAACTAGCACCTTTCTCCATGAAGTTCATTAAGTGGTTTGTCTAATGGATTTACAGTTCCCAGGCTATCTAGGCAAAGAAATGATTAAATTTCAGAAAATCTGAAGTAAATTTAGCCTACTTTCCTGCTGTTCCCTAACATAACTTCACATACATATACAATTTTACATGATATGGTCCTGAGAAACACATAGCAATCGTTTAGCTACTACGCCAACATACATGTATTGTTTTGTAATACAAAGGCAACGTATTTTTAATCATCAGTTTGTGCTAAAAAAATTTGGCCAGTGGGGACTTCTATGTTTGTATTATGTATAAACAACAAATTAAATACTTAAATATTCTATTAGCAATATGCACATATTTGAAGTTGTTAAGACACTGATTATACCTTTCTTTTGATAAATTATCTGTCAAAAGCTAAAGGATGGGTGTGGTCGCTTTATATTTTCATTCAGCATTTTTATGCAGCCCTAATTTAGTGTTACTTAGCAATTTTCTTTTTATAACTTTGGTGTGCGTTACTGAATGTAATGTATAACCAAGGGAATTGTAGCCTTGCTTTACCCGAAACTTATTTACTCACTTTCGTTTTACTTAGTGCTTCACAGAGTAAGAATATTAAAATTGTTAAATTTGTTTGAAAACATCTTTCAGTTCTTAAGCAAAATTTCACTTCAGCACTTCTACCACGTAAATCATACAACACTTTTATCTGCACTTTAAAAGTTATTCTACAACAATTATTTTCAGACATTTATTCAAAGATGAAAATTAACTCTCGAATATACTGAATAAAGCACATAAAATGGGAGGCGAGGTACAGGCAGAATTGGAGCTGTGAGGAAGGGTCGTGAGTCGTGCTTGGGTGGCTTAGATCGGAAAGTACTTGTCAGCGAAAGGCAAATGTCCCGAGTTCGAGTCTCGGTCCGGCACAAAGTTTGGGTCTGCCAGGAAGTTTCACATAAAGTGTGTTTCATAACAGGTTCTTTCTGAATAATTAAACAACAGAAAAGAACACTATATAGTTCAATTATTAGGAATAAATAACACGGTGAACCAGATATTATGTTTTAAAAATAGTCATTCAAAAAAAATTAATTTTGAAGTGATGGTTCACGCGATAGTTCGTAACCTGCAAGCCGGTGTGGCCGATCGGTTCTAGGCGCTTCAGTTTGGAACCGCGCAATCGCTACGGTCGTAGATTCGAATATTGCCTCCAGCATGGATGTGTGTGATGTCCTTAGGTTAGTTCGGTTTAAGTAGTTCTAAGTTATAGGGGACTGATGACCTCAGATGTTCAGTCCCATAGTGCTCATAGCCATTTGAACCATTTGTTCGTAACCTGTTGGCTGTAGGCGTTTGGTCTGACGGATAGCAATAGCGGCTACACTACCCATAGAACGGCGTACATGATTCTTGACGTATGGCCTAATTCTACTTGGCGTCGTTTCAACTTTCGTAATGTAGCCAAACAGCTGGTACTAAAGCCGAAATAATTCAGCAGTCGTCATCCGAGGCTATTGTGCAACAAATTCCAGGCAAGGCATCGCCTGCACCGTCTAAGTGTTCCCTCTTTCATTGCTACCTACTGACTGTGTCTTCTCGTTCCCGCTCTCTCTACAGGTAGCGTGCCAAAAATTCCAGACAGCATTTACGCTTCGCACAGTAACTTCCGTGCAGCACAAAAGCGCACTGTCTTTTATATAACAGATATTCTGCACATTGTCCTAAGCGTGTATCATTTTATACAAACAAGAACTTGAACAAATACATAAAATCACATACACTAACATTTTCATTTCGTTAATCCACAATAAAATGCTACTTAGTAAATTATACATCACACATATCTTTACATAAGTTACGAACATACATTAGCAAAGAACTCTAAAACTAAGTATGTATCACACTTTTCAAATAGTCTTTGCGTATCACAGTTACAATACGACAATGCAAAATGCAAAAAAATTGTATAAATTTCAATCACTGACTCAATAATGGTTTTATAAGTTACAGTATTTTTCGACGTTCTGCAGTGTCTTGAAGTATAACGACTCGCCAAGTCGTCTTCCTCGGTGTACCTCGGTAGTACAAGTAGTCCACAACAGTAACCACAAAACTTCAAATCCTTCTTATAGGTCTTTGTGTCTCACATCATTAGGAATGCCGTAGATTGCTGTCTTCAACCTCTGCGACTTCACCATGGGAAAGGTGAAGTACGGTATCCCTCTCGCTTCTACAATGTCCATGGCTTTGATATAACCTTCAACAGACGTCAGTAAACTTCAGTCTATCCCCAATCGTCTGTCTGGTGGCGAAAGAATACTTGCAATTATTCTTTAACTAGTCACACAGGTTTTAGTATATCTCTTGATACTGTAGCACGAGCTGTTCTGTTGCTTAGGCTATGGCTGTTGCGCGGCTCCATCTTGGTTTGCTTGAGTGCATTCCGAAATAGCTTTGTACCTGTTGCTGGTCTCCACAAGTGACTCTTCCGTGACTTGGTTCCGTTTCGCCTGCCTCTTCTTCGGCGGGTTAATGAATCCTTCTTCATCGGCGATAATGGACTGCTTTCTGTTTCCTGGAGTGGTGTTGTCATCTCTTCTTTCCCGTACACAGGTCTTCACAAGTGCAGAAAGCTAGAATTACATTTGCTCCTCGCAGGAAAATTCCGTATTGCATGCCCTCTCGAAAACCATGCACGCCGCCTTGCCCGTCGTACTCAAGTTTGCCTCCCGCTGTAGCGATAGTCGTTTTAGCGGTATCGGCTGGTGGAGCGGCACAGACGGACAACAGACGGCCGACTCCCACGTGGTCCAGGCAACTGCCTCGGCCGCGCATAAAGACCTTCTCTTGCCTTGAGATCGCGCATTCGAATGTTCACAATCGGAAACACCACCATCGTGGCGTAATACGTCAAAAAACGAATTCATGGTGCTGCTAGTTTCGTAATAGACCAAAGACCTAATACATGGCGCTGTTACATTTTTCTTTAACTCAACGTATTTATTCTTTGAAAAAGACATTTTTTCTTTGAGATTTAAACTTAAACATATTTGCGAACATGTTTTTATACGTTGATATGTGAAAGACGTGCACTTCATTCACCATTCAGTGCTCGTATTTCATATTTCTAATCCCAGCATTCTGGTATTCGGTAAAATAATAATTCAGGCAATATTAATAATTTCTATCGGTTGCCTGATTTATTTGACGATTTTTACAGCTTGTCTCACACTGATTTGTGAGAGGAGCTTGGCGCTAGAAATTTTCTTTATTTATGGGCGAGGGCAGCAGTCTTCCTAGCAGCCATGATGGCTTCCCGTTTCCCATCCGTTTTCCGATCGCCAGGGTAGCACGTAGAGATGGGGCCCCTCCACGCCCGCACCAACGTGGTGACCAAACCAAAAGTTCTGCTGTCACCTCCGTAAACATGTTAGTTATCTAGTAGGTGGATCACAGGATGCTGGGCTGTGATGTTGTCCGTGCGTCTGGGTAAGGCTACGCATTAACACGGTCCATCAGGTGATAGATAGTGGACGAAACGCGAGTGAGGGTAGCGATTTGAAGAGTAGAGGGAAAAAAGTGCCATGGCTCGTGCCGTGGGAAAAAAACCTCTGCGACAGTGGGATGGGTAGTAAGAGCAGTAGTGGCTTACTAGCTGCGATAGCTCATGCAAGGTTGGATTTGTTAGTATAGGTATCATGCATCATTACCGTGACAAGCGATGGCGATGTGTCCCAGTTGCTGCAGCTGCTACATTCCTGGAACAATCAAGATCGTTATACAGTAGTGGGAGATCGGCCATAGATCATCTCACTGTGTGGGGGATGTGTGGAGTTTGTTTGCATGCAGTGTACGGTACGGCTTCCCTGTGTGGTGCCAGTTATTCGGCAGTGTATTTCAGCTGGATATCCAGTAAATGCGTCTGATTAACAGGGGCTCGCCTGTGCCGTTATGTTTGCGTATGCTTGGCCATAGATGTTATGTCCTTGCAAGTATGTCTTTTGGTCTTTTATGTTTCCATCTATGGTTGTGGTCGTAGTTCCCCAGATTCAGAATAAACGGGTTCTGGGTAGCACGTGATGTCGTTTGAAAGATTTAGTAGTGGCCAAAGTTTCTCCTGTTCTCAGTTCCCCAACCTGCCTTACCAACCTTGTAACCGCTATTTCTGCTCGATTTTAACGTCGCAAGGTCGCCTCCCTGTGCGATTCGGCCCTCAGGTTGGCCAGTTCAGGTGCGCGCCCGTTTTTTGCCGGTAGGCGCCAACCGCCTTCCGCGGGTGGATAGTGGTCAAAGGGCCAGTAGTGCAGTTCTAGTGTGACCGTGCCGGAGACCGGAGGTGCTGCTTCCAGGAGATGAAGTTCGGTAAGCATGAGCGCCGACGTGCACTGTAGATTCGCGCCCTGCGGCCCAGAGGGAACCTTATAGGTCATTGTGAATAGTTTCGCGCCTCGCAGGTTTTATTCCTTTAGTACGGGAGGGTATCTAGCGATTCACGCACAGTAACATCTTTCTTAGTCTTTGGCTGATTCATGGTGGTGGTCGTTGCATGCCTGCAACCCCTTCCTTTACTAAATGGGACCCCACTTGATAATACGGCGATCGTTAGTAAAATTCCTTTTCTCCTGCTATCGTGGCTTGTTATGAACGTACGTTGAGGCAGGCAGCTGAACTCGAATCTTTCTTCCCCCATTTAGTTGTATTATTGTTTTATTCTCATTGTTTAATAAATGAGTCCTTTAATCTTACATTCTCTCTTTCATTACGTGAAATCACCCCTAGTGTAACAGAATAAGGCAGAACTATAACGGTTGCTATACGGTCGTGCAGGTCTCGCGCCATTAACGATAGTATAAAGATTCAATATCGCGCACCTGGCACGAGCATTGCACGCATGGCACCGATAATATTAATGATCATTTTCAATTATTCCCCACTGATTAACTGGGAAGTGTTCACGGCTTAGTGTGAGTACGTGAGCACTAAATCCACTTGATGTGGTGGAAGTAGTGGCCTCTGTTTTACCTTGCGGGTTTAGACAAAATATCAAAAATCACAGCCCTTACACCAAGGAATAGTAACCTGTAAGATAAAAACGAGCCACCGCTTTTATATGTTCTACATAATACACCGAAGTGCCAAAGAAACTAGTATAGGCATGCGTATCCAGATACAGAGATCTACAAACAGGCAGGATAAGCGCTGCGGTCGGCAACGCCTATATAAGACAATAAGGGATTGGCATGGGTTTTAGATCGGTTACTACTGGTTCTGCTGCTGCTGCAGTAACAGGTTATCAAGATTTAAGTGAGTTTGAACGTGGTGGTGTAGTCGGCGCACGAGAGATGAGGCACAGCATCTCAGAGGTAGCGATGAAGTGGGATTTTCCAGTACGACCATTTTACGAGTGTACCGTGAATATCAGGACACCGGTAAAACATAAAATCTCAGACATTGCAGCAGCCGGAAAAAAATCTTGCGAGAACAGGACCAACGACGATTGAAGAGAATCGTTCGACGTGACAGAAGTGCAGCCCTTCCGCCAATTGCTGAAGATTTCAATGCTGGGCCATCAACAAGCGTCAGCGTGCGAAATATAACCATTCAACGAAACATCATCGATACGGGCTTTCGAAGATGGAGGCCCACTTGTTTACCCTTGATGACTGCACGACACAAAGCTTCAAAGCTTCATGCCTCGACTGGGCCGTCAACAGCGACATTGGACTGTTGATTACTGGTAACATGTTGTCTGGTCGGACGAGTCTCGTTTCAAATCCTGTCGAACGGATTGACGTGTACGGGTATGGAGACAACGTCATGAATCCACGGACCCTGCATACCAGCAGGGGACTGTTCAAGCTGGTAGAGGCTCTGTAATTGTGTGTGTGTGTGGGGGGGGGGTGCAGTTGGAGTGATACGAGCCCCCTGATATATCTAGATAAGAGTCCGACAGGTGGCACGCACATAAGTATCCTTCCTGATCGCCTACATCCATTCATGTCCATTGTGCACTCCGACTGACTTGGGCAATTCCAGAAGGACAATGCGACACCCCACATGTCCATTATCACTACAGAGTGGTTCCAGGAACACTATTCTAAGTTCAAACACTTCCTCTGGTCGCCAGACTCCCCAGATATGAACATTTTTGTGCATATCTGGGATGCCTTGCAAACTGCTGTTCGCAAGACATCTCCACCCTCTCGTACTCTTTCGTATTTATGGGAAACCTTGCAGTATTCACGGTGTCAGGTCCCTTCAGCGCTACTTCAGATTTTAGTCGAGTCCATGCCACGTCGTGTTACGGCACTTCTGCTTGCTCGCGGGGACCCTGCACGATATTAGGCAGGCGTACCAGTTTCTTTGGTCTGCAGTGTACGATTCAACACAATGAACGCACTGATTATACCTTCGTCAACGTGTTTAATCCATACTTTCATGCCCACATTATTGATTACGAAAATAACTCTGTTACATTTTCATGACTAAACCTCCCTTGAGAAAGTGGAAAAGTGGAGAAGGGAACAGAACTGGTTTTTTTTTTTTTTTTTTTTTTACATCACTGAACATAATCCAAGTTAAAAATTGTAAAATTTGTGGCACAATGTATGTGTCATATAACGTATGGCTAACTCAGTAGCACGATTCACAGATGCACGCTCCTACGCAGGCCCCTCCGGTGGCACCACTGGGATACAACGTTGCCCGTGTCACTGCATCGTTTGTTGGGGAAGTTGTTGCCGGGGGTGTAGGGGTTGGCACCTCCCTAGCTCTACTTACCCAGAGAAGCAGACGCGTGAGGACTGCTGACATCATTGCACATACGGTAGCTTAAATACCATGAGTCATCATAACAAAACTACTGGTTCGTGCGTGCTGACGTGCTTGATAATTACGACATGGTGTCTGTTCTTTCGGACATGTCCGAAAGAACAGATATCACTGATTACTTGCAGCCGCCTAGAACGAAATTAGAATCATATTATTGCCCTCGGCTGCCGACGGTCGTTTATATATATATATCAACGGGGACAGGTGAAAATGTGTGCCCCGACCGGGAATCGAACCCGGGATCTCCTGCTTACATGGCACACGCTCTATCTACCTTTTTTAAAAATCTCATTTTGTTCTATATTGTTCGTTTACTTTGTTCGTAGCGGACGTCCGATGACAGTCGTTCAGGTTGTTCGTTGATCCATTCACTCAGTTTTTTTATTACAGAGGGCAGCTAAACCCTCTGGCCGAACACGCTGAGCTACCGTGCCGGCCCCTATCTGAGCCACCGAGGGCACAGGAGATGGCGCGACTGCAGGGACTATCTCGCGCATGCCTCCCGTGAGACCCATATTCTCACCTTTTATGTCCACACACTACATTCGTAGTGTCCCACCCCAAAACACTCATTACTCGTGGAAGACATTTTTACCAGGTCCCGTAAGAGTTTGGGGAATATGTGTGCATCTGCACAGAAGAAGAAGGTCACAGCCGGTATTGCCAGAACTATATACTAATATGGATATGGTGTCTGTTCTTTCGGACATGTCCGACATGTCCTATGGCTTGGAGTCGCTGATTAGTTAGATACTTCCCTCAAGTCGATCTGATATGTGTCGGAAAGAAGCTGTGATAAATGTGGCGCCAAATCACAGTCCACCGCAACAGTGGGAACTTACGTTCTACGGCGCTACAGGTTACACCACCCAAGAAAAGGAGTTCCGAAGAATCGTAACAGAGTTCCACATTGAAAGCCGCGATATATGCAAAGGCGAGCCTGATGCTCCCGAACCGGGATCGGCGGAGAGAGGGATACTGGCTCAAGAACGACAAGTAAATGCTGCGTATTGGTAGCCTCGACACTGAGCCATTGTTTGCGCATCGTGGCCATGTAAGGTTCTGCCGCACGATAGCGGACATTTGTAAGACCCAGCCCTCCAGCACGCAAGGGCGAATGAGTGTGTCACTCGTACTTTGAAGATCTACTCAGCGTCAGATAATATCTGAATGCCACTTGGATACAACATCCTATCGTAATCGGCAGCGGTAGAATATGCGCAATATGAACCATTGTGGATGCTTCATAGACACTCAGGTAGGCAACACGCTGCAAAGGATCGAGGCGGCGTAGGGAGCTGTGGCTGATCATCATACGGGTAATTTTCAAAATTTGACGAAAGTTGATCGCCGATGTACAGCGCGTTGACGACGTAAAGGAAATCACAAGATAGCGGAGATATTGAACACAGGACAGGGGCACCAAATCTTCCGGGGGTAGCCCGCGACCAATAGGTAGCGCCGTGTATTTGCGCACATTCATCACACTTCCAGCCGCTCTCCCATGAGCCGTGATGGTGTCGAGGATCCGTCCGACCTCCTCCCGAGAACGAACCAGCAGCAGTAGGTCATCTGCGTATGGACATCGGAAGATGTAGCCGCGTAAGGAGAGTCGAAACAACTGATCGTCAGCAGGCTTACGAGCGGCTCCAGCGCCACTGCATAAAGGTACATGGACAGGGAGCAGCCTTGTGGGTACTACGGAGCCATCTGGACAGTGGCCATCAGAACTGCACAAACTACTCTAGCACGCCTCCCGCCAGATCAAAATTCTCAGCTTATTCATACACTACTACCGTAGTGCCCCTTGTTTATTATCCTCATTACTCGCGGCATTTCGGTGATTCCCGTAAGAGTTCGAGCCTGGTTGGCATCCGCACTGAAGAGATAACTGATCACGTGCCTTGAGGAAGCCTATCCATCTGATGTCACTTTGGCGGCTTGCGTATCAGTTTCGCTCCCTATTATGGACAAACGCTTACATTTGACCTCACGTGGATGAACGGACATCGTTCCAAGCCTCCTTTGGGCACCTTACAGCACATTTTAAATATGTACTGAAATCTCATCTTACGAATAATTCAGTTCCATAGACGTATTTCTAAATAAAAACTGGTATATATGCAATATAAAAAACATAGATGTGTACACACTACTTAAATTGAAGTACGTTCTACCGTTAATAAGAGTAATGTTGAAGACTGATACCCAAATATTGTAAATTAAGCCACTGTGCTATTTCATGACCCATAAATTTCCAGGTGTGCACTCAAACTAATCGTGTTTCATATTACCTCTGTAATAATTGTAAAAATGAACTAAGGAAAAGGAAGTTTGCACCGTGCATACTTGCAAGATACGCTGATGAAATCAAATAAGCGTGTACAATGGAGGGGTGTATTCGATGTTGGGGAAAACAGAGCAGATGAAATGTATTCGAGTTACAGAATTCTTCATCTGTCCCGACTGTCTTAGTGATCTACAAGCTATCCCGCGCACTTTCACAGCAGGAAATGTCCAGTCCGTGCAGGACACCTTCTTCACCTACAACATGTAGGGAAGGAGATGATCTGCTTCGCACGTTAGAGTTCCGCGCATCGCAGTGCCAGAAACAAAAGTCCAAGTTGCCTGCACGAAATAAACAGTGACAGTACGTGAAGTTTCACGACATTCAATGCTCTTGTTTCGAGGCGCAAGTTCAAAATGAGGAAAAGTAATCTGAAGTGTGGAACAACAACATTGTCAGTGGTCAGCCACATAAACTTGCCGAAGTGCCATATTACGCATGGGCTGCTTCTCCGGAGGGAGGAAGCTATGGTTTTCGGTGCTTGTGGCGTACTATATCTGGTGCATGGTGTTTAAATTCTGACGATTTTATTTGCTGTTGAAATCATCTACGGACTTTTTGTATGTTTTGGTGACTGATGGATGATTTCATGGCGGATTTTAAAATTTTGCGTTGTAGCAGAAGCTATCTCCATATTTTTATGACGTAGACTTTAATTTGTACCAGCGGCAATTCTACAACGCTATCCACTTCCAATTAAGAATTATTTTACCTCATGTCAGCTGAAGATTTAACGAAATTGTGTGTGTGTGTGTGTGTGTGTGTGTGTGTGTGACCGAGCGCACGCTCAGACAGGTATCCGAACGTTTTATTACGTTTGAGAGTGGATAGCGTTCTCGTGTTTTTTTTATGTACTGCGCATAGGGGCACTGAAGCAATTATTCTTTCCGCCATCCATAAGCAAATGGAAACGGAACAAACATTAATACGTCACACAATGGGAAGTACCCTTTGCCGTGCACTTCGCAGTGATCTGCAGAGTATGGATGTAGACCTAGAGCTCGAGCTCACTGGACATCGTCAATAAAAGCCGAGTGGTACATGCCGGTTCCTTTTTTAATTAATGTTTAAAATAAACCACTTTTGTTCGGATGTTTCAGCAGCTATTTCAGTTCTTTGTCAGTGTTCCGGTGCGCTTTGTTGTATTCACCGTAATGAGAAAATAACGCTTAGCTACCCTGTGCTGTTCCATTTTTTAAGGGGAGGGCGAGTACAATGAAAGCCGACAAATCATTATAAAATGTAAATTGTATTGGCAAATTCGTTTCTATTCTAGGATTCATTTTATCTCACAAATAACCAATCTTCTCCATATGAAGAATGCTTCTGAGTTACTCATATACAGATGCCATATGAGACAGTCCAAAATTTTGTTTTACAGTGGTTCATTAATAGCAACAATTTCTCCTAAAAATAATTTTAAAACTTTATAACCAAAATAGAATTTTCAGGGAATGACTATAATTACGAACACTGAATTACGTTAAATGCTCGATCGCCCTCCAAAGGCTACGCTGACGGTGAGTTTACGGAACACAGTAACTCGTAGCTCGACTTGAAACCCAATGATGGTTATTCAGAGTTATGGTGGTTGAGAGTTCGTACTAGGAAATGGTTCTGAGTAATACAACTAAAAGTCAGATCAGGAAGTCACAAACACTGGCTCTTTGTTTTCCGTTTTACACTTAAGAGCACATAAAAACAATTTCATGTGGATTTATCTAAATTCCCGTACAGTGGGTAGTATGAGTAGAATTGTAGCATAGCGTACAGTCGACATTGAGGTCATAGGAAATAACCTATGAAATCTGATGATCTCAATGTCTTTTTTTTAGCTTTCTAGCGTCTCAAAAGGCTAATACAAATAATTAAATGAACCAGCCTTATCAGTACTTTCACTATCACTGCTTGAAGAAACTGGACTACGCTAGCATATATCCTCACCGCTCAATGTAAACGTTGTATTATTCATCACAAAAATGGTATGCATCGTTTCAAGCCTAGCGTTTGCGATGACTGAGGTACCTTGCAAATACCAAGAGGAGGAATGGATTTCCGCTATGCCGCCGCGTAACGTTGGTGCAAACTCGCAGACGCACCCACTAGGGAATTCCTCGCTGTCAGCCAATTTCCCAAAGGTGCTGGACAAGCTATGGATGCATCGGCTATGATGGCTGTATCGGAGAAGATGAAACGAATTACAAGCGACAGCGACACCCTACACCAAACAGCAGTCTTCTCGGAATCGATAATTCAGGTTTATTTGACATGACACAACTCTCCGGTTTCATTAATCAAGTGTAATCGAAGGTGTACCACTTTTTCGCAGAATTGGTCGAAGTCTTTTCATTTGTTTACCGAGGACCTATAGCTTTCTTCTACGTTTATTTTCTTAACACTGAGTTCAAAATGGTTCAAATGGCTCTGAGCACTATGGGACTCAACTGCTGTGGTCATCAGTCCCCTAGAACTTAGAACTACTTAAACCTAACTAACCTAAGGACATCACACACATCCATGCCCGAGGCAGGATCCGAACCTGCGACCGTAGCAGTCGCACGGTTCCGGACTGCGCGCCTAGAACCGCGAGACCACCGCGGCCGGCTTAACACTGAGTTCTGTGGAAAATTACGGTAAATGCATGTAGCAAAAACTTCAAATTATAATTAGTTTTCTTTGATGGGCTTGCCTCACAGGACCCACATGATCAAATCGGCGAAAACTTCTCCACTAATACCTATAGAAACGCATGCGATCGAATGTCTACACTAACAATCCACATATCGTCTGCATTTCTCAGCCTTTGACAGCAAGAAACAGAAGACAAATTATTAGGAAACACTTAGGAATTACAGATTGTCAGTGAGGCCGGTCGCAGGAAATGAGTCAGCATACCACATTTTATGAGAAGTCAGTTTCAGTACCTCCAATGTAATTTTTATTCGTTTGTACTTAGAAGTTTATGCAAAACAAATTTGCCTGTTTCGGCTTACAATTCCATTTTCAAGTGCACCTGTGGGTATTGTGAACAGTGAAACATATTTACCTCCTCCCTATGATCAGTAATGTCATTTTATAAATTACTATTTTACTTACGTCTAGGTGTCTCGACAAGTATGTACGTTATCACACACAATTTCTTTTATCGCTCTCGTCGGGAATTTGCCAGAAGGGGAGCAGATCCAGAATGCTAGAAAATAAACTTGTTAAATAGCATTGCACTGTCGAAAAATCGAGGGTAGATAATAAGAGGCATAGAATATACTAGGCCGAAGGAAAGCGCACTACTCTTCCTTGCAACGAAATAGATTATACTATGGTACACTTGCAACTTATAGCCACATATTGTCACTTACGATTACTCTAAGGCATTCGATTGCTTTGCCTTAGTGCTCGGGTGGATTAACGTTCACTCTGCAAACCTGGTTCAAATGGCTCTGAGCACTATGGGACTTAACTTCTGAGGTCATCAGTCCCATAGAACGTAGAACTACTTAAACCTAACTAACCTAAGGACATCACACACACCCATCACTGAGGCAGGATTCGAACCTGCGACCTTAGCGGTCGCGAGGTTCCAGGCTGAAGCGCCTAGAACCGCTCGGCCACAACGGCCGGCGTTCACTCTGCATTTAGTATTTCAAAACTGTACTTCAGTCACAAGCTTGTGATCAATCTTTGGCGGATTTATCCGTGTCTGCAGAAAACGGTGTGAGACATTGTTCAAACCGGTCTAATATAGCTTCCCCAACTCGATATCTCAAAGTGCACCTACTCATGGATGACTTCTAAACACAAACTGCTCAATACAATTTACGGTGTTTGTCGGAGGGCATTTTGGGTACCACATTCATCTTCCCAGTCACCTTCCTTTTTCTTCCATCCGGGGGTAGTAGTACATTGCTCAAACAATTTTTTTCATGCTTACACATTGGGTAAATTGTTGGGGAAAGTGGTGGGGGAGGTGAGGGACGAGGGTGACATCTAATATTTAAGTGGATACATGACAACACGCTGGAGAGATTAGTTTTTGCAGATTCCTGACGCGAACATAGATTTTGTGAGTTACCGAGCATTTCACTCTCATTTAAGTATATGGCCAAAAGAGTCAGCCTTCAGAAATTGTGAAACGAACCCTGTCGCCCAGGACCGTGCGCCACAAAGAGCGCAGATTCGCCACGAGATAGGGAAATTCACAGGCGTCTGTTGTGCTGAATGAGGCCTACGCACTGTAGTGTGTGAGTGCGACAGAAGAGAGCGTACGTCACAGGGAAACCCCGTACAAGCTGTTTGTGGTCAGGGAGATGTAGCAGTGTTAAATAAGGCGGACCTAAAATCGTCCATAAAGGGAAACATTTATGAAAACTATTTAATTTTGTAGTAATTCGGAATGAAGCCACAGTAATTTTAATCTACCATCCTTCATAAATTTTCATGGTAATCCCAATAAAACTTGAATATTGATCATATCTGCAATAGTTTCCGATTTGCTGTTACAGTGAAATTAACAACTTTGGTAACAAAGACCTGAATGCTAAAATCTGAACGCTTTGGTCGATCTTGACGATCGACATTTCATATGGAAACACATCATTAAAATCACGAATGTTGTAAATATCTACTCTGTAACTTCATTTGTTTAAAAGATGTAGTAAATTTAAATTATCAATATTTACAGTTAAGCATCAGATCATTTCCTCCACGCAAAACACATTGAACGATGACAGCATGACTCCTTATTGAATCATTAGGTAATAGAATATTTGTTGTAAAGTTTAGTGCACAATAGTTACTTTTGTTCTTTATTTATTTAGCAGAAAGTACATTGGTGCAAGGCTACTGGCCATGGCATTCAAAGGTAAGAGTGAAATTGTATTGGTTACATGTAAAAGAATTTAATGTTTATTATGTAATGGATATTATTGTTACTTTATTTAGAACGTGAAAGTGGCCAAGTTTCGTTTTTTTAAATATGTTAAAATGTAAAATAATGTAGAATAAGCTGTAGCCAATCAGATGGACGGCTTCAGGAAAGGATACTGGCCTAGTCAGTTCAGCGAGGATACTTGGCGCGAGGCAAACGCGGCCGGGTTAGGACAGTGCTCGTGCAGACACGAAAGCGGACGGTCGGTCTTTAGGTAGCTCTAAAGTGAAACGACTTAGAAAATTTCTCCTTGTGTGGCATCGCAGGACTTAGTCCCTGTGCGGTGAGCAGCCGCGCGCCTGGTGTGCACTTCAATTTTTCGCGTAGATAACTTGTATTTCGCGATTGTGAATGATCGAACTGTGTTAAATGGATATGCGCTTGAGTGTACTAGTAACTCTAAATAAGATCACTTTCGCTATTAGTTTGCTTTCTGAATAAACAATATTCTAACCAAATCGCAACTGAGTGGCCTACATCATTTATGGGTCGTTAATTTAGTTCAACCCCTAGACGAGTTCGAGCCAAGACATTTCGGCGATGAGGATTCGCATGTGAGCCCGAACATCTTTGGGATTTAGTTCGTAATTTGGTGCAGCATATTTTGTAAACTTATAATTTTTTTATAAACATTTTGCGTAGATCACTGCGGGGCTGATTATTACGTGAGTTATTGAATTCAGTAATTCTACGTATAGTTGTTACACTTGCATGATTTTAGAAACTGTTTATGGTAGTTTGATTTCGTGTGCTCTGACACAAGTAATTTTTACCGAACTTCAGTGGGGACCTATGATGTCATACTCGGTTTATGGTACTATGAGAAACAAATCTTACTGTCGAACCATTTTCATCTGAAGTTAACGTATTGAAATTTGATCATTCATGACTAAGGAATGTTTGTATCAATAAATGGTGAAATAAACTGTATTTTCTGTTTTATCTTCATACAGCATATTCTGTTTCATTACTGTGTCATTGCTTTAGAAACAGTTATTTGATAATTATAAATCTAGTCAAATTTAGAGACACAGCGTTAGTCATATGTAGTCCGATCTGTAAATACTTGAAATACACACATCAAAAGAAGTGTAGCATCACATCGGTTCCGAGAGATCCGGAAGCTGTACAGAAAATTGGAACAGAGATCAACATAAACATCATTTACGCCCTTTTTATTGCTCATGAAAACCACACATTGCATGTAGTATCACCATACCGGGAGACCTTCGAGGTGGTGGTCCAGATTGCTGTACACACCGGTACCTCTAATACCCAGTAGCAATTCATCTTGCATAAATGCATGCCTGTATTCGTTGTGGAATACTATCCTTAAGTTCATCAAGGCACTGTTGATCCAGTTTGTCCTACTTCTCAGCTGCGATTCGGCGTGGATCCCTCCGAGTGGTTGATGGGTCACGTCATCCATAAACAGCCCTTTTCAATCTACCCAGGCATGTTCGATAGGGTTCATGTCTGAAGAACAATCTAGTCGAGCGATGTCGTTATCCTGAAGAAAGTCATTCACAAGATGTGCAGGATGATGGCTTGAATTATCGTCCATGAAGACGAATGCCTCGCCAATATGCTGCCGATATGGTTGCGCTATCAGTCGGAGGAAGGCATTCACGTATCGTACAGCCATTACGGTGCCTCCCATGACCACCCGCGTCGTACGTCGGACCCACATAATGCCACAACAAAACACCAGGGAACACCCACCTTGCTGCACTCGGCGGACAGTGTGTCTAAGGCCTTCAGCCTGACCGGGTTGCCTCCAAATACGTCTCCGACGATTGTCTGGTTGAAGTTATATGCGACACTCACGGTTGAAGAGAACGTGATGTCAATCATGAGCGGTCCATTCGGCATGTTGTTGAGCCCATCTCAATGGCGCTGCATGGTGTCGCGGTTGCAAAGATGGATCTCGCCATGGACGTTGGGAGTGAAGTTGCGCATCATGCAGCCTATTCCGCACAGTTTGAGTTGTAACACGACGTCCTGTGGCTGCACGAAAAGCATTATTCAATATGGTGGCATTGCTGTCAGGGTTCCTCCGAGCGCTAATGCGTACGTAGCAGTCATCCACTACAGTAGTTGCCCTTGGGTTGCCTCAGCGAGGCATGTCATCTACAGTTCCTGTCTCTTTGTATCTCCTCTATGTCAGAACAACATCGCTTTGGTTCACTCCGAGTAGCTTGATCACTTCCCTTGTTGAGAACCCTTCCTGGCACAAAGTAACAGCCTCGTGATGGCTGGGTGTTGCGTGATGTCCTTAGGTTAGTTAGGTTTAAGTAGTTCTAAGTTCTAGGGGACTGATGAGCATAGATGTTAAGTCCCATAGTGCTCAGAGCCACAAAGTAACAATGCGGACGTATCGAACCGCGGTATTGATCTTCTAGGCATGGTTGAACTGCAGACAACACGATCCGTGTACGTCCTACCTTGTGGACTGACTGGAACTGATCGTCTGTCGGACCCACTCCGTCTAATAGGCGCTGATCATGTATAGTTGTTTACGTTTTTGGGCGGATTTAGTGACATCTCTGAACAGCCAGAGAGACTATGTCTGTGGTACAATATCCACAGTCAACGTGTATCATTAGGAGTTCTGGGAACCGGGGTGATGCAAAACCTTTTTTGATGTGTGTATGATCCAGAGTAGACTTCGAATAGTCAAATAAAATCCGGGAGGAACACTGCATCTACGAGTTGTGGATTTACTGAAGCAGCAACATGAAGCTCAGCAGATTGACAGGCAGAGAATGACCATTTTCAAGACCTGCGTGTTGAACCGACTCCAGTATTACGGATACATTTCTATGGAAACACTACAAAAATCGATTCATAGAACGGATATTCCAAAAGCAATGACAGTTTCTTAAAGTATTATAAATTGTTCCAGATATTTCAGTATGTGAGTTTGGAAATGGTACCACACTTCACGATTGGAGTAGTTCACATGCGTGTGAAATCAAAGACACAAACATTACCTATGAGTCATAACTTTGAGAAAAATTTGACTGAGCTATTACCCGCGAAGAGATCATGTGCTATTCAGTAATGCTGCTTACTATAATAAATGAAAAACGAGGGATTTTCAGATATACGGAAATGGATTCGTTTCCTTAAACTGCTGTGTGGTATCTAGCCCCAATGTTCGGTTGAGACTATCCCTCTCTCCTGGTTAACTACTAGCTACTTATTTCAGGAAATTAAACAGTAGTGCACTATCGATACGAATACTCTGTGAAGAGACGATTTAAAAAAAGGCCTTGTAAAAACCTCTCCGTTCACGTTAAGGTTTCCTGTGACTTCCATAAAAAGACATACAACAGAGAAATTGAACTTTGTTCCAGTATGCCACCAACAAAAATTTCATATCATTTGTAATTCATAAGCATAGTCTAACTAATGTTACGAGGAACCAATTATTCGTCTGCAACACGTTACCCAGAAAACCTTCACAATCAGACATTGTTTTCTCGATTACGCAATCACGATTCATCTGGCGCTGTTTATGTGATTTCGTCGGCATCTGTACAACAAGAGCAGCACATAGCGTACACAATCTCTTTATGTGCTCATTCTCAGCATTCTGTTAAGCAGTGTTGTGTTGTTTACCTCTACCCCTGCTGGGCGCACAATTTTAATCTGCCACTAGAGATTACAATCAGCGTACAGTTGGCGCAGAGAGGAAGCAATTTCGCCGAAATACTGGCGGATTTGCGTTATTTCAAAACATCAAGTCAAACATCAGATATAACAGTCGGGAAAATAACGCGAATTTCACGACACGTGAGCGATACTGGCATTTTGCGGTAATCACGTGCAAATTTGTCCTCTGTCTGCGTATGGAGAGGAACGTGTCCGAAGATGGGACGTCGATTTACTTGTCACTGAGATCTGCAGTTTTAGAGAAGTAAAAATCTAAATATCTATTTGGTATAATGAAGCAGCGTATTTAAAAAAAATTCCATTAATCTATGGGGCTCAGTAACAATTTATTGTTTTTAAACTCCTCTTACGAATCAACTGCTATTCTGGACTAGTCAAATATTCCTGTGACTTTTTTTCTGCGCAAAATTAAATTTATTTTTCAGTTTCTACGTTTACTAATAGATCACTGTGGACATTTTTTCGCTTATGCCACCATAGATAATTACCTACATATGTGAGACTAACAGAATTAAACAACGGTTTCACTGTTTTACTACTTCTAATAGACACTAATTCACTAAGCGTGTAGACTGTTACTTTTAGATTTGGGGGGGGGGGGGGGGTGCAAGAATTATGGGAAATAGTTCCCGTCTATTACCTATACGAAAAAATCCGAAAGTTCGTCTATGGTGAAGAAAGCAACAACAACTGACAATCATAGAAATGGTGTACACCAATTTACGGTAAAACATTGAATTTATACAACACTAGAGAACTCGGCAATGCTTTGCAACCACTAAATATGTTTCGGAGTTGGATGTCCCTCCTATCGCCGGCCGTGGTGGCCGAGCGTTTCTAGGCGCTACAGTCTGGAGCTGCGCGACCGCTACGGTCGCAGGTTCGAATCCTGCCTCGGGCATGGATGTGTGTGGTGTCCTTAGGTTAATTAGGTTTAAGTAGTTCTAAGTTCTGGGGGACTGATGACCTCAGATGTTAAGTCCCATAGTGCTCAGAGCCATTTGAACCATTTTGTCCCTCCTATCCCCCTTCTCCCCCCTCTCTCTGCGCATCTTCATCTTGTCCCTTCCTTGTCTTCCCCCCCCCCTCTCTCTCTCTCTCTCTAAACTTTAGCCTTATTTCACCGTATTGCAAGCGAAACCTTGACTGGGCACTGAAGACGCTTATAATGAATAGGTAAACCAGTTGGGGGTCTTTGGTATAGGGAATAAGAGAGAGACCATTCCAGCTGCTGAATCTGAGGGTAGCAGCTTTAGCGCCAGTATTTCGCATAGTTTTAACTTGTGAGGGGGTAGGATTACAAAGTTTCAGACGATTTGGATTCCGTACTAAACTAAATAATTGTGTGACATCGTGACCGAGAGCTCGCATCCGGGGAAGTTCGGCCGCCGGGAGTATGTCTTATTTCAGGTGACGCCACATTGGACGACTTGTAGGTCACTTACGATGATGAAAGGATGAGAAGGACGACACAAAACCTAGTCCACGATCGGAGAAAATCTCCAACCCGGCCGGGAATCGAACCTGGCCCCACTGCATAGTAGGCAAAGACGTTACCACTCAGCTAAGCAGGCGGACAGATTCCATAATAGTAATACGTTTGTTTGTGTGGCCATCTTCCGCAGAAGCAATCTGCTACTATTGGTTTTCTATCTTGAGCTGACTGCGATTTAATTAAAAAGAATTATACCAGGCACGTTTCGCTTTTATTTATAAAGCATTTTCCGTGGTTACTCTGCAAACTGGGTACATACGTTTGTACAGTTTTGGTATTATTTTAAAACAGCGTTTTGTTTATAAAGCTGGTGTGCAGGCTATTTATGGTGTTTGTTTACATATTCTGCTCCTTCCCTCCCAGCTAGCAGCGATTGACGTCGAAAGATTTAGATTCACATTTGTGCTTGGCAGTTTCTGCCATTCGACAGTATTTCTCGCTCTGCATCATTTATCCTTAAGTTTTTTAAACTTTTTCTCATTCCGCACAGTAACAGTGTTTACGCCTGTTTGTTTGTTTTCGTTCACGTTGGGAGAGCTGCCAACCTATGAAACTGTGTGTGTGTGTGTGTGTGTGTGTGTGTGTGTGTGTGTGTGTGTGTGTGTGAGTGTGAGTGTGTGTGTGTTAGTGTAAATTTGTGAAATACGTAGAGACGTGAGAGAAGTGGGGATGGGTTGACAACCATTGTTTTTCTTTTTTTGGGGGAGTTGGGGAGGCGATGGGGGGTGCTGGTGGTGAGTGGGATGAGCCTGGACGGTGACTATAGGACAGAATCTGGGAGGAGATGTTTGTGGTAAATGGAGCCTGTGGTTATATGTGTATATTTAATGCTACATAAAGTGGTCAATCAGTTTAGAGAGTACGTGGTTTGCCAAGCTGGACCTGTCATTTAGGAGTCGTTTCTTTTCTGTTATGATTTTTTGGATGTGCTAGTTTCTTTGTAAGGTGAGGTGTTGTTTGTTGTTTACGTTATGATTTCCATGTCTGCGTCTTTGGTTCTAATGTTATGTTGCAGTTAGTGTAAGTGTTCTGCGAAAGTTGAATGATTCCTATGGCTCCATGCTCTTACATGTTTGTATCTGGTGTAAAATATCCTCCTCGTTTCACCTGTGTATCCTCCATCACATGTATTGCATTTCAGTTGGTATATTCCTGATTCATGATAAAGATCATTTCATCTAATTGTTTTCGGGAAATTAACAACTCGGTTCAGAGATACTTCTCAAAAGCAATAGAAAAAATTGACGAATATCAGAAATCAGGAATATACCAACTGAAATCTTAGACATGTGATAGAAGATACATATGTCAAACCAGGAGGACATTTGACACCTGGTACAAATAACATGTAAGAGCATGGAAGTATAGTACAAATCATTCATCTTTTGCAGAACACTTACACCATCACCAACATAAAATTATACCGTGACGCACAGACATCGAAATCATAATGATAAACAACAACATGAAACACCTCCTCTCTTTACGAGAAAACTACCACATCCAAAGAACCATAACAGTAAAGAAACAACTCATAAATGATAATACCAACTTGGCAAACCACACACTCCCTAAACTGATTGACCACTTAATACAACATTAAATATGTACATATAACCACGGACTCCATTTACCACCACCATCTCCTCCCAGTTTCTATCCTATAATCAACGACCAGGCGCATCCCCACTCACACACCCCAGAAAAAGATTGGAAAAGAAATTTGTCAACCCACCCCTACTCCTCTCACATCTCTACCTAACATACAAGACCATTTCACAAAATTTTCACTAGCACACACACACACACACACACACACTACTTCACAGTTTCTCAACAGTCACAACGTGAACGAAAACAAACGAACAGACATAAACACTATTACTGTGCGGAATGAGATACAGTTCAAAAAACTGAAGGGTAAATAATGCAGCTCAAGAAATACTGCAGAATAGCAAAAACCGCCATGTGCACATGTCAATCGAAGACTTTCGACGTCAACCGCTGCTAGCAAGGAGGGAAGGAGTAGAATATGCAAAGAAACACCGTAAATAACCTGCACACCAAATTTATAAACAAAACGCTGTTTCTAACATAAAACAACCAACAATGTACAAAGATGTGTATCCAGTTTGCAGAATAACGGTGGAAGATGTTTCATAAATAAAAGCGAAACACGTTTAGTGTGACTGCAGTCAGCTAAAGACGCATAGTCTGTAGCAGTATTCTTGTCATAAGCCGGTAAGTCATAAATAAAACTTCCCTGTTCCCCGTTAAAACCCGTTACGAGGAAGAAAACAAAACAGTGAAGTTTAGTGTAAAAAATTGTTGTTTATAACAGTATATAAGGGGAAAGACTACATATGGGAGAAACAATTCCTCCGATGGTTTACGTACCCTGCTTTCATGGTTAGCCCTGACTGCGATAAAGAAAACAAAATCACGTATTTTCGCCGCAACGTCTCGGGCGCCTTGTCACGGTTTCCGCGGCTCCCCCCAGTCGGAGGTTTGAGTCCTCCCTCGTGCGTGGGAGTGTTGTCCTTAGCGTAAGTTAGTTTTAAGTTATGGTAAGTAGTGTCTAGGCCTAGGGACCGATGGCATCAGCAGTTTGGTGCCATAGTACCTTACCACAAATTTCCAAATGTCCACACATTTTCATAGAACGGCATATTCTTTCTCATAATCGGTTTAAGGAGAAAACCTGTACATTGTTCTTTAAAAACTGTAAGGCCCATCATGTCTGTTCTGATATATATTAGAATATCCTGTAAAAATTTGTAGCAAATCGGTCAAGAACTTCTATATATTTTTTTTAATAACTTTACCCAGCTTCCCAGTGAAACTTCTGCAGCGTATTCGAAACAACCTCGGCAAGATGTGGGTGGGCATTTTCTTGGCAGGTTGTTTCGACTACGCCGCAAAAGTTTTGCCGGGAAGCGCATTCTCATTCTCAATACAGTCTCGATCTCTACTCATGCGATTTCCATACTTCTGGAACCATGAAGAAAGACATTCGTGGCCACAGATTTCTTCGGACGAAGAGGTGCCCACCTGTACAGTCATGGTTCCGTAGACAGCCGCAAAAGCTGTTCCCTGAAGGCACTGACCATCTTGTCCGACAGTGGGATAAATGTTTTAAAAGTTATGGCGATTGCTTTTGAAACAGTAAACAGTTCGCTTACTTATTCCCCAATTGTCTGTTTCTCATTTGACTGCCGCTTATGCTTTGTGCAGTTGCGCTGAAATGTTGACCATTGGACTTCCGAGCTAGTGATGCACTTAATGCCATTTAGACGTTTGTTGCGTGCCACCTTCGTGGTGCTGCAATTTTCATGGTCAGTTGTGTAACCGGGGCCAAATACTTGACGTCCTCACGTGTTTCGAGTTCAGAAGTTAGGATCTGTGGGATTCGTACCTCTAGTATTCTGCAGCAGTACCTTAAACTATCAGAATCTCACATCTAAATCTAAATGTATTCTCTGCAAATCACATTTAAGTGTGTGGCAGGGGATTCATCGAACCACCTTCACAACAATTCACTGTTATTCCAATCTCGAACAGCGCGCGGAAAAAATGAACACCTATATCTTTCCGTGCGAGCTCTGATTTCCCTTATTTTACTATGATGATCGTTTCTCCCTATGTAGGTCGGTGCATTCGGAGGGGAAGTTGGTGATTGAGTTGGGTTGATTTGGGGGAGGAGACCTGACAGCGAGGTCATCGGTCTCATCGGATTGGGGAAGGACGGGGAAGGAAGCCGAACGTGCCCTTTCAAAGGAACCAACGTGGCAACTACCAATTTTTGCACCACACAGGTATCTTTCCTAAATCGTTTTGCAATTTTATTTGATCTTCTGATGACTTTACTAGTCGATAAACGACAGCATTATCTGCAAACGACCTAAGGTGGCTGCTGAGATTGTCTGCTAAATCGTTTATGTAGGTAGTCCTTGCCAGCAGCTCTCTCCTTTACTGAAAACATCTGTTCATTGGTAGACGGAAACACCACTACTCGCTAACCACTACGCCTGATGAACTCAGTCACAAATTGAGGCAGCATAGATTGACTTACCCGTATTTGTCGTCTAAGAAAATGTCGACTCGATGACCAGTTGGATTGGAGTCATTGCTCCAATTAACCAAAAATTTAATCATATATTCTTCCTACTATACTATAGTAATACAATAAGTAATTTCGTGATTTGCTAATCTTCATGGTATTAAAATATTGAGAGCCAGAATTATAATCACTCAGTACAATTGTCTCCAATGAACCATCTATTCATTTGGAAACTACTTTTCACGATTTCTTGAGTTCATCAGTGATGTAATAGTTGTGAGTGCCGGTAGACTACCACGTAACTGTTTGCTTTGCAATCTTTTTAGATGGGTGTTTCACGAATACTAAGTACCCGCAGGTTCACGTTTCTTTCCAGCTCCTACATCAGGAAGTTCTTAGTAGTGGCACGTGCGCGATTTGCCACTCAACGGCTAGTACACGCTTAGTCCGCCACTATAGCGGTGTGCAAGTAAGAAGGCAGGTACTTGATTTGTTCTGCACATAAAGGGATGGAAACTACTTTGCTGAGTTGATATTCTGCTCTCAGTTTTTGTCCCATAGAACACGCTCCAGCTGTGTCTGGGAACTCACAACGCCGGGGTAAGTGCGATGTCGGGCCCCTGATTATGCTTCTGACTCACCATAGAAAAATTTATATGTTAGAAAAATTAGCGCTGTTGCTTCTGACAGATCTGAAATATCATTATCTAAACTTCCTGTTAACAGCTCCTTCCAGCCACAGGTATTTAACCAAATGCTTGTTACTCACCTCTGTGCGGAAGCTGCTCAATTGTGCAGTGTTTATCCCTCTGGCTAGAGGACCAAAAGTGCTCAGTTCCTTTGGTGTACAGATTCTGAAATTCTGGTACAATATAACTTGACTGAGAGTGGTTAAAAATATATCCTCCATTTAAGTGATCGTATGTTTAGCATCGCATGGATCCTAAAATCCAGCCTCGCACGTACCCTAGCTGTTTTGATAGATACAAGGTTTTAGTGTATTCATGGTAAATGGGTCATAGATTTATTATACAAGTGATAAGTCAACCGCTTTATGCTTTGTATTTGCTTGTTAATACAACAGTTGACCATGAAGACCATATTAGCAATTTTAGATTTAGTTTTTCTTCAAACTGAGCTTGAATGTAAGAAAGTAAGTGGAGTTTAAGTTAGTGGCAATATTGTTTTCTTTTTACATATGCTCATCACTGTATTCTGCTAAAGGGTATTTTAATAGCTCTGTCAACTGAGCCGTTGAGCGCGGCGACTTTACCACCCAACCAATTATACGTCACACACTTCTTTCGCCTTTCAGCCGGTCCTCGAACGGAAAAATGTTAACTCGCACTTACTCTGCCATTAACTGTTACAAAATGTGGTAGCTTCATTGTAGTAGATAGGTTTTATGTTTCTTACTGTTGTCATTAGTGGCTTAGATAGAGAACAACGAGAACACAAATAAACACGGATGAGGGGTGCATATTACAAGTACTCCTGTCGGAGTCTGTTACGTCATCGAGAATGGTTGAGTGGCACTCTCGTCTGCCTAGTGTTTCTTTTTCGTTTCTTTGTTTTGTCTCTCACAGACGTACATGTTTCTCTGCTGTAACCTTAATATAACATGTCCTTTCTTCCTCGTGCTGCAGCTGCGCAGGAAACAGGAACGATTTTTCTCTGGTGAAACGAAAATAAACAATACCTTGTTTATCTTTCGAAAACCATTATGTCTGGCTTTGTAGCGACGATGTATTTTCTTTTGCTTTTCTCGTTACACCTTCGGGCAGTATTTCTAAATACTCCTAGGTAGAACAGTACTGAAGGTTCCTGTTCCACACGCGTTAAAGACTTTTCGGTGCATGACGGTGCGTTCTGTCTTCTCACTCATTTCTGGTAAGTTGCTCCTTTTTTACAGGAACAGCCACCGATGCGTGCTTCCGATTTCATATGAATGATATTCCACAGGGGTCAGCCTCATCTGCTTAAAAGACAAGAAGCTACAGCAAGTAATGAGTCTCATTGTTTAAAAGTGTTTATTATTTAAATACGGGTGTAATCTCTACTTAACTCGTTTTCTAATGTGCGTTTTAGATTTTCATTAAATGACGGATAACATATGTCTTTTGTGCTGTAGATCTTCATTTTTGTTCATTTTTAGAATACCAAATGTAATATGATATAACTACCGATGCATTATTGTATGAAGTAACGCGAAGCTGTACAAATCTATCGATCGTGCGATTAGGTTTTACGTTGTTCCTAAAAACGTTTAAGCGATATTATGACTTAAGAAAGGCAACTGCGAGTTCAGTACAATGTTTTCTGTGCGGGAAATACTGTGTTTTACAGACATTATGCACTCGTACTGATAAAATTAATACGTGTTTGCATTTGAGAATAAATACTACCGAGCGTTGTCACTGGCTTACAGGTCATTAGCTTTGTTCCTAAATTTGAGATAACTGGTATATTTTGCGAGGTGGCCGGCACCGGGCTCAAAGTAGAGAAACTTAACTACAAGCAGACAATGAGAACAAAGTTTACTAAAATGAATCTAAACTACAGTTCTTTTTTTTTTATAAATGCCAAACACAAATTGTTCACCATTAAATCTCTGTCTTTGAAGTGGGTGCAATACGTAATCCTGGTAGACTCTCTAGAGTCAAAGCACTGACCGAGATACCAAAGTTCTTGAAGTCCGCGCTGTGGAAGCCAAGTCTTAGCATACCTCGAGGATAACTGTCTTACCGGAGACGAAGATTCCAGTCGTAGAGTGGCGCTGGACGTCAGATCGCGGAAGGATTCCAGGAAAGCTGGCAGACGAAATGCGGCCGCGGTCGGCATAAAATTCAGAGCTCGTCCCTGGAGAACTCACTAGCCGTAGCCGTGCGCGGGGCTAAGTACTTTTGAGGCGTCAGCAACTGGTGAGACCTATTTCTGACTATATGAGGTTGTGGAAGTGAGTGGGTCCACACCGAATGTGCCCTCTAGGAGCTACCCCATTGCTGCCTGTTGGCGGTGACTCCAGCCGGGACTGGAGTGGCCGTGTTCCCTGTTGTAGCCCCTGCTTCGTTTGGCCACCCGCGGAACAGCGTTGTTGTGCGGGAGGACTAAGAGAGCCACCGTAACTTCACTCCCCACCTTGGAAGAGACATGATGAGACATCTCAGCGTCCGAGAAGGTTGTGGTGCCGCTGCTTGTGTCCTGGAGAACTGGAGAACATGTGGAACTTCTGTCGATGTTCAAGAACAACATCATGGGATGACCGACAAGAGTAATGCTTCCGTTGTTAAAGAAGTTTAACTAACTGTGTAAAGAAAGAAAGAAGACGATAGATTATATGACACGTCACCGACGAGGTCACTGCAGGAGGAGCATAAGCTCGGGCTGGGCAAGGAAGGCGAACAAAATCTATTGTATAAACTTTTCAAATGACTGAGCCTTGCATTTTCTGTAACCGATTTAGGGAAACCACGGAAGAACAAAATCTGGACACATTAAACAAATTCACAGTTGCGAATAAGGACAACCATGAGCTGTAGAATGGAATGACGACACTGAAAATTTGACACGAACCGGGACTCAAACCCTTATTTCCCACTTATCGCGAACGGTCACCTTGCCATTTCGCTATTCGTGCACGACTCACGGCCAGAACCAAGCTTCATATACGCATGACCAAAGGAACTTTGCCTCATAATCGGAATAACATAGCCACTGAAGTATCGTATAGTAAAAAATCTGGATAGTCTGAAAGTGATCTCTGTATTTTACCTCTCCCAGTAACTCAGTTTGCACTTACGATTCATTGAAGTGTTGCTTGTAGGCAAGCATCTTTCACGTTCAAAACACTGCACATATTACTGAAAAAAGTTATATTGGATTTGATTTTCTTTCAGATTGTATACAGGTTGTTACTAAAACTCATGGACAACCTTCCTATTGTTGTCGTAGAGGTTACCTTGAGAAATAAATTGACTACGTGAACCAATGTCCAGTAGTGTCACCCGAATAGATGCAAATCATTGAGTTTATAGAGGCCACCCCTTCGACGGCAAACGTGAATTTGTAAGCTGACAAACCACAAGCAGAAATTCTCGAACGTTCAGGACATAAGGTGGTACTGAAGGCGTCGTCCACGTGTGGCACAAAAATACTTACGAAACGGCTAAGCACAGTGGTGACATAGGAGGCACGCACTGTTACTGGCGAAATCCCCAAAGGGAGGCGTTGGCTCTTTTAACTTTGAATCGTAGTAGCGTCGTCATATGCCATTGCCGACAGCTTGTTGCTATCCCCAATTTTCTTCCTTAAAAAGCCTGTGCAACCCTTCGAAATTTGTCAGTATAGTTTTTTTACACCCTATAGCACTCACCTGTCTAACACTTTGAAATATGTGATTTGATTCAGCCATCCTTCATTTCGATAATGTATTTTTGCATATCGATTACGGAAGAGTTCTTTGGCATATTTTCCGACCTATCGCTAATCGATTTCGATATCCCTCCGTTGTATAGGAAGCATTTAGGTTTCGCTGACGATCTTTGGATTGATTATCTCAGCCAATGAACGTGCAGGGCGTGTTGATGCCTCGTGAGCGCGTTGTTTTCGAAGGAAGGGAAACTGGCAGTTGCAGTTAGGCAGTTTTAAAGTGTCAGTTGTATAGAAGCAGATGTACTGAGGAAGTCATAAGTCGACTGGCTATGTAGTGGAAAGCATGTTGTTATGAGTTAGTCGACGCAGAGCAGATTTGGGCATGAACTGCATGTTATTGCGAGTTGATGCGAGCAGACAGCGCTGAGCCGTAAGAGGCCAGTTGTGTTACTTTATCTGTCTCGTCGCGAAGTTCTGCAGAGTTTCCTCCTGTATATACCGTGAAGGCAGGATTAGAGTAATTATAGCGCATAAAGACATTTAAGCAATCATTCTTTCTGCACGCCATACACGAATGCAAAAGGAAAATGGAATGGGACTTAACATCTAAGGTCATCAGTCCCCTAGACTTAGAACTACTTAAACCTAACTAACCTAAGGACGTCACACACATCCATTCCCGAGGCAGGATTCGAACCTGCGACCTTAGCAGCAGCGCGGTTCCGGACTGAAGCGCCTAGAACCGCTCGGTCACAATGGCCGGCGCAAAAGGAAGAGCCCGTAATACGTGGCACAGTGGGAAGCACCCTCAAGCTTGCACTTTACAATGATTTACGGAGTGTGGATCTAGATGTGGAGCCGGCCGAAGTGGCCGTGCGGTTAAAGGCGCTGCAGTCTGGAACCGCAAGACCGCTACGGTCGCGGGTTCGAATCCTGCCTCGGGCATGGATGTTTGTGATGTCCTTAGGTTAGTTAGGTTTAACTAGTTCTAAGTTCTAGGGGACTAATGACCTCAGAAGTTGAGTCCCATAGTGCTCAGAGCCATTTGAACCATTTGTAGATGTGGAACTCGAATTTACTCAACAGTAGCTAAGTGGAATATAGTTGTCTCTTTCTTTCGGGTGTTTTTAGCAGTTATTTCAGTTTTTGTCAGTGTTTCTGTACGCTTTGTTAAGTTCGTCGTAATGAGAAAATTACACTTAGCTACTCTGTGCTGTTCCATCTAACGTGGATGGGCGGGTACGTAGGGAGCTTCTAAGTTCCTCAATACAGACGTTGTAGGAGGTATTTTAAAATTTAGCTTTACTGCGGTTCATTGCTGACAATTTCTCCCAACAAAACAAATAATTTTAAAACTTTAAAAACCCTTTACAGAATGCAGAATATTGTGCTGAATAATTCAAACACGTTGAAAGGAGGCAGAATAGGTACTTTTGCAGACGATAGTAGTGTTTCAGTAAAGCAACAGAAGGGATAGTTAATGATGCTTTTTAAATAATTATTAAGTGGTTATACGAATCTTGACTCTCCACTAATTTTGAGAAATTTCACTATATTCTGTTCTATATACTGACATGGATATGGTGTCTGTTCTTTCGGACATGTCCTAATGAACAGGCACCATATGAATATAAGTATATAGTTCTGGCAATACCGGCCATGACCTTCTGTGCGGATGCACACATACTACCCGAACTCTTGCAGGAATTGGCAAGAATATCTTCCAGGAGTAATGAGTGTGTTGGGTAGGGACACTACGAATGTAGTGTGAGGACATTTAAGGTGAGAATGTGGGTCTCGCGGGAGGCGTGCGCGAGATAGTCCCTGCAATCGCACTATCCTCTGTGCCCTCGGTGGCTCGGATGGGTAGAGCGTCTGATTACTCTTTTCGGTTGCTAAACAAACGTCTTCAGATTTGTAAAGTAAGAAGAAATAGAAAATTGGCTTTAGGTTAAAACCACTTCCACAACCTTTAAGAACATTCGTTATTTCAAAGTAATTAACCTTTAGTAGCGAAAAAATCACTCATGTTAGAGACTCCATCTCTGCGTACGCTATAGGCGGTAATGCCATCGTCTGGTAGCGTATCTCAAAACTGTGTAAATAAATGAAAACTACCTAGCAGGTCAATGTGAACAATTAACGTTTCTGCGACACATTATTTAACCCCACTACGGTGTTTATTTAGAACATACACTTAAGATGATCGGCTCAAAAGAGACCCGGTTTTGTTTTTTGTTTCCTGTAAGTTCACTTTTATACATTGGTATACTTTTTTTTTGTGGGACTTAACATCTGAGGTCATCAGTCCCCTAGAACTTAGAACTACTTAAACCTAACTAACCTAAGGACATCACACACATCCATGCCCGAGGCAGGATTCGAACCTGCGACCGTAGCGGTCGCGCGGTTCCAGACTGCATTGATCATTCAAAGTACATAATAGAAGAGTATATAATTCCAATAATCGAAAATTACAATTATTTGTGTGTTGGGTTTACTTCACTATGCCTAACTTTTACTAACGGTTTTTACATGTGTATGTAAGATGTTTCTTTCAAGTCAATTTTTTCCCCACTTAACATATTTCACTGAACTTCTGCTATCAGTTTTCCCTTATAGATGACGTCTGACTCCCTTGGATAATTTTCTTCCGATGTGGAGCATGATGATACAAACGATGTTCTTCTCTCTAAACCTCCCCTTGCAGCATTTTCTCTTGGATGATGCCCTCGTTACTTCATACCCCCATTAATTAGCTTATCGCCAAGAGTTTCTAGTAATAGTCTACATCGCTGTAGGATGTTTGCTGTCCATTGGGGGTAAGTTGCCTGGTGTAACACATAACTGTTGTATGCAAACATGGTGATGATATTTGAGAACACAACAATAGGCCATCTGTTTGTCTTCCTCTCTACTGTGTAATTACCGGAAATCTTGTCTAGTACGTCCACAGCTCCTTTTGTAGCGCCGTTGTCTAATATAATTTGAGGTTTTCTCTTGATGCCATCATTTATTTTTGCATTGTGGTGTAGGGTGCTTTACACAACAACACATTTGGTTTTCTTTGGGAAATGTGATACGAGCACTGTTGCCTGTTTGAAAGCAAATGTTATGTGCAATTAGAAATCCCCCTTGCCTGCAATCATTTTGATGGGACAGAAGGCTTGTTTTTTTCTGACCATTGTGATATTTCTCTTCATTGGCATTAGCCTTAGCTCGTAGGAGGTGAAAGGCTAGTCGCAGGTAATGTTATGCCCTTTCAAGCCATAGGACAAGTCAGTTACAACCCTTAACTTAATTTCTTTTCAGGGGGACTACCTGGCCATTTCCCAGCATGTGGCTCAACGTTCGATACATAATGAGTTTCATTATCACAAAGTACCCATAACGTTTGCCTGTTTACAAGGCATATTCTGGCGGAAAAGGGAGTTCCCTCTGAATGCAACAAGTTGTTCGTCTACTGTAATACACATATTTGGATGGTATAACTTAAGTAATATCTTTACTCATTTCTCCCACAAATCGCTTATAGATGCAAACCTATCTGGTTCACGTATTTGTAGTCCTCTCTCATGGTCATCAAATACAATAACCCTTCATATCTTTTTGAAAGTTTCTAGTGACACTGCAGCTCTGAAAGCTAGACGCCTTTATACTCATCCCATAAACTTTCAGCAGACTCATTATGTGACTGCTGCTAATAGTAACAGACCTATTTAAGCATCTAGGTCAAGAACATCTAATTTTTCCACTTACCTCCATATAAACTCATTCTTTCAGCTTTAGAATGGGCGAGTATAATGTTTTTAATGGATTGGAGGGAGGAACAATTTGAAAGCTGAATATTCATTTGTAGTGCGAGAAGTGGCACACCTCATTCGTCCTGGAGTTAGGTGAACTATATTACATGTTACACGCAGTCCCAGTTGAGAAATGGGTTCTGTCTTCCATTCAGTTGACTTACCCCTTGACATCATAAGTAAACTGCTTACCATTTGCTGCTCTGGTGTATCTTCTGTGCCTGCTAGTGAAGATAAAGAACTATATTCCGAAACATGATCTTCATTCTCCAATACTTCTTTATCACTATCAGATATGTTCATCAGTGTGTCTGCTATTTCATCATCATGCAAAGGGGTCATTATCCTGAAGAAAAAAAATACGAAATACATGAATTGTGAAGGTAGAAACCTAGTCACCTGAGAGAAGTGAATCACTTTACAAAGTTGTGTCGTTACAGGAGAAACCAATGACTCGCACTACCTCTTCCCTCATTTCACAGAAATAAACATCCAAGTGTTTAAAAAAAAACCATGGCATAAATTCTTTACACACACCTTACTGCACCTGTACATGTTCCATTGGTGGCAAATTGAATATTGTGAGAATTTGCTGTAATAATGGAGTTTAAAATACACCCGGGATATAAAAAGACCTGAACAGCTTGAGGTTGTTATTCATTTAGATGCAATAGCAATGATCCAAAATATTATTTTTTGTCGGAATTTGCTTCACTAACGGCCAAACAAAGTCAATGAAGGCAGTTTACCGAAAGCAAATATTTTCAAAATTATAGGCCATCAACTATCATCATGGGTAAAAATAGACCCGAACACCTTACTAGGATTAAATAGGTGTTAAAACGCAAACGAAATTCACAAAAAGCATACCATGCTCGCTGATGAGCCAAGTTTACAATACAGTTCTTTACACCAAAGAAGTTACAGAGTGAAATTCTTAACCTATGGAGACAAAATAACTTATTTTCGTAAATATCAAGGAACTTCTTCTTTTTCTTCTGTTTATCCATTAACCCTAGCAATAAGAACGCATTTTGCAAACGGCGTATTACCGAGAGGGGTGGGCGGGTACTTTTATGCCCACTTTAAAAAGAATGGAAAAACAACATTCGTTAATTGTTGTTAACTCCTGATGCGTAAGTAGGGTCAAGAAACTGAAAGTATCTTTTATCTCACTCTTAGCACAACCATTGCACTGTCAGCAACGAAGGAGGGGGTTTTTTGTGACCACGAACAAAAATTTTTAAATTATAAATTTCGTTTTTTGTTGTGGACTGTTACAGACAAAATACCTTTTAAAAGAGGTACTAATGTGTAAGAAGAGCCCTAAACGTGAAAATATTGACTATGACGTGCATTGTGGAAAGTCACATCTACTACTAATAAGGAGACGTCCCCAGCAGTGGAATAGACTTTTGAAATCATTTATACGGTATTGTAGGTTAAGATGCTACAGACGTATGTTGAATTAGGTGGACTGATAAGGGAAGGAATGAGGAGGTTCTACGCAGAAGCTAGCCGGTGTGGCCGAGCGGTTCTAGGCGCTACAGTCTGGAACCGCGCGACCGCTACGGTCGCAGGTTCAAATCCTGCCTCGGGCATGGATGTGCGTGATGTCCTTAGGTTAGTTAGGTTTAAGTCGTTCTAAGTTCTAGGGGACTGATGACCTTAGAAGTTAAGTCCCATAGTGCTCAGAGCCATTTTATTTTTCTACGCTGTATCGGAGAGGAAAGGAATATGGGGAAACGGAAGAAATTGCAGCGATGTTAATGCATGGAAGTAATTAAAATTACATGCACAAATATCCCGTGAGAAAAGAATTGCCCGCATCTCGTGGTCGTGCGGTAGCGTTCTCGCTTCCCACGCCCGGGTTCCCGGGTTCGATTCCCGGCGGGGTCAGGGATTTTCTCTGCCTCGTGATGGCTGGGTGTTGTGTGCTGTTCTTAGGTTAGTTAGGTTTAAGTAGTTCTAGGGGACTTATGACCACAGGAGTTGAGTCCCATAGTGCTTAGAGCCATTTGAACCATTTTTGAAAAAAGAATTATAGGTAGAAAAACGAAAGGAATTGAAAAAAATGAACGCGATGATTAAAATGATTTGTCAAATCATTTCTATAAAGATTCAAAAATAAAAAATTTCAGAGGACTTAAAGAGATTCGACCCACAACCTCTGGCGTAGGAGACTTTAAAAATGGTTCAAATGGCTCTGAGCACTATGGGACTTAACATCTGTGGTCATCAGTCCCCTAGAACTTAGAACTACTTAAACCTAACTAACCTAAGGACAACACACACATCCATGCCCGAGGCAGGATTCGAACCTGCGACCGTAGCGGTCGCGCGGTTCCAGACTGTAGCGCCAGAACCGCTCGGCCACCAGCGGCCGGCGGGGAGACTTTAACTAGCGGTATTTTAGAGGTAATAAAATTATGTTCTGATTTTATATGAAATAACTGAAATTAAGTTATACTTCTACAAAAACCTCGGACGTCCTCTGTAAAGTAATTGGTTGGTGTTTTCCTTTTTAAACATTGTTCTTTCATAAAAAGTGTATGAATGTGCTAATTTATTTCTTCCTTTTTACAGTTATTTCTGGCAATTTTGTCCATTTGCTGATGCAAGTATAGTTCGATTTCAGTTAAATTTCACCTCCGTCGTTGATGACGTAGTTTATACAGGAATACATATAGGAAACGTGATTGTTCTCGTCTTTGAAGCCAGGGATGTTTTCAAATATGTATACATTGTCCTGTTGGTGTTAATTTCAGCCATTGTTATCGTTAATACCATTCCACATTTCCATTTAATCCGCTCACTTAAGCCAAAGATTCGTGAACAGTCTGCTGTTATGTACAGCAGCACAGTGTCAGCCAAGCCACGATGTTTACAGTAAGGGTTTCCCGTGTATCCCAGGAGGTATCGCCGTGATGCTATAGGAAACAGATCGTGTAAGACAGTGTAAGCGGCCGAGTGCAACGATGAATTTATAGTCACATCCGAAAAGTTAGACTACACTATCTTTCAGTTAAGATCTTTGTGTTTTATTTGGCTGACCAGTTTGTGGACTTTTTCTTTCTGTTGTTCTTCCGTAATATTTTTCGACCTGAAGTTCTTTTTAATTGGGAATTTTTCTGCAATTCCAGCTGTGATTTTAAGAATACGACTAATACACGTGGGTATGCGTCGTTGAGTTCCATTTCTTGTGATGATCCCCCACGCGGCATTCAAGAAATTCGACCGACTTGCTGATTGTTTCAAAGACTTCACAAGGTTTTTAACTATCGTGGCTGTACCTTAACTTGAAGGGTTTATCAAATGGTCTCTGGCTACACGGAGTAGTATCCCTCTCCAGATGAACCATCCTATATACTTCTTTATTTGAACAATATATTATCAGTCTGTGGGTGTTATTTGAGCTGTATACGACATTTTTGAAAGAATCAGCATACTGTCATATTGTATCCTTTGAATAAGATTGAATTTCTCAGTGCTGTGCGCTATTAAAGCGCCTCTTACATCCCCCGCCACTGATTTGGAATTGCCCTCAACCAGTTCGTTTGTGTTCTTCAATTTAACGCCGATCACTTCCACTTCCCCCCATTCTCTGATGGGCTACGGTGTGAGTTGTGAAAGTTTGCTAAACCATAATAGCCGGGTTTTGTTGTTGTTTATTGTTTTTCTTCTGCTTCCTTAAAAGAACCCATTGGGGGTTGGGTTGTTTGGGGGAGGAGATCAGACAGCGAGATCATCGGTCTCATCGAATTAGGGAAGGACGGAGAAGGAAGTCGGCGATGCCCTTTCAAAGGAACCATCCCGGAAAATGCCTGGAGCGATTTACGGAAATCACGGGAAACCTAAATCAGGATGGCCGGACGAAGGATTGAACCGTCGTCCTCCCGAATGCGAGTCCAGTGTGCTAGCCACTCCTCCACCTCACCCGGTACAAAAACTCATTATTTCTAATATCTTCCTAATACGTTGATACTGCTGAGTACAATAGCTATATCGTCGGCATAAGCGTTAACGGCGAACGTTTGTTCACCAACATTTATTCCAGAGATTCCGTGGGTGGCTGAGCGTATCACTTCTTCCAAGGAATCTTAATTATGAATAATGTCATAGATGACGTGCATCCCTCCTGGACTGAGTGCTGAACAGAGAATTTTCCGATGAAGTGGCGGTTCTTTCGGTGTTTCGGAGACCATTGGATTCCGGTCTGGAATCTGTTGTGGTCTGTGGGGAGGTATAGTGTTGCAACACATTCCATGGATATTGGTGACTGATTTTGTCAAGGGCATTATCTATGTCGAAGCTCAACAGTCCTATTGTTCCGGTTACGTAAATCCATGAGAAGAATGTCATGTTTCGCAGAGAGCAAAGTCCACCAATGATCTTCCTGTTAGGAACACTACAAGTTAGCCGTGCCCGTTTATCTCTGGAAGAGTCTGTTTGTCTCACAGCTATTATAAGCTCCATTATTTTTGAGTCGGCACGTAACACAATTATTGACGTATATTCAGTTAATCTTCTTGAATTAGAAGTTTTGGATACAAGAACTATTAATCATGGTTCATTTTCTGAATATTTTTGGCCCACTCTGTGTTTCTTTTTCATGAGCTCCGTGAATTCCACTTTGATAACTGACCAGAAGACTTTGTAAAATTGTTACGGTAAACCGTCAGTGGCCGGACTCCTATTTCGTGGTTAGTATTTTATATTGTCTTCCATTTCTTCTTCGCGTATGGGCTCCATCAATATAGTGACATTTTCGTCATAGGGAATTCGTGCTGTACTGTAGGAAACGTGCTGTCTTGGTAGTAACTCATGGCTGCTATCCGAAAGTCTCCGGAAATGGTCCTTAATACGTTCCATATTACTGGTATCGTTTCCGTAGAAAGACGTTGTATTTACGATAAATCTATGTGTGCGCCGTTTGCGTTCTCTACTAAGGTGGTAGATGCTCCACTGTTCGTCTGGAATGTATCGCTTACCTTTTCAAGTGATTATTTTGCTTGAGAGTTCTTCATCCTTTAGTTTTAAGATCTTCTTTTTGAATTTCTTCAATGCGCGAGGTCGGTGTTCCCCGCTATCCACTTTACCTTGGAGTTCTCGAACAATCACAAAATAGAATTCGATGTTTTTCCTTCTAGTGTCACTGATACTATACGCTACGTTTCTGAACAGTTTACTAATTCCAGGTTTCACCAGTTTACCCCACTATTCAAGAACGCTACTAAAGAACCGCTTCTGATCAACCCATGTAGATAACTTCCACGGAACTCTGTTTTTGCCCACACAGTGCTGAACAGATTGCAGTTTAACTTTCAGTATCGCTTTCCCAATACGTTGGGCTGGAGTGGATCTTTCATTTTAACGAAAACTGCATGGTGGTCCGAGGAACCGACGGAGATTATTTCATAGTCCTATACATCTATTCCTGTTGTGGTATAAAATCTGTCCACTCTGGAGGCTGAGAATGGAGATATGTGTTGTTGGGTCGTGTGATGACTAGTCCATCTATGACGCCTATGAATTGCAGTCCTCCAGAGACGTTATTCTGCCGATATTACAACACAAAATCACCCCTCATTATTATTTCACCCTAAGCGTGTCTCATAAAGTACGGGACAGTTTCACTAAACAAGTTTTCTCTACTAGTTCTGTAATTTGTTCCTGATTGGGCATAAGGGTTTAATATTGTTACTTAATTTAGTTTGGCTTTAACAACGCGTACATCCGGTTGCTTTTCTAAGTTCTCCATCTACAGTCCCAGTCTCATTAAAATGCAGCAAATCCTATGGCTAAAGCCGACATATTTGTGCACAGTATATTGCGGTTGTTGGTTCATCTCCTCGCAGGTTACTTACTGAAGGAACGCAATGTCCACGTCATTAGTTTTTAAAATATTCCACAGAATCCTCATCTTTTTTCACTTGTTATTTCGGATATATTTAGCTGGAGTAGAGTAAGCACCCTACTTTTGTTCACTGCAGGCTGTTTATCAGTTTTCATGTCCATATTCCCCTGATTAAATGTCTTGTCCGGATCAGTTTCCAGAAAGGTCACTTTCCATTTCTCCTTTCTCGACATCCTGGTATTCTCTATCCGCATATTCTTTATTTTTCCGACTTGGAGCCTTTACATCTGGTTTGGCTTCCACTCTCGGTGCCTTTTCAGCATCTTCACATTTTACAGACTTCTGGTTAATAATACTTCCTTCTGTTGCTTTAAATGTGTGCCTTGCAGATTGTGTGGTGATACTGAAAGTCGTTTCCATACAACCTCTTACTTTGCTTTCCCGTTTATAGTCCAGTCACAACTGCTGTTTTCACTCAGCTGTTGCTGTGTGGTTACCTGGCCTGTTGTTTCCTGCAGTGGTTGGTGTTTACTTTCCTACTAAAGACGGCTCAAGGGGCTCGCCACGTATGGTTGCGCAGACTGCAAAATGTCTGTGTCCGCGAGAGATTCCATCCCAATCTCGGGTCCACCCAGTGTTGTTACAACGTTATCGGGCTTCTGTGCCGATTTTTCTTCGGGGTCTTCTTCGGAGCTCGTATTGCCCATTTATAATGGTCGTTTCTTGTTGTCCTTATTTCGATGAGATAAAAATTTCCATTTTCCATGTCTGTTTCGTTTTCTTGCTATTGAATTAAAATCTCATATCTTCCTGGGCAATAGTTGCACACTGGTCATTGTTGGTTGCATCCGTTTGATCTTTGTCTCAGTTCTTGTGTTCGTAATTTGTTAATGGTCTCTTGTTTAAGGATGGGAAGTCCTGTTCAACTAAAATACGGCATTGGTCAGTTGATTCCATGTGAGTATCCTCGGTGTTGCCCGTGTCAGTACTTGAAGGAATCAGGTTTTGAGCCTCCAGTCTTGTACACTGTTACAAATTATTTCGTAAAATAAACACTCGCTGTGAGCAGTTTTCTCGAAGATGTCCTGGTTCATTGCACACGAGACATAAGGTAGTTTGTCCAACATACGTTATGTGTGAAATTACAATGAAATCCATATCTTTAGCTGCTTACAGGCGTTGATAAATATCCACGGGGACAGTTGAAAATGTGTGCCCCGAGCGGGACTCGAAGCCGGGATCTCCTGCTTACTGTATACATATATATTATGTGTCTCTTGCAGTCGCCTAAAAGAATGTGCGACGGGTTACTGGAAGTAAGAGAGATTCGTACAGATGTAATTTCGTTATAGCACTGAGTCCTGTATCCAGTAGACCACTCTTCAAATTCGATGCTTTTCACTTGTCCGTAGTTAGAAAGTACTCTTATTAAGTCCTTGCTGTCTATCTCTGGGGGAATATTTAGCGCCCCAACAGTTTGTTGATCGCTGTTAGCGTTACTTATATCATCGATACTGACAGAATCATCACGATGACGGAATTCAGTTTTGCCCTCGCTTTCCAGTAATATTCTAACATAGCAGAAATACGCAATATAGCAAAAAGTTTCCATATCTGTAGGTAGCACATGTCTTTCACTCTTGTCAAAGGCGATCTTCAAAGTATTCTTCGTGATCGAATCATTGTATATCATTGTACATATCCACGTACCACAACACTTGTTTACGTAACCAGTCAGCTACAACATGGGCCGCCGCAATGCACGTCTGTTCAGGCTGACCACCAGGCAGCGACTAAACTGAGCTGTTGATCTACATAACTCTTCTTTTTTAAAGCCATAGAGAAGCATGGGGATTACTCGCAAATGGGAGTCCACCACGGCGGGTGGCTGCAGTGTGTGATATCTACGACATTAAGCTATGCCACCGTAGACATGGTTTCAAAAATTCGATCCAACGGCTAGGGACCTCTCCTTGTAGCTTAAAATTTTTGGGCAACGTTTAACTGAAAAATAAAATTTATGGAATTCGGCAGAAGACTTCATTAAAAACAATGAATATTTTCTTTTTAAGTTTTATAATATGAAGTATCAGGATTTATTACTATATCTTAAAAAGTTGGGCTTAAAATTCCGCTCCCCTTCACCCCCAACCACCACCACCACCGCCTTGGTATTGCAAGGATTAATGGATATTGGCGACTACATGATACATCTTTATTCTATGAGCTGCAGTATTTAACAGCTGTTCTGCACTTGGTAATCCTGTCCACTGCTTTGTTATCTAACCAAGATATTCTTATACCTCCTTTTCTCCTTTTTCCTTAACCTTCCCTTCCATTATCAACTGTGGATGCATATATTTCGTGTTCGGTGAGATACTGCCTAGGTATGCAGTTTTCTTCTTTCAAACAATGTTATCATTTCTCGTTGTTTGCGAACTCTTGGCAATATTTTAGTTTTAGTTGCTCTTGCTGTCCACGGTATTTTAAATCAAAGGCCTCGCTCTTCCTTACTGTTTTCATATTTAGAGCCCATCCTTAAGAATCGTATCGAACCATAGACCAGATGTAGCATATTACAAATCGAACTCTAGGTCCGTGTGTGAGAGAATTTTCTTAAATTTTATTAAGCCGCTACGGGCGTTCTCTGAGCAACATTTTATCTCCATATCTGTTCCCCAAACTTAACAGAACAACCTTCTACAGTACTTAAGCATGTATACTCTTTATTTCAGGGAGCCATTGAATCTTAGTTTTGCATTTATTGAGAGTCGGGCTGCCGTGTTATTATTCAGACCTAGATTACTGCGGTAATCTGTTACTACGTTGAAGAGTTCTTGACGATCATTTAAATTACCAACAATCAGTACTGTATCATCAGTATAGTGCATGTTGTTGATGAGAAGTCGGTCAACCTTTATGCCTTTTTCTGTACCTCCAAGTGCTTCCAGCAAAATGCTCTCTGACTACAGACTGAACAATAGGGTTGACAGACTGCATCCTTGTCGGACTCCTCTACGGATATTAGCCAAGTCGATGACCTCATTATCAAACTTAACTTGTGCTGCTTGATTCCGATATAAATGATCTATACAGCGTTTGTCCTTCCGACTTATATACACTCTTTTGAAAACTTCCGTCAGTTTATCATGTTTTACTCTATCGAAGGCTTTTCTACAATCAGTTTTCTTCCTGATAATAGCAGATTTTCATTAGAACTTGTTGTGCAACTATTGCTCCTCTTGCAGCTAAAATTTTCCTAAACCTAAACTGCGTTTCACCAATGAGTTTCCAATATTTTTTCATGTAAACTTTGAAATAATGTCAAGGAATGGATCATCAGACCAATGAGTATATGATCTTCACACATTCTGACATTCCCGTTCTTAGTTAGGATATGAATGGTGATAATAGCCATTGCGCTGAGGAATGATCTCTATCACGAACTTTGTTAAAACTTTTGAATAAGACTCTTTATCAGAAAGTTTGAGTTACGGTGGAATTTCATGAAGTCCTGTTCCTTTATTGGTTTTTGAATTACATATGGCTTTCTTGATATCTTCTTTTATAAATATAAGTCCTGCTAGATTATTGTTCATAGAAATTACAACATTTGCTCTATCGTCCGAAAAATTTCATGTGTTAGTCTTCCCATATCTCTTTCTTCTCTGCGGCATCTATTTTATTATCTTTGTTGGCTCTCAATGATATGGTTTTTACTTCCTTGTATCCTAGCCGATTCTTTTATCTACTAGACCAGCTAATAACATAAATTTATTTTAAAGGAGGAAAGCATGATATATGTAAGAAATAAGAAAAACATACGACGCTTATTAAGAGTATACAGTTGACATATTCTCGTTACGAACTGTAATACGTCGAAGTACGTAAATTATAAAAAATATAAGGCTTTGGTTGGTGCCGACAGGCACCTATGACGTTTAGTGTTCTGATAGTTTCAAACAGTGATGAACACGCTTTGACTAATTTTTACATTTTTTTATATTGTATTGTTTAGTATCATACGTACTACAATTCGTGACAAGAATATTTCAACTCTGTCCTGAGGTACACTTCTTAATAATTATGGTGCGTATGTCTTATATTTTACATTTTTCATATTCCTCTGCCTTGCAATTAATTTATGTTGGAACTTGTTCATTGCCTAACTTTCAACTAAAGAAAATTCTTCGTTTGTCTCCATAGATTCATAACTGCACTCTGTAACTTTGTTGACATAGTGAACACTGTATGGAAAACTTGGCTCATTAGTGAGCGTAGTAGGTTTTTATTAATTCTGTTCGCGCTATAATACCTATTTAAATAACATGCCCTAAATAGTTAACTGTTCACATTGATCTTGCAGACAATTTCCATTTATTTACATGTTCCGATGTACGCTATCAGACGATGGCATTCCAGCGTACAGTGTGTGTAGAAGCCGAGTCTCTAGCATGAACGGTATTTTTTCAGTGCTTAACTTTCATTACTTAGAAATAGCGTATGTTCTAGAAGGCTTTAAATGTCATTTTAACCTAAAAGCCATTTTCGGTTTCCAGTTACGTTTACAGATATGAAAACGGTTGTGGAGCAACAGAAACTAGTAATCGATTGTAAAATTTTAATGCAGTTAAGGCAAAAAGGAAGATATGTTTTAAAAAGCTAAAAGTTTTAGGCAAAAACTGTTTCACACATCCAATCTCATAATTGCAAAATTTATTTCAATAGTTAATAAAATCTAAGAACTGACCTCATTTGCTTTCAAACTTTCAAAGGAAAATTCAGTCTGCACAGAAAGGTCCCTCTGCATAAAAATTATTTTCAAAATTATATTTTCAGTGTAAGCGCTACAATTTCTTTAGTCGTTTACCTTATTGACTTACAAAATTGTAAGTTAATTTGCTTAAAGAATGCTCTTGGCACGAATACATTTGGCTAGCGAGTGCCAGCCAAGAAAACTTGTTCACAAGGATGAAAACGATCTACAGTATAGACTAGATGGAGAATTTTTTGCTGCATCGCCTTGCCCCGCCATCTTACTACGAACGGGTGGCGAACCGAGTCTCAGGCAATCTAAATGCTAAACAATATTGGATGCAAAATGTGAGAAACGATTGTTCGAAGCTCTTGGCATGGTTAAGCGATCTGTGGCACCAACAAAAAATGTACCGAGAGCTGTAGCTATGGAAATACACAGATTTTTGAAGAAACTGCACATCTGTAAAAGGAGAACTTTTTGCCAGATATGTATGTGACATCTGAATGGCGTAATTAAACCAGTGGCACCACTGTTCTTGTGCATCGATAGCTACAATTAGAGTATTATCAGTGGCCCAGGTATTCGTCGAGGGGCAGTATAACTAGTGTTTTAGCATAGTAGTCACAAACAGTAATAAGAATTAAAAGGTACCATAATGTTCTACTACGGATAAACCAACAACCGAAAAATACACACATAAAAAAGTATTTTGCATCACCTCGGTTCCGAGAGTTCCGGAACCTGTACAGAAAATTGGAATAGAAATCAACATAAACATCATTTCTGCCCTTTTTATTGCTCATGAAAACCATACATTGCATGTTGTACTACCATACAGCGAGACCTTCAGAGACGGTGGTCGGGATTCCTGTGCACACCGGTACCTCTAACACCCAGTAGCACGTTCTATTGCATTGACGCATGCTTGTATTCGTCGTGGCATACTAGCCACAAGTTCATCAAGGCACTGTTGGTCCAGATTGTCCCACTTCTCAAAGGTGATTCGCGATCCCTCAGAGTGGTTGGTGGGTCACGCCGTCCATAAACAGCCCTTTTCAATCTATCCTAGGCATGTTCGACAGCCTTCATGTCTGTAGAACATACTGGCCAATCTATTAGAGCGATGTCGTTATCCTGAAGCAAGTTATTCACAAGATGTGCACGATGGGGGCCGCGAATAGTCGTCCATGAAGACGAAGGCCTCGCCAAATGCTGCCGACATGGTTGCACTATCGGTCGCAGGATGGCATTCAAGTATTTCACAGCCGTTACGGCGCCTTCCATGATCACAAAAAATGGTTCAAATGGCTCTGAGCACTATGGGACTTAACATCTATGGTCATCAGTCCCCTAGAACTTAGAACTAGTTAAACCTAACTAAGGACATCACACAACACCCAGTAATCACGAGGCCGAGAAAATCCCTGACCCCGCCGGGGATCGAACCCGGGAACCCGGTCCATGATCACCAGCGGCGTATGTCGGCCCCACATAATGCCACCCCAGAACAGCAGGGTACCTCCACCTTGCTTTACTCGCAGGACTGTGTGCCTGACCGAGGTGCCTCCAAACACGTCTCTAACGGTTGTCTGGATGAAGGCATATGCGACACTCATCGTTGAAGAGAACGTGATGCCAATCCTGAGCGGTCCATTCGGCATGTGGTTGGACCCATCTGTACCGCGCTGCATGGTGTCTTGGTAGCAACGATGGACCTCGTTATGGTCGTAGAGAGTTAAGTTGCGCATCATGCAGCCTATTGCGCACAGTATGAGTTGTAACACGACGTCCTGTGGCTGCACGAAAAGCATTATTCAATATGGTGGCATTGCTGTCAGGGTTCCTCCGAGCCATAATGGTGGCATTGCTGTCAGGGTTCCTCCGAGCCATAATCCGTAGGTAGCGGTCATCCACTTTTGTAATCCCCTTTGGGCAGCCTGAGCGAGGCATTTCATCGACAGTTGCTGTCTCTCTATATCCCCTTCATGTCCGAACAACATCGCTTTGTTCACTCTGAGACGCCTGGACACTTACCTTGTTGACAGCCCTTCCCGGCACAAAGTAACAATGCGGACGCATCGAACAGCGGTATTGATCGACTAGGCATGGTTGAACTACAGACAACACGAGCCGTACACCTCCTTCCTGGTGGAGTGACTGGAACTGATCGGCTGTCAGACCCCCTCTGTCTAATAGGAGCTACTCATGCATGGTTCTTTACGTCTTTGGGCGGGTTTAGTGACATCTCTGAACAGTCGAAGGGCAATATCCACAGTCAACGTATATCTTCGGGAGTTCTGGGAATCGGGGTATACAATAGCGTGCCGCTGATTTGTATACATGGTGTTAGCGCCCGATAGCGACCCAGAAGGGTTCCACTGGATTCACACCAGATGAATTTTGTGGCCAATACATCAACGTTATTTCACTATAATGCTCTTAAAACAACTTTAACACGATTCTGGCTTCCAGTCATGGACAGTTAAACTGCTGAAAGACGACATTCCTGTCAGGAAAGACACAAAGCATGAAGGGTTGCAGATGGTCCGCTGCTTAAATGATGTCTTCCACTACTACCACAGGTTCCATGCAAGCGCAGGATAATGTTTCCTATAGCATAATACTGCTTCCACCAGCCTGCGCCCGAGGCGCGGTGCATGATTTGAGCCGCCGTTCGCCTCTATAACGGATAAAGGAGACGACCATCGACCTGTTGCAGCAAGAAAGATGATTCATCTGAAAAGCTGACAAGTTTTCAATGGTCCACGGTCGACCGCCCACGGTCCCGTGCCAATTGTAGTCGTAATTGTCCATTTCCTTCGGTCAACATGGGAGTACGTAGGATTCGTCTGCTGCGGAGTTCCATGTTCAACAATGTACCATAGAGAGTGTGCTCCGAAACACTTGTGTGTGCACCAGCATTGTGCTCTTTATTCAGAGATGCCACAGATCGCCATCTGCCCTTTAGAAAGTATAGAAGCGTCCGACCCCCACGTGCTGTGAAGAGGCCTGGACGTCTAACCACTGAGAGCCTACTGGTAGTTTCACTGTCCTCCTAACTCTTTCCGTGGATACTCACGACAGTAGCACGTGAACATTCGACCAGCTTCGCCGTTTTGGAGATACACATTCGGCGGCTCTGCGTAACAATAATCTGCCCTTTGTCAGAGTCGCTTACATCAATGAATTTCCCAATTTGCAGCACATGGCTTAGATAGGGTGATCTCCAATCCGTCTCACCTCCGCTTGCATACCCTCCTTACAGCTTCACGTGCCCGCAACGCCACCAGGCGGAAGAAGGAAGGAAGACTGGGTTAATCGAAGAGGTCATTAGAGACGGAGCACACGCTCGGATTGTGTCAAGGATGAGGAAGGAAGTCGGCCATAACCTTTCAAAGGAACAATATCAGCATTTGCCAGGAGCGATTTACGGAAATCACGGGAAACCTAAATCTGGATGGCGAGAACTTTCAATGTCCTACTTTCTCCTATGATCACGAAAGTATTTTTTTAATGCCAACGTGCATGTGAAGTTATGACCATCATAATAAAATAAGAGAAATCGGAGCTCGTATGGAAAGATTTAAGTGTTTTTTTTTCCGCATGCGCTGTTGCCGGCCGAAGTGGCCGTGCGGATCTAGGCGCTGCAGTCTGGAACCGCGAGACCGCTACGGTCGCAGGTTCGAATCCTGCCTCGGGAATGGATGTTTGTGATGTCCTTAGGTTAGTTAGGTTTAACTAGTTCTAAGTTCTAGGGGACTAATGACCTCAGAAGTTGAGTCCCATAGTGCTCAGAGCCATTTGAACCATGCGCTGTTCTAGCGTGGAACGGTAAGGAAATAGTCGGAAGGTGTTTCGTTAAACCCTCTGACTGGGATATCAGTGTGAACTGCAGATTCGTAATGTAAACCAATGTTTGTCTAAAAGTTTAGTGAACGGACGAATTTTTTTAATTCTATTGCTTAGGCCTTGTCCTACAGTTACGCAGGGTCAGCCATCTTTAATCGGATTTGGCATGTTAATGGTTAAGGGGTGGCCGGATGCCCTTCCTGCCGCCACCGCGTACCCCCCAGGATGGAATTAGTATACTCCAACCGTCTGCGTCGAGTGTATTCCATGGAATAGTGTGAATGTGTTCAGATGACTGTGAGCCGTGTAACTGAGGTGGAACATGGGGACCAGCCGCGTATTCACCTAGCGGGATGTGGAAAACCGCCTAAAAACCACATCCAGGCTGGCCGGCACATCGGCCCTCGTCGTTAATCCGCCGGACGGATTCGATCCGGGATCGGCGCGCCTACCCGAGTCCAGGAAGCAGCGCGTTAGCACTCTCGGCTACCCTGGCGGGTTTTAGTGACCAGACAAATATTGGCAAGTTAATCGCAACGTGTGCCACAAATGCCTCCTTAAAACATACGATGTGAAGCATATTCTTACTGCTGAAGCTATTAAAATAGAGTGAGTCTGATGATCTGTGTCATAATACAATACAGAATTTATAAATCTTACATTTCGTCAGAAAGTGCGTTGAGGGTGGCAGAGAACAAATCGCTGTTGGCGCAAGTGCACGGAACACGTGCTATGAACCGAGAAAAAGGTGTACTACTTATTCAAAGGGTTTGAGGTAGGAACTCTATAGGACACACGAAGGCTAGGTTGAGCATGGAAAAGAGTGACGACAGACATCAAGCATGTGTAAGAGGACCTAGTACAAAATCTCTGAGACTGATATTAGAAGGACGCGTGTTACCAACGCCATTTTGGACACCATTAAGGAAACAGTGACGCTAGTGCAAGATCTGAGTCCCCCTTTGGTGGTTTCCGAGTTCGTGGGTGCTTCCATGTGTGCAACGCCATAGTCAAAGAGCGTAAATGTCAGTTCCGCCTACCGTATATCTTCCTAGTATCAACGCCTAACTAAATCAGTAAATACTTTGGGGCGTGAGCGGAAGACTGCCTGACGGTGTGCGGGACCGTAGCCCAGCTTCATGGAGACGGTTGCGAATGGTCCTCGCCGATACCCCAGGAGCAACAGTGTCCCTAATTTGCTGGGAAGTGGCGGTGCGGTCCCCTACGGCACTGCGTAGGATCCTACGGTCTTGGCGTGCATCCGTGCGTCGCTGCGGTTCGGTCCCAGGTCGACGGGCACGTGCACCTTCCGCCGACCACTGGCGACAACATCGATGTACTGTGGAGACCTCACGCCCCACGTGTTGAGCAATTCGGCGGTACGTCCACCCGGCCTCCCGCATGCCAACTATACGCCCTCGCTCAAAGACCGTCAACTGCACATACGGTTCACGTCCACGCTGTCGCGGCATGCTACCAGTGTTAAAGACTGCGATGGAGCTCCGTATGCCACGGCAAACTGGCTGACACTGACGGCGGCGGTGCACAAATGCTGCGCAGCTAGCGCCATTCGACGGTTCCTGGTGTGTCCGCTGTGCCGTGCGTGTGATCATTGCTTGTACAGCCCTCTCGCAGTGTCCGGAGCAAGTATGGTGGGTCTGACACACCGGTGTCAATGTGTTCTTTTTTCCATTTCCAGGAGTGTATTTTCTCTCTTAAAGAAACTTCAATTTGTTTCTGCGAAAGCTGCAGATATACTGGAACCCTTAAATACCTTAGCTGTCGAACAGTGGTATTAGGCAGAATTTCTATTTTCTTTCCTTTAAACCATTATTCTTCAAATGAAAAGCCCGAACACGTACCATTCAGTTATTGGTTCTTCTTTTGACTGGAGAATATTCTATCTCTAATGAAATCGTTTCCACCGAAAATAGGAACAATAACGTATATATAAGCACAAACACATGGCCGTATGTTTGTCTCTCTGCCTCACTCGCTCGCTCTGTCACATACATGCGAGCACACACACACACACACACACACACACACACACACACACACACACACACACACACACACACACACACACACACAAAAGCATAACACCGGTTAGGAGATGGAAGTATTACAGAGCCGTGAGATACCGCCAAATCGCTGACGCAATATGGGTACGTAACGTTTCGATCTCTTGAAAATGAAAAATAAATTATTGTATTGTTTCAGGCCTAATACAATGAATTAATCAGAGAAAGCATTGAAAATTGATTGATCTCTATGATAATTGACGTCGCACTCATTCAGAAGCAGACACAGTCAAGTAATGTATGAAATGAAGTAAAATTATATAGTTTATGGCAGTGCTACGTAATGTAACCGTGCTTCATACTGAGCGTTCGTGAATTGACCTTCATGACTGTAATAAGTTTCATTTTCGGTTTGTTTAGACAATGTAATTATTATCACAAAGCTTTTCTTTATACGACAGGGATTGTAGACCGATTGGAAATACGTAAGTATGTCGTTTCTAAAAGTAAGATATTATAAAATGTATAGCTGATTTAGACATTAGGATGCACGATGTTTTTACCAAATTCTCAACTGTACACTGCCCGGTGGCTGCTCCTAGCTTATTGGACTATACGAAGAAAAAAACAAAACGTAAATTAGTTACAAACTATGGTGGCCGCAGATTTTACTCAATATGTAAACGTCACTACAAATATTGAGATTTAGGTTATGATATATTCGATATGCCTGCCATCATTGGCGATGATGTGGCGCAGACCAATAGCGAAATTCTGCATGACCGGCTGAAGAGTTGGAACATCGATGCTGTCAATGACCTCCTGAATTGTTGTTTCCAGCTCAGCAATGGTTTTGGGGTAATTGCTTTATATCTAACCTTTAGCAAAGACCTATAAAAAGGAGTCGCATGTGTTCTGATCCGGAGAATATGGCGGCCAATCGAGGCCCATGCCAGTGGCCACTGGGTACCCAGAGCCAGAATGCGGTCTCAAAGAAGCTCCTCCAGGACGTCAAGCTCTCTCCTGCTGTGACTGGGTGGAGCTACGTCTAGCATGAACCACATCCTGCCGAAATCCGGATCACTTAGATAATGGGGATGAAATCAACTTTCAAAGCCTACACATACCGTTCGGTAGCCGCCGTGCCATCAAGGAATATTGCACCGATTATTCCGTGACTGGACAGTGCACACCACACAGTCACTCGTTGAGGGTGAAGAGATTTCTCGATGTCGTAATGCGCCTTCTTAGTACCCCAACTGCGCCAGTTTTGCTTATTGACGAACCCATCCAAATGAAAGTGGTCTTCGTCGCTAAACGAAACAATAATGCGCAAACTAATTCCCATCATGCTCAGCGACCAACCGTGCAGTTTGAACATCCTAACGCAAACCGTTCAGAAGTAACGACGATTTTATTTCATATTGCTCAATAATTGTCACACTGTGTATGTTCTTCTGTTAAATAGAGCACTCTCTGTAATCCAGCTCAGCCATGTAACCATGTAAGACGTCGTGGTCTCCCAACCTTCATTGCTTACATATTGCGCCCTCACAATCATATTCCGCCCATCAAGACGCTTCATTCGAACCCAAACTCGATAAGATAAAGTCAGTGTTGTAAGAATTCATGTAAATGATATGAAAATAACAAGTAAGCGCACCGTGGTTGAAATCCTCGAGGCTGGCGTACACACATACATTCCAGACATGACGGTCAAAACAGCTTTTAGTTTGAGAGAGGCAACCACACGGCAGGAGGCCGGTCCCAACCCATCTACGTCGGCCGGTGACCGCCCATACAGCAGACAGCGTTTGCCCGAGTGAAAGGACGACTCCGTGTTCGGCTTAAAAGCAAATTCTGCTACATTGTGTGGGAGCGGCCAGCCTACGCATTCTTTACACATAGCAAGCAGTTTCAGAGATTTTCACAGGGAGACAGCAAACGCCAAACGCCGATACTACAGATTTCAGGGTTGGTCGCCTTAAACGAAACGTCATTCTCCCGTTTTAGAAGAGCAATGCTGATTGGCAGACAATATTTCTGACGCCTTGAGCTGAAGGAGTAACGGAAGAGACCGAAAGATATACCCCTTCACGTCTGCGTGGAGAGGGGCCATTCCGTTGTCGCTCTTGAAGCGAGAACACGTAACGAGAGCGTGCGCGCTCGCACGTGTACTCAAAGAGCGAGGAACAAGTCTCTCCTCAGTACTTCAGTGGGAGAGCACCTCTGTCTAGAGGGAATCGAAGTGCGACTCTATACTGAGTCCTTGCGATTAAGCGTTGTTCACTGTGTTGGCCGCCACACTTATTGTGTGGTGTGAATGGACAAAGTTATAGTTAAACGCCTGCGAGCGAATTTTGAGTGGCATCGCGGTGGACTGGTTATCTGACCGGTGTACCACACCAATAATTAGACCAGGGGCGAATAGGAGTCCTTGAGTTCACATCAAGGCATAGGGAGAGTTTCATTGGCGAAGGTCAATCCAGATAGAAGGAGAGTTATCTTACTTGTCAGCAGCGAGCGGCGCAGACAGCAGTCATCGCAGCTTACGGTATTGTGCGCTACAGCTCTTTCGAGTCCCATATTTCCTCCACAACAGTACACTTTACTACATTTCACACATGACAGCCTCGACCGTAACTAGCAACATTCTAACGGATAATTATTCAAGTTGAGTAGGCATGTCTCTCAGACATTCTGCCAAGTCAATATCAATCTTAAGCTTTGTATAGAAATTTCATTAGCGAATCTTCTCCTTAAGAGGTATCTTCACATTCCGAAAAGAGCTCGGAAATAACGTGTTAAGTTCATAACTAAAAGTGCCATTGTGATTTCTCAGAATTTTTGCAAAAATAAATAATAACTTTCGTTAATTTCATGTTTTTCTTACACTAAGTAGCACTACTCCAGTACCCAAGTATCCCACTAGTTATGTAAGAAATTTCGTGAATTTTTGTGTCATTTCCTTACAGCGGACGACTCCAGAAGATATTTATTGCTGAAAGTTTTTCAGGCATTTCTCTTTAGAACGTTAGGAGCGTCTGTCTGACTTCTGTAGTAGTGTGGGGGTGGAAATTGCATCTTGCAGGAGCCACAGCCACAGGGTAAAGGGTACATCTCAGATCAATCCCACGCTCACAACCAGTACAGACGGTGTGCAGGGCCCTTCCTTGTGGACTGGTGATGACAGGTTCCGCTACTTCACTCACAATGTGAACTGGCGAACAGATTATCTCTGGTCGCTCGATAGAGAGAGATTCGTAACACCTCTGAAGCAGTCCAGTGTGTGCATTCCATATAGTTAGCCATGCGCCAAGCTCTGTCAGTGTGTCCTGCGACCGGTGGGCTATTCACTGTTTTGCAAGGGACCGGGACTTATAGCATAAGTTAGCCGCAGTCACTTGAACTCTGCGCCAATATCATTTCGAAGCGAGTGCTTGTTATGCTGCATGAAGAGCACTAAGCTGCAAACATCAAAGGCCCGTTACACTGCGGAGCGCTTTGACCGATAAACGCAGGAATTCCGAAGACACTTTTGACCTCGCTGGCAGGATTGGGGTAGGAATGCATGCAAACATTAAGGAATGTCTAAAGAGCACTCACGTAGTTGTGCGAATACTCTGAATGCAGCTGGCTCTTTAGCGGCAGCAGGCTACCACGTTTCAGGAGCAATAGTCTGGACTAGTTGATTAAGGACTCTCAGACAATTAGTTCCCAGATGAACGGATTGCTTAGTGTCACAGATGTTTTGCTACTACTTTGCTACAAGAAGTTGATGCGTAGCACCACGACCCGCTCTGTCCTCACCGAGGACTTTTTCCTTCCGCTACAATTATCTAGGTGAATGTTAAGAGTATTTTTACAACGAATTCGTAACTGCCGTCGTTTGAAAAACAATTATTTAAGTTTTAATATCGCCATGCCTGTTTATACGTGGTTGTGCCATTTTTTGTGTGTGCTAATTAATTCAATAATCAAAAGATTTTTTTCTAGAATTTTTAGTGAGACGAAACGATGCAAATTTTCACTTACAATTAAAATAGTGCTTTCAGAAACTCTCAATTTATATAACAGTTTTAATACTTTCGAAAAACAATTTGGTGACCATTTTCATCTGGCATCTGCAACTGTATCTAACATTTCTTCCTATTTTGACGAGAGAATCTAACCTAACAGTTTTTCACTCGTAATAAATATTTCATATAATTAGAAATGGGAAGGTCTGTGCACTTTCAAGTTATTTTGAACTATTTTTGTTGTAAAGAGACTGGTTACTAAATGTCTGAACATTCTACTCCATTTGAAATAATTTTTAGGTTCAAATGGCTCTGAGCACTATGGGACTTAACATCTGATGTCATCAGTCCCCTAGAACTTAGAACTACTTAAACCTAACTAACCTAAGGACATCACACACATCCATGCCCGAGACAGGATTCGAACCTGCGACCGTAGCAGTCGCGCGGTTCCGGACTACAGCGCCTAGAACCGCATGGCCACCGCGGCCGGCTAATTTTTAGGTGTGTCAGGCAGATAGAAAATAGTTTGATGCAGGCTGTGTGTACTACGTTTGTGCACTTGTATGTTCTGTTTGTCACCGTCGGATATTCCCTTTATTCACTACGCTTGACATTTCACTTTCTAAATGCGTATGTAGGGCGTGAAACAGAAATATTCACGATGACTAGTACATACTCTTTGCATATAAATATTTGTATGAATGTGATAAGGATAGTGAGCTTATTAACTGAACGTCTTGATCTCCTACAGTTTAATAAGATGAGTAATATGCAGTTGCTCTGATGTGAAATATTAAGGCTGGTGACACGTGATAAGATTCTGGAGAACAACTCTGCTGTTTGGGAATAAGAACATTATATATGACACTGTTTTGTGGCTTTATATGACAACAACGTCTGATTTGTCAGTATTCTGAATGTAATAACTATGTACTGCTGCGTATCACAATTTACAAACATAGTTTATTTACATGCGAGTGAATGTTTTGTCGTACCATCCAGTGTGCAATCAGCTAATGTAAATTTTCGATTCCCAAGGCACTATTGCCTCTAACTGCAACTACCAAACGAAATAGCCTCCACTATTTCCACATAAAACGCATATTTCAGCTACAACTTGTCGTAATTTTCAAGTTCTTTAGAACGCTCCCAGTCAAACAGCTGTAATACGCAGAGGTGACAAGTCATGGGATAGCAATATGCACATATACAGATGGCGATACACAAGGTATAAAAGGGTTGTGCATTGGCAGAGTTGTCTTTTGTACTAAGGTGATTCATGTGGAAGCCTATCCAACGTGATTATGGCCACACGACGCCAATTAACAGACCTTGAAAGCCTAATAGTAGCTGGTGCTAGACGCATGGGACCTTTCATTTCGGAAATCGCTAGAGAATCCAATATTCCGAGATCCACAGTGTCAAGAGTGTGCCTAGGCTACCAAATTTCGGGAATTACCTCCCACCACGGACAACACAGTGGCCGACGTCCTTCGCTAAACCACGGAGAGCAGAGGCGTTTGTGTAGAGTTGTCAGTGCTGAAAGACGATCAACACTGTGTTAAATGACTTCAGAAATCAGTACGGAACGTATGAGGAATGTATGTTAGGACAGGGCGGCGAAATATGGCAGTCATGGGCTATGGCAGCAGACGTCCAAGGCGAGTGCCTTTGCTACCTGTAAGACATCGTCTGCAGCGCCTTTCCTGGTCTCGTGACCCTATTGGTCGGACACCAGATGACTAAAACTGTGGCCTGGTCAGATGAGACCCGATTTCCGTTGGTGAAAGCTGATGGTAGAATTCGAGTGTGGCGCAGACCCGACGAAACACAGGACCCAAGTTTGAAAAAAGTCTCTGCGCATGTTGGTGGTGGCTCCATAAAGGTGTGGGTTTACAGGAAATGGACTGGGTCGTCTAGTTCAACTGGACCGATCATTGACTGTAAATGGCTGTGTTCGGCTTCTTGGAGACCATTAGCAGCCATTATGGACTTCGTGTTCCATGTCATGTCACTGGGCCATAATTGTTCGCGACTGGTTTAAGGAACATTCTGGACAGTTCGAGCGAATGATTTAATCACCCAGATCACCCGACACGATTCCTGTCTAACATTTATGGGAATAACGTGGAGGTCAGTTAATGTGTACCACAGTCCGCAGCTCGTGGTCGTGCGGTAGCGCTCTCGCTTCCCTCGCCCGGGTTCCCTGGTTCGATTCCCGGCGGGGTCAGGGATTTTCTCTGCCTCGTGATGACTGGGTATTGTGTGATGTCCTTAGGTTAGTTAGGTTTAAGTAGTTCTAAGTTCTAGGGGACTGATGACCATAGATGTTAAGTCCCATAGTGCTCAGAGCCATTTGAACCAATGTACATCATCATGTACCGCCAACACTTTCGCGGCTATGGATGGTTGTAATGTCAGCATCATAAAATATTTCTGCAGGGGACTTATAACGGATTGTCGAGTCCAAGCTACGTTGAGCTGATGCACATGCCGGGAAAGAGGAGGTCCGACACGGTATTAGGAGGTATCCAATGACTTTTGCCACTTCAGTGTATTTTGCTCGTGGGTTTCCATTGCTCTCTTATAGTAGTTTTCTGTGCATGGTGACTTTGAAGTTCCTCTTACCATTAAAGACACCAATTTCAAAATGGCTGGGGAGAAAAGCCGCCGCCCCCCCCCCCCCCCCTTGCCGTCTAGAAAAAAATATTTGCATACCCAGCTCGTATTCAGTCCTGTTACAAAGAGACGTATCAGTTAAGTATCAGTTGAGAAACACAAAAAATTAATGGATGTTTTCAAGAAGCAAGTGTGCAGAGAGCTATCTGTTTCGAAATCTAAAAATTTTGATTACCGCGAAAATAACAAGAGTCCCAGATCCCTTAAAATAACCTGAACGCGTATCTTATTTTCACATAAATAAGAGATATCTTGGACTTGGCACATGCTGGAACAAGTCTGGTTGAGAAAGAAGGAAGGACGAAATTTGATTTTTGGAAGAAGTGGTTTTTATGAAACCTGCGTGAGTTTTGAAATGCATCTTCCATCACATCGCTTTATGAGGTTGAGAAAGACGCTGCATAGACGCACAGCTGAGACATGTATCCGAAACGTACTGTTTTCCAATTCACAATCGGCAAATCCGTTAAACCCTCGAACGGCCATATATATTTTGGTATATGCTATCTATTTCAATCAAATATGCTACGACACAGTTTATTCTTTCTCCATCTTTTGTACATGAAGTAGGATTCAGCAGGAACAACACTATTATCAAAGACGCCAACATAACACAACAGTTCCAAATAACAGAAGACTCTCGGTACGCGAGAAACCAGTGCAGAATATATGCGCATTACACAGCGGTGAACTGGATACCACACGAAGAAAAGTAACGAGACATCGATTACGCTAAGAAAGTTGCGGAGTTTCCCCATAAAAAGGAGACTAGGGAAACTGACTCAAAAATTCAGAAAGAAACAAAGACTTTTATTGGGCGGCGTGTCCACAGTCTTATATCTTGAGACCAAAACAGCTTTCGCGAGGAAATGGACAATTAAATTTAACTTTAGCAGGAACATGTGTTGTTTCGTGTAACGCATTTAGTTGCGATATAGAGGCGAAAGGGGAATAGAAAGGGTCCAATAATCTCGGTTCCGTGTGTTCATACGAGCAGGCGGCGGAATTTGTGTGGCGCGTAGCATCGGCGGGATTGCGCGCCAGCTCCTGCTCTTGCTCTGTAATTGCGGCTGTGGTGCTGCGCGCCTTCAAAGGAGCGTGTGGGCCGGAAGAAGGCAGCCCAAAACTCCGGCCTGTTGAGCCCACCGAGAACCGGCAGATGCGAGGGAGGTTGCAGATATTAGCAGAAACCCCCAACGGATAGCAGAAAGCCCGCATCTGTTATCGGACAGTTCTCTCCTGCAACAACACACATACTCCGTTCTTCACTTCTTAGCGACTGTCACTTTTACTTTTCAGACTCGTTTCAGAATTTGCGTTGGAAAGGTAAGTATGTGAGGGGCAACGTCCGTAAGAATTCTGTCATTTTTTTTATCTGAATGACTACGTGGAGAATATTAGAAAAATACAAGCATTCCACAGCCCCAGATTTTTTAAAGAATCTAAATGACATGTATAAAACGACTTCACACGCTGGATGAGTATAGTCTGCGTAATTTGCATTTTAAAAAGATTTAATTTTTCTCGCAACTCCGTGTTAATGTCGTCGTACTCCTGAATTATGTGATGTGCAGTGATATGATTTTGCAGCTACACGCAGTGGTATATGTGAATACTGTCAGCAAAATGTGTTCCGACTACAGAAGTAATAAATTAAAACCTCATTCCTTATGGCGAAGTTTTACTGCGTGAACAGAGAAAATGTAGTAAACGATAAACTGTTTTTGTTTCAATATTTTATGACGGGGTGGCTGGTGTCAGCGAGAAAAGATCCGAAAAGTTCTGAAATTATGTGTAAAGTTTGTTGGAAGTCGTTAAATGCTTTCATTCTCAGATACCCGATGAAAACAGCCCGGCTAATATGCGCTGTTACAGTTACGCTACGTCAACACATATACACAGTTTCCAACTTTAATACTTGACTTACTGTGTTAAGCCTTTAACGTAAGACTATATTTCGTGACGAGCATATTACGGCGGCATTTAAAATTGCCCTGGAAACTGTTAGATAGGCAACCTGCTACGGGTAATTTTGCCCTCGTGCCTACTTTAGCTGTTTGCTTAGAACACAGAGTAAATTTACTATCTATATTCACAAAAATACATTTGTAACCTTAAGCTTTCAGCCCTGAAAAGCTACAGAAATGGATAGGACGTGCGTTGAACTTTCCAGACACTGTAATCTTAAACTTATGTTTGTCCGTGTTGAACGCGAAATTTTGACCTCTGTGATTGTATTACGAAATTTATAAATTAACACTTACTCAGCTACAGTCACAAATATTTATAAGCAAGACGCGTTTCAGAGGCGTTCTGCCATAACCAGGTGCATAACTGTTGTTTTTTCATCAGTGGTGCTACACATTTGCATTAAGTGCGAAAAAAAAATTGTGTGTTTGAAAGTGAGGTTGTGTTCAGAAATATTGTTGTCTCTGTCCAGAATTATTATTTTATGTTAGTGTGCAGCATTCTATGCACGATATTGTACTGTTTAAATAATTTCGGAGATATTTTACACACAAGCCGTGGCAATATGTCCTTATCTGTGACACAGAGCACAAGACAGACACAAAACCTTGCCTTCAGACTTCCTCATACAGTTGTTTACAATGGATTTGCAACAGCGTTCAGAAGATTCTTCAACAGTGAGAGGTGGATATCATCTGTACGACTGATAAGATAATACACTCCTGGAAATGGAAAAAAGAACACATTGACACCGGTGTGTCAGACCCACCATACTTGCTCCGGACACTGCGAGAGGGCTGCACAAGCAATGATCACACGCACGGCACAGCGGACACACCAGGAACCGCGGTGTTGGCCGTCGAATGGCGCTAGCTGCGCAGCATTTGTGCACCGCCGCCGTCAGTGTCAGCCAGTTTGCCGTGGCATACGGAGCTCCATCGCAGTCTTTAACACTGGTAGCATGCCGCGACAGCGTGGACGTGAACCGTATGTGCAGTTGACGGACTTTGAGCGAGGGCGTATAGTGGGCATGCGGGAGGCCGGGTGGACGTACCGCCGAATTGCTCAACACGTGGGGCGTGAGGTCTCCACAGTACATCGATGTTGTCGCCAGTGGTCGGCGGAAGGTGCACGTGCCCGTCGACCTGGGACCGGACCGCAGCGACGCACGGATGCACGCCAAGACCGTAGGATCCTACGCAGTGCCGTAGGGGACCGCACCGCCACTTCCCAGCAAATTAGGGACACTGTTGCTCCTGGGGTATCGGCGAGGACCATTCGCAACCGTCTCCATGAAGCTGGGCTACGGTCCCGCACACCGTTAGGCCGTCTTCCGCTCACGCCCCAACATCGTGCAGCCCGCCTCCAGTGGTGTCGCGACAGGCGTGAATGGAGGGACGAATGGAGACGTGTCGTCTTCAGCGATGAGAGTCGCTTCTGCCTTGGTGCCAATGATGGTCGTATGCGTGTTTGGCGCCGTGCAGGTGAGCGACACAATCAGGACTGCATACGACCGAGGCACACAGGGCCAACACCCGGCATCATGGTGTGGGGAGCGATCTCCTACACTGGCCGTACACCACTGGTGATCGTCGAGGGGACACTGAATAGTGCACGGTACATCCAAACCGTCATCGAACCCATCGTTCTATCATTCCTAGACCGGCAAGGGAACTTGCTGTTCCAACAGGACAATGCACGTCCGCATGTATCCCGTGCCACCCAACGTGCTCTAGAAGGTGTAAGTCAACTACCCTGGCCAGCAAGATCTCCGGATCTGTCCCCCATTGAGCATGTTTGGGACTGGATGAAGCGTCGTCTCACGCGGTCTGCATGTCCAGCACGAACGCTGGTCCAACTGAGGCGCCAGGTGGAAATGGCATGGCAAGCCGTTCCACAGGACTACATACAGCATCTCTACGATCGTCTCCATGGGAGAATAGCAGCCTGCATTGCTGCGAAAGGTGGATATACACTGTACTAGTGCCGACATTGTGCATGCTCTGTTGCCTGTGTCTATGTGCCTGTGGGTCTGTCAGTGTGATCATGTGATGTATCTGACCACAGGAATGTGTCAATAAAGTTTCCCCTTCCTGGGACAATGAATTCACGGTGTTCTTATTTCAATTTCCACGAGTGTACATACACAAAGAGTACAGACATTTTTGCTTTTGAAAGCAGTAAGTAGTGTTTGATTTTCTACTGCCATTGTCCCACATCGTGCGCAGAGTCGGCAGGGTTAAGTACGGATTTGGAAAGGTTAATGTTAAGGGCCAGCCAGATGCCCGTCCTGCCGCCTCCCCAGACCCCCCCCCCCCCCCCCGCTGAGCGATGCAATTAGTGTACCCCAGCTGTCTACGTCTAGCGTAAATCATGAAATAGTGCGAATGTGTTTCAAATGTCTGCGAGTCGTGTAACCGAGGCGGGATGTGGGGAACGGCCTGGCATTCACGTAATGGGATGAGGAAAACCACTGAAAGCAGTAAGTAGTAAGTAGCCTATAATTCCACTATCTTTAATTTTTTCGATTACACTGACCAACGTAGCTTTTATGCATCAACAGGCATTATGTAATAGGTACAGCTGACACAATCACATTCTCGATCTCAGTTGTTTAACCTCCATTTAACATTCTTTCGCTAGTAACTACGTGGCTATAAATCAATAACAGAGTAAAAGAACGCAAAGAAAGAATGGAAGAAAATAACAAAAAAATTATTCGAGAGAAAAAGAAAGGATTATATGAGTATACAGACTTGCATAAATTACCAAAAAAATCAGGTGAAGTTTTTATTTATTCCTTTTTTATTTAACCTGACTGGTGATTTCTTCTTACGACATAATTACAGATTAATATTTATTGTAATATGATGGTGTCGTTTAGATGTTCAAACCCGTAAGTGTATTAGCTGTAAGAAATAAACCTTTGTTTTAGAATTCTTCCTGCTTCTCTAACAGTCTGGAAAGAGAGAAGTGTGAAAAATTGTCAGCAGACATAAATAGTAGACTGGAGGACAACTGGAGTGCCACTGACACTATAGTAGCACCACATCGATCACACATACACTGTAGGGAAAATAAAACTGCCCCAGAAAACAATTATAATATAGAGATCAGGGGCTGAATGACCTGTACAGTTGGTGGTGCAGCTGTACTTCTTGTGAGCGGGATGGCGTTGACCTTTCCATCTTGTGTTCTTTGCAGCAAGGCTGTGGGCAGGTACCTGTGGGATGTCCGACGACCAGTCATGAAAACAGTAGTTACTTATAAACGTTAGTTCAAACCTAAAGATGCAATGGTCGTAATGTTTACAGACGGGCGTCAGTGCCACCAGGGTGCTGGCTGGTCTCGGTGGATGAAATGTGCGTAGATCAGCAGCAGCGTCCTGTCATGGCCAACATCGTAGTATTCCACACGCACAGTGCTGTGTGGGCGACACCTGAGAGGTAGCACCCAGCAGTCTTCTAAATTTCGGTAGCATAACCTGAAGTGACATGATCATGTGATCAGAAATGCCGTCTTCTTGGATCTTTAGAGTATGTAACAATTTCGATAGCTGCAACTTATTAGTATTAAGTGGTAGTGAAAAGTCTCAACGTGGTGTCCTCGAACGTGCTAAAAATACAACTATTAGGGAAGACGATGTGATCAACTGAGGAACGCTTTGGTTTGTATTTATTATTGCAGCAACCGGACCATCATGGTATTGATGCTGGTAACATAAATTACACTGAACATGTAAATCTATTACGAAGAAGAATTTAAATGAGTTTGCACTCATTACAGATTCATTAAGTGATAACATTATGGTGAGTAAAATCTGTGATCAGGAGAGATGCTAGAAACAATTTGAGGATGGAGAGTTTCTAATGTTACAGAAGGAAATGTGTGGTGCATCTAACATTTCGCTATTTGGTGAATTCACAAAGTTCATGGCATCAAGGCGGAACTACCTTCTCTCCTACAAGGGAACGACAATGTCACAGCAAATGGAATATTGGAAAATATCGGCAAGGAAGGACTGGAAACCATTTCGTGGAAATATAAATAAATGTGGCTGTATCATGTAAAGTGGAATTGGCTGGCTTTAGAATAGTTGTACTAATGGATCAGCTGCCTAGAAAATTGCGGCAGCTGTATGCAGATGACTGATAACTTGTGGATCAGGATATAACGCAAAATTTTACTAGAACAGCTGTGTAACTACTTAACATCAAACAACAATCTCTCTGCGAAAGAAGACTACCGAGGAAATAGCAATGAAATACTAAACAATGATAAGACAATTAGAATAGACTGTTTAATGTGGATGATCTCCAGTTGCAAAGACATATAACAAATTTATATCTGCAATCACAAGTCCAGTAGTGAACAAAGATATTAGAAGATATTGGTGACCTTATCAACGATTTTATATTGTGCTCTGACATGAATCTACCTGCCTTCATAGCCGTGATCGTTGACTCACATATGTGTGGTGGTACTGGACTCGGAGGTAAGCCTGTTCGTTCGAATCCTGGTGATAGAAAATTTTCTCTTCCAGTATTTGGTTTGAAGTGGGGGAGAGGTAGTGGCGTGAAGCTTCTGATCCTAAGTCTTTGCGTCAATGTCATCGATAAAATTACAAACCTCTTCGCAGTGTCAATGTTATGGATTAAATTACAATCTACATCTACATCTACATTTATACTCCGCAAGCCACCCAACGGTGTGTGGCGGAGGGCACCCTACGTGCCACTGTCATTACCTCCCTTTCCTGTTCCAGTCGCGTATGGTTCGCGGGAAGAACGACTGTCTGAAAGCCTCCGTGCGCGCTCTAATCTCTCTAATTTTACATTCGTGATCTCCTCGGGAGGTATAAGTAGGAGGAAGCAATATATTCGATACCACATCCAGAAACGCACCCTCTCGAAACCTGGCGAGCAAGCTACACCGCGATGCAGAGCGCCTCTCTTGCAGAGTCTGCCACTTGAGTTTATTAAACATCTCCGTAACGCTATCACGGTTACCAAATAACCCTGTGACGAAACGCGCCGCTCTTCTTTTGATCTTCTCTATCTCCTCCGTCAACCCGATCTGGTACGGATCCCACACTGATGAGCAATACTCAAGTATAGGTCGAACGAGTGTTTTGTAAGCCACCTCCTTTGTTGATGGACTACATTTTCTAAGCACTCTCGCAATGAATCTCAACCTGGTATCCGCCTTACCAACAATTAATTTTATATGATCATTCCACTTCAAATCGTTCCGCACGCATACTCCCAGATATTTTACAGAAGTAACTGCTACCAGTGTTTGTTCCGCTTTCATATAATCATACAATAAAGGATCCTTCTTTCTGTGTATTCGCAATACATTACATTTGTCTATGTTAAGGGACTGTTGCCACCCCCTGCACCAAGTGCCTATCCGCTGCAGATCTTCCTGCATTTCGCTACAATTTTCTAATGCTGCAACTTCTCTGTATACTACAGCATCATCCGCGAAAAGCCGCATGGAACTTCCGACACTATCTACTAGGTCATTTATATATATATTGTGAAAAGCAATGGTCCCATAACACTCCCCTGTGGCACGCCAGAGGTTACTTTAACGTCTGTAGACGTCTCTCCATTGATAACAACATGCTGTGTTCTGTTTGCTAAAAACTCTTCAATCCATCCACACAGATGGTCTAATATTTCATAGGCTCTTACTTTGTTTATCAGGCGACAGTGCGGAACTGTATCGAACGCCTTCCGGAAGTCAAGAAAAATAGCATCTACCTGGGAGCCAGTATATTTTCTGGGTCTCGTGAACAAATAAAGCGAGTTGGGTCTCACACGATCGCTGTTTCCGGAATCCATGTTGATTCCTACAGAGTAGATTCTGGGTTTCCAAAAACGACATGATACTCGAGCAAAAAACAAGTTCTAAAATTCTACAACAGATCGACGTCAGAGATATAGATCTATAGTTTTGCGCATCTGCTCGACGACCCTTCTTGAAGACTGGGACTACCTGTGCTCTTTTCCAATTATTTGAAACCCTCCGTTCCTCTAGAGACTTGCGGTACACGGCTGTTAGAAGGGGGGCAAGTTCTTTCGCGTACTCTGTGTAGAGTCGAATTGGTATCCCGTCAGGTCCAGTGGACTTTCCTCTGTTGAGTGATTCCAGTTGCTTTTCTATTCCTTGGACACTTATTTCGATGTCAGCCATTTTTTCGTTTGTGCGAGGATTTAGAGAAGGAACTGCAGTGCGGTCTTCCTCTGTGAAACAGCTTTGGAAAAAGGTGTTTAGTATTTCAGCTTTACGCGTGTCATCCTTTGTTTCAATGCCATCATCATCCCGGAGTGTCTGGATATGCTGTTTCGAGCCACTTACTGATTTAACGTAAGACCAGAACTTCCTAGGATTTTCTGTCAAGTCGGTGTCTCATGAAAGGAGTGCAAGTTACACCGTTGATGGTGATCCGTCTGTCGGATGGTCACAATAAGCTGAACGGCCCCCTCACAGCTATTAGAGATCAGTAGGCTATGTATAACTGTGGGTATCACTCTCTCATTCCATTCATCCATAACAACATAAACTCAACACTACACAGTAAACACCATCATCATACTCTTCCACACGAAAAAATACGCACTTGACGTTTCATAAGAGAGCCGAAGAAGGAAACGGCGACCCTGCCAAGACTGGCGATGCAGGAATACTGCATCTGTTTCCCTGAGCTGATTTCGGTTGGGATCACGTCCGCTATTTTTGATGTCCCACATATGACAAGGTGAATACTGGGCTGGTACTCACGTCCAACCTCCGTAACACGATTCGCAACCATTTTGAAACCGTCTTCACACTTCCATCTGGATAGCACTAGAAGCAAACAGATGGGGTTCAATAATTCTGTCCGGGGTGGAAGGGTTGTAGACAGGAATACCGTCCGGCCAGCCTCTAGCACTAACACCGCCTAATCCACAATAATACGCCATCCCCTTGAAATGTGTGGCCGAGCGGTTCTAGGTGCTTCAGTCTGGAACGGCACGACCGCTACGGCCGCAGGTTCGAATCCTGCCTCGGGCATGGATGTGTATGGTGTCTTTAGGTTACTTAGGTTTAGGTAGTTCTAAGGTCCAGGGGACTGATGACCTCAGATGTTAAGTCCCATAATGCTCAGAGCCCTTTGAACCATTTCAACCATCCCCTTGAAGGTACGGGATGAGGCTAGGAAAAATAAGAAAGAGTATGACCTACTTCACGAATTGTAGGATGCATGTTGTGTCCATTATCCCATGACAGTCCACATTCCTAGTTTTTGTTGTAGTCTGCGATACCGGCAAAATACAATGTCCATAAACACACACTAGTGCCGCGCTCGACGTTCAATGTACTGCATGTAGCGCTATCTTATCACTATTTTTATTTGTTTTTCTGTAAACCTGCATATAATTAGCTTTTTGTGTAATAGTTAATATGTATTAATTGTAATTCTTTAATCATATGTATTTAGCCTTTAAGTTCTTAGGCTCGGTCTTTCTAACTTGTTACGAAGGTGGTTCCAATTACATGCGGGTGCTGGAGTATGTTGTCAGCAATCGTGACAACGTACATAACTTTCCAAGTAGTTCAGCTTTCACAAATTTTGTAATTGTATCTAAACATCATCCCGATAAAAATGGCTCTGAGCACTATGGGACTTAACTTCTGAGGTCATCAGTCCCCTAGACTTCGAACTACTTAAACCTAACTAACCTAAGGACATCACACACATCCATGCCCGAGGCAGGATTCGAACCTGCGACCGTAGCGGCCGCGCGGTTGCAGACTGTAGCGCCTAGAACCGCTCGGCCCCCCTGGCCGGCTCATCCCGTTAGCTAACTGCGATTCACTATAATTAGGTGTGACTTTTTCAATCTTTTACTTATATTTGTATGCTGCAACTTTGTGTACTTTTATATCACATTACGATCAGCTTTGTACAGTCCTATCGTGTTATCACCATTTGTAGGATTCGGAGCTGAAGATGGGCTCTGACAATTTAGGAAACCACTAATCCGATTAAACACAAAATATGATCCTGACTGTGTTTGTATTTCTCGCATACTGTTTCGTCCATAGTTTTAAGAAATATGAGAAATATGACACTACATGTTCGAAGCGCATTAAGTTTATCATGGACGTACCTGTAATTCAGAGGTTACAATATACCTTGAATATTATCTAACTCAAAACTGTAATTCACACAAAATTAACAGTTTCTTACACTTCAGGGTTCATTGCAAGAAACATAATTTTATAGCCGCTTGGAAGCTGCAGGTTGGACGAGATAACGTGTAAGCTCGAGTTCTGTAAGACTAGATCGTATTTAACATCACAGAACTGTGGAATCTTGCTATTCTTTCAGAATTTCGGGCAGTATAGTGCATATTGCACATTAGTATTACGTCAACGTAGGCGACCTGGTGACTGATTCTGAGGAAATCAACTGAATTAAACACTATTTCTAGAATTTTCTGAATTTCAGCGTCTCGTAAAACACTGAATGGAAATGGATCGCGGACAGTGGGTAAACCGATGAAGATACTAGCATCTGATTTGTGTTGCTACAGACGTATATCGGCAACTAACGTCAGGTAAAATATGAAATAAAGAAGTGTTAGAAAGAATAAAGAATGAAATCTATGAGAATCGTTATAAAGAAAAATGAGGAATTCTTTGACCATGATGAAAACATCACAGAATAGTACTGTCGCAACAATAAAATCTTCATGGACCTCTTGTGGAGTTTATCAGCTGTGTGTCTACGACGTTCTTGAAGATATCTCCACTCCTTAATACCTGTGGCGAATATGAAACAGGGAAGCAAATTATACGCCTTTCTGAAACGAAGACACATTGCGAATTAACCCAGAAGAAACCGCTGAGGATTTTACTGCATTAACATGCCATGGGAACCTTCATATGCATACTAGTTAACATAGAGTCGGAAGATGAAAAACCTCAAGGGCAGACAAAATGATTACCCTCGATGTTAAGTGTAGATGAAGAGCTAACACACAAGGATATAGAGGAAGCATCATACTTAGTCAAAAGTTTAATTACCGCAAAAACTAAGAGGTTTCTGTGTTGTTTTAAGTGTTCAGCATTATCTGGACGGCGTTAAAATTCTCTTTGAGTGGTACGGAGTAAACATATCGATCCACTTCTGAGGCCCTTACAAATGACAGACTCATTTCAAAATACTGAGTCAGTCTCAAGTGATATCTGAACATGCTATTCACAATTCTGTATTTCCTCGTCATTCTGAAAATCGTACCACAAACTGCGCCGTAGATAAATATCGCGTGTTCTGCGGTATACTTAATTTGATACGGTCAATTATAAACCACAGAAATTCATCTGCGTATTCCATTATTTATTAGTCAACGGATATAGGGTTTCGAAAGCAGTATTATGTAATTTAATTAACGCGTATACATTCACATGATCTGGTTAAAACTGAATGTGGTAAATGAGATGCTTGACAAGTTATTGTGTGGGAAAAATAAGCCTATAAAACTAGATGAAACGTTTTCTGTTACAATACATGAAGGGTTCATGAAAATGAAAAAATACATGAAAATTACTCTAGTTGGCTTGATGCTACCAAAATATCTGTAAATGGCACGTCTGTTACACAGTGCGAAAACGGAATTAAAAGTCCTACACACATGACAAAGAGCCACAGAACGATATCGGACAGCAAAACAAAGTAAGTATCAATCGAAATTTTCACAAACGTGTTCAAGATAACGGCACGTACGGGGCAATATCGTCAAAGGGAATTAAAAACAGAAAATGTAAACTGTCAGCTCTCACGGCAGTGCCATTTCCTGTGAAATTGCTTGCATGACAGCATAAACGTATTCGATTATGTAAATTACCAGATGCTACGGAAAGGCTCATTATGAAGTAGAGAAAAACTGGTTTTCTGTGTCTCTGTTGAGTGAGATGGAAGTGATGACACCATCTCACAAACGATATTAATATTTTACTCTTTGGTTTACGTACTCATTGAATTTTTTTCACGAAATCGTTTCTGAGAAAGAAGTAATTAATTGCTGATACATCGAAGTTGTGAATGCCGTAAGACGGGCTTCAATATAAAGTAAAATGGGAAGTTAACACCAGCTTAAGCTACTACTAAACAATTCATTTATTGAAATTGTGCCGTGTTAATATACACACGCACATATAACTTGCTCAGCAGATTATACTCCCCATTTTTAATTTAATTGCCGTCTGTATTCCGATCTTCAGTGGCGTCTTCATTACAGAAGGCAAAATAAACTGTACAATATGTTTTACTCTAGCGCTCTCTAAGGTGACTGCCGTTTTTCACAATTGATAATATTTCTTTCCTTTTATGTATTTACTTTGTTAAAACATCTTATTTCAAGAAGAAACAGAAAAAAAACTAAAGGGCCTCCGCTCATAATGGAACAGCTTAAACGGATCTTTATTTTTTATCTCGCCAATTATGCCTTTGTAACACCAATTTCTGAATACCAGTGATAGCTCGCATTTCTGGACTTTGACTACGATTTTGAAACGTTGTTGATTGTGAGTTATTAATGGTGACCTGACTTTCTTCATCAGTACTGCGTTGGGCTCACATAAATAGACTCGTGGAGTTCGCTCTCTACTATACTTTCAACTAGTCACTTAGCGACATCCTTGATTTACATATTCTAGAATAAGATTGCTATCAGTGGATCAAGTAATTTTGTTTCGAATTGAGGGAAATCCAATGTTTCGAATATTGTGAAGCTAAATATCAGAATACTTCAGGTGACCTACTTGTCAGTGTACAACGGTTATTCCCAAAATACCTCTAAAACCATAGGAAAAAAAGTGCTGAATTATTGTCTGTAATGGTCCATTCATGGAGACCCGTTTCCATCAATAGACCAGTCGATTTCCGTGAATGGACCATTAGATATGTATCCGAAACCACGTGATTAAACTCCTGTTATTCGAGTATGCAACAGCTGTGTGGATTTGAATATAGGGACAAAGTATAAAGAAATCCACGCAGGGGCCAGCATTGCCCCAAACGAAGAAAAAAATACAAAAAAGAAGTCGACTGAAGTTCGACATAGGATTATACGTTTCGATAACAGCACAAACTGTGCTGCCAGTATATGCACGTTTGGTATTTTGGGTGCATAACGAATAAATATATAATAATTATTCATTGAAGTGATATTTCACGTAATACGATTAAGAGACATCCAGAATTAATACCACTTTTTAATATAACGAATTAATTCTTACTGTTTGAAAGGAATTCCGCGTTACATCGCTAACTGCGTTCACACAGCTGAAAAAGATCAGAGGGGGCCCTTTTTCTTATGAGATTTCCAATAGAGCGCTGAAAGGCGGCATAAACCGGTAGTGAGCTGGCAAGCGTCCGAGTATTTCTCCTGGGAGTTGAAGTGCCAGCCCACCCGCAGCGGTGCCGTCGCCTGTTTGACGGCAGCAGGCGCCAACGTCCGATCTGATATCCTACACCCACAACCACACCGGCCCGAGGGGTTTCAGAGAGATATTGCCGTCTTAATATAGCTACCAATCTTACCGATGTGTCCCAGAGGAAACTGATCTGATTTTCTGAACTGCAGAGAATCCGAAGGACATAGGATCGGCTGTATTCAGCAGAGGTTATGCACACTTCCCTCCGAATTCCAAACAAATTATACACGTGAACATTAATAAAACCGGAAACTGCAGGGCCGTATTCCTGACTGGAAATAGAAGAAAAATTGTCCAATGAACAGGTGTCCAGAAATGGACGGTGTGCGTGTAACGACAACAAATCGTCCTTGAATAAAGTACAAAGCTGCATCGCATTCACGTCACAACAGATGTTCAAAGAGGCCTGCAAGGAATGCGATGCATACGTTAACACGTCGCATCACGGATTGCTGTCTCTCTGAATAGTGTCACAGGCGTCATGAACACGCTATTGAAGGGTCTGGTTATAAGGAACCGGTACAACATACACAACGCTTTTCAGATACCTCCCAGAGGTAAAAATCCAGGGAGTTTAAGAGCGATGATCTAGCAGGCCATGCTACAGGGCCTCCGCATCCTATCCATGCCGGGAAAGATGATGTTCAAGTATCGGCGAACTGTAATGCAGAAATGGGGTTGCACTCTATCATGCAGAAACCACGTAAACTGTCGCATTACCAAAGGCATATTCTCAGCCAGCCCAGGCAGAGTATTCCGCAGGAAATCCAAGTACGTTCCTCCTTCGAGGCGTTGTGGAAGCACAACAGGTCCAAGTATGTAGTCCCACACACTGATGCTGAACCGATGTTGATGAGACGACTCAACCATTCCACGAGAATTGTCTGTAGCCCACAGATGACGATTATGCAGACTGATGATGCCAGTTCTGGTAAAGGTTGCTACGTCGAGAAAGAGGACTGATGACAGAAATCCCATAAATGGTTATGGTCTGGTGCAAAAACCATCGATAGTTCTTCCCGTAGAGTAAAATCAGCTGCTGATAATCCTTGCACACGTTTGAGGTGATATGGATAGTAGCGGCTGTCATGGAGGGTACACATAACTGTACTTTGGCTTACGCCATGTTGGCGGGCACTTGCCTGGATGTTGTACTAGAGTTCGTCTCAGTAACCTGTAGGACACGGTCCTCCAAATCTGGTGAACGCACAGTTCGGCTCCTTTCTGCACGTTCGTCTATCTGAAAAAACCCATGATCACACAAATTCCCAAAAAGAGCTTGAAATGGTGTCTGGTGCAGTTGGTGTCTGTGAGGGTACTCGTTTTGGTATAGCTGTGCTGTATCGCGACCGTTTCCATCTGCTTTTCCGTACACAAACACCATCTCCGTTTGTTCAGGAGATGAATACTGGACCATTGTGCTGCTTACAGTACGCTGCTTCAACCATGCAGCCTGCATCAGACAAGGAACACACGGTACGTAGTAAGAGAAACTTTCATTTTCTAGCGTCGTTTACCGTGGCAACGCTGCATTTCCGGACACGTGTTCATAGGACTTTTTTTCCTCCATTTCCAATCAGGAATCCATCCCTGTAGTTTGTCGGCTTTATTAATGTTCACCCTGTATATACGGCGCCCGAATACAGCTACAACTTCTGCATCTACACACATACTCTGTAAGCTACAATACGCTGCAAGGTCGAGGGTGCACTGTAAAAATACTAGTCATTGTCTTTCCTGTTCCACTCGCAAGTGGAGCGAATGAAAAACCACTGTGTGTATGCCTCCCTACGAGCCTTAATTTATCTTTCCCTGTCTTCTCGGTGTTGAAGCGAAATATACGTTAGTGGCAGTTGAATCTTTCTGCAGACAGCCGCAGCTGCCAGTTTTCTAAATATTCTTAATGTTATCCAATGAATTCCCATTTAGCTATTCTTAATAGTATTACTCGAAAAGAACGTCGTTTGCCCTCCAGATATTCCCATCTGAGTTCGTAAAGCATTTCTGTACAACTCGTATTTTGGTCGAACCTTCCGTTAACAAATATTGCACCACTATTCCAAATAGTTTCGATTTCTTCCATTAATCCGACCTGGTAGGGATCCCAAACACTCTAAACAGCATTCAATACTGGGCCGCACTAGCGTTCTACACGTGGTCTACTCGAAAATTAACTACACCTTCCTAAAAATTCTTCCATCCTACAACTGACCCTGTAATGGTCACGTAAATAAAGAAACATTACGGCACTCCAACCCCATTTCTCGATACCGGTAATATCGTACTACTTTTCTGCGAAGCAACAGACGTATTTTTGTGACAATATTCACATTTGGTTTTATTAATGTATAGGTACTCCGATGTATCGATATATTACAGTGATATGGTTCTCGTGTGTATTCATTTCTGTGAGACTGTCATAATCTGTGACTTACTTGTAACCGTTTTGGCGCGAATGCCCACAGAGCAGTCTTTGTTTCACTTTGCAGAAGTTAAGTTGTTATTTCGCTTTGTAAAAGAACAGTCAAGTCTTGTGTTTTGTTGTAGTGGGAATTAAATATATGAAGATTGATACAAAACTGTTTTCCTGATGATGTGACAATTAAGAAGTATATGTGAATTTACTAGAAGTTTAATAGAAATGTGTATCGTGAACACCAAGTCAAAAATTATTTCTACCATACCATTGTTCTGCTCTGGGATTGTTTGATCATTAAGAATTTCCAGAAAAACGCATTTGTTAGGTCTTCAAATATTGCTAAAATACAGATCTGGACCTTCTAGCAGTCAAAGTGGAATCACCCTAGAATCAACAAGATGAGCCATAAGAACTTCGACGAAATCTACGTGGGAATCCATTCAAGGTAAGTGCCAAAATTAATGACTTTTTTACAGTGACTTCATTATTTCCATTCTTACGATACCATCCACAGTCAATAACTTTGTTGTTGCCCGATAAAGCGAACATATGCTGCGTGAGCAACATTATTAATCTGATTTCTAGCCTACTTTGCAAGTGGTGGTATTGTTAGAACCTCCCGTGCTCGTTCCATTCCATATCGCTTTGCACCGTTACCTCTAGATACTTAATCGACCCGTATGTGTCAAGCAGCATACCACTAATAATGTATTCGAACATTCAGGGATTGTTTCTCCTATTCATCTGCATTAATTTGTATTTTTCTACATTGATAACAAGCTCCTACTCACCATGCCAAATGGAATTTTGTCCTGTATCTACCTGCAGGCACTGAATGACATTTCCCTGTACACCACAGTGTCGTCAACAAATAGTCACAGATTGCTGGTCACCATACTCGTCAGATCCTTTACGTATATAGGAGACAGGATCAGTCCTACCACACTTCCCTGTAGCACTCGGAATGATACCCTAGTCTCTCATGAACACTCACCCTCCAGAAAACCGTACTGGGTTCCATCATTAAAATGTCTTCGTGCCACTCACGTATACAGGAACCTATTCCGTATGCTCTGACGTTTGTTAACTGTCGGCACTAGGGCACTATGTCAAACGCTTCGCGGAATTCTAGGAATGTTGAATATCCCATTGCACTTCATCTATGGTTTGTAGGATATAATTTGAGAAAACGGCACTTTGAGTTTTCCACAATCGATGCTTTCTAAATTCAACGATTTGTAAAAGAGCGAAGGCTGACACTTGAGTTCATCCATCTAATGGTGTAACTTTCCATCTTAATAAAACAAACGAGTTCATTGTGGTATGGCGTGGCGTACGTATACAGTATGGCAGCATCTGTCTAGCTCCTTCTCATTCACATTTAGTACACATTAGGCCTCAGCGGATAGCAAGAACAAGCAGTATCGCCATTCATTGAGTTGATCGAGCGAGGCAAAACATGTCACAGTGTAAGAAGAGAACTCGAGAGAGAAAGAGAGTTGTGCGATAACACACTCCAATAAATAAGCACATCGAACAAAAAATTAGCCAACCCCCCCAGGGAAAACCACGTTAACATTGTGTAACACCACCTTTTGCCTTGATAATGACTAGTTGGCGAGGAAGACAGTTACTTCAGGCATGCCTCACACAGCCGGAAACACTCATTAATGATAAGATTGCGCAACGCTATAAATTTGCGAAGATTCCACCTTTCAGCCGCTGTTCCGAAGAGTCCCAAAACGTTCCTGTGGAATTGAGACTGGTTGATCAGCGAGCCAGTCGAAGTGCGTTAAGGTGTCTGAGTGCTCGTCAAACCAGAAAAGCATTTGTGCATCGCAAAACATCACAAAACCACCTCTGTCCTGAACTAACCCCATCCCGTCCCCCACCACCACTCCCCCGTTCCCCACACACGTCTACATCCACATCTACATAGATACTACTCAAACCACCGTACGGTGCGTGGTGGGAGGTACCCTGTACCGTTACTAGTCATTTCCTTTCCTGTTCCAGTTGCAAACGGAAAGAGGGGAAAGCAACTATCTATATGCATGCATACGAGCCCTAATTTCTCAAATCTTATCTTCGTGATCCTTACGTGCGATATATATTGGCGGCAGTAGGATCGTTTGGCAGACAGCTTCAAATACTAGTCCTCTAAATTCTGTCAATAGTGTTTCTCTAAAAGAATGTCGCCTTCCCTCCAGGGATTCCCCAGTTGAGTTCCCGAAGCATCTCCGTAATACTTACGTCCTATTCGAACCTACTGGTAACAAATGTACCCGCCTCTGAATTGCTTCACGTCTTCCTTTAATCCGACCTGGTACGGATCCCAAACACTCGAGCAGTACTCAAGAATAGAGTGCACCAGCGTCCTATATACGGGCTTCTTTGATGGTGAACCACTCTTTCTTAAACTTCTTCCAATAAACCAAAAGTTGGCCATTCGCCTTCCCTACCACAGTTCTACAGTTCTCACAGGCTCGTTCCAATTCACATCGCTTTGGAACTTTACGCCGAGATATTTAAACGAATTGACTGTGTCAAGCAGGACATCGGTAATACCGTAACTGAATATTACACGTTTGTTCTTCCTACTCATCCGCATTAACTTACATTATTCCAGATTTAGAGCTAGCTGCCATTCATCACACCAACTAGAAATTTAGTTTAAGTCGTCTTGTATCTTCCTACAGTCACTCAACTTCGCTACCTTAGCGTACACCACAGCATCTCAGCAAACAATCACCGATTGCTGTCCACCCTGCCCGCCAAATCAGTTACGTACGCAAAGAACAACAGCGATCCTCTCACACTTCCCCTGGGCACCTCTTGCCTCTGATAAACATTCGCCGTCGAGGACAATATATTGACTCCTATTACTTAAGAAGTCTTAGAGCCACTTACATATGGGTGAACTTATTCCATATGCTCGTACCTTCGTTAACAACCGGCAATGGGGCTCCGTGTCAAATGATTTCCAGAAATCCAGAAATGAGGAATCTAGCTGTTGCCCTTAATCCATAGTTCGCAGCGTATCATGTGTGAAAAGGGCAAGCTTAGTTTCAAACGAACGATAGTTTCTAAAACCATGCTGATTCGTGGACTTAAGCTTCCCAGTCTCAAAAAAGTTTATCGTATTCGAACTGAGAATATGTTCAAGGATTCTGCAGGAAACACGAGTTAGAGATGTTGGGTTGTAATTTTGCGGGTGTGAACTTTTATTCTTCTTATTCTCTGGAATCACCTGCGCTTCCTTCAAGTCGCTTGGGACTTAGTGCTGGGCGAGAGATTCACGAAGCTACGTAAGGGGCCAGTGCCGTAGAGTACTCTTTGTGAAGCGGAATTTGGGTTCCATCTGGACCTGGTGCGTTATTTGCTTTCTAATCTTTCAGTTGTTTCTCTACGCCAGGGATGATTATTACTGTGTCGTCCATTCGAGAGTCTGTCCGATTGTCAAATGACGGTATGTTCTTACGATTCTCCTGTGTGCACGATTTCTTGAACTTGAAATTTTAAATTTCGTCTTTCTTTTTGCTCTCTTCGACTGCCACACCAGACCGGTCAACAGTGGACTGAATGGAGCCTTAGACCCGCTTAGCGATTGTACATAGGACCAGAATTTTCTCGGGTTTTCTGCTAGGTCTTTTGCTGAGATGTAACGGAGGTTGTTGTTATATGCTTCGCGCATGGATCTTTTCACAGACGCTGGAACCCCTATTAACCTTTGCTTGTAGTAATTTGTGCGCTCTCTTTTCAGCCGAAGGTGCAACAGCCTCTTCTTCCTCAGCATCTTGCGAATTGCGTTATTAAACCATGGTGGGTTTTTTCCATCCTTTATCCACTTACTTGGCTCATCACTCTCCAGACCACGATTTACGATCTGCTTAGACTTTTCCCATTTTATTGAAACTAAGTGATGTCAGTTCACTGTCTAAGTGAGATGTTAATAACTGTTTGTGGCCGAGCGGTTCTAGCCGCTTCAGTCTGGAACCTCACGACCGCTACGAGGCAGGTTCGAATCCTGCCTCGGGCATGGATGTGTGTCATGTCCTTAGGTTAGTTAGGTTTAAGTAGTTCTAAGTTCTATGGGACTGATGACCTCAGGTGTTATGTCCCATAGTGCTCAGAGTCATTTGAACCAATAACTGTTTATCTGCTATATCTAGCAGAAACACTCTCTTAGCCTTTTCAACTGATTTATTAATGTGGTGTCACCGCCAGACACCACACTTGCTAGGTGGTAGCTTAAATCGGCCGCGGTCCATTAGTACATGTCGGACCCGCGTGTCGCCACTGGCAGTGATCGCAGACCGAGCGCCACCACACGGCAGGTCTCGAGAGACTTACTAGCACTCGCCCCAGTTGTACGGACGACATTGCTAGCGACTACACGTACGAAGCCTTTCTCTCATTTGCCGAGAGACAGTTAGAATAGCCTTCAGCTAAGTTAATGGCTACGACCTAGCAAGGCGCCATTTGTACCATTGCATGTATCTCAAGATAGTCTCACTTGTATCATCAAGAATGCTGTATACCAAAGGACGATATAAAAATTAAGTGTTCTAGTAGCTACGTTCTTTTCTTTATCACATTCATTACGAATCCTGTTCCAGACTTCGCGCCAGTCGGCGTGTGTGTACGTGTGGCTTTTCGGCTACCCGTCTCTGTGGACTGGCTGCCTTGTCAGTCCACTACAATTAACTTTCGTGAACACAGCTGCTCAAATGACATCATGATCGCTAATCCCCATTTATATACTGACACTGTCGATAAGGTCAGGGCTATTTGTAGCTACAAGATCTAAGATATATTCGCGTATAGTTTGGCAAGCTAGCTGCTCGGGACAGTTTTCAGAAAACATGTTCAAAAGAATTTGCGTGACTGTCTGTCCGTAGCCCCCCCCCCCAATGATTCCATTGACACCCCAGTCCATACTCGGTACGTTAAAGTCCCCTCCAACTAGTATTGTATGAGCTGAATATTTCCGTGTTACTGACCGTAGCCTATCTTTCAATGTCTCTGGAACTGTCACAATGGAGCCGGGTGGCCGCAAAAACGTCCAACAACTAAAATGGTTTCACCTACACCTGTTATGTGCGACCAGATAATTTCAGTGTCACAATTAACTTCAACCTCAATAGAGACAATATTTTTGTCAACTGCAGTGAACACTCCCCCTCCTATGGCCTCTAATCTGGCTTTTAACATACGTTCCACGAATGGATAAATATTTCAGAGCTTTCCACTTCGGGTGTCAACCAGTTCTCGGTCCCAAGAATAATTTGAGGAGAACGTTCCTGGAGGGTAGTACATTCGGGAAATTTATTACGAATAATTCGACAGTATACTTCTAAGATTTTGACATTCGAAGTGTCTTTACTCTGAACGCCGTCTGACTTCCCTTGTTGCGTATTGACTGGCAAGTGTTCGTCACAGCACTTCTAACTACCATCTAGTCTAAGAATCTGTCATGTGCACTCCAAAAGTACTCTGCTACCCGCATAGTTGCTTCCATTGTGTAGTGCACCCTGACCTATCAAGAGGAGTCCTACAGATCCAAACTCTGAGGGTTAAATACCCTGATCATGCCTTCAGCAAATTCAGAACTAAAAGAGCCAAAATACCCGCTCGTCAGACCACACCACACGCCTTCAATCAGTTTCTGTCTTCTTTAGCCCTTTGGAGAAGTGCAGATACAAGTGCCACTGTGAGCAATGGCCCTGTCGAGATAACCACTTAGAAATGTCGACTGTGTGCAGTTTTCTTTACGGTGTTCCCATGGAAAGCGGTTAAGATATGTCTGCATTCACTGTCAACAGCAGTCCTGTCCCAGTCGGTTAGGATGTTTTTACGACCACAGTTCTTATGCCGTGTCACATGGCTTTAAACCATTTCTTTTAGAGACGCTAGACAGTCCATGTTTTTGGACCAACAAATAGGATAAATTCATTCACGGTGTGCTCATGGAAAGTCACACACGATTGCTCTCACTGCCGTTCTGTCACGCTTCCACTTCGACCCATCTTACTTGCCGATTCCTCACAACAAACATATCACTTCACCATTATGCCTTACGTCATCGGCAGAGGATCACATGAGCAACTGGTATCAGTTTTGCAACATCTATAGCGCCATAGAGCGACCAGTGAGCTCTTTTGCTGGGGTTACTGTGGATAAGAATAATAAATTTAGGCTTTATGTAGGATGTACGATACAAAGTGGATCAAGAATAAAACGTATTCCAGACAACGTATTCAGCACTTTAAACAATTTTATGTTAGAACGCACGGCTAACCGGGCGGGCTCAAGTTAGATATTAATTGCTATTCAAAATTCGGGGCATGAGTGAGAGTGCACTAGACAATTTGAACAAGAAGTGGGTGAAAGAATCTATAGTGACTCGTTTGAAAGTCCTACATTCATTTTGAGTGCCTAAGGGGCTACGGAAAATCTGATACTAGTAGAGATTGGAAATGCATCTCCCCGTTCTATGTATGAAAAAATAAGTCCCTATCTTCCATCATTGCCCAACATCGCTCGAGATGCAGCCGCTGTAGATAGACTTTCACTGTAGTGTTGGAAACAGCTGAAGATATGCTTCAATATTTGCAGAACACAATCGTGGAATCCTGAAGAAGCTACACTGAAGTTGAAAACGTACTTGCCTAGTTGTAAAAATGCCTTTCACCCTATTTTCGCAACACACAACTGATGCAAAACTATCTGCATCCTATACAGGCTGTGATATCATACATAATCATCCACAAGAAAAAACCAGCAGAAGATATCACTGACATCGATTTCTGGCCATCCACTGCCCCCTGTTCCCCCCAAATGCCACACCAGCCACTACAGTAACAAGCAATGGACAGAGAGTTCTAGGTTAATCTAGTTTAAGACACTATTTTTAAGTAACATTACTGTGTATGTATGTATAAACGCCTGACGATGAACAGAACATGTTCGAAACGCGTTGTATTATGGTAGATTAAAAACATAACAAAAAATAAAAAAAATTACTGGCAGCAGAAATTACAAATAAATAACTGAAAAACTGTTACATGTTTAATTATTTTCTTTTACATCAAATTGATAAAATCTCGTGTTACCGATATAATGCATCTATGTACACAAATATTATTCAAAGCTGAATGTATTAGTTCAGTTTCTGTTTCTTACTTACACCCACACAGCAATGAGTTTTCTTCACAAAAGCCAGCGTACGAATTTTTGTGCTTACAAAATAATCAGTCGCACGGTCTGAAAATGTAGAGTTTCTGTGCTCCACAAAAACACGAGCCCAGCAATCAAAATTTACATCTCATTCAAGCGGCTCCATCCCACGAACCTCGCCTCTCCCACAGGAAAATATGCCGCCAAGTTAATGGTTCCACACTCCAGCATAGCAGAGTGAATGCGAACAGACTTGTTTTTCATGTATTCATTACGCCATAGTAAAGCCAAGAAAGAATTCCACTGAAGGTTTTTAACTGGTTTAGAGCTTGGAAAATCTACTACATTTTTATCAGAGAAAACATTCCGTGGTCCATTCAAGTGATGGTTGAATAAAGGAAAAATCTCCAGTCAGAGGCTTTATATCTGCACCTTTTTATGTTTAACATCTGAACGAGTATTGTCGGGGGGTACATTCCACCTTCGTTCTCTTTAGGGATGGAGATTTTAGCATATTTATCTTGCTAATATATTTATCTAGCTAAAACTGAAGGTCGTTTGACTAAATTGAAGTTTGATTTCGGCTAGTAAGAGCTAACAAATATACAATAAGTTTCCCTGTTTCTGAAACGAAGTAACACAAAATACACTGTGTTATTCAGTAGACGCGGAGGTAGTTTTGCGTGAATTTCAATTAGGATTTAATTCCTTTCAGTTTCTAGTAATTTTTCCGAAAAATAACGGTTACCCTTAGATAATTTTCTTTGTATAAAAGTGTACGCCCTGAGCACTAGGCTACCTTGGCTGAGATGTAGTTGGCGGGTGGGATCAGCCAGATGATGTAAAACTAATAAATAAGAGGTCTCTCAGAAGTTCCTTGCAAATGTTACAATATTTCTTAGAAAATTCCATGTAAGATCACAACAGGAATGAATGCCAGTCACGATAGTACGCCAGGATCGAGTCGTTAAATAGAACTGCCAGGATCAGGCTGTCTCATTTTCGTCAGATTTCTGGAGCAGCTCAGACGTACCACTGGAGTCAGGTAGCCAGAGCCCACCACAGTGCATCTCGTGCTAGACAACATGCTGACCACAGTCTTCTCCTCAGAGCTCCCACACTCAGAGAGGTTGTAAGAGCCTGTGATCGAGACGCTGACGTTTACCGTTCACAAGGAGTGGATTACGCGATCAAAGGACGAACCGCCGGCTAGCAGTCTGCACATAACAATAATAATCAATCGCCTACAGACAAGGTAACACGTCGTCATGTTCCACTCCACCTGCTGCGCGCAGTGGCCGCGAGGTTTGAGGCACCATGTAACGGATTGTGCGGCCCCTCCCACCGGAGGTTCGAGTCCTGCCTCGGGCATGGGTGTGTGTGTTGTTCTTAGTATAAGTTAGTCTAAGTAGTGTGTAATTCTAGGGACCGATGACATCAGTAGTTTGGTCCCTTAGGAATTCACACACATCTGAACATCATCCACTCCACCTTCCCACTACTTGCTGTTCTCTCCCTCGCTCGTTGGAATCCAGTAACGCCTTTCTCATTATCTGAAGACATTCGTTCCTACCGCATTTCTACACTGCTGGTTTTGGCAACATGTGAAACCTTCCATACTAATGAACTCATTTTGTCTGATTTCAATGAAATCCAGAAATGATGATGAGATAATGAGGACAACATGAACACCCAGTCTCCGGGCGGAGAAAATCCCCGATGGGACCGGGAATCGAACCTGGTACGCCGTGATCAAGAGGCAGCAACGCTAGCCACTAGACCACGAACTGCGGTCTCCCGACCTGAACGAACCCAGTGGAACAAACTAGGGATGATTAGGAATTCAACTTCGCTCCAGATCCCTGCGTCCAACATCACTGGCTTCTCTGGTTTCGGCTCTTGAGGACTAATGGGCTGCCATTCCTCCACCGACATTCAGACATATCACTGAATGTGTCCTCAGTGGAGCTCAAGGTGTCATAAAGTCGACGGTTGGACACACCAATATTAATGTCCATTAATAGAAGCGCGGATGCATTTGATCAGATAGTGTATTTAAGTTGTCAAATTAACTTATTGCTTCCTGCCGTGGTTTGCTTTCCGTTTGACACTTCCTGTTCATCAACATAGTAATGAATAGCTTTGAATAAATAATGTAACAGTACACTGCGGGATTTGCGGCTGTAAGTAGGATCGAGTACGATGGTTTCGGGGATAAAGCGGACGGAATATTTCCGCTGGATTACACTTCGCAAGAACATCAATCGTCATTACTCATGAAACGTGATGATATTGGCAGGTTGTAACAGCCAGATATTACACGCAAGGGATATGTACACCTCTTCATGCCCTCGTCACGAATATTATTTCCACTCACCTTACGTCTTGTGTAGTTGAGTCCCTTGCGGAGAAAATTTCGTGGGTTCGTAGGTCCATGGCAGCACTCACATTTTAATGAGGATCGCTATAAGTTTAATAGATCGTCTGGCTTCACAAGCTGCGAAATGGTCTCGAATTGAACAGTGACCCTAATATAATATAAATTTCCTTTACTTCACGTCTATGGTCACAAATCTTTTTGTCATCGGACTGCCGGTTTCGATCTATAATGACCATATTCACATCTGTTTTATAAAAACATGTCCTAATATACTGTAGTGACGATGCCACTATGGCTCCAGTATATTAGGACATATTTTTATAAAACACATCTGAATATGGTCATTACAGACCGAAACCGGTAGTCTGATGAAAAAAAAAATTGTAATCATAGACGTGAATTAAAGGAAATTTAGATTGTCTGGCTGTCGGCAAAGAGCACTTAAATAGTTTTTATGATTTATATGGTACTCTTTTGTCTATTACGAGAACTGTTCTCTGTAGTCACAATCACGTTGAATAGTAATCATACAAAATTGAAGCAGAATAAAATCCACAGTATTTGCAACAAGCTGTCTCACAGCATTCGTCATTATCCTTGCACGTTCATCCTCAGACTGAAGCCACCCTTCGCCAAACGGTAACCCATCAAACGCCGAAAAAGTGTATGCTTCCTTGTAAGCCCATGCTTTTGACAGCCAGATGGTTACGAGAAAATATATTTCTAAGTCGTTTGTAATCGACCACGCGTCCTATGCGTGATCACGACTCAGTAGGTGTCGCCAAATTAAGTTTATCCGATATTTCACAATATTATATTTTGCATAGACACTGAATCACCAAAGAAACTGGTGCAGGCATGCGTATACAAACACAGAGATACGTAAACAGGCAGAATACGGCGCTGCGGTAGGCAAGGCCTATATAAAACAAGAAATGTCTGATGCAGATGTTAGATCGTTTACTGCTCCTACAATGGCAGGTTATCAAAATGTAAGTGAGCCTTAACGTGGTGTTACAGTCGGCGCACAAACGATGGGACACAGCATTTCCGAGGTAGTGGTGAAGTGGGGATTTTCCATACGATCATTTACCGTAAATATCAGGAATCCGATAAAAAACCAAATTTCCGACATTGCTGCGGCCGGAAAAATATCCGGCAAGAACGGGACCGACGACGACTAAAGAGAATCGTTCACCATGACAGAAGTGCAACGCTTCCGCAAATTGCTGCAGATTTCAATGCTGGGTCATCCACAAGTGTCAGCGTCCGAACCATTTAACGAAACATCATCGATGTGGTCTTTCGTAGCCGAAGGCCAACTCGTGTACCCTTGATGACTGCACGACACAAAGCTTTACGCCTCGCCAGGGCCCGTCAACACCGACATTGGACTGTTAATAACTGGAAACATCTTGCCTTTTCGAACGAGTCTCTTTTCAAATTGTATCTCATGGGGGGACAACCCCATGAATTCATTTACCCTACATGTCAGCAGGAGACTGTCTAAGGTGGTGGAGGCTCTGTAATGGTATGGAACGTGTGCAGCTGGAATGATATGGGACCCCCGACAGGTCTAGTAGATACGACTGATAGGTGAAACGTACGTAAGCATGTTGTCTGATCATCTGCATCGATTCATGTCCATTGTACAATCCGACGAACTTCGGCAATTCCAGCAGGACAATGCGACATTTCACACGTCCAGAATTGCTACAGAGTGACTCCAGGAACAATCTTATGAGTTTAAAGTCTTCCGCTGGCCACCAAACTCCCCAGACATGAACATTATTGAGCATATCTGGGATACCTAGCGACGTGCTGTTCATAAGAGACCTCCTCCCCCTCCTACTCTTACGGATTTATGGACAGTCCTGCAAGATTCATGGTTTCATTTCCCTCTAGCACTACTTCAAATACCGAGCGAGGTGGCGCAGTGGTTAGACACTGGACTCGCATTCGGGAGGACGACGGTTCAATCCCGCGTCCGGCCATCCTGATCTAGGTTTTCCGTGATTTCCCTAAATCGCACCAGGCAAATGCCGGGATGGTTCCTGTCAAAGGGCACGGCCGACTTCCTTCCCCATCCTTCCCTAATCCGATGAGACCGATGACATCGCTGTCTGGTCTCCTTCCCCAAACCAACCAACCAACCAACTACTTCAAATATTACTCGAGTTCATGCCACGTCGTGTTGCGGCACATCTGCGTGCTCGCGATGGTCCTACGCGATATTAGGCAGGTGTACCAGTTTCTGTGGCTCTTCAGTGTATCTTATTATGTGGCTGGAATAAGTTCAAATGGTTCAAATGGCTCTGAGCACTATGGGACTTAATATCTGAGGTCATCAGTCCCCTAGAATTTAGAACTACTTAAACCTAACTAACCTAAGGACATCACACACATCCATGCCCGAGGCAGGATTCGAACCTGCGACCGTAGCGGTCGCGCAGTTCCACACCGAAGCACCTAGAACCGCTCGGTCACAATGGCCGGCCTGGAATAAGTGTCCCCCACTAAATCAGCATCATCTTTCAGATTTGGCGGATCTCAGTACAAGACCAAGAAGCCAAAAACATAACAACTGGTTTTAGAAGGTGGCTGGCACACATCGAATTCCAGCAATAAATAAGGTATTATGCCATCCCATTCCGTATGTTATTGGTAAATGTCAGGAACAGGCTAGTAGGAACTTTTATGTGGAATGATCTGAATGCGACAGACATTACTTTGTTACAGAAAGACAATGAATATGCTTCAAATGGCTAGAAAGAAACGATGAAATATCAGTGGTCTTAAATAAATGTTGTATTTGACAGTGAATTATTATTATTATCTGTTAGATGTAACACCTAAAACGTTGCCTCATTTGTGTTAAGTGATGCTCCCTATCGAAGAATCTACGAGGATGCACGTGCTTAGCCAAAGGAAGTTGTGAAGAATTCCAAACCACTCGTCAAATCTGACCAGTGACACTACTGAGACGGCCGTTGTGGCCGAGCGGTTCTAGGCGCTTCAGTCCGGAACCGCGCTACTGCTACGTCGCAGGTTCGAATCCTGCCTCGGGCATGGATGTGTGTGATGTCCTTAGGTTACTTAGGTTTAAGTAGTTCTAAGTCTAGGGGACTGATGACCTCAGATGTTAATTCCCATATTGCTTAGAGCCATTTGAACCATTTTTGACACTACTGATTAGGCAATTTTCTTTAGCACGTAAGAAGTAGTAAAGTGATTATGGCGTCAAATAATAACTTCTACTTGAACTACCATGTATCAGGAACCCTGTGGGAATGGGGCTGGGGGTTAGGTGAGTGCGTTATTGTTATTAATGCTTTCAAATATTGAAACCTTGAAAATAACACTGGGAATTGAGAGGTTTACGTGAACAAGTTCTACGTGTAGAAGTGGACAAAAAATTTCTAAAACAACACACGTGTTGCAAAGCACACTGCACCGTCTGTGAAGACGGCTCCTCTTGCAGCGTGCTACGATGCTGGGCACGGAGATTTCAGTGTCTACTACGACTGTTGACACGTACCTGTAAGCAAGCAAAAGACTTAATTACAGAACTTTATTTTACGAGGTGATAATTAAAACTTTGGCAACTCCTCCAATTGTGCCTTACGTTGTGAAAAAATATCCTGCCAAGCAGCAGGATATCTGCGGTCACAATTACTTGAGGCTCCGTCGTAATGGGTCAAATGGCTCTAAGCACTATGGGACTTAACTTCTGAGGTCATCAGTCCCCTAGAACTACTTAGACCTAACTAACCTAAGGACATCACACACTTCCATGCCCAAGGCAGGATTCGAACCTGCGACCGTAGCGGTTGCGCGGTTTCATACTGAAGCGCCTAGAACCGCTCTGCCACCCCGACCGGCGCCTTGATTTCATGACTCTAGCGATTTGACATGGAGATTAAATTCCCTTCGTCTGATTATTACAACTGATGATTAGTATTCATCCCTACAAATTTTGTTTCAGCCCCATGATTTTAAACGATGGGATAAGCTCCTGAAATTTAATCCTAATCTCGCAATCAGATGTTACTGAGTGTATTCTGTCTTTTAATCGGTATTATCTTCCATGTATGAACTTTTAGAGCTTCCATCCACTACGAAAAGTACAATACTTTGTCATTCTGCATTAACTTGCCATCATCCATCGAAGAAACGTCTCTCTGGCGAACAACATGACAAGCGAACACGTTGAGAGTGCTGTTTATCCTTTCTGATAAAAGCGAGATGTAAAGATCTTCTAACACGTCTTACATGCACCGTCCTGCATACACAGTGACAAGTGTATATCTAACAGTGAATCACAATTGTCTTAAGTGAAAGAAGCCTTCAATTTTCCTGTCATGTTGCTCTTATTTAGAACATTCGAAAATTATCGAAGTAAATATAAAATAATGTTTTCAATTTTTATGGATATGATGAGGGCCGATTGCTTTTTTAGTTAGTGTCCAAATGAATTTAATGCACGCGTCGTACACAGAACGCCTGACAGAAACACAAAGTAAAAGAAAGTGACCGCAAAGAAACTGCTCCCTGTCATTAAGTAACGAAACAAAGTGATGGATGTTTCCCGAGGCATAGTTTCTATTCTACAGTAAATATAAAATTCCATCCACCAAACCGCATCTCGAGTCGTCATACACAAAGAATTATCAAATTATCAGAGGAATTTCTTTCCAAAAACCAAACTGTTGCTGAAATAATTGTGAGAATTGTAGTTCTAAATAAAATTTATGTTTAACCTTCAGAAGAAAGCTCATGAAACGCCTTCACTAGAAAAAAGTTATTACTGCAAAAAGTATTCTTTATTGCGCTTGGCATAACAAGCGCGATAAAATGTATCGTTGTATTTACTAACTAGTTAACCGCCTTCAGCCATGGATAGAACAGACCGTTTGTAGAATCTATAGGAGAGCAAACAGATATGCAGTACCAAGAGTACAACATAACAAGAATGTACTAAAATTTTCAACTGCACAGATTTAAATAGCTCGCACAAAAACTGACAGTGTGTTTACTTTAAGCGAAATAATATCGAAATGAGTTTTTCATGAGAAAAGAGATGTCGCTATTGTTAGTAAGTTTACTTCTTGACTAAACGTCACTTATAGTATTATGCAACCTGAAGAGTAACTAGAAAGTTGGTTGAGGCGAGTGTTTTCCCACATTGACACCTATTTGCAACTTCTGCTCGATGAAATCTCGATGAGCGTAATGGTGACAGAAGCAAGATCGCTATTCACGAAACTGAAACAAGCGGGACTGAAACGGGACTTTAATAGTTAAGTCTTTCTATGAAATGGTTTGATCCGACAGAGGACCACTTGACTGCAAATGAAGATGTACTGAAGATGAGAGAGAGTGAATATCTGCGACACTTCATGGGAAAAATCGATTAGTACTGAATATCCTTCCTTCAACTGGGTGTAACTGCACGCCATTTAAATATATTGTGGAAAAGAGTTCATTTCGACAGCACAGACAAGGAGCAGCCCTGACCGCGGAGGCATTAGTAACAGCTGGCATTTCATAAATCGTCGTCATTATAGATTGTCAGCGAATCCACCTAACCGGCGGGGAAATCGGAATTACGACTATTGCGCTGTTTCTGGTTATCTACAGTGCTATTTTAAGATATGATGAGGAAATTGATAGCAAAAGAATTTGACGCTGTATGTTCCAATGCACTTTATGTGTGGTACTGTGAAGAAGGTACGTTTACACATATTCGCTGACACTTCTTGCAACAGTGCTTTATCTGAGACTATTATTACATTTGTATTCGAAAAACATATATCTTTCTGATATGACAAAACGGAACTGTGATGTTTGGCAGTCCTTTGAAAGAGCAGTCGATCAAAATGAAGCTATATGTATATCGTATGGGCGGTCCTACGTCATGGGCAGAGAAGCGGCTGACGCCTACAGTCAATTAAAACGATGCCACAAAAATTATTTCAGTCATGAGAGGCCAAACATTAGGGACGTCTTGAAGCATGAAATGGAGAATTATATGAAAAAGTTTCGAAACCAAAGAAATAGGTAAAAGTGGACCAACTTACGGAGAATGCATAAGAAACAGCCGAACTTACCTTTAACTGTTATTCTGTAACTCATAAACTGCTTGGTTTCGTTTGATGATGACAATGAAGAAGAATAAGAAGAATAAGAAGAAGAAATAAAAGAAAAGGTCTTGCATCTCTGTTGTGGGAACACAATGTTCGCTGTTTTATGAAGCAGTAGTGATTATTCTTAAAAGTGGAAACGTATTAGCAATATCTCGAGCGTGTCAACAAGCCTCTAAAATGAAATAGGTACCTCCCTCCGTACGTTGAACAGAGGAAGTGAATGTTTTCCAGGACCATGTAGATCGGGTGTTTGACACTCGATCGCTGTTTATTCATCTGGGTAAACTCGGAGGCTCCGATGGAAATGGTTCGAGAGGTTCACCGTCGGAAAAGCTGCTCCGTTGTTGTTGTTGTTATGGTCTTCAGTCCTGAGACTTGTTTGATGCAGCTCTCCATGCTACTCTATCCTGTGCAAGCTTCTTCATCTCCCAGTACCTATTGCAGCCTACATCCTTCTGAATCTGTTTAGTGTATTCATCTCTTTGTGTCCTACGATTTTACCCTCTACGCTGCTCTCCAGTACTAAATTGGTATCCCTTGATGCCTCAGAACATGTCCTACCAACCGATCCCTTCTTCTAGTCAAGTTGTACCACAAACTCCTCTTCTCCCCAATTCTATTCAATACCTCCTCATTAGTTATGTGATCTACCCATCTAATCTTCAGCATTCTTCTGTAGCACCACATATCGAAGCTTCTATTCTCTTCTTGTCTAAACTATTTATCGCCCATGCTTCACTTCCATCCATGGCTACACTCCTTACAAATACTTTCAGAAACGACTTCCTGACACTTAAATCAATACTCGATTTTAACAAATTTCTCTTCTTCAGAAACGCTTTCCTTGCCATTGCCATACATTCTGCTCCGTAACCAGATGATATCGTCGTAGTCACCATTTGCTCTACAACTAGTATCAGCGTTACACATTCTGGCCAAAGCAACGACGTCGCTGTCCAGATGCAATGCATCGACGCCAGTCGATCGTTTCCCCGGCGGCACACCACCTGTATCCCGTAGTACCGCCGATTCTCGAAGACATGTTCGAGTCTGGAGGGCGCCGAAGTGCGCCAGACGATACCGAGCCTCTACATTCAGCGGCGTCGCAATTCCACTGATGCAGACAGCCTGCCGTCCCGGACATCGACATGCGGCCGCTGCCAAGCACTATCAATTCCGGCCGCTCAGCCGTCGAGCGGCCCTCTCGACATCTCAACACGCCTCCCTACGCACAGGCTCCAGCCAGCAGGTAAGCTCTTGGCTCCACGGTTGCTACGGCAACTTGCACGTAGACTACAAACAGGCTGTGTGCTGTGTGCAGCACAGACGTCACATGACACGGGCAGAACAGAAGCCAATAGCCTCCTCTTCAGCACCACCGTGGACACAGTGGTATTGTAGCACTTCGTTACTTCTGCTTTCCTAAAGGAGCCGTAACTAACGCACCGCTGCCATCACGATTGGCCCTCACTCGCAAGGCGTGGTTTCCATCCTGAATAACTGACCGCAGTGCGACCGCTGGTTCTGGTCTCCTAAGTTACTGCACACGTGATTGGAGAAAAGTTTTCGAAGGGCACGACGAGACGGAAGAATGCCTTGACCGTGCTCGTATCTGGTGTCAACAATATCCCTGTCTTATTTTGAAAACTCGTTATCTCCAGACATGTGCTACGTATCTTGTGTACTTTTGAGCTGAACTTGTGAACTTTACTTGCCCTGCTGCGGTATGCTACATTTCCTTAAGACGAACTTGCAGCCTATTCTACAGCTTGTCCTTCACCATACTCGAGTTGCGCCTAGCAATGTCGTGTCCTACTGTGTATTTCGGTTTTCTTAAATAGACGCTGTTGATGATACAAAACAGAAACATATAAGGAACAACGTCCATTACACGACTAGGTCACTAGAGACAGAGCACGAGCTCGTATTGTGGAAAGGTACGGAAGGAAATCACTACGTACGTACCAAAGAAACGAAACCAGAATTTTCCTTAAGCGACGTAGATACATCGTGGGAAACATAAACCCTGATGGCCAGACGGGCAGAGAATCCAGTATCTTATCACTACGCCAACTCACTCTTATTTTTAGGAACACACTGTTCACGTACCTCTCACTTTATATACTTTGCAAATTGTCAGTGCGTCCAATGAAGTGACCAAAACGCACACAGGGTGGTCCACGGTTCCAATCATAAGCTTCTAGCAGGTGTAAAGTGAAGTGTTGGCAGAAGTGCCAACACCGTGTTGCTGGAGGAGGCCGAAATGCACGCGTTTAATTACACGCAGACTGGCGTGAGGTCTGGAACAGGACAATGTCTTGAGAATTGCAAATAAAGTACGTTAATGCTTAACTTTAATCCATAATTGGTGTACATCTCTCTTGAATGTACATGCTTCAAGATAAATATCAAATGAATACGGCGCCTTGCTAGGTCGTAGCAACTGACGTAGCTGAAGGCTATGCTAACTATCGTCTCGGCAAATGAGAGCGTATTGGTCAGTGAACCACTGCTATGAACGTCGGCTGTACAACTGGGGCGAGTGCTAGTAAGTCTCTCTAGACCTGCCGTGTGGCGGCGCTCGGTCTGCGATCACTGACAGTGGCGACACGCGGGTCCAACGTATACTAATGGACCGCGGCCGATTTAAAGGCTACCACCTAGCAAGTGTGGTGTCTGGCGGTGACACCACATAAAGAGCATAGGGAACCCAAGTCAGGAAATGTACTATTTCGATGTAAAAGAAGTTTGAAAATCAGATCACTTACAAATCTCCCGCTTCACGCCACGCACACAGAAGAGAATGAGCTGTGAACTGTGGGCCGGCCGGAGTGGCCGTGCGGTTCTGCGCGCTACAGTCTGGAACCGAGCGGCCCCTACGGTCGCATGTTCGAATCCTGCCGCGGGCATGGGTGTGTGTGTGTGTGTGTGTGTGTGTGTGTGTGTGTGTGTGTGTGTGTCCTTCGGTTAGTTAGGTTTTTGAACCATTTTTGTGAACTGTGGGCTCTCCAGGAGGAGCTTCACCTGGCGACGGTGCTGTTCGTTGCACAACGTTTATCTGCAACGCATGCTTTCATACACACTGTTCACAAATCCAACAGTTGCACGTAAATAATAAGCGATTCACTGAGGCAATCGGGAAATGTTCTCGATGCATGCTGTATGCAGCTCAGGGAGTAATGTTTCCAGTCGAGCTAGTCAGCAATGTTCTACTCAGAGATGGTGTAGGACTTGTCAGCACAGCAAAATATGACTACTCTTCTCAACTGGCCATGTTCTGCAAGAGATCTCTACAGCATGAAGTCAGCGCCGGCACACCAGCCGGGAGCGACAGAGAAGAGAAGGGTGTGAGAAGAGGTCAGCCAATCGCACGCTGACCTACTTCCCTCCAGGACGACAACACGACAGCAGAGCCCCCTAGGTGAAGAGGACATAAGCGCCGCGCCAGACTGGTGCAGCCCACTTCGATAGCTACTTCAACGTTAGCCACTACGTCAACCGACGCATCGTAGCCTTTTCATTGGCCATCTCCGCATAGCACAGTTAGAGATCAGCAGTTACTGCAGTTCAGTTGACAGACTTCGTTAGTAGCACTCGCTAGGGCCAGAAGTGTTACTTGTGTTTGTCTATTCTGAAGGAGACTGATTATTTTGTATGTCGCCATTTGCTTGTGACACATCTGTGTAATAGCGCTTGTGGGCGATCATGTATAAAGGACTAAAAGAATTCTCAGATGAAAGTTAAGTATTTGTACTTCTCTTATTGTAACAAATCTCCTTAATACGAGTTGTTTGCTTGTTTGTGTAGCGAACCGAATATGCAGGATTCCTAGACACAATATTCTCAATTTCATACATAATGTTAGCTCATGAAAGAAACCAACGATGCGAGGAAACAAAATTTCACCCTGCGCATGAATCCAAATGACCGAATACGGTGGCCGAAGATGAGATACTTCTTGCCTACCTAGCAAATTCTGTTTCTCGCGTGTAGTTTGACAACTTCTCTCAGCCAATTATGTCTTTGTGTGCACCAATACAGAGGCAGTCCTTACCAATGTTCTGCCTTTGACTATCTCGCCATGGTCATTGCCTGTTCCAGGTATGTAATACCAAGAATTAGACAGGGCAGGTTCCGTGATGTATTATAGAGAGCTCATATTTATGACCGAGCGAGGTGGCGCAGTGGTTAGACACTGGACTCGCATTCGGGAGGACGACGGTTCAATCCCGCGTCCGGCCATCCTGATTTAGGTTTTCCGCGATTTCCCTACATCGCTCCAGGCAAACGCCGGGACGGTTCCTTTCAAAGGGCACGGCCGACTTCCTTCCCCGTCCTTCCATAATCCGATGAGACCGATGACCTCGCTGTCTGGTCTCCTTCCACGAAACAACCAACCATCATATGTATGTTGAGTGGCAATAATTTGTAGATCTTGTAGTTACACCACAGATACATGTTTTCTGTACTTTTATTAACTGTACAGCACACGCTATTAAATGACTGACTCCCATATAGCGAGACGGTAAGCTGTAAGTTTGTCTCTAGCCAATTATTATAGTATGAAGTATGGATACCGGGTTACTGTTGGTAGATTCTAATTTCCCTGTTACCATTGTGCACGACGATCTCTTCTGGTGTTTATGTGAAACTGGGTTTTGAAATACTTTTTCAACTGTTGCCTTCTGACGTCACCAGTTCCTTGAGCGTATTTTTTAAGCGGTTGTATAAATGAATTGTGAGAATAGAGACGTGTACAAAAGAGTCTTCTACACATTGTCCCTCATCGGAGTGCAGAAGTTCTACAGTTCACTTCAGCAGCCGGCCGAAGTGGCCGAGCGGTACTAGGCGCTACGTTCTGGAACCGCGAGACCGCTGCGGTCGCAGGTTCGAATCCTGCCTCGGGCATGTATGTGTGTGATGTCCCTAGGTTAGTTAGGTTTAAGTAGTTCTAAGTTTTTTTTTTAAGAAAAAAAAGTTCTAGGGGCTGATGACCTCAGAAGTTGAGTCCCATAGTGCTCAGAGCCATAGTTCACTTCATCATCAAGTGCGATTTTTTGTTGGTGTTTGTAACACAGGTAGGAAGTCAGATTTTGACGTGGTTCAGTGACAGAGCGGACGTAGCTATAAACTGAATGGCGGAACCTTTAACCACCGTAATCAGCTTTGTAGAACCGAGATATGAACTGGCTCGTGGCAATAGTTTTTACACATCTTCTACCTTTATGTACTGGGGGATATTCAGTTCAGAGGGACATAATACTTTCTATGTGAAAGATGTACTGCCGTTTTGTTACAGTGACACATTGAGAGTTAAACAAAATTTTAAACGGACCAATGTAAGGGAAAGGACATGTCCCACAGAGACCGATGCTCACATGCGCGTTTTACTTATGTTAGTAGCGACCCGCGATATGAATACGAATTAATAACGGTAACTCAGCACAGCGGCGTTGTATTTGTGTCCTGGAACTTGGCAGCCCACCATCTCCAGACGTCGCCAATTGTCATTCTCTGCTGAGCAACGAGGAGTTCTGTGTAGGACACAGGCCACAAATTCGGGAAGACGGCCTCAATATTGACTTTGACAGGTTTCAATTACTTATCTCTTTTTTCCAATTTCTACCTTTCTGATTTATTTTTCTTTGTAGTCAAATGTTCGAAATACTCCCCAGAAATTACACAGTGGATTTTCATTGCCAAACGAACAGTGGAAAATGGACAAATGGGGCATCAAATTGACCAGTGTGAATGAGACCTGAAAATCTCTTTTAATCCTTACTTTTAGACAAATAATTTCACAAAATTTGTATTGTGATGTTAGATTTCACACGTTTTAGAAGATTTATTCTCACAAGTACCAAATTTATTTCTACTTCGAGACTCAGCGATGCGCATACCATAACATCTATTATGCATTCGACTGTTCAGTGTCGATTCGCCTAGCGTATCTTCTTCAGGAAAACATATCGTGTGCAAATAGATAAGGTGAGGTTAAGAACAATTAATAAATAGTTATAAGAACGTTGTTGTACGGTTGCAGATAAAATAAATTTCTTCAAGCTTAAGAAGAGCTTTACCATGTGCCGTATTTCTAAAAAAGAAAAAAAGAAAAGAAAAAAAAATGTTCAAATCGCTCTAAGCCTCTAAGCACTATGGGACTTAACATCTGAGGTCATCAGTCCCCTAGACTTAGAACTACTTAAACCTGACTAACCAGCTAAGGACATCACACACATCCATACCCGAGGCAGGATTCGAACCTGCGACCGTAGCAGCAGCGTGGTTCCGGACTGAAGCGCCTAGAACAACTCGGCCTCAAGGGCCGGCTCGTATTTCTCAGTTCAGAGCAACGCTCACACTTTCTAAAGTAAATTTTGAATTATACGTAACGCTTTTTAAGTAATTTAAAAAAATCCATTTACCAGATCATAACTCTGAATTATCTGTTCTAGTAAACAACATTTCTGATCATAATTATCATCGAGTTTTTTTTATTTCTTTCAATAGCAAATGATGCAATTTACTGTAGTGACACACCGGCGTGATATGTACTTTAACCGGGAGTTGATTCTGTCGACGGATGGCAGAGCGAGGTAACTGCTGATACTTCCACAGAGTGCTGATACAAGTGGTGGTGCAGGTGATGCGGGCTGGGGTGGAGGGAGGGGAGCGGGTTGTATCGCATTTCAACCAGCGGTGGGGAAAAAGCAGCGCGAGAGCGCAGTAGAGCTGGCAAAGTAACATGTTCATTAAGATAAATTTATATAATTACATCAAATGAGTAGAGCATGTGTACACGGGAAAGCTTTGTTCACCATAAGATTGTTACTAACATGTTTCACAGAAGTTTTCAGACATATATCAGTAAACAACTGAAAGTGTAAATGCATTGCAAACTCGTTAAACGGTGACTGACGCTATACGAAGCAATGTACAGGTAAAAATTTATCAAGCTGCAGTTTCATAGTTTAACTACGCCATCTTCAGGCCCTTGACCCATTGTAGGAAGAATCTAGCTCGGTTGTGATCAAAACAGGGACCAGCAATCCTGGTATTAGTAGATGTTTGCTACGGTGATCACTTCGACCATCACCTGCCGACAAACAAAGATAGCGTAGTAGACTGCTGAAATGGGTTACCAAATATAATAAGATCGCGAATTTGACGGCTGAAAGGTATTTAATTTGACATCCTCTATCTAACAGCCGAGTACCGCGCCCATCTCTAAAAAGATTGACATGCAGAGATATCCATGTAGTGCTGACACACCAGCTAGCCCCCCCCCCCCCCCAACCCCCTCGCCACCGTCTAGCCACAAAAAGTGTTCATAAAGGTGCTGCCCTCTGTAAGTTAATTTTAAAGGATTAATGACCAGGAACGAAGGAGAGACTGAGATTAGGGGAAAAGCCTGAGGAACTGTCTAGTTAGTACATTTTCCGGCTGAACTCATCCGTAATACACTTTCGCCTAAATGGGACGCATACTAAGTACGGTTGTGCGGTTTCAAGAATTAAACCGACGGTGTACTAAATGTGAAAGTTTTCTGCAGTAGGCAGGAAGATGTTTTCAACTTGATACCAGGTGTTTTTATGACATCTGGTGGATTTGTTTCTTGTGCGCATAAAATTTCCTGCTATATTTCAGTCAAGTCGTAGTTAAAAGTTGCACTATGGAAAGGTGGTTGCTAGAAAGAAGCACCAGAATATAGGTTTAAACGCAGCTTTTTCCTTTTCTTAAGGAAAATTTGTATTTATATATTGTAAACCTGCTGGAAGGTGTGAAAATTTGTACAGCAACAACATTTATAAACGCTTAGTAAGAACTAAAAAAGCTAAACCTAAACCATTATATAACAATACTGATGAACTTTCACGTAAACAAGTTGCCGACATTGTAGTTAAGATTAATTTTCTCGAAAACAATAAAATACTTGAATTCAAAAGTAGAGAATTATCTGTTTTTAAGTGTCATATTTAGCAGGGAACAGTCGCCAGGTTCTTCAGATTCCACAACGTTCCCCATAGTAACCTCTTGGTTCATGTCTGCTTCATGTTATACTGTATTGCACATACAGCACGGTATCACATATCATACAGTACTCATTGCTGATCTCAGTTGTTCATCGAAAGGCCGCATCACGAGACTGACGTAATTTTTTAGAGATTTTGTTTGAGTAGTTCATGTATGTACCCTGTAACTGTAACAATACTATGTCCTTGACACTGTCACAGCTTTAAATTTCCCTGCATGGTACGCAGTAAGTGTCAGCATTGCGACTGGTGGACAAAGAGCCAACATGGAGTGCTTGTCTCAGGTTTTTGCCGGCGTGCAATCGCGAAAGACGTGACAACTTCGCAGTTAGTAAGTTTCCAACGGCCGGTGCAGACTATCCCCAAGGATGAGAACTCCTCTTAGATCGTTACTGCAGCAATCAGTTGGTGACAAGAGCCTTTTTCTTCCAGACAACGTAACTGAGGCAACACGTAAGGCATAAAGATACGGGAACACCTCACCAAATAAAACTCACAAAATGAGGTGTGCACACGATTATACGAACGTTGCAACTCAATGTTTTACCGCAGACGAGAACATTGCTTCATTATAACAACATTACAATAATGTCGCATAAATTGGTCGTTTCGAAGTTATTTATACGTGGGTCAATAAACACAGAAAAATTGAGGACATGTGTTTCATACTTCAAAGGTTTCAGGCTTGTGGCCTCTGAATTGGTCAATAAAATTAAGAAGATATAAAACGCATGTATCAGACATACTAAGACAAAAAAAAGACGCACCACGACGACCACGAAAGAATTATCAGAATGGGACGGATATCGGTAGATGTGACGTACGTGTACAGACAAACAAATGATCACAATTTCAAAAACTTGGATGATTTGTTCAAGAGAAAGACCTTCATAAATTGCCGCGCGGGATTATCCGAGCGGTCTTGGGCGCTGCAGTCATGGACTGTGAGGTTGGTCCCGGCGGAGGTTCGAGTCCTCCCTTGGGCATGGGTGTGTGTGTTTGTCCTTAGGCTAATTTAGGTTAAGTAGTGTGTAAGCTTAGGGACTGATGACCTTAGCAGTTAAGTCCCATAAGATTTCATACTCATTTTTGAACCTTCACAAATTAAGCAAGTAAACAACAAGTTGCTCCACTTGTGGCCCTTATGCAAGCAGTTATTCGGATTGGCATTGATTGATAGAGGTATTGGATGCCCTTCTCAGGGATATCATGCCAGATTCTGTCCAATTATCGCCCTAGATCGCCTATATCTCGAGCTGGTTGGAGGACCCTGCCTATAATGTTCCAAACGTTCTCAATTGGGGAGAGATGTGGCCACCTTGATGGCCAAGCTAGTGTTTGGGAAGCACAGAGACAAGCAGCAGAAATTCTCATCGTGTGCGGCTGGAGATTACCTTGCTGAAATGTAAGCCCACGCTGGCTGACCACGTAGGCAACAGAACGGGGCGTGGAACATCGTATACTAGCCGCTATGTTGTAAGGGTGCCGCGAATGCGAATGGTAACCAAACGGGTCCTGATATGAAAAGAAATGGTACATCAGACCATTAATCCTGACTGTCGGGCCGTATGGCGAGTGAATCATGATGGTGAAGCATCGCTGTTTGGTGCGTCTCCAGACACATAGTTGCCCTGGAATCAGTGGAATCTGATTTACTCCAGCACAATTGTTTCCAGTGATGAGTCCCACTCTGAACTAAGTTCCGTTTAGATATTTATGGATAGGGCTCTCCAACCAGCTCCACTTATACAGAATATTGTATGATATCCCTCCGGAGGACATCCAACAACTGCCTCAATCAATGCTAAGCTGAATAGCCGGTTGCGTAAGGACCAGAGGTGTAGCAACGTGTTGCTGGTTGGTTGTTTGGGAGAAGAGACCAAACAGCGAGGTTATCGGTCTCATTAGGGAAGGATGGGGAAGGAAGTCGGCCGTGCCCTTTCAAAGGAACTATGCCGGCATTTGCCTGGAGCGATTTAGGGAAATCACGGAAAATCCAAATCAGGATGGCCGGACGCGGGATTGAACCGTCGTCCTTCCGAATGCGAGTCCAGTGCGCTAACAACTGCGCCACCTCACTCGGTGCAACGTGTTGTTGACTTGCTCTACTTGTGAAGCTCTTTCTACTGAATACACGATCCAATTTTCTTGAAGTTATAATCTTTTTTTCTTCTTCTTCTTCGTTTCACCCAACTTTGGGGTACGTTGAATCAATCACTTCTGTGTGTTCTGTGCCTTTCTTTTCGCCCAGTACTGCTTCATTCTTTCTGATCTTGCTTTTCTTTCCTCATCAGAGATGACAATCGTTCTTTTCTTCCTATTTTGGAGCTGGAATCCCTCTTTTCTGTCTTTGCTTATCATTTTTGCGGTCCTGTCTGTGAGCATTTTTTCTGTGATGTGTAGTTCTCTTAAGTCTTTCTCTGTTTGGATAAACCAATTTGGTTTGGATTTTTTATTCCTGAAGTAGTCAAACATTCTTTTTGTAAGTCTATTTGGGTTCATTCTGAGAATGTGCCCATAAAACTCAATTCTTCTTTTCCTCATTGTATCCGAAAGTTTTTCTGTGGTTTTGTAGAGTGTTTCATTTTTGGTATGAATTAGTTTGTCGTTATGAAATTTGGGGCCTAAAATTTTTCTCAATATTTTTCTTTCTTTGATCTCTAGCCTTTCAATTGGGCCATGGTTAGTGATAGATAATGTCTCAGCTGCATATAGTGCTTCTGGTTTAATGACAGTGTTGTAATGTTTTATTTTTGAATTCCATGAGAGGGACTTTTTATTATAAGTATTTTTAGTAAGCTGAAAGGCTAGTTCAGCTTTGTTTCTTCTTAATTCTATTGCTTTTTTCTCAAGGGCGTTCCAGCTAATCCATTCACCAAGATATTTGAATTCTTTAACAATTTCGATCTTTTGGTCTCTTACTTTAAGATATTTCATTGGCTTTTTTATATTTGTGATTATTTTGGTTTTTTCAAAAGAAATTTTAAGGCCTATTTTCTCTGCTTGTTTCTGTAATTCGAGGATCTGTTCTTTGGCTTCTTCCCATGTTTCAGCTAGTAGGGCCATATCATCTGCAAATGCTAGGCAATTAACCTTGATGCCTTTGTTTTTTGTTCCTAGTCGGATTCCACTATTGATTTTCTTGTTCCATTCTCTTACTATTTTTTCTAGGGCACAGTTAAATAACAATGGAGAGAGTCCATCACCTTGTCGTACTCCAGTTTTTATCTCAAATAGGTCTGAGAGTTCTCCCATAAATTTAATTTTGGAGTATGTGTTGGTGATGGTTTCTCTAATTAGGTTTGTAGTTTTATTGTCTAGGTTCAATTCTTTTAATATGGAGATTAGAGATTCCCTGTCTATGGAGTCGTACGCCTTTTGAAAGTCAATGAATGTGATGACATACGCTTTTGCTCTCGATTTTTGGTAGGCCATAAGATTTTTGAGGTTTAGAATTTGTTCTGGGCAGGATCTTCCCTTTCTGAAGCCTGCCTGGTATTCTCCAAGTTGACAATCTAGCTGGGGTTCTGCTCTGTTCAAAAGGACTTTAGACAGTATTTTGTATGTTACGTCAAGGAGCGAAATCCCTCTGTAATTGTTGGGGTCTGTTCTGGATCCCCTCTTATGAATTGGGTGAATGAGGGCCATCTTCCATTCATCCGGAATTCTTTCTGTTTTCCATATTTCTTCAAATATGTTTTGGAGAGATTCTATGGCATTTCTATTGACATTTTTCCACAGTTCAGCTGTAATTTGGTTCTCTCCCGAAGCCTTATAGTTTTTGAGATTCAAAATGATTGATTGTAGTTCCTCGACGGTGGGTGGTTCTGAGTTAGGACTTGTTGAAGTTGAGTTGCTGAAATCCATTTTTTCAATTGGTTCTTTAGAGTTGAGAAGGTTTCTGAAATATTCCCTCAAAATTTGGCAATTATCCCTGTTGTTGTGTGCAATATTACCATTTTTATCTTGTAATTGGAGTGTCGGTGGGCTGTACTTGGTTATTTTTTGTTTAAAAGTTCTGTAAAAGCTCCTAGTCTTGTTTCTGTTGAAGTCTTCGTTGATCTGCAGAAGGAGTTGATCTTCTTGTGCTTTTTTAATTCTTTTGAGGTTTTTACTCACTAGTTTTCTTACACTCAGGAAATTTTGCCTATTATATTCATTTTTCTGAGATTGCATCTGTTGCCATGCTTTCTTTCTTTGCTCAATAAGTTTGTCACATTCCTCTGTCCACCATGCGTGTTTTTTGATTTTGGTTATAGGTGCTGTTTGTTCAGCTTTGGTTAGTAGGCTTTCCTTCATTTGATCCCAATTTTGGTTCCTTATATCTTGAGTCGCGAGGGGAAACTCCTTCGAATTCATTATCTTTTCTGGATCGTATCTTCTGCTTTTGGGTTTACTGTTTCTATCTTTCCTTTTGGGGATAATTTTGAGTTTTATTTTAGAAAGATAGTGATCAGAATCCAAGTTTGCTCCTCTGAGTACTTTGACATTTTGTATTTCTGTGTGGTGTTTCCATTTTATCGCCACATGATCAAGTTGAAATTCACCCAAGTGTGGGTTTGGTGAGGTCCATGTCTTCTGTTTTCTGGGTAGTCTCTTAAAGGCTGTGGATTTCAGGATCAAGCCATGCGCTTGGCAGAGTTCTACTAATCTGACTCCATTTTGGTTAGTTCTATTGTGCGCTGGGTAGTTTCCAGCAATATTTTTGTATTTCTTCTCTTTTCCTACTTGAGCATTAAAGTCCCCCGTAAGTATGATGTTGTGTTTGTCTGGGATCTTTTGCACCGCGTCATCTAGTTGTTCCCAAAAACGTTCCACCTTTTCCTTATTTTTCCTATTGTCTTCATTTATGGGGGCATGTGCATTCACAATTGTGTATACTCTATTAGCAGATTTAAAAGTGAGTGTGGAGAGTCTTTCCGATTGTGATTGAAAGCTGATAATGGAGTCTAAAATACTTTTATCTATTATAAAGCCCGTTCCGAGGTGGGGTGTGTTTTTCATTATTCTTTTGCCTACCTTTCCTTTGTATATTCTGAAACCTCCGGAATCAAAATTGTTTTCATCTATGTATCGAGTTTCTTGTAGTGATGTTATGAGTATTCTATGATGTTTGAGGGTATCTGTAAGATGTTTTAATTTTCCTGTTTTTTAAAGGTAGTTTACATTGAAAGTAGCTATGTAACTTGTTTTTTTACATTTCAATTTGCTTGATGTCTTATCATGTCCCGATTCATCTCTGTGCAATGCTGCAGACTCCCCAGAATCCGATAGTCTGCTTGCGCACCTTGGTGCGATGGATTGTCCACCTCGGGTAATTTGTTTCACATTACACTCTTCCATGATTGATAGTATTATGTAAGGGGTGACTCTTCGAGCCACAAATTTACAACCACGGTTGTTAGCCCTGGAGGTTTTTCCCAGCCGCCCCTGACCTGGGGAACAGACGCTGACCAAAGACCGCCCAATGTGAGACAGTCGCCTTTGGATTTCTTTTTTTATTTAATTATTTATTTATTTTTTACTTACCTGAGAGTGTGAGAGAGTATTTCGGATCATACTATCTGCTCGTAATTTTCTACTTTTCTCTTCATGATGATTTCATGATATATATGTAGAGGACGGAGTTTTCATACTTCGCGTAAATGGGCTCTACAAACATTGATAGTGAACCTCTCTGTGATGCACATCTAATTGTAACGTCTGATCCAGGAGCTGGAAGAACATGACCACGGGGCTCTCGCGCTTACCAAACCAAGCAGTGACGAAAAGCGCTGTTCTTATGTCTTTACATTTTATCATTCTTTTCTACTAATATTAGCTGGTTGGTTGGTTGATTTGGAGGAGGGGACTAAACAGGAACGATCCTGGCATTTGACTGAAACAATTTAGGGAAATCGCGGAAAACCTAGATCATGATGGCCGGACACGGGCTTGAGCCGTCGCCCTCCCGAATACTACCAGATAGTCGCCCCAAACTGCCTAACGATACGTGAAATTCTGACAGACTAAAGTTCTGAGGCTAGTTACTTAGTGGTAGAACAAAATTTTCTTAGTAATCTTCCAATTAATCTGTTTTACATTTGCCTTTCTTACTAAAATGATGTAATAGTTCCACTATAAAGCACTTCGGACATTTACTTCAAGATGATTGATTGTTGGGATCGTTTACAGTGGTTAAAATACAAATATGTGCTCAAACAATAACACGTATTTTCTTCTGTTTATGCACAATACATTAAAATCTCCTAAGATGTACTTTCTAGGTGTTTTCTAATAATTTGTATTACACAAACGATTGTCTAATACATTTAGTGCAAAATTAACTTATACTTTAATGCACGAAGATCTCTCAGTTGAAGACGTGATATTCCAAACGACGTTTATTTAAAAAAGAAGCAGAGGAGGAGGGAGGAACATACGAAATTGCCAGAGTTCCTACAGCCATACATATTCCTTTACCCTATGCCCCCACAAGTACTCTGAAGTTTGCGGGCAGTCTTTGTTTTACGTTTGCTGTAAACTTACTACTCTTTATGCGGTATGTCATATTTACTCAGTCAACACTGTTCCAGACAGGCTACAGTCATTCCTCATGACAAACAACGTTTGTCGAGCGGTCAGCTATAAAAATAAACGAACGACATACATTGTTTTCTCGGGAATCCATGCTTTGCACGTTGTCGTGTCTTACCCGAAGGACACTGTATAATGTGCAGCTGATATTTGGACAACATTTAACCAAAGCCTCTTTGTTACATACACTTTACACTGCTAAATGTTTACTTCTTTAGTAATACTTCGTTCTTTAGGAATCATCGTAAGAGCTCGCGATGCAGAAGCACGTGTCATGAGTGATGTTAATAAGTACTGATATAGATGGTGACATTTCAGTTAATTTGAAAAAAAAAACTGGTCTCAAAAGAGGATTACTATTACACCAATGAAGATTGATCCTACAAGCTCTAAAAATAAAATAATGGAGTGAATGTAAAGCGCTAAACAAGATTAATAGTTTATCACCAAAACAACAGAATTCTTAACTTTACAACAAATTCACAGATGAGAAAGCTACGTATGAAAGGTATGGCTACTAGATAACTAGCAGTGGTAAAGTTTATATTTCTGAATTGAAACTGTGCGGGAATGTTCTCAACTGAAGTCCAAATTTTTCTACTTTTTTCAGTAGTATATGAGGATGTTTCTTTACGTGTGAGATGTGTTTGCAATTTGTGATACAAATTAGAGAACAAATTCGAATTCTATGCGTTTGGGTTTCGGTCCTATGCGGGAGAAAGCTAAGCTGTCTTTCTTCAAATCAATGTTCAAACAGTAATGAGCTTAGGGGCGCGTTTAATGCATTCCCACTTTTATATTAAATTATTTGCTTATTTCTCCAATAAACTACTTCTATGTGTTGTTTTTCTGTTTCCTTTTAAATATTTTTTATCCATTGGTTTAGACCAAATTCGACTACAGTAGTATTTAGATTACTGAATATCACTCTATATTCTCATATATTTCTTTTTTATAAATGCCAAGGTATCGATATAAACTCTTTTTTCCCTTTCTGGAAAAAGTGTTTCCCAGTGTTTCCTGATACCACTTTATATTCCCTAAGTTGTGGATTCTTTAGAATTGCGATTTATATGTAATTTTAAAAGTAGCTAAAATTAGGTGTTCTGCGATAATGCACGACGTCGCAGCTCCCCGCTTTGTTTCTTAGGCTTATCGTTCCCCGTGTAATAGCTTGTTCAGCCAACCAGTGTAGATCTGAGTGACATACTCGTATGTCTAGGCACTCGAGATAAGCGAGCTAAACTATATACAGGGTGTATCAAAACCAGTCATCCGTTTTTGGCACGTCTATATTTCTAAAACTAATAAAGATATAAAATGAATTTTGGTTTTTGATGAACGGGAAACTCTAAAACGCTTTTTTATACCTTTTCTTATGTGTTCAATATGCCCCCCTTGAGATGCACAGCATATGTCAATGCGGTATTCAAATTGTCCCCACACTGCAGCGAGCATGTCTTGAGTTGGAGCTTCCACAGCTGCTGTTACGCTATGTCTCAGTTCATTCATTGTTGTTGGTAACAGAAGCACATAAGCAGAGTCTTTTATATACCCCCAAAAGAAATAATCAAATACAATCAGGTCTGGTGACCTTGGAAACAAGTAATGTAAGGCTGAATCATTTGGTCCAGTGCGACCGATCCAGCTTTCAGTAATCCTTTGATTTAAAAATACCCCAACTTCCAAATATGTGTTTGGCGGGGCCCCATCATGTTGGTAAATGAAGTCGTTCGAATTAGTCTCCAACTATGAGACAAGGAAGTTCTCAAGCATATCGAGATATGTGCTTCTTGTAAGTGTTCTCGGCAAAGAAAAGTAGACCATACGCCTTTTCCCGTGAAACTAAACAAAACACATTAAATTTCGGAGAGTTCCTCTCATGTTCTACAACTTGATGTGGTTGTTCCATATCCCATATTCGCATATTATGATGGTTCACGTTACCATTTAACTCGAATATTGCCTCGTCACTAAACACTAAGCGTGAAAGAGAACTGTCATCCTCCATCTTGGCAAGAGCGAAATTACTGAACTCCACACGTTGTTCTTTATCACCTTCACGAAGAGCTTTCAGCAACTGAATTTTGTATGGTTTCATGTGTTACCGTCAACGCAACACATGCCAGGCGGACATCGGGGGTATGTTGAGCTGTCGAGCTGCACAGCGAACTGATTTCTGCGGACTCCTTGTGAAACTATGGCGGATACGCTCGACGTCTGTGTCAGACACTCGGGGAGGGGGGGGGGGGGCGGTTTGAGTTTACACAAACAACCTGTTTTTCGGAATTATTCATGCCATCATCTAAAGCTCTATGCTGTAGGAGGATCCACGCCATATCTAGTGCGAAAGCCACGCTGAACAGTTATTACTGACCCGCAAAGCGCAAAACGTATAACACAAAACTCTTTCTGTTGTCCCGACGCCATTTTTACTAGAACTGAAGTGGTAGCACACTGCTGCTACCTAGCGAGAACCACGTAAGACTCGAGAGTTTGATCTTTCCAACAGTTACGTTTTTCACCCACTTATCTCAAATAACGAAATAGTTATGATTTTTTAAAAATCGTTCTTTTTAATACGCCCTTTATACACCTGCAGTATATACTATAAATACTTCAGTAGTGGCAAAGGAATCGGGGTCGAGATTTATATTCTACCAAACGCACATCACTGAAGACAACATAACTGTTTCTTTTCATTTTATTCGTACATTTAAAACAGACGAACATTCCATTCAAGAGTAGCCTACCTCTGCTATGTGACCGACTGAAACATGCAGAAGTCAAAATGACTACTGATTACAAGCTCTCGTGATATAAAAGGCCTTCGGACGATTGTGGACAGCTTCGGTCACAGACATGCACTTAATTTACCGTCATTTTATTTTGCAGACTAGGAAATATTGCAGAATGGCAACATCAAGTTTTATGATCAGTTCACGTAATGGATTTCCCAGTATCAACACCCATCAGCCAGAACATTATGACCACCGACCTACTATCGATATAAACCCGTCCAGGCGATAGCAGTGTTACCCGGCGATGGATGAGTGCTATTCAGACACACCCACGGTGCATGGAGTATCAGTGAGGGTGCTGTCCGTGTGTAGAATGGAGGAGGCGCGCGATCTATCTCAGATTGACCGAGGGCAGATTGTGGTGACCCGGAGGCTCGGCTGTCACATTTCGTAAACTGTGCGATTTATCTGGTTCTCGAGGAGTGCTGTCGTCAGTGTCTTCAACACTTGGCGAAACCAAGGTGAAACGAAGTCCAGGTGTCGAGGGGTTGGACGGCCATCCCTCATCACAGATGTCGGACTCGTAGGGTAGGAAGGCTGGTAAAATAGGACAGGCGGCTAACTGTGGCGGAACTAACATCAGACTCTCATGCTGTGCAGAATAAAAGAGTGAACACACAGTGCACTGAACATATCTAACGGTGAGACTCTGCCGTCAACGACCGATGAATGTGCCAGAGTTAACACCAAAACGTCGGCAGCTACGACAGAAATGGGCATGTGAGCATTGGCACTGGACGTTGACACAGTGGCACAGCGCTGAATGGGCTGATGAACCCCGATACCTTCTTCACCATGCCGATGGGAGGGCGCGAATCCGTGGTCTTCCAGGCGAACAGGTCATTGACACACGTAACGCGGGACGGAGACAAGCTGGCGGCGGCTCCATTATGCTCTGGGGAACTCTCACGATGGCATCCAGGCGTGCAGTGGAGCTCGTGCAAGGCATCATGACGACTAAGGTGTATCGAACACTGGTTGCAGAAGACGTACACCCCTTTATGACGATCATGTTTCCCGAAGGTAGTGGCATTTTTCAGCAAGATAATGCACCGTGTCACAAGGCCAGGAGTGTGATACAGTAGTTCGAGGAACACAGTGGCGACTTAGTTGATGTGCTGTCCCCCAAACTCGTCAGATCTGAACCCAATCGAACACAACTGTCATGTAATTGAACGTGGCATCAGAGCTCATCACCCCTCTTCGGAATTTACGTAAATCAGGTGACTTGTTTGTGTAGATGTGGTGTCAACTCCATCCAGCGACCTACCAAGGCTTCACTGCTTCCCTGTCAAAGGTGGATATACCGTTTATTAGGTAGGTGGACGTAATGTTCTTGCTGACCAGTGTATGATTGAAGGTAGTGGTACACGTCCAGTTTTTTTTTTTCATTTCGAGTTAATGAGGCTTAAACACAACAGGCTGATGAAAGTTCTCTGACAGAGACCTGAAATATGGCAGTCCGTCACTTGTTACATGGGATTACCGTTTCTTTCTACTGTCATCACTCAGTTACATTTAAGCCTCAAATATATCGCAATGAACAAATTTGGAGGTGCACCACTATTGAAATAAGGCCTTCAATTAACGTAGGATTTTCTCTAGTGAGCTTCCTATCGTACGCTTCACACGTCTGGCTGTCCTCCGTCACTGCGCTGTTTGATTACCTGCCACGTTACGCGAGGACGGCTCTGAGAATTGCGCCCGCCTCTGATCCTAGCCTGCATTTGATGTCACAGGTGCTCGAGAAGCCCTTCATACCCGCAGCTCTGCTCGAAGCTGCACCGCCTGAATCTCCCACCTTTACATATGCGCATAGAACGATTAAATGAAAAGCGCTAAAATAAAAAAAAATGCCCTTTGACAGAACTCGTCTTATACTCTCCACCTCATGATTATTAAACTCATAGGTATCTTAAAGTAAAATTTAATTATGGAAATACAGAAATAATAAAAGTGAAACATCCTTTCGGTGAGGGGGGGGGGGTTGACTTATGGGGTCCTTATATGATCACAGATCTAGGTCTTGCATGATATATTCGATGAAATGTTTAAAACCGTATTATGAGAATGCATAACAATCACTATTTATTTCACACACAAAAATCTGAAGGTATTTTTCGGATATTTGCTCTCAAATAATTAATGAAGTATGTAGTTGATGGGTGAAGACTCTAAATATTGTTAGTGCGATATTTTGGAGGGATTTTCAATACTAGTTTTCAACTAATAATGACTCACATACAGTGATGTTTAATCCTTGAAACAGTAGCACCTAGCAATAGTCGCACTTCCGTTTCACTGTGATGGAACTTTAATAACACTTTATACGGCCGGGCGGGGTAGCCGTGCAGTTCAAGGCTCCTTGTCATGGTTACTCGGCTCCCCCCGTCAGAGGGCGTATGTTAGTTTAAGTGGCGTGTAAGCCTATGGACCGATGACCTCAGCAGTTTGGTCTCATAGTTCTTACCACAAATTTCCAAATTTCTGTTTGTGTTTACATCACAGTTCATCGGGCGGCAAACTCCACCAACGTTGCAGCGCGAAGTCGGAAACTAATTTCCACAAACGGTTAGCCGTATTCAGGGGTCTTTACATAGTTTCTCAAACACGCAGCATACGTCTAAAGCAGATGGAAACATTATTAACATTTAGCTTCCTAATTCTACGCCTTAGTCTGTGGCAGCGGAGTGTCCTGACTCAGTTACTCAGCTTCTCGACTGGTACGACGTGATGTAAAGACATTCTGTGAAAAGGCGGCCTACTAGTTTTTTTTTTTTAGTATTCCTGGGAGGTACTGGTAAGTGGAAACGAGTCTCCCTATTCTGATTATATTTTCTACCAGCGAGAACTGTCTAATTTGCCGTTACCTTAGTAAACCCACAATTCGTTCATTGAACCAGGCAATTTCTGCTCTCACTGGACTTGGAATGGGGAAGCTAGTAATTTATTTACATCTCTCGTGTACCAAGCACGCAATGCCCTCCGTTCCTTGCAGAGTACATCGTTTATTAAACTATGAATTTAGATTGCACAACGGATATGGTACGAACACATGGAGACGAAATGCACAGCAAATAATCTGGTTAACTCATGATGATAAATACGTGATAACCTATTACTTTTTCTCTTCAAAACCCTGAGCTACTGGTCATTAGGTGGATTTTGTACGATATGGAAATGTGCAACGGGCTTTGACATTTTCTAATCAGTTATGATCAAAATAGGAGTTTTCTACAATTTTCTGAATACACAAACAAAGCAAATCAAACAGTTTTGAATTTAATATAGAAAGGAGAATGGTCCCTTAATGTATGCAATATTTACATTCTGCCAAGACTCATTAGAACTGGCATTCGACGTGTGAAGGTGTGGATATGAAAACTAGAAAATTTCAAAAAAGGGAAAATATGTCCGTCTTGCATACACAATCTTCTGAGAACTTCACCACCTTATTCCGGTACCATGAAACCATACAAAGGAAAAAAGAGGGTGAATTGCAGTGCTAGAGGATTCAACATCAGAGCTTTCGAACAAAATTCAATGAACTCGATAACTTCATTTAAATTCCATTCCTGCGACATAAATATGGGTTCTTTCTGTGTCGAATACCTTGGTATAGTCATTGGTGGTGCCTATGATCACTAAATTTTCAATTATATCACATGTAGTGATCAGGTGACACACGGGAAACGATAAAAAAATTCGCGATGGAATTATTGGAAGCATGCATGAGAACCGTGGGTAGATAACTGAAGGTGATTACTCATTTTATTACCCAACTCAGGTTACAGAATTTACTAAACATGGGTACGGCACTGGAATTTATCACTCAACATCATTAACTTACTCATTTAACTCAAAATACTTGCTCCAACGAGTTGAGACATTAACTTTTAGATATTCACGAAGAGATTCAAGTTACTAGGCACAATTGCTGAAGGCACGTGGCTGTGTAGAATAAGAACAGAGGACAGTGTCAAGTTCACTCATTCCATAGGAAATACAGAGGAATTTAACCACAAATAAAATCAAAAATATATCCGAACACGTACTTGAAAAAACCGAATTATTCCCTAACACAAATTATGCGTTAAACCTAACTAGATTGAAATCTAACCATTTCGTTATTGCTCTCTGACTGAGTATTACAACTTCCAACAACGGCTTGTGAGTTATTTTCAATATGTAAGTAATTTCCACATACTAACGTGTCGGAAAAATCCACCTTTTTAACGTAGCGAATGTTAATCTGAATTTGGAAGAAAGTCACTTTAGCACGTATACTGATGCTGTTTACAGTGTTATTAACCACCCCAGTAAGATTGACAGTTAATGGATCATAGTTTCGTGGCAGCGATCAGACAGTTCGGATGTTGGTTCCGCAAAAACCTGAAATATTTGGACAAGAGGAATCCAAATGTGGCAGTGTAATGTTCCTGATCAAAACACTACATGGTAAAATTCTGAGCTAAATCACCAACATGTTGGCTGTATCTTACTGGAGTGTAATAACCTGACCCTGTTGATTGGACAGTGATGCTTCTGTTGTGCAGGATCGTCAATTTTGGCGGTGCCCTTCTCATAGACTAGAAAAGTAATCGGTATGCCGATAATCGGTTTCACTTTGTGTCTCATTCCCGGCCCATACCTCATGGCTTTCGCTTACACTGATAACATAATCGAAACTAAAGATGTCTATTATTCAGTTTTGTACTTTTAGATATATTATGCTTGACCTGAAACCAGAGGAATATTACACCCTTCAGGTTGTCATTATAGCATGTGGGAGTAAGAATTCTGAGCTGTCTTGTATACACCGAATCACACTTCCGCAACCTGGCATCTGAAAGCAAACGACTAGAGGGAACATAACTTATTTTGTCGTACGTCTATGGAAATATACAACACCGTTATCAATGAACAGGGTGTTGGTAACATTCTTCCTTCGAGTCAGAAAAGCACTCAAAATTACCGGTTAAAATAAGTAGTCCTAGGTATTTGGGGAAAAAAGTGACAATTTTTCCAACATACGAGGGCATGCTTAAACGTAATGTCTCCGAATATTTTTATGCGAAAACTCTTAAAGCTTCTTACATAAAACAAACTTTATTAGCGTTCTAAATACTTATTTTTCACGTCAACACTTTTATTTCGTAACATAGCCATCCTACTGACAAATGAATTTCTCCCAACTAAGGACCCGTTTGTTGATATCGTCACTGTAAAGTGTCTGACTTCGTTGACGGAGCCACAATCTCACCTGTGCTTGCACCACTTCATCACTGTTAAATTGACGTCTTCGAAGGTGTTCTTTAGTTTTGGAAACGGATGAAAAGCGGAACGGGCCCAGTCGGAACGACACGGACGATGATCGATGACAGTAAACACAAGGCGTCGCATTGTTGTAAATTTTGCAGCGCTCGTAAGTGCCATGCTGATGGAGAGGGTGCCCCATGTGTGGACAAACTCTTTTGCGCTTAGAAACTCGATTACAGAACTCTGTTTCTCATACACCGACATAGTTACGTTACACTCCGCCATGTTACACGCTACAGTTCGGAGTCCTCTAGCGGGCAAAGGTTGGAACTTGGGTCAGCGAAGCTGGAAAGACCGAGTAATATGCAGGGCAGATAATACCTCAGTAGATAGTGAGAACGGAATAAAAATTGTAAGGCATTAGTTTTCAGCACACCGTCGCACAACACTGTTCGTTGCAAGATTAAATTATCGTTGGTATTATATATTCCTAATAAAGTGTTTCAGTCAGTACACAGTTATTTTATATAGGTTAATACCCTTAAAGTGAGTGGCCAACGCATTTCTAGTGCATGTTTCCCGTACCGAAGTGCGTATATCAGCATTTATAGTGCATATTTACGGCGTTTTCTGTGTTTATATTTAGGCATACTTTGAACATGTTTAGTGACTATTGACGTGCCCTCCACTCATCACAGTAAATGAAACGAAATAATCACGGTGACAACACAAAAATCAGTCTACGTAAAGTAGTGATCAAAGTGGGTATGAAAAAATGGAAATTTTCAGATATAGGTAGCAAATCTGTAGTCCCAGAACAATAGAAAAAAGGCCATTTATTCTTACCACATCATTTCTGGTGACGATACTGAGTATGCATAAAGAATACCCGTGACTACAGTCTATTTCAAGGATATTTTTTTTTTAATCTAGACATCACCACATGTTTGTAACCTAGAGATGATCTATTATTGGACTTTTGATAAGTAGTTAACAGATTTAAGCCATTTCCTGATCGCTAAATATCCCAGACATTATTGAAAAATGGTTCAAATGGCTCTGAACACTATGGGACGTAAGAGCTGAGATCATCAGTCCCCTAGAACTTAGAACTACTTAAACCTAACTAACCTAAGGACATCACACACATCCATGCCCGAGGCAGGATTCGAACCTGCGACCGTAGCGGTCGTGTGGTTCCATACTGAAGCGCCTAGAACCGCTCGTCCACACCGGCCGGCTCCAGACATTATTGATATTAGCGGTTTATACATACCTACAGGCAAATAAATGGAGGGGTAACTGCCAAGTTAGTCTGTGTAACGGCAATGTTGTGTCATGTGGCTTAAGAGAAAATCTCAAATCGCGACTGTCACAGTGAGAAAATGAGTGGAATCTGCTTATTTGATTACACCTGTAAGTAAACTGTCATCAGTCTTTATGAGATGGAGAAAACTGTAATTTATTACTGAAAACAGTCGTATATTTATCTTCGTACAGATATGCAGTATTACGAATTGATCAAATAGATACATTCATGTTAGTCGTTAATGACATACTGTTGTTTGTCACCTATTTAGCAGGAAACTGTACTCGCAAACTTCTCCACTCCCTTGATGGTTACGTGTTCACGTATTTTCGAAGGGCTTCTGAAAGAGGAGTATTTCGATCCGGTACTGACATACCGATGCGAGCCAAATTCAAAGAAATTTAACGGTGCCTCCGAAATATGAAGAATAAGAATCAAGTGAGATTGTGGTTAAGCATCATGTCGAAGAGAAAGTCATTGTACAAGGAGCACAGTCTCGGATTGATTGATACTCCATGTGCGCTCATACACACTCGCATATACACTCACGCCGACCACACTCGACTATAAGACATCCGGTATTTAATGTTACTGTACGATGCTGATATTATTTGGACACTATTTTACATGTTTCACAAACTGAGTAAGTGATAATGGGCACATTTACCAACTTTATTCGCTTTAATGCAATGAAGAAGGAAAATCTAGGAGTCGATCATACAATCGAGTTAGGCGCCTATAGTGGACGAACACTGACCTCCACCAGCAACTCTCGGAGCGGTATTCAAACATATTTCATACTTATCGAACATTTCACTATGAAAGAGTTCAAAGATTTTATCATACTAACCACTTTGTTTCTGTGGCCAGTTAATTATCTGTGTTACATCTCCTCTGCTATGCGTTTGAGGGATTACAATGGAGGTCTCGGAATACACCGAGAGGCATAGCCAGGGCACCATTGTTCACATTGTGCTTTGATCTGGGTCTGGTATGCTGTTCGACACTTGACATTAACATATGCACTATCACCGGTTGGATTCAATTACAGGAAACTATCGTGGAATGGCTCCCAGTACTAAGCCACATACCACCCCCTAACGTACGCCGCACAAACGCTCTTATAAGAGAGTACAAAAAGATAATGAGCAATCGGAATCTACCCATCCATGAGAATATTGAAGATGCCACCGAAAGCCGCCTCCGCTCCAGAAGGTCACCCATCAGAACCGCAATAGCCACATCTGCAACAGAGGAAGAATTCAACATAACCAGCGCCTGGCACCAAGAATGATCCTTAAAGAACATCAGCAAACTTCCATGTATCTCCCAGAAGCCTTCAGGTTTTGACTTACCACGCAAAACCTGGGCAACTTTAAACAGAATTAGAACTAAACATGGCAGATGCGCCTATTCCCTCTACCAGTGGGGCATGACAGAATCGCCGCTATGTCAATGTGGAGAAAATCAAACTATCCAGCACATAACAGAAGACTGCCCCAGGACAGCCTATGATGGGACCCCAGAAGATTTCCTGATGGCGACTCCAGAATCAATAGCATATATTAACTCATTAGATGTTTGTTTGTAATTACTTCCAAACTACTATAACTTTGTATAACTACTGTAACATGTGTATTATGTGTAATTTTGTATAATTTTGTATAATTCTGTATAACTATTGTAATAACTGTAAGAATATCTAATGCCAAATTATTACAATTTTGCATATTGATTGTAATAACAATTGTGTCTAAATGCCATACGCTAAATAAATAAACAGGAAACTATACAAAAGGGGAATCGAAGTCGGATGCAACGGTCTCCCTAAGGGAACTGAGCTCACGATTGGTTTTTCAGATTGCTCTTTCACAAATTTGTACAAGGTCAATGTGAGTATTTTTAGACTCTCATAAATTTGCGTGACAGTTGACAGATAATGTTATCTAAACACAGATCTGATATTCGACACGGGAAAGAAGTGTTATTACTACTTTACACGTGTATCCTGAAACCAGCCAAAATACCGCAAGTAAATACCCATCCGTGATAGAATGGGAAACTCTTCATCACTGACTTATATTACAAGAAGTATTTAATAAAACTTGCGGGAAGATTCCTGAGACAATAAGACGCAAATAGGGGTTTGTTTATGCACGCTAATCACTCAGTGTGACATGTATTATAGGCAAATTGTAAGTGAATTAGTCATTATCTTTTCTTTATTACGTCCTTATTTTTCGAGTACCTAATTGATCAAAATGTAACATAACGTGTAGTATACAGCCAAGAACGAAATAAGTTGTTGCTTCTTCTTCTTCGGATATACGCAGTTATTTGTAACCGATACCTCTATTCGCTATTGAAGCTATTCCCTACGTCAAATTTTTCACGTAATAGCAATTACAGTTAAGCGTAAGCAGACGGCGAAAATGGTTTCAGGATGTAATCACGGAGAATGGAGATTGTGGGCAGTAAAATGAGTTTCCCTTTAGCAAGACACCAGTGCTCAATGGGTGCTAGTAACTGGAATAATCTTGCGGTTACCGCAATATTTGTAGCGCAATTTTCAATTAACCATACATACGTGTAGATATTAACGCACTTACACGTAACCATAATTTACATTGCATATTGTATAGACTCTAGATGGAATGGGAACAACGAGAAAAATTGTTATAGCTGCATTCAAATTAACATCGATGAAAACTCGAGGATGTTCACGCAAATGGAACGATCCGTAACTATTTTCACTGTTACTTAATTGAACGCCTTATGCTCGCGCCTGATTCTTCGTATTTCATTCTAATGACGAATATTATTGATATCGATATCATTTTTTACTGAAAGTTATGCGTAATGGTGGAGAATTACACTGCAGTTTGACCCATTCAGATAGGGGATATCGACAATGTGTTTTGTAGCTTCATTTCTTCCACTTGAAGGATTAATGATGACGTATCAATTTAACTGGTCTCGGATCACACATGCCTGCAGGGGCTGCTGATTATGAATCATTATGTAAGAATTTCGCTACGTAAAGAACGCTTTTATCACATATTAGCGGTTATTAGCGTCCTGTCCGGGAATATAAAATCATAATGGCGGCAGGTAGTGTCAGGCGTTCCCCAAGGCTCAGTATTAGGTCCTATACTCTTCTCTCTGTATGTCAACGATGTGTCATCGGTTCTGACCTATTGAAATATCATATGTATGCTGACGACCTTCAGTTGTATCTAAGTGCGAAACCAAGCAATCTTAAGAAAGCTATTGAAAATTTCAATACTGACCTCGATGCACTAACAAAATGGGCACAGGACATAGGACTAAAACTAAACCCATCTAAAACCCAAGCGGTACTTGTTGGTCACTCTAAGCTCATTAGCCCAAAACATCGGGAATCCGTACCATCTCTTACCCTAAATGCAGCAAATATTAATTTCTCTCCCTCAGCAAAGAGTTTGGGAGTAATAATAGATGATAATCTAAATTGGACAGAGCACGTAACTGCAGTGTGCAAAAAAACATCAGGATCCCTTCATGTCCTACAAAATTATAAAAAACTCTTCCTTTTCGATCTGAAAAAGAAGTTAGTACAAACGCTTATACTTCCAATCATTGACTACAGCGATATTATCCTACAAGGCCTCTCTCAGGAAAATTCGCGACGTCTGGAACTGGTCATGAATGACTGCGTCGGATATATCTGTGACGTTTGACTTTTTGATCACATTTCACCAGCATATGCAAAATTGTCCTTGCTGCGTGCAGACAAACGCAGAGATTTCCTTACACTCTGTCTCATCTACTGCCTTATAAATGTACACTGTGCGTCATATCTCTCCTCGTCCTTAACGCTTATGTCGGAACAACATGACAGAAACACACATTCCCATCATAATAAAATCCTCTCTGTTCCACTGTATCGCTCAGTCACCTTCTACAAGTCCTTCACAGTAGCGGGAACCCGACTTTGGTATAGCCTCCCTCGTTACGTTAGAGAACTTAAAAACATGACCGGCTTCAAAAAACAGTTAATGACGTATCTAGTTACCAACAATAATGCCTTCCTCTGTACATGATTGCACTTCACCTCATTACTTCCCTCTTTACCCCTCTTTAAATCTCCCTTCCCCAAAACTCGGCCGGCCGAAGTGGCCGTGCGGTTAAAGGCGCTGCAGTCTGGAACCGCAAGACCGCTACGGTCGCAGGTTCGAATCCTGCCTCGGGCATGGATGTTTGTGATGTCCTTAGGTTAGTTAGGTTTAACTAGTTCTAAGTTCTAGGGGACTAATGGCCTCAGCAGTTGAGTCCCATAGTGCTCAGAGCCATTTGAACCATTTGAACCCCAAAACTCGTTATACTAGTAAACATCTACTTTACACACCAAGATATTACTGTACATCTGCACAAATCTTCATCACTATTGCCAATTTTTCTCATGTTTATCATTATTATTTGATTTTTTTACTGTTATTATTATTGCTTTTATCATTATTTGTATGTATAGCACCTGTTGTAAAAATACTGCCAGCATTTACTTTATTAGGTCTTAGTCATTACTCTTTATTCATATTGTCACTAGAGTAATCGAATTTTATTATTTAAACTATTGTCATGATGTAACTCTGATGCGTGAAATGCTGCATGTGTGGAACACTGGTCCGATGTAAGAGAGGGCCTGATGGTCCTAATCTGATCAGGTTAAATAAATAAATAATTTGCCATGTTTCTGACCTTGCTCTGGTTATTATGTTAAAGCAAAGAAGAAAAATTATAATCAACAACGCACGTAAACAACAGTGAGTATAACCAAGCCCCACAATAGAAAAAAAATTTTAAGAGCTAAAAACCGATAATTATATAAACATTGGATTATGGTATATACAAAGAAATAGAGGAGGAGCAGTCTACATGACAGTAAATACTGCTTACCCAACAACTACATATTTTCCTACCATGTGGCCTCAGTCACTTACAGATAAACACTGTTCACATAAAAACTCAAAAATTATAACTCAGAATTTCATTTTATGACTGTGGTGTATGATAGCCAATGCGCATGTATTACTGCATGGATAAAACATTAACGTATACCTCGAAAGAATTGGTTTTGAACGTAAAATATGCACAAAACGGAAATACCATTTTGGTACTTTGCATGTAAAGTTAATGAGGAGATTAATTACTTATGATGGTAACACAGCACACACCACGGTGTGTAATATTGTAAATGAGTTCCATTACGCTTTTGTAACTGATCTAAGGGATGAGAGGGACTGCGAATATCAGCAAAGAACATGTCTGCTTTGGCTCGAGGAGTCTTGCGGTGCGGACGTTCTGTTTACGTCCCTAACGTGGTGTGCGCGCTTGGCGTTTGTCTACTAATACGGTCGTTTCGCAGGTATTAGTGTTTTCATCCATTACAATGGCCAACTCTTATAAACAATCGACGCTGAAATACAGTTTCTAGCGTGAATTTGCTAGACCTAAATGTCTGGAAATAGAACGTTTTCTCAGAGACGAAGTGAAGATCGCGAGTTACGAACTTTTTGGTATACACCTTTCAATAGTCCGCAGTGTGGAGTATGTCAAGCTCCTCAACAATGCATCCTGCGACAGGATCCTTCGAGAGACCAACAACGGGCTCACGTTCTGTCGCTCGGAAGGTAATATGGATGGCGTGGAGATCGACCATACTGGGCTGGAATTGCAGACGATCATAATCTTCGAATTTCCTTTCGAACTGCTCAGGACGAGGTTGTCTCTGCGCTTCGTCCTTCCGGGACAGTGTATGGACATTTTGCGGAGAAATGGGCTGCTTTCAGCATATACCCAGTCCTTATAGGCTTGCGTCAAGTCCGCATTACTTTAAACAAACACGTCCCTCCCATTTATACATTGGATTGCTGCCATTTGTACATTGGATACCGCAGCACCGCCATCATTTACGATGGACAGCCTAAGACGTGTTCAGGGTGCGGCAATAAAGGTCACGTCCTGTCCAAATGTCTGCAGAGGAGGATAGCATAACTACCACGTGTCGACCCGATTCCTCCCCCGTTGCCGAGGTCCCCACCTGCGACATATATGGCATCGCTCAAGAACGCTGTTGGCACGTTTCTGCCTCTGACGGGCACTAGCGACTCTCTGTGGATGACTGAGCCACCACAGAGGAAAGAAGCGACTTTCACGCCCATCACAGACGCAGCTACTGCCCCGACAGCTATGTCAACGGATGATGAAGCTGCTGACGGAGGCATAAATGTTGATAACATGATAGTACCCACGGCAGCATTCGTGCCAGAACCTTGCCATTGTCGTACACGGAAGTCCACTGATGTGCACAATGATCGCCAAAGTAGTGCAAGAGGAGATGGAGGAACCATCTGATGACCGCGAAACACAGTCTCAGGCAGATGATGCTTCATATCGCCCAGACGATAACGCGCTGACAGAGGCCATGGATACACGAAACCTGTGCCCACCCAATGGACTGGACATGGTTGCGCCTTTGTCAAAAGTAGCAAAACCTTACGATGATTGCCGAGGTGAAAAATGCTCCCCTGGCATTTCAGCGCCAACACCAACGTTGAGTCCTCGAAAGTGCTAGCGGCTGATGCCGTTCCTCGCCCATCTCTGTCGGCGAAAGATGACGAAGAAGAGACCACGACTGAGGTTGTGCTGGAAACCGAACCCTCAGCGGCCAACAGTTAATAAATTTCTGGTGATATGTAGGAAGACGCGGGCATGGACACTGCAGAAGATGTTGAACCATTGCATCCATCTGTTGCAATGAGTGTACATGCGCCAGTAAACTTGTGGAGACCAATGGATTGGTTCCACTCGGTTAGAAAGTGAAGTTTCAATTTCTGTGTGATAGGCTACGAATATAAGATGTGGACATTCCACTCATGCAAGAAGTTCGTTTTGAGACCTTTTCGGAGTTCTTTGGTTATGCAATGTACGTTACGCCTGTTATTAATGTTGGTAGTGGTACGGCTATACTGGTGCGAGATGGCATAGTGGTTGACGAGGTGACGTATTTCCCGTCTGGGAGAGGGTTGGTGACAATCACACAAGGTACACAGATTATATAAATTTACGCCCTCTCTGGCACGGACAAGAGGCGTGACTGGTCGCGTTTCTGTTTGGAGGAAATCACGCCTCTCTTCCTGGAACCCTATGAAAACTGTATCCTAGGTGGTGACTTCAATAGTGTACTTCATCCGAGAGATCAATAGCCCAATTACACCACGTGTCCTTAACTCTGGTGCAAGAGCTACGTCTTCTAAGCACTTGGGAAAGGGTGCATGGCGACCAGCAGGATACACATAAAAAAATGGTTCAAATGGCTCTGAGCACTATGGGACTTAACTTCTAAGGTCATCAGTCCCCTAGAACTTAGAACTAATTAAACCTAACTAACCTAAGGACATCACACACATCCATGCCCGATGCGGGATTCGAACCTGCGACCGTAGCGGTCGTGCGGCTCCAGACTGTAGTGCCTAGAACCGCTCGGCCACCCCGGCCGGCAGGATACACATCACCAGTGAATCTGCGACTCGTTTCGATCGCAGGTATGTCTCGCCTGATCTAGCAGCACGACGGTGGAGGCAGAAAGATGGCCGTTAGTCTTCTCCGATCAAAGCCCATACATATGCACAGTCTTTCTCTGTTGTCAGAAGATATGGAGGAGTCGTAGCTGTTGTAAAATGAAAGTAGCGCATTTTCTGGAGCCGGAATGTAGTCGACTCGTAGTGGACACATGGACCACCTGTGAAGAACGACTGTCGCGATATCAATCCACGCTGAAGCGGTGGCTGGAATGCGCCATACCGGCACTTTGGCCCGCGATGATGCAGTATGGTAGAGGACACTTCCTTTGGCATCAGCACACGACAGATTATTACTTTTCGTTGCTCTGAGAGTGTATGATAAGCCCACCGTCTCCTGACCGACAGGCGCAGATTCGTGGCATCAAGGCGAAGACCATCTCACATACGCAGCGTCGTTTCGAAGGTGTCGTGGTGCTAGCAGGTTGTGAAGATCGGGTCGGTGATGAACCTCCTTCTATGCACCGTTTTCTTCGCGAAAGGCAACAGGGATGACGAACGATGACCCACGTTCTTGACATGCCACATGGTCGCCGTTTAACACCACAGCCAGACATTGTGAATGCATTTGTTCACGACTACCAACGGTTCTACCATGAGGAGCATTACAATGGTGAAGCTTTTGCTGGTGTGCCACATTCAGTATCGCATGTCCTCAAGGGCCCAGCAGTGGAATCTCTTATGATTCCAGTTACCTGCGAATGCTTCGAAGAAGCCATAGCAAAAGGTACTAACAACACGTCCCCTGGTTCCGACGGAATTCCTTAGAGTTGTACTTGGACTTTCAATATTTGATGATTCTTAGATGGACCTCGACGTGTCAAAAAGTGATGACGTCTACTGTCTCACTGCCTCCGTTCCTTGTTGAAGGCATGATTATCCCGATTCCCAAGCCCACAAGGGGACGAGGGATTGAGAATAACTCCTCGCTAATCTTGTTCTACAGTGACGTTAAGACCTTGACAAGGTTTCTGGCGGCGCGACTTAAGAGCGCGTTGCCCCAAGTACTTTCTATGAAACAAACGTCCATCGGAGAAGCTAATAACATGCAACGGCGCTTAAAGACTATTGCGATGTGATATCCCTCACAGAGGCCTGTCGCCTTCGAGGTCCGCTGATCGCAGTGGGTTTTGAACATGATTTTGACAGGGAGGGCCATGGTTTCCTTAAGGCGATGATGGCGCGCATGGTTTTACCCCAGCCTTTATCAGTACGGCCTGCAACTTTTCCGTGTTGCATCATCCAAAGTGCTAGTTACCGGATGTGTGGTGGGCCCCGTGTTAATTTCGCGATCGGCCCGCCAGAGTTGTTCGCTCTCAGCTATCTTATATGCTCTTGAATAACTTATAGGCAGATTGAATTGTTGTCTCACAGTAATAACGTTGCGAGGACACAAAAACAATGGTTGAAATGGCTCTGAGCACTATGGGACTCAAATGCTGTGGTCATCAGTCCCCTAGAACTTAGAACTACTTAAACCTAACTAACTTAAGGACATCACACACACCCATGCCCGAGGCAGGATTCGAACCTGCGACCGTAGCAGCAGCGCGGCTCCGGACTGGAGCGCCTAGAACCGCACGGCCACCGCGGCCGGCTGCGAGGACACACATTTCATTGTAGGGCACACGTGGATGATCTGCTCTTTCTGGCCAGATCGCCATGAGGTGGTCAGTGAAATAGATTGTGCGATGCGGGGCGGCGGCATGTAGTCATATGAACATGGGCGAGTCTGGAGTGATGAACAGAGGTAGAGGCCTCCAGGAGGCCATTGTATCACCCCTGCAGTCGATGAGCATTTTGAAATAGCTGGACATTCTCTTTATCCACGCTGATTCTTCTCACGGTGGCGATTAATTATATACGCGTTGTACAGGCGGTACGAACAGGCGTCAGGGGGCACTTCTTACGAGCACTGGATATGCTCCGACGAGTCACCTTCATTAAGAGCCACATGGCATCCAGAATACCGCTCCTGGTTCATATTTTCCCGATGACGGCCGTGATGGCACAACGACTACTGGCGGCGTTCATTTATTTCGTCGGCGTTGGACGTATCCTCAAGAATCGAATGGGAACCCTTACTTTCAGCACACGCGATGTTGGGTTGGGGCTTGTCATCGTAGGCAGCAGCACTGCATGTCACCGCAATGTTTACGCTGTGGAGTCATCCCCGTCCCGCCGTAGCCCTCAGTGGTTCACAACTCCACAACAAGACACAGCAGTCCACCCATCCCACCACCGCCCCACACCGGACCAAGGGGTTATTGTACGGTTCGTCCCCCAGTTGACCCCCCCGCCCTCCTCCAGGTACCTTTGACACCAAATCATGGCGACTGCTTTACAGCATCCTCTTTAGATGAAAGACAGGAAAAGCGTAGTACCGAACTTTCCTGTCGACATCAACTTCATTAGAGATGAAGCAATAACTTAGTTCGTATAAATGGATATGATATTCTCCGATGAAATTCACCTGAAATGACGGAGAGAAAACAAGTTTTATTGTCAAGAGAGGCTACTTTGGTATACTTCTCTACTACTACTCGCTGAATTACGCCACACCTAGTAACCGGACTGTTAGCAGTCTTATAAAACTAGAGGGATCATTGAACTACGAAGAACGTTTAGTAAGTGATGCAACACTTTTCTTTCTCGGCCAGTTTAGGCTGCAAAAACGTGGAATTTGTTGAGGGACATCGTCGAATATTCTCGCTTCAGAGCTTTTAGTTTCATGAAGATGCGACTGGTGGCGGCACTATGCGTAGCTTTCAAAATGGTGTCTGTAACGGAGGTGCGTTCGTTCCAAGAAGAGAGCTGTCATTAAATTTCTTTTGTCGGAAAATCAGAGCATTGCAGATATTCATAAGCGCCTGTAGAATGTTTACGGAGACCTGGCAGTGAACAAAATTGCAGTCAGTCGTTTGGAGAGGTGTCTGTCGTCATCGCAACAAGTTCGCACAAACTTGCCCGAGCTTCCGTGTCCCGGCCGGCTGCACACAGTTTTGACCCGTGCAAAGTTGGAACCTTCAGACACTCTCATTCTCGTTGATCGACGGATTACAATCAAGCCAACTGGACTTGGTAGTGCTGACACACTCGTCCACCAGTTGGTGTATTCAATGGTGTGCCCTCTGGGTTTCTCGCCGCGTGACAGAACGCCATAAAGAGCAACCAAGGACCATCTGTGCGGGTTGCGAGGGTGATCGTCACAACATTTTTGTATCGTAGTAACAAAACATCAATGCACACTTCTTCCTCATCCATCCTGCAGCCAGGGTCTCGCACTTTCAACCTTCCATGTGTTTGTCCCAAGGAAGGATGCACTCCGCAGGAAGCAGTACGTGGACGATGTGGAGGTTGTTGATGGAGCAATGTGTTGGCTCCGAAGTGGACCAGTAGAGTGCTACCATGGGGACCCACAGGTCCTCCCAGTAAGGTGGCGTAACGTTGTCGCATTGAACGGACATTATGTTGAAAAACAGATTTTATAGCCAAACCAGTGGGCAATAATATGGTGATTGGAATCCTGAATAAAATCAACTTGCTTTCAGAAAAAAAGTGTTTGCATTACTTACCGAGCACCCCTCGTTCATTCAAGGAAGAGATACCTGAACACTTGGGGATCGTCATCTACAATGTTGTTGCACAGAGTACTACAAAAATATAACGACAGATTTCGAGAGGCTGTAGTGGGTGTCTTTATTAACCAACTAAGAATAGGAACACGTCTGGAAGCTTCATGCAGTGACACCACACAGCGTCATAGGTCTAAAAGGAAGCCAACGTAAATTATTACTGAAACTTGTGCCGTCACTGCACTAGCGGTCGCTACTTTGTAGTTGTGACTGGCTTGGACGCGTTGGGCGTCATATAACATTCTGAATGCTACAAAATCAATTAAAAGTATTTCAGCATGCAATCCGTCAGCGTTAAAACTCACGTCTTATGACTAAAAATGGTTAGTGGTAAACGTTTGGACCCATAACTTCGATGTTCTGTAGTGTTGTTGGAAATCCTCAACACCTTCCCCGAAATACTTTCTAGAACTACTCGAATATTGTCAGTAGACTGTACGCCATCTAGTGGCATCGTGTGTGTGGCGCCGTAACGAAAGTACACTCCTGGAAATTGAAATAAGAACACCGTGAATTAATTGTCCCAGGAAGGGGAAACTTTATTGACACATTCCTGGGGTCAGATACATCACATGATCACGCGGACAGAACCACAGGCACATAGACACAGGCAACAGAGCATGCACAATGTCGGCACTAGTACAGTGTATATCCACCTTTCGCAGCAATGCAGGCTGCTATTCTCCCATGGAGACGATCGTAGAGATGCTGGATGTAGTCCTGTGGAACGGCTTGCCATGCCATTTCCACCTGGCGCCTCAGTTGGACCAGCGTTCGTGCTGGACGTGCAGACCGCGTGAGACGACGCTTCATCCAGTCCCAAACATGCTCAATGGGGGACAGATCCGGAGATCTTGCTGGCCAGGGTAGTTGACTTACACCTTCTAGAGCACGTTGGGTGGCACGGGATACATGCGGACGTGCATTGTCCTGTTGGAACAGCAAGTTCCCTTGTCGGTCTAGGAATGGTAGAACGATGGGTTCGATGACGGTTTGGATGTACCGTGCACTATTCAGTGTCCCCTCGACGATCACCAGTGGTGTACGGCCAGTGTAGGAGATCGCTCCCCACACCATGATGCCGGGTGTTGGCCCTGTGTGCCTCGGTCGTATGCAGTCCTGATTGTGGCGCTCACCTGCACGGCGCCAAACACGCATACGACCATCATTGGCACCAAGGCAGAAGCGACTCTCATCGCTGAAGACGACACGTCTCCATTCGTCCCTCCATTCACGCCTGTCGCGACACCACTGGAGGCGGGCTGCACGATGTTGGGGCGTGAGCGGAAGACGGCCTAACGGTGTGCGGGACCGTAGCCCAGCTTCATGGAGACGGTTGCGAATGGTCCTCGCCGATACCCCAGGAGCAACAGTGTCCCTAATTTGCTGGGAAGTGGCGGTGCGGTCCCCTACGGCACTGCGTAGGATCCTACGGTCTTGGCGTGCATCCGTGCGTTGCTGCGGTCCGGTCCCAGGTCGACGGGCACGTGCACCTTCCACCGACCACTGGCGACAACATCGATGTACTGTGGAGACCTCACGCCCCACGTGTTGAGCAATTCGGCGGTACGTCCACCCGGCCTCCCGCATGCCTTCTATACGCCCTCGCTCAAAGTCCGTCAACTGCACATACGGTTCACGTCCACGCTGTCGCGGCATGCTACCAGTGTTAAAGACTGCGATGGAGCTCCGTATGCCACGGCAAAATGGCTGACACTGACGGCGGCGGTGCACAAATGCTGCGCAGCTAGCGCCATTCGACGGCCAACACCGCGGTTCCTGGTGTGTCCGCTGTGCCGTGCGTGTGATCATTGCTTGTACAGCCCTCTCGCAGTGTCCGGAGCAAGTATGGTGGGTCTGACACACCGGTGTCAATGTGTTCTTTTTTCCATTTCCAGGAGTGTATATAAAAGGAATATAGACGAAATGAGAACCTTTCTGGAGATGATACGGCCCACAAATGTTGGAATAACTGACATAAGTGACTCTGATAAAGGACAGATTCTTAGGGCCCAGCACTTGGGATCGAGCACATGGGATACAGCGAAGCTAGTGGGCTGTTCACGGTGGAACCACAAGTAGGCGACAAGGTGTTGCACGTCCACGCCTTATCGCAAAACTTATGATTGGAGCCTTTTCCACTATGAATCAAGAGGGTAGGTTGCCGCCGTTGGCAGATCAGACGACAGAGTACAATCCTGGTGCAGGCCAAGCGCTTTGTAGCGCACCATTCAACGCACTTTGTTGAACATGGGGCTCCGCAGCAGTTGAACTGGAAATTTGTGGAAGGGCTATGGGACCAAACTGCTGAGGTTATCGGTCCCTAGGCTTACGCACTACTTAATGTAACTTAAACTAACTTACGCTAAGGACAACACACACACCCAGGACCGAGAGAGTACTCGGACTTCCGACGGGGATAGCCGCGCGAACCGCGACCGCACGGCTACCCCGCGCGGCCGCAGCAGATGACACCTACACGTTCTCATGTTGATCGAACGACATAGTCGAATACGATTGAAGTGGGCACGGACCCGTTGGTTGGTTGGTTTAGGGTATAAAGGGCCCAAATTATAGCGGTATGAGTCCCTATTTCGTCATGCAAACAAGTCTCAAGGTAAAGCAATTCCCAAAAGGAGTTGGGGAAAGTAAACTAACGGGGAACCTCGCCGAAAGAGGAAACGGAAGAAGTGAATCAAAAAGGGAAAACGTACATCAAAAGGAAAAGTAAAGGGCGGTATTAAAATCATATAGAAGATGGCCTGTCCTGGCTGATCACAAGAATAGGAAAGGATGAGCCACCCACTCTGCAACACACTAAAATCTCCAGCGTAAGAGACAAGACGAGATGAACACACATAGGGAAAAGGAGACAATCAAGTCAAACAAAATGTAAAGAAAGGGTTACGAAAAGGTAAAATGGAGGGAGAATGAAGGCCTGGTGGAGAAGGCCAAATGCCCATCCTTAGATTGCATGATAAAAAAAAACCTCACCAATAAATCGTACAGCTAAATCAGTCAGTGCGGCATTGTCGCCTAGCACCGTAGGTAGGGGACTAGGAAGGTTTAAAGTCCGCCGCAGAGCGGCTAAAATAGGGCAGTCCAACAAGATGTGGATGACAGTCATATTGGAGCCACAGCGACACAGAGGCGATAATGTGTTATCCAAGTATGGCCAATGCGGAGCCGGCAAAAGACAACAGAGTCCCTGCATGTTGTTAGCATGGATGGACATTTGTTGTCTCCTTCATAACATGGAGTTTACTTGGTGTTCTGAGGATGCGCCACTCAGTATCCCAGATGGCGAAAACCTTACAACGTAAGACAGATCAGTCTTCGGCAGGCTGATCTCCAGAGTTGGTTTACCGGTGGACTGTCTGGCCAGGCTGTCAGCAAGTACAGTGCCCGGTATCCCGACATGTTCTGGGGTACAAATGAAGGACACTGAACGTCCACTGTTGGCGAAGGCATAAACAGACATCGAGACCAGACCGAGCATAAATGTAAAAGTGTCCCTTCATCGGAAGAATCTTGTTCTTTGTTACACATTAGGTCAGTTATCATGTCTGGATATGTTGTCATCTAGGCGAACTGCTGCTCCTAACATGGGCCACGCAACGGCCGCCGGAAGGTTGGACAGTATTATGTTATGGGAGACATTTGCCTGGGATTCCATGGTACCTGTGGTAGTAATCGAAGACATTATGAGATCTGTGGTCTGTATGAACGTGACTGCGGACCATCTGTATCCGCTGATGCTTGATGCCTTCCCCTTGACGATGGCATCTTTCAGCAGGATAACTGTCCGTGTCACGAAGCGAGAATGGTGCTACAAGGATTTGAGGAGGATGGTAGTGAACTCAGTCTCATGCAATAGAAATTCTTCCAATCCATATTTGGCATACCAGTGCAACCAGTGCTTAACAGTATTGGTTAAAAACAGTCTTGGTAGCGATTTTAGGTTTTTATTTTTCAACGACGCGTTTCACCTTATTTAGGCATCTTCAGGTATACCTATAAAAAAAACTAAAATTGCAACCAAGACTGTTTTTAGCCAATTCAGTCTTATGCCTTGGAAGGCAGATTTTCCTGATCTGAACCCGGTGAAACATATCTGGGGTGCTACGGGGCACCAATTCCGCGACCACAAACCTCCAGTCTAAATTTTCGGGATTTACATTACATGTACGTATATGTCTGGTGCCACACACCTCTGGAAACCTAAAAAGCTATTGTCCAAGCCATGCTATGCTGCATCGCTGAATGCGCTAACTTTGACAATTAAAACAGAAAAAAATATTTTTTTTTATTCCATGCAGTATTCAAATCAGGAATTCAAGTAAAATTAACGTACGTGCGATCAGACGAAACCTCTTCTCTAACGGTTTGCCTTTGTGACACAACTGTATATGGATGGCTCAAATGCTAGCGTAAAAGTGACATGTATGGCGCAGCATTCTCTTGCCATGAGCTGGGTCTGGCAGAGTCGTGGAGACTTTAGCCTAGCACACATATCTGCGTCCACGATTGCAGGTAGGTAAGTTCTCATCGGGTGTCAATAGCGTATGAATAGTGGCGCTTAGAACTGTAGTTTGTCCTGGCCATGATGCAACACAGTTGCGAAGACAAGATAAAGATGGCAAGAGACATCGAAGGAAGTCTAAGGCGTTCGTATACGACGTTTTGTTGTTAATGTTTTAGCAGATAGGTGACACTGCACAAGTGTGAAGCGTCGTTACATTTTGCAAACTATGAAGGAAAACATGACATCATTGGAGATGGAAATCTGGAAAGAGATGCTGAGAAAGCCCCTGAACGACCATTTTCCAACTCTTGGTCCTCTATCCAGAGGTAAAGCAGGAAGTATATGTAGATGCCCTACAGTTGAGGATTCGTTCTGCGTCTTCTCGGTCTTCGTTTATGCCCAGTGTCAGGAGTAGATCTGTCTGCAGCACTACATATCCCCTGCCTGACAGGGCACTTTCTATAGTCAAGCCCTGCAGTTCAGTGAATTGCTTTTTAAACACCAAACTTGTACAATGTTATGTAATCTAAACCAATCATTTACATCCGTAGACTGCTTGGATGTATTTAAACGGGACAATTAATTAAAATCTTAGCACATTGGGTGGCCAACGCGCTGCTTTTTTTTATTGTATCGTGTTAGCACAGCACGTAGTACCTATTACATAGATCTTCGTTGACGAACGTCTTAAAGAATCTGTTTGCGGTACAAACCGCTTTCATGCACTCCATGGTGCGCGATTCATCTTACCACACTCCAAGTTTTTCCTAAATATTCATCAACATTGGTTTCACTTCTGATGAATGGCTACACGAACGTTTTAAATCGGAGGCTTCGGTTTTGACTCACTCTCCTATCTGTAGTTCACGTTTGAGAGATAGCTCTCGTTAACCTGATAAGTTCAATGTATTTCTCCAGCGATTCCCTTTCGGTCAGTTGCTAGTTCTTGAAACTGCTGATGAGGCACGATCCTGCAGCAACTTTTGTATTATGCTAATTTCAAGTAAGTAGTCATAAATCTGAATTGGTTAGCGGTGTCGTGTGCAGAGTACCCGTGGATTTTCCATTTGTCTTCCTTTAATGTTTTATTCAGCATCAACTCTGCCTCGTACCTATGGTGTTTTGAACGGTATGGGTAGTTTCTCACTTGTTTTATATGAAAGAGGCCAACTGATTGATTTTTCTTCATGCTCGTCTGGTGGTAGTCTGCATTCTAACGTGATACTTCAGCTGCCATTCACCGCTCTGCCCTTACAAGTTCTGCTAAGGTCCTATTCTTTTCACACGTAAAAAGTGTTTGTACATATACCTTCTCATTTATCGTTTGTAAGTACATTTATTTAGGAAGAAACTAAAACATGTTCACAAGTTGTTCACCCTGTACCGTTATTTAGGGGACTACTAGCCGGTCGTTGTGGCCGAGGCGCTTCAGTCCGGAACCGCGCTGCTGCTACGGTTGCTGGTTCAAATCCTGCCTCGGGCATGGATGTGTGTGATGTCCTTAAGTTAGTTATGTTTAAGTTGTTCTAAATCTAGGGGACTGATGACCTCAGATGTTAAGTCCCATAGTGCTCAGAGCCATTTGAACCATTCGAGGGAAGTACGACTCCTGTTCCAGTATCCACGACTGTTACACCACAAAAGCCGAGTAGTCCAGAAGTAAGTATCATAAGCAATGACACTTAGCTGTCAACACAGCAGTCTGTGTAATTACCTTTTATGTGCAGGAATTATCTTCAATTTCTTGTATTTCGCTCTATTGAAGATCAGAAGCGACTCTTGCGTTCTCTGCAGAGGTTGTAGACTGACTCAGAATTATTTTCTATCATTCCCTGTGGGTGATATAGCGTGAGTTAGAGAATCAACGTTGGCATGAATCTCATTCGAAGCTCTACTCTCACAAAAAAATCACCGCATTCAGTGCTTTCACTTGTCGCATGGAATATCTCAGCAAACGATCACAAATATATTTATTCATAAGAAACTGACACCTTCCTCGTTGCTTCCTCATGCTTCCACTGGAGAGAAAATAGGAGAGCCAGAAGACAGCGGCCTAAGCATAATAAATGGCAAAGGCACGGTGCCAGCCAATAATTAGAGGCGCAGCGAACATGGCGGTGCGTCCTGCATTTTGCGAGCCGCCGCCCGGCCGTCTACGTCGCCCCAGGCGTGAAGACATTTAGCAACTCAGCGCACAGAATTTGACTTGCAGTGTCCTTCTTCCGCTATTGATATCTAGGCGTGGTAATATGGGCAACCATTGTGAATTCAAGTGGGTACTCTCTCCGCTGGCTCACAATAATGACCTCACTACTTACAAGGGAAGCACCCCAGCTATAAACGCTAAGCCGTTATAAAAATGATATTGTAATACGAATATGTGTCTCTTATACCATCCTTCAAGGTCTTTTATCTGTAAAACGCTGAATTTGTGTGCAGTCTATTCATATATTTGAAAGTTAACGAATCCAAAGGCTGTAAAAGTGTATGCCATTGACACCCAAGCCTTTAGAAGTCAGACACTCAGATAGATACCAAACGTCGATAGAGTATCAACCAAAACACCGATTTCGTTTGTTCTATGTGCTGTCGTCCAGTGGGACCAGAGCTACGAAGCACAAGAAAAGCGTATCTGTGAGTATTGATGTGTGGGTCTCGCATGTGTGATCTGTGTGAGTTCTGTAGGTCTCGCATTTGAGAGTTGGTCGAGTTTCAGGACGACGTATGAAAGGGCTCGCGTTCAAACCCCAGTAATACCAGGACTCGGTCCAGTGTACCGGCAAATTGGACTATTCTTCGCGAAGACGTGCCTGGAACATGCATCACTGCCTTGGGATTCTGAGTGCGCCTACCCACAAGTGGCGGGACGCTGATGCCATTTTGTTTGTTCTTCCAGGAGGGCGTTTTTTTAGTTTCATTTACATTTTGTTTGTTATTGATGCTAATTACACATCATCAATTTTTGCCTGTAGGGCGTCCTATGTGATCTAAACAAATTACAAAAAAAAAAAAATCGGTAGAGTATTTTTTTAAAAAATAAACGAGGTAAGGCGACTGCTCGCTATAAGCGGGAAATCCAAGATAAAAAAACACTGATAACAATTTGTTAACCGTTTAAGGGCGAAATTGTTAAATTGGAGAATATTTTCCTGACACATAAAAAGACATTTCGAAGTTTATAGCAATGTTCTTTTGGCAGTCTGCTTTCTCTTCATTAGTTGAAAGTAACAAACACATGTGTGACAAAACACCACACCTATCTATACAGATGTACTCTATAGATTTACCAGTTTCAACTAACGAAGCGAAAGCAGACTGTCAAAAGAAAATTGCTACAATTTCCGAAAAGTCCTTTTACCTGTTAGGAAAATGTTCTCCCATATAACAATTTCACGCATAAACAGTTACAATAAGTCGTCGTTAGTGCAGTTTGAACGTGGTGGAGCCTTAGGTATCACGAACCGAACTGACACTCTACCAACTTTTTTTTTTTGCCAACTCGTAACGACATACAACGTTCAGTGCCATCTGAGTGTCTCACATCTGACATCTGGAGGGTTGGGTGTGAGAAACAGCAGTACCGTATAACAAATAATGGAGACCAGCATATTTACGAGAGTTGTAAATGAGGTATTACTTAAAAAAAGACTAATAGCTTTCTCTAAACAGTAGATGTTAACAAGTGCGGTAATTACGGAATGATATTTCCCGAAACAGAAATTGCTACGTTGTCATACATTCGTCCCTTATTCGTCATGCAAGTCTAAATGTGGAGTTTCAGTGAAATGGTAGAAACGCAGTGGTATGGAACACTTCGTGGCAAAGATCGGGGCAATGTGATCACTGTGGCTCTTAATGTTAGATTACCACTGAGTGGAAGAATTGAAAATGATGTAACATGTACACAAGCTGGTATTCTCAAGTCTCCTGGACTTTAATCTCTTCATCGAAATGCCACATTTGCACTTTGATAATGAATAAGTGGAGGAAGTTCAGCAACAGAGCGACTATTCTTTTGGGGTATACAAGGTGACGGAAGGAAAGAAGTAGAATTTCAGTTGGTTATTAGGAGGTTTAGCATGTATTTATATCAATATAACCTATAGGTAACACACTAAAGAGTCAAAGAAACTGGTACACCTGCCTAATATCCTGTAGGGCCCCTGCGAGCACGCAGAAGTGGCGCAAAACGACGTCACATGGATTCGACTAATGTCTGAAGTGGTGCTGGAGGGAATTGACACCATGAATCCTCCACGGCTGTTCATGAGAGTATGAGCAAGTGAAGATCTCTTCCGAACAGCACGATGCAAGGCATCCCATGTATGTTAAATAATATTCACATCCGGGGAGTTTGGTGGCCAGCGGAATTGTGTGTCCCTGTAGCAATTCTGGACGTGTGGTGTGTCGCATTATCCTGCTGGAATAGCCCAAGTCCGTCGGAATGAACAGTGGACATGAATGGATGCAGGTGATCAGACAAGATGGTTACGTATATGTCACCTGTCAGAGTCGTATTTAGACGTATCGGGGATCCCATATAACTCCACTGCACACGTCCCACACCATTACAGAGCCTCCACCAGCTTGAACAGTCCCCTGCTGACATGAAGGTTCCATGGATTCATGAGATTGTCTCCATACACATCCATCCGCTCGATACAATTTGAAACGAGACTCGTTCGACCAGGCAGCTTGTTTCCAGTCATCAACAGTCCAATGTCAATATTGACGGGTCGAGGCGAGGCGTAAAGCTTTTTGTTGTGCCGTCATAAAAGGTACACGAGTGGACCTTCGGCTCCGAAAGCCCATATCGATGATGTTTCGTTGATTGGTTCGCACGCTGACACTTGTTGATAGCCCAGCATTGAAATATGCAGCAATTTGAGGAAGGGTTGAACTTCTGTCACGTTGAACGATTCTCTTCAGTCGTCGTTGTTCCCGTCCTTGCTGGAACCTTTTCCGGCCGCAGCGATGTCGCAGATCCGATGTTTTACCGGACTGCTGATATTCACGGTACACTCGTGAAATGATCGTATAGGAAAACCCCTCTTCAATGCAACATCGGACATCCTGTGTCCCATAGCTCGCGCGCCGACTATAACACCACGTTCATACTCACTTAAATCTTGATAACTTGCCATTGTAGCATCTGTGCGCCACACACTTGTTGTGTTATATAGGCGTAGCCGACGGCAGCGCCGTATTCTACCCTTTTACATATGTCTGTATTTGAATACGCATTCGTATACCAGTTTCTTCGGTGCTTCAGTGTAGTTCTACACACATTGGAATTACCGAAAAATCAAACACAAATGCTTATTTCTTAAAAAGTACATCACTCAAATGGTTTTCATCTTTGGCGATGCACTGCTGAAAATGTTCGCGGAAGCTTCTCATTACGTTCTCAATCATTTTTTCAGAAATTGCCTCTCTCTCTTCCAAAGTCGCGGCTTTCAACTCATAAATATTATGGAGTGGCCGTAAGAGCATTGTTCTTGAGGCGATCCCACAGGAAAACAACAGGGCCTGAAAGATTTTGCTAACCATGGTTTGTGTCCGAAAAACATCGGAAGTACTGTTTATTGACAAACCCAATCAGACGAAAGTTTGTATCTTCAGGCATAGCAAGATTTTTTTGACATGTGTCATCCTGATCAGTTCTATACTGTAATGTTATGCAGAAATTGCGCCTACTCGCTTTATCTCTAGGCCGTAACTGTTGAGCCTTTCGCAGATTCCCTCCTCCGGGTTCGGGGGTTAGAATTGGCCGCGGTATTCGTGCCTGTCATAAGAGGCAACTTAAAGGAGTCTCTAACGTTTCGGCTTTTCTCTGGTGGCCCCCTCTCGGGTTTGAACTCCACCTTTTCCAAATTTCTGTTGATAGTGCATACCATTTGGGGAAGGACGCCTTATGTGGTGTTTTTTGTTTGTCCATCGTGCACCAAGACCTTTAATGCTACTTATTACGGTGTAGCGGGATTTGCACCCAACGTCTTATGGGTTGCCTACTTCTCGTCTCCTTCGCGTCCCATCCTTCACGCCCACGACAATTCTCAACCATTTCGGCTCCCGAAATCCAGGGCGGTAGCCAGTCCGTCGTGGTGGGGTTCTCATGTACCGTCTTGCTGGTAGCCCTCTGACAACACAGGGATCGCACTGCTGATGCCAGAGCTAAGACCTCCCTAAGTATGCCAAGGAGTAGGTGCCCATTCTTTCTGGGGCACGAGGACTCCCGGCAATTGCCATCTTGCCAGGTGGCCTTTGCTGAGGCTGGGTGGTGCCCGTGGGGAGAGCCCTTGGTCAGAGTGTGTGGCATCAGGGCGGATGACCCGCAATGAAACGGGTGAAATTGAATCAAGCTGGTGGTCGCTCGGCCCCAGCTGTCTCAAAGAGCAAAAGGAAAGGTTTTGATGCTGCGACCTATGATTCCCGATAGTTCCCCTCCCTGGCCGCACCTTGGGAGGACCATAGGTGACCAGGTCTCACGAGCCGTATTCGCCTCTGGACCTAGTTTACAATAGGACTGATGAAGCGACCTTTCAGGCAACGAAGCCCCAGCTTTTTGTCGACCATCTTGAAGATAGGTTTGGGGAAGTGGCGGCGTTGTCGAAAATTCGCAGTGAGTCGATTTTGATCCAAACGGCCTCCCCACTCCAGTCGAAGGTGTTGCTCGCCTGTGACCAGCTGGGTGACATTCCTGTCTCGATTACGCCCCATAAAAGCCTTAACATGGTCCAGGGCATTATTTTCCATCGTGACCTCCTTTTGCAGTCGGATGAGAAGCTACGCACCAACTTAGAGCGATGGGGTTCAAATGGTTCAAATGGCTCTGAGCACTATGGGACTTAACATCTATGATCATCAGTCCCCTCGAACTTAGAACTACTTAAACCTAACTAACCTAAGGACATCATACACATCCATGCCCGAGGCAGGATTCGAACCTGCGACCGTAGCAGTCGCGCGGCTCCGGACTGAGCGCCTAGAACCGCTAGACCACCGCGGCCGGCAGCGATGGGGTGTCCACTTCGTCTGGCACATGCATAGGGGTCCCCAAGACAACAGGGTTGCTACCGGTGCCTCCATCTTGGCTTTTCGGGGTGACTCGTTACCTGAAAAGGTCAAGGTGATGGTTTACCATTCTGAAGTGAAACCATACGTCCCTCCTTCTATGCAGTGCTTCAAGTGCTGGAGGTTTGGCCCACATGTCATTTCGCTGTAACTCCAGTGTCACACACAGGGATTGTGGTCATCCTCTGCACCCAGGCACTCCATGTGTGCCTCCTGCCACTTGTGCCAATTCTGGGCAGCACCACTCCCCCTGCTCGCCTGACTGCCCTGTTCTCCATAATGGCGAATAATCGAAATAAAAATTCTGGACAGGCTCGTCTATCAAGAAGCAAAGAGGAAATACGAACGACTTCATCCTGTTCTGATCGCTACATCATATGCTGTTACTGCGACATCATTGCCCCCATGGGCGACAGCTGTCCCTGCGTTTGTTAAACCTCCATTGGGCCCTCAGGGGTTCCCCGCCTCTTCCCCCATATCCGTGATGGGGGACACTGCTTCTTCTGGTGCTCCCAATGGTGCTCCCAAGGTACCTTCTTTGGGAGACCAACCCCCCAAATTGGCGGGGATGTCGCACTCCGCCCCCCACCTGAGGTACACCAGCCTCCTCCAGCTTCTCACTCACAGAAAGGGTCCGTAGCAAGTCTGTCTTCTAAGTCATCAGCTGACATCAGCCAGTGGCTCAAGGAGCCACGAGTGAATGATCGAAGAGCTGCCCTCTCTTCGTGTGTCCCTGACCCTCCTTCTGCGACTCCCTCCCATGTTGCTCCTAAGGAGCAGCAGGAGGAGTAGAAGAAGAGGAGGAAGAAGATAAAGCTGGGTAAGAAGGAAGACGTTCAGGTTGCCTCTGTGCCACCTGCTACTACCAGCTCTGAGTCTGAGTACGATTTGCAGATTTTGGCGTCCCCCGACGACTCAATCTCGCCCCCACCTCAGACGCAATGGTTCTCGATTCTGGCTTAGAGGAGTAATCTGCCTCCTCAGTCGCTTCACGCCTTTTTGGGCGCGGACAGTGCCATTCTCCAGTGGAATTGCAGTGGATTTTCCCACCACCTTGCTGAGTTCCGACAACTTATCAGCCTTCACCCCTTCTTCTGCATTGCTCTCCAAGAAACTTAGTTTCCGGCGATGAGAATCCCCGCCCTCTGTGGCTATTAGGGTTATTATAAGAAGTGGGCAGCTTATGGGAGGATCTCTGGTGAGTCTGCATCTATGTTCTTAACTCTCTTTACAGCAAGTGTGTACCTCTTCAAACGATGTCGCTGTTAGGGTGAATACGCCACATGCTGTTACTATCTGCAGTATCCATCTTCCAGCGGATGTTGATGTCCCACAGCATGTATTTGTTGTGCTGATAGCCCATCTGCCGCCACCTTTTCTGTTAGTGGGCGACTTTAACGCCCACAACCCTTTGTGGGGTGGATTGGTGGCAACAGGCCGAGGCACTGTCGTTGAGCACGTGTTGGCACAGCTCGACCTTTCTCTCTTAAATAATGGTGCCTCCACACATTTCAGTGTGGGGTACGGCAGGTACTCAGCCATCAACCTTTTTATCTGCAGCCCTGGCCTTCTACCGTTTCCCCAATGGAGTGTGCATGACGACTTGTGTGGTGGTGATCACTTTCCAATCTTACTGTCACTGCCACAGTGTCACTCTTCTGGGCGCCTCCCCAGATGGGCTTCGAATGAGTCTGACTGGGACTCATTCGCCTCCATTGCCACGATTGAGCCTCTTTCTCATGATGCCATTGATGTGGTGTTTCACACGATAACCACCGGCATTTTTTGTGTAGGTGGAATCTGCAATTCCCTGTTCTACCGGGTACCCTCAGTGGAGGACTCTGCTTTGGTGGTCACCAGAGGTAGCTGAGGCGATTAAAGATCACCGATGGGCCCTCAAACGCCATAATCAGCACCCATCACGGGAACACCTCCTTACCTTTAAGCGGCTCTGTGCCCGAGCCTGACACCTTATTCGCTGACGGAAGCACGAGTGCTGGGAAAGGTATGTCTCTACCATTGGCATCTCTACCTCTCCATCGCAGTTTTGGACCAAGATTACGTGACTCTATGGATATCAGACCCTTGTCAGCAAATCCTGGGCTTTCCTTGAATGGAGCAGTCTGTATTGATTCAGACACGATTGCAGAACACTTAGTAGAGCATTATGCTCAGAGCTCCACTTCTATGAATTACCCGCTGGCCTTCTGCTCCCTGAAAGAGCAGTTGGAACATTGGAGCCTTTCATTCCATACACACCACCCCGAATCGTACAATGCTCCATTCAGTGAGTGGGAATTCCAAATTGTCCTATCTGCTTGACCTGGTATGGCTCCTGGGCTGGATCGCATCCACTATCAGATGCTCAAACACTTCTCAGTGGACTGCCAGCGACACCTCCTAGACCTTTTCAACTGTATCTGGGTTGAGGGTGAGTTCCCATCACAATGGCAGGAAAGCATCATCTTATCTGTGTTGAAACCTGGCAAGAACCCGCTGGAGGTGCACAACTACCGCCCCATTAGCCTCACCAACGTTCTGTGCAAGTTGCTTGACTTTATGGTGAGGTGGAGGCTGAGTTGGCTACTTGAGTCTCGGAGCCTACTGGCTCCATCTCAAGGTGAGTTCCATAAGGGCCGCTCTGCCAGCAATAATCTGGTCTGGTTTGCCCACCATCGGCATCTGGTTGCCATCTTTTTTGATATGCTGAAGGCGTGTGATACAACATGGCGACATCACATCCTCACCACGCTTCATGGATGGGTCTTACGGGCCCACTCTCGACTTTTATTCGAAATGTTCTGTCGCTTCGTTCCATCCGCTTGCAAGTCGGTCCCTCCCATAGTTCCACTCGAGTTCAGTAAAATGGGGTCCCACAAGACTCCGTCTTGAGTGTCTGCCTCCTTTTGGTTGCTATCAATGGGCTAGCTGAAGCTGTGGGAACATCCGTATCAGCTTCTTTGTTTGCTGATGACTTTTGCCTGTACTACAGCTCCACTGGAATTGCAGTTGCTGAACAGTAGCTGCAGGGCGCTATCTGCAAGGTGCAGTCTTTGGCCGTAACGCGCGGTTTCCAGTTTTAGGCCGCTAAGACTTGCGTCATGCATTTCTGCCGACATCGCACTGTTCACCCTGAGCCACGGCTTTATCTTGACGGCGCACCTCTTGCTGTGGTGAAGATGCGTCGGTTTTTGGGATTGCTTTTTGATACCCGGTTGACTTGGCTCCCTTATATTCGGCAGCTTAAACAAACGTGCTGGCGGCATCTTAACGCTCTTCGTTGCTTGTGTCACACCAGCTGGGGTGCCGATCGGTCTACTCTTCTCCAACTGTATCAGTCGTTGATTCAGTCCCATCTCGATTATGGGAGCCTGGCTTACGGTTCGTCATCGCGTTCCGCTTTGCGGTTGCTTGACCCTATACTTCACTGTGGGATCCAACTCGCAACTGGAGCTTTCCGCACGAGCCCTATAAATAGCCAACATGTGGAGGCTGGTGTCCCTCCATTGCGGATCCGGCGCCAACGACTGCTAGCCGCTTATGCTGCACATGTTTGTAGCTCGCCTGAACATCCAAATTACTGTCTCCTGTTCCCCAATTCGGTTGTCCATCTTCCAGAACGGTGGCCCCGGTCAGGGTGTACGATTGCGGTTCGTGTCCGGTCTCTTCTCTCTGGGGTTGACTACTTTTTCCCTCTCCCACCTCTTTTCCAGGACCATCTACGTATACCCCTGTGGCGTGTGCCCCAGCCATGCCTTCAGCTGGATTTGGCACAAGGCCCGATGGACTCAGTCCCTCTTGAGGCCCTCCACCGATGCTTTCTTTCCATCCTTGCCGTGTTTCACAGCTCTGACGTAGTCTATACTGACGGTTCGATGGTTGCTGGTCGGGTTGGTTATGCTTTTACTCTTGGGGATCAATCTGAGCAACGCTCATTGTTGGATGGCTGTTTTCACTGCAGAGCTAGTAGCCATCTCTCGCGCCCTAGAGTATATCCGCTCCTGCTCAGGTGTGTCTTCCGTCATCTGTAGTGACTACCTGAGCGGTTTACGAGCTAATGACCAGTGTTTTCCTCGCCCTCGTTTGGTGGTGGCTATCCAGGAGTCCATCCATACTCTTGCCCGTTACTGCCACTCCCTGATTTTTGCGCAGACCCTGGGTCATGTCGGCATCCCGGGTAATTAACGTGTTGACAGGCTGGCCAAAGAGGCTATCAGTGAACCGACCCTGGAGATTGACCTCTCGGAATGTGATCCCCAGTCGGTATTGCGGCAGAAAGTCTTTGGTACCTGGGATGATGAATGGTGCACCCTGCCTTCACCCAACAAACTTCAGGTTATCAAGGAGACTACAAGTGTGTGGCGCTCCTCCATGCGAGCCTCTCACAAGGACTCTGATGTTCTCTGCCGGCTACGCATTGGCTACACCTAGCTGACGCACAGTCATTTATTGCGCCACGAGAACCCACCTCTATGTCACTGTGGATCAGCGTTGACAGTGGTCCACATCTTGTTGGGCTGTCCGCTTTTAACTGCGCTCAGGCATACGTTTGCGGTGCCTGATACGCTCCCTGCACTTTTAACGGATTACGCTGCAATGGGAGGCTTAGTTTTGAGTTTTATTCGAGTAGGGGGCTTTTATCGCTTAATCTAAGGGTTTGTCTCTTTTTTGTGTTGAGCGTGGGCTTTGGCCTACGGCTTTCGATTGGGGTTTCTAGTGGGTCTCTTGGTGGTTGGCTTTTCATTTTCTTGTTTCCATGTAAAATTCTGTGTGCTTTTTTTCTGATCTTTGTCCTTGTCTTTCTTATTCTGTGTTGTACTTTGTCATCTCCGTTGTTTGTTCTTATTCCCTATGGGTGTTTCATGGTCGTGGAAAAAGGGACCGATGACCTTTGCAGTCTGGTGCCTTCACCTCACGGACCAACCAGCCTCTTGCAGATTATAAAGATGATTCTTTAAATGTTTTTTTCACAACCCTCTGCAAACACCTGCGAGGCGCTTGTAGCTTTTTGCAGTTGCGACTGACAGATCGCCGTGAGCTTCGTAGCAGAGTTGCATGAGCTACTCCGACATATTCCTGCTTTAGGACTGTTATTTCAGGTCACTTAAACTTTACATAGCTTACCGAACGTGTCTCGCTCTATTATTTTACCTACATGGATGTTGTCCTGCGTGGAACACGGAAATGGCTGTATATTCTGAGGCACTTAGCACGTTGGACAGCTAGAACGCTCTCCACACGATATTGGCGCAGTACGCACCTACACTGGATGAGTTCCACACTGAACTCAATGGTATAATGCTGTAGATGGCTCGAACATGTCTATGTATTAGCAGTGTGGGCCACTGGAAATGGCCCACTGGAAATCTGCTATTTCCCCTAGGCCACCCAATGTTACTTCGTAAGTACTATTTATGTTATATACACGGTTTTCAGCAAATTTTTAGATTTTTTTCCAAAAAACATTTGATTTACTACCCTTGTTAATGTGCCTGTTACTAATCATTGTATCTGCAGCGACTCATACGTCTGTAGCACTTACATTCATTAATCTACAAACATCAAACTATACAGATGCGGAATTTTACAGATAAATGAGTTTGATGTGTAGAAGAAAATTTGCATCTCCGTCTTTTGAAAGTATTTTTATTTGTTTTTGTATGAGGTACAGGCCTTTTCAGTGTATATATGGTTAGGTGTTATACTGAGTGTAAAAACCTACGAATACAACATTTTTGAGCGTTTAGAGGAGATAAAAAGCAACACTATTGTGTGACAAAAAACTCACAGGAGCGCCATTTTCCCACAAATGTTCCATGAAGTGTTGGAGACTAATGATGTTCAGAGACGGTGTTCAGACTGCGGTGTGATGAATATTGTTTCATAGATGTTGCTGACAACCTATAGACTTTTGGTGCGAGGTGAAGCATTTGGTGCTCAAGTCACCGACAGACGTGTCAGAAGAGCTGGTTACCCGTTTGGCTGAAGCTGCAGCCATTATTCTTCAAACAGTTCTTTGTTTTGAGGGTGTTACGTTATCATTAACAGGCAGATGCCAGTTGCGCATTAATATAAACGGATGATATTTTCTGCATCTACATACATAATCCACCAACCCCCGTATGGAGCGTGGCGGAGGGCACCTTGTACCACTACTACTCATTTCTTTTCCGGTTACATCCTCAAACAGAACGAGGGAAAAACGACTGTCTAAATGTCTCCGTACCAGACCTAATTTCTCTTATCTTATTTTTGTGGCTCTTAAATGAAATGTGAGTTGGCGGCAATAGAATAGTTCTGCAGTGAGTTTCAGTCGTCGGTTCTCTAAATTGTCTCAGCAGTGTTCCCAGAAAAGAACATCGCCTTCTCTTCATGGATTGTTATTTGAGTTCCCAAAGCATCTCCGTAATACGTGCATGTTGATTCTATCTAACGGAATGAAGTCCGCCTCTGAAATGCTTCGATGTCTTCCATCAAGAGCACATGTGTCGTATCTCCAACACTCTTTCAGTACTCAAGACAAGATTTTCACAAGTGTTCTATACGCGGTGACCCACACGTTCCTAAAATTCTCCCAATAAATCGAAGTCACCATTCGTCTTCCCTACTACATTCCTAACATGTTCCTTCCATTGCATATCGTCTTGCAACGTTACGCCTAGTTATTTAACCGATTTGGCCGTGTCAAGCGGCAAATTGCTAACACTGTGTTCGAAGTTTGCAGAATTGTTTATCCTACTCATCCGCATTAACTTACAGTTTTCTATATTCAGAGCTAGCTGCCATTCATCACACCAACTAGATATTTTGTTCATGTTCTCTTGTATCGTCCAGCAGTGTCTCAACGACGACACCTTCGCGTACACGCTGGCCTCAGATTGGTGCTCACCGTGTCCGTCACATAATTTATGTGTATAGAGAGTAAGGGCGGTCCTACCCCACTACTCTGTACATCACTAAAGTTGGAATCTTCATGGGCCCCTAGTGGTGAAATGGTACACGTAGAAAAGTATTTCATTTTATCGACTCTAAAACTATAAATTTTTGTATACTTAGTTTATTACACTCCGTGTATTTTGTCACCCTAAGGCTATCATCTGAAAGATACAGTGGTACTCTTAAGTGAATGCTGATCTATTTTCACTTCGATGAGTAGTTACTGGAGGTCGTAAAATTGTGACGGAAGCACGGGCGTAATCTTACTAAAAAACAGACAAAAATCAATTTTGATATCTGGAATCTTTCTTTTCCGTGCCGTTAATCCTATGTAGCATGGTTTCCGCATTATCAAGGTTTGGCAAACTTTAATTTATTATTTAACTTTGTGTCCGGATGCCCTTTCTTGACTCTACAGTCGTTAAGGTAACCTAAGGGAGGGAGTCGTGTCTGCTGCCTGTCTGTGAATCGTGCACCCTTCATTCAGTGCGATATCGTATTTTAACTGTTCGTGTATTACATTCTCTGAGGTGGTATTTGGAAGATCAGCTCAGCATTTTCCAGGACAAACGCAGGAAACCGCCTATAAACCACACTCAGGCTGGTCTACGTACTGGCTATGGTCGTAAATCCACCACGCGCATTCGATTCGGGTCTGGGTCATCTCCATCTCTCGCAAGCTAGCGGACCGCGCGTTACTAAATAAGAGCAGGTCAACATTGCGTTCTGAAGTGTCATTACGAAGTACAAATTTATTGGATGTTTGTAGCTTTTTGCAGTGGACTGAATGATACTCATGTGACTCTCGATGCAGATATGCGTCATCGAAATAAGAGGTACTTTGATACTGTGTATTGTCATTCAGCATGATTGAATAAAGTGCAATTAATTCGCAGCCTGCGCTGATCAGGTTTATCGTGGAGTGTTACAAAGTTGAATGTCACAGACTGTGCTTAAAGGATGTTCATAGTGAAACACTTTTTCGTATCTTTATTAATTCGTTAAACATAGTTGTGAAATAACTTTTTCATATAAACAAGTAGACGGCATTGTGGCGGATTTTGAAGAACGCTTTTAAAATGTGTCAAGGTACATCAGAACTCTGGAAAAGTGCTTGTGACACAAAATTTCGAAATTCTGTATCCGTTAATTGCAGTTTGATGTAGTCGTAGCCGCACAATACTAACGTAAATCGGAAAAACTCCAGCCGATGGGGAATTTAAAGAGCATGTCATTTAGCTTTTTAGATGACATAACGCAAATAAAATAGAAATGGTGTAGGAAATTGAGTTAACAAATAATTTAAAATACCAACGAATCTATAAAAATTTTGGTCTTTTTGTTTCATACTTAATAACTTGTGCAACTTAAAAGTAGCTTGTCATTTGTAGATTTCTTAACATTTTAGTAGCATAAAAATAAAATGAATTAATGTTTAGCAATAATCGATGAAACTTGTTTACAGTATACATATAAATAAACGGCTGATGAAATTCAGAAATTGTAACGATTCGGTGCGTGTTTACCATCAAACATTGCCAGCAAAATTTATGTGGATGCAGCAAGTTCGTAACGATTAACATCTGGTAAGTTATGTTTGTTCTCTGTAATTTTCAGAAGAAATGTAAGCGTATGTCCCTGCCTTAAGCTGGACCCAAGCCTACGGAAAAAATAAAGCACTGATCCGAAAAAAAACTTTGTGAGTCATCAACATCATCTGATAATCGTATCACCTAAAGAGTCACAGAATTCAACTGACATTGTGAACATTATATTACTTATAATTTCCCTCTTCTGCCCATTGTGAGGGGGAGCTGAAACGAGCGTCTTAGCTTACAGATATTTTTTGTGCATAAGCTATCAGATAATTTTTATCCAAATTCGTATTATGCTTCAGAAATAACATTACTTTTTTTTGTTCTCTAGATAAAAATTTGAAGTTATATCTTAAAAATTTCATACAAGAAAAAATTATCTGCAAACGAGTTGCATGCCCGTGAAAACTGTAAAAGCACGGCTGTTATTGTATGGATTGCTCTTGTTCTGCATGTGAATACTTATTCAGCTTCTTTTCCTTTTTCTCATCTGTTCTACCCTATGTTTTCCGCTGTACGTGATCAGTCAACTACTCCTACTCCGATTCTTTGTTCCTGATGCACATTTCTCCTTTTCGGCCCGGTTTGTATTTGATGCGAATATTACTTTACATTAACGTTAGTTAAAATGATATAACATCATACCTCGTCAGTCCAAAAAATATCAATACTGGCTTAACAGCACATAATGAAACATTAAGATAGTGGATTTAATGCTGTAGGTGTTCCACATAGTCTCCCTCCCACCACTTGAGTACAGTGTCCTTACAGAACGTTCCTACATCCGTGGGAATGTGCTCAACTCATGCATCACAATGGACTGAATGTTCATTATTTCGTCAAAGCGTTGAACCTTCATGCGACTTTCTGTACTTTGTCGTTTCGTGGCACACTATGTGATCAAAAGTATCCGGACACCCCCAAAAACATACGTTTTTCATATCAGGTGCGTTGTGCTGCCACCTACTGCCAGGTACTCCATATCAACGACCTCATTAGTCATTAGACATCGTGAGAGAACAGAATGGGGTGCTCCGTGTAACTAACGGACTACGAACGTGGTCAGGTGACTGGGTGTCACTTGTGTCATACGCCAGTACTCGAGATTTCCACTCTCCTAAACATCCGTACGCCGGCTGAAGTGGCCGCGCGGTTCTGGCGCTGCAGTCTGGAACCGCGAGACCTCTACGGTCGCAGGTTCGAATCCTGCCTCGGGCATGGATGTTTGTGATGTCCTTAGGTTAGTTAGGTTTAACTAGTTCTAAGTTCTAGGGGACTAATGACCTCAGCAGTTGAGTCCCATAGTGCTCAGAGCCATTTGAACCATTTTTTAAACATCCGTAGGTCCACTGATTCCGATAGTGAAGTGGAAACGTGAAGGGACAACTACAGCACAAAAGCGTACAGGCCAAACTCGTCTGTTGACTGACAGACACCGCCGAGGGTCTACTGTGTCGTATTGTATAATACGCAGACATCTATCCAGACCATCACGCATAAATTCCATAGTGCATTATGATCAACTGCACGTATTACGGCAGTTAGGCGGGAGGTGAGAAAACTTGGATTTCAAGGTCGAGTAGCTGCTCATAAGCCACACATCACGCCGGTAAATGCCAAACGACGCCTCGCTTGGTGTGAGGAGCGTAAACATTTGACGATTGAACAGTGGAAAAACGTTGTGTGGAGTGACGAATCACGGTACACAGTGTGACGAGCCGATGGCAGGCTGTGGGTATGGCGAATGCTCGGTTGACGTCATCTGCCAGCGTGTGTAGTGCCAACAGTAAAATTCGGAGGTGGTGGTGTTATGGTGTGGTTGTGTTTTTCATGGAGGGGGCTTGCACCCCTTGTTGTTTTCCGTGGAACTATCACAGCACAGGCCTACATTGATGTTTTTAGCGACTTCTGGCTTCCCACTGTTGAAGAGCAATGCGGGGATGGTGATTGCATCTTTCAACATGATCGAGCAGCTGTTCATAATGCACGGCCTGTGGCGGAGTGGTTACAGGACAATAACATCCCTGTAATGGACTGGCCTCCACAGAGTACTGACTTGAATCCTATGGAACACCTTTGGGATGTTTTGGAACGCCGACTTTGTATCAGGCCTCACCGACCGACATCGATACCTCTCCTCAGTGCAGCACTCCGTGAAGAAAGGGCTGCCATTCCCCAAGAAACCTTCCAGCACCTGATTGAACGTATGCCTGCGAGAGTGGAAACTGTCATCAAGGCCGAGGGTGGGCCAACACCATATTGAATTCCGGCATTACCAATGGAGGACGCCGCGAACTTGGAAGTCATTTTAGCCAGGTGTCCGGATACTTTTGATCACATAGTGCAGGTTCATATTGATAACACCAAGTCACGACACCAGTGGTGATTTTTGAAGAAAAAAAAATTTGCCCGCATTTTGCATTTAATTCACTCAAGTCTTGGGAGGCGTCCATGTGTCGTCGTTTTTGCTCTGGAGTCAAGTTAAGCATGACAAACTTTGCACAGCGTTTGTCACCTTCAAATTAATCTGTAGATTCTTGAATTAACAGATGTTGCTTCATTGCGATTTGTGAGACAGCAACGTTGATACACTAGGGGCTACTACTTAACACCGCCTGGTGTAATGCACATCTATTGTTCCCAGTTGTTAGTTCAAGCTGCCACCGTAGTTACTGCGCTTACGACTCTTATACGGCAGGAATAAAATCAGTCTCAGAATTTTTTGGACGGACGGTGTATACTCATCACTATGAGTGTTATTATCTTGGATTCATTTTTATTCGAATGAATCCGTTGAGGACCAATCAAAGTACTTTAAATGCTTGTTGAAATTCCTCTGTGGAGATTTGTTTCATTATTTTGCTATAGGCATGATTACTTGCTTCGGACAAAGTTGTCCCCGGTCTTCTTCCGTGTATCCTCCTGGTCACCTAGACATTATTTAACTTTAGATAAAACACTTTTATGGTATGAATATCTAATTGTCTGATGCCTCTCGAGTTTGTTTCTTTCAGTGCAGTTCGTGGACTCCACTATTGCTTTATTTCTGTTTTGATAAAATTGAACTATTTGTCTTGTAAGTATGGTTTCATTCTCTAGCTATGATAGCACAATTTTAATCTGCGCTTTATGATGTGAATGTAAATGTCTGAGAACTCTCTCAGCCCGCATCTCGTGGTCGTGCGGTAGCGTTCTCGCTTCCCACGCCAGGGTTCCCGGGTTCGATTCCCGGTGGGGTCAGGTATTTTCTCTGCCTCGTGATGGCTGGGTGTTGTGTGATGTCCTTAGGTTAGTTAGGTTTAAGTAGTTCTAAGTTCTAAGGGACTGATGACCATAGATGTTAAGTCCCATAGTGCTCAGAGCCATTTGAACCATTTTTTTTGAACTCTCTGAATAACTGATTGCTTCAGATACTGAATTTATCGCCTGTGACTTTTAGTCTGGTGATTTTTGTCATATACTATTTATAATTAATGCACTGTGCACATTGCACAGTTAACAGTCAAAGATGTTTAATTAGAGATAAGAGAGCACCTGAAACTCTAATCCTGCCACGTGAATCAAAAGCATATATAAATAATTTCTTCTCTTTTAAGATACTCGTAACATTTAGGTATTATAGTAGATGCCATAGTTATAAATGACTGAAAGAAACATTATTTGTGGAAAAGAGGTTCATCATTTAAATACTAGACCACAGTACTGAATTCTAAAGGTAATCTTTGTTGACAAATATGGACGTTGTAAACTTTAAATGAGGCGCGTGGATGGCAATGAGGTGCGGGGTGCATGTTTATCAAAGTGAAAGGTGTGCCCGGCCCCCTCCTCTGCCGGAGCTAATTAGTCCGGAGCAGCAACCGCGTCTGCTCGCCGACGCGCGCGCCTTAATCTTCGCCGCAGAGATCGGCTCGTAGCGGCGTAAACACCAGCCCAGCCCTCTCCGTATTATCCTAATTAAGTAATATGTTCGTATTCCGCTTGACCTCTGTTCGAAATCAGTTCTAGAAATTCAAAATACAATATTCCTTATAATAAAAAGAACGGTGGGAAACTAATATGAATCAACAGGAAGATGAGAAAAGTTACGTAAAAGAAACTGGGTAACAAGAAGCGAAGTATCAGAGAACGAAAAAAAGCGGGAGAAAGGCGATATTTTTGTGTTTAATGGATACCCAGAACGAGAGCCAGCGTGGTGAAATTTTATTATCTCAGTACTGCATAATTTCGTGTTGTAGGTTTTGTCATTAGACTCGTTCACCTGACACTTTTTTCTTTGAGTGGAATACCTCTTTCAGTGAGTTGGCAAATAATGCTTAAGGTTTCAGATCCCTACAATGAAGCCTTTTGGTACGCAGTGAAACACATCTACTCAGACTGAAAGAATACATAAATTATTTTAGCAAAATGCAAGCTTACGTAACATGGCTTTAGTTGGTTTTTCCAGTAAACAAAGATATATCGCAGTAGGTAGGTGCCAAAGGTAGTTGTGATAAACTTCAACACTTCTAGGTGGACACCTATTCCATATACTCCCTCTCTTCTATAGACCGGTGCCAGCTCTTGAGGTTATAGGTTACTCGTGCTGCTATATAATTGTTACTATTAATATTTGTAATTATCATAATAAATCAGTATACTGCGCTGTCATGTCTCCGGAACACCCAAATAACATAATTTAAGAAGTGCATAGTTTCAGTAATTAGCGTATGCAAATCAAGCATTTAATGGTTCAGATGGCTCTGAGCACTATGGAACTTAACATCTGAGGTTATCAGTCCCCTAGAACTTAGAACTACTTAAAGCTAACTAACCTAAGGACATCACACACATCCATGCCCGAGGCAGGATTCGAACCTGCGACCGCAGCGGTCGCTCTGTACCAGACTGAAGCGCCTAGAACCGCTCGGCCAAACCGGCCGGCAAGCATTTAATAAAGTCGCTGTTAGCAGACGGGTAATGACGATGAAAAATACAATGTCTGACAGTTATTGGAAATATTCTACAAACAGTAATGCAAGAAAATTATGAAAGTGAGAAAGCACGTAGTAAGCGATAAAAGAAGTATGGTAAGAACTCTTCTATTAGTGTTTACTTCTCTTTAACAAACGCGATTCATACAAGAATATACACCGATTAATAAATGGGTCAGAGAAAAATCTGGAGTGAGGAATGTGATTATACACTACTGGCCATTAAAATCGCTACACCGCGAAGATGACGTGCTGCGGACGCGAAATGTAACCGACAGGAAGAAGATGCTGCGATATGCAAATGATTAGCTTTTCAAAGCATTCACACACGTTTGGCATCGATTGCGACACCTACGATGTGCTGACATGAGGAAAGTTTCCATCCGATTTCTCATACACAAACAGCAGTTGACCGGCGTTGCCAGGTGAAACGTTGTTGTGATGCATCGTGTAAGGAGGAGAAATGCGTACCATCACGTTTCAGACTTTGATAAAGGTCGGATTGCGGTTTATCGTATCGCGACATTGCTGCTCGCGTTGGTCGAGATCCAATGACTGTTAGCAGAATATGGAATCGGTGGGTTCAAGAGGGTAATAAGGAACGCCGTGCTGGATCCACAAAGGTCTCGTATCACTAGCAGTCCAGATGACAGGCATCTTATCCACATGGCTGTAACGGATCGTGCAGCCACGTCTCGATCCCTGAGTCAACAGATGGGGACGTTTGCAAGACAACAACCATCTGCACGAACAGTTCGATGACGTTTGCAGCAGCATGGACTATCAGTTCGGAGACCATGGCTGCGGTTACCCTTGACGCTGCATCACAGACAGGAGCGCCTGCGATGGTGTACTCAACGACGAACCTGGGTGCACAAATGCCAAAACGCCATTTTTTTTCGAATGAATCCAGGTTCTGTTTACAGCATCATGATGGTCGCATCCGTGTTTGGCGACATTGCGGCGAACGCACATTGGAAGCGTGTATTCGTCATCGCCATACTGGCATATCACCCGGCGTGATGGTATGGGGTGCCATTTGTTACACGTCTCGGTCACCTCTTTTTCGCATTGACGGCGCTTTGAACAGAGGACGTTACATTTAAGATGTGTAACGACCCGTGGTTCTAACCTTTATTCGATCCCTGCAAAACCCTGCATTTCAGCAGGATTATGCACGACTGCATGTTGCAGGTCCTGTAAAGGCCTTTCTGGGTACAGAAAATGTTCGACTGCTGCCCTGGCCAGCACATGCTCCAGATATCTCACCAATTGAAAACGTCTGGTCAATGGTGGACGAGCAACTGGCTCGTCACAATACGCCAGTCACTACTCTTGATGAACTGTGGTATCGTGTTGAAACTGCATGGGCAGCTGTACCTGTACACGCCATCCAAGCTCAGTTTGACTCAATGCCCAGGCGTATCAAGGCCGTTATTACGGCCAGAGGTCGTTGTTCTGGGTACTGATTTCTCAGGATCTATGCATCCAAATTGCGTGAAAATGTAATCACATGTCAGTTCTAGTATAATAGATTTGTCGAATGAATACCCGTTTATCATCTGCATTTCTTCTTGCGGTAGCAATTCTAATGGCCAGTAGTGTATATCTAATGAAAATCTAAGACAGTTGAGCTAGATACGTAGCCAGGCGGTAAACGCGGTAGGGATTTACTCCATTCTGAGAGACATCGAAAGACACAGACTGCTATTGGTTGGAAGGTTTGTAGAAGATACTAGAAAACGTGCATAAAGAACAGGGAGGGGGGAGACCGAAATGACTGTAATACGTGGAGAATTCTGCAGGACCTATTTATGCAGTACAAGTGGTCAAATGGCTGATAATAATGATAAGTTGTACCCATAAAGAATGTACAACAGAAAGGCATAACATTAACATTACTAGACAATACAGAAGTACACTGTTACGACCAATAGTAGTTATGGTACAAAGGGCAAGGGGGCCAGATATTCATCACACGTTACCCACACATTGAAAAATAAGATATATTACACTGAAATGGGTCTGGAAACGCATCATTTCGATGTAAGAAATCATTTTGGCAACTTATTGTACATACAGCAAGAGAACGCACCAGTACACAACCTGAAACTATTTCTCACATGAAATTTTCGAAATACACTCGTGCTTATTTCTGCAATTCTTAGTGAGTGTTAAAGCCTGGTGATCTTCCATTTGGCTCAACTTCTTATGGAATAATGTACTTGCTCTGCCACACAATATACCTTTATCACGTCCATGGAACATATAGTTAACACTCATTTCAGAGTTAATACCCGTCCGACTCTATATAGCAGGTTCCATAACAGAGGGTGAGGAAAAGGTTGACAGTTTTCGTAGCCTCTATCTTTTCCGGACCTAATCCGATATTTATTTGTATGGCATTTGAAAGCTCATGCTCATCGCACGCCGGCACGTTACATAGAGTCTTCGTGCCCTTATTCCGGAAGTCGTTGAAACATACATAATACTCCAGGGATGCATAAGAACATCTGGAATGTAATGTAACTATGGGCTAATGCGTGTATCTATGCTAACGGGAGACAATTGAACATTTTACGGTGGAAATAGTTCAATATCAGGAGCTGCTACGCTTTGTTCGAGCGTCTTTTCCATGGTTCACGCACTATAAAGGGTAGTGGAAACTATGTTCTCATAAGGAAATACAGGGATCCCGGATCCACGCCGATGTAGGATGTTTTCATCTATTTGCAAGGACCGTTTCCTAATGCTTGGTTGTACCTTTTTGTTAAACCGTACGTACGGGATGGCCTATGTAACGTACCCATACGTACTATTCCATGTATTGTTCAAGAAATCGAAAGAACGTTGCTTTGTTACTGCTAAGAACCGGGAATAGATTTCACATCCTACGATAACTGATCATGAAATGCTGAGCAGTCGTAAATAATGTTGTCTTTGTTTTAACATACTCTTATTTCTTAGCCGGGCGCTGTTGCCGAGCGCATCTAGGCGCTTAACTCTGGAACCGCACTGCTGCTACGGTCGCAGGTTCCAATCCTGCCTCGTGCATGTATGTATGTGATGTCCTTAGGTTAGTTATGTTTAAGTAGTTCTAAGTCTAGGGGAATGATGACCTCAGATGTTAAGTCCCATAGTGCTTAGAGCCATTTGAACCATTTTTTTCTTAATTCTTGAAGGGGTTTTATCCCCTTATTAGATGACTTATCCAGGGTATAGTTCAAAAAGCAATGGACATAGTGTTACTCTTATTTCACCTCAAGTATTTGGGAAACCTCACCGATAAAACTTTCTTTTAAGGTCGTGCTTGTTTGTGTTTCTCTTGTTTCGTTAGTATAGTGTCGCCAAGTCGTTGAATGTGCTTGCATTTGATGGATGTAAATCTTCCTGTCGCTTGTAAATATTGCTTCGTATTTCTTCATCGTGGCAATTCCGTTATTCACTAATGCTTAGAGACCCTGTCGTTTGTTCTGTAGAAGATCTTTCTTAACAGGGCAAACAGGTATTCATTAACTTTGGGTTCGACCCAATGCTCTATCCCGCGACGTAGTGATGTGGCAAAAGTCTGATATCTTAGTTCAAAAAATATTAGCTCGATTTGTGAAATGTAACTACAGGATATTCGATGAAGAAAGGTCAGTCTCCGCGAAGTTTGTTAGAACTAATAATAACATATACAACATGATATTAAATACCTACGAAGCATGTCATTTTTCCTTATAATACAAAATATTCTGTATTTTCATTAAAAACGACATAGTAGTTTGTGTTTGTTCAGAGGCGTATGTATAAATAACATTCCGACACAAAAGAATTATAGTCAGGGGAAGCGCAGTGATTAGGGGAGCAGGCAGGGCGTGGCCAATAAGCAATGCGCTAGAGCGAAGGAAGAGTCACATACGAGAAAAGAAATAGACGCATGAATTCAGATGACATGGGGTGTATATCGTTGCTCGCTACTTGAACTACATAATTATTAATAGGCTGATACGATGGAATCGACATTATTCTTTCAGGAGAAATTATGAGCCAAACAAAGCTATTATTGAGTGACTTGTCTAGTGGAACAAGCTAACATTTTGAATAAAATAAATTTGGGTATTTGGCCGCGTCGTTTCAAATCACCAAAACAACTAAATTGCCAACGTTTCGACCGACTTGCTACGATCCTCTTCAGGACGGTTCACAATAAATCGCCCGAAGAGGGCGGCAGCAAAGTAGTCGAAACGTCGGAAATTTAGTTCTTTTATTAGTTTCCAGTGACGCGATCTAATACCCAAAATTATTTTACTCAAAAAAACAAAGGCCGCGGAAGCCCTACGAACTTATAGAACTTGACTAATAATTAAGGCTAGGCTCTCTTGCAGAATATCGTCACCTTAAAGCAATTAAATTCTTCCAGTAGCAGTGTGAGTGGCCATGGACCAATGAAATTCTTATCTTTTGATGTTCTTGTTGTGGTCTCCCGTCCGAAGAATGATTTGATTCACCTCTCCAAGGTACTATATCCTGTGCAGGATTCCTCAACTCTGCTTATCTAATGCAACACAATACGAGGTGTCCCAGGAGTCAGTATTCAGGGATGTGATAGGAATGCTTATCCGAAGCTAGAAAATTCAGAAACCAGGGGCTCTAAAATGCATACCTTCAGAGCTCTGAGCAGTGCGTCTTGGATACTGTGAAATATATATTTTTTACTGCAGGCTCTTTACTTTCCATGTTTTAGGAAGAGGTAGTATAGACCAAAACAAGAAATAATATTATTTAGTAAACATGGACTCTAAAAGGAACACCTTAAGAACTAAGATCAATTGTTCAGTAGAAGAAATTTGTTTCACAGTATCGTAGATGGTGAAGTACTCACAGCTCTTAAGGTATACATTTTAGAGACCATGATTACTAGAAATTTTACTCCGAATGGTCGTTCCTGTCATTTGGATGAATACTGACTTTTCCTCCTGGAACACCCTGTGTTCGTTTTAACCTTCTTGCTGTAGTAAAGCCTTGGTGACCTACAAATTTCACCCCCAACAACTCCTATCATTAACAAACCGACGATTCCTTGATGCCTCAGAATTTGATCTATCAATAAAACTCTTCGTTTTGTCAAGTAATGTCAAAAGCTTTTAATTATCCCAAAAACCCACGTAATCTTCACCATTCTTCTGTGGCATATTTCAGAATGTTCCATTGTCTCACAGGCTGAACTGTTTATCATCCACGTTCCACTTTCATACAAGGCTACACTTCAGGTAAATGGTTTCAAAGAAGACTTCCTATCTCCTAAAATTTATATTAGATATTAACAAACGGCTCTTTTTGAGAAACCATTTTTACGCGTGTCCAGTTATCGCGGAAACGTGAGCTATAGTAACATTATTACCGAATGCGACCAAATAGGACCGAATCTCTGTTGAGGAGTGGGACAATCTGGACCAACAGTGCCTCGATGAACTTGTGGATAGTATGCCAAGACGAATACAGGCAAGCATCAATGAAAAAGGATGTGCTAATGGGTATTAGAGGTACTGGTTTGTACAGCAATCTGGACCACACCACCTCTGAATGTTTCGCTGTATCGTGGTCTAACATACAACGTGTGGTTTCCGTAAGCAATAAAAAGGAAGAAAATGATGTTTATGTTGATCTCTGTTCCAATTTTCTGTACAGATTTCGGAACTCTCGAAACCGAGGCGATGCAAAACTTTCTCTTATGTGTGTGTTTCTTTCACTCTTCCGTTTTTTTTCTTATACTGGCTTGCCATCTGAGCTCATGGTATTCATACAGCTTCTTCTGTTTATTCCAAATGACTCTTTAATTTTTATATATGCAGCATCTATCTTTCCCAAAGCCATGCTTCTGTGTAGTACGCAGTCCGGAACCGCGCGACTGCTACGGTCGCAGGTTCGAATCCTGCCTCGGGCATGGATGTGTGTGATGTCCTTAGGTTAGTTAGGTTTAAGTAGTTCTAAGTTCTAGGGGACTGATGACCACAGATGTTAAGTCCCATAGTGCTCAGAGCCATTTGAACCACTTTTGCTTCTGTGTCTTCGCATATTTGATTCAGCTTCGATAGTTTGCACTTCTTGTTACTCTCAGGCTTCGGACATCTGTTTCCTCTGGTATCTTTTTCCGTTGTTGTGTTTTTATATTTCCTGCTTTTTACAATTAAATTAAGTATCTGGTTCATTTTCCTAGAATTTCTTGTGGGCCCTGTCTGTTTTCCTAAGTGTTCCTCTGCTACTTTTCACTATACCATTTATCTAAGCTATCCATTTATCTTCTATTGCATTCGTTTCCCCTGTTTCGGTTCAAATGGCTCTAAGCACTATGGGACTTAACATCTGAGGTCATCAGTCCCCTAGACTTAGAACTACTTAAACCTAACTAACCTAAGGACATCACACACAACCATGTCCGAGGCAGGATTCGAACCTGCGACCGTAGCAGCAGGGCGGTTCCAGACTGAAGCACCTAGAACCACTCGGCCACAGCGACCGGTCCCTGCTTCTGACTCTATTCGCTGAAAGCTTCCTCTTAAAGTCCCAACCACCTCTCTTTTTCTTTTTTCAACTAGTCCATGTCTCATCCACTTAATTTCTTACTTTTCTACTATTTCTTCAGCTTTAATCTTAAGTAAAAAATAAATTGTGGTCAGCACGCACATCTGCCCCTGTTAAGTCATAAAACATTTTTTTCAATCCCTTCATCAGCTGCGAAGCTAGAAGGCATATAAATTTGTACTGTGGTAGGTGTTTGCCTTGTGCCCATCTTGGCTACTATAATATGTCCTTTATGTTGGTCATGATGCCTCATCAGCATTCGTATATTCTTATTCATTTTTAGACTTATTGCTACATTGCTCCCATTTGATTTTATGTTGTTAACCTTAATCTCACCGACAAGATGTCCTGTTCCTTTGCCTTCCCCACTATACCCAGCTTTAAGCTATCCATTCCTCCCTTATGATCTCTAAACTTCCATACTTGATTAAGGGATCTAACGCCCGACATACCAGTCCGTACAACACCAGATTTGTTCCCCTCGATGAAAATATCCTCCCGGGTAGACCACGTTTGGAGATAAGGACGGGGGATATTTTACCTCAACAATGTTTTGCCTAAGGGAATACTAAGCTCATGAAGCAATATGGTGAAGCTACATAACCTGGTTAATATAACGGCTATAGTTTGCTCTTGCTTCCATCCGTTCGGAGTGCCAATTATAGCAAAGCCATGTTGGCTCATGTTACAAGGCGAGATCGGTCAGTCATCCCGACTTTTGCTGCTTCAGTTGCTATAAAGGCCGCTGCCACTCTTCAGAAAGGATATGCTACTCCGGCCTCTCTACAAATACCTATCTGATATGTGTGCACCTGCGGTATTATTGTTTGGGCACTCGGGCAATTCCACCATGGCGAGGTCCATGGTTCATAGTGGGAAATTGTCAATATGTTTGCTAAATGTTAAATCTTGCTTCACCGTGAAACGCTGAACCTGCAATAGAATCCTGTATTTGGTCCATAAGTGAGCATTGTTTGATGTTAGCACGTTGACTGCCACGAGGGTGCTGGCGAACACAGAGCACGGTGTATTGTTGGGCGAGGCCTTCTTATTTGTAGATCACTGACTCTGTCCACCATGGATTCGGTTGGCCACGGCTGCTTGTAGGATCAGTCCCGTAGCTACACCCTGAGCTGAGGTTAAGGAAGCGCGACTCACAATCCGGTGGCAGTACCTCATCGTGCGTCAGGCATGTAAGCTCTTCACAGCTGCCATGTCACCCCCACACCATACTGTTGCTCGGCCGCCTCTGGAACGCCTTTTCTCCAACCGTCCACGGACCACAGTGTCATATGGGATCCGCGTGCAACGTGTGCTGGAGTCACTCAGTGTAGAACAAGTACATCCTCAATCGAAAGTTTTAACCACCTTCCGCCCCTGATTACTGCAGAGGTGGAGGGTGATTTTAGATATAGTGTAGTACAGGAGAAATTGCAATCCCCCTCCTGTTTTTAATGCGATATTGGCTGACACTTTTTATGAGAACCGCATCTCAGTAGCTATCTTTTTGAATGGGTCCGAGCAGGGAGACTCCGTTGCTTGCTCTGTCGTTTCCTCGGTCCGGGTCCTCAAGGTGCAACTGCGTCAGGCATTTACTGTCTTCGATGCAGAATTATATGTGATCTTGCGGGCACCGGAGCAGACGAGACGTCTTCCAGGTCTAAACTTCTTGTCTTTTCCGATTCTCTGATTGGCCTTCACTCTCTCCAACGTTTGGACCATGCAGATGACATAATCCAAAATAACCAGGATGACCTCCTCCAACTACAACGACTGGGCAAGGAGGTGTCTTTTAGCTGGTCAATGCTACATGGGTATTGCGGGGAACGAAAGGGCGGATCTGGCAGCCAAGGAGTCGTCTCGTGATCCTCAGGTATTTTAGTGCGGCATCCCCCTGCATGCTATAAGGTCACTGTTGAGGTACAAAGTCTTGCGTCGATGGGAAGATGAGTGGCTGGAAGTGGCAGACAATATGCTCCGTCTAGTAAAGCCCACAACGCGGCCGTGGCGTATCTCCTTCCAGCCAGTCGACGGGACGAGGTCCTCCTTACTCCTACTCTTCGAGTAGGCACAGACCTAGAACGCATGGCTTCTTACTCTGACGAGAGGACTCTCCAATGTGTGGTGCTTGTGGCTTACACATCACTGTGCGCCACACTTTATTGGACTGTGAAAACGGCGTCAGGCGAGAAGCTCTGCCGTGACCACCGGCGGCATCGAAGCAGTCAGCATGTTGAAGACAGTTCAGTTACAAAAATGTCACTAAAAGATGTGAAAAATGATAATTATAGCGATTAAAGGCTATAATTTAATCTGATGCACTCCGTCTTCAGGCCACGAGTGGCCTACCGGGACCATCCGACCGCCGTGTCAACCTCAGTGGAGGATGCGAATAGGATTCGGTCGAGTAGCTCCTCAATTGGCATCACAAGGCTGAGTGCACCCCGAAAAAATGGCAACAGCGCATGGCGGCCTGGACGGTCACCCATCCAAGTGCCGACCATGCCCGACAGCGCTTAATTTCGGTGATCTCACGGGAACCGGTGTAGCCACTGCGGCAAGGCCGTATAATTTAATATGATGCCAATATAAAATTTACTGATTATCAGTCTTCATACTCAAATGAGACGTTTTACTGTAATTTCTTGTAAACTATGTGTAAATGTATCCTTTCTTTCCTTTGCTATATAAAAACTGCATTGTACCTGAAATACATTGTCTGTTCGTAAATGAGAGTAGTCTGTGTTCATCAAAACGGTGTGCTTCGATGACAATAGTGTTAAATGAATTAATAACTGATACACTCCTGGAAATGGAAAAAAGAACACATTGACACCGGTGTGTCAGACCCACCATACTTGCTCCGGACACTGCGAGAGGGCTGTACAAGCAATGATCACACGCACGGCACAGCGGACACACCAGGAACCGCGGTGTTGGCCGTCGAATGGCGCTAGCTGCGCAGCATTTGTGCACCGCCGCCGTCAGTGTCAGCCAGTTTGCCGTGGCATACGGAGCTCCATCGCAGTCTTTAACACTGGTAGCATGCCGCGACAGCGTGGACGTGAACCGTATGTGCAGTTGACGGACTTTGAGCGAGGGCGTATAGTGGGCATGCGGGAGGCCGGGTGGACGTACCGCCGAATTGCTCAACACGTGGGGCGTGAGGTCTCCACAGTACATCGATGTTGTCGCCAGTGGTCGGCGGAAGGTGCACGTGCCCGTCGACCTGGGACCGGACCGCAGCGACGCACGGATGCACGCCAAGACCGTAGGATCCTACGCAGTGCCGTAGGGGACCGCACCGCCACTTCCCAGCAAATTAGGGACACTGTTGCTCCTGGGGTATCGGCGAGGACCATTCGCAACCGTCTCCATGAAGCTGGGCTACGGTCCCGCACACCGTTAGGCCGTCTTCCGCTCACGCCCCAACATCGTGCAGCCCGCCTCCAGTGGTGTCGCGACAGGCGTGAATGGAGGGACGAATGGAGACGTGTCGTCTTCAGCGATGAGAGTCGCTTCTGCCTTGGTGCCAATGATGGTCGTATGCGTGTTTGGCGCCGTGCAGGTGAGCGCCACAATCAGGACTGCATACGACCGAGGCACACAGGGCCAACACCCGGCATCATGGTGTGGGGAGCGATCTCCTACACTGGCCGTACACCACTGGTGATCGTCGAGGGGACACTGAATAGTGCACGGTACATCGAAACCGTCATCGAACCCATCGTTCTACCATTCCTAGACCGGCAAGGGAACTTGCTGTTCCAACAGGACAATGCACGTCCGCATGTATCCCGTGCCACCCAACGTGCTCTAGAAGGTGTAAGTCAACTACCCTGGCCAGCAAGATCTCCGGATCTGTCCCCCATTGAGCATGTTTGGAACTGGATGAAGCGTCGTCTCACGCGGTCTGCACGTCCAGCACGAACGCTGGTCCAACTGAGGCGCCAGGTGGAAATGGCATGGCAAGCCGTTCCACAGGACTACATCCAGCATCTCTACGATCGTCTCCATGGGAGAATGGCAGCCTGCATTGCTGCGAAAGGTGGATATATACTGTACTAGTGCCGACATTGTGCATGCTCTGTTGCCTGTGTCTATGTGCCTGTGGTTCTGTCAGTGTGATCATGTGATGTATCTGACCCCAGGAATGTGTCAATAAAGTTTCCCCTTCCTGGGACAATGAATTCACGGTGTTCTTATTTCAATTTCCAGGAGTGTAAAGGTCACAAAAATGCATATTGAGATTAATTTCTTTGATATCAAACCATAGTATCGTAAAATCCAAAACAGATAAAAGGTCTGTTCTTTGTAGTATATTATAGCAGTTACCAATAAATAAGAATTATAGCGCAATGAAGTTTCGATCACGACCCTTGTGATAGAAAAGAATGATCAGTACGCTTATAGACAATGGTTTGAAACTGCTTTTGTCCACTTGTTTGGCGACCTTTTGTAAACAAAGTAATCCAAAATTATAGAATGGCACTATTGACAGCTCGCTTGGTTGTGCAACTCTAGATTCTTGTGTTCTGTGTTTGCATTAAGAAAGCATTGTTGAGAACATTAGGCAACACATACACTATCAAAATAATTTAAAATAGTAACGTGGAATTTACGAAAGAATCACAGAACTATGTCACATTAGTCGACATATGATGGCAGCCACTTCTCGTGGCTGTTGGAAAGAGAAAGCTTTTATCGGAATTATTGTTTCACAGACACAACTTGCTTGATATACATTAGATTTTCTACTCCTGGCGTTCCGTTGTTAACTTGCCCACTTCTCTTTGCTCGAACGTCTGTCCACAGAATGTTTATGTTGTGGAAACTAGGAACGGTTAGATTCGTAGCTACCTATTGTTTTCTGCTACTGCAGGAGTGCGATCGATTGCGAATGGATCTTTATGTTTTCTGAACTAACTTTTACATTTTAAAGTTAGAGAGTTGGCTAAAAATACCACACGTGTTCACTAATTTTGAATAGGAATGTATGTTGTACCTTCATGGTTACTGAAATAGCAACGCACTTTTTGATGTGGAAGTGCTGCTACTGTACAAAATCGACGGCTCTTTTCAAAACGGTGAATACCGGATCAATGTTTTTATTCTACTGCACTGCGTGAAAACCGCATGCAGCCTAATTCGCATATTTTATCTGCATCTGCAGTGCAGTATAATATTACAATCAGAACGATATGTATGTTGTACCTTCATGGTTACTGAAATAGCAACGCACTTTTTGATGTGGAAGTGCTGCTACTGTAGAAAATCGTCGGCTCTTTTCAAAACGGTGAATACCGGATCATTATTTTTATTCTACTGCACTGCGTGAAAACCGCATGCAGCCTAATTCGCATATTTTATCTGCATCTGCAGTGCAGTATAATGTTACAACCAGAACGATATCCTGTTTCTGCTTACGTACAAGCCATGATGTTTCTCCGTCTGTACTATCACACTAACACACGGTCGCATCGATAAAACGTACTACCCATGGATGGTAGCAGAAAAAAACACATGATATAGTGGAAACAAACGTTTCCATTAATATATTTTCGCTCCGATCGGTGACACGTTGCTAATATGCAGGAACTAATGGAGGACATATACTTGGAATATTTATAAAACACGGTGTTCGAACAATTAGAAAACGCTTCGAAGGGCAGTGTAAAAGCAATTTACTTTCAGAATCAATATATACTTCTAAATCGGTACGCATGTGACAGCATGCCCTATAAATATATTCCAAAACGCCAAACACAAAAACGGCATTTTTCTGGGTCTCATACCTCGGGTTCTGTTGGAGACAGAAAGTAGGGTCAAGTGTTTTGAATGGGCCTTTATATACCTAACGAAACGACCTACTTACTGTACCTGTCCTACAGTACAGGGTACATTTTTGAATATTAGCAGAGCGAATGGTTCTTTTCACATTTGATGTGGTCTACGGTTCGCCTCAAGAGGCTCATGGAGGTACCATTTAGTTCATGGGCGTTACCTCATGGATCACTCCTATTCTGCTAAGGAGTTCCCTATAAGCTTGAGGTGATTTTTATGTCATATTGTTGATTGTGTTTACTTAAACTTATGGCCTGACTTTTTGGGTTGATAAACGTATTATTTTCGTCTGTTATTACTTTTATGTTGTAATTTCATGTACTGACACGTTCCGCGACCTTGGAGATTTGCTGCTCAGTTTGTTCCTAAGGAACTTGACGTGTAAATGAAAAGAAAATATAGCTAATGTACGATATTCTGAATGTAGAGGAAAGGCAGCAGGAATGTTAACAGGCCTGTTTGACTCACGGAAGAGTGCCGCAGAAACGTTCAAGAATTTGAATTACCAACTCCCTAAAATAGACGCAAATTATTGACTGAATACCGTATCCCTCTCTTTCTCTCACCCTGCAATTGTCTCCATTGCTCTGTCTACACCACAACCACTGCCTACTATCTTCCAGTATATATTACTTTTCCGTGTCTTTCCCACTGTCTGCTCTCTCCATATGGAAAATTGCGGATATGCTGCCAACACTGTGGGAAAAATTTTAAAGGTGCTGAGGAAGGTAGAATTAGGCAGCTGGTACCCCACTTCTCAGTCAGAGTCTTTTAAACAGAATCATCTTCGCTTTGGCCGACCGGAGCGGCCGTGCGGTTCTAGGCGCTACAGTCTGGAGCCGAGCGACCGCTACGGTCGCAGGTTCGAATCCTGCCTCGGGCATGGATGTGTGTGATGTCCTTAGGTTAGTTAGGTTTAATTAGTTCTAAGTTCTAGGCGACTGATGACCTCAGAAATTAAGTCGCATAGTGCTCAGAGCCAGTTGAACCATTTGAACCATCTTCGCTTTTGTTGTGCTCCGATACGAGCATTTTTCCGCTGGGTCCCTTCTTTCCCCTGCTACAACAGAGCATGTCACTCATATGAAAATAACTAGTGAACAGGGGCGAAAATATAGGTAATATATTTACTGTCAGCGAAAATTTTTCGCTTCTAGCGTTCGAACCGTCTTACCTCCAACTGGAGTGCCATTCCACAGGCGCTAGTTAGCGACCTCCGCTACGAAGCCAAGGATACTATGATACAGACAATAAAAGTTTTGTGGACATTTCGCACACATTACACCTATTTTCTTTATAAATAAATGATAATAAAAATGTTGCTGTAATCATTCTGTCGTACGAAGATATATTCTGTAAAGTATCTCCGTTATCATTAGAAGGGTTCTGGGAACCCAATGTTGTAGTACTGAAGCACATACAAAATTTATGAGCACGTAAACTCCGGCCTGAGTTGCAAAATTAATTTGGCTTTATTTCAGTTTGGCAGACGTAAGCTATTATCATTTTACTGGCCCATAATAGTTATTTTCATATCCTACAACCTAAGGTAACTAGTGAACAGGGGTTGACAAGAGGTTTGCCAATAATTATCCATCCAAGGAAAAATGCTCTGTCCTGCCCACCAAGAAAGCCTTAACTCTGTGAAAAATACTCCATATAATGGTAGTTTTGATGATGAGCATTGGTGTGGTTTCGAATCAAATGTTTTTCTGACAGGAAGTCAAGAAATAAGGTATCTTCCTCATTACCTTGATCCATGCCTTTCAGAATGTCACGTGAGAAAGGCAAAAGTTGGTTTCACATGATCGATATTTTCCTAATCCGTGGAGGTCATTTTGTTCTATATACTTCACTGTGTTGGAGTTCGGAATATGCTTTAGTAGACTTTTGTACAATCAATGCAACTGCTGTTATTTTATGTGATTCATGTTTCATTTCATGGAATATAATCGTCGTCAGTGATCTCAAAATTACATAAAGGGTATCATGCTGATTCAATTGAGCATCAAGAAAATGTTTTCCTCTCGATCTACTGATTAAAGTCTTAATTACTCTCAGAACTTTACTCACATATTCGGATTTGTTGTATTACTGCAAATGTCGTAATGATCTACGTTTATAGCTCTGGCTGCCATGGCGGTTCATGCGGGCAGCAGAACAAATTTTGCAACTGTGGTTGCATCCGTTTCGGTATTGTATAGAGAGTACAAATATATGAGAAATTATACAGGGACTAAGGACCCCATGAATGTAAAACTAATTACTTACTTCCTGCGCACTCGAGTCCCCTCACATTGCATCATAAGCAAGAGCAACATATTATCATCGTTTTCCCTGATAACTGAATTACTCGTGGTTGTACAAATATTCGTCCATGAAACCACCAGACCTAACACTGTTACAAAGTTTATGGGCTTGGATTAAGAAAAACGTCCACAAAAGAAAGTAGGATAAGAGAGAAAAACTGTTAGATTACTTCAAGGAGACTGATGCCAGGATGATGGGACGCAGATATGTACTAAGAGATCAACATTTTCCGAAAGGAAGGAATTGCAGTAGGCGGTGAACGATATTTGAAAATTTATTTTGGACTTTTTAAAACTGAATATAAAATGTCACATAACTGTTGTGACTTCGGAAAAGTGTGTGACTGTTAAATATGGATTATAAATAAATGAAAATAAATTATAAAGCCTTTCATATTTTAACCTAGCAAAAGGTTATAATAAGTAACGTATAGAAACAAAGAAATAAAATTATGCCTTACGACGGAAATAAATGCAAGTGTTTATGTAGAGAATATTCGAAGAATGCCATATGTCTATCTCAAACGACTTTACTGCAGTTGGCCACGTCCATCACCTTCCGTAATATGAAACCTTCCTGTTGAGGTTAAGCATCAAATATTACCTGTTCGTACTAATATTTACTGGAAGAGTGAAATAACGACTAAATACTATGCATTTGCAGAAAAGCAGCTGGCGACGACACATGTGTTACTGCCTCAGCAATTGTCACAGTCACAGTTTGTTGCAAAACAGTTATTGGAAACGTAAAAATTTCACTTCGTCAAAGCTTCAATAGCTGGCAACATTATGTTGCGACGGTGCTCCTGGTTACCATCAGGATTTATTGGTATCATCATTTCGAGAATGGTTGTATTCCATAAAGCAGAAAACTTGCCTTTGTAATGAGTAATTGAACTGCAGTGAATAACTTATATTACCTGTAACAGCTTCTTTGGTATGAATCTGTCCTAAATTGGGAACAGTTCAAAAGTAATAGCAGTGTGCCTAGCTATAACACCAGGAGAAAGGATGATCTTCATTATGCAGGGTTAAATCTGACTTGCCCCAAAAAGTCTTTGGTCACCTACCAAACAGCATCAAAAGCCTGACAGATAGCCAACTAACATTTAAAAATAAATTAAAAGAATTTCTAGATAACAACTCCTTCTACTCATTGGCTGAATTTTTAGATATAAATTAAGGGGAAAAAAAAACTTAAACATTAGTGTCGTGAAATATTTTGTGTAATGTAATATCTTGTACAGACATCTTTTATTAACCTGACACGTTCCACATCATTACGAAGTGTCGTATTCATGATCTATAGAACAAGTATTAATCTAATATCTAATCTACAGCTACTAGCTGCAAGCCTCATATTTGCTCGGTGTACATGTCGTTTGTCTTGGAACGTTGCGGGACTGGCCTGAACGAGATCCTACCAGATATGAGTGACAGTTTCATTAACTGCCCGTAATTCTACCGAACGCTGACGGTATAGCACAGCAATTACACCTCCACACCATCTACGCGCTGTGCAAACCAAAGCCGTGGCCTTCTTGTCCCACGAACCTTGTTATGAAAGTTACAGAGTGATTACAGCAACATTTTTATGATCATTTATTTATAACGAAAATAGGTGTAATGTGCACGAACTGTCCACAAAACTTTTAGTGTCTGTATCATAGTAACCTTGCCTTCGTAGCAGAGGTCGATAACTAACGCCTGTGCGATGGCAGTCCACTTGGAGGTAAGACGGTTCGAACGCTAGAGGCGGAAAATTTTCACTGACAATATTTCGCCGTCAAGGGGAGCAGAAGTGGCAGCATATACACAGAGGTGACAAAAGTCATGGTATACCTCCTTTCGCACGGGGCAGTGCAGCAACCTAACGTGGCATGGACTGAAACAAGGCACTGGAAGTCTCGAGCAGTAATATTGAGTCATACTGCCTCTGTAGCCTTCCTTCCTTAACTGCGAAAGTGTTTGTGCACGAACTGACCTCTCGATTATGTCCCATAAATGTTCGATGGGATTCATATCGGGCGATTTGCGTTGCCCAATCATTCGCCGGATTTGTTCGGAATGTTCTTCAACCGATCGCGAACAGTTCTAACCCGGTGATATGGCAAATTGTCATATACAATAATTCCACCGTTGTTTAGGAAAATGAAGTCCGGAAATGGTCTTCAAGTAGTCTAACATTCAGAGGACTCAGCCCATTGCAAGTAAACGCAGCCCACGCCATTATGGAGCCACCACCAGCTTTCACAGAGCCTTATTGACAACTTGCGTCCATGGGTCCATGGCTTCGTGGGACCTGCGCCACACTCAAACCCTATCATCACCTCTTAGCAACTGGAGTCGGGACTCATCTGACCATCCCACGGTTTTCCAGTCACATAGGGTCCAACGGATATGGTCACGAGCAAAGGTGAGGAGCTGCAGGTGATGTCATGATATTAGCATGGCCATTGCGTTGGTCGTATGCTGCCATAGCTCATTAATGTCAAATTTCGCCGCACTGTCATCTTTCCTTGCTCTCTCTCTCTGGCCAACGGCCTTGCCGCAAGCCGCAGTGATAACTCCGGTTGCCGTCAGATCACCAAAGTTAAGCGTTGTCCGACTTGGATGTGTGTTGTGTGAATACCTAACGGACCAACTGCTGAGGTCATCGGTCCCTAGACTTACACACTACTTAAACTAACTTATGCTAAGAACAACACACACACCCATGCCCGAGGGAGGACACGAACCTCCGGCGGGATGGGTGATCGTCCGGGTCTGCCGAGCGCTGTTGGTAAGCGGGGTGCACTTAGCCCTTGTGAGGCGAGTTGAGGGGCTTCTTAGTAAAAGTAGAGGCTCCGCTCATAAACACCAACAATGCCCCGGAGAGTGGTGTGCTGAAAACATTCCCCTCCTCGTCCGCGTCCAGTGACCCCTTTTAGCTAAGGATGACACGGCGGTGGGTTGGTAACCCTCAGGCCTTCCGAGGCCTGGTTGGACGGAGTTTAGTTCAGTCTCTCTCTGCACAAAAACTCATGCAAAAGATTCCTCAGCAACGTGTAGGCCCAATAAACACAGGGCGATGTAATTTTTGTCAAGCAGCAGTCCAGCGCTCTGCCTCGCATCTGTTCCATAGGTTAGTCAGCGAGCTGCCTTTTCGCATGTACAATTGTGAGGAAACAGAATTCCACTCTCCCACTTTTAAGATATATTTTTATGTCACCCAATGGGCTGTTTTCCTTGTCCGATATTTCTAGAAAAAGGAGTCGTAAACTTCCACTTTCAAATTCTGTATTAGATAACCCAATAAGCTACCTTCCCACTAAGCGAGGAAGAGAAATTGTTACTCTACGAGGGTGGTGCAAGGCTGTCATATTTCCATCCCCACAAGGCAACGAGAGAAGGAAATGATTTTTAACAGTAACAGTCATCGAGTTTCCCACGAGGAAGCAGATACGAATATCTCCTGACCAGCCTGGTACCCTTCTTTTGTCAAGAAAAATCGTTACTGTCTCAAACAGCATTCCACAAAGCTGTTCTTTGAATAGAGAGGACGACTTGTAAAAATAATTTATTCTGTACTGGCAGAACGTAAGACGAAGTTCATTATAGTGGGCTTTTTAATCAGAATCTCGAACTGCACAGCGTGTGGGCTGCAGTTTGTGAAATCTCGACCGCACAAGCCTTACCGACGTTGGAGCAGACCATACGGGATCTATTAATTCCTACCTGGTAGTCAGTACCCGTATCACCAACCCCTGCTCCAAGCGGCCAAACCTCCGCGGTCCGAGGATGTAGAGTGTCTGACATATTTACAGACTATGTTGAACGCGTCCATTTCGCTTGGGCAACTTTGCGTATTGAATTTTTTGTTTTCCAAACAGTGTACGATAGAGTAGAATTCAACTACATTAAAGATGTCATGAATAAAGTGGGATTTGGTAGAAAATTCATGGAAATTATCCGTGTAGGTGTGTGAAATGTGCCCACCAGAGTCAAGATTTATCATAATCTTTTGGAAAAAATACTGCTACACAGGACCCTCCACCACGATTGTTCTTTGTCTGCCTCTCTCTATGCAATAGCTACGAAAGCTCTTCTCCAAAGATTACGGACGGCACTGACCGAATGCTGTATATGTCGAGTGAAGATTTCAGTAAACATATACGCAGATGACCTCAGTCTAATTTTAAATGACGGGGTGATGGGGGCAGCATGTCTGACATTCTCAACGAATTTCAAAGAGCCAGCGGAGTGTGAATAAACGTGGATAAAGCAGTTTAATTGAATTGGGAGCCTATTTTCGTCATCGACCGAACCCATGGTTGCGTAGAGTTGACAAAACGGTGATTCCCACGCACATGTTAGAACTCAGTTGGTATCAGAAGGTGCTGTCAATCAAAACGACATTAGCCTTCGATGCCTAGACAGAATACAAATGGCTTTCTATATTAATGCTTACTCATTAACCAAACTCATTAAAGTGGCGACAGTCTTAGCTATACCTGAAACATATGCGAGACAGACACTTTTCGTGGCGGCGTGGCACGTCTAGAAGTTCAGTTTGTTCGGACTGTTGTTTCTCAGTACAGCAACCCCATGTGTAACGGTGGACTGGGATTGAGAAATGTGTACCAGCGCTGCATGAGAATAGTCCTACAACACGCAAGAAAGATACTTAGAGAAGGTGCATCACAGAAAATATTTTCAAAATATTTTGACCCTCAGTTAAGACTGCCAGTTTATATCGAAGCAGAGCGCCAAATTTACATATACTGCTACAAAGAAACAAGCAACTTAGGAGAGGACGTCCTGAAGCAATCCTAAGCAATAGTCTACCAACAAGTAAACCATCACGCCCCTAAGCAATATATAGCAATTAAATATCCTAACACAAACAGCCCACAAATTTAGAGAAATGTCGAGGCAAAGATTTTACAACCAATAGATAGTTATGTGGCTAGATATCATCACGGAAGCCAACCCAACGCTTGCTAAGTAATATAAAATAAGATAGTCCCCCTCAGCCTTGTGCGGTGTGTGCTGTGTTGAAGCGAATATGGAACACATATATCTATGCAAGAAAACGTTTAGTATTGGAACTGAGTAAGGAAAAATCTCTCTCTCATCACAATCAGCGTTAGTCTCAGATAGGAACTAGATATGGACCGCCAGTGCATAGTTATCTAAGTATGATTCACGAGCCTGGTTACGAAAGAAAAAGGACGATGTAGAGAACGCTTTAGTCAGTAACATAATCACCTGACGGATTAAGACATTTGAGAAAATCATTTTAATTTTACAAGGAAAAATAATTACAGTAGAGGCTTTCCTGAGACCACACTGAGAATAAAACAGAGATAAATCTCTGCTTGGTGGTTATTATTACTGTTATTATTATTATTGCTATTACGTGTAAGAGTAAGGGAAGGAATTGGTTTTTTTGGTATATGCATAAACACTTGTAAAACCTTCTTATTTCAGTCCATTAAAATATGCAGTAGAAAAGAAAAATGTGGCTTAGTCTTTTCAACTCGACTATTCTCCCCAAGGAACTTGAGAGGCTATTCGCCTGTGGCCTATCCAAGACTACCAGGTTCGTGCAACACAATAAATTCCGGACATGAAATTATCTACACAGGTACAGGGAAGTTAAGACGTGTGTTAGAGGCTCGATATTTGCAATAACTTATATCATTCATATTATCAGCATCAGATATTCATCAGTCGGTAGAAACATTATATGGGGCCGACCGCGGTGGCCGAGCGGTTCTAGGCGCTACAGTCTGGAACCGAGCGACCACTACGGTCGCAGGTTCGAATCCTGCCTCGGGCATGGATGTGTGTGGTGTCTTTAGGTTAGTTAGGTTTAAGTAGTTCTAAGTTCTAGGGGACTGATGACCTCAGATGTTAAGTCCCATAGTGCTCAGAGCCATTTGAACATTATATGGATTATGACAAAATGAACCAACAACAGTGCTATACGATATGTGCCAGTACACCACTTCACTGACGCGTTTCAGAGTTGAGCCTCTAGAATGCGAAATGGAAGTAACGGGAATCGAGATACGTTAACAGAAACAAAGGAGGTCAAAAGATGCCTGTATCCATCTCAAATGGGACAGCAGCTGCTGTGACCTCAGACCGATGGTGCAATTCGGCTGTATAGTTTACGTCACGGGGGCCTGTTTGCACGCCAGTTCTTCGAACTAGTAGATAATTGGTGTCCCTACGTGCCAGTGTGCCCTGTGGTCAAGTTTGAGAGTAGTGGCTCAAACTTTATGAAAGCTCTCCTTCTTCACTGATTTTAATATTAATTTAATGATGAACTGGAGAAATGTAGGGTCCTCTCCACTCGATATTCTCCCTTGCAGGCATGACAACATTGGTGTTTGTTGGCTAGAGGCTCAAATGGCTCTGAGCACTATGGTGCTTAACATCTGAGGTCATCAGTCCCCTAGAACTTACAACTACTTAAACCTAACTAACCTAAGGACATCACACACAACCATGCCCGAGGCAGCATTCGAACCCGCGACCGTAGCGAGCGCGCGGTTCCGAACTGAAGCGCCTAGAACCGCTCGGCCACAACGGCCGACTGTTGGGCAGAGGAAATTAGTTTGGTAGTCGAATTTATTGATTTAATTAGGTATCTCTTTAATTATGCACTAGTCATCTCTTTAGCGTTATGAATCTATAATCTGATGTCTGGATGAGTTTTATTTCACTCTCTCTCTTTGTTTCCTGGTAGCAAGGGGCCTCTGGGTTGCTTCGCTACGTGCTACGTATGTCCACGAAAACTCTGTGGGTTAAAACTGCTGGTAGCGTGTCAGGTTGCAGCAGGTAAGTTTGCATTGAGACCTTCAGAAAGGCTAGTTATATTCCAATCTTTGTGTGGAAACTTATCTGAGGCACAACTAAATGTAAACGTCTTGTGACTAGGGCCTCCCGTCGGGTAGACCGTTCGCCGGCTGCAAGTCTTTCGATTTGACGCCACTTCGGTGACTTTTGCATCGATGGGGATGAAATGATCATGATTAGGACAACACAACACCCAGTCCCTGAGCGGAGAAAATCTCCGGCCCAGTCGGGAATCAAACCCGGGCACTTAGAATTGACATTCTGTCGCGTTGACCACTCAGCTACCGGGAGCATAACTGTGAGCGAAGTACGTTCGTAGCATATGCTTCCTCTATAAGATGGACCATTTATAAATTTCGTAAGTCAAGTGATGGAGTCAGTGATACGAAACTAGATTATTAAGATGTCTTCTAATATTCATTAAGCCCACTGATTAACTGTTGGGAAAATTTAGTGATTCCTGCATAAATGTGCTCTTAAACTAATGTCAAATAGTGTTAAAACTGTTTATTCTTGTGTCAGCACACACAGTGTACCAGTCGCTATTTTAATCGGGGCAATTTTCTGTAGTCATTCTTCCACGTACTCGGGTTTTAACAACAACCAGGCCACTTACAGTGACAATGATACTTACCCTTTTAAGCAACACAAAAGGTAAGAGGGCTGTTCATATTTTAAGAGCTAGTGCTGCTTTGACATTGGTGCACACCGTGTTAACTGCGGCTGCCGTTTCGGCAGGCCAGAGTTGGCACGTCGCCCAGCTACACCGCGATCCGATATCTCAGATCGGGGGTTTCAGGTGGGGCCGTGTCTACAGAGCAGCGTAGGCATTATACTTCGGCAGCAAAGCCCTTGAGACCACGCGAAACTGAAGGCTAATAATATAATAAAATTTATCGACGTTAATTTCTCAAATAACACCCGTTTATCTCGATGAACATTTTTAGGGAAAGTGTACACACATAAATTTCTAAACAGTTACTCGACAAGATAAACCTCAAAATTGTTAAGGCTTTCGTGGCCACTTGTTGACAGAATGCATGTTGGCTTCTGTCTCGGCTTCTTAGGCCGACGTTTGTTTCATAATTTTTCTGACGTTTCGCCAGCACGAGATGCTGGCGTTGACAAAGCTTCATCCTCCACCACCAACAATGGAATGTGAAGCTTTGGTCATTCGCGCTGGCGAAACTTCAGAAAATTTATCAAACAAAAATCGGCCGAAGAACCCGATACAGAAGCCAACCGGTAATTTCTCAAGATAAATCTCGTCACTAATCGTCACGGACAAACTGTAGCCAATTTTATTGTGATTGCAGCCTGAATACGAGCCATGGACATTGTTCCGATGTCATCTGTATTCTGGGAGAGTATTTATAGCAGACGGGCGATACTGGCGGTCAATTTTACGCAGGTTACCAGTATTTAGAGTGAGCTCAGTTCACGCTCTGAAAGACGACACCACCGCGTGTTGTAACTGGACACGATTTAGCAGTAAAATTTTATTTTGCGCTGTAACACCGCGATCAGTAAAAGGATATTCGCAAAAACACTGCGTACAAACGATACCTACTAATGTTCATCGAAAACTCGCTCGTTTCGCGCACCACTAGCCACAACAAATTATCAAACCTTGTTTGAGCATTTTTGCTTTGCTGCGGAGTATAACTGCACTGATATTATGTCACAGAAAATTGGGCTAGAATATTAACTTTCGACTGTGATACAATTAAAGTTTTGATTTTTTTCTAAATTCTAATAATAAACATCTCCCCCATCTCTCAGCCCACTGAATCTTAGTGGCGTTACATGGTTAACATACATTCGTCCATCGCCATGTTACCTAAAATGGAATTTACTTTTTAGATTATTTTAATGTCAGGAACAAAATTATACATCTGACAGAGATAGAGATTGGTTTTCACGGATCTGATTATTTAAGCCATGTGGGAAGTTTTTTCTTTTTTAATTCTCTTTTGATCCTACTCTTACCATAGGAGATATTTAGTTCGGGTGCTAAAGACCCGCATATCCTGCATCCAAACCACTACAAAGGAAAGGAAGAAAGTTTATGGTTTAACGTCCCTCCGAAAATGAGGTCGTTATAGATAGAGCACAAGCTCAGATGAAAGAATTAGGTTGATGGAAATCGACTGTGTCCTTTCACAGAAACCATTTCGACATTTGATTAAGTAATTAGGGACAGTAACGCAAATACAAAAATATGAATGACCAGACAGCGATTTGAACCACCGTCTTCTCTAAAACGAGTCAGGTGTTTTATCACTACACAATCTCCCCCGGTTCCAGACAAGTGTAGCCTTCATCATCGCCACCATCACCATCATCATCATGATCATCAACGTCATCAGAAGAAAACAGTCGTCAAGTAAATTCGCCATAATATTAAACGAAAGTGATATATACGAGGGACGTGCTCTTACTACCATTATATCAGGTCTTAGTATCTACATTTATATTCCGCTAGCCACCAAGCGGTGTGTGGCGGAGGGCAGTATTCGCGCCAAAGTCATACTTGTACCCCCTCTGTTCCACTCGCGGATCGCGCTAGGAAAAAGAAGTGTCTGAACACTCTAATTTTCCTTATCTTTGAATGATGATCATTACGTGATTTGAAAGTTGGTGGTAATAATATATTCTATACATCCTCGGCGAACATGGGATTTTTTAATTTAGTGAGCAGCCCCTTCCGTTTAGTGGGTCGTCTATCTGCAAGTGTGTCCCACTTCAAACTTTCTCTGAGATCTGTAACGCTCTTGCGATCGCTCAATGTACCAGTCACGAATCTTGCCACTCTTCTTTGGACCTTCTCAATCTCTTGAATCAGACCCAACTGGTAAGGGTCCCAGAATGACGAACAATACTCTAAGACGGGACGAACTAAAGTATTGTAAGTAGTTTCCTTTGTTGAAGGACTGCATTGCTTCAAGGTTCTACCAATAAACCGCAATCTAGAGTTCGCCTTACCCGTTACTTGTGTAATCTGATCGTTCCATTTGAGATCATTTCGAATAGTCACACCCAGATACTTGACGGATGTTACCTCTTCCAAAGACTGGGCATTTATTTTGTACTCGTACGTTAATGGAGATTTTCTCTTTGTTATACGCAGTAGGTTACATTTACTAATATTGAAAGATAACTGCCAGTCGTTACACCACGCATTTATTTTCTGCAAACCCTCATTGATTTGTTTACTAATTTCGTGTGATACTACTTCCCTGTAGACTACAGTATCATCGGCAAACAGTCTAATGCCACTGTCAATACCATCAGCCAGATCGTATATGTAAATCGTAAAAAGCTGCGAACCTATTACGCTGCCCTGGGGCACACCTGATGTTACGTTTCTTTCTGTTGAAGTCTCCCCATTCAGGACGATATACTGCTTTTTATCCAACGGTATATGTCATCGGATAGACCGTAAGAGCGCACTTTTTTGAGCAAGCGACAGTGCGGAACTGAATCGAACGCCTTTCGAAAGTCGAGTAATATGGCATCAAAATGGGAGCCGGTATCTAGAGACTGTTGTATATCATACACAAAGAGGGCCACCTGTGTCTCGCATGACCGCTGGTTTATAAAACCGTGCAGGTTTCTGCAGATGACCTTCTCAGAGTTTAAAAAGGTCATTATGTCTGAAAAAAAATATGTTCCATGATTCTACAACAAATCGATGGCTGGTAATGATGTGCATCCGATTTTCTACCTTTTTATTGATTGCTATGACCTGGGCCTTCTTCCAGTCCCGTGGAACTTTCCCCTGTTCCATTGATCTCTGATAGACGATAGATAAGAATGGTGCTATATTTGTAGCATAGCCAACATGAAATCTTACGGGGATACCGCCTGGGCCAGATGCCTTCCTGGCGTCAAAGGATATTAGCTGTTTTACAATACCAGATACAGTAAATACTATATCAGCCATCTTTGCGTTTATTCGATTTGAAAGGGGGAATGGTGCTGCAGTCCTCTACCGTAAACGAGTTTTTGAAAGCTAGGTTCAGAATATCGGCCTTATGTTTATCATCATCCGTTACATTGCCAGTACTGTCAGCAAGAGATGGTATTGAATAATTTGTAGCGTTCATAGCTTTTACGTACGACCAAAAATTTTTGGGTTTCTTTATAGAATCTGCATGTAAAATATTGCTTTCAAATTCGTTAAAAGAATCTCTCATTTGTCTTTTGACAGCTGCTTTCATTTCGCACAATTTCTGTTTGTCAGTGCGACAGTGACTACGCTTAAAACGAACGTGCAAAATCCTCTGCTTTCTCAGCAACTTCCTGATATGTTTTTTGAACCACGATGTATCGTTTTCCTTCCCTATATTTTTGCTAGGCACATATTTCTCTAGCACTTAGTGGACAATGCCTTTAAATTCCGACCAAAGATGCTCAATATCTCTGTGTCCCGTGGTGAATACTTGGAGCTAACTATGAAGATATTCATTAATGACACTTTTATTTGCTTTCCCAAACAAAAAAGCTCTACGCTGCTCCTTTGCTTTTTTTTTTTTTTTTTTTTTTGCAACGTCCACTGACATTGAAGCCGCAACTAAGACCGTGCGTATGGAATTAAAAAGAATGGGGTTCAGTGGTCAAGCAGCTCCTCTTAAGTCACCAATTTCTGTAGTCAGTGGCAAGTGACGCTTGGGTTGGTGTCATGAGCGATACCTCTGGACAGTGGACGACTGGAAACGAGTTATTGGTAGTGACGAATCACGCTATAATCTGCGGCGATCCGTTGGAAGAGTCTGGGTTGAGCAAATGCCTGGAGGACGTCGCCTGCCGTCATACGTAGTGCCAACAGCGAAGTGTGGAAGAGTTAATCTTACGGTATGGAAGTGTCTTTCACGGTTAGGTTGTTGCTCCCTCAGTGAGCTTAAGAAAACTTTAAATGCGGAAGGATATGAATACATTTTACAGCACTCTGTGCAGTAGAAGAACAGTTCTGAGACGAATTTTGTTCGTGTCAGCATGACAGTGCTCTCCGTGTTTAAGCAGCTTCTGTGAGGCAACAGTTTGCGGGCAGTAACATTCTCTGCCAGAGTCCCGAAGTGAACCCAATGTAACACCTTCGGGAAGAGTTGGAATGTTGACTTCGCCCCATACCCTGCGTCCAGCATCATTGCCTTCTACGGTTTTGGCTCTTGAGGAGGAATGGGCTGCCATTCCTCCACAGACATTCAGACACCTCATTGAATGTGTCCTCAACTCCATATTAATGTCCTCCTGATACTTACGATCAGACAGTGTATGGTAGATATAACCGAAGGTTTATTTCCAGAATGAATTAAGCCATAGACAGTTGGAAACCATTTTTACCATGTATGGTTGCTTATAGGATAACTAGACGAACAAACGTATTCATGAGAGTTTCTGAGACGTTCTGAGGCAGAGAAGTAGAGAATCGATAGATTTGGCTGATGCAGTTTCAAATACTTGCACACTTTTAGTTTTTCTATATTTATCTATTGCACTATGTACTCAGCTTGCATGATATATCAACTTAAACCTACGATGTGGTGCCCTTCATATATCTTCAATGCTTATATTTAGTAATCTATATAACTTTTATTTCAACATCATGCCACCTGTAAAAGCTTGAACCGTTCGTGGGGTACGTTTACACGTCCCTAAAATAATAGAAACTTGAGACAAGTTGTAGATAAAGTATAAATATTCTACTAAATTATTCATTTTGTTTGGAAAATTACATAAGTGATTATACAAATTGGTATCACATTCGCTCCTACGATGTTTACAAAACACGATTGTTGCTTCAGCTCTTGCACTACAATCATCATGACGCATACATTTCAGTTGGTGCACTGTACTCACTGCCCTCCATGTTTACCCTTTTGTATGGTGAAGTAGACGGCATATACATACTATTTTCATGACCATTGTCATAAAAACTATAATTCATTAATTTTTGTTTTCGATTCGGTTCCTAATCCTAAATTGGACAGTTATTTCTTCCTTTCCTTTTTGTGCTTTTGTTCTTTCAAGTCCTGATTGCTTTTTCGTTTGTGTAGCTGTATATTTTGTTTTTTCCAGCTGATTTCTTGGATCCAACTTTTGCTTTCTTCTTTCCTGTTTCACTATATAAACATTTTAACAACTTAATGTGTAAAATAAGCAGTTTGCCCGATTTCCTCACATCAATAGTGCTTCCTTACCTAGATCTTGCTTTTTCAAACAGCTGACATGGTGGAAACGACATTTCTCAGAAGGGCGAGGAATTGCTGCTGAAGTGGATTTACAAATCCATAATTACTCTTCAACTCATAACTGAGTGCCTGGCAGAGGGTTAATCGAACCACTCTCGACCACCTCGTGAGAGAAAAGAAATCTTAGATCTTTCTGTGCGAGCTCTTATTTCTGTTATTTTATTACGATTACCATTTCTCCGTATGCAGTTGGACGCCAACAAAATATTTTCACATTCAGAGGAGAAAGTTGATGACTGTAATTTCTAGAAAAGATCTTGCTGCAACGAAAAACGCCTTTACTTTAATGACTGCCATCTCACCTCTCATGAAAGGTCCGTGACAGTCTCCTACCTATTTCGTAATAATATAAAACGAGCTGCCCTTCTTTGAACTTTTTCGTCGTCCATTGTCAATCCTATCTGATGCGGATCCCACACCGCGGGGCAATGCTCCACAAGAGGTCGGACAAGTGCAGTGCAGGCAGTCTCATTAGTAGAACTGTTGCATAGTGTAAGTGTTCTCACAATAAATCGCAGTCTTTGGCTAGCTTTCCTCATAATATTATCCGTGTTATCGTTCCAGTTTAAGTGTTTTCGCAATTGCAGTCGCTCAGTATTTAACTGGATTCACAGTCTTCATAGTTCTGTGAATTATCGTGCAACCGAAATTTAACGAATTCTCTTTAGTACTCATGTGGATGACTTCACAATCTTCGCACCATACAGATATCTTGTTTAAATCATTTTCCAGTTGGTTTTGATCATCTCATGACTTTAAGAGACGTTATTGTCAGCACCATCTGCAAACCATCTGAGAAGGCTGTTCGTATTGTCTTCTAAATCGTTTATATAGATTATGTACACCAGAGGACCTATTACACTTCCTTGGAGAACGCCAGGTATCACTTCTGTTTCACTCGCTGACTTTCCGTCGACTACTATGTTCATGATCATTGTGACAGGATATCACGAATCCATTCGCATAGCTCAGACGATAATCCGTAGCACGCAATTTGATTAGAAGTCGCTTGTAGGAACGGACTGAAAAGTCTTTTGGAAATTTAGAAATGTGGAATTAAACGAAGATCCCCTGTCGATAGCACTTCATGTGAGCATGGAGCTAGTTTTGTTTCACAAGAACGATATTTATCGAATCCGTGCAGACTGCCTGTCAGTAAATCGTTTTCTTGAAGATAATTCAAAATGCTCGAACACAGTGTTTCTCCCAAACTCCTACTGCAAATTGACATCTGTGATATAGGTCTGTAATTCAACAGATTACTCCTATATCCTTTCTTGAATGTTGGTGTGACTTGTTCCACTTTCCAGTCTTTAAGTACGGACGTTTCGTCGACCGAGCGGTTGTACATGATTGCTATGTATGACGCTATGATGTCAGTATACTCTGTTAGCAACCTAAATGGTGTACAATCTGGACTGAAGAACTTGTTTCTATTGAGTGATTCAAACTGCTTCATGACAGGGAGGATATCTACTTATAAGTTTTTCATGTTGGCAGCTGTTCTTGATTCGAATTCTGGAACGTCTAGTTCGTCTTCTTTGGTGAAGGTGTTCATTAACTCCGCTTTAATGCACTGTCATCGGTAACATTACCTTTGTTATTACGCAGTGAAGATATTGATTCTGTCTTACTGCTGATGTACTTTGCATACGATCCGAATCCATTTGGATTTTCTGCCAAATTATGGATATAGAATTTCATTGTGGAAACTATTACAGCGTCTCACATTGAAGTCAGCTAGTAAAACATCACCAGTCTTAGAGATTTTGCTTTAAGTTTTCCATGCTTTTTTCGTTGTTTCCGCAATAGTGTTGTCACCTGTTTTGTGTGCCATGAGGATTAGTATCACCGTTGATTAATTTGTTTGATATATACCTCTCAAATGCCGTCGATACTATGTCTTTGAATTTAAGTCACATCTGGTGAGTACTTACATAGTCAGTTTTGGAAGGAGTAGACATTATTTCTTAGGAAGGCGACAAGCGAATTTTTATGTGCTTTTTTAAACATATATATTTTGCGTTTACTTATGGTGCATTTGGAAGCTATGATATTCAGTCTTGCTACAACGACCTTGTGGTCACTAATCCCTATATTCGTCGTGATGCTCCCTATTTTCTCAGGATTATTTGTTCCTAAGAGGTCAAGTATGTATTGGCTATCATTTACACTTCGAGTGAGGTCATGAACGAATTGCTCAAAATAATTATCTGAGAAAATATTCATTAGAATTTCAGAAGATATTTTATGGCTATCACAGGCTTTGAACATGTATTTTCGCCAATATATCGAGAGTAGACTGAGGTTACCTCCAACTATAATTGTATGAGTGGGGTACCTATTTGAAATGAGGCTCAAGTTTTCATTAAACTGTTCAGCAACTACATCCCTAAGTCTGAGGATCGGCAAAAGAAATCTGTTATTAATTTATTCGTGCGAACAGATTCTACAAGCAACATTTGTGAAGTATCGAAGCTGCCAGTATAAAGGGTTGGGTTGTTTTGGGGGAGGAGACCAGACAGCGAGGTCATTGGTCTCATCGGATTAGGGAATGAAGTCGGCCGTGCCCTTTCGAAGGAACCATCCCGGCATTAGCATGGAACAATTTAGGCAAATCATGGAAAACCTATATCAGGATGACTGGACACAGGATTGAACCGTCGTCCTCCCGAATGCGAGTCCAGTGTGCTAGCCAAGTATGAGGGGTTGTAAAATTTTTGCTGAAATTAACAGGAGCCACTCTATCTTTCACGTAGAACGGAACAAAGTCTATATCTTGAAATATTAGTTTCTAAAAAAGAAAGCCCAACTCTGAAGGCCTCATTGATATTGACAAAAGTGACTACGAGAGACAGTAATGTTGCTAAAAAATTTTGAAAGTCAGCTCACACTTCTGTTAAGTTGTTGGTGCTTGAGTCTGCAGTCGGGAGGAACCGTCAGAGACATATCAAGCCAAAGTATTTGAAATAGTTATGATTTTCAACTGAGAGACGGGAATGATGATTTTAGAGTTGCAATAAGCACGGCCTTCTTAGGAAATCCTCAAACGTTACGGATAAAATTACTGGGAAATTTTTGAAAAATTCTCTCTATCATCCATCCTGGGGTGTTAGAATCCCCTTCACAGTTCACACGAGCATCAGGACGAGGTTTGGCGTGACGTTAACCCTATGGCACACGATAACAGAAGGTATACTGTTGCCAGTAGCATTTACAGCCACTGCCACTGTTTCGAGATCCCTTGTTGGGGTGATATGTTGCTACCCTTTGGTGGAATCCCATTGATCCATCCTTCCTTTTGAGCTTGTGGAGTGTGTCACGCCAGTCTCCTCGACATTCCTAGTCGTAAGGTACATGAGGGTCGTCTGATTTTTGAAAGATCCCCAAACAGCTGTCCCGTTAAAATTCTTAGCACTCGGCAGACAAGTAGGTTGAGGTAAATAAAATAATCGCATGGTTGGGTTACATCATCTTGCGGTTGTTCGGCCGCCTTCTATAACTCTTACTATGTGATACCACTTCGGTGACTTGCGTGTCGATGAAAATGATGTACAAAGATTAGGACAGCACGAGCACTCAGCCGAGAAACGAATCCGAGACTTCGTGGTCAAGAAATAGTGACACTAACCACAACACCGCGAGCTGTGGGCTTGGGTAACAGGTTCTAATCGATATAGACTTATTTCCGTTCATGGAAGCTAAAGTCCAAATCACACCGCAGTTTCATGTTCATCGTAAGGTATTTGCATATTCCGGCTGCTCACAAGGTAGTACGTGTAAGCAAATCATCTAACTTCTTTTCGTGTCGACTCAAAGTAAATGTCAGAAGCTTTGTCTATTGTTCAGTAAGAATTTTTTCTGCTCGGATCTGAATATCTACAGGCATAAGAACACAAAGAGTTATAATAGATATGCCGGCCCCTGTGGCAGAGCGGTTCTAGGCGCTTCAGTCCGGAACCGCGCTGCTGCTACCGTCGTAGGTTCGAATCCTGCCTCGGGCATGGATGTGTCGGATGTCCTTAGGTTAGTTAGGTATAAGTAGTTGTAAGTATAGGGGACTGATGACCTCAGATGTTAAGTCCCATAGTGGTTAGAGCCATTTGAACCATTTTTTAAATAATAGATCTTTTTATAAGTTTTGATGTGTTGTTAGTATGTACGAACTGGTAAGGTGATTGTGATTTAATAATATATATATATATATATATATATATATATATATATATATATATATATAATAATTTTCGTCTTACCATAGCCAAAATGAGATCAAAGACGCCGAGAAACGTCGACACGTCGTGATAACACTCGGTCCAGTCCAGAAGAAACCGCACAATGATTGGTTACACTTCCAAGGTCTCTGCAGATTCCATCATTTAACGTCAAATATACTACAAAATAACATCTACTCAGACTGGTTTGCCATTCAACAACACATTCAACAGTGAAGATGAATTCAAATAATAATTTCATATTAAATCATCTATCCATACATTAAGTTTTTTATACGTTGGGCATTTTTTTACGATTTCATTCTGATAGTGACATTAATAAAGAGACTTGTTCCACAGTAATAACTAAGCAGTCTGAACAAGGAAAAAACTAGTTCTACGTGTAAACTTTAACCGCCGCTGAAGACCGTGAATCCAGCGTCAAATTCTTTACGTTTCAAAGTAATCCGAGGTCTTGATGCTGGATGGACTCTTAACGTCATAGCTCTTGTGTTAGTCACAAGAGATAGCACGAATCTTGTAATTTAAAATCAACTGCTGCTGAAACTTTTCTCTAAGATTACCTTGTTAATTCTTTCGTCTACAGTCTCTTCCCCCAATTTTTCTTTTGAAATTGGAAATATTTCTTTCACCTGAAAATAATATTGCCCTTTAAAAATATAAATAAGTTATATTAAATCATGAGGGTTAATTTTACACAGACATGGTACAAGCTTAAACAGTATGTGAATTAGCTTATCACCCTCTGTGAAAACTTAGTTCCTTAACCAAATTATTGTTTTAACTTAGTCCACCTACCTTTATTCACGAAGTGAAATTAATCCTTAGCTTTAAACTGCCACAGAGGAATGATCTAGTCCGATTAGCCATCATGATTTACGAATAGCAAAAAGTACTATTTCTATTAATGCTACCATATTCGTTTGAAATTTTACTTAAATGAAGAAAAAATAAAGAAGCAGACAAAGTCGTCCACTTCACTAACCACTCGTTCAGTACGTTTGAGACTGGTCTTAGTCACGTGGCAGTTGAAAGATGAGAGTTGTTATACATTCCTATCTGCCAAACTGGCCTCAGTCAACTCTGTTCCAGAACTGAATCTATGAGAGCTGATGGTGAGTCATGACTGCATAGCTCAACTGATAAGAGCATTCCATCCGCATGGCACGTGTGTAGTTTCGATTCTAAGTCCGGCACACTTATTATATATTAGCGAATTTCTGAAAAACGTGCACTCCCCAGCGGGACGTGAAACAGTCATATACAAAACTCGGTTGCATTGCAGCTAAACGTATTCTGGGCGTCCTGCAGACAATCCCTCCTTCATACAATGAATATTTATGGAGAATATTAATGGAACCTTCTAACTCAATTTTTCTTATTGGTATTTAAATATAATGGCAGCACAAGAAGTGTCAGGATGAGCAACGCCTCACCCACTCTCATACCAAGGAAATTTTCATCTGCCGTAGTGCAGGCCGGGGTGGCCGAGCGGTTCTAGGCGCTACAGTCTGGAACCGCGCCACCGCTACGGTCGCAGGTTTGAATCCTGCCTCGGGCATGGATGTGTGTGATGTCCTTAGGTTAGTTAGGTTTAAGTAGTTCTAAGTTCTAGGGGACTGATGACCTCAGAAGTTAAGTCCCATAGTGCTCAGAGCCATCTACCGTAGTGTTTCAACATATATTCTTTGAAATACTGCCGTCTGTATCTATTTCGAATATAAAAGGGTGTTTGACACTTAACCCCGACTATTTTTACAATGTCTTTTCACTTGGCCGAATAGTAACAGCCGGCTCACAATGCGCCTGGGCCTATGTGAAGTCACAGTCTCTTGTACTGGCAGGGATGGACAACCACTGTGTTTCATCTGAAGGTGGCGGGCGGATTGATTCAAGATCTAGCTGCAAACCACTATCGAGGAGCTCAGTAGTCAAGATACGGGAGGGAGGCGTTTCAAATCACATTCCGACCACCCAGGTTGAGGTTTTCAAGGTTCACAATTTTACATTATGGTATGTAGAGTTTTATCAGTACTAGTATGGTCTGTGTTCGAAATTCGACCAATGTGTTTATAAGGTAACGAATGTCAAGTTTTTAGTTTAAACCAGTATTACGGCGTATAAAAAGAAAAAAAAAACATTTACTCTAACATAAGTTATCTCTGGAGTTACGTCGGACTGTTGTTAATAACTGGACGTAGCAACGGCATAGTAGACAAAAAAATTCATCCTCGCTATGTATGATGTGAAAAACGACCGTAATGATGAAATCAAGAATCAAGATTTTATTTCATCACGGAACTAACCGGGCATAAAAATAAAAATAAACGATTGCAGTGCACGTCACACTACGCCTGGCGCATAACCACCCACTAAGAGCGTAAATGAGTGAATGATTTTTTTTTGTTTTTGGAAAGATAAGGAATTAGGAAAGAAGATAAGGAATTTTTTATAGTCTATTATACAACATAAACGGCCTTGCTGCAGTGGAACCACCGGTTCCGCGAAATAACCGACGGTAAGCGCTGTCGGGCGTGGTCGGCACTTGGATGGGTAACCATCCTGGCCGCCACGCGCTGTTGCCATTTCTCGGGGTGCACTCAGCCTCGTGATGCCAATTGAGGAGTTACTCGACCGAATAGTAGCGGCTTCGGTCAAGAATACCATCATAACGACCGGGAGAGCAGTGTGCTGACCCCACGCCCCTCCTATCCGCATCCTCCACTGAGGATGACACGGAGATCGGATGGTCCCGATAGGCCATTCGTGGCCTGAAGACGGAGTGCTTCTTCTTTTTAATAATACAACATACTGTCACCAGTAATCTTTATTTTACAATTGTTGTTGCCTAATTTGGCCCATATAAGCAGATACTTGTCAGCATTCAGCTTCTTCTTTCTTCTTGTAGACAAAGAAAAGAGCTTGTCTGGAACAAATTTACCATACGAAACGTTAGCTAGTAGGCTGCTTATTGAATTGGCCAGCAAGGTCAATGTCTATTGCTTTCAAATACTTGTACACAGGAACACTGCGCCGCCAATGGCGACTACAACCACGTCGCACAGGCATAACAGTGGTACGTCCGGCCTGCCGGGAGTGCTGTGTGCCGCAGCAAGAGGCGTCATTCGCTCTGCGGCTGTCGACGCGAGCGGATGCTTTGCTCTCGGGTGTCACTGGGTGTTGGCTAGCCACGTTCACTTGTGGTAACGTACCACTGCAATGCCTGTGCGACGTGGTTGTAGTCGCCGTTGGCGGCGCAGTGTTCCTGTGTATAAGTCTTTTAAAGCAATAGACATTGACCTTGCTAGCCAATTCAATAAGCAGCAGCTTACTGGTGGTCCAAATGTTCTAATGTTCAAATGTGGGTGAAATCTTATGGGACTTAACTGCTAAGGTGCTAAGGTCACCGCGCGACCGCTAGGTTTAATTAGTTCTAAGTTGTAGGGGACTGATGACCTCCGATGTTAAGTCCCATAGTGCTCCGAGCCATTTGAACCATTTGCTAAGGTCATCAGTCCCTAAGCTTACACACTACTTAACCTAAATTATCCTAAGGACAAACACACACACCCATGCCCGAGGGAGGACTAGAACCTCCCCTGGGATCAGCCGCACAGTCCATGACTGCAGCGCCTTCAGACCGCTCGGCTAATCCCGCGCGGCAGGTTCAAATGTCTGTCGTGGACTAAGAATGCAGTATATAAAAAATTTATATTGATCATTATTAATATACATACATGATTCATCAATATATATACGAAGGTTTTAACTTAAATAGTGGCAACTATTTATTCACAACCTATACAAAAGAGTTACATGTTTGCTCCTGTTGCTGTCCTTCAAAGTAGTCACCAGCGTTGTGCAGAACCCGTTGCCAGCGATGTGGAAGGCGTAGTACCCCCGTCAGCAGAGCCTGTTCTGTTGATGGTGCGAATGAAGCGGCCTACTGCCTGTCGAATTTCTGGAACAGTTCTGAAGCGAATGCCATGAGGTAGTTCCTTCATCTTCGGAATCAAATCAAAGTCACAATGACTTAAGTCCGGTGAGTATGGTGGATGGTACAGTACTTCCAAGTCCCTTCGACCGAACAGAGCAGCCACAGCTTGCGCTGTATGACGCCCGTGCATTGTCCTGCAAAATGATAGGTGGATTGCGCAGAAAGTGGCGCCGCTTCTTTCGCAAGGATGGTCTCAGGTGATGCTCCAAAAACGAACAGTAATACTGTCCATTGACGGTCTGCTGTAGAGGAACGTAATGCGGTAGGATAACACCATCACAGCCGTACACGAGAATCACCATAACTTTAGACCGCTCCATTCACCTAACAGAAGAGGCTCTGATAACGGTGTACTGCGCCTTCCACATCGTTGACAACGGGTTTACACAACGCTGGCGACTACTTTGAAGGGCAGTAACAGATGCAAACATGTAACTCGTTTGTATCGGTTGTGAATAAATAGTTACCACTATTTAAGTTCCAACCCTTGTACTACACACACACACACACGAGGGTGCTCCATTGATTATGGCCGGGCCAAATATCTCACTAAATAAGCGTCAAACGAAAAAACTACAAAGAAACTTGTCGAGCTTGAAGGGGGAAACCAGATGGCGCTATCGTTGGCCCGCTGGAAAGCGCTGCCTTAGGTCAAACGGATATCAACTGCGTTTTTTAAAACAGGAACCCCCATTTTTTATTACATATTCGTGTAGTACGTAAAGAAATATGAATGTTTTAGTTGGACCACATTTTTCGCTTTGTGACAGATGGCACTGTAACCCCCATTTTTTATTACATATTCGTGTAGTACGTAAAGAAATATGAATGTTTTAGTTGGACCACATTTTTCGCTTTGTGACAGATGGAACTGTAATAGTCACAAACATATGGCTCACAATTTTAGACGAACAGTTGGTAACAGGCAGGTTTTTTAAATTAAAATACAGAACGTAGGTACGTTTGAACATTTTATTTCGGTTGTTCCAATGTGATACATGTACCTCTGTGAACTTATCATTTCCGAGAACACATGCTGTAACAGCGTGATTACCTGTAAATACCACATTAATGTAATAAATGCTCAAAATGATGTCCGTCAACCTCAATGCATTTGGCAATACGTGTAACGACATTCCTCTCAAATGCGAGTAGTTCGCCTTCCGTAATGTTTACACATGCATTGACAATGCGCTGACGCTTGTTGTCAGGCGTTGTCGGTGGATCACGATAGCAAATATCCTTCAGCTTTCCCCACAGAAAGAAATCCGTGGACGTCAGATCCGGTGAACGTGCGGGCCATGGTATGGTGCTTAGACGGCCAATCCACCTGTCATGAAATATGCTATTCAATACCGCTTCAACCGCACGTGAGCTATGGGCCGGACATCCATCATGTTGGAAGTACATCGCCAATCTGTCATGCAGTGAAACATTTTGTAGTAACATCGGCAGAACATTAAGTAGGAAATCAGCATACATTGCACCATTTACATTGCCATCGATAAAATGGGGGCCAATTATCCTTCCTCCCATAATGCCTCACTGTACATTAACCCGCCATGGTCGCTGATGTTCCACTCGTCGCAGCCATCGTGGATTTTCCGTTACCCAGTAGTGCATATTATGCCGGTTTACGTTACCGATGTTGGTGAATGACGCTTCGTCGCTAAATAGAACGGATGCAAAAAATCTGTCATCGTCCCGTAATTTCTCTTGTGCCCAGTGGCAGAACTGTACACGACGTTCAAAGTCGTCGCCATGCAATTCCTGGTGCATAGAAATATGGTACGGGTGCAATCGATGTTGATGTAGCATTCTCAACACCGACGTTTTTGAGATTCCCGATTCTCGCGCAATTTTTCTGCTACTGATGTGCGGATTAGCCGCGACAGCAGCTAAAACACCTACTTGGGCATCATCATTTGTTGCAGGTCTTCGTTGACGTTTCACATGTGGCTGAACACTTCATGTTTCCTTAAATAACGTAACTATCTAGCGAACGGTCCGGACACTTGGATGATGTCGTCCAGCATACGGAGCAGTATATAGAGCACACCCCCTTGGGCATTTTGATCAGAATAGATGATGATGATGATTAGTGTTTTAGGGCGCACAACAACGAGGCTATCAGCGCCCGTTCCCAAAAGAAATATTGACGAGTGCAGCCAAGATCTGTTAAACAAGGATCAATTCAGAGCCGATTTTTGCAAGAATTGTAGATGTTCAAATTGCAAAATTGGTCACAGCACATCACAACTAGTAGATAAAACTAAAAATAAAATAGCAGTACAAAACAGGTAAAAATAATTAACGGTGGCTGAGTGACCACTTACAAATAATGGGTGACCAAACCACTTTACAGCACATTATGATCTCAATCCCAGTATTTTGGGAAGAAGTCCAGACATCACACAAAAACGTAAAACTCTAGCGACACTCGCCTCATTATTAGTTAAAATAGAGGGCAGGTCTGGTGGGAAACTGAAATCTCCCCTCAAACCCGCATATAAAACACACTCAGTTAAAATACGTCGTATCGACAGCTGTGTCCCACATGTCTGACATGTTGGTGGCTCCTCACGACGTAACAGAAAACCATGTGCCAACGGACAATGTCCTATTCTAAACCGTGTAAGGGCCACTTCCTCAGCTCGTCGTTGTCGGAAGGAGGTGAGCCACGGTCGGACAGAATCCTTCACCGCTCGCAACTTATTATCCCTCACTTCCAGCCACTGAGCCTCCCACCAAGGCATGCCCTTCCGAGTCACGAATGATGTTATTGTCTGCAGGGGGACGGAATAGCGAGCAGGAGGTGGGATGGAGCAAGCCTCCTTGGCAGCCGCGTTTGCAAGTTCATTTCCAGGAATCCCTATGTGGCCTGGAACTCAGCAGAAAATTACATTCTTACCCTGCTTCTGCAAGAGCAGGAGTGCGTCCTGCACTTCTTGTACCATCCGATCTGCTGGGTACATCTGTTCAAGAGCGTGTAGAGCACTTTGGGAATCGGAGCAGATGATGAATTTTGTGCCATGATGTCGTCGCATATGCTTTAATGCTTTCAGAATGGCCAACAGTTCTGCATATTAAACTGAGAACTGCTCTGGGAGCTCTATCCTATGGACAGTATCGGGAAACACAGCAGAGCAGCCCATAAAATCCTCCAGTTTAGACCAATCCGTGTAAACAGTAATAAAATCTGAATGGCGGTCTAAAATCTCAGTAAATTTAATTTTAAAAAGGTGGTCCGGGGTACAATACTTCTTGTAAGCAGCCAGATCAAGAAGTAATCTTGGCCTTTGTAGTAGCTAGGGAGATCCCCTACTCCATCCCCGGTGGAGGACCTTAATGCCCTCCAGGTGTACTGACTCGAGACTCTCCTTTGCCTAACGGATTTGTTGCCTTCGGACGGTGGCGGGAGAGACGTTCCAGCGCCGGCAGTGAAAAGGTGTTGGACAACAACGAAAGAGGAGTGGACTTGGCCCTGTATGCTTGCCGTACCACGACGAGAAGTCGCCGAATGGACAGCGGGGGCTCTCCAGCTTCGACACATAGACTAGCAACTGGACTCGTGCGATAAGCCCCCGTTGAAAGCTAAGACCCTCATGGTGAATCACATCCAACATTTTGAGGTACGAAGGTCTTGCAGATCCATAAGCTTGACATCCGTATTCCAGTCGAGGTCGCACAAAGACCTTATAAAGTTGGAGCAGACGTGCCCTGTCAAGGCCCCATGACCTATGACTGACGCATTTAAGGACGTTTAAAACCTTGAAACAGCGGACTTTTAGATCCTTTAGGTGTGGCAACCATGTGAGCTTCTCATCAAAAATAAGCCCGAGATATTTCACTTTTTCCATAAAGGTGAGAACAGTGTCTCCTAGTTTTAAAACAGGGAGATTAAAAAGAGAACGGGAACGGTTAAAATCTACACAAACAGTCTTCTCCAAAGAGAATTTAAAGCCTGTTGTCTTAGACCATTCTTCCAATCGCAGGATCGTCAGCTGTAATTGGCGTCTAGCAGTTGTAAGGGAGGAAGACGCTCAGAAAATGGAGAAATCGTCCACAAACAAGGAGCACTGTACGGGCCGTCGTACCGCGGACGCAATACTATTGATTGCAATTGCGAAAGCTGTCACACTGAGGACACTTCCTTGAGGGACGCCGTTCTCCTGCTTAAAAGGGCCATTCCGAACCTTATAAATAATTGGTTCAAATGGCTCTGAGCACTATGGGACTTAACTGCTGAGGTCATTAGTCCCCTAGAACTTAAAACTAGTTAAACCTAACTAACCTAAGGACATCACACACATCCATGCCCGAGGCAGGATTCGAACCTGCGACCGTAGCGGTCGCGCGGTTCCAGACTGTAGCGCCTAGAACCGCTCGGCCACTCCGGCCGGCTACCGAACCTTACACCTAAAATACCTGTCCGACAGAAAGGATCTGATGACTGTGGGTAAACGCCCACGGAAACCCCACTCATAAACCTGCCGCAAAATGTTATGCCTCCAGGTAGTATCGTACGCCTTCTCCAGGTCGAACAAAACCCCGATAAGGTGTTGCTTACGTAGAAAAGCATCTTGTATCGCTGTTTCGAGTAGGATCAGGTTATCTAGGGTGGAATGATACCTCCTGAACCCACACTGGTAGCGGGTAAGTAAGGATCTGGATTCGAGAACCCACACCAGGCGCCTATTGACCATACGCCCAAATGTCTTTCCTACGCAGCCAGTGAGACTAACGCTACGATAACTACTGGGATCGGTCCGATCCTTCCCTGTTTTTAGAAGTGGAATTACAATCGATTCTTTCCACGAACTAGGAAAGTCACCTGTCTTCCAAATTTCATTAAAACGTTGAAGGAGGACTTTCTTTGACCGCAGATCCAACTGCTGCAGCATGCTATACGATATCAGGTCAGGACCAGGTGCAGTATCCCGAGATACTGACAGTGCAGAGTCCAACTCCCACAAAGAGAAAGGCTGGTTGTATTCCTCAGTGTTGTTTGAACAACGGAAATCAAAACCAGCCCGCTCCTGTGTACCCCGATAGCGATGAAATTCTGGGTCCTGGCTAGAATCGGCCGTAATAGCTTGAAATGATTCTGCCATTGCGCGGGCGATGTCTCTTGGAGATGTTAGGAGACATCCCCGCTCACGTATAGCTGCTATTGGCGGTTGAGAGTATCGCCTTGAGTTCCTCCTAATGGCTTCCCATACTTTGCTTGAAGATGTGGACCTATTGATGGAGTTCAGGAACTCTCGCCAAGACCTCCGTTTACTCTCTCTAACGATTATTCTCGCCCGCGCCCGTGCTATTCGGGAAGTTGCCAGATTCGCACAAGTAGGGCACCGATGGAATCTTCTCAAAGCCGCCCTTCTGTCTCTGATTGCGGTACGACAGTCGTCATTCCACCAAGGGACAGGCTGCCTCACAGGTGTTCCCTTTGACTGTGGTATGGATACATCAGCGGCATGGTGCATCACTGCCGTAATGTGATCCACCCAATCCTGGACGCCTTCACACTGTTCAAAAACAGCCAACTGCCTGTAGAGCGTCTAGTTTCCCTTCCGGAACAACCATTTCGGCGGCTTTACGACACGACCCATTTCAACTGGCAGATGGAGCCCGATAGGATAATGCTCGCTGCCATGAAGGTCGACGTCTACGACCCACTGAGCAATGTCCGCAAGCACAGGCGAACAAATAGAGAGGTCTATGGCAGAGGACGAACCTGAAGCGGTGCTAAAATGAGTGTCCTGACCTGTGTTCAGCAGTATGATATCGGAAGTCCTGATCAATCGCCTGATCATCTGGCCTCTGGTGCAGGTTTTGTTTGAACCCCATAATGCATTATGAGCAATAAAATCTCCTAAAATGAGAAAGGGAGGGGGTATCTGATCAATGAGCTGTGCGAGGGCTTCTCTGTCAATGAGCTCAGCGAGTGGTAAATACAAGGAGCACACTGTGACATTAACATGTGCCTGGATCCGAGCTGTAACCGCTTGTAGCGTTGTGGTTAAGGGCACAGGTGAGGAGTGAAATGTGTCCTTAATGAACACTGCCACCCCACCCTGCGCTCTGTTACCAGTCAGGTCGTCTTTCCTGTACAAGTGATATCCTGTAAGTACAGGCGTGTCATTCTCTTTAAAATGTGTCTCTTGCAAAGAGATGCAAAAGGGGTTTTCCTGTACTAACAGCCGCAATTCTTCAAAGCGAGTTCTGACTCCATTCAGATTCCACTGAAGTATAGGAGCCATATCAGCGTTTCGGTTTAGATTTCCCCCTGTCTTTCCGCCGCGCTGGTGAGACACTTGTGGAGCGAGTGGCAGCAGAGGGGTTGCCAGGTTTTGGGGAAGAGGTATCAAACTCCATGATGATTTCCTCCTCATCAGTCAGGGATGCCATGACGACATCCGATGGTGCCTTTGGCAGGTTTGACGCCAAACATCGTGCCCCTTTCCCTGGTCCTTTTTTCTTGGTGGAAGTCGGGGATGGGGGAAGTGGAGAGGCACTCGGTTTCGGGAGGGCCTTCGAAGTCTTCACTGTAGCTTTCTCTGCAATTGCATTTGGTTAAGTAGGAGCGGCATGAAAAGCTATATCTTTCTTCATTGTGCTCTGGTAGATACAAACGCTGGTACAGGTATTGGTGGAGGATACTGCTACGCTGGACATGGTCTGCGTCGAAGCGTCTACTTTTTACGCACTTTTTTGCACCAAGGAGGCATAGGATGTGGCAAAGACAGTGGTTTTTGTCGCCTTATACTCTTTTTTGGCTTCCACATAAGGTATCCTCTTTGTCACCTTTATCTCCTGAATTTTTCTTTCCTCCGCAAAGATGGGGCAGTCTCTGCTCCAGATGGGATGGCCCCCGAGCAGTTGATACACAGCGCTGGAGATGTGCAGTTGGTCCCAGCTTCATGAGCTGCCTTCCCACATATACCGCAGGTCGGTTCACCCACACAACTCATCGTTGTATGACCAAATCGTTGACATTTGAAACATCGCATAGGGTTAGGTATATAAGGCCTAACCCTAAGTCGGAGGAATCCAGCCAGAACGTATTCAGGGAAGACAGGCGAACTGGAAGGCACAATGAAGGTGGCAGATTTCTCAACAACTCCATTATTCCTACGTGTCCGTTGTTCCACGTCTACAATCCCCTGTGTTGCCCATTCTTGCTTCAGCTCTTCTACCTCGATATCCATTAAATCACAGCAGGTGACAACGCCTTTACTGGAGTTGAGGGAATTGTACAACTCGACAGTAATATCATACTCGCCTAACTTGGTTGACTTTCGAAGCAGCTCCACTTGCTTTGCCCTAGTATTTTCAACTAACAGGGTACTATTCCTCAGATTTCAGTGTACCTGCGAGTCCTTCTAAACCTTTATGTATATAGAAAGGAGACACTTTTTCAAACGAGCCCTCCTTCCTCTTAATCACGATGAAAACATTGTCATTTATGACTCCATGAGCCCTGTTACTCTGTTCTATCTGCTTATCTGGAGCACTAGCCTCCCTCATGCGCTTTACTGATTGCGAAGTTGGTGAAGGGAAATGCGTGGTTGCCATGTGCGTCCCACGTTCAGCTAGGGAACTAAACTTCCGCCCAGACAGAGCCCCACATGCCTACGTAAGCCTTGTACAACTGGGGTGCGGCAGGTTCCTCAGAGGTCGCCCGCTAGCGACTGTTCCACCTCAACAGCCATGCATCTTAGCGGCGCGCAGCACACCTTCAGATTGAAGGTTTTTTTTATAGAGGTATGTACCATCCTCGCGATCCAGGCAATCAAGCCAAGATCCCCGGTCCCTGCGACACACAACGTTCCACCGTTGCGCCACACGGTGGTCGCTGAAGCATGCCCAGAGCTTACGGTGTCAGAGGACTGGCGGCGTACACCAGCCCACAGCTCGGGGAACCCGGGTTCGCCAAGCCCGTACCCAGCAAATGAATGCTGAGTCCCTTGAGTGGTTGATCAGAATAACTATACATCAACACGATATCGACCTTTTCCGCAATTGGTAAAAGGTCCATTTTAACACGGGTAAAGTATCAGGAAGCAAATACCGTCCGCACTGGCGGAATGTTAATTGACATCACGTACTTATACCTTTGTGACTATTACAGTGCCATCTATCACAAAGCAAAAAAAGTGGTCCAACTAAAACATTCATATTTATTTACGTACTACACGAATATGTAATAAAAATGGGGGTTCCTATTTAAAAAAAAACGCAGTTGATATTCGTTTGACCTATGGCAGCGCCATCTAGCGGGCCAACCATAGCGCCATCTCGTTTCCCCCTTCAAGCTAGACACGTTTCGTTCTTTGTAGTTTTTCCGTTTGATGCTTATTTCGTGAGATATTTGGCCCGGTTACTATCAATGGAACACCCTGTATATATGCAGATTCCTAACTCTTAGTCGAAAGCAATGCAGATTTTTAGTTCTTACCAGAACGCTATTAGGAAAATAGTAAGATAAGGCGAAGAGCAGTCATGAGAGAATTAAACACCCGTATCAGGGAAATAATGAACGGTGACAAATAAACAAAATTTAGTTCCGTTTACTCTTAGGTAAAAGTAAGCGATAAAACGACGGCAGTAATTACGTTTTGTAATGTCTGTGTTGTCCCCGAAGGCTTCGTTACTACGATGATTAGTTTCAATTCTTGACCCCATCAACGACCCAGCGGTTGTGGCATTGTACTGCCTGGTATGTGTGTTTACCTCAAGTGAAGCTTATGCAACATTTAAACACGTCCACCTCTCAAATGGAACTTCACAAAACGTTTTTAGTTTCGTGTGTCATTTCCGCCATAGCACCTGATCGGTACGAGGGGTAGAAATTGGTAGCAGCGAGAGAGACGAGAGAGAACTTTTCTCATGTGTATACATCTATTTCCTACTACTTGTTTAAGGGATACGTACGCACGTTATTTTTTTGCGCACGCATATGACGAAGTACCTTTCGAATTATATAAGTTTCATTGGGCTCCTTCTGTAATTAATTTTCAAAGTCGGTAGTTCAGTTTTCGAGGTTCACATAGTAATATTATGATAAGTGTATTAATACACCTCTGGCAGATACTCACAAGTACCGTCGATGGGACGTGAAACTCTGTCTTCCACCCTTCTGGAAACCAACTCGTGAAAATTAACAAGTTTTATAATTTAGATTTTATTTTCTATGTCGTTGTTGTTGTGGCGTATTTAACTGCTAACCACTAGTAGACAATGGCATTCTTGGCGAAGAAAACTTCATCACCGAATAAAGTGATACTTTATTTTGAATGGCTGAATGAAGTGCAGTGGCTCTGCCGTTTTGTGTAATTCATGTTTAGGTAGAATGATTTTTACGGATGACGTTAAATTAATTTATCGGTGATCCATCAAATTTTCCGATGCATATCAGAACTGTTTGCCAGCAGAGGCTGTTCAACTCGTTCCAGTTTCGTAGTTACTGTGCATAAGCATCACGAGATTGGAAGGTATATGAAATAAGTCTAGAACCAATGCAACAATAAAAGTTATAAATCTAGAAGCTGCCCCCATAACTGCTGAAACAGATTGATATTTAATTAAATAAATTGTCTCTGATTCCTTCATATAATTAATTATCATTCTTTTCTCTATATTAATAGCTAAAAAGTAATGAGTTTCAATAACATTTGTAGTAATTGCTATAGATGCCTCAGCATGGCATTAAATTTGTGTAGCGCATACTGAACATTAACCTCATTGTTCTTCGCAGCTTACGTGATCTATGTTATGCAGGATTTCGCTGCAGTTCATTTTCGTAAGGGCAGTGCACTGTTTATCTATCAGACATGTATTTCCGTTTCCAGTGCTTCAAACATTCGTTTCTATTCCTTTCAACCCACCCTAAGAACATGAAAAAGTTAATTTTACAAGCAGTTTTTTATTCTCACGCTACTGTATGATTGTAATTTCTATGATCGGCAACTGCTCTTCTGGAACCAAAAAGAAATTATAGATTTCTTATTTATTTACTCGTGTCCACAACATGATACACAGATGTAATGTTAGTTTAATATCAAAAAATCACAATGTCACCATCTTGGTAGTTAATAATGTCCTCCGTCCGTATAACATTTTGATGCAGTCTCAAAACATTATTCATGGTGCCTCTTGCACAATGAAACAGGCAGCCGGAACCTTAATAACCAGTTCCTGTTCAGCTCTTACTCAGGTTTTATGCACCATCAAGTGTTCTCACAGGAAAAAATCTACCGTTAACAACTCGTATATTATTGTGTATTGTTTACAGCAGTAGTATATGCCACCACCGTATATATGCAGAAACTAAACGGAGTAAGCCTATCGTACCTCCTACAATATTAATTGCTAACCAGTGTTCCGGTGTGATGACTGGGTGTTGTGTGATGTCCTTAGGTTAGATAGTTTTAAGTAGTTCTAAGTTCTAGGGGACTGATGACCATAGATGTTAAGTCCCATAGTGCTCAGAGCCATTTGAACCATTTTTGAACCAGGGTTCCCTATTGAAATATAATTTAGGATCCTCTACCATAGATATAATCTTGATATCGTAGATGTGATACTCGGTGTATAAGAAGCCGTAGGAGGAAGTTACGGAATGAAGTTATGGACAGTAATGCTTTAGACGCGTCAAAAGGAACAAAAGAAGCACTCACAAGAACATATTCCAAGGACTTTAGCTGTAATACCCATGACAGGAAAATAAGTATTCCCATAGGATGTTTCTAGTACACTGAGCGTTGCCAGTGGAACGTTACGTAATTGTTAAATGAAAAATCGAAACGAAATTAACGTAGTCTAAAAAGGTCATGAGCTGTCATACTGGGGGTGTTGACACAATAGTTGATAAATTGCAGTCATATCCAGGACTAGTGGGTTTCAAATCCTAGTTCATCCATGCTGATTTAGTCTTCCATTGGTTCCCCTACATCACTTGAGGACAAAGCAGAGAGGTTTCTTCAAAATTCCTCCTCAACTAGGTCTAAGTGCCTTATAAGCAGAGCATCTCAACATGGTGTCAACCAGTAAAATTCTTTCCTTCTAGAGCTCCCCGTTCAGAGGATTATAAAGAACTTATGTGGAGGTAAAATTTTAATTTCTTCATTAATCCTTTCAACTTTCTCTATTTCCAAATACACAATGGCATTGGAACTGTAAAATACATGAAATATGACTCTTTAATTTAATGCTGTATTGTTTGAAGAAGGGGAGGCAGAGACTTGAATCTATTTGTGAGTCAAGACATTCCGTTGAGCGTAAAATAATCATTGCTTTCACTAAATAAAAATTCACCTCCTCAAAACTCTTAGCCGCATCTGAGCAGCTGCCTATTTGCAGTAATAAAGGAAAACAGTTTCTGACTTGGAGCTGAGCACCCAACGTTTTGTGCAGTAGGCCACTAAAACCTGAATTTCTCTAAAGACGTTTCACAGTGTGATAAAAACAGAAGTGAACACTTACATTTTATGGAAGTAATTTACCGAAATCGTATGAGCCGATATTCCCAGCTGCCTTTGGTAACTTCTTTCGAAAAATTCCCCAACTTATGCTCCAGTAGGGCATCTCCAAAAAGCGGAGGTTGCCCGGAATAATTTACCGAAGAGGCACACGGGAAAGCCGTTGCGCGTCCCTCTCAAGTATTGATACGAGTTACGACAGCGGGAGGTCGCCAGCGTTGTACCGGATACCTCCACATTGTGCCTTTTGGTATGAGAAAATATGCGTCTTTCCAACAGTTATCACAACTTTAGTACGCTTATTTCAAGAAACCACACATCTACTACTTACTATAACGGTTTTCAGGTATCATACAAATCTGAGAGCATCCGAAGCAAAGAACTTGGTACTTAATATATGGACCGTTAGACACTACCACCGTCTCTGTGAAAAGAAAACATAACAACAGGAAACGTTATTTGTGTATCATACCAGGTCACAAGCTCAGGGAAATTAAATTATTTGGATTGTAGACGTGTGTACTTGTTAACCTGAAAAATACCACTTAGAGCAGAAACGAAGAAGTTCACACAGGAAAACTGCTTTCTACGTACCTTGTCCTGGAGCATATCAAAGAATCAGAGAAACATAAGTAATTATTGGTTTTAGTGATTCCAGTAGGGCATCCTCCAAAGAACTGTAATAGTGAAACTGAGGTGGGGACATTACTTCAATACTACAGTTGTATTCTAGTAACTTACTTACAGAGTGAGAAACACTGATTGATTATGGCTTCACAGATGTTCAACTCGCAAATATCCGTTTACCTGATTGTAAATACGCTCACAGACCATGAAGTACAGGTAGTTATGGCAAGCTATATATTAGTACATGATACTAAGGCCGTTTCCAGGAAGTGAACTAACCAAGAAGAAAACCAGTCCATTAACATTATCCAGGGTGGAAAACTCGGGTTCTCCTGTTTCCAAATATATAAAAATCAAGTCTACGATCGCCAGTATTGGTTTTATTCAATGACCGGTTTCGTTCGTAACGATCATCTTCAGACGATACGTCACTTTGGAGATAACGAAAGGGGCAAAAAGAATGTATAGCCATGACTGACATCGTCACATGGTACAAAAATTAGATAAAACTGTGATAAACATTATGACCTGTAATGTAGGACCGTCGTTAGTATGTGACATCGACGGCCCTACAATGTGAGTCGTGAGTATGTACTAAAATTTGATTGCTTTTATACTATGTGATCTTGCCAATAATGACTATAAACTTTATTTGTCTCTTTTGTTAACTTCAAGGAAAGAGATCATCTCAAGGTTATCATTACGATCGAAACCGGCTGTAGTATAAAACAAATACTTCTCATCATAGACTGTTTTGGTTTTTACATGTTGTTAAACTTTGGATCGCTGTTATCTACAAGGTTCACTCTGCTTTCCTTTATGCCTTCAAGTGGAATAATAGTTCCGCCACTGCTTTCTACTCAACTCCTTTACATTCTTGTGATAGGCCCATTCGTTTAGAATATGTGCGTCCTCAGTCTTCTTTAAGTGAAAGTAAATCAGCAAACCGCTTGAAAAAAGCTGAAAGACGCGTCATTCCTAGGTCCCAGCACATTAAACTTGCCTTGACTGGGATGGACAACACTGAAATAGATAAATAATTAGAAAAAAGTACAATAAACAAAGAATACGGAAAAGGAACAGTTCAGCATGACACGAATGCTAGTTAATAGAGAAGCGCATGCGCGCAAAACCAAAGAAAGTAGCTCCTTGTGCTGTGGCGCAAGAATCATCTAAGACGATAATTGTAAACAGCTTTCTGTTAGGCAAAACATTTTAGGATAACTTAATTCAACGTCGCGCATGTGTGGGCTGGACGCATGTACATCCGTAAAAGTAGTTTCGTTTGACGTATTAGAGCTTCTGTTTTGGGTCGCCCTACCAGACCAGAAAAAAATCACCACGAAACTAAAATAAAATAAAGCTCTAAAAATTGTTTCTATCTAAATTAATCCTTTTATTCAGTATGATGGATGACGTTTTCATATTATAAAGTTGTATTTTCTCACTATAGCTCCCTCTAAGTTTACTTAATGTTTTTTACAATTTCTTGCTGCACGTGGTTGCATTATACGGCGCACTATCATGATCTATGCAACGTTAAACACTACTTGATATGCTTATAAGTCTGTGAGAAGTGTGGTGAGTTTCCCACATTATACGAGGTGGTATCCAAAAGGAACCGACCAAATTTTTTAACTTATTTATTTACAATTTGAGCACAAACACTCAGCCCCTTCAAAGGACTTTACACTTGCACTAACTTACTTTTCTAATATTTTATTTCATTTTTTTAAACACTGTTTTAATTTACCTTTTGTGGTGTTTGATTTTTTTATTTACACGCCAAGTTCCGTAGGACCAAATTGAGGAGCAAATCTCCAAGGTCATGGCACGTGTCAGTACATGAAATCATAAAAGTAATAACAGATAAAAATAAAATGTTTATGACCCTGAAAAAAGTCAATCCATAAGTTTTAAGTAAACGCAATCAACAATGCAACAAGAATCAGCTTAATTTTTCAAGGAACTCCTTCACAGAATAGAAAGAGTGACCCATGAGGAAATTCTTCAGTTTAAGATTTTTGTATTCTAGTGGTAGCTTATTGAAAATGGATGCAGCAGTATACTGCACACCTTTCTGAACAAGAGTTAAGGAAGGTCGATCCAAATGATTTCTGCCGAGTATTAACTGAGTGGAAGCCGCTTATTCTTGGTAATAAGCTAATGTTGTTAACAAGAAATGACAGTAAGGAATATATATATTGAGAAGCCAATGTCAATATTCCCAGACACGTAAACAGGGGTCGACAAGAGGTTCGTGACCTTACACCACTTATTGCCCGAACCGCCCGTTTCTGAGCCAAAAATATCCTTTTAGAATGGGAAGAGTTACCCCAATATATAGTACCATACGACATAAGCGAATTAAAATAAGCAAAGTGAAGTAATTTTCACGTCGAACCATCACTCACTCCAGATTCCGTTCGAATAGTAAAAACTGCAGCATTACGTCTTTGCTCAAGATCCAGAACGGGGGCTTTCACTAAACATAGGCTCATTCTGTGAAATTAAAACATAAAGTTTGTTGAATTGTGTGCTAAAAACTGTAAAAATGGAGTGTTACTGTGATTTAGCATTAGTTTATTTTCTACAAGCCGTGAACTTAGGTCATGAACTGCACTATTTGAAACCGAGCTATTGCTGCACACAACTTCCTTTACTACCAAGCTAGTGTCGTTAGCAGACAGAAATATTTTGGAGCTACCCGTAATACTAGAGGGCATATCATTTATATAAATAAGGAACAAGAGTGGCACTAACACTGATCACTGGGCCACCCCGTACTTTGCCGTACCCCACATCACAGACATTCTCAACACTGTGAATAATGAACTTTTGCTGTCTGTTGCTAAAGTAAGAGGTGAAACAATCGTGAGCTACTCCCAGTATTCCGCAATGGTCCAACTTCTGGAGCAATAGTTTGTGATGAACACAATCAAACCCCTTAGTTAAATCAAAAAATATGCCTAGCATTCGAAACCTTTTGTTTAACCCATCCAGTACCTCACGGAGAAAAGAGAATATAGCACTTTCAGTTGTTAAACGACTTCTAAAGCCGAACTGTACATTTGATACCAATTCGCGTGATATAAAGGATCAATTAAACTTACATATACAGCCTTTCCAGTAACTTTAGCAAACACTGATGGCATAGAAGTAGGTCTAAAATTATCTACATTAACCATTTCTCCCTTTTTATAGAGCGGCTTTACTACCGAGTACTTTAATCGTTCAGGAAACTGACCATTCCTAAAGGAAAAATTACAGATATGGCTAAATACAGGGCTAACATGTGCAGCACAGTACTTTAGCATTCTGCTACGCAGTCCATCATATCCATAAGAGATCTCAGTCTTCACTGATTTAATTACTGACTCAATCTCCCCCTTGTCTGTATCACAGAGGAGTATTTCAGACATCAGTCTCAGAAAGGCATTTGCCAAGAAAGTTATATGGTTCTAAGCAGAAACTAAAATTTTTATTTAATTCACCAGCAATGCTCAGAAAATGATTTTTAAATACTGTGCATATATCTGATTTAACAGTAACGGAAATATTTTTGCTACGAACTGGCTTTATATCGTCGACCTTGTACTGCTGACCAAACACTTCATTCACAACTGACCATATGGCTTTAATTTTATCCTGTGAATTAATTATTCTATTTGCATACCACATACTCTTTTCCTTCCTAATAACATTTTAAGCACCTTACAATACTGTTTATAATGGGCTACTGCAGGTTGATTGCGACTACTTCTAACATTTTGATATACACACATCAAAAAAAGTTTTACATCAGCCCGGTTCCCAGAACTCCTGAAGAGAGACGTTGACTGTGGATATTGTATCACACAGTCCCTTTGACTGTTCAGAGATATCACTAAACTCGCCCAAAGATGTAAACCACCATGCTTGAGCAGCGCCTATTAGACGGAGGTGGTCCGACAGCCGATCAGTTCCTCTCATCCCATCAGGAAAGGAGGTACACAGCTCGTACTGTCTGTAGTACAACCATGCCTAGACGTTCAGTACCGCGGTTGGATCGCGCCCGCATTGTTACTTTGTGCCAGGAAGGGCTCTCAACAAGGGAAATGTACAGGCGTCTTGGAGTGAAACAAAGCGATGTTGTTCGGACATGGAGGAGATACAGAGAGACAGGAACTGTTGATGACAAGCCTCGCTCAGGCCGCCCAAGGGCTACTATTGCAGTGAGTGACCGCTACCTACGGATTATGGCTCGGGGGAACCCTGACAGCAAGGCCACTATCTTGAATAATCCTTTTCGTGCAGCCAAAGGACGTCGCGTTACGATTCGAACTGTGCGCAATAGGCTTCACGATGCGAAACTTCACTTCCGAAGTTCACAGCGAGGTCTATGTTTGCAACCACGACACAATGCAGCGCGGTACAGATGAGCCCATCAACATGCCGAATGGTGCGCTCAGGATTGGCAACACGTCCTCTTAACCGACGAGTGTCGTATATGCCTTGAAGCTGACAGTCGTCGGAGACGTGTTTGGGGGCAACCCAGTCAGGCTGAACGCCTTAGATACACTGTCCAGCGAGTGCAGCAAGGTGGAGGCTCCCTGTTGTTTTGAGATGTCATAATGTGGGGCCGACGTACGCCGCTGGTGGTCATGGAAGGCGCCGTAACGACTGTACGATACGTGAATTCCATCCTCCGACCTGTAGATCAACCAAATTGGCAGCATATTGGCGAGGCATTCGTCTTCATGGACGACAATTTGCGCCACCATCGTGCACATTTTGTGAATGACGTCCTTCAAGATAACAACATCCACCGACTGTAGTGGCCAGCATGTTCTCCAGACGTGAACCATATCGCATATGCCTGGGATAGATTGAAAAGGGCTGTTTATGGACGACTTGACCCACCGACCACTATGAGGGATCTATGCCGAATCGCCGGTAAGGAGTGGTACAGTCTCGTCCAACAGTGCCTTGATGAACTTGTGTATAGTATGCAACGACGGATACAGGCATGTATCACTGCAAGAGGACGTGCTACTAGGTATTAGATGTACCGGTGTGTACAGCAGTCTGGACCACCACCTGTGAAGGTCTCGCTGTATGGTGGTACAACATGAAATGTGTGGTTTTCATGAGCAATAAAAAGGGCAGAAATGATGTTTACGTTGATCTCTATTACAATTTTCTGTGCAGGTTCCGGAACTCTCGGAACCGAAGTGATGCAAAACTTTTTTTGATGTGTGTAATTCCTGCTTCGTTCTACATGATATCCTTATCCCACTAGTCAGCCACCTGGGTTGTCTATTGCTGCTAGTACCCCGTATACAACGTTCTAATGGAAAGAAACTCTCAAAGAGCATGACAAATGTGTTAAGGAAAGCATTATATTTATCATCTATGTTATCGGCACTGTAAACATCCAACCACTCTTGTTCGTAGACAAGGTTTAAAAAACTCTCCATTCCTTGATTAACTTTCCTACATAGTTTGTGATTATATATGATCTTTGTTTGAGTACCTAAACCGTTAGTGTTAAAATTTGTGCATCGTGGTCTGTAAGGTCATTCACCCTTTTACTAACAGAATGCCCATCTAGTAAAGAAGAATGAATAAAAATATTCTCTATGGCTGTGCTACTGTTCCCCTGCACCCAAGTTGGAAAAAATACTCGGCATCAGATCATATGAATTTAGGAGATCTACCAACATCCTTTTTCTTGCACCATCAGATACAAAATTTATATTGACGTGACAACATACAACTAATTTCTGGTACTTCCCACAAAGTGAATCAAGAACCCTCTCCAGCTTGGACAGAAATGATCTGAAGTCAGAGTTAGGGGACCTATAAACAACAACAGTTAGAATTTTAGTTTCACTAAATTCAATTGCCCGTGCACAACATTCAAATATCTGTTCAGTGCAGTGCCGTCATATGTAATAGACTCAAATGGTATACTGTTTTTTTACGTACATAGCCACTCCGCAACCCTGCAAGGAACACATTGAAAAACAGGCAGCATATCTGTATCCTGGTGAAGGAAGCCTCTAAATTGCAAAATTATTTATGTGGTGCTCCGATATACCAATAATTTCAGAGTCAACATCTATAAGCAGTTCATTAACTTAATCTCTAATAACTCTTATACTTTGATGAAATAATCCTTCTCTACTAGGAAACATGACGTCCTCTGAAGGTGAGCCCTTAGTTAGAGGGACTTCCTTAAAGCGGGTATACCTATCAGGTGACTTCAATCTAAAAAAGGTGCAGCTCTAAAACCAAGTACTACAGGAATTTTTCCATGCGTGATCCCACCACCACCCACTACACTGTTACCTATAAGCTTTGTCAGCCTCCCCTTCCTCTACCTATTGAGGCGCAGGCCATGCCTAGTGAAATCCGATCTACTGATAGACCCAACTGGCACCACTGGAAAGTGACCCATGCCCTCTGCCATCAGCGCCTTCCCCAGTCCCATGTCAACGCACCTAACAGCCGCATTGAGATGAGGCCGATCATGACGCTGAAACAGTTACACGAAATGCATATTAGTGCCGCCAATCTCAGTAGCTATCTGTACCAGGTCACCACCTACATCATATTCCCCGTCCCTATCAAGACTGTTCCCTGCTCCACCCACTATCACTACCCGATACCTCCTTCGTAAAATTCCTAAATAACTCCACTATCCTGTCAGTCACCTGAGTCAACCCTGCACTAGGCTTCACAGTGTTGGTGACCTGGTACTCACTCCCCAACACTTCCTGCAACTGCTGGCCCACAACTCTACCGTGGGAACTACCTAGCAGCAGAACCTTCTTCTTTCTGTTAGACTCTGCAACTGACCTAGGCCTCCTAACTCCTGAGGACTGCTGTACGTTCCCTATATCTACAGCTACAGGAGGCTCCTCTCCACTCAACTCTGGCAGTTGGTCAGATCTATTGCATATACGAGAAGTGTAACTGTCTGATACCTCCTCCTCCTATCTGCCTTCTTGCCAACTGCCAGTTCCTATTCCCCACCACCCTTCAGCCTCCTCAGGCTATCTAGTTACTGCTTTGAGCATTGCAACTGCACCTGAAGGGCACAAATCTAACGCTCCTGCTCCTCTATCAACTTATTTCTACCACAGATTCTGCCCTCCCAGGGAAAGATCTCACTAGAATGCCCACTGGCTTCCCCACTGCATTCCCCCCACTGAAAATACTTGGAACAAATCTCATGCCATAACCCACAATTCACAAACCTTCGACAGAGAACATAATTCTCACTCACGGTAAAATTTTACGTTACTGAAAGAAACTATACGCCTACGTTACCTAAGCTCAGTTACACCAGCATAACTACTTATAGAAGTAACAATAGCGGTCTCGAAAGTCTCTGTCTACTAGGAAGCAACTATTTCCCTGCTTGACAGCAGCTCCGTCATTTTTTTCTTCACCTCAACAACATTATCGCAACGCTTTGCTTTCATGTCTCTTTTCACTCAAGGAAAAAGAAAGTCGCAGGGAGCAAGTTCGGGTGAGTATTGAAGGTGCGGAACAGGAGACTTATAATTTTTCGTCAAAAATTGTCATACTTACAAGGCTGTGTCAGCAGGGGCATTGTCGTGGGGGAAAAACCAGTCACCCATCTGCCACAAACCGGACCACTTCCGTCGCACACTGTTGCGCAATCTTCTCAAAACTTTCGAACTTCAAAACACTAAATCGATGACTCCTCTCACGTCGAAAAAACAAATAAGCATTTTTTTAAATGTCTGATTTCACCTGACGGGCTTTCTTGAGGCTAGGCGAAGTTGAAATCTTCCAAGGACATGATTGTTGCTTTGGTTCAATATCTTCACCTGTGATAATTTTTGAAAAAGAATCTGTATCATTTCGGGACTCTTCTTTCAAAACTCACCATACTTCCAAGAGATCTTGTTTTCGCTCAGAAATCAGCAGTCGTGGCACGAATTTAAAAGCCACTGTTTTCATTCCCAAATCTTCTTTAATTCGCTGCGCTTAACTCCAAGTCGCTTCCGACAGCTCCAAAACTTATTCATTGATCTGCCTACGATCTTCGTTGATCGTTCCATGAATGTTTTCAATACTTTCATGTGTTCGGGCCGTATTAGGACGACCAGAACGATGTATGCAATCAACTCACATTTCACTATTTTTGAAACGGGAGTGGCACTCAATCACTTGAGTTTTCCCCATAGCATCGCCCTTGTACGCCGTTCCTGCTATTTCAAGAGTTTCTGTTCCACTTTCTCCGAGAAAAAACCAGAATTCCTCCGCCATACGCTGTTCTCGAATATCAGAAATTGCAAAAACGGCGACACAAAAAACAGTTGTCTCTATAAACTCTGCGTAAACTAGTCCTGACCTTCTTCATCGCACGCACTCGACTTACTTATTATGGAATTTTTCGGTGTATGCGCTCCTAGTGGCAAAACACGGTACTACAAAAGCTCTGCCCACCAAAAGTTAGTTCGGTTCCTTTTGGATATCCCCTCATGTTATCAGATTCTGAGAGAGCCTGAAAATACTACACGAGTTAGTGTTTGGCTTGACAGTTTTGCTACTAATTCTCAACCCGGTGTTGTCAGTGACTGAGCTCATCAGTTACGAAATGATGGTGAAAGACAGTCAGAATTATTTGCTGACTAAATAATGATATTAAAATCCGTATAACAAAATTTACTCACAGTAGTTTCTTTTGGTAGTGTAGTAATTTTAATAAGAAAAATCCAGTGGTGGATCCTAGAGCCTGAGAGTACACTTCCACAAAATTAAATTCAAATGTTTTAAATTTATATGTGGTTACTACGTTAGGTTGGTGTGACACCCACAGTATTTTTGCCGACAATGTTTGCACGGAATTCGACATGCCTGATGTGAAATGAAGAGCCGCTCCTTCTGATACATTTGTGACACACACATTTCAACAATTGTGTACCACTAATTTGGAGTCATAATTGATGAATGTCGGATAATAATATCAAGTGAAATATGTGTTGTTAATCACAGTGATGATGTAAATTGCTATTCACTCCCTTCAAAGGAACAAAACAGATGTCAGTATGTCGGTAATAATTAATTGTTTTATAACAACTTTGAAGCATCTCATCTGCATGAAAGCAAAGTAACTTCATTTTCAAAATAGATGGTTTTATCGGAGAACCACGTATGTGATTCACGATGTGCGGAACAGCTATGAATAGAATTTTTCATCCCATTACACGCAGATTCAGGTCAGGCAACTGCGACAATTAATTTACACAGATTGTTTTCCTCTTGATTAAGATAGTCTACCAAATGTTTCGTTTTGTGCTGCCATACCTCAGATAATGTAATTGCCTTTTCTCGTTATGAACACCACCTACATTTTCACGCTTGCTATTCCAGCCTGATTGGATTCCACTCATCGGTGGCCGACGCTTCAAACTTTTACGCAAAACGAGCAGCACATTTTCCCCAGCGGCATCCACTACACGTTGTTCAATAGGTATGAGATGTCCTCTTGCAGTCGCTGGACAAGTAAATGATACAAACCACCGTTTATCCCTTGTTGTCATTTGACGTTGTTAGTATTGCAGTATCGCACGGGTGGTATAGAAATGTTCTTTTGTATGAAGGGTTTTTAAGTACATTACATAAAACCAAAAGCTACCAGTTTATTGAAAGTTCTATCGTCAGCGCTATTAGGTTAGGAAACCGTTTTCAGTGGGAAGCACCCAAGCATTTGATAGGATACTCTTCTCCCACGTAAGTTTTAATAGAAGTGTTTTCTTCGCTTATGAGGAGTGTTATTGTGTAAACATGGGTGACAGGACTGATGCTGATAGTACGCCGATTTAGAAGGTACTGCAGTTAAGGTTTCGAATTTCTATTCTTAGAAGCCGGCTTCAAAATTTTGGTTCAGCCAGTAAGATTTAGATTTTCCGATGTACCTTTAAATCACTCAGCTCCATCTCTAATGATCTCGTCATCAACTGCACGACTGATCATCCCTTTCTTCATTGTAATGATCTAGAAGTCGATGATAAATTAAACAAGAACATTGTTTGTTACATTCACTGTATGACTCTGTCCTTTTTGCGCTGCGCATCCTTGTTGGGAACAAAATTATACTTGCCTTCAGATTTATGAGATGAGCGTTACCTTACCTTTGGAGTTCTTCATCAATTAGCTTAGGTTCCCTCTAGTCAATTAGCTTAAAACTGTGTGCTTAAAAGGGAATCAACGTTAGATGTGCGTCTTTCATGTGCAGCAGCTATTGATTGCAATATCTGTGTACAAACCACAGATACCTCTCCCCTCCCCGCCCCCATTTCCAACCCAGAGTAGTAAGCATTTTCCCTGATGAGAAATGAGGCCGTCTGGGTGTAATTCGCACACATCGTCAGAGTATGGAATTCACAACGGCGAAACGTCCAGCGGTGGAGAGACAACATGAGAAGCAGACCGGACTGGAGCACGCAGAGTACATATGTTGCCTACCTCGAGCGTTTGCTGCAGACTCAGTAATTAATCAAACGAACTGAACTTCATACTTGCGCTGACAAATGCCATCGTACACAGACGCTACACTGGGATTTAGTGTACTTGTAGCAGGGCGGAATGAATTCAGGCCTAGGACGGTGGATAGCGCTGGTTCCACTTCGTGTATTGTAGAATATTATCCGCATATCGCAGAGCATCTACCCTGCCTCTGCTACAAGACTGGTTATGTCAATAGATGGAATTTTCGTTAGTACCTCTCTCTTCCACGGGATTGTCTCCAGCTTCTTAGTGTTAACTGAGTCCAACCCTGCTTTTGTTCTGAAAGTGTTGCCCTGTAAAGTAAATTAATTACTGGCACTTTCTGGATGCTTTTTAGCACCTAGTAAGAAGTCTAACGTAATATATCTGGCCACATCAGAAGCTTGCATTCAGTGAAATGCTGCCCAGTTATATATAGAACAGACTGCGCTATCTGGACTACAAACACTGAAGTCATTATTATAAAGGTAATAGCTGGCAGAACTTATTTCCTGATGTAATGTGGAGCTGAGAAGACGAAATGGAAAGAATTAAAAGAAAAAGATGCAGAAAGTCTGCTATCGTCACAAGTACGAGCAGCTGGGGATAAAGACCTTGCGAGTATGCATGAACCTAAATACCTAATGTTACATCAGAAAAGGACCCTATAACAAATCTGTACTCATAGGCGCCCCGCAATTGCTGCATCTTTCACGCAGGGCCCACAAATTTATTAAACCATCTTCGAATCGTGTTCCACTGAATCGATATTCTGCATGAAAGACGTTTATATACCACTAGAAGTCACCACTAGAAAAAAGAACTGTTTTCTTGGGTATAGTTTCGAGATGGTGTCACATCACGCAATCTCTACAGCTCTAATTGGTATAAACTACGTGTGAATAATTACAATATACTTCGAATATATAACTGTGATTTGATTATGATTATGTCCTACCATTTCGTGTCCCAACACAGGTCCTATCACAAACTTTGGACAAAAGTGTGGCATGCGTGGCGCAAGCAGGACGATGAAAACAGTGTTAGCTGAGGTCCACTGCGTTGCAACGTAGGGAGTGGAAGAGAGCCTCATAGGATGCCTGGCACAGGTGATTTGGGAACGGAGAGAAGGAAATTTTGGTTTCGTACGAAGTGAACAAGGGTGCAAACACTTACGGATTTAATTTAAGATCATTTTGTTTCCCAATAGTTCAGTCTTATTCGGAAAGGTGTCTCACAGTGGCTTTACACACTGAAGAACCGAAGAAAATGGTACACGTGCCTAATATCGCGTAGGGACACCGCGAGCTCGCAGACGTGCATCAACACCATCTGCCATGGACTCGACTAACGTCTGAAGTAGTGCTGGAGGGAACACCATGAATCCTGCAGGGTTGTCCATAAATCCGTAAGAGTAAGAGTAGTAAGAGTGGGTGAAGACCTCTTCTGAACAACACGTTTGCAAGGCATCCCAGTTATGTTCAATAATGTTCATGTCTGGAGAGTTTGATGGCCATTGGAACTGTTTAAACTCAGAAGATTGTTCCTGGAGACAATCTGTAGCATTACTGGACGTGTGGAATGTCGCATTGTCCTGCTGGAATTGCCCAAGTCCGTCGTAATGCACAACGGACTAGAATGGATGCAGGTGATCAGGCAGGATGCTTACGTACGTGTCACCTGTCAGAGTCGTATCTAGACGTTTCAAGGATCCCATATCAATCCAACTGCACGCCCACACCATTACAGAGCCTCCACCAGCTTGAACAGTCCTCTGCTGACATGTAGGATCTGTGGATTCATGAGGTTGTCTTCATACCTGTACACGTTCATCCGGTCGACACAATTTTAAACGAGACTCGTCTGACCAGGCAAAATGTTTTCAGACATCAACAGTCCGATGTCAATGTTGACGGGCTCAGAATAGGCGTAAAGCTTTGTGTCGTGCAGTCATCAAGGGTAAACGATTGGGCCTTCAGCTCCGAAAGCCCGTATCGATGATGTTTCGTTGAATGATTCACACCCTGACACCGAATGATTGTTCAGCATTGATATCTGCAACAATTTGCGGAAGGGTTACACTTCTGTCGCATTGAACGATTCTCTTCAGTCATCGTTGGTCCCGTTCTTGCAGGATCTTTTCCCGGCCACAGTGATGTCGAAGATTTGATGCTTTACCGAATTCCTGATATTAACGGTATACTCGTGAAACGGTCATACGGCAAAATCCCCGCTTAATCGCCACTTCGGAGCTGCTGTGTCCCATCGCTCGTGCACCGACTATAACACCACGTTCAAACCCACTTAAATCTTGATATCGTGCCATTGTATCAGCAGTAACCGATCTAACAACCGCGCCGGACACTTGTCTTATATTGCCGTAGCCGATCGCAGCGCCGTATTGTGAATGTTTACGTATCTCTGTATTTGGAGACGCTTGCCTATACCAGTTTCTTTGACGCTTCGGTGTATCTTTGCACATAAACGATTACACCGTACCAGTCTGTATGCTAGTCCTTTCCAACAACTCCCGGTCCTGAGTTCTGTGTATCACATTCAGAGATGAGCACACTGCTTGGCACTCGTCCCAATAACACAAGATCATATACTTCAACCGAGACATCATTTGTTCCTCATTATATTCTGAGGTACAGAAAATATCAACTAATACTCGTTGCACCTCAACGCAATCACTCGCAGTAGGAGACAAGTGCGAGACGAAACTTGTTCCACATCATATCCTGCCACACAGAAAATATCAACTATTAGTCTTGCAGCTACCAGAGACAAAATCTGCGGAGGTTATTATTCTCTAACAGGCAGAAAATTCAACATAACTGTTGCTGGACATTTATCCGAAATCCAGCTGTACTCTCTGGAATGTGAACAGAATTCTCTCAGTTTATACTGCATCAGCATCAAGTTGTCACTCTTTAGTGACTGCTCCCGAAAACTCTGCTGTTGTACTGCTCCTAGCTGCTTCGTGGTACTCACTGTCTTGGACCCCCGCACTTACTGTATATAAACTGGCTTTCTCAGAGATTTTGAGCGAGGTTCTGGCGTGGAGGTGTTTTCCCTGATTCTTCTGAAGACCTTCCTAAGGACCCTTCCAGAACTTTCCAAAAGGTTCGCGAACATTCTGGCTACATGCCATGCAAGCGTCAGCTTGGTAGCGGAGGGTATTGTCCTCTCCTAGCCATGACAGCACCATCGCTTCCTCAGCAAGTTGTCAACAAATCTGATTTCATACGGAGTGCACGCCCACGTTTTGATGTCTGCCGCACACTACGCTTTGTGCATCATCTTAAATATTACTCACAATAAAGTTTCTCACTTTTCCTTGCAGCCATTACACTTGTTACATTAATAAAATTCTATAGCGATGAAACCTTCCCCCCTCAAAATAACTCGTGATCACTTACACAGTGTGCCATTAATTCGTTTAAATGTACAAATGCATTTTTAAAGATTTTTCTTATAACACAATAAAACGATTTTCATTTTTCTTTTTTCCTACTATTCTTTCAGTAAAGTTCATTTTCTTCTTCATTAGTACGTTTCTCATAAATGACTACGTCATTTGCCATTCTCGATCGAGTAGACTCAGGTGTATTGACTACATTAGTCTCAACACATACTGACTGGCAACAATATCCACCGCCAGAACAGTTTTTGAAATGCTTAAATATTTATTTGCAACACGGGCAATGCAAGCAACACCAAACTATAACTATCACTACAGTTAATATGAAGCCTACATATGTATTATATAATAGTGTTTGTCTCTAATCTCATGGTCCATTTCATTTTGTTCTTGACCAGATTGTTGCTCCACATCCTCCAGTTTTTTCTCAGCTACCAGTAGGTCGTCTAATATAGTCCCTACATATCTTGGTGTAAATTCTAATAGTACTTCTGATCGGTTCAGTTTTCTCTCCAGTTTTTCACAACAATATATTTCCGTGTAATACTAGGTATAATGTCTCTTCCAGTTATAGAGGTCTGTATTATTCTATTCGACTGGATGCAAAGCTTCGATCCACGACCTTTGAAATTTTTATAGAATATCAGTAATCCGAGGCCACGTAGGTGAATATCCCTATAAGCCTATTCCTTACTCAGAATAGTCGCACTTTGTACCTTCGGACATATATGTAGAAATTTACTATCACTAACAAGGAGCCGGCACGACCGTGGGGTCCGGGATTTCTCCGAAATTTTGTGTGGTGAAAGAGGACCCGTAACACCTCACGTGGTTAAAATATTAGGACGCACTACTCGAAAAATCCCGAGAAAAATCGATCCAAAGTGTCTTGGGTGCCTTATGAGAATAAAATGTTAGTCCACTGCCGAGCTGCCGTCTGGCCTACATGGTTAGCGGTCGGACTCTTACGCCAGAGGTCTCAGATTCGATTCCTCCTCTGGCACTTTTTTTTCTCCTGTTGCTTGCAAAATTGCAGCGCATTGTTACAGGAGAATCGTGAAATTAATTCCCGGGAACTCTGTATAAAAATTCATTCTATAATTCACCATCAGTTATCGTCACCAATATTCCGAGACATGATTCATGCCTGATTTGCCTCAAAATTATCAGAAACTCAAAACCTTTTCGTAAATGTCAATGGGGCATATTTTTGTACAGACGTATTGCAAACGCCCTGTGATTGTAAAAAATCCGCTTTTATATGTTGCGCAAGAGGTCGCAAAAATTATTACTTTGTTCGTTTTTACGATAATTACCAGTGCAGTTCTTGTTTATAATTATTATATGTATAAAAATTGAATGTCTCCCAATCGAATTTGTTATTCTGATTAAAAACCCGATGATTCTCCTTATATACTTTACAATGAAAAATGATAAACCCGCCGCCATGAATTGTGTTGTTGGACAAAAAGAAAATAATTTTTATTCAATAATGTAACTAATTTGTTAAAGATAATGTAGGTTTGGGAAACTTTCTGAATAATTGGTGGAATAACGAAAGAAAATAAAACATAAGAAAAAAAGTGCCAAAGGAGGAATAGAACCCGAGACCTCTGTCGTAAGAGTCCGAACCCTAAACATCAAGGCCAGACGGCGGCTCGGCAGTGGATTAACATTTTATACTCATAAGGCACCTAAGAAACTTTGGATCGATTTTTCCCGGGATTTTCCGGGTAGTGCGTCTTAATATTTTAACCACGTGAGGTGAGGGTCCTCTTTCACCACACAACATTTCGGACAAATCCCCGACCCCATGCTCGTGCCGTCTCCTTGTAAGGTGCATCCACATAGTGTTTTCTAAGGTAATTAACTTTTAGGTGCAATTCTTTGGAATGACCCTGCTTTGTAATAAATGGACTTCGCACTCGTCCTCACTGGACATGGACAACATTATAAAAGTTTATTTAAATATTTGTATCCCGTTGCATTGTATTTGATCTGCTGAGAGTCCACCATAGAACTTCTTAGAATTAACTAGTACTAAATACTCTCTCCCTGACTGTATATCTGCAGTATGTCTTTCCTTGTATCGTATTTCATCTCTTGTTGTGGTTTGGGGTGTTAACATTCTATAGAAATTGAGCTCATTGTTTTCTAGTAGTGGGATGCTAATAACATATCCTAATACATTATCTGACCTCTAAACTCGTTATTTTCAGCAGAAGTAACCTTACATATATTACTTTCTGTCTTCGGGTTTGTGTTTCTGGCAGTGTTACTTTTCTGTTAACAGTGATACGCAGCTGTATAGTATGGGTAGCTTTACTTATGAAGTGTTCGCCGATGCTCGTCTCCTGCGTGGATTCACTAAATACAGTGGCAGAGCGACCGTGGAACATCTTTCTGAGGTGTTCCCACAGCGACAGCAATCACCCCACATTGCGTTCTGCGTCTGAGAGTTGTTGCCTTACTATGTGTTTTGTGCTGTACGTTTTTGTGCTTGTGTATCAGCAGCTGTTTACGAAGCATCAAATGTAGTTCTTGTAACAAACAGAATAATGATAATTAAATTACTAGTATGTAGCAAGGTACACCAAAATAGTGAGACAATCTCTCCATAACCCTATGAATTTAATCGGAGGTGCATGTGGCACACCGGCCCAATCCGCGGAAGACATGGACTCAAGATGCCAAATACGCGGCGGAACTACATGTGAAGAGCTGCAGTCACCACATGTAATTCCTCTCGTGAACATCTCTCGCCGCGGTCTAGATAAATACAGATGGGTTATCCGACAGGCTGGTATTTTCTTCCACTCTGCATGGTTTCCATCTCGCCGGCCTGCAGTTTATCTCCGCTACGTTATCGCATCGTCTCCGTTTCTCGTTTGATCCCTGTTTAGGATCTGTTGCTTGTCTTTCATTTACTCGTCTCGTGTTATTAACGAGAACGTCTCGGCTAAGATACTGGTCAGGCCACTGCGTCTTCTCAGTTCTGCCCGCCTTCGGGCTACATCTACACTGTTACTCTGCAATTCATATTTAAGTGCCCGGCAGAGGGTTCATCGAACTACCTTCAAGCTACTTCTTTACCGTGCCACTGTCGAATAACGTGCAGAAAAACGAACAAGTAAATCTTTCCGTACGAGCTCTGATTTCTCTTATTATGATGATCATATCTTCCTATGTAGGTGGGTGCCAACTAAATAGTTTCACACTCCAAGGAGAAAGTTGGTGATTGATATTTCATGAGAAATTCCTATCGCAGAGAAAAACTACTTTGTTCTACTTCCGTTGGTTCAACAAGCGAATTCTCTTGAGTTGGTTCTTCCCACTCCTTCAAAGATTACGTCGCCTCGCTGCTTCAGCGTTTTGGATTGACGATATCGAGCTTTGTCATCACATCAGCAATGCAACATGGTCCTCAGGATGCACTAACTATATTTTGTAGTTCTATTTTCTGTCCGTCCCGAAAGAGACATTAGATATAATTGAAGCTTTTATAGCACTCATTTTGTGAACCAATAGAAATAAAACTTCAAAGCGTGGTGTTCTACACGGTCTTATCCTCTTAGCCGCGACCCAAGAAAGTGCAACTCGTCCACGAGCAGCCCATACCGTTTTATAAGCCGGCCGCTGTGGCCGAGCAGCTCTAGGCGCTTCAGTCCGGAACCGCGCTCCTGCTACGGTCGCAGGTTCGAATCCTGCCTCGGGCATGGATGTGTGTAATGTCCTTACGTTAGTTAGGTTTAAGTAGTTCTAAGTCTAGGGGACTGATGACCTCAGATGTTAAGTCCCATAGTGCTTTGAGACATTTGAACCATTCGTTTTATAAGTTACTCGTTTCCCCATTGTAAAACACACGCGGAGGGGTTTTGTAATCGCAGAAGTATCCTCTCCTCTCGGTTTTGTTTCATCACAAGAAATGAGGAAAGGGGTATATACACTGAGTGAAAAAAGTGACGCACCCAGGAGAGGAGCGAACGAAGTGTAGTCTCAAGTGTTGAGGGGATATGTGATATTATGGCAGTTTTTGCAAAGTCGAGAGAGATTTACAAAGAAATTTGCGGTGTGAGCCTACTTGTCAGTATGACTTTACCCGCCACTACTCTACGTGAATACACGCTAGTATGATGGTAATATTTGGTTTGTGGGGCCTTCAGCTGCGCTGTTAACAGCGCCCGTACAAATTCCCAATCTTTACACAGTCCAGTCTCGCCACTTTCATGAATGGTGATGAAATGATGAGGACAACACAAACACCTAGTCCCGGGGCAGAAAGAATTCCCCAACACGGCCGGGAATCGGACGCGGGACCCCGTGATCTAGAGGCAGCAATGCTAGCTACTAGACTACGAGTTGCAGACTACACGCTAATATGAATGCATGTACTGATTCTGTTAGGGAATGGTACCATAAGTCCGTGGCATCCCCTCCCGAAGCGAGTTGGCCCATTTTGGAGTCGACATCCAAGGCGACCCGACATATGTCCTATTGGGGACAGACCTGGGGGTGTAATCGACGTCGGCCCACAGCGGCGATGTAGAACCGATATTAATTGCCGAACACAAAGCGTCCCCTTCTAGCACCAGTCTACGCCTCCCGATGACGACACCACTCCAGACACAGACGTTTGTGTTGTGGTATAACGGCAGCGTAGACATGGCACGGTAATTCCCTTACCTGGCTGCTGTTAGTCTCCGATGAATGGTGTGGTATGACACAGAATATTGTAGGGCGTCCATTACTGGGTCTCGCATGGAAAGCATTAATGTGAAGCGTTACGATGTACTTGGTGCACAATACTGTGATCCTCGTTGTGGTGATCAGACATAGTCGTCCGAAATTTTGACAACGAGTATACCGTCCTCACGTTCCCTTGCAGACAAACATTGGGTGATTGTCACATCTTCCCACGCCCGGGTTCCCGGGTTCGATTCCCGGCGGCGTCAGGGATTTTCTCTACCTCGTGATGGCTGGGTGTTGTGTGATGTCCTTAGGTTAGTTAGGTTTAAGTAGTTCTAAGTTCTAGGGGACTGATGACCATAGATGTTAAGTCCCATAGTGCTCAGAGCCATTTGAACCATTTTTGATTGTCACATCCGAATTCCCCACAAATCTAGGAAGTGAACAATATGATTATTCGGCTGAATAGAGACCTACAGTGAGGCCCCTTTCAGAATCTGCCACGTGCTGATAACGCCGTCTCATAGGGGTACGCAGCAACCCCGGTCCTTTAGTCATTACTCAACATCTGACGCTGTTCACGCCCCTTATATACCTCGCCAAGCCAGGTAAGAACACTAAACACGAAAACAGTAATGCAATCTTGTCGTCGTTCTGCGTGTCACAGAGAATCGCAAACCTAATCATTTACATACATGCCGATCTCATATACGTGTACGAAGTTACACTGACATTCGACTGTACCTTAGACTTTCCCGCATCCATCTCTTTACCACCCGTTCTGCAGTCACGGCATTACGGTATGATACCAGTGATTCATCCTTCCTCAGAGCCTGAAAGATGGCGAGCTGTTGTACGCTGAAGAGCTAAAGAAACTGGTACTCTTGCCTAATACCGTGCAAGGCCATAGCGTGTTCCCAGAAGTGCCGCAACACGACGTGGTATTTATTCGTCTAATGTCTGAAGTAGTGCTGGAGGGAACTGACACCATGAATCCTGCAGGACTGTCCATAAATCCGTAAGGATACTGGAGATCTCTTCCGAACAGCACGTTGCAAGGCATCCCAGATATACTCAACAATGTTCATGTCTGGAGCGTTTGGTGGCCAGCGGAAGTGTTTAAACTCATAAACGTGTTCTCGGAGCCACTCTGTAGCAATTCTGGACGTATGGGGTGACGCATTGTCCTGCTGGAATTGCTCGAGTCCGTCGGAATCCACAATGGACATGAATGGATGCAGATGATCAGACAGGACGCTTACATACGTGTCACCCGTCAGAGTAGTATCTAGAAGTATCATGGGTCTCATTTCACTCACCTGCACACGCCACACACCATTACAGAGCCTTCACCAGCATGAACAGTCCCCTGCTGACATGCAAGTTTCACGGATTCATGAGGTTTTCTCCATACCAGTACACGTCCATCCGCTCGATACAATTTGAAACGAGACTCGTCAGACCAAGCAACATGTTTACAGTCATCAAGAGTCCCATGTCAGTGTTGACGGACCCAGGCGAGGCGTAAAGCATTGTGTCGTGCAGTCATCAAGAGCACACGAGTGGACCTTCGGCTCCCACATCGATGATGTTTCGTTGAATGGTTCGCACCTTGACACTTGTTAATGGCCCGACATTGAAATCTGCAGAAATTTGTAAAGTGGTTGCACTTCTATCACGCTGAACGATTCTTTTCAGTCGTCGTCGGTCCCGTTCTTGCAGGATCTTTTTCCGGCCGCAGAGATGTCGGAGTTTTGACGTTTTACCGGATTCCTGATAGTCACGGTACACTCGTGAAACGGTTGTTCGGGGAAATCCCCAATTCATCGCTTCCCCGGAGATGGTATGTCCCACCGCTTGTGAGCCGACTATAACACCAATTTCAAACTCACTTGAGTCTTGATAACCTGCCATTGTAGCAGCAGTAGCCGATCTAACAACTGCGCTAGACACTTGTTGTCTTATATAGGCGTTGCTGACCGCAGCACTGAATTCTGCCTGGTTACATATCTCTGTATTTGAATACGCAATATCAGTTTCTTTGGCTCTTCAGTATGTTGGTACGTCGTGTTGGCGTGTTGTGATGCGGTCTCCAGTACAGTTAGGCACCACGGTAGCCATCACGTACTCTTGGAACTCTTCATTTGCATAAACGGCATTTTTTGCAAAGAATATAGTTAAAATAATCTCACATAAGGATGGAATTTTAATCAACAAATCTCACAGTCGTGGAACTACTGGGGTGTCAGTTTGGTAGCGTATATTAAAGATATGTATGAGCCAATACTTCCTTTTTCGGTCAGTGTGTATATGTAACACTTGTCTGATATTCTTCCTTTTGTATGTTAGTTCTAAGTATATTAAATTGTTTAAGATTTATGATGCATACGTACGTCTAATACTATACAATATATAAGATGAACTTTAGTACTGTTTTAGCTGCAACATGGTCCAAATCCTTGGTAAACTTCTTGAAAATATTTGTTTCCTGGTTTGGATATTTTTCGATTTGTTAATTTTATTTTTATTTTGTACACTACGGCATTTCTGCCGTTTGGACATTCACAGGTTTATTCTATCTATGACTTGTTTTCCACGATTTCAGTGCTCTCTCCCACCAGTAAATTACAAAAATGCATAAATTAGACACTAGTACATGGCTCGCTTTTATTCTATTGCTTCAACACAACCAAATATCATGGCTGTCCGTTCAAACGCGCAATGTCCATGAAATTAGATGACTATAACCCAAAACATACGCGTTTAACAGGTGAAGAAAGTTGCCTCAAAATGGCTACACAGCCCAAAGGTCGTAGTATACAAAACAAGAATTTTGAAAGAAGTTGCTATTTTGCACGCTTGCTGTATTAAGTTTATTTGTCGGTGGCTAGTTTCAGCCTTCTAGGCCATTCTCAAGTGAATCTGGGGTTCGGTACTAATCAGGTTATGTTACCTCCACGAACAGAAATGTAGTGATGTGAATGTAAACCTATTTTAAATACATTATATGTATCAGAAAGTTGTTGTTGTTTTCGGTCCAAAGACTGGTTTGATGCAACAGTCCATGATACTGACTCGTGTGCAAGCCTCTTCATCTCCGAGTAACTACTGCAACCTACATCTTTGTGCATTTGCTTACTATATTCATCTCTTGGCCTCTACGATTTTTACACTCCACGATTACATGATCCCTTGATACCTCAGAATGTGTCCTACCAACATATACTTCTTCTGTTCAAACTGTGAAACAAAATCGTCTTGTCCCCAGTTCTATTCGGCACCACCTCTTTAGTTACATGATCTACCTATCAAATCTTCAGCACTTCTGTAGCACCACATTTCAAAAGCTTCTATTCTCTTTTTGTGTAAACTGTATATCGTCCACGTTTCATTTCCATACTTGGTACACTCCATACAAATACTTTCAGAAAAGACTCCCTGACACTTAAATCCGTACTCGATGTGGACAAATTTCTCTTCTTCAGAAACAGTTTTCTTGGCATCACCAGTCTAGATTTGACATCTTCCCTACTTTCGACCTAAATGGCTAAACTCATCTACTACTTTAAATGTCCCTCATCATGACCTGATTTAATTCGACTACATTCCAATATTCTAATTTTGCTTTTGTTGACGTTTATCTTATATCCCCCTTTCAAGACACTTTCCAATCCGTTCAACTGCTCTTCCAAGTCCTTTGCTGTCTCTGACTGAATTAAAATATCATTGGCGAACCTCAAAAGTTTTATTTCTTCTCCCTAGACTTTAATTCCTACTCCAAATTTTTCTTTCGTTTCTTTTACAACTTGTTCATAATACAAATTGAATAACATCGGAAATAGGCTGCAACCTTGTCTCACTCCCTTCTCAAACATTACTCCCCTTTTCTTCCCCTCGATTCTTATAACTGCCATCTGGCTTCCGTATAAATTTATAGCCTTTCGCTCCCTGTATTTTACCCTTGTCATCTTTAGAATCTGAAACAGAGTACTGCACTCAACATCGTCAAAAGGTTCCTCTAAGTACACAAATCCTATAAACGTAGGTTTGCCTTTCCTTAACCTATCTTCTATGAGAAGTGATAGTGTTAGTATTGCCTCGCGTGTCCCTACAATTCTCAGGAATCCAAACTGATCTTCCCCGAGGTTGGCTTCTACCAGTTTTTCCATTCGTCTGTAAAGAATTCGCGTTAGTATTTTGTAGCCGTGTCTTATTAAACTGATAGGTCGGTAATTTTCAAAGCTGTCAATACCTGCTGTCTTTGGGATTGGAATTATTATATTATTCTTGAAGTTTGAGGGTATTTCGCCTGTCTCATACATCTTGCTCACCAGATGGTAGAGTTCTGTCAGGACTGGCTCTCCCAAGGCTGTCAGTAGCTCTAATGGAATGTTGTCTACTCCAGGGGCCTTGTTTCGACTACGGTCTTCCAGTGCTCTGTCAAACTCTTCACGCAGTATCATATCTCTCATTTCATCTTCATCTGCGTCCTCTTCCATTTCCATAATATTGTCCTTAAGTACATCCCCCTTGTGTATATAGTCCTTCCATCTTTCTGCTTTCCCTTCTATTCTTAGGATTGGTTTTCCATCTGAGCTCTTCGTATTCATACAGGTTGTTCTCTTTTCTCCAAACGTCTCTTTACTTTTGCTGCAGACGGCATTTATCTTACCCCTAGTGATATATGCTTCTACATCTTTACATTAGTCCTCTAGCCGTTCCTGCTTAGCCATTTTCCACTTCCTGTCCACCTCATTGTCGAGACTTTTTATTCCCTTTTAACCCGCTTCGCATCCTTATATTTTCTCCGTTCATCAGTTAAATTCAATATCCCTTGTGTTACCCAATGATGTTTGTTAGCTCTCTTCCTTTCACCTACTTGATCCTCTGCTAGCTAGAAAACTATGCCATGAATATTGAAATATCAGCATCTTTCAATTTATGTTTTCTGTTAGTTTCGGTTCACGAATGCTGTCCTGTTGGTGGACAGCTTGACATTTATAAAGGCATTACACTGAACAAAGAGTAAAGCTAAGCTCAGAGTAAATGGAATAATGACTTAAAATAGTATGACTGTATATTTATTGTGTAGTTGAGTAAAGTTAAAATAGGGAGAAATAAAGTAGTATGGGAAAAAATAAATATTAAAATATATGGTGAGGGGAGGTGAGATTACCTTTTAAATTTTATTTTATTTTATAGATGATTTCTTATTGGTCATTAGCAGAATGCGACTGAAGTTATAATGTCAATCTGTGAAACCAACAAGGCAGCATTTGTGCACCGAAACAACTATAAAACACAATTTAAAGTTGTTGATATATCAGAATATAGGGCATAGTTTTCTGTTGCAGATAAATAGATTTTAAAATACGCCGACATTCAGATCTATAGATTAATATTATTGGAAGCAATATAATATATTCTGTTCTTGCAGAACAACAAAATCACTCGGGAATTTCCAAGAAGGCTGCAACTAGACGTTAAGAAATAAGATTTACACACCAAAAGCGGAAAATGCCGCGTAGTTTTAGTAAATTGCTTATTGTGACAATCAACACAACGAAAAACGTGAAATGAGTATAAAAATACAAGAAACTAATTTCTTTCAAGAATACGAATAATATAAAAAAAACGCTAAGTGTGTTCTCAATGCGCATGTTCACTTCTACACTCCAGATATTTACGAGATATGGTCTTATTCGAAGCCACATGCCATTCTCTTCCTCCGAATTTTGTGTCGAATTATCCAGACTTTTATAGGCTTAAATACAAAGTAACCATGGTACAAATTACAGCTTTACGCTCCAACAGTGATTTCCATTGATTTAGAAAACGGTAAGAGACAGAGAAGCATACAAAAACCGCCGGCCGGTGTGGCCGAGCGGTTCTAGGCGCTACAGTCTGGAACCGCGCGCCCGCTACGGTCGCAGGTTCGAATCCTGCCTCGGGCATGGATGTGTGTGATGTCCTTGGGTTATGGCTCTGAGCACTATGGGACTTAACATCTATGGTCATCAGTCCCCTAGAACTCAGAACTACTTAAACCTAACTAACCTAAGGACATCACACAACACCCAGCCATCACGAGGCAGAGAAAATCCCTGACCCCGCCGGGAATCGAACCCGGGAACCCGGGCGTGGGAAGCGAGAACGCTACCGCACGACCACGAGATGCGGGCTGTCCTTAGGTTAGTTAAGTTTAAGTAGTTCTAAGTTCTAGGGGACTGATGACCTCAGAAGTTAAGTCCCATAGTGGTCAGAGCCATTTGCACCATTTTTGAACCATGCAAAAACCGACGGGAGATTGAACCTTGTGCGTTTATCTTTGGGCTACCCTCCGCAACTGAGCTGTCAGCGTCTCTGATTAGTTTTTGCAGGACTCAACACCATTGCTCGGTACTGTAGGCATTTTTCCATGCGAGGATTGGAACGGGGACAGTTATCCCCGTGAGGTCGGTGCAGCAGTACGTGAATGAGAAGTGGTAGTCAAAAGTTCTGGAAGCCTGACAACGGCCGTGAGAGCGGTGTGCTGATCCATTGCCTCTCCATACCGTGTCAAAATGACGCCATATGACGGTGGCCGGTAGCTGTTGTGTCGTCTTCATTTGCCTCGTAGCGAAGTTACTTCTTGTGACGCACTCGCTTGTCCAACTATACACCGAGTCATACACAGAAATGACCAAAACAAATATAATTAATTGACTGAGAGGTATCTTAATCATTGTCGGCATAATCTGCATGGTCGCTAGGCCATCACCCTATTTGTACAGGGTTATAATTATACTAAATAAAATAAAATCGCCACAACTTCTGAACGGTTTGCATTAGGACGTTCAAACTGCACGATTGGTCGTAGAGCATGACGGGAATTATTATGAGCATTATGGTTTGGTTTCGCGACGAAGCCCACTTTAGTTTGGATGGGTTGATCAATAAGCAAAACTGGCACATTTGGGGAACTGAGAATCCGTATTTTGCGATCGAGAAGTCTCTTCCCCCTCAACGGGTGACAGTGTGGTGTGCAATGTCTAGTCAGGGAATAATAGATGCGATATTTCTTGATGACACGGTGCCCACCGAACGGTACGTGAAGGTTTTTTAAGTTGCTTCCATTCCCTTTATTCAAAGTGACCCTGATTTCGACAATACTAGACTCATCGAAGTAGGAGAGTGTTTGATGTTTTGGAGGAACACTTTGGGGACCGCATTCTGGCTCTGGGGTACCCAGAAGCCTAGAAGCCTCGATTGACCGCCATATTTTCCTGATTTGACCACCTGCGACTCCTTTTTGTGGGGCTCTATTAACGACAAGGCGTACAGCAATAACCCCGAAACCATTGCTGTGCTGAAAACCGCCATTCAGGAGGTCATTGACAGCATCAGTGCATGCAGAATTTCGCTATTCGTCTGCGCCATATCATAGCCAATGACGACAGGCATATCGAAAACGTCATAACCTAAATCCGAATATCTGTCGTGACGGTTACCTGCTTAATAAGGTGTGTGCACGCCGTAGTTTGTAACTAATTTACGTTTTTTAAAATGTAGTTGAATAACTGTTATCCTGTATCATATCCACTGAACTATAAGCTGCTTGTCTCTGGCAATATCGTTCTCAGAACAGGAGGCTCCATTCAGAGTTTCTAAATAAATACGCAAATCTTGTGTCCCTGTCACATATTTCGATATAAACTGCGATTTGCTGAAAGTAGTGCAGTGCTGTGTAGGCCTTGTGGAAGGTGGTTTGGGCAAACTCATTTTGAGAACGATTGTTGTTTCTGTCAACTGCACTGAATAACATCAGAGATGGATTTTATCGTGCAGACAATGTTGATTACTGATCCAGCACTGGTACGTGTCACCCTCAACGGTATCTTTAGAATATATGTTTACATCTAAAATGGTATAGTGAACATTCTCCAGTCAGATGCTTTTAAAGCAAAACTCCATGTCCCACTTGAATGGTAAACCTCACATTCCCTTAATCTTCTGCAAACTGATATTCGCTGCAAATATATTATTGGAGGTACGGTGCAAAATTAGTACTGTTGAAGAATGCTCCCGCAATAGAATCTTTTCATGTCCTTTTGTGAATGAAACGTATGTGTGTCTTTCTTTCCTGGCTGCCATGTTGCCCGTTTCACTTAGAATCAACAGAAATGAGGTATACTTGAAAAAAGCCAGGACATGGAAATATACCAGCTGGATTGGATCATGGAGGGACAGTGATTACGAAATCAGATATTGGATTGAAGGACGGAGGATTTTGGGGTATAACGTCCAGCGAAGATGTTTGATGTTTGGTTTCTGGGGTGCCCAACTGCGCGGACTTCAACATCCGTACACAGCCCTAGTTTTTTCATAGTCCAATTTTTTTACACAGTCCTATCTAGTCACTGTTACGAAGTATGATGATCATGATGAAATGATGAGGACAACACAAACACCCAGTCCTCGGGCAGAGAAAATCCCCAACCGGGCAGGGAATCGAACCCGGGACCCTGTGATCCACAGGCAGCAACGCTAGCCACTAGACCACGAGCTGCGGACACGTCCAGTCGAGGTCGATGTCATTAGAGACGGAGCACAAGCTTAGAATGTTTCAAGGATGGGATAGCGAATCGCCCGTATCCTTTCAAAGGAACCAACCCAGCATTTGCTTGCGATTTATGAAAATCACGGAAAAACTAAATCTGGATAGCCTAACGCGTATTTGAACCGTCGTCCTCCCTCATGCGAGTCTCCTGTGCTAACCTCTGCGCCACCGCGCTCTGTGATCTTGTAGTGAAAGAAGCAGACAGAGACCCAAATTACAACTACGTAATGATGAAGAGTCAGCTGCAGTTCAACAACATTGCAAGGAAAAATTTACGTGGAAAGGAATACTGAAATGATGATGTGCTTTTAAATTTCGGAGGCGATAGATACTGCAATAATGAATACCACAGTCGACAATTTAGTCGAAGAAGAATGGACATCTCTAAAAGCAGAAATCGTAGAAGTTGGACCAATAAAAGTAGGTACGAGATAGGTAACTGCGAAGAAACCTTCGGTAACTGAAGGAATGCTTCATTTGATCGACGAGAGAAGAAAGTACAAAAGTACTGAGAAAAATACATAAAATACATCGGCATAATTCACTTATGAAAGAAATAAATGGGAAGTGCAGGGAAGCTTAGACGAAATGGCTCCAGGAAAAATCAGAAGAAATCGAAAGAGACATGGTCGTCATAAGGATAGATTTAGCATGTTTGGTAACATTAATGATGCACTAGGAATCCTGTGTTTGCAACATAGAAGACGTGGTGAAACCTTTTGGTATGTAAGACAAGTTCCTTTATTTTTAAAAAAAGGAACATCTCTGTGGATGCTGGTGATCTTCCTGCAAACAGTGCGGCAACGTCGAGGAAAGGAGAATGCCATTCGGTTCTATTTCCACCGTAAACTGTGTACTTTTGCGAGTTGAAGTGCTCGTGGAATATTTCGAGTTCTTCTTCTTCATACGGCCATACGACGGAAGTGTCGTCAGCGTAGTGGAGCCGGTATTTTGGGTGCAACGTTGCGGAGTGAAGTGGCTATTCTTCGAGCGCTGCCATAAAGGGGACCGCTACTAGTCGTACTCCATTGCTATTCTGTCCAGCCACTCATAAAATTTGCCTTTCCACTTGAAATAAGTGGTCTTTATATTCCGTCGCACGAGCTTACAGACATCTGGTGCCATACGCTCCCGAAAAATATTCACCGTCTCCTCTACTGGTGCATATGTGAGCAGCAGCGTCATGCTAAAGCTCCCCATAAGATCTCTGGCCTAAATGAACTACTCCTCTATGATGATGATGAAATGTACAGAAAATTTGGCATCTACAGTGTGTAACATATCTTCCGTTGCAGTTGTGTGGATGATCACTTCTGTCATTTCTAACCATGGCAAATAGTCGAACTTTTTTTCGAATGTTCATAAGATGATGTAGCCGGGAACCTTTAAATTTTTGTGATATCATTACCAGTTACCGAGATCCGGGGATTCAAAGTGACTGATCTTATGCACGTAATATCCGGTGTGAGGCGAAACTGCAGTTTTAACTGTCGTAGTGAACACTTGGCAAGGGTTCTAGGGTCATCGCTAGGGTTTGGAAATCACCGAACCACATAATGTTTTTAGCCAGCTTCTATCACTAACAAAAGCTTATCTGTATAATGGGCACTTCAAGCGTATACAGATATTCCCGAAGCGGTTCTGCAGTGACGAAAGTGGTCTTAACACGACTGAAAAAACTTAAGATGACTGTAGACAATTACTTAAACCTAGAAGGACTGCAAATTCAGTAAAATGTTTGTAGTAACATTTTTATTCTTGTAAGATACAAATCATAAGGCGGGTGTTTTCGATGAAGTAAGATTGACGAGCAAAAATCCACAAAACATGTGAAGTAAAGGATTTTGTGTTTACCATATACTATAAGTACTTATTTGTTGTTTATATGTAACAAAGTATTCTGAGGAGCGAAGAAATTGGTACAGCTGCCTAATGTCGCGTAGGGCCCCCGGGAGCACGTAGAAGTGCGTCAACGCGACGTGATATGCATTCGACTAATGTCTGAAGTAGTGCTGGAGGGAATTACACCGTGAATCCTGTAGGGCTATCCATAAATCCGTAAGAGTACAAGGGGATGGAGGTCTGTTATGAACAGCACATTGCAAGGTATCCTAGATATGCTCAATAATGTTCATGTCTGGGGAGTTCGGTAGATATCGGAAGTGCTTAAACTCAGTAGAGTGTTCCTGGAGCCACTCTGTAGCAATACTGGACGTTTGGGGTGTCGCATTTTCCTACTGGAATTGCACAAGTCCGTCGGAATGCACAATGAACATGAATGAATGCAGGAGACAAGATAAGATGCTTATCTAAATGACACCTGTCAGCGCCGTGTCTAGACGTATCAGGCGTCCCATATCACTTCAACTGCACACGCCCCACATCATTACAGAGCCTCCACCAGCTTGAGCAATCCCCTGGTGACATGCAGGGTTCATTGATTCATGAGGTTGTCTCCATACCCGTTCACGTCTATCCGCTCGATGTAATTTGAAACGAGACTCGTCCGACCAGGCAACAAGTTTCCAGTCATCAACAGTCCACGTCGGTGTTGACGGGCCCACGCGAGGCGTAAAGCTTTGCGTCGTGCAGTCATCGAGGGTACACGAGTGGGCTTCCTTCCCGAAAGCCCTTATCAATGATGTTTCGTTGAACGGTTCGCACGCTGGCACTTGTTGATGGCCGAGCATTGAAATCTGCAGAAATTTATGGAAAGGTTGCGCTTCTGTTACGTAAAACAATTCTCTTCAGTATCTGTTGGTCCATTATAGCCAGGGGACATCGGCTGGTACGTACTTTTCAGTTCAATAAACTTTACCAACAGCCGTACACTTCAAGATATTTTATTTTATTTCGAAAGCAATCAGTTTCAGTAATTCATTTTGCCATCTTCAGGCCCCATACGCTTTTTGCGAATCAACGAGCTTATCGTATAGCGCTATAAAACTGGATATCGTGAATCACAATCGTTGTGCAACGCTGAACGAGACGACGCTCCGGATGTGGACGAACTCTTCGAATTCGAAACTCGATTACAATACGCTGTTTGTTCACGCACCGACATAATTATGTTAGATGCTGTCATGTTACACGCTATCATTCCAAGCCTTCTAGTGGTAGAAGGCTGAAAATTTCTAGATACGAAGAAAAGAGTTGTAGAACGTTAGCAACGTTTTCCTTTATTTAAAAAGCTTTAAGAGTCTTGCCATAAAAGCGTCGAAAGCATTACTTTTCAGTCGTTCTCGTAGATTAGGAAGCCAGAAACTGACAGTAGTAGTTTTGGTCTGCTATTTGGAAGCAAACTAACTATAGTGGGCGAAATACAGAGCATATAAAACGTAGACTGGCCGTGACAAGGAAAGCGTTTCTGAAGAAGTGAAATTTGTTAACAACGAATATAGATTTAAGTATTAGGAAGTCTTTCCCGGAACAGTGAGACTGCTATGGTCGCAGGTTCGAATCCTGCCTCGGGCATGGATGTGTATGATGTCCTTAGGTTAGTTAGGTTCAAAATGGTTCAAATGGCTCTGAGCACTATGGGACTTAACATCTTAGGTCATCAGTCGCCTATAACTTAGAACTACTTAAACCTAACTAACCTAAGGACATCACACACATCCATGCCGAGGCAGGATTCGAACCTGCGACCGCAGCAGTCCCGCGGTTCCGATCTGCAGCGCCTAGAACCGCACGGCCACCGCAGCCGGCGGTTAGTTAGGTTTAAGTAGTTCTAAGTTCTAGGGGACTGATGACCTCATCAGATGTTAAGTCCCATAGTGCTCAGAGCCATCTGAAGTCTTTAATGAAAGTATTGTCTAGAGTGTACCTTTATATGGACGTGGAATGTGGACGATGAACATTTAAGACAAGGAAGGAATAGAAGCTTTCGAAATGAGGTGGTGCAGAAGAATGCTCAAGTTTAAATGGATAGGTCATGTAGCAAACGAGGAGGTACTGAACAGAACTGGGAAGACAAGAAATTTGTGACATAACTTGACTATAAGAAGAAACCGGCTGATAAGACTCATTTTGAGACATCAGGGGGAAACAAGTATAGTACTGAAGTGAAGTACAAGGGTGAAAACTGTAGAGGGAGACCAAAAAGTGACTTAAGTAAGCAGGATCAAAAGGATGTAAGTTGCAGTAGTTATTCGGAGATGAAGAGGATTGCACAGATTGGAGTAGCGTGGAGAATTTCATCATGCCAGTCTTCGAACTGAAGATCACAGCAACAAACAACAACAACACGCTATTCTCTGTAGATACGTTCCCGCTGTTATTTTTACAAGCCTAGTATTATGTTATAGTGTTAAGGGGGCAGGATAAAAGTGACGAACACTCTAATAGTGTCGGAGGATAAGTTCGTTTCAGTAAAACATAGATCTGGACCATATTTGCTACTAAAAAAAAATTGTTTAATTCTGAAAATCTAGCCGGCCGGTGTGGCCGAGCGGTTCTAGGCGCTTCAGTCTGGAACCGCGCGACCGCTACGGTTGCGGGTTCGAATCCTGCCTCGGGCATGGATGTGTGTGATGTCCTTCGGTTAGTTAGGTTTAAGTAGTTCTAAGTTCTAGGGGACTGATGACCTCAGATGAAGTCCCATAGTGCTCAGAGCCATTTGAACAATTTTGAAAATCTCTGTTATTATATTAAATTATCGCAATGCGTTGATTCTTTTACCCATATTTCTAAGTGTTTTTTCTTGAGAAAAGTGGCTTATGTGGAATACTGGGAAAAATGGGTATAACCGTAGACTGCAGTGGTGTATTGACAGAAGGCACATGTTGACAAGACGGTTTCGACTGCGCTGCAAAGAAACCTTTACACATCCTCCATACATCTTCCCAACTCTTCCCATACAATTCCCTTCATTTTGGAGCTCTGAAGAAAGAAATTCGTGGACGTCGATTTGGTGCGGACGAAGGAGTACACGCCTGGGTCCAAACATGATTCCGTAGGCCACCGTTAACATTTTTCCACGAAGGCGTTGACAGCCTAGTCTCACAGTGGTATAAATGTGTTATAGTTATGGCGATAGTTACTTTCCTCCATGTGTTTCGTTTTCATTTGACTGCCCCTTACATCACACATCAGTGCTCCAGAGGCATGGCGGGGCATGAGGTTACACCGTGGTCCTGAGATAAGATCTTTATCTGTCTTTGAAACGTCACAGATGCTCTAGATCCGCACACCTCTGCAGCGGGGCTCGGCTCAGAGGTAAGCCAGTTATGATCCTGGTAGTGGATGAAATTTTCACTGTCTGTATTTGGCCTACAAGGTGAGGAGAGATTCTGGCCTAAAGTTCCCGATCACACGTCCAAGCCTCTCCGTATTACCCCATGAAGTGAGGGCGTGTTAGGCTGATGATGGTGATCCTTTCGTCAGATCATGACGTTGGGCTTGGCAGAAACGGTGTTTGGATGGGTTGAGGTTGGGTTGATTTAGGGGAAGATACCAAACAGTGATGTCATCGGTCCCATCGGATTAGGGAAGGATGGGGAAGGAAGTCGGCCGTGTCTTGTCAAAGGAACCATCCCGGCATTTGCCTGAAGCGATTTAGGAAAATCACGGAAAACCTGAATCAGGTTAGCCGGACGCGGGATTGAACCGTTGTCCTCCCAAATGCGAGTCCAGTGTGCTAATAACAGACACCTTTGTGCTTTTTGAGAGGAGTAGCCTGTGTGCTGGGACTGTATTTTGGCCTCTCCTACTCTGATCATCATCATATGACACGAACATAACACTCACTATAACGCACCCATTACAGTCACCTACATGCCACAAACACACGTGCGCGAAAACTGTCACATATCCGCAAGCAAAGGGGACAATGAGAGCAGGAAGATCATTCTTTCCGCTAGGTGGCTGAACCCACCCCACAAGATATCCTATCCAACAGTGCCATACGACATTTAATTTAATTTAATTGATAAAATACGCTGCAAAATTCCACATACTCAAATGCAAAAATTTCCTTTCCCACTATTTTTAGACTTCGATGAGTGTAGTACAAGAATCCTGTACTGAACTTCGACCTTTGGTTATACGTTCAGAAATATCTGGCCGTTTCGTGATGGCACCCACAGCACACAGATAAAAATTAGCCGAACAGCGTTCTGATGGACACTACAGAGTTCGTATGGTTGAATGACTGTATGCAAACTGGGACTTAATTTTTCCCATTGGGAAGCTAGCTGCCTTTTAGCGTGCTTCTCTTTTTCAAAAGTAGTTTTGTATGTATTATACGCGCAAGATTAGAAAAAAAATTCTTGTTTTTGCACCTGTAATAAAAGCTTCAAACTTGTCACTCTGAATCACTTCGTATTCGATTCTTGCAGATAAAAATTTTCAACGGTTTACAGATTCAATTTTGTACGATTTCATGAAGCGTGCCCTTTTTCCACTGCCATTTTTCCATGTATTTCTTTAGTAATGTATAATGGATAAATTCCCTTACAGTAACTGATTTTTTTGTCTGTGGAAAAAAATTTGGACGATTGTCTTTACGTCCGCGCGGCTCTTGCACCGCGTACAGGTTCGTTTTTGTAGACACGCCAGTTACATTCAGAGCGGTCAGAACGAAATATCTTTAGAAATTTACTGACACGTTTCGTATCCAATTCGTTTGACTGATACATTGCTGTTTTCTATAGTTCAGTAGTTCCATTCATATACCTGAATTTACGAGAAAGTACGTCTAAAAATTCGTCACGTTTCACGCATCAGATAACTGACGCTGGCGTTTTCTGTTGAAAACTGAATCCAGCGTCACTGTGGATCTCCATAGAAAGCAGGAAAAAACTGTAGTACCGTATCACCTGTGTTATCAGATAAGTCTTATTCAGAATGTTTTTTAAACCAACGCTGTCTTTCAAATAATTACCAACCATCTGAAAATAAAGTTACAAAATATTTCATTCCTTTTCCATTTTAACACAACCTTGAAAGAAACTTCCTTTTCATTGAGCGCTATGATGTTAGAAGAGATTTTATACGTCTTCACCCACTCGCTGCATCTCCACGAACATTTTTTCTGGATTCTTTGTAGCTTTCAATGTGTTCCTCCACATTTAAACGATTGTGCATGGCTATTCAGCTACCCCTACACATGTCGTTTTAAGTACCCCGCAATTCTATATCTGTCTTCAAAAATCGCGCTTGACATTTTCATATTCTTTCGCACGCTACACGTAGACAATTCGTCCTACAGAAAAAATGACCAAGATCTTTTTGTAGATTTACGTATTTAAACTTTTTACTGGGATAAGTTTTCGCTGGACGCCACGGTTTTCGAGCTATTCAAGGAAACCGTACAAAAGCGACTCTCAAACGCACCTCCACCCCTACACTCATCCCTCACCAGACAGGATTTCTACTATGCTGTTCGTGGCACTTCCTCTTTTTTTTCTTCTTTTTTTCTTTTTGGTCATCAGTCTACTGACTGGTGACTGGTTTGATGTGGCCCGACACGAATTCCTTTCCTGTGCTAACCTCTTCATCTCAGAGTAACACTTGCAACATACGTTTTCAATTATTTGCTTGACGTATTCCAATCTCCGTATTCCTCTACAGTTTTTGCCCTCTACAGCTCCCTCTAGTACCATGGAAGTCATTCCCTCATGTCTTACCAAATGTCCTATCATCCTGTCCCTTCTCCTTATCGGTGTTTTCCACATATTCCTTTCCTCTCCGATTCTGCGTAGAACCTCCTCATTCCTTACCTTATCAGTCCACCTAATTTTCAACATTCGTCTATAGCACCACATCTCAAATGCTTCGATTCTCTTCTGTTCCGGTTTTCCCACAGTCCATCTTTCACTACCATACACCGCGAGACCGCTACGGTCGCTGGCTCGAATCCTGCCTCGGGCATGGATGTGTGTGATGTCCTTAGGTTAGTTAGGTTTAACTAGTTCTAAGTTCTAGGGGACTAATGACCTCAGCAGTTGAGTCCCATAGTGCTCAGAGCCATTTGAACCATTTGAACTACCATACAATGCTGTACTCTAGACGTACATCCTCAGAAATTTCTTCCTCAAATTAAGGCCGGTATTTGATATTAGTAGACTTCTCTTGGCCAGAAATGCCTTTTTTGCCATATCGAGTCTGCGTTTGATGTCCTCCTTGCTCCGTCCGTCATTGGTTATTTTACTGCCTAGGTAGCAAAATTCCTTAACTTCATTGACTTCGTGACGATCAATCCTGATGTTAAGTTTCTCGCTGTTCTCATTTCTACTACTTCTCATTACCTTCGTCTTTCTCCGATTTACTCTCAAATCATACTGTGTACTCATTAGACTGTTCATTCCGTTCAGCAGATCATTTAATTCTTCTTTACTTTCACTCAGGATAGCAATGTCATCAGCGAATCGTATCATTGATATCCTTTCACCTTGTATTTTAATTCCACTCCTGAACCTTTCTTTTATTTCCATCATTGCTTCCTCGATGTACAGATTGAAGAGTAGGGGCGAAAGGCTACAGCCTTGTATTACACCCTTCTTAATACGAGCACTTCGTTCTTGATCGTCCACTCTTATTATTCCCTCTTGGTTGTTGTACATATTGTACATATGACCCGTCTCTCCCTATAGGTTACCCCTACTTTTTTCAGAATCTCGAACAGTTTGCACCATTTTATATTGTCGAACACTTTTTCCAGGTCGACAAATCCTATGAAAGTGTCTTGATTTTTCTTTAGCCTTGCTTCCATTATTAGCCGTAACGTCAGAATTGCCGCTCTCGTCCCTTTACTTTTCCTAAAGCCAAACTGATCGTCGCCTAGCGCATTCTCAATTTTCTTTTCCATTCTTCTGTATATCATTCTTGTAAGCAGCTTCGATGCATGAGCTGTTAAGCTGATTGTGCGATAATTCTCGCACTTGTCAGCTCTTGCCGTCTTCGGAATTGTGTGGATGATGCTTTTCCGAAAGTCAGATGGTATGTCGCCAGACTCATATATTCTACATACCAACGTAGAATAGTCGTTTTGTTGCCGCTTCCCACAATGATTTTAGAAATTCTGATGGAATGTTATCTATCCCTTCTGCCTTATTTGACCGTAAGTCCTCCAAAGCTCTTTTAAATTCCGATCCTAATACTGGATCCCCTATCTCTTCTAAATCGACTCCTGTTTCTTCTTTTATCACATCAGACAAATCTTCACCCTCATAGAGGCTTTCAATGTATTCTTTCCACCTATCTGCTCTCTCCTCTGCATTTAACAGTGGAATTCCCGTTGCACTCTTAATGTTACCACCGTTGCTTTTAATGTCACCAAAGGTTGTTTTGACTTTCCTGTATGCTGAGTCTGTCCTTCCGACAATCATATCTTTTTCGATGTCTTCACATTTTTCCTACAGCCATTTCGTCTTAGTTTCCCTGCACTTCCTATTTATTTCATTCCTCAGCGACTTGTATTTCTGTATTCCTGATTTTCCCGGAACATGTTTGTACTTCCTCTTTTCATCAATCAACTGAAGTATTTCTTCTGTTACCCATGGTTTCTTCGCAGCTACCTTCTTTGTACCTCTGTTTTCCTTCCCAACTTCTGTGATGGCCCTTTTTAGAGATGTCCATTCCTCTTCAACTGTACTGCCTACTGCGCTATTCCTTATTGCTGTATCTATAGCGTTAGAGAACTTCAAACGTATCTCGTCATTCCTTAGTACTTCCGTATCCCACTTCTTTGCGTATTGATTCTTCCTGACTAATGTCTTGAACTTCAGCCTACTCTTCATCACTACTATATCGTGATCTGAGTCTATATCTGCTCCTGGGTACGCCTTACAATCCAGTATCTGATTTCGGAATCTCTGTCTGACCATGATGTAATCTAATTGAAATCTTCCTGTATCTCCCGGCCTTTTCCAAGTATACCTCCTCCTCTTGTGATTCTTGAACAGGGTATTCGCTATTACTAGCTGAAACTTGTTACAGAACTCAATTAGTCTTTCTCCTCTTTCATTCCTCGTCCCAAGCACATATTCTCCTGTAACCTTTTCTTCTGCTCCTTCCCCTACAACTGCATTCCATTCGCCCATGACTATTAGGTTTTCGTCCCCCTTTACATACTGCATTACCCTTTCAATATCCTCATACACTTTCTCTATCTGTTCATCTTCAGCTTGCGACGTCGGCATGTATACCTGAACTACCAGTGTCGGTGTTGGTCTGCTGTCGATTCTGATTAGAACAACCCGGTCACTGAACTGTTCACAGTAACACACCCTCTGCCCTACCTTCCTATTCATAACGAATCCTACACCTGTTATACCATTTTCTGCTGCTGTTGATATTACCCGATACTCATCTGACCAGAAATCCTTGTCTTCCTTCCACTTCACTTCACTGACCCCTACTATATCTAGATTGAGCCTTTCCATTTCCCTTTTCAGATTTTCTAGTTTTCCTACCACGTTCAAGCTTCTGACATTCCACGCCCCGACTCGTAGAACGTTACCCTTTCGTTGATTACTCAATCTTTTTCTCATGGTAACCTCCCCCTTGGCAGTCCCCTCCCGGAGATCCGAATGGGGGACTATTCCAGAATCTTTTGCCAATGGAGAGATCATCATGACACTTCTTCAATTACAGGCCACATGTACTGTGGATACACGCTACGTGTCTTTAATGCAGTGGTTTTCATTACCTTCTGCATCCTCAGGTCGTTGATCATTGCTGATTCTTCCGCCTTTAGGGGCAATTTCCCACCCCTAGGACAAGAGAGTGCCCTGAACCTCTATCCGCTCCTCCGCCCTCTTTGACAAGGCCGTTGGGAGAATGAGGCTGACTTCTTATGCCGGAAGTCTTCGGCCGCCAATGCTAATTATTTATCAAAATTTAGGCAGTGGTGGGGATAGAACCCGGGACCGAAGACGTTTTGATTATGAGTCAAAGACGCTACCCCTAGACCACGGTGCAACCCTCTTATCCCTCTTATCAGCGTACAAAAACTTCCGACTATACGAACTATTCCCGAAATTTGTCCTTTCGTGTTCTCTATTGATTGGGCTATTACACCAGCAGCAAAGTCGGTTGTTTAGTTAACATTATTAATTTAAAAGTGCCCTTGTGGGTAATGAAAGGAAAACTACTTTTGTAAACGTTACGCTGAAACTAATTACGTAGACAATTCTAACCAAACTTAACCCTAACAAGCACAGTAGTTTCGTAGTCAGAATGCCTGACGAATACAACGATGTAATTGTTTATTTTATGCTGTTAAAATTCACTGGGAAATAGTTCATGCAGCCGTAAATATTTGTTCAGTGGTTAGGAAGGTGTGCCATGAACTTCATACTTTGAATCACGACCGGTGGGGGCTGTGCGTGGATGTAGAGGTGCGTTTTTCTTGGGTAGCTCGAAAACTACGGCTCTAGAGAAAATATATCCCAGTACAAAAGTTAACTGCATTAAATTTATTGTAGGACTATAATTTGCGCGTAGCGAGCGAAAGAATACGAAAATCTCATGCCTGTTTTTTTTAACGTCAAATATAAATTTTCTGGTTGCATAAAACGACATCGGTAGAAGCTGCTGAATCTCCCTGTATGCATCTAACATACTGTTAACTACGACTGAAGAAGTATTACTGCACTTTTTGACATAGTGAGCCAGGAAATTAACTTGATCTGCGAAAGGTGCCTTAGAAGTAGACCACTAACGACTTTTTTCTTCAGCAGCCATCCAGTCCCGGCATGCAGCACACAGCTTAAGGTATAATTTTTTTACGTACATGTTTCCTCCGTCGTCGTCTTTCTGGCGATTAAGAAAAGATCCCTGTTTTCTGATACAACGTTGCACCGTCACGCTGGACGTGACCTCTGTAGTATGCCATGATTTTATGTATATATAGCTATAGCTGCGATCACCAGCACGCAGTCGTGATTTCTCAGACCACCTCCCCCCCCCCTCCCCCCGCCTTACCGCACCCCTATGGATTAGCCGAGTTCTCTGAAGTTCTCATCATTTAATACGACCCAGGGGGCATGTGTGACTTCTGAGATTCCACAGAAACTTCAGAACAATCCATCTCTCCCCCACCCACCATACACGACGTGAAGCTTAGACTTGTTACTTCCCATCTTTGAACTATGCTTCATCAGACATGTGGTTTGTTGCTAGAATAACCTATTAAAATTTATCTCCCCGCTAACAAATCTACCATTTTTTCCAGGAGTAGCAACATTTACGTTCGAACTATTTTCCTTTTTTTCATTCGTAGTTTGTTGGCTATATTACATGCTAATATTTTGAGTGAAGCAGTGTTCTCTCACTGTAACGCGAGGCATCACTTGCAGAAATTTTGCCATGTTTTGCCGGTCGTGCGTCATTTGGAAGTGTATGTCTCTTTATTCCAGATTTTTGGTACTGTTGTGGCCAATCTGCTCATACAAATTCATGAAGCTTTAACAGCCTGCGTTACAGTCAATAAAATGGTGTGCCTACTGACTGAAAGAGGCAGTCTCGTGATTCCATATATTGTTGTGCAGAAGTGTGGAAGTAAGCGCAATCACCCGCCGCAATGAGAGTGACGATAAGCAAGTGCTGAGCACTCGTTATTACCTTGGAACACGGCACTGAGTTTCAGGGAGGTCAGACATATACTATGTGATCAAAAGTATCCGGACACCTGGCTAAAATGACTTCCAAGTTGGTGGCACCCTCCATCGGTAATGCTGAAATTCAATATGGCGTTGGCCCACCATTAGCCTTCATGACAGCTTCCACTCTCGCAGGCATACGTTCAATCAGGTACTGGAAGGTTTCTTGGGGAATGGCAGCCCATTCTTCACGGAGGTATGCACTGAGGAGAGGTATCGATGTCAGTCGCTGAGGCCTGGCACGAAGTCGGCGTTCCAAAACATCACAAAGGTGTTCCATAGGATTCAGGTCAGTACTCTGTGCAGGCCATCCCATTACAGGGATGTTATTGTCGTGTAACCACTCCGCCATAGGCCGTTCATTATGAATAAGTGCTCGATCGTGTTGAAGGATGCAATCGCCATCCCCGAATTGTTCTTCAGCAGTGGGAAGCAAGAAGGTGCTTAAAACATCATTGTAGGGCTGTGCTATGATAGTTTTACGAAAAACAACAAGGGATGCAAGCCCCCTCCATGAAAAACATGACCACACCGTAACACCACCGCCTCCGAATTTTGCTGTTGGCACTACACACGACGGCAGATGACGTTCACATGGCATTCACCATACCCACACCCTGCCATCGGATCACCACATTATGTACTGTGATTCGTCATTCCACACAATGTTTTTCCATTGTTCAATCGTCCAATGTTTACGTTCCTTTCAACAAGCGAGGCGTCCTTCAGCACTTACCGGCGTGATGTGTAGCTTATGCGCAGCCGCTCGACCATCAAATTCAAGTTTTCTCACCTCCCGCCTGGTCGTCATAGTACTTGCAGTGGATCCTGATGCAGTATGGAATTCCTGTGTGATGGTCTGGATAGATGTCTGCCTGTTACACATTACGACCGTCTTCAACTGTTGGCTGTCTCTGTCACTCAACCGACGAGGTTGACCTGTACACTTTTGTGCTGTACGTGTCCCTTCACGTTTCCACTTCACTGTCACGTCGGAAGCAGTGGACCTAGGGATGTTTAGGAGTGTGAAAATCTCGCGTACAGACGTATGACACAAGTGACACCCAATCAGCTGACCGCGTTCGAAGTCCATGATTTCCGAGGAGCGCCCCATTCTGTTCTCTCACGATTTCTAATGACAACTTTTGAGGTCGGTGATATGAAGTACCTGGCAGTAGGTGGCACACAATGCACCTAATATGAAGAACGTATGTTTTTGAGGGTGTCCGGACACTCTTGATCACATAGCGTAAATGTAAATGATAAATTACCTAGCATATTGTAACAGTAGAGCATGTGGATGTTTGTCTTGTGGTCAAATAATACGTTTAAGATTCGAAAGATACAGTTCTATGATGCATATATTGTGTATAAAACCGTCCGAACGAAAGGATGAGTTCACTGTCAGCGTTTCATATACGTGTCACTGTTGCTCAAGGAAGCGATAATATTGCTTTTATAAAGTTCTGCAAGATTGATTCGATCATTCAGGCGCGTGACTGTTACGGAAATTGATATTTTTTTTTTTTTTAGAAATGATATTGTTATGAGCTTTTGATGTTGGTTAAAGAGTTTTTGTCGAGTTTTACAGAAAAGCTCTCTCAGTGTTTATGCCATTGCTCCACACTATGTCAGGGGTACAAAGTCCGGCATCGTACGCAGAAGACCTTCTGTGAAGTTTGTACGGTAGGAGAGAGTTACCGACGGAATTAAGGCTGTGGGGGCGGGTCATGATCGAATAGCTGAGTCTGTACAGCATTTTACTGTGAAATGCCGTCCCAGTCCAGTACACAGCTTTATTCTGATGGGAAGACCCAGTCAACGTACACTCCACTTCAGAATGAAAATGCTGTTGAAATCGTTGACGAATGGGCAAGCGGAAGAAAAAAAAGTTCTTTTGATATAATTTCACAGTGAGAAGATCTATCATAACTAAGATTAACATTTTGCAGAATCCCGTCTTGCAGTACACAATCAATAACTGTGTGTAGTCTTTTTCATGTCGCATTTAATACGTTCAGCAAGCGTTGTCGCAATCAGAAGATTACCAAACTTTGATTGGTGCGGAGGCCTCGACATTTGGTTTATGCGTTTTACTGAATCACAAATAAATCTGCCGACTTGTTTCTGTCACGTGAAGACAACTGGCTAATATGAATAGCTTCAATTGGGGTTCTTTCTTCACCTTAAGTGGATCTGTCTTACGACAGGTTTCAACGGGATGCTCTTTGTCACGTCCTTTTCTGAGCGCCTTCCTTCATATTCTTTTATAATTGTCCATTATTTTAGTTGTCTTCCTATCTCTTTCTCTGATTCCTACCAATTTTCCCTCTACAAATGTTGACTGCAGACAGTTCCTACACATTATAGCCGACCCTGGTGTGGCGGGGTCAGGATGTCAAACTTCTGAGGACTGATGATTAGTGGCAGACCAATGAAGGCCTAGAGCGAAGCGGCTGTCGAAAATATTAATTTATTTTCTTTCATTATTTTATCCATTTTGTATAGAGAACACCAAAGCCGATTTTGTAAATTACACTGTGGGAATTACTGCAACCGGCCACAAGCATATTTCAAATGATTTTGTTGTACCATTAGTAGTTTCGGGCCTGAGCCCATCGTCAGATGGTAGCGTTGACTTCTTTGCAAGTGTTACATTTGTTACCTGAAATGTATCAGTTTTTGTGATTGCATAGTGTACAAAACGTTTTACATTTGCGTCCTAAAATATGACAAATTTTTGTGATTACATAGTTTCACGTGCCCTACATACACCCATTTCATAAGAAGCCCTCTGTCGTACGATTTGACGGAGGGTTTTTCATGCAGTAAGTACAATGTATAGGGCATATATAAGTATAAAACTATGTAATCATAAAAGCATTGTTATGTTTTGGTACGAAAATGTGAAACTTTTTGTAAAGTACGCTCTAACAAGAACTGTTAACAACTGAGGCGCCAAAGAAACTGGTATAGACATGCGTATTGAAATACAGTGATATGTAAACAGGCAGAATACGGCGCTGCAGTCGGCAATATCTATATAAGACAACAAGTGTCTGATGCAGTTGCATGACCAGTTACTGCTGCCACTGTGGCAGGTTATGAAAATTTAAATGAGTTTGAACTTGGTGTTATAGTCGGCGCACGAGGGATGGGACACAGTATCTCCGAGGTAGCGATGAAGTGGGGAGAATTTCACGAGTGTACCGTGAATATCAGGAATCCGGTAAAACATCAAATCTCCAACGTCGCAGCGACCGGAAAAAGATCTTTCAAGAACGGGACCAACGACGACTGAAGAGAATCGTTCAACGTGACAGAAGTGCAACCCGTCCACAATTTGCTGCAGATTTCAAAGCTGAGACACCAACAAGTGTCAGGGTGTAAACCAGTCAACAAAACATCATCGATATGGGCTTTCGGAGCCAAAGGACCACTCATGTACCCTTGACGACTGGACGACAATAAGCTTTACACCTCGCCTGAGCCAGTCAACACCGATATTGGACTGTTGATGACTAGAAACATGTTGCCTTGTCGGACGAGTCTCGCTTCAAATTATATCGAGAGGATAGACGTGTACGGGTATGGAGACAACCTCATGAATCCATGGACCCTGCATGTCAGCAGGGGACTGTTCAAGCTGGTGGAGGCTCTTTAATGGTGTCGACGTGTGCAGTTGGAGTAATATGGGGCCCCTGACACGTCTAGATCCGACTCTGACTGCTGACACGTACGTAAGAATCCTGTATGATCATCTGCATCTAATCATGTCCATTGTGCATTCCGATGGACTTGGGCAATTTCAGCAGGACAATGCGACACACCACACGTCCAGAATTGCTGCAGAGTGGCTCCAGGAACACTGTACTGTGTTTAAACACTTCCGCTGGCCACCAAACTCCACAGAAGTAAACATTATTGGGCATATCTTAAATTCCTTGCAACGTGCTGTTCAGAAGAGATCTGCACCCTGTCGTACTCCTTGGCACTTATGGACAGCCCTGCAGGATTCAAGGTGTCAGTTCCCTGCAGCACTGCATCAGACATTAGTCGAGTCCATGCCACGTCGTGTTACGGCACCTCTGCGTGCTCCCTACACGATATTCGGCTGGTGTACCAATTTCCTTGGCTCTTCAGTGTATTTTAGGACATATATGTAAAACATGCAAAGAAGTCAACGCTACCATCTGACGATGGGCTCAATACCGAATCTAGAATAGTACAATAAAATCATTTCAAAAACCTTGTCGCCGTTTGCAGTATTTCCTACTGCGTAATTTATTTTCTGCTTGTACATCAACACTGTGTCGATATGGGGAGGCAAGAACGCCCCCACCCTTCGGAAAGAGGGTCGGAAACCGGTCAGGCGACTGCTAGCGACCAGTCAGCTGATTGCAACACATAGTTGTACTCCGCTTTGTTGCCGACTGCAATCGGTGTCCGGCCCTAGCCCCTGTTGCGCGAGCCACAGGACCGGCATCAGCGCAGAGTAGAGACGGACAGGAATCTTGTAGATGTAGCCAAGTCTGCGATGAATGACCAAAGCGTGCAGGGAGGAGACGCGTCCACCGCGTTCTCGGAGGGCGGCTACTGTGTCCTATTCACAGCCCCCGGGCAGCAGTGCGGTTGGTGCAGGAGTGAGCCGGTAAGACCATCGCACTGTGGCACCAAGTCGGGAGAATGCACAAGGCGGCGTGAACGAACTGTTGCGAAAGCGGCGTGACGACCAAGCGAAAATATCAAACGGTGGCCAATGGATTCAGAGTCTTACGGCCGGCCGGTGTGGCCGAGCGGTTCTAGGCGCCTCAATCTGGAACCGCGCAACCGCTACGGTCGCAGGTTCGAATCCTGCCTAGGGCATGGATGTGTGTCATGTCCTTAGGTTAGTTATGAATAAGTACACTACTGGCCATTAAAATTGCTACACCGCGAAGATGACGTGCTACAGACGCGAAATTTAACCGACAGGAAGAAGATGCTGTGATATTCAAATGATTAGCTTTTCACAGCATTCACACAAGGTTGACGCCGGTGGCGACACCTACAGCGTACTGGCATGACAAAAGTTTCCAACCGATTTTTCATACACAAACAGCAGTTGACCGGCGTTGCCTGGTGAAACGTTGTTGTGATGCCTCGTGTAAAGAGGAGAAATGCGTACCATCACGTTTCCGACTTTGATAAAGGTCGGATTGTAGCCTATCGCGATTGCGGTTTATCATATCGCGACATTGCTGCTCGCGTTGGTCATTAGAATGACTGTTAGCAGAATATGGAATCGGTGGGTTCAGGAGGGTAATACGGAACGTCGTGGTGGATCCCAACGGAATCTTATCACTAGCAGTCGAGATGACAAGCTTCTTATCCTCATGGCTGTAACGGATCGTGCAGCCACGTCTCGATCCCTGAGTCAATAGATGGGGACGTTTGCAAGATAACAACCATTTTGCACGAACAGTTCGACGACGTTTGCAGCAGCATGGACTATCAGCTCGGAGACCATGGCTGCGGTTACCCTTGACGCTACATCACAGCCAGGAGCGCCAGCGATGATGTACTCAATGACGAACCTGGGTGCACGAATGGCAAAACGTCATTTTTTCGGATGAATTCAGGTTCTGTTTACAGCATCATGATGGTTGCAGCCGTGTTTGGAAACATCGCTGTGAACGCACATTGGAAGCGTGTATTCGTCATCGCCATACTGGTGTATCACCCGGCGTAATGGTATGGGGTGCCATTGGTTACACGTCTCGGTCACCTTTTGTTCGCACTGACCGCACTTTGAACAGTGGACGTTACATTTCAGATGTGTTACGACCCGTGGCTCTACCCTTCATTCGATCCCTCCGAAACCCTACATTTCAGCAGGATAATGCAGGACCGCATGCTGCAGGTCCTGTACAGGCCTTTCTGGATACAGAAAATGTTCGACTGCTGCCCTGGCCAGCACATTCTCCAGATCTCTCACCAACTGAAAACACCTGGTCAGTGGTGGCCGAGCAACTGGCTCGTCACAATACGCCAGTCACTATTCTTGTTGAACTGTGGTATCGTGTTGAAGCTGCATGGGCAGCTGTACCTGTACACACCATCCAAGTTCTGTTTGACTCAATGCCCAGGCGTGTCAAGGCCGTTATTACGGCCAGAGGTGGTTGTTCTGGGTACTGATTTCTCAGGATCTATGCACCCAAATTGCGGAAAATGTAATCAGATGTCAGTTCTAGTATAATATATTTGTCTCATGAATACCCGTGTATCATCTGCATTTCTTCTTGGTGTAGCAATTTTAATGGCCAGTAGTGTAGTTGTAAGTTCTAGGGGACTGATGACGTTAGATGTTAAGTCCCACAGTGCTCAGAGCCATTTGAATTATTCTTTGAACAGTCTTACGTGAGCGCACACAGGCGGGTCGCATGCAGCGAAGCGATGCAGCGAAGCGGACGCGATCACTTGGTTCGGTATGTGGACGCGTTATCACGTTTCGTTTCTCGGGTTACAATGTCTGAAATTTTGAGCAGTGCTCTTCAAGAAAGTTGTGTATTGTGAGATATGAGAAATAAAAATTAGAATAACAGTTTAATATCGTGCTGTGAATTGGAGGAAGTTACCAAAGTAATTGGTACTATAAATAAATACATACAACACATTAATTAAGCAGCATATTTTACATTCTTTGAGTAAGATTTTGTTTAAAATACAGTTTAAAACTCTCCTTTTTTGCACGACTACTCGCTATGCAGTATCTCATGCCTTTCGTAAATAGTCTTATGCAATCTCAGTCTCATTCACTCATCCGAGATAAATAAACATATAGCTCTCACGAAACGTACTCCATTTTCTAGACTGGTTTCGATAGGTTTACGCAAACTGAAAGAATATTATATCACAATTCTTGCCTAAGGTACCCGATAGCCTTACCTATCCTTAGCATCACATACAGCTCTTGTCCTTTCTGGAAAAGTCTTCATTAAATATTGCTTTAGAGTAAGTGCTGCAGGCCCGGTTGGCCGGGCGGGGAGGAGCGCCGGTCCCCGGTAGAATCCGCCCGGCGGATTTGTGTCGAGGTCCGGTGAGCCGGCCAGTCTGTGGATAGTTTTTAGGCGGTTTTCCATCTGCCTCGGCAAATGCGGGCTGGTTCCCGCTACACTATGTCGGCAATTGCTGTGCAAACAAGTTCTCCACGTACGCGTACACCACCATTACACTACCACGCAAACATAGGGGTTACACTCGCGCGGTGTGAGACGTTCCCTGGGGGATCCACCGGGGGCCGAACAGCACAATAACCCTGGGTTCGGTGAGGGACGGCGGAGGGGTAAAGTGGACTGCGGTAGTCGTCGTGGGGTTGTGGACCACTGCGGCTGCGGCGGGGACGGAGCCTCTCAGTCGCTTCTAGGTTCCCGGTTGACATAACATAACATAAGTGCTGCAACTCCTATGCTACTTGATTGTGGATCCTGGCAAAAATTCTTCTTTAGGTATTTTTATTCTTGCCATTTATATTGTATGTTGCAAGGAGTAGTCATCAAAATCACCTGCATCTTTCTCTTTACCGTAGAAGCCTATATTCACCATAACAGATCTAATATTTGCACCAGTGACAGTTAATAATTTATTCTAAAGGAAGGATGTGTAGCAATGATACACGGAACCAGATTTACTGTGTTTCTTAATGCGAATGTGTTTCCCATCAATACTTGCGAGACAATTAGGGAACTGACATCTGTCACAAAAGCCATGTACCTTTTGTTGAAGTTATCTTTTGCTGATTTCAGCATGTGCTGTATTAACTAAGTCGTCTATCTAACTTAACAGACTTCTGCAACGATTGGGGAAACAGCAATATCTGAAGTGAGTGGGCGGAGCTGTATTAGTTAAATTTCATTGCAGAATGGGTGTTACAGTGTCCACAACATAATCAAATGTTGCAGGTAACATTCGAGCATACTCCTCGAATAGCAAAGTTTGACGTTTCAATTCTTCATACAATTCGTGAAATTATCCACGTATTAATCTTTCCAGGCAGGTGCATACTGTATTACTACACTCCGCCGGCCGTTGTGCCCGAGCGGTTCTAGGCGCTTCAGTCTGGAACCGCGCTACCGCTACGGTCGCCGGTTCGAATTCTGCCTCGGGCATGTATGTGTGTGATGTCCTTAGGTTGGTTAGGTTTAAGTAGTTCTAAGTTCTAGGAGACTGATGACCTCAGATGTTAAGTCCCATAGTGCTCAGAGCCATTTGAACCATTTTGTCTATAACGACTCTACTGTGCTGACTGGCGGCCGTTCTGACGGCGGAAAAACGTGTTTACTTCTACCAGCTCTTCACGACTGTGTGAGGTGCAGAGAATTTGTGCGTGGCACGCTCAGGTAACACGCTCGGCGCCAGTTCGCTCGAATAAAGTACATCAACTTCTATTTTCTCCACAGTGCAGCGAGACATGCCTTTCGTTTTAACATTAAAAACCGTTTGTATATGTTAGATACATGTAGTACGCAGTAATAGAGCACCCAAAATGAACAAAACGTAAAGCAGCCAGCGACCACACCTTGAACTGTAAATCCTTAAAATTTTATGCGATACATTACTTGAAAAATAAGTATTACTATAAGTATGAGGGATATCTAAAAAAGAGACACTTCATCTCCGAGCTGTGATGTGGAACGTTACGATAAGACAAAGATCAATTTTTGTGTCAGTTAGTTTTCTGAGAATCGAATGTGAAATATTTTAAAGTGAAGAAAACTCACAAAACGGAAAGAAGTGGTTTGTAATTTTTTAAAAGAAAAGGAGAATCTGCACAGAAAAGCTAACTTCGTGAGTTGATGTGGCTTTGCTTTATTAACATACAGTATTTTTTACAGCACGAAAATTGGAAAACTTGCTGTTTTAAAGTATCGGGTTCAGCTGTCGAGCTGGGTTGTGCACGTAGGACAGAGAGCGTGGGATCTCTCGCCTATTAGCGTGTTCCAGCGCCGCGCCGCCTTCACATTAGACCGCTCACATAGGAGGAGTTAGTGTAGGAAGCTGGTACTGTGACTGAGACTCGAACACGTGGCTGCTGCTGGCGGCTCTACGTTGCTTCCTCATCTGGCGTAACCCTTTCGACCTGGTACACTCCTTGAGTGCGAATTATTCTGCCACAAGATCGACAGCTAGTTATTCCAGATATCGGCGCACCTGTTCAAAATGGTTCAAATGGCTCTGAGCACTATGGGACTTAACATCTGAGGTAACCAGTCCCCTAGAACTTAGAACTACTTAAACCTAACTAACCTAAGGATACCACACACATCCATACCCGAGGCAGGATTCGAAGCTGCGACCGTAGCGGTCGCACGGATCTAGACTAAAGCGCCTAGAACCGCTCGGCCACACTGGCCGGCCGCGCACCTGTTATGCCGGTGCGCTGCTTCTGGTCATGTACTCGGCAACACCATCGAAGCCCCGATGATGGAGAAATCGCCTTGCCTGTGTCGTGCATTACCTCCGTGCCAACAGGTTACACCGAGTGAGTCTAGCCAGTCTCGCCATATTTCGACATCGTTGTTGCCTTTGCCCAAATCACGACACTCCGTGCTACCGGCGGGCAATGCAGTATTCCACCACATCCCCTCGTATATTTTTCACTTAAATGGTAGCTGCGCTATAGCAGAATATGCCCCAGCCAAGATTTTTTTCTTCAAATCATCTCCAATAATCTTCATCCTTCGCCTGTTTCCTTTATTCTTAAGACTGTCAGTACACATCACCTTAAGCATTCTTCTCATATCCACATTTCAAAACTGTCGTAACATCTTCACTCTGTCTTTTCAACTCACCTTATCTCACTGCTGTGTACCACTACTCTCCATGCCCGCATCTCGTGGTCGTGCGGTAGCCTTCTCGCTTCCCACGCCCGGGTTCCCGGGTTCGATTCCCGGCGGGGTCAGGGATTTTCTCTGCCTCGTGATGGCTGGGTGTTGTGTGCTGTCCTTAGGTTAGTTAGGTTTAAGTAGTTCTAAGTTCTAGGGGACTTATGACCACAGCAGTTGAGTCCCATAGTGCTCAGAGCCATTTGAACCACTACTCTCCAGACATATCATCTGCTAGTTGTTTGTAAATGCTTCAGCTTTTCAAATGCTTTCTTTCCCACATTTATCCTCCTCCTTATTTCTTCTGTACAGTTTCCGTTCCATGCCAATAAATCTCACAGGTACAAACATTATACCTTTTCTCCGTCTTCTTTAGTCTCATCAGCTATGTCTTTTCTATGTTTATCTTCATTTCGTACTCCTCGACCCTTCTTGCAATACTGTTCTAAACTTGCTGTAGCTCCCGTTCTGATTCCGCTAGCACTGCTTGATCGTGCGCGTGTTTTATAGTCTTTGTCCTTCCTTCCCCAGTTATTACACTGTCTCCTACATCCTCTAAGGCCTTACTTACCCGTTCTGCTTCAAGTATGTTGAATAGCTCCGCTGGTAGTGACCATTCTGGTGTCACACCATTTCCATGCTCTCCTCATTCCGCTCTATGTCACTTTCTACTTTGCGCACATCTCCTTTACTAACCTATCGTTCTCGGCTATATTAACATCTCAGTATTGGACTTCAAGTTGTGGGACGGCAGGCGGTAATCAAATGGTCGATCTTTTTCGTTATGTCGTTATGAAAAGACTCTTAAATTGTCTATGCTTACTTTACACTTACCTTCGCCGTTTACAAGAGGCTGAAAACTATTTATGCGGTCAGCCGGGAAGCGGTAGAGAACATACCGATCATAATTTCCTGTCTGCAAGCCCACACGACTCTTTGTGCTCACTGAAATAAAATCTTCCTGTTCGACATTTACTCATCAGGATAAGGAACTACGACTATAAATAAAAGTTTTGAGTTTTAACTGTTTTGTATATTCTATAAAAGTTCACACGCATAAATTATAAGTCTTTGTATTCTATCTAATACATCTCCTGGAAACAGCGCTATTAACAGTTCAGAAGCGACCTCTAGGGGAAGTTCCAAGTAAAATGGTCTATCGCCGTGAACTCTATTCACTAAAAGTTAATTGCTCTCCCTGAAACTGGAAAATAATCTCTACACTTGACAGGCGGTTTTGTCAACATTACGGACGGCACATAAACAGTTACTTCCATGAAATCCAAGCGATCGAGGACGGTGTACAGTCTCGCGAGTTCTCTTCATACGTTTACCGAAAGCGCATTCAGTTCTGCCCACCTTTGATGTCATCCCAGGTGGTTGACTGGCACAAAACGGATTGATATCTCTGTTTCAAGTGTCTCTTCTCTGCCTTCTGGCTGTATTTATATAAGGAAGCAGCGGACCGCCAAATGGAACATATACTATCAAACGTCCTAGGCACGGAAGGCAGTATCTAAATATCCCTTTTCTCTGCCACGTATTAATTAATAGCTCTGTCGTTATCAATTCACAATCTTGTCAGTTTTTATATAAACAGAGTTAAGTTCGCTTTAGTTACTGAAAAAGTTTTGGCTCGACTGCATTTAAGCCTTCCCGTCTACAATTCTTAGAACAGAAGTGACAGTACAACATGACCTCTGAACTGCTTCTTTAAGATTCCTTGTAACTAGTTATTTATGATACAGTCTTGAAACGTGGTACGGCTGTATTATGCATGAATGTAATCGAGAGCTGTAATCAGAACTTCCTATTACTAATACAACTGATACTTTATATACTATGAATAAGGACGTTTCTGTTCCCAATTTGGTTTTTAGTAAATAACTTGAAAACTAATTGAGGTAGCTTATAGGTGTTACATATTTAATGTTTCTACAACAAACTGAGGTTACATACGAATTTTCATCTTTCTTTGGTAAAACGCCTATTTTAACCAAAATATTTTATGAGCAAGTTAAGACTTTTAACTTTTAATTGTAACACACATCTGCACGTTCTGAAAGTTTTTAGCTTCGTAGTTTTATTGTGAAGCCCAACTTATTTTTTTCTTACGACAGTATATTTTGCCTAACACATCCATTTGATGTAAATGTAAATGTCGTGTGACTAGGGCCTCCCGTCGGGTAGACCGTTCACCAGGTGCAAGTCTTCCGATTTGACGCCACTTCGGGGACTTGCGCGTCGATGGGGATGTAATGATGATGATTAGGACAACACAACACCCAGTACCTGAGAGGAGAAACTCTCCAACCCAACCGGGAATCGCACCCGGGCCCTTAGGATTGACATTCTGTCACACTGACCACTCAGCTACCGGGGGGCGGACATTCATTTGATAATTCTGAGACTTTACATTGTTAACGTTAAAATGCCTAAGCATAGACCTACGAAGTTTGGAAAAGTTATTTGTGTTTTTAATTTCACTCTTAGATCATGGTGCAGTCCTTTGAATGATAAACACAGGCGCGTAATGATGACGTTGTGCTGGTTGTAGTGAACTGGCGTAAGCCGCGGCACACTCGCTCGTCTGTGTACTTCCTACAATGATAGAGCGTTTGTTTTGCCTTACATTCAATAAAACAACTATTTGTTAATCTCTATAATTCTTCCTCCAATCATCCTCAGACAATCTATAAGCTGTCAGTATGTCCCACGCCCTTGTAGCAATAACCATGTTTAGAAAGCTATAAAAAACCATACCACGGTACACCAGGAACTCCTGTGGAACTGTCTTAACAGTAACGTTACAATTTGTTAACGAAGGGCTGTGCTGCTTCAGAAAAACACCAAACTAACATGAAAGAGAAGCTAATTTCAAAACTGGCTCTGAGTATCGTCATGACTGAAGGTTCGTTAATTTTACATCATTACTCCAAAATGATGTTGTAACGGTTCCTTCATAACTCCGTTGCCGGTCTTCCACCATATTTCAATCCAATTAGACTTCTAACAGCGTAACGAGGGCAACGTTGACGGTATGTTAAACCCTACTCGCAATTTTGAATACAGAGAAGAGACACCTCAATGACCGGAAGGACAGTTCATAATTTTGTGAAAAAAAAAAAAAAAACGGCACCGTGTTAGCTTCGAAGCCGGCCCACCTACATGGCAGTCCAACACAGTAACCACTTGCTCACCCAAGACAGGTGATTAACGTTGCTCAATGTTGCTGTTCCTCACGTGGACCATTCACTGTATCTATTTTGCTTTTTTTTTTCACAGTTCAGTACACTTTCTTCCTGTTTTCATGCTTGATCGGTGTTCAGTCTTTGACTGGCTCTGCACTGGGCCCTCTTACCACGAAGTCTGAGGGTTGTGATGAGGAGGTTCCCTTGTAAGTATTCACCTATTAGATTGCTTAAATGAAACACTGTATGGTGGCTGCAGTAGGAGGTAAGAACCGACTCATCTCCTCACATCGAAAATACTCAGAGTTACAACTACTATAAATAACAGTACATGATAGTTGCAACAAGCGAGGGATTTAGAAATAAACCAGATGAGACATCACATCTAAGTGTAATACCCGGCGCCCGCAGCGTATTTGTAAAGGCCTGATGAGGTCGCCAAAATAGTACACCAGAAACTTGGACAGCAGTATGAACTGATGAAAGACTTTCCATAGTACACATACGATATTGTCACTATTGTAGAAAATAAAACTTCATAATTTACAGAAACCATAGTATACTAGTGGAGGAACTCATCCAGTGCAATTTTCGTGACATAATAATAATAAATAAAGCTGATTACATCACCCTCTTCTTAGAAATAGCTGTACCTAACACCTATAATTCCCAAACTAGCTGCAAAGAGATGAAGACCAAATAGAGGGACATGCCGGAACAAGAGGAAACAGAACTCTGTGCACTTCACCCATGCGGTAATATCAGACACCAGTGTTATAGCAATGCTGACTCTCACGCACCTTTACAACCTAAAACTGCGAAGTTCGTTAAAACGGCAACTGCAAAAGGTAGTTGTGCTAAATACAAATGTTCATGGTGTTGAGACAGCAACCAGCCACAAATTTGAGTTCCATTATTCAAAAGGTACCAATACCAGTTTCGAATCATTACAATTCATCGTCAGACGGCGTTCATGCTTTCATTAGAACATGTGGTGCGTTTTTTTTTGTTTCTTAGTTGTCCTAAAATATAAATAATACATAATTATAAGCACGCCACACAGATGGTTTCGCTACAGATTTGCACTGAAAATGGAAATGAGCGTTTGGCGTCATTGGCCGGGAGGCCCCTTACGGGGCATGTCCGGCCGCGTTGGTGCAGGGGTTATTACATTCGACGCCACAGTGGGCGACCTGCCCGCCGGGTTTAGATTTGGCTTCTGTGGAACACTGATTTGTTTTGGAGTGCATGTTGTGTGGATTACTGTTAAGTGGACCTGTGGTTTTTGTTTCCATTTTGCTGTGGTGTTTTTTTTTATTATTACGGGTTTATATCCATTATTATGAACAACTGTTTTAATTATACTGATTTCATTTTGTTGGTCTGTGTCACTCATTGGTACTTTTTTTAATTTTGTGCACCATAGCTCTGAAATATGCCATTTTTTGTCGGCAGGGGTGACAAGATGAGTTGTCAATTTTGATATCTTTGGTGGTAGGTTTTCTATAAATACTAAATTGATGCATTTGGTTACAATTACAAATCTTCAGGTCAAGAAAGTTAATGCTTTTATTAGTTTCATGTTCAACTTTGAATTCAATATTTTTGTGCATTTTGCTTATATCTGCTGCTAATGTATCATTTCATTGTTTGTACAATCAAAAAGCAAGATTATATCATCAACATATCTTCTGTAATAGATTATTTTGTTTGAGATGTGCTAGTTTGTTAAGAAGAATTTTTGTTCTATATGGTTGATATAAATATGAGCCAATATCCCAGCTAAGCTACTTCCCATTGCCAAATCATTATGTTGTTGGTACAGCTTGTTGTTGAAGCGAAAGTAATTATGCTCTAGAATAAGTGTAAGTATTTGTATGAGTTCATAGATCTTTACAATACTAATTTTCTTAATTTAAGCAGAGTGTTTCTTATAATGTTAATAGTCTCTTTCACAGGGATGTTCGTAAATAGACTATGTCTAATGATGCTAATTTAGCTGTTAATGGGATGTGAATGTCTTTAATTAAGCTTATGAGTTCATGTGTGTTACGTATGGTGTAATTATTTTGAAATGTATAGTATTTGGTAATGAGGTATTTTAGTTTACGGCTTATGAAGTATGTTGCGCTGTTTCTTGAGTTAACAATCGGGCAAATGGGACAATTTACTTTATGAACCTTAGGCTGTGCACGCAGTTTTGGTGCTGTGCTGTGTAAAGATAAGAATGTTGTGGAAATGTATTCTGCGACAAATCTAAAGTGCTCAGTGATACAAATTTATATGTGCAACGATAAGAATGTGGTGAAAACTACGATCATCGTTTTTGGACGAAAACTATGAAAACAAATACTCGACCCCGAAATTTCATGTGTCACATACCAGTGCAAATCTGTAACGCAACCATCTGTGTGGCGTGCTTATAACAATGTATTGTTTATATTTTAGGATAACTAATCAATAAAAAACGCACCACATGTCCAATGAAAGCATGAACGCCGTCTGACGATGAATTGTAATGATTCGAATCCGTTAATGGTAACTTTAGAATAAAGGAACTTAAAATAAATTTGTGGCTGGTTTTCAAATAACAGCCACTGTCTCCAACCGTGTCATCATATGACAAAATTGCAGTTGTGGTGAATACCTGAAGAATGATACGCTGGGTTCCCACTAAGTTGACAATTTGGTCACATCTTTTGTTTAAACCGTTATCATTATTAGATCAATATCATTTAAAAATAAGTGAGCCCATTAATAATAACCCAGAAATCGCAATCCCAGCACCCTTGTGCTGCTTTATGAAGTTGCTTCTACATCCATTGACCCAGTTTCTCGCTGCACAAGCCTCTGATTCACCGATCTGTTTTGTTTTACGATTTAATCCGCCATTGCAGTCCCGGTCTCCGAAGGGATGTAATTTTCTCTGGTTTCCGCTTTACCACAGTTATGGGAATGGTATTTTCAAACATCATTGCCACATAATCTGCCCGTTTGATTCGGTTTCTTCTCACGATGTTCGTAACATGAAGTGTGATGTCCACAAATCACATACTTCGCTGATTGTCAGTTTTACTGCTGTCCAGGTTCATAACTTTATATTGTGAAATTTCTTTCGAAGTTATCTAAACTGAAAAAAATGAGTAAATCTTCAGCTTTCTTCTGTGTGACAGGGCTTTAGAACTTAGGGATGATTTAAAGACTATAAACGCTGGTTTCCTGTTAATTACGTCTGGCATTATCAGGTACATGAATTTCTCTTCTTACATGAAACTTAGTATAACTCCAGAAGGAGTCTTGTATTGATTTAAACGTCAGATTAGGAAATAACTCGCCTCGCTTACACTTATCTGCGGATGTACGTTTGCACATCACTATATAACGCCTTCGAGCATCTTTCTAGGTCGTCTTTGCATTCGTTCATCGATACGGTAATGAGTGAGAGCTCGCTATTTAAGATGCCAGATAAGTTTTACACCATATCATTTTAGTTTGTCAGGATATATAACGGACATACGCCATATAATTTTAGTTTGTCAGAATACGTAATGGAAATTTCGAACACTAGACAGATTGAAAGTGGGTACATTCCATCAGAATGCCTCAGTTTGAGTTCCGTACTTGTGACACGAATCCTCCACGTACCATCACCTATACCAATACTCGTATACTCTGTCATAAAGCAGTACAGTTTGTGATGGCGAACTCTGTGATGTATTTGAAAACTCAATGAACAAGACATATGTAAGTGGTTAGTTACATCTAACTTATATTCTTACACTTTTGATCGAGAGCTATCTATCATAATCCTTTTTTTTTATAGTCAGTACTTTCTACACTTGATAATGAAAAGCACGAACAAAACGGGAAATTACGGTGTTGTCGCAGGGTGTATATAAAGAAACACCGACGTTGCTTACTATGTTTCGTGGAACAGCAATCAGGTCATTTTTCAAGACGGATATCACTGTTCATAGAACATAATTTCCGAGCGGTGGAAGATCGCTGTTGAATAACAATGGAGTCAAGCATCTTCAGATTTTGCTCCGTAGGCCAATTTGCAATGCAGTCCATTAGTCATCAGTGAAAAGTGAACGCAGAAAATATTTACAGACTCTCGTTTACGGTTTGCGTGATGACGAATTACGAACAGTCTGTGCTCCTCACCAGCGTAGCGCGCCTTAACAAATAAACGGAACTTACTTGTTACGGTTTCAAACCCCGTCCACAACGAGCTCATTAGTGGAGGTGCTAGTTGTTAGCTCTGCTTACGCGCACTGTGTTACGCAACGCGAATAGAATAAAGGGGATGAGATGAAGTGACTGTGGCGAAAAACACATAAGATCCCCTAAAATATACGCCATGTGTTTCCTACAATGTACTGGAGAAGCTGTACAACACTACAGCCAGAGCAGTTTAGATCTGGAATGTTTCTGGAGGCAGCCATTTGGATGCTAATATGCGACAGTATTACACCTGACCAACTTTGCTTACGAAATTCGCAAAATAATGCGACATAAGCTGATTTCGCTTGATTCTGTAGTTTGATATGGTGCAAGAACATACCTCCTTGCCTGTAGTCAAAATGAACGATGGTAAGCCTCTCGCACCACATTTTTTCAAAATTATTTAGACACAAAGTTATTTGCTTTGGCATTGTCAGTTTTCTTAATGAATAAGCATTTTAACATTTTTACAGTTGGAGTTAATAGTAATAATAATACAAATTATAATAATAACAATGTTAATTGAATTTTCCGTTGATTCCTGTTGGAACATGATAATCGTATTAACAAGGAAAACATTTCCTATGTTCTGCAAAATTATATTTATTTCATCACGATCAACTTTCGGTTTCTCAGGCGATCTTCATGTGACACCTAAATATCGCAAACACAGATAAACATTACCCGCGACCTACCCAGGTATTATTTGTACAGAAAATGCACAAATGACCGGGTGTTCACATACGAACACATTACATTTCTTGTCACACACAAGCAATTACATCAACTAAAAATGGGAAGTAAACAAAGTTCTTATGTGGAAATACATTTAACAACTTATGAAAAATATGAGGACTTTACGGTTTTAATCTAGAATTTGTGATGAAAACTTGACTTAACAAAGGGAAAAATTGAAATTGAGTCTGTTAATTAACTAATAAGCTGACATTCCATTTCATTCGTTTGTTGATCTGCATTATTTTCAATAGCGTCATCTTTCTGTTTCTCTTAACAGAATGTAAACCTTCACATTCGACTTTATATGAGTGGTTTTATACTAAAAGATGATCAGTAGAGGTCGAATCTGTCTTCCTTAATCTCCAGCTTCTCTCAGTTTTGAGAGTTGCATCGAAGTGCTTAGGGAAAGGTATATTTGAGTTCTGACCTTCACGTACCATAACTGAAAGAAATTACAAAAATCCGATTGCCATGTGGTACCATTGTAAGCGGAGAAAAATATTTTGTAAGTTCAGCCTATTCTCTTTCACGTAGAGTTACAGAAACACACACTGCACGTGATCGCTGCAGATTGCCTACGCTCTGCTATCTCTCATGGGCATAACAAATTGTAAAAGACGTCTAGTGTCTACAGGAAGCATCAGCGAAAATTTTTTCTGTAACAAAAGTTGTTCCCTAGACTTGAAAACACCCTGCGTATGGCAACTAACATTAAATTAAAAAATTATTTTCATGACTCACCTTTATTTAGAGCAACACAAAGACTGTGTGGTGAAATGACATTGTACCAGTGTAACCACATAATTCCCACAGTTGCAGTTTACAGATCCTTAGTAAGAAATTTTTTAGACTGGAGGACTTCAAACAATTTTGTATTACTCTGCGAGTAAAGTTGAAGCAAACCACACTGTGTGGTAACAACAGTACCAATTTCTGAAAGACGTCGAAGATAAATTTAACAGTAAAATATTACCTCGAATTCCTAATCTGAGGTCTGTTTTTAATAGTTCCACGAGAACTGTAGAAGCGAAAGACAAAAAGTTTGGAACCATTATTAAAAACACATTAACATTAAACCAATTTTAAGTTACATCTCGGACCATTATATTCAGTTAGCTATTTAGTTAGCCATACTAGACATGATGATATGTTCGTGCGATTGTTGCGTCAGGCTTCAGAGGAGAAGACGTTTTGCCAACCGGCGGCAGTGACAAGAGACTATCTTAGTACCCGATACCTCAAGGACTGTGAAGTAAAAGAATTACGTTATACACGTTATTAAATAACGAACTGTGTAATTTTATATTATTTAATGATTGTATCATTTTTATTCTAGGTACATCTTAGGGCTTGATATCGCGATGACTGGGTTGTGCCAATATGAGGGAAACCGTCAGTAGAGCGGGAGACATTATTTGGGCATTTTTGAGGTTCTAAATAAGTCAGTGACAGGATGATAGGTTGTCAGTATGAATCCCAGTTGCTAGTCTGTCGAAGAACAGACATAAAGTTGCAGCTACCACAAAATGCAACAACATAGGCTGCCGACATTCTTAAGACCATCTTTATGCATATATGGAAGCTTGAGTTTGATGAATTGTACGCGATACTGAAACTTTCCGCGAAAGTGTTTCCACGAATGTGTGACCCTGCGTTTGTGATCCTATAGAGAGTGCGACCCGTAGAATACGTAAATAGAACTTCATTCATGTGGGACAATAGCATCTGGGTGTACTTACATTTTCAGCCATTGCCTAAGTGCTACCCATTCCCGCTCTGTCAAATTTTACGTCCTCCATCTCAGAAACGGTATTTTTCAATAAGATATTTTTCCATTCTATACCGTTGGAGCTTTAGCTCTGTCTTTTAAAGGGTCGTATGTGACATCCAATTGACTACACGGCCATAGTAATTTTACCCTGTCATGCAGCTGTCTCAAATGTTAGGTATTATTAATCGCCGATCATAACCTAATTATTTTCACATGAACTACTGGAATTATATGACATATAACTGGACATCTGCTCCAATACACTTTTCCCCATACACCGAGGATTTTATAAATCTATCACACGACCAGTAAGAGCTGTTTTGCTGACCCACGCTGGCCAAGCAAGCTGTTAGGTGGATCCTTGTTATACTCTTGACGAAGTCTTTTGTCTATTTAGGAAGGCCACTATTCCCTTTAGAGTTTGACTTCCGATGGATGTGTAATTATTTCTTTTTTGCTGTTGTTGATATAGTTCATGGATATGAACCATGTCCTATTGCAACATCTGTGACAGTTACTGTTTATTATATGGATTCGAGTGTCGGATTTAAAATCGCCTCTGTGTTAATGGCCACAGCCTTACTTGTAGTTTTAATTGACGAAGGTTATATGTTATTGTTTAGGAATCCTATGTTATTTTTCGTTCTTAGGTATTAACAAAAAGCGTAATATTACCTGTAACGATAGAATAATTGTTCTGCTTGTGTCTTAATTATTTGTTAGTATGTGTGTAACTGTGATAGCAGATGAGATTAAAATATTCATGCAGTGAACTGCAGATGTTTGTTGCAAGTACTTCTTGAGATATCGGCATTACACTCTAAAGTGGTACCGGCCCCTTGAGAACCCTAACTAGCGCGAAATCTGTGCTTACAACAGTTGTACGTGTTGTCTTATAAGGGGTATTCAAAATGGTTATTGTGAACTTCTAACTCTGCATGCAACGACCGCTGCCCGTTGTGCCGCATTTAGACGAAATATGCGTATGAGCTGCTCTGGTCTCCGCATCGTCGGGTGTAACTGGCGTGGCTTTGTAAACAACGTCGTTACACATTCTTCCGCACAGGCTGGATAGCTATCTCCTCCTGAACCAACGCTCGTAACTCATTTGTAGAATGTCCAGCACATTCGTACCGTCAAAAGGCGATATGTCACCACTGTTTGACACCGGAACCCAGTAAGAAGAGCCTCTCCAAATCATGTAATCTCCTCAACAAGTTTTGTAGTGATATTAGCATTATTCTGTCGACTAAACTAACGTGTGATGATACTAAACATCACTTCAGTCATTCTTAGAGCTACCATATAGTTCAATTTTCTGAGCCACTGCCAATGTTTGAAAAGAAATATCAATTACAAATGTCTTTGAAAAAGCTGGAAATTAGTTACGATGGTAGTTTTAGGTGAATTAGTCGTTATATTGTTATCGCAAGTGCCATTTGATCAGCTAGATATACAAATTAAAGTTTCTCTCTTCGCACAGTATGTTTCATCTACCACCAGCAGGGGCAACCATCCAGCATTCTCCAGTGTGTTCTTTTAGAATCAGAATATGACGCACAGGTTTCCAAAGTAACCATATTAGTAATTTTGTTGGTTTTGTCCCTTTTTATACCATTAATTTGATAGCGTAGGTCATATAAATCAAACACTAAAATTCTGAACGTAACAAGTTATCTGTCAACAATTTTTACAGACTCAGTGCAAGGAAAACTACTTGGAGGAAGTGTGAAAGTTTGTATATGTTTTGTGGAGATGCGTATCTTATCGTTGTTTATGCATACGGTTGTTGGAAGGGAAATTCACTGCCAGTGACTATCTTCTCAGAAACAGACTTTGCTCTCAAGTCCAGAGTTAGCACTTTGCACAACGTACCCAAGTGGTGCAAGGAATTCAATGTTAGACGATGTTAACTGTTTAAACATCGGTTGGGTTCTAACATATGTCATGGAAATCAACAATGTATTACGCCGATTCAGATGACGATCTCCACGGAAAGTATACGCTTACTTCGACTTGCTCTACAATTCTAATATAGCAATAATCTTTATGCATCGCGGGTTAATGAAGGAGGTGGCAGTGCATATTACACTGTAAACCATCTACTTTTCAGCTAACATGGATGATGGGAACATTGAAAGCACTCATAAAGGAAAATAACATCGAAATCCCTACTATAAAAGCAGCTAGCAGCACCATTTCGTCTCAAAAACCAGATGAGGAAGAATTCAAATGTTCAAATGTGTGTGAAATCTTATGGGACTTAACTGCTAAGGTCAGCAGTTCCTAAGCTTACACACTATTTAACCTAAATTATCCTAAGGACTAACACACACACCCATGCCCGAGGCAGGACTCGAACCTCCGCCGGTACCGGCCGCGCACTCCATGACTGCAGCGCCTGAGACCGCTCGGCTAAGTCAGCGAGGCGAGGAAGAATTCACAGTTAATAAACCAAAATAAACACGTGCAGATTGTGATTGTTGATTTCGACAGTCGTAGTAACATTTGGGTCTGTAATAATGAAGATGGAAATTGGGCAACATCACGAGAGTGTGCAGAAACGAATCACCTTATCCTAATCCACGGTGCAAAACTATGTGCATCATTTAACAGCGGCAGGTGGAGGCGAGGCTACAATCCCGACCTCATATCCACCATTAACAGCGTTAGGCAACAGTGTGTAAGGTCCGTCTGTTCTACAGTACCAAATTTACAGCATAGACCAATAATCTGCCAAATATTTTCTGCTGTTAATCCTCAAATAACCCCATTGCGGAGGAAGTTTAGCTTTAGAAAGGCTGACTGGTGGAGATTTGCAGATTTACTGGATGCCGAAGTGTCTCCTCCAGAACCAACACCAGAACAGTACGACACCTTGACCATGGCAGTAAAGTGACGTTTAAAAATATCTATGCCACATTACTGTTGAACGTCTTAAATCCCTGAGCTCACATCAGATCAGGCAGCCTTATTTATAGAATATAGCAAACTATTTAGAGAAAAGCCTTTCAGTGAAACAACTATAAAATAGGAAACAAACTCACTTCCTCTATAAAACAGGCAAAAAGGGGAAAATGCATTAAACAATAGAAAATCGGGATTTGAAAGGAGACAGTCATAAGCCTTGGAGACTTCTGCGACGCCTGTGCAGTGATCCACCTAAGACCACACACACCAAAATGTCACTGCCAACCAAATAGCACACCAGGTAAATGGGAAGCTCAGCCATAAATCCGAAAACCCAAAGCTACAAAGAACTGACAATGAGGGGAATAACAACTTTTCACTCCCATTCAATTACAAAATACTATTAAACAGAGTAAAACTGTTAAGTCATCTGGTTTGAACGATGTACGAACTGAGCAAATTAAGCACTTTGGATTAGGAACAAAATAAGGGATTCTCCAACTCTTCAATAAATGTACTGATAGCTCTCAAATTCCAAAGGTATGGTGGATGAGCCGAGTAATTGCTATACTGAAACCTAGTAGAGAAGGAAACAGTCCAAACAATTTTAGACCGATCACACTATTGTTTCACCTTTACAAACTGCTAGAGAGAACGATTTTAAACCGTTCACACGTTATTGAGCCCTTAATTATACCTCAGCAAGCTAGATTCAGCCCTGGTTCATTTTCATCTGGCTCATCGCCAAACTTCTGCGGAGCCGGAGGATCTTCTGCGTTGAACTCCAAGGACAGCATAACCGATGGAGGCTACAGAAAAATGGCGCCGCGCCGGATTAGCCGAGCGGTCTGGGGCGCTGCAGTCATGGACTGTGTGGCTGGTCCCGGCGGAGGTTCGAGTCCTCCCTCGGGCATAGGTGTGTGTGTTTGTCCTTAGGATAATTTAGGTTAAGTAGAGTGTAAGCTTAGGGACTGATGACATTAGCAGTTAAGTCCCATAAGATCTCACACACATTTGAACATTTTTTGAGAAAAATGGCCTTGCCCAGGGAAGTGTGTTGGCTCCATCTACTAAAGACCAAGCCACAGTCCCCAACTGCATGAGTTTCTTGTACGTTGATTATCTCGCTCTGACAACCCAAACCACAAACTTCGATTCTTCAATGGAAATCGCCCTAAAGTGCACTCCTGAAGGACTGTCAAAATACTACAGAATAAACCAGCTTATACGAAACCCATCGAAGACACAAGTGTGTGCTTTCCATCTGAGAAATAGGGAAACCACCTGCAAGTTACAGACACAATGGGAACACTGTGACACTCCAAAATAGCTAGGAATAAGACTTGACAGATCTCTGACGTTCAAAAAACACTGAATGAATCTCAAATAAAAAGTCTCCACCAGGAATAACCTACTGAGAAAACTGGCTGGATCACAGTCAAGCTGAAACCATCCAAACCCCTGCAATGGCATTACGCCACTCCGCAGCAGAGTGTGCCTGTCCTGTTTGGTATAAGTCAGCACATGGCAAACAGGTGGGTATAGCCCTACACGACATATGCAGAGTTATAACAGTCTGCCTGAAGTCAGCTCCAGTCGAATGGCTCTACCACCTTGCAGGAATTGCACGACCTCCTGCCCGAAGAGAAATAGCAGCAGATAGGGACAGAACGAAGGAGTCCCATTCTTGGGCTACAAACCTACTCACAACGACTAAGGTCAAGGAAAAGTTTCCTCAGAACATCGAATAAACTAACAACCACAGATGAAGAAGCCAGGTTTCAACTATGGAGATCTGAGACATCTCACCCTCTTGGTTGGAAAAGATTTTCAGAATCTTTACCGCATGGTCATGATGATAACTGGCCAATCTGGAAGTTGGTCAATAGGCTGAGGTCAGAGGTGAGCAGATCACGGCGAAGTGGGGATACATTGGAAAAAACAAAACCTAATGTGACTGCGGGGAAGAACAGACAGTTCAACTTATGCTTCAGTGTCGACCGTGTCCAGCCACCTGCACAGACGATGACCTTAACCAGACAACGGAAAATTCACTGGAAGTGGCCAAATTTTGGACAGAAATTATATAAACTGTGTTGATCTGTCAGCAATTGTATCAAAAGTGTTTTATGTATGTTTCTGATAGGAGAATTTTAAAAAATGGGAATATTTGCTCAATATTAAAAAACGAAATGTGCTTCAGTTTCCAATGAACTGTGAATATCATCGCCAGTTTGATTATTCTACGACATAAGGTAACAGTTGTCTCCGTCCTGAAATGTGATAAAAATTCGCTAATTCTAGAGGAGGATTTCTTTTCAAAATACGTTTGTACTTCCAGTCACCGAAGTTCAAATGAATGTCCGAAAATCGTGCCAGACTTCCTGCGAAATGGGTATTTAGGTGTGCAATAGCCTCTCGGCGTGTGAATTTGTATTGGGCAGCACCTTTCTTTTCATTTTTCATTTTCCCCTTTTTTCGCTTCAGACGTGGCAAGGCACTGCTAACAAGCACGGCGAAACATTTTTAATTCGCGGCGACGTGATTACGTCGAATTTTTGAACCGTAAAATGGAAACAGCAGAGGAAGGACGCCAATTCAGATTTCAGCTGCCATCTGCCTGAAGCTAGAACTTCACTTCCTGCTCTCTGTGGAAAATATATATCGCGTTATTTATTTCACCCTGAAAGCGTGTGACCCTGTATATACACGTCACAGCGCCGCGGAATAAAGCTCTCACCTGTGGACTTGTGTGTGGGCGTGTGCCTCTCTCTCTCACTCTCTCTCTCTCTCTCTCTCTCACACACACACACACACACACATATGCGCGGGCGCGCATTTTGAGAAGGAATAAACAATTAAAATTTCATATGTGGACAAGGGTATCGTGACTAGAATGCAATGAATTACGGTATTTTCAAAGTACAGCAGGAGTCCATGCATCAAAACTTAATAATTACCAGACAGGAGAGACCGTTTTACGCAACAATCTCAAGATTTGTGTCAAAGTCTTACTGTTCCACATTGCCTTGCGTGGGTTGTATCTCTTCTCAAAAGCTCATGGATTACTTTCGTCTAAGACTATTACTATCTTCCACGTTCCACCTATTAATGTGGTCCACAGTCTTACGCACAAAGAAAAATAACCAATGCCTAAAGACAGAAAATTTTCCACATTTCCATCATTCATGTAAAATTATGGAAATCATTCAGTATTTTGCACTCAAATTCGACACTGAAAATCACTGATTACACATAACCGGTATTTATCGGAACTTGGACAAGTGTTAATATTCGGCTTGTGGGCAGTGTAGCGTCAGGAGTACCAGAAATAACTTGGTGTTAATCTTAACATAAAATATTGAAAAAAAATCAACTGTTTTTGAAACGATTTGTCCGAAAGTAATAACTAAACTATATCAGAGAAACAATGAACGTACCTTTCAATGATGATCGAAATCACTAACTGAAATTGACGTACATCAAATGTTTCAATAATGTGTTTTATTTCTTATTTTTAGACATAATTTCACAAGAAATTTGACCATTTCTTTTTCATACGGCTTTAATATCAAGTTTTTTCAAAGTATAGAGATCAAGTAAAAGCTGATAATTATCAAACTGTACTGTAATTTGTAATTTATTTTATTTTTCAATCATAAAAGAAAAACCCACAATTTCCACGACATTCTAAGTTTTTATGTGCAAAATAATTAAGGCTTGAAGAAGGGAACTTTTTGACACTTCAATTACGTAACTAATAGAAGCTGTTCGTGAAATATTACAATTTGCCACATATCCCTAATTAAGTTGTCCTTAATTACCTTGATTACTTGTAGCAATTAAATATTTTTTTGCAAAAGTAGAGAGGCTGGCCAAATTCACTGCACATTTCCAGAATGACTCCATATTTGTGTACCTCCCACTCTTCGTTTAGCTATTAAAATTCCAACCAAAATTTTCCTCAAATCACTAATTAGATTTATCTTATTTAACTTTATTATTTTCAAGCAATGATACCCGTTTTTGAAAATATAGACCATAGGCTGTTCAATTTCATACCCCGTTTATCCACTTCCATCTTTTCGTTTGGTTACGAAAATGCAGAAAATTATCCATTGTGTAACTCCTTGGAATTATTGTTTCCGTGCCACTGTAACATTTTATCAAAAAATTGGGGACCAGATATGAAACGAAGGGAAAGAATTCTGTCATCGTGGGAGCAAAATAAGACACAGCTTACAAAGGAAGAAAGACATGAAAAGTAAATCACCACAAAAGGGAGATACCTCGCAAAATGTTTTTACCAGTATCAAAGACAGGCCTTAACTTGATCAGTACTGCGTTGTATGGAAGTGAATTATGGGCTATAGGAAAACCGGAAAGGAAAAGAATCGAAGCGTTTGAGATAGGTACAAAAGGTTGCTGGAAATTAAGCGGATGGATAACATAAGAAATGATGTGGTCCTCAGCAGAATCGGCGAAGGAAGCAACATGTGGAGAACAATGACCAGAAGAACAAACTGGATGATAGGATACACGTTCAAAGCGCAAAAACGGTAGGGGATGACAGAGAGTGCAATATATACAACAAATAATTGAGTACTTTTGGTGTAAATACTGCTCACAGGTGGGGAGGTTGGTCTATGAGCTAATGTAATGGCGAGTTAGATCAAACCAGTCACAAGAATGAGGAAACCAGAGTCACACAAAGTGGAAGTAAAATTATATTCGGTAATTCGCGCCACATTACATATTACCTATAACTGTTCTTAAACCACTAACTGCACTGCAAATTATCACGAAACGTGTCCGTAAGTAATAAATAAATGCAATCAAGAAACTGAATTTACTGCAGAAGTTAAGCACTTATGATTGAAATTTGGAGCGATTTTGGTTATCCCCGCTGAACTAGAAGGACAACTGTTAAAGGTATTGTAATCATTTTTGTTCTTTTTACAGCTCTACTTAAGCAACAGACATATGCCATAAACACAATGTTTCAAACCTTTGGGATCAGCATTATGGAGGTGACAGATAATCTTGAAATTAATATTTTGAGGTACGGAAGAAATGGCCGGACTTGATAATTTAATTCGTAGGCATCAACAGTGTCAACCCTCTACCAAATCCTTAAGCTCATACCTTAAGTTGAAAGTGACAACACTGAATGTCAATGCGGTCTTTAGAACGCAATCAGATGACGCAACTTAACTCTGGTTTAACAATAGTCTATTACTTGACCGACCCTGATTCTCGTAAACTCGTATATTTATGTATCTATATGTACAGAGTGTCTCCCCTAAGGGTAGTCAGGCGCATTTCCTCTGGTGTTTCGCAACTCTCCGTACTTCCGTGTTTGCATTGTGGAGCTGGAGTCAGAACAAACAAACACCACTCATCACATCTATCATGCGACGCTGTGTTGGCGGAAAGCGTCGGTTTGTTTCCCGTTACAAACAAAATGATTTTTAAAGCTGTATTTTACGTTCCCGTTTGACAGAGCGGTCCCAAAATTATTCGAGTGCGATATTTATTAGATCGAACTTCGTTACATGAACAGTAAAAGACGATGAATCACAAGTACTCCAGCAGTGACTGAGCAGCGCTACTACATTGCGGTAGGAGTCAGTGCGGGCCAGGGCAGTGCTGTCGCTACAGCAGTACTGTCGCTGCTAATACATATCGGTAAAACAAATTTCGCACTAGGCTAATACCGGACTTGTCCGAAACAACAGACTTCACATATATGTAACTGAGGTGAGGACGGCCAATGGCCTCTTCAGTTTGAATGCACACCAGGCTCTAGCTCTTATGAGAATCGGCGAATGCCTTGAGTAATGAGAATAACGGGCAAGAGGCACTGCATTCGTATTGTATGGATAGGTTTAGAATTTGAGGCTGACGGGAGGCGTGCTAGGGTAGTCCGTACTGTTGCGATGACCACAGGATCCTGATGGCGCAGTGGTCAGTGCATTTGCGTGGTAAGCAGGAGATCCTGATTCAAATCCCTGTCCAGCACACAATTTCAACTGTTTTCATGGATTTAAATCAATGCCCTCTCGCAGAAAATATGTAATCCTTTGTCTCTTAAATCACAGTGACATCGTAACTCAGCAATGAGCCGCTGGAGACCGTGGGTCCCTTATACTACAATATTCTGAACGTATCCCTGAACATCCTCTGAAAGTTTGAAGGTGGAGTTGTGGTCAGAAACAATCTGGAAAGCTTGTAAAGATGTTGCAGGATACGTTTTGCTGAGAGATAACAATTAAGAAGAAAATTCTGTACTTTGTGCCATGCCCTAGTTAATTACCATTGCAGTTAGCCAGAGCACATCGTTATATTCTGCGCTCTGTTTTGTTGCTCTTCGTGGCAAACCACCCTCGGCTTACTTCACAGCAGGATAATGTCCGACCGCCCATGGTGAGAGTTTCTGCTGCTTGTATTCATGCTTGCCAAACGCTGCCTTGGCCTCCTAGGTCACCAGATCTCTCCCCAGTCGAGAACGACTGGAGAGTTATGGGCAGAGTCCTCAAACCAGCTCTGGATTTTGATACTCTAACGCGCAGTTGGACAAAATTTGACACCACATCCCTCAGGAGGACATCCAAACAATCTATCAATCAATGCCAAGTCGAATATGGCTTGGCTCTGAGCACTATGGGACTCAACTGCTGAGGTCATTAGTCCCCTAGAACTTAGAACTAGTTAAACCTAACTAACCTAAGGACGTCACAAACATCCATGCCCGAGGCAGGATTCGAACCTGCGACCGTAGCGGTCTTGCGGTTCCAGACTGCAGCGCCTTTAACCGCACGGCCACTTCGGCCGGCCGCCAAGTCGAATAACTCCTTGCATATGGCCCAGAGGTGTACCAATGCGTTATTGACTAGCTCTATTTGTGAAGATCTTTCTCTTGAATGCATCATCAATATTTCTGGAATTGTCACCAGTTTTTGCCGTAAATATACATCACATCTATCGATTTCCGTCCCATTCGAATTATTCCTTCGTGGTGCGTCGTTCACTATTATCTTGGAGTGCATGTACTATGTTCGAATACAACAAATGTGTTGGGAAGCAGTGAAGCCATTTCAGATGACTGAAGTTAGGTGCTGCCTAGGTATATATTTATGCCATCCCTCTCTTAGCCTGTCTCCTTCTTCCTTTTCTCTCTGTCCATCTCCTCCTCCACCTCCTTAACCATCTTCTCCTCCGCCTCTCTCTGTTAATCTGCTCCTACCCCTTCTGCCCTACTGCTGTTTCTCCCTCCATCCATTACTCCTTCTTCCTCTAAGCCAATGCCCTCTTTCTCTGTCTCCTCCTCCCCCCCTCACTGTCCATCTCCTACTCCTACCCCTCATTCTACATCTACATCCATACACCGCAAGCCACCTGACGGTGTGTGGCGGAGGGTACTTTGAGTACCTCTATCGGTTCTCCCTTCTATTCCAGTCTCGTATTGTTCGCGGAAAGAAAGATTGTCGGTATTCCTCTGTGTGGGCTCTAATCTCTCTGATTTTATACTCATGGTCTCTTCACGAGATATACGTAGGAGGGAGCAATATACTGCTTGACTCCCCGGTAAAGGTATGTTCTCGAAACTTCAACAAAAGCCCATACCGAGCTACTGAACGTCTCTCTTGCAGAGTCTTCCACTGGACTTTATCTGTCATCTCCGTAACGCTTTCGCGATTACTAAATGATCCTTTAACGAAGCGTGCTGCTCTCCGTTGGATCTTCTCTATCTCTTCTATCAACCTTATCTGGTGCGGATCCCACACCGGTGAGCAGCATTCAAGCAGTGGGCGAACAAGTGTACTGTAACCTACTTCCTTTGTTTTCGGATTGCATTTCCTTAGGATTCTACCAATGAATCTCAGTCTGGCATCTGATTTACCGACGATTAATTTTATATGGTCATTCCATTTTAAATCACTGCTAATGCCTACTCCCAGATAATTTATGGAATTAACTGCTTCCAGTTGCTGACCTGCTATATTGTAGCTAAATGATAAAGGATCTTTCTTTCTATGTATTCGCAGCACATTACACTTGTCTACCTTGAGACCCAATTGCCATTCCCTGCACCATGCGTCAATTCGTTGCAGATCCTCCTGCATTTCAGTACAATTATCCATTGTTACAACTTCTCGATATACTACGGCATCATCCGCAAAAGGCCTCAGTGAACTTCCGATGTTATCCACAAGGTCATTTATATATTTTGTGAATAGCAACGGTCCTAGGACACTCCCCTGCGGCACGCCTGAAATCACTCTTATTCGGAAGACTTCTCTCCATTAAGATAGACATTCTGCGTTCTGTTATGTAGGAACTCTTCAATCCAATCACACAACTGGTCTGATAGTCCATATGCTCTTACTTTGTTCATTAAACGACTGTGGGGAACCGTATCAAATGCCTTACGGAAGTCAAGAAACACGGCACCTACCCGGCAACCCGTGTGTATTCTGACCATTGCTCCTCCCCCCTCCGTCCATCTGCTCCTCCTGCCTCCCCTATCTCTATCCATCTCCTTCTCCCCCTCTCTTGGTCCATCTTTTCCTCATCCTCTCACTACCCAACTATCCCCCTCCCGTCTCTGTCCATCCACTCCACCCCCTCTCTTGTGGACCTTCTCCTCTCCCCTGTCTTTGTTCATCTCGTTCATTTACCTTTATCTCTCCATTTCTTCCTCCCCACTCTATACCCTGTTCCTCTTCTTCCCTTTCTCCGTCCATTTTCTCCTCCCCATGTCTGTCCCTCTCCTCCTGTCCCCCTCCCCACTCTCTTTCCATCTTTTCGTGCTACCTCCATCTGTCTATCTCTATATACCTGTCCATTTTCCCCTCCCCACTCTCCTGTCTATATCTTCCGCCCCTTAACTGTGTCCATGTCCTCCTTCCCCGTCTCTGACAATCCATCTTCTCCTACCCTCTTCTCTGTCAACGTTATCACTCCAACCCCAATAACAGATTCAAAAATGCTTCAAATGGCTCTGACCACTATGGGACTTAACATCTGAGGCCACCAGTCCCCTATAAATTAGAATTACTTAAACCTAACTAACCTAAGGACATCACACACATCCATGCCCGAGGAACGATTCGAACGTGCGACCTTAGCGGTAACGCAGTTCCGGACTGAAGCACCTAGAAACGCTCGGCCACAGCGGCGTGCCCAATATGAGGTTTCTGGTTCTTACCCCCACAGTATTTTTTTCCGTATATTAAGAAGAATGTGTACCAATCGGTTGAAATCGATTCAGGTGCTTAGAAGCACATTTTTACTCGTCGCTCTGGTAGCGTACACACATGTGTTATATATTTAACTTATTTCACGCGTATCTGTACACACAGTTCACCTGCAACTCAAGCGAATTTCGCCCTGCAGCTTCATTTCCACGCATCTCAATGTTTATAACGTCATATCATTTTAACTACTTGTCGTACAGTGACATAACTGTGTACGTACATTGAGCGGTTAGCGACATTTGTTGCCAATAGTGTTAATGGCAAATAAGTAATAAATGTAAACGTCATGCCTGATGAGTAAGTTTTACTACATGAACACGAAATCGTAGTAAGCGATAAACTGTTTTACGCAAATGAATCTCTGTGGTTCCAGAGAACTTTTCAAGTTTCAGCCATCTGTGTCTGTTTCACTTTCATTATTTTGTGGGTACTTTCAGCGAGAAAAAGTTTCGTAAAAATTTGCAGTTATGTGTAAAGTATATTCCAGATCACTAAATGCTCTCATTCTTACATAGTTGACGAATAAAGTTTGGGTATTCGTGAATCGTGGCCTACACTTTTTTGCAACCCCCAACCCTTTGATAAGTAGGTTGTTCTTACCCACACAGGGCTTCTTTGCGGACGGTAAGTCGTACGTGTACCAAATTAGGTTGACATCGGTGGAGTGATTTAGGAAGAGATGAGGAACGTTCCTGCATACATACATTGTTATGATATTTATGGAATCTTGGTTTTTCTTACACCTTTTCCGTACTACTATCAGCAACAAATATGGCACAAACGGCTTAATTCCATTTGCTTATTTTACATAGTACCAAAACTTTTATCGGTTTTTTCACAACTCTACAGATACACTATGTGATCAAAAGTATCCGGACACCGAGCTGAAAATGACTTACAAGTTCGTGGCGCCCTCCATCGGTAATGCTGGAATTCCATATGGTGTTGGCCCACCCTTAGCCTTGATGACAGCTTCCACTCTCGCACTCTCTCAGTCATGTGCTTGAAGGTTTCTTGGGGAATGCTCTTCAACAGTGGGAAGCAAGAAAGTGCTTAAAACATTAATGTAGGCCTGTGCTGTGATAGTGCCACGCAAAAAAACAAGGGTACAAGCCCCCTCCATGAAAAACACGACCACACCATAACAGCAGCCGCCTCCGAACTTTACTGTTGGCATTACACACGCTGGCAGATAACGTTCACCAGGCATTCGCCATACCCACACCCTACCATCGGATCGCAACATTGTGTACAGTGTTCGTCGCTCCACACAACGTTTCTCCACTGTTCAATTGTCCAATGATTACGCTCCTTACACTAAGCAAGGCGTCGTTTGGCATTTACCGGCGTTATGTGTGGCTGATGAGCAGCCTCTCGACCATGAAATCCAAGTTTTCTCACCTCCCGCCTAACTGTCATATTACTAGCACTGGATCCTGATGCAGTTTGGGATTTCTGTGTGATGATCTAGATAGATGTCTGCCTATTACACATTACGACCCTCTTCAACTGTCGGCGGTCTCTGTCAGTCAACACGAGAGGTCAGCCTGTACGCTTTTGTGCTGTACGTGACCCTTCACGTTTCCATTTCAGTATCACATCGGACACAGTGGACCTACGGATGTTTAGGAGAGTGGAATTCTCGCGTACAGACGTATGCCACAAATCACACCCAATCACATGACCACGTTCGAAGTCTGTGAGTTCCCCTGAGCGCCCAATTCTGCTATCTCACGATGTCTAATGACTACCGAGGTGGGTGATATGGAGTACGTGGCAGTAGGTGGCAGCAGACTGCACCTAATATGGAAACTGTATGTTTTTCAGGGTATCCGGATACTTTTGATCACATGGTGTTATTCGTGGTTTCTGAATTTTTTGAACGCTCGTCGCACAGCCGTCCTTACACTTGTTATCAGAGATTCAGGCCTATCTGAGTATGCCTAGCTTGAATCTCAACTCTTGTTGGAGAGTATTTTTCTGTTACACAGCCCACAATAGTGCGACGATGTACAGTGTATCAATAGGCTATCAAACCTCTGGCCGTTTGTGCTTGGGCGTCAGGTTCTGTCTACGTTAAAAAGTTGTATGCAACAGATGTCATAGCATCCTACAATTCGCACAAAACAGCGATGTAAACATATTTTGATGAGGTAAAATTTAATTAGTTACATGCTTGGTTGCGGACGCCATAGTAAAGATTTAAGGTAGGTGAGAATGTAACGACCCGACTAAGTCGTTAGAGACAGGTTACAGGCTCTGATTGTCTTTGGTGAAATAGGATATAACTCATAATCTTGTGTAAAGAATTTGGCAGGCATAAAGTTATTCATTTAAAACCAAAAAGCAGCAATTAGGAAAGCACAAAACCGTAAATTGTTTAGAAAGGATGGCCTTCTATCAGTGATCGAGATTTCTTAACTACCAGAAAACAAGATGGATTATTACATGAGGGGAAAAAAGATGTTTATACTTAAAAACACAACAGTTGATCTTGGCGGGGCAGTACCCCTTTTAGGTGTATTCTCGAGTGATACCCAACGCTCGTTATCTATGTCTGCACTCCTCTATTAAAGGCTATTAAATCTTATGTGCTACACTTAGCTTAGTAGGAGATGTATCGTGAATGTCATTCACACTAAGACAAAACTACTTTTGGGTAAAAATGTATGTTGACTAATATATCCTTCGTTTGAGTGGCACTGCAGGCTGAATGTAAGGACGAAATTCGTGAAAATATATTTCCTTTGTCCGCTGTGCTATCTGGATTTCTTCAGTTTAATTTGATTACGTGTAGCCAGTTTAATTTAATTTGAAATTGTGCTTTCGAAACTCCCTTTTCTCCATAGCAAAAAATTATGAATGCGTAGATCAAAGCGCAAGGGAATCCAACGAGATATAAATTTTAATTTAATCTGTTATACCCAGTGAATGAAACACCATTATACTGCGTGACAGTCAGGAAGGAAATAGATTTTATTTTCAATATCCGCTTCCTGGAGTATGATCCTGTTGATAACTGTAAAGGTGTAGTCGTTCTTGTCAGGTAGTCTTGGTTAAGTTAAAGGAGTTTGAGTAACTGATACATAACGAGAAAATGTTTACTGGTTTATCAAGTAGTGAGAATTCGACTTTCGTTTCACAAAGGACCTTGTCTGGTGTGCTGCCACTCAAATGAGTAACTGGATCAAATTAAGAATTTAACTACTGCAGTTCATCCTTGTTAGGGGAACATACCGAGAGTAAATAGTGAATACGGTGGAAGTTTCCTTACCTGGAATCACACCTTAGCTGTAATATCAGGGTAACGTTTTGAATCAGAGTAAGCGGTTTATAGAGCTTCACCAGGACCGCGGAATCTGTGTAAGTAGTGATATCTGTGATTGTAAATTCTTTGTCCAACCTCCATTTCTACGGAAGAGTGTCAACGCGGGATAATATAAGGCAAGGTAGTCTTAATGAGATTTTTGCATCAAAACGTAATATAATTCGTAAGACCTCATGAAGTCGACATGCTCCTGTGTGATCTGTAACTGTGCTTTCAACATTTTGTACTAAAAATACGGTATTGTCAACCGCACCTTCGTGAGCTCGATAATTCGTATTGATACTACCACTGATTAAAAGTTAAATACGAATTATGTCTTTTAAGTTTTAAATGATCGTGAAGCAAAGGAAAGGTTTATATAACTTTCTTGATATCCTGATCTAATTACACTCCTGGAAATGGAAAAAAGAACACATTGACACCGGTGTGTCAGACCCACCACACTTGCTCCGGACACTGCGAGAGGGCTGTACAAGCAATGATCACACGCACGGCACAGCGGACACACCAGGACCCGCGGTGTTGGCCCTCGAATGGCGCTAGCTGCGCAGCATTTGTGCACCGCCGCCGTCAGTGCCAGCCAGTTTGCCGTGGCATACGGAGCTCCATCGCAGTCTTTAACACTGGTAGCATGCCGCGACAGCGTGGACGTGAACCGTATGTGCAGTTGACGGACTTTGAGCGAGGGCGTATAGTGGGCATGCGGGAGGCCGGGTGGACATACCGACGAATTGCTCAACACGTGGGGCGTGAGGTCTCCACAGTACATCGATGTTGTCGCCAGTGGTCGGCGGAAGGTGCACGTGACCGTCGACCTGGGACCGGACCGCAGCGACGCACGGATGCACGCCAAGACCGTAGGATCCTACGCAGTGCCGTAGGGGACCGCACCGCCACTTCCCAGCAAATTAGGGACACTGTTGCTCCTGGGGTATCGGCGAGGACCATTCGCAACCGTCTCCATGAAGCTGGGCTACGGTCCCGCACACCGTTAGGCCGTCTTCCGCTCACGCCCCAACATCGTGCAGCCCGCCTCCAGTGGTGTCGCGACAGGCGTGAATGGAGGGACGAATGGAGACGTGTCGTCTTCAGCGATGAGAGTCGCTTCTGCCTTGGTGCCAATGATGGTCGTATGCGTGTTTGGCGCCGTGCAGGTGAGCGCCACAATCAGGACTGCATACGACCGAGGCACACAGGGCCAACACCCGGCATCATGGTGTGGGGAGCGATCTCCTACACTGGCCGTACACCACTGGTGATCGTCGAGGGGACACTGAATAGTGCACGGTACATCCAAACCGTCATCGAACCCATCGTTCTACCATTCCTAGACCGGCAAGGGCACCTGCTGTTCCAACAGGACAATGCACGTCCGCATGTATCCCGTGCCACCCAACATGCTCTAGAAGGTGTAAGTCAACTACCCTGGCCAGCAAGATCTCCGGATCCGTCCCCCATTAAGCATGTTTGGGACTGGATGAAGCGTCGTCTCACGCGGTCTGCACGTCCAGCACGAACGCTGGTCCAACTGAGGCGCCAGGTGGAAATGGCATGGCAAGACGTTCCACAGGACTACATCCAGCATCTCTACGATCGTCTCCATGGGAGAATAGCAGCCTGCATTGCTGCGAAAGGTGGATATACACTGTACTAGTGCCGACATTGTGCATGCTCTGTTGCCTGTGTCTATGTGCCTGTGGTTCTGTCAGTGTGATCATGTGATGTATCTGACCACAGGAATGTGTCAATAAAGTTTCCCCTTCCTGGGACAAAGAATTCACGGTGTTCTTATTTCAATTTCCAGGAGTGTATATATGAACTGACATGATAGACTGTATTAAACTGCCATGGCGAGTGGTTATCTTACTTTAGATGTACCGTATTTCTCTTGGTAAGCTAACTGTTACACACAATGATGAAAGCAGAAAGGTGTTCCAAAAGTGCGTGGTCATTGCTCTTAGAGGGTACACAGCTGTCTTGCAACTAGTTGAGATGATAGAAAATGTAGAGATGCTAAAAATGGTGGATTCTTACCTTAGTTTACGATTTTTAAATAAATTAACACCTTTACATGCAGGTAAGTAAGCGGCAGAGGCGAACAATACGAAACTCCACGGCTTGCAATACCAGAAGCTTTCTGATGTGAAAGTAGGCTGATGAGCCACAAGACTACACTACTGGGTGTCGGCCGGTGGCGATACGACCATGTGATGCGTTAAGGAAACTATTAAACACAGCAGAGACTAATGGGGAATCTGTTGCTGCAATGAATGACAGCCACACATAAGGACCAAACATAAAACCAAGCAAGAAGAATGAAGGTAAAACATCAGTTCAAAAATGGCTCTGAGCACTATGGGACTTAACATCTGAGGTCGTCAGTCCCCTACAACTTAGAACTACTTAAACCTGACTAACCTAAAGACATCACACGCATCCATGCCCGAGGCAGGATTCTAACCTGCGACCGTAGCAGTCACGAGGTTCCAGACTGAAGCGCCTAACGCCGCTCGGCCACCGCGACCGGCTAAAAAACCAGTTGATAAAATTTTGTCGTAAACTGGAAGTTAAGAGTTTCCAGTACTGAAACTCGCGTCTACGTTTGAGGAATGGTTCTAGAAACGATACGGATCGCAAATGGGGTAATCAATTGACAGGAGCTACTTTGAAACAGGGCAGATAGGTACGACCCAACGCCTGGGAATGAGCATCTCGGAAAAGGTGAAGCTGTTCATATCTTCGTGAGAATGTGTGGAAAGTGGGTGAAGAACGTTGAAACAACGAGCATGTTAGAAGGTGTCGGACGTTAACTGTTTGTTGCAGAACGTAAAGGTCGGGCACTTGCTCGCTCTATAGAGTAGAAAAAGCCGCGACCTGTGGCAGATTAGGCGATAGAGACTTGCGCAGGTATCAAAACTGGAGGTGGATCAATGAAAATGTGTCGCCTGATTTGATGAATCACGTTTCTTGTTAGACCAGGTAGCTGACCGCTGTGGCCGAGCGGTTCTAGCGCTTAAGCCCGGAAGCGCGCTGCTGCTACGGCCGCAGGTTCGAGTCCTGCCTCGGGCATGGATGTGTGTGATGTCCTTAGGTTAGTAAGGAAGTAGCTGTAAGTGTAGGGGACTGATGACCTCAGATGTTAAGTCCCATAGTGCTTAGACCCATTTGAACCATTATACCAGGTCAGTAGTCGTTTGCGCATACGCCTATATACAGGCGAATCGGTGCTAGAAACATGCCGCACCCCATGGACTCTAGATGGATTGGGGGGGGGGGGGGCGGGGGGGTGGCATCCGAGTACTGTGCCATGAGAGGCACTGACCTGGGCTTGCACGGGACGTGTGATAGTCATTGAAGACGTCATGACAGCTGTGGGCTGCAGAACCATTACTGTGGACCACCTGCTTTACTTTATGACTGATGTCATCCTAAACAGCGATGGCGCCTGCCAGCAGGATAACTACCCTAAGCAGAAGTCCAGAGTCGAGCTATAGTGTTTTGAGGATCATTATTATCAACTCACGTTGTTGTCTTGGGCACCAGATTCACGTGATATCAACCCGATGTAGCACGTCTGTGATGCGCCCACAAACAGCCTCCCCGTGATTTCCGAGAATTGCGTGGTCTGACCGTAGACGTCTGGCGCCACGTACATCCGCCAACCTACCAAAGACGTTTCGAGTCCAAGTCACGCAGAATCGCTGCTGTGATGCTTTCCAAAGGTGGATCAGCATTCTATTAAAAAGGTGGTCATCGTGTTTCGGCTCATCGCTGTATGTCTGTATATAACGAAATACACTACTGGCCATTAAAATTGCTACACCAAGATGAAATGCAGATGATAAACCGGTATTCATTGGACAAATATATTATACTAGAACTGACATGTGATTACATTTTCACGCAATTTGGGTGCATAGATCCTGAGAAATGAGTACCCAGAACGACCACCTCTGGCCGTAATAACGGCCTTGATACGCCTGGGCATTGAGTCAAAGAGGGCTTGGATGGCATGTAGAGGTATAGCTACCCATGCAGCTTCTACACGAGACAACAGTTCATCAAGAGTAGTGACTGGGGTATTGTGACGAGCCAGTTGCTCGGCAACCATTGACCAGACGTTTTCAGTTGGTGAAAGATCTGGAGAATGTCCTGGCCAGGGCAGCAGTCGAACATTTTCTGTATCCAGAAAGACTCGTATAGGACCTGCAACATGCGGTCGTGCATTATTCTGCTCAAATGTAGGGTTTCGCAGGGATCGAATGAAGGGTAGAGCCACGGGTCGTAACACATCTAAAATGTAACGTCAAAATGCCGTCAATGCGAACAAGAGGTGACCGAGACGTGTAACCAATGGCACCCCATACCATCACGCCGGATGATACGCCAGTATGGCGATGACGAATACACGCTTCCAATGTGCGTTCACAGCGATGTCGCCAAACACGCATGCGACCATCATGATACTGTAAACAGAACCTGGATTCATCCGAAAACATGACTTTTTGTCATTCGTGCACCCAGGTTCGTCGTTGAGTACACCATCGCACGCGCTCCTGTCTGTGATGCAGCGTAAAGGGTAACCGCAGCCATGGTCTCCGAGCTGATAGTGCGTGCTGCTGCAAACGTCGTCGAACTGTTCGTGCAAACGTCCCCATCTGTTGACTCACGGATCGAGACGTGGCTGCACGATCCGTTACAGCCATGTTGATAAGATGCCTGTCATCTCGACTGCTAGTGATACGAGGCCGTTGGGATCCAGCACGGCGTTCCGTATTACCCTCCTGAACCCACCGATTCCATATTCTGCTAACAGTCATTGGATCTCGGCCAACGCGAGCAGCCATGTCACGATACTATAAACCGGAATCGCGATAGGCTACAATCCGACCTTTATCAATGTCGGAAACATGAGGGTACGCATTTCTCCTCCTACACGAGACATCACAACAACGTTTCACCAGGAGACGTCGGTCAACTGCTGTTTGTGTATGAGAAATCGGTTGGAAACTTTCCTCATGTCCGCACGTTGTAGGTGTTGCCACCGGCGCCAACCTTGTGTGAATGCTCTGAAAAGCTAATCATTTGCATATCTCAGCATCTTCAAAGTATAAGTTAAATTTCGCGTCTGTAGCACGTCATCTTCATGGTGTAGCAACTTTAATGGCCGGTAGTGTATTTAAAGAATTACGGAACAAGAACGGACTACGGTAGCGGACCACAGAAGCTGGGATGTTAGGTGGCTGTGGTGGTGGTCGTGGTGGTGGTTATGGCGATGATTATGATGAGTGACTGTGATGGTGACAGTACTTAATTGTGGATTACTATCACGAGGACACTGGATACATGATGGTATTACAGTCCGAGAAAAGATAATATATACGGCAATTTACAGGTCTACTTTGACAAATATGTGACAGGTAGTTGGCCGTGGTCGTACAATAGACACCGTCACGGAATTAGCCTGAAGTAATTCAGGGAAACACGGAAAACCTAAATCGGGGTGACTGTATGGAGGCTGGAGCCTCCTTCCTCCAGAATACGATGTCGGTCTGTTTAAACCAGCACAACTCCATTCCGTTTATCCGCAATGCAGAATAGTGTTTTGAAGGAAAGTTATTGACTAATATAGATAGCTAATGATACACTTTTCATTCATTTATCAGTGTCGATCACCGCAAACACTACGCACGCTATACAAAGAGTTGTTGAGCTGAGAAAAATAGTGAGATGTTAGTATTAGTGATTGCAGCACTTTGTAATAATAGTGCGAAAGTGAAACATTTTCATTTTTATGAATATAAAATGTGGTGTCACCGCCAGACACCACACTTGCTAAGTGGTAGCTTAAATCGGCCGCGGTCCATTAGTACATGTCGGACCCGCGTGTCGCCACTGTGTGATCGTAGACCGAGCGCCACCACACGGCAGGTCTAGAGAGACGGACTAGCACTCGCCCCAGTTGTACGGACGACATTGCTAGCGACTACACGTACGAAGCCTTTCTCTCAATTGCCGAGAGACAGTTAGAATAGCCTTCAGCTAAGTCCATGGCTACGACCTAGCAAGGCGCCATTAACCATATCTGGAGAGAGTCTCACTTGTATTATCAAGAGAAATGTACCATAATTAATTAAAGTTAAGTATACGAGAAGCTCCGTTCTTTTCTTTGTAGCATTCATAAAGTATCCTGTTTCAGACTTAACGCAAGACGGCGTGAGTTGACGCGTGCCCTTTCGGCTACTTCTCAGTGTGGCGTAGCTAGCTTGTTACGCCACAACATAAAGTGAAGCCTGTGGCGCTCAGCCTGTGAAAGGGCTTCTGGCCTGAACGCCACGGCTCGCCTTTTACTCCCAAGAAAGGTCACCGATACTCATTCAATTTGATAACTCGAAAAGTGGACCAGATGTGTCCTGGAGGGCCTAGGATCAGGAAGTTCCTACCCGGAATTGAGCACACGACCTCCAGATCCTGAATCCAGTACCCTACCTGCCAGATAATCATGGAAATTTTAGTTATTATTGTTATTATTATTAGGGAATTATGACAATAAATGGAATTTGTTAAGCAAATAACTCAATAAACTTTACTTTATATTCTCCTTGTTGTTTCAGCAGGTTTTCATTCTTTCCGAGAGGGCTTGTTTACGTTCTTCCGACCACTTTAGTGTCTACTGTTTTTGTCTTGGTTGCTCTGCTGTTAATTTCCTGTTTGTCTGTGTACTTTGTGTATGGAAATGTCTCTTTCTGGACTATCGGTTGGTCTTATATTTGCGCTTTTGAGGTCCTTTCTAATTTCGCTCAGCCATATTTGCGTTTTTGATTTCCTTTCTAATTTCGCTCACCCAAGGTGTTGAGTTCTTAAGTAATGTTACATTGTCTATTATCCTTTTTGTCAGTCGCTTTGCTGTTAATCTGTTAAGATGACCAAATAATTTTATTCGCATTTTCTTAATGTCAGTTTCGATGTTTGAAAAATTTTCTGTTGCTTTTAGCCCGTCCTTCTTCTTCTTATTATTATTATTTACTTGTTTTAGGTGTTTTACTAAACATCTAGACTGTTTTATGTAAGTAAGCCGTCGTTTAACAGACTGTAATTCTAACAGATACCTTTTTCAATAAGTTAGTCTTAGCAAAACGCCTTTGTCCCTTGGTAAATTTATGGTGCAGTTTTATTTATTGACAGAAAAATAATTTCGCGTGTAACGAGACGAGCCTAGTCAGAAAGTCTTGGTGTCGTAAAGTGGGGCACTCATCACAATATGCTGTCCCAGTCTTGAGTAACAGCGTTCACCGGCCGTCACTGTCAGCCTACTGGGCAGTGCCTGGTCAATTACCATAACCACACTGGTACGCGGCTCACGTGAATTGTGCACCCGCAACAGCATCCAGTAGTCATACGTTGTGGTGTTGAAGTCGCCGCTCTTCCGTCATTATGACAGGGTCGCCTGTTAACGGGTTCCATCCGCCGCTTGGACCAGTGGTCGAACTCAGTCCCTTCTCGCCATACAGCTAGTCGCCGGTACGTGGTACGCTCCCTGGATATCAGCGCCCACCAGTTGCCATCGGCTTCCCGCACTCAGCGAGACGTGTCAGCCTGTCGCGTCTGCGCTGATGTTGCTCGGCCGCTAGTAGAAGCATTTTGTGACGGCCTACTTGCAAAAATCAATACCTGAAAACAGAAAATATAAGCGTTCAGGATATTAAATTTTAAACAAAGTTTCTTTTTCATATAATTCTGTCCAAGATGGCGAAAATGGCCAAGAAAATCCGTGAAGTTACGAAAAACTGCTTTTTCCTGATAAGTAAAGAACTATAAGTCCGATCGAAAAATGGTGAAGTGGAAAGTTGCAGGACTTAAAAAGATCCGTCGACTGGTTTTTATGAGTATCGATTGTTCAAATGTTCAAATGTGTGTGAAATCGTATGGGACTTAACTGCTAAGGTCATCAGTCCCTAAGCTTACACACTACTTAACCTAAATTATCCTAAGACAAAGATACACACCCATGCACGAGGAAGGACTCGAACCTCCACCGAGTATCGATTGCTTTGTCATGTTTCGAGATATATATATTAAAGACTGTCAAAAAACTTTAAAAATCTGGTTCTCTGTAACTCGTTAACATTCACGATCCCATACTCGTTATTTACTGTAGCTCTAGACCGCAGTAAGTCAAGAAAGTACATGTTTACACTTTTGTTGGGCGCGTTTTTATGATTAAATTTCTCAGTTTTTATATTATGGAATTATCTTTATAGAACGAAATTTCTGACATTTTTGGCTAATTTAAAGAAAAATAATTTGTTCTACGACCTACTACAGCAAAAAAAAAAATCTTCGTTTCTACAGATCTAGTGGACGCAATTAACATTGACGCACTTGATGGAGATTAATAATAAATGCTCATATTTTCGAGAAAAAATACTAGGGTATGTTTCACAGACTTTTGGTGTTAGTAAATGAGTATTAAAGTGAAGCGTGCAAGCGCTGAGTGCGTCAGCGGGAGCGGTCGGCGGAGTGGGGAGAACCGGCGCGCGCTCTCTCTCAAAACTGATTGTACACGGCTCGCGCTAGCATTATCTCTGAGAGGCGGTTCTCTTAGCTGCGCTGTCAGGCGCGGCCTGGCGAGTAACACCCTTTCTCTTACACAAATCGCAGCTCACTTTTCCTGATAATTGCAGCGCTACACTATAAATGCACGATCTTTCAGAAGTTTTACTGCCGTCATCGTGTGATCAGCAGTGGATGGTCCAAGAATAAACATGATACCATCGCCGTTCGGATCCAAAATGGCAAGCATATCGATCTTCCTTGGATCATGAGAACCAACGCTGACCCTTCACGCCCAACAAATTGCAAGCAAGAGATTCCTATTGCACCTTGTCAGACGTTTGTCTTGAATTCCAAATTTTTCTGAATAGTACGTGGTTCTTTCATCTCGCAAAGTACGGCAGTATGAATCATTGCCTATACTACCCTATATCGGAGACCAACACAAATATCGTGTTCCCATGTCACATTTGAAGTGTCAGTTTTAAAGTTCACTGCAGTTCAGAGAAGTGTCACAGAAAGAGGCTGCATCAACGTGTTAGCCATAGGAATTTTACTCCTTGATGCGAAGTTCACAGTCTTAAAATTTCAAGTTATCTTACATGCCCCTCGCAACGTCGATTTCGTGCATACATATGCTAACAAAAATGGTGAAGCATCCAGAGGCCATTGTCGGGTGTCAATGAAATTTAGTACACTTACACATCATAGGTGGCTACTTAACGATTAGTTAGAACTGCAGTTCTCTTGTCCTTTGCAAAACATCACCGTTCAGGTACCCCCATCGTCAAATTTAGTATCAAGGAAGCGGCATGTTACGTCGGTATCACATTAGCTCAGTGCAGTGCATACAAATTGCGGAGATGCAGGTCACAACAGTCTGCAATCGGTCGATATCTATAACTGTTAAACAATATCTTGACTTTCGACCGTTGGTCATGGATTTATTTCCTGTTTCAAACAGTATAATTGGAAATCCTTTTTGTTGGTTTAAGTCCATTCAGAACTGATATATAAAAAAAGTGAATTTTTATGGTCAGTAACGCAGACACTATGGCTTTCTGTGATGGCAAATCGTCATTTCGTTTGTCTTTTTTATTTTCGGGAGTGACGAGTTGTCAAGTCTATAAAATCGTGCAACATAAAAAAAGTGTGTGTGAATTCCTAAGGGACCGAACTGCTGAGGTCATCGGTCCCTAGGCTTACACACTACTTAAACTAACTTATGCTAAGAAAACACACACACCCATGTCCGAGGGAGGAGTCGAACCTCCGGCGGGAGGTGCCGTGCAATCCGTGACATAGCGCCTCTAACCGCGCGACCACCCCGCGCGGCTCCGGAAACAACGCTAACCACGAGTAGAAGATTTAATTATGGCAGTAATATTAAGGTGGAGCTGAAATGTAGCCCAGTCAGTGGATGACAGAAGAAATAATGAAGCAAGGAAAATACTTGCTCAAGATATGAAAACATTGAGACGATGTCCTTAAAGTTTATGGGTGGGTGGCATTAGCCTACATAATATCCAGGAGAAAGATGGATGTGTGTAGCTGAAATTGTAATCAATGGATGGTTGCTAATACACCAATGTCCTACATTAAATCTGTGCCCCCACTCCAGGAGTCAGTACCGGCCGACAGCGACAATGGGAGTGAAGTGATGGCAATGCGTAATTTTCCTTTTTCTTTATGTTGTGGCCACACAATCACTGTGTCATTTGATAAATACAGAGGGGAGCGAGTGTGCCGGGACTTGCCCCAGTTCACTGCTATTAGCGCGACGTCATTTTGGTCGAAATCCACGTTTTTACGAAAAAGTGAAGGCGCTAAATATTAGACTTAAAAAGATGAAAATTGGTATGAAGCGTCAGTTTGATACGAAACCTTTAACGACGTGACCCCATTAAGCTACCTCTATCAGTTTCCAAGTAATTTATTGAAAACTAAATTTGGAACAAAAACGCCTTATTTCTAGTACATTAAGTATCATTCATATTAATGATAGAAAGTTTTGATTAGTGCAACTTATGAAACCCAGTAAATAATATGGCTAAACAAGTTTCAAGATTTTGATGAAAATACCAATAAATACAAGGTCTAAAAAATGGTTCAAATGGCTCTAAGCACTATGGGACTTAACATCTCAGGTCATCAGTCCCCTAGAACTTAGAACTACTTAAACCTAACTAACCTTAGGGCATCACACACATCCATGCCCGAGGCAGGATTCGAAGCTGCGACCGTAGCGGTAGCGCAGTTCCAGACTGAAGCGCCTAGAACCGCTCGGCCGGCAAATACAAGGTCTCTTAAAGATGTAGTTCAGAGGTCATGTTCCACTGTCTGTTCCGTTTTAAAAATTCTAGACGGTAAAGTTTAAATGCAGGCGAGCTAAACTTTTTTTCGTCATTAAAGTCGACTTAACTCCATTAATACAAAAATTACGAAGATTCTAAGTCGAGTCATGACAGCGTTATAACATGGTCCGAGAAAGCGGCCATTTGCAGGCTGCTATCGGGGCATAAAATGGATGACAGCAGGTGTTCTCTTCGGCCGTCCGTTGCGCCCATATATAAAAGCGGCCTGAGAGGCAGTGACAGTTCACTTCGCACCGAGCTATCACTCTGTCTGACTCAGTCTGACGCCTGCATACTCGCTGCCTCGGATGGCGTTACAGAAAGGCTGCTACTAAACTCCTGTTTTCAGTAATGATAGAAAGTGAACTCACGAGGACTGTACACCGTCCTGGATCACTTATATTTCGCGGTATTTTTGTGCCGCCATAATGTTAACAAAGCCGTGTGGCAAGTGGTGATATTATTTTCCACTTTTGCGGCGAGCAATTAACTGTGAATAATAAAACTCAGCCGCGTGGGGTAGCCGTGCGGTCTTGGGCGCGTTGCACAGTTCGCGTGGCTTCCCCCGTCGGAGATTTGAGTCCTCCCTTGGGCATGTGTGTGTGTGTGTGTGTGTGTGTGTGTGTGTGTGTGTGTGTGTGTGTTGTCCTTAGCGTAAGTTAGTTTAAGTTAGATTAATTAGTTTTTAAGCCTAGGGACCGATGACCTCAGCAGTTTGGTCCCATAGGAACTTACCACAAATTTCCAAATTTTCCTATTAAAAATCAGAGCGAAGGACTATTTAATGGGGACTTAACATAGAGTTTGCCTCTGAACAGCTCATAGTGATGTTTATGATAGAGAGATCATCATCATTATTATTATTACTATCAGGAATATTACTACGTTTTGCGTGTGAACTTTTCTTACGTATAATTGAATCAGTTAAAGCTCAAAACTTTTATATATAATTATAGTTCCAGATCCCGCTAAGTAAACAGAGAGTAGAAACATTTCTTTCAGTGCACAAAAGAAGAATGTGACTTGCAGACTCGAAACTATGGTCAGTATGTTCTCCATCGCTTTCCAGCTGACCACACAAGGACTTTTCAGGCTCTTGTAACAGACGGCGCCGACGCTCCACACTGAGCTTGAATTCATTGCCAGTATACCCCCCCTCCCCCCTCTTCGGTGTTTACGCAGCAGATAGAGTTAGTTTGAAAGAGTTTAGAGCTCCTGTCATTCCAGACCTTGTACCAGGCGGCGGGAGGGTGGAGGGGGTGAGAAGGGGGTAAGGGTTGGAGCTTTCAATATCTTCACTTTAAAGAGCAAACGATACGCTACTCATTAACTATTACAAGACATAACGTTTCTCAAGCTAAACGGCAGATGAAATAAAGCTACACCTCTTAGCTGGACATCAACAAGTGTCTATTGTTTAGCGAGTGAGACACCCATCCCTGCCGGTCGGTGTGGCTGAGTGGTTCTAGGCGCTTCAGTCTGGAACCGCGCGACCACTACGGTCGCAGGTTCGAATCCTGCCTCGGGCATGGATGTGTGTGGTGTCCTTAGGTTAGTTAGGTTTATGTAGTTCTAAGTCTCGGGGACTGATGACCTCATATGTTAAGTCCCATAGTGCTCAGAGTCATTTGAACCATTTAAACACCCATCTCGTACAAAATGGATGTGTCACACACGAGGTGTTGGTCTCTGAGCAACAATAACAACTGTGTTGCAGATTTAAACAAAAAACGAATAGTCCAGTGATATCGCTATGGAAAACATAAAAATGCTATAAAATAGTTTTTCCTTAAATTACTTGTACTTAGGTTAATTTGACATTTACTTGATTTTATCTTCTGTCCCCATTCAGCTGTTTACTATTATTAATACCTTTCGTTTAAAATATATTGGTCAACGAACGTTTCTAGTTTTTTAAACACCATCGGTGAGCAAAGCCCGTCCGAATATTTCGGGCAACAAAGAATTATGTATTAATGAGGGAAGAGGTAAGATTTTAATTAATTCATGGTGAAGTCTGTAATCTACCCCTCCCTTTCTCGTTGTTGCTACTGTTTACGGTGGTGAAGTCTTATCAGGCAGATTCGAGGGTAGTAAGATTTACAATAAAATTTTTACTTATCTTTTCTCGCACAGTCGGCTCCAGATCTTCATGTCTAGGGGTCTGATCCTTGAAGCTAAAATTCTCACGTTGTAGAATAACATGGTTCAATTGGTCTAAATAATTGTGAATAACGTCATGCAGAATTTTTGTTTTCACGATAATTTATTGTCTAATATTTTAGTATATCACACTGTCTTTTGGATTTTCACAGTAACATAGCCGAAATTACATTGTTCGTCCAAAATACAAAAATACGTCCGATCACATCTGAGGCTTGCTTACTACTACTTCACTCTGCGGTAATAACAACATTCCAAAGGGTTTACAATTTTTCTTGGCAAATGAATTTCTATTAATTTAGATTATTATTTTATACATGAATCCAAAAATAAAAGTAATGAACAGCACTAGAATGGGTAATTAATAATAGAAATTTTAAGTGTGTCAAATAGTTTGCAATTTCAAATGTTTTCTTTTAAAAAATGTACATTAAATGTACATTCAGAGCTAGTACATATCGACTGTAACACCGAAAACGAAGTAACTCCTTTTCATAAAATTTAACTTGAAATATAACATGTTGCGTATAAAATTATACGAAATTTTTCAGGAAAACCGCTAAGACAATACTGACCTGTCCAAAATTCGAAAATATTTCTGGTATAGACTACTACTGTAGAGGAAACATAATACTAGAGGAGGATGTCCCTTTACAAGTCCCATGGCATCACAGAGAATAGGAACCGAGCCAAAACACAGGTCGATTGGATTATGCCAAGAAAATAATAATGTACTAAAAATTTTATGGCTTGTAAAGAAAGGGTAAAACTCAGTAATGCAGATACCTATAACATAAAAAATATGAGTGTTCCGCGTATTAAATTAAAATAAGTTATAAAGAATTGATCGTAGTAGGCGGCAGGAAGCAATGTGTAAGATTTGAAAGACAGACGCACATACACTTGCAGACTCGAAACTATGGTTAGTATGTTCTCCATCGCACGGAAAGGGAGAAGGTGTTAGCAGATCGAACTGCACACGCACGGAGACAGGAGCCGCGTAATGAGAGGAGTCAGGCCGCTCCGTCGCATTGTCGCCGCTTCCACAGCGGCACCTCCTACTTCTCTGCATTTTTCGAATCAATACGCGCCGCTTGCTGCAGCTTCGCTTCCGCACCAGTAAATAGCAGCGCAACTCGCCGTTATTGTGCGAGGATTGCCGGTTCGGGCTGCGAGCGCATTGTTTCTGCGGCAGGCAGCAGGCAGCAGGCAGCCAACGGCCGGCCCGCCACGGCCACGCCGCGCCGCGCCGCAATTGTTGCGTCTGTCCTTCTGCAGCCCTCTTGTCACGCACCGGCTTCTCACAAGCATGTGGAAGCGGTATCGTGTCGTCGCCCAGTAACCCCTGTCACCTTTCTGATACATACATCAACACTGAAGCTCCAAAGAAACTGGTATAGGCATACTCAGTGGAAGCATACGAATTTAATGCATATTCTACTGTGTCATCAACACCTCATCTAGAGCAAACTGTAGGTTGTTACAGTACATGCGTGAGATAGCTCCTGTGTACCGGGTGGTTCTAATTAAACTGCAACTACTCACAGAGGTCAAGTGGGGGCTGTAATTATCATATGGCAGCGAAACCTGGTAGATATTCTAATGCGTTAATGGGGAATCGATTTACGCTGAAAAAAGTATTTCCAATTTAGGTAAACAGGCGCATATCTCAAATCTGAATCTGTGAATGCAAGGAAGACGCATAGAAATATTTTCATATGTAATGGATTAGAAACGGGACGTGGGTGAAAAAGGAAAACCAATTGAGAATGGCATAATGTCGATTCTATTATTAACCTCTGATTACAAAATTTGTTCAGTATGAGCACCGGTGATGTCGACGAGATGCTGCAATCGTAAAACGACGTCCTCAACAGTTACTCGCAGCAGTTCCGGTGGAATCTGAGCAACATGTTCCTGTACACTGACCTTCAGATAGAACGCGTCCCTGGTAAGCGGGTTCTTTTAGATATCCCCAGAGCCAAATGTTACTTGGATTCAGATCAGGTGATCTTCCAGGCCAAGCATCTGGAAAAGCTCTGGAGATAACACGTTCGTGAGAGGTTAGATTAAGATCTTTCACTGGACGAGCGACAAGAGGCGCTGCCCCAACTTGCATGAAAACAGTGGTTTCCACACAGAAGCGCTCTTCAAAATCTGAAATCACATGCTGTACAAGGAGTTCTCAATAACGTGCAGCGACACGGTACATCTGGCAAGCCCTCTGGATCTGTTCTCTTCAGAAAATTACGGACCGAGAATAAAGTTGCTTGTAAACCCACACCACACAGCCACATACTTCAAGTGCCATCGCTCTTCTTGCACAACACGCGGTTTAACAGTACCCCGAATTCGCGCTGTCCTGTGTATTCATTGCACTCTGTTGTGTAAAATGTGCCTCTTCACACAACAGAATATGGTCCGGTCACATGCCATGAACTTCGATCCGTACCAGAAACCGGTGAGGAAATTCAGAACTCTGCTGCGGATCATGAGGTTTCAGTTTCTGCTCCGTCTTGATCTTGTACGAGTACGAGCGTAAGACTGACGGTAAAACTTCCTACGGGAAGCTGACCATTGGACGGACAATTCTCGTGACACTGCGCGAGCTCTGGCACTACCCGGAGTGCATGCTGCACGGTCAATTACAGCAACAAAAACCTCGTCAGTAACTTCCACGTGCATAGGATGCCTTCCTCTTCCAGGTTACAAAACAAGCTCACCTATGTTTCCTAATTTCATTATAATTTTGTTTAAAACAATTAAAGACATCGGGCCTCTCCATAGAACTTTCAGTAGGCGACATTCTGGCAACGCAACAATGTAATTACTACAGTTCTCATCAAACAGTTTCGCTATCAGCGCACAATCTCTCTTCTCGATAGCCATACTGCTCACTCACGTTATGGCTTGTCGAAAGAAAGCGTGGATATCACACTGTCATAGAAACAGTGTACAACGCCAGATTAACACCTGATACCACAACTGGAACTAATTTGTTTTTCAGCGTAAATCAGTTCTGCATTAATTCATTAGCGTATTTATCAAGTTTCGCTACCATTCGATAATTACAGCTCGCACTAGACTCCCATGCGTAGCTGCACTTATAACCCCGCGGTACATCCATATTCTGACATAAAATCGAAATTGCAATGAATATCATTTTGCAGGCAAATTGTATATAATACGAATAGGCTACAGAAAAATTTCCGCTACCAGTCACAATAAAAGTTTATTTATTTGTCACACAACCGGTTTCGGGCTTGTGCCCATCCTCAGAAAAATGGTTCAAATGGCTCTGAGCACTATGGGACTTAACATCTGAGGTCATCAGTCCCCTAGAATTAGAACTACTTAAACCTAACTAACCTAAGGACATCACACACATCCATGCCCGAGGCGACCGTAGCAGCAAAGCGGTCCCGGACTGAAGCGCCTAGAACCGCTCGGCCACAGCGGCCGGACTCCCATCCTCAGGTGTTTATACATTCATGTACATGTTTATATTGCTGGAGTTCACTGTTAGAATACAATGAAAATTATTTGCTGGTGACTAAACAGATAAAAGTGGAACAACTGTAAGCGGTAAGGCAGCATTTGTCACCACTAACAATTGTTTCTGTTTAGTCAGCAGCAAATAATTTTCTTTGTATTCAAACAATGATCCTCAGCAATTTAAACATGTACATGAATGTATAAACACCTGAGGGTGGGCACAAGCCCGAAACCGGTCGTGTGACGAATACATAATCTATTATTCTGACCTGTAGCGGAAATTTTTCTACACCCTATAAAGGAACAATCACGGAGTTCAGCAACATCCAACATGAATAAAATTTACGCAATATTAATAATATAGAACAATGAAATAGCTTGTTATACTGATGTACAAACAGTTCAGTGTAATAAATACAATGATACAAATCGTATATTTCAAAAGCAGGAAAGTGAGTAAAATTTGCAAACCACTTCATAAAAGCTTTCAGATAGTCAACAATTTTATATGTGAGAAACGAAGACACTTGCGAATTAAACGAGGAGGCACAACCATCTTTCTTAGAGATCTAATATTAATATCTCCTACAGATCCACTGTATGATACCTTGTGAATAGAATCCGATATCTTTCGACAGCTTTTTTCTACAAGTCACACAAAATTTTCGTATCAATAATTTCGAATTCGACTGTGTCCATGTTAGTAACTCTTTCACGATACATCAAGCAAATGCTCCCGCTGTAGAGAAAATCAAGTTCAACAGGACTGATAATCGAGAATCTTGGCTGCAGATATGTCCTGCAGTCTTTCAGGCGAGCCAACACCGCTGCTCCAGATTTGGTGTTGATCCATCGCGTGTTAAATGTCGGATGATACTACCCCTTCTCTGCTGGACGTACCCTCCTACGGCGAAAGACAGAACACGTCATGCACAGAGGAACATTGCCGAACACGATCGTTTCGATGGTCCAGGTATTGTAGCGTACGGACGCATAATGTTGTAACAGCGCACTACCCTGCAAATCTTTGAAAAGCGATGAACGATATTGTGACATGTACACCTTCCCCATGTACAGGGGTGCATTCGGCGGTAACTTCATTTTTATGGCTGACACTGCACGACCGCATCCAACAGCGCAGGTGGAGCAGCTGTTCGAATGAGAGAATATTCGGTGAATTGACTAGCCTGTCCATTCCCCCGACTTAAATCCCACTTAGCACGTGTGAAATGCGTTGGGGAGACATACTGCAGAACTTCCACATGCACCAGCGACCATCCAGCGGTTGACAACCGCACTGATACGGGAATGGACCGCCTTACCACAAGAACACATTACCAAAGTTGCGGCCAGTACGACAGCACGTGCAGAGTATCCATTGCCGTCCATAGTTAACGTACACCGTACTAAGTAACACGTACCTCTTTTCATGTTTTCTAGGAAACCATCACGAAACGCAGGGTTTTCAAAGTAATTATTGTCTTTGGATAAGAGGGGAATTCCTTACAGTCTCATTGCGTATTTCTGTCAGCTACCTTCTGTGCCATACTGTAGCAGTTCTCTCTATGGATGATGCGAGTTTCATCGAACTATGTTTCCTGACAGTAACACATCATGCGAAAGTCACTTTAATCCTTAAGCTCTGAACACCACTATATTATGTTCTGATAGAGCTCCACAAGGTATGTTCTAGGACACTCAGTTTATAAAACGTGCACAAGGCCGTAAGGAGATATTAATTTTTAGATTTCACTTTAATTGTGAAACCTTCCTCGTTGAATAACTTCAAAACTGTTTGCTTGATTGAGGGCACGTTTTCACGTACACACTCGTTTTAGCTTCGTATTTTTTTAAAAGTGTTATTGGTTTTTGTGTAACTATCTCCGATCGGTTTTTGTTAAATTTATATCTGTTTAGTAGTCTGGTCACTCAGTTCCACAATGGCAAGTACCCCTTCCGAATTCCTGAGGTTTTCCAGCACCCAAGACAAAACACGAGTTAAATTTGCAGCTCTCCTGCAACCGCGGGATTTCTGGTACTCTCATTGTCCGTCAGTCCTCGAATCTGAGTATTATAGCTGTTTCTGGGCCTTGCCGCGACCTCATGGCGAACGCTATAGCGCCGGCGAGTCTCCGGCTGGTTTCAACCTAGAGCAACCGGTAAGCCCCCTCAGCCGTCAAACACGCTTCCACAGCCGCGCCTTCCTCTCCCGTTACACATAAAGGCGCGCTCACAGCCACGTCTGATTTTTAAAGTTCCAACGTTCAGCCGTGAGGGCTGTACCTTATAAAAAGCAATTAATGTAATACGTTCGGTTATTGAAGGTTCGCGAGGTGCCGATTCAAGAACAGTATTACTATATATCGTACACTGATCCGGCCGCATATAGACTATGGTTTCCTTTGCTGTGGTTTGGCCACTGGTTCTGCCCAACAAACGCTTGACAGATGCCAGTAAAAAGCGATCAGTATTTCTTGTATGAACTGCGGTCCGCTACTATGAAATCTCTTCTAATTGAAATAATGAGCCTGCATTCGCACTCAGCAGACAGTACTTTGACCTCAAATATCTATTAAAATTTTGAATAAAATAATTTTGGCTATTATGCCGCGTCATTGCAACTACTCAAAGAGCTAAACTACCGGCGTTTCAACCGAATTGCTGCGGTTTTCTTCAGGGAGGAGTGAAGAAGATCGCAGCAAGTCGGTCGAAACGTCGGCATGTTAGCTGTTTCAGTTGTTACAATGATGCAGTCCAATACACAAAAATATTTTATCGACAGCAACACCGACTGTGGAAGCCTACGAACTTATATCTACTCAAATGCCCCCAATTTGGGCCAGAGCGTTTGTTTTCAAGGATTCATGTACTGACCGAGGAATATTTCACTACTATATAATGGTTTATAAAGAAACTTCCACCACTAGAATATATCTGTAACAAAATGTACACTCGTTCACATAATTGCAGCAATTTCACACCATCACTGTTTCACGATAGATTACAGGAATACGACCACAGATTTCAATATTCGCACAAGTCATATTTCTGGTGACAATAAAAGTTTATATTGTGACGATCAGACCCGATATCGTGGCTAATTCTAATTTCCTCCGAAAGCCTCGGCACTAAGAGTAGAGCTCACTACGATGCTACAGGGATTTAAATTCGCTGAATCTTTAGATAAAGATACAGTTATTATAGAGACAGATTCGCGATCAGCATTGCTGCTCGCACGGAAACATGTTGTCAATAATACCAATAATTACATCGTGTACCACATTATACAGCATATTGCAGGACGTCAGCACCTCACAGAAAAAGTACCATGCTATGGATAAAGGGTGTAAGACGACAAGCGAGCGTCGGCGTGCTCTCCTTTCCTCTGCGTGTCGGGAAGTGGCACCCTGCTATGACATGCTGCCCACAAGGTGGCACCTCCCGTGTTCCCCAGTGTCGTCTCGTGTTCCACCTTCCGTACAATACTTAATATCTTTACAAATAACACTCTTTGACATAATTCCTCACGCATAAAAAAGAGGAACTCCCTATGGAGCGACATCGATCGTTGTTATGATATAAGCCTAACGATTCTTATGACAATCGTAACATAAATATTTACAAACGATTCTTACAGATGGAGATAAATTGTATATGAACAAAGATTTGCCTGTTTCTGACAGTTGTTTTGACATTAAATGAATCTATGTAGAGAAAGGAAAAAATACAATTTCTTAATATGACAATGAAAGTAAAATCGTAATTGTAGCTCAGCTACTTGTCAGTTGTGTCATTTATCGATCTGTACTGTTGTCACACAGTGACGTGACTGAAAGCCAGATGGGATTTCCAACCACTGTCTCAAACAGAAATTAATATTTTTAGTTGAGTAGTGACTTCAAACACGGACTCGTTCGTTAGTAGGGGCATTTCGTTAATCGGTTAATAACTATGTCAGCAGGGAATATTCCCCTCGACTCATGCTTAATGATGGCTGCTTTCATGTCTTAGCCGAAGCAACGTAGTATCCAAATCTGCCACTACAGGCCAAAGAATAAAGAAGAAACTACTCATACTTCTGCTAAACCTTGTCTGACTGGCATGCACGGCTCTTATCCAAATTCCTGTTTTATCCCTCTTCCTACCAAAGTTCTATGGTTTCTTTCAACCTCCTTTGTAACATCACATGGTAGTTCCCGGTCATTTCACGTTGTCGGGAACTTGGTCATTACTTGATCAGCAAACAGTAATCTGCGAAAGAAAACACCGCATCTTTATTGACCTCATTAAACACTTAGTACAAAACAATAAACATGAAAAGACTGCCCTTACATTTACCTGTTCACCGCCGTAGCCACGTGACGTTACCTCGACCTTTTTTTATTTCTGATCTTACTTGCCTTGTCGACTACTCTTCTTTAATTTGCAGTATTTCTCTCCATAGTCGATTCATACTTATGCTCACTTATTCCGCAGTATGTCCTCAATTCTTTAAGATTGGTCCTACCGTAGCTCCACTCATATTCGCGCTGTGGTTGCCCATGTAAAGCTACGGAAAAGGAAAGAAAGAAAAAAGAATTCGTTAGGGTTAGTTTAGTTTCAGTCATAATTCTACCTACACCAGGGTTTAGTTCCAGACTTTTGGTCACCTTGTTCCTATGTTTAGTACCACATCGTCCGAGTTATGACCATTCCTTCCGAACCGTGTAAGGTAAGAAAACTTGTTTACGGATAACACAAATCTCTGCTCGTTTCAAGTTCCTAAAGGAAAACACAGAAAATTGCAATGTTTCCATAATATAGGACTCATACGTGCAAGAGAAATCCTGTAATACATCATCCGGCGATAGCGTCCAAACGCTCACCAGGCAATAATACAACAAAATCTCACTTAATCCCTTAAACAACGACAACGTAAGTCAAACCCTTATTTCCATGTAATGTTTGGCATACGAAAAAACTCATGAACCCGACATAATACTAGATAAAAGGAAGCCTCATCACATGCATAATGGCTTGACTGAAACGAAACCTACGTATCCATTTGACCATGGACTCCAGACAAACCAGAAAAATAAGTTCCTTCGAATTTTCACTTCTTTCGTAAAGTTCGTCAGAAAAGCGAATATCCACTAGGCACCAAAGCTGCCACAAATAAATACCTCATATGCGGTCCATCTACGTATTACACTTCTCAAAAGTAGACAAGAATATATTCCTCGTCAAATCATCATAACTCTCAGGTCTTCAAGAACAGAGGGCACAAATTTACCAGAAAAGATATTATGAAGATATACAGGGAAGAGAATATGGTGAATCAAATCCATTCCTTGCTAACTTAGCCAGAGCTCAGAAGCAAACAAAGAACGGGTATGACATTTGTTCAATCAAAAACTAACACAAGCGAGACATCGTCCCATGAACATCTTACCCTGCTAAGAAGACATAAATTGCAACTCACACTATAACAGAAGAACTAGGTTCCAGGGAACTACGAAGAAAGATAGAGTCACAAGATCATGGCCATGATGAACAAGAAAAACGTAACACTTATTAAAACTAACTTCAGTACTGAAACATAAAGAACACACGTGACTATCAATCAGCTAGATCATGGACCTATCAAATTGCACAAGCTGATTCAACAATTCATCTCCTCAACTCGAATTCATAAACACTCATCACTCCACAAGACAACTAAACATTTTACATGCATGCAAATTTGCATACTGTCTCCTCAATCCATATCATTAGTCACATCCTCTTTGGGAAGGAAAGGAAAAACATATCGTGACCTGCAAAGAAAAAAGTACGAGCTAACACCGAACTATAACAACATATACCGTGCTGTGCATTGCAACAGATGAAAAACTTTTACTGTTCTTGTGGGGTTCCTAAGGGATGCTGAGATTCATTCGAAGAATCCTAAGGAAATGCAATTCGCAAACAAAGGAAGTAGGTTACAGTACACTTGTTCGCCCACTGCTTGAATACTGCTCACTGGTGTGGGATCCGTGCCAGACAGGGTTGATATAAGAGATACAGAAAATCCAACGGAGAATAGCGCGCTTCGTTACAGGATCATTTGTTAATCGCGAAAGCGTTACGGAGATGGTAGATAAAGTCCAGTGGAAGACTGCAAGAGAGACGCTCAGTAGCTCGGTACGGGCTTTTGCTGAAGTTTCGAGAACATACCTTCACCGAGGAGTCAAGCAGTATATTGCTCCCTCCTACGTATATTTCGCGAATAGACCATGAGGATAAAATCAGAGAGATTAGAGCCCACGCAGAGGCAGACCGACAATCTTTCTTTCCACGAACAATAAGATACTGGAATAGAAGGGAGAACCGATAGAGGTACTCAAAGTACCCTCCGCCACACACTGTCAGGTGGCTTGCGGAGTGTTTTGGTTGGCAGGAGAGCCAACACCGTGTTACTGGAGGAGGCCGAAAGGCACGCGTTTTAGCTCACGCAGGCTGGTGTGAGGTCTGGAACAGGACAAGGAAATTAGAATTTAGAAAAACGGACGTAGCTGGTGGAATACTTAACTTTAATCCGTTAATGAAGAACGTCGGTCTCGACGGTACATGATCCATAATATCAATAGTAACTGATAATGGCGCCTTGCTAAGTCATAGCAAATGACGTAGCTGAAGGCTATGATAAACTATCCTCTTGGCAAATGAGAGCGAATTTTGTCAGTGAACCATCGCTAGCAAAGTCGGTTGAACAACTGGGCGAGTGCTAGGAAGTCTCTCTAGACCTACCGTGTGGCGGCGCTCGGTCTGCAATCACTGATAGTGGCGACACACGGGTCCGACGTATACTAACGGACCGCGGCCGATTTAAAGGCTACCACCTAGCAAGTATGGTGTCTGACAGTGACACCACACGGAGTATGGATGTAGATGTAGATGTTGCGTTCTCGGAATGCTATACAACAATTCAAGCAAATAAAATTAGTAGTTTTATTTCAATGAAGTACATTAACAATATTTAACTTGTATTTACAATGTGTTGTCGCAAGCGATGGGCGACGCGCAAATAGTAATGTTCTTCGCTATAGACAATGTCCAAACATACAATGTAAGCTTTCACGGCCGGTATTGTCTTCACTTAAAACTTCCGGGCTGATAGGCCGTGGTCGAAGTATAAAACTCTCTCCTGACGTTTCGTCTCCGACTGCAGGAGCCATTCTCGGAGGTAAAGCGGCGAACTGCGAAGAGAACTCGAGGAAGCGCTGATTATATTGCCAGTACAGAGGGCGCCACTGACGATCACGTGGCGTCGGCTATGAAATTCTCTGGTAATGCCAACATTCTCGATTGAAAGTAATGTATCGTCACGCTTGCGGTGCAACGCTGACATCCAAATTTTATTCAGTTTAACACCTTCGTCTTTCCTGGTAAAATTATTACGATGTCTATCAATCTCGATAGCCTCTCTATACAAGCGTGCATAATAATGCGAGGTTTTTGATATGACGCTCGTCTCGCTGAATTTTATTTCATGATCACCTTCCTGGTAAACATGTTCCGCTACGGCCGATTTCTCCGTATGACCCAGGCGGCAATTCCTCTTATGTTCAACAAGACGGGTGTTCACACTTCTCTTTGTGGTACCGATGTAAACCAGTCCACAACTACAAGGAATTTCATATACCCCCGGTGTAGCCAAAGGGTGTCGTGCATCTTTTGCCGACCTTAAAAATTCTTTTATTTTCCTGGTGGGTCTGAAAATAGTTTCCACCTCATACTTGCCTAAAACTTTCCCAATGCGACCTATGACCTTACTAATGAACGGAAGAAAAACTTTGCCCTTGGGCGACTACTGTTCGTCGTTTGATTCTCTGCCTAGAGCGAAGTGCTCGATTTATATCTTTGCTAGAATAGCCATTCTTCACGAAAGTTGACCGTAGATGTTGAATCTCATTTTTTAAATAAACAGGTTCACAAAGTTTGTACGCTCTGTCTACCAAAGTTTTCAATACACCTCTCTTTTTTGTCTAGGGTGGTGGTTTGTATCTTTGTGTATTATGCACGCTTGTATAGAGAGGCTATCGAGATTGATAAACATCGTAATAATTTTAACAGGAAAGACGAAGGTGTTAATCTGGATAAAATTTGGATGTCAGCGTTGCACCGCAAGCGTGACGATCGATTACTTTCAATCGAGAATGTTGGCATTACCAGAGACAATCTCATAGCCGACGCCACGTGATCGTCTGTGGCGCCCTCTGTACTGCCAATATAATCAACGCTTCCTCGAGTTCTCTTCGCAGTTCGCCGCTTTACCTCCGAGGATGTCTCCCGCAGTCGGAGGCGAAACGTCAGGAGAGATTTTTATACTTCGACTACAGCCTATCAGCCCGGAAGTTTTAAGTGAAGACAATACCGGCTGTGAAAGCTTACATTATATGATCAAACGCCTTTACGGGGAGGATATTTCAGCATCGGTTCGACGATTTGAGGGAATGCGCCAGAAGAAAGCACAGAAACTGTGTACCCTCACCTTCCTGTTACGCTGCAGGGACACTTCGACGGTTCCGAAATTTCTGAAGGTGAAGAGGATGTTTCGCTCGGCTCAGGCACATCGTATTTACAACCGTATGGAGTCTGCAATACTACGTGTGAGAATTCATCGGACGCGACGAGCACTGGCGGTAACTAGCAGTAAGCTTTTTCATCTCCACTTGGTTCCTAGCAATACTATTCAGTGTGGTGATTGGAATAAGATCCACGGTCTAATATTCAAAACTATGGAAGTTAGTGCAGAAATATCAGCAAACAGGCAGAAGAAGTGGTTCAATAACTTACAGAAAAACATTTCTGGAGGTTCAGTTGAGGACAATTCTCGAACCTGTCTGATAAAGATTTGTCAAAATTTGAAATTTCTGTACTAGCGAAAGGAGGCGACGCCCCAAAACGTACCCACAGAGGATATTGTCGCAAATATTGAGGCCGGTATCCGTCAGCTTCCACAGCAGTCCGCTGACGTAATTAGGATGGAAACAGCTAGGATTTTACTTACATGTAAGCCACCTAAAAGTAATTTGTCGCAGGGTCAAAGGAAGGCGCTGAGGGATATAAATGCAGATAAAAACATTATTGTTCTTAATGCAGATAAGGGTAATGCCACTGTCGTACTGGACAGTAAGGACTATCATGGAAAAATCAATGATATTTTGGTTCTCTCCAATTACAAAAAAACTCCAGATGGTGGTAGGACGGACAGTCATATTAAAAATTCAGCTCATTTCATTGACAAGTTAAAGGAATCGAGGGTGGGCCCGGATGATATCCCCGCCAGTTTTGACGTTGTGTCGTTATTTACCATGATTCCGGTAAACGAAGCTATATCTTAAGCATAGCGGATACTTTTCCTACCGATATTGTGGCATTATTCCGACACTGCCTCACCACAACATACTTTCAATACAATAATAACTTACAGATTGACGGGGTGGCTATGGGCAGTCCTCTCAGTCCTGCTGTGGCTAACTTATTTATGGAGACTTTTGAACAACGGGCGTTGCAGACTGCCAGTAAGAGACCAGCCAGATGGTATCGCTATGTCGATGACACGTTCGTAGTATGGCAACACGGAGCAGAGGAGTTGGATGCCTTCCTGACACATTTAAACAGCATTAATCCGAAAATCCAATTCACTATGGAGACGGAAAGGAATGAGCAACTTAATTTCCTGGATGTGTCTGTGATTAAACGATGGGACGGAACGTTGGGCCATAAGGTGTATAGAAAGCCCACACATACTGATCATTATCTACACAAAGATTCAAACCACCACCCTAGACAAAAAAAGAGGTATATTGTAAACTTCGGTAGACAGGGTGTACAAACTTTGTGAACCTGTTTATTTAAAAAATGAGATTCAACATCTACGGTCAACTTTCGTGAAGAATGGCTATTCTAGCAAGGATATAGATCGAGCACTTCTCTCTAGGCAGAGAATCAGGAGTAACGACGAACAACAGTCACCCAAGGACAAAGTTTTTCTTCCGTTCATTAGTAAGGTCACAGGTCGCATTGGGAAAGTTTTAGGCAAGTATGAGGTGGGAACTATTTTCAGACCCACCAGGAAAATAAAAGAATTTTTAAGGTCGGCAAAAGATGCACGACGCCCTTTGGCTACACCGGGGGTATATAAAATTTCTTGCTGTTGTGGACAGGTTTACATCGGTACCACAAAGAGAAGTGTGAACACCCGTCTTGTCGAACATAAGAGGAATTGCCGCCTGGGTCACACGGATAATTCGGCCGTAGCGGAACGTGTTGTAATGTTGTTACCTTAATTTTGCTATGAAAGCGGTACTGATAGCCAATGAAAGCGGTTTAAAACTGTGAGCTGTCTGGGGAAGTTAACCTTGCATTACTGAGCAACTGTTTCACCAGGTATCCAGTCTAGCTTACAAAATTCCCAACCAGACTAACATTAATTATAATCTTTTAATAGTCATACGACAACCAGTGATATGTATATAAAAAAGAGAATTTAAATAAAAATAAATAAATCAGTTTATATTTGGAAATTTATTTTAACATTGATCATTGAAATTTCAGCATATTAAACCCGATTCATTACTAAGCTGGTGCCGTATTTAGGATTGTGAAAATGTGAGATTGTAATCATACGGAACACATCACATATGGAGCCATGATTGGGAGACTGCATACAACACTGCATTCATAAAATAACACACGAAGAACGTTGAAACGTATGCAAGAGCAAATTAACCACAACCAACCGATTCAATTTTCACCCAAAGAAATTACGTTCGTAGCACAATCCTGTCCGTCATGTAATTACCATACACTGGTATACTAAATAAATATTAACTCTCTGTGAAATCTTCCCGAAAAGAATAGCTGAGGGCTACTTTGATGATTACACCACAGGCTTCACGTGGTCAACTTGGTTTACACAAAGAGCCCGCATCTCGTGGTCGTGCGGTAGCGTTCTCGCTTCCCGCGCCCGGGTTCCTGGGTTCGATTCCCGGCGGTGTCAGGGATTTTCTCTGCCTCGTGATGGCTGGGTGTTGTGTGCTGTCCTTAGGTTAGTTAGGTTTAAGTAGTTGTAAGTTCTAGGGAACTGATGACCACAGATGTTAAGTCCCATGGTGCTCAGAGCCATTTGAACCATTTTTTACACAAAGAGTGTAACTCCACAATAATTTTGATAATTAAAATAAATTAGATCGAAAAGCAGTTTACAAAAGACAAACCTCGAACTGGTTACTATCGTCTTATTATTAACCTGATGGGTCAAACAGTTATATAAGCACGTGGTACTGGTCTCGCAAAGTACACCTCACGTGGGTTGAACATAAAGAAAAGTTGCTATATTGAAAAATATTGTCAAGACGAGACGTCATAATCACACAAGCATTCGCATTTAAGATTGATGATCTTAGTTAGAGTTACTGATCAACACGTGGTTCCACTTTACTCACAAAGTAGTGACAAAGCAACTACCGGAAGATATTCTGAACTTCACACGCGAATTACACTGCGTTGCAATTTACGATAACATTAGATATTTTAGAGATAAACCTGAAATAAAGGTGGTTAAATTTTCGGTTAGGCTGAACTTAAGAAATCCATTGTCCTGCGGACTTAGCAGACACGCGCTTAGCCGGAGATCTTACCACTTCAGACGCTCGCCCCGGACAGACTGCCCTGCTCTCCTACCGAGCGTGCTTCCTGAGGGTGGCTCACAAATACAAACGGAAGTGGCCAGAGGGACAGCTTCCTATACCAACATGACAAGGGACGGCCAGGACCATACTAAGAATAGAAACCTCTCTGCTTTTAGAAAGTGTAGCTACCTGTTCCGACGATGGTCGTACTGTTCTCTAGCAGACAGGCTTGTCTGCTACCCTCAAGCATGCAACTAGAAACACATTTGCTCATTCATCCTCTCACACAGAAGGGAAGGGGGATGACAGTATCTTATCATATACAGTATATAAAAGAAAGCGGATGTAGGTTCCGTATGAGACTGTGTGACATGAATTACATATAAGAATTACATATAAACTGTGCTTTAAAGTGTAGTAGTGTGACAGATCGTTCTTGTTTATGTGTAAAAATAACACGTTCCACTGCTCAGTCTCCTCCCAGACAGTCAGAAACGCCACAGTAAATTTAGAAGACGAATTTATGCCGTAAATGACAACAGATTTAAGAAATTAACATGAAAGGAATCCAACAGAGACCTTTCAATGTTTACCAGGTACGTGATCATGAAATAAAATTCAGCGAGACGAGCGTCATATCAAAAACCTCGCATTATTATGCACGCTTGTATAGAGAGACTATCGAGATTGATAGACATCGTAATAATTTTGACAGGAAAGACGAAGGTGTTAAACTGGATACAATTTGGTTCAAATGGTTCAAATGGCTCTGAGCACTATGGGACTCAACTGCTGAGGTCATTAGCCCCCTATAACTTAGAACTAGTTAAACCTAACTAACCTAAGGACATCGTCCAGTACGCCTTAGATAAGTTCGTACCGACTAAGGTCCAAAGCGAGGGGAAAGATCCACCGTGGTATAACAATCATGTACGAAAGGTACTACGGAAACAAAGAAAGCTTCATCATAGGTTTAAGAGTAGTCGAATCATAGCTGATAAGGAAAAGCTGAACGAAGCGAAAAAGAGCGTAAAGAGAGCAATGAGAGAAGCATTCAACGAATTCGAACATAAAACATTGGCAAACAATCTAAACAAGAACCCTAAAAAGTTTTGGTCATATGTAAAATCGGTAAGCGGATCTAAATCCCCTATTCAGTCACTCGTTGACCACGATGGCACCGAAACAGAGGACGACCGAAGAAAGGCAGAAATACTGAATTCAGTGTTCCGAAACTGTTTCACTGCGGAAAATCGTAACACGGTCCCTGACTTCAGCCGTCGCACGGACGCCAAAATGGAAAATATTGAAATAAACGATATCGGAATTGAAAAACAACTGCTATCACTTAGTAGCGGAAAAGCATCCGGACCAGACGAGATACCCGTAAGATTCTACAGTGATTATGCTAAAGAACTTGCCCCCTTTCTATCAGCAATTTATCGTAGATCTCTGAAAGAACGTAAAGTACCTAGCGACTGGAAGAAAGCGCAGGTCGTTCCCATTTTCAAGAAGGGGCATAAATCAGATGCGAATAATTATAGGCCTATTTCGCTTACGTCAATCTGTTGTAGAATAATGGAACATGTTTTATGTTCTCGTATTATGACGTACTTAGATAATACAAATCTCCTTCATCATAACCAACATGGATTCCGCAAACAGAGATCATGTGAAACTCAGCTCGCCCTATTTGTCCAAGAAATTCACAGTGCCGTAGACACTGGCGAGCAGATTGATGCCGTATTCCTGGACTTCAGGAAGGCATTTGATACGGTTCCGCACTTACGTTTAGTGAAAAAAATACGAGCTTACGGAATATCGGACCAGGTTTGTGATTGGATTCAGGATTTCCTAGAAGAAAGAACACAACATGTCATTCTTAACGGTTCAAAATCTGCAGATGTAGAGGTAATTTCGGGAGTACCGCAAGGAAGCGTGATAGGACCTTTATTGTTTACAATATACATAAATGACTTAGTTGACAACATCGGTAGCTCCGTGAGGCTATTTGCAGATGACACGGTTGTCTACAAGAAAGTAGCAACATCAGAAGACTCGTACGTACTCCAGGAAGACCTGCAGAGGATTAATGAATGGTGCGACAGCTGGCAGCTTTCCCTAAACGTAGATAAATGTAATATAATGCGCATACATAGGGGCAGAAATCCATTCCAGTACGATTATGCCATAGGTGGTAAATCATTGGAAGCGGTAACGACCGTAAAATACTTAGGAGTTACTATCCGGAGCGATCTGAAGTGGAATGATCACATAAAACAAATAGTGGGAAAAGCAGGCGCCAGGTTGAGATTCATAGGAAGAATTCTAAGAAAATGTGACTCATCGACGAAAGAAGTAGCTTACAAAACGCTTGTTCGTCCGATTCTTGAGTATTGCTCATCAGTATGGGACCCTTACCAGGTTGGATTAATAGAAGAGATAGACATGATCCAGCGAAAAGCAGCGCGATTCGTCATGGGGACATTTAGTCAGCGCGAGAGCGTTACGGAGATGCTGAACAAGCTCCAATGGCGGACACTTCAAGAAAGGCGTTACGCAATACGGAGAGGTTTATTATCGAAATTACGAGAGAGCACATTCCGGGAAGAGATGGGCAACATATTACTACCGCCCACATATATCTCGCGTAATGATCACAACGAAAAGATCCGAGAAATTAGAGCAAATACGGAGACTTACAAGCAGTCGTTCTTCCCACGCACAATTCGTGAATGGAACAGGGAAGGGGGGATCAGATAGTGGTACAATAAGTACCCTCCGCCACACACCGTAAGGTGGCTCGCGGAGTATAGATGTAGATGTAGACATCACAAACATCCATGCCCGAGGCAGGATTCGAACCTGCGACCGTAGCGGTCTTGCGGTTCCAGACTGCAGCGCCTTTAACCGCACGGCCACTTCGGCCGGCGATACAATTTGGATGTCAGCGTTGCACCGCAAGCGTGACGATCGATTACTTTCAATCGAGAATGTTGGCATTACCAGAGACAATCTCATAGCCGACGCCACGTGATCGTCTGTGGCGCCCTCTGTACTGCCAATATAATCAGCGCTTCCTCGAGTTCTCTTCGCAGTTCGCCGCTTTACCTCCGAGGATGTCTCCCGCAGTCGGAGACGAAACGTCAGGAGAGAGTTTTATACTACGACCACGGTGTATCAGCCGGGAAGTTTTAAGTGAAGAATGTCCAAACAAGCAATGGATATGGATCACTAATAGCTGTTCCGCGAGTGCGGTCTAGAACCGAGCGAATACTGAGCGGCCGAGGCTGGCAGGAGCGGCGCTTATATTTTCTTCTTGCAGAGGTCGCTCCTGTCGTGGCGCGGTCCTTGTCAACGGGCTATTGGTTGACATCGCCTCACCGCCTTCTCTGGTCTTGCGTCCTTCCTCTTCGTTCCGGCGCTTGTGGTTACGCCAGAACAGTCCTCATCCTCTCGAGGCACTCTCATAATTCCTCTCCGTCATGTTGCCCTTCTATTTTGGAGAGATCTCTAGCGACGCCCCTTGTTGTCGCCATGTAGTCCCTTCTTGTCGCATGATTCTCGCGATCGTAACTTCCCTTTTCTCCGTTGTCTCGTATAGGTAGGGTAGAAGCATTTACTACCTTTTCGTCCACACCCATTCTCTGCTCCGCAGATGGCATATTCTATTTCATTGGCTTTGGAATTCTACGAGATTATTGTTACACCATCCAGCAGGCACCTGCTTGAACATTAAGGTTAAATGTTCAAACCTGTGTGAAATCTTATGGGACTTAACTCCTAAGGTGATCAGTCCCTAAACTTACACACTACCTAAATTATCCTAAGGACAAACACACACACCCATGCCCGAGGGAGGACTCGAACCGCCCGCATCTCGTGGCCGTGCGGTAGCGTTCTCGCTTCCCACGCCCGGGTTCCTGGGTTCGATTCCCGGCGGGGTCGGGGATTTTCTCTGCCTCGTGATGGCTGGGTGTTGTGTGCTGTCCTTAGGTTAGTTAGGTTTAAGTAGTTCTAAGTTCTCGGGGACTGATGACCATAGATGTTAAGTCCCATAGTGCTCAGAACCATTTTTGAGGACTCGAACCTCCACCGGTACCAGCCGCCCAGTCCATGACTGCAGCGCCGTAGACCGTTCGGCTAATCCCGCGCGGCCTTATGGGTAATTTCCAGTATATAATCGCACTATTTCTGAAGAGCTGAATGGGTCGTCGTGAAACAGATCTCTCTGTAACACATCGTCTAAGAATTTCGGCAAACCAAGAGTCAGATTCTCCTAGAATCTGGTACATAATCATATTTTGTTGATTCTTTCCTGCGTTGCACTAGGTCAATATCTATCCAAGAACTCGCCATCAAACTCAGCATAGGACGTGCATCGTAATATCGCTGGTTGCAGCCTTGTCGACTGGTCTGGTGACTCGTCCGCCGACTTGCTCGCCTGTGTGTGGACGCCGGAGCTTCTAGACGAATCCTACCTGCCTTATTGACTGAGTGTAGCGGTGGGGGCAAACAAGCAGAGATCCGTCGGTCAAACGGATGGATTCTGACCATGGAGCCGACCGCGAACCCATCGCCCACACAGTGGCGAACGGGTGGGGTAGCTCCATTCGGCGTACGGGTCGCTGGATTTGTTCGCTTCTGTATGGTGGTTTATAGAAGACACCTGTTCTCCCTAGGGAGCTCCTGTGGTCGACCACCTGTGGCCCCATATTACAGAGGTAGGGCCGAAATTAAAACGTGTGTTAGCGGTTCAATATTATCAGCACCAGGTAGAAAAATAATACGAATTTCGAGAAAATAAATCGAAAGCAATAATGTATGAGACGTGACAGTCCAGCACTTGCCTGACGCGTTTTTAGGTGCACCATGGTATTAGGGGCAATGAAACCGTCGACACTCTTAGCAAGAGTGCCATCTGCATAACGTAGATACATGTTCCTTACACAAACCACTTACAAGACGTGTGGCAGCAGATGATAACTTTGTGGGACTGTAACCAGTGTGTATCGTAACCACAAACGGTGTGAAATTATGTAGCTCTACAAGCGATTATCCCTACACTACGGTGGTAATTCCTTAGTATGAGAAAGAGGAGGTTTTTGGTCACGATGATCTGCCTCCTTGGACGGTTTCGACTGCACCTCTGTTGTAAATCGACTACATCATTTCAGGTTACCCACCGCAATAATTAGTATCGACCTAGTTACAGCAGTGCTTTGTGCATATTGGACAACGCTAATGAAAACAATTCTGACAACACATGATGTGTCACTGTATAGGCATATAAGGGTCATTCAGATGATATAGAGAACGACGGAAGAATGAAAGTAAACTGTTTATTATTTCAAGATCAACTGCCGTAACTGTTACTACATTTATCCCACTGTTAGACAAGATGGCCAATGCCGTCATGGAATAATGCTTGGAGTTGCCTATGGAAACATGATTGTTCCATGGCGTGCATCTCTTCTTGGCCTGCAGCAGGATGATGCCGTCCGTTAGCATTCCTGGGTATTCTTAAGTTTTTGCGGTTTCCATATACCACTGTGCGCTAATTGCGGCGCTGTGTTCCAGAAAACCAATGAGCAACAGGTCGATGAACAGCGTCTGCTAGCACATCGTTCATGCTTTTCTGGTTTAGACTACTTTAGTTGTGGTTTAATTTTTAGTTGTTCCGCAGCACTATGCATTTATTATGTTTAACACAGCACGCTTTTTATGTTTGGTTTTACACTTCTAAGTATGTGTTTTCGTATGAAAACGTGGTGTGCGTGAAAGTGTGCTGCGAAAAACATAAGAAATGCATAGCGCTGCAGAACAACTAAAAATTATACCACAACTATCAGTGTCTAAAGCAGAAAAAGATCAACGATGTACTAGCAGACGGCGTTTCCCGATGTAAGCGAAAATCATCACCACTGATAATGCAAAAGTGAAATGTGTCTGGTGAAAAAAATTACCAAATATTGTAGTTGCAACGACAGAACAAAAATACCCTCAAGAATTGTAAAGCAACTGCGGACAATATAGCCACACGAATGAAGACTTTAGTTTAAAATCTTTGGCTCAACAAAATTTCATTATACCACATACTTATCTTTGTACCTAATGATGGCGTAACAGACGAAAACCGGTTTGTGAATTAAATGATAAATAGTGTAGAATATTACACCAGTGTTTTGTGTGTTTTCATTCATGCTCTATGAAATATTCTACCAAGAATTGACGGAACAGTCGGCACTGCCTCTTACTTATTTCCAAACTGCGAACGCGAAGAACTTCTTCGTGAGCAAGAGTGGGCAAATTCATACACGTTTCTGCTTTTCTCAATTCTCTTGTGCTCGAGTGCCGTGATCATTCACCGCCATTTTCTTATTTTATTCCGATGTTCTCAAATTATTTGCCCCGATTGTCACTCCAGATGCCGATTTCCGCGGGGTTTATTTATCTATGACAGCACTTTTTTCTGTCTGGTTCTTTGCAGGAGGAGCATATATTTAAATGTAAGTAGCTCCATCATTTTTTTCCCTTTGCGTGCCACTTCCGAGCGGACGGTTCCAATTTTTTAAACCCATTATCTCTCTCCTGTTTTATGTCGTTTGAAAAATTAAATTATAGATGAAACACTGGAAAACAAAAACAACGCTTTGAGAGCTAAAAACGTTTCATCGATTTGCAGCAGATAATTACTCGGTAACGAGAGAGAGATTTATTGAGCACAGATACTTATGAGTAAATAATCAACCAAACGTATATGATGGCACTGGAAATTCTTTTCTTCGCCGCCGGCCGGTGTGGCCGAGCGGTTCTAGGCGCTACAGTCTGGAACCGCGCGACCGCTACGGCCGCAGGTTCGAATCCTGCCTCGGGCATGGATGTGTGTGATGTCCTTACGTTAGTTAAGTTTAACTAGTTCTAAGTTCTAGGGGACTGATGACCTCAGAAGTTAAGTCATATAGTGCCCAGAGCCATTTTTTCTTCACCTATTTTAGTTTCCATTGTCTCACGCTTTCAGCTGTTGCCCCTAACCTCACAAAGATGACACTACTGGAAAGATGGTTCTTCCAAAAGTGAGATATAATCCGTACGTAGTATAAAAATGGAACTGCGCATATACGCGTATGAACAGCTTTATGTCCCACATTTCCTCCTAAACCACTGGACTGATTTCAACCAAACTTGGTACACATATCACTTACTGTCTGGAACGAATCGCTGTGGGGTAAGAGCCACCTACACTATGTGATCAAAAGCATCCGCATATCCCCAAAAACATACGTTTCTCATATTAGGTACATTGTGCTGCCACCTACTAACAGGTACTCCGTATCAGCGACCTCAGTACTCATTAGAAATCGTGAAAGAGCAGAATGGGGCACTCCACGGAACTCACGGACTTGTATTGTGGTCAGGTGATTGGGAGTCACTTGTGTTATACGTCTGCACTCGAGATTTCCACACTCCTAAACATCCCTAAGTCCACTGTTTCCAATGTGATAGTGAAGTGGAAACGTAAATGGACACGTTCAGCACAAAACCGTACAGCTCGATTTCTCCTGTTGACTGACAGAGACCGCGGACAGTTAAAGAGGGTCATAATGTCTAATAGGCAGACATCTATCCAGACCATCACACGGGAATTCCGAACTGCATCAGGATCCACTGCAAATACTATGACAATTAGGCGGGAGGTGAGAAAACTTGGATTTCATGGTCGAGCGGCTCCTCATAAGCCACACATCACGTCCGTAAATGCCAAACGACGCCTCGCTTGGTGTAAGGAGGGTAAACATTGGACGATTGAACAGTGGAAAAACGTTGTGTAGTGTGACGAATCACCGTGTATAATGTGGCGATCCGATGGCAGGGTGTGGGTATGGCGTCTGCCCGGTGATCGTCATCTGCCAGCGTATGTAGTGCCAACAGTAAAACTCGGAGGCGGTGGTGTTACGGCGTGGTCGTGTTTTTCATGGAGAAGGCTTCCATCCCTTGTTGTTTTGCGTGGCAATATCGCAGCACAGGCCTATATTGATGTTTTAAGCACATTCTTGCTTCCCACTGTTGAAGAGCAATTCGGGGATGGCGATTGCATCTTTGAACACAGTCGAGCACCTGTTCATAATACACGGCCTTTGGCGGAGTGGTTACACGACAATAACACGCCTGTAATGTACTGGCCTTCACAGAGTCCTGACTTGAATCCTATAGAACACCTTTGGGATGTGTTGGAACGCAGACTTGGTGCCACGCCTCACCGACCGACATCGATACCTCTCTTCAGTGCTGCACTCCGTGAAGAATGGGCTGCTACTCCCCAGGAAACCTTCCAGTACCTGATTGAACGTATGCCTGCGAGAGTGGAAGCTGTCATCAAGGCTAAGGCTGGGCCAACCCCATATTGCATTCCAGCATTACCTATAAAGGGTGCTAATAAATTGTGAGTCATTTTCAGCCAGGTGTCCGGACATTTTTGATAACATAGTGTATCTATCAACGAGGTGGGGGATCGGGTGAAAGAGCAGCGTAACCCACAACGGGCGAATGACCTTTACTATTGTCGTCCAGTATTTCAGAATGATAGCACTTAGTGACTTGTAATAAGCGTTACACATAGTTTCAGTCCTTTCCGAAACACTTTCTTCCGGACAGTTCCCACAAAATAATGAAATGAGAAAAGTTTATCGCTTACTATATTTTCGCAGTTCATGCAGAGAAACTGCGGCATCGGGCATATTGTTTTAATTTATTACTCCTTTACTATCATGTGGATTCGCCTCAAAGTTGGTAGACATTATTCATATACACAACTGTATGCTCCAGCAAAATTACATCATTCTTCGACACATAGTTCAGGAGTTATGATGTCATAAACACTGAGTTGTGTGAAAATGAACCTGCAGGGCCAAATTCGCCAGAGATATGGGTGGAATATTTCTAAAAGTACACGTGAAATACGTTAAACATATGTGAAATTCCCGGCAATCAGTTGCAACAATTATGCATATAGTAAGTTGATGAAAGTCGTTTGTCGTGGAAAAATAATACTTTAAATAAAACACAATATCACAAATAATATTCAAGTGGATACAATTTATTGAAAAGTTCGGTATACACTCGCACATAATTAACAATTAGTGACCAGAAGTAGCTGGAGTATCGCACGAACCAGAGTGATAGTTATCATAGAAACATGGAAAGCAGAAAACAGCACGACATCGAGCACATCTGATAAACGATGCGTTTTTACAAGAACAATTGTTTTTTAAATTATCTGTTGGGAAATACACCTGATTGACATTCTGAAAAATTGTTCTATCGTTCGTCAGATTTGATGCATACCACGCGTATCGTATCATATCGGCAAAAATCGGAGAAGACAATTGGTGGTGGACGATGGATTGGATTTTTATACAGTCGTCTCTGGAGTTGATGTCACGGTTTCGCTCGATTAAAAAAGGACAATTTTGAAGGCGCGTGATCAAATTTTTTACCTGCCGCTAAAAATACACGTCACACGGTTGGACGAGAGGAGTGCACTTTGGAGGAATGACTATTATAATGCACGTTGGAAACTTCTTATCGTCCTGGAACATCTCATCGTATAACGCCGGGTTCGTTTGCCCACCCCAAGAGTCGATGAGAAGGAGAAATTCTTTCTTTTGTACCTATGGTTGCAAAGCATTATGCAAGAAGTCCATGAACATATCCGTTGTTAGTTTACCGGATTTGGAGGATGTAATAACAACGTTGGTATACTTCTTGGCCTACTCGTCGACTGTCTTCTGTACTTTGGGTCCAAACGTACCTGTGGACTCTTGGAGGCATACGAAAACAAGAGGCAAGACTCGTCCAGACATCATGATTGAATATTGTGCCGTATACGAATGCGTCACCTTGTTCATGTCGTGTCGGGTTACCAGGACAGCCTTTGACCCTTTTTCGGTGAAAATTCTGTTGAACATGGACTGGTACTGGCACCCTGACAAACAAAATAAAAAAATATCGTTTATATAAGAAATATACGAAATCTGTGTTGTCTATCATATATCAGATTATCATATTCTATCATCATGTCATATGACATTTGTGAACAGCTCTTTACGTACCGGTTTGATCAGTATTAATTATGAAATCTTTGTCGAAGTTAGTTATCAACGTTCGCGTCTGGATCCGAAATGTGTCCGCTGCGGCCAAAATTTCGTCTTGGGTAGCCGTCTCGTTCCGGGAAACAAATTTTGTGATTTTCCGTTACCGAATCCCATGCTTCTTTTTAAATTCGGTGACCAATGTTTTTGAAGCTTTGAAGTTGAAATCTGGCAACTGACTTGCAGCGCCCAAGGCCCACTGCTACAGGTTTCTGGTAGGAACTTGCTGGAAGTTTTGTCGAGCTTCTACGAAGCGATCATGCACCCATGATTCGATGGTACAATATTTATCAAATTTGCTACCGCCACGTTTTATTTCCTCTTCCCACATGGATAAATAGCCCATATTTGTCAAACGAGAGCACCCCTTTTTTTGTAGAGTTTTGAGACTGCAGCCTGGATGTTCTTTGGCCAGATTGACAGCTCTAATTTTGTAATCCAGAGAAATATAGTCGTACCCTTTTTTTCCTTCTCGTCCGGCTCGTATTCGTCTGATGATTCGTTGGCAATGGGACTCGTTTCAACGTCTTCGTAGGCATTATTATCGTCGATTTCATTAATGTCTATCAGTTCCTCATCATGAACGAGGGTTTTTTCGGCGAGTATTTGCAGCGTATTCTGGAACATTTCTTCCCCAATTACCATGGCTTCTTCGTTGATTGATGATGACGGTTCTGCTGCGATGCGATTACTGTTACGAAGGAGGCTTTCAAAATACACCAACGCATCTTTCAATTATTGTTTCGCCACTTCACTGTGTATAGAATCTTCTTCGATCACATCACTTTCATGCGAAGGGCCCGGATCGCTCTCAAATTGTACCGCTTCCATTTTTCCGTTTGTTTAACAGGGTGTACCAAAGCTCTCACGTACGCACTGATTTTCGACGATGTTATAAGTTGCGCTAGGGACCGCATCTACCTTCTTTCGAAGTTAGCAGGCAACTACGCTGTCATGCGGTGGCTCGTTTCGGCCCATTCAACATCTGTCCTTCAAGTGTAACGAGCGAGTAACGGAGTTTATATTTCATACCTGCCACAGCAAATTTGTGTTCGTGGGGTCTCTATTCTAATTCTAACGTATGACTTACACTATACGTATTCGTTTCGGAATATCGTTTCGACGTGTTCCGTTAACTATACGTGGTAAACGTGATGAAGACAATTAATAACATTTGTGAAATACAACTTTGTTTGCGGAAAACATAATGATGTTCAAGTCGCCAGTTTTTCCACGACAAACGACTTTCAACAACTTATTATATGCATAATTGTTGCAACTGATTGCCAGGAGTGTGTGTGTGTGTGTGTGTGTGTGTGTGTGTATACATTTGAATTACAAAAAACAAATACTAAAAAAAAGAAAAGAAAAAAGGTTGCATGGCGCGAGATTCGATCCGACGACCTTCGGATTACGAGCCCCAGCGCTTACCGCTGCGCCACGATTCTGCAGAAAGTTATTAATCGTAGAGAGTATTTCACCGCAACGGTTTCTTTTAACTGTCGATTTTCTCGACAATGGCTGAGAAATGCATCTTTGTGCTTTCCACGTTACACCTCTGGCCATGAGCTTTTATTATGTGCAGTATGAATCTGAATTTCACAATTGGCGGCCTCCCCTTGTCAGCCGAAAACGATGTTACGATTGCGAAACGTTACGTATCTACGATTCGAAGTCTCCTGAGTGAGTACCCCAAGTTTCCGTCACTTCCGTCTAATAGCGTAGCTGCAAGACAATTTCAAAATGGCGTCTGTAGGTGATGTACGTTACAAGCAACGTGCCGGCATTGAATTTCTCACTGCAGAGAAACAAACTGTAAGGAATATTCACAAACGCTTGCGCAAAGACTATGGAGCATCTGCTGTCGACAGAAGTACAGTTAGTCGTTGGACACGGAGGGTGAGGCCATCAGAATGCGGTTCAGCGGAGATCCACGATTCTCAGGGGTCGGGGAGACCATCCACGGCTGTCACATCTGACCTGTTGCAGTGAGCTGATGTTGTCATTAGCGAGGAGAGATGCATTCGTGGAAGAAATTTGAGGACGAAAAGGAGGTGATTCACACAGTGAAACACTGGCTCCGCCACCAGGACAAGGATTGGTACCGACAGGGCTTACGCGCCCTTGTTTCGCGGTGGAGGATGGCCATAGAATGGAGTGAAGACTACGTGGAAAAATAGGGTGTGTAGATAAAACACCATTCTTTCGTGTGTGTAGTTCTAATTATGCTCAATAAAGAACTGTTGAAGAAAATAATGCGGTGCATTATTTTCTGCGAAAGCCTTGTACATCTTTCTCAATCTGCTTAGTGTATTCATTTCTTGGTCTCTCTTTGCGGTATTTACCCTACACGCTTCCCTCCAGGACTAAACTGATGATCCTCTGATGCCGCAGAACGTGTCCTACCAACCGACCCCTTCATCTTGTCAAGTTGCGCTACAAGTTCCTCTTCTCCCAAATTCTAGTCAGTACCTCCTCATTACATACGTGATTTAGCCGTCCAATCTTCAGCATCTTTCTGTAGCACCACAGTTCAAAAGCTTCTATTCTCTTTCGGACTAAATTGTTTATCGTCCATTTTTCACATACATACATGGCTACACTCCATACGAAATACTTTCAGAAAGTGCTTCCTGAATCCTAAATCTATGCTCGATGTTAACAAATTTCTCTTCTTCAGAAACTCTTTTCTTGTCTTTCCCAGTCTACAATTTATATCCTCCCTACTTCGACCATATTCAGTTATTTTGCTTCCCAAATAGCTAAACTCGTCTACTACTTTAAGTGTCTCATTTCCTAATCTAATAACCTCGGCATCACCTGATTTAATTCGACAAAACTCCATTATCCTCGTTATGCTTTTGTTGATGTTCATCTTCTATCTTCCTTTCAAGACACTGTCCATTCCGTTCAACTGTTCTTCCAAGTCCTTTGCTGTCTCTGACAGAATTAGAATGTGGTCACCAAACCTCAAGATTTTTATTTCTTCTCCCTGGGTTTTGAATCCTACTCCAAATTTTTCTTTGGGTTACTTTACTGCTTGTTCAATGTACAGATTGAATAACATCGGGGATAGGCTACAACCCTCTCTCACTCTCTTCCCAACCATTGCTTCCCTATCCTACTCATCGACTCTTATGACAACCTTCTTGTTTCTGAAAATGAAGAGGTACTGAAACGAATTGGTGAAAAAATAAATTTAAGGTACAACTTGCCTAAGAAAACTTTCGGTTGGCAGGACACATAATGAGGAACTAAGGAATCTTAAAGTTGGCAATGGAGGCTAGTGTGTACGAGGGCTGAGGGGGAAATTGTTAATGAAGACCAAGGCTTGACTACAGTAACCAGATTCAAAGGAAATGCAGAGATGAAGATTTAAGATTTTTTAACTGGTTGGGCTAGCTTGGACTGCTGCATCAAATCAGTCTTCATTGTGAATACTAAGAAATCCACACAAAAAATTGTTCAGTGAAATACACTAAATAATAAATGTAGGTGCTGATTTCAATCTGGACTATCCCAGTAAAGCCCTTCGCTGATCCGTTCTAAGAAAGTCCTTCCGGCAGCGCTTCGCCGAATCGTTAGGTAAGGTAACGAGTGGCCGGCAGGTAAGAGCGGCGGGCACTTTTTGCGTGGCGCAGACGGGCTCTGCGCGCCTCGCGCCGGCTGGAGCGCGCTCCGGAGTCCGGTGTTCGGGATCGATGCTGGCATCAGTATGCGGGCCGCAGCACGCCGCGCCACGCGTAGCCGGAGCCTGCCCGCGCCGGGACACGCGCAGCCTGGGCCGCGGATACATCACCTGCTGAGCAAACCGCCAGCCCCTAAGTCGGGATTCCGACTCCAAAACACGTCCCACACCACACCGCATCGTTTACCGCTAACGAAGGTACGTCCGTCGGCGTGTTTTCGCTGATATGTGATTGGTTCGGGGAATGCTTCACAGAAAAAAAGTAACACCGTTTGTTCCCCAAGGAAGCGTGATAGTGTCTTATATGTTCACAATGTATACGAGGGGCTTTCAATAAGCAAGAAAATACATGTAGTTTCTCCTCCAATTAAGGGAATGCGAAATTTGTTGAGGGACATCGTGGAATCCCAATTCAGTCCCTACAATTTAATGACGTTCCGATAGGTGGCAGCTCTATACGAACCCTTCAAAATCTAATATCTGTAAACGGAGGTGCACTCTAAACAGAGAGCTGCCATTGAGTTTCTTTTGGCGGAGAACCTGAACATCGCAAATATTCATAGGCGCTTGCAGAATGTCTACGGACACCTGGCAGAGAACAAATGCCCTGTGAGCCTTTGTCATCATCACAACAAGGTCACGCAAACCTGCCCGATCTCCCGTGTGCCGCCCAGCCGCACACAATGTGAATCTTGCAGTATTGGAACGTGCGGACAGTCTCATACGATAGTATTAACGGATCACAAACAAACACCTGCTACTCAACTGAACGTCTATGTTGGTAGTGAATGCTGGTAGTGTTGTCACTTTCGTCTAGCAGCTGGGATACCCAACGGTGTGTGGCAACTGGATTCCTCGCCGCCTCAAGGAAGACCATAAAGAGCAAAGAAGGACCGTCTGTGCGGTATTTCTTGCGCGTTACGAGGCTGATCGCGACAATTTTTTGTCGAACGTCGTTACAGGTGATGAATCATTGTTTCATCACTTTGAATTGGAAACAAAACGACAGTCCATGGAGTGGCACCGCGCGGAGTAGCTGTGCGGCCTAGGGCGCCTTGCCACGGTTCGCCCCCCCCCCCCCCCTCCCCTCCGTCGGAGGTTCTAGTCCTCGCTTGGGCATGCGGGTGTGTGTGTGTGTGTTGTCGTTAGCGTAAGTTAGTTTAAGTTAGATTAAGCAGCGTGTAAGCCTAGGGATCGATGACCTTAGCAGTTTGGTCCCATAGAACTTACCACAAATTTCCAATTTCCGTGAGTGGCGCCACACCACCTATCCTCTGCAGAAAAATCTCAGATCCGCCCACTCAGCTGGTAAAGTATAGCGACGGCCGTCTGGGCCTCTGAAAGGGTTATTCTGTTTGATGTCGCCCCCCATGGTGCATCGGTCAACTCTGAAATGTGCTGTGTTACCATCAGGAAATTGAAGAAGCGACACAGCTCTGACTCATGAAATTGAAGAAATGACTTCAGCGTGTTTGTCGCCACAAAAATGCAAACGAATTTCTCCTTCTCGATGACAACGGAGGACCTCACTCAAATATGCACACCTGAGAGGAGCTTACAAATCTTCATTGGATTGTTCCTCCTCGTGCACGCTACAACCTGGATCTCGCATCTTCCGAATTACATCTGTTTGGCCCAAGAAAGGATGCACTCTTCGGGAAGCTGTGTGTGGGAAATGCGAAGGTTATTAATGCAACAAGACGTTCACTTAGACATCGACCATTAGATTGGAAAAATACTGGCATACAGGCCCTTCCAGTAAGGTGGCGTGAAACTTCCGCATTGACCGGAGATTATGTTGAAAAATAGTGTTTTGTAGCCAGAAGAGTGGGGAATAATATCGTCTACGTAATCCGGAATAAAACTAACCTGATTTCAGAAAAAAATTTGTTGTATTACTTATTGAACAACTCTCGTGCAAATGTGTTACCAGACAGGTTCAGGATTCCTGCAAGATTGGCCGCCGACTAAGCTGTTGTCTACGGGACGATGTTATCTTTGGGCGATCGTGAGTAATTACAGAAACACATGGACAAATTCTCCAGTTAATATTATGAATGGCAACTCTATTCTCATGTGGACAGTTGTACGGCAGTACCTGTAATATAGATAAACAAGGCAGATGCTGACAGTTATAAATATTACCAAATCATCAGTTTCATAAGTCATGCTTGCAAAATATAAACACGATTAATTTGCAGAGGTATGGAAAAACTGGTAGAAGATGACCTAGGGGAAGATTAGTTTGGATTTCAGAGAACTCTAAGAACACGGGAGGGAATACTTGACCCTATGACTTAAGAAATGCGGCGAAGAAAAGCAAAATCTACGTTTATAGCTTTTGTACATTTAGAGGAAGCTTTTGACAATGTTCACTGGACTACACTCTTTCAGCTCCTAAACGTGGGTAGGTGAAACACAGGGAACGAATAGTTGTTTGTAACTTGTACAGAAACCAGAATGCAGTTGTAAGAGTCGAAACTCTTGAAAGGAAAGTTTGTGGTTGAGAAGGAGATGCTAGAGGGTTGTATCCCATTCCCTTTGCTGTTCAGTCTGAGCATTGAGCAAATGGTGATAGAACCCAACAACAAATTTGGAGAAGGAATGAAATTTCAGAAAGCAGAAATAAATACTCTTCGGACACGTCCGAAAGAACAGACACCATATCCATGTAAGTATATAGTTCTGGCAATACCGGCCATGACCTTCTTCTTCTGTACGAATGCGCACATATTACCCGAACTCTTACGGGACTTGGTAAGAATGTCTTCCACGAGTAATGAATGTGTTGGGTAGGGACACTACGAATGTAGTGTGTGGACAGATAAGGTAAGAATGTGGGTCTCGCGGGAGGCGTGCGCGAGATAGTCCCTGCAGTCGCACTATCCTCTGTGCCCTCGGTGGCTCAGATGGCATCCCGGACGAGCCCTGCCATTTTGACCGTGCTAAAGAGTAGGTGGAACTCAGCCCCGGTAGCAGCTCCTCAATGAAGAGTAGACGCCTGTTATAGCACGTGGTGGACACATGCACACTATGGCCGTGAAGGGACCTGTGGATATAACAAGAATCCGGCACCAGTAAAGTACGTAGGTGGAAAAAAAGATGGATAGAGCGTCTGCTATGTAAGCAGGAGATCCCGGGATCGAGTCCCGGTCGGGGCACGCATTTTCACCTGTCCCCGTTGATATATACCAACGCCCGTTAGCAGCTGAAGGTATTAATATATAATTATAGTTTCGTTCAAGACGGCTGCAGGTCATCAATGGTGTCTGTTCTTTCGGACACCATATCCATATAAGTATATGCATCCATTCATGACCGTTGTGCATGCCGACGGACTTGGGTAATTACAGCAGGACAATGCGGTACCACACACGTCCAGAATGGCTACAGAGTGTCTCTGGGAACACTCTTCTGAGTGCCTTCTTATGCTGTTTAGAAGAGCTCTTCACCCCCTAGTATTCTTAAGGATTTATGGACAGCCCGGCAGGATTCATGGTGTCAGTTCCCTCCAGCACTATTTCGAACATTAGTCAAGTCCATGCCAGGTCGTGTTGCAGCAGTTCCGCGGGCACACGGGTGCCCTACACGATTTTAGTCACGTGTACCAGTTTCTTTAGCTCTTCAGTGTATGAATATGTAGATGTAGACATAAAGTCCCAAGATGAAGCAACAAGGATACAGCCTGAAACAATGTTGTGCACTCATAACTGCGAAACCAGATACGAGCGATACCCTTAATCTCAGATAGAGCGCCAGCCTCGCTCTCACACACACATTATACTAATGATCTCGTTGTACGCTTCCTCGCTGCCGAACTATCCCCCTACTTCGACAGAATTTCTACCTGTGAATGCTAAATTGTAGTATGCCACGGCTCGACGAGCATTTTCTGTGAAAGACATTCATCAGCTTGATTTGGCTCAACTTGATCGTAAATCATTTTTGATTAAGTCCTGATTCCCTTAAGAGTGTCCAGTGGATGGGAGCTGTCAGAAACTTTTCGCTATGATTGTTAAAACGGAAAGTTTGTAGGTTCTCTTGTTGCTCGGTTGCAGAGTACACACCCGCAACAAGGTGCACACATAACGACAAAGGTACAGCACAAATCTTCTCTATCATCCTGTAGCTGTCGGAATTGTCCAGTGACACGACACGTACACATGTCCGATAATCAACACATCTCTCGAGCAGTTTACCCCAACAGTGAAGTGCCTGTGTGTGTCCTTCTATTTTGTGGTCAGAGATTTAATATCTTGTTAAAATTTCTGTGAAATGGAAGTCAATAATCCTAAATTTATGCACTTCTTAGTTCAATATTGATTTTACTGTCGAGTATAATAATGTATGGTGAAAATTGAGCAAGAAGAGAATGTGTTCAAGGCGGCGTTTTCAAACATATTTTTAACTAGTGATAGAATTGAAGTGAGATTCAGAAAGCACCAGGACTTGTAGACATTTGAAAATGGATTCTTCGGGGAGTGTGTTACGATGTATGAATAGAGCACTTCCGGAACCGGAAGAGAGAACCAAGTATGAACTGCAGTCGACATCATACCAAACATCATCTAAATTTTTCATTTGCTAAGAGTTATTAACAGTCTGCATAACTCCCTACGCGCTCTAGTACGCTGGACGTGTGGATGACACCTGTGTGAAATTCTTTGTATAAGGTTGACCTGCTTACTCTAAGTGACAACAGATTGGGGTGAACTTCTGCTGTTTTTATCGTGTTGTTGATGAAAAAGTTAGAGACTGTAGATAGGTGTTAACCTAAAGTCTGTGCCGCTTGTACTTTGCTGAGATAGCCCGGTAGCCTTGAGAAGACGCACAATGTCATCGGGATCATTCCAGTGATGAAAAGTTCGTGCTACCAGCAAACTGAGGCGAATTATCTTCAATTGGATAGTTGATGAATACCCCCAAAATAACGAACTTGACTTCAGAGATCGGTCTGAATGAGGCGTTTCATAAACCACTAACAATTTTTTTTGGAAATTTGTGGTAAGGTCTTATGGGATCAAACGGCTGAGGTCATTGGTCCCTAAACTAACACACTACTTAATCTAACTTTAACTTATGCTAAGGACGAAACACACACCCATGCCCGAAGGAGGACTCGAACCTCCGTGGAAGGGGGGGAGGGGGGGGGGGAGCCGCGCAAACCGTGACAAGACGGCAAAGACCGCGCGGCTAAACCACTAACTGCTAGAACGGCTAAAACCAACTGTAAACGTGCTTAAATTATAATACAGGGCACTCATACAGTCCACTCGAAGAGCATCGTGTCAGCAGCCACAACTCGACCTGTCAAGCGATGCGGCGACCTCTAACAAAAAACTGTGAAAACGTGCAGGGTCGCCATATTTGAACACAATTGCAGGACGTCGAGAGAGGTGATACCAATGACTGTTCTCTCAGCGAAGACATAGAACAGAGCACTTTAACATTGTCGGAATTTCTGAAGTGTTCAGCAGGTACATGTGGATTCACTTGCCCCATTTGCGTGAGTTTAATCGTCTAAACTTTCCCGAAAGGTGAAAACTGTCTCGTCATTGACGATTAATTCGCTTGCGTGTAGACATTTTTATGATGGTTGTGCATATCAATGCAGAACTGCAGACTACGCAATTTGTCGTCGTGGCTAACGGCTTGTAGCAGCTTAAAAATATGAAGCTTCACTCCTAATCGCTTTTCAAGAATTTTCCAGGCTGTTTGCTGAGTGATGTTCAGTTCTCCACCAGTGCGACAGGTAGATTTTGTAAGACACCGCATCATGGTGGCCCTCACACGATTCAGTATCTGTTCTGACAGGCTCGATCGTCCCAGACGTATTGCATCGTACAAACAACCATCTTCTTCGAATTCTTTGTACCACTTATTGTGATGTTCTAAAATGGTGGTGTCTTGTGAAACTTGCCAAATAGCAACTGATTGCCAACAGGCAATTTCTAGCACACGAAACACACTTATCTACCCAGTTCGCCACAAAAAAAACTGTGCTATTAATTTGTTAATGTTGTGTTCTACCATTTACCTACACTGATTGTTTAAAGTCTTTCACAGACGTTGTAATGACCCTGTATCATATCTGTCTGAATACCAGTCAATGCCTTTTATCTGTAAAAGTGTGTATGTTCCTCTAGCACCATCTGAAGGTCTTTGTACCAGCCTCACTACGTTGGAGGTGTACAGACAGCACGAGTGAGATTGTCACTGTGTTTGGTGGTGTAGTGTACCTACTAACGGGAAACATGACTAGGGGGAAGCCAATGAATCGTGAACATCGTTAAGCTGTTGCGTGGGAAGGTACGGCTACTGTGCACACTACAGAATTAAGAGTTGAGGATGAGCCGTCTGCATGCATACCGCATCATGTCATGTGCTCTGAGGACTTAACAGAAACAAATACCGACACACGGGAGAGGAATAGTGGCTAGGAATCTAAAGACAGAGGAGAAGTTGTAAATGAGTATGAGAGTTTCAAAACTTCGGGAATGCTGTATCTGACAACTGAAGGGACTACAAACCAAAGTCAATAAGCACCTTAACCCCAAAAAGTATCACGCAAAAGTACGGTTTGCTGTATTGATAACCAAACATTGTGCAATATTTCTGTCGATTATTATAACTGCCGCTACAACACTTACAATAAAAAATAGTAAAGAACAGCTGTAGCTTCATAGTTTCGAAATCATGCTGCAAGGTAATTTTACAATACCTGTCCATCGACTGGAAGACTTCATGTCACTTCAAGGGAGACAAAATATTAAATTTTACGGCTTAAAATCAATATGTAATAGTACAGTATGGAAGAGCTGGACATAGTGGTTTAATAGTCCGCTACTGACGCATTCGAGCGTGTATTCTAGTAGCTACTAGACAATCGACAATTTACACTTTTCTTGGCGTTTTACGAGTGCTTTGAAAGAAGAACGTAAAGTGTCGTCCATGTGGATCTCTACTTCAGGGCGTCTCCACACGTCTTCACTGGTCATCGGGCTCAGTTCTAAGAGGGACACATCACTGAAGACAATTCTATTCCAGTCACTGAAATTCGAGGCCGAAGATGTGTCCAGAGATGGCAAAGACAGCGGTAGGTTACCAATCTGACAGTCACCCGCCATACTGCGCAACAGCTGGGATTTATGGCCGGAGGTGTTATTTCATTTGACAGCAGAATCCCTTCCATTATCATCCGTGGCACCCTCACGGCACAACGATACGTCTACAGCCGCGCGGAGTGGCCGCGCGGTCTAGGACGTCATGCACGGACTGGGCGGCCCCTCACGCCGGAGGTTCGTGTCCTCACTCGGGCATGGGTGTGTGTGTTGTTCTCAGTATAATTTAGTTTAAGTAGTGTGTAAGTCTAGGGACCGACGATCTAAGCAGTTTGGTCTCTTAGGAATTCACACACATTTGATACTTTGACAATATACGAAGGTTGTCCAGAAAGTAAGTTCCGATCGGTCGCGAAATGGCCTCCACAGTGAAAACCCGATGAAGCTTTGCACAGATGTGTTGGGTAGTGACTCTAGTATTACCGCCGATCGCACCACGACGCTCTTTTCAGTTGTCAGCGCACTGTAAGTGAGTAAAGGTGCCTAGGACAACGATGTCTCCAGCCTAGTAGGAGGGCTCGCTAAGAGGCTTCGCCTTAATGACTGCAGCCCACGTAACACAACTACCACGCACTTCCTTCTTCATGGCAATTTTCAGCCGCACTCTGCAGGGGCAGTGAAGATGCTCCTGCAGCCTTTTCGGTGGGAAGGGTTCGATCACCCATAAAACAGCCCTAATTGGCTCGTCCTGAGTGTCATCTCTGTTCACATGAAACGCTGGATACGAAGACAACACTTGGGCGCAGGCTACGGGCTATAGACCAGCGTAGAGAATTATCGGGAAGCACAGGCGGCTGCCTTCTGTGACGATGGTGTTGGAAATTTGGTATAACGCTCCGACAGATGTCTAAGTCGGAGCGGCGACTATGTACAAAAGTACCTGGAAAGTGTAGCGTTCTCTTGCAGATAAAATGTTTCTGATTTTCACTGTGGTTTCCATTTAGTGTCCGAACGGAACTTACTTTCTTGACAACCCTAGTAATACGCCCTGTTTTCTTTCCTTCGCGGGAAGCCGTCCTGGGATTTCCTTCCAGCAAGACAATGACCTCCCGTACACGGTGAGAGTTTGTAAGGCTTGTCTTCGTGCTTGCCTAACCGTACGTTGGCCAGCAAGGGCCCTCCATCCATCTCGGGAGTTTGACGATCTAAGCCGCCAACTGGACATAATTCGGCACGATACCACTCAGGAGTACATCCAACAACCCTATCAATCAATGTCAAGACCAATAACCGCTTACATAATGGCCAGAGGTGGTCCAACGCTTTATCGACATCCTCAGTCTATGAAGCTCTTTGCCTTGAATAAATCATCCACTTTTTCTGAAATTGTAATCATTTGTTTGTCTGCACATGTCCATCACATCTACCGATTCCATCTCATTCGGATAATTACCTCGTGGTGCGTTGCTTTTTTATGTTTTAAAATGTATTTTAACAGTATCTGAACACATGCGACCGACGGCTTTCGCAGCTTCAGAGTACGTCTGTCATCGGCTAGAGAGCTTGGTCACAGCTAAAGTCTCTTGCTTACATCGTAACATGTTTTTGCCCTTCGTACGTCTTTCGTAAATTAACAATATTCCTTTGTTTATTTAATTAATGAGTTTACTGCATAGCCGCACGGGATTAGCCGAGCAGTCTGGGGCGCTGCAGTCATGGACTGTTCGGCTGGTCCCGGCGGAGGTTCGAGTCCTCCCTCGGGCATGTGTGTGTGTTTGTCCTTAGAATAATTTAGGTTAAGTAGTGTGTAAGCTTAGGGACTGATGACCTTAACAGTTAAGTCCCATAAGATTCCACACACATTTGAACATTTTGTTCACTGCATACCCTTATTATTGTAGTGAAGCCTTGATGACCTGTAAAGTCCTCCTAGTACCAGTTATGCCAAAATTTGACTTCAGTCATCAATATTTAATAAGGTACAATCGCCGATCCGCGCCAGAACACTAATGGTTCCCCTACGTCTTTACTGTCGAGTAAGATGCATTCTCAAGGCTCGCATTCCGGTCTCAATTTTCGTGATCCACCGTTTGTGTCATATGGTCCGGTTGCTACCGCTGCCTCCATGCTAATCTGCTACCTGTTCACTGTCAGTTTATTCTGTAACACTGCTTAGTGCAGCTAACTGATTTCGTCTCTCTTCCGAGTTTCAATAGATGTCAAGTTTGGAAAAGTAAGTGCCCCTCAAAACAAGGGACACGTCTACATCTACGTCTATATACATACTCCGGTGCGTGGCGGAGGGTACCCTGTAGCACTACTTGTCATTTGTGATCGTAGGCTTTCCCGGCGTGTGAGTTGTTTCCAGGGCTCTCGGGTGTCCAGCCGGATGCGAATGTTGAAGTCCTACGATATTTCGGCGAATTACCTTTCCGCCATCATCAGGTGGTTCTGCTGGAATGGTCTGTCTTCTCATTGTCGGTGTTATTTATGTCCGTCAGTCGGCCTTCGATTCCGTGCCCCGTCGGTCCGACTGCGGCTGCCGACGTTCCGATTACGGCTGCTGACAATCCGTTTGCGGGCGCCGATCCAGGTTCCCGCCGTCCCCGGCGTCGCGCCATATGGTGGAAGGTGCAAAATCCCATGGAGTGTGCTCTACGGCCGTCGTGGAAAGATCTTGTGTTCGCTTGAGGAGTGACTCCTTGATGGAGCTAAGTAAGTGTTTCCATGCCTTGTTCAGCTGAAAACCTGTGTCTGGGCTTATGAAATTGTCCGTTACGCGAATTTCAATAGCCTCCTTGAAGATGCTACAGATAACACCAACGCCACACGCGCCTAGGCCAGCCTAACAAATCGGCACTGGCAGAACACTGCTTGGACACTGGACACAACGCGGAATACGAAGAGGCCAAGATTCTGGACCCTACCAGCTTCTACTGGGACAGCATCTTCAAGTAGGCCATTGAAATTCGCGTAACGGACAATCTCATAAACCGAGACACAGGTTTTCAGCTGAGCAAGGCATGGAAACCTTTACTTAGCTCCATCAAGAAGTCACGCCTCAAGCGAACACAAGATCTTCCCACGACGGCCACCGGGGACACTCCATGGGATTTTGCATCTCCCACCACCTGGGTCGGCGCGCGCAAACGGAATGTCGGCGGCCGCAATCGGACCGTCGGCGCAGGGAATCGAAACCCGACTGACGGACATAAATAACACCGACAATGAGCAGACAGACCATTCCAGCAGAATCACCTGATGATGGCGGAAAGGTTATTCGCCAAAATATCGTGGGACTTCAACAATCGCATCCGTCTGGACACCCGAGAGCCCTGGAAACAACTACTTGTCAATTACCTTCCTGTTCCACTCGCAAATAGATGGAGGGAAAAACGATTGTCTGTGCGCCTCCGTATGAGACTAAATTTCTCGCATGTTATCTTCATGGTCCTTATGCGCGATGTATGTTGGCGGCAATAGAACCGTTCGGCAGTCAGCTTCAAATGCCAGTTCTCAAAATTTTCTCAATAGTGTTTCTTTACAAGAACGCCGCCTTCCCTCCAGAGACTCTCATTTGAGTTCCTGAAGCATCTCCGTAACACATACGTATCGTTCGAACCTACCGGTAACAAATGTAGTCGCCTGCTTCTGAATTGTTTCGATGTCTTCCTTCAATCCGACCTGGTACGGATCCCAAACACTGGAGCAGTACTCAAGAATAGGTCGCACAAGCGTCCTTTATGCGGTCTTCCTTCAAGTGAACAATTTTTCCTAAAATTCTTTCACTAAACCTAAGTCACCATTTGCCTTCCCTACCACAGTTTTCACATACTCGTTCCACCTCACACCGCTTTGCAACGTTACACCCAGATATTTAAACGACTTGACCGTGTCAAGCACAACACTAGTAATACTGCATCCGAAAATTATAGGTTTTTTCTTTCTATTCATACTAATTAACTTGCATTTTTCCGCAGTTAGGGGTAGCTGCCATTCATCACACCAACTGGAAATTTTGTCTAAGTCGTTTAGTATTTTCCTACAGTCCCTCAACTTCGACACCGTACCTTACACCACAGCAACATCAAATAACAACCGCAGATTGTTATCCACCCGTCCACCAGATCATTTGTGTATACAGAGAGCAACAGCGGTCCTATCACACTTCCCTGGGGCACTCCTGACGATACCCTTGTCTCTGATGAACTCTAGCCTTCGAGGACAACATACTGGATTCTAGTATTATTAAGTCTTCGAGCCACTCACATATCTGTGAGCTTATTCCATATGCTCGTACGTTCGTTAACAGCGTGCAGTGGGGCGCCGAATCAAATGCTTTCCGGAAATCTCAAAATATGAAATCTGGCGGTTGTCCTTCATCCATAGTTCTCAGTATATCATATGAGAAAAGATCAAGCTGAGTTTAGCTCGAGAGATGCTGAAACCATGCCTGTTAATGGACAATAAGGACAATTTTTTGTCACAAAATCGACGATCGTCCCTCAGATTGGTAACTGAGAAATTTTGGAGTAAGGAGAATAGGGTTAATATCACCATTTACAAAAATTTGTGTTAGTAGAAAATTTGGTGCCCATTGCGGCTGCTCAAACTGACTGACGTGCAGAATCGAAACTACTGATGGTTTCACTGACTTGAAAATCTAATTTTGCCAGTTCACATACGGATATGGTACGCAGCCTTCAAAACTCCAGTGCACAGCTTTGTCCATCTTGCATTGACGCACAGACGTGCTGCAGCACGCCGCCTCTCATGGGAAGTGGGGCTATGGCAGGTTCGTTTAGCCGAGCTCTTTAAAGCGCCACTTTTGGGGTACGGGTTGGGGAGGATGATCTGTGTCGAAACTGCCTCGAGAATTAACGACGAGTGTTGGTGAGCCGGCCAGACTGGGTGTGAATCTTAGACGGTTTAACACGTCCACATTAGAATGTCTCGCACTAGAACATGGATTTACTATACAAGTTTCATCCCGGGGAGAGTGGTGCTATCAGGAGGGGTGGCCCGCCACCAGGTACCACAAACATTGACTCAACCGAGCAACAATGGCGATCCGCTGTCAGAAACGGGAAAGACAAAAGAAAGAGAAGAAGAGACAGTAACTATGTCCAACAATCTTGCGCTTAGCGGAGTGTGTGGTAGTGGCACTTGTTTGAAATGATAAAGCTCCCTTTTAAAGCTACTCAGGCAACCCGCAGGAAGCGGTGAAACCACTTTCTGTTACCACACAACAAGGTGATAGGTTCTCCCTCACAATGACGGTTGACCTGCCGCAGTTCTTTCTCTGGTTCCTTTTCTCCCGAAGCTATCAGCGCATAGCAGAAGTACAGATTTGTCCCTGTCGTTGATTTACTGCCCCACTTACAAAAGCAAGCTTCATGAAATCCCTATCCCAATAACTTTCGGAAAGTAATAGTATCTCTGACATACCATTTCGCTGATGCATCTCGAGAAGAAATTCTCAAGATTATTGCTTTACAGTTCTTGCTGTGGAGCATTGCTACCGCCGCCTGTCTAACTGAGCGAAGCAGGTTTATCCACGCTGCTTAGCTGCTGTTCAACAATAGGGAAAAGAATGACTTTTAACGTAAGTGGAAGTACATAAAATCATACGTATAAAGAAAGGCATAAAAATTTAAAAAGGTGTGTAACAGTAAACTTATTACTAACTGTGCCTTCCGATTTGCTTTTACTTTCAGATATCGTAAATTTACTTGAATGTACCCCAAGAATTGTGAAAAATACAACTTTTACCATTTAGATTATAAGTGAATTATGTTTACGTCAAGTGAAAGGCAGCTACACGGAGTGAACCGGAAGTTCATCGAAAAAATTCCGGAAATTGTTCAAAGATATTGTCTGAGTATTTTGATATAAGGACCCATTGTCTGCCTCCGATTTTGTTCTCAAGCAATATTACTTGTACATTAACACAATACGCAGCTCTATCAATAGGTTTTCTGATAAAAAGATGATCGATGTGTATCTCGTGCATAGGTTCACGGAATTTAGTGAAAGAGAGGCACGAAGACCGTATACTTAGAGGTTCCCTCAGTGACGTCAGCAACACCACAATACTTTTGCCCTTGTACGGAGGTTCCTACGAGAAGTCACGTGATATAGTGTTATGGCGGTTGCATACCACAGGATTTTGCACCGTTCCGAAGGTATTTACGCAGCATGGAAAGCAATTAGCTAACAAACCGAATAAATCATAATTACATTATTACTCTCTAACGATTCAACGGGGTCCTTAGTCGAAAATACTCGAAAATATCCCTGAAGAGTCTCCCTAATTTTGTTGGCAGAGTTCCGACTCACACTGCAGAACTTAATAAACTGTGTAAATGCAAGCGGAATTAGCTTCTAACTCGAAACAATTTGTCTAAAACTCGAACTGTTTCGAAATGAAGTGTGTGTTTAATTACACAAATTGCCACTCGCTTTCTCAATAGCAGCTGTCACTGTTTTGTGCCACTGATTGTGGCTGTCGTAAACCGCATTTCCATTTACATGGAGAGCTTGTCAGTGTGGTACACCTATCTTGTCACTCACTCTGATTAAGCATTAATCCCTGTTTTAGATAGGTATACCCGGGAGATAAAGGAATTCACTAGCCCGATCTATAACAGTATTCATGAGGCTACAGTTCCTTCGCATAAAAATACCACTCGAATAAAACTATTCTAAAAACCTGTTGATTAGCTCCTTTATGTAGCTCGCATTTGTACACCATTCGAATAAAACTTGTCGAAAAACCTGTTTATTAACACTTCTGCGTAGCTCACAGTTTGTACGTATTGCTAATACAGTGGAGGCATACCAAGTGCCTGTTAATCATCAAACATACAATAATAAAACAAATTATTTATGTAATGATAGATGAAACTGAAAGTCTACTGTCTGTGATCATAATTAGATTTTTTACACTATAGCGTAAATAAGAGGCCAAAACACATTTCAATCGCTGCGCTATGGTTACTTTTACTCATTGTTGATTTGAGTAGCTGGAAAACGAACTGATTTCTGCCACTCATCAGGTTTCTGCCTATTCGAGTGTAGCGAACCAAAGAGCAGAGTAAATATAGGCGATTTAGGATTGCTTCCCAACAATTGAAAAGATGTATTTCTAAACATAGGGTGAATATACTGTTTAGTTTATTCTCAATTCCATACATTAAAATTAGTGAAAATAGCAACACACAAAAAACTTACATCTAACTGAATCTAAAGACGTTATAGAAAATCAGATACGATTGTTGCGAGTTGGTATACGAGGGTTTCCCAGAAAGTAATGCACTGCATTTTCTTTCTTAGCCAAAAACGATGCTACGAATGCGAAACGTTATGTACGTATTATGTGAAGTCTCCTGAGTGAGCGCGACAAGTTCCCGTCACGGCTGACAGATAGCGTAGCTGCAAGACAGTTTCCAAATGGCGTCTGTAGGTGATATACGTTACAAGTAACGTGCCGTCATTGAATTTCTCACTGCAGAGAACGAAACTATGGTGAATATTCACAAACGCTTGTGTAAAGTCTATGGAGCATCTGATGTCGACAGAAGTACATTTAGAAATCGAGCACGGAGGGTGAGGACATCAGAAAGCGGTTCGACGGAGTCTCCTGAGTGAGCGCGCCAAGTTTCTGTCACGGCCGACAGATAGCGTAGCTGCAGGACAGTTTCCAAATGGCTTCTGAAGGTTATATACGTTACAAGTAACGTGTCGTCATTGAATTTCTCACTGCAGAGAAAGAAACTATGGGGAATATTCACTAACGCTTGTGTAAAGTCTATGGAGCATCTGATGTCGACAGAAGTACATTTAGTCACAAGGCACGGAGGGTGACGTCATCAGAAGGCGGTTCGGCGGAGCTCCACGATTTTCAGGGGTCAGGGAGACCATCCACAGCTGTCACACCTGACACACCTAGCCCCCTCGGACTTCCACTTGTCTGGGCCATTAAATGATATCATTCGTGGAAGACATTTTGAGGACGAAGAGGAGATGATTCACACAGTGAAGCACTGGCTCCACCACAAGGACAAGGATTGGTACCGACAGGGCGTGCCCTTGTTCCGCATTGGAGAAAGACCGTAGAACGAGATGGAGATTACGTGGTAAAATAGGGTGTGTGGATAAAACACCGTTCTTTCACGTGTGTAATTCTCATTATGTTCGATGAAGAATTTTTGAAGAAAGAAATGCAGTGCATTACTTTCTGGACAACCCTCGTAAATGCTGAGCTGGGAGCAGCCTCTCGTTTGTAAAAAGGAAAGGTCAGTGTTGCGCGAAGCTCGCTGTAATCGAACAGTTGGAAGAAAACGGTTCGCGTTCGGGAAAACACGGTTTCAAACCAGAATTATTTATTGCAAGTGACAGCGTAGTTTCTCTGAAAACGACAAAGCCTAGAACGCTATATACGCTGCAGCAGCTGAGGAGCAAGAGTGTCTACCTGCCACTGGCACTGGTTCAATATCCGGTAATGCAACGAATTTTTCCTTTCTGGGAGGCCTGGGACGAGGTGCACTCACCGTCTTGATGCCCATTGAGGAGTTCACTTCGAGAAGAATGAACAGGGGTTGGACAAAAACATGGAAAAATGCGAGAAATGGCTCCTTGAACATAAGCGCAAAATCTAGCCTGCCCTGTAGGCCGAGCTGTTGCATTTGACCAAGAACAGCATCTGTGCAGTGTCCTCAATACGCTGGAAGTGTCAGTCGTGGCCAGAACAGTGTTCTTTGTAATTGAAAGCGCATTATGTGGCATATAAGTGAATTCGAATGTGAGAAAGTTGTTGGTGCTCGTATGGTGGGTGCTTTCATAACCAAGGTAGCAGAGGTATTTAATGTTACAAGAGGTACCGTATGGAAGATTTGTTTACGACATACAGGGAAAGGGGAAAAATCATCTTCTAAGCCACAATGTGGAGGAAATTGTGTGTTATGTGAGCATGACGGACGGTAATTCAGGAGGTTTGTCATGAAAAGTAAAACGAAAGCAAGTGCAAAGGCACACCCGTGAACCCTTTCGGCACCAAAACAACGTGAAAGGAGCTCCATAAGCTGGAAATTTCAGGACGACCCGCAGTACCAAAACTACTCATCAGTGATGCAAATGCTCGTAACAGAAAAATGTGGTGCCAAAGCCCTAAAACTTGAGCTATGTAGCAATGCAAGAAAGCCATCGGGACGGATAAGTCTTGTTTGATACTGGTTCCTACCTCCAGCCGAATTTAAGTCCTGACAATGAAAAATATCGACGGTCGGTGGTGATTTGCGGAGCCATATCACGGTATTCTATAGCTGCTCTACAAAATCGCATTGCTGTCAAGCATTATGTGACCATTCTGGTTGATCAGATCAGTTCCGCTGTTCAGTGTTTTTTCCCTAGTGGTCAACCAGCGTTACAAAACAACAGGGCTCCTTTTCACAAAGTTTGTATCATCCTGGACTGGTTTTGTGAGCTCAAGGCTGAACTGTCACGTCACCCATGGCCACCTTTATCATCACATGTCAGCCGGCCGGTGTGGCCTCGCGGTTCTAGGCGCTACAGCCTGGAACCGCGCAACCGCTGCCCTGGGCATGGATGTTTGTGATGTCCTAAGGTTAGTTAGGTTTAAGTAGTTCTACGTTCTAGGGGACTGATGACCTCAGCAGTTGTCCCATAGTGGTCATAGCCATTTGAACCAGCCATCACATGTAAGTATTATTGGGTCTTCTGGTCTGCTTTGGAGAGACTGGCGCGTTACTCCTATTCACCTCCACCACAGTTTTCTGAACGGCTCTGAGCACTATGAGACTTAACTTCTAAGGTCATCAGTCCCCTAGAACTTAGAACTACGTAAACGTAACTAACCTAAGGACATCACACACATCCATGCCCGAGGCAGGATTCGAACCTTCGACGGTAGCGGTCGCGCGGTTCCAGACTGTAGAGCCTAGAACCGCTCGGCCACTCCGGCCGGCGAGAAGACTGGTAGCTGTTTTGAATGCCAACAGTTTTCCTCACCGTATTAGACATAGTAATGTGTTGTGCTGGCGGTGTTTCATATTTTTGTCCACCCTCTATAGTGGCAGCCAAAGGTGGGGAATTTGACAGCGCGCAGTCTGGATCCGCGCGACTGCTACGGTCGCAGGTTGGAATCCTGCCTCGGGCATGGATGTGTGTGCTGTCCTTAGGTTAGTTAGGTTTAAGTAGTTCTAAGTTCTATGGGACTGATGACCACAGTAGTTAAGTCCCATAGTGCTCAGAGCCAATTTGACAGCGGCAGTGAGAGAAGTGTACTGACAACATGTTTCTTTTCACCATAACCGAATAACGATATTGGCAGAGGATGATACGACGGGCTAAAGGCATCTATCTCATTTTCAATAGAGACTGAAAGTGTAATTTGTATGTAATGACCCCGTGTCAGCACGTAGTGGGCCCAAATGTGGTAGGACGAAATGTTTATGAGATAATTCTTTGTCACAGAACGTCACAGACTCTCGTGGAAAAAGAAGGAGGAAGGAAGTTAAGATTTTCATCCTACGAGTATAAAGGTCAATACAGAAAAGCTCAGATTACAGAAGAATGGAACAGGAAATCGACCCCGTGTTTTTTAACAGAATCAAACCTATGTTTGTCTTAATCAGAATACGTAAATTACGAAAAGCCTTTAAGTACGGATGGTCGGACAGGAATGTGAACCACCGTCCTTTCGAATATGTGTCCAGTGTCTGCAGCGGTGGCAGCTTGCTCTATTGTCCCGTGAAACGAATGACATCCCTGTCAAACACAGCTGATGTACCGATAGATCTATATCTTATGCACCCACAGGAAACAAGCAAAGATGAATAATCATGAAAGGGCAAAGGATCCCACGTGTATAACGCACGGGGGATAAACATCATATACCGCTGTTTCTCAAGTGGTTCAAATGGCTCTGAGCACTATGGGACTTAACTGCTGAGGTCATCAGTCCCCTAGAACTTAGAACTACTTAAACCTAACCAACCCAAGGACATCACACACATCCATGCCCGAGGCAGGATTCGAACCTGCGACCGTAGCGGTCGCGCGGTTCCAGACTGTAGCGACTAGAACCGCTCGGCCACTCCGGCCGGCGCTGTTTCTCACTTCGAATACTGCACAAGTTGTTTAAACTAAAGGACGAGGGTTAGATCTTATACGACCGCGTGCATAAACCTTTACGTACCTGGTTTCCCCGCTGTTGTCTTCTTGCTTCTCCCACTGAGAGCTAGAGATATGGTTCTGTAACGTTAATTAGTTGTGGCAGGTTGGGGAGACATTCAGATAATAATATCCAACATTACCCTGTAAGATCCTAATATTCTTTCTTAATTACACACTTTAAATTTTGAGCTGTACTGTTCACAACTAATATATCAATAATCCATTTAATTGTGCATTGGCACTCCACCGACGTAGTCTGCTGGCCTGCAATGAAGTCTCTCGTCACTCGGTTCAAATGCTTGGTGTACAACCACACAAAATCCGCTGTTCAAACAAGCTGTCCTAAATGTAGAAGAGCGACACAATTCTTCCATTTGACATTAATTCTATCTGGTGCCGTTTTAGTTATTTTCACGAGCGTAAGCACGGTCGATGGCGACACGGCACCTTGTTGATGTAGCGGTACGATATCCTAATCAAAGAGATCTTCGCTCAAGGTATCTGGTCAGACCGATTATATGTCTCTCTCTCGCTTTTAAGTTTCACACAGATAATAGTTCACTACACGTTTCTTCTCCGGTAATCGACCCGACGTGGTTGATTGTTGTTATCGAGATACGATACACGATTTCGGATTTATCATTCCCAAATAAATCACCAGTACCAAATCGTCATCACTGGTATGAAAATAAACAACTTCCGTGGTGAGAATCTGAATTACTTCTACAAGTTTACTGCAGCTAGCGTTCTGCACCCGTGGCATAGGCGCTGCGTGACACACGCACCAAGGAAGCGGAAGCCGTCGGCCCACGGACCGAGCATTCGAACGTAGCGTGGAAATAGCTCGTCGGGGAGTCATCTCGTACGTGCAGAGAAGTATCTTGCATGTCAGATATTCTGAACGTGCCCTTGAACGCATAGGAATGAGAGGGAAGAACGCATAATTTTTATCTTAAGTGGATAACTACTGTGAATTTGCATCGCACTATTTGTAGTGAAACTTTTCTAAGCTGATACCCTTGTTGACTGGACATGGTACTCCACGTTCTGCCTTATAAAATATGTTCATGTATATTGAAGTTTTTATTTGTTAATACCACAGACAGAACAACGTGACTAGCATATGAACAAGGAAGGAAATGTGCGTTTTAATAGAGCTAACGTAGGAATTTTACTTCCGTCCATTTTGTAAACAGTGTAATTTGCGAGCCAGATACATCCGACAACTACCACTTGAGCGCGCTGCCGTAGCTTATACCACGTTGAGGCACACTTACCGTATGAGCAAGTCGCGTCGTTCCTAAGCGTCCAACAGCACGTTGAACTCGGCACACTGATCGTTGACGGTCCGTGGGCAGACGGTTTTAGCCGCGATTCCTCTATTATCGAACTCTGCGCTCGTCGGAGAATGACTATCGATATCCGCATGTGCGACAGGCAGCGATACTACAATATGCCGACCCCACGGTTGTAATGAAATATCGAGTAGGATTATGAATATCAGTGCACCATATAGTAGTCTCGCACTCAGACACCTGTGAAATGTCTTGGAGGTATGGGAAGTTTCCTGGCAGATTGAAACCACTCTATAAAAAGAGATGGTAGAAAAAAATGGCTCTGAGCACTATGGGACTTAACATCTGAGGTCATCAGTCCCCTAGAACTTAGAACTACTTAAACCTAACTAACCTAAGGACAGCACATACATCCATGCCCAATTCAGAATTCGAACCTGCGACCACAGTGGTCGCGCGGTTCCAGACTACAGTGTGTAGAACCCTCGGCCACACCGTCCGCCACAGATGATAGAGATCATTTCCTTTGCTACCACTCTATTCGAAAAGTTTTGAGAAAGAAACACATAAGAAAGTAAAGGCATGTCTCAGTACATACAATTCTGTGGCCCGACTCGCAGTTATTCTTCACGAAACCAGTATCCACAGAAAATGCAGTATCTTATTTTACTTGTGTGGTACCAGTATAACTAAATGATAGGATGCTGACAGTTAGTATTTGCTTTGCTTGAACGCTAGCTTTTGATTCTGTGGATCAAATGGTTCAAATGGCTCTGAGCACTATGGGACTTAATTTCTGAGGTCATCAGCCCTCTAGAACTTAGAACTGATTAAACCTAAACATCACGCACATCCATGAACGGGGCAGGATTCGAACCTGCGACCGTAGCGGTCGCGCGGTTCCAGACTGTAGCGCCTAGAACCGCTTGGCCACTCCGGCCGGCTTCTGTGGATCACGTAGCACTTTTCGATAAGATGGAACACTACAGGTGCAGTGAAAAAGCTTAACAGTACTTGACCCCATATCTGGAAAGTAAGAGGCGGAAGATTGTCCCCAAGTGTCAACAAGCAGGGAAGTGATTACAAAAGTAGAATGTAAAAAAAAAGAGGGGGGGGGCATAGTTTTGTGTTCTGGGTATGCTGATTTTCTTAGTCTCAACGATCGACCACTGAACATGAAAAGTAACTCAACAAAATTTCACTCTGTAAATGAGACAATTTCTATTAAGAAAGCTATGGAAATTCGTGTAAATGTATTATCTAATGGGTTTGTCGGTAACATCAGCACGTGACTTTTACAGACGAAATTAACGCCTAACTGCTGCGAAACGCAATGCGTACAGGTCCTGATACGCAGCTCTTGCCACGGCAAAGTCGTAGTGTCCCAAGGTGGTCCAATGCCGACCACTTTAAATCTTTATGTCTGAGGCTAGACAAAAATTTTTTTTGGAAGTATCAGTTCAAGATCTTGTGCAGAAAGCGATTACTGTTTACTTTGCCGAAAGAAACTTCATTGTCTCCTCCATTCTTTACTTTGTTTGCTTTCGCTCTACTGCCTCGTGTGCTATAATTTCTCTGGACACTCACCAAAAATATTCTTAGCCGAGAAAAGATGGTCAGACTAATTTGCGGTGTCAGTTCTCTACCTAAGTGTACGCTGTTGTTCAGGTTTCTTAGACTTATAACTCCATTTAATTATCATAAGTCCGTCCCTGTTAATATCCTCCATAGCGAAATTGGTTTTTTATGATGTTGATTTGTCCAGAAGGAACTGAAATATGTATTTAGGGAACACTAGACGCAGAAATGATCTGCGCTTGTATAACACTTCCTTAAGAATTCTATAGAAACGCATCCACTAGTCAGCAAGTTTCATTTTCAGTAAGCTTCCAGCAGAACTGAAAAAAAGAGTAATAAACCCGAAGATTTCAAATCTAAGTTGAAGGGTTCTTTGAGGCACACTCCTCCTATTCTGCACATCAAGTCCTCGTCGTATTTGAAACCATTTTTCTGTAGAAAATTTCTCTTTAATATGTGACTTATTCTTATATTCTCTCATAATGTTTTCGTGTTTTGTGAATACTTTAGTTACTTTTGTTTATAAATTATCTAATGAGCAGCCTGTAAATTATTCTCTAATTCTGGCCATTGGATTTCAGGCATGCAACTACAGAAACCCTATTTCTATACCTAATATATTGGCCGTATACCTTTCGGCCATCCTTAGAGTGAGGCGAGAAGCCAAAGCTGCGGCCTTTTAGCAGCGAGTCCCAAAAAGGTGAAATCGACACTAAATTCTTGACATTCTCATACAGCATAGAGTGACAAGTGGCTGACTCCTGTCATAGTCGTTCAATGACCAGGCAGCTTTGGATTACATTGTCGTACTGAACATGATAAATAAGGAAATAAAATTAACAGCGGAGTTGACAGACACGGAGAGTGATGGTTTGGGTTACCAATGTTTCATCACTTGTTTGTGGCCCTATAAACAGAAACCATTGCATTAGGAGAGTATAGAACACAATATTTAGCCGCTCGTTGAGATATGCATGGTGGGCAATAGACAAGCCTTCTTCAATGAAAGAGGAATACCAGTACATCCCTGGCCTGCACGTTCATCGACAAGTTGCTCTCTGGACATGTCCACAATGTGATTGATTGCCAACTCACTCATTATGATTCTGTACGAACAACTATTAATGCTTTGTCGGTTCGCACTGAAAACACTTGGAATAAAATTTACCAAGATAATATCAGAAACCTCCTTGATTCTATGCCAGTACATTGCCTGTCACATGTTTCTTTGTTGATGCCTTTTTCTTTACAAATGTTATTGCATTTAGCTTTATTCACGAAGTTTTCTTAATTAATGCGGAAAGTGTCAATAATTTGAGTAGCCAGTTTCCCTGAGCGGCAAAATCGTATTTTATTTCATTTGTGTAACCAGCTTTGGATTAACATGGCATAAAAGATACAGCTGTTGGGTAATACATTGCGCCATGAATATGCGTCCAATCCATGCACGTAATATCGTTAGTGACGTATTTCTCTGCCGGTGGTGCTGCTTTCTATTGTATAATGCAATTAAACTGTTGGTAATGACTCAACGACGCGAATAATTCAAATAATCAAAAATCTGAATTTCAGTAATATATTTAAAGTAACGTAATTTACACGAAAAGAGCTGAAATACTGTTCTCAACAGCTATTTGTTAGGCACTGGATTGGAATTGATTTTCCTGTCTGCTTTACCACATTTAGGTTTACCGCGTTTTTCCTGTTCCTTCCCTATCCTCCCTCTCGCCGATCTTCTGCTCCGCCTTTAATGACCTCATCGTCGACGGGACGTAATGTTCCTTCCTTCCTTCCTTCCTTCCTTCCATCCTTCCTAATGAGCGAGGTGGCGCAGTTGCTGGCACACTGGACTCGCATTCTGGAGGACGGCGGTTCAAACCCGTGTCCGGCCATCTTGATTCAGGTTTTCCGTGATTTCCTTAAATCGCTTCAGGCAATTGCCGGGATGGTTTCTTTGAAAGAGCACGGTTGGCTTCCTTCCCCATCCTTCCCTAATTCGGTGGGACCGTGGACCTCGCTGTTTGGTCCCCTCCCCCAAACTAACCAACCAATCTTCATTGCTTCCTTTCTAACATGTTTGTCAGTACTGACAACTTACGCCACATAGACTTTTCACTATACATAAAACGATACACCTACCAAATCCATTTTAAGTTAACTTCACTGTACTATTACCGACTATTTGGAAGACAATTAGGACTGCAGTAGCACTTCAACGTAAAGTACATTCTATTGATGCCTCAAACAAAAGTAACCATACTTCGCAATATAAACATGTACATGGTTGAAGGCTGTTGCTCCCCCATGTTTATCGTAAATCAAGGATGTTACTTTTCGTTAATGTTATTTGTTGTGGACGTGCCCTACAGTGAAACCAGCTTTGAAGAGAAAGAACGTCTTTTATGTGTGACCACGACAACCGGTGCAAAACATTTCCCGGTTCACTATTAATATAAATCACTTACCTACGAACCCCAGATTTCTGACTTCACCATGTGCAGACTTCGAGAAATTCTGTTCAAATGGCTCTGAGCACTATGCGACTTAACTTCTGAGGTCATCAGTCGCCTAGAACTTAGAACTAATTAAACCTAACTAACCTAAGGACATCACACACATCCAAGCCCGAGGCAGGATTCTAACCTGCGACCGTAGCGGTCGCTCGGCTCCAGACTACAGCGCCTAGAACCGCACGGCCACTCTGGCCGGCCGAGAAATTCTGTAAAAGCTTTACGAAAATCAGCATTCTTATCAGGGTTCGCACTAACCGCTGTGGTATTCACCTGACGAAAGAAGAGTAAAAGCATTTAAGAAGTCGCTGCAGAAAGATTTCCATGGCACGGACGGCCTCTGACAGTCAAATTTGGGAAACCTTTCGAAAAGTTCATCAACGTAATTCGATTGTGTAACTATACAAAGAAGAAATGCCGTTACCGCCATCCAGGCAGGACTTGGGAACCAAAAATATTTATGAATATCGTTTCAAGGGAAAAGAAACACAATCAAGCTTCACACGTTGCTGCTGCTTGCCGATTCTGGGCATCTATATTTGCCTATTTTCCAGTTACTAGTACAGAAAATTGTACCAGGATAAAGAAGTTTCCTATGATTACATGGCTCGACAGGACGGTGGTAGACCTTTCGGGAGAGAAATCATGAAACCTGGTTGACAGTTGCGACACGAGTTAAGGCAAAATATATGAAAATATATGGGAATCTATTTCTGTTCGTCCAGGGACAGAATGTTTTCTTTATCTACACGTCACCACTTTAATTTAAAATGAAAACTGCAGAATGGTTACTGGCTACTGGTCAGAATTCTATTGACTAGGGTGCACACAGCAAGCTGTTCGGGATGGAAGAGGCCACATGGTGGAAACCGGAGACCAATACCACCTCATAAATAATGGATGCAACGGGCGGACCGCCTACCAGTGTATTTGGTGCTCGTTTGTCCATTGTGCCACATTCATAGTGGATCGAGTTGCTGCTAGTGTATTCTGGTGGCAGTTCAAGTATACTCTTATCAATTGCTTCTTTGGCTACGGATGGCGTCAGCTTTTGAACGTGAACATGCATTTTTTATTTATCTTTAAGGCGAACGTAACAAGTGCTCGATAGCATCTAATCGTTTCGTATTTATGTGAGTAGGAGTCGCAGGCTACGGATCTACTAAGTTGAACATAGATCTGGCTGAGTTTATTCATTAGTATCGGTGGTCCATTTCGGAGATAGCAGAGAGAAAGACTTAGAGACTTAGAGGGATTACTGTTTAGGCCAGAAGACACTGCAAGCCGTTCGGTAAAAAAAAAAGTCAGCAACAGAATCTGAGTGGATTACAAGGGAGCTCTTGAACTACGGTTTTTGTCGCCTTGGACAGGTCAATCGTGTGTGCAAAGATTTGTTAGTGTTTTCGTACGTACAGTTTTTGCGGGAAACTAATGTTGTCTTCCAGGCCAATTGCAGTGGTCTCATTCTTGTAACATGTTAAAATCGTTGCTTTAAAAATGATCATATTTCAATGAATACAGCAAACAGTCACTTCGCCATCTATTCTTATTTAAGCTAAGACTCGTTACTGGCTGTTACCCATCTTCAATTAGCTTTATATACTCCTGGAAATTGAAATAAGAACACCGTGAATTCATTGTCCCAGGAAGGGGAAACTTTATTGACACATTCCTGGGGTCAGATACATCACATGATCACACTGACAGAACCACAGGCACATAGACACAGGCAACAGAGCATGCACAATGTCGGCACTAGTACAGTGTATATCCACCTTTCGCAGCAATGCAGGCTGCTATTCTCCCATGGAGACGATCGTAGAGATCCTGGTTGTAGTCCTGTGGAACGGCTTGCCATGCCATTTCCACCTGGCGCCTCAGTTGGACCAGCGTTCGTGCTGGACGTGCAGACCGCGTGAGACGACGCTTCATCCAGTCCCAAACATGCTCAATGGGGGACAGATCCGGAGATCTTGCTGGCCAGGGTAGTTGACTTACACCTTCTAGAGCACGTTGGGTGCCACGGGATACATGCGGACGTGCATTGTCCTGTTGGAACAGCAAGTTCCCTTGCCGGTCTAGGAATGGTAGAACGATGGGTTCGATGACGGTTTGGATGTACCGTGCACTATTCAGTGTCCCCTCGACGATCACCAGTGGTGTACGGCCAGTGTAGGAGATCGCTCCCCACACCATGATGCCGGGTGTTGGCCCTGTGTGCCTCGGTCGTATGCAGTCCTGATTGTGGCGCTCACCTGCACGGCGCCAAACACGCATACGACCATCATTGGCACCAAGGCAGAAGCGACTCTCATCGCTGAAGACGACACGTCTCCATTCGTCCCTCCATTCACGCCTGTCGCGACACCACTGGAGGCGGGCTGCACGATGTTGGGGCGTGAGCGGAAGACGGCCTAACGGTGTGCGGGACCGTAGCCCAGCTTCACGGAGACGGTTGCGAATGGTCCTCGCCGATACCCCAGGAGCAACAGTGTCCCTAATTTGCTGGGAAGTGGCGGTGCGGTCCCCTACGGCACTGCGTAGGATCCTACGGTCTTGGCGTGCATCCGTGCGTCGCTGCGGTCCGGTCCCAGGTTCTTTTTTCCATTTCCAGGAGTGTATATATATTTGAGTCTTTAGTCAGTACATAGTTACAACATCGACAGCAAATTAGATGTTGGTGCTGCCTTGTGTAAAATAATTTTGTTTAGTTGCTATACTCTGCGAGTTGTATATTTACCATGTATTGCTGTTTGTGTGTATGACGTTCTACTCTGCTTGTTGTTACTCCTATTTTCGCCGTTATGGATGTGACATAAACACTTTTTTACTTCTATTTTGCACAAAAACGGTCCAGTATCCAACATGTTTCCAAACGACATCTTTGTTTACATCCGAAAATTCTTCTATGATCAAAGATTACATTTTGCTTACAGCTTCTGCTATGATCAAAGCTATATTTTGCTTACAATTTCTGCATGACTAAAAATAACTGAAACTGTTTAACATAAATGTGCTAAGTACTATATATGGTTATTAGATAAATGTATTAGTGACTGTTTGAGTTATATGGTATATTATAAAAAATGGAAATAATATCGTACATTTATTGTATTACTTTTTGTTTCTTTCTTTTTCTGTCGCAGTTGGAATGATATTTATAAACAGTAGAAACATTCTGTAGAACGATTTTATGCACTGGATGTGTTCACATTGGATATTTTTTTTTCATGGCTGTGCTTAGTGCGTGGTTGTATAAGGAAATTATGGAAAATCCATAGAAAAAATTTGTTTGGTAGTTATTTTTGGTCATTTAGGACACCATTTGGGAATCTACATCTACATCCATACTCCGCAAGCCACCTGACGGTGTGTGGCGGAGGGTACTTTGAGTACCTCTAGCGGTTCTCCCTTCTATTCCAGTCTCGTATTGTTCGCGGAAAGAAGGATTGTCGGTATGCTTCTGTGTGGGGTCTAATCTCTCTGATTTTATCCTCATGGTCTCTTCGCGAGATATACGTAGGAGGGAGCAATATACTACTTGACTCTTCGGTGAAGGTATGTTCTCGAAACTTCAACAAAATCCCGTACCGAGCTACTGAGCGTCACTCCTGCAGTCTTCCACTGGAGTTTATCTATCATCTCCGTAACGCTTTCACGATTACTAAATGATCCTGTAATGAAGCGCGCTGCTCTCCGTTGGATCTTCTCTATCTCTTCTATCAACCCTATCTGGTACGGATCCCACACTGCTGAGCAGTATTCAAGCAGCGGGCGAATAAGTGTACTGTAACCTACTTCCTTTGTTTTCGGATTGCATTTCCTTAGGATTCTTCCAATGAATCTCAGTCTGGGATCTGCTTTACCGACGATCAACTTTATATGATCATTCCATTTTAAATCACTTGTAATGCGTACTCCAAGATAATTTATGGCATTAACTGCTTCCAGTTGCTGACCTGCTATTTTGTAGCTAAATGATAAGGGATCTTTCGTTCTATGTATTCGGCAAACCGGCACTCCTTTGTGAAAAGAACATTGGCTCACTGTTCGTCCGCCCAAGTGACATGTTGACGACTCCACTTTCGACGTTCCCTTCTGTGAAGACGCATCAGAGATACATCAACAGTAGTTCTCCAACAATAAAGGCCACTCTGCTGAAGCCTTCTGGACAACGTTTGTCTCGATACATCACGTCCAGTCGATGCTGCGAGATCAGATGCTAGTTGCCGTGCAGTGCTAAGGCGGTACCATCGAGCCCTGGCATCCAAATAACGGTGCTCTTTTGCTGATATCACACGTGGTCGGCCCTGTCCTGGTCTTTGGGGTACTGTTTCGGTTTCTATAAATTTTTGCCACGTCCGAGAAACAACAGTACGATTCACATTAAGCCATCGGGCCTCACCAGTCTGCAACTGTCCTCTTCCATTCTTCTTAAGGCCCTCCACCGCAGAGACTTTGGTAGGCGTTTTATTTGTGCCATACTGCTCCGTCGGTGACTGTATACAGAGCGATTGCGAATGTGGGGCTACCCGGAAAACTCCACCCCGTTTGATAGGTGTCCTGACGTCATCGTTGACGTGGTTGTCCGTTGACCGGAACGCAATTTTCTGTGCCGAAGACGATTGTACGGAGATCTGTTACCAGATTGTATGGTTATACGGTGAATTAGACACAAGACGAGGAAATAGCGGTTCGTTGCTTTAATTTTGGTCTCCAGTGTAGTTCTTTTACGATTGAAAATCATACAGATGAGATCCTCAAACAGTTTTTTTCTACCGTAGGCTGATGTGAACGTCGATCCTTTCCAGTTTATGGACCGTATTGAGCTTCCGCTTAACGTAAGGGCGATCAGCGAAAAGTATGAAAACGAAACCAAAAAAGAAAGCTACCGTACCATGCGTGAAGTGTAATCGCTTTGGGGAGTGTCAAATCATCAGGACCTTAGCAATAACGTTAAAGAATGTATGTTAAACAGAGAGGAAGCTGGTTTTTCCATACTCAGTGAACACAAAGCCTGTTAAGAGACAGTACAATTGTTTCATACACAGTCCGCCATTCAAAAAACATGGTTCATATGGCTCTGAGCACTATGCGACTTAACTTCTGAGGTCATCAGTCGCCTAGAACTTAGAACTAATTAAACCTAACTAACCTAAGGACTCACACACATCCATGCCCAAGGCAGGATTCGAACCTGCGACCGTAGCGAGTCCGCCATTCCACAGGAGTAAAAAAAGTTGTTTTTTATTTAGCGCCGTAAAGACAAAATGCCTGCCTCTGCGACCCAGTGCTCAGCGTGTCTGACTGCTGGGCAGAGGAGCCGGTTTCGATTCCCGTTACTGCCAGGGAATTTTCCAAGTTGGGAGTACAGAAACTGAGAAGCTACTTGAATGACAAGTAGCGCCCCCTAAGTCTGGGAAGCTGAGAACGGCAGGGAGAGACGTGTGCTGACCCCATGCCCTTCAGCAGCGTATGACACTGACGCCATTGGCAGAGGATGACACGGCGGCCGGTCGGTACTGATTGGCTCAACAGGACTGATAAACGGGCCTTTAGGTTAAAGAAAAGAAAATAAAGTATTTAAAAAGCACATATAACATTCTCCGGTATGGTAGTACGTAGCTTCCTTTGAGTGGTATCTGAGTGAATAAAAGGTGTATCTTTGCATAAACTGTGCTATATTGTCTGACAACCTCATAGTTTTGAGAAGAACAAAAACCTTCAAATAAAGATACAGTTCCATTATAAGAAACTCTTCCGCTTTACTGAATGGCAGGCGGTACTGAAAGCGAGTACGGTATCTTGGACTGACGAGTATAAGCAAATCAACGATCTCTTGAATGTACAGAGAAAAAGTAAAGTGACCTTCTTGAGTACCATTTCTAAAATAATTTTAGAAAATTTCTCGAGGACGTATGACCGAATTCTTACGCTTTACATAGCTGTCCCAGGATCACAGTACGTATACGCTCTTTACATCTACGTAGCTGACTTAGAGAACCGGCATTTGAAGCTAACTGCAGGACGATCCTACTTTCGCCAACGTTCATTTCGCGTAAGAAACACGAACATAAGAAAAATTAATACTCTCGCGGAGGCCCATGGGAAGTCGTTTTCCCCTCGCTCTACTTGTAAGTGGAACGGGAAGGGAAATGATTGGTAGTATGTGTACAACCTACGCCCTGCCACGCGTCATACAGTGGCTTGCGGAGTAAGTATGTAGATATTAATTTGGGCTTAAAGACCTGAATGGTGTCTATTAATGGCTACAAAATGAATTACGAAAATAATTGTAGCATTGGCATTTCGATTTAATAGGCAAAGAACTTGATACAAGTTATGTTCTGACAGCAGAATGTGAAAGACGTGAGATACTATGTGAAATTTCCCTGACTGCCACCCTATAATAATTTTTAATAAGTTTAATATCAGTATTTCGTTCATAAACGCAGAAGTGATTCTTATTTTCCGCCGGCTAAGCAGCAACCGCAGCCTTTTTTTCCCAACTCGCACGCTGGGCATCCATCACTGTTAGACTTTAAAAGTACTTCGTATTGCCATCGACAGTGACGGAATTCGTTGGTCTCTTGCTGTTCTGTGTGCCAGTGCAACATCAGCAGTCGCATAGTCATAAAGAAATAAATGACTCAATAAATAAACGCTATTGTCTTACTTGTTTCTAAATATAAATTTTCCCTACTTTCCCTAAAGCACTTAATGGCAGTAGCGGGACGACTACTTTAAAAATAACTGTACCGATTTCCTTCCCCTTCACCAGTTCGAGCTCTAAGGACCTGTCGTTAATAACCTGTTTCTCTACTTCCTTTTTCCAGTGAAAATCGTTGCTAGTAAGCGCCCATGACAATGCCGTAGCACATAAATTAACAACGAAGATATTGTGAGGAGGCAATTTCCAGCAGTGTGGCAAAATTGGGGCAACAGTAAAGATTTGTCGTGTGACCACAGGAAATGGCGAACCGGATGGGGCAACGATGCAATTCATTAGTGCCGTAGCACGACTGATTGCAGTTGCAGCGCTATCATTAAAACTGCTTACAAAGCTTCCAGACTGCAGTTAGATCAGCGCAAACCACATCCGCTTTATCTGCTACAAAATTTCTAATTAGGAGCGAAAATTATCTTTCCCGCTGTCACCCAAGTTTTGATTAGAAACTGCTACATCGTGTGTTTGACTGAAAAAGCAATGGATACATATCACAGCATTTTAGATGTTACGTAAAACATGGAAGTCGCTTTAATCTTCAGTAGAGACGTACAGTCTTAACTAATGTGTATATACGTCGCGGGTGACAGTTATTACAAACTCAACATTAATTAATGTTTCGAGCAAGAAGTCGAGTACATAATTAGACAAAATCCTATTGGATATTTTCAGTGCATCGTCGTATTTTAGTAGGCAGAATTAATTGAAAACTTGCACTGAAGAGCCAAGGAAACTGGTAGACTTGCCTAATATCGTGTAGGCTCCCGCGAGCACACACAAGTGGCGCAACACGATGAGGCATGAAGTAGTGATGGAGGAAATTGACACCATGAATCCTACAGGGCTGTCCGTAAATCCGTAAGAGTACGAGGGGCAGGAGAACTCTTCTGAACAGCACGTTGCAAGGCATCCCAATTATGATCAATAATGTTCATGTCTGGGAGGTTTGGTGGCCAGCGGAAGTGTTTGAACTCAGAAGAATGTTCCTGGAGCCACTGTGTAGAAATTATGGACGTGTGGGGTGTCGCAGTGTCCTGCTGGAATTGTCCAAGTCCACCGGAATGCACAATGGACACGACTGGATACAGGTGAATAGACAGGACGCTTACATACGTGTCACCTGTCAGGGTCGTATACAGACGTATCAGGGGTCCCATATCACTATAATTGCACATGTCCCACACTATTACAGTGCCTCCACCAGCTTGAACAGTCCCCTGCTCACCTCCAGGGTCCATGGTTGCATGAGGTTGTCTCCATACCCGTACACGTCCATCCGCTCGATACAATTTGAAACGGGCTCTTCCGACCAGGCAACATGTTTTCAGTCATAAACATCTACATCTACATTTATACTCCGCAAGCCACCCAACGGTGTGTGGCGGAGGGCACTTTACGTGCTACTGTCATTACCTCCCTTTCCTGTTCCAGTCGCGTATGGTTCGCGGGAAGAACGACTGTCTGAAAGCCTCCGTGCGCGCTCTAATCTCTCTAATTTTACATTCGTGATCTCCTCGGGAGGTATAAGTAGGGGGAAGCAATATATTCGATACCTCATCCAGAAACGCACTCTCTCGAAACCTGGCGTACAAGCTACACCGCGATGCAGAGCGCCTCTCTTGCAGAGTCTGCCACTTGAGTTTATTAAACATCTCCGTAACGCTATCACGGTTACCAAATAACCCTGTGACGAAACGCGCCGCTCTTCTTTGGATCTTCTCTACCTCCTCCGTCAACCCGATCTGGTACGGATCCCACACTGATGAGCAATAATCAAGTATAGGTCGAACGAGTGTTTTGTAAGCCACCTCCTTTGTTGATGGACTACATTTTCTAAGCACTCTCCCAATGAATCTCAACCTGTTACCCGCCTTACCAACAATTAATTTTATATGATCATTCCACTTCAAATCGTTCCGCACGCATACTCCCAGATATTTTACTGAAGTAACTGCTACCAGTGTTTGTTCCGCTATCATATAATCATACAATAAAGGATCCTTCTTTCTATGTATTCGCAATACTTTACATTTGTCTATGTTAAGGGACTGTTGCCACTCCCTGCACCAAGTGCCTATCCGATGCAGATCTTCTTGCATTTCGCTACAATTTTCTAATGCTGCAACTTCTCTGTATACTACAGCATCATCCGCGAAAAGCCGCATGGAACTTCCGACACTATCTACTAGGTCATTTATATATATTGTGAAAAGCAATGGTCCCATAACACTCCCCTGTGGCACGCCAGAGGTTACTTTAACGTCTGTAGACGTCTCTCCATTGATAACAACATGCTGTGTTCTGTTTGCTAAAAACTCTTCAATCCAGCCACACAGCTGCTCTGATATTCCGTAGGCTCTTACTTTGTTTATCAGGCGACAGTGCGGAACTGTATCGAACGCCTTCCGGAAGTCAAGAAAAATAGCATCTACCTGGGAGCCTGTATCTAATATTTTCTGGGTCTCATGAACAAATAAAGCGAGTTGGGTCTCACACGATCGCTGTTTCCGGAATCCATGTTGATTCCTACATAGTAGATTCTGGGTTTCCAAAAACGACATGATACTCGAGCAAAAATCATGTTCTAAAATTCTACAACAGATCGACGTTAGAGATATAGGTCTTTAGTTTTGCGCATCTGCTCGACGACCCTTCTTGAAGACTGGGACTACCTGTGCTCTTTTCCAATCATTTGGAACCCTCCGTTCCTCTAGAGACTTGCGGTACACGGCTGTTAGAAGGGGGGCAAGTTCTTTCGCGTACTCTGTGTAGAATCGAATTGGTATCCCGTCAGGTCCAGTGGACTTTCCTCTGTTGAGTGATTCCAGTTGCTTTTCTATTCCTTGGACACTTATTTCGATGTCAGCCATTTTTCGTTTGTGCGAGGATTTAGAGAAGGAACTGCAGTGCGGTCTTCCTCTGTGAAACAGCTTTAGAAAAAGGTGTTTAGTATTTCAGCTTTACGCGTGTCATCCTCTGTTTCAATGCCATCATCATCCCGGAGTGTCTGGATATGCTGTTTCGAGCCACTTACTGATTTAACGTAAGACCAGAACTTCCTAGGATTTTCTGTCAAGTCGGTACATAGAATTTTACTTTCGAATTCACCGAACGCTTCACGCATAGCCCTCCTTACGCTAACCTTGACATCGTTTAGCTTCTGTTTGTCTGAGAGGTTTTGGCTGCGTTTACACTTGGAGTGAAGCTCTCTTTGCTCTCGCAGTAGTTTCCTAACTTTGTTGTTGTACCACGGTGGGTTTTTCCCGTCCCTCACAGTTTTACTCGTCACGTGCCTGTCTAAAACGCATTTTACGATTGCCTTGAACTTTTTCCATAAACACTCAACATTGTCAGTGTCGGAACAGAAATTTTCGTTTTGATCTGTTAGGTAGTCTGAAATCTGTCTTCTATTACTCTTGCTAAACAGATAAACCTTCCTTCCTTTTTTATATTCCTATTAACTTCCATATTCAGGGATGCTGCAACGGCCTTATGATCACTGATTCCCTGTTCTGCACATACAGAGTCGAAAACTTCGGGTCTGTTTGGTATCAGTAGGTCCAAGATGTTATCTCCACGAGTCGGTTCTCTGTTTAATTGCTCGAGGTAATTTTCGGATAGTGCACTCAGTATAATGTCACTCGATGCTCTGTCCCTACCACCCGTTCTAAACATCTGAGTGTCCCAGTCTATATCTGGTAAATTGAAATCTCCACCTAAGACTATAACATGCTGAGAAAATTTATGTGAAATGTATTCCAAATTTTCTCTAAGTTGTTCTGTCACTAATGCTGCTGAGTCGGGAGGTCGGTAAAAGGAGCCAATTATTAACCTAGCTCGGTTGCTGAGTGTAACCTCCACCCATAATAATTCACAGGAACTATCCACTTCTACTTCACTACAGGATAAACTACTACTAACAGCGACGAACACTCCACCACCGGTTGCATGCAATCTATCCTTTCTAAACACCGTCTGTACCTTTGTAAAAATTTCGGCAGAATTTATCTCTGGCTTCAGCCAGCTTTCTGTACCTATAACGATTTCAGCTTCGGTGCTTTCTATCAGCGCTTGAAGTTCCGGTACTTTACCAACGTAGCTTCGACAGTTGACAATTACAATACCAATTGCTGCTTGGTCCCCGCATGTCCTGACTTTGCCCCGCACCCGTTGAGGCTGTTGCCCTTTCTGTACTTGCCCAAGGCCATCTAACCTAAAAAACCGCCCAGCCCACGCCACACAACCCCTGCTACCCGTGTAGCCGCTTGTTGCGGCTGACCTATCCAGTGGAATCCGAAACCCCACCACCCTATGGCGCAAGTCGAGGAATCTGCAGCCCACATGGTCGCAGAACCGTCTCAGCCTCTGATTCAGACCCTCCACTCGGCTCTGTACCAAAGGTCCGCAGTCAGTCCTGTCGACGATGCTGCAGATGGTGAGCTCTGCTTTCATCCCGCTAGCGAGACTGGCAGTCTTCACCAAATCAGATAGCCGCCGGAAGCCAGAGAGGATTTCCTCCGATCCATAGCGACACACATCGTTGGTGCCGACATGAGTGACCACCTGCAGATGGGTGCACCCTGTACCCTTCATGGCATCCGGAAGGACCCTTTCCACATCTGGAATGACTCCCCCCGGTATGCACACGGAGTGCACATTGGTTTTCTTCCCCTCTCTTGCTGCCATTTCCCCAAGGGGCCCCATTACGCGCCTGACGTTGGAGCTCCCAACTACCAGTAAGCCCACCCTCTGCGACCGCCCGGATCTTGCAGACTGAGGGGCAACCTCTGGAACAGGACAAGCAGCCATGTCAGACCGAAGGTCAGTATCAGCCTGAGACAGAGCCTGAAACCGGTTCGTCAGACAAACTGGAGAGGCCTTCCGTTCAGCCCTCCGGAATGTCTTTCGCCCCCTGCCACATCTTGAGACGACCTCCCACTCTACCACAGGTGAGGGATCAGCCTCAATGCGGTCAGTATCCTGGGCAACCACAGTCGTAGTCCGATCGGGGGATGCGTGGGACGAGCTGGCCGTCCCCGACAAACCCCCATCCGGACCCCCACAGTGATGCCCATTGGCAACAGCCTCAAGCTGTGTGACCGAAGCCAACACTGGCTGAAGCTGGGAGCGAAGGGATGCCAACTCAGCCTGCATCCGAACACAGCAGTTGCAGTCCCTATCCATGCTAAAAACTGTTGTGCAAAGAACGTCTGAAATAATCTACAGAGAGCGCAAACAAATCGACAAAATTTAAACGGTTATTAAAATACAAGATTGCCTAGTAAATGCAGTAATGTTGCTACTTGCGCACTGCTGACACACTGCTCGGCGGCGGAAGGAGACTACGCGATATTACACTATTCAGGTACTAAAACGCGATGCTACAACTCTCAAATACTATAATACGCCCGAAATTTATGAATTAAACAATGCAAGTACCAAAAACACGCAAAGAAATTAAGAATTAAACCATGTAACAAATGAGTGAGCTAGGAGTATACGACTTGCTGCTGCAGCTGCTTATCCAACGGCGGCAGGGAGTAGTGTTATCTACGTGTATTCTAGACGCCACACACACAAACACACACACACACACACACACACACACACACACACACACACACACATAGGGAGAAGCGATATGGTACTGCTGCAGTGAGAACTTTGTAGCTAGTCGAAAAGGCCAAGTCCAATGTCGGTGTTGAGGGGACTATGCGAGGCGTAAAGCTTTGTGTCATGCAGTCATCAAGGCTACACGAGTGGGCCTTCGCCTCCGAAAGCCCGTATCGATGATGTTTCGTTGAATGGTTCGCACGCTGACACTTGTTGATTTCCCAACATTTAAATCTGCAGCAATTTGCGGGAGGGTTACATTTCTGTCACGTTGAACGATTCTTTTCAGTCGTCGTTGGTCCCGTTCTTGCAGGATCTTCTTCCAGCCGCTTAGATGTCAAAGATTTGATGTTTTGCAGGATTTCTGATATTCACGGTACACTCGTGAAATTATCGTACGGGAAAATCACAACTTTATCGCTACCTCAGAGATGCCGTGTCCCATCGCTTTTGCGCCGATTATACTACCGCGTTCGAACTGTTAAATCTTTATAATCTGCCATTGTAGCAGCAGTAACAGATATAGCAACTGCGCAAGACACTTGTTTTGTTGTCGACCGCAGCGTCGTATTCTGCCTGTTTAGATATCTCTGTGTTTGAATACACATGCCTATACCTATATCTTTGGCGCTTCAGTGTAGAAAGGAACTGAGCAGTTGGTTACGGGCGTGTCCTCTATCGGGCTTCTGACCACAGTTGTAAATACTTTCCAGAGACATCTACTACTTCAGTGTTATCTGCGTGTGTTCTAGACGCCACACACACACACACACACACACACACACACACACACACACACACACACAGGGAGAAGCGATATGGTACTGCTGCAGTGAGAACTTTGTAGCTAGTCGAAAACAAGACTGAGGCTATCAGCACATGATTTAATACCGCCTGTCGTCTTTCCCCCAGAAACGAATCCCCGAACTCTGAACACATGACCTACAGAAACATCCAGAGAAAACGTTTTGTGGAGTGAGTCTCAGTGAATTAGCTGTATTTCATATTTAAATATTTTCCATTTCATTCAAAATTTAACTTCCTTCTAACAGCATGTTTGTAGGCAGAAGTGCTCTTGGGTATTATTTTTGCATTTAATACAAGAAAATTAATACCAAATACTACGCGTTGTTGCTAGCTGGCACGAGAGTGCAGGATACATGACAGATAACTTGGTCATTATAAAGGCAGCTATGTTGTTAGTAACTTTGAAATTTCGCTTCTCCATGCAGAAATTGTGACATTACTGAATATAAATTCTGCCACATGTACATCTACATTTATACTCTACATGTTATCTTGCGGCATGTGGCGGAGGGTACTTAGTGTGCCACTGATACTTTCGCTCTTTGCTGTTCCAGTCGCAAATCGTTCGGGAGAAAAGTTATTGCCAGTAAGCGTACGTGTGGGTCCGAATCTCTCTGATTTTATCTTCAAGGCCTTTTCGTGAGTTATACACTGAACAGCCAAAGAAATTGGTACACCTACCTAATATTGTGTAAGGCCCCCGCGAGTACGCGCAAGTGCCGCAACACGACGTGGCATCGACTCTACTAATGTCCGAAGTAGTGGTGGAGGGAACTGACACCATGAATCATGCAGGGCTGTCCATAAACCCGTAACAGTACGAGAGGGCGGAGATGTCGTCTGGACAGCTCGTTGCAAGGCACTCCAGATATACGCAAAATGTTCATATCTGGGCAGTTTGGTGGCCAGCGGAAGTGTTTAAACTCACAAGAGTGTTCCTGGAGCCACTTTCTAGCAGTTCTGGACTTGTAGGGTGTCGCATTGTTCTGCTTGAATTACCCAAGTCCGTCGGAATGCAGAATGGATATGAATGGATGCATTTCATCAGGCAGGATGCTTACGCACGTGTCACCTGTCAGAATCGTATCTAGACGTATGAGGGATCCCATATCACTCCAACTCCACACGCCTCACGCCCATTACAGAGACTCCACAAGCTTGAACAGTCTCCTACTGACATGCAAGTTCAATGGATTCATGACTTTGTCTCCACACCCTTACACGTCCATCCGCTCGATACCATTTGAAACGAAACTCGTTCGATCAGGCAACATGGTCGGCAGGTGTAGCCCAGCGGTTCTAGGCGCTTCAGTCTGTAACCGCGCGACCGCTACGGACGTAGGTTCGAATCCTGCTTCGGGCATGGATATGTGTGATGCCCTTAGGTTAGTTAGGTTTAAGTAGTTCTAAGTTCTAGGGAACTGATTACCTCAGATGTTAAGTCCCATAGTGCTCAGAGCCATTTGAACCAATAACTGTTTATCTGCTATACCTAGCAGAAACAATCTCCTAGCCTTTTCAACTAATATATTAACTTTCGTAAACATAGTTGCTAAAATGACATCATGATCGCTAATCCCCATTTCTATACTGACGCTGTCGAAGTGTAACTGAACTGCCTGCCTACATTAGAATTTGTTTAGTTGTAGACTAGAGGTATAATGATAAATTAATATTTAAGTGTCAACAGTAAATGGAATAAACTCGTATTGAAATGTAACCATGACCCATCTCTTTTTTCAGGTAAACACCATTACTGCATAAAAGAACAATCCGTGGAGAAGACCATATGTAGATATCATACCCGAGAATATTTATGAGAGATTTCACAATTCGTTCGACAAATACTAATACCAGAATTTCAGCAACTTTACTGGAGGTAAGTTTCATAATATTTTTGTTCCCTACATCATATGTTTACTTTGTGTGCTAAGGAAAGAGGAGAGCTGGATCATGTGCAGCTAGACTAACAGATATTTTTTACATACATAATTGTCAGATTAAGAATGGAGATTTTGATGTCGATAAATTTTTCGCGATCACCCTTCACAATAAATAAAATAAACTCTGTGGAGCTAAAATGTGGATGTACACTGATCATTAATTAACGGAAATAAATCCTAGGTAGACTTCGTAAGAAACGTTGAACAACAACGAAGTGTCACAGTCCTACTGTAATACACGGGGTGATCAATTATCAGGAAAAATTTGACATTATTCTATCTTGAAATATCGGCTGCTCTTTATTTTTATAGCTCAGGGTTCACGTGGCACAGGACTGTACACTCTGTCACTGTCGGCAACGCGTGGTTCACAAGCTCTTATGCGCTTATTTGGGTTCTACGATGAGTATCTTCCCAGCTCAGTCTTGTTCAAGTCAGGACTTCGGTGTGTCATGTGATACATCTATGAGAGAGTAACATATCCAGACCTAGAAACTTCTTCAGTGCAGCGTCAAGCGGTTACTTCTTTGTGTATTTTATGAACAATACTTTCAGGAAGACAAAATTAACAACCGTTATAATTTTCTTCATTTACTGTACATCGGAAGGATAGGCTGGACGCCAATGGTGGCGATGAATTTGTTGCCATAGAGGGCTTAAAAGTATCTAGTGAATATTCCAATTTCGAAATAGTTTCATGGAATGCCAGCGTCAAAGCTGAGTCAAACGTATTACTGGCATGCTTTTATAAAAGGCCTTCATCAGAAACTGCAATGGGAACCTTCAAAGAAAAAATCCCAACACCAGGAATACAGTTGTGCAAGGTAAACGGAAGTTGGAAGACGTGTTTCAGCATCTGAGAAAATGTCCTAAGAGATAGTTTACCTTCGATATTGGACGTAGGGGGTTGATGTTACTGAAGAATGTCTCTAAGACGATAAAAACGCCATTATTAACAGCTCCCAGAGTTTGAACGTGGTCGTGTAATAGGGCTACCAGAGACTGGACGTCCCTTTCACGACACTGTGGACAGACTCGGCAGGAATGTAGCCACTGTACATGATTGCTTACAACGGTGGTCACGGCATGGTACGGTCGCGAGAAGACCGGGCTCCGGACGACCACGTGGCACTACAGAGGAGGAAGATCGTAGTGTTCCGTTTATAGCTGGGGCGCATCATTCTGCGTCCGTAGTAGCAGTTCGAGTAGGAGTTGGGACCTCAGTGAGACAAAGAACTATTACAAATCGGTTACTTCAAGGACAACTCCAAGCCAGACTCTCTGTAGAATGCATTCCACTGACCTAAACCACACGCCACTTGCGGCTTCAGCAGTGTCAAGTGAGAGCTCATTGGAGGGCGGAGTGAAGGTCCGTTATGTTTTCTGATGAAAGCATGTTCTACCTCGGTGCCAGTCGACCAGTTCAAGTTCAGTTGGTCCATTAGAGAATGATGTGTCTGAGCAAGTGGGCGTGTTTATGAGCGCAGCCGAGGTAGCAGCCTCGTCCACGCAGGAGGCTAATCCTAAGACGTCCCTGCAACGGCAAGAGGTAACTCAGCGACAACCTAAGCGGCAAGTGGATTCGGTTAAAGAAAGCATGGACCTGGACTCGACTCCCGCTACAACAGACCGCAAAAGGGTGATGCCTCAGAGAGCTAGCGACGCACGTCCATCCTCTGCAACCAGCGATGGCGAATTCACCAAACCACCTAAGATGAAAGTCTACACGAAAAGTGGTGACTGCACCGTCTCCAGTACAGTTCAGCAACGCTTACAGAATCGTTGCAACGGATGACCCAGCGAACATAGAAATATCTTCTGACCGTCAGTATGTGATTCGCTACCCAGAGATTTACAGTTTGCTGGAGAACTGGATAAACTAGAACTGAAAGGAACCTTTCACAGTGAAACATGCTGGTGACGATAAGTTGAAGCTCGCCCTCACCACCACAGCTATGTGAAGGTCATGGGCATGTTGGATGACGCTGGCATACCTAATTACACTTCCCCACAATCAGTCCACCCAAGGCTCATTAAAACAGCTATCCACGGCATAACGATATCATTCACCAACGAGGAATTCAAAGAGTACCTGGATGTCAGGGGTTTTGATACATCTGTCGTCACCTGGGAAAAGCCGCCAGAAGCGACACAACACATTCCGATGGTAGTAACTATACCGGTGGACATAGGGATGCACCGTAACGTCTTCCAGATAACGCGCCTTGGCCGTCTTGTGGTTACAGTTGAGGAGCTCGAAGCTACAGAGGGCCCTACGCAATGCCATCGGCACCAGAAACTTTCTCATGTCACCCGCCACTGTACTACGCTGCCTTGATGCGTGAAATGGGGCGAAGGACGCAACTACCGGCAATGCTCACTCACATCCCAAGACCGACGAATTGAAGTATACCCACTTTAGTGGCCCCCACCTTGCAAAGTACAGGGGGTTCCGACATCACAAGCACAATGGTCTCCTGATGCGAGGACTTTCACCACTGCAGGTGGAGACGAAAAGAGCAGCCACTGCCATGAGAAGCCATTCTACGGTTCCTAATGCTGCCTTCACTAGAATTTCGCCAGTGGTTCTATGCTCTAGCCCTATCCGCTTCGGTACTCTGATGTCTGACATCATCAGGGACTCGTGCTCAGTAGCCATAACGACGGATGATGCCTCTACTTCTGCGGCAACGCTGCATCTTCAGTAGTGGTATACTGAGGTTTCTGTAGCACGTTTTCCCCAACTCATCGAAACCGGCATTGGCTCTGTAACCTTTCTTGAAACTTCCGTTAAGTTTTCTGACTCTCACTTTCTCACCAACTTCGCACTTCGGTGTGATATTTTCAACGTAAACCGCCTTCAACAAGTCTTTTTCGTTCTCCTTGGCCACACCCGTTGGCTTCATCTTTATTGTTGAATGTTGTACTGATCGATCAAGTTTTCAACCAGTTCAATCCATTTACAGTTACCTTGAAGAGCAAACTTTTTCCACTTTTTTCTTCAGCATTACGTTAACTCCTTCGACGATGGATGCTTTCAACTCTGAAATGTTGAGTAAGGGTCGATCCCATGCTTCTTCATCACTAATCGAAATTCTTTCTTGAAGAAATCTTTATCACTGTCTGTCTGTAGATTTCTTGTTGTTCTCTCCTGCAGAATTTCTTCCAGTACATCAACAAATATATGCATCCTTTGTTTATCTTCGAGATGCCTTTCAAGTTCCCCTAGTAAATTACTAATAGATCAACTTGCTGAGGGTAGTCTATACCAAAGGAGACAACACTTTTTTTAAAAAAAGATTTTTCATGGGTTTAGGTAGTTCTTTGATGTTTTCTTCACGAATGTCTCCTGAAGGACTGAGGACTGAGTGCAGAGCGACTGCTGAAGGACTCCTCAGACTGCATCCCTTCATTGTGCTCGTTCACGTCCACAGTTTTTTTAACCAACTTACTCTTCTTTGACGTGAGTACAGTAACAAGACCTTCAATCCTTTTTCTTCCATTTTCTGTTGTTGTCCATTGACTGTGATGTGCGTTGGTAAATTTTTTACCCTTCAAACACCAGAAGTAGTTAGGACAGTCCAATTATTGGGTTTAAAATTCAATTAAAATCACTGCCATCCTACAACAGTTTTAGTACAAGTACATCAATGACAACAAATGACTTAACTCACGTTCTATATACTCTCAGAGTTCTAGTATAGTTCGTCTTCTCTCAAATAGGTTGTCATGGTGTGTTTCCATTAAATGAATGGAAGACTATTTTCTTACTCTTGTTTATGTAGTAACATATCCAGTGTGTACCAACGTTGTCAGAGATGTCTAAATGTACTGTTCCACACAAGAAATTTCTTGTTCTGTTAGATAGTTCATCAATCATGAAAACATCACGATGTTGATTGATTTTCAACTGTTTTGTCCACTTCTCTAGATGATAACTTGATAGAGATTTCCCATATTTTCTAGTTATTTCTTCGAAATATTTTGTCCCGCTTCCATTATTCTCCATTACCATGTTGTGTCTCTTCTGTTGTTCCAATTCATTATCCTTTTGTTTCTTGGTTATCACTACATTTGCATCAGCAGCTGCCCCACCGGTCAATGAATCAGCAGCAACCGCGAAGTATAGTAATCCAGGCAACATAAATATAAGAAATCCTCCTCCACCTTGTTTCATTCCTGAAACTGTTATCTTCTTCACGAAATATTCAAAAAATTTTTTTCACAACGGGTACACCCAGTGTTACGAGCAAACTTCCACCAGTTTTTTGTTTCACTCTCCTTCGGTTTTGAGCATCCGTCAATAAATTGTCAATGCTGTGCGGTAAATCATTGTTGAGTTTAATTTTGATTCATTTTGCCTTACTCTTCCCACTAGTGAATCTGTTGTAATTGATCGTGAAATTGTTCATTCATGTAGAGAAAATTTTTACAAACCGGAACCGTTGTCATCTGTGCCCATGCCTAGTTTTTTTTCCATGCATTATTCCTTTTACCGTCTTCGAGGCCAATTTTTGACCAACATAACTATGCATTCCCTCTTTTGCACCCATTAAAAGTTGTTTGTCAGCTTCATGTCTTTTATCTAAATCTTTGCGTTTTCCGTAGGCAATGTCTTGTCTTTCGCATGCTGCATCCAACGGTTTATTTCTTGGTCTCCTCGAGCTAGTCTTTCATTTAGTTTTGTTCTAGGACCACAATAAAACCTGGCAGATGTGTTTCGAATGGAAATTTGTTGGTCAACTTGTTCACTACGTCTTCTTTCATGTCTTTCATTCTTTCAGAAAGTCTGAGGAAGATTGTTGGTATACCCTACGGGTTGTTTATTATGAATTCACTTAATTTAATCTTTAACGTCTGTACTACGTCAACCGTTTCGCTGTAAAAAAAATTTCCACTCATCTCTTCACCATGAATAATCATTAATCTGTCGATTAGTTGACATACATCACTCATCTAGATGTACTCCGCTGGCTTCACAGTATACTTTTTTACCATGTCTTCCTTCACCTAGTTTCTCATCTACTGAAGAATCAATTTACTCCAGTTGATCGCTTCTTCATCTTAAAGTCGTAAAAAGTCATAAATGACTTCTTTTACCAAATTTTTGTACTTAATATCTCTATTCGACTTGATTGTGTTGGAATTTTTGTCAGAACACGACGCTCCTGAGTGGAACAAAATATCCGCATAATTTGATAGATCAGCACCGGTAAATTTTGTGTTCATATTGTACTTAGTAATACGTCTTTTGTTTAAAAGTAACATCAATCTATCTGTGCCTGTATAGGCCTTTTCTCCAACTGTTAGCTCATCCTCATGAAATTTTACTGGTAATTTACCAACAAATTTAAACGTGCCAACTGGCCCTAACCCGAAAACAAGGTCTTCACTGCAGCTGATGTAATCCAACATTCTTTCGCCGATATTTATCTTCTTAACGGGTTGTTCTTCTCATGGAACCTCTTTTTCCTGCTTTGAAGCTCTTCTTCGTAGTTCTTCAATAAATCTTGAATTTCTGACTCACTCACTGTGAAATCACGTTGTGGGCTATCATTATGTTTACTTGCTGGTATGTCGTTAAATTCTTCAAAATAATGATGTTGATAAAAGTGTGGAACCATTTGTTTCGCAGCTTCTCCGTTTTCTTCGATTGTTTTCAACGCATTGACACCCAACCCTTCGATACCTTGTTTGACTCGTTCTGTGGCAACGATGATTGGTTGATCCTCCTCCTTGTACTTTTCGTACTCTGTTCATGGCTGTTTCTTTCATGTTGGGAAGACCTCCTTCAACTCTTCTTTTTTCTTCCTGTTTCGTTCGGCTTTTTAACCACTTCCTCGTTGTCCTTTGACAGCATTTAGCAAAGAAAAAAAAATAAACTTTTTGTTAAACGTCTACGTTAAACGTGTTAAACATTCCCGTTCATCGCAAAAAATGTTTAATTTTTTTCTGTACTTGCCATCGCTGGGCCTCCTTAACGTATCTATCGTTAAAAAAAATGAAACTCATCCTCAATGTAACATTTACCACAAATCTCCTTAAGGTTTTTAAAACAGAGCGTTTCGCTGTTCTAGGTATAATCAGACAACGTGGAGAAATTACAAACTGGTACAAGCATAAAGACTGTTTTTCTATTACGGTTGCTGTACCAGTGCCTCTGCGGCAGTCGTGGAGTCGAGTGATTTTGATCTCCATAAAGTTGTTAAAATTCATGTCAATATCAAGAAACCCGTGGTAGATAGGTTCTAAATTTCTGTCATCCTGGCTGAAGAAGTTAAAAAAATTGAGATTGTCTCCCACGAGATGCTTTGGTATTTTCGAGTACGTTTGAGCCAAGTAAAAACAATATGTTCCCTTGTATCTTCGTCTAGTGAAAAATTCTCTAACGATGTCCTGATTTTCACGGATGAAGTCATCGAACACAACAGTGGTATGATTTAATCATCATTTTTAATGAATGCAGCGATGTTCTCCTTAATCTTCCTACAAATTTTCATTAATTCTTGGTACTTTGGGTAATCCAAACTCTTCGAGTAAACCTACAAATGCTAAATACTTCCGAGGTCATCCATCCTGGGTCTAAGACATAGTTATGGATCACTGACGTTGTTTTTCTACATCGACGCATTCCTGTGATTGCACATCGCACAGAGTTATTGAAGTGCTTGACATGCTTTTCTTCCGTTTTTTTCTCGGGAATTCTCACCTTCAGTTCGCCGTCTATCTTCTTTGTTTCATTCGTGACTTTTCTCGTAGTAAATGAGTGGAAAGTCTTCAGTACTCAAGAAAGGTTAAGTACACCTATGGAAGGTGGTTATCGTGATGTTGCATTGGTAGGTTTCTACACAAATCCTATACTTGTTTCGTCAATAATTTTTGAACAACATCACCCCTTGTTTGTGTCGATTCATGAAAAAATTCGTAAGTTGGAAGTAACCATAGCTGACGAAAATGACGAACTGATTGAATCTCGTGACGCTCGTGTGACAGTTATCTTAGAAATGGGCTAACCAATTTTTTTGTTCATCGATGAACAACATCAAGAGCTATCGGTTCTATTCGTCGCAGTTAACGAGAAGACACAATTCAATAGAATTCGTCGTGGTAAGGTCACGGAAATGAAAATAAATATTGGTGAAGGATGACTTCGTCCTACACATGCCTAACTGTACATGAGCTTCAGTTTTATTCATACTGGTGGCACAGACTATACACCATGCGGTGGAAAATCCAACAAAAAGCTGATTGACTAATACATGGTGAAGTTGTTTGATGTTATCACCATCAAGAAAGGAAACAACATTGTGTGAAATATGGCGCAACCGTTCATTTCTTCATCAGTCTTTTGCACCTTTGATTTCGTCTCTAGCTGATAAGTTAATCATGGAAGGCCATATCATAAACAACGGAAAATTTAAAAGTAGGAACAATGAAGAACTTTTTTCAACAAGCGTGTTTCGTGGTTTCTTCAAACATTATAAATAAGTGATGTGGGAAGTTGATCTAACTGTGATATTTCCATGGAGTTCAAGTCCAAACGATGCCAATTTTTCGTTGGCCTGATATAAATAATAGAAATGTTGACCGGCATTCATTTCCAAAGAAGGGTAAAATTGTTGTAGAAACCATGGAAATCCGTCTTCCCATAGTTAGGTGTGAAGCAGAGTATTCATTCAAAATAGAACGAGAAAGGTTGAAAAATTCGAAGATTCCCATATCTTTCCTTGAACTACGAGTCGTCGACACTGAAGGTTTGGGTGAGAAGAGAAATTTCGAGACAGGCATCACAAATTCCTACAGTTCAATAGAATTTGACATTCCTTGCTTCATCTTCGTTGTGTTTCAGACAAAGCAGAAATAATCAGTTGGCTGACTCTTCCTTGTTCGATCACATCAAACCAAAAGTATCTACCAGAAGAAGGAAGAACTGAAGTGTTTCCTCACGAAATGTTGAACGCACGCCCCCGAAACAACTTTTTGAAGGCATATGATGCTTTTCGTGTTACTCAACCGAAGGATAATGTCAATGTAAGTCCATTCAGTTTCATTGAAAATTATCCAGTTTATGTGATAAACTTGTCATGAAGGATGACTGTTGGCATCGCAGAAAACTACAACAAAGTTGTAAGCAACGTTCAATGAGAAAATTTCAAAGGAGACAGTTGAATATACAGTCATGTATGGTAAGATAAATTTGACGTATGATGCTCTACACAGAATTTTCCGCGAATACTTCCTAAAAATTTGCTTGTGTTTCTATTAATTGTATGTGTTTGGATGTTAGCAAATGTCTTTTTATGTCATCTGTAAGTAATTTTGTTCCACAGGCACACATCACTCGAATTTTTCCACGTTCTATGAAACATTTTTTACATATGTTTACATGGTTGTCCTCATATTGAGGGTTTAGGTAAAAGCAGACAGTGCCTTTAATTTCTTGACACTTCAGGAATTTTTCTTTCTTTTTTCTCTTCATCATCCTTTGAGGAGAACATGAGTTTCTTGCTAGTGAAATACTTTTCTTGATCGTATTTTTTCACACGTTCTTTACGTGTCAGTTGATATACATCTCTAATGTGCATGGCAGTCATCATGTTACTTCACCACACCACAGCGAATACACCTTTTTGTAGTCTGCTCCATTTATATAGAAAAAAAATCTAGATTTTCTCAACACAAATGAATCGACGTGAAGTTAGAACATTTTCTCTTTCTTTCTTTCTAAACGTTTGTTATCCTGACAATGAAGACGAAGAGTCTGTCTTCATAACTCAGTTATGTGATGAAGATGTTTCTAATTTGCTTAACCTCAAGTGCGATGAGATTTATGCTGTTTTTAAGTGTTACGAGAAACGAAAGTTACTCGGTGTTGAATATGTAATGTCTAGATGGTAGTGTGTGTATCTTAGATTCCAGGCTACAGCTCTTGTTGTTGTGAAGACTCACCCATTGAGTAGATTTCATGTCTAATGCTTCATATGTAATGCTTCCAACAAGTTCTTCGTTCTATATTTCTTAACATCATTGAACATACAGTCTTTGTAGTCTTGAAGGCATGTCTTATCCTTGATGACACATTTTTCACTCCTTTCGATTTTTTCCCTTATCATCAACCTTGTATGCACACATTTTTCCATCAAACTACAAAATTCTTCTATTATTCTTCCTTTGCATTCAGCATTCATCTTTCCTACAACTTGCTTGTTTATTCGTTGGATGTTGCAGATATTCTCTGTCTGGCAGTCACGTGTGCCAAATTTTTCGATCATCGTCTTCATGTCTTCGTAGAAATCATCAGTCTATATGTTCTAGATGAAGCTGTCCTCGTCTTGGAAACAGAGTTCACCATACTGTGATATCATCATGTTGTAGTGTAAGTCACGCATCAGTTCTCCAGATAAGTAGAATATACTCATACTAACGGAGATGGTGATTTGTACCTTGTTCATGTGGATGGCAACGACATTTTCGTTAAAAATGGTTCTTTCGTTGGTGTTTGACTTTGTATTGAGTTCGTCACACTTTTATACACTCTAGACCAACTCTTTACCCACTCTGTTTCTTCCATTTACCATCGGCTTGCCAAAAACTGAGCTATTCATCAACTTGTAGAAATCTTTGTAGAACTCATTCGTTGCCTTCGTCCTCAGATTACTTGAATTTCAGGACTTTGTGTACTCTCGTCATCTTTGTCCCAATAGACAGGTATTGTTTGAATTTCGTTTAGTGTACAACGCGCTTTTGTTTGTCACTCAGTGTAGTCAACATCTTGGTTTCGTTGGTGTTGGGCGCAAGTTTATTTTCTGGAGCAAGTGGTAAGCTTTGTCCAGATCATGGAATTCCTTCAGATATTCTAGGTCAACTTCGAAGGTATTTCCAACTGAGGAGATCTCCAACATTTCACTTTTTTCTTTCTTTCTTTTTTTTTTTTTTTTGAGAATTGAACGAATTTGGTTGGTTCCATATAACTTAGTATAAAGTAAAAATGGAGTCATGGCATATCCATGTATGTTGTTTGCATCGAGATACAACAAAAAAATTGTTGTCTGCATTAAGTCATGGTTCTTAAAAAATTTGTTGTTTACATTGACATATCTCTTACAACACTAGGGCATTTCTCCTCTTATCCTTTTCTCAACTATTGGAATCAAGTCGTATACATGAAGAAAATCGAGTGGTAACACGGCATCCCAAGATAAACATGGTGCTGTGTAATACCAAGAATGATCGAGCTCGTAAGCATTTTTTCTGAAATTTTCAAACACGTCAGCCAACAATGTCAAAAGTTAGACATCACCGTAGTCACCAAGATTTTTGATTTTACGTTCTTTCCATGCCAACTGCACATCCACATAAGCTTCATCACTTATGGCACAGTCGTTTACCTTGTTGTCGAATTCTTCCTTCGGTGGAGGGTGTGTTTCTTCAAACGTCTTCCAAGAATCCATGTAATCATGTGGATAAACACCTTTTATCATCACTAGATCGACTAGATTATGTGGAAAAAAAATTTTGTCACGTTTGTCATCTGTTCTGTCTTATTAGACCAAATTCTGTGAAGACTTGATGCCATGAACTTAAACGTGTCATAAATCTCGTCTTCAGATTTTCTGTCTTATTGCTGAACTTGTTGTATCTTTCTTGATTGTTGTAATCAAATCTGTATCTTTGTCACCGTAACCAAACTCAGTTTTGAACAAATAAGTCATTCCCTGAAAAGTTGTGAAGATAAGCTGGAACAATCGTTGGATGCTTCAGTGGTATATAACACCGATTTTCCAGCCAAATAATCATGGTGACGATCGTTTTTGTTCTCTCGTGAGTAAAGTCTTATACACAGTGGATATTTCATAGATTTGTCTTTTATTTTCTAGACTTACCTTCTACTGACTGTTCTACTCATGTGAGTGGTCATACAATTGTCTGTCATTAAGAATAAAATCTCGAAATCTGTATAGATGACGAGAAGAACCTTTGTTGGTGTTTTGAAAATTTCTGAAGGCTGTATGTTAGCCTTTCACGGGTAATTCAACTTTGAGTGGCTTGTTGACTAGAAAGTTTGGTGTGCGTTCATCCAGTTTTTCCTTAGTGTTCAAGTGGAGTAGCGCAAGTCACAGATAAATTTTGCTTACTTATGCTTTGATATCTGTGTAAAAACAAATCTTGACAGATCCTTTATCCAACAATAATGGAAGTCTTCACAGTTTTTGAAATATAGTAGATTTCCGTGTTTCTCTCTCTTTCTTTGTTCGTTACTTTTAATGGGTACACCTCAAATATTTCCTGAAACGCTTAAACGTGGCTGAAGACGTTGATTTTTCCCTCAGTCTTGCGAATGTCATCAACTACGAATGGAAATACGTTTTCATTTTTCATCGATTTCAATGTCATCACTTTTGTACTTACCTCCCCTTTGTGGGTCCTTCTTTAAAGCGAACAAAGCAGATTTTATTGACCGTAGAGATCATTTGTCATCCTTATAAGTTATTGAATCTTGTTGCAAGGTTTCTTAGCTGTTGTTTCTGGTAGTACGATGTGTGTTGATCCTCTGAGTGGAACATACTGATGAAGACAAAAAATTCTGCTCAACGTTCAACCTGATCCACGTGCTTGTAAGTCAGTCATCTTTGATTAAAATTTCTTTTTTTGCTCTTCTGTAGAACCTGAGAGAGTCTCTCTCTGTGGTTCTCTCGCTTCCTGGCATTCTGAATTCACAGAACAGGGAAAGATTAATCTTCAGCCCGTGATGAACTCTTAATTAATTTTTTTACAATTTTCGTAAATTCCCTGCTTGAAACTCTCGTAAAAAATTTTGGTTCGAGTAGACTGAGGTTGTTCTAAGAATTTACCCTCTGTAGTCTGGTGGAAAATGCCGTGTTCACCTGGAAGATCACTTATTGCCGACGATGCGTGGGCACCGTTCTGGTGGCAGGACCGACTGTTCCCTGAAGGCGACTTCAGTGGCAAACACGCGGCATTGAGTACCCGTCTGACGAACATCCGCGGACGCCGCCTTTCCCACACTGCAGAACACGCTGGATCGCAAGTCATTGGCCCTAGCCAACCCACGCAATACCCAAGAAATGGCACACACACACAGACGTCCTTGACTTAGTTACTACGAGATGTTCCCGCGACTTTACCTACGCCGAAGTGATTCACGAGTTGTCCTCAGACCATCTAGCAGTGTTCGTAAGAGTTGCTGAAGACCATGCACTGCGAGAGGGTCGTCTCATTCTGAACAGGAAATACTGTCACCGTTTTCGTGAGAATGTCCTCCGCAGTCTTCAGGAGCAATGGCTAGTCAACGCAGAGGACGTGCATGGCATGGTGATCAGCTTTGCCTCTTACGTAACACGTGCGCTAGCGACTGCAGTACCGCCAACCAGAAGACATGACCGCACAGCTCCATCGCTGCCACAGGCAGATCTCGCCATAACCCGTGACAGGAACCGCGTCCAGAGGGACTGGTGCCTCACGCGCGACGCTACGGCGAACAGGAATGCCCATCTCCTGTACCGCCAGATACGGGCTGCCCTGATAGATGTTGGCAACCCTCGATAGCGAAGCAAGATCGTGCATTCAAGACCTGACACCACATCCTGGGACATGGAGCGCTACTTCCTGCGCTCACGCCCCCACCTCCCACTACTTAAGACGCCGGCTGGTCCAGTCTACAAGCCACAGAACAAGCAGAATACTTTTATGGAAATATTTGAAGCAAACTTCCGATCTAGAGACGAGCCTTTGGATGCTCCACGTACACGGATGGTTGAGGGCAGGCTCACCACGTACCTCCCTGCAGCGGATTCCGCCGACGATGATCCTGACGATCCCATCCCAGCTGTTACTCTCTGAACGTAGCGGTTACTCTCCTGTCTGCTCATCTCCAAGGCTCCTGGACATGATGCAGTACGGAATCTGGCCCTGATGGCACTAACGAGTAAGGCTGATGCCGTAACTGCCGGTATTTTCACTCACATCATCCGCAGCAAGACGTGCCCTAAGCCGTTTAAACCCGCTCTCATTGTTGCTGTTCCGAAGCCAGGCAAGGATAGAGCCGATCCTAAGAACTGTAGGTTTATTTCTGAACAAGATCTTTGAACGAATCATCCTGCTATGGATCTCTCAGAAAATTGTGGTGTGATGGACTTCTACTTCTTGAACATTTTGGATTCAAAGAATGACACTCAAATATGCTCCAGTTCCTTTGAGTGGTTGAAGAGATCATGACTGCCTCCAACCATAGGTAACATTGCGATGTTCTCTTTTTGGATTTGAAGCGAGTGTTAGAAAGCGTTTGGCACCAACATCTACTGTCCAGGAATTTTACTTTTGGGTTTCACGATCACTACGCTCACCTGATGGAAAGTTATCTCCAGGGGTGGACGTTCATAGTCCAAGCAGATGAGGCCATTTATACTGTCCGTCGCAGCAAGGCAGGTATCCTGCAACGATCCATCCTTTAGCTGGTCCTCCACTTCCACTACACCTTGGATCTACCCAGGATGCTTCAAGTTACTCGGGAGGTTTACACAGACAACACTACCCTGCTTGTGAGAAGCCGATAGATACTGGTCACACACTGACGCTTGAAGGAACCGTGTTCAGACCTAGCGAGCTGGGGAGCGATGTGGGGGATAGGCTTCATTGCGACTAAGATACAAACTATACTGTTCGCCAGGAGACGTCGTCCAGTTATGCCACAACTACAGCTATTCGACGTTCCTACACAATGGACTGATGTTGCAAAGTGCCTTGGTGTCACCTTTTACCCTACGCTACCAGGAAGAAGCTCGTGTGCCATGTTACGGGGAAAGTGCAGCAACGACTTGGCGCACTCCACCCACTCCTGCATGAAGGAGCCAGCTTTCCGGTTCACTGTGGCCTCACCCTATTCCGGCCTTGCGTTCTGCTCCATCATGGGCTACGTGTGCAAGGCTTGGGACACCACCTACGCTCTCTCCAGCAGACGCAGAACGTCGCCCTACGAAGGATATTTCATGTACCTTGACCATTTCCGGTACAACACCTGCATAACGCAGCACAAGAAATGGAGGTCTATGACCGCTTCCATCATCACGCCCGCAGGACGTACGAGAATACAAGGGAATCCCCCTCCCTGCTCATCTGTCAACTCAGATGAGGTCACACACAGACCGCTTTCAGCTTGTCGCCTTACTACGACCTTGCAATCCGTGTCACTATCGCTCACGACCGACACATCAACACACTGAAGAAATACATGAACATTAACCATACTGCAGTTACATTAAATGCCCAAGGATAAACACTTCCTCACATCCTTCATCCGTAGAAAGAGACGACAGCAGATAGCGCACCTCGGAGCCACTGATGACCGTATGTTGGTTAGAAGGTGGCAGTCAACCTGTGTGCTAGACACACTGGACCTAAACCTGGAGTTATGGACTGCAAATTTGTACGTCAGTATGGTGATTCGACCTTTCGTACTGCCATTCATGAACAGCATTTCAGATGGTGTTTTCCAGCAGGGCAGCGCTCGTCCACATACTTCTATTGTAACAAAACATGCTCCATCAGCAGATCCGTCTCCAATCAATCACGAATGGGAAATTATCGGACGACAACTCCAGTGTCATCCACACCTAGCATTATCCGTCCCTATATTCACCGACCAAGAGTGACAGCGATGGAACTGTATAGCACAAACTGAAATACGGCACCTGTATGACACAATCCATACACGTCTGCACGCTCTCATTCAACGTTCTGTCAGTTACACAACTTACTAATATAATTGTGTTTCACATTTGCAATGGATTTTCTCGCTCTTGCAGTAACCTGTGAACTTGCAACGTTAATAATTAAATATGTTACCCAGACATAGGTATTCCAGAAATTTCATTACTCTACATTAAATATTTCTTGGTGTTGGGATCCGTTTCCCCCAGTGTAGATAATGCGAAACAACTCATTCCCATTCCAGCAGCCGGCTACTGAACGTCACCGCAACAACGAATCTCTTTATGTCGCTAGAGAAAGGCGCGAGCCATTTTGCTTTTAATGGGGCCCCGCCAAACTAATGTGCTCACAATAATCTGCTGCGTAATCATGGAACACACTTCACGGTCGCGTATTGTGATCTCTTTAGAGGGAGAAAAACTCCTCTTTAACAACATCAAGAAGCGAAATGTAATGTTAGGAGTATGTAGGCGAGTTACTCGTCTATCTAATACTGGTACTGAGGTGAATTTGTTTGCTGGGACGGGTGCGAGTCGGCTGGACGAGGACGTCCCGGAAGTGTCCAGGTGCAAAGCCGAGCAGCGTCACCGGAAACGAGTAAATCACAATGCTGGGAATTTCGACGGTTGTCGCTCGCATTGCTTTTTTGCAGGTGACAATGCTCCAAAAAACGGCAGAGTGTCAGAAAATCTTAAAAGTGGCTACGTTCCAGCTCTTTGAGGTTCGATAGTAACTCACAGTCAAATATTAGTGCAAATCTGAATACAACTACACCCACAGAAAAAATGAAGCACATCAAATGACACAACAGTATTTCATTGTCTTTGTAGTATAGCACTGCACTAGAGCTGCCATCGCTGAAAGCTACGTATCTGCATCTATGCCATTTATTGATTTATGACGTCTTTTATATCTGTTTCATTATGAAAATGTTTGTCAGAACACTGTATCCAGAACAATTACACAAGAAATGAATACAGCATGAATACCTCATACTTTGTCATACTTGTATATTTATTTAATTAGCAATTTACTATTTTGCTAGTAACTTTATTTAAATGTCGATTGCAAGTATTATTAAAAACTGTGCCAATTTAAATTTGGTCAGTCTTATTTGTTGAGCGGACACCAAAATTGAATAGAGAACCAAAAGACGCTTCTGTTAAGACGGCATAAGTAATTGTTTAAATAATATTTAGCGATAATCTGTAATCATTTAACGCCAGCGCACTTGCGCAAGAATACTGGCTTGCATTATTATGAAGCAACAGTTACTAGTATTTATTGCAAATGAGCTGAATGTAACTAAATGTCAATAGCATTTCTTTCATTTAAATATTGATATTGTACATTAGTTCAGCGTGGGAAAGTGGTCAAATTGAATGTCAAATTGAATCAAATGATGTCTGTAGAGCTTGAAGACTAAGTATTTTTTGGGGGGATTGCTTTCAGCCAGTGGAGAAGTAGACAGTAGTGGAACTCTATGGGAGTCAGTTGGAGACTGGGACTTTTCAAGCGACGAGTTCAAAGGAGCGGTTCTGGACATTTTGTGTCGAGTTCTGAAAGAACAGAGACCTGCCTATGGTAACGTGCATAATTCAGTCGTGTAGGTGACAGATTCTGGGCAGTGAACGGCCGCTAAAATACTTTAACTTTTGAAGGGACTTTATACTTCGAGAGGTCTCATTGTTCGCCAGAATAGGACTATAACCTCTTCCTCTGAGCTTAGGTAGAGTATGCGTTACTCTTCTTTGTATCGTGTGTGTTAATTTGTGAATAATCACATTTAGCTCTGAACTATTTAGAGTTGGTGAATATTTCGTGTATTGTGATTAAGAAATTGACATATTTTTCGTGTATCTTTGATGACTATTCAGTTGGGGATTTTGTACCATTCTCTTAACGCTCTCGCGTAACTCTACTGCATTTGATAAGGGAATTTTCTGTCTGTATTTTAACTGAATATCGTAGGATCACTTCCCGATCATTTGAGATGTCCTTTCTTGAATAAATTTTATTCAACATAAGCCTCTCCCGTCTACATCAATTACAGACATTATAAAATAATCCTTGTTATAAAACTATTGTATTTTTGTATACTTTATTAACGCTGTATTCTAGTAACGCGTAGACTACTTGACTAGAGGACCACAGCTATAAGTTATTATTTCCAGCGAATTATCTGTGGGCCACGAAAGCATACGTGCGCGACTCGACCCTATCACTACATGGAGCTATTCTCCTTCAAACAGTGATGTGAATAGTCCCAGTACCTGACGTACGACTAAATACAGGTGAAAATGAAACTGATTTGCTCCTATGGATGTTGTTTAGATGATCAACTACTCTACAGTAAGCGTTAGGTACCGTTGCAGATTGTACAAATATAAGGGTTTAATGTCCCAGTTGACACCAATGTCATTAGGAACGGAGCATAATCTCAGGTTGGAGGAAGACTAAGAAGAAAACCAGCAGTATCCTATTCAATGAAATTATCGAGCTATTCGCCTTCAGCGATTAAGGGACACCACAGAAAAAATAAATCTCATGAAGAATATAATTGTAGAAGTGTGTGGAATTAAACAGAACGTAGTTTAGAACTTACTTCTTAAGGTTATAAATGTTGTTGTTGTGGTCTTCAGTCCTGAGACTGGTTTAATGCAGCTCTCCATGCTACTCTATCCTGTGCAAGCTTCTTCATCTCCCAGTAGCTACTGAAACCTACATCTTTCTGAATATGTTTAGCGTATTCATCTCTTGGTCTCCCTCTACGATTTTTACACTCCACGCTGCCCTCCAATACTAAATTGGTGATCCCTTGCTGCCTCAGAACATGTCCTACCAACCTATCCCTTCTTCTAGTCAAGTTGTGCCACAAACTTTTCTTCTCCCCAATCCTGTTCAATACCTCCTCATTAGTTATATGATCTACCCATCTAATCTTCAGCATTCTTCTGTAGCACTACATTTCGAAAGCTTCTATTCTCTTCTTGTCCAAACTATTTATCGTCCACGTTTCACTTCCATACATGGCTACACTCCATACAAATACTTTCAGAAACGTCTTCCTGACACTTAAATCTATACTTAAAGTTAACAAATTCCTCTTCTTCAGAAACGCTTTCCTTTCCATTGCCAGTCTACATTTGATATCCTCTTTACTTCGACCATCATCAGTTATTTTGCTCTCCAAATAGCAAAACTCCTTTACTACTTTAAGTGTCTCATTTCCTAATCTAATTCTCTCAGCATCACCCGACTTAATTCGACTACATTCCATTATCCACGTTTTGCTTTTGTTGATGTTCATCTTACATCCTCCTTTAAAGACACTGTCCATTCCGTTCAACTGCTCTCCCAAGTCCTTTGCTGTCTCTGACAGAATTATATTGTCATCGGTGAACCTTAAAGTTTTTATTTCTTCTACACGGGGTTTTAATACCTACTCCGAATTTTTCTTTCGTTTCCTTTACTGCTTGCTCAATATACAGATTGAACAACATCGGGGAGAGGCTACAACCCTGTCTCACTCCCTTCCCAGCCACTGCTTCCCGTTCACGTCCCTCGACCATCTGGTTTCTGTACAAATTGCAAATAGCCTTTCGCTCCCTGTATTTTACCCCTGCCACCTTAAGAATATTAAAGAGAGTATTCCAGTCAACATTGTCAAAAGCTTTCTCTAAGTCTACAAGTGCTAGAAACGTAGGTTTGCCTTTCCTTAATCTAGCTTCTAGGATAAGTCGTAGGGTCAACATTGCCTCACGTGTTCCAATATTTCTACGGAATCCAAACTGATCTTCCCAGAGGTCGGCTTCAACCGGTTTTTCCATTCGTCTGCAAAGAATTCGCGTTAGTGTTTTGCATCCGTGACGTATTAAACTGATTGTTCGGTAATTATCACATCTGTCAGCACCTGCTTTCTTTGGGATTGGAATTATTATATTATTATTGAAGTCTGAGGGTATTTCGCCTGTCTCATACATCTTGCACATCAGATGGTAGAGTTTTGTCAGGACTGGCTCTCCCAAGGCCGTCAGTAGTTCTAATGGAACGTTGTCTACTCCCGGGGCCTTGTTTCGATTCAGGTCTTTCAGTGCTCTGTCAAACTCTTCACGCAGTATCGTATCTCCCGTTTCATCTTCATCTACATCATCTTCCATTTCCATACTATTGTCCTCAAGTATACTGCCCTTGTATAGACCCTCTATATACTCCTTCCACCTTTCTGCTTACCCTTCTTTGCTTAGAACTGGGTTTCCATCTGAGCTCTTGATATTCATACAAGTGGTTCTCTTTTCTCGAAAGGTCTCTTTAATTTTCCTGTAGCCAGTATCTATCTTTCCCCTAGTGAGATAAGCCTCTACATCCTTACATTTGTCCTCTACCCATGCCTGCTTAGCTATTTTGCACTTCCTGTCGATCTCATTTTTTAGACGTTTGTATTCCTTTTTGCCTGTTTCATTTACTACATTTTTATATTTTCTCCTTTCATCAATTAAATTCAATATTTTTTTCTGTTACCCAAGGATTTCTATTAGCCCTCGTCTTTCTACCTACTAGATCCTCTGCTGCCTTCACTACTTCATCTCTCAAAGCTACCCATTCTTCTTCTACTGTATTTCTTTCCCCCATTCTTGTCAATTGTTCCCTTATGCTCTCCCTGAAACTCTGCACAACCTCTGGTTTAGTCAGTTTATCCAGATCCCATCTCCTTAAATTCCCACCTTTTTGCAGTTTCTTCAGATTTAATCTACAGTTCATAACCAATAGATTGTGGTCAGAGTCCACCTCTGCCCCTGGAAACGTCTTACAATTTGAAACCTGGTTCCTAAATCTCTGTCTTACCATTATATAATCTATCCGAACCCTTTCAGTATCTTCAGGCTTCTTCCATATATATGCACCATCAATGTAAGAGGATTGAGTAGATAACACTTTCTAAGATAATATTGATATGTACACTATGTGATCAAAAGTATCTGGACAACCCCAAAATCATACGTTTTTCGTATTAGGTGCCACCTACTGCCAGGTACTCCATATCAGAGACCTCAGTAGTCATTAGACATCTTGAGAGTGCAGAATGGGGCGCTCTGCGGAACTCAAAGACTTCGAACGTGGTCAGGTGATTGGGTGTCACTTGTGTCATACTTCTGTATGCGAGATTTCCGCACTCCTAAACATCCCTAGGTCCACTGTTTCCGATGTCATAGTGAAGTCGAAACGTGAAGGGACACGTACACAACAAAAGCATACAGGCCGACCTCGTCTGTTGACTGACAGAGACCGTCGACTGTTGGAGAGGGTCGTAATGTATAATACGCAGGCATCTATCCAGACAATCACACAGGAATTCCAAACTGACAGTTAGGCGGGAGGTTAGAAAACTTGGATTTCATGGTCGAACGGCTGCTCATAAGCATCACATCACGCTGGTAAATGCCAAACGACGCCTCGCTTGGTGCAAGGAGCGTAAACATTGGACGAGTGAACAGTGTAAAAACGTTGTGTGGAGTGATGAATCCCGGTACACAATGTGGCGATCAGATGGCAGTTTGTGGTTATGGCGAATGCCCGGTGAACGTCATCTGCCAGAGCGTGTACTGCCAACAGTAAAATTCGGAGGCGGTGGTGTTATGGTGTGCTTGTGTTTTTCATTGAGGGAGTTTGTACCCCTTGTTGTTTTGCGTGTCACTATTACAGCACAGGCCTACATTGATGTTTTAAGCATCTTCTTGCTTCCCATTGTTAAAGAGCAATTCGGGGATGGCGACTGCATCTTTCAATGCGATCGAGCGCCTGTTCACAATGCACGGCGTGTGGCGGAGTGGTTACACGACAAAAACATCCCTGTAATGGACCGGCCTGCACAGAGTACTGCTCTGAAACCTGTGGAACGCCTTTTGGATGTTTTGGATCGCCGACATCGTGCCAGGCCTCACCGACCGAGATCGATACCTCTCCTCAGTGCAGCACTCCGTGAAGAATGGGCTGCCATTCCCAAAGAAACCCTCCAGCACCTGATTGAATGTGTGGCTGCGAGAGTGGAAATTGTCATCAAGGCTATGGGTGGGCCAACACCATGTTGAATTCCAGCATTACCGATGGAGGGCGCCACGACATTGTAAATGATTTTCCACCAGGTGTTCGGATACTTTTGATTTTATTGTTTATTAATTTAATTATCTTTGGGATTGTATGTGCTAACTCAAACAATGGCCATTCGTGTACCGTATCTGTCGCGGTGGGGACACTTGCTTCCCAGTTGGTCACGCTAAGGAGTAGTCTGAAATTTCTGAAAAATACTTTTGTATATTTTTCGGTAAAATTTATGTCGTGCTTTGATTTAAATGTTATGTTACGAATGGTAGACCGTAGAATATATACCAAGGTAACATAATATTCCTTTCCACTATAAGTGTTTTGAATTATAAAGATAATGTGATATGTTGATCTACAATAGAAAGTCGTTCGTCATCAATTCAGTTACCAATTATCCCAGTCAAAACGACAGATCTTCAGTTGGCCAAGAAGGACTGTTCAGCGTGGCGATCATGGTAAAACTATATAATCTGGCGCCGTCTTCATTCACTAGCGATGGATATGAACAGCAACAATACAATGAGCGCAGCTGCAGAAGTCACAGCAACGCGTAGCTCAACGCCACCTTGGACTGTGTAGAGCAGTGGACAGAGTTGACAGAGAATGAAGGCGTGATAAATATCAGGTTGATGCCGTGTTCCTTGACTTCAGGAAGCCATTTGACATACCGTCCCGCACAGCCATTTAGTCAAAAAAATTCGAGCTTATCTATTATCGGACCAGATTTGCGACTGGATTCAAGACTTCCTTGCAGACAGAACTCACCACCTCGCTCTTCACGGAAGAGGATTGACAGACGTAAAAGTAATTTTCGGTGTACCCAGAGGATGTGTGATACGATCGTTACTGCTTAAGATGAACATAAATGATCTAGTAAAAAAAGGTCGGATTCTCTTTAAGACTGTTCGCTGGTGATACAGTTGTCTATAACGAAATAGCAACGCTAGAAGACAATATCAATTTGCAGAATGACCTGCAAAGGCTAGGTGAATGCTGCAGGCTCAGGCAGTTGACCCTGAACGTAAATAAATCTGACATATTGCACATACATAGGGAAACAGCTCCACTACTGTACAATAGACTATTTGTGAGAAACTGCTAGGAACACTATCTGCCGCAAAATTCTTCTTTGAAAACTGCCTTTGTCCTGCATCGTGCGCAGGGTCAGCAGGGTTAAGTACGGATGTGACTTGATTAATTTGAAGGGGTGGCCAGATGCCCTTCCTGCCACCACCCCATACCCCCCAGGACGGAATCAGTGTACTCAGCTGTTTGCCTCTATTGTAAATCATGAAATAGTGTGAATGTGTGTCAAATGTCTGCGAGTCGTGTAACTGAAGCGGGATGTGGAGATCAGCACGGTATTCACCTAGTGGGATGTGGAAAACCGCCTGAAAACCACATCCAGGCTGGCCGGTACACCGGCCCTCGTCGTTAAGCCGCTGGACGGATTCGATCCGGGGCCCGCGCGCCTATCCCAGTCCAGGAAGCAGCGCGTTAGCGCTCTCGGCTAACCTGGCTGGTAATCCGCCGCAAAATATGTGGGAGTAATTATTCAGAGCGGTCTTAAGAGGGATGACAATATAAAACAAATGTTGGGAAAAGTAGATGCCAAACTGAGATTCATAGGAAAAATCTTATGGAAATGTAACTCATCCATGCAAGAAATGACTTAAGGCGCTTGTTGGACCAGTACTTTAGTACTGATCGTTAATGTGAGATCCTTACCTGGTACGACTGGCAGAAGAGATAGAGAGGATCCAGTGAAGTGCGGTGCATTTCGTCACGGGATCGTTTAGTCTGAGCGAGAGCGTTACCGGGATGCTCAACGAACTCCGTTGGTAGACATTGCTAGAGACGCGTTCTGCATAAAGGAGAGGTTTACTATTAAAATTTCGAGAGTACACTTCCCGGGGAAGGTCGGACGACATATTACTTCCTTCCACATACATCTCGAATAATGACCACGACGTGAAAATTCGAGAAATTTGAACTAATACAGTGGCTTACCGACTATCATTCTTCCCAGGCTCTATTTGCGAAGGAACAGGGTAGGTGGTATCAGTTAGTCATGCCAGAGGTACCCTCCGCCACATACCAATGCGTAGTTGGTGGAGTGTGATGTAAATGGAAATAGGATTAATGAAGCAGAAGTGTCTTTGAACGTGGCTGTGAATTTAGAATCAGAAATACATTCTGCAGGAAAGAAAGCACAATAAACAAAATGGGAAGTGAAGAACTGTGTTCCTCAAGGAAAGTGGCAAAATCAACAGTTAATTGTGAACCGTTAATGAATAATCTTGGCAATGTTATGTTGCTCCTAATAATGAAGTCACCAGAAGAGAGTAACCTCAGAAAAGTTCATAAATTACAATAGGGTAATCTTAGTGTAAGAGTAGTGGTCAGGTAAAACCAAAAGTTATGGTCCTTCAGGAAACATTAAGTGAAATCACTGTAAGGTGTATTTCGTAAGTAATGCTATCGGTTTTCTCTTTCAACTGTATTTAACACAAATCTGTAATGCAAATTTGCTATGGTAACATCTGCGTGAGATGAGCACCTCAAAATGTGAAGGTGGAGACAAAGCAGATTGAAAAAATAACCTCCCAAGCCATGTTGTACTTTAAATAAGCAACAGATTACTGGAATATTCCATCGATATGTGATACATAAAGGAACCATGGCCATTCAAAAGACATGAATATGCAGGAAATGAACTTGAATTAGTGTAACGAATTTTTTTTTACTATAAGAAAAAGAAAACTGCGTCAATGACTGTCTGAAAATAATATAATTCGCGCTTCAATCATTGTTCATGAGCCGTATGTAGGTAATGTAGTGGTGATCTCTTCAAGAAAGATTAAAATGTATTTAGAAGAAAAGAGCTGCTTTTTGGCTGGTAGTAACACTTTTCCTTAGAGAATACGAAAAATTTTGTTAAGGAAGAGAGAATTTTTGCATGTTTATTAGTGGTGGACGTAATTTTACAACTGGATCGATGCAGTCTCAAATTGCTGAACCCGTAGACGCAGATAGTCGTTATAAACCATTACAAACTTAACGTTTGAATTGTAGTTGTGCACTCACTATTGCTTTTCATTTTAATTTATTTCAAAAAATTACTCGTAATGAAGTTAATTCTATACATGACTCACAGCGCACGGGGAGTTATGCATTATTTTTAACCTTGACCTATTATTTTAAGTACTTAAAGGAAAAGTGCATTAGAGGTTCCAAATTTTCCGTGAAAGGAATATTTTTAATTATTTCTGGTGAGGAAACTGTGGTATCTGCTTTTAGTGATAAGGATTGAGAGAATTAGACTGTTTAAAGGAAGACCAACTTTCAGTCATTTATTGTTCATAAAAGATTTGCAACGCTACAAAAACAAAGTTTGAATCTGATAAAAGAAAAGAAACTATACTTGTCGTTCCATGTCTGTTAATAAATATTTATTAAAGGAAAGAACGATTTATGGCTGTTTAATGGCTGGATAATATAGCGTTAAATAAATTCATATTTTCATGAACACTACAGGTAAAAGAAATTTCAAATTACAATAATTTGAGAAAACTACAGTAACATGCAAAGCAATCGTAGACAGAATTTTCGAAACTCTGATTGTGGAATCTTGACTCCATCTGAGAACGCGCTTACAGCGACTAGTAGGTGAATATTTATTTCTCGTCAGAAATATCAGCAAATGAGGCTTTTTGGATACGTCTGCATTCTCACAATTTTGTAGAACAAGAGTTTCCTTTCTGTATTCGTAACAAGCGGGGTTGCGCAGTGGTTAGCACACTGGACTCCCCTTCTGGAGGACGACGTTTCACCGGGTCCGACGATCTTGAAGCGTTCAATCCACTAAGGCTGTCGATAATAATATAGATACAACTAATCAGAATGGAAAACCACCATACGAGATATATCAGAACTATCGAAAGTGTCGAACACAGAATCGCCGGAATAATAGAGAAGGGGCAGTGCACAGTTTTGGAAGTCGTTGACCGTATGAGTGTTACGAGAATCTGGAACTATGGGCACGTAAAATGGGTCAGAAACAATAATATTAGCCACCATTTCCCGTTGTAATTGTGCTGTCTAAACATATTTTGGCATTTTAAGGCTGCTTGAATCAGGGCACTAGGTGTAAAGTAGAATGTCTTTCTGGCACCTAGAATCACTAGTTTTGAATATTATCGATCCGTTGCAGTCTATATTCGAAAATATATGTTCGTTACCCGGCATCTGTCAAGGTAATGCAGGGATTTTTTACTTTTTCAACGGATCAGATCATTTTTGTACGACTGTTTTCTTTTTATGTCTTTCGTTTCATTGTAGGCGTCATGAGCTGAGTAAAACGAAAGCGCGTAGGATTACACATTTCACTTCTGGCTGCGGCCGTTCACAGAAGCCAAGCGCTCCAGGTAGCCTATAGCAAAGGATCAGACGCTGCTGCCTCCAACCAGCGAAGAGCGAAGCAGAGCTCATGTAAAAGTTTGTCAGCCCTGTGGCATGCAGTAAGGGAAAGCACCACAGGTCGGGTAACAAGATAACTTTCGTTCACAATAAAAATTTATTGCCGTTCGGAGAAGGTCCTTAGCGGGAACTTGTGGGAGAGCCTCTGAATGCCTTCTCTATGAATTAATGTTAAAGCTGTTACACAAGTAAATAGAATTGTACCGTCGAATACGACAGAGTGTGGCTTGAATTGCGCGATAAACTACTTGTGCAAGTTTACCCACTGCGGTAAGGCATTTAGCACATAGAGTTCCATGAAACCACTTGCCCGTGACAGCATGTCACCCAAAGCAAACCTGGAATTGAATCCAGACCCTATTAAGATGTATTTACAAACAGTACAAATGTTGACGTCCTGTCATCTACAGGGAGTAATAGAGGAATAAATAGCCAGTGGGACAGACGTTTTCGATCTATTGCTAATTTGAGGCATTGAAACGAGATGCGTTTTCCCAGAACCTGTCTCCGGAAAACAAACACGGAGAAAGGAATAGTCAGATATAGACGCTATTCCACATACACGCAAAACATTAGCTATGTGAATGATTATAATTTCAGTCATATGCTGTGGCTAGATTGTCCATCATAGTGCATTAGCTTTGTCATCACATGGTCTTACAGTGTATATTCTGAGACTGCACTGCGTCATATGAAGAGTGGAAATGAAGAACTTTGTAAATGCCAGATTTGGCATTTGTTGCGAGAATAAAAATTATATTTTGAGTAATTTTCTCATGACTGAAAAACCGGCCCACATCTGATCTTGACGGTCACTTTCGCCCATTCCCTACGACTAATCAAGAATGCATTTGGACTTCAGTGTTTTCCTAAACTGTTTGTCTATATTTTCAGCCATCTCTACACTTCCGTATTTCGTTGGTGTCATACACACGTCACGCTTGTCTTCCCATCTAAGACCTAACAAATCATTACAACTCCAGCCTGTGGATGGTTTTTAAGGCGGTTTTCCATGTACCACGGCGAATGCGGGCTAGTTCCCCTTATTCCGCCTCAGTTACATTGTGTCGGCGATTGCTGTGCAAACACTGTCTAGACGTACGCGTAACCATAATTACTCTACACATAGTTTGTAAATCTTTAATCCAAATTTCACTCTTTTTGATGGATTTAAGTTTTTGTTTGCTAAAAATACTTTATGTTTCATTAACGGTTCGTCTACATTTACATTTTCATCCAGCGATTAAATTTCTTGAAATTTCTCACTCCAGAGGTTGATAATAGGTCTTCGAAGCCGGTAAATACCATCAGGAGTTCCACTACTGGAAAAATCTAGGAATTTCGAAATCTGTTTAAATTTTTAAAAGGCATTACTTTTTTAAATATTGGCGTTTCTGCTAATGGTATTTTAGAGCAATGCATTTGGATATTTCGTTTTCTGACTCCAGCCACCGAAATACACAGAGCATAGTAGGCCTTCATTACGTCGAAAGTAACAGGGTACCAAGCGTCATCTAGTTACCATTTTTCCTCTGCGTTCCCTATCATCTGACGCGGGATGAGATTTGTTTATGTAACAAGTACTTCCCACAATCTGTCATCAAGCATAATAAAAAATAATTCTAGTAATCTTGGCTCTCCAATTACATTATTTCAAACAAATGCTTTTATACCATGCACCTCAGAGTATTTCCAAACGATTGGTGTTTTTTTCGCTTCCTGCCAGATCCATGTTACACACGATATTGGTACTGAATCTACCTCTTCACTATCATCGTCTATAACTAAACGTTTTGCACACTTTCTCTTGTGTATAATCACGATGCTGTCACTGGATTCGTCATTACTGCTTCCATGTAAATGACTCTCTCTTGACATTATGTAAAGGTTTCTTAAATTTGTCTTCAGAAACGAAGGCACAAAACTACTAGCACCCTTGATTTGTAACGTAGATATACGGAATTGTGATCAATTCTCGCAGCCTAATGATAAGAACTAAACCAAGACTGTAACTGTGGAGTGTTTGTCTAATGGGTAGACTCGTGATGTTTACACTTGGCCGAATTTTCGTTCCCGCGAGTGTGTCTCGCGATATGTTTGTTTGGCCCGCATTTGTTTCCGTATGTCTGACTCGTGATATTCATCTTTGGTCCAAAATTGTTATCATGAGTCAGATTTGTCAAAGTACAGCAAGGGGATAACAATGTTCTAATTGCCGGCCGGGGTGGCCGAGCGGTTCTAGGCGCTACAGTCTGGAACCGCGCGACCGCTACGGTCGCAGGTTCGAATCCTGCCTCGGGCATGGATGTGTGTGATGTCCGTAGGTTAGTTAGGTTTAAGTAGTTCTAAGTTCTAGGGGACTGATGGCCTCAGATGTTAAGTCCCATAGTGCTCAGAGCCATTTGAAGCCAACGGGTCGTAACACATCTGAAATGTAACGTCCACTGTTCAAATTGCCTCAATGCGAACAAGTGGTGACCGAGACGTGTAATGGCACCCCATACCATCACCCCGGGTAATATGCCAGTATGGCGATGACGAATACACGCTTCCAATGTGCGTTCACCGCGATGTCGGCAAACACGGATGCGACCATCATGGTGCTGTAAACAGAACCTGGATTCATCCGAAAAAATGACGTTTTGCCATTCGTGCACCCAGGTTCGTCGTTGAGTACACCATCGCAAGCGCTCCTGTCTGTGATGCAGCGTCCAGGGTAACCGCAGCCATGGTCTCCGAGCTGATAGTCTATGCTGTTGCAAACGTCGTCGTACTGTTCGTGCAGATGGTTGTTGTCTTGCAAACGTCCCCGTCTGTTGACTCAAGGATCGAGACGTGGCTGCATGATCCGTTACAGCCATGCGGATAATGTGCCTTTCATCTCGACTGCTAGTGAAACGAGGCCGTTGGGATCCAGCACGGCGTTCTGTATTACCCACCTGAACCCACCGATTCCATTTTCTGCTAACAGTCATTGGATCTCGACCAACGCGACCAGCAATGTCGCGATACGGTAAACCGCAATCGCGATAGGCTATAATCCGACCTTTATCAAAGTCGCAAACGTGATGGTACGCATTTCTCCTCCTTACACGAGGCATCACAACAACGTTTCACCAGGCAACGCCGGTCAACTGCTGTTTGTGTATGAGAAGTTGGTTGGAAACGTTCTTCATGTCAGCACGTTGTAGGCGTCGCCACCGGCGCCAACGTTGTGTGAATGCTCTGAAAAGCTAATCATTTGCATATCACAGCATCTTCTTCCTGTCGGTTAAATTTCGCATCTGTAGCACGTCATCTTCGTGGTGTAGCTATTTTAATGGCCGGTAGTGTATTAATGATGGCAGTGTCTGAACATCCAGTGAACTCTGCCATTTTTTGTGATACACTCCTGGAAATTGAAATAAGAACACCGTGAATTCATTGTCCCAGGAAGGGGAAACTTTATTGACACATTCCTGGGGTCAGATACATCACATGATCACACTGACAGAACCACGGGCACATAGACACAGGCAACAGAGCATGCACAATGTCGGCACTAGTACAGTATATATCCACCTTTCGCAGCAATGCAGGCTGCTATTCTCCCATGGAGACGATCGTAGAGATGCTGGATGTAGTCCTGTGGAACGGCTTGCCATGCCATTTCGACCTGGCGCCTCAGTTGGACCAGCGTTCGTGCTGGACGTGCAGACCGCGTGAGACGACGCTTCATCCAGTCCCAAACATGCTCAATGGGGGACAGATCCGGAGATCTTGCTGGCCAGGGTAGTTGACTTACACCTTCTAGAGCACGTTGGGTGGCACGGGATACATGCGGACGTGCATTGTCCTGTTGGAACAGCAAGTTCCCTTGCCGGTCTAGGAATGGTAGAACGATGGGTTCGATGACGGTTTGGATGTACCGTGCACTATTCAGTGTCCCCTCGACGATCACGCCAGTGTAGGAGATCGCTCCCCACACCATGATGCCGGGTGTTGGCCCTGTGTGCCTCGGTCGTATGCAGTCCTGATTGTGGCGCTCACCTGCACGGCGCCAAACACGCATACGACCATCATTGGCACCAAGGCAGAAGCGACTCTCATCGCTGAAGACGACACGTCTCCATTCGTCCCTCCATTCACACCTGTCGCGACACCACTGGAGGCGGGCTGCACGATGTTGGGGCGTGAGTGGAAGACGGCCTAACGGTGTGCGGGACCGTAGCCCAGCTTCATGGAGACGGTTGCGAATGGTCCTCGCCGATACCCCAGGAGCAACAGTGTCCCTAATTTGCTGGGAAGTGGCGGTGCGGTCCCCTACGGCACTGCGTAGGATCCTACGGTCTTGGCGTGCATCCGTGCGTCGCTGCGGTCCGGTCCCAGGTCGACGGGCACGTGCACCTTCCGCCGACCACTGGCGACAACATCGATGTACTGTGGAGACCTCACGCCCCACGTGTTGAGCAATTCGGCGGTACGTCCACCCAGCCTCCCGCATGCCCACTATACGCCCTCGCTCAAAGTCCGTCAACTGCACATACGGTTCACGTCCACGCTGTCGCGGCATGCTACCAGTGTTAAAGACTGCGATGGAGCTCCGTATGCCACGGCAAACTGGCTGACACTGACGGCGGCGGTGCACAAATGCTGCGCAGCTAGCGCCATTCGACGGCCAACACCGCGGTTCCTGGTGTGTCCGCTGTGCCGTGCGTGTGATCATTGCTTGTACAGCCCTCTCGCAGTGTCCGGAGCAAATATGGTGGGTCTGACACACCGGTGTCAATGTGTTCTTTTTTCCATTTCCAGGAGTGTATTTGCTCCCATTCACGAACATTCACATGTCTCTCATAGTTTTAGACACAATTCTCCAGTCTCTTTACACATAGTTCATATACTCCTGTTAACACATCGGTATTATTCACACCTGTTCGCGTGATCGACACGTGATATATGTGTGCTGCTTTAGTAGACAGACTTGCTGTGATAAATTTTCTCGTTAATTATAGTATGGGCCGCTACACTCTGACGGCTTGTTGTCTAAATCGCTAGACTATATCAGTGACTAAGTAATCATGTAAGGTCGTCAGAAACGCAAGTGCTACCCTCTACGGAAAAAATGTGGAAATCGATAACAGAAGAAGGTTGTATTTCAGTTAAAATAGAGATCAATGGAAGTCTCTGGACATATAAAAATGTAGTTTGTATGTGCCTCTGTCATGTTTCACACATCGCCAAACGGACACGTTTCACCCGTGACATGGAGATCAGTACATCGCACGTGTCATATATTTGGAAACCAGTGTCTTTGCTGAGGATTTATTCTGGTAACAGATTTTCTAGTTTAAATCTCTGAGACCTGGAAAAGATTATTGAAAATCAGAGAGACATTTTATATTTCAATGTTCTTGAATTCTATCTTTAAAGAAGAACTTGTGATTTAGTTTTTAAAATATATTGTTAGACACAAGAGCAGAATCCAACAAAACAAAATTAGAGTTTCTGTGATCTTAATTACGTGAATATGCATCAAGCATCAACGTGGTGGGATATACATTCTTCTAGGTCGCACGTTGAGAAGCAGTTGTGGTACTCCATTTCTTTAAATATTCCACGCTCATCATCTGATAAATCTACGTAGAAATTACAGTCTCAAATTTTGCGTATACGTCTCCATTACAACTGGTGCAGCATAGAAGGTTGCCCGATGAAATATTAGGTAATTATAGCGACATATTTCACTTGCAAACGCAGTAACATAAAACAGTGTTATGGTACGTTATATTTGATCTATAAAGCAACGATTTATATGTTCCAAGTTGCTTGCGACGTCTATTGTTTGCTGGCTCTCCGAATGTTCTGTATGATGTCGAGTGCACAGCGTGTTTCTGTAAGAGTGTGCAAAAATGTTACAGGACGTAGAGAATGCTCCACTGTACAATTTGAGGTGGGGAACCTGTGGACGGAGAAGCCAGCTTAACGAGGTATGGAACTTAACTTGTCTACCGCTTTGTATATCACTAATGTTTTCCAGCTCATTTACAACTAACAAGAGTACAAGTTTACACGGACTGCGCTGTTTATTTACATTCTTTATTTCCTGCAAGGAAACAAGAAAGATGAGCCTGATTACTAGGAAGTTATGATGCAGGTTTTGTTTGCTTTACTTGTCCATAAGGTGACTCTGTTGTATCGTATTTACTTTGTCCCGTGACAGAACGTGCTATGAATCAACGTCAGACCCATTCATTACTCCCAATGGAAACTCCCCATCACACCCCTCTCAGATGGCTCACTGGAAAAACTGAACATATTTCAAGCATAAAAACAGGAAGAAGGTGCACTGAACTGTGGGAAAAGAAGCAAAATAGAAACAGTAAACGTCCTCTTTTAGAATACTGCTGCACTGTGTGGGATCCTTGCCAAATAGTACTGACGGAATACATCGAAAAAGTTCAAAGAAGAGCAGCATGTTTTCTATTATCGTGAAATATGGGAGAGGGCGTCACAGAAATGATACAAGATTTGGGTTCTACATCATTAAAAGAAAGACATTTTTCGTTGCGACGGAATCTTCTCACGAAATTTCACTCTCCAACTTTCTCCTTCGAATGCGAAAATATTTTGACACTGACCTACATAGAGAGAAATGACCACCACAATAAAATATTGGCCGGCAGGAGTGGCCGAGCGGTTCTAGGCGCTACAGTCTGGAACCGAGCGACCGCTACGGTCGCAGGTTCGAATCCTGCCTCGGGCATGGATGTGTGTGATGTCCTTAGGTTAGTTAGGTTTAAGTAGTTCTAAGTTCTAGGGGACTGATGACCACAGATGTTAAGTCCCATAGTGCTCAGAGCCATTTGAACCAATAAAATATTGGAAATCAGAGCTCGTACGGAAAGACATTATTTCCGCGCGCTATATGAGATTGGAATAATAGAGAATTGTGAAGGTGGCTCGATGAACCCTATGCCAGGCACTTAAATCTGATTTGCGGAGTATCCATGTAATGTTCAGAATGTGCGACATCTAGTGACTTCGACCAACCGTGGCGTCGTAGTCGGTTATAGTGTCACACTGCCAAGGAGGAGATTCGGGTTCAAATCTCCCTCATACCCCACTTCTTCTTTTTCACGAAATTATCAACTGTCTGATCGGTCATTGAAGTGCCTATTCGCTGTATTAAAATATGTATCAGTATCGTGGTGTAACGTCCGTTTGCAACAGCGACGTATAACAGAGTGACTTCCTCCTATTTTTTCTACACGAGTACCACATGTTATGCCTCTTTCATTCCGTTTTGTAAGTTTTGACTCTTGGATTACTTCGTTGTAACATAGTTCACAGCCGTTTATTTGTTGTTTTCATTTCTGGTTTATGAGGCATCTCGACTGCTCTCAGTATTCATCACATTTACTTACGACGGTAATATGTTCTTACCACATGACTCATATTCTATAACGAATGTATACTATGACAATTATCAAGACTACAGAAGAACAGGCACGGACAGTTCATAAATTTGTGAAAGAAAGATGGTTCAAATGGCTCTGAGCACTATGGGACTCAACTGCTGAGGTCATTAGTCCCCTAGAACTTAGAACTAGTTAAACCTAACTAACCTAAGGACATCACAAACATCCATGCCCGAGGCAGGATTCGAACCTGCAACCGTAGCGGTCTTGCGGTTCCAGACTGCAGCGCCTTTAACCGCACGGCCACTTCGGCCGGCTTGAAAGAAAGAAAGAAAAAAACGGGGTACCAGGGAGTTTCGAGCACGGATCTCTGACTCTGCAGTCCAACACCGCGACTACACAACCACGACGCCTTGCTTATTGAAGGTCGCTCGATGTTGCACATTTTGAGCTTGGACTGTTCATAGTTTCTGTTTTGCCTCTTCTTTTCACGGTTAGGTACACCTTCTTTCTGTTCTCATGCTTGGTCTGTGTTCAGTTTTTGACGGGCTATCCACTGCGCCATCTTGCCACTAGATGTAAGGGAGATGCGTTGGGGAGTTTCCCTTGTCAGTGCTATTCAGAGACTTACAGTGCAATACGATGGAACAGTACCGGTACTCACTGACGTGCACCTTGCGTATGGGGAACTAAGTTACAATGCTATCGCTGCTGAAAGGCTATACAGAGAACGATTTCCTAACAGGCATCATCCATCACGTTTTGCTGTGAACAACTGGGCCGGCATTGCAGGCGGCAATCTCATTGGGCCATATCTTCTACCTGGCCATCTGAATGGCCTCCTGTTCCGGAGTAACGACAAGGGCCGGCACGAAGATGAAGAACGCAAGAGCAGAGAAGGCTGTGAGATGACGTCAGCCAATATTTCGCTGACTAGGACCGCAACACGACAGGAGCGGCCTCTCGCCGAAGAGAACATAAGAGCCGCTCCTGCCTGCCTCAGCCGGACAGTAGAAGACGAACACTAGTAGACCCAGACTTGTGATCCATATCCAGTACTTGCATAGACATTGTAAATAGCGAAAGACAGTGATAATTGCATGTCGCCAACTGCATACGACACGTTCTTGTAAGCCAAAGTATTGTCAATCTACTTTATTGTAATAAAACCATTAATATGATTTGCTTTAATTGTTGCATAGCTATCCGAGAAAGCAGCATCCTTTAGGCATCCTGTAAGAGAAGAGTGGGAAGGACCCACACCTCCTGTACTTGGGTTCGTTCAAAGAGTTCTATCTGAATTGTTGAAGAACGCACTCTTGGCAGTTCGTGAGAGGATGCGAATACAAGATGATGGTGCACCGCCTCACTTCAGTACCGATGTCCGCAACCCTCATAATGCTATATTTTCTGATCGCTGGACTGGAGTGGAAGGTCCTATCGCACCGTCTACGAGGTCACCTGACCTGAATCCCCCTGATTATTTTCTATGGGTATATCGAAAGTTACTTGTGTATGAGACCTTAGTGGATACAGAGATGGAATTAGTTGCCAGGATTGTAGCTGCCTGGGATGTGATTCGAAATACGTCAGTGATATTTGTCAAGGTGCGTCAGAATCTTGTTCGGCGATGTCGTGTTTGCATTGAGGTTGATACCAGTGAGTTTCAGCACATTTGGTAAGATACGTTATTATAAATGGTACGTTCATTAAATCAGTGATGGTATTTGCAGTTAACTGCAACTCACGTAAATAAAAAAGTACACAATAATGTGATTTTATTCCTGTTATCTCGTTAAGCTGGCTTCTCTGACCGCAGGTTCCCAACCTCAAATTGTTCAGTGGAGCATTCTGTATGCCCTGTTAAATTTTTGGACGCTCTTACGGAAACACCCTGTATAGATACAAATCGTTATGTATTGAGGGCATTCATACAGACGTTTTTAGCACAGAAAAAATAAGTCTATTCGTACTACAAGTTATGTAGGTTAATATCGCCTTCTGCAACTGTAATAAAAGTTTCGTTCTATTTTAAAGCATGTTCAGTGGTCACTGTAACAAAATGGCTTTTCTTAGAATTTTGTCGGCTAGGATCATGACAGTTCTCATGCTCTCACTTACTACTATAAACAGTAGTAAACTGTCATCGTTATTCACGGTTTTTTAGAAATAAATTGTGATTACCAATAATAATTTAATACTGTTTATAGTAGTAAGGGAAAACATGAAAAATTTTCGTAGTCCTAGCAAAGAAAATTGTGAGAAAAGCCATATTGTACGAGGGCTCTTCGGAAAGTAAGGTCCGATCGGTCGCGAAATGAAAATCACTGTAAAAATCAAAAATGTTCTATTTGCAACAGTTTGCTACTACTTCCAGCTACTTATCTACACAGTCGTCGTTCCGACTTAGACGTCTGTCGTAGCGTTGCACCAACTTTCCAGTACCATCGTCATAGAAGGCCAATTCTCTAAGCTGGCCTACAGCTCGTTGTCTGTGCCAAAAGCTTGTCTTCATAGCCAGCGGTTCATGTGAGCAGAGGTGAACCTCAGGGGTAGCCAATTATGCGCTGTATTGTGGGTGAGCAAACACTTCCCATCGAAAACGTTGCATGGGGCATTTTCATTGCCCCTGCAGAGTGCGGACGAAAATTGTCGTACAGAACGAAACACATGACAGTTACGTTATGTGGGTTGTACAGCTTCAGGCGAAATCTTTCATCAGGCACTCATACTTGGCGGGAGACACTACTTTCTAACCATCTTTACGTTCTCACTGTGAGCTCAGAACTGAAAAGAGCGACGTGATGCGATCGACGGGCATATTAGACACAGTGCCCAGCGCATCTGTGCAAAGCTTCATCAGATTTGCACTGTGTTTTCCATTTCGCACCGGATCGGACCCTACTTTCCGATTAGCACTCGTAACAGTGAGCACTGAAACTGCTTTACAATTAAAAAAAACGCAACTGGTCTTAATAAGACCAAATCGTAAAAGACGGTAGTAATATATAACTGTAACTGCGGAAAAAGAGGTTGTAAAACAAAGAAAACAGCATCATGTTTTTCGGAAGGGGTGTAGCGTTTTATGTTATTCCTTACCATATCAGAACCAAGGAATGAATAACTCCGACCTGCTGAGAGTTATGGATGCGTTTGTCGTTGGCCCAGTTCCTGGCTGTCATGCCGACACGTAGGCGGTTACATTGCGCTAATGTCGTGCAAGCGAAACCGAGGGCAGACCACAAGCGGGTAGGGACACAGAGGCCAAGCCCTACTGTTAACAGTAGATGGAGTCAATTGCTGGCGAGAGTTGACAGAGGTGGCCGCAGGCGGTTGACATTCAGCCGTTGGCGTCTGTCGGCTGGCCTTCCGGACGTGCCTCGGTTGCCGCCACAAGAGCTTAGTGGCCCTGTGGTCCCTTACAAACAGGGGCGCCACAGATCCAATAACAGCACTGTAGCGCCGATACAAGGCCGCCAACCGTATAAAATAATAAGACGGTGTTTTCACTGTTATGATGATTAGACTCACTTCAGCCAATACTGAAAACACATTCTTCCACAAAATAGCCAAAAGTGAATGAAAGATTATTCTATTAGATTCTCGTGTATGACCTGAAAATTCTAGTCTCAATGATATTAGTACAGGTTTTCCAGCCTGCCGGTGACAGTGTCAAAATTTGTTAAGTACTTTTGTACTCATTACGGAAATGCGGCCCCGCGGAGTGGCCGCGTGGTTAGAGGCGTTATGTCACGAACTGCATGACCCCTCCCGCCGGAGGTTCGAGTCCTCCTTCGGGCATGGGTGTGTATGTTGTCCTTAGCCCAAGATAGTTTACGTTAGTTTAAAGTAGTGTGTAAGTCTAGGAAGCGATGACCTCCTCAGTTTGGTCCCTCAGGAATTCACACAAATTTGAACATTTTGAATGGAAATGCGCGAATGTATGAAGGTAATGGTTACTGTAATGTGTTCTCAATGATACACAGACAGGGGAAAAAAAACTTCGGACGTTTCTTTCTTACACACATTATAACAGTATGTAAATAGTGTTTCAGTCACTACATCTACTACTAGTGTGTGTAGGTGCTGTGTGAAAAGCGGTTCGTAGATTTCCGCACCATATTAATGCATTGTGGCCGTAGAACGACTTCACATCAAGATGCTCAAAACCTCTTGTATCACTTCAACATGAACGACAGCCATGTGCCATGTAATGTTATAGGAGTGTGTACGTCGTATTGTTTCTTTAGAGGAGTGAAAATTTTCCAGTTAAGGCTTCAGGTAACAGGCATTGAAGTGAAGGATGATTAGCCTTTAATGTCTAACAGAAAATGAGGTCGTTAGAGACGGAGCACATACTAGGATAATAAAGGGATGGAAGTTGCAGAATACTTTTCAAAGGAATCATCCCAGCACTGACCTTGGTCGACTTTAGGCTACTGTACTGAAACTTAATCAGCATAGCTGGGCTGGGATTTGGCTCATTTCCTATTGGATTCGAATCCAGTGCCTTAACCACGGCAGCCCGCATCTCGTGGTCGTGCGGTAGCGTTCTCGCTTCCCGCGCCCGGGGTCCCGGGTTCGATTCCCAGCGGGGTCAGGGATTTTCTCTGCCTCGTGATGGCTGGGTGTTGTGTGTTGTCCTTAGGTTAGTTAGGTTTAAGTAGTTCTAAGTTCTAGGGGACTGATGACCATAGATGTTAAGTCCCATAGTGCTCAGAGCCATTTGAACCTTAACCACGGCGCTTCGGTGGCCGATATTAATTTATACGTTAGACGATTGTTGTTATAGTTCTCGTGTAATATGATTGATTTCTTTTCTTATCCATTCATTACTTATTTAAAGACTATTTTAAAATTACTTAAGAGTGCAAAAATCCATTTAACAGCAAGATGGAGCTTCGCGACAACTCAGCGGAAAGAATATCTTCTCACGACGGTGATGCCTCGGCAGTATGTCAGGAAAGTGCCTTGTATAGTTTGTGACAGATAAATGGGTGGATACAGTAACACATCACTGAAACTGTACCATCATTCTCATGCTACAGTGCAACAGAACAAGCATGCAGGGTGTTTCAGAAGTAATGGTCAGTTTTCAAGGAAATGACAGGAACGATCGTTCAAAGAAAAAGTATAGTAAATGCATACATTAAGAGCTATGAGCAATTCTTCATCTTCGATACTCTGAAACAAATCTCTTCTACTACGAGCTCTTTCTTTCCTATATTTTGAGAGGTGGTAGTGTTCCATTAAACATAAGCCCTAAAGTGCATACCTTAAGAGCTATAAGCACTTGTTCATCTTAGCTTCTGTGAAACACACATCTTCTGCTGAACAAGTGGTGACAGGTCCTACAGTATGCATCTTAGAGACCATGGCAGGCCGGAGTGGCCGAGCGGTTCTAGGCGCTACAGTCTGGAACCGCGCGACCGCTACGGTCGCAGGTTCGAATCCTGCCTCGGGCATGGATGTGTGTGATGTTCTTAGGTTAGTTAGGTTTAAGTAGTTCTAAGTCCTAGGGGACTAATGACCTCAGAAGTTAAGTCCCATAGTGCTCAGAGACATTTAGAGCCTATGTTTACTAGAGGTTTTTGTCTTGATTTCGTCCATATTGCCTCCTCCCAAAATATGGAAAGCAAAGAACTTGCACTACAAGTGTTTTGCTACCAGTTTCACAGATGCAGAATTGCTCATAGCTCTTAAGTATGTATTTTAGAGCTCATTTTTAGCCATTTTTTCTTGTCTTGGTTTAAGGAACCTATCTGCATGGTCTGTAAAGGGAATTCAGTTACACCTTGTATACTAGCCTAATACAATTAAGTCTGTGTATCATGCGACTTGTAATGAAAGTTTTAGCTAATTAATAGAGTTACGTTTTGGTTGTTCTCGTCTTCAGTCTGAAGACAGGTTTGATGCATTCTCCATGCTGCTCTATCCTGTGCAAACCTCTTCATCGCCGAATAACTGCTGCATCCTGCATCCTTCTGAATATGATTGCTCTCTCTGTCTCTCTCTACGGTTTCCACTCCACACACTTCCCTCAAACACTAAAATGGTGATCCCTTTATGTCTCAGAATGTGTCCTATCAATCGACCCCTTCTTTCAGTCAATCTGTGCCACAAATTTCTTTACTTCTCAGTTCTGTTCAGTACCTCATTACATACGCGATCTACCCATCAAATCACATTTCAAAAGATGGTGTTCTTTTCTTGTCTAAACTGATAATTGTCAAAGTTTCACTTCCATACACAGCTACACTCCGTACAAATACCAAAATAGCTCCAAAAATGCTTCTTAAAATTTAAATCTATATTTCGTGTTAACAATTTTCTCATTTTCTGAAACGCTTTTCATCCCATTCACAGTCTACATTTTACATTCTCTCTACTTCGCCAATCATCAGTTATTTTGCTGCAGAGACAGCAAAACTCATCTACTACTTTTAGTGTCTCGTTTCCTAATCTGATCCCTGCAGCATCACCTGATTTAATTCGGTTACATTCCATTACCCTTGTTTTGCTTTTATTGACGTTCATCTTATATCCTCCTTTCAAGACAATGTCCACTCCGCTCAACTGCTCTTCCAAGTTCTTTGCTATCTCCGACAGAATTACAGCGTCATCTACAAATCGCAAAGTTTTAATATTTCTCCCTGAACTTTATTTCCTACTACAATTTTTCTTTGGTTTCTTTCACTAGTTGCTCAATGTAAAGAGTGAACATCATCAAGGATAGGCTACAAGCTTGTCTCATTCCCTTGTCAACCACTGCTTACCTTTAATGCTCCTCGACGCTTATAACTGCCGTCAGATTTCTGTATAAGTTGTATGTAGTCTTTCGCTCCCTCTGTTTTACTCTTGTTGCATGCAGAGTTTCAAAGAGAGTATTCCAGTCAACATAGTGAAAAGCTTTCTCCAAGTCTACAAATGCTATAATTTTACGTTTACCGTTACTAGACGTATCTTCTAGGAGAAACCGTGAGATCGGTATCGTCTCGCTTGTTCCTACATTTATCCGGAATCCAAACGATCTCTCCGCAGGTCGGCTTCTGCCAGTTCTTCCATTCTTCTGTAAGGAATTCGTGTTAGTATTTTCAACCAATTCTATTAAACTGATATTTCGGTAGTATTCACACATTTGAGCAACTTCTTTTTCTGGAATTGGAATTACTGCGTTCTTCTTGAAATCTGAGGGTATTTCACCTGTCAGATACATCTTACACACCAAAGTGAAGAGTTTTGTCATGGCTGGCTCTCCAACGGTCATCAATAGTTCAGACGGATTGTCGAATACTCCGAAGGCCTTGTTTCGATATACTGCTGTGGCAAATTCTTCTCGCAGTATCATATCTCCTATCCAACCTTTATCTACGTCCTCTTATCTGTCTATGATATTGCCTTCATCTACCTTGTAGAGGCCCTGTATATACTCCTTACACCTTTCTGATTTTCCTTCTTTGTTTATCACTGGTTTTCCGTCTGAGTTCTTGATATCCATAGAGCTGTTTCTGTTTTCTCGAAAAGCCTCTTCAATTTTTCTGTAGGTGGTATCTGTCTTTTATCCTAGTGAAATATGTTCCTAAATCTTTGTATTTGTCCTTCAGCAATTCTTGCTTAGTCATTTTGCACTTTGTGTCAGTCTAATTTTTTAGACGTTTGTATATGTTCTAGCTTGCTTCATTTGCTGCATTTTTACTTTTACTCTTTCCATTAATTAAATTCAATATCACCTGTCATATCTGTTTCTATCAGGCCTTGTGTTCTTATTTATTTCAACATCTGCTGCCTCCACTATTTCATCTCTCAAAGCTACCCATTTGTAATCTACTGCATTCCTTTGCCGTTTTCTAGTCAGTCGTTGCCTGATGCTCCCTCTGATCTCTCAACAACCTCTTGCTCTTTCAACTCATCGAGGTTACATCTTAATTTCACACATTTTTGAAATTTCCTCACTTTTGTCTCAAATGTTATAGATAATTTTTAAGAAATACATAGTTGATTTACCAATTCATATAGTATAACATGTGTTTCTATGCAAGTGTTAAAACTAATAAAATATGAAACTGAATTGACTTGAAATGTCTTGTAATTTAAAACCTGGCTCCGAAATTTTTGTCTTGCCGTTATATAAGCAGTCTGAAACTTTCCGATGTCGCAAGTCTCGTCCACAAATACAAACCTTCTTTCATGATTCTTGATCTAAGTGTTAGCTATGCAAAATTCCACCAGGCAGCTTCCTCTTTCTTTCCTTTCCTCTAGTTCATATTCACCTACTATTTTTTATTCTCTTTCTTTTTTTACTATCGGTTTCCAGTTTCCCATCACAATTAAATTTTCGTCTACGTTAACTATCTGAATAATTTCTTCTTTCTCATCACACATTTCTTCAATATCTTCATCAACTGCGGAGCTAGTTGGTACATAAACTTTCACTACTGTGGTGGGTGTGGGCTTCATGTTTATCTTAACTACGTTAATGTGTTCACGATGCTGTTCGTAGTAGCTTTCCCGCATTCATGTTTTCTTATACATTATTAAACCTACTCCAATGTTACATAGTGATAAAATATTTTGGCCTTAGATACACTCCTGGAAATGGAAAAAAGAACACATTGACACCGGTGTGTCAGACCCACCATACTTGCTCCGGACACTGCGAGAGGGCTGTACAAGCAATGATCACACGCACGGCACAGCGGACACACCAGGAACCGCGGTGTTGGCCGTCGAATGGCGCTAGCTGCGCAGCATTTGTGCACCGCCGCCGTCAGTGTCAGCCAGTTTGCCGTGGCATACGGAGCACCATCGCAGTCTTTAACACTGGTAGCATGCCGCGACAGCGTGGACGTGAACTGTATGTGCAGTTGACGGACTTTGAGCGAGGGCGTATAGTGGGCATGCGGGAGGCTGGGTGGACGTACCGCCGAATTGCTCAACACGTGGGGAGTGAGGTCTCCACAGTACATCGATGTTGTCGCCAGTGGTCGGCAGAAGGTGCACGTGCCCGTCGACCTGGGACCGGACCGCAGCGACGCACGGATGCACGCCAAGACCGTAGGATCCTACGCAGTGCCGTAGGGGACCGCACCGCCACTTCCCAGCAAATTAGGGACACTGTTGCTCCTGGGATATCGGCGAGGACCATTCACAACCGTCTCCATGAAGCTGGGCTACGGTCCCGCACACCGTTAGGCCGTCTTCCGCTCACGCCCCAACATCGTGCAGCCCACCTCCAGTGGTGTCGCGACAGGTGTGAATGGAGGGACGAATGGAGACGTGTCGTCTTCAGCGATGAGAGTCGCTTCTGCCTTGGTGCCAATGATGGTCGTATGCGTGTTTGGCGCCGTGCAGGTGAGCGCCACAATCAGGACTGCATACGACCGAGGCACACAGGGCCAACACCCGGCATCATGGTGTGGGGAGCGATCTCCTACACTGGCCGTACACCACTGGTGATCGTCGAGGGGACACTGAATAGTGCACGGTACATCCAAACCGTCATCGAACCCATCGTTCTACCATTCCTAGACCGGCAAGGGAACTTGCTGTTCCAACAGGACAATGCACGTCCGCATGTATCCCGTGCCACCCAACGTGCTCTAGAAGGTGTAAGTCAACTACCCTGGCCAGCAAGATCTCCGGATCTGTCCCCCATTGAGCATGTTTGGGACTGGATGAAGCGTCGTCTCACGCGGTCTGCACGTCCAGCACGAACGCTGGTCCAACTGAGGCGCCAGGTGGAAATGGCATGGCAAGCCGTTCCACAGGACTACATCCAGCATCTCTACGATCGTCTCCATGGGAGAATAGCAGCCTGCATTGCTGCGAAAGGTGGATATACACTGTACTAGTGCCGACATTGTGCATGCTCTGTTGCCTGTGTCTATGTGCCTGTGGTTCTGTCAGTGTGATGTATCTGACCCCAGGAATGTGTCAATAAAGTTTCCCCTTCCTGGGACAATGAATTCACGGTGTTCTTATTTCAATTTCCAGGAGTGTATGCAGAAATGTAGTTTCAAAGCTAAGAAGAAACTATCGATTGTGAATCAATTTTTAACCACGTCTCACCTACTTGATATCAAAAATCGAATAAATTTACACCATAACGACAAAGAATTATATAAACAAAATTTGCATTTCATAAGACTGTACAGGATTCTGTAGGTCTCTTTGTGAGTCACGGCATCTAAACAACGTGGCATTGTACGTGTTCATGTGAAATAGTGTCCGCAGCTCGTGGTCTTGCGGTAGCGTTCTTGCTTCCGGTGCACGGGGTCCCGGGTTCGATTCCCGGCTGGGTCAGGGATTTTCTCTGCCTCGTGATGACTGGGTGTTGTGTGTTCATCATCATTGGCTCGCAAGTCGCCGAAGTGGCATCAACTAAAAAGGACTTGCAATGCGGCGGCTGAACTTCCTCGCATGGGGCCTCGCGGCCAACAATGCCATACCATCATTTCATTTCCTCTGAAATAGTGTCAGAAACATCTCGTAAAACTGCGTTAACAACTAAAATGGAACAATGAGCGAATTACCTACTGACGACACCGTAAACGCATTGAACGCATCTTATTTTGAGGAATAGTTCGACAGCTTTCTGACATATCTTCCAAGTATCGGTCACTGTTAAGGGTACTCATAGACTGGAGCAGCGTATGTTGTCCAGGATAATCGACGCCACCAAAAACATCACATACTTATTCGTAATAAGATGGGTAGCGTACTATGGGAGATGTTTTCCATCTCTATACTGCTTTACTCGTAAACCGGCACCGCTGCAGACCACTGTGATGCGACGAATATTGGAAATTACGATTTGTTTAAAATGTATTAATCTGTTGGTGATTGGGGAATCTCCAGCTGAGTATGGAGGGTTTTTAAAAAAGATACATAGAATACATCCGTGCAGTACACGATGCAGCAGATATTGGAATGCAGTGCTAGGAACAGTAACATACTTTTATCACAATTTCTACGTCGTTACAGCAGTTGACTTGTGTGTAGAGGGAGGGTGCGTAAAGGCCAGTGTGGGCATAACGGCTATTTTAGTTTTTGAGTCCGCACAGAGCAGCGTACAACAACTGCATAATAGTGTCACTCGAAACCGCTTCTGTTACACAGAGTCACCTAGAGGAGCCAGGATAAGCTTCTGTCTTGCTATCATGTTTTGTATGATTTTGAGACCCAGTGACCTCAGGTAAGTTCTCACTTCAGGTAATTATTGCAAATTAACATAATAAGTTATGTTTTTCTAACATAACTCTATTGAAAGCATGAATATTTAGCAACACATTTCCTAGTCGACCATTGCTTCATCGGAGCTCGTTGCAAGCTAAAATTACTCGTAACTTGTGGTATAACGTCTACGATGGCACAGTGGCTAGCCAGTGGCCACAATACACGCCATGAACAAAAACTGTTTTCTTCGATTTTTACTGTTATTTATATGAACATGTATTGGCACTGATAACATGAAGGCATTTGGAGGGTTTCAGTTACTAGTAACTCAAAAGAGTGAAAGGATATTTACGACCGTCTCCTTTTTTTTTTTTTTTTGGAACGCAAGATCTTTTGGCATGAAAGTTAAGGATCTGCGATTCGCAGAATTTGAACAATTCTATTAAAGAGGCCAGACTGGCTGGAAAGGGCAGGGTTTCTGGTTTCCAGAAATTATTTCCCTCACTGAGGTTGTGGTCAAGTAAAAATGGTTCAAATGGCTCTGAGCACTATGCGACTTAACTTCTGAGGTCATCAGTCGCCTAGAACTTAGAACTAATTAAACCTAACTAACCTAAGGACATCACACACATCCATGCCCGAGGCAGGATTCGAACCTGCGATCGTAGCGGTCACGCGGTTCCAGACTGAAGCGCCTTTAACCGCACGGCCACACCGGCTGGCGGTCAAGTAAAATTTTGGAAATTTGTGATAAGGTCTTATGGGACCAAACTGCTTAGGTCATCTGTCCCTAAGCTTACACACTATTTAATCTAACTTAACCTCCTAACTTACGCTAAGGACGACACACGCACCCATGACCTAGGGAGGACTCGAACCTCCGACAGGGGGAGCCGCGCGGACTATCGTCAAGTGCCTGCCACGCAACGTGGGCCTACGAACAGTACGCAGAATTATGCGAAGGGAAACGACAATTTATGAAAAACTGTACCTGGGATTCTTTTACTGAGTTTACTGTTTCTGGATTGTGATGATGAATTTTTCTCGAAAAAATAAATAATAGTAATATTATGTAATTAATTTTTTACTATCAGTACCTGTATATAATTCGTAGAGCAAATTAGTTCGTTTTTCTCTCAATACACTTTCTGAAAGTTAAAACTGGTTTTCTCAATTTCTTTAGTCCTTTTTTTAGCTATATGTCAAAAATGCTCTTCCTGTTGGTCACAATGGCCACTTGAGTATCTTTCAGAGTGTTGGTTATTTAGGTGCTTTATTTTTGACCAACGAGAATGAAAAAAATGATTCAGGTACGAGGATACAATGGCCCTGAGCACTGTGGGACTTAACATCTGAGGTCATCAGTCCCCTGGAACTTAGAACTACTTACACCTGACTAACCTAAGAACATCACACACATCCATGCCCGAGGCAGGATTCAAACCTGCGACCGTAGCGGTCGCGCAGTTCCAGACTGTAGCGCCTAGAACCGCTCGGCCATCGTGGCCGGCTGCAGGTACGAGGATAGTCTGACCGTACACTCTGTGATTTTTGAACTCCCAAATCAATTTAAACTTATCTAAAAATAGTGAACCATTAGGGTAGCCGTTACGCCTGTCCTTCCCCCTTACAGTCCGTCAACGGTAGTTACATCTATTCTCCGTCAACACTCCGAAGGCTACCCAACGGTGTGGCGGAGGGTAATTTTGGTACTACTGGGTTTCTGGTTTCCAGAAAATATTTCCATCACTAAGGTTGTGGTCAAGTAAAATTTTGGAAATTTGTGATAAGGTCTTATGGGACCAAACTGCTTAGGTCATCGGTCCCTAAGCTAACACGCTGCTGTTCCATTAGGAAATGGAGCGAGGGCAGAGTGATTGTCACTAACTTGTTGTATTAGCTCTCAATTTTCGAATCTCATCGTTGTGGTCGTTTCGCAAGACGTAATTGAGAAGAAGTAATATATTGTACGACTCGTCCCGGAAAGTAGTCTTCCAAAATTTCGGTAGTAGACCTCGCCGTGACACTCAACGCCTCTCTTGTATAGTCCGCCACCGGAATTTGTTGAATATCTCTGTAACATTCTCGTGCCATCTGAACGATTCCCTCACGGTACACGCCGCTCTTCGTTGGAACTTCTCTTCGTCTTGTATCAGTCTTACCAGGTAAGTCATGCAGCTTACCTGTTTCGCATTATCTGCTAACGCCAGTTTTATTTGGACCACTGCTTGATTTTCAGTTGTCCAGTTCAGTTGGATTCACGACTCCCACTATTTTACTGTGATGATATCGCTAAGTCACATATGGACGATAATTTCACGACGTGGAAAACCACGTCCACAAAGGAGAACTCTCATTATTCAAACCCCGGTACGTGGTAATACTGCTTCATTCGGAGCAGAGAAAGCATAATGGTCCCTCACGGATCGTCCACCATTAGCGCTCAGTAATTCGCGGCGTTCAACGCTCCGTTCCGCTATGCGCCTGCATTAGTGTCAGTGGATGCTACTCAGCCGGCGCACGCACCATCGCTCAATAATTCTGATCACTTACATGCCATACTGAAACGCTACCGCTCAATATGATGTTCAATGGCCCGTGATCGTCCATGACTGGCGTTCCAGAGACACTGCAAATTAGTACTGTATGCAGTGACCGTAAGCCATCAGCATGGATTCTTTTCGAAATCAATCGTGCAAACTGTCCCAAAGATAACCATGCTGCACATTTACGAGGACGTGGCACCTACAAACACGCATTCTAAGACTGGAAACGTCTACCATTTCTTGCAACACTTCCAATATTCTTTCAGGAAATATGCTCTCATTTCTTGATCATCCTTAACTTGTAATGAGAATAATCAGAATATTTGGCGTAATTGTAGGGCCCGGTGGAAACCCTGTATCATTGAACACATAATTTGCTACTGAGTTTCCCCGCATTTCAGCCATATCCTGAACAAGAACCTCTCCCAGTAGTTAAAAGAAAGAACAGGCCAAGGCCATCTAAAAGAACCGTTGTAGAAGGGATCCACAAATCTGCAGTCGAAGATCCTGGACAGCCACCTGTTGCAGTTCCTTATGAAATATTCTGACGTCGTAATGAGGTACCGCGTCCATGCCAACGAAGATGGACTCGGGAAACATTGTCCATACGTAAGTCAACTCAAGCTTTTCTCATATGAAATCCTGAAAACAACGACAAAAGGCAGTTAGGTAGATACAGTGTTTCTTGACACCTGCAAATTATTTCACACAGTACAACACCTACCCTTATTTTTGAAAGTACAGTTGTATGGGGGACAAGTCAAAATTTGTGACTGGATTCCGGATTTCCTCCTATGGGAAACACATATTATTTTCTAAAATGGGTGCAAAACAGTGTCAGGAACGTCACAGAGAAATTTCTTTGGATCATTTTTTCTTCCTGCTGCATATTAATGATCCTACAGACAATATTTGAAGAGTGTAAACCGAAAAGGTTCTAAATGCCAAATCTTACATTTGTCAGGAGAATCCAGGAACAATGTATCTCTCTTTGTACATAACTTTTTTGTATTCAAAAATATTGAGAACGTACCTTGACACCACAAAATCATGCTGCCCACCCCAAAAACTGAGACAAATTAGAAAATAAATAATCTATTACGAACGCTCTAAGTGCCATATCATGAATATGGTTCTAAATGCCAAAGCGAAAATTTTTGTTTCAGGTACTATTAATACAGGTGCAATAAGTTTTATTTGTGATAACACACGGAGAGAAATACAGCGGTAGTATTTTAACTAGTAGAACTGCTGTCAACAAAGACATTTCTCGTATATTTTAAATTTATTATAAGTGAATAACAATGTAAGAGAAGGGCTAAGGGCAATAAACGTACCGCGATAAAAACGCCAATAAATAAGTAATAAATATTTCTATGAAGGATATGTACAGTAAGGGAGTAATTAATGATTATACCGCCACCCTGAGGCCATGTAGGCCGTTTACTCAAGGATTAAACATCTGCGCCCGTACTCTATACGTCACTGTGTCGTACATGGCAGAGGGCACACGTTATTGTGTGTTAGGCTGAAGAAACCAGGATCAAATGGTTCAAATGGCTCTGAGCACTATGGTACTTAACTGCCAAGGTCATCAATCCCCTCGAACTTAGAACTACTTAAACCTAACTAACCTAAGGACATCGAACACATCCATGCCCGAGGCAGGATTCGAACCTGCGACCGTAACGGTCGCGCGGTTCCAGACTATAGCCCCTAGAACCACTCGGCCACCCCGGCCAGCAAACCAGGATCACTTACCAAAGGCATATCCTGCAATATATATAAATGAGTTCAACTCAATCACTTGAAAATGGCATAAAAGGTGGAAACCTGGGTCGTAATTAAATAAACGGCAATGCAGTCAAATGGCGGTGTGTTCATTTAAAAATTATTATATGATTGTTGCTCACCAACATAAAGAAAACTGTTTACTTACCTAAGGAATAAGAGGAAATTCTCCCTTGCCAGTTTATAAATCCCATGGCAGTTATAACATATATATTAAATACAGAAATACCTCTCTGGTAAATATGATTGCAAAATATTGGTTGGTTTTGGGGAGGAAGACCAGACAGCGTGGTCATCGGTCTCATCGGATTAGGGAAGGATGGGGAAGGAAGTCGGCCGTGCCCTTTCAGAGGAACCATCCCGGCATTTGCCTGGAGTGATTTAGGGAAATCACGGAAAACCTAAATCAGGATGGCCGGACGCGGGATTGAACCGTCGTCCTCCCGAATGCGAGTCCAGTGTCTAACCACTGCGCCACCTCGCTCGGTATTTGCAAAATATTAACTAATACACTGCTAACAAAACTCAATCTGTACAAAATATACACCGATGAGTAGAACATTATAAACACCGACATACTATCGATATAAACCCGTCCAGCGATATCAGCGTCACCTGGCGAGGAATGGCTGCTAGTCAGACACACGCACGTTGCATGTTGTATCAGTGAGCGTGCTGTCCGTGTATAGACTAGGGAAGGCGCGCGATCTATCTGCGTTTGACAGAGGGCAGACTGTGATGCCCCGGAGGTTTGGAACGGGAAATTTGGAAACTGCACGACTTGTCCGGTATTTCAGGAGTGCTGTGGTGAGTGTCTTCAACACGTGGCGAAACCAAGGTGAAACAAATTCCAGACCTCGTGGAGTTGGACAGCCACCCCTCATTACAGATGTCGGACGTCATATACTGAGCAGACTGGTAACACAAGACAGGCAGCGAACTGTGGCGGAACTAACATACTTCAATGCTGGGCAGAGTACACGTGTGTGTGAATGCACGGTGCAGCGAACGCTGCTAACGATGGGCCTCCGCAGCCGACGACCCATGCACGTGCCAATGTTAACGACATGTCATCGGCAAGTACGACTTAAATGGGAACGTGACTATCCGTATCGGACGTTGGCACAGCGGCAGGGCGTGGCAGGTGTGGTCTGGTGAATCCCGGTACATTCTTCATTACGCCGATGGGAGGGTGCGAATCCCTCGTCTTCCAGGGAAACAGTTGCTTTGTATCAGTCGTGCGGGATGGAGACAAGCTCGTGCCGTCTCCATTATGCTCTGGGGAACATTCACGTGGGCATCCACGGGTCCAGTGTAGCTCGTGCAAGGCACCGTGACGGCCAAGGGGTATCCTACACAGGCTTCAGATCACATACACCCCTTCATGACGGTCATGTTTCCCGACGGCAGTGGCATTTTTCAACAAGAAAATGTGCCATATCACAAGGTCAGGGATGTGATGGAGTGGTTAGAGGAAGACAGTGGCGAGTTCCAATTGATCTGCTGTCCGCCGACTCGCAAGATCTGAACCCGATCGAACAAATCTCGCATGTGATTGCACGTGACTTCAGAGCTCATCGTCCTTCTCCCCGGAATTTATGGTAATTAGATCATTTGTGTGTGCAGATGCGGTGCCAACTCCTTCCAGCGACCCATCAAGGCCTCATTGCGTCCAAGCCAAGACGCGTTGCCTCTGTAATCCGTACCAAAGGTGGACATACCGACTGTTATGAAGGTGGTAATAATGTTCTCTCAAATCAGTGTTTACTCAATGATGCACGAGGAAACGAAAGGACAGATCAACCGTGCATCACATATTTACACTAAGAATTTAGATTCGGAAGAAATACGAATATGGTATAGAAATACATGACTTCAAAAAAGCCTATGATGATGTTAATGGAAACTATTTGTGGCATACTATAATTCGGAAACCACAAAGCTTAGAGATCTTTCCACTGCTTTAAATTAAAAACATCATTACAGACGGATTTAGTACCCACCCCAGTACAAACAAGAACACTCCCTTTCCCCTATTCTCTTCCACCTACTGATATAAAAAGTAAAATGTGGTGTGACTAGGTCCTCTCGTCCGGTTGACCGTTCGCCGGGTGCAAGTCTGTCCATTTGACGCCACTTCCGCGACTTGCTCGTCGATGGGGATGACATGGTGATGATGAGGACAACACACTACCCAGGCCCTGAGCGGAGAAAATCTCCGACCCAGCCGGGAATCGAACCCGGGCCCTTAGAATTGACATTCTGTTGAGCTGACCACTCAGTTACCGGGGGCGCACATTTAAAAAGTGATTCGTCACGCCGGACACCTGAAAGAGGGCACAAGATTAAAAAAAAATGAAGTTCCAATATTGGCTAACACCCAGGACATAGTTCTTTTAGGAACCGAAAGAGGATTTTTCGCTCTCACAGTTAATCAAAGCACTCAGAGAAGCTGATTTTTAATTAAATGTCAACAAAATAATATAGTTTTTTTCACGCATATACCCAAAGGCAACGATAAAATGAAAGTCCCAAATAAAATATTTCAAAAATGGTTCAAATGGCTCTGAGCACTATGCGACTTAACATCTGAGGTCATCAGTCCCCTAGAACTTAGAAGTCCTTAAACCTAACTAACCTAAGGACATCACACACATCCATGCTCGACGCAGGATTCGAACCTGCGACCGTAGCGGTCGCGCGGTTCCTGACTGAGGCGCCTAGAACCGCTCCGCCACACCTAAAATATTTCAACAAGTAAAGCAGAGAAATATCTGTGATTCCTTTCAGTGCAGCAAAAAACATGAAAGACGATATTAAAACAGCATTGTAAACGCAAATACAACCATTGCTATCGCGTCAAATATATTACTGATGTAAAATATCTCTAAGAAGACTAAACCATGTCTATGAAACGAGTGTTAATATGTGCATGTGTAACCCAGACTCTGACTAAAAGTATGAAAAAGCCCTCAGGATATTAGACAAGAAAATGCTACCTACAACTTTTGGAGTGGTGAAGTCCTCTGATATGCCATATAAAATACTGTTTGACGAAACGAAAGTATTATCCCAGGCTTCCACAAACTGGAACTGTATAATTAAAGAGGCTGTAGAAATAAGAATGTGTGAGAAAACCGTCGGCAATGACGGCGGATATAATCTTAGCGGCGCATGGAAGCGAGCTCTCGATGTAGAGAAGAACCAGAGATATTCGTCGCAATCTTTATGCTACGGCGGGAGCGGTGGCGCCACCAGCGCAGACGTTGACACCGTTTGCGACAGCATGATGTACCTACCGACCAATCAGAAGCCGTCTTTTGGCTATATAAGGCCACAATAGCAACGATTTTGATACACCCCTCAGACATCAACACTCCCATCACCGCACACGACATCACACTCGTCCTCCGCCCCTGGTCATGATGGCGTCACCTACCGCCACCTCAAGGAATCCCCCTCATCTTTCCTGACTGTCCTTGCTACCCTGCACAATGTCCTCCTCTCCACTGGATTTTACCCCGACCTGTGGAAGACTTCCCGTCCCCTGCCGTTCCCTAAACCCAACAAACCCCAATCTGATACCTCTTCCTATCGTCCCATCTGCCTCACCTCCGTGTTCAGTAAGATCTTCGAGGCCATCCACTCTCACCGTATTCACCGCCACCTTACCCAGCACCACCTCCTTTCCCTTACCCAGTGTGGCTTCCGACCTTCCTTCTCAGCCGACGACCAGCTCGTTAACCTTACCAACCATCTTTGCCTGCACCTTAACTACCGTCACTCTGCTATCTTTGTTTCCCTTGCCCTCCAGAACGCCTACAACCGTGTCTGACATCCTGGGCTCCTCTTCAAACTCCAGACCTATGCTCTCCCCATCAGCTTCGTCCGTCTCGTTGCTTCCTTCATCTCCCGTCGTTCCTCCTATGTGACTATCCACAATTCCAACTCCTGTACTTTCCATCCCTCTGCCGGCGCGCCCCAAGGCTCCGTCCTTTCCCCTCTCCTCTATCTCCTGTACACTGCTGATACGCCCAAACCTCCCCCACCTGTCCATATCCTACAGTTTTCTGATGACACCGCCTTCCTAGCCCTTTATCCTACCCTTCAACGGTCCCAACGTACCCTACAAACCCACCTTGACCAATTCACTTCTTGGTGCAACCAGTGGTTCCTCCGTATCAATCCCTCCAAGACCCAGGCGATTATCATAGGCCGCACCACCCGCTCTTTCCATCTCCATGATTTCTAGCTCACCATTTATGGCCGTATTATCCACCTCACTCCTACTCTCAAATACCTTGGCCTGGCCCTCGACCGCCACCTCACCTGGACTCTCCTTACCATCCAACACAAAGCTCACAACAGACTCCGCCTCCTGAAGCTCCTGTCCAGCCGGACATGAGGTCTGCATCCTTCCACCATCCTTCACACCTACAAATCCTTGACTCGCCCCATCCACTGTTATGCCAGCATTTCTTGGATTTCCGCCCCTCCCAGGTTCTATAAATCACTCCAAATCCTCGAATGTCATGCACTCCGCCTCGCCATTCGCATTTCACCTTCCGTCCCCCACACGCATACTCTACGCCATCGTCCCCTTCCCCCACCTTCTCCTTTTTCTTGAATACATCCGCATCTCATTTGTGAGATATCATTGAATACAGAGTACGACCTTTCGAATTTCTCTTTGCTGTTGTCGGTTTCTGTCAGTGTATCATCAACAAATACGTAAATATTAATTTTTGTACCCAGACAGGCTCACCAAACAACCAAATTCGTTTTGAGGGAGGTGATGAGATAGAATATGTGTACTGAATGAATCGTGCACTGACCTGCTAATATTCAACAAATTAATTACTGTCTTTGCACGGTACTTGTTGTCCTATTGTTGCTTATTAAGAAAGTTCCTGATATTGTTTGTGTTGTGACTTGGCAAGACAGCCAAGCCACTAGGAGATAGCCGAAAGGCACGCGTTTAAGCTCACGCAGGATGGCGTGAGGTCTGGAACAGTTAAAGGAGTTGAGTCTAGTAAAAAAAGTACGTAGTTTCTGGAATACTTAACTTTAATCCATAATTGGTGAACATCGGTCTGACGGTACATGCATCACAAGATAAATAGCAAATGATAATGGCGCCTTGCTAGGTCGTAGCAATTGACGTAGCTGAAGGCTGTGCTAACTATCGTCTCGGCAAATGAGAGCGTAATTTTTCAGTGAACCATCGCTAGCAAAGTCGGCTGTACAACTGGGGCGAGAGCTAGGAAGTCTCTCTAGACCTGCCGTGTGGCGGCGTTTGGTCTGCAATCACAGATAGTGGCGACACGCGGGTCCGACGTATACTAGCGGACCGCGGCCGATTTAAAGGCTACCACCCTAGCAAGTGTGGTGTCAAGCGGTGACACCACATTCCTCCCCCGCAAATCGGCGGACAGTTATGGTATAAGGCTTCCGCCATCCGTGGAGAGGACCCCATGTTGACGTATGCGACGAGGTGGGGAGCCTAACAACAGGCGAGGCTGTGCCACCCGCACCCTGCCATTCTGTCCGAGGGGAGCTAGGAAACGCCTGAAAACCTAATCCAGGGTGCACGCCAACATGCGGTGTATGCGCCCTTAGAGAGACAGGGGGGGCCGAAGGGTCGACCTCCATCGAGCCGGAGCACCCGACGGGCGAAGACGACATATGGTCCTGAGCGGGCAAGACTTCCATGGCGGAGGACAACTGGTCACGGGAAGCGATCGGCGGCGCGTGACCAAGGGAGGCGCCCGGCGGTTGCAACGACGCGTCCACTGCGGGCGTCGCCGGCGGGAGAACAGGCGGCGGCGGCGGCGCGTCGCCATGGGGCAAAATGGAAGGCAGCGTCGGTAACACCTGGGACTGAGGCGAGCCAGTAGATGGGTCCCCAGGGCGCTGACCGGACGACACCGTCGCTGAAAGCAGACGGGGAGCGGCAGATCCCGTGCGACGACAGAGGCGCAGCTGATTGAGATGCCGACGCACCTCACCAGAGGCCCCCAAAACCCGATACATAGCGCGGCCGAGGCAGCGAAGAATGTGCCCTTCGAGCCAACGCCGTGAACCTCGATAGTTACGATAGTAAACAACGTCGCCCGGAGCAAAAGCAGGTGTTTGCCGCTGCACAGGAACCTGATGCGGCGGATGTAGCGAAGACATCAAGGTGCGGTGAGGGCGACCATGGAGCAACTTAGCCGGCGAGCGACCATCTCGGGGCTGAGAGCGATACGAGGACAAAAAGAGCAATAACGCGTCCTCCCGAGAATGCGACTCTTAACTTCAACATCTGTGACTTGAAAGTCCGGACCAATCGTTCAGCGGCACCGTTTGACTGTGGCGAAAACGGCGCGGATGTCAGATGTTGAATACCATTGGCCTTGCAGAATGACTGACATTCTGCGGACATGAATTGTGGGCCATTGTCGGAAACAATAGTCTGTGGAAGACCTTCAATGCAAAAGATAGCGGATTACGCTTGGATGGTGGCAGATGACGTCGTGGAAGACATCCGGACAACAAAAGCAAATTACTGAATGAATCTACCACAACCAACCATCGAGCATTCCAGAAGGGACCGGCAAAATTGATGTGTAAGCGTTGCCAATGGGTAGTGGCTTTCGGCCATGCAAAGAATTTCCGCGGTGGTGCGGATTGTTGTTCGGCACACGTCATGCAAGAAGAGCACATTTTCGTAATCGCAGCATCGATTCCGAACCAAGTACAGTGCTGACGAGCAAGTTGTTTCGTTCTCACTATACCCCAATGTCCTTGGTGGAGAAGCCGTAATACAGAGGACTGTAACGAACGTGGGACCACGATCCTGGACGGATCATTATCAGAAAGCAACAGCAAAACACCACGTCGTACAAAAAGTCTCTCCTTGTGAGCAAAAAATCGGCGAACCAACGGATCCTCGATCCGTGACTTTGACAAGGGCTATTGCGTAGCAACAAAACGCAGAACGGTAGCAACGACAGGGTCGGCAGCTGTGGCTGTAGCTACACGACGAAAATCAATCGGAAACGAATCGACCACGTCATCGGTTTCTGAATCAATGAACATGCAAGCAAGTTCGGAGGAATCGAATGCTCTATCCTCAGCAACAGGCAAACGGGACAACGCATCGGCGTTTCCGTGCTTAGCAGTGGACCGATACAAGATATCGTAGCGGTACTGCGATAGGAAAATAGACCAGCGAATGAATTTCTGCGCTGTACGTGGAGGTACAGGCTTGGTCGGATGAAAAAGCGATGTCAAAGGTTTGTGGTCTGTGATGATGGTAAAGTGACGACCATACAAGAAATCATGAAACTTTGTAACACCAAATACGAGAGCCAATGCTTCTTTCTCGATCTGTGAATAATTTCTTTTTGCAGACGAGAGCAATTTGGACGCAAAGGCAATAGGGCGATCGTGCGAACCATCTTTGTGCGCAAGCACAGCACCGATCCCGAAATCCGATGCATCCACCATCAACAAAAGGGGTTTCTGGGGATCCAAGGGCGTAAAGCAAGTATAGGAAAGCAACGCCAATTTCAACTGGCGAAAAGCGCGTTCGCATTCCGTCGTCCAGACGAACGGAACACCCTTACGGCGTAAGCGATGAAGCGGAGCTGAAATGGAAGTGGCGTGGCGCACATAGCGATGATAGTAATTTATTTTTCCCAGCACACTCTGTAGCTGCTTCAAATTCTGCGGCGAAGGCAAGTCTTGTATGGCACGGAGGTGCTCTGGACTGGGATGTATACCTTGGGCATTGAGTACATGTCCCAGATATGATAAGGCACGAGCAAAAAACACACGTTTGTCCTTCCGCAAGCGAAGACCATTTTGTCGCAAGACCTGAAATAATGTTCTGAGATTGGCTAAATGTTCTTCTTCCGTCTTTCCGGAGATCACAATATCGTCCAGATAGTTTGCTGCAGTAGGGACCGACGCACAAACAGTTTGTAAATATTGCTGAAACAATGCAGGGGCGGATGCACACCCGAATGGGAGTCGTTTGAAGCGGTACAAACCAAGATGCGTGTTAACCACCAAAACGCGCTGGGATTCTTCGTCCACCGGTATTTGCAAGTACGCGTCTGCTAGGTCTAACGTCGAAAAATATTTACCCGGGCACAGTTTGTCAAAAAGATCTTCCGGGCGTGGTAAAGGAAAAGTTGCAATTACTAGTTGGGATTCACTGTGGCCTTGAAGTCCACACAAAGTCTCAATTTTCCGGAAGGTTTTGGCAAAATTGCTAAGGGTGATGTCCAGAGAGAAGCCTGCACACGTTCAATTACACCTTGTGATTCCAAATCGTGTAATGTTCTTGCGACCTCATCACGCAATGCGTGGGGAACATTGCGCGCTCTGAAAAATTTCGGTTGCGCGTTTACTTTCAGTGCCAAATGTGCTTTATAGTTATTAGCGCAACCGAGGCCCGGTGCAAAAATGTATGCAAATTCTTCACATAGATGAGAAACACTGGCTGAAGGCACAGTCTGGTTCACTGATAGGACCTGATTGACTATAGACAAGTTAAACAACTGAAATAAATCCAAACCAAACAAGTTCACAGCAGAAGAAGAACGAAGGACGTAAAACGACACAAGATTTGTTTGTCCCTTGTATGATGCAAGAAGGCTGCACTGTCCAAACACAGGGATATGCTGACCGGAATAGCTACTGAGCTTAACATTTGCAGCACGCAACGGAGGTGTGCCCAGCTATTTGTACGTGTCTTGATTGATCAGTGAAACTGCAGCTCCGGTATCGAGCTGGAATGGGATCACTTTGCCGTTAATGTCCAAGTTTATAAAAAGTTTATTGTCCTGCCGACGACAAGAGCGACTGTCTCGTGCAACGTGAACTGACACTGGTACAGAATCACTTGCGACTTGACGGGATTTCCGTCGATGTCGACGCACACTATTTGTGGGACGAACACAGTCACTGTTAGAGAGAGTGGCACTGGGCGGAGTGGAATGAACTACATGAATTTCCATGGGCGAAGGTTCACGAGCCTGAATATCCTTGGTTCGATTCCGGCGCGAAGCAAAAGGCCTGGAATGGTTTTGAGCATTCGATCGGAGCTTTTTCTGGCAAACACTTTGAACATGTCCTTTTTTAGTACAGAAAAAGCAAATAGCCTGGCGTGACGGGTAATTCTCACGCGAATGTCTAGTAGTACACCGCGGGCGTGATTTTAGCACTGCATTTGCTTGCTGGCGCGGCACACGTGGCGGTGAGCTTGGCGGCAGCTGCGCGGACGGGCGCGAGGGCTGTTTACTGTTCCATGTAGCTCGCCCGGCGGGCCGGGTAACCTGACACACGGGTGGCAAAGTTTCAAATGATTCCCGAGCAAAGTCAAGTGTGTCCTGCCGATCCAATATGTCTACCACTTGTTGAAGGGAGGGATTGACTAGTTTCAAAATCTGTTCCCGTATACGAACATCAGAAACGTTCTGTGCAATTGCATCACGCACCGTAGTATCTGAATAAGGGAGGCCACATTCACACTCAAAAGCACAATCCCTAGTAAGGCCTTGCAAGGTTGCAACCCACTCCCGATTAGTCTGACCGGCCGTACGTTTTGTACGAAAGAACGTATACCGTTTGGCAACTACATTGACTGATTCTTTGAAATATGCATCTAATGCAGACAAAATTTCTTCGTAGGACAGACTTGCCACGTCGCGTCGGAGAAATAATTTCACTATCACACGGTAGGTGGACACGCCGACACAAGAAAGCAAAAAAGGCTGCCGCTCATTACCTTGAATTCTGTAGGTGGCGAGATGGAATCCAAATTGGCGTGACCACTCCGTCCAGCTTTCCAGTGCCGCATCAAAAGGACGAAAAGGTGGTGCAACTGCGTGTTGTGGCTGCGGGAGCGGTGGAGCGGCGGCAGCCGCATCGTTTTGCATTGCACGTTGACCCTGGACGAGCTGTCCAAGGGCATCCTGTAAGGCCTGCGTCTGTTGATTCTGTAAGCGATAAAATTCGGACAGTACATCTGGAGATGGTGGCGAAGCCATTACACAAGGAAATCAGTCTATCAATACGAACGCAAAATCCTCGTCGTCAAACTGTTGTGACTTGGCAAGACAGCCAAGCCACTAGGTGATAGCCGAAAGGCACGCGTTTAAGCTCACGCAGGCTGGCATGAGGTCTGGAACAGTTAAAGGAATTGAGTCTAGTAAAAAAAGTACATAGCTTCTGGAATACTTAACTTTAATCCATAATTGGTGAACATCGGTCTGACGGTACATGCATCACAAGATAAATAGCAAATGATAATGGCGCCTTGCTAGGTCGTAGCAATTGACGTAGCTGAAGGCTATGCTAACTATCGTCTCGGCAAATGAGAGCGTAATTTTTCAGTGAACCATCGCTAGCAAAGTCGGCTGCACAACTGGCGCGAGTGCTAGGAAGTCTCTCTAGACCTGCCGTGTGGCGGCGTTTGGTCTGCAATCACAGATAGTGGCGACACGCGGGTCCGACGTATACTAGCGGACCGCGGCCGATTTAAAGGTGTGGTGTCTGGCGGTGACACCACAGTTTGTAACCACTGGAGGAGACAACAATCTTTTATACTGTTAAGTAAGTACAGGGGATGGATAAAACTATGAAAACACCACAAACCCAATACATTATCATGCCTAATACGACGTAGCAAAAAGTTGGTATTCAAAGCAGCTTCCAATCCTCTCGGAACGGATACACGTAAGTCCTGTATGTTTTCCAAGGCAATCTTATACCGTTCTTGCTGCAAAATAAAGAGAAGTTCAGGTTATGATGTTGGAGGTGCATAGCGATCACCCAAATCCTGAACGGTGCGAGATGGGTTAGCAGGGGTCCAGTTCGTCTTGGAACACAGCATCACCACTGGCATACAAACGCTGTGCTATGGTATTCACCTGATCAGCCAAATGGTCACATAATATTTGGCAGTAATGCGATCTTGTAGAATAACCTACAGTCCCATGAAATACCACGATATCCCGCCCAAATCATCTGTGGACCCCCGCCATGTTTCACTCTTGGGACGTAAAGTCGGTCACAAGATGGAAACAGTGTGGTACAACACCCATTCGACAAAATGACTTTCTCTTATTGCTCCAGAGTCCCGGTTTTATGGTTTCGGCACCATTTTTTCCTGTTACGGGCATTTGCATTACTGATGAGTGGTTGTGGAATTACAGAGTGCGACATTCAGTTCTGCAGTGAATTTTGCAGAGGTCATCGTCTGATTTTTCGTCACGATCTTCTTCAGTCACCGACAGTCACGATCACTCATCACATACTTTCGTCCGCGTTGTGGCTTAGGGGAGGATGTTTTTCCGCTTTACCTGCATGCGGTAAAAATCTTCAATACGGTGACTCTTGAAACACCAAGCGTTCGGCTACCTTGGTCACGGAAGCATCTCCCATAGGAGCACCAAAAATTGGCCCGAGTTCGAATTTAACTCCGTCGTAACGCACTTAGAAGTAAACAGAATAATCGAACTATATGAAAAAAACGTAAATTAGTTACAAATTACGGCGCGCACACACTTGATTCAGCCGCGCGGGATTAGCCGAGCTATCTGGGGCGCTGCAGTCATGGACTGAGCGGCTGATCCCGGCGGAGGTTCGAGTCCTCCCTCGGGCATGGGTGTGTGTTTGTCCTTAGGATAATTTAGGTTAAGCAGTGTGTAAGCTTAGGGACTGATGACCTTAGCAGTTAAGTCCCATAAGATTTCACACACATTTGAACATTTTGAACACTTTATTCAACGTTACTACAGATATTCGGATGTAGGTTATGACATGTTAGATATGCCTGCCATCCCTGGAGATGATGTTGTGCAGACGTATAGCGAAATTCTGCATGACCCGCTGAAGTGTCGGAACATCGATTACCTCCTGAATGGCTGTTTTCAGCTCACCAATGCTTTTGGGGTTATTGCTGTACACCTTGTCTTTAATATAGCCCCACAAAAAGGAGTCGCATGTGTTCATATCCGGAGAATATGGTGGCCAATCGAGGCCCATGCAAGTGGCCTCTGGATAACCCAGAGCCGGAATGCGGTCCCCAAAGTGCTCCTCCAGGACATCAAACACTCTCCTGCTTCGATGGGGTGGAGCTCCGTCTCGCATGAACCACATCTTATCGAAATCAGGGTCATTTTGGATAATGGGGATGAAATCGTCTTCACGTACGATTCATAAAACACGCAGGTGCGCGGGCGCGCGCACGCACGAGTGCGCGAACATGTGTTTGTGTTTGTGTGTGTGTGTGTGTGTGTGTGTGTGTGTGTGTGTGTGTGTGTGTGTGTGTAAGTAATGAAAAGTTCAGGATCGAATAACATCAGTATTATGAAAATGACAGATTGCTACTCACCGTATAAGGGAGATGTTGAGCCGTAGACTTGCACAACTAAAGACTAGAGAACCGATCCACACACACATGACCATTGTTTCAGGCCACAGCAATCAGTCAGTGATCATGTGTATGTGCCTTTTTTCTACTAACGAAGAAGGCCGTTTGATCGAAGGCTACGACTCAACGTTTCCTCTGTATGATAAGTAACAGTTTATACTTTGTATAATAGAACCTAAGGGGATGTAGATGTTCCTCAATATCATTGACAAAAGTGACAGCTGTCATGGCGCCTTCGATTATTACCACAAATACCATGGTGAATGCCCCCATAGCTTACTACTGTCCCAATAGACCTGCGTCCATGGAATGTGCATGTTTCGAATAGGCTTTCTCCTGGACGTCAGCGCATACCGACACCAGCATCGTCCTGTTGTAATAAGAAAAGTGATTCACCAGACCAGATGACGTACCAGTGGTCCACTGTCCTGTACGATGATCTCGTGCCACTGCAATCATAATTGACTATGTCGTTGTGTCAACATGACGTTAACGCCTCTGCTACGGACCAACGTTTTCACCCAGTACTTCATCTCTATGGACATTCTATTGTATGTTACCGTAATTGAGCCGTTCGTATATCTCCAAACGGAAGAATAGAATTCCGTTTGCGGTGGAGCAATACTATTTTTCTTCGTGGCAGATTTATAACAAGCTGTACATGGCTTCATGAGGACACCAGAAGAACTACTCCAAGAAATAGTGGAGGCTTCGTTTTGGGAAAGCCATCATTCAGTACAACGAGAAGTATATGTTAACTATCTGTCCATTTATACACGGTTTTTCCAATAATACTGCTAGCGAGAGCTTATACAGAGATCTATCGATAGCATGTGATTCAAAAAGCCTTATTGCACAGTTATTACGGCGTTATTGTGTATCTCGTTTCCTTCTGAGACAAAATGTTCAGGACAATCTTTGATGAAGTGAACAGAAATTTCATCATGTTCTGTATCGTTTCAATTAACTGGATGCAAGACGGGAGAATCGATTCCTAAGTGAAAACAAAATGTACTGTAGCAAGTTGGTCTCACTTCTTCAGTGGTCAGATTGTGATAGTCCCGTCATGTCTTCTCATGTAGTACAAAGGATCTTTTTGGGAAGAAAATAAAAAAAACGAGCTAAAGGTATATTCGTACACACTGTACCAAGTCCAGAAATGTCTATTTGGAACAGATGTATGTCTAAGAGAAACAAACAGAAACAGAAATATGAACTGAAAACTGAAACAGAAATTAACAGTTGAAATCTCCGCGTTATTGGAGATACGTTAACAAGGGATATAACATACACGAAAAATTTGTAAGGAAAACGCTTCAAATATCTGGTCTACAAATAGGAATTACCATAGAAAAGTAGAAAAATTATTTTCTTATATTATGTAAGTAAATAGCGACAAATTCAGAAATGGTCGAAATGCGTGGCTGTCTCGTAACACAAGCTAAAAGATATTATGAGAAAACTGTAGTTGTTTCACACATTCTTAGAGTGCCATGAGACATTCTCCGTGACGTTTTGACTGAGAGAATTGATTTTAAAATTGTTGGTGACCAGTTTTAGAACGGTATAGTACAAACAGGCACATAATGACTGATCTCTTAAAAATGAGCTATGTTACAAAATATTACGAATTACACTGTATTATATCGGCAATTATATGAATTGTAGCATGTTCTAACATCAAAGTTGTTCCATTGTTTTGCCTCTAAAACTCTTACGTGGAATGTAAGTATGTGGTCGTTCTAAGAATATACCAACAAAATGATACAACATTAAAACAAGAACACGGAATGAATATAGGCCTAATTTTATGATTGTAGCTGTTAGGAAAATGAAACCTCGTTGACCAGAACGATCCCTTAGTTTCGCTCACTCTCGCTAATCACTAAGATAACGTCCTAGCTTATCTAAGGGTGGTCTCTTTGAAGTTAGGATTGCCTGTAACCCACAGTACAACTGCAGATCCGGCCACCCAGCTTACGAGTTCAAGCCGCACTCCACTCGAACGTAATCTCAATAGAAAGCTAGAGGGCATGCGTTTCTAGTCAGCTACAGACGCAATTACCTTAATATAATGGATTTCTGAGATTTCTAGGCAAGATAATAGCTTTTAGGTATAATGGAGTCTGTAATGCTGTGGTTGTTGGCTATTGGAATTCTGTCAGTTGTGCCTGCTAATATAATCTGTCGCTGAGTTTCCCCGTATCCACTTTCGAAAGAGCAGGACAGAAATATTTGCGCCCGCCACTACCATATCTGGGGATATATTACGCATGCAGTGTAATACGTTATTATGGAAGATATTGTTTGAGCTAAAAAATACAATAATGGTGGATGAAAACGCGCCGGCATTTTTCACGCCATGCAGGTAATCCTTCTATCGTTCAAAGAAATGTGAAATTGAGAAGTGGAGGACGCTGACTAGACTGCTCCTTGTAGGTCATTGAATCTTCAAGATTGGCCTAGGTCCTCATTTTCTTAAACTGGGAAGATAACTACTGCAGTGTCCAGTGCTGTTTATTATTATTTAAAATGTGTGCATGTGGAAATCTCCAGCAGATTTACCTCGCTTTTGAAGACTGAATGGCCGGCCGGTGTGGCCGTGCGGTTCTAGGCGCTTCAGTGTTGAACCGCGTGACCGCTACGGTCGCAGGTTCGAATCCTGCCTCGGGCATGGATGTGTGTGATGTCCTTAGGTTAGTTAGGTTTAAGTAGTTCTACGTTCTAGGGGACTGATGACCACAGATGTTAAGTCCCATAGTGCTCAGATCCATTTGAACAATTTTTGAAGACTGAATGTACTCATGCAGTTCTGTAGTGCGTATGGATTCTGCATATAAACTGTCCTTGAATGTTGATTTTAACATTGTGTGTTTAGAGCAGTGTTGCTCATTTTGTGTGCTGTTACATCTATTGACAATACAAGAAAGTTTGTTGGTTATATAATACAAACATTTGAAAATGGCTTACAACCGTAACTGTGCAACAATGAAAGCAAAATAAAAGAATATCTTAATCCGCCGAATAGCCAGTGCTGTAGAATGTTATCATTAAGACAATATGAGATAGGGTTACCCGACGACGGACTTCGGGCTTTGTGTTTCACCCAGTTAATTAGCCATAGAGTATCCACTTTGTTTGGCCACCGATGTGGCATGCAGTACAGCTTACAACATCAGGCCCTTTGTGTTCTGCTTCAGTGCCGTCAGACCTACGAAACTGAGAGGCCCCGACGTGTACTTCATTCTACATGTTATGACAGTGTGCGTTAATCATTTTTTTTTAGAAAATGTAGAATAATACTGTATATTTCGCAGTTTTGCATTAATGATGTGCTTTTCAAGGCCAATTGATTGTGTCATCATCGAATTACGAGGAAGAATATCGAGTGTTGGTAGTTACGTGTTAAGCAGTACCAGTGTTAATATGAGTCCCTCATAATGCAATAATTGGATTGATTTAGTCACTGCCTCATATTAACCTACGCAATAGCACGGGGGTGTTAGGGGGGGGGGGTACTCTATGTCCACCTTTTGAAAATACTGTAATCTAGTCAGATACTTCATAATTTAAAAAATTTCGAAAAGAAATATTTATTATTTTTTATGAATTCTTCTACCAGATTTCATAAATATTTTGAATTTTTCAGTAAAACTTAACCCATAAATTTAAGTACACCCCCGCTGGTAGTCCATGTTATTGAAAGTGCGTTGATATTTTTAAGAGCGTGCTAAAAGATATTTTCAGGTTCTGTACCCTACTCACACGTCAGTATCACTTTAAAATGTATGTTGTTAACATTAGTCAACAACAGTCAACGAATTTCTTTTCTTTTTTAATTTTTTTGATGGGCATTAAGCACCGCCCCCCAGCCCGTCGGTAATGCGCTTTAGGGAATTTACGTTGGTATTACTAAAGTTAACAGAGAGGGCGCAAAATCCTATAAATGTGCAACAAAGAATGGGTGTGGAATGCAAGTTCCCTTTGAAAGCACGTTAGCCAAGTTCTCGTTGGTTAAGTGTTTGCTTCACAGGCGAGCAATGCCTTGCCTAGAAGGGGCTCGCCGGAAGGCATCATTAGCTCTCCTGTCCCCCTCACCATACAACGAAAGTCTTGCCGGTAGTTAGAATGTTAACAAATCTCTGCACAACCGTGTTTCCTCATATAATTAGTGCAAAGATTTAGCGTCTAATAGCAGTGAAGGCCATTGTAGACGTAAAATGTACACACAAATGAAGTTACTTTCCTTTAAACAAAGAGTCCCATTTACGTACAAGATAGAAAAAAGTTCAAAAATGAATGTCAGGAAACAATTACTTGTTGAGATATGGGACATTATATTTGTCACGGGAAAGTCGGTATTCAGTAAAGCAGACTCCATTGCTGTTGATGTTCAATGCTCATTTCATGTTGACTGTGTCTGCATCAACCATTCCGTACGTTTCATGTTGAGGTGCACTGTGAACAATGTGAACAGTGGAATGCAGTCAAATTGTTCTATGTTGCAGCTTACTCATTTTGAGAAGTGAGGGGTGATCTGTGATAGTACCTTAGTGAAGATAAACTTCTTTGTGAAGATCGCTGATACTAATCTTTATTCTTGGTAACCGGTTTCGGTAATCAAAGATACCATCTTCAGATCTGGAGGAGTTTACACAGGGTGACTACGTATAAAACAATTCTAATGTACAGTATTAGTTACAATATAAGATAAAAAACAGCATACCTCGACGTGTGTCTTAAAATAGCAGTAAAAGTACTTTTTCTCGTGAAATGACAGGTACGTAACAGACTAGGAGACTGGCGCATCGGCGTGTCATAATTGAAACAGCTATGCACACTGACATGCACCACATACGTCTGTCTTATGTCACTCACAACAGAGTACATCATTCAGTTAGGGCGCCGCTAGACTGGCAAGTGGCGATCGGTGAAGGATAGGCGTTGACAATTAGACCGACCGGGGTCCCTAGTGTAACATAATTTCTTACTTAAAATCCTTTATATGATTACATTACAGTGTGCTAGCTAACACGTTTAAGAAAATAAATCCAAAAACATGTTTACAAAATTGCTGCCAATTACTATTTACGGCAAGCTATCAGAATTATTCTTAAAGCGTTAATTACGCAATGTGCCATTGTACTCGTAGAAGTTGAATTTATGTTTAGTATAGTTACAGGAAATCATTCACGATATATTGCTTAACACAGGCTTTAACAGCTTACAAAAAGCCATAAAAATATTTTTATGAAATTTAACAATTTTTTTCAAATCTTCAAACTGTATGGGTAAAAATTACAATCTGGGCCTCTACAATGTCATTAAAGGTAGCAGCGTAAGTTGTGGTTACATCCAAAGTAATTATATTTCCTCATTTCAAATCAAATGGCTCCAAGCGCAGTGGGACTTAACATCTGAGGTCATCAGTCCCCTAGGCTTAGAATTACGTAAACCTAACTAACCTAAGGACACCGAGAGAGGTGGCGCAGTGGTTAGCACACTGGACTCGCATTCAAGAGGACGACGGTTTAATCCCGAGTCCGGCCATCCTTATTTAGGTTTTCCCTGATTTCCCTAAATCGCTCCAGGCAAATGCCGGGATGGTTCCTTTGAAAGGGCACGGCCGACTTCCTTCCCTAATCCGATGAGACCGATGACCTCGCTGTTTGGTCTCTTCCCCAAAACAACCCAACCCAACCTAAGGACATCACACACATCCATGCCCGACGCAGGATTCGAATCTGCGACCATAGCAGCAGCTCGGTTCCGGACTGAAGCGCCCAGAACCGCTCGGTCGCAGCGTCCGGCTTCCTCATTTCATAATGAATTTTTTTTACTATGTTATTTAAGTACACTGTCGTTACTTTTGATGTAACCACAGCTTATACTGCTACTTTAATGACACTGCAGAAGACCAGATTGTAATTTTTACCCTAAATCACGGATGTTGTACTCCTGCCAAGCATTCTTCGCATGCCCATACTCTACATCCGTTACAGAAGGAAGTGTGAGTTCAGTGGTGAATTAGGGTATACCGGAAAATGTAGTTTTGTTGAGTCTCTCCATGGACTACGCCAAAGACGGAAGACTAGAGATAACTGAGGCTGCAGGAAACTGGCCAGTGTTATCAACTGTTGAGGGCAGTGTATCATATAATGCGTAATCGTTTGTCACATCTCAAAGGAAACTACATCACACAGCGTGATGAACGTCTGCCGCAACGACCCGTACTTATAAACGTTACTGCCCGCATCTCGTGGTCGTGCGGTAGCGTTCTCGCTTCCCACGCCCGGGTTCCCGTGTTCGATTCCCGGCGGGGTCAGGGATTTTCTCTGCCTCGTGATGGCTGGGTGTTGTGTGCTGTCCGTAGGTTAGTTAGGTTCAAGTAGTTCTAAGTTCTAGGGGACTGATGAACATAGATGTTAAGTCCCATAGTGCTCAGAGCCATTTTAACCATTTATAAACGTTACTACTTTCCTATATGGTGTCTAAGCTGTTAACGAGGATTAATAAATTTAACTGACTACACTGGTGTCCAAAATTAAAGCAACAAACCGCTATTTCCCCGTCCTGTGTTTAATTCACGATATAATCATTCAAACTGTTTACACATGTCCGTACGATCGTATTCTGCACAGAAGATGGCATTTCGGTCAGCAGGAAACCACGACAACGATGACGTCAGGGCACCAGAGTAGTGTTTACCGGATAGTAAATGGCTCTGAGCACTATGGGACTTAACATTTGAGGTCATCAGTGCCCTAGAACTTATAACTACACATCCATGCCCGAGGTAGGATTCGAACCTGTGACCGTAACGGTCGCGTGGTTCCAGACTGAATCGCCTAGTGCCGCTCGGCCACAACGGCCGGCTTACCGGATAGTACCAAATCGACAATCGCCTACCAGACTTGCTTTGCTGGAGGGCCATAGGAAGAATGGAAGCAGGACAGTCGCAAACCCATGTGGCCCGATTGCTTAACGTAAATCGTTCTGTTGTTTCCCGGATGTCGCGACAGTTTATAGAGACCGAAACTGTATCCCGAAGACAAGCGCAGGGTCGACCACGTGAGACATCAGGCTGTAAGGGCACAAGCGTACCGCCTTAGTACTGCACAACAACAGCCATCCGACCTCACATCATCCACTGGACGCAAACGGTGTAGATGAGGCTTCGACAGAGTGGCCTTTATTGGCGAAGACCTGCTGTATGGGTGCCACCGACGTGTGTTCACAGAAGGGAACGTCTAGAGTGGAGTCGTCAACATGCCACCTGGACAGTCGAACAGTGACCCTATATTCTTTTCACGGATGAATTCCGATTTGGTCTGGTGAGTGATTCTCGGCAGATTCGTATTTGAAGGGAATGTGGAACACGATTTCGAGAACCGAACTTTGTGCAAAGAGATCGATATCGTGGAAGATCGCTAATGGTGTCGGCATGGATTATATTGACCACTCGAATACCTCTTCATGAAATTGTACGGATGAATCGGAAAGGTTTAACTGCTGTCAGTTATCGTGATGATGTCTTGGGACCAGCCGGCCGCTGGTGGCCGAGCGGTTCTGGCGCTACAGTCTGGAACCGCGCGACCGCTACGGTCGCAGGTTCGAATCCTGCCTCGGGCATGGATGTGTGTGTTGTCCTTAGGTTAGTTAGGTTTAAGTAGTTCTAAGTTCTAGGGGACTTATGACCTCAGCAGTTGAGTCCCATAGTGCTCAGAGCCATTTGAACCATTTGAACCATGTCTTGGGACCTCATGTACGATTGTTGCGTACTGATAGCAAAAAATGGTTCAAATGGCTCTGAGCACTATGGGACTCAACTGCTGTGGTCATCAGTCCCCTAGAACTTAGAACTACTTAAACCTAACTAACCTAAGGACATCACACACATCCATGCCCGAGGCAGGATTCGAACCTGCGACCGCAGCAGTCGCACGGTTCCGGACTGCGCGCCTAGGACCGCGAGACCACCGCGTCCGGCTACTGATAGCAGATAATGCGAGACCTCACAGATCACGAGCGGTTGATTTTTCTTTGAAACGGAAGATATTGCACGCAGGGCGTGGCCTACTCGCTCTCCCTATTTGAATCCCATAGAGCATGTCTGGGACGCATTAGAGAGACGGATTGCATCATGTCAAAATCCACGAACCACTCTACAAGACTTTCGAACAGCTCCGCAGGAAGGATGGGCTTATTGCCTCAACACGACATTGATGACATGCTCCGTCGTTTTCAGGCCTCTATTGCTGCCAGAAGTGGTCAGACGACATAACAGTCACATTGACCAGTTGTTAGAACGTGCGTGCAAATCTATTAAGTTGGAAAAAAAGAAGAACATTTTCGTCTACTGTTCTGCATGTTGCAGCTGTTTACGTTCTGTGCCGGTCGGAGTGGCCGAGCGGTTAAAGGCGCTACAGTCTGGAACCGCACGACCGCTACGGTCGCAGGTTCGAATCCTGCCTCGGGCATGGATGTGTGTGATGTCCTTAGGTTAGTTAGGTTTAAGTAGTTCTAAGTTCTAGGGGACTTACGACCACAGCAGTTGAGTCCCATAGTGCTCAGAGCCATTTGAAGCCATTTTTTACGTTCTGTATTCTTTACATTGTTTCTACTTTGCTATCACCCGTTTACAACTTTTTTGTGGCAAAATAAAGGCAAACTTGCAAAATTTCCGTTTGTTGCTTTAATTTAAGACAGTAGTGTATAATTATTTGCCGGCCGCGGTGGTCTAGCGGTTCTAGGCGCTCAGTCCGGAACCGCGCGACTGCTACGGTCGCAGGTTCGAATCCTGCCTCGGGCATGGATGTGTGTTATGTCCTTAGGTTAGTTAGATTTAAGTAGTTCTGAGTTCTAGGGGACTGATGACCACAGATGTTTAGTCACATAGTGCTCAGAGCCATTTGAACCATTTTTTATAATTATTTTGTAACTGAGCTATCGCGTCATATGTAATTGATCCGAAACTTTATGATAGTATCATTCTGTTCATCGTAATTCATGTACAACTTCAGTGCAAGCTAAGATATGACATCTTCCATTGAATTATGTGTTTATAGAGATACTTCCCGTCAAACTTAGTTTTATGTGACGAAATTAAACTACATACTAAGTGTACGAAAACCGATTAGCGAAAATTGCATTTAGGATATAAAGAGCAGAGAAGTAAATTAGTTAGAATAATTAGAAGTGGCAATATAGATACCATCATTTTTGAGAACGTGCAAATAATGTTTAGAACGCATTTCCTAGCAACAATTTTTTTTTTTTTTTTTTTTTTTTTTTTGCAGGTGTGTTACTTATACAAAAGGTCTTCCAATCATTTCCAATCTCTTCTGATTTTGAGTTTCAACCGTTCTTTTGTGCCTTTGCTGAAGCAATGACCAGTGCAGAGATACACACAAAAAAAAAATTCTGGGTCACGTCACACTGTTAAGTCTCTTCATATACATACAATTCGCATTCCATATCGCAGACACGGTTCCCATTCGAAATTCTTGCAACATCAATAAGTTAATTAGAAATGTAATTGTTAGAAGAGTCATAGAGAATTATTATCACGCCATAGGAGGTAGGAACGGGAATCTTAAAATAAGTTGTATACTGAAGCGCCAAAGAAACCTGTATAGACATACGTATTCAAATACAGGATATGTAAACAGGCAGAATAAGACGCTGCGGTCGGCAAAGCCTATATAAGACAATAAGTGTCTGACGCAGTTCTTAGATCGGTTACTGCTGCTACAATGGTATGTTACCAAGATTTAAGTGAGTTTGAATGTAGTGCTATAGTCAACGCACGAGCATCTCCAAGGTAGCGAAGAAGTGGGGTTTTTCCCGTACAGCCATTTCATGAATGAACCGTGAATATCGCTGCTGCCGGAAAAGGATCCTGCAAGAACGGGACCAACGATGGCTGATGAGAATCGTTCCATATGAGAGACGGGCGTCGGCAGCTCGTGGTCGTGTGGTAGCGTTCTCGTTTACCGCGCTCGCGTTCCCGGGTTCGATTCCCGTCGGGGTCAGGGATTTTTTCTGCCTCGTGATGACTGGGTGTTGTGTAATGTCCTTAGGTTAGTTAGTTCTAAGTTCTAGGGGACTGATGACCATAGATGTTAAGTCCCATAGTGCTCAGAGCCATTTGAACCATTTGACAGAAGTGCAACCCTTCCGCAGATTGCTGCAGAATTCAGTGCTAGGTTATCAACAAGTGTCAGCGTGCTAACCATTCAACGAAACATCATCGATATGGGCTTTCGAGGCCGGAGGCCGACTCTTGTACCCTTGATGAATGCAAGACACAAAACTTTACGTCTCACCTGGGCTTGTCAACAGCGACATTCGACAGCTGACGACTGAAAACATCTTACCTGGTCGGACGAGTCTCGTTTCAAATTGTATCCAGCGAATAAACGCGTACGGGTATGGAGAAAACCTCATGAAGCCATGTCAGCAGGGGACTGTTGAAGCTGGTGGAGGCTTTTTTAATGGTATGGAGCGTGTTCCTTTGAAGTGATATGGGACCACTGATACGTCTAGATACGACTCTGACAGATGACATATACGTTAGCATCCTGTCTGATCAGCTGCATCCATTCATGTCCATTGTGCATTCCGACAGATTTTGGCAATTACCGCAGTACAATGCGACACCCTACACGTCCAGAATTGCTACAGAGTGGCTCAGGAACACTCATCTGAGTTTAACACTTCAAATGGTTCAAATGGCTCTTAGCACTATGGGACTCAACATCTTAGGTCATAAATCCCCTAGAACTTAGAACTACGTAAACCTAACTAACCTAAGGACATCACACACACCCATGCCCGAGGCAGGATTCGAACCTGCGACCGTAGCAGTCCAGTTTAACACTTCCGATGGCCGCCAAACTCCCTAGACATGAACATTATTGAGCATATCTGGGATGCCTGGCAACGTGCTCTTCAGAAGAGATCTCCATACCCTAGTACTCTTCCGGATTTATGGACAGCCCTGCAGGATTCACGGTGTCAGTTTCCTCCAGCACTACTTCAGACATTAGTCGAGTCCATGGCACGTCGTGTTGCGGCACTTCTGCGTGCTCGCGGGGACCCTACACGATATGAAGCAGGTGTAGCAGTTTCTTTGACTCTTCAGTGTAGATACGCAACAAATGTATCAAAATGGAAGAATGACTTTATTTTCCAGATCAGATGCGTAGTGGGGTCGTCAAGTTGTTGTTCATCCATAAACGGGATTTCAAGACTCCAGGTCATGTAGAGAGTTTGCATTCGAAGAGATACACTTTTCGCCTTAAGAGGTGAATATCTGATATATGTTGGAAGCTGCGAATACGGTCAACCATCAGCTGTATAAGGGAGTAACGACAATGAAAATTTGTGCTGGAGCCGGCCGCGGTGGCCGTGCGGTTCTGGCGCTGCAGTCCGGAACCGCGTGACTGCTACGGTCGCAGGTTCGAATCCTGCCTCTGGCATGGGTGTGTGTGATGTCCTTAGGTTAGTTAGGTTTAAGTAGTTCTAAGTTCTAGGGGACTGATGACCTAAGATGTTGAGTCCCATAGTGCTCAGTGCCATTTTGTTAGCGGCTGTTTAGGTCGCCACACGGCCAGGACTTGAACCCGTATATCCCGCTATCCGAGCGCGACTCGCGGTCAGAGTTCCACATGTCGTCTTTTTTGTGTCACAACCTGTTCTCCTGCGCACAGGGAAAGACATTTTATATTTTATGTTAAATATCTGTGTTGCATCAGTGTGGGGCTGATCTGGAACAAAGTACGCCAAAATTAATTATTATTGATGAACTACGTATGGGTTTCTCCCTTTGTACTCTGGGTTATACAACTGACAATAAAAAAAATGTTATTTACACGAAAATATTACACTGAATTTTATCGTTCCGAATAAGTGTCCGTTGTCAGTATCGTACAGACATGGCAACAGTATTCGTTTTAGCTTTATATTCTGTTTTTATTTGTCGAAAGGATTCTGTCTTGTAATTAAATTACTCGCGCAATATTTGATACTGCTATATTTATTCAAACACTGCAAAACGATGATTTAACAGCACAATGTAAAGATACTTGCAACAAATAAATAAAAAGTTAAATATTGGTAACGCCACCATAAATATTTGCTTTACGAGTAGTCCAATCCGACGAAAATTTGCGAAACCTCAAAATGTCTGTTTCCGTCAAAAAAACCTCTATAGACGTTTTATTTCTATCTCGGATTTCACGATTTCGACTTTATGTCCGTATTGGCCAAAATAAGACTTCCTGCTTTCTTCGCAGGTGCAAATGTCATTACCTGCGAAAAGTTATTTCTGAAGGATTTTATATAAATTACGTAAAAAATTCAATACTATAAATCAGGCGTCATTAGCTGTATAGAGTCGCATCACAGTTGCAAATGGTAAAGCCTATAATTAGCCGACTACTTGTCATTATGTCGTACCTTCCATCATTCCCCGGTCAACATGGGCTCCTTCACCCTACCGTGTGACTGTAGATGAATTCCACTCAGTTTTCCACAAAAATCGTAACATGGCATCAACTTTAGTAAATGCAACCGATGACCTTCAGATAAACATAGACGGAAAAGAGAAAGCCACATTTGAGTATAGCCTTCGATACTACGGACTCTGACATTTTACTTTCCATTGTGTGTGTGTATTGTGTATCGGGAACCTAGAAACGAAGGAGAGACTTCGTCCCGCCGTAGTCCTCAGTGGTTCACAGCCCACAGCAGGCCACAGCAGTCCACCCACTCCTCCACCACCGCCCCACACAGAACCCAGGGTTATTGTGCAGTTCGGCCCCTAGTGGACACCTGGCGGGAACGTCTCATGCCAGACGAGTGTTACCCCGAATGTTTGCGTGGTAGAGTAATTATGGCGTACGCGTACGTGAGAACAGTGTTCGCGCAGCAGTAGCCGACATAGTGTAACTGAGGCGGAATAAGGGGAACCAGCCAGTATTCGCCGAGGCAGATGGAAAACCACCTTAAAAACCATCCAGAGGCTGGCCGGCACACCGGACCTCGACACTAATCCGCCGGGCGGATTTTTGCCGGGGACCGGTACGCCTTCCCGCCCAGGAAGCAGCGCGTTATGACCGCGTGGCTAGCCAGGCGGGCTTTACTTTCCATACTTAGCTCCTAATTTTTTTCCGGATTTAATGCAATAGTTTCATTCGATCGCAACGTGCAGCCTATCAATGTGAAATGTTCTGTATTAATATATCACAGTACAACCGTGTTCTATTAAGGATGCTGAAGGATTCCCTGTTAAGACCAATACTCTTCTCATTGTACGTTAATGACGTGTCATGAGTTCTGTCTCCCTGGAAACACCAATTGCACCCTGAAGATCTCCTGTTGTATCTACGTGCAAAACCTATTTGTTTGAGGATTGCTATAGAGAAATTTATATCTCACCTGGGTGCGTTATCACAATGGACACAGAGAATAGCTCAGTACATGTAAAACCCAAGCGATTCTGGTTGTTCACTCCAAAATCACCAGTCGAAAATTTCGTAAGTCCCTCTCATGCTTAGTCCCAAGCGGTACACACATAAAAATCGTTCCGTTCTTTAACAGATATCAAATATACCCTCTGGAATTCAGCTCTGTTGCTTTCTTTAACCAGGTTCTGGGGTGTATTTGTTCACCTGCGTGGAATACTTCCTCAAAGTGAAGTAGATTTTACCTGGTACTGCAAACGCTTTAAATTATATTTATGCCACCGTAGAATAACAGAAAGCGGCGTACATGTTCTTGAAACGCCGTGCGGGATTAGCCGAGCGGTCTTAGGCGCTGCAGGCATTGACTGTGCGGCTGGTCCCGGCGGAGGTTCGAGTCCTCCCTCGAGCATGTGTGTGTGTGTTTGTCCTTAGGATAATTTAGTTTAAGTAGTGTGTAAGCTTAGGGACTAATGACCTTAGCAGTTAAGTCCCATGAGATTTCACACACATTTGTTTTTGAAACAGAATGTGTGGCACGTATTTTGTTTCACATATTTTGCATTACAGTTATTGTTAATAGAAGTTGTCCTGGAAGTAAAAAATATATAATATTTGGCTTGTAGTATTGGGATATTGGTCTCAACAGATTTTGGTTATAGCCAACAGAGTTGTTACTGAAATATGCGTTTGGATATATTTTGCTTTCTCACTTCGTATCTGCGGTGAGAGATTTCGACCGAAGAATTTTTTATCTGTGTGCGTTCTATTAAAACGTGGAGCTTTTCTCAATCCTCCAGAAAAACTGACGAAAAGTTGAGACGCGATTTCAGATTTCAGCGGAATCGGCCGTTAATTCATAGCGATTTGACTCTGCTGCTTCAACAGTAACGAGGACCGTAAAATGCGAGTAGCTGCTCATTCTGAGCATTATACCCTCTCCTGCGCTTCGGAAGGGCTAATGTCGATTGAGGAGCGCTTAAAAGCTGATTGCGATCTCCGAGCTGTAGCAGGAGCTCTCGTCAGCCAAGGCTCACACCGGCGGCGGCTCGAACGGACGATTACAGTTGCATGCGGTGGGATCGTGGCGAATTTCTACGTTTTTGGGAGGGATCGAGTGACAAAAACCCGTTAACAAATATTCAGGAATCAAGAGATGCGCCTTAATGCTGATCATCTTCATCGCTCTCTCTATAAATTTCGATTTTTCTCTCTATGTTCGAAAGAATTCTTAATCACGACAAGGAAAATGTTGGTTATCGTTGGATGTATAGAGAAAAGAGTGTATTTTTCTCTTTGTCTTATTTTTTGTTATGCCAAATCCACTGGTATATGTGAAATATTGACACCACAGAATAATCAAGTTGCTGTCATTGTCATAGTTATAATTTGTATAATTCGAAGAGCTAAATGTAAAGTACAACACAAACGCTTGTGGAGCATGGGAACTACAGCAGCTATGCAGCGAAGCTATTCAGTGATCTCCTGCTGGTGTTAATCGTTTCATTATTTTGCTGAAATACTTGAGTCCACTGAAGCTTAAATTTCGGTCTATACAAAGTAATGTTACACAGACAGACGTTTTGAGCTTTTGTCGTCCACCATTTGCGCTTTTACCCCTTGAAGTTCTCTTGTTTCCAGGACTATCTGATTCCTTTTGAAATGTGTACGGTTCCTGGATGTAGTGGACATCGATTTAGTGTCAACTGTTAGTAACACAGCCATATTTTCGTGACTGTTCTACGTTTCTGCGTCCAAGTAGACTTACCTCCAACGTTATTTAGATGCAATTCCTTTGTCGTATGACAAAATTCCATTTCTCTTTACAGTTTCTGCGCAGTCTGTTTCTATGACAGCCACATGAATTGTATGTCAAGTGCATTGAAATTTCTGAATTACAGCTGCGTAATACTGAGTTATGTGTAAAGTCCATCTTTGGGTGCTAATTTCTCTCAGAAGAAGACCAATAGAAAGCACCTGAGATTTTCTAGTCACAGCTCTTCCACTTACCACTGCAGAGCACTCTAATTTTATTTTCTATTGTTCGCGAAGATACTTTACGTCATTCTCTGTGACGCGTCGACTCCCTATAAATGTTCTTTTATTATCAAGTTTGTCGCATGTGATGGTACATTATTGTCTTAGTCTCACGAAGATAATTTCATAGCAGTCAGTTTTGAGTACGTTGCATATTCATTATAATTGCAACGTGGCTTTTCACGAACAGTTCTGCAAGATACGCAACTGTATACTCATTCCGGTACTCTATATTCAGCAGGTTAATTCATGAGAGATTACGAATATTACGTGGTAACATCCTTAAATAAAGCTAGTCTAATGCACGTATAACAGACGTTTCTCCATAACTCCGACATGTTACGTAATGACATCCGTAGCCGTTCTGTCCAACGCGCTTTAGGGCAATACTGTTCGAGTGAAAAGCGTTCTGAAAGAAACTTTCATCACAGGAATTTAAAGAGCTAAGAGAGTGGGGGAAGCAGGAATTGGGAAAAGAGATTAAAGGTGTTCACACACAGTTACTGATCACCATAATTTTTCCTATCTCTTGAGATAAATCTCTCTTTATAGAATCTCGTGAAATCAGGACATAATACCTTTTTTTGATAATGATCCATCTCTTCGACGAGGGTACTTCAAGCTTGACTCTCCCGTGATGGAATTCGAGAGCAGTAAACTATGTTACAGACTACATTCAAAATGCTACCATCAGGCTTTCACTCTCACCAGAAGCAGAGTTATAATATTCACTCCACATGCAACTATAACAGTCACCTACAAGAAGAAATCTTACACCAATTACTCAACCCTAACATTCAGCGATGGAAATATGTCAACGTACACGGAAACGAGACACCATTAAGTTTTAATTAAGCATGTTGACATTTTGCTAATAATTTCAGGTATGTGTTCCCCATATGTATAAAACAAAGAAAATCACTACAACATGTGTCAAGAAATGTCTGGTTTGCGAGTTAACGTCTTCAAAACAACGATACACACCAGAACGTTTTTCTTCCGACAGGTAATTGCCTGCTGAAAAGATGTTCAAAATGTCAGGCTCCTGCTTGAATACAGGCCTCAAGTCCATTTCTCCTGCAAACAGGTCCCTAAAATCCGGGAGTATAGAATATTTTCTCTCAGCCTTAATATTTTGTCCATAAGGTACGGCACTATGAGGGCTGCGACTGTTGATAAACACTAATAAAGCAGTTTCAATGATTTATACATACATGTGTTTTTTTTAATATATGAACGGGTTGCTGCAGAATATTGACGAGTGTACAACTCAGTTATTGTATTAGGGAGTTATAAATAACTTTTTAAAATATGAATGTGCTGGAACGTTGTATACAACAATGTTGATTAATTGGTTGTGTAGATAAATACGTTTTCCTTTTGTTATAAGAAAATGTGAATGGGCTGCACTTGAATAGAGATAAGTCCACAAATCAATTATTATATAAATTTCTTTTATATAAAAGATTACAAGAGATCATGCATGTGTACTGTAGGTTGAACTTACTGAGGAATGAATGGAAGTGGTTGGTTACACTTAATTGCTGGGTATTGAAACAGTAAATTATAAGAATACTTTAAGTACTTTGTCAAAGCTTTTGAAAAAGTTGGTTGTGCCTGTTTCATTATTGTCGTTGAGTTGATGTTCCGAAAATTACTTTCTGTGTATATGGATTTCAAGTTCTTCAAATAGAGACATTCTATGAAACTTCCTGGCAGATTAAAACTATATGCCCGACCGAGACTCGAACTCGGGACCTTTGCCTTTCGCGGGCAAGTGCTCTACCATCTGAGCTACCGAAACACGACTCAGGCCCGGTCCTCACAGCTTTACTTCTGCCAGTATCTCGTCTCCTAGACGAGACTCCTAGACGAGACATTCTAGAGACATTCTATGTCCTATGTTCAGTGTATATAGTATTTCAATGTTGTCTTCCGTATTCTAAAATGGATGTCCTGTATCTTATATATATATGTGATGCTATTGCAAATTTGTGTGGTGTGTTGTATCGCAAATCGCTGATGTGTTCTTTGAATATGGTGTGTAAGTTAACGATCTGTTTGACCTATGTACAGAGCTGGGTATTTACTACATATAATTATATATAAACCAGTGGATGAAAATTTATTTGCACTGCTTTTGAAATTATGAGGAAATCTTTGGCAAATTTTATTGTTTGTTTGGAACGCAATTCTTATTTTGTATCGCTTAAAGATATTGGCAATTTTTGGGGAGATGTTACCAAGGAAGGGATTCATGTTCTTGGTTGTTATTTTGTTCATTTCCCTTTTTATTTTCTTAAATAAATTTTCGTTTGGTGTGGGTTTATACCCATTAGCTGCACCTCTTTGTTGTATGAGCTTTGTTTCATTTTGGAGGCACTCATCACTCCCTGGGATTTTTAGATCTCTATGGATCATTGAGTGGTAAGCTGTTAGTGAGTGGATGCTTGGCTGGCAGAATGAACCATGTATGCTTATGTCTGCGGTGGTTGGTTTCGCGTAAATTTGGAAGACTTTTTAGTTACCTTCTTAGAAGCGGGTTAAATTGAAGAAGTTAATGGAATTATTTATTTCCTGTTCACAGGTGAATTTAATACTCTTGTGCATTTTGTTGTATGTTTGGAGGATGTCTTGGACTTCATCTTTGTTTTCCCCATCATCTACATATCTTCTGTAGAACTGAATTTTTTGGATGCATGTTGGTATTTGTAAAAAGTTTGTGCTCTAGGTGATTGAAAAATATTTCGGCTGTTCTTCCTGATGTTCTGGCACCTACAGATAGCCCATTAGTTTGTTTGTAGATATTTCCATTGAAAAAGAAGTAATTATATTTCAGTACCAGTTCCAGAATCTTAGTCATTTCTGTAATTCCTGCAGGTGGAACTTCTTGTATTATATTAGGTTTTGTTTAACAGCAGCTAAAGCGTCATGAATGGCGATGTTAATATACAGATTTGTTATATCTAGAGAGATCATTTTTAGCAGTGTGTATGACTCTCAGATCTGTGAGAAATGAGAAGCTATTTTTTATTGAGTAGTTATTTTCAAACACAAAGTTATCCTGTAGGCTCTGGTTCAGTTTCTGTAAACTTTTGTTCCCAGAGTAATTTATTGAATATGAGACTGATCTTATAAAGCCATCTTTTTGTGGGGCTTTAATTGAGATCATAGGCATGATGCTGTTTGATATTCATGCATATACATTGGTGCTTTTTCCTTTCACTAAGCAGGAAGTTAGCATTTTTGAGGACATCCATAACTTCAGTTTGAAACTTGTTGGGAGGGTCTTTGTCTAGCTGTATGAGATTATTTTCTACAAAGAACTGTAAGGTTCTCTGGATGTATTCATTTTCGTATAAAATAACTGCTGAATTCCCTTTGTCTGCCTTTGTGACAATTGCTTTATAGTTTTTCAGTTTAGTATTTAAAGTGTGGAATGCTCTATTTTTGTTAATGGTGGCAGTGTTTCTGTTTCCTTTGCGGTTTCTTTCTCAAGCAGATCATTGACCTGTTTTTGCTACAACATGCGTTGTTGTCCAACTTAGCGACATCGACTGCACTCTTGGTAGCTACTGTTAACTCTTTAATATTTTTAATGTTGAGTGGTTGTTCTATGTCGTATTTCAGACCTTTGTTCAGTAGGTCAAGTACTTTATCATTGAATTCGATTTCGCTGGTGATTATAGCTTTGCTACAGAATTTATGTTTCTCCCCTGAATCCTTATTAATTGTGGTAGTGATGTACTCCTCATTAACGCTGTCACTGAGTTTGTGTCACACATAGTTGGAGGTAAAATTGGCATTTTATTCGCCAGTACTAGATGACTGTCGTATAGTTGTCAAGTTAGCAAGTCGTTCTTTCCCTGGAGTACACTTATTTCGGTATCTAGCCACATTTTCTCGACATTCTTCCGAACTATGTTACTGGATCATAAACGCCCCACTCAGGATGTAACTTCTACACCAGATTCAAAGAACACATCAGTGCCTTCCGATACAACATACCACAAAAGCCTGCAATAGCATCTCATATAAAAAAAAACAGGACATCCATTTGACAATGTAGAAAGCAACCTTGTAATACTACATACACTGAACAAAGGACACAGAATGTCTCCATATGAGGAACTTGAAATCTACAGGGTGGAGAAAAATTGTGTTACGAAATTTTAACCCTGGATAGCTGATGCTACTAGGAACCAAAATTGCTAATGTTGTGGAGGTCGACAACGCACCATTTTTAAACTACGGAAACTTGGCGCCACGCTCTTCGGTTGGCCGCGGGATTGACCTGTTGCCAGATGCTCTGAACAATGCATGACCGTGAATGCGTTGTCTGCCAGAGATCGCAATGTATCCAAGGCGGACCGCACGCTCAGCGGTAGCACGCCAGCCCTCTACTCTGGGGGCCTGGGGGCGAATCCGCTGGGGTCCCAGCACATCAATTGTAAGACGTACCGGGAACAAACCCGTCAACAGCTGTTAGTTCGCGTACAGAAAGTTTTTACAAATTGTGTCGGCCCTGAATAGGGACTTTTTTGTAGCTAGGACATTGTTTACTAAAAGCAGGTGCTTGAACTGGCGACCCTCTGACACGACACAAGCTTGGTAACGTCGAACAGTGTTTTGCCAAACTCTTTCAAAGAGTCCTGGCATTGCTCTGATGTGATTGGCGGCATGTAGATTGCGATCCGACAATCATAGCGCAGCCCCGTCAACTGACGAACGGCAACTGGGCAATCCCACGGCCAATCAGAGTGTGTGGCGCCAAGTTTCCCTTGTTTAAAAATGGTGCGTTATCGACCTACACAACATCAGTAATTTTGATTCCTACTGGCATCAGCTATCCATGGTTAAAATTTCGCGACATAATTTTTCCCCACCCTGTTTATACACAGAAAGTTATTTCGGGAACACCTACTCAATGACAATAATGAAACAGGCTCAACCAACATTTTCAAAAGCTTTGACAAAGTACTTAAAGCACTCTCATTATTTACAGTTTCAATACTCAGCAATTAATATAACCACTTCCATCCATCCCTCAGTAAGCTCAACCTACACTCCTGGAAATTGAAATAAGAACACCGTGAATTCATTGTCCCAGGAAGGGGAAACTTTATTGACACATTCCTGGGGTCAGATACATCACATGATCACACTGACAGAACCACAGGCACATAGACACAGGCAACAGAGCATGCACAATGTCGGCACTAGTACAGTGTATATCCACCTTTCGCAGCAATGCAGGCTGCTATTCTCCCATGGAGACGATCGTAGAGATGCTGGATGTAGTCCTGTGGAACGGCTTGCCATGCCATTTCCACCTGGCGCCTCAGTTAGACCAGCGTTCGTGCTGGACGTGCAGACCGCGTGAGACGACGCTTCATCCAGTCCCAAACATGCTCAATGGGGGACACATCCGGAGATCTTGCTGGCCAGGGTAGTTGACTTACACCTTCTAGAGCACGTTGGGTGGCACGGGATACATGCGGACGTGCATTGTCCTGGTGGAACAGCAAGTTCCCTTGCCGGTCTAGGAATGGTATAACGATGGGTTCGATGACGGTTTGGATGTACCGTGCACTATTCAGTGTCCCCTCGACGATCACCAGTGGTGTACGGCCAGTGTAGGAGATCGCTCCCCACACCATGATGCCGGGTGTTGGCCCTGTGTGCCTCGGTCGTATGCAGTCCTGATTGTGGCGCTCACCTGCACGGCGCCAAACACGCATACGACCATCATTGGCACCAAGGCAGAAGCGACTCTCATCGCTGAAGACGACACGTCTCCATTCGTCCCTCCATTCACGCCTGTCGCGACACCACTGGAGGCGGGCTGCACGATGTTGGGGCGTGAGCGGAAGACGGCCTAACGGTGTGCGAATGGTCCTCGCCGATACCCCAGGAGCAACAGTGTCCCTAATTTGCTGGGAAGTGGCGGTGCGGTCCCCTACGGCACTGCGTAGGATCCTACGGTCTTGGCGTGCATCCGTGCGTCGCTGCGGTCCGGTCCCAGGTCGACGGGCACGTGCACCTTCCGCCGACCACTGGCGACAACATCGATGTACTGTGGAGACCTCACGCCCCACGTGTTGAGCAATTCGGCGGTACGTCCACCCGGCCTCCCGCATGCCCACTATACGCCCTCGCTCAAAGTCCGTCAACTGCACATACGGTTCACGTCCACGCTGTCGCGGCATGCTACCAGTGTTAAAGTCTGCGATGGAGCTCCGTATGCCACGGCAAACTGGCTGACACTGACGGCGGCGGTGCACAAATGCTGCGCAGCTAGCGCCATTCGACGGCCAACACCGCGGTTCCTGGTGTGTCCGCTGTGCCATGCGTGTGATCATTGCTTGTACAGCCCCCTCGCAGTGTCCGGAGCAAGTATGGTGGGTCTGACACACCGGTGTCAATGTGTTCTTTTTTCCATTTCGAGGAGTGTACAATACATACACATGATCTGTTGTAATCTTTTATGCATAAGAACTTAATATAATAATTGATGTGTGCACGTGTCTTCATTCAAGTGCAGGACCATTTACATTTTTTTAAAAAAGAGAACGTATTTATGTAGATAAGCGTTTAATCAATATTTTTGTATACAGTGCTACAACACAAACACATTTAAAAAGCTGTATATAATTACCTACTAAGACAACTGATTTGTACATGGGTCAGTATTCTGAAACAACCCATTCATATTTTTTAAAAAAAGTATTTATACAGAAACGATTCAATGTTTTGTATCTGTATCCAATGGAAACAACCGTATCTGTAACATGTACAATATCTTTGAAGTGGCTACGTAACTGCTATATCCATTGGAGAGGACATACATCAGGCAACAGACTGCAGACTTTTTAGGACTCTGTCGTCCCTGTAGGTACAATTCACTGTCAGAAATTCATGTTTTCTAACCTCTAAAGTGCCTTTTCTGCCTAAATAATTTTTATCATTAGCAGAAGACGCTTCTGTGAAAAGACGACTGTACTCTTCACCATCACCTGCCATGTAAATAAACAGTTCTCTACCTGAAGATAATGGTGTGAACCATCGAAATGCATAGTGGCAAAACAAACAAATGACTAACACACGAGCTGTTTTATTTGTATTATCTCAACCTGCCACAGTCCGACTCCGAAAGGATTCCATGTCAGGCACCGGAAACGAATAAACCAATGATAATTAAATGACCCCACAAGCAGGAATCGATAGGATTAAAATTAGGTTACTGCGGAGACAAAGCAACTGGTCAACCTCTTTCTATCTATCGATCACTAAACATTCAATCCATGTAACTCAGAGAAATAACACTGTTTATAAGGCCTAGACGCGGAAAGCAAGCTTTTCCCCACACATATTGCAAACGAACTTTTTTATTGTCTACATACGGGGAATACATACCTGAAATTATGCCCTCTATTTCTGAAACACCCTGTAGATGACACATGATCTATAATCCGACCTTTGTGAGCCAGACGAATTAAACGCTCTTATTTTCATAACCTGTCTGCAAAGCATCTGCTGATTCACGGGCCATGTTGTAGAGAGACAGGACATGAATATAATTTTTTCCTTTGCACGGTATGATGTAGCGGAATCGCCGCATGATCTTTGTAGACATAAACTTCTACCTCTTCATCAGAAAATCTCTTTGCTTTCCGACTATTTTTGCTTCATCTTGAGTGAATCTGCCACGTCTTTAAAACATAAGAATTCAAATAGAATTAACAATTTCTGTTGGTCCTAAAAAGGCTGATAAAGTCCACTTTCTGACAGTCTAGTTGTGCTTATCTGCGACTCAGTAACGCCACTATATGATGTCCGTCACGTTACACGCTGAATTTGTAATTTGTGTATTACATATGCACGTCTAATTAATTCTGTCTCTCTCTCTCTCTCTCTCTCTTTCTCTCTCTCTCTCTCTCTCTCTCTCTCTCTCTCACACACACACACACACACACACACACACACACACACACACACACAGTGTGTGTGTATGCTTAGTACGTTTCTCCAGGAGAATTTGTGCTACGGGCAGAGTGATAGGTACTTTCCGTTCTTTGTCTACCACTGCGAGAGAGCTTCATTAGACAGCTCAAAGCTGTAATTCGCCGATTTCAGCTGGCTGAATAACAAAGCATGTGAAGGAAAGCTGAGGAGATAAACGTTCCAGCTCTGTCTCTGCAGTCTGTTCCTCTCGCGTAAGGATTCTGACTACATAACAGAAAGGCAACCTGCATTTAACAGATAATTATTGTTTGCTTTGGGCGTTACGCAGTGCGGAATTAAACCCTGTCAGAGATATCCCATAAAGACCATTCAAATTCTACAATGTACATTGTGAAACTGCGTCAGAGAGTTATATAACCGCAAAAACGACTTAAACTATAGACGAGAAAGCTTTAGCGGTTGATTTTAATGCTGGCCATAAAACTATATTTCGCTGAATTCTAGCTACATGAAAAGGCACACATACTGCTCAGAATTTTGCTTTAATAATGTCTAGCTACAGTCGAATTAAAAACCGTCAAAAACCTTTAAAGTGTATTGCGGCAACCAAACTCGCTCACAGATCCAGATTACACAAAAGTTAATTACCCAAAGAATATTAAAGTCTATGACAGCCTCCATTAGCATCAAAATAACTTATGTGTATCTAATTTACTTGAATTTTCCAGGTCTTGAAACGTGTTGGCTCTTGCATACAGTATAATAGCAGTCATAACGGAAAAAATCCCTCGTCTACCTCCTACCGTCACCGAGATTGCATACTTTATATCGGGCTCAGGAGATGTTTACAAAATTTGAGTAGAAATGCTCAGTAAAGGAAAATCGAATTGTGACTGTTGCATTGTAGAAATGGTTTCGTGGTGTGGTCGCAGAAATAAGCATAGCCAAGTGAGAAGTCCGGTGTCCTAACCAAGGGTTGGTTATAGCTGTGAATAGCGAATGGTGTCTGTGGCGGAAAGTTTGTAGCCCTATTTATTTATATATTTATTGCTGGCTTGCTGCGTTTCTGAAGAGGAGACATTTGCTAACATCGCATATAGATTTAAGTATACGGAAGTTTTTTCTGAAAGTATTTGTATGGAGTGTAGCCATGTATGGAAGCGAAACAAGGTCGATAAACAGTTTACACAAGAAGAGAATAGAGGTTTTTTAAATGTGATGCATTAGAAGAGTACTGAAGATTAGATGGATAGATCCCATAACTAATGAGAAGGTACTGAATCGAACTGCGGAGAAGAGGAATTTGTGGCGCTACTTGACTAGAAGAAGGCATCGGTTGGTAGGAGACGTTCTGCGGCGTCAAGGGATCACCAGTTTAGTGTTGGAGGGGAGAGTGGAGGGTAAAAACCGTAGAGGGAGACCAAGATATCAATGCGGTAAAAAAATTCAGAAGGATAAATGGTGCAGCAGTTACTCGGAGATGAAGAGGCTTGCACAGGACAGAGCAGCATTGAGAGCTGCATCAAACCAGTCTTTGGACTGAAGACCATAACAATAACAACAACAAGGCTGCTGCCTTCAGATCTGTTGTTATTTATGCAAAAGGTTGTGTATCTAATTCTCTTTACAGCGTGTTGCATTTTGTAATTGATAGCAATGTTGTGCTTTTACGTAGTAATGATGACAATGATGATGGGATGATTATAATGATGATGATCACTTAATAGCACAATATCACGTATTAGTAGCGATATTAATTGTGAGAACATATGTGTATGTATTTTCTGTGAGCTGCTGAGATGTATTAACTTCCGGCCAGTGGATCGCATTCAGAAGTCTCAGATGTGGATAGGAGTGAGTGTGTTTGGATGCGTGGGCCACTCACGAGGTGCGTGTCCCACGTTTTTCGCTGCAGCTGACCCGTCTGATCCTGACGTCGATGGCGTCGCAGCGGCACTTCTATCAGAGCGGATTGCATCGGCTCCTCTTCTTCCCGCCGCCCCCTTGACATGGGCATGTGGGATCTGACATTCCCACACTTCTGGCGACGTGACCGGCTCCTCTGATGCCCGCTCTTTCCATTTTTGTTTGTGATGGGCGCCGTCGTGGTCTCAGTTGGCCAGCAATGTGGGGATTCACGTGGCTTGCTAGCGTCATGGCAAGACGCTCGTCGATAATGATTCTAAAGTTACTGATATCGATACCGCTGTGAAGTGGAGCACAATACCAATCATTCAACTCTGCTGGTCGCAAATTCGTAAGAAAGACGAGGATGCCGCCACGGCTAGGCGGTGAGCTTTCGCCACCTGCAGAGACGGCCCGTAGGTAAATAGGCCATGTGGTCGGCTCCTGGAGTGAGCGAGTACGAATCAGGACGCAGAAACAATGATGCGCTGTATGTGGCAGGATATCCCAATAGACGTCAGCCATCTCGGCAATTATTTACACTATGTGATCAAAAGATCCGGACACCCCCAAAAACATACGTTTTTCATATTAGGTACAGTCTGCTGCCACCTACTGCCAGGTACTCTATATCAGCGACCTGAGTAGTCATTAGACATCGTGAGGGAGCAAAAAATGGTTCAAATCGCTCTGAGAACGATGGGACTTAACATCGGAGGTCATCAGTCCCCTAGAACTTAGAATTACTTAAACCTAACTAACCTAAGGACATCACACACATCCATGCCCGAGGCAGGATTCGAACCTGCGACCGTAGCGGTCGCGCGCGTGAGGGAGCAGAGTGGGGCGTTCCGCAGAACACACGTACTTCGAACGTGGTCAGGTGACTGGATGTCACCTCTGTCATACGTCTGTACCCGAGATTTCCACACTCATAAACATTCCTAGGTCCACTGTTTCCGATGTGATAGTGAAGTGGAATCGTGAAGGGACACGTACAGCACAAAAGCGTAAAGGCCGACCTCGTCTGTTGACTGACAGAGACCACCGACAGTTGAATAGGGTCGTAATGTATAATAGGCAGTCGTCTATCCAGACCATCACACAGAAATTCAAAACTGCATCAGGATCCATTGCAAGTACTATGACAGTTAGGCGGGAGATGAGAGTACTTGGATTTCATGGTCGAGCGGTTGCTCATAAGCCATACTTACGCAGGTAAATGCCAAACGACACCTCACTTGGTGTTAGGAGTGTAAACATTGAACGATTAAACGGTGGAAAAAGGTTGTGTGGAGTAAGGAATCACGGTACACAATGTGGCGATCCGATGGCAGGGTGTGGATATAGCGAATGCCCAGTGAACATTATCTGCCAGCGCGCCAACAGTAAAATTCGGAGGCGGTGGTGCTATAGTGTGGTCGTGTTTCTCATGGAGGGGGCTTGCACCCCATATTGTTTTGCGTGGCACTATTTCAGCACAGGCCTACATTGATGTTTTAAGCACCGTCGTGCTTCCCACTGTTGAAGAGCAATTCGGGGATGTTGATTGCGTCTTTCAACACGATCGAGCACCTGTTCATAATGTATGGCCTGTGGTGGAGTGGTTACACGACAGTAACATCCCTGTAATGGACTGGCCTGCACAGAGTCCCGATCTGAATCCTATAGAACATCTTTGGGATGTTTTGGAACGCCGACTTCGTGCCGGACCTCACCGATCGACATCGATACCTCTCCTTAGTGCAGCAATCCGTGAAGAATGGGCTGCCATTCCCCAAGAAACCTTCCAGCACCTGACTGAACGTATTCCTGCGACAGTGGAAGCTGTCATCGAAGCTAAGGGTGGGCCAACACCATACTGAATTCCAGAATTACCGTTGGAGGACGCCACGAGCTTGTAAGTCATTTTCAGCCAGGTGTCTGGATACTTTTGATTACATAGTGTATCAACCTATTCAACCAGTTACGTGAAAGTGGTAGTGTAACGCCTAGGCAACGTAAGATAAGTAAACAAGTGACGATAGAAGAGTTGCTGTTGCAGGTGATTTGCACATTAGCTCCCGCATAGTCTCACGGGGAAGTGGCGTCAGTCAGGCAAGTGTTTTGCAGCGACATAGGTTCCATCCTTATCACATCTCCCTCCATCAAGAGCTGCATGGAAACTATCATAAGAATCGTGTTAACTTCAGTACATAGGCATTAAGACAAGACACTCCATATGATCCCACACAGTGGGAGTGGACGCAGAGGATCTGTACCTCGTCCAGGCCGTTCCCCCGATTTGACACCTGTAGACTTTTTTCTGTAGGGAAAGCTGAAAGACGCTGTCTATAAAGTACATACCAACGACAACCGATGATGTTCAAAGTCTTATTACTTCAACCTGCTACTACATCTCCGCTGAAAGGCTAGCACGATCGTTGCATACCGGACTGGAAATGTGTATTGCTGTTGCCAGTGGTCATTTAGAACACAACCAGTGATGGTCAATTGTCTCGTTACTGGTCAGAATCTACATAACTAGAGTATGCACTTGCGTTGTATTTTAGCGTGTCCTTCAATAGGTATTGTACAAGTGTCGGTCTGGGAACTTCTCAACATACGAGATCTCGTAAACAACTCGCTTTAGAATCCTGCAACAAACACCACTGACAGTCTAATATAACCTACTTTTAATCTGTTAGTGTCCAAAGGCACTGCTCCATTCAAAAAATTGTATGCCTGCACAAAAAATAAACTTTATAAGAATTATTACAATCTGTTGATTGACTAACAATACGAGCCCGTGACTACCAGTCCATTCTGTGAAAACCGCACATCAGTAGCACTTTTCGTTTTCGCGTTTCAAGTTTTAGGTGTGTGTGTGTGTGTATCTTCATCTCTGTCTGCGTGACGGTTCTTAAAAGTATGTCTGTGCGGATGCACATTATGTGCGAACTGCTCTGGGAATCAGGTTGAGCTGCCAGCAGAAGGAGAATGGATGGGGACGCTACTTACGTGCGATGGGATGGGAATTTGGGTCGGATTTGGAAAGCGTGCCAGGATAGCCGAGGTGGATGCCGGCATTCTGCCTCAGCGAGCCAGCATGTTCGGTCAGATGGATAGTGGCCCTCTGTAACAAAAATACTGAGTGAATGGATCAATGATGAATTTGAACGGGTGTCATGGGACGTTTGCCTCGAAGAATTGGAACGAACAATGACGAACAAAATTAGATAAAAAAAAAAGCAAGTGGTCAAAGCGACAGCTCGCGTTAAGGGTGAAACCGGTTTCGAGCCCCGGTCCGGCACAAATTTTCATCAGTCACCTTTGGACTCACTTCAAAGGCCCAGTACTGCTAATCTCGTTGGTTTCTCTTAATTTACATGTATTATATGTATTCTCATCTAGTGGAAAGTGTTGTACCTGGAACATAGTGTATTTAAGAATATATGATGTTTGCTGGTCGGTGTTTCAATCTACTGATTTTAGAATCACATGAAGGAATGCGCACAACGAACAACCATATGCAGTGTCCCGTATTTTCTACTGTTCTCTTTGTAGTGAGACATGAGGTTGAGTTTTGTGCAGCGTTTGTAAATATTACGAGCTCTGTATATCTAAGTGCTGTATAATATGTTAAAGCTATTTGGAAAATGTTCTTAATTTTCATTTACAGAGTTTTATGGTCAGGAAAATTCTGCATTGTTTAAAACTATTTACATAACGTGTAGATGGCTAAGCGATACTTTAGCAGCCGTGAAGCATTGTGTACCTTAAAACGGAATGTCTCTTTATCATGGAACACGTGATATTTGCTAATTGCTTCTGTAATGTCTAAATAATTTTCCCTGTCTCGAAAATGGAAATTTGTGTTAGTTGCCAATAGGTTCTACCTCAGAATGTTTTTAACTTGTGTATCGTTTTTGAAAATATTTCTAAATTTGATTACTTTTACTGATTATTGTTACGTAGTAGAGTAAACACTGTATTAGCAATATTTTGTCATTGCAACACTCTTAAATTTGAATACAAAATTTGTTTCTAGGTAAATGACAATGTTGCACCTCGCAACATTTTCTAACTTTTGGAAGAACCTCACTTTTCAGAATTAATTTTTGTAACTTCAAAAAAAACTACAGCGGTGATTAAGTGAATGCAAAAATTTCTGAATGGAATAAGAAAACATATAAAGTTCTGTTACAGGACTGCCTAGGGGTGGCAATCTGAAAAGTAGTCCAAGGTATTAGACTATCTCCTACTCTGAGTAGAATTTAAATTGATGTAGAGACCTTTTTCATGAAACGAAGATACAAAGAAAACGATTTTAACTGTAAAATATATAATTTCAAGACCCCCTTCTTATCATAGTAGTTCACTAGGTTAGTTTTATTCAACAGTGGCAGTAGCAGATTGAGAGAACACGTGTAACATAGAGAACACAGTTGCAAAAGTCATGATACTGAAACATTTAGCTTGGGAGTACATTGTCCTGTAATTCTTTACACAAATAGTTCGATGACGAGCCAGTACCACAGCAGACAACAAGTCAAAAGTGCCAATGAGCAGTTCATAAAACTGTCGAGTGATCGGGCGACGTACTAGATGATGACGGGAGAGCTCGCCACTGTGGTTATCCCAGCTCGGTGAGGATGTCCGGCGACTCTGCTACGCAATAGGATTCGCTGAGGCAAGGAGCAGTTTTGTGGGTGTAGGGTCGGGGTTGACGATGACGCGAACACTCCCAGTGCGGTTGCAGCCTGTTGGTGGCATCAGTGATGAGGACTGCTGTTGCTGCGGCAGCGGTTGCGGTGGCAGTTAATTAGACCACCGAGGGCGTAGCCGACTCCGATGGGGCAGTAAGGTGTCGTGTCTGTCGGCCACTGTTGCATCTCCTTGCTTTGTGAAATCTGCAAAGTCGAGATCCGTCCAGGGCACCTACCGGAAGTTCTCTGCCGTAATACAGCGAGCACGACGAAAAGTGAGACGTGGTGCTGCCGTTTGGTCGTGTGCCGCCACCACTGGCCACTAACCTATCCTTACGATAAACATTCCAATCGGATCTTAGGATTTCGTTGTCATTGACGTCTGGTTTCAACCAGCTTTCTCTTCCCAACACTACCTCTGCATTATAACCTTCAGTAAGCGATACAAATTCTGGATCTCCTGAAGTTTACTAAAATCATATTAATCTTTTCTATCTCTAATCTGCGTGGACCAAGATTCTCTGAGGTCACTGTGGCTGATTTAACAGGCAAATCGTCTTTGATCCCAAGGGAGAGGTTCTCTGACCTAAAAAAGCCCCATGTCCACGCCACACGTACTCCGCTGCACTAGTAGCCGCTTCCTGTGTGTAGCGCACGCCTGGCCTATTAAAGGGAACCCTACAATTCTGCACCCCATAGCGGAGGTCGAAAAATCCACACCCGATGCCGTCGCAGAGTCTTCGGAGCCGCTGGTTTAGACCTTCCACTCTGCTCCAAACCTGAGGACCGCGATCAGTCCTAGGTACAAATAGACAGCTTAGCCTGCTCTCCGCGTGCGTTGCTAGTTGCCTTCACCAAATCAGACAGCCGCCGAAAAGAGCCGAGGATGGCCTCAGAACCCAAGCGGCAGGCGTCATTCGTACCGACATGTGCCACTATATGCAGCCGGTTGCACCCATTCAACTCGATAGCCGTCGGCAGGGCCTCCTCCACATCACGGATGAGACCTCCCATCAAATATACCGAATGTTCACTGGAATTCTTTCCCGCCTTGCCTGCTATCTCCCTGAGGGGCTCCATCACCCACCTAACATTGGAGCTCCCAATGACAAGCATACCCACCCTCTGTACTCGTCCGGACTGGGCAGGAACATCTACCGCTGGCCCGACAGGAGAGGGATCCCGTGCTGGCTCAGAATTGGCATCAACACTGGCAGCACCTCGTACCTCTTGGCTCGTAGGACGATAATCTGTCACGCTGACCACTCAGCTATCGGGGTGGAAATGCAAACAACAAAGCAACAAAGGACCATCTGCGCGAAATTGCTTGCGCGTTATTATTCAGATCGTGACAATTTTTTGTCGAAGATCACCACAGGCGATGAAACATGGGCTCATCACTTTGAACCGGCCACAAAACGGCAATCGATGGTGCGGGCCACACGTCTCCTTCGCAGAAAATGTTCACAGCCGTACCCTCAGCCGCTAAGGCCATGACAGCACTCCTCTGGGACTCTGAAGCGGTTATTCTGTTTGATGTCCTCTCTCATGGTGCAACTATAGACTCTGAAGTAGTATTGCGCCACCCTCAGGAAATTGAAGAAACGACTTCAGCGTGGAAATTTGAAAATTTGTGGTAAGTTTTTATGGTACCAAACTGCTGAGGTCATCCGTCCCTAGGCTTACTCATTACTTAATCTAACTTAAACTAACTTACGCTAGGGACAACACACACCCGTGCCCGACGGAGGAAGCCGCGCGATCCGTGGCAATGCGGCTACCCCGCGCGAAGCCTTCAGCGTGTTCGTCGACATAAAAATGCAAACGAACTTACAAAACATCATAGGATTGATCTTCCTCATCAACCCTACACCCTGGATCTCGCACCTTCCGACTTCTGTTTGGCCGAATGAAGGATGCACTCCGCCGGAAGCAGTACGTCGGTGATGAGGAGGTTATTGATGCAGCAACACGTTGACTCCGTCGTCGCCCAGTGGAATGGTACCATGCAGGCAAACAGGCCCTCCAGTAAGTTGCCGAAAGGCCAGCGCATTGAACGGAGTTTATTTTGTAAAATAAGGTTCTTGTAGCAAAAATTTTGGGTGATAGTATGGTGTACTGGAATCCTTAATAAAACCAACCTGCTTTCAGAAAAAAGTGTGTTCCATTACATACCATTTCTGATTCAACGCCCCTTGTATTTTAAGCAGTGAGAGTGTTACGTTTAAGTGCGTCTGTGTTGGAGAGATTCCTCTGATCTGTAGCGGGGCTCAGGTAGGTGCGTGGAATTAGATACCCCAAAACAGGCTGCGATGACGCAGAGAGTTGATTAACAGAGCAGCAGTTTCATGAAGCCAGGTGGATGTCCACTGGCAAATCATAGAAACAATACACTGTAGGACATTTATTTAGTGCATTATGTACAGCGGTTGTATTGTTGACTTGCTGTGTTCAGCAGCGGGGTGCGATCGCTGGCCCTGGAGCTTGAAGTGTTGAACTCAGTAGGCAACCTTCGAAGATACGGTGTGGCGAAGACACAGCGTCGCCTAGCCAACCAGGCGGCAGTGGAGCGGAGTACGCTGTCAGCAAGCACACTGGAGACCAGAAACGCGCATCGTCAGGCCTCTGGCAGGCGACGGGCACACTGCTAGGCCAATCTTCGCAGATAGTGGTCTCATTGGCTGGTGCATATGTACGGCTCAGTATAGCAAGCACCCAAGCTCACATAGATGAACAAAAGGTGCTATCTTAGGATGCACTTGGAGTGTCCTGCAATAGGGGAGTGCGCCCGCACAGGAAGGGCTGCTACTAGGCTATTAGTCACGCCCTGGTGTGTACCATGGACACCAGGTAGGCAGTCTTGAGCCGGTAGAGGTCGTACATGGAGACTGTCCCCTGGCTGGAAGGCACCAGTTCAGCACCCAGCGGCATCAGTTCTAAATTTAGCCTGTAGTTTCACAGATAGTGGGAGAGGCGTCTCTAGTAATAGCAGCTAGATGACCAATTTCAGGTCACCGACAGTCGTGCAGCATCTCTTGAAGATGACTGCAGCCCGTCACAGCAGTGCGTAGATGAAACGGGTGGTATTTACGATGGTTTGAAACACCACTGGTTTGCCAAGGCAACGGTCTTCACTTCCTAGATCAAGAATGTGGCCTGGGGCCAGGCCCAGACGTGAGTTAACAAAATCATAATTGCTACAGTGTGGCAAATTGGAAATTGGATATTTGTGGTAAGTTCTAAGGGATCAAACAGCTGAGATCATCGGTCCCTAAACTTACACACTACTTAATCTACCTAAGCTAACTTACGCTAAAGTCAACACACAAACACACACCCATACCCGAGGCAGGACTCGCACCTCCGACGGGGAGAGCCGTGCGAACCGTGGCAAGGCGACTCAGACCACACGAATACCCTGCGCGGCTAGAGTGTGGCAACTGTACTTTTGCTGTGTAGGTGTTGCAGCACTGACAACGGCGTCGAGGCTGATCATGTCGTATCGTGTTCTACTATAAGGCAAGCGTGGTGATTAAACATATAACACGTCAGCCTCAGTTGCAAATACAAACCAATCTTTACCTAGGTTTCAGCCAAAATAATTTGGCCTTTTTCAGAAACTATTGACCCTAAACTATTGCATGCCGATGTTTGGCCAAGTCAAGTATAAAACTATAGCACCGTAGTAACCAGTCATAAATCTGTATTACTTAGCTGAAGAGAAACAGCTGGCCCCACTGCGCGGACGATGTCGGTAGGTCGCGAGAGCTGCGCCGGAACTAATCGCAGCTAGCAGCTACAGGGTGTTTCAAAAATGACCGGTATATTTGAAACGGCAATAAAAACTAAACGAGCAGCGATAGAAATACACCGTTTGTTGCAATATGCTTGGGACAACAGTACATTTTCAGGCAGACAAACTTTCGAAATTACAGTAGTTACAATTTTCAACAACAGATGGCGCTGCGGTCTGGGAAACTCTATAGTACGATATTTTCCACATATCCACCATGCGTAGCAATAATATGGCGTAGTCTCTGAATGAAATTACCCGAAACCTTTGACAACGTGTCTGGCGGAATGGCGTCACATGCAGATGAGATGTACTGCTTCAGCTGTTCAATAGTTTCTGGATTCTGGCGGTACACCTGGTCTTTCAAGTGTCCCCACAGAAAGAAGTCACAGGGGTTCATGTCTGGCGAATAGGGAGGCCAATCCACGCCGCCTCCTGTATGTTTCGGATAGCCCAAAGCAATCACACGATCATCGAAATATTCATTCAGGAAATTAAAGACGTCGGCCGTGCGATGTGGCCGGGCACCATCTTGCATAAACCACGAGGTGTTCGCAGTGTCGTCTAAGGCAGTTTGTACCGCCACAAATTCACGAAGAATGTCCAGATAGCGTGATGCAGTAATCGTTTCGGATCTGAAAAATGGGCCAATGATTCCTTTGGAAGAAATGGCGGCGCAGACCAGTACTTTTTGAGGATGCAGGGATGATGGGACTGCAACATGGGGCTTTTCGGTTCCCCATATGCGCCAGTTCTGTTTATTGACGAAGCCGTCCAGGTAAAAATAAGCTTCGTCAGTAAACCAAATGCTGCCCACATGCATATCGCCGTCATCAATCCTGTGCACTATATCGTTAGCGAATGTCTCTCGTGCAGCAATGGTAGCGGCGCTGAGGGGTTGCCGCGTTTGAATTTTGTATGGATAGAGGTGTAAACTCTGGCGCATGAGACGATACGTGGACGTTGGCGTCATTTGGACCGCAGCTGCAACACGGCGAACGGAAACCCGAGGCCGCTGTTGGATCACCTGCTGCACTAGCTGCGCGTTGCCCTCTGTGGTTGCCGTACGCGGTCGCCCTACCTTTCCAGCACGTTCATCCGTCACGTTCCCAGTCCGTTGAAATTTTTCAAACAGATCCTTTATTGTATCGCTTTTCGGTCCTTTGGTTACATTAAACCTCCGTTGAAAACTTCGTCTTGTTGCAACAACACTGTGTTCTAGGCGGTGGAATTCCAACACCAGAAAAATCCTCTGTTCTAAGGAATAAACCATGTTGTCTACAGCACACTTGCACGTTGTGAACAGCACACGCTTACAGCAGAAAGGCGACGTACAGAATGGCGCACCCACAGACTGCGTTGTCTTCTATATCTTTCACATCACTTGCAGCGCCATCTGTTGTTGAAAACTGTCCGCCTGAAAATATACTGTTGTCCCAAGCATATTGCAACAAACGGTGTATTTCTATCGCTGCTCGTTTAGTTTTTATTGCCGTTTCAAATATACCGGTCATTTTTGAAACACCCTGTATGTACCGTGCATCGCTGATGGTCGTGCACGAGCGCGCGTGGAAATATAGACGCTTAACAGCAGCTACCTTTACGACAGGAATTGGAATAACATAATCGAACTAATTCTGAGGAGAACGAGAACCCTATAAACGGATTCGGAGTCCGTAAGAAAGACTAGCTATTACTCGGCAAAATTGTTCCTCAATTTTGAATACATTATTATTCGACTAAAGAAAGTGGAATCAGGCGTCGGTGACGGCAAAGGCAACGTAATATTAGGACCGGTGAAGAAAAGGTTGAAAACCTTTGAAAAAGTTCTTATTTCTCAATTGTAGCTGGTCATTGAGGAGGATTTCTTTATCAAGCAACTCCTCAAGGATGTCAAGCCTAGAGGCTTTAACCTCGCAATTTAATAGCTCTGTGTTATTTGGTGGATTGGGAGTATGGACCAACTGAACAACGTGCTCGGTAAAAGTCGACCCACGCGTGCCATCACCACTTTTTGTGGGTGTATGTTCTGTATATCTAGCTGAGAGGGATCTCCTTGTCGGGCAATCACTACAGGTGATTTTGTACGCCCCAGAACGAAATAATTTGTCATTAGTATTCTTTATCGAGTGGACCAAGTTCTTTTTGAGGCTGCTATTTGTATACTATGCAGTCTTAAGGCCGTGGCTCTTTAAGTGTCGCCCTATTTTATAATATGCTTTGCCTCTGAAGGGAATAGAAATGAAGATAGTGGAGTTATCCTCTGGTGCGACATCTAGTGTAGATGAGGTGCAGATTTTTTACCTGTTTTCTTGTTAAAGAGGTGTCTCACAATTTCTGGTTTGTATCCGTTATTATAGACCATAACTTCTAGGGTTTGTAATTCGTTCTCCATTGCGTTTGCTGAAAGAGGAATAGTGAGAGCTCGGTTTATGCAAGAATGGAAGAAGGCCATTTTGTGGCTTGGGGATGTGTAGAGTCGGCTGAGATTATATTATCGGAAAAGGTATTTTTCCGAAAAATGTTAAACCTAATACTTTTTCCGATAATATCACCCCAACCGACTATACACACCCCCAAGCCCACAAAATGGCCTTCTTCCATTCTTGCATACACCTAGCGCTCACCATTCCTCTTTCAGTAAACGCAATGCAGAACGAGTTACAAACCCTGGAAGTTATAGCCTATAATAATGGATATAAACCAGAAATTATTAGACAGCTCTTTCACAAGAAAACAGGTAAAAAAATTGCTACCTCATCTACACTAGGTGTCGCACCAGAGGATAACTCCACTGGCTTCATTTCTGTTCTCTTCATAGGAAAGCATCTTATAAAATAGGGTGACTCTTAAAGAGCCACGGCTCTAAGATTACATATCCTACGAATAAAAATCTCAAAAAGAACTTGGTCCACTATTTAAAGAATACTAATGACAAATTATTTCGTTCTGGGATGCATAAAACCACCTATAGTGATGGCCCGAGTTATTACATCGGCTATACAGGGAGAGCCTTCCCAGCTAGATATACAGAACATATACCCACGAAAAGTGGTGATGGCGCGCGTGGTTTAACTTTTGCCGAGCACCTTGTTCAGTCGGCCCATGCTCCCAATCCACCAAATAACGCAGAGATATTAAATTGAGAGGTTAAAAGCACTAGTCTTGACATCCTTGAGGAGTTGCAGATCCTTAAACAACCGTTGCTTGATAAAGAAAACCTACTTACTGACCAGCTACAATTGAGAAATAAGAACTTTTTCGAAGGTTTTCAACCTTTGCTTCACCGGCCCTGATGTTACGTTGCCATTGCATTCGCCGACGCCTGACTCCACTTTCTTTAGTCGAATACTATTGTATTCAAAACTGAGGAATAATTTTGCCGAGTAATAGCTAGTCTTTCTTGCGGGCTCCGAATTTGTTTATAGGGTTGTCGTTCTCCTCAGAACTAGTTGGGTTACATATTACGCCATTACCGGTTTTAATGCTTATGTTAATCCAATTCCTATCGTATAGGTAGCTACCGTTAAGTGTCTATATTTCCATAGCTGCTCGCTGCGATTAGTTCGAAGCGCAGCTCTCGCGACCTACCGACATTATCCGCGCAGTGGGGCCTGCTGTTTCTCTTCAGCTAAGTAATATACATTTATGGCTGGTTACTACGGTGCTATAGTTTTATACTTGACATGGCCAAACTTCGGCATACAATAGTTTAGTGTCAATAGCTTCTGAAGAACGCCAAATTATTTTGGCTGAATCCTAGGTAAAGATTGGTTTGTATTTGCAACTGAGGCTGACGTGTTAAATGTTTAAATGCTGACGGGGCTGCACGATGTTAAAAACTGTTAAGCGTTGTCATTCTTGCTTTGTCAGCGTAGCCCAAAATTGTTCAAATGGCTCTGAGCACTATGGGACTTAACTTCTGAGGTCATCAGTCCCCTAGAACTTAGAACTACTTACACCTAACTAACCTAAGGACATCACACACATCCACCCCCGAGGTAGGATTCGAACCTGCGACCGTAGCGGTCGCGCGGTTCCGGACTGAAGCGCCTAGAACCGCTCGGCCACCGCGTCCGGCTTCAGCGCGGCCCACCTATACCGTTTGTCAGCTTCCGTCTGCTTCACCTTCCTAAAGCTTCTTGTGTCAGCCTGCAGTCACATTTTCTGTTAACGCAGCCACGGATTTCGACAGCCAAGTACAGTCGCAGCGGCGCAACAGGTCTGTGGATACGAACTAGGTTTTCTCCCTGCTCTAGGTAAAATTTATACTTGTATAAATTTCACTTTAAGTCTACTTCGTGCAGCTTTGAGAAGATGGTCGATAATAGTTGAATTGGCCTTGCTCCTCCACTTCTGCGGCAATAATGTTCAAAAAATGGTTCAAATGGCTCTGAGCACTATGGGACTCAACTGCTGAGGTCATTAGTCCCCTAGAACGTAGAACTAGTTAAACCTAACGAACCTAAGGACATCACAAACATCCATGCCCGAGGCAGGATTCGAACCTGCGACCGTAGCGGTCTTGCGGTTCCAGACTGCAGCGCCTTTAACCGCACGGCCACTTCGGCCGGCTGCGGCAATAATGTCATCAATGCAGTTTGCACACTATGGTATGTTTTGAGTTACCTACTACAGTCACTTAGAAAGACTGCGGATAATCCTGCTGTTCCAATCCTCTGTTGCAATACGCTGTATCCAAATACGTCGAAAATAATATGAATGACTGCAGTTTGTTGGGAAACCTCGTCTTTTTTTATTTTTTATTCTTTTAATTTTATTTCGATCCCCCACGAAGGGGGCGGGCTGGCAGCAGCATATTACGCTGCTCTGCAGCCTACAGACTGTTTTAAAACGTAAGAAAAAGTTAAGAAACAATAAAAGCAGGCGATAAAACGGGGACTTAAATTGTGAAACGGCGGAAAATGGTGGAAAGTTAAAACACAAAGCAAAGGGTTGGCAAAGCGAATAAAATACACAGGATGCAGACAGGTAACATAGTAGACAGACAATTAAAAAACATGGCGACAGTCTGGTTTCTGTTCGCAACAGATATAAAATCACACCCAGCGACAGTATGATGGCCGTTCGCAACACTTCGGAAAAGACATAACACTGAACACTCACTGTAAACACTGGACTAAAATGTCGGCACAAAGAGGACACACCATAGCCTAGGGCAGATGGGGGGTGGGGTGGGGGGTGGACCTGGACAGGTGAGGGGGAAAACAAGGAGGGAGGAGAGGAAAAACGAAGGGGGGAACCGAAGGAGGGAGAGGACTCATAAGGGGGGGAGGGGCAGGGCAGATGCGAGAGGGAATGGCAAAAGTCAGAGGGGTAAATGCAAAAGAGAAGGGGGGCAGAGAGAGGGTAGGTGGGGAAAAAAGAGGATGGAAGGGGGGAGAGGGAGCCCAAGAAAAGGATGGAGGAAAGGAGGGGGGGTGAGGATCAGAGTTGATACGGGGGATAAATGGAGGGAGAGAGGGCATCATCCGGGAGGGGGAGTTGATGGAAGCCACCTAGTGACAGGAATTGAAGGGTGTAGAGATTGAGGGTAGGGGGGACACAACAGTGAAGACGTGGCAGGGGGCGGGGGTGGGAGAGGAGAGGAGCAACCAGGGGGTGAGGGGGATCAAGGCAGTGGGAGGTGTAGAGTATGCGGATATGTTCGAGGAATAGGAGCAGATGGGGGAAAGGAATGAGGTCATAGAGGATCTGCGTGGGGGACGGGAGGCGTATATGTAAGGTGAGGCGGAGTGCATAACGCTCAAGGATGTGGAGGGACTAATAGAATTTGGGGGGGGGGGGGGCAGATATCCAGGCAGGAGTGGCATAACAGAGGATGGGACGGATTAAGGATTTGTAGGTGTGGAGGATGGTAGAGGGGTGCAACACCCATGTCCAGCCAGAGAGGAGTTTGAGGAGTTGGAGGCGGTTGTGGGCTTTGGATTGGATGGAGCAGAGGTGAGGGTTCCAGGTGAGGTGATGGTCAATGGTGAGGCCAAGGTAGGTGAGGGTGGGGGTGAGGCAGCCAGGATGGGTGCAGACGGTAAGGGAGAGATCCTGGAGCCGGAAGGAGCGAGTGGTACGACCTACGGTGATTGTCTGGGTCTTGGAAGGATTGATTTTCAGGAGCCACTGGTTACACCATGCGGCAAAAAGGTCAAGGTGATTCTGGAGAAGGCGTTGGGACCGTTGGAGGGTAGGAGCGAGGGCTAGGAATGCGGTGTCATCGACATATTGCATGAAGTGTACTGGGGGGGGGGGGGCTTTGGGGCATATCTGCCGTGTACAGGAGGTAGAGGAGAGGGGAGAGAACAGAGCCCTGGGGTACACCTGCAGAGGGGTAGAAGGTGTGGGAATTGGCATTATGGATGGTAACATAGGAGGGGTGGCTGGAGAGGAAGGAGGCCATCAGACGGATGTAGTTGACAGGAAGGGCGTAGGTTTGGAGTTTAAACAGGAGACCGGCATGCCAGACACGGTCGTAGGCCTTTTCGAGGTCGAGGGAGACAAAAATGGCAGAACGATGCGAGTTAAGCTGGAGGGAGAGGAGATGAGTGAGGTGGAGGAGTTGGTCATCGGTAGAGAAGGAAGGTCGAAAGCCACATTGGGTGTCGGGGAGGAGGTGGTTTTGGTGGAGGTGGTGATGGATGCGCCGGGAAGGATGGATTCCAAGAGCTTACTGAACACTAATGTGAGACAGATAGGACGATGGGAAGAGGCATCAGATGGAGGCTTGTTGGGTTTGGAGAACATCAGGATATGGGAGGTTTTCCACAGGTCGGGATAGAAGCCAGTGGCAAGGATGACATTGTAGAGGGTGGCAAGGACTGAAAGGAAGGAGGGAGGACAGTGTTTGAAGTGGCGGTAGGTAATGCAGTCGTGGCCGGGAGCAGTGTTGCGTTTAGTGCGGAGTGTGAGGCTGATGTCCTTTGTAGTGATGGGAGTGTTAAGTTCAGATAGTGGTGTGTGGCCCAAGTACTGGAAGCTAGGAGCAAGGGGAGGAACAGAGGTATTCGTACGGTCCATGACGTCAGGGAAGAGGGAATAATCAAAGTGGGGATCATCTGGGATGGAAAAAACATCTGAGAGGTGAGAGGCTAAGTGTTTGGCGTTACTGAGGTTGTCAGGAAAGGGATGGTCATCAAGGAGGAGAGGGCACTGGGGGGTGGGGCGGTTCCCAGTAAGGCGGTGGAAAGCACACCAATACTTGGAAGAGTTTATGGGGAGTGTGGTGTTGAGTTGTGTACATGTCTGGCGCCAGGCACGGCGTTCCTTTGCAGTAAGCAATTTGCGGATGTGTCGTTGTAATGGCCGGTGGCGGGTAAGTGTATCCCGGTCACGAGTGCGGAGAAAAGAGCGGTAGAGGCGGCGGGACTCTCGAAGGAGAAGGACGACCTGTGGAGGCAGGGTTGGGCGGTGAGGGGGGATGGCTTTGGTGGGGATATGGGTGGCGACGGCGTCAGACAAGGTCTGGTGCAGGAAGGCAGCAGTGCGAGAGATGTCATCAGGAGATAGAAGGGTAAGGTCGAGGCCATCAACCTGGGTGTGAATGGAGTCCTGGTAGGCATCCCAGTTGGCACGGAAGTAGTCATGGACAAGTTTAGGAGGGATGTCGGGGCGAGGAGCAGTGTGGGGATGGCGACCATTAGAGATAGTGAGGAGAACAGGAGCATGGTCACTGCCAATGAGGTCAAGGACATCTGCAGTGATGCACCCAAGGAGGTTGGGAGAGGCAAGGACCACATTGGGAGTGGTGTTGGATTCAGGTCAGGTGTGCTGACGTAGGGGAACCAGGTCTCCCTGGACAGTGGTGATAAACTGATTACACCACTGGATGTCGGCAAAATCACGGCTGTGGATATTGAGGTCGGCGGCAATCACGTAGGTGGAGAAGGTGTGGTGGATGTGGGCCAGGAAATCGTTCGGGATGGGGGTGCTAGGGCGAACATAAATGGTGGCACAGGTGACGGTAAGGGTGGGGAAGAAGAGGCTGAGGGTGAGATGCTCGGCAGGATTGTTAAGGAGAGGTTGGGGCCGGACAGGGAGGTGCTTGAGGTGGCCTATAGCAACTCCGCCACGTGCCAGAGGGTACGGGTTATCGGTGTGGTGAAGGGTGTAAGTAGCTGTGGAGATGGAGATACGGGGTTGAAGGAAGGTTTCATTTAGGACGAAGGCATCCACGCGGTGCTGACGGAGGGTGTGGAGGAAGAGGAGTTTGTGGGTGGGCAGGGAGCGAATAATGTGGTACAGGATACGGTAGGGTTGTTGTACCATGGGAGGGGAGAGAGACGAGGGTGGTGAGGGGGGTGAAGGTGAAGTGGGCCTGGTTGTGGGAGTATGTGGCATAGGTGGTAAGATGGAAGATGGAACGGGCAGCGAGGGCGATTTGGGAAAGGGTGTGGGAACGCTGGAAGGGGTGGATGTTTTGGAGCACAATGGTGATGAAACGGATGATGTCCTCTGCAGTAGGCGGAGGGCGGAGGGAGTTGTTGGGGTGGATGGGGTCATCAACAGGACGGACAGGGACGGTGAGCTCAGGGGTGACTGGAGGAGGTTTCACTTTACACTTCGAGGAATAGGTAGGATGTGGTGCGAGTACGAAACCTCGTCTAACGGCTGTTGCATATAAGTATTTTCGATGTCAACTTTCGAGTGATATTTTCCATTAACTAATTTAGGGAGAAGCTCGTTGGGCGTGGAATAGCATATCAATCCGCTACTGACTGAACGTTTCCACCCTTTTAAAACCACTTCATATGTTTTAAACATTTATAAGGCGTTTTGACAGTTACAACTGGTGTTGTACAATTGAAGACATGCGTGGAAAAACCGGCTCACCCTCAAATGCAAAAAGTTAGAGATAAGTTGTGCCATCTGTTGCTGGGTACGGGATCTGTCAAAAGTGACGATGTGAATGTCAGTTCTGATAGTTCCCGTGCCCAGCAGCAGATGGCAACACGTATCTCTAACCTTTAAAATTTGAGGATTAGGCCGTTTTTCAGCGCATGTCTTCAGTTGCTTGTGGTAGCTGGCCAGATTACCGTTTTTTATTCTAATCTATTTGGTTCCTTATTTAGATATTTTCGAACTGATAACAGTATAGGTCATGCTTAACTGGTTTAGGTGCAGTCTTTGGCTGCTGTGTTAAAGCCTCAATTAGAGGAAAGAGGGATCTGGCTATTTTTGTCATTGTTTCATTTTAATTATATAGCTATGAACGAAGTTTATATATTTTACTATATATGAAGATAGTAACTTTTCTCAGAAGAACAGATACCATTGATGACCGTGCAGCTTCTCTAGAATAAATGATAATTAATTGAAACCCTCAGCTGCCGACAGCTGTTGTTGATATACCTCGATAGGGACAGCTGAAAATGTGTGCCCCGACCGGGACTCGAACCCGGGATCTCCTGCTTACATGGTAGACGCTCTTTTTTTTATATAGTTGTGTTTGATCGTTGCGAACGTCACATGACATCCGTTCAAGATCGTTTGTTGATCCTTCCACACAGCTTTTTTTATTACAGAGGCCTACCAGCTCTCTGACCGAACATGCTGAGCTACCGTACCGGCGTTTCCCAACTGTCCACAATGTACATACGTAACGTACCCTAATAGATATTTGCCCATTCACTCATTACTCGCGTAAAATATCTATTAGGTACATTACGTATGTATATTGAGGATAGTTGGGATTGTGGGTCTCATGGGAAGCGTGCAAGGGATAAGTCCATGCAGTATCGCTATTCATCTGTGTCCGCCGAAGCTCAGCCGGCACGATAGCTCAGCGTGTTCGGTCAGAGCGTTTAGCTACCTTCTGTAATAAAAAACTGAGTGAACGGATCAACGAACAACCTGAACGAGTGTCATCGGACGTCCGCCACGAAAAAAGTCAACAAACAATATAGAACAAAATGAGATTAAAAAAGGAAAGATGGATAGAGCGTCTCCCATGTAAGCAGGAGATCCCGGGTTCGAATTCCGGTAGGGATACACATTTTCAGCTGTCGCCATCGAGGTATATCAACAACACCTGCCGGCAGCTGAGCGTTTCAATTAATTAACATTTACGTATTTATATATTTTGCTTAATCATTTTCGAAAATGTAAATATTTTAAAAAATAACTACGCTGACGATCCAAATCATTGACCAGCTGCTCAGCGGCGTATTAGCCCACGTTGGGAACGCAATACAGCAGCGGCTCTGCATGACATGGATTCGACAAGTCTTGGCCGTTTTACGGCGGTATACGGTGCCAGATGTCTACACTCACGCCACGCAACTCCCGTAAATTACGGGTCAATGTGTCGAGAGTTCGAAGCTGGAGCCCAGCAGCATCTCAGATGTGATCCATCAGGTTGAGATGAGACCGATTTCGTGGCCAAGACAGTAGCTAAGTTCACTGTCATGCTCCCTAAAGTATTGTAGAACGATTCTGGCCCTGTGATATGAACAGTTATCCTGTTGGAAGATGCCATCGTTGTCTGGGAAAATATCAAACGCCGGCCGCGGTGGTCTAGCGGTTCTGGCGCTGCAGTCCGGAACCGCGGGACTGCTACGGTCGCAGGTTCGAATCCTGCCTCGGGCATGGGTGTGTGTGATGTCCTTAGGTTAGTTAGGTTTAAGTAGTTCTAAGTTCTAGGGGACTTATGACCTAAGATGTTGAGTCCCATAGTGCTCAGAACCATTTGAACCATTTTTTTGAAAACATCAAACACGATGAGATGCAAGTGGTTGCCAACAATGTTCACACGTGTCATGGTGCCTTTGACTACCACTGAACGTCCCATGGAAGCCAAGGTGAATGACCTCACCGGTCATCATCCGCTGTGCGTTGCCTCGTGTTCAACAACATGCGCTGAACGGTGTGTTACGAAACACTTGAGCCTCCACCAGCATCGTAATTTGTCGTCACATCTGTCACAGATCGCCACCCCTCTTACTTTACCAAGCGGGAAAGCCTCCGACCTCCACGTCCTGCGGCGATACGTGTATGTCCTACGAATTTTCGTCTACTTGTGTTTTCACCGCTCCTCAACCATTTTACATAGAAGCTTACGACAGTATCACGCCGGGTCATTAGAGACTTTAGGAAAGGACAGATTCTAATGTCAGTGGGCTTCCCCATTTGCGTTCCCTATCGTCGCAAGAATGATTCTCTATTCTTCTCTGATCCGGTTATGTACTTCCTACAACGTCAACAGCCGTCATTAATTATCTCAGGCGGCAGTAGTCATAATGTTTGGCGCATCAGTGAATATTATTCTGGCACAGTGTGGAGAATAACTAGAGACTTTTCGATCTGACCATGAACTTAATCTTCGAATTTACCGTAATATCGTTGCCAAACATGTGTGTTGCTCAACCCCTGTCCATCATCGACGGAGGAATATGAAAGAAATACTGGCCAGAGAGCAACAGGTAGCTTGCAGCCGATGCCCTTATTTCAGTGCAGCCAGCGGTGAACCTGTTACGTTTCATACCGTGTATCAGATACTACAGTAATGTTTTGCAATATATCTTGTGCTACAATACTACTGTGCACACTCGAATGTGGGTAAACAAGACTCGTAGATGAAGAAATAAAACACAGAATACTATGTTTCACAATTATACTCTTAGAATTGTATATCCTTCAATTATCTTTTTCGTGGATTGGTAAAGGAAATAAATGTTTCTGGCTTATAGCAATTTCAGTACCTAAAGCTAATAGCTTGAAAAGCAGCATAATTTTGCCTAACACTTGATTCACTTCAACAATGTCCACATCTTATGTAAAAACCATAAAAGAAGTCACCCAAATTATTAAGAAATACAAATAAATACATAATCTGGTGAACAACTTCAGATTTTACTTTTTCCTAAAATCATTACCTTTCGATAATTTGTGTCTCATTGAGAAGATTAGTGAATGGAGTACACATATTGTATTTTGGCTTATGTCAGAACTGATGAATTGGGATGATATTCAAGTATTCATTACGTAAATTGAGTCTCAAATCGAAATTATGGAACACACTTAATTCACACAAATACCGATCCTAACGTCGTACCTGTATTTTTTCTACACCGAAGTGATATGTAAAACTTGAAAATCATGTTTAAAAAAGGAATCATGGAACTGTAGTCTCGTGTTTACGAATATAACCACCGATATCAAAGTCTTTAGGCTGTTGGAACCAGTAGCGCTAAATTGTATTTCTATGTATTCTGACCATTGAATAGCGGAGAAAATTTGTACTGTTCTCGGGTGTCCAGCCGGATGCAATCGTCTTCGTAACACGACATTTGGATTGCGTGCCTCCCATCATCTTGTGGTGATAGATGTAGAATATTGCAGCTCGAGGTAGCCGTGCAGTCTGAGTCGCCTTGCCACGGTTCGAGCGGCTACCCCCGTCGGAGGTTCATGTCCTCCCTCGGGCATGGTGTGTGTTGTCCTTAGCTTAAGTTAGTCTCAGTTAGATTCAGTAGTGTGTAAGCCTAGGAACCGAAGAACTCAGCGGTTTGGTGCCATAGGACCTTAACACAGATTTCCAAAATCTTCATGTGGAATAAGGGTTTTTTTTCTTTTTCATTCCCGCTTGAGTAAGGCGAGCGAGCCACTGGGAGAACTCCTCTATAGGGCCTAAGGCGATGCGCACTTATCGTAGCGTCACGTACTGTTCCATCAGCCTCGACATGGCAGAAGCTGCCATTGTCGTGACTTAATTTTGCTGCTCGCGACCGCGCGTTCAGTGGTCCTCGCTGCTCAGCGAGAAGGTGATGATTCGTTCGTGTTTCAGAGGCGAACGTTGCACAGCTTGCTCGCGGCTGCCCCTGTCGGAGTCGTCTACTGCACGGCTGGGCGCTCCCGTGCCTACGGCGAGTCGTCTTTCAGGCAGCCACGCGGCGACTGTTGCTGCGTCCGCCTGTGGCTTCCCCCACCACTCTCACTGACGGGTTCCCCCACCCGCTCGCGCTGTAGATTCGGGGCTTGCGCGTCTTTGTCGGGCACTACCCGCTCGGCCGCATGCCGATTCTTTGCTGCGCTTGCCTGTCGCCGGCCACGTATTCTTTTGCCACATTTTTCTGGCTTTCCAGCTTCTCTCTTCTTGTTCATGGCGCGGTTGCGGTCTGAGAAGACCTTTCATCCCGCCACGTGTAGTCCCCCACAGCCGACACTCACAGAAGGAGCAATTTTCTTGTCTCAGAAGCGCAAATCATGGTTTCCAGCGCATCTGCCACATCTTGGCGCAAGATGACAGTATTTCGCAACGTGGCCAAGTTCCTAGCATATGAAGCACTACGCCTCCATTTTCATAACCGAGGGGAGAGACTGCCGTTACTTGGAAGCCTAAAAAAATAAAATAAAATTGAATGATCGTGTGGCATTGTTGGCCGGGAGGCCCCGTCCGGGGAAGTTCGGCCGCTGGGTGCAAGTCTCATTTTAGGTGACGCAATATTGGGCGACTTGCGCGTCGGTGATGATGAGGACAACACAACGCCCAGTCCACAGGCAGAGAAAAATCTCCAACCCGTCTGGGAATCGAAACCTGGTCCACGACATATTAGGGAAGCACGTTACTACTTTTTTTTCTTTTTTTTCATGTTGTTCGATACAGTTCGTTGTGATTGGTCTGGGCGGACGTCACAAGACATCCGTTCAAGTTGATCGTTGATTCCGTTACTCAGCTTTCTTACTGCAGAGGGCAAGCAAGTCTCTGACCGAAAACGCTGAACTACCACTCAGCTATGCAGGCAGACGGAAGCCTAACAGGTTCGTCACCTTGAACACCTCGCTACCGTCTTGGGTCCGGCGTCCGTTGTCGACTGTTTTCACAACCGAGATGGAAAGCAGCATTTTCTTTTTGATGGTGCGATTGTGAAAACGTACTGCTCTCTCCCGAAATCCGATGTTGACCACTTTCGCTTTCCGACATTAGTTGGATCCTAACCGTTGGTAGGTCATTCGTGTCTTCGGTTGGCGCACCGAACTCGCCGCCAGAGACGTTCCTGGACTTCTTGGGAGATTTTCTGCGTTTTCTTTTCCTTATACTGATTGGCACACAGGATAAGTTTGCTTAGCACTGTGAGAACAGCATACTAACATTCGCTTCGCCTAACAGTACATGATCGGTCGCTACACTCTCTCCCCTACAACAGTGTAGCGCTCAATAACAGGGATGCAAGACAAGCCTGCCCAATTGGCGAGCGTCTTCGCTACATTCCTCCCGACTTTATACTTTGATCGCTCCCCACCCGTTCCCCTCCACCCGGTCGCACGCCACGTCAGGTGGAGTGGTGAGAGGACAAGATCACCGAGGTCGAGGCTGTGATTTTAGTTGGCTGACATCTGGGTACCAAGCTTTGCTGAGGTTGCAGCCACTGTCTCTGTTGATCATTCCGTCGGCCACTCGTATTTCAGTAGCCTTCTTCAGAATACAGTCGCAAAACGACAAGGTCTATCTTAAAACTTCCGCCCCTTCATATTTCATTGAGACTCCCACAGTCATGCAGTGTTCTGCAACCGCCGATTTCGTTGGTTGTTTAAGTTCGGTGCATCTTCTGTGTTCTTTGCATCTTTCTTCGATTGTCCGCTCAGTCTGGCCGACGTATGCATTACCACATGAAAATACGGGTAACGCCCGGTTTATAGAGCCCAAGTCGTCTGTCACCAACAGTCCACGCGTTTTTGGAGGTGGACGGAAAACACGTTTAATACAGTACGTCGAGCCATAATTGTTCCGATTTCGTTCGATACTTCGCCGGCGTACGGCAGATACGCCAATGTCTTATCCTCCTCATCGTGTTCTATTTGCTGGGTCAGTACCTTCTGTCTGAAAGCACGTCGGATTTGTCTCCCGCCGTATCTGTTCTTCTTGCATGCGTCCCTAACGTGATTGAGCTACGCAGGACACCCTTACGCTGTGAAGAATAACCGCAGCTTGAAGTGTGGAGATACAAATCAGCGTGGGTGACTTCCTGTACACAATGTGACCTATAGTACCATCTGTTTTTCGCTTGACTAAATTGTCCAAAATGGGGAATTCGCCTTTCTTTTCTTCTCCATGATGAATTTGATACTGGGGTGCAGAGAGTTCAGGTGTCGGGGGAACTACTGAAGTGTTTCATTCCCATGTGGCCACACCAAGAATGTGTCATCAACGTATTTGAAAAAGCATGTACACTTCAATACATCTGTTTCCACGGCTTCTCTTCGTAATCCTCCATAAAAAAGTTTGCCACAGCGGTGACAGAGGGTACCCCATTGCGACGCCATCCGTTCGTTAGTAATAGTCGCCATTGAAGAGAAAGAGTGTTTATGTGAAAAATATTCGAAGAAATCAGTCACGGTCAGGTTAAATTTTTCCCTGATCTACTTAAGGGAATCACTAAGCAGCACTCAGGTGAAGGTAGAGGCCGTATCTAATCTCACCATAAGATCCTGGTGACGAAGGCGTAGTTCTTGCAGCAGTTGATTGAAGTGTACAAAGACGTGGTGCATTAGTTAGATGTTTGGTCAACTGGTATGTAGATACACCTGTGTTGTTCACTATTGGACGTGGAGGAACATTTTGTTCGTGAATTGTTAGTTAATCGTAGAGTCTCGGTGGTGCAGCTGGTCGTGGTGGAGTCTTCTTGACGCTTTTCTTCGGTAGGGACTAGTACAGAAGCTCAATGGTCTTCTTCTTCCCACTGTTAGTTGGGTCTCCGTCCATTTTTCTGTATACGGGATCCTCGAATATCACGATTCTACTCGGACAACGAAAATAGTACAGTGGCATTTCCTTTGTCCTCAGATAGAATGACTATTTCAGGAACATTCCATGGTTGTAGAATGCTAGCCTTTTACGCTTTCACGATGCTCGTCCTCGGTGGAACCGCTCTTTTGAGCACGCAGCAAGTTTCCACACGCATCTCTTCCGTCGCTGGCGAGGGTGGAAATGGTCGATCTACGTGCAGTTATCAGTGACCAGCAGGGAAGAATTAATATGTGAGAACTGTGTTGACTTTGGAGAGGTGCGACATGCCTGACACGCAAAACTGGCGAAGGGGTCGCTTGTGGTAGGAGACATACGTGTTTTATAATTCCTACATGCTGCTGTATGTTAATGCTTATCTTGTTATTTAATATGTTTCTCGTATATGTGGAGCCAGAAGAACCAATAAATTATGAAGATTACTGAAAGTGCCGGAAGTTTTTTTTTTTTTACTTTTTACAATTAACAAAATCCATTATATAAAATTCTGCAAAAGGGCATCTACGAACCTGGGCATAGAGACTACGCAGTTTCGACTTCTACGATATCAGTAAGAACAAAGCAAAGTGTATAGAGCTCCTTCATTTTCTTGTACAGAAACGGAGTTGATAGTGCTGAACTCAAGTCAGCCGTGGCGGCACATGTTCATTCTCGCCGAAAATTCGAGGAAAGGTCACAAACTGAAAAGTCGAACTCTGATCTATATCACAGCGGCAGGCGACATGCGAGTCTAACCCTGTAAGAGAAGTAAATTTAGTCCAATAAAAGTAGTTTCCCGTGGTTGTAGTCACGATTAAAGAGGCCCATGAAATATTAAAGGCACAGCCCATGCCGCTAGTACATAACTCTACTCTGGGAGATCGCATGGAAACAACGGACGTCACCAACACCATACATCGCCGGGCTCTTTTCAACCAAACCTTACACATCGTGCGGTGCCAGTTTCGCCAACATGCTGCTCGCATACAGTTGTAAACAGCGCTGAAGTCACGTGCACCCTTTCGTTTCTGCGAAATCACGTACCCGCCAAACACCGCTCCAGTATTCATCTGTTAGCGGCTCTACAGTCTGGAACCGCGTTACCGCTACGGTCGCAAATTCGAACCCTGCCTCGGGCATGGATGTGTGTGATGTCCTTAGGTTAGTTAGGTTTAAGTAGTTCTAAGTTCTAGGGGACTGATGACCTTAGAAGTTAGGTCCCATAGTGCTCAGAGCCATTTTGTTAGCGGCTGTTTAGGTCGCCACTCGGCCACTTTGCGGTCACATTTCTGGTGGAGTCCAGTGAACGCGCATCGTTGATGTGAATGGAGCTTCCGTCTTACGTAGCTTAAGTGCACACAGAAGCACAGATATCGCGAGTCGGGAGAAAGCAATTTTTCTGCCGCCACGCTCGCTTCAGACCCTCGTAGGCTAGATATCCAGACTAGCTGGATTTAGGGCCGTTAGGGTTAGGTCACGAGCAAGGGCCCCTGTTCCGGGGGAACAAGCCTGATTCCTGATAAGACCAGGCCAGTGCGGCCACCACTATACATCGCGGATGAGGACATCCCCTTCTCCTGTCAAGGCGAACATGGACGACGGACCGCCAGTACCAGATATCAACCCCCACCCGACGAAATACGCTCCTTCAGTCCGTCAATAAGTCAAGAAACGTAGTCGCAACGTGATGGAGGACGGCCGAAAATCTACATCTACATCTACATCCATACTCCGCAAGCCACCTGACGGTGTGTGGCGGAGGGTACCTTGAGAACCTCTATCGGTTCTCCCTTCTATTCCAGTCTCGTATAGTTCGTGGAAAAAAGGATTGTCGGTACGCCTGTGTGTGGGCTCTAATCTCTCTGATTATATCCTCATGGTCTCTTCGCGAGATATACGTAGGAGGGAGCAATATACTGCTTGACTCTTCGGTGAAGGTGTGTTCTCGAAACTTCAACAAAAGCCCGTACCGAGCTACTGAGCGTCTCTCCTGCAGTCTTCCACTGGAGTTTATCTATCATCTCCGTAACGCTTTCACGATTACTAAATGATCCTGTAATGAAGCGCTCTGCTCTCCGTTGGATCTTCTCTATCTCTTCTATCAAGCGTACTGTAACCTACTTCCTTTGTTTTCGGATTGCATTTCCTTAGGATTCTTCCAATGAATCTCAGTCTGGCATCTGCTTTACCGACGATAAACTTTATATGATCATTCCATTTTAAATCACTCCTAATGCGTACTCCCAGATAATTTATGGCATTAACTGCTTCCAGTTGCTGACCTGCTATATTGTAGCTAAATGATAAGGGATCTTTCTTTCTACGTATTCGCAGCACATTACACTTGTGTACATTGAGATTCAATTGCCATTACCTGCACCATGCGTCAATTCGCTGCAAATCCTCCTGCATTTCAGTACAATTTTCCATTGTTACAACCTCTCGATATACCACAGCATCATCCGCAAAAAGCCTCAGTGAACTTCCAATGTCATCCACAATGTCATTTATGCATTTATGCAACGCAAATAAACATGCGAAGAAGTGCAATACGTCTCGGCGAACGGGGAAGGCCAGGCATCAAATCCTTCTTCTTCGGAGCAATGTGACTGCATCTCCGTAGGCAAAGGGCACGAGCCAAGCCTTCCACGCCTACCAGAACGCCGCCCAAACAATTACCGTCAAACAATTAACATTCTAGTTACCGGAAGTGGAACTGAAAGACAAGCACAGCCAGCGGGACCCTCAGGCTCTTGACGTGCACTAATTCTAACAGAGGAACAACGCCACAGTTGAGTGAATACCACAATTGGTGTTCGTTGCAACGACGCCCAATGACGAAGCGGCTAACGTGATTTACGACGTCAAGTACATGAACCACATCAAAGTTCGCATCGAGGACTACAGGAAAAACAGTGATCTGACGCATTTTCGGATGTGCCAGCGGTGGACCCACACTATTAACTACTGCCGGCTCCCGTCCAGATTTTTCTGGTGTAGAAAGCCTCACGCTTCTAAGGACTGTAACGTACCGAAGTACAAGGCGGCCAACTGGGGAAAGTCGCATCCTGCATCTTGGAGGGGGCGCCAGTACTGTTTAACGCCGCTGAAACGCTACAAACCGCCAGCTCCAAGCACGATATACTCCGTACCGCACCTTCTACCACACAGAAAGTACCGTAAAACATTGATTTCCCGTCTTTAGGGGGAAAGGGAACAGCTGCTCGACGCCCAAGAGGTAACGGATTCGCTATGCCCCCGCCGCTCCTTCGCCGATGCATCTATGAGTAACACGGGGAATTAGCGACGACCACAGCCAAATCATGCCACAGTCGGTTAGGTCTTCGGTGAAATTAAATCTCTTATCCAGTCCATTAAGAAGGACAGTCTGTTGGAGTAATGGTGGAAACCGGGAAGAGGATGCTAAAGCTGACACCCTCACGAGGATCATAATACTCTCAAAAGCACTTGCGACTTTTGCGGATTAAGTTACATCATGGCAATCATCTACAGTAAAGACCTAGTGATTAGCATTTGGAATGCAAATGGAGTACGTGGCCAAAAGGTGGAACTTTCGGACTTTGTTTCCGGAGCTAACGTTGATATCCTCCTACTGACGGAGACACACCAACCGAGACGTTCAAGTTGTGGAATATAGCCAGCTGTTGTTCCGATAGAATCAACAGACGATGATGAGGCACCGCCATCTTCGTCCCACAAACCATCATCCACATGGATGAATCATTGCATCATATGCACTCTTTGAAGTCCAACCCAGTTAGTGTTTGGACAGCGGTGGGCCGAATCATTGTTGTGACAACATACAACCCCCCCCCCCTTCCCCCCGTCCTTCATGCTTGGGGATCTCAACGCTAAGTATCAGGATCGTAAATCCTGAAGGGCAACATCAATTGGACTTAGAACATGATTTAGACATTGACGTTTGGGGGACCGCAAACCCGACATACATTCCGAAACCCACGCACAGAATCTGGATACCACTGTAACTATGGACCTTCGTCGGGCAACAGTCTTGCCGCAGTGGATACACCAGTTCACGTGAGATCACCAAAGTTAAGCGCTATCGGGCGTGGTCGGCACTTGGATAGGTGACCATCCAGGACGCCATGCGCTGTTGCCAAATCTCGGGGTGCACTCAGCCTCTTGATGCCAATTGAGGAGCTACTCGACCGAATAGTAGCGGCATCGGTCAAGAATACCATCATAACGACCGGGAGAGCGGTCTGCTCACCCCAAGCCCCTCCTATCCGCGCCTTCCCTGAGGATGACACGGTGGTCGGATGGTCCCGGTAGGCCACTCGTTGCCTGACGACGGAGTGCATGGACCTTCGTCACGACCCGGAGTTACGGACAATTAATGATCTCAGTTCGGATCATCGCCTGGTGCTCAGAAAGGTATGGAGTGTAGCAACGCCACCTTCTCCTAGAACAGGAAAGACACCAACTGGCACCAGTACTTCAGATATCCAACCAATAATGTACGGCCTACAATTGATGAACGAATATGAGAACAAATCGATGCAGCCGTCACCTTTCTCACGGAAAAAATTAAGAAGGCTGATCACATCGCCTCCGTCACTGTCTTCAAATCAAATGGTACAAATGGCTCTGAGCACTATGGGACTTAACATCTGAGGTCATCAGTGCCCTAGAACTTAGAACTACTTAAACCTAACTAACCTAACGACGTCACACACACCCATGCCCGAGGCAGGATTCGAACCTGCGACCGTAGCGGTCACGCGGTTCCAAACTGAAGCGCTTAGAACCGCACGGCCACACTGGCCGGCCACTGTCTTCAAAGATGAACTACAACAGATGCCGTTGCTGCCCTTGCTCCAGCTGCCAGAAATGCAAGTTCGAGTCTCGGTCCGGCACACAGTTTTAATCTGCCAGGAAGTTTCATATCAGCGCACACTCCACTGCAGAGTGAAAATCTCATTATGCAAGTGAATAGACGCTGCGTTCCCAGGAGTGTCTCCAGACACATCTTAACCTGAAATGTCATTGACTAGAACAGAATTATCTTCTGTGTTGAATCCCGCTTCGAACTGAGCCCCGATGACCAGCGAAGATGCCCCGGACAACGGTAAGATACTACCATGATAGCCGCTCACCATACGGCCCGACAACCAGTAGTGAAGGTCTGAGTTGACGCTTAACTTCATAGCAGGACCCCTTTGGTTGTCTGTACATGTGCATCACATCGATCGATTACCGTCCCATTCGAATAATTACTTCGTGGTGCTTCGTTTTTCTCTCTCTCGCTCTTGTTGTTTTTCGCTTGAATTTGCGTGCCCAACGGTCTGATTGGCTAACCTCAATGCTAAAGAACTTGGAAATGGTGCAACGTACCAATTTTTTTTCTTAACCGTCATTTCTCAGCACAACTTACCCTGCAACAACGTACAAGCCTTACAGACGGTTTCTGGCCACCCTGTACACCTGCATCGCAGTCGAGGTACGTTGCATATAAGCTGCAGCAACGCCCTAAACAAGAACTTTTTCATCGCCCGTTATAGTATGTCTGGCATTTTCTGTCTATGAGTTAAATTGCAGTGCTTGACTAGGGAAGATGACTACATCGCACAGGATACCAACGGAAGATACTATTACTAACATCGAAATTGGAATCCGCTTTCCGCATCAAATAACATAGAAAACCTACCTGTAGGATAGAAAAAAGGTGAGCATCGGTCGCAATGTCATCTGTTTTTCTCATTGGAAATACAGATTTCAGTTAACATCATTATGTTCTAAGTAGTCATGTAGACTTAGCGTAATGTTGGACTAATGCTTGCACGCGCCGTAGTTACACTGCTGGCCATTAAAATTGCTACACCACGAAGATGACGTGCTACAGACGCGACATTTCACCGACAGGAAGAAGATTCTGTGATACGCAAATGATTAGCTTTTCAGATCATTCACACAAGGTTAGTGCCGATGGTGACACCTACAACGTGCTAACATGAGGAAAGTTTCCAACCGATTTCTCATACACAAACAGCAGTTGACCGGCGTTGCCTGGTGAAACGTTGTTGTGATGCCTCGTGTAAGGAGGAGAAATGCGTACTATCAGGTTTCCGACTTTGATAAAGGTCGGATTGTAGCCTATCGCGATTGCGATTTATCCTATCGCGAAATTGCTGCTCGCGTTGGTCGAGATCCAATGACTGTTAGCAGAATATTAAATAGGTGGGTTCAGGAGGGTATACGGAACGCCGTGCTGGATACCAACGGTCTCGTATCACTAGCAGTCGAGATGACAGACGTCTTATCCGCATGGCTGTATCGGATCGCGTAGCCACGTCTCGATCCCTGAGTCAACAGATGGGGACGTTTGAAAGACAACAACCATCTGCACGAACAGTTCGACGACGCTTGCAGCAGGATGGACTATCAGCTCGGAGACCATGGCTGCGGTTACCCCTGACGCTGCATCACAGACAGGAGCGCCGGCGACGGTGTACTCAACGACGAACCTGGGTGCACGAATGGCAAAACGTCATTTTTTTGGATGTATCCATGTTCTCTTTATAGCATCATGATGGTGGCATCCTTGTTTGGTGACATCGCGGTGAACGCACATTGGAAGCGTGTATTCGTCATCACCATACTGACGTATCACCCGGCGTGATGGTATGGGGTGCCATGGTTACACTTCTCGGTCACCTCTTGTTCGCATTGACGGCACTTTGAACAGTGGACGTTATATTTCAGATGTGTTACGAGCCGTGGCTCCACCCTTCATTCGATCCCTGCGAAACCCTACATTTCAGCAGGATAATGCACGACCGCATGTTGCAGGTCCTTTACGGGCCTTTCTGGATACAGAAAATGTTCGAATACTGCCCTGGCCAATACATTCTCCAGATCTCTCACCAACTGAAAACGTCTCGTCAATGGTGGCCGAGCAACTGATTCGTCACAATACGCCAGTCACTACTCTTGATGAACTGTGGTATCGTGTTGAAGCTGCATGGGCAGCTGTTCCTGTACACGCCATCCAAGCTCTGTTTGACTCAATGCCCAGGCGTGTAAAGGCCGTTATTACGGCCAGAGGTGGTTATTCTGGATACTGATTTCTCAGGATCTATGCACCCAAATTGCGTGAGAATGTAATCACATGTCAGTTCTAGTGTAATATATATGTCCAATGAATACCCGTTTATCATCTGTATTTCTTCTTGGTGTAGCAATTTTAATGGCTAGTAGAGTATATTAGATATGTGTTGTTATAATACGTTGAGCCTACATGAATGCTTCTGCGCAGTGATGATAGCTACTCAGTTACCTGATATCTAGATCCGCAATAAAAAAAAGACAGATGACATTATGACCGATGCTGACCTTTTTTCTATCCCCGCTTAGATCACATTTATGAGGAACAATCATTTCTATGGAATCGAACATGATGAAAGCGTTCTTCTGTTCACACATACTCTTGACACTAGTGCCTCATTGAAGATTCTGACGACCTCAGGTCTGAATCTCTGAAGTGAACAGAAGGAACGTAAGATAACAGTCACTTGCTGACTTCGTGGCGAGGCACTTCGCTCACTGGCCCATAAAGGGGACTATCTCCACTAAACTGCCCTGTCAGCTGCAGGGACTTCGAGCTATAAAACGGCGAAGCTGAATGTGTGCTTGGTCCTGTAAGTAACAGATAGAGCATTAATGTCTCTCCTGAACTGCTTAGCGATATCGGGCGAATGCAGAGGGGGTATCTCGTCATGATGCTGTACTCTCGTCATACATTAACTGCAGAATCACATTTTATCCCGCTGATTTTGTTACAAAGTAACAATAATAAATGCAAACAGCGTTTTCTCTAACGAAATGAACAACTCCCTCAATTATGTATTACAAATGGTTTGGTATTGTTTAGAAGAGAGCAGTAACATGAAATAGTTGAATATCCCGCATTGTATTATCAGCAAAGATACTGTGAGTTCTGTCTAATCTTTCCTCTCTGAAGTATTCTTTGACTGCTGCATTTTTTACACGTTTCTGTCAGTTTCTCATTCTTGAGTCGAGTGCTAAATGGAACTTAAGCTGGTCAGCAAATATTCCAGTTCCTCTGAAACAGTAAAAAAAAAGTGTAAATCGAAAAACAACTTATTTCCCGAAAAAAATTCGAGAGACAAAGTGGGCAGCAGAAGGAAAAGGTCACAGCATCCCAAGCAAAGGCTGCATCTTTGTAAATAAGCTTTACATACAGCGTGAAGTCTCTCATTAAATGTAAATTGACCAAGTTGAGACCTGCGAAGATTAGTGATGGCGTTTCTGACGGAATTAAAGTAATATTGAGGAACTACAAGTTGAATTATATTTTGTGATCTACGAAGTCAGAGCGGAATGGGATGACGGTGATACAAAAGTCATGTTTATTACAAAATTTTTACGTTATGTCAAGCGTTGTGCTGATGTCATTGTGACAGATCGCTCCCACCTAGGTTTTTTCTCATTCTCATTTGCACAATTTCACTCTAGATTACTAGTTTCTATCATAAGCTGAGATCATCTTCATATCTACAAATAAAAGGAAAGAAAACATTAATGAATAATTATTTCTTTGGATGACATAGATAAAAAATATTTCAAATTAAACATGTTAAAATTGTAATAACTTTATCTTGGAACACTTTAATTTGGTCCGTGCATGTAGCCGGCGGGAGTGGCCGAGCGGTTCTACGCGCTACAGTCTGGAACCGCGCGACCGCTGCGGTCGCAGGTTCGAATCCTGCCTCGGGCATGGGTGTGTGTGATGTCCTTAGGTTAGTTAGGTTTAATTAGTTCTAAGTTCTAGGGGACTGATGACCTCGGAAGTTAAGTCCCATAGTGCTCAGAGCCATTTGAACCATTTGAACCGTGCTTGTATAGAAAAACTGCAATATGGGAATTGCTAATCTCCCTTGATGCAAAACACTTTTTGTTACTTATTTACTTATTTTATTGCCCAAACTAGTTTCAGCGACAAATATCGTCATCAGTGCGTTTTTGGCTTCAAAATGGTTCAAATGGCTCTGAGCACTATGGGACTTAACAGCTATGGTCATCAGTCCCCTAGAACTTAGAAGTACTTAAACCTAGCTAACCTAAGGACATCACACAACACCCAGTCATCACGAGGCAGAGAAAATCCCTGAGCCCGCCGGTAATCGAACCCGGGAACCCGGGCGTGAGTGCGTTCTTCCACTCCTTGTTTTTTAAACATTGTTTCCTGTGGATACTTTCATACTACTTTATTTATTGCAGGTTACAAAATGGTTTTAATAATTGTTGTCGCTGTTTGTGGCAAATTTTCAATGCTTTTTCTGTTGTCGTTTTTCTCGGCATACAACATGCCATCTGCAACTGTGTGAGCGGTTGTTAGTAAAGAAAAACTAAAACGTGACCTTACGTATGTCAGCGTTATACACTACTGGCCATTAAAATTGCTACACCACGAAGATGACGTGCTACAGGCGTGAAATTTAACCGATAGGAAGAAGATGCTGTGATATGCAAAAGATTAGCTTTTCAGAGCATTCACACAAGGTTCGCGCCGGTGGCGACACCTACAACGTGCTGACATGAGGAAAGTTTCCAAATGATTTCTCATACACATACAGCAGTTGACCGGCGTTGCCTGGTGAAACGTTGTTGTGATGCCTCGTGTAAGGAGGAGAAATGCGTACTATCAGGTTTCCGACTTTGATAAAGGTCGGATTGTAGCCTATCGCGATTGCGGTTTATCGTATCGCGACATTGCTGCTCGCGTTGGTCGAGATCCAATGACTGTTAGCAGAACATGGAATCGGTGGGTTCAGGAGGGTAATACGGAACGCCGTGCTGAGTCCCAACGGCCTCGTATCACTAGCAGTCGAGATGACAGGCATCTTATCCGCATGGCTGTAACGGATCGTGCAGCCTCGTCTCGATCCCTTAGTCAACAGATGGGGACGTTTGCAAGACAACAACCGTCTGCACGAACAGTTCGACGGCGTTTGCAGCAGCATGGACTATCAGCTCGGAGACCATGGCTACATCACAGACAGGGGGGCCTGAGATGGTGTACTCAACGACGAATCTGGGTGCACGAATGACAAAACGTCATTTTTTCGGATGAATCCATGTTCTGTTTACAGCACCATGATGGTCGCATCAGTGTTTGGCAACATCGCGGTGAACGCACATTGGAAGCGTGTATTCGTCATCGCCATACTGGCGTATCACCCGGCCTGATGGTATGTGGTGCCATTGGTTACACGTCTCGATCACCTCTTGTTCGCATTGACGGCACTTTGAACACTGGACGTTACATTTAAGATGTGTTACGACCCATGGCTCTACCCTTCATTCGACCCCTGCGAAACTCTACATTTCAACAGGATAATGCACGACCGCATGTTGCAGGTCCTGTACGGGCCTTTTTGGATACAGAAAATGTTCGACTGGTGCCCTGGCCAGCGCATTCTCCAGATCTCTCACCAATTGAAAACGTCTGGTCAATGGTCGCCAAGCAACTGGCTCGTCACAATGCGCCAGTCACTACTGTTGATGAACTGTGGCATCGTGTTGAAGCTGCATGGGCAGCTGTACCTGTACATGCCATCCAAGCTCTGTTTGATTCAATGCCCAGGCGTATCAAGGCCGTTATTATGGCCAGAGGTGGTTGTTCTGGGTACTGATTTCTCAGGATCTATGCACCCAAACTGCGTGAAAATATAATCACATGTAAATTGTAGTATAATATATTTGTGCAATGAATACCCGTTTATCATCTGTATTTCTTCTTGGTGTAGCAGTTTTAATGGCCAGTAGTGTACAATTGGGATTGCGGTGGCGTTGTGGATCCAGTTTTGGTGTGTACTAGGCTGTTAGTTTTTCGTTTACTCACATTCATTGGGCAGCTTACAGCTAATTTTACACACTGAAAAACGAAACTTTTGCACTTCTTTTCTGGTTCAAAACATTACGCCATCTTGCTGTTCACGTATGTTACGAGAAATACATCGCATGTAGCGAGAAGGCTGTGAAAACTGTAGCGGGAGTTCTGACGACACCTGTTCCTTATTTATGTCTGTGCGTGGGGGTGGTTCTTTCGAATGAGTGCGTTCTCTTCTGTGTCCTGGGTCAGTTCTCTCAGAGCGGTAAATAGTGTGTTGTTACAAAGTGTTGTATTTTCGTTTATTACGTTTTCCCTTTCCACTATTCCCTTTTGTATGTAGTAATTTTCTTCAGTGGCTAGTTGTCGTTATAAACCGTTCCTGTGTTTCAGGATATGTAGATCGCTTTCGATATTAGCTGGGTTACGATTTTCGTTCTTCGTTCATTAAGTGTTCTGCGAAAGCTGAATGTGTGTTGTCACTATTTAGAGCTGTCATGGGCTCTGTGTACCTCGTTCGGAAATATTTGCTTGTTTGTCCTATGTATTGGGCCTGACAGGAGTTACATGTGAGTTGGTATATTCCAGCATTGTTGAATTTGTCTGAGGCTCTTTTGTCTAGTCTCAGCCATTTTTGAACTCTGTTGTTTGTTCTGAATGTTATTGGGATTCCTTGTTTTTTCAGTTACAGTTACGAAATCATACGAACGTGTTATTCTTTAACTGGAGATTTGACACTTTAACGTGGCTGCATCAAACAACACTGTACATATTCTGTACCTGTTAATAATCTTTGTTTTTTTTTACGGCAATGATATTGTGTAGCGTGTAATCTTATTTATGGGTTGATGTTCATGAAAATCATTTCATGAGAGGTCTACGTGAACCAATAAATGAAATGCACCAGCATCCTGAATAATAATTCATTATGGAACAAGAATATGTTGGTCTTCCTTTTCGTTTGGTTCAAATAATTTATAATGAGTCAAAGTTAAATTGCGAAATAATTTTTCCGTTCAGATAAATGTCGTATCGTGTAAAATGAAAGTTATAAACTGGTGTAAATGGCGCTAATAAGAACATGCCGTTTACATCGCCACAAAAATAATGAGCCTCGTCCAGTCTCCAACGACAATCTCTGTTAGCATTTAACTCGTAAGAATACAACAGGGTGGTGTTGCCACAGCTCTGTCGCTTTTACTCATTCTCTCATTCTCTCTCTCTCTCTCACACACACACACACGCGCGCGCGCGCTTTCTCTCTCTGTCTCTGTCACGGAAACGATAATGCCGTCACACTAGCTGGGATTCAAATTACCTTTTCAAATAACTAAAAGGTGTTTGTGTAGCAGAACATTTTGAAGTACTGCAGCGAGTTGAGGTGCAGATCTAATCTCAATGTATCAATGCCTCTAACATGCCATTGTAAGTTAATTTATAGAGAACCCATTACTATACATCAGAATACTCTTGTTCGTAATTCGATAGATTTGTAAATGTAAAGATAAGTGATACCACTAAGTGTCCAGGGCTACTAAACCGATAATCAGGTGACCCTCAACCATCACAATTACAAGTTGAAGCTATCAATTTCTGAAATAAAGAAGCTAGTAAGAAACCAAATATCATCTTAAATGGAACAACACTATTAATCACAGAATCATAAATATACCTAAGTATCACTTTTGATTGGTTCTTCATCTCCAAAAAACGCAGTGAGAGGTTGAAACATAAGAGTCTTTCAAGAACCAAATTGCTTCGAAAACTTGTTACATACGACTGGGGAGCGAATCCATAGCGGACTTCAACTCTTGAGCCCTGCTACTCTGTAGATGTATAATCTTGCTCCACATTGGTTCGCTGAGACCACTGGAAGAAGGCTGATAGTGCGCTAAACAACACCTACAGGATTATCAGTGGCCCTGTTCAGTGGAATTTACTAAGCGCCTGAAAGATAGTAATTATTCCTATTGTGGGCACATTTGCTGCAGGACACAACTTCGATCAAGGAGGCAAGTAGGCTGGTAATGTACTCTGCAGCAAACCTACGAGACTATCGCCCACAGGAACCCTCTTTTCCCCTGCCAGTTCTTCCCTCCACAGTCAACCTCCCCAGCCTTCTCTCAGTTCCCCACCGCCTATCCTCGCCTCCCTTCACCTGGCCACGTAGACACCCCCCCCCCCCACCTCTTCTCGCCCATCGTTTCTAGCGCATGCTCCTTCCCCTCTTCTCCCTTTTCACAGTCACACCCCTTTCTGGCAAACAGGGCCAGTTGTTCTACACATATTTAGCTCTCCCAATCATAGCTCAGTATTTTACTGCCATATCATACAGTCCCATCGCATTTCTCAACTCCTTCTTAGGCCACGTTATTTTTTATGGTAAAACGGCAAACAGACAGATTCCTGTAGCAAGGCTGAGTGTGGCATAACTTCATTCTCATCCAGTAATCGTGGCAACTGCATATTGTCTGCATGGCACCGGAAATTTTTACGTCATTGTCAACATTTGTTCGTTTTCCATACTTTGGAGGCCCACAACTATTAAACATTATAAAATGAGCAGTTTGAGAGGATATTACTGGATTATTTTGCTAGATGTTCTGCTTAAGAAATAGCTACTGTGAGCAGTATGTATATTGATCTTCTAGAACTCGAAACCAATGGAACCGTTATTTATAAATTATAGAGCGCAGCAATCAGTCGTCCTTTTTTGTGGGTTTCATTTGGCAAATCCACGAAGTTTATATCTTTACAATCATATACAAAAGAGCCAAAGAAACCGATACACCTGCCTAATATCGTTTAGCACCTCCGTGAACATGCAGAAGTGTCGCAACACGATGCGGCATGGGCTCGACTAATGTCTGTAGTAGTGCTGTAGGGAAGCGACACCATGAATTCTGCTGGGCTGTCCATATAACCGTAAAATTAAGACTGGGTGGAGATCTCTTCTGAGCAGCACCTTGCAAGGCATCCCAGATATGCTCAATAATGTTTATGTCTGTGGAGTTTGGTGGGCACTGGAAGTGTTTAAACTTAGAAGAGTGTTCCTGGAGCCATTCTGTAGCAATTCTGGACGTGTGGGGTGTCGCATTGCCCTGCTGAAATTGCCCACGTCCGTCGGAATGCACAATGAACACGAATGGGTGCAGATGATCAGACAGGATGCTTACGTACGTGTCACCTGTCAGAGTCGTATCTAGACGTATCAGGGCTCCCATAAAACCCCAACTGCAGAGCCTCCACCAACGTGAACAGTCCCCTGCTGAAATGCAGGGTCCATGGATTTATGAGGTTGTCTCCATCTCCGTATACGTCCATCCTATCGATACAATTTGAAACGAGACTCGTCGACAAGGCAACATGTTTTCAGTCATCAACAGCCCCATGTCGGTGTTAACTAGTCCAGGCAAAGCGTATTGCTTCGTGTCGTGCAGTCATCAAGGTACACGAGTGGGACTTCGGCTCCGAAAGCCCATATGGATGATGTTTTGTTAAATGGTTCGCACACTTACACTTGTTGATGGCCCAACATTGAAATCTGCAGCAATTTTCATTTCTGTCACGTTGAACGATTCTCTTCAGTCGTCGTTGCAGGATCTTTTTCCGGTAGGAGCGATGTCGGAGATTTCATATTTTACCAGATTCCTTGCTATTTGCGGTACAGTCGTGAAATGGTCTTACGGGAAAATCTCCACTTTATTGCTACCTCGGAGATTCTGTGTCCCATCGATCGAGTGCTGACTATAACACCACGTTCAGGCTCATTTAAATCTTGATAACCTGCCATTGTAGCAGAAGTTACCGATACAATAACTGCGCCAGACACTTATTGTCTAATTTAGGCGTTTCCGACCGCAGCGCCGTATTCTGCCTGTTTACATATTTCTGTATTTGAATACGCATGCTTATACCAGTTTCTTTGGCGCTTGAGTGTAGAATACTATCACTTATAGCTCCAGCTTAACAGGAACATCAACCAAAATGCCAAGTCGAACACTTGCTATTTGTTGTTGTTGTTGTTGTGGTCTTCAGTCCTGAGACTGGTTTGATGCAGCTCTCCATGCTACTCTATCCTGTGCAAGCTTCTTCATCTCCCAGTACCTACTGCAACCTACATCCTTCTGAATCTGCTTAGTGTATTGATCTCTTGGTCTCCCTCTACGATTTTTACCCTCCACGCTGCCCTCCAATGCTAAATTTGTGATCCCTTGATGCCTCAAAACATGTCCTACCAACCGATCCCTTCTTCTAGTCAAGTTGAGCCACAAACTTCTCTTCTCCCCAATCCTATTCAATACCTCCTCATTAGTTACGTGATCTACCCACCTTATCTTCAGCATTCTTCTGTAGCACCACATTTCGAAAGCTTCTATTCTCTTCTTGTCCAAACTGTTTATCGTCCATGTTTCACTTCCATACATGGCTACATTCCATACAAATACTTTCAGAAACGACTTCCTGACACTTAAATCTATACTCGATGTTAACAAATTTCTCTTCTTCAGAAACGATTTCCTTGCCATTGCCAGTCTACATTTTATATCCTCTCTACTTCGACCATCATCAGTTATTTTGCTCCCTAAATAGCAAAACTCCTTTACTACTTTAAGTGTCTCATTTCCTAATCTAATCCCCTCAGCATCACCCGATTTAATTTGACTACATTTCATTATCCTCGTTTTGTTTTTGTTGATGTTCATCTTATATCCTCCTTTCAAGACACTGTCCATTCCGTTCAACTGCTCTTCCAAGTCCTTTGCTGTCTCTGACAGAATTACAATGTCATCGGCGAACCTCAAAGTTTTTACTTCTTCTCCATGAATTTTAATACCTACTCCGAATTTTTCTTTTGTTTCCTTTACTGCTTGCTCAATATACAGATTGAATAACATCGGGGTGAGGCTACAACCCTGTCTCACTCCCTTCCCAACCACTGCTTCCCTTTCATGCCCCTCGACTCTTATCACTGCCATCTGGTTTCTGTACAAATTGTAAATAGCCTTTCGCTCCCTGTATTTTACCCCTGCCACCTTCAGAATTTGAAAGAGAGTATTCCAGTTAACTTGCTATAATGGACATAAATACACAAAATAAACACCTATAATTGAGCAGCTCGGCCTCTGAGAAGTCGTGGCCGATAACTTTCCCCTGTCCGAGATTGTGTTCCGTCTCTGATGTCCTCGTAGTCGTAAAGATTCGTTTACGCCTTTGCACCTCACTTCTAGTCGCCGTGCAATTGTGGTTTCCCCACACGCATGTAGAGGCACGCGTGTAGACTGCATGCCAATTTCTCAACATCTACGTGTTATTCGTTCCATTCACAGCTTTGTTCACACGGGGGGCCTCTACGTCCGTGCGGGGCAAGGTACAGCCTCACAGCGACTAGCCGCAAGACGCACAGGTGTAAACGCACCTTACACATGGCTAATGTGGCAGATTGTTAGGACAGAATCATTCACATGCCGTTGTACACAGGACATGTTACTGTTAGACATGCTGTAAGGCACTTCAAATACTGCCTAGACGTCACCCATTATTTTCATTGTGAGTGTGAGAGGTGGCATGAGCCCCCTCTCATATTTCTATCTTACGATTCTCCTCTCTAGTTGCATGCGGTGGAGGGTTGCTTTTCCTTAACACGCGTACTTCCCACGCAGCGTCTCTCGTCACCCGGGTGGGCCGGTGACAGGCGGGCTCTGTGGAACTGGAGAGAGTTAAGCCGACGTGTGTGAGGCAGTCGAGTGAATGCTTTTCAGACGCCGACATTGTCAAGAGACACGCCCGCTGGGGTGTGAAGTAGCGGCTGGGCTAGAGGTTCCGTTACTTCAGAGAAACTTTGCGAAAACACTTTCTGGCGGGCTACCAGCGAGGCGTGGGAATGACTTGTGTACCCACGCAGTTGTGGCGGGAAAATTCCCGCACTTTCTGCAAAATCAGCACAGAAATTGGCGCCAAGAATCTCCATTGGTGGAATGGTAGTGCTCCGGCAATGGAGTGGAATTTCCGCCGGTTTTCGAGTTGCTGATTGGAACGTAACCACGGCCACTGTCGTGGGGGCGGGAATGTTCGGTGTTCGGCCTGTACGGGTGCTCTGGGTAGTCGGCAGTCGCCTTTCGGTCGAGGACGTCGGAGCAACCAGCCCTCGCCTGCGGTACGCCAGATCGTGTTCTGGGAGATAAGAAGACTGTTGGTAATGTACGTCCGCAGCACCGGCAGATAGGGATTTTCCTAGGTGATAATCAGAGCTCAGCAGAGCGCGCCTGTTCATCCTTTTCTAACTTTGTTCAGTTTCGAGTAGCAGCAATTACTATTGGGTTAGCTGTGTGTCTCTCTTGAGATTTGAGTGGAAAGGAATTGGCTCCACATACCACTTCGTCTTAAACCTCACGATCTAAGTTAGGGACAACTTCACCTTTACTGTGTTTGTATGAATCTCAAATTTTAGCCAATTTGATGTTTTATATTTCCTGTGTCTCTTTTACTATTCTGCGTTTAATCTTAATAAATCATATTGTTATTTTGGACAGAACTTTCTTTCTGTTAATCAATAGAGCAACCCTATCATTCCTCACTATGCTAATGAAACCTTTGTTTATTTAACTTATTTATCAAATTAAATTATTGCAGGTGCCAAACTCTCTTCTACTCCACTAGCAGGGTTGATTAGAGTCAGTTCGCGTATTTGTTTTATCCTTGTGCAACAGCAAAAGTCGGAGTTAGAATAGGGGGGGCTTAGAGCATGATTTACACATGTGGATTCTAGTAGAATTTAGTGATAAATACACTACTAGCCCCGGCACCTCGCATAATATGGCGACCCTGCCAGGATCTTTCCTGTGAATCTCTGATAAACAAACAGGATTCTTAGTAGGAACATTCAATTTTTTTTTCTCTCTATTTTTTTTAATGATTAATACCCAAGTTTTTTTGGTAGTTCCGCGTTTAGTTTTAAGTAGCGGCGCATGACTACAGTTTTTGTTTTCAGTGTATATATTTTTTTGTTCATTGTTTTTTTTGTGTTTCGCTGATGTGGTGTCTGTACCGCATCGCACTTTGTCGGATTTGTGTGCGGTTTCTGTACCACATCAAATTGTGTTTGTGATTACAGCGTTGGAACAGCGTTGTTGAAATTTTATGTTTATGTGTAAAAAAAAATATATGGAGTAGATTAATTTTATTGTGCATTTTAGATGAATTTGTTTTTATGAATGATAACGAGAAGTAAGGCACGACTATTATCGGGCGAAGCTAAAACAAAAGAGGATAGCATAATGGATAAGGGGCAGTTTACTGACGGGAATAGGTTCGGAGATGAGATGGGCACATTTTTAGCAGGACAGGACGCCAGGGGCATTGATGAGGAAGGTGATTTGGACGCGATCTTAGAGCAGCGTTGCGGCCGTGATTATGATAGTGAGGTAGAGGATGAAACAGAGACAGTTACACAGGTCGTGACGGTAGCAGAAGTTTATAATAAAACGAACGAGAGCAGACAGGGGCCAGCTCGGCCACGTCAGAGCTCTAGCGCCCAGGTGTCCAGAGTTACATCACCCATGTGTGACGAGGATCAAATTGATGACATTAACCCAATACTGAGCTTCCTACGGTCAATGAAAGAAGAAGCTGACGAACAACGCAAGAAGGAGAAGGAAGAAGCTGAAGAACAGCGTAAGAAGGAGAAAGAAGAAGCTGACGAACAGCGTAAGAAGGAGAAAGAAGAAGCTGACGAACAGCGTAAGAAGGACACGGAGGCAATAATTTCGCATATAGGGGAAATTCGTGGGGAATTATTAACAATAAAGAAAGAATGTGGAGAAGCAAAACAAATGTCAATGGTAGCACAAAAAGTAGCAGGCCTAGCCAAAACGGCAGCAATAGGGGCAATGAAAGTCGCGGAATCAACTTCTAAACTCGCAGGGCGCTTGCGACGTACAACACAATCCCACTCAAAATCCCTAGCATTCTTAAAAACTCAAGGTAATATCGCGGTTGCGAACACCACGAAACGAATGGAAGAAGTAGAGAGTCGGATAGCAAAACTAGAGCAAAACGGGCACACGAGCACTGCGCGTTCGGGTACCAATGATGGAGTACAAAGAATTGTGTCTCCGAGGAAAAGCCCGCCGTGCTCTAGCCCATTGACCGAGTGCGGAACTAACACTGCACACGCAGAAACATCGAGTAATAGCTCAAATAATTATAGCCCACTTAGGAGAGTGAATTCTGAGTGCCACTTCCACTGTGATACAGAGGTAGCACATCACAGTTATCAGCAAGATAGAACAGGACACTCAGCAGACGTGCAAGTATCGGAAACGAGTGACAACACCAGTGCGAGGATCAGACAGGATTTTGATCACAATCACTTCCTGTCGATACTGAAATTCCAGAAGTTCAAAGAAAATGGAGGGTCGATGCATCCGAAGAGCTGGGTGATGCAGTTTACAAATTCATTACCGGCATCATGGCCAACCCAGGCAAAATTAGAATTCATGTGTGGACACATCGAAGGCCAAGCCGCGGAAAAGATGCGGGGTGTGGCAGTGACGTGTCGGACTTATCAGGAATTTGTTGGTGCATTCCTGCGGACCTACTGGTCAAAGGAAACGCAAGATAGGATTAAAGAGGAAATAATATTTTGTCCTGAACTGGAAGTGTCCGGGCATAGGAGCGCAACCAAATTTCTTGATGATTTACTCAAGAAGAATCAATTTTTAGATAGTCCATATAGTAACGGAGAAATCATTAAATTTTGCTTTTCCAAATTGCCAGTTAGGTACCAACAGACACTTGTCGGCAAGTGTGGAGCTGACATAGAAGCATTCAAGATTCTATTGCGCGAACTCGAAGTAGTCTTTGATAAACAAGACGCAAAGGACAGGAAGAAGGGGCAAAGTAACAAATACCACCGGCCAGGAACAGAAGATGACAGCAGATTGCATAATCGCACTGGTCAGTTAGGAAACCAGGGTTACGGAAGTCAAGGTTACGCTATTCAAGGTTATGGAAACCAAAGACACGGAAACCAGAACGTCAGGGAGCAGGGTCAATCTAGACAAGGAATCTGGGATAGAAGGAATAACGAACGGCAAAGCGACCGTAATTGGAGAGAGCGAAACCAAGGACAACGGTGGAACCAGGAGATTGAAACCAGACCCGCAAATCCTAATGCACGTCAGAGGAGGGGGAGCCTAACTAGGGATTGACGCCAGACTAGTGCGAACACAGGCCGCCGGAATTTCGCACGTAATCTCGGACCTGGCCAACTACGGATGATACATTACGAAGATTTATCAGAAATCCTGCTCGAGGAACATAAAGCAACTCCTCGACATGATCGGCAGCCTCTTATCACAGTAGCAATAGCTGAAAAGAGTCTGAATGCGATAATAGATAGTGGAAGCTACATAACAGCAATATCTGAGGCAGCATACAAGAGGTGCTCTCAGGAGATGGACTGGCCTGTCCTATCGGTTAAGAAAACCAAAATAAAAGGGGCATTAGCGGGTAAATGTACGGAGGTCACCCAACAAACAAGACTGGAATTCTCCTGCCAAGGACACAAAATAGAGTCTAACTTCTGGATCGTGCCAAATCTGGCGATCGACATGATAATAGGAACGGACTTCCTAAATGAACATGAAGCGATAGTTGATCTAGGACGAGGTGAAGTGGTTTTGAGGAAAGGGAATCCCGTCCACATTAAGTTCGACGATCAGCTGATCCCAGCTCAACTACCGTCTAACTGTGTTCGGATAAACTATGCGTGTCTGAAAGACAGAAAGGAAGAACAGGACGACGTTGCGGATAGGGGAGAGGACACGGATGAGAATGAAGTCGGAATAATGGGAGAAATAAAGGAGAAAATAGGAGAAAAAGTGGAAGCAATAAAGAATATAAGGGGCGAACACCGCAAAGAACTTCATAAATTACTAGTAGAACATGCGGAGGTCTTCCTTCCCAAGACAGGATCAATAAAGAACTTCCAATATGAATTTCGTGTACGTCCGCACAACCAGTTTCGTGTGCCACCCTATCCAATCCCCTTGGCATATCGACAGAAAGTAGCAGCTGAAATTACGCGAATGCTGAGTGAAGGAATAATAGAACCTACGGCTTCAGCCTATAATAACCCGTTAAGAGTAGTCGAGAAGGCAGATGGTAGTATTCGTTTAGTCTTGGACTCGCGACAAATTAATACCATAATAGAACCCGAAACAGACAGACCGGAACGATTAGAGGAACTCTTACAAAACTTCCATGGAATATCAATCTTCTCATCAGTTGATCTAAAATCGAGTTTCTGGCAGATCGAGCTCCATCCAAATTGCAGACAGTACACAGCCTTTTTAGCATTTGGAAGATGTTACCGGTTTCGTCGTCTACCATTTGGTTTGAACGTTTCATCTGCCGCATTCATTCGGGGGCTGGACGGCATACTAAGCGATAATTTGAAACGTCATGTCACCAGCTATGTGGACGATTTGCTGATCGCGGAGAAATCTTGGGGAGAGCACAATGCGGTCCTCGGTGAACTCCTAGCGACATTCAAGGAATACGGTGTGACTATCAATATCGAAAAATCGAATTTTGGGACGTCCTCTGTGAAATTTCTAGGACATATCATCACGGGTGAGGGCATTGCGCCAAATCCCGAAAAGATCGAAGCGATTGAAAAGTTTCCCATTCCTACGACAAAGAAGCAGTTAAGGGGGTTCTTGGGGATCATAAATTTTTACAACCGCTTTATACATGTCAAAACTCAGAGCAGTCCTCGGTTGCATCAACTTACAGGAAAGAAGATTCCTTGGGAATGGGATGAGGCGGCCGAATCCGAATGGAAAACATTAAAATTCGCATTATTACAAGCACCCATCCTATCACACCCTAATTTAGCTGAAGAGCTTTGCATAGTAACGGACAGTTCATACTCCGGTCTGGGTGTCATGGTGTTCCAAGACTATGTACATGAAGGAAACAGGGTGTGGAAGACAATTGCGTTTGCTAGCAGAGTACTAGCCAAGAGTGAGAGGAATTACTCAGTAACCGAGTTAGAGGCGCTGGCTATTGTATGGGCGTTTGAAAAATTCAGATACCTTCTGTTTGGTCGCAAGACGAGGGTCTACACAGACCACAAGGCACTCGAGTTCTTGATGACTGCAAAGCTTAATCACAGGCGGCTCATTAGGTGGGCATCGTATCTACAGCAGTACAATTTTTCGATAGAATATATCCCCGGCAGTCAGAACATCATTGCAGACGCCTTATCACGGTCACCGATCGGATTTGAGCACAACATGGAAGAAGATCTGGAGGAAAATCACTACTGCCTTTACTATATGCAGAAAGTAGCCTTTGAAAATTTTATTACCTGTAGTATGCAGGACATCAAGGAGGAGCAAGACAAGGACCCTGCCCTAGTGTTATTGAAACAGAAATGGATAGACAGAAGACACGCCACCATCAGGCAGTTCTACCTCTTGCGGAAAGGCATAATTTTCCACCGAAATTATACCAATGACACTGAATGGGGGGTATGCATCCCTGAACACCTAATAAACAAGGTTATATGGCATACTCACCTCAGCTATGGACACTTCGGACCACGCAAGTGCAATCTCAAGCTAAGGACCATGTGTTACTTTCGAAACATGGAGCGTCGAATTCGGAGGGTACTGTCGGTGTGTAAAGACTGCCAAAAGGCTAAGCACACTACTGTGAGCATGCAGGCACCATTATACCCAATCGTACCGACCAAATTAAGACAATTAGCAGCAACAGATTTGATGGGACCTTTGCCAAGAACAAGAAGAGGATATACTTACGTATTAGTGTTTGTTGAACTAACGTCCAAATACGTTACCTTTACGCCACTGAAGAGGGCGACAGGACGAACTGTATCACGAGCCCTCATCCGGGATTTCCTACCACAGGTTGGTCATGTGAGTAGAATCATTTCTGATAACGGGCCACAGTTTAAGTCAAAAACATGGAAGGAGATGTTGCGTCGATGTAAAATTGATCCCATTTTTATATCTTCACACCATCCGAGCTCGAATGCTGCAGAACGGGTTATCAAAGAACTCGGAAACTTGTGCCGGTTGTACTGTAACAAACAGCACACGACATGGGACGTTTTCCTTAAAGACTTCCAGGAGGTGATCAATGAGGCACCCCATGGGATAACAAAATTGGCACCCATTACAGTACTGAAAAACCGGATTCCTAAGGACTTGATAACCAAGGTCGTAAACTTCCCACCAAGGGCGCGAACGCAGCACCAAGCCATAGTGGATTTGGCTCTCAAGAGGATACGGGCTGCAGCAGAGGTCAGGAAGAGACGTGCCGACAGGGGAGCTCGTCTACGACACTTCCAAATTGGACAAAAGGTGCTCGTTAAGTCTTTCCGACTTTCGAACAAACAAAAAATGAAATGCCAAAAATTCTATTCTGTTTACAACGGCCCGTACCGTATAAGGAGAGCAGCTCACCACAATGCTTATGAATTGGAGACGCTGAAAGGAAAGAAGTCCATAGGACTCCACCACATATCTCACATAAAGGAGTTCGTAGAATAGTAGTAGTGTAAGAAATGTACATAGTAGAATAGGCAAATATATGAACCTTTGTTCGGGGAACAATAATCGTTACATTAATAGATTAAGATTGCTAAAGTATTAACACGCTGCGTTGTCTTGCATAAGAATTTACTGCTGCTATCCTCTTTTTGTTTATGTTTGCGATCTCCAATGTCGATGGAGTAGGAGACACTACCTTTTCATGAGCAATGTTTTTGTCCTTTCCTATCTGGTGTCCATGTTAAGGGATAAGGATGAGTGACGAGACGTCGCACAAACGGGCGCATACAAGAACGTGCTCTTAGAAGCGTTCTGAGAGGTCGTGATACGCTCCATAGCGGCCACAACCAGTTCGTGAGACGTTCATACCAATGCTTGCAGGCACGCGTCAGTGCACTGCACGATTGTGGTATATTGCGCGATTTCGAGGGTGAATATGGGCAGTATAGTTTTTGCAGAGCTGCGCCGGTATCGTTGTCTTGCAAGTCGGGGTGAACCTGTGAGCATTTGACTCTAATGGTGCCCTAGACGAGAGAAATGAGGGCATAAAAGCCTACCATGCTAATGTGCTGGTTGGGGATTTAGCGTGCTGCTCGTTTTTGTCACAGATGAATCACCAAGGAATTGTACTTGGATATTCGTGACATACTGTGTAGCTGGCGTGTGTTGGGTGTCTGAATCCTCAACAGGAACCAGTCCTGGCTTGGTCATATTACATTGCTTCTGGAAAGGTGTACTTCGATCGCGAAAACCGCTTCACATAGAGAAGGAAGTTGCAACTATAAATTTATTGTCGTGTAGAGCCATGGCTAACCCAGTCTCTGGAGTTTCAGTGAGGCGTAATGAAAACTCGGAGGTCATGTCGTACGGCGCGCACATCACTGTCGTCAATAGCGGCGAGCAGCAAGACATCTCAGCGTAACAGGAACTATGTAAGGGTATTGTATAAGGTAAAAAAAAAAAAAATAAATAAATAAATAAATAAATAAATAAAATAAAATAAATAAATAAATAAATAAAAGGGAAAGTACGATACTAGGATAAGTTAAACTGTAGGATTTAACAATAACTAGATTAATATTGTGGGGGTTTTCTACCACAAGTGTGGCGCGCGCCTGTTGAGTTGCTATTTTTCAGGTCACCAAACCACAGACCCGAGATGGAGGGACGACGGGCGAGCGAAAGTAGCGTAGTTGCATGTTCTTTATAGCACGGTAAAACTTAGACCTGCATAACAACATAATTTAATTAAAAGACGTAGAATGTAGATCGTTGGGATATGGTAGTTAATTCTTGAAGCATGTCTACTGTCGATCTATATAATTAATAGTAATATTAGTGCGGGCCCGCACATTTAGTTGTTCATCCATTACAAAGCATCAGTTATCACACACCATGTACTTACTGAGATCGGTCTCTACACGTATATCAAAATAAATTATTTCCATGTCTAGATTAGATGTTATAATGATTGCCATAGATTAATAACTATAAAAGTAAAATAAGAGTGTCTGAAATGACAGACCATCAATGTTTCATTAGGTAAATTTATTATAACATAGAAGGTCATGGGAAAAAGTTAGGCATAAGACTTTTGTAAGAATTGTACAGATGACGAGGAACGTGGCAATGCAGAGGCCAGCCAGCGCAAAAACAAGAGGTCTTCGGCTACCTGCTAGAGGGCGAGCGTCCCGTCCTACACGCTGACAGTCACCCGGCTGCCTACCTGAGGGATTACACGGGACCCTTGCCCCGCCACAAGCGAAAGTGGGGCTGGCCGTTGACCCTGACACGCGACAGCCTGCTAGCTCTCCGGACGCGGCAGCCGCTTGGAGGGATTCCCTGCGGCAGACCACGTTGTCGTGAGTACACGAAGAAGATCACATATCGTGTCAGAACCTGCGCCTCATGTGCCTCAGGACAGAAAGGGACGCTCTATACTCACCTGTTTGGGTTTTTACAACTCACTAGCATTGGCCGATCTGCATACACAAAGCAGTATCGTGCCACACTAACAAATGTATGGTCTCATGTCTTACTTCTCCTCTCTATTAGAGAGCAGTTTTTAACAATAGTCGCTCCTAGTTCGATCCTGTATGGATGACCTCACACACTTGTGGAGTCACTCCACGTGCCATCATCCCTCGTCGAACTGCAATATTGGGAAACATAAAGTTCTGTCCAGCGAGAGAAGAGACCTAGACTAGTGATGTATCCCAACGAGTAGACCTCAGAGACAATTAATCGACGTGAGGAGAGCCTATCACTGTGTCTTCCTACCATACGGCCGTGATCATATGCGTGGGTCTGACTACAATCTCAACAGCGTACTGCAGACACTCCAGAACTCCCTATTGCTGTTGCCACAACGTAGCAACTACAACCGACGTTTAGCCTTATGTGATGTCAGTACAGTGGAATCAGTGAAGTGCCACGGGTATTTCTAACAATGTGATTTAGTGCCTCATTCTCAGCACAGTCGTGAACTTTGTGCAATGTGCACGCACAATTTGATGCCCCATGAACCTTGTTTTTTTTGTTTTTCTTAAATTTCTTTCTCTTATGTTGTTTCTGTAATGTATGTTATACCTTGTATGCGTTTGTGTTTTACACTGTAATTCTTATTACAGATTACTGTATTGTTCTCCACATCATGTTTTTTTTGTATTTTGTGTTTATTGTTGTGTGTATGCTAACAGTGTGCCTGAAGTCCCCATAAACTGAAGCAGATACCACCACTGTCATTGTGAATGGACCATCAGTTCAGGGAACATTTTGTAAAGGTTATTCTTGCTGCAGGGAGACAGAATGAATCGGAGGTTGTAACTAGATTCTGAAAACTCACAAAGAGATTGTTAACTTAAATATTATCATGTGTGAGTGAGGTCAGGTTAGTTTAATGATTAAAATTGTTGTAACATCTTGGGCATTTAATTGCGGAGCACTCCAACTCTGATTGTAAAGAATAAACTGCTCCATATTTGGCTCAGATGCCCGGGCCATGTTTAGAGCGTGAATGTCTGCGTGAATCGGTGTTTGGAAGGGGCTCCCTGGGTATGGATGTGTGATGTGAGTGTTAGTGTTCCATATTAAGAAGGTGAAGTTGGCTACATCATAAATAATCCTCCCTCCATGAGTTGCATTTTTCAGTTGCAATGATCTTTTTATAGAGTGCGGTATGTGGAGTCACTTTGTAAGATTGTTCTTGGGCGATTGACTCACTACCTTGCTCCTAAGTGAGCCAACCGCTCACCAATTACAATCTAAAATGGCGTAGGGGCAATGAGAGGTGGCATGAGCCCCCTCTCATATTTCTATCTTACGATTCTCCTCTCTAGTTGCATGCGGTGGAGGGTTGCTTTTCCTTAACACGCGTACTTCCCACGCAGCGTCTCTCGTCACCCGGGTGGGCCGGTGACAGGCGGGCTCTGTGGAACTGGAGAGAGTTAAGCCGACGTGTGTGAGGCAGTCGAGTGAATGCTTTTCAGACGCCGACATTGTCAAGAGACACGCCCGCTGGGGTGTGAAGTAGCGGCTGGGCTAGAGGTTCCGTTACTTCAGAGAAACTTTGCGAAAACACTTTCTGGCGGGCTACCAGCGAGGCGTGGGAATGACTTGTGTACCCACGCAGTTGTGGCGGGAAAATTCCCGCACTTTCTGCAAAATCAGCACAGAAATTGGCGCCAAGAATCTCCATTGGTGGAATGGTAGTGCTCCGGCAATGGAGTGGAATTTCCGCCGGTTTTCGAGTTGCTGATTGGAACGTAACCACGGCCACTGTCGTGGGGGCGGGAATGTTCGGTGTTCGGCCTGTACGGGTGCTCTGGGTAGTCGGCAGTCGCCTTTCGGTCGAGGACGTCGGAGCAACCAGCCCTCGCCTGCGGTACGCCAGATCGTGTTCTGGGAGATAAGAAGACTGTTGGTAATGTACGTCCGCAGCACCGGCAGATAGGGATTTTCCTAGGTGATAATCAGAGCTCAGCAGAGCGCGCCTGTTCATCCTTTTCTAACTTCGTTCAGTTTCGAGTAGCAGCAATTACTATTGGGTTAGCTGTGTGTCTCTCTTGAGATTTGAGTGGAAAGGAATTGGCTCCACATACCACTTCGTCTTAAACCTCACGATCTAAGTTAGGGACAACTTCACCTTTACTGTGTTTGTATGAATCTCAAATTTTAGCCAATTTGATGTTTTATATTTCCTGTGTCTCTTTTACTATTCTGCGTTTAATCTTAATAAATCATATTGTTATTTTGGACAGAACTTTCTTTCTGTTAATCAATAGAGCAACCCTATCATTCCTCACTATGCTAATGAAACCTTTGTTTATTTAACTTATTTATCAAATTAAATTATTGCAGGTGCCAAACTCTCTTCTACTCCACTAGCAGGGTTGATTAGAGTCAGTTCGCGTATTTGTGCAACAGCAAAAGTCGGAGTTAGAATAGGGGGGGCTTAGAGCATGATTTACACATGTGGATTCTAGTAGAATTTAGTGATAAATACACTACTAGCCCCGGCACCTCGCAAGTGAACTGGTAATCAGTTAGAATCAAAGGTTGTAGATACTTGCGTAGAGTCATCCCCAGCCGCAGCCATGCATACATCAGCTGCTGCATTCGCGTTGGCTTCCCGAAAATGCAGCTTGCCGACGCCCATACGTAGTGAACACTTCGTATACACAGACCGCCTCTTGATTATTACATGCAGTAGCGTCCATGTAAAAGTTCAATCGCTAATATTAAGTAATAACTAACATCGTGTAAACTGATGCTGAGATAACTGTTAACACACTGGGTGTATTATTTGCTGTTTTTATTTTATCGCGCGATGGAAAATTGTTGATGGTTTCAGAATTACTTTTGCAAACGGTAACTGAAATCTATTTAGATGGGGTCCAAATAAGAATAATTTCTTGACAATAAAAGTGATTCAGATGTACTCTATTATATTCTTGCAGCTGCTCTGCGGTATTATTTAATATTATATTTATCGACAAATCCCACACTCAAGCACAAACTATTATATTTAATAAATATAAATAAAATATTTTAACCTCTCAGGTAAAATAACTTAACAAATCCATAAATACTAATGAACTTCCAGACTGAGATTAACAATGATCTCTCTATTGCACAGTATCTGGGCTGCAGTATATTTGTAGTATGTCAGTAGACCATTATTTTCGTAATGTAAATGAGTGTTATATCTGTAGTTAACCAGCCAGTTAGTGAGCGGTTCTAGGCGCTTCACTCTGGAACCGCGCGACCGCTACGGTCACAGGTTCGAATCCTGCTTCGGGCATGGATGTGTGTGATGTCCTTAGGTTAGTTCCGTTTAAGTAGTTCTAAGTTCTAGGGACTGATGACCTCAGATGTTAAGTCCCATAGTGCTCAGAGCTATTTGATTAACCAGTTAGTAGAGGTAGATACCAAAATGCCTTAGTGATGGAATCAAGTAACGCACAAAGAATATCGGTATGTGCTACCAACCCACTATCCTGACCACTGACATTTATTTCCATGTTCTCGGGAATGTGTTGTCTTAACCGCTAAGGACATGATTTAATTAATGAAAGTGCGGTTTGAATATGTTGGAGGCTACCTTCACAGTCGCTAGAAACGGATCAATCAGCGAGGGGCAGCCCCTCCGGACGTGACAGCGGTCGCAATTTCATTCATTAACCCGGACGGCCGTGGATTCTGAGAAGCGCTCTCTCTTCATGTTTCCGTCTCATTAGAACCCTCATGAACAACAGTTTACTGTTTCCTTCCCAAGTTTCACGTCCAGTAAATTCACGACTAATGAGCTGAACTGATTGATAAAGACAAAAGAGTCACTGTTAAATGAACAAAAGCACTCCATAGCCAGTCGCTAAACTTTAGACTTGTTAATAACGATGCTCTTTGAAGAATTAGCCTCATCTTCAGGTCTAAATCTTGGCTTTAGCTCTTCGGCGTAACTCTCATTGGGTCATGTTGTTATAAAAAGCAAAACAAAAAAGATCTTTTCTGTCAATAAAATACAGTACGGTTTACTTATATAGAAATACGCTTGCTGTAATGACTTTCTGGATTGTTGTAGATGTTATAATACGTTGGTGCTGTATATTCATGTTGGCGAGAGGTGCATCTGAACTTTACAGCGTTAGAAAACTGATGATGATTGGTACACAAGATTCTGTGATATGTTTACAGTCCTAAATTTCTAAAGGAATCGAACATCAAAAGTAAAACTAGAGTTCCACTATAATAGTAGCAGCGCCAAGAAGATAATTTTAAATATGTAACTAGTGACACAGCAGTTGAAAAAATTAGTCCCTACTGATTCGAATAATAGACAACAACATATTATCCGTAACATGTGAGAGCAGAAGAAATGTGTAACGAAATATTATGTTTAATTTTATTTATTTTCGTAGGTCGTTTAACCTTGTTTACAGGGGGCTTAGTAAAAGACAATTATCGATGGATCTAAATATTTAAAGTGATGGGGCTGCTATTTGCGGTGCCGGAAATTGTAAGAAGGTAGGGCCTATTTACTTTAACAAGTATTTATAATGTGGAAATTACTTGTGGTACCGCTACATAGACGTATGCTACATTCCGTTCAACAACTGCAGAACAAAACTTCGGTAGCTTCTTTGTCTCGTTAAATCATTTTTAAGTTTCTCCCAACACTGTAACAATATCAGCTGATATGTGATTAATTTCTTTGGTATTTCCGTAACTATTGAATATAAATGATTATTTGAACATTTGTAACAAAAAGAAACTAATCCGTAACAAAATTCCAGACGGCAAAAGGCCACAACTTTTTGAGAACACGATCAACGTTGCAGTGAAAGCTCCAGCTAAAAATGTCGTCTTAGGTACTAGCCATATGATCAAGGAACCAGAGGTTCTCTGCATCAACTGTGATAATACTGTAGTTTTCATGCACTAATTCTGTCGATAAACATTCCCAACGTATAATAAAGTGAATGAAATTCCCAAATATATTTAAATTGTTTACCGCCAGAAATTAGAACCATTGTTTGTGTCTTTCATACAATAGCCCTCTGCTGTCCGATCTCTACTCATGATAAATATATTCAAATGGAAATATTTAGTAAAGCTGCTTAATTTCCTATAGAATAATGGCTGAAAATTTAAAATCAACTTCTCTTTACCGAATAGTCGATGACTGTATCAAGACCATTACAACATACGTCGTTCGTACCAACAACATACTGTGCGTGGTCGATGAACTAGTATAAGGCAAAAGCCTTCATTTCTCAATTGCATTTTTCTCTAGTTAGAAATGTGTGACAACTGTAGCCGTTGCATAAAAAGTCTAACAATAATATTTGACAAGTAGTTGTTCAAACATATATTACTTAATCTTACCGCAGTTATACCAATTTTAAATAATTATTTCAATGTTTGTAGCAGAAACAACCTTCCATAGTAGATAAAATCATCCCAGCCCGTAAAAAGAGATAACCTTTGAAAACATGGTTAACGTGGCAGGGAAACGCTCTGCCGGAAGATGTCGCTTTGGTTATCGCATAGCACTGTACTTTGTGCCGTCGGGATAAAAGTGGGAAACACAGACAGATTAGCACTAGAACCTTTTATTTCTGCAATATGGAATTCAGTTTTTAACATATCGCCACCAAATTTCGTGATTTCCCTCCTTTGTTTCGCTTTTGAAAATAGTGTGCAGCAGTTTGCTGTGTTTTCACGATTTCATGGAAATATCGTGAAATATACTTAGAAAAAGAGAAAAAATCAATTCAACAGTGACTACATTCCTTTTTAAAATGTATCTGTTTTCATAATTGCAAAAGTACTTTCGTTGCATTATGCTGTGGTCAACAATCACTGCCTTAAATAATGGTAGACGCACTGTCTGAAGTTCCTGCGCTTGATATTCTGACGTAACTTATCCATCGTTACTTAGAAGAAGAACTTCTTAGCCAAGATCACAATAAAATTGTTGTTAACCGGTTTCGGTAAAACTAATTTACCATCTTCAGATCTTCGTGAAGGTTATTCCAAACATCTTGTGCCAGCTACACACAAAATCATTCCATTGAATTTCCAGGTACACAAAACATGAAATGAACGAGGTGTTGACACATCAGAACTAAAATTTGCTAATTTTGATGTGCCAACCTACCGATCATTTCATGTTTTGTGTACCTGGAAATTCAATGGAATGATTTTGTGTGTAACTGGCACAAGATGTTTCCAATAACCTTTATGAGAATTTGAAGATAGTAACTTTGTTTTCCCGAAACTAGTTATCTGCAATAAAATTATTATGTGGATCTCGGCCAAGAAGTTCTTATTCTCCTAAGTAATCACAACAGATCGCCCTTTAGAGCACAACATGAGTAAACTAACAACTTATCAGTCTTATTTCGTATGTCACCCGGCTGTTAATCAGATAGTGATTTTTTGCCTGTAAGAGCGTTTTCAGTTATGTCGTGCCGGTTGGTTTGGAGATTAGACGGACTAAACTATAAGATTATCAGTCACTTTGTCGTGTCAGCATGATCTTGCTAATGAAGAGTTTCAGCGTATTATGGAGAACTCAGATATTTAATAAGAAAGTGTTCTCGGAGTCAGATGGTGATTTTACGCCAAAGACGACTGACGATGAAGATAGTGAGACTGAGGAGCTGTCACCTTCAGTAACTATCTCCCCATATCAGTTCTTTCCACAAAATTCTCATTAGTCAACTGGCGCAACAGTGAAGATGGCAGCTAAAGATGGAACGGAATCGGAGGCTGTCAATAATCCGTCGCCCTCCGACATCTTTTGGATGAATCAAATGCTCGAAATGAAATAAAAACAGCAATTGGGCCTCATCATCGGTGGAGTCGGAGCTCAGAGGTGCATTATGTGCTAAAGGTACTTACTTGGATGACCTTTGGCCGCCTAGTTGGTAGGCCAATTCTGTCAGGGATAAAATGACAAGAGACAGTCCCCGCCACGTTATCAGATTCCTCCGTTTGGATGAGAAGTCATGCCGAGATAAAGGCATCCTTCCAGTCAAGTTTGCCCTTATTTGTGGAATATGGAACGTCGTGAACGTAAATACCATTCACGGGGTAGGTATTTAGCCTGTTCCCGCCGGCTGACTGCTTTTACAAGGCAGTACAAACAGCAGTTTCTGATCATCGTACATGTGATCAGCATTTCGCCAGTACCTCCAGCCGTTATTGCCAGTAGATGGATGAGGACTGTGCCCTCTGCTTCATTAATCAAGCAGCTCCTCGTTTGACCTCGCGAAGCTGTTCCAGGCCCCCTACCTCCGAAAAAAACTTGAGCAGGTAATAGGAATAGAGGACGAGCCTTTCCACACCGAAATAAGTGACACAAAGCATTCGGCTGTTGCCGTCCCAGTGGAAATATTAAAACTAATAAGCAATTTCTTCCAAGAAGAGTAAGGTGCAAGAGTACACAGTTTATGCGAAACAACTTAAAGATAAACGCAGACTCAATATTACGGTAGCTGCAGACATGGCATCCAAGTACGTTCGCAATGTCTGTCAGCACACTGGTAATGAGGGAAGCCGGCCAGACACCTGATCATTCGGAGAGTATATCGCTCTTGGCCATTTATTAAACTGATGAAGGAATGTGACAACAGACAACTTCTTCAAATCCCTTCAGTTTGCAAAGAAACATTAACAGAAGCAAACGTCGTTGATGGGAACAATGAACAAGATTCGCTGAGAAATTCCCAGCAACGTAAGAGCAGTTCTGACGTACATTCCACTACCATCTTGAAAAAGACTGGTAAGTGACGGTGCAGCCTCACAGTGTACAAAGGGAAGAAAAACAAGAATCTCATTCTTCTCAGGTTGCTACGTTCGCATGCTGTCGTGAACGAAGAAGGAAAAAGGAACCTGAAATTGTTACCTTCCATAACGCCAGGAAGTATGGTGTGGATGTCATTGATTACACGAATCGTAAATTTTCGACTACGGTTGCTTCAGGAGATGGGCAATGAATAATTTATTTGTAATATTTTAGAGGAAGCAATAAATACGTGGATCATCTGCACTCTGATTACAAAAAATAACCGGTAGAGGAACATGTTCATTTTTCAGCTGTTAAATGAACTCACCAACTGGAAACCATGAAGAGCCGAACAGGAGCAAGTAAGTAATAGAATGAAGAGGCAACTTTAGGATTGGATGAATAAAGAAGTCCAAGCAGTGTCAATATGGAACGTGCAGAGGAAACAAGATCACGAACGTCTGTGAGAGTAATATATCACTACAGCTCATTTTGTACTTGAATGCAGTGTTGAAATAGGCTCGGCGGAGAATTCGAGTCACTGTCGGATACTGAGTCAATGGTCAAGACTAAGAGGTCGAAAGCTCGTGGTATTTTAACAGCTACACACGACTGGAAACCGGAGAACATTTTATTCAGTTGAACATTGTATTGCTTCGTCTCGTAAATAGTAACACAGTTGACTCCATGTTGACATGTTGTACAGAAATTGGTCAGGATGTTGCAGTTCACTCCGGTGGCACTCTTCCTGAGGTCGTCCAGTGTGTGTGAAGAGTTCCTGCAAAGACATATTACATGTTACCAGTGCTTCGAGGCGCGATCTAACAGGTTCAACTCTATAAATACCGCAGGCTTTCCACTCTATAAACATCAGCATCTTGGACGAAGAATTTTTGGCGCATTACCGCCTCGTAAGATAAACCTATGGCCAAAATATTGACTGTAGAGCAAAAAAACTGGTTGGAGAATCCTGTTCCGATACTGCGAAGTCCTCACATTACCCTCGACAGCGAGGAGAGGCATCCGACAGACGACAGTGGCTCCGAAAATGAATGACTCCGCTCCATGCCGAACCGATTGAATTGCATACCTGAGACGTGCATTCACATCTGGTCGCTTCCACACTGTTCTACAACAGAACCCTGTGTCGTTGATCCAGGTGTTCCCTTGCCCACCTTCTTCGCACAAGACAGTGCTGAAGGTATTTATACTGTTGTCCTTGATTGGCTCCGAGTTGATCGTGTTGAGATCGTTGAGTACTGTCAGAGTCAAAGCAGTCCTCCCAGTTGTCTCCAGAAAGGCACGTATTCCTTTCTCGCATTGTCCTCGGAGTGCCTTCCAGCCGTAATTTATAGGCAGCGAACTTCAGATGGTGTTAGTGAGCGCAGGTGATCACTACGAGACAGATATTAAACGTTTTCTGTCTCACAATAACGGGTGAATGTACAAATGAAGTCACTGCGGTGCACAATTGTAGGTGGGCAGTTGTCGTGCTAACAAGGCATCTTGTCGTAAACTGACAGTTCAGGCACCATCTAAGCTTTGAATGACACAGTCAATAATGTAAATGAGACGCACTGTCCAGTTCACAGAACTCCACTGAGAATGCAGGTTTACTTTTACCTCTGCAACACGGGTGACTCTACATCTGATTTCCTGAAGTCGGAATGGAATTGAAGCGTAGAAATAGAAAAGCTGTCAATGCCATTTTTTTCAGATACGTGTTTTCCGTGCTATCGTGTTCTCGGTACTCTGCCGCATGTCCCTATACTTGGTCCAGATGCCAAATAATGCAGAAAGTCATTCTAACGTGCGTTAGTAGTCGGTGCGTGGCCTTTGTATCAAGCTGTACTGCCCTTTCGGATTCCAAACTTTAAAGCTATGAGAAGGGGTTTGTACTGACTACAGTTCCATTTGTTAAGAATCTAATGCTTATTTCTGTACTTGTATTATCACAAATAAAACGTAATGACTCAGTTTTAATGGCACTTGGAACAAAACTACCTTCCTGCCACTTTGCTGAAAACTGACATTTGCGAGACCATGGCTGTGTACAAAATACATGCTGTCCTTGCAAAGAAGAAAACAGCAACTAGCCACTGTAATGTTATTTATTTACGCAAATAGAAGAATTACCGGTTTCGAACAGACAGGGCTATTTGCTGAAGGCTGTTCACGTTTTTACTACTACGCTCTCTACATTAGGTTTTGGCTGGTTTTTTTTTCAAAAACTAATAAAAACAACAACTAATGTAATATAGACGTGAACAGCCATCTGAAGATGGACCTGTCGGTTCCAAACCGGTAACGGCGCTCTGGTTACCATTTTCTTCTTTGCAAGAATCAAAACTTTATTTGCAGCTAGGGCCAGCCCGTTTTCAGGTATGGCACTTGGAACGTTCTTAATAAAGCATTTAATTTATAATTTGTTTCATTATTTTTTGCGATAATGCGGTTAGCAGCATAATTCCGAGGTCTCAGAATATCTTCTCAATTTTTTGGATACAAAGCTGTTGTATAAAAGGAGAGTAGCATTGCGTTTTCATTCTCTTTATAAATCTGAGATCAGGCGCCTGGGACCTTTTCAGTCTCCACTATTCAATTGACAGAGAGGTTTCAGGTAAAATGCAATGAAATAATCAAATCAATGAAGAGACGTCAAACTTTTCTGAACAATTTCTTAACTGTCACAGTCATAAATAATGTGTAATATAGGGTATTAGGTACATTTTGATTAATTAATTGTTGGAAATGTGTATGTAATTGATGTGTGCGGATGCGAGCCGAAATGGTGTCACTTTGCTCTCAGCTTCAGGCTGTGATGGCTTCGGTTACACAGCTTGAGGCTGCAGTGGATGGGCCCCATTGTTGTGGGCCGGCCGTGGGGATCCAACGGACGCCTAGCACGACGGAGACCTCCGATCGGTCCTCACCGGTGGACATTCCAGTTACTGCTTGCACTGAGGTTGACCCCTCACCTGTGGTCGAGTGGGAGGTCGTTCCGGGGCGTAGCAGATGGCGAAAGACTTCCCAGGCTGCCGCACGTAAGGCCTCCCCGGTTTGTCTGACAAACAGGTTCCAGGCGATGCCTGTGGCTGACGTTGTCGCTGAACCAGATATTGTCGAGGAAACCTCTCAGCCTGCAAGATCCGGACAGTCACAGAGGGCATGGTTATTGATAGCTGGGAGCTCCAACTTCAGGGGCGTTATGGGGCCCATTAGGGACATGGCTGCCAAGAAGGGAAAGAAAACCAATGCGCACTCCGCGTGCATTCCTGGTGGAGTCATTCAAAATGTGGAATGGGTCCTCCCGGATAAGCCAACTGCAGGTGGTTGCTCGCGTCGGTACCAAAGATGTGTGTCAATTTCGATCAGAAGAGATTCTCTCTGGTTTCGAGCGGCTAACAGAAGTGGTAAAGGCTGCCAGTCTTGCTTGCAATATGAGAGCAGAGCTGACCACTTGCAGCATAGTCGACAGGACCGTTTGCGGACCTTTGGTACAGAGCCGAGTGGAGGGTCTGAATCAGAGACTCAGACGGTTCTACGACCGTGTAGGCGCCAAAGGGTGGTTGGGTTTCGGGTTCCGCTAAATAGACCAGGTGTCCACTATACGCAGGAGGCGGCTACAAGGGTAGCAGGAGCTGTGTGGCGTGGACTGGGCGATTTTTTTTTTTTGGATAGATGGTCTCGGGAAAACACAAGAAACGCTTCAGCCACAAATGGTGCAGGCCGAACACGGGAAGAACGTAGATACAGGGGTCATAGGTTAAACCGTTGTAAATTGCCGTAGCTGTGTTGGGAAAGTACCAGAGCTCCAAGCGCTAATAGAAAGCACTGATGCTCAAATCCTTATAGGCACTGACAGCTGGCTAAGAACCTAACGGTGTTCAGAAAGGATAGGCTAAACACGTTTGGCGGTGGCATGTTTGTTGCTGTTAGAAGTTGTTTATCTTGTCGCTAAATTGAAGTACATAGTTCCTGAGAGTTACTATAGACAGAGGACATTTTTGGCTACCGGCATAAAATTAATAATTGGATCCTTTTACCGACCTCCCAAATTCAGATGATACAGTTGCTGAAAGGTTCAAAGAAAACTTGAGTTTGATTTCGTACCTGACTCATACGATTATAGTTGGTGCTGACTTTAATTTACCCTCGATATGTTGTCGAAAATACATGTCTAATTCCGGAGGTACGCTTAAACATCATCCGAAATTTTGCTAAATGCATTCTCTGAAAATTATTTCGAGCAGTTAGTTTATGAGCCCACGCGAATAGTAAACGGTTGTGAAAACACACTTGACCTCTTAGCAACAAATAATCCTGAGTTAATAACGAACATCAAAATGGATACAGGGGTTAGTGAGCACAGGGTTGTCGCAGCGAGATTGGATATCCTCCAAAAATAAACGAAAAATATACCTATTCAAAAAAGAAGATAAAAATTCACTTGACGCCTTCCTGAGAGACAATCTCCACTACTTCCAAATTAATGATATAAGTGTAGACCAGATGTGGCTTAAATTCAGAGAAATAGTATCGGCAGCAATTGAGAGATTTATAACAAGCAAATTAAGAAACGACGCAGCGAAAGAGATTCTGGTCGTATGTGAAGTATGTTAGCGGCAAGAAACAATCAACGCCTTCTCTGCGGGATAGCAATGGAGATACTATAGAAGACAGTGCTACCAAAGTTGACTTACTAAACACAGCCTTCCGAAGTGCCTTCACAAAACAAGACGAATAAAACATTCCAGAATTCGAATCAAGAACAGCTGCCAACATGAGCAACGTAGAAGTAAATTTCATCGGAGTAGTGAACTTAAATCACTTAATAAAAGCGCGTCTTCTGGTCCAGACTGTATACCAATTAGGTTCCTTTCCGAGTATGCTGATGCATTAGCTCCATACTTGACAATCATATACAAACGTTCGCTCGACGAAAGATCTGTATCCAAAGACTGGAAAGTTGCACAGGTCACACAAATATTCAAGAAAGGTAGTAGGAGTAATCCACTTAATTACAGGCCCATAGCATTAATTTCAATATGTAGCAGGATTCTGGAACATATATTGTGTTAGAACGTTATGAATTACCTCAAAGAAAACGGTATATTGACACACAGTTGACATGGGTCTAAAAAACATCGTTCTTGTGAAACACAACTAGCTATTTGTGATTCTTGAGTTTCTCCCGGCGTATTTGATAATCAAAATATCCACGGGTGTACTGCCGGTCTACAGTGTCCAACGGGCACAATATTTCGGCGAACATACATGTCGCCATCATCAGGTGAACTGACGGACTGAGCTCCTGTGAACGTGACGGCACGGAGATCCGTACACTATGGCTGCTCAGAGGGAACTGGGTTCGGTCGCGGCGGCGGCCGATTTAAATACCCTCCGCCCGCGGCGCGCTCACTCCGCCGTCCGCGCCCCGCGCCACGGTCGCGCGGTGAAACAGATTGCGACGGCGTCTGAGATGACGTCGGTGTGATGGCTCTGTCCGCCGTGGTCGTCACAACTATACATTTGCTCGATTTACTCTTGATTAACCCAATCGCTGGTTCCCAAGCCTTGCTAAGATTATAGCCACAGTCACAGCTATTTGTTCGCATGAAGTGTCGAGTGCTACTGACAAGGGATTTCAGATCGATTCCGTATTTTTGGATTTCCAGAAGGATTTTGACACTGTACCACTCAAGCGGCTTATAGCGAATTGCCTGCTTATAGAATATCGTCTCAGTTATGTGACTGGATTTGTGATTTCCTGTCAGAGAGGTCACAGTTCTTAGTAATTGAGGAAAGTCATCCAGTAAGAAGTGATTTCTGGCGTTCCTCAAGGTAGTGTTATAGGCCCTTTGCTGTTCCTTATCTATATAAACGATTTGGGAGACAATTTGAGCAGCTGTCTTCGGTTCTTTGCAGATGACGCTGTCGTTTATCGACTAATAAAGCCATCAGAAGATCAAAACAAATTGCAATACGATTTAGAAAAGATATCTGAATGGTGCGAAAATTGTCAGTTGATCCTAAATAACGAAAAGTGTGAGGTCTTCCACATGAGTGCTAAAGGAAATCCGTTAAACTTCGGTTACACTATAAATCAGTCAATTATAAAGGCCGTAAACTCAACTAAATACCTAGGAATTACAATTACGAACAACTTAAATTTGAAAGAACACATAGAAAATGTTGTGGGGATGGCTAACCAAAGGCTTCATTTTATTGGCAGGACACTTAGAAAATATAACAGATGTACTAAGGAGACTGCCTACACTACGCTTGTCCTTCCTCTTTTGGAATACTGCTGCGCGGTGTGGGATCCTTGCCAGATAGGACTGACGGAGTAGATCGAAAAAGTTCAAAGAAGGGCAGCACGTTTTGTATTATCGCGAAATATGGGAGAGAGTGTCACTGAAATGATACAGGATTTGGGCTGGACATCATTAAGAAAGAAGGCCTTTTTCGTTGCGACGGAATCCTCTCACGAAATTCCAATCACCAACTTTCTCCTCCAAATGCGAAAATATTTTTTGACATTGACCTACATAGGAACAAACGACCACTACGATAAAATAAGGTAAATCAGAGCTCGTGCTGCAGTCTGGAACCGCAAGACCACTACGGTCGCAGGTTCGAATCCTGCCTCGGGCATGGATGTTTGTGATGTCCTTAGGTTAGTTAGGTTTAACTAGTTCTAAGTTCTAGGGGACTAATGACCTCAGCAGTTGAGTCCCATAGTGCTCAGAGCCATTTGAACCATTTTTTCAGAGCTCGTACAGAAAGATGTAGGTGTTCGTTCTTTCCGCGCTCTAAACGAGATATGAATAATAGAGAATTGTGAAGGTAGTTCAGTGAACCGTCTGCCAGGCACTTAAATGTGATTTTCAGAGAATCCATGCAGATGTAGGTGTAGATATAATTAGTCAGAAGCGAAGTTGTCGTTGTTACTGAACTGATAGCTGACACTTTTTTAAACTTTTTTTTCTAATCTTCATGGAGCGTGAGTGTCGCAGTATGGTTATTCAGTAAAACTGTTGAAGTTTACTCACAGATGATAACTGCGTACTGAAGGAGGACTTGAACCCGTGCTCCCCGCTCTTTCCGAAAGAGCTCTGCCGGCGCCGGACGCGACCCGCTGCATTCTGCATTCTGCCAGCGTGTCCCTCCACCCCTCAGGAATGTTCTCCTGCAAAACGTACTGGACCACGCACTCCTGGAACAGATACTGATGATGATTTTTTTCTGCAATAAGTACGCAGATTGTTCAGTGCCACTACTCATTGTAAATAGTTAAATCTAATTTATGTTACACAGTAAACTCCCAGTCGCTACTGAAAATTACGCATCATGACTAATTGGTGTCTATTTCTTATTAATGATTCTATGATTTAGATGTTTATGGATTTCAGTTCCAAACAAATGTTTTGAACAATTTTTAAATGATTTCGTATTCCCCATTGCCTTTTTCTTTTTTACCGGTACTGCCAGCGTTGCTCATATGCGCAGTAGGCACGTATTTAGTTTCATATGTCTTTGTCCTATCCATCACGAATCGTTGTTTTGTGTGACAAAGGTTGACACGAGCCATAAGGGCTCACGTCATTTTTATCATTTTCATTAACGTGAATTACCGCTGTGTTTATAGCACCTGTAACATCTTTAAATTATCTAATGGATATTGTAATAACCAACGGTTAATACGAGACTGTGATCCCACAGCAAGTACAACTGCGTAAAAAAATATCAAACTGTATTAACGCAACCGACCTATTTCCCTTTGCTCGAAGACGTGTTACGGTTCAGCGACTGATGGAAAGAAATTTAAATGCAATCTCACTTTTCAAAGTCAAGCCAGAAGTATTCACATTCAGAAATGGAATGGTCTGTCGTGTTTCTTTCTTACTGATACTGCATGAGCGGCTAGCCGAACGACATTTCTTGAGCAACTTTATCCCTTTCCTCTCGTGCGCGATCCCGCTAAATACTACCGGCCCTAGTTATTCTGAGTGTTCGAATGACAAGCGCAAATTGAACACTGTGCTGTGGAAATACTCATCAAGAATTTTTTGAGGCTTTGGTATGGAGAACTATTTGGTGTGGTTAGTTATTGATAGACTGCGTTGCGCATTTATTAGTTTTTACTTAGTTTTCTCCTTTTCATTGGTGAATTCTGGATCTTGTTATGTTGCTGTGCTTTAGGCAGTTGTTCCACTCCACAGTTTATGTTTCAGATACGTTGTTGACGGTCGTGTGTGTCACTCTTTTCTTTTGAACTGGCGGCCGCGAAATATGAAATAAGTTACGATCTCTGGCTCTCTCTCTCTCTCTCTCTCTCTCTCTCTCTCACACACACACACACACACACATACACACATACGCGCGCACGAAATGAAAACAAATCGGAACGCATTTGAAATTTCGCAACTGACAATCGAAAATAAAACAATGAAGCAAACTACTGTCAAAAGCGCATCTGAAACATAAAGTGTGCTGTGAAACGTGTCTCTAATCCACAAAAACATAACAGGATGCAGAATTCACGAGTGAGCAGGAGAAAACGTAAGAAAACGCTGTTAAAATACGCAGCACAATCTATGAATAGCTAATCACATCAAATACTTCCACATACCAGTGCTTCGAAAATATGTAACCGAGTGTCGGGTTTTTAAATAAAAATTGTGTTCTTGTAAAAAGTAGATATCGTTTTAACTTCATTATTAAAGCTTTAGTGCAGCAACTACTGTTATATGAACCTATGGCCTCAAAATAATTGAACCTATATGTGCATATCTAAACCAGAAGCACAATCTGTCTGCTTTCCAGCTCAAAAACATTGCATAACTGCCATACCAAGCATAGTTGTAAGATTTTCCCAGCCCTCTGACATCACATTACAAGATAATGGACCTAGGGATACTGTTGCTGCCTGCAATGTCGCCTGTCAAAAATAGTTTTTCCAATTCCTGCCTCACTGCAGTCATATACCTCATCACTTATTTACTTGACACTCGTGTTCAGTAGTCCCTCTGAATTGAGCTATGTATAAATGGAAAGAAGTCTGGAAACCATGAATGACGGTATTAGTGATGTCGTAGTGGATGGGGAAGGGGCAAATTTGCCAACAGTTTAGATTGTACCAGAAGACTTATTGCTACACTATTGTTAGATACCTTTGAATATCTGTGTTAAAGGTTGTGACCAATGATAGCGGATAAGTTGCATAGGAGGGAATCCGAGTGGACAACCCTAAAATCGATTCACACCATGCGGGGCGGCGTCGCAGATTAACGAGACGGCCGAGAGGCGGATTACCGGATGTCAACGGGGAGAAATATAACTTAATTACTGTCTCGACCCCAAGAGGCGCAATTTGATTACTAGGTGGCGTTAATTCGGAGCATTCGAGACACACCCACACAGACTGTCACCTCACAGGTAAGTCACGCGGACAGGTTTCCACTATACCTTAATATTGGTAACAACTACAACTAAATAGCACAATTCATACATTTGAAATTCTCGCAGGGAATGCGGTTTGAGCTATTACAGGTCTACTGCTTTCAGCGATTTCTGAAATTACTATGCCTCTATTTGGATTTTCAATCGTATTGAGGTCATAGGTATATACATCAGTAGTTGTTCCACATAGATTTTTATAGTGAAACTAGCTGGGATACCCAGGTTCTCTCAAGGAGTCGATATGAGATTGTGTGATAGCTGGAATAAAAGGATAAACGTTAAAGTACAAGAGGTAAAGCAATTTTATTGAAAACATATTCTAACTATTTACATTACTAGTTTATAAAGAACATTTTTCATTTATTATGCATAAGTTTTTTGAATTTCCTTCTCGAGAGAAAGCTACGTATAGTTGACGATGGGCGAAGCAGGAACCTTTGAGGTTGATAGCGAAATATTTTAAAGTCTGTCCTTGCACTTTGTTAACTGTAGGCTAATTTGATTGGAAATTGCGAACTTTTAGACTGGAATGGCAGTTCAGTAGAGATCAGTGGTATTCTGGGGATAAATAGTGTGTGACCTTTGTACTTTCCAGTCATAATTTCGGCTTCGATGATGTTATTCGATAGCTATTTGACTTTCGTCCTTGTTCTATTACATAGTTTTAGTGAGTTGAGTTTTCTGAATAGCATTCTCAGAGATCTAGTTTTAAGCCTGAGGCAGTGTAATGGCTTTACTCGTACTTTCAAAGAGTTTAGAAGTTCTGTAGGGTAGTTCATATTTTCTTCAACGTTTACCGTCGGGTCGATCGATTTGTATATTGTCTCTTCACCGAGAATTTTCTTTTGAATATTGAAGTTGATGTCGTTGACACTGTTATGTTTAGTTTCCAAAATTTCCTTTTCAAATAACCAGTCCGGATCGGTATAGTTGTGAACAATGTTTCCATAAATTTGGTGGATGAGTTGGTTTACAGCAGTGGCTATGTTGCAGAAATCGCTGTTAAGTTTAATGAGGCCGGTCGTGTCGTCAGTAAGATACGTGCCTCCACCTGTTTGCAAAAGTTGTGGAGCAAAATATGCTGTTGTTTCGTATTTCGATAGTTCTACTCTCAACTTTTTTGTTACACGCAGTATTTGTATGTGTGAATTTTTGAAGCATTCATTGATCTCGTCTGCTGGTGTTGACTTGGGGATAACTGGAAGTGTTTGTCGAAAATCTCCTGAGAGTATGACTAGAGCCCCTCCCATCTTTTCATAGTTTCAACGCAAGCCTTGTAATGTTCTGTCCATGGCTGCGAGTGATTTGTTATGTGTCATTGCGCATTCTTCCTAGAGAATAATCTAAGCTCGCCTTAGAAGTTGACCCCGTCCAGATGCTCTAGAGATTTTACATACAGGGAATTGTTGTTCCACTATATTCAAATGTAGTTGTAGGACGGAATGGGCAGTTCGTTCTGCTTCCATAAGTGTGGATGCAGTGCCGGATGATGTAGTGCAAGTGCGTTGTGTTGTTTGCACTTATTCCGTCAGCAATAGATTTATTAGAAACGATTTACCGGTACCGCCCAAGAAAGTAATTCCGCCAGTGTTATTGTCGATCCGATCTATGATAACGTTGTAAATCTCCTTTTGGTTTTCATTGAGAATTTGTTTGTTGTGGGCAAGGTATCGAACAAGTTCGTTGATGTAGTTTTTGCCTTTCTTAGTTTCAAAGTTCAGCACACTGATAGCATCTTTTCGTGGTGCTTGCATCCCAAGTTGTACTAAGGTCTGGTTGGTTATCTTCTAGGCGAAAGACTGTTTCATTGAAAATGTCGTCGTTGAATTCTATGGTCAGTTCACGATGAGCTTGTCGGATTTGGTACACTATGTCATCGCTCATACTCTCTATGAAGGAGTCCCATAGGTGTTTTGGATTCGATGGGTTACATGTTGTTAGAATTATGGCGAATAAGTCACTCATGTGTTCAGCTGAGGCTGTGAGTGAGATTTCTTGTAGTGTTAATTCCCTGTGGACGTTGTTTCCCAGTATTCATAAGCTTTGACATGCTTCTCTTTACGTCTGACATAGCTAACCGTCAAGTCTTGAGATCTATGGAACTTTTTGGTCTCTCTATTTCGTGTAGCAACATCCGAAGATAGAAACATTCGGCGTTGCTCGGATGGTGGGTGTATACTCAGCCCAGTGTGCCACTTTTCATGATGTCAGGATGATCTTCACTGGAATTTATTGTTTTCGTCGTTGAAAGATTTTTCATGTTGTATTCCACTCATAATAGGTGGGTACGTCGACATATAATAGTGTTTTCGCAAGTGGATCCGTCTGGCACAGTTGGTAAAAAACTGTTGAAGTTGTGTTCTGAGGCGGCTCGGTTGCAGTTTTTCTGGCGGTGTCTTTTGTGAAGTAAAATCTCTGTCCATTCCCCAAATGTATAGCTAGATATTGCACAGTTGGTTCCCTTTCGTGTATGGGAAAATCAAAAAACCACCACGCTGCTTCGTTACTGTTGATATATCTTCCCTTTTGGTACATGAGGACCTAGTCCTTTTTGTTTTGTTGTTCGCTACCTTTGGCTATTTGAAACACTTAGAGACATATTTGATGGATTTTACTAAATTGCAGTGCTCTACGTTTATTTGTGCTTGGAGCACCTTGGAAAGTAGTGTGTTATATGGTACTACTCATTGATTATCTATTTCCAGTTAGTCACTGCATCGTATTTATATTTTTGCCTTGAAGGCGCCGTTTTCGGATGATCGTCTTCTGTATTTCGGATAGCCATCAACTACGGTTTGTGTATCGTCCAAGTATCGGTTTGGGTATTTTATTGTACATTTTTCATCACTCATACATGAGAATTGGGGTATAATGGCCCGAATGGTCCGTGAATCGTGTTTCTCACTACTATATCGTACAGTTCCTGATCTTTTTGTGGACTCGAAAACTAAGTTTGGGTGATTTTGCTGATATACGTGGGATTAACTCTGTCGTGTAGCCACATGAAATTGTGTGAGTGAGGCAGTCCCCTTTTTCCATTCGATCGTATACATCCAGCAGTTAACGGTTCTAGATATGCATTTTGTGATGACTTCATAAATCTCATTTCTTTTTGTCGGAAAACCTGGGCTGCTATGTAGTGTCGATGAATGGGGTCTTGTCTAATCTTGGTTGTTCTGTGATTTCTGGCCACTACGAGTTGCATGGGAATGTTCTGAAGAGGTCAGGTCATCCATATATTCTTATGTTGCTCATGGCATCTTGAGTGTATTCGTGGATGTGTCTCGGACTTCTTATGTATGATAAGGGTAAGATTACCATTGTTCCAGTGTCGTCAATGTTTCCGTCATTTCTGATTGCATATCGAAGGTGGATGTATTCTTCCGTGTGTAGTTTCCTCTGATTCAGTCTTATGTAAAGCATCCGTCCCGCTTCTTAGGCTGATATTTTCAACGCTGAGTTCCAGTGTTTTATTATAATATTGTGTCTCTATTCTTGATTCTTCAATTCATTCATTTCGTTGATCTTCGGTTTCTCTGCTTCTCATACCGCTGGTTGTCGTTCGTTGGGAACTTAAATGTGCTTCGCACTCTTCGTCTGTTTTGTTTGTTCGCTGTTCTTATTTTAGCCATTTTGCTTCAGAATCGGCAAGATCTCCTCCCATTTTACCTTTGAGCATTGCATAAAATATTTCATCAAATCAACGTTTGCTCAACAAATACACTAAGTACACTTTACTAATTTTCCACACTTTATTTCCGATTTATATTCAGTCACTGTATCACTGTGACTACTCAAAATCTCCACTGTTTGTTTTTATTTACTCACTGCACTACTTTTTCGGTTACTTACTTTGTCGCTGATAAGAAACTGACGTTCGAGCCCACGACAGGTCTTGCTTTATATACTCCTACCATTGGGTAGCCCCACCAGTGACGAATTCAGAACTTATCAAAAGTCCTAGAATGGTCCACAATGTTCCGGAACATTCCACAACATTCGAGAGCATTTCGAACTTTCCACAATGATCTGGGATGTTCCTCGACATTCTGTAATCTTTCCGAATGTCCCAGGCAATTCCCGAACATTTCATAATATCGCGGAGCATTGTGGAACATTCGGGTACATTCTGGAATGTTGTGGAATGCTCTCGAATGCTGCTGTCGAATACTCTCGAATGTTCTGGAATGTTCTGTAAATTTCTAGAAGGGGGAACTTCCCAGCCCTTATTTCTTCAAAAGCACGTCCTTCAAGTAAAAAAGGGAACTTCTTCATGGATGGGGGATACAGGGCTCCATCACCATATAACTCCCTTGATTGTACCGGGACTCGTTTCCGAGTCTTAGCGGTACGAGCACTGTAAACTTACTTTTGTAATATATATTAATTAAAGAGCGTCCCCCTGTTTACAAGAACTCAATTTTTATTTTGTTTAATACCCAAAACTGTTTCACCCCATTTCTGGCATCCTCGTTGTTTCTTTTATTGCTTCAGAAATATACCCACACAGATTGTATGTGGCTTAGGAGTATCATACACTGTTTTTTGACTGCATGTCTACGGTTACTTTTTTACGCAAAGTATACCCTGTTTCTGCCAACAGAAATGAGACACAAGTCTCATTAATACAACATGTCATCTGCAACACAAGGATGTTACGCAATGCGTGAACTGCATTTTTTAGAATAAAATTTTTAAAGCATGTATTGCGGTATTTTAATAGCAGCTCATTCTACTGTCATATTGCCCTTTTTATTCTTATCATTGCTGTATGTGGCTTGTCTTGGGCTGTACTAAGTTTTTATTTGCCTGATTTATGTGAATTTTTATTTTTATTTTATTTACCTGATTTATATGAATTTTATTTTTAATTTTAAAGTGACCTGTGGACATCCAGTTACACTTTTTTTAGGCTTTGTTCGGTATGGAGAAGTATTTGGTGTGGATTGATATTAACAGATTGTGTTTCGTATTTTAACGGCGTCTACTTACGATTTCTCTCGCGTATTGTTGAATTATGTATCTTGTTATGTTGTTGTGGCTTAGAGACACGTTTCACAGCACAATTTACGTTTCAGATACGTTCTTGACTGTCGTTTGTTTCACTGTTTTATTTCCGATTGTCAGCCGTCAAATTTCAGATTCGTTCCGATGTCCATTCATTTTGTCATCTTGTGTGTGTATGTGTGTGTGTGAGAGAGAGAGACAGACAGAGAGAGAGAGAGAGAGAGAGAGAGACAGAGGGATTGAGAGGGTGGGGGAGAGGGAGGGACAGAGAGCGGAACTTGTTACGGATTTCAAGGCCACCGATTGAAAAGAAAAAAGTGACATACCCGACCAACAAGAGCATATCTAAAATATGCACTGTGTCGTGAAACATCACAGCAAGAGAACAAGATACATAATTCTCCATTGCGCAGGGGAAAGCGTAAGTAAACGTGGTCAAATGTGCTACACAGTGTATGAATAACTAACTACACTAAATAGAGCTCCACACGAAAGCCTCAAAAAGATTTTTCCGATACACCCAGGTCATCCCAAATTCATAAAAAAGCAAGAAACACATTAAGCAGGAAAATAAAAACCAAATGCAGCTCTGGATATCTCCATACAACAAACGTAAAAAAATGGCACAATGTTAGCGGAATATATAATTGACAGACCTGTATTCTGCACAAAAATTTAAATCAGACCTTTCTGTAACATCCCTGTACTGGAAATGACAGAATGTATTAATTTAGGTCGGTGGCTAATTTCTCTTGTGAGCCACAGGGTACACATTATGTAGAAAAGGGTAGTAGTAGATATGTAGCTTAAGGAATAACAGATCCGGTGTAATGCATTTCTGACCTACATAATACTATATATAAATATTTCACGAATAACAAAAGAAAAAACAGCCACTGAAGATGCCACAATTGTATTGAGACATGTTTAAGTGTTAAACAAATAAAAAATGGTGTTCTTGTAAAAAGGGGGATCCCCTTTAATTTAATTACTTTTTTTTACACTATGGGAACAATTAAAAATTCCATGATGGTGCAGTTTTGAGAATGTGCAGAACGCACATAATCCGTCGATCTTTACTTGCCTATTAATGTGTTGCTCATGCTTGAATATATACTGTAACAGGTCCTGAACATAAAATAGTCATATGAACAATATGTACGTGTATATACGTTTTAATTTACGACAGCATTGATACCGACTGAGCTGATATAAAGATAACCGTATTTTGTTTAAATTATAATAGAATCTGCAATTTTGTCAGGAAAAAATAACTGTTTTTGACAAGCTTCTGTCTAGACAGAGGTTCCGGCATTTTTGCCTGGGATATCAGTGAATATATCGCATCACCGACCCAGGAAACGGAGATGCATAATTTGTTCCTGTGCTCTGCTAATCATGATGCATATCAGTTTCTCATTAAGCCACTATGCGCTTTAGGAAACAGCGGCACTGGAGGACCGAAAACGCCACTGTGTGCACCAAATACAGTCAGTACTGCTGGCCCTAATGTATGCAGATGCAGTCCTGTTGAATGTCATGACGTTACACATTTACAGCGAGCTTCGATTTCGTAGCTCATTCATTGGCTTTGTGGGATGAAAGCATAGCTGGATTAACAATTAGGCATTACAATTATTAAATTTTTCTGAGAAATTACTACACAATCCAAGTTACACACTAAACCTTCCCCAAATCTACTACATTCAGCATTATGACACCCAGGATTTCCCTCCCATATAACCAAATATTACAACTAACCATGAAAAGCTGAAAATGTAAGCTTGCTGAGAGTGAACAACGCAGTCACAGTAATTTTATATCGTGTCTTCCACAGCGTTTCGAATTTATCGAATGTTTGGGAAGCTTCCATCTTTTCCGATGAGATTCTGTTAAAAGGAAAAGTGTTTTATAGAAAATTCGTTACGCAGGATGTGACATCACTACCACATTCCTGATTTATTACAACTAATCATTGTATTGTATGTTAACCGGGGAACTAGAAACGACGGAGAGGCTCCGAGGCTCCGTCCCCGCTGCAGCCGCAGTGTTCCACAACCCCATGACGACTACCGCAGTCCACTTCACCCCTCCGCAGCCCCACACCGAACCCTGGGTTATTGTGTGGTTCTGCCCCCGGTGCAACCCCCCCCCCCCTCAGGGAACGTCTCACATCTGACGAGTGTAGCCCCTATGTTTGCGTGGTAGAGTAATGGTGGTGTAAGCGTACGTGGAGAACTTGTTTGAGCAGCAAACGCCGACATAGTGTAGCTGAGGCGGAATAAGGGGATCCAGCCCGCATTCGCCGAGGCAGATGGAAAACCGCCTAAAAACCGTTCACAGACTGGCCGGATCACCGGACCTCGACCCACCGGGGGTTTTCGTGCCGGGAACCAGGCGCTCCTTCCCACTCCGGAAAGCCGTGCGTTAGACTGCTCGGCTAACCGGGCGGGCCCAGCTAATAATTACTTTATAAAAGTACTATACCTTACAAGAACAATAAAGCACTCAGAAGACGTGATCAGACGTCAATGTAATTTCGTACACGTACACACCGTCAGCGTGCATGTAAATGATAAGAGTTGTAATTGTTTGTTGGTTGATTTTGGGGAGGAGACCAAACAGCGAGGTCATTGGTCCCATCGAATGAGAGAAGGATGAGGAAGAAAATTAGCAGTGTCCTTTCAGAGGAACCATTGCCTGAGGAATCTTTGCCTGAAGCGAGGTAGGGAAATCACGGAATACCTAAATCAGGATGGATTGACGCTGGTGTGAACCGTCGCCCTCCCGAAGGCGAGTCCAGTGTGCTAACCACTGCGGCACTTCGCTCGTATGTAATTGTTTGTGACAGGAAGTATTGCCTCCCGAGATGATTAATCTTGCTCTTTTTTAGTGTCCGTACCAGGGTTGGTGGGCTATATAAAGAGCGTGAACAGCTTCAGATGTTGAGTTATCACTTTGAAGTACGCGGAGATGTCGTGTACACGTGTGAGACAGTGTCACAGACAGAGTTTGGAAAGTGCCTCCTCATGAACCTCCATTTGGCCCGCTGGTCGATTAGTGCAGTATCGAGATTTGTGGGGCACTCGTCAGTCGCCCGATGTTGGACACCATAGGTATGTGAGGGCATAAATGCTCGTCGTTAAATTTCCGTCAACCACATCCGACAACCTCAATGTCGGGTCGCCTTCACGTCTGTGCCTGCCATCTGAGAACATGGAATGGTCTCTCTGAAACATCCTGCGCTAACCCCCCCCCCCCCTCCCTTGACTGGAGGCTAGCAGCATCTGGACTAGGGAGAATTATCGTCCCATGAGTATGCTCCCGTTAACACCTTAACACAAACGAGCAGAATCTGGAGTTCTAAAATGGTTCAAATGGCTCTAAGCACTATGTGACTTAACATCTGAGGTCATCAGTCTTCTAAACGTAAAACTACTTGAACCTAACTAAACTAAGGGCATCACACACATCCATGCCCTGGGCAGGATTCGAACCTGCAACCGTAGCAGCAGTGCAGTTCAGGACTGAAGCGCCTAGAACCGCTCGGCCACAACGGCCGGTGAATATGGAGTGGTGCCATGACCGAGAAGCATGGAATGCTGATGAATGGCATCACATTGTGTTCGGTGATGAATCTCGGCTCTGAACTGCCGTGGATGACCACCATCTGTGAGTATGGCTGAGACCCCTGTAGACGTCCCATTCCTCCAATGTGTTGCTCCTGGTGTCGTAGTGTGAGGAGCCATCGGATATGTATTCAGGTGGCGGCTGGTAGCTTTTGAGGAACTCTGATGGCACAGCAGTCATCAAGATCTTCTTGCTCCTTAGTCTGTAAACTGTCATGCGATAATACTCAGAAGCGCCAAGGAAACTGGGATAGGGATGCGTATTCAAATACAGAGATCAGTAAACATGCAGAAGAAGGCGCTGCGGTCGGTAACGCCTATATCAGACAACAAATTTCCGGCGCAGTTGTTAGATCGGTTACTGGTGCCACAATGGCAGGTTATCAAGACCTAATTGAGTTTGAACGTGGTGTTATAGTCGACGCACGAGCGATAGGATGGCTCTGAGCACTATGCGACTTAACTTCTGAAGTCATCAGTCGCCTAGAACTTAGAACTAATTAAACCTAACTAACCTAAGGACATCACACACATCCATGCCCGAGGCAGGATTCGAACCTGCGACCGTAGCGGTCGCTCGAATCCAGACTGTAGCGCCTAGAACCGCACGGCCACTCCGGCCGGCCGAGCGATAGGACTCCGTAGCGATGAAGTGAGGATTTTCACGTACGACCATTTCACGAGTGTACCCTGAATATCAGGAATCCGGTAAAACATAAAAATCTCCGACCTCGCTGCGGCCAGAAAAAGATCTTGCAAGAACGGGACCAACGACGACTGGAGAGAATCGTCCAGTGTGACAGAAATTGCGACAGATTTCAATGCTGGGCCATCAACAAGTGTCAGCGTACGAACCATTCAACGAAATATCATCGATATGGGCTTTCAGAGCCGAAGGCCCACTCTTGTAAGCGTGTTGACTCCACGACACTAAGGTTTACGCTTCGCCTGGGCACGTCAACACCGACACTGAACTGTTGATGACTGGCAACATATTGCCTAGTCTGACAAGTCTCGTTTCGAATTGTGTCTAGAGGATGGACGTTTTTGGGTATGGAGACAACATTATGAGTCCATAGACCCTGCATGTCAGCAGGGGACTGTTCAAGATGGCGGAGACTCTGTAATGTTAGGAGGGGGGGCGGGGATGAGCAGTTGGAATGATATGGGGTCCCTGATACGTCTAGATACGACTCTGGCAGGTGACACGTACGTAAGCTTCCTGTCTGAGCAATCCGAACGTACTGTGGCAATTCCAGCAGGACAATGCAACACCCCAGACGTCCAGAATTGCTACAGAGTGGCTCCAGGAACACTCTTCTGAGTTTGAACACTTCCGCTGGGCACCAATCTCCCCAGACATGAACATTATTGAGCATGACTGACATGTCAGTCCTGCAGGATTCACGGCGTCAATCCTCTCCAGCACTACTTAAGACATTAGTCGAGTCCATGTCACGTCGTGCTGCGGCACTTCTGCGTGCTCGCGGGGGCCCCTCACGATATTAGGCAGGTGTACCAGCTTCTTTGGCTTTCCAGTGTACAATGCTGACACATTTCAATAGAACAACACTCGTCTACACATGGCACGTCTCCACGAACTAGCTGCGCTATGCTGAGATACATCATAAGAACAGATGTGGGCCACCTTACTTCACGAGGGGATACAACGAATGCATGCAGTTCTCCGCAACAGAAACAGTGCATACTTCCAGGTCAGAGAGGCTTAACGTCATATTGATGAGTGGGCTGTTACTGCCAAGTTCTTTGTTGATTTGGCCCGAGTTTGGAATCACTGAAACAACATCACAAACCATCTCCACTCGTGAAGTTCCATTTCATTTCCTGGATGGTTAAATTTTTTTGGCATATGCCGTCTCTTTGAAATACGGTTTTGGTAAAAAATTACATTTCAGATATTATTTTACAGCTCCATCTTTTTAGTTGATGAGTTCCAGTCTCGTGGCAAACAGTAAGTATTTGTAACTTGTCTGTGGGTGTAATCTATTAAACCTAGGTTTGCTTGTTTAGAACTTGCTGTTGTGACAAATGAAATAACTCTTGCATTACTTTAGTGTCAAATTCAGTTATCGGGGAACCTCTTCTCATATATCAAGCGCTATGCAACATCGTGTATGTGGTACATCAAGATCGAACGAACTTCAATGAAGACCATTTCTTTGGAAATCTTTATATGGTGCGTGAATAGACAAATAGAGACACAAACAATTTAAAACTGACCCGATAGATTCCGTTGAAAGCATTGAGTCTTTCAGAAAATTTTACTTTCACTGTCTAAAATGGCGAGAAACACTAACCTTGTAAGTTCTGTGTAGTTTTATACATGAAATTTGACAATAATCACCCCCGTTTTCGGCTTTCACCTCAATTACATAATATATAGAAACGTGAAACTGGTAAAGACCGACACAATAAAATTTATACAAGATAGAGAATGTCAAATAAAAACACCTTTCAGCCGTCTAAATTTTTAAATTGTTATTTTATTGGGCAACCAGTTAACAGTTTCGAAGACATTACACCATCTTCAGTCTCCCTGACCGACGTGTAGGAAGATTCCCACCTCTGGTCTAGTCAAAATAGAGGTCAGTTTTCAATTAATAGGAACTATCATTCGATGGAAAAAAGTCTGATAAACATTGGCTCTAACAAGGGAACCTCCCCATCGCACCCCCCTCAGATTCAGTTATAAGTTGGCACAGTCGATAGGCCTTGAAAAACTGAACACAGATCAATCGAGAAAACAGGAAGAATTTGTGTGGAACTATGAAAAAATAAGCAAAATATACAAAATAAGCAGTCCACAGGGAACATAAGCAACATTAAGGACAATATGAGCGCAAGAGCGCCGTGGTCGCGTGGTTAGCGTCAGCAGCTGCGGAACGAGAGGTCCTTGGTTCAAGTCTTCTCTCGGGTGAAATTTTTTTATTTTCTGACAATTATCAGAGTTCAGGCACTCACACATAATCAACTTCGTTGTGCAAAATTCCAGGACATGTTCAGATTTGCTTGGACATATGCAGGATTTGACGGTGTACACACGGAAAAATTTGAAAACCTTAAAAACATATGTTTTGACAGAGCACAGAGAAAACTGAGCGACTTTGAAACTGTTGCATTCATTTGTTGAAGCTTATGTGACACACTCTTATGTTTTCATCAATTTTTTGGAAGTGATTATCACATCCACAAGAAAACCTAAATCGGGCAAGGTAGAAGAATCTTTTTACCCATTCGCCAAGTGTGCAAGTTAGGTGGGTCGACAACATATTCCTGTCATGTGACGCACATGCCGCCACCAGTGTCGTGTAGAATATATCAGACGTGTTTTCCTGTGGAGGAATCGGTTGACCTATGACCTTGCGATCAAATGTTTTCGGTTCCCATTGGAGAGGCTCGTCCTTTCGTCTACTAATCGCACGGTTTTGCGGTGCGGTCGCAAAACACAGAGACACTAAACTTATTAGAGTGAACAGAGACGTCAATGAACGAACGGACAGATCATAACCTTGCGAAAGTAAAATTTTCAATCGAGGGAAGACTTGAATCAAGGTCCTCTCGCTCCGCAGCTGTTCACGCTAACCACGGGACCACGGCGTGCCTGTGCTCATATCACCCTTGATGTTGCTTATATTGCCCATGGACTACTCAGTTAGTATATTTGGCTTATTTTTTCATAGTTCCACACAACTTCTTCCTGTTTTCTCGATTGATCTGTGTTCAGTTTTTCAAGGCCTATCCACTGTGCCAAATTATAACTAAAGCTGAGGGGGTGCGATGGGGAGGTTCCCTTGTAAGATGCATACCTTAGGAGGGCAGCCCTACGATTCCGCACCCCACAAATCAGGTCCAGAAATCCGCAGCCAAGACCCTCACAGAATCGAAGGAGCCTTTGGTTGAGACCCTCCAATCAGTTTCAAACCAAAGTTCGCGATGGATTCTGAGAAGGATGCTGAAAGCTGTACGTTCTGCTAGCGCCCCGCGAGCAAAGCCAGCAGTCTTCATTACTTTCACCAGTCGCCTGTACGAAATGAGGATGGGCAGAGACAGCGACACCTGAGGTATCCTTAGCAACGCGCCAGATTCTCCACCACCGCTACACCCCGAGGCAGCAGTCTAAAGACAGCTGACGGTGGCCAGAAACGTCATCGGCTGTTAGTGAACTGCGACCTGCTCCTTCTGCGACCGCGCACAACATACACACATCCTATCCGTGTTAGTACTACTGACTAAGAATTAACTGTAAAAGTACACAAAAAAATTATGGATTTTGTGAATTGTGGTTTATTACCCTCATAACGTACATAATCTAAGTCGTTTGAGGAGACATGTGAAATTGTGGTAAAATTTCACCATAAACAAAGAACAGCTGACTTTAACAAACAACATCATAATAATAATACAATTTTCTTATATATACAATCTAACACTTAATTACCCCTTGCTCAAATTATCATTTCATCCTCTATGAATTCTTCTATTGAATAGTGGCATTTCTCCCACAGAGTCTGCTGTAGCCTCGTTTTTAAAATTTCTGGTTTCTTATTAAATATGCTTTTGTTCATTAACTTGTTATATATTGTCATCCCCATAGACTGTGGAGACCGTGTATAAAATTTCGAATGGTGTGTGGGTAGCATAAAATTATTTTTATTTCTTGTGTTATATGTCAGGTTAAAATTATTCTACTCAAATAATTTTTGTCTGCTGTGTAGGGAGATTATAATTTCATAAATGTATATGGCGGGAACAATTAGGATTTGTAGTTTCCGAAATAATGGGCGACATGACTCTGTTAGCTGCGCAGTACACATGTTATCGGAAAATTTTCTTTGGCGGTTTCAGTATTCGCGATACGCTACTTGAACTTCCCCAAAAAATTACCCCATATCTAATCACAGATTCAAAATAACTATAAGTAATTTTTCGTGTACTCAAGTCAGTGGAATATGCTAGTATTTGCATTTCAAATGCAAAACTGCGCACTTTATTTGACAGGAAGTCAATACGTGTATTCTAGCTTAAGTTCTTGCCCACGTTTAGTCCCAGGAACTTCATTCATAGATTGTTTGTTATTTTGAATCTTAAGTTCCACAGATTTTGAATGTTTGGTCTGTAATGTCCCATATTCGTTTTTGTAAAGTTCAGTTTCAACCCGTTTAACTGAAACCAGTTTTCTGAGGCATCCAATGTGCTTACGATGGAGCTCGGCATTTTTCTGCATCATTATCTTTAATTAAAACAGAAGTATAGTCTGCAAACCACTACTGACGGGGAATTTAAATTAATGGGTAAGTCACTTTAGTAGAATAGGAACAGGATTGGCCCCAAAATGTAGCCTTGAGGCACACCTTGTGATACTATACTCCATTTAGAATAACAATTCACTGCATCTAAAGTGATAGTTACCATTTGTTTTCTGTTGATAAGTATGATGTTACCCAATTTCAAGCATTGTCCTTGATCCCGTAATTGCCGAATTTACAGGTAAGCACGTCATGATTCACGGTGTCAAATGCTTTTGTGAGATCGCGGAAGATAACTGCAATTTACTCCTCTGATCTAATGATTTTCCTACCTTCAGATGCGTCATCAACGGAGGCAGAAGCCTTACTGGGGCCAACCAGGTTGCATACACTCTGGGCCTGACTAAACATACTTGTAGCACACCCGTAGGGCTACTCAGAAATGTATTTTTTTATTTATTTATTTATTTTTTTTTTTTTGCAATATTCCGATCACGCAAGGAACCTTCACACATAACCATCATTCAGTAACAACCAAGATTGTCCAACGTATCTAAAGCACTACTTCACGACTAATAAGAATTGTACAGTTCTTTTCTTTCGATATTTTTGTTGCACTTCCACAGTGTCTCCTCTGATACAAGTGAATCATGGAGCCAAGAAAAAGGCGCGAGGGCACGTGTGCAAAATTCGAATTTGAACACTCACAGAAAATCAAAATGTGCCTTGTAAAAAGCGGTGGTGAAATATTTTCCTTATCTGTTATTTAATCAGTGTGACTGAGCGGTAAAGAAAAAATGAAGATCGCGTTACTAATCCATAACGTGGTTTTTGTAAGTGAATTTAAGCAATACTGTATCGTTTAACGCATACAAAAGATATGAAAAGTTAAAGCATTTGGTGTATAAATTGACAACTTAATTAGCCTCATAAAATTTAATCTCAATAGGAGACTGAATTTCTCTTCTGCAACATATGTGCTGTAGAAACAGTACCAGTGTGGGCACATTTCTCCTCTCTCAAGAGATATATGGGGGTTCAAGTATACGAGGGTTATAACTCAGAAACCGCGATGCCTATTAATATTTTTACGAGCAGATTCCAGAAGCAATTATTATTATTTAGGTCCAATGCCCTTTCGACATATCTTAGGAAACCCACTAATCATTATAGAGTTTCATGAAATATTTTCGCAGAGTGAAGTGTGTTATCTTGAAAAATATCTTACGAGTACGCAATGACAGATTTGTAGAAAGCTGCATTGTTTTATTTTACCTATTAAATAATTCTTTGCATTAGTATTATCTCAGTAATGTATTTGATATTCTATAGCTTGGCTAATTTACACATTACTTTTTTAAGGGAAATGTCCATATTCCAGTGCTCTGTGCTATGTTTTTAATAACACTTTTCAGGTTTCTGGAAATAGTGTACAAAACAGCTTACGGTAACAATTACGTCTTTTTTGTATTTGTGGTATCCATAATATTTCGGATCTGTTTGTAGAGACAGGGACAGGACTCTTCAACTATTGTATGGCAAGTGTTGCCCATCGCTATTTACTTGGTTTACCTGTGCATCTTTGGCATTCTGTGGTAACGGTATTATTTTCCTATTTGTTGGCTGTGACTCTATGGAATGTACATGTGTGCCGAAAGTAAACTCTTGCCGAATGTTAAACACAAACAAAAAATACGAACCGGACGTTCATCTGTTTTACCGTTCTGTTTACTTAACGTTGGCCCGCGTATTAAATATTTGTCTGCTGTGCGGGGCCGAGGGACACTATTGTGTGCACACTGTTCGCTGGTGCTTTTATTAATACACGTGTACCAGGGCATGAACACACACACACACACATATTCGAGAGTAGTCATTTGGAACAGTTTATGGCAGCACTACGGTTTCAGAAATGTTTGAAATACTTCGTTCGCGAACAAAAGATGACAGACTTTGTCTAACAGAGAAAGTAATTTTCCGTTTCTGATCGATTTGGTTTCCGTAATGCATCCGACGATTTAAAGGTTTTCTGTCTCTTAGACTAAGTGTATACTTAAGTCTTTTCTACAATAGCAGACGCTTGGTCGACCATCATACGTTTAACTACAGTAATTAATGTCACTCCCATTTCGTTAACGGATTATCTTGTATGGTTAGTGCAATACAAGTATGTTCCTCCTATCATTTGTGTGGCCGGCCGGAGTGGCCGAGCGGTTCTGGGTGGTACAGCCTGGAACCGCGAGAACGCCACGGTCGCAGGCTCGAATCCTGCCTCGGGCATGGATGTGTGTGATGTTCTTAGGTTAGTTAGGTTTAAGTAGTTCTAAGTTCTAGAGGACTGATGACCTCAGCAGTGAAGTCCCATAGTGCTCATAGCCATTTGAACCATTTATCATTTGTGTGACATTAAGGATTTCTCTGGACGATTGTGCAATTAATTCTAACTGTAGTTGAGAAACTACATAAATGGGTAGGACTGTTGTGACACAGGGTAAAGAAGTACAGTATCTTAGTAATTAGTATTCTTCATAACAACCACAAACCATGGTTTTATCTGTCACTGGTTACGTCAAGCGGTTTGGTTGGGGTAATTTTGTGAGATTTATTTTGAAAACGCGTAGAGATTTAAAATGTTTGAGGGTTCATTGCACCACTTCGTATTAGTCCTAATAAGTCACTCATTAAAAGATGAGGTAATAAAAGAATTTCGTGGCCATTGGGCTTAAGACTTGTCACAATAGATTGCTGCGAATTTCTCCATTTGAATGCCATATATGGACCCTATTATCTCTGTGCAGTTAAATCGAGGACGTATTGACACGTCTGTAAAACACTCATTGAATAGCTATAGATGGTCATTTACAACAAACTTTACCATCACTAGTTCGGTTTGCTTTAGACAGTCAAATATCAGCCGTAGTTAATATCCATTCACTGTTAGCGGCTGATCTGAAGAAAACTATAGTATAGAGTTAACCTCACTGCCCTGTTAATTTTGTCTCCAGTCGATTATGATGTCACTTCGATAAGATACTACGTACGTGTTTTCTCGTCGTTGTAGTGAGAGCTGCGTCGCTGCAGATATGCTTGAGAAAGGCAGGTGTTCCCATTCAGGGGCCATAATGTGCCGCATTATCGCCACGTATCAGCCAATAATAGCCTGCTGATGGACGGACAACAGCTCTGAATTAACCACTGGAGCCGATAGCTTTCATTACGCGAAAAGTAAGCGAATACCCGTATTGTACTTATAACCTTATAATTACCTCATCAACACCGACACGCTGATAGAGTTTCACCATTCACTCCAGTTAATAACTTCAGTTCCGGCACTGAACAGGCGCCGGCCGCTGTGGAAGAGCGGTTCTAGGCGCTTCTGTCTGGAACCGCGCGACCGCTACGGTCGCAGGTTTCGAATCCTACCTCGGGCATGGATGTGTGTGATGTCCTTAGGTTAGTTAGGTTTAAGTAGTTCTAAGTTCTAGGGGACTGATGACCTAAGATGTTAAGTTCCATAGTGCTCAGAGCCATTTGAACCATTTTGCAAGTTGTCCATCTAGCGCCTTCCAGGGCCCACAAAAAAATTCACTATCAATATTTCGCCTAATTTTTTACCGAGATTTAAAATTTAAATTTTAGTCGAAGGATGTTATTTAAGAGGCATAAACTTAGGTTACAAGTTTAACAAAGTAATACAAGTATTGGAGTTATAATCTGTATGTTTTTCTTGAGGCAGCGTAACTGATGGCGCCAATGCCCGTAGTTTATTCACCCAGTGTTTGAGAACGAGAGCACTTAGCTACTTCCACCAAACTTTAAACGTAATTTCAAACCTTTACGAAAGTGTATCTCGTTGCCACACACCCGTCCCCGTACCCCTCCTCCAAAACCACAGAAAATGTACATTTTCGCTGCACATGCAGTATGACTTCAGCATCAGACATGAAATTTTGATTTGTTACTACTTTACTACTCTTTTCTCGCCAGGTTAGCCGAGAGCGCTAATGTTCTACTTTCTGGACTCGGGTAGGCGCGCCGGCCCCGAATCGAATCTGCTCGGCGATGTTGGTTTTAGGCGGTTTTCCACATCCCACTAGGTGAATACGGGGCTGGTCCCCACGTCCCGCCTTTGTTACACTACTCGCAGACATTAAACACGTTCACACTATTCCATGGTATTCCATGGATTACACTAGGCGCAGACAGCTGGGGTACACTAATTCTGTCCCAGGGGGCATCCGGCCACCCCTTAACATTAACATTGCCAAATCCGTACCTAACCATGCCGACCCTGACAAACCGTGGCGTAAAGGCACAAGCGAAAGAAGAAGAAGAAGAACCACTTCTTTACTAATCTTTGCTACTCTATTCACGATACAGTCCGCAGACAGTAACTACCCATATCACTACGTGTACTCGCAAAATTATATCATTTTACGACGCATAATTCAGGAGATACGATGTCATATACATTTAGACGCCTGGAAAATTTGCTTTTCCTTAAAATGGTCTGCACTAAAACTCCAGCTTCAGCAATGACGTTTCGATTTATTACTTTTTTACTGCTGACTTCTCGCAACACACTTCGCAGACAGTATTTAAATATGTCATTGAATTTACCTGCAAAAGTATATCACTGTAAGACACACAGTTCAGGAGATATGTCATAATCATTGAGATGCGTGGAAAACTTGCTTTTGCTTAAATGGAGAACAAATTAGCCGGACTATCTTAATCCCGTGTTTCATAAATGAGAGAAACATGTCTCTTCCAAGAAACTTTAACCATAATTTCAAAACTTTTTAAATATTTGTCTCGCTTGCCTTCTTAACATCAAGTATTTCATCCATTAACTCATTTGTAAAGTAATCAAACGTTTGATTATATGTAAGTTCGGAGTCGGTAGTTTATTGGTTAAGACTTTTGCGGATGGGACTCTTGAAGTTGTTTATTGGTTGAAAACTATTGCCGAGGGGCTCTGGAGTTTTTTTCAGGGTTTATCAAGATTTTGGATAACCTTATCGGGATGCCATAAGTTCACCTGTTCGTCGGTGATTACAGGAGACTAGTGTATCAATGTTAGGTAGACTGCTACGTAGTAGCTAAGTATTGCATATTATGTCTATATTCGACCGACGTTAGGGGAAATACAATGTAAGTAAGAGTATTATTGTCTTCATATAAGTTTAATGAAGAAAAGAAAACTCTTAATGCTGGTATCAAGCGGACGGAAATGATAAACCAGCCTGGCAAGTGACCTCATACTGAAATCATTGATACATGTAAAGCTGGCTAACGATGGATAAGTGCCACCATTTCCAAATATTTGTTATACATTCATTTAGTGCCGTAAGGGGGCTATTTGTTACACACTCATTTAGTGTCGTTAAGTGTGCGGTTGTTTAAGTGCAGCTGTCTGCAGAAAGATACATGGTAGCAAGGCTGCAGGAGATGGACGAGTCGCAGTTTATCTGGGACGGTGAAAGGAGGTTTGTGTTACGTTAGCGAGTTCCCAGAACGCCCCTGAAAATTGTTCCTTCGTGTGTAGAATGTGTGTGCTTCATGTAGCGCAGCTCTACATGAGCGCATATTTTCGCAACTCTTTTTACTCGTGGAATAGTCAGTGTGCAGGACTGTAGGGCTGGAACACCGAATCTTACGTACCGTCGGTGACACTGTTCGCGAGGACCCTCGCCTTTTCGTTATGCTGAACTGCAAAACTCTACTGACTGTTAAACTGTATAACATGGAAGGAGATGTATCACTTCCGGCGTTCTGTCGACTCGTCTATGACTTCAGTATACGGTTTAGAAAACGGAAAATAAGACGCCAGCTGGCCTCAACTTAACAATAACGAATTTAGAAACATATGGTTTCGCACAAAGCTTCGTTGGGGGATTGCCTTGCCATCTATGAGCACCACAGCCAATCATATCGCATAACGACGCGCATCGTGGTAAATGTTTTTTTTTTTTCTTTCCTGTCATGAAGTGGAGCTCGTACTGATTTACTAGTTGACTCACAGTTTTTTTCCCCACAATTTTTTATGTTCTTCTCGATTGTCACTCGCTTCTCCACATCGCTGTTGTAGTGTCACTGAATGGGAAAAGAAATACAACTTGAGATTTCGCAGTTCAGACACATTACTTGAAATTTCTCTCATAATGGAATAAAATGGTGTATACACCACACAACATTTCCTGAAATAGATGACAGACAGCAAACTATTGACAGCAGCTCATTTCTGTCATGAGAATTCAAACATGGTCCAAGTAGGCTACACTGTTTTTGTCATCAATATATTTTGGATAAATGGCAGGATCGGTCGTAAATACTGAAATCCTTTTATTTTACAGATCGATCATCAGGCCATATATTCGAACCTTGTAGGCCCATGTCATAATAGCACAACATCTTCTCTGGTGTAACATGTACTGTGATGATTACTTTCAACAGGTATCTTCACTTTTACTGCATACAATAATTTTTAAATTTACCGAAGAGCCTATCTTGTAACCTTAGGTGTTGCCGATCCAGTGCACAGAGGGCATTGTGTTATGTGTGCGACTTGCCAGTGTCAAGCTTGGGTAATTTTCAAGCACGTATCTTAAGCTTCCAGTTTCATTTTGCATAGTAATACAGTGCTAGTACGTGTGGACAGGAATATGTCTAACTTCTTGTGTGTGTGTGTGTGTGTGTGTGTGTGTGTGTGTGTGTGTGTGGCACAATACCAATACACTATTGTGTATGGTTACGTCTACTAGCCTACACAGCAGCACAAAATTCGTCCAAAATCGCCACATTATTTGGATAATTACTGACAATTATTCGATAGCATATTGGGACCTAATAATAACACATGCAATTATTTGAAATGAGAACTCAAAGAACCGAGCTTTGCTAGAAAGATAAGCTTGCTTACGAATTATGAGAAGCTGACGTAGCATTTATCAACACACAAAAACTTCTATCTTTCTTCACCTGCTAATATTATGTTTTTAATACATTTCAGTATACTGTCCTCAATGATTTTGCGATCACAAAGTAATACCTATTTTTAATTTTTACAATACTTAAGGTTCACAATACCTATGCGGAAATTATTGTGGTTATTCATGGCGCTGAAAGAATGTGGACACTAAGAATAGCACCAAACGAATTTCGTGAAGTAATCTGTTCACAAAAAGATAACGATTTTTTAAATTTCGTATACTTCAGTATCCACACAAAAACTAAATTGCGTGCCTAAGAGTTTTATTAACTGTGATATCCGCCTCTGTCTTGGTCTACTCCAAACAGGCTTCAGCCCAATTAGTGGCGGAAGTCATCATGTTTCATTGGGATATTTACAACTGTCTAGCCCAGAGTTCTTCACTTGGCTTTAGAGGAAGTAAAGAACTCCTTACGGTATGCGTTAAAACTTGTAGCTCATGTGAGACTCAATCACGATACCTTCAGGTAATGTCTAAGAGCCAGTCTACCACATCACCTGAACCCACAAAACAGGGATTGAGAAACACAAATGCGTCGACTGTTAACTTATATTGAAATAGCTCACTACTTCCTTTACTTTTTAAACCACATTTCGTCTACTAATAGTATCGCGCTGATGGAAACAGAAAGATAGTTTACTTCCCGGTATAACCAGCAATCAATAGCAAAACGTCCGCTCCGATAGCTGAGTGACGGATTGCCGTCCTACGGGCCCGGGTTTGATTCCCGGCTGGGTCGGAGATTTTCTCCGCTCAGGGACTGGATGTTGTGTTGTCTTCATCATCACTGGGTGAATAAACTACGGGCATTGGCGCCATCAGTTACGCTGCCTTAAGAAAAACATACAGATTATAACTCCAATACTTGTATTACTTTGTTAAACTTGTAACCTAAGTTTATACTTCTTAAATGACATCCTTCGACTAAAATTTAAATTTTAAATCTCGGTCAAAAACTAGGCGAAATATTGATAATGAATGTTTTTGCGGGCCCTGGAAGCCGCTAGATGGACAACTTGCAAAATGGTTCAAATGGCTCTGAGCACTTTGGAACTTAACATCTTAGGTCATCAGTCCCCTAGAACTTAGAACTACTTAAACCTAACTAACCTAAGGACATTACACACATCCATGCCCGAGGTAGGATTCGAAACCTGCGACCGTAGCAGCAGCGCGGTTCCGGACTGAAGCGCCTAGAACCGCTCGGCCACAGCGGCCGGCTCAGTAGTGTCACTGGTCGTACCCGATGAGTGGCTTGGAATTCTTCACACCTTCCTTTGGCTAAGCACGTGCATCCTCGTAGATTCTTCGACAAGGCGCATCACGTAACACAAATGAGGCAACGTTTTAGGTGTTACATCTAACAGATAATAATAATAATTCATTGTCAAATACAACATTTATTGATGAACACTCATATTTCATAGTCTCTTTCTAGCCATTTGAAGCATATTCATTGTCTTTCTGTAACAAAGTAATGTCTGTCGCATTCAGATCACCCCACATGAAAGATCTTACTAGCCTGTTTCTGTCATTTAGTAACTACATACGAAATGGGATGGCACAATACCTTCTTTATTGCTTGAATTCGATGTGTGCCAGCCAGCGTCTCAAACACTAGTCTAGTGATCGTACTTAAGTATGTCAGAGACACAGCTAGATCGATTCACAGACCATATCTTGTGAACAGTAGATGCGGCTGGACAATAAGGTTGTATCTTTATAGTGTTCCGAAAGGTATTTGACACTATCGCAAAGCCGACTAATAACTAAGATGTCACCAGGAGAAATATATTCGTAGATATATTTGCATCTACATTTACACTCCAGTCCGCAAGCAACCTTAAGGTGTGCAGCGAAGGTTCTCTGTTACCACTGTCAACACCTTTCTTGATGAAGTCGCGAATGGATCTTTGGAAGACCGATTGTTGGCAATCCTCCGCATGATCTCTAATCTCTCTAAATTTTGGTTCATAGCGTTTCTGTGACATATATGTACGAAGGAGAAATTTATTCGTTATCTCTTCCAGGAAAGCACGCTCTCAGAATTTTAGCAGTAAACTATATCATGATGCAGAACGCCTCTCTTGCAGCGTCTGCCACTGTAGTTGGCTGAGCATTTCCGCAACGCTTTCGTGCTTACCACCCAAACCTGTAACGAAACGCGCTGCATATCTGTACATCTTCGTTCTTTTCTCTATCAATCTGTCTACACGTATTCCAGTATAACGACCAGTATTCAGGTATTGGTTGAACGAGGGATTTGCAAGCGACCTCCTTTGTGGATATAATACACTTTTTGAGAACTCTTCATATGAATCTCAGGTTGCCATTTGCCTTACCTTGCGATTTGTTTCATTTGGTCGTTCCACTTCAAATCGTTTCGTATTCGTACACCTTGATATTTTAACTGTTCCTGTAACTCCTTCTGTTGATTTTTCGGTAGTCGCTTAATCGTAAAATATTGGGCCTTCCCGCTTATTATGAGCAATACATTGCATTTTTTTATGTTGAGATGAACTACCAATCGCCGGCCTGGGTGGCCGCGCGGTTCTAGGCGCTACAGTCTGGAACCGCGCGAACGCTACGGTCGCAGGTTCGAATCCTGCCTCGGGCATGGATGTGTGTGATGTCCTTAGGTTAGTTAGGTTAAAGTGGTTCTATGTTCTAGGGGACTGATGAACTCAGAAGTTAAGTCCCATAGTGCTCAGAGCCATTTTTTGAACTACCAATCCCTACACTAAGTATCAGTCCTTGGCACGTCTTCTTACATTTCATTACTATTTCCTAGGGTAGCGACTTCTCTGTTGGAAGCAACACCATCTGCAAAAAGCCTCATGAGGATCCCTACGTTATCCACCAGATCATTTATACACACATTAAAAAAAGTTTTGCATCAATCCGGTTCCCAGAACTCCTGAAGACAGACGTTGACTATGGTTATTATATCACAGACACAGTCCATTTGACTGTTCAGAGATTTCACTAAACCCACCCAAAGATGTATATCCATGCATGAGCAGCAGCTATTAGACGGAGGGGGTCCGACGGCCGATCAGTTCCAGTTATTCCACCAGAAAGGTGGTACACAGCTTGTGTTGTCTGTACTTCAACGAAGTGTCCAGGCGTCTCGGAGTGAACCAAAGCGACGTTCTTCAGACATGGAGGAGATACAGAGAGAGACCGGAATTGTCGATGACATGCCTCGCTCAGGCTGCCCAAGGGCTACTACTGCAGTGGATGACCGCTACCTACGGATTATGGCTCGGAGGAACCCTGACAGCAACGCTGCCATGTTGAATAACGTTTTTCGTGCAGCCTCAGGACGTCGTGTTACGACACAACTGTGCGCAGTAGGCTGCGTGATGCGCAATTTCTCTCCCAACGTCCATGGAGAGGTCCATCTTTGCAACCACGACACCGTGCATTGCGGTACAGATGGGCCCCACAACATGCCGAATGGACCGCCCAGGATTAGCATCACGTTGTCTTCACCTATGAGTATCGAATATGCCTTCAACCAGACAATCGTCGGAGAAGTGTTTGGAGGAAACCCGGTCAGGCTGAACGTCTTAGACACACTGTCCAGTGAGTGCAGCAAGGTGGAGGTTCCCTGCTGTTTTGGGATGGCATTATGTGGTGCCAACGTACGCCGCTGGCGGTCATGGAAGGAGCCGTAACGGCTGTACGATACGTGAATTCCATCTTCCGACCGACAGTGCAACCGTATCGGCAGCATATTGGCGAGGCATTCGTCTTCATGGACGACAATTCGCGCCCCCATAGTGCATATTTTTGAATGACTTCCTTCAGGATAACGACATCGCTCGACTAGAGTGGCCAGCACGTTCTCCAGACATGAGCCCTATTGAACATGCCTGGGATAGAGTGAAAAAGGCTATTTATGGACGACATGACCCATCAACGACTCTGAGGGATCTATGTCGAATCGCCGTTGAGGAGTGGGACAATCTGGACCAACAGTGCTTGATGAACGTATGGATAGTATGCCACGACGAATAAAGGCATGCGTCAATGCAAGAGGACGTGCTACTGAGTGTTAGAGGTACCGGTCTGTACAACAATCTGGACCACCACCTCTGGAGGTCTCGTTTTATGGTGGTACAACATGCAATGTGTGGTTTTCACGAGCAATAAAAAGGTCGGAAATGGTGTATATGTTGATCTCTATTCGAATTTTCTGTACAGGTTCCGGAACTCTCGAAACAGAGATGACACAAAACTTTTTTTTTATGTACACTAATGGCCATTAAAATTGCTACACAAAGAAGATGACGTGCTACAGACGCGAAATTTAACCGACAGGAAGAAGATGCTGTGATATGTAAATCATTCGCTTTTCGGAGCATTCACACAAGGTTGGCGCCGTTGGCGACACCTACAACGTGCTGACATGAGGAAAGTTTCCAACCGATTTCTCACACACAAACAGCAGTTGACCGGCGTTGCCTGGTGAAACGTTATTATGATGCCCAGTGTCAGGTGGAGAAATGCGTACCATCACGTTTCCGATTTTGATAAAGGTCGGATTGTAGACTATCGCGATTGCGGTTTATCGTATCGCGACATTGCTGCTAGCGTTGGTCGAGATCCAATGACTGTTAGCAGAATATGCAATCGGTGGGTTCAGGAGGGTAATACGGAACGCCGTGCTGGATCCCAACGGCCTCGCATCACTATCAGTCGAGATGACACGCATCTTATCCGCATGGCTGTAACGGATCGTGCAGCCACGTCTCGATCCCTGAGTCAACAGATGAGGACGTTTGCAAGACAACAACCATCTGCACGAACAGTTCGACGACGTTTACAGCAGCATGGACTATCAGCTCGGAGACCATGGCTGCGGTTACCCTTGACGCTGCATCACAGACAGGAGCGCCTGTGATGGTGTACTCAACGACGACCTGGGTGCACGAATGGCAAAACATCATTTTTTCGGATGAATCCAGGTTCTGTTTACAGCATCATGATGGTCGCATACGTGTTTGGCGACATCGCAGTGAACGCAGATTGGAAGCGTGTATTCGTCATCGCCATACTGGCGTATCACCTGGCGTGATGGTTTGGGGTGCCATTGGTTACACTTCTCGGTCACCTCTTGTTCGCATTGACGGCACTTTGAACAGTGGACGTTACATTTCAGATGTGTTACGACCTGTTATTCTAACCTTCAGCCGGCCGAAGTGGCCGTGCGGTTAAAGGCGCTGCAGTCTGGAACCGCAAGACCGCTACGGTCGCAGGTTCGAATCCTGCCTCGGGCATGGATGTTTGTGCTGTCCTTAGGTTAGTTAGGTTTAACTAGTTCTAAGTTCTAGGGGACTAATGACCTCAGCAGTTGAGTCCCATAGTGCTCAGAGCCATTTGAACCATTTTAACCTTCATTCGATCCCTGGGAAACCCTACATTTCAGCAGGATAATGCACGACCACATGTTGTAGGTCCTGTACGGGCCTTTCTGGATACAGAAAGTGTTCGACTGCTGCCCTGGCCAGCACATTCTCCAGATCTCTCCCCAATTGAAAACGTCTGGTCAATGGTGGCCGAGCAACTGGCACGTCACAATACGCCAGTCACTACTCTCGATGAACTGTTTTATTGTGTTGAAATTGCATGGGCAGCTGTACCTGTACACACCATCCAAGCTCTGTTTGACTCAATGCCCATGCGTATCAAGGCCGTTATTACGACCAGAGGTGGTTGTTGTGGGTACTGATTTTCGGGATCTATGCACCCAAATTGTGTGAAAATGTAATGACATGCCAGTTCTAGTATAATATATTTGTCCAATGAATACCCGTTTATCATCTGCATTTCTTCTTGGTGTAGAAATTTTAATGGCCAATAGTGTATGTGTATGTATATATATTGTGGAAAGAAATGGTTCTATGACACTCCCTCGTGATACCCCCGAGGTATTTTGTTTATTAGGCAGGTACTTTGTTCATAAGGCGTCTTCCGGATGTTAAGAAACACGGCTTCAATCTGGGCGCCGGTAATCACCTGCTTTCTGGGTCTCTTGAACGAACAGAGCGAGCTGTATTCCACACGGTCGTTGTTTTCCCAAACTACCTTGATTCCTACAGTGGAGATTTTCGGCTTCCAGAAAGGATATAAAACGTGAGCATAAAACATGTTCTTAAATCATACCATAAACCGACATCAGAGAAATAGGACTTCATCTTTGCGCTTCTGCTCGTTTTTCAAAGTGTACTCTACGGCAATGGCCCCTTACTTAGCTGAAATTTATCAAGAATTTCTAGCCCAGCGCAAAGACCCAGGCGACTAGAAAAAAGCGCTAATGAGTCCTGTATATAAGACGGGCGAAAGAACTGTACCGTACAATTACAAGCCACTGTCCCTATCATCGGTTTGCTCCAGAATCTTGGAACATATTGTCAGTTATAATATCGTAAATTTTCTTGAGAACTAGAATCTTCTGTCCATGAAGCAGCATGGTTTTCATCGCTCGTGCGAAAGTCAGCTTGCCCTTTTCTCACATGATGTACTGCGATTATGGATGAAGGGCAACAGGCAGATCCCATATTTCTAGATTTCCGGAAATTTCTAGTTGGTGCGATAAATGGCTGCTAACACTCAATGTAGAATAATGTAAGATAATGCTGACGAGTGGGAAAAGGAAACTTGTAAAGTTCGGATACAGCATCAGTAGTGTGCTGCTTGACACAGTCATTTCCTTTAAATATCTAGGAATAACGTTGCAAAGCGACTTGAAATGGAATGAGCATGTGATATTTGGCTTAGGAAAGTCAAAAGGTTGACTCCGGTTTATTTGGAGAATTGTAGGAAAGTGTGGTTCATCTGCAGAGGAGACCGCATATATGACACTAGTGTGACTTGTTCTTTAGTACTGGTCAAGTGTTTGGTACCCGTACCAGTTCGGACTAAAGGAAGACATCGAAGTAATTCACAGGCGACTGGTAGATTTGTTACTGGTAGGTTCGAAGAGCACGCAAGTGTTACGGAAATGCTTCTGGAATTGAAATGGAAATCCCTTGTCGGAAGCCGGCCGCTGTGGCCGAGCGGTTCTAGGCGCTTCAGTCCGGAACCACGCGGCTGCTACGGTCAGAGGCTCGAATCCTGCCTCGGACATGGATGTGTGTGGTGTCCTTAGGTTAGTTAGGCTTACATAGCTCTATGTCTATGGGACTGATGCCCTCAGATATTAAGTCCCATAGTGCTTACAGCCATTTGAATCATTTGAACCTTTGCGGAAGATGACATTCATTTCCAGGATTACTACTGAGAAAATTTAGAGAACCGGCATTTGAAGCTGACCAGATTCTGTTGCCTCCAAGATAACATCGCGCGTATGGACCACTAAGATAAGATACGAGAAATTAGGGATCATACAGAAGCATATAGACAGTCGTTTTTCCCTCGTTCTATTCGCCAGTGGAACAGGCAAGGTTATGATTTGTAGCGTTACGGGATACCCTCCGCCACGTGCCGTAAGGTGAATTGCGGTGTAACGATGTAAATGTAGATCCTTCCTGAAAACGGGAATGACCCGCTCTTTCCTCCAACCACTAGTTCCGCTCCTCCAGAAGCCCATTGTAGACTGCTGTTAGAAAAGCATTTTCTTCCGCACACTCTGAAAACGGAACGGGCGATTTCCATCTCCATGTTTTCGTAATCAGATCCTGTGCTTCGTTTCCGATGGCTCTGCTGCCGATGAGAAGTTAAATTCTAATCTTCCTTCCTTCCCTCCTCTGTCGAATCCAGTGTTATTGTGAACGGCAGATGCTTAACGGAAATAAAAGTAACTCGCTGGCGTGTCTCAAGGAAGCATAACAGCACATCTGATGTTCCCATTACACGTAAGACATTAATTAGATGGAATCAGCAGCACTATAAGACTGTTCACTGACTACGCCTTTGTTTACATGAAAAATCGTATAGAAATGCCATAAAAATTGTAACACATCTTATCGCGTAGGTATTTATGGACATTAGTGCGCCCCGATAGCTGAATGGTGGCGGCACGGTAACTCAGCGTTTTCGGTCAGAGGCTTAGTTGTTCTCTGTAATAAAAAAACTGAGTTAATGGATGAACAACGAACTGAAACGGGTGTCTTCCGACGTTCGCCCCGAGCAGATACAACGAACGAAAAACGAACAAAATGAGATTTAAAAAATGGTCAGCGTGACAGACTGCCGTCCTAAGAGGCCCGGGTTCGATCCCCGGCTGGGTCGGGGATTTTCTCCGCTCCGGGACTGGGTGTTGTGTTGTCTTCATCATCATTTAATCCCCATCCGGCGCTCAGATCGCCCAATGTGGCGTCGAATGTAATAGGACCTGCACTAAGGCGGCCGGACCTGCCCCGTAAAGGGCCTCCCGGCCAATGACGCCAAACGTTCATTTCCATTTTAGGGATATTACTGAGGAGAGAATTGAAATGAGATGAATATGTAAATTCAGAATTAGGGAAGTTGTACCATAGGCTTAGATTTGTTAGAATGGTTCGGGGAAAGTGCAGTGCACTATTAAAAGAAATACGAGTGGCATTCAGTAAGTAATGTAACGATTTTCTTTTCTGAAAACATGCTGGTTTTATTCAGGACTCCAATACACCGTATTGTTCCCCACTCTTTTTGGCTACAAAACACTGTTTTTGAACAAAATCTCCGTTCAATACGACGACTTTACGCCACCTTACAGCGAGGGCCGTTATGCGCGCATGTTACTACTCTACTGTTCGACGTTGCTGCATCAGTAACCTCTCCGTCATCCACGTACTCTATTCGTCATTGAGCCATACAGATGGAAGTCGAAATGTGCGATATCCGGGCTATAGGATGGATAAGAAAGAACAATCCAGTGAAGTAATGTGAGTCCTTTAGGCTGCCCAGACGTATGTGAGGCCTTGCGTTATTGAGTCAGAGAAGTTCGTTTCCATTTTCGTTGCGACGAACACGCTGAAATTGTTTCTTCAATTTCATGAGTAAAGCACAATACACTTCAAAGTTTAGAAGGGGGACTTAAAAGAGAATAACCCTTTCAGAGTCCCAGAAGACCATCGACATTACTTTACTGCTTGGATGTGTGTGATGTCCTTAGGTTAGTTAGGTTTCAGTAGTTCTAAGTTCTATGGGACTGATGACCTCAGATGTTAAGTCCCATAGTGCTCAGAGCCATTTGAACAATTTTTTACCGCTTGCGGGTCCGGCTTTAAATTTTTATTTCGGAGGAGAGCTGATGTGACACCACTCCATGAATTGCCGTTTCTTTCCGCCTCGAAGTGATTAACTCATGTTTCATCAACTGTGACGACGTTCTACAAACATTTATCACTATCAACGTCGTAACGCGTAAGCAATTCCGTACAGATGGTCCTTCCTTGCTTGTGTTATGCAGTGAGGAACGCAGTGGGCACACAGCTTTGAGTACCCCAGCTGTTAGACGAGTGTGTCAGCACTGCCAACTGAAATGTCCGGCTGTACAGCGAGGCGTCTGATTGTGACCCGTCGATCACCTCGAATGAGAGTGTCCGCACGTTCCAACATTGCAGGAGTCACAGCTGCGTGCGGCTGGCCGGCACGCAGGAGATCGGAGAGGTTTGTGCGACCCTGTTGCTATGATGTCAGACGCCTCTCCCAAACACTCACCGTGCTTTTGTTCACTGCCAGGTCTCTGTAGACATTCTACAAGCGCTTATGAATATCTGCGACGCCCTGGTTTTCCGTCAAAAGAAACTCAATGACAGCTCTCTGCTTGGAACGCACCTCCGTTACGTGCAGCGTCGCCACATATCGGAACTTCATGAGACTATAGGAGCTGCTGCGTGAATATTCCACGATGTCCACAACAAATCCTACATATTTTTCTACCGAAACTGGCTTGTTGAACGCCCCTTGTAACAAGCGCGCTGCTAGGATCATATCAGGCCGCCTAATAGCCCAGAAGTGCTCGAGGAACATAAATCGGAACGCTTAGATGAAGACGACATTGTTCTCGCGAGAAACCTGTTGGGTAAACGCAGAGCACCCATATTTCAGGAAGGCCATTCTGTTGCCACAAATCATGAGAACAAGGTAAGATATAAGAGGCGTATAGAGGCTCTATTCGCGAATGAAACCTTAGAGAAGAATATTGGGACGGAATACCCACTGCCGTGCACTGTGTAGTAGGTTGTGGAGTATTTATGTAGATGTGGATGATATTTGAGGTCAGCACAGGCGCTGCATACAACATGATCTTTAATTGTAGAAGGTATACTAACAGTGTTTTTTGAACGTGCCTACAAACCAAATTGATACTAAAACTGAGAGTATAGTTTTCGTTGCACTTGTAATAGACTTTTTTACACACGTTTAGTTGTTCTCACCTTTATCGGCTGTGTTGTAATTTTAAACAGTTTCAAAGAATGAAACCTGAATTACCGCGAAGCGTGTAGTAATTGCCCTCCACAGTTTTAAGAAATTTCGTGATGGTTTCACAAAACACGGACAGTGATATTATGTTGTTTCAGTTTTATCTCTAGATTTATCGTGAGGAAATGAGAACAACTACTTTCTTCTTTTCTCTTAAATGTGCTCCACTGGCTAAAATCCAGTGAAGTGCTGTGTTTGTCACCTACTGAACTCGTGGCTGGTGAAAACACCTTCGATTCTGCTTTCCACTGTAGCACTTTGTCAGATTAAACAGGGACGTTTGAAGGAACTCGTGAGCTCATGAAGCATACAATCCGAGCACTGGCTCAGAGGGATTTAGTCAAACGTAGAAACAATGAAGGTAGCTGCACTCGACTGTAACAACATTTCATTCAAGTAGCGGTGCGGATGTTTTAATCTCTGCCCAGGCGTAATCCGAAGATATCTGTTTAACAGACGCTGTCAGATCCCTCCCCTTTAAATTTTCTGCTCTTAGCAGTTGTGCTTCTGAAGTTATATTGCTCCACTGGCACAGATAACTGTTACACTTCCGTATTATGTTACTTTTGGAGAGTAGGGACGAATATAAATGTAATTTATCTCCTGAAAGTTCTCCCTCCAAAACCGAGTTTATTCTCCATTGACCTTGACCTCGGCAACGCGCTAGTCAGTAAACGCGTGAACATTGTGTACGGTCTAAACGTTGCAGGAAAAAAAGAAAAATCAGGTAGCGCTTTCGGCTGGAGGGGGTAAGCTGTCGCTGTTGGCAGTGGGAGGTGAGAGACGTGCGCAAACTGGCGCTCGTCTCGCTCCCCTCTCATTCCGCCCGTAATGAGCTCCACGTGGTTTGTGTTGCGTCTCCTAAACGAGCAAGAAATTAAACTCTCTGTAATGAACATGTTACAAGCGAGTTCTCCGTCTGGCTCTGGAACGGCTTATCGAATTCGCACTGTGAGACGGGCTTAATGACCGTCTCTTAACGCTCTTCGACTTCTAAGAGTCGTATACTAGTACGTCTCAGTATTAAAAATCTGTATATTTCCTGCTATCAAAAAGCGTCCCTACGTCTCATCTCATACTCTAAACACATACACAGGGTGTTTCAAAAATGACCGGTATATTTGAAACGGCCATACAAACTAAACGAGCAGCGACAGAAATACACCGTTTGTTGCGATATGCTTGGGACAACAGTACATTTTCAGGCAGACAAACTTTCGAAATTACAGTAGTTACAATTGTCAACAACAGATGGCGCTGCGGTCTGGGAAACTCTATAGTACGATATTTTCCACATATCCACCATGCGTAGCAATAATATGGCGTAGTCTCTGAATGAAATTACCCGAAACCTTTGACAACGTGTCTGGCGGAATGGCTTCACATGCAGATGAGATGTACTGCTTCAGCTGTTCAATTGTTTCTGGATTCTGGCGGTACACCTGGTCTTTCAAGTGTCCCCACAGAAGGAAGTCGCAGGGGTTCATGTCTGGCGAATAGGGAGGCCAATCCACGCCGCCTCCTGTATGTTTCGGATAGCCCAAAGCAATCACACGATCATCGAAATATTCATTCAGGAAATTAAAGACGTCGGCCGTGCGATGTGGCCGGGCACCATCTTGCATAAACCACGAGGTATTCGCAGTGTCGTCTAAGGCAGTTTGCACCGCCACAAATTCAGGAAGAATGTCCAGATAGCGTGATGCAGTAATCGTTTCGGATCTGAAAAATGGGCCAATGATTCCTTTGGAAGAAATGGCGGCCCAGACCAGTACTTTTTGAGGATGCAGGGACGATGGGACTGCAACATGGGGCTTTTCGGTTCCCCATATGCGCCAGTTCTGTTTATTGACGAAGCCGTCCAGGTAAAAATAAGCTTCGTCAGTAAACCAAATGCTGCCCACATGCATATCGCCGTCATCAATCCTGTGCACTATATCGTTAGCGAATGTCTCTCGTGCAGCAATGGTAGCGGCGCTGAGGGGTTGCCGCATTTGAATTTTGTATGGATAGAGGTGTAAACTCTGGCGCATGAGACGATACGTGGACGTTGGCGTCATTTGGACCGCAGCTGCAACACGGCGAACGGAAACCCGAAGCCGCTGTTGGATCACCTGCTGCACTAGCTGCGCGTTGCCCTCTGTGGTTGCCGTACGCGGTCGCCCTACCTTTCCAGCACGTTCATCCGTCACGTTCCCAGTCCATTGAAATTTTTCAAACAGATCCTTTATTGTATCGCTTTTCGGTCCTTTGGTTACATTAAACCTCCGTTGAAAACTTCGTCTTGTTGCAACAACACTGTGTTCTAGGCGGTGGAATTCCAACACCAGAAAAATCCTCTGTTCTAAGGAATAAACCATGTTGTCCACAGCACACTTGCACGTTGTGAACAGCACACGCTTACAGCAGAAAGACGATGTACAGAATGGCGCACCCACAGACTGCGTTGTCGTCTATATCTTTCACATCACTTGCAGCGCCATCTGTTGTTGAAAATTGTAACTACTGTAATTTCGAAAGTTTGTCCGCCTGAAAATGTACTGTTGTCCCAAGCATATTGCAACAAACGGTGTATTTCTATCGCTGCTCGTTTAGTTTTTATTGCCGTTTCAAATATACCGGTCATTTTTGAAACACCCTGTATGTATAATGCGTGTAGATAGAGAACATTGCAGAGAATGAAAACGTCAAGCTCCTGCATCTACACGAGGTAGGCTTCATAAATGGAAAAGAAATAATATTGCTGGTTCTTTCAGGAAGGTAAAGAGTCTCCTAATTTAGTGTACTCGGAACTAAAGTCAATAAATTTCACGTCCCTTTTTAATGTAACCATACCAGTACTCGTCTGAAGTGACAGAAAATCAAGCTCCGTGTTATTGTGCGTTTTGTTTGTAGCCGGACGCCAATTAGGCAGGTCACTGCGAGAATCATGGAACGTACAGGTACCACGATTGATGCAATGTCGATGGGCGGAAACGTGGTAGAAAGTGAACGACATGACTACAAGTAACGCGAGCTAAAATCAATACTGGTGAATAAATCCCAATAACCTTAAACAATAACATACGATGTCGAAGTCTAGATTCAGAAAGCGGTGTAATAATTGTATTCGTGAATCATGGGAATCAAGGTTTCAAAGACGAAATACGAAATACCGATTCAGCCGCAGGGCCATTTATTTGTTTCTTGTGGTGGACCAACGCCTATACCTTTGCAGCGCGTTTGCCAAGAACCCTGGCGTCAATGTAGCTGAAAGCAGAACACCCACACCAATAATATCACCGTCAATCTATGAGCATGTCTCCATATCGATGCAGTGGCCGTATTTCAGTGATGTGAATCCCGTTTCTGACGAATATCACTCCAAGATCCTAGCCACCGTGTCGTAACTTACGAACTACCTACTTTGTTATAAATTCTCTGTGGTTATTCTATGATATTTAGGGCAATTTCTATAATAGTTTCCTGAAGAAGGCCAAGATCGGCTGCTTATCCAACAAAAACTAAGGCAATATTATTGCTCGGCTTTACGAGAAGACCACCTTGCACACATGCACACAAAAAAGAAATGGCTATGGCACGATAAATTTCAAACCCATTGCTCGACGGAGACGTAATGCTGGCATGAAGATAAAGCGGGATTTCGACTAAAGCTTGAAAGAGTCACTGAAACACACTGCCTGACAAAAACAGTGAAGCACTCAGCACATGAAGCCGCACTTAATACATGTGCACGCCATCGGTGGGTTTGTGAGCGACTGTCTGTGACAGGTAGGACAGCCACAAAGTGCATGTTAGTTGTTCGTATTTAGTGTTGTTACCAGGCGTGTTAGGGTATATTAGTGACGAGAACAGCGTCAGATGTTCATTTGTGACTGAGAAGGACACGGAGATGCTACCTTATGAACATCTGTCACAGTTTGAAAGGGGCCTTATTGTGGGTCACCATATGCGGGACTGCTCGAATCGTGCAATACCCACCGAGCGAAGTGACGCAGTCTGCTTTCGGCCGGTGAGCGGCGAGGACGTCTTGTTTACGTCCCGTCCGCAGAGTCGCGAGCGCGCGTAGTTTGTTTACTTCCTCGCCGCAGCTAATACTCGCGTCCGTTAACACTGAGTCGCCATGGCTCATTCGTACAGAAAAGCTACCATCAAGGTCAGCTTCAAGCCCGACTACGCACGACCACGAGCCTTTGAAGTCGAACGATTCATCCGTGACGAAGTTCAAATACCAACACAGCACATCATCGATATCCACCTATCCATCACAAGTAGCGTCGTTTACGTCAAGATGGTCGATGACGAGTTATGTCACGCAGTTGTGAACAGATGCGCGAACACTCTCAAGTTCAAACACTCCGATGGTCACATCGGAGAGGTTACTGTTGACCATGCTGGACTAGGATTACGCACACTAAGAGTCTTCGAACTCCCTTTCGAAGTACCACCGGACGTCGTTACCTCAGCTTTCCGCCCTTATGGGACGGTAATTAGCCACGTGGCCGAAAAATGGAACACGTTCGAGACGTACCAGGTCCTCAACGGCGTCCGACAAGTAAAAATTGAATTGAAGAAACATGTGCCGTCCTACTTAGTCATCGGTGGCTGTCGAGCAATAGTAATGTACGACGGACAACCTCGTACTTGTTCTGGTTGCGGCCAGGAGGGTCATGTGCGCTCGGCGTCTATTCAACGTCGGGTTACACAACTTCCATTGCATGACACGACACCACCTCCTACGCTCACGGCCCTCTCCCTCAATTACGCAGAGGTGACACGATCGACCGTCATGACAGACGACAACATCCCCGGAAGACAGGAAGCGTTAGAATGCGCACCTGTCGCCGGTCCTGGATTGACCAACCCCATTATGGTGTCTGCAGAGGTTGAAGAACGCCGCCCATCGACTCCACATGAAGATTCGGACGAGAGAATGGAACTCAACGCTAGGGTTGTACCGACCTCTGCCTTTATACCTGCGGGGGATGCTATACGGGAACCACAAACTCTTTCGGACACAGAAACCCACGTCCGCAAACGAAGGTCACCGAGAAAACATAAAAAGCGACGTCGCACACCCTCAGACGATTGCCTCCAGCGGACGTCTTCTCCAGTTGACGACCGGACGGCCGACGAAACGACGAGGAAAACGGATGACACGAGATCGCCCTCACCTGTCACTTTGTCTGATTTTGACAAACCCGATTCCGCTCTCTCGGACAAACGGATGGCCAGCACAGCGCCCGCCGTTGGTACACAACCGGAAACAACTGCGGATTCACCCTTAGTCTCTCAGCCCAAAAGTGTTCTACCGCAGCCACCGTTAACTTACGGACCTTGGGCGGATGACATTGAAGACGATTCTACGGCCCCTGTGGTGGACGAGGAGAGAGTTCTCTCCTCCCACACCTCGGCCCCTCCCGAGTAGCAACAGATGACGGCGAGGACGCGGCCAGCAGATCACAGGCCCCACCTTTTACGGCGAAACTGACGGCGGCCCCCACCGCAGGAGACGATGTACAGACCTATCGCTTAACGACCATCAACATTAACACCATTCGGACACGTACGAAGTTGTCGCTGCTCCAAGACATGCTCAATGCAGCAGACGTTGACATTGTCTTTCTCCAAGAAGTCTTCGTCGCCGATTTCCCGGGTATGTATGGTTATACGGCTCATGTGTCCCACGCCTCGCCAACTAACAGTGGAGTCGCAATTCTCCTCAGAGAGGGCCTCGAGGCGGACGAAGTCCGATATCTCCCCGACGCTAGAGGAATGGCCGTAACGGAGCAAGGCGTCCGGTTTATCAATGTGTACGCCCCTTCCGGAACGAATCGCCGTCGTGACCGATCGCTCTTCTTCGCAGAAGGAATAGCACCGCTTTTTCAGGGCAGGCACGATGACTTGGTATTAGGGGGCGATTTCAATTGCACCCAAGCACCTTAAGATCAGCTGCCACGCCATTCACCGTGTCCCGAACTTGGGACACTCATCGGCGATATCCAGCTGGTAGATACATGGGAACATGTCCGAGGAAATAGACCGGGATACACCTATTTCACGAGTCACTCGTCTAGTCGCATCGGTAGGATTTACGCCTCCAGTTCTCTCGCGGCAACGGTGAGTGACGCGGAGGTGTGGCCAGTAGCCTTTTCCGATCACGAGGCCTATATATGTGCCGTCACCCTTCGCCGCCAACGGGTGTGGCGCAGCCGACATCCCTGGAAATTAAACCTTGCTCATCTCGCTTCTCCGGATTGTCGACGCACCATCGAAGACACGTGGAGTTTGTGCGTCCGCCGCCTCCCAACGTATCCTACGTCGATTAGTTGGTGGTTAACCTGCGCCAAGCCGGCCCTACGGCGAACCTTTATTACGTATGGTCGTGAGACTGCTGCTTGGAAGCGGCAGACCCTTGATTTTTATTTCACCGTCCTTCGCGAATGCGCCTCCTTGCCACCCACACCGGAACGACAGTTGACAGTTCAGCGTGCGAAAGCACAGATCGTAGCCCATATGCGCCGACACCTCGAAGGGACGATCGTCCGAGCGCGAAAACAAGACAGACTCGCAACGGAACGACCCACCATGTACCACGTCATCCGAGAAAGTACACTGCGAAGACGGGCGCTTATACATGCCGTCACCACTGAGGACGGCCGTAATCACACCACACAACGCGATATTGCTGCAGCCTTCTTCGACCATTATGCACGACTTTATTCTGCTCAATGTTCCGAGCCGACGACGGTGACAGCAGTCTCACAACTGGCTTACGGCATTGTCCCACAGGATTTACAAACTGAATTATTGAACGACATTACGGAAGAGGAAGTTATCGACGCCATCGGTAAAGGAGCGGCGAATAAGCCTCCTGGCCCCGACGGGCTCCCTGTGGAGTTTTATAGAACTTTCCAGTATTTACTGGCTCCCACGTTACCAGACATCCGTCGGGAGCTTATGTCCCCCGCGGTGCCGCTCCCTGCGACCTTCGTAGAAGGAATAATTATACCGGTTCACAAACCTAAAGGTGGGGCTCGAATACAAGATTACCGCCCGCTAACACTCGTCAACTGCGACATGAAGATATTCACCAGACTATTAGCAAACCGTCTATGACCGACCCTACCTTACGTCATCTCGCCAGATCAGACTTCCCTAGGGGGTATCAACAACATCCACACAGCACTGTGTCGATACCGTGACTGAATAGCCCTAGCCATGGCACGCCGCATCCCGGGAGCGCTGGCATCACTAGATTTTAGCCAAGCTTTTGATCGAGTGGATCACGCGTACCTAACGTCCGTTCTCCAGCACATGCAGTACCCACAGCAATTCACAGACGTCGTGATGCGCCTCCTCCGAGGGGCGACTTCCAAAGTGCTCGTTAACGGGCGTCTCTCGCAGTCCCTCCCGATCTTCCGCTCCGTGCGTCAAGGCTGCCCCTTGTCGACGTTACTATATGCTCTGGCACTGGAACCGCTCCTCTGTGGCCTCCGTCAACGCCTCACCGGTCTTACCCTACGTGATGTCACATTTCGCTGTACAGCAATCGCAATCGCGACGATGTCAACAGAGCACTAGAATGGATTACCACGTAGGGTGTGGCTTCCGGCAGCTGTCTCAACGTCGCCAAATCGGTCGCCATGGTCATAGGAGACGGGTTGACCCCAGCGTGTGTCGAACCCCTACAGCTTCGTGGCACTATCAAATGTCTCGGAATAGAGTTTCACGACGACATACGGCGCACTGCGGCTCTTAACTACCGCCGCTTATTACAACAAATTCGGGTCCAGATCTTCAACCTTCGTCTGCGGACCCTCGACATTCTACAAAGGACACACTTCGTCAATGTTTACCTCGCATCGCGCCTTCCACATATAGCGCGTGTTCTTCCAATACCGTTACTGATGGCTTGACGTCTAATAGCGGCATTCGGAGCCTACGTCAGTACAGGCATGCTCTTCAAAGCCAGTTATGGGTCACTGACCCTTCCCCCAGAAAGGGGAGGTCTTGGTCTAGTCCATGTCCACGACAGAGCTGTGGCCCTGTATGTCAGCTCACACGTCAAGCTGTCGCGCCACCACCCAGAAAGTTTGACAGGTTTGCTGTTGGAGTCCTTAGCTCTGCCCTCCCTTATGCCCCCACTGACGACGCAAGACATACCCCCACCCTTCTACTACTTCGGGAACTTTTACATTGAACACAGCTATGTCCGTATCGCAGTACCACCGACGAAACAGGCGTCGGCGCGGGATATATATCATGTCCTACAGCAGAGGCGCCCACCAAACATCGTGGAGACCAAAAGCCCTCAGGTTAATTGGAAGATGGTGTGGAAGACGATTCACACGGTTCCACTGGACACAGCCGTCCGCTCCACATGGTACATCACAGTCAATGGTAAACAGATCACCCGATCACGCCTCCACAAGATAAACATGGCGGTATCGCCTCTCTGCGTAGACTGTGGGATACCAGACACGGACGAACACCGTCTCACATGTGGCGCGGCAGAAGATGTATGGCGCTTGGTGCGACAAATTTTGTCGTATTTTCTACGAGTGACTCCGGAACACATTACACCTCGGTTTCTACTATTTCCGGATCAACAGTATTTCCCGCGCGCCAAGACCAACGCCGTCACGTGGATCCGTGCGCATGCGGTACACTACTTATTTCACGATGGACCTAAAGATGTTGGAACTACCTACAAGAACGTCATTGCAAGATCGTACGGAACCCAAAATACAGACAGTATTTTTCTAATTACTTAGGGAGTGCCCTACGCGACCCTCGACACAGCTGGATCATCAACAGGTAGGAGAAGACACCCATTGAGTGAGCTGACAAGACTAAGTTCGATTCTCGGTGGAATAACATGATATACGTGAAGACGTACCTGGATGATGAAATGTAAGGAGAGTAGCGACACACCCTTCTGCATCCTGTATGAAGCACTTTTTTTTTTCGTTTTCCCCATATACACTACCTCGGTATAGGAACGTGCCGAGATATTGTTTTCTTTATCTCAGAGCACGATGCGGTGCTAGATACATTTATTTTTGTTGTGGTATAAAGTAAAACCACATTAAGAATGTATTAAAAACAGTAAATAAAAATAAATAAATAAATAAATAATTCAAAAAAATGTGGCGCAGTGGTTAGCTCACTGGACTCGCATTCAGGAGTACGACGGTTCAAACCCGCGTCCGGCCATCCAGATTTTGGTTTTCTGTGATTTCCTTAAATTTATTCAGGCAAATGCCTTTATTTTTCCTTTGAAAGGGCACGGCCGATTTCCTTCCCCATCCTTCCCTCATCCGATGGGACCGATGACCTCGTTGTTTGGTCCCCTCCCTCAAATCAGCCAGCCAGCCAGATTTTTGGGCCATCTGGATGTGATAGTAGCCCGGTGTTGGTCTGCATGGCAATGTGAGGGCAGTCATACACCTCGTCAAGTTTCCGGTCGACCACGTCTGACCACCTAAAGGAACGATCACTGAATTGTTCACAAAGCACATAGTAACCCCTTCAGATCTGCACCTGCGTCCGAGACCAAGTAATGGACAGTCTGCAACATTCTGTGTCTTGCAGATCTGTTGGTCGGAGACTAGCGTCAGTCGGACTAGGGAATTTCCGTCGCAAGGAGCGCAATCTGTCGTTAACATTACAACACAGAACACATCGTTTAGAGTGATCCCACGACCGGGAGGGATGGCCTGCTGACGAATGGCGACACATTGTGTTCAACAACGAATTGCGGTTCTGCACTACCTGCAATGATCGTCACTAGCGGGTATGGCGGAGACCTGTGGAAATGTCCGATTCTGCCATTATTTGGGAGAGACACTGCGCTGTTATTGCAGGCATCATAGTATGGGGCGCTGTAGGGTATGATTTCATGTCACGGCTAGTAGTGATTGACGGACGTCTGACGGCACATCGGCACATCACTGACATACTGGGTCCTTATTTGTTACCTCTCATGCAACAGTATTGTGGTGCCATTTTTCAACAGAACAGCACTCGTCCACACACGGTACGTGTCTCTGTGAACTGTCTGCGAGATGAGGAGTACTCATATGGCCAGCAAGATCCCCGATCTGTCTCCGACAGAACATATGTGGGGCCAGTCCGGATGTGAACTTCGTCTCAGTGTTAGCATCCAGGATGTCAAGGACCTGTTACAATATTTGTGCGCCAGCTTGCCTCAGGAGAGGATACAGCGGCCTTCCGACAGCCCTCCTAAGAGAATCGGGGCATGTAACCACGTTAGAGGGGTGCAACAAAAAAAATGGTTCAAATGGCTCTGAGCACTATGGGACTCAACATCTGTGGTCATAAGTCCCCTAGAACTTAGAACTACTTAAACCTAACTAACCTAAGGACATCACACACATCCATGCCCGAGGCAGGATTCGAACCTGCGACCGTAGCAGTCGCGCGGTTCCTGACTGAGCGCCTAGAACCGCTAGACCACCGCGGCCGGCAGGGGTGCAACATCATACTGGTAAGTGGCCTCATACTGCCAAGTTCTTTGTACATTTAACTCGATATGGTAATCACTGAAATAACACCACCATGTTCATTAATCGTGGCCATGCTGGCTAAATGCCTATGCGGAATAATTATTTGTATTTTTCTGGTACCAGTCACATGGATTTAGCCTGTGTTTAATTTGACATACTCCAAAGCGTTTGAAGCATGTATTGCTCATCAGCAGCAATACGGATAAATGTTACTTAAACATAAAAATGTGTTTTCTGCTGGCATGGAGTCGTGCCTGGTAATTTGTGGTGACTGACACCACGGTCTATGTTAGATGCAGATAGTTTTGCTTTAATTGTTATGGTGCCATAATCGCATGATACACTTCTCATGTGTCAGGGTCCACTTAAATTTTGGCGTCCCAAAGCTTCAGTAGCATCGTTGGTGCACTGGCGAAGCTGTTGTCTAACATTACAGAATTACACTGTTTAATCTGACACTGATTTCAATGTGCGATTTGCACATACGTTTCTACACAATTGTGAACAGTATATAATTAAGATAATATTGCGTCCCCTTAAATATGAAACACTGCCATATTTTGGTATAACGTATGCTAAATTATCTAGGTTATTCGAAAACAAACATTAAAATATCAGTTTCAGCACCACCAACAACCTACTTAGGAGGAGTATTGACAAAAAAAAAAAAAACCGTCACATACAAATCTTTGACGCATCTGTATCATAAATTATTACCTGCAGCCTATGCAATAAATATTATGTAGTCCACACAGGTAGAAATGTCAGAACTTAATTTACAGAACATATAGATTGCTACAGACTACTACTGCTACTGGTGAGTAGCAACACATAACAAAGAGACACAGTCCATTCTTTCAAAAATTATTCTATTTTAGCGCAAAATCAAAAAAGTTAAAGAATGGACGTTATAGAAGAAATGGAAATACATGAATTTGAGATAACATTCATAATGAGATAACTGAATTCAAGAACTCAAAATTCTTCGGTAGTCTTAAGCCAGTTTTAGTGCAATAGACTGAAGACGTTCCAGTATGAATTGAACGAAAAAATGGTTCAAATGGCTCTGAGCACTATGGGACTTAACATCTACGGTCATCAGTCCCCTAGAACCTAAGGACATCACATCACACAACACCCAGTCATCACGAGCTAGAGAAAATCCCTGACCCCGGAAATGAACGACTACCAAACTGTCAGTATCGCGAAAATCGCTGTAAAGAGCGATATTCAATACTCATTCACACGCTGTAAGACCTCCATATAGCATTTAAGTGAATACTGTTTACAGTTGTGTAGAAACGTTTGTGCACTGAGATACGTTAAAATCAGTGTCAGAATAAACATTGCAATAATGTAATGTTTGGGACGCAAAATCGTAAGCGAACAAATGTCATATACAAAGTGAGTCACATGAACATTGCACCATAATAGCTGATACAAAACTATCTGCATTCCACACAAGTTGTGGTGTCAATCACAACATTCTACAAGGGACAGTTCGACTTCAGCAGAAGATGCAACTCGAAATCGATTTTTGTCCACCAATTGCCCCCCCCTCCTCTTCCCCCAAATACCACAATAGCTACTCCAGCATCAGAACAATTAGCCAACAGTCTATGTTACTTACATTTTATCCTTAAGTACCATTTATCTGTATACACAAACGACAGATGATGAGAAAAGAATGCTTCAACCGCGTTGCATTATGATAAAACATAAAATAAGTAAATGTTATTGGAAGCAAAAAAAAAAAAAAAAAAAAAAAAAAACGATATTTAGCATCACATATACTCTCAATCCGTGAAGTTTCATTTATTTTCCGCCTTTCCTTCTGAGTGCTCGTCTTTATTGTCGCGCATGTATGTGTTTCACTATGAAAAAGATAAAAGTATACTTAATAATTCAAGAAATCGCGTATCTGTGGTATCGCGACCATTATTAATATAATGAAAAACACTATCTGGATTATTCGCTCATTTTTTTTAGGTAAGCTGTTTCGTCCCGGTATACAGGTCATCTTCACATCTAAAGTAAGACTGAAAAGTGCAGTGCACCACGAAGATGAGGATATAACATTAATCATTAGATGAAAATGTCTTAATGGCGTATCGAACGGTCCCAAAAATAGCACTAAACAAACATACTCGGTATCATTTTTATGGCATCATTTATTGCCAGACCGACTGAAGAATTATAATGCAGAATCTTTCTCATACAGCTCTGCTATTCTGACTCAAGGAAACATAGTCCTATTTTTAAAAAAGCACTAGCGACGGATATATTTATACACTAATGAGCCAAAACACTAAGACTGTCTGCTTAAAAGTGTTGGTCCTCCTTTGGAAACAGTAAAGTAACGCGTCTGCGGGGAATGGACTCGAAAAGTTTTTAGTGGGTTTCTGGAGGGGTGTGTGGCACCAGATGTGTAAGCACAGGTCACCCAAGTCTCGTAAATTACGGTATATTGACAATTTTTACTTTATGGACCATCTGACTACAACTTAATGAAACACAACTTTCGTGTCATACGCGTTTCGCCTTTATGCTCTGCAGTGGCAGTGGAAAGTTGCGTGGACGATTTTGTACATATTAGGATCCTGTTCCATTTTTGGTGTCATTCCTCTTCTTATTAATGCCACTTGCGGTTTTTTTCACATCTCACAGAACTAGGAACTGAACTGTTTTGATGCAACAGAGGAAGACAGGACTAGAAAACTCCTAAATAACGGGCAGGCGGTTTGTGAGCACAGAGCGGGTACCCGATAGAATTTCACATATTTTCCATCGGGTTCACATCAGGCGAATTTAGCTGTCAAGATATCGACCTGAGTTCGCTCTTATGCTCCTCCAAGCACTGCAGCACTATCTTGGCACCGGCCGCGGTGGCCGTGCGGTTCTAGGCGCTACAGTCCGGAACCGCGGGAATGCTACGGTAGCAGGTTCGAATCCTGCCTCGGGCATGGATGTGTGTGATGTCCTTAGGTTAGTTAGCTTTAAGTAGTTCTAAGTTCTAGGGGACTGATGACCTAAGATGTTAAGTCCCATAGTGCTCAGAGCCATTTGAACCATTTGAACCACTATCTTGGCCTTGTGGCACGGGCAGTTATCCTCCTGGAATATGTCTTCGCTGTTAGGGATTACAACAAGCACGGAAGGATGTAGATGGTCCCGATAACGTTTACGTAGTCCACATATATCATGATGCCTTCACCAAAGACCCCGTGGAGACCAGACTGAACGTCTTTGATTGCATTTTGCTGTGCTCACCGTCTTCGGCAGAGGCGCAGAGCCCCACGTTCAACAATGTGCCCTGAACGGTGTGTTCCATAAATTTTGTGTCTTTACCTGTCATCAGATGTACCACAGATTACTGTCTATCCTGCTTTACAGATTGGGCAAGCTTCCAACCTTCATATTTCATGAGGAGGCGTGGGCGTGCAATACCTCGTCACTTACTCGCGGTTTCACCGCCCTCCAACCTCGACAGTAGCACGAGAACAGCATACCAGGTTCGCCGCTACCGCTACGCTTGTTTCCAGGTTCCGGGCTTTAGCAGGCTTGCCTTTGTCAAAGTCACTTACGTCAGTATGTTTCTCCCATTTTCGGCCCATATATTCTCTAGAATGAGACTCTACACGCATCACATCTTCTCATGCCATGAGTTATTTTGTAACATTTACCTTTAAGCATTTACTACTGTATTCATTTGATAGGAGACGATCTGGAACATCGAATTGCTTTGTGTTACCTTTACTGCGGTGTAATACGTAACCAAAGTTACCTTCGCTTAACGCTACTGTCTACTGTGCAGAGCTATGGGCCGTTTATAGCGGTATCGCTCCAAGAGCCCTTATGAGCGGATTGTTTGATGCTGCTTTTTGATATTGCGTCCTTTCTTGAATCTCTGTACAAGTACTTGTTCTTCTGCTGCCTCGCGGAGGTGTTTCGACGGGAAGTTTACCGCTAAATGGAAGATATTTCTCAGTGCCTTATTCTGAGTAATCCACAGTCTCTACCGATGCGTCGTCTCTACATTTCTCCATGCTGAACTGCCGCAGTCCTTAAGGGGCATGATAAAAAAAATGTTTCAAATGGCTCTGAGCACTATGGGACTTAACTTCTGAGGTCATCAGTCCCCTAGAACTTAGAACTATTTAAACCTAACTAACCTAAGGACATCACACACATCCATGCCCGAGGCAGGATTCGAACCTGCGACCGAAGCGGTCGCGCGGTTCCAAACTGAAGCGCCTAGAACCGCTCGGCCAAACTGGCCGGCGCGGCGGCATGATAAAAAGTCCAGAGAAAGCTAGTCCGTTCCTAAAGGAAAGTTGTGAATTTTTAGTTACGATTGGATATAGTGCCACCTATCGCTGATTGAGTTTGTGTCTTACTTCCACTGTTTGCTTTGCCATGCCAACATTCTGTCCACTATAACTCCTAGACGTTTGGCGGAGGCTGTCCACATGATTTCTTAGGCAAGTAGTAGCAGCTGTGTAACGTGAAGTTTTCGTCTACTGGTGAACAAGACTATTTAGTTCATGGCATTGAAAGCTATTTCCTATTTGCATGACCAGATTTTTAAGTTCTCGACGTGCCTTTTGTAGTCTCCTGTGCATATCCGGCGGCCATCTCCGCCGTCAGCTACTCAGCTACACGTATAGCTTGTTCTATTCTTGTTGTCTTCGGGTGGTAGGGTGTGTAGATCGATTACAATGTCGGCGCAAGACCTGTACGCTGCGCCGCCCTTCTTACATTCCTCTGGTTGTTGATGCTGCCTTTGTAGTGTGGACTGCAAAGATTTTCTGCTGAAGATATGAAGTACTAGTTACATGTAGGTTTTTGGGAAATTAAATTCTCATTAACTCGTCCTTTGTGTGGCCATTGTATCCATAGTTTCTTTACAATTCTTGAGGGTATTTTTGTTCTGTCGTTGCAACTACAACTTGGAAGTACAAAAACGAACAGAATACAGTGGTTTGCATAAACGTGTGTTGTGAAAAACATAAGAGATGAATAGTGCTACAGAACAACTAAAAATTAGACTAAACTTGTCAGTGTCTAACGCAGAAAAACAATGATGTTCTAGCAGACGTCATTTCCCGATGTAAGCGAGAACTCAGGCGAAAATCACCGTACGTACAAATCAACATATTCTTAACGAATTGTTTTTCGATCCAAAATGAAATCAAAATGCAAAAACTTAATTACAGACCAGATTCTTTACCTCAATAAAGCGAAACGAATCTGGTGAAAAGATCATTTATTTTTGTAGTTGCAACGACAGAACAAATATACCCTAAGAAATTCTCGTAGCTTCCATAGTAGTCCTCTGTACCAGACTCTGTCGAATGCCTTCGTAATGCGTAGCAATACAGCGCAGCAGAATTTTCATTTATTGATGGCGAGAGTAATCTAATTAACTGGCCTTCATAAATGGTGAGTGGTTGAATGTTCTTTCTGAAAACTATACTGCTCCTGAGGTAATATTCCGCTTTCCTCGAATATTCTTCCATATTCTTCTTAGTACTAGCCTTTCAAAGACCTTACTAAGATGCGGTAGCAGACGTATCCGTCTGGGGTTATTTGTATCCTTTCTGCACTTCACAGGATTTGGAACTGATAGTATAACAGCATGTTCCCATTCCATTGGATATTTCTTTTTTCATAATATCTAGCGGGAGGTCTTAGCCAGGCGAAGAAAAGGTACATAGAGCAATTCCATAGTTCTCTGCTAATGGTTTCGTCCAACCATAGTGTCTTAATGTTCGGTGATGCAATGTCTTCAAATTCAAATGTGTGTGAAATCTTATGGGACTTAACTGCTAGGGTCATCAGTCCCTAAGCTTACACACTACTAAACCTAAATTATCCTAAGGACAAACATACACACCCATGCCCGAGGGAAGACTCGAACCTCCGCCGGGACCAGCCGCGCAGTCCATGACTGCAGCGCCCCAGACCGCTCGGCTAATCCCGAGCGGCTAATGTTCGGTGATGTTTTGATGAAATTTTCTGATCTCTTTGGAAGTAATGGGAGAGACATCCATCTCACCCATCTCGTCGTGTACATCGAAATAGATGGTGATGTTCTCTTCAGTCATCCTTACGTGCTAAAAGTCCACTGGATCACGAACCGGGTTGACATCGTCCTGGGGGAGCTTTGCCGTTAATTGTTGATGTGTAGTCTGTTCCAGCTCACGTTTCGAGTGCAAGTATTCTTGCTCTTGTCTTCGTGAATTTTCTGACAACGTGTCACACAGATGCGCCTGGTCGATGTGACGAAAGTTTGTCTGCCCATCACTGATTACTGTGGTTTATGAGGTTGGCTTTAATTTCTCTTCGAAGTATAGGTATCCTCCTCTTAAGGTGGAGTCTCATGTGATTCGCCAGTCCTTTCAAAATTGATTTAACTGTTGCACTGAATCTAGTATCCCCCTCGGTAATCCAGAGGCCGGACGGTTTAATCTTCTCAGTGTTGATGTGGAAGTCGCCACTTCTTGATTCGCTGCGTTATAGTAGTCTTCCATACCTTCAACGACGTTGATTTTCCCCTCTTCGCAGTCCTGCAACAGGGAATGGGTGGTGTGTTCCCTGCCCACGGTTCACCTTGTTCTCTTCAGGTTCATAATGGTATTCCTCTGGGCTTCAATATCACAGTTAGATGATCCGACGTATGCGGATGGGAAACTTGGGTTGTCATGAACTGGTTTATCTCCCTAGTGACAGCAATGTCCAGGATGTCAAGCTGTCCTATGTTTGGGTAGCAAATTCGTTCTACATCTACATGTACAGTCGGCAAACCACAAGCAAGTGCTTGGCACTTAGTATGTCCCTTTGTACTACTTACTAGGACTTCTTCCCGTTCCATTCACGTATGGGGCGTGGGAGGAATGATTGCTTAAATATCTCTGTGCACGCTGTTATTTGTCTTCTGGCCACCACCCTGTACATGTGGTTGCTCAAAAGTTTGCATGTATCCCTGTCCTTTGTGGTGGCTTGTCATTGAATTCCACGCTCCACGCTTAGGATTTAGTATCCTGCAGCAAAGAGCTGCCCCCGCTGTTGCTCTTGCATCATGAAGGTCCAAGTGTCTTTGTGGCGGATAATATGAAGCAATGAATGCGATGACTTCTGTTTTCGTCTCCACTGCTTTTGCAGAGGTTGTAATGGTGCTGAGAGCTGTTGTTGGCACTGTACATTGCCTGAGAGAACTTTTGATGTAAATTGTGGTGCCCCTCCAGCTGAAAAGTACTTCGAGCAATTAGTTCACGAGCCCACTCGCATAGTAAACTGTTGTCAAAACGCACCTGACCTCTTAGCAACAAATAATTTTGAGATAATAACCAGCAGGAAAACGGATACAGGGATTAGTGAACACAGGGTTGTCGTAGCGAGACTGAATACCGTAACTCGCAAATCCTCCAAGAATCAACTCCAAATATATTTGTTAAAAATGCAGATAAAAATCCCTTGAAGTCTTCCTCACAATCTCCATGGCTTCAATTCAAAGAAACAGTGTCGACAGGAACTGAGAGATTTATACCAAATAAGTTAACAAACGACGGAGCTGATCCCCCATGGTCCACAAAAAATATCAGCACACTATTGCAGAAACAACGAAAAAACCATGCACAATTTTAAACTAACGCAGAATTCCCATGATCGGCGATCTTTTACAGAAGCTCTAAATTTAGCACGGACTTCAAGATGTAATCAATGCCTTCTCTGAGCGATAGCAATGAAAATACTGTCGTGACAGACCCACCAAAGTAGAGTTACTAACCACAGCCTTCTGAAATTCCTTCACCAAAGAAGACGAAATAAGCATTCCAGAATTCGAATCAAGAACAGCTGCCAACATGAGTAACTTAGAGGTAGATATCCTCGGACTAGTGAAGCAACTGAAATCATTTAATAAAAGCAAGTCTTCCGGTCCATACTGTATACCACTTAGCTTCTTTTCAGTGTATGCTGATGCAGTAGTTCCATACTCAACAATCATATACAACCGCTCGCTCGACGAAGAATATGTACCCAAAGACTAGAAAGTTGCACAGGTCACACCAGTATCCAAGTTCGGTAGTGGGAATAATCCAATAAATTACAGGCCCATATCATTGCATTGCTTTGCAGCAGGATTTTGGAAAATATAGTATGATCGAACATTATGTATTACCACAAAGAGAACAATCTATTGACACACAGTCAACACAGATTTAGAAAACGTTCTTGTGAAATACACCTAGCTCTTTACTCACACAAACTTTTGAGTGTTATAGACACGGGATTTCAAATTGATTCCGTATTTCTAGATTTCTAGAAGGCTCTTGACATCGTACCTCACAAGCGGCTTGTAATCTAATTGCATGCTTACGGAATATTGTCTCCGTTATGCGACTGGATTTCTGATTTTCTGTCAGAGAGGTTACTGCCCTTAGTAAGGGCATAAGTGATTTCTGTTGTTCCCCAAGGTAATGTTATAGGACCTCTGCTGTTCCTCTATTATATAAGCGATTTGGAGGCAATCTGAGCAGCTGTCTTAGGTTGTTTGCAGATGATGCTGTCGTTTGTCGTCTAGTGAAGGCATCAGAAGATCAAAACAAATGACCAAACGATTTAGGAAAGATGTCTGTACGGTGCAAAAATTGGCAGATGACCCTAAATAATGAAAAGTGTGAGGTCATCCACACGAGTGTTAAAGGGAATCAGTTTAACTTCGGTTACACGATAAATCAATCAAATCTAAAGACCGTTAATTCAACTAAATACATAGGAGCTACAATTACGATCAACTTAAATTGGAAAAAAAACACATAGAAAATGTTGTCGGAAGGCGACTCAAAGACTGCTTTTTATCGGCAGAGCACTGAGAAGATTCAACAGATCTACTGAAGAGTCTATTACTCCTGTCCGTCCTCTTTTGGAGTACTGCTGCACATTGTAGGATCCTTACCAGATAGGATAAACGGAGTATACCGAGCCGCGCGGAATTAGCCGAGCGGTCTGGGGCGCAGCAGTCATGGACTGCGCGGTTGGTCCCGGCGGAGGTTCGAGTGCTCCCTAGGGCATGGGTGTGTGTGCTTGTCCTTAGGATAATTTAGGTTAAATAGTGTGGAAGCTTAGGGACTGATGACCTTAGCGGTTAAGTCCCATAAGATTTCACACACATTTGGACATTTTTGGAGTATACCGAAGAAGTTCAGAGATGGGTAGCATGTTTTGTATTATTGAGAAATAGGGGAGATAGTGTCACGGACATAATACGGGATTTGGAGTGGACATCATTATGACAAAGCCGTTTCTAGTTGCGGTGGGTTCTTCTCACGAAATTTCAGTCACCAACTTTCTCTTCCGAATGCGAAAATATTTTGTTGACACCAGACTACATAAAGAGAAACGATCATGATAATAAAATAAGAGAAATCGGAGCTCGCTCGGATAGATACATGTGTTCGTTTTTTTTTTTTTTTTTCGCGCGCTGTTCGAGAGTGGAATAATAGAGAATTATTGTGAAGATGCTTCGATGAACCCTCTGCCACGCACTAAATTGTGATTTGCTGAGTATCCATGTAGAAGTAGATGTATATGTTAATCTGCAGTTTGCTACGATAGCCATCAGGTCAGGTTTTTAATGGGTCTCTCTCACCAGATAGAGCTCTACGTTTGCATTCGTCACCAACTTTTGGACCTCTGGTAGTCTTTTGCACACGAGCGGCTTCTGAAAGGCGAGATGGTGGTAAAATATTCCTGTTTTCATTGTTTTTCACACTGTGCCTCTTCGTGCCCTGTAGTGGTAGGCATCTGATTAGTCTTTACCATTCTTTGTGTTTATGACAGCCTCCATAGTTAACAGGTTCATTCAGTCCACGTAGTCCACAGTCGGCAGATGCTTTCTTGGGCAGTGTGCTTTGTGTTGTCATGTGGTCCGCTGCACTTGACGCTCGTGACCGACGTAGCGCAGTAACGTGTCACATAGCTAAACTCTTCACATCGACATCACTGAGTTGGTCTTCTTGTCACTGTAAGCTCCTCAATAGAAACGACCAACCTTCCAAACCCTGAAAGTGGAAAACGTTCCCTGTGCTGAGGCGTATCTTGAGGTATAACAACGCCCAACGGCATTACCATCTGAGTCCCTGCCATTCTGTGGTGGTCCACCACAGTGGCAGCAAGTTCTAGCCTCTTCAGTTTTCCCCTGACGTCTTCTCGTGGCATGGTTCCCTATATCCCAGAATCAAGACCTTGGGCGTCTGCAGATTCACACCTGTAAATGTACAGTAAGTAATTCTATGGACTCCCACCACTTCCATTACTTTAACATAATCATGTGTAGCTTAGTTTGATATTAAGTTTATCTCTGCTGGCTTTCAAGTATCGATGGCTGCTGGCAGTTTTTCGTTAGCCAGTCATAGAGCTTCTTGAGCGTTCCAGGGTCCATGAACACAATTGGAGGTGATTTCTGCTGTCGTTGTTGTTGTTGCACTTGAATGCCTTCCGTCGCTCGTTCATCGTTTTGCACAGCTTCATGTGTGTTACTGGTCTGTAGAATCGACGCTTCGCTCGTTTTCTTCTGTTTGACTTGACTTTTCTTCAAAGGTTTCGTAAAGCCATCTTCACAGGCCGTAGAGGGTTGCTAGCTGACAAATGGATCGCTTCGTTTGAGCCTGTAGCTTGATGCAGGCTTGCTGACAAATGGCAGGATATGTCTGAAAATTAATCCTCTCGTAGTCAATATACGAAGGTGAGTCAAATAAAAACCTTAAATATTTTTAAAAATATTATTTATTGAGCAGAAGTGGTACAGAGCTGTATCACTTTTCAAAATAATCTCCCCCACGCTCAATGCAAGTCCTCTAGTGCTTACAAAGTGCATAAAATCCTTTAGAAAAAAATTCTTTTGGTACTCCGCGTAACCACTGATGCACCGCGTGGCGTACCTCTTCATCAGAACGGAACTTCTTTCCTCCGGTTGCGTCTTTGAGCGGTCCAAACATATGGAAATCACTTGGGGCAAGGTCTGGTGAGTATGGTGCATGAGGAAGACACTCAAAATGCAGGTCTGAGATTGTTGCAACTGTTGTATGGGCAATGTGGGGCCTTGCATTGTCATGTTGCAAAAGGACACCTGCTGACAGCAATCCACGTCGCTTTGATTTGACTGCAGGCCGCAGATGATTTTTTAGGAGATCTGCGCAGGATGCACTGGTGACAGTGGTCCCTCTAGGCTAGTAATGCTTCAAAATGACGCCTTTTTCGTCCCAAAAGAGAGTCAGCATAACCTTCCCTGCTGATGGTTCTGTTCGAAACGTCTTTGGTTTTGGTGATGAGGAATGGCACCACTCTTTGCATGATCTCTTCGTTTCCCGTTGGTGGAAGTGAACCCAGGTTTCGTCCCCAGTAACAGTTCTTGCAAGGAAGCCATCACCTTCTCGTTCAACGCGCCGAAGACGTTCTTCACAAGCATCAACACGTCGTTCTCTCATTACAGGAGTCAGCTGCCGTGGCATCCATTTTGCAGACACTTTGTGAAACTGGAGCACATCATGCACAATGTGGTGTGCTGACCCATGACTAATCTGTAAACATGCTGCAGTGTCATTCAGTGTCACTCGGCGGTTTTCCTTCACTATGGCTTCAACTGCTGCAATGTTCTGTGGAGACACAACTCCTTGTGCCTGCCCTCGACGAGGAGCATCTGCCACTGAAGTCACGCCATTTGCGAACTTCCTACTCCATTCGTAGACTTGCTGCTGTGACAAACATGCACCACCGAACTGAACCTTCATTCGTCGATGAATTTCAATAGGTTTCACACCTTCACTACGCAAAAACCGAATAACAGAACGCTGTTGTTCCCTGGTGCAAGTCGCAAGTGGGGCGGTCATCTTTATACTTATACTGCGACGGTATGTGTGCATCAGCACTATGCTGCCACCTACAGGCTATTCTGCACGCTGTTTGTAGCACGCTTACCAATTTACAGGATAACGGCGCGAAATTTAGATTTGTTATTACAAATTTAAGGTTTTCATTTCACTCACTCTCGTACATAGCCTGGTCTGACCTACTCCAAGTCTGGGGTACCCTAGCCCTGGTAGTCTGAGGTGGAGCTACCGATGGGGCCACCAGCGAGGGTAGACACGCCGTATGGCGATCGGCTAACTTCGAAATGTACGATACGCGTACAACACTCCGACTTTCTCGACACTGAGAGCTCCCGTGACGCCCAGTCCATTTCTGCACCGCTTATACAGGGTGGTCCATTGATAGTGACCGGGTCAAAGATCTCACGAAATAAGCGTCAAACGAAAAAAACTAGAAAGACGGAAACTTGTCTAGCTTGAAGGGGGAAACCAGATGGAGGTATGGTGGCCCGCTAGATGGCACTGCCATAGATCAAACGGATATCAGCTGCGTTTTTTTAAATGGGAACCCCCATTTCTTATTACATATTCGTGTAGTACGTAAAGAAATATGAATGTTTTAGTTGAACCACTTTTTCACTTTGTGACAGATGGCTCTGTAATAGTCACAGTCGTATAAGTACGTGGTATCACGTAACATTGCGCCAGTGCGGACGGTATTTGCTTCGTGATACATTATCCGTGTTAAAATGGACCATTTACCAATCGCGGAAAAGGTCGACATCGTGTTGATGTATGGCTATTGGATCAAAATGCCCAACGGGCGTGTGATATGTATGCTGCTCGGTCCAGCCGGGGTGGCCGAGCGGTTCTAGGCGCTACAGTCTGGAACAGCGAGACCGCTATGGTTGCAGGTTCGAATCCTGCCTCGGGAATGGATGTGTGTGACGTTTTTAGAGTTCTAAGTTCAAGGGGACTGATGACCTCAGAAGTTAAGTCCCATAGTACTCAAAGCCATTTGAACCATTTTTTTCTGCTCGGTATCCTGGACGACATCATCCAAGTGTCCAGACAGTTCGCCGGATAGTTACGTTATTTAAGGAAACAGGAAGTGTTCAGCCACATGTGAAACGTCAACCACGACCTGCAACAAACGATGGTGCCCAATTAGGTGTTTTAGCTGCTGTCGCGGCTAATCCACACATCAGCAGGAGAAGCGGGAATCTCAAAAACGTCGGTGTTGAGAATGCTACATCAACATCGAGTGCACCCGTACCATATTTCTATGCACCTGGAATTGCATGGCGACCACTTTGAACGTCGTGTACAGTTCTGCCACTGGGCACAAGAGAAATTACGGGACGATGACAGATTTTTTGCACGCGTTCTATTTAGCAACGAGGCGTCATTCACCAACAGCGGTAACGTTCACCGGCATAATATGCACTATTGGGCAACGGAAAATCCACGATGGCTGCGACAAGTGGAACATCAGTGACCTTGGCGGGTTAATGTATGGTGCGGCATTATGGGAGGAAGGATAATTGGCCCCCATTTTATCGATGGCAATCTAAATGGTGCAATGTATGCTGATTTCCTACGTAATGTTCTACCGATGTTACTACAAGATGTTTCACTGCATGACAGATTGGCGATGTACTTCCAACATCATGGATGTCCGCCACATAGCTCGCGTGCGGTTGAAGCGGTATTGAATAGCATATTTCATGACAGGTGGATTGGTCGTCGAAGCACCGTACCATGCCCCACACGTTCACCGGATCTGACGTCCCCGGATTTCTTTCTGCGGGGAAAGTTGAAGGATATTTGCTATCGTGATCCACCAAGAACGCCTGACAACATGCGTCAGCGCATTGTCAATGCATGTGCGAACTTTACGGAAGGCGAACTACTCGCTGTTGAGAGGAATGTTGTTACACGTATTGCCAAATGCATTGAGATTGACAGACATCATTTTCAGCATTTATTGCATTAATGTGATATTTAGAGGTAATCACGCTATAAAAGCAAGCGTTCTCAGAAATGATAAGTTTACAAAGGTACATGTATCACATTGGAACAGCCGAAATAAAATGTTCAAACGTACCTACGTTCCGTATTTTAATTTAAAAAACCTACCTGTTACCAACTCTTCGTCTAAAATTGTGAGCCATATGTTTGAGACTATTACAGCGCCATCTATCACAAAGCGAAAAAAGTGGTCCAACTGAAACATTCATATATCTTTAGGTACTACACGAATATATAATAAAAATGGGGGTTCCTATTTTAAAAAACGCAGTGGATATCCGTTTGACCTATGGCAGCGTCATCTAGCGGGCCAACCATAGCGCCATCTGGTTTCCCCCTTCAAGCTAGACCAGTTTCATTCTTTGTAGTTTTTTCGTTTGACGCTTATTTCGTGAGATATTTGACCCGGTCACGATCAATGGACCACCCTGTATACTAGCCTCATCGCTTCACGTGCCCGTGACGCCACCAGGGAGCATTCAGTCTTGCAGCTGACCGTGGTCGTAATGTTTTGTTTCATCAGTGTATGTCAGTAAAGATACATTTCGATAACCAGCACAGTGGGCCTTTGTAATCATGCAAGCATTGTCTGGGCCGTATTCTTCTCACACCAAAATAAACAAAGTTCATGTAAATGTGAAAGTTAGGAGGGGCATCCTGTATAAACAGTATTATTCCTACTATTAGTCCGTGACTGAGGGGAAATGGTCCAATACAAAATACCTTTTGCTGTGTAGTTCATTGTCAATTTTAGAGAGGGATGCAGATTCAAGGCACATATAGAAGATGCTGAATTCATGTTCGTAGTTCTGTAGTTACAAAAGCTTCCACAGCATCAACTGGAAACTAATGGGAGTTCACGTAGGGTACCTCAGCTTAGCTGTGCAGGTGTAGGGGAAGCCCAAGTCTCAAGAGGCGTGTTGCAAACTTTGGGCAGCAGCTTGCAGACTTTGCATCACGTCCAGTACGAGTGCGAAACCAGTCAAGTAGTCCCGAGCCCCCCGCAGAGAACAGATGCTGCTTTTGCAGCTAGTAAGCTTGCAGTTACTTTACAAATCCTTCGGTACTGAAAGGAAAAATATTCTGCTATCAAACTGATTTATATAAGTTCTTCCTATAATGTACTTAGCATCTGGTGAAATATAGAGTAACGAAGCTCTTTCATAAGTCGGTGCTATTTTGTATAATATCAACAGTTTTGGAGAACTGCGGCTGATACATTGTACAGCATATTTTCAACATACCTTATCAGTAGGTTATAACTTAATTTTTGTTCACGTTATTTAAATGTGGATTACTGTGCATGACTTCATAACTCACGAACAACGTGAATGCTTCTCGCTGGAGAAACACCGTAGGTTAAAAACAAATACTCCACGCCGCCGCCGGCCTCTGTGGCCCAGCGGTTCTAGGCGCTTCAGTCAGGAACCGCGCTGCAGCTACGGTCGCAGGTTCGAATCTTGCCTCGGGCATGGATGTGTGTGATGGCCTTAGGTTAGTTAGGTTTAAGTAGTTCTAAGTCTAGGGGACTGATGACCTCAGATGTTAAGTCCCATAGTGCTTAGAGCCATTTGAACCATTTTGATCCACGCGGTCATTTCTCGGCAACGCGCCCGTAAAATAAAACCTTTAAATGTATATAAGCTCTCTGAAGAAAAATTCTATGCTTCCGAAACCGGTAACGGTGTTTTAAATAAAGCGAAGGAAACCAGATTTTAGTAGATTACACGTTCAATGCTTATCAGATGTATCCAAATGATTCACATGTACCGCGACCGGTAAAATATTATTTTACTTTCGGAGAGATCGCTTTCGTACTTGTAAGATAAGGACATTTTTTCAGTCTGCAAGAAATAGTAATAAAACACAGGCAATTTAACTGTTGTTGTGGTCCAGGAAATTATTCTCGTTTAAAGATATCTACGCTGTCAGATAGCTTTATCTGTGCCAATTACAGTATGAGGCAAGACAGAATCATCACTACCTATTAATTAACACATCAGAGAATTGTAGACGTAGAGTATAGTGCACAGGTTAAGTACACCAAAATTGAGAGATAAAGAGAAAACGGAGGGATATCACTTGGGTATTACAAAATCGACTAAACTGTACTTTCTGTAGCTTTGTTTCATGTCTTGGACTTGGTTTCTTGACATTACCCTCTAGTGAATGGCATTAATGTGCTTCCATTAAACTAGTCTTACTGGCACATAAAATGTAACGGCATATCAAGTGAATTGGCATAGTTCTTTCACTTATGAAACACTTGTAATTGGGCTGGATAACACGTCCTTCATTAGTTTTATGGTGTTTCCACAGCTCAAGTAGCTAACAAAAATCCAGATACTAAAAAAATGTTTTCTGAAAATAGTTGCACTTAAGAGAGCAGTACGACAGCAATGTTGCAACGTGAATGGAACTCACTATACCTACTCGAGAAACAGTTTGAGCAGCTTATATGTTCAAGTAAGTGTCGAAAATCATCAAGTTTCGCACTGTGAAATATTATAACCAGGAAACGGGTGCTCATAGTACTAATGTACTTTATCTGCAGTCTAATTTACCGAGTTTACACCGTTGGAGTAAAAGTGGCGAGTAAAAGGCAGGCGACCGGTATCAAAATCTGATAATTGTCGGAGTGTGGGAGGAGGAACCAGCTCTTTCAATACATTTGCTTTACCGACTGCAATGTGCTAACTTAGCGAGTGAAATACGTAGAACTATTCACTCATCGCTTGCTGGACGTTAATATTTGTAGGTTGACGTTCTTTCGTCTTTGCGGGAAGAAGAGAAAAAACATGACATTTGAGGTAATGCGCCTCATCGACAAGTGAATCAAAGAGCCAGAAAACAGAAAAAAGTGGACCAGTTCCTTAAAATAAATGTGTTGTCATTTTATTCTTGTACCTTTTCTCCTTATTTTTCTGTGTAACATAGCACGACACAGAGGCTTTATCCGAATTTAAGAATGTCACGTATTACTTACTATGCTCTCTTCTAAGTAGTGTAATCACAATACATTTTTAACAATTTTTTCTTAAGAGAAAGAAAAGAAAGGAACAACTGCAGATATTTTGTCAGAATAAATAAATGTTTCACCTTCGACCTGAAATGTTAACGTCGTGGTCGTCTCAGAAGCAACACGAAATATGAAAGGAAAGTTTTGATTCTTCTACGGGTAATGGAAAAGTTGATATTTTTCATATAACAGCTGTGGCTAGATATTATTTATGCTGTTTCCGACTGGAAGGTAGAGAAAGTATCTGGCTGAATCGATCAAACTAATCTCTCGCTCCATCGGTTTGATATAAAAACAGAAGAAATAGTTTCAGATTTTATATTAATCTACGCCTTCAGAAATTTTCTAATGAATGGCATCGTCTTCTACCATAAATCATGAAATAACGTTTCTAAGCATCTACATTACGATACTTCCTCTAACGTTCGTATGGCACCTCGCATTTGCTCTGTAATCGATCTTCATCGTCGTGTGCTTAGCCCACCATAGATTCTCAGGTGAAAGGCGCATTGCTGATAGGATATTCAGAATTTTAGAGGTGTTCTTGCATACTAAGTATCCTTTTATTGGACTTTGCTACCTCTGGATCACGGGGTCCCGGGTTCGATTCCTGACCGGGTTGGGGATTTTCTCTGCCAGGGGACTGGGTGTTTGTGTTGTTCTCATCATTCCATCATAGTTCATGAAAGTGGCTAGACTGGACTGTGTACAGATTGGTAATGTGTACGAGCGTTGACGACCGCACATTTGAGCGTCCCACAAACCAAACATCATCATCATCTTTTATTGGAAATGGGGTGAGCTATCATTTACAACAATAACTGAAAATTATTTCAAGAACCGTGTGGGCTTTCTTCCATACCTACAGATACTGCGCTTTTGTGTAACAAACTAAATTCTCAACTAACGAAACGCGCACATGCCTGAAGCTGACAGACGCAACAGTATCAGAGAATTTGGTTCTCCCAGTGTTGCACCTAGAGGATAAATAGCCTGTCGTCAAAATACTGTGTTCTATCCGTCGAACGGTAATCAGTGTATCGGTCGTCAAGTGTGGTGCTGTATACGGACGTCCCTAAATATCACTCCGAAAGTTAGACCACAAACGTCCCTCCTCCCCTCCCACTGTTCTTAGCATCTTGACAAAAGGTCAGATGGCACGACCGACATGTTAGTTCCTGAAGATGATACAGTCGGTGATACGACACGCAAACTGCTACGGTTTATTATTATTATTATTATATAACTTTCTTTTGGGGGAAGGGAGGTGAGGGAGGCAGGTGAGCGTGGAGGGGGTATCATCACAGTCTTTAGATTGGTTTGATGCAGCCCACCAGAACTACATGTCCATTGTGAACTTATTCATCCCTGAGTAGCACTTACACACCACATCCTCAATTATTTCTTGGAAATATTCCAATCTCTGATTTGTTCTACAGTTTTTTCTCTCGACGACTTCATGTAGCATCATGGAAGTTATTTCCTGAAGTCCTAATGTGTGTGCCATCACCACAGATCATCTTCCAGTCAGTGTTTTCCACACATTCCTCCCTTCACCCATTCTGCAGATAACGTTCTTATTTCTTATATTGTCAATCCACTGAAATTTCAGCATCTTTCTACAACATCACATTTCATATGCTGCTGCTCTTCTTCGATTATTCAACTACAAGTAATTTGTGCTTTTTTTAATTTCCATGGAATAATTAGTTTTGTTAACTCTGCAATTGTTGAAGTGAATAATCGGAGTACGTTTGTTTTTTAATGGTGATGATATTTCTAACGTTGTTGGTGGGATTATTTTATCACCACATATTACGGGACCGTGTATATATGTCCTGCAGTATACTGTATATTGTTATGTAAGCTGCGGCTTTATTGATGGTGAAGCAATTATTGACATCTCGCCAGAATTGTTTCGTAAGCTGGACAAGGCGGGGTGCCCGTACCATGCTGCGTAGGTTGAAAGAGTTACACCAACAGATAAAAATGTCGATGTTTTGGACTCAGTGCGTCGCCTCTCCGTTTACTTCACGAGGAGAGTCCAGCAGCAAAAGGAAGCAATGAAAACAAAAAAGAAACATAGATAAAAGAAAGAGTCGGAACTGGACTTCCAAGACTGCGTGAAATACACACAGATAGCTTTTAATTTCTCAAATGCTTGCAACTGCATGACAGTTCAGTTCGGAGTATATTTCATTATAATCAAAGAATCTCCTTTTGTTCTTTTCTGTTTCTTATTAATTTGGGTTTTACATTATTGTTATTTTCTAGTGGTTTTAACGAAGCTGTATAAGATTCGAGATCGTTTTCCGAAGGAGCCACATCGACACAGACTTACGACATTCATAAAACTTAACGAAAATACGAAGTAGAAGGCTGGTATTCGTTCTCTAACCTATATGATCAGATCTGAGGACTTAAAATATTATTTATCCACTTGAAACTTTTGCGATTGCTCTTCAATTCACGTGAATCACAAACGTCAGTCTATGTTTATTCGCGAAGTGCCGCTGTTGGTTACAGGGAGCAAACTCTACAACCTTTCAAAAATGCTGCAATGACTCCTTTCTTGTAGGGGTGGTACACAATGTTGTGAGCTGCGTTATCATTCTCCCTGGCGGTTATCGGTTTTCTGGTGAACACAGCTCGCTGTGACACCGCCCGCTTATTCATAACTTGACTCTTGATGGATTGCTCTGAATGAATAAACTCAACGTAATAAAAACGATTTATCACTTTCTCGGCTCGCCGTTTGTTTAGAAGAATAATGTACGGTACATGGATGAGAAGAGTTCTGATATGTGGTAGACCACAGAAAATGAAAAAAAAATAAATTGTTGTTGAAAACATCTTCTAATTTTGGAAATGCTAACTTTCTGAAGAGAAAGTTGCTCCAATCCCAGTATCGAGTACAAAATCTCGACCATCCTATATGACATTCACTTGAATCAGTCAGATTAATGAAAAGGAAAATAAATCCGATGATTGATGAGATCACTCCCTAATGTATCAAATTATATAGGAAAAGTGCAATATTGGAAAAATATTTTGCGTTTCCACACAGCTATCTTGAAGAGTAGTGTACCGTATATGTTTTGGCGCACCCTAACCTTCAGACATCTGCTTAAGGTCATGAAGGTGATCACATGATCGTCACATGTAAACCCATCCAACATGGCAGAACTAACTCAGTTGTGGAAGTGGGATGTTTAAAATGACCCTTATCTCCAGCCAACCATAGCCTAGTATTATAATGAAATAGCCAGTCTAAATCCAAGGTAGTGGAATTCGCCCAATTGTGCAAGTAGGAAAACTGAAAAACTCCAGATGGCGGAACTAGCCAAGTTGTGCTTTGTTCCCTATGCACCTCTCCCTCTCTTCTGAAGGTAATAAGAGGGTAGTACTAAAAAGATATGTGAAAATGGCACCAAGTTACATTATTCCTGTGAAAATCAAAGCTCTATATGTAGTCAGCATAATATTAAAATGATGTGTAAAAATGGTATCAAGTTACATCATTTCAGTGAAGACATGAGGTAATTGTATACACATACATGCTTCTGTGCTTAATCAGCATAATATTAAAGTGATGCTCAGAAGTTGTGACAAGTTACATTATTTCCATAAAGTCAAACTAAAATGGCAAAAAGCTATGGTAGTTGTGTATACATAACCCTATATAAATCAGTATAAAATTAAAAAATATTTGAAGTGATACCATATTCAAAGTTATGTATTCAGGACCAGTTTGAGAAGGTTTCTTCACAAAAGACGCTCATCGTTGAGCACCCCACTCTCCCCTTTGGTACATTTTCTCCCCTGTCAGTTTTTTTCTAATTACTATGATACACGTTCTAAACAAATCTTAACCTTGCCTAGCGCCCATGTGAAATAAGCGCCCAGGTGGCTGCTACTAATTTTTATATGTCCCACACAGACGTCTTACAGTTGTGAAACCTCTGGAATCCCCTCGCGTTGGTGCTCCAAGCAGCTGTTTGTGTCATCTGGCCTTAGAAAAGCCATGTGTACATTATTCATACAAACGGTGTAAGATAGTTGCCTCTGAATACATACACACGTAAAATGGTTTACAGTTAGATGTTAAATGGCTAAATGGTGGGTGGTAAATGGTTAAATTCTTAAATGTTCAATGGAGAATGATGGTCAGTGGAGAATGATAGTCAATGGATCCTGATAGTTACTGGAGAATGATTGTCAATTGAGAATGATAGTCACTGGGAAATGATAGTCAATGGAGAATGATGATCAGTGGAGAATGATGGTCAACAGAGAATGATGATCGATGGAGAACGACAATCAATGGATAATGATGATCCACAGAGAATGATGATTGATAGAGATAATGATTTATGCAGACTGATGTCAATGCAGAATGATGGTCAGTGCACAATAACAGTCTGTGGAAAATGAAGGTCAGTGTAGAATGATGGTCGGTAGAGAATGATGGTCAGCAGAGAAGCATAGTCAATGCAGAAAATGACAGTCAATGGAAAATGATGGTCAATGAAGAATGGTGATCAGGGGAGTACAACGGTCAGAAAAACTGCAACAAATTGCCCCAAAATGGTAACAAATTATACTGAAACTGTATCAACTTTCCTTTCCACAAACAGTAACAAGTTACCCTTCAAACTGTATCAACTTGCCAACAAACTATATCAACTTGCCTCCAAAATACATCAACCTGCCAAATACTGTATCTGTCTTCCCTCAAACTGCAACAAACTGCCTCTCAAACTGTATTGACCTGCCCTTGGCTTGCATAAAATTGCTCCCAAACTGTATTAACTTGCCTAGACTGCACCAACTGGCCTGGCGAACTGTATCAAATGGCTCCAAAACAGTAGCAACCTGCTCCAAAACTGTATCAGTTTGCCCACAACCAGTGTCAACTTGGCCCCAGACTGCAAAAAATTGTTCCTAGAACTGTATCAGCTTTCCGCAAAACTGAATGAGCTGGTCTCAAAGTGTATCAGCTTGCCTCCAGCTGTAACAAACTGCCTTAAAACTATATCAACTTGTCCTCAAACTGTATCAGCTTTTCCCCAAACTGTATCAACTTATCTCCAAGCTGTACGAAATTACCCAAAAACAATAACAAATTTTTCCACAATTGTGACAAACTGTCTCAAAACTATAACAAATTGCTTGAAAACTGTAAGAAATACCACAAAATTGTAACAAATTTCCCTGTACTGTAAAAAATTTTCCTGAAATTCTGACAAATAACGCCTGTACTGTAACAAATTGCCTCAAAACTGTAATAAATTGCCCAGCAATATAGTAACAAATTGCCCTCTGTATTGTCTCATCATTTAAATTTCATCTCACAATTTTTTTGTGTTCCCTTGTCATTATGCACATTGTATTTCTATAGAACACAGTAAATGTAACACCTCTCTGCCTGTCTTATCATTAAATACATATCATCTCTTGTTTTTCTCTGTGGCCATGCAGCATATAAAAATACTTCACCTTTTGTGCCACATTCCGTAAAGGTATGGATACCTGACGTCTCGAACTTTCCCGTTATTAATACACTCAGATACCCCTAATGGGTGTCACTGCAAGCCCACTTGCTGTGAGAGACTAAGAGCAATGTGGAGAGTTAGCTTCACGCATCTCTGCTGCAGAGAGAGAGGGAGGGAGAGAGAGAGAGAGAGAGTTGATATGTCAACGTTCTAACCTTATGTTGCGTGAAACAAAAACTACAGAGGGAATGGAAGTAAAAAATATTATTAAGACATAAAATTTACCAAAAGATAATTTTTCATAAGAAGTTTTTGCATACAGTGTATTTGTATTCAGTGTTTCTTACTGTCCGCCCAATTACGATGGATCACTAAAAATCTATCGAAGATTGGCATCAGAAAGATGGTATTCACCTAAACTTACAATCTAAAATTACGACTTGTAATTCACAATTTTCATATATTTACGTTTTCAAGTATTTACGTTTTTAAAGGTATTTGTATTACTTACATTTTTCAGATATTTAAATTTTATTCAAATTTTTCAGATATTTACATTATTTAAATTTTTAAAATAAAATCAATCATCATCGATCCTCAGGTGCTATTGACTGCACACAACTGTGCTCATTTGATCATTCAGTATCACCTTTACCCTAAGGAGTTAATTTTCATTGCTTTATTGTTGAAACTCTGAGCATATTTGACGGAATCTATTTTTCATTATCAGTTAATAAGCATCCCCGATAATCATGAATAATAAATTCTTTTGCTGACGAACACTTCACATCCATTGCTGTATGCATTACACGTTGTATCTCAGTTTCAAGAGTATACGTTTTTGTTCTCAGTTCTGTGTGTCCAGTAATAATCTCTCCTGTCAATTCATATTTCAGTAAGTAAACCTCCTTTTTATTGACATGTAGGACGTAATCACTTATATCATAGATCTTATCAGTGATGGTCTGATTGGGTAAAGAGGATGAGGAGAGAGTACAACTTGGCTAGTTCCACAATTTTGTATATTTTCTAATGTTTCTACTTGTGCAACTATGCCAGTTCTTGTGCCTTCGCTTTTGATTAGCTATTTCATTTTAACACTATGCTGTTATTTTCTGGAGAGTGGGAAAGGGGGAATGTTTCGATGGCATCACTGATAATGATGATGCTTTCACTGATTAGAATGATGAAGTCCCAATTAACGTCCTATGTGGCAATAAAGTAGAGGTTTGCCAGGAGAGGTGATTATAGAATTCATAGGACTGAGAAAAAAAGTGTATACTCTTGAAGAAGCACAATCTATAATGGACAAGATGAAAGGTACTAAATGCACCGTGTAAGCTGAAGTGTCAAACCACCTATGCACATCGCCTTAGTAATTTCGTAAATATTGTCTATACTTAAAAGATAGATGGGACTATCAGTGCCTCTGTAGTACAGTTGGCGAAAATTTCTTTACTATAAATCCAATATGAAAATCGAAAAAAGCCATTTCTAGTGCAACGGGCTTTTTCGAAGACTACTTAACGTCTTCTCATTCCAATGATAAATAAATTTTCGGTAAAATTTTGGTTTGGCAATTATTATAGCTATCCCATATTTATTTTTCGAGGATGTTGCTAGTCCGATGTCCGGCTTCTTCCGCATATTATGCATGGTTTCTCTAAACACACTATTATTCATCGATTTGATAAAAATCTTATCGAACTCATTGCTTGCACTCACGAGTTTTTTCGCGTTCATATGAATGTATGGCTTCATCAGGAAGCTTGACTAAATGATTAAATTCGATTAATATTTTTAAACCAATTTATTTGGTAAATGTTGTTTTCAGATCCCTGCAGTAAATAAAATCGTTTTTCTTGTTATATACGGTCAAAAATAATTTCTTTTCTTTCTTACTATTGGATAGAGGCTTCATTTTATCCAGGCACTAAGGAATGTAAAAAAATGTAAAAAAGCACCAATAATCTCGGAGTATTCAAATCCAGTTGTAAAATATACTCTATGTAGGAATCGTCTGGTTCGTTTTCCACCATAAAACATTTTATTCTCTGGACGAAGCAATTAAAAACGGGACACTGGAAGATGCTGCAAATCGCCAACCTGTATAAAGTATTGGCATTAAGATATTTGATGTAAGAGTCGACAGTTTCCTTATCATAAACAGCCATGAATCTGTTGTTTGCAACTTCGTGTCAGCAAGGACAATGGCCAATTCTACCTCTGATACAATGCCAAACTAATTGGAGTTGTTTGATGTCGGTTATCAGCTGCATTTCCGCTTTATTAATTTTCAGCAGAGCAACCAACATCAAACCGGGCACAGAATGTAACGTGCAAGATCTAATCCGTATGTCCTAAGGTAACGACTGTAAAAGTTTTCGAACACTTCGGCAAGGAGTAAGATGCCAATTTTCAAATCTAAATTTGATTATTCTTCAATGAATATAACCATATATTGCAAATTCTTTGGTGCTCAGCCTCTGCTCTTATTTCACCTATTAATATAGTATTAAACTTTTCAACTGCGGGCAGGCAACCTCCCAGTAAAACTGATTCGTTGCTCACATACTCGTATGGAAAAACTCACTTATGATTTAGTTTTTATCTTGACAAAAATATATCCTTACCTTCTGTTTATATGTTTTTAGCTAAGACACACAAATTCGTGTGATTAAGCCAAAATCTATATCAATTCAATAGACTGGAACTTTTTGTTGCATTGCCATGCTTGGTGCTACATAGCAATACTTTTCATAAAGGATGTTTATTTACATATTCGGCGGCAGACCAGAAATGCGATTTTGATTTAATTTAATTCCTTCGTCACCATCTCTTTCTCTCGCTCACAAGCGTTGATGATAAAGAAACCTGTAGTAATTGCTTAGATTGTGGACTACAACAGAGATCACATAGTGAGGCCTGTAGTTCGCATTGTAACTGGGATGTGCAGAAACCTCGGTATGAACCAGTGAAATGACAGTGGCCTCTGTGATTTACATCGCCTTCATCAAATGGTCACTGGCAAAAATGGCAAGTCTCTGTCAATCGACAAGCGTTTCTTCTTCTGGGCTTGTTACCATTTTTTAGTTTGTGATAAAAAGACACTCATATTCTCAGTGATTGCATTAAAACGTTCATTTAACCGTTCCAAGCCAATCGCTGCTTGTGTACAATTAAACACGGAATATTTTTCGTCATACACGAAGGGTATGTAGTAGTAAATTCTGAATGGTTTAAGAAAATGTACCTGATTGGAATACGAACCAGAGTGAGAGCTGTGAATGGAAAAAGCAACTGGTTCCCATACATCTTCCATGTGAGGATAAATTGTAAAAGACAGTTTCAGCTTGCTACTAAACTTCGTAAATTTTAGAGACTCGTTTACGCCACTAAGCAATGTACTGGTAACCAGTTTAAACTGTGCACAGTCAACTAAATGTGACTCTACTTTTTCGACGAGATAAAATAACTCAGACGTCGGTCATGTACTACAGTATATTAATGAGAAGGGATAATGCTTTTCTGTGCTAGCCTCTACAAGCTTTCCATGTAATAGGAATGACATATACCTGTTTTAGTAGTCTGCAACAATAATGTATTTACATGTCTCTTGTAACATTGTTTTGTGATATGCAGCGATAAAACTAGGAATTCTTTGTCATCTCTCTTGTCTTCCACGACCATTCATTTATAATCTGAATACTGAAAACTGTAGACATTTACAGAGGCGTCTTTGTTCTGTTATTCAAAATTGTAAAAAGTTGTAGCTCGTCTGGGAGCAGTATGTTGACAGGTTACAATTTATCTGTGTATGTAAAATATTTGAATACATACTCTGCGTCGTTATTTACATAATATAAACCTGCTAGAATTGACTACTTACTATACACATTGTCATGTGACTGGATATTTATTACTGTGTGTATATCTGCAGGCACCTTGGAGTTTAGTGTATACTCCTACAACAAATCCCTTATTCTCATTGATTTTAAAATGCAGTTAAACTATTTACTTCAATGCCCAGCCGTAATCTCTCATTTGAAAAATATCAGGTTTCCTTCACAGATTATCAGTGACATTACTCCAGTATAAATCATCACTAATTTCAGACTTCATTGCTCTCGCATTCTTTGTACTGAGATACATCTGGCTTTTCCTCGGAGAAACCTGTAGACTAGCAAAACTCTAATTTTAAGTGATTGTTTAATTAGGGAAACTTGGTTCTCGAAAATGAGAAATTAGGCATCAGAATAAGTTCTAAGCTCCTTAAATCAAAGCCTATTACCTGTCACGCTACTACATATTCGCTTTCTAAATACTGACTCGAAAGCAAGCTATTGGAGATAATCTAATTTAATTCATTTTGCTCTCAATTCATTCTGTACAGTAATATTATTAGGTTAGTTTTCTTCTTCTGCTGATTATTCACTGCTGCTGTTGCTTCTTGTGACTGCTTAATCAGGAGCAGGGTACCAAACCGTAGATTCTCTTCTGCTGCTTGCAGAGTTTGTAAAACTGATGGAGGAAACTTGTCTCAGTTGTATTCACATTTATGAAACATGTGTAACAAATGTCTGAATGACAGACTGCATAAACAGAAGAAGAATTAAAATTTTTGTAGAGAGTCACCACACGTGTCGAATTTCCAGGGTAAAGTCTGCACTCTCTGATCGCCATTGCTCACAATGTTGACAACTGGGATGATGAGACATCAGTGCGAGGTTATGAGGGCTGTGTTACTGTTTTATTCTGACGAAAATAATCAGCACATGGTATAGTCAGAGCCACAAAGTAAAACTTCGATGGATTATGTTATACTGCACTGTTTCTGACGAAATAAGCAAAATTGACAAGAATTTAGGTGTCTATATTCGTACGTAGGCGTGAAAGGCGTGAATGAAGCGCACTTAAAACTGAATTGCAGCTCCAGCTTTACTTAACATTAGCCTCAAGCTTTACCTAACATTAGCCTCAAACTTTGAACATACAATGTCTGAAGCTTCTTATTACACTTTTAAATCAGAACACTAGAATATAGACTCTGCCTAGATTCATTTTAGGTATTTCAGTACTTAGAGACAGTGCCTGATACAGCACTACAAGGATTTTACGTCTAAGGAAGATGATTTATACTTAATGAAATTTGTGAAATATAAATACGACCTGTCACACGGGATACCTGATAAAATCTGTTATTTAATTTATTTATCATCAGAAAATCTCAGCTATGCGATCACAGCTAGCACGAACGAAAAATGGTCAAGTATTTTGTGTATTTCTAATCCAAAAAACAGTTACATATTCGCACTTTGTCTACTTTCAAGGCAAATTCTGAATAAACAGAAATACAGAACTTGCGCTTTCTCCCACGCCTCCATTTGGAACCTTTGAGTGCTTCCCCAATTTTCTATCAGTAACATTACATTTTCTCCAACTCATGTTAACAACTTCAAAAACAGAAGTAGAAAACATAGCAGGCGAAAGCTCCCTGTACTGCTAAGGACGTGAAACTTCTGACAACCAGCTTACCGAATACGACCGAATGCAGTTTGTTTGGGCTCGCCCGCTAAGAGAATTATTCGCTCATTTGCCCTGGCTCTTCTTAGAACCCGGACTCGAAGTAAGCCCAAGCCCTTCCTTCTGGAATTCTTTGTGGGTGCCGGATTTCGTGTGACAATAAAATAAATGACGGATGACCTTTATTAATTTTAAAATGTAATGCACAATCCCTCCTCCTTGTCCGGCTACTCCATGACCTCTGTACTGGATATAGAACTGACGGAATATAAATGTTGCATAATCTCCTTCGAAGACTTGCTCCCTTAATTTTATCCAATAGGGTTTGTGAAAATCACGTTACCTTTTCCCAGCAGTTCCCAATTAATTTCCTTGAAAATTTCGCTTAAATTTTCACATAGACTATACTGAATGTATATGCTCCCCTAGCGACGCGACGCTTGATAACGATACCAAACACAGAATTCCTTCAATAAATATGCCCCTATTTTACTTTAGCTACTAATATTATCACCTTTTAGTTCCATTTCATATCGATTTGTTCAAATGGCTCTGAGCACTATGGGACTTCACTTCTGAGGTCATCAGTCCCCTAGAACTTAGAAGTACTTAAACCTAACTAATCTAAGGATATCACACACATCCATGCCCGAGGCAGGATTCGAACCTGCGACCGTAGCGGTCGCGCGGTTCCAGACTGTAGCGCCTAGAACCGCTAGGCCATCCCGGCCGGCGTTGTATTATCCATAGGTATTTAAGGAAAGTGGCAGAACCCGAAAATTTACTGTTGATGCTATACCTTAATCTCATTTCGCTCTTGTCATTCTTCGTTGGCACACTCTTGCTTCATCCACATTTAAAAGGAGCTGCATTTTACTATCCCAAGCAGTCACAATGTCAAAAATTTTAAGCGTTTCTTCCGACTCATAAATGAGGTCGTTTATGTAAGAGTCTTTTGGAGGGTTAACCAGCCTGTTTCAAAATTTAAAAGGCCAAAATAAAGTTGTTGTGCTCTCGTCCGAAGAATGAGGCCCCATGGCAAAGTTGGTACATCCTGACGGGGCCACGAACATAGTCGCAGCCTGACGCAACGACGAACGAGGAACGTCGGCGTAAACACGCCCTCGAGAGTTCCATTTGCCACCGCTGAGAGCGAAGTGCCGCTCAGCCCGCTTTACACTCTTCGCCAAAGACGACACCATCGTCTCACTACAGCCAGCAGTCTAAGAGTTGTATTAGATAGCATCTACTAAGTAAAAGCTATAATCAAATGTACATTGAGACAGGCGACTAATACCTTGTACCGTACCAAGTGATACGTTAGTGTTCAGTAACAGTAATACAGAGTTAAGTATTTCGTCTTGTTGAAGTCATAATAAAGTGATCTAATACTTTGATTCTTTTGTGTCAAGAACCCACCGCTGTGTCAACGAGTGTTATTTCGTCCGGCGCAACAGTTATAATATATCTACACTGGTGTCCAAAATTAAAGCAACAAACCGCTATTTCTCCTTCCTGTGTCTAATTCACGATATAATCATACAAACTGCCAACGGATGTCCATATGATCGCGTTCTGCACTAAACATGGCATTCCGGTCAACGGACAACCACGCCAACGATGACGTCAGGGCACCTATTAAATGGGGTGGTTTTTGTCGGATAGTCCCACAGCCACAATCGCTGTGTTCACAGTCACAGATGGTGCAGTATGGCACAGAGAAGACGTCTACTAGACTCTCTAAAGCGGGGAGCCATAGGAAGAATGGAAGTAGGACGGTCGCAAACTGATGTGGCCCGATGAGTTAATGTGAATCGTTCTGTTGTTTTTCGAATGTGGCGGCGGCTTGTAAAGATCGAAACTGTATCCTAAAGACCAGAACAGGGCCGACCACGTGTGACATCAGAAAGAGAGGACCGTTATTGGCTGTAAGGCCACAACGGTACAGCCTTAGTACTCCACGGCAGTGGCTTGTGACCTCACAGCATCCATTGGACGTGTTGTATCGAGGGAAACGGTGTACAGAATGCTTCGTCGGAGTAGTCTTTATTGTCGGAGACCTCCTGCGTGTATACCTCTGACGCGTCTTCGCAGAAGGGAACGTCTAGAGCGAAGTCGCCAGCATGCAACCTGGACAGTCGAGGAGATGAGTCCCGATTTGGTCTGGAGAGTGATTGTCGACAAATTCGCCCTTGGAGGGGAAGTGGAACACTATTTCGTGACCCAAACATTGTGGAAAGAGACCGGTATGGAGGTGGATCCCTAATGGTGTGAGGAGGGATTACACAGAACACTCGATCTGTTCTTCATGAAATTGTACAGGTGAACTATTGGGGTTTAACTGCTGTCTGGTATCGTGACGAGATCTTGGGACCTCATATATTGTTGTTGCGAGGCGCTGCGCGCCCAGACTTCGCATTAGTGAACAATTATGTTCGACATCATAGAGCATGGGTGGTTGATGTTTTCTTTGAAACGGAAGATACTGCATATATGGCATGGCTTGCTCGCTCTTCCGATCTGAATTTCATAGAGCATGTGTGGGATGCATTGCGGAGACAGTTTTCATCACGTCAGCATCTATCTACCACTGCAGGAAGAATTGGCGTTATTGCCTCAACATGAGATTGATACCATCATTCACTGGATGTACCGTCACCGTCAGGCCTGTGTTGCTGCCAGAGGTGGTCACACCCCCTGCTGAGTACATTAATCAGTCGTCTGAATGTGTGTGCAATTCCATTGAGTTGGAAAAAAATGAAGAATATTTTTGTCTGCCGTTATGGATGTTGCTGTTGTTGACGTCCTGTATTCCTTACATTGTTTCTACTTTGTTATCACCCGCTTATACTGTTTTGTGGCAAAATAAACGCAACCTTGCAAAATATCTCTTTGTTGCTTTAATTTTGGACACCAATGTATTTCCACCATATTTCTCGAAACGATGATTCATGGACTTAAAGAAAAGTTCTAAATCTGATACATTAGTTTTATTGTTATCAAACAAGCTTTAAAGAAGCTTTCATGGGACTAGATTAACTCGATGGTGAGTGTTCATCGGAGGTGAGGGTATCATCTGGAGTGCCCCAGGGAAGTGTGGTACGTCCGCTGTTGTTTTCTATCTACATAAATGATCTTTTGGATAAGGTGGATAGCAATGTGCGGCTGTTTGCTGATGATGCTGTGGTGTACGGAAAGGTGTCGTCGTTGAGTGACTGTAGGAGGATACAAGATGACTTGGACAGGATTTTTGATTGGTGTAAAGAATGGCAGCTAACTCTAAATATAAATAAATGTAAATTAATGCAGATGAATAGGAAAAAGAAGCCTGTAATGTTTGAATACTCCATTAGTAGTGTAGTGCTTGACACAGTCACGTCGATTAAATATTTTGGCGTAACACTGCAAAGCGATATGAAGTGGGACAAGCATGTAATGGCAGTTGTGGGGAAGGCGGATAGTCGTCTTCGGTTCATTGGTAGAATTTTGGGAAGATGTGGTTCATCTGTAAAGGACATCGCTTATAAAACATTAATACGACCTATTCTTGAGTACTGCTCAAGCGTTTGGGATCCCTATCAGGTCGGATTGAGGGAGGACATAGAAGTAATTCAGAGGCGGGCTGCTAGATTTGTTACTGGTAGGTTTGATCATCACGCGAGTGTTACGGAAATGCTTCAGGAACTCGGGTGGGAGTCTATAGAGGAAAGGAGGAGTTCTTTCCTTGAATAGCTACTGAAGAAATTTAGAGAACCAGCATTTGAGGCTGACTGCAGTACAATTTTACTGCCGCCAACTTAAATTTCGCGGAAAGACCACAAAGATAAGATAAGAGAGATTAGGGCTCGTACAGAGGCATATAGGCAGTCACTTTTCCCTCGTTCTGTTTGGGAGTGGAACAGGGAGAGAAGATGCTAATTGTGGTACGAGGTACCCTCCGACACGCACCGTATGATGGATTGCGGAGTATGTATGTAGATGTAGATGTATATGTAGACTACTTTATAAGCGTATGAAGAAAATCAATGCATTTTACTGAATGCTACAGCATTTTGTAAGCACAGATACAAAGGTCACCTACTTAATGTTACTGTCACATTAATCAGGACGTTCCGAAACTTGAATGTGTTCGAACGGTGGGAGAATACTGAAGTCCTGTACAGGACTGGAGCGGAAAGCAGACTACATAACAGGCTCTAAAAGCCGCTCGCTTATTATATCAAAGTGGTGGCATCCAGTAAATAGGTGACGCCAGCGGCTGCTCACTAACACATTTAGGTATGCTAGTAGTCGCCTCCAGGCGTTACTGCCCGATAATGCATTCCTAGCTTCTAGCAGAAACAATCTCATAACGGCACTTTCAGATAATCCCTGTGCGATGCAGTTTATTAGCATCCAGCGTACTAGCGTACACCTTACTTTAGTAGAAATGATAATTTACAGATGGGTCTGTTGCTAAAGCTAGACCTCTGATTATTAAATCTCCATAGACATCTGATTATTAAATCTCAATTTAAATATATTTCCAACAAACATAAAATTCACATGAACAATAGCTTTCCCCATACTGTAGAGATATTGTCGGTAAAACGCTGTAAACAGCAATGTTTCAGTTGAATTAATTTCGAACAACATTCTTTCGAGGAAGAGTAGCATACGTTTCCGCTTCTCACAGTATGAAAAACCATAGACTTTTGACAAGCGAAGTTCACTAACAAAAATATTGTAAAATGTTGCTGAAGATCACGCTTCCCAGATTCATTTACGAGGGAGTGCTGAAAATTAATGCACCTGACTTTTTTTTAATATTTTCTCAAAATCGGTTGAGGTCGTAACTCCGAAAATGCAGATAGAATACCTTCTGCACCATCCAAAATATTCGTTGATAACTTGCACTGTACTTTTGATTCTGAAGCTGTAATCGATGTACTAGTGTATTTAATTTTGACTGTATATAAGTGATTGTGAAAATTACCGAACTATCAGTTTAATAAGTCACAGCTGCAAAATACTAACGCGAATTCTTTACAGACGAATGGAAAAACTGGTAGAAGCCGACCTCGGGGAAGATCAGTTTGGATTCCTTAGAAATGTTGGAACACTTGACGCAATACTCGCCCTACGACTTATCTTAGAAGAAAGATTAAGGAAAGGCAAACCTACGTTTGTAGCATTTGTAAACTTAGAGAAATCTTTTGTCAATGTTGACTGGAATACTCTATTTCAAATTCTGAAGGTGGCAGGGGTAAAATACAGGGAGCGAAATGCTATTTACAATTCGTAAAGAAAGTAGATGGCAGTTATAAGAGTCGAGGGACATTAAAGGGGAGCAGTGGTTGGGAAGGGAGTGAGGCAGGGTTGTAGCCTCTCCCAATTGCTATTCAATCTGTGTATTGAACAAGCAGCAAGGGAAACGAAAGAAAAATTCGGAGTAGGTATTAAAATCCATGGAGAAGAAATAAAAGCTTTGAGGTTCGCCGATGACATTGTAATTCTGTCAGAGACAGCAAAGGACTTGGAAGAGCAGTTGAACGGAATGGACAGTGTCTTGAAAGTGGGGTATAAGATGAACATCAACAAAAGCAAAACGAGGATAATGGAATGTAGTCGAATTAAATCGGGTGATGCTGCGGGAATTAGATTGGGAAATGAGACACTTAAAATAGTAAAGGAGTTTTGCTATTTGGGGAAGTGAAACGTGGACGATAACTAGTTTAGACAAGAAGAGAATAGAAGATTTCGAAATGTGGTGGTACAGAAGAATGCTGAAGATTAGATGGGTAGATCACATAGGTAATGAGGAGGTATTGAATAGAATTGGGGAGAAGAGGAGTTTGTGTCACAACTTGACTAGAAGAAGGGATCGGTTGGTAGGACATGTTCTGAGGCATCAAGGGATCACGAATTTAGTACTGGAGGGCAGCGTGGAGGGTAAAAATCATAGAGGGAGAGCAAGAGATGAATACACTAAGCAGATTCAGAAGTATGTAGGCTGCAGTAGGTACTGGGAGATGAAGAGGCTTGCACAGGATAGAGTAGCATGGAGAGCTGCATCAAACCAGTCTCAGGCTGAAGACCACAAAAACAACAATTGTAATGAAAATATTGCATATTGCTGGGTAATAGCCAAGGAAACTTTATTGTAATGTATCGATAGCAACTACAAAATGGTAGTATCTGTGTCGATGTTTATCTTTGCTTATGGTAAGTCTCTGTCGCGTTGCGAGCAGAGAGGAATCAGAGCAGCTTGAGTTGTGAAAGAGTGCGGAAGTGTTTCTTGGGCGCTCCCGCCGACGTGGTGTGTAGCTATGCTCGCGCCAGTGTAGACGCGTCTGATTCGTTTACCTGCAAGTATTGAGTGAACGGTAGGAGTGGACAGGCGGAGGAAGCTGCAGTTCCAACTGCTGCCTGTCCCATAATTAGCCGTGGCTCAGAAGATGACTAGGGGTTCTCATCGAACAGCAGCAGCAGCAACAACGGCTGCTCAGCATTGTTGTCGGCTACATTCTTTGTCGTCCGCACAGCTCCAACATCGTAAGACTATTAACTGGCAAATATAGTAATGTAGAGGCAACATATTTTTCACGAATTGTGAATACCTTGAATAATAATTTGCAATAGTTAAAACCTGTAGGGCACCTGTGTTGTCATTGTCCTCAGACATTATTAGGCTCCCTTTCCTTTCCATGCAATCACCGAGTGTCTATGAAACGTCCCCTTTTTGAAAAATTATACAGGACTGTGCTTAAACTGACACGCAATATTTTTTAGCGCAATGCAATCTGACTTTCAATAATCCCTACAAAAGAATGGCCCTGACTAACATTAACCTATACCTTTCACAAATCACTTACCTCACAAAAATCTTAGTTACTCGAACTACTGCAATACAGCGAGCGCCACTACTGCCAGCTAAATAAAAGTTCAAACTACAGAAGGCACTAACTACTGATAGGCATAGTTAGCAAATGAAAGATTTTAATAGAGAACAAACAATGTATTTACCTTAATAGTTATAATATATATAGCAGTTCATGACATCCAGTCTTACAAATTTCAAAACTCCGCCGTCTCTCTCCCCACATCCACCATTGCTGGCGGCTCACCTCCAACTGTGCAACGCTACGCGCTGTTAACATCCAGCTGCCCAACACCACAATGGCAGACAACAATGCAAACCAGCCACAGACTGCACACAGCACAGCCAGTGATTTTCATACAGAGCGCTACGTGGCGTTACCAATATAAAAACCTGAACAGCCTACTTACACTTGCAGTAGTGAAAACCTGTAGGGCACCTGTGTTGTCATTGTCCTCAGACATTAGTAGGCTCCCTTTCCTTTCCATGCAATCACCGAGTGTCATAAGCATATGAAAAGTTAACTATTTACTACCAGTTAGTGTGTTTGGTAAAGTCCAGTTTCAGTGTAATTTTTCTGCCAAAGTAACTTTTCATTCTTGCATTGCTAACAATGGCTACTTAAAGTAAAGTAAAATTTCACAGGCAAAACTAATAACTAAAGCACAAATTAAGAGTGCGCAATTTCATTTGTTCTGTATCTAGCTACGTCCGCAGCTCGTGGTCGTGTGGTAGCGTTCTCGCTTCCCGCGCCCGGGTTCCCGGGTTCGATTCCCGGCGGGGTCAGGGATTTTCTCTGCCTCGTGATGACTGGGTGGTGTGTGCTGTCCTTAGGTTAGTTAGGTTTAAGTAGTTCTAAGTTCTATGGGACTGAGGACCATAGATGTTAAGTCCCATAGTGCTCAGAACCATTTGTATCTAGCTTTGCGAGTGATTTCTGCTGGCTTGGTATGTATTTTGTTGTTGTCATTTTAAAAGTAAAAACAGTTGTTCATTTGCTTTAAGTAAATTCAGTTCAATCTTTGAATAATCAAAAGTAAATTGCTTGCCTTTTTCTAAATTTTACATTCCGCTATTTAACCAGTAATTTCATTTGTTACTTTCAAAATTTATTATTTCAGAATGTATAGCTCCAAACGCAGTGCATTGTGATTCATTTATTTTCTTATGAACTGTTGTGCTGTGGAAAAGCGTGACAACCTTCTGTTGCCACGCCAGTGAGTATTTGCTTAAAATTCTTTGCGTTTACCTTTCTCGAGATTCTGGAGACTCATTTCCCTAGCGAGCTGGCGACCGTTTAATTATCCCTTTTTTAGGTACTCAGTGTTTTCTTCGTGTTATCAGTGATTTTTTTAGTAAATATTACGCGGTACCCTCCCCCCCCCCCCTTCCCGCTCCCTCCCCCCCCCCCTCTCCCTGTGCGGTTCGTGAGCGGTTGCATTATATTCCACCCATTTCAATATTATCATCAGTATTTAGCTTAAATTTGGAACAGATTCTTCCTTCAGAAGAGTCTGTTATACACTTTCCTCCAACTAACCGGTGTTATTTTCCTTTGGTAGTGATAGCCTTACTCACTGTAAAATCTCATTCGGCATATGCGATCACGATCAGTTATAGCGCAGATGCCTATGCGTTTGAATGAAGAAACGCAAAATCACTTACTTTTGGTCATTTTGTGTTACTAGATACACAGGACTGCAGTCTAGTTATTTAAATTTGCCTGACTGGGAGAAACGGAGTAACCTTTCGCCCATTCAGTATGAGAATACTGCAAAATTAGGGGCTCATGTGGAATGCGGCCGACTAACCGAATTAAACATATCTACTCCAGTACTCATTTGTACCAAACTCTTATGATCCCAAAATACGTAAATATAAAACAAAATATTTTGATGCCGCCTTAGATGTGTCTGAACGGGAATTCAATGCTCGGATAAGTAAAATAAATGACGTAATTTGAAATGGATGGTCACTGTATGTAATTGTTATTCATTTTGTTTGCTACACTTAAAATATTTCTTGTAATATATGTAATATACAGGGCATCCCAGAAATGTTGCGACAAACTTCGATGGATTATAGAGGATGTGTTGAGGAACAAATCGAGGCTGGGGACCCGTGGCCAGAAACGTCATCCAGCGACGCTACAGAGTGTTGAAGTTACAGGCGTCTGCCACTAGGCGACACCTTCAGCAGCAAACATAACTTAGTATGCTGACAGACAGTAGCGGAACATCTCGCAATGTGATTTGTTATTCAACGATGGCAACTGATTGCCACGATCGGCAGTGGTGAAGATGCAGCCAGCTGCTGCGTAGAAAGCCGTTGTCTCCTATGAATGCAATGCTCTCCTGCCTCTGACATGGGTTTCCATCTGCAGTTTATTTTTCTCCTGGAACCCTCTAAAATCACAACGTTTTTCTTCTTCCTCAACACACTCTCAACAACATCTCGAAGTTTATCGCAACATTTCTGGGACGCCCTTTGTATAGTAGACAAGGAATTCTGTACTTCAAGTTTCCCCTTAAGCATCTCCCTGAGTAAATGTAGATATGAAAACAATGCAAAACACGGCAGAGAAAAACCATCGATACTTGATTTGAAGGTTCTTTGAAAATTTGTCTGATGAAATAGTTCGTCAACGAATAAAAGGAAGTGTACGGTCATGAACAGTGATGTAAAAATGACACTGGTGACTGTGCCTACAAAGAAAAACTCATATACACAGTAAATTGAGGAGTTAAGCCATTACTAAAACCATCAGATTTAGGTTGAATTAAAGCCAACATAATGTGGTTGGGTTGGGTTGTTTGGGGGGAAGAGACCAAACAGCGAGGTCATCGGTCTCATCGGATTAGGGAAGGATGGGAAAGGAAGTCGGCTGTGCCCTTTCAAAGCAACCATCCCGGTGTTTGCCTGGAGCGATTTAGAGAAATCACGGAAAACCTAAATCAGGATGGCCGGACGCGGGATTGAACCGTCGTCCTTCCGAATGCGAGTCCAGTGTGTTAACCAACATAATGAAAAACAATTTCTTAACAGCTGTATTTCTTATGTTATTTTGGTATTTTTCTCATGTATGTATAATTGATTTGAAGATAATACTGTCTCATCTTTACGTACCTGTTAGACGGGCCAATATTGCCTTTAAAAAAATGGCTCTGAGCACTATGGGACTTAACTTCTGAGATCATCAGTCCCCTAGAACTACTTAAACCCAACTAACCTAAGGACATCACACACATCCATGCCCGAGGCAGGATTCGAACCTGCGACCGTAGCAGTCGCGCGGTTCCAGACTGAAGCGCCTAGAACCGCTCGGCCACTCCGGCCGGCAATATTGCCTTTAAATCGATTGTACGGCATATACGTGAGATAAACATCGTTATAAAATAAAAAAAGTAAAGAAATTGCCTTTTTTTGGAGTAACTAATTGAAAGCTTAAAGTACTATGGATATTCGGTACGTAGCCGTCTCGACGAAATGAGAAAAAAAAAGTGTTTATAAATACGAGTACCTTGTATGTCGAATTGATATAGTACATATTGGAAAACAAATATATTGTATTTCAAAACCAAAATAGCGTAATCGACATCGAACAGAAAATACGGTTTCTTTAGCAAAACACGGTGTGGTGTGTAATAACCGGAAATTTATTTAGTAATCGGTTTAAAGCAGACAACGCTGCAGTTGCGTATAGTTTTTTTTTGTTAAGATTTCTGTGTTATTATCACGAAACATTACACGCATAACGTCACTAAAATTTAAATTTCATCAGAACCGGTGTTTGCGCTACACAGCATAATGCAGCAGAATTTTATCGACTGAACTGTTGACGACTTCGTGCACTTGATCGTAGGTGTGTATGACGCAGCCGGCAAGGTACTAACTTTTGTGAAACCTTTATCTCCCTGACAGAATGGTCAGAGTGAATCCACACTCTCAGAATCTATAGAAATGCGATCAATACTGACCCGACATGGGCTACACGTAGGCCCAGCAGAAGCATCTCACACATGATACATAAGAGCAGTGCCAGGCCACCCTCGTCAGTGCTGTCGTAAAGAATGGAATCTACTGACGTGAGAAGGTCACAAAACGACCGTAAAAGTGAATGGGAAGGAACAGTTGGTCTCCGAACCTTGCAGAGCACATTGTTACTACAGTAATCTGAGTGTGAAACCAGTGAACTTGAGACGGCCATACGAGGAGGTGAACCGACACTATACTATAGAATCAGCTCACCCCGCGTGATGTGAGCCATCCCGTCCGCATGGCTGTAAGGCTCTCTGTAGCCTCGACCATAATGGTGGATCAGTGCTGCATCTCTGTGAACTAGCTTGAGTCTCTTTTTCAACGTTGTCTGCTGCGGACTTGACTGTGGGACACATGTGTTATGTAGATGTTACGGTTCACAGTTTATACACTGACGAGCAAAGAACCTGGTACATCTGCTTAATATCGTGTAGGGCCTCCGCAAATACGCAGAAGCGTCGCAGCACGATATGGCATGGACTCCATTAATGTCTGAAGTAGTGCTGAAGGGAACTGACACCATGGATTGTGGAGGGCTGTCCATAAATTCGTAAGAGTACGAGGGTGTGGAGATCTCTTCTGAACAGCACGTTACAAGGCATCCCAGATATCCTCAATAATGTTCATGTCTGGGGCGTTTCGTGACAAGCGGAAGTGTTTAAACTTAGAAGGGTGTTCCTGGAGTCACTCTGTTGCAGTTCTGGACATGTGGGGTGTCGCATTGTCCTGCTGGCATTGCCCAAGTCCGTCTGAATGCACAATAGATTCGAATGGATGCAGGTGATCAGACAGGATGCTTGCGGACGTGTCACCTCTCAGAGTCGAATCTAGACTATCAGGGGTCTCATATCACTCCAACTGCACACGCCTCACATCATTACAGAGCCTCCGCCAACTTGAGTAACCCCTGCTGATATTTGAGGTCCATGGATTCAAGAGATTGCTTCCATAACAGTACACGTCCATCCGCACGATGTAATTTGAAATGGGACTCGTCCGGTCAGGCAACATGTTTCCAGTCATCAACAATCCAGTGTCGTGTTGACGGTCCCAGGCAAGGCGTTAATTGTTGCGTCGTGCAGTCGTCAAGGGTACACGAGTTGGCCTTCTGCTCCGAAAGCTCGTATCAATGATGTTTCGTTGAATGGTTCGCACACTGACACTTGTTGACGGCTCCGCACTGAAATCTGCAGCAATCTGCGGAAGGGTTGCACTTCTGTCACGTTGGACGATTCTCTTCAGTTGTCGTTGGTCCCGTTCTTGTAGGATCTTTTCCCGGCCGCAGCGATATCGGAGATTTGATGTTTTACCGGGCTCCTGATATTCACGCTACACCCGTGATAAGGCCGGCCGGAGTGGCCGTGCGGTTCTAGGCGCTACAGTCTGGAGCCGAGCGACCGCTACGGTCGCAGGTTCGAATCCTGCCTCGGGCATTGATGTGTGTGATGTCCTTAGGTTAGTTAGGTTTAATTAGTTCTAAGTTCTAGGTGACTGATAACCTCAGAAGTTAAGTCGCGTAGTGCTCAGTGCCATTTGAACCATTTTGAACCAGTGATACGGTCGTACGGGAAAATCCCCACTTCATCGCTGCCTCGGATATGCAATGACCCACCGCTCGAGTGCCAACACCACGTTCATACTCACTTAAATCTTGACAACCTGTCACTGTAGCAGCAGTAACCTATCTAACAACTGTGCCGAACACTTGTTGTCTTATACAGGCGTTGCCGACCGCAGCGCCGTTCTGCCTGTTTACTTGTCTCTGTATTTGAATACGCATGCCTGTACCAGTTTCCTTGGCACTTCAGTTTATTAATGACCTAGTTGTTAACATTGGAGGTAACGTGCGGCTATTCGCAGAAGATGCTGTTGTGAATAGGAATGATGTAATGCCAGAAGACTGTAGTGAAATGCCGAAAGACCAGCTGAAGACAACGACTGGTACAGAATGCAGCAATTGACAGCCAACGTAAATTAATGTAACGTACTGCAGGGAATAGGCCAACGGAATCACTAATGTTGCCGACCGGTGTGGCCGTGCGGTTCTAGGCCCTTCAGTCTGGAACGGCGTAACCGCTACGGTCGCAGGTTCGAATCCTGCCTCGGGTATGGATGTGTGTGATGTCCTTAGGATAGTTAGGTTTAAATAGTTCTAAGTTCTAGGGGACTGATGACCACAGATGTTAAGTTCCATAGTGCTCAGAGCCATTTGAACCATTTGAACCATCACTAATGTTCGATTACACCAGGGCCGGCCATGATGTGCCAAACTTCACGTGGGGCGAGTGTGCGGGCACGGGCGGGCCAAGTCTCGGCTTGTCTGGGTTTTGTTCGTCCCTTCCCGGAAGTTTCCGTTAGAGTGCCACATCTCGTTCAAAATTGCGGTGTGGCATATTTGGGATGATAAAACTCTGTTTAGTTCGGCAGAACCGTCATGGGTACTGAAAATTTGCTATTAAACGATATTACAATTCCATAAAGAAAGGATATAAAAACTTATTTGACAATGAAAGAGAATAAAATTGCAATGATCGACAGACGGGACTCATAATTTAGTACATCAAGAATCATTTTCTGCTAAGTTAGCAGGTATGCAGACCATGAAGGTATTGGTGGTATGAGTAGTTAAATGTCTGAATCTCAAGTGTTGTTGCACTATCAGCCGCAACAGTTTTCGTGGAACTGGACGAACGATGTGGAGACCTTATATATTACTGCAGAGTACGTTGGATAAGTCAAGAGGTATGCCTGGAACGGTTTTTGATTAAAAACTCGCCCATTTTTGGATTTATGAAAGAAAAAGTAGTGCAGGAACTAAAATTAGAACATCCTGAATTGATTTCAGACCTCGCATTTTAAGTGGACTTGACAGCACGCTACCTACGGTAAGACACCACAGAGCGATAAACAACTTCTTTTCTATGTGATGAAGATGCATTAAAAATAAAATCGTGTCATGGAAGGGACACATTGTGACCAACACAGTCCAATCCTCTAAGCTCACTGCCGTTAAACAAAACGCAAAGAATTCATTGTGGCTTTGATGTTTTCGAGACCTTCTGCAGTTTCAGCGGGAAGCGCCCCTATGTATGTGCGCATGTAACTGATTGACCTGCAGAGTAATCCTTTTACATCAAAACTGTCCAGGACGTCAACATTGGTTTTCTCAGGTATATTTTCCGCGTCTCCATAACGAGGTTGCAAAAGTGCTACAATATTTTGATCGACATATTTGTGTGAAACGCCTTTCTTCTATTATGAAACTAAAGATGTCACGATTACGTAACAGCTTGAACGCGAAAATCTGAGAGATTGCCTGCATCGCTCTGTATGTCGTCAGTTTGTACAACATGAAAGTTTTGTCTTCAGTCCGCTAAAAAATAATTAGATAATACTGAAAATTTGTTGTCTTTGTCATCTATGTTACTGAGATATGTGCAATACAAAACCAGATCTGATGCAACGCAACCGCACCGCCACTTAAATGTGGCTCGTTTGTAGTTTCCCCCTCTCCCCCGTCCTCCCGCTCAGAGAGTGTGGAGTGGCGCTGAGTGCTGTGACGCATGGGCCACCTTTGATTACACTATTGCCGATAAATCACTGGAAACAGTAAGTACCGTAAACTGTCTAGCGGGAATCTTTCGGAGTGGCCTAAAGTAGAATGATTATATAAAATGAAACGTGGGAAAAACAGATGCCAGGTCGAGATTCATTGGGAGAGTCTTAATCAAATGTAAGAACGTATTTACGAAACATTTGCTCGTCTGATTCCTGAGTATTGCTCATCAGTGTTGGACACCAAACAGGCTGGATTAATAGAAGAAGTAGCGAATATCCATACAAGAACGGCGCGTTTTGTCAGGGGATCGTTTAGCACACACGATAGCGTAACGGACATGCTCAACAAAACGTCAGTGGAGGATACTACAAGAGACTCGTTGTGCATCATAAGAAGTTTACTGTTGAAACTCTGAGGGCATATGTTACATGAAGAGTCAGAAAAACACATTTCTTCCTCCCAGATAGGACTCCCGAAATGGTCTCGACTAGAAGAATCAGATAAATAAGAAAAGTGATTATATCCACATTGAGAATGAGGACGTCAGCCGTTGTGGGCTGAGTGTCAAAATGTGACATTTTGCGGACGAGTCCCTCTTCAGCCAGTTTCGCATAGTGGCCGGATATGTATTTCTAGGTGTCCACAAAGTGGCCTCCTGCATTCTTAAACAGCGTGGTGAATAACTGCTAAGTGTGTTGCTTCGAAGCGCCACTTCAGTTCACGATGCTGAAGCCATCTGAACTGTAATAGTTACGTCACGGAGTTACTGGGGATAGAGATTCTGGCCCTAGTTCCACCTATAATGATGCAGTTCCTCCAGATGATGTTACGACTGCGCAAGCTTATTCGAAAACTTTCCTAGTCTGTACATTATCCAGATACGTTTCCAAAAGTAACATCTACGTCTTGATATATACTCCGCTAGCCACCAAGCGGTGTGTGGCGGAGGGCATGTATGACGGTCTTGATCAGTTGTGAACTCTCACACAAACCATAGGAACAGATTCATCAGAAACTTAAAGAGACTCCAATTTGATCAAACATTAATGTATATGCATCAGCTCTGTAGACAGTCCGAGTCGATTGTAACAGGAATCAACAATTGGCGAGAACTATTTGACGTTTCGTCGTTATTCTAAATTCGTAATTGAATTTATTGAAACAAGAATCTTTGTGGTTGACCTTCAATGGATATAAGGCCTTTGAGACTAAATCTGTTACGCATAATGGTAAACACAAAGCTGTATGTAAACGCAGCACAGGGCACGTCGCGTAAACACATTGGTTTGGGGATGAATTTCGACATGTTGACAAATCGAATATATTTATGTCGCGTTTTGATTTGTTTAATTGTTCCAAATAGTTGGAAAAATTAAAAATAAAAGTGTACACATTGTGAGCTCGGTGCGTGCGTCACAATATGGATTTACGGCCGCAGACAATATTCGCACGAAACAATTCATATCCAGTGAGAAGTGTCAACAAACAGCTCTGGGTGATGAATGAGACGGTAAAATTGCGCTGAAGTAGATTGCCGAAAACGGGATGCGGACGGCGGCTCGTGGGCATTACCACAGGGAAATTGGACGATGCTATTAATAAAGCTGTCATAGAAATTTTATAGAATAGCATTTTTACGATATTTGTAAAAATATTCCTGATATTGCTATTGTCTATGGTGCTCAATTACAATTATCAAGGCATGAATCTTTCCTCCACATGTTGCAAATTAAATTATAGAAGATCTTTTTAACTTTAATTCCATGATTCCAAACGACCAATGCTGTGATCAGCGGAGTAAGTATGTAGGGATTAAGTTTTACTCCCCGCAGAGAATTTTACATTTGCTGTAACTGATGTCTTTACGTAAATCCAGTCGTTAATCTGCTACTGTTTGATTCTGATATGGAAGGCATTTAACTAATTCTCTCTACAGATAAGATTAAACTTTTTCATCAGTTTTAAGCATTTACACATTTCATTTACCCAGTAGAAAAGAGAGTCTGTGAAAGATTAGTTTTAACCAAAACGGAACAACACATGGCATAAAGTGTTTTTCATTTATCTGACATGTCGTGTACCCGCCTTTACATTTATCCGGAATTGACCTACCGTCAGCTCTCCCATACATTTGCTTGTCTGACTGCCTTGGGAATCGGGGCATGCTGCATTCTAAGAATTGCTTCCAACAAGAGACACTTTCTTTGTAGAGTAGTGAACGCATTATGAAATTTCAAAATTTATGTCGACTACGAGGAGAACATGGTAAAGTGTCCTAATATAGAGTAGCTTTTGATTTTGTCTCATATCGCTAACACCTTAAGAATCAAGCATTACTTTTACGCTTATATTGAAATGAAGGGTTCTAAGATCAGGTTTATTTGGTTTTTAGCTCATTAAATGTAAAATCTTTCCTGTGTGATTTCTCTTTAGAAAATCCCAAACACGGTTCCCAATATGGGGTTGGCTCCTATTATGGGATACCACCTTTTCTTACAATTTTCAGTTAGAAATATGACAATAAAATCAGTATTACTAGAAAGAGTTTAAAGTAGTTTCCATAAATAGATAATGTACTGTTTACGTTTTACAGACACAAAGAGAAAACACTTAAACGAAAATGCTTCTCTTGCGTTAAATCAGAAATCCCAAAAAACGTTCCCAATATGGGGCGGCTTCTATTATGGGGTACCACATGTCTTACAATTTTCAATTAGAAAGATAACAAAAAATCTATATTACTAGAAATAGGAGTAGTTCCATAAAGAGATAACGCACTGTCTTAAGTTCTTCAGTTCTAAAAAGGAAACACATAAATCAAAATTATTTTTTTACTTTAAATCACCTAATGTTAATGAAGGGAAAACAACTAAAATGATCGCATAAGATTATTCAGCTATTTGCACTTCAAGCACATGAAATTATTTTTCGGATTACCTGCACGGCTTAAGTGAGACTATTCCAGACATTTTTGACAACGGATCCACTCCTCACCTCACCGATTATCTGAAAACAACCCTGCACAATACACACATTCAGCATCAACTTCATCTTCAATTTCATTTCCCATTCGTCATCCTCTTAGAGAGAAGAAAATTCTGAATCTACTGAAGAAGATGAAGTTGGAAGATATAGAGATGTTCTTCCTCTTTTCTCCATTTACTTAGCAGGGCTAGTTGACGTTCTCTGTGCATAGGAATCCTTCTTCGGAATCTTCTGGGACCATTTAGTCTGTGTAGGTCTTGCAGGTTTTTGATTATCAACTCTAACGATCTTCTTAATTTTACTACTTGCCAGTTGTTGTTTATGTGGCGATGAAGTTCTGATCATCACAGAACCAGCAGCCGGCCGGAGTGGCCGTGCGGTTCTAGGCGCTACAGTCTGGAACCGAGCGACCGCTACGGTCGCAGGTTCGAATCCTGCCTCGGGCATGGATGTGTGTGATGTCCTTAGGTTAGTTAGGTTTAATTAGCTCTAAGTTCTAGGCGACTGATGACCTCAGAAGTTAAGTCGCACAGTGCTCAGAGCCATTTGAACCATTTGAACAGAACCAGCTCTAGAGCTTCTTTGGGCAGCGGAATTAAAAATAGATGGTAGAGGACTCAAGTCTGCAGATGGCACCAACCAACTTGACGAAAGAATTTTTGATCTCGAAGAGGGTGAGTTTTGTTCAGAAAAACCTGCCAAGTCATCAGTAGTGATATTAGAACATTAGAATCAGATGGCGGGAAATACACGTCTGCAGCACTCACGATGTCCGTTGTTGAAGTTACAGGCCTATCATCAGTTGTTTGAAGCCCATTGACAGGTGACTGTTGATCTTGGCCCTCGGTAAGTGCTTCATTTCCAGAGTGTGCAGCAAAATCATGGCTTCTGAACACATTTCGGTTCAGCAGATGGAGTCTACTTTTTGTAAAACAGTTAACTGCTGTTGTAACGGTTGCAGCGCTGAGATATGCATTCCTAAGTAACCCGCCCACCTGGCGTATTGTAACTTTGCGAGGGAAATTATTTTTTAACCACGACTCAGTTTCCTGTCAGTAGAAAGTCTTGAGCTGTTTCATAAATGCCAGATCTAGGGGTTGCATCTAAAGGGAGTGTGGGGTGGAGGGCATACTACTGAAAACTCAGTTTCGCTTCCCGGCACAATGACATCCATATTTCTGGTGTGGGAGTAATGTCAGTCAAGTACGAGGACGATTTTGTCGGTTTTACCACTGCGATAAAGTATCTGAACCACTGTGTGAAAATATCTGCCGGTAGCCTCCCTGAAATGTGACAGGCATGAACTGACGCTGGTAGAGTTGCATCCATCAGCTCTACTTGCAAGCTTTTTCAAGGAAGTGCAATTAAAAGCGGAACATAATGTCCAGAAGGAGTCAAACAAGCTACAACAGTAATGAGGCAGCCACGATCAGCAGATGCCAATGACGCCACTGATATTTTTCCTTTTAAGGCAATGACTTTAGTGTTTTTGTGTTGCAGTAGACTGATCCGTGTTATATCCGATTAGGATTGAAACTAATTTTCTGCATTTCCGATTCCAATATGTTGGAAGGCATATTCACGTTCTCCTGAGAAAAGGATTTCACACGAGCTATCAAAATTCCCTGTGGCCTTCTAACAGACAGTGTTGCTGAATGCTCTTTTAGAAATCCCTGCAACTACTTTTTTTCCGGCAGATTCGGTTTCTTCATTGAACTTACTTGGGATATTATCTGTCAGGGCGAACAGGTAAGCCAATCGTCTTAAATCAGTCCTAGTTACTCCTCAATTAACAGGCAATGCCATACCAGGTCAGATTCAAGATCCGGTGGAAATACAGGCTTTGTTCCTAACTTTGCAGTAATATCTTCATTATCAAATTCTCGCCTTTCCTTTACATACCTTTCTAACTTTGTTTGTTGTATACAGAAATGTCCAGCTGGTTTTAAGTAGCCCATATTTGCTTAAAACGTCTTCCACAGCTCCGTTAATTTCGTCTTTATCCTAATCCTTTCTTTTCTTCAGTGAAGCCATCTAATAAGAAAACATTAAATAATGTAATATAATATGATATATTTTCTTCATTTCAAAAATATGATAAAGTATGTATTCCCCCATAAAACTTAATTCCTAAATAAGCTCCTCCAAATCTGGGGTACCCATATTACATGTCACTAATTACCGCATATTAAGCTCCCCGCCTTCTTCACCTTCCCTCTTAACCACATGCTGTACCGATGCACGAAAGTGAATAAATACTGAAAGAACACGTAACTGTAACTATAACTCCTCCCGAAGAGACCATGAAGGCCTAACGGTACCGACCGGCCGCCGTGTCCTCCGCAGCCCATAGGCGTCACTGGATGCGCATACGGAGGGGCACGTGGTCAGCATACCGCTCTACCGGCCGTATGTCAGCTTCCGTGACCGGAAAAAGAACATGTACTTACCATTAGAACGAAATAAATAAAGCACTTATGAAGACGAAACCCCAGCTTTCAACAACGATGCAGCCTGATTACCGTAGCACAACAAAAAAATTTCAGATGGCTGATACAAGCAAACGCGTGCAGCTACAACGAGCTACAGCTCACCAACTGCTTCCGGTCATAAGATACAGTACTGACGCATATAGAACAAGTTCTGATATTTGCCAGTAGAAATAAGGTGCCACCAGTAATAATAACTAGGTATTGTACATTAGGCGGTACCGTCATATTATGAGCCTCTACCCTGCTGGCTGGCAACTGTGGTCGTGAGGTATGTTGCAATAGCTATATTTATAGATCGTGGCAGTCAATGACGTAGATCTGAGTTCGAGAATATTATAATTTCTCTTCACGTATCAGTACAGTATATACTGTGCTAGAGAGTGAATATCTCATCTGTAATGCTACCTCCACGACTTCAACTTTCGATGTATTCAGTACAAACAATTAAACGATAAATAAGCAGAATACTACGTAGTTTCCAATATACACTCTAGGACAGTAACACGAGGCAGCACAAAGGAGTTACGCAAATTTGTCACAAACTGATATACGTGTAGGTATCGACGGAAATTGCAAAATTGTAAACTTTAGCCGCCGAAGAATGAATGTGTGACGCTGCAGTGCAATTTCATCACGCAGCTGACAAGCCTAGTAAACAGAGGTCATGTCGATACCAGGGCAAAAAGTCTTTGCAAATTTAATTCCGTGTACTCACTTGAAAAGTAATTATTCCTCGCAGACAGGCTCGTGAACAACGTACGCAGATATCAGCATTTGAGAGAGGACATGTAATTGGCCTCATAGAAGCCGTTTGGAGCTATCTGCAAACCTATCAACATTTCAAAAGTAGTGATGCCACTCGACGATCTTGGCTGGAATAGGTGAACGGTGCGGAACACAGCGTCAAGACAGAACCGGTCGACCAAGAGAGACGAAAGAACGTGAGGACTGAACAATCGGCTGAGAGACACTCAGAGCCATGGACTTATATTATCATCGATCAGACGTGCCTCTGGTGCTCCGATGACCACAAGGATTATTAACAGGTGTCTCACAGAAAGGGGGCTGAGCTCACGACACCCCTTGCGCTGATTACCATTGACCTCTGTTGCCCGCCAAGCCCGTTTGCAGTGGTGTCGGACACATTTCGGCCTGGAACATCTTGGACCGGTGTAGAATTGCCTTCAGTGATGAATCACGCTTCGAACTGAGTGCCAGTGACCAGCGAAGACTTGTCTGGAGATGCCGTGGACAGCTGTTGGATACCAACCTGACTGCCGTCCGCCATATGGCCAGACAGCCAGGTATGGTGGTCTGGGGTGCCAATTCATTTCATGGCAGGACCCCTTTGGTTGTCACCGGCGGCGCGCTTACAGCACAGCGTTACGTCTACGATACTCAGCACCGCCGGCCGAAGTGGCCGTGCGGTTAAAGGCGCTGCAATCTGGAACCGCAAGACCGCTACGGTCGCAGGTTCGAATCCTGCCTCGGGCATGGATGTTTGTGATGTCCTTAGGTTAGTTAGGTTTAACTAGTTCTAAGTTCTAGGGGACTAATAACCTCAGCAGTTGAGTCCCATAGTGCTCAGAGCCATTTGAACCATACTCAGCACCCCGTTTTGTTGCCCTTCCTGTGTATGATGCACAACATCCTCCCGCAATGTGACAGCGCACCGCAAAGCTGCTTAATAGTACGAAAGGAATTAGGCGTTTAATAAACTCATTGTTAATTTTTCCCACGTGCTATTCGAGAGTTGAATGGATGTATTCAAAGAAGATAGCATGAAGTGTTTCATATTCACCCCTGACCAATAGAAACTCAGCCGGCCGCAGTGGCCGTGCGGTTAAAGGCGCTGCAGTCTGGAACCGCAAGACCGCTACGGTCGCAGGTTCGAATCCTGCCTCGGGCATGGATGTTTGTGATGTCCTTAGGTTAGTTCGGTTTAACTAGTTCTAAGTTCTAGGGGACTAATGACCTCAGCAGTTGAGTCCCATAGTGCTCAGAGCCATTTGAACCAACCAATAGAAACTCACACTATGTTTAAAAATAAAATCATGACTGACAGCAGAAAAAAAAAATTGGTCTGTAAGCAAGACCATTGCTTTCATTTCCTCCCGAAGAAAGAGCAAAGTCTCACTGTTTCACAAATGGTAGGATAGACCCTATTCGATGCAGCCAAGATCTGAGGTCCCATGCCTTCCGCACATGGATAGTCTCTCACAGGGTTATAATAACACCAGTCATATGCAGTTGTTAATTGCCTGCATAGTAACTTGCTGCGAGGAAATACTAGCTTCGAGGTTCAACGATTTTCTATAAGATTAAGGCAACTGCATGGAGAAGAAGCTGAAAGAAGCAGTCGTTTGGCAAATAGTATCTGGTAGATTCTTTTTATAGTCCAATTTTACCTGCTCGTTAGAGCTTATTACCCAGATCATCACATTTTCAGACAATAAGATGAGATTTAACAAGGTAGAGGCATGCATGCGGTATTTGCAACCATTAGTCTGGCACACAGGGCAGCGTGAGAGCTATTTTAGATGGTTTCTGACATGCACATTTGCAATTCCTGGACTAGTTTCTCACTTCTGCATTACAAATGCTGCCAGCAACTGATTCAATGCTTTTAAAATCGCTAATGACCTCATACTTTTGAAAAAGAAAGAGGGCGATGCTGACATATTATTTAAAAATCATGCGTCTACCATTCTCATATTCTTTCCATGCCACATACAGCAAACCAGTTGTAACTTGAAAAGATTGTAATATTCTAGTACAAATCGTTAAGGTGTATCAACCAAGATTTTGCTGGCAAAACTTATACGAGGATTGGACCTTTAATAGTGGCAACTATTTATTTACAGCTCGTACAAAGTAGATACGTGTTTCAAAGTTTTACTGACCTTTAAAGTAATCACCAGCATTGTTTATAACCCGTTGCCAGCGATGTGGAAGTCGTAGGATACTTTTAGCAGTGCCAATTGTGTGGACATTTCGAGCAGCGCGGTCTATTGCAAGATGAATTATTAGCAGTTCTGAAGCGAATGCCGTGAACTGTTTCCTTCGGTTTGAATTAGAGCTGAACTCACGAGGGCTTAAGTCTGGGGAGTGCAGTAGGTGGTATAGCACTTTGCAGCCTCATCAGTCAAAAAAATCAGTAACAGCTTGTGTTCCAAGCTGTGTTGTGTTAAAAAAATGAACAGCATAGCGACAGAAGTGATGACATTTTTTGCAGGACCTGACCATCATTTTGCAAGACAAGGCTCAAGCAGAGTGCGTGACTGCACGCGAATTTGCCATTGCCCCATAGCTCTCCCATACAGATGGCGCAATGGCTGGAAAGCACTAGTTGTTCCTACATGTTTCCGGCATTTCACACACACGACTGTGACATGAAAATGCATCAGATGCGAATGAAGATCCCAGCGTTTGCAATGAATCGGAAATTTGTGCTTTTAGAAGCATTTTTTGGGTGAGTTAAACGTTTGTGATATTGGACATCTGTGGACTTAGTTTGAGATGCTTGTAGTTGAGGCCCTGTGCTATGACTCAGAAAAAAATGCAGTCCCAAAACGAGGTGCAGAGTGGGATGGGATCAAGAGCCTACACCAAGATGGTGTGATGGCAGAGAGAGATGTGCCTAGCAATGCTGCGTCCCTCGCGCTGCACATCGTCCAGAGCATGGCAGAAGATGGCGTGGCTGGAGCTTGCGCTGGCTGACCGCTGGTGGCATGCAGGATGCTGTGAATATTATAATAAAGCATTGTAATGGTTCCTTTTCTTCCTTCTAAACTGGGCGGTACAGTTTGCTTGCACAGAGAAAAACCTGTGGTAATTTTTAAACATGGAACCACGTGCTATCAGTGTAATTTGTTTAAGAAATGAATTATGCTGCTTAACACAGTAATTAGTACGTAGCAAGAGTGTACCTTGTTTTAAAAATGAACTCTAACACATCCACATTGTACTTTCTATGGAACAAGAGTGCAATTTGTTGAAGAGAGTCTTTCACATATGCAAGTGCATTATATCATACATATTTTTCATCTTTATTAAAAAAAACTGTTATACGACAGCCATCATTATTAACCGATTGATAAGAATAATGGTAATGACAGCCACCTTGCACCGCTATAATGGGTTATAAATTGTCCTAATTAAGCCAGTAAGAGTCACAAACTGTCGTAATTAGTAAATAATTTATAGATACACTGTGTAATCAAAAGTATCCGGACGCCACCGAAAACATATGTTTTCGTATCAGGTGCATTGTGCTGCCACCTACTGCCAGGTACTCAATATCACCGACCTCAGTAGTCATTAGACATCGTGAGAGAACAGAAGGGGCGCTCAGTGGAACTCACGGACTTCGAACGTGGTCATGTGATTGGGTGTCGCTTGTGTCGTACGTCTGTCCACTGTTTCCGATGTGATAGTGAAGTGAAAACGCGAAGAGGCACGTACAGCACAAAAGCGCACAGGCCGACCTCGTCTGTTGACTGACAGAGACCGCCGACAGTTGAAGAGGGTCGTGATGTGTTATAGGCAGACATCTATTCAGACCATCACACAGGAATTCCAAACTGCATCAGGATCCACCGCAAGTACTGTGACAGTTATGTAAGAGGTGAGAAAACTTTGATTTCATAGTCGAGTGACTGCTCATAAGCCACACATCACGCCGGTAAATGACAAATGACGCCTCCCTTGGTGTAAGGACCGTAAACATTATACGACTGAATAGTGGAAAAACGTTGTGTGGAGTGACGAATCACGGTAGAGAATGTGGCGATCCGATGGCAGGGTGTGGGTATGGCGAATGCCCGGTGAACGTCATCTACTAGCGTGTGTAGTGCCAACAGTAATATTCGGAGGCGGTGGTGTTATAGTGTAGTGTTTTCCATTGAGGGGGCTTGCACCCCTTGCGGTTTTGCGTGTCACTATCATAGTACAGGCCTACATTGATGTATCTGCTTGCTTCCCACTGTTGAAGAGCAAATCGGGGATAGCGATTGCATATTTCAACATAATCGAGCACCTGCTCATAATGTACGGCCTGTGGCGGAGTGGTTACACGACAATAACATGCCTGTAATGGACTGGCCTGCACAGAGTCGTGACCTAATCCTGTAGAGCACTTTAGGTATGTTTTGGAACGCCAGGCCTCACCAACCGACATCGATACCTCTCCTCAGTGCAGCGCTCTGAGAAGAATGGTCTGCCAGCACCTGATTGAACGTATGCCTGCGAGAGTGGAAGCTGTCATCAAGGCTAAGGGTGAGCCAACACCATACTGAATTCCAGCATTATCGATGGAGGACGCCACGAAGTTGTATGTCATTTTCAGCGAGGTGTCCGGATACTTTTGATCGCATAGAGTATCCGATCCGTTCGTGGGGTGCGCAGATATACAGCCGCCTCTATGCTATTCGTAACAGACAATAAAAGCACAAACACAGCATTACAATAAAAAATGGTTCAAATGGCTCTGAGCCCTATGGGACTTAACATCCGAGGTCGTCATTCCCCTAGACTTAGAACTGCTTAAACCTAACTAACCTAAGGACAGCACACACATCCATGCCCGAGGCTGGACTCGAACCTGCGACCGTAGCAGCAGCGCGGTTCCAGACTGAAGCGCCTAGAACCGCTCGGCCACAACGCCCGGCAGCATTACAATACACAAGCACATATAGCGGTTATCCACATGATTCAGTAAAAGTCACTACATTTCATAGCATGTTGGATGGAGACATGCAATATTTTCAGGTCAGCAATGTATGACCAAGCAGTGTTCCCACTGCCTACTCTCCGACCGTGGAACTTAGTTATCAGTAGGTCCTCCGCCTCTCCTAGCCAACTCTAAATATCGAAGGTGTTCGCACAGTTACACCTAACACGAGCGTATGACGAGTTCATCTACACGCCGTATATAGTCTCGGGTGTCGGCGCTAACGCGTTCACATTACGCGCGGAGAAGCACTAACTTCAATTAAACTACAGTTTTTTGAAAGTCCTTGTCTAAGGGAGCTGCCGTAAGCGGCTTCGTGATTACTGCCCGTAGCAAACGTTTGGTGACAGTCGCTGGAGCCGCAGCCTCGCACAGAAACAAAACCTGGGCCGAGTTTAGGATCGATAGCAACCGTGGAAAGCGCGGCGACGCGGAAGCGCTCCCGGTGTGACGCGGGGCCTGCAACTTGGAACGACTCTGTCACGAGTCTTGGACACGGACACGGCGCCCCCTGCTGCCACACGCCGCTGCAGACGCCGCGCCACCAAACCAGCGCTGCCCACGTCAACTGCCCAATGAATTCAGCGGTCAGCGAGACACTAATCATCTTCGTACCTATAACACATGCTAGAAGAAACTCACCAGACCTAGATTTTTGGGTCGTTGTCGTTTTCTTACAAAAAAACCCTTCCATCTTCAGAAAAGTGTATGCCCATCGTTTCCTTGGTCGATCTGTTTCCCGCCTTCTTTTCCATTTGTAGTCCAGTATTTTCTGCAGTAATCTTCCACAGCCAATTCTACACACATTTTGTTAACACATATCTTTTTATTCAACTATTTCCTCATTAATACCACGTACATTCGACTTAATAACAACGTTTCAATTTTCTTGTGAGACCCTTGAGTTTTCTCAGTTATCTCATCTCTGCTGCTTGTATTTTTCTGGCACCCTTCTTTTTATTTATGCAACTTTCGTTTCCATACAACATTAATGACATCGCCATAGTTTTATAAAATTTTATTTATGTATCATTTTCGGTTGTGTAGTCAAATGTTTAGTCTAACGTTCCAGATATTATTTGAAATTTTTTCTCGCACCCCAAATACTTAAAATGTGTCTGCCGTTCAATTATTGAATTGTTAAATATTATCTTCGCCAACGGCTTTGCCGCAATGGTAACACCGGTTCCCGTCAGATCACCGAAGTTAAGCGCTGTCGGGCTGGACAGCGCTTGGATGGGTGATCATCCGGTCTGCCGAGCGCTGTTGGCAAGCTGGGTGCACTCAGCCCTTGTGAAGCAAACTAAGGAGCTACTTGATTGAGAAGTAGCGGTTCCGGTCTCGGAAACTGACATACGGCCGGGAGAGCGGTGTGCTGACCACATGCCCTTCCACATCCCCTTCCAGTGACGCCTGTGGTCTGAGGATGACACGGCGGCCGGTCGGTACCTTTGGGCCTTCATGACCTGTTCGGGAGGAGCTATATATCTTCGGGTCTTTTCGGCATCTACCTTGAGATGCCATAACTTTCGTCTTATATTATATGAGATTTGTAAACTGTTTGATTAATAGCATGTAATGCATTTTCAGCTCGTTCCTCACAATGGATGACGAATCAAAATTTTTCGGCCCGCTAACGGTGAACTGGATTAGAACTTTTGTCTTGGTGAAACATATGGGTTAGAAGCAGCGGGAGTAATTAATTTTAATTTTATTTATAATTTGACCACACATTTATTTGCTGTTGTTCATTCGAGTGTCCTTACGTGTCTTGTATCGACAGTGTAACAACTCCAGGCAAGCCCACAGAACAATAAGGCAAGTACCATTCGTACTTGTGCTCTTTTCATCGAACTGATAGAATTAAAACGCACCATGTCGATAATGCAACAGGAATATGGAGACCTGTTTCTCGATATTTCCGCGACTAGCAATCGTAGACTTCAGACGACTAAGCTTAAGGCTCACTAGCCCAGCAAGAATAATTAGTTCTTTTTTGTCGGAGAAATATTGTTAACAATATCGCCTTTACTTTTAATAAACAGTCATTTCTAGCGCGTTTGTGACGGAGTTACCATTGTTCGGAAATATTTGAATGCCGGCGCTATAGTAACAGCAAAAAAATGGTTCAAATGGCTCTGAGCACTATGGGACTTAACATCTGAGGTCATCAGTCCCCTAGAACTTAGAACTACTAAAACCTAACTAACCTAAGGACATCACACACATCCATGCCCGAGGCAGGATTCGAACCTGCGACCGTAGCAGTCGCGCGGTTCCGGACTGAAACGCCTAGAACCACTCGGCCACCGCGGCCGGCTATAGTAACAGCATCTGGTTAAGGTGAAATGCAGTGTGCAACAAAAATATGACGACAAATTTCGAAGTGTTGCAGAGGATGTCATGATGAATAAATTAAGGATAGAAATCCACGTCTGGAAAAGTCATTCAATGACGCTAAGAAGCATCGGAGTTACAAGGTGCGGCGGGGCTGGTTGCTCTCTCATTATCCTTTAAACAATCTGTCCACATACCTGGACAGGCTCCAGGTTGTCTGCCCCATCACTCTGCAATTGTAGATACTGGTTTAGTCGATAAAAGCACAGTTGACGAAAATTCAGCTAAATACCTACCACGCAAAGGCCACATAACCCCAGGCCATGGGCAGCATCCGAAAGTTAAACTTTCGACCATTCGGGATTCGTGTATGTGCCGTTTAATAAAACTGTCAAATATTTCCTTTTAGTAGATTTATTGCCGTCAAAACAAGCAAAACGGCTATCAAGTTCGTATTTAACATCCCGACATCAATTATGAAATGTTACGGATTGTCTCTGTTCCAAGTTCACAATCGAAAGGAGCCTGAAGTCATTAAGCCCGACCCGATATTTTAAACGTCCTGAACAGTCACTGACCCATGACTACTTGCGAGTTAACACATTCAGTCGTTCAGTATGCTTCTTGTACAGAAGTGCTCGCCATAATGACTCGTCATCTGCACGAATCACGCCACGCGGAGCTTGTATACGACAGGAAAGGTTCGCACGCAAATATTTCATTAAATAAACCATTCACAAGGCTCAAACTTTCAAAAAATACTCAATACTGGTGTCTCTTTTTATCAACTACAGCCGGCCGGAGAGGCCGAGCGGTTGTAGGCGCTTCAGTCTGGAACCGCTTGACCGCTACGGTTGCAGGTTCGAATCCTGCCTCGGGCATGGTTCTGTGTGATGTCCTTAGTTTAGATAGGTTTAATTAGTTCAAAGTTCGAGGGGACTGATGACCTCAGAAGTTAAGTCCCATAGTGCTCAGAGCCATTTGAACCATTTTATCAACTACACGAGAACCTATCAAACGGACAGATTTCTTCATTTTGGTACAAATGTGATCAGCGCGATTTAACATAGGTGTTTACTAGAAGATGGCTCCCGAGCGACTATATCGACTCATAGATCTGGAAACTGGAAATTTGTGGTAAGCTTCTATGGGACCAAACGGCTGAGGTCATCGGTCCCTAGGCTTACACACTACTTAATCTAATTTAAACTAAGTTACGCTAAGGACAACACACACCCATGCCGGAGGGAGGACTCGAACCTCAGATGGGGCGAGGTGGAGGGGGGGGGGGGGGGGAGAAGAGCCGCAGCCGCGCGAGCCGTGACAAGGCGCCCTAGACCACACGGCTACCCTGCGTGGCCATAGACGTAAGGCACAAAGAACCATCAACGAGAGGAAAACGCTGAATTCATATTGGCTAGTAGGTAAAGCAGCCAATCAGATCATATCGAGCTCTTTTATACTCGCGGTATTTTTAATGTCAGCCAGTCATATTACCCGCCGTAATTTAGACTTCAAATCCCTTAATTCAATAAAAAAATATTCCATTCCACAAAATAAATTACTAACAAATTTAATACTCAATGTCCCTTCTGGCTGCCTTTTACAAAATCAAGCTCACTCGGACATACGTCACAAGTTCCTCTAAAATGGTTCAAATGGCTCTGAGCACTATGGGACTCAACTTCTGAGGTCATTAGTCCCCTAGAACTTAGAACTAGTTAAACCTAACTAACCTAAGGACATCACACACATCCATGCCCGAGGCAGGATTCGAACCTGCGACCGTAGCAGTCGCGCGGTTCCGGACTCAGCGCCTAGAACCGCTAGACCACCGCGGCCGGCCAAGTTCCTCTATTGCACAACAACTTTCGCACACTTACATTTACATAATTTTAACAAAATATCACATTCTCACTTTACGCATGTCCTCATTCAATTTCTCATCCCTCCAAAGCACTCACAGAACCGAAACACAATGAAATAATAATTTTCCTTGTACTGTTAATTGCGTCAGAAACCTGTGGCAATTAAACTAAAGAAAATTCCAGAAAATCAGGTTGTATGAACCCATCCTCCTGGCTGTTGTTTAAATTGATACTGTAGACGAATACATTACAGTCCCTACTCAGTTTCACAATGCCAGCTCGATTATTACGTATTTTAGGTAAAAATTTATATCTCTGAAAGTAGTGAAGTTACTTGTCTGAATTCAGCAGTATGGTTCTATTATCATAGAAGTTGGTATACAAAACATGAAAAAGATCTATTAATATTTAACAGTACTTCCTCGCATTCATAGAGAGTATGTGTAACGTACTGCACGCAGCGTTAAGCAAGTACAACGGCTCGCTCGGCCCAGTAGCCGGCATCAGTTGTGCGAGCGTGAGAACCAAAATCCGCGCTTCTTCTGGCTCCACGGTAAGCTACGCTTTCAATTCAAGATGGAGACTGGCAATAATTTGCTACGTTACAAAGGGAAGCGGACGTGACGATGTCCAGGACGTCAGATGGGGGCTAGCGCGTCAATGCGTGTGGCAACAACTGTGCAGAGACGGCGAAGTCCACTGACGGCAGAATCGTCAGCGTTACAATTCGCATTTTCTACTTAAGTGTCACTTAGCGAAAACCGTTTTCCCCCCTAGCTCCGACGTTCTGTAACTCTGATGGCTTCTTTGGATTTGCGTTCCTGTCTTCAGTATATTATTCAAGACAATGAAATTATATATGACTAGTGAACAAGGCAATGCTTCGCAATTACTGAATTTGTATGAGAATAGTATATACGTCGCAATCTCCTTCTCCTGCCTGTCTCTGTCCAACTCCTCCTGCACTGTCCATCTCCTCTACCCCACATATATCTCTCCACCTCCTCGTCTCCCTCTCTCTGTCCATATCCTCTTTCCCCTCTCTGTCATTTCCTCCCCCACCACCACCCGCCTGTTCCGGCCTGTCCATCTCCTCTCTACCGCCCCCTCCTCCCTCCTGTTCCTGATTTTGAACCGTGTTTATTGTCATTCGCAAAGTAACACTGACTGGGAACTGAAGTCGCTTAAAACGAATGTGTAAATCGGTTGGGATCATTGGTATAATGGGTATGAGGGACCTCTGTTCCTGCGGGATCTATGAGGATAGCATTTTGAATGGCAGTATTTCGCATATTTTTAATCTGCCGGCAGGTGGAACTACAAAGTTTCGAACGATTCAGATTCCGTAGTATTAATCTTATCGTAAGCCAATAAGCTGTAGAACGACTTTCCTGTTTTCTGTTAAAACTGAGTGCGAGGAAGAAATCAAAATAGCACATAGTTGTGTATTCAATTTTTGTTTACAATAATGTATCAGGAGAAAAAAATATATATGGGAGAAACAATTTATCCAGTGGTTTAAATGTCCTGCTATCGTCGTTAATACTGAGTGGGAGAAATAAAACCTAACCACCCATTTTCACAGCTCACAATATCCTCTCTGCCAGTTTTAATAGAGGACTTGTACATTGTTGCTTAAAAAAATATACAGCCTATGCTCGTCGGAACGTTTATTAGAGTAGTATACAAAAATTTGAAGTAAGTCAGTCAAGAACTTTTCGAGATTTTTGCTAACAACATTTATCCTATGTGGGTAAGATCGTTTATCAGACTATCGTGTATAAAGCTGAAGTAAAGAGGTCAAGAATTTTTCGAGATTTTTTGGTAACAACGTTTCCTCTTTATATCTTTCCTTTCTTCTTCTTAATTGTCGCTTTGGCCTGGGAGGTCATATGCGTTCTCTACATTCTTCCACAAATCATTCCTGTTCCCGGCTTTTGTGCTCCATTATTCTTTTCTCAGGCCAGTCGCCTCCGTATCCCTGTTGATATCATCGTTCCACCATGTCTGCGGCCTTCCTCGGACCATCTGCCCTCCAAATATCCCGAGAATGCTACTCGTAGTAATCTTCCCTCTACCACCCTAATTAGGTATCCTGCCCACATCAATCTTCCTTTCTGCATCCTTCGGACAATATCAACGTGTGAGTATAGGTTTCCCAGTTTCTTTTCCTTTCTTTTGTTAATAGTCTCCACTCCTGTGAATGGGTGTCCCTTGTGAGATCAAATATTTCTTTTAGTATCATTCTCACGAAGGCTAACAGTTCATGTCCATCTGTTTTCCTTGAAATAAATATTACAGAGCCAGATAAAGCTACCTCGAGAATTACACTCGGCTATCGTCTGATTTTAAAACGTCTCTTAATTGCCCTATTCCAAACCACGTCCCGTAATCTATAATATTCTTTATTTGCCGCGGCAATCATTGCCTAAATCTCAATTTCCGTTCTATTCTGCTCACTAAAAATGCTTATCAAATATTTAGATATGTCTATTCTTTTAAAGGCTACTTCATCAAACTTCAGTGGGGTACCATCACTGGGTGCTTTGCTCATGACCTTGTACTTAGTTTTCTCCTCATTAATTCTAAACCTGCTTCCCTTGCAATATTTCTGTTCACTCGAACGTTTATTAAAATATCGTGTAAAAAGTTGAAGTATATATATTGGGAACTTTTAGAGATTTGTGCTAACAACGTTGAACATCAAACCTATTTTTGTATAGTAGTACAGAATTTGTATAAATATTTATATATCATATACATTAAAAAATGTTGCCTTTGTCTCTCTGAACTTTTATTAGAGTATCATGTAAATATATGAGGTAAATAGTTCAAGAACTTCCTGAGATTTTCGGTAACAATATTAAAGAGCAACTTGTCGTAGTATAGGTCATGAACCAAACATACCGTATATTTATTGTTTTATTTGATAAAGGATATATGTATTTGCTATCGGCATTACCTATCACTTAAGATTCTCGGTATGAAACCACACTACATAAATGAAGACAATATTTTTGTTAGTTTTAAATGCTGTCTATGTCTTTTTTACATGCACATATCATAACGAACATTTATTGGTGATTCTCACTAGCGCCACCACACAGCTGTAACTTTAATCTGCCTAAACTGCTAGGCCAAATCGGTTTCAGTATATGATGAATTTTATTTCGAAACTTGGTAAGGTTTTGAGAACAGACCAACAACTGTGCAATGTGTAAATATTTTTTGTTTACTGTTGCAATCTTATCACAGAAATACATGCATTTACACAGATTACAATGTGACAGTATTTTGACAGTTGTCAAACGATTACTTCTCGCCCTCAGAAAGTGATATAATCCTAAACACAACAATGGTAAATTTTAACTACAAGTTTCTTTACAGAATTATTCTTACAACTACGTCATGCTTTTAGCCAGTACTACGAGAAATCATCCGATTCCTGTTCAACGTTCAGTATTATTTAGGATCAGAATCAAGTCTATGGAGGATGGTTAGTTTTGTGACATGTTGAGCAAAACATTACCAAAGATCACTCGAGTTTCAGTGGACGCAAGCTTGTGAACCAACAAGTTTACACCTCTGCCCGCGGTATTTACCTTAGCTGCGATGAGCTGTCATCTGCATGGCTACTCACGTTATCTGAAATTCCTATAAAAACTAATTAAGGCTGATGACCTCAGAAGTTAAGTCCCATAGTGCTCAGAGCCAAAAACTAATTAAGCCTTTGCTAATTTGCCAGCGGAAACTCTCCCTATGTTTCTCGTTATGCGAGAAAACATGACCTCTTCCCTAGTTTGGAATATGGCAATGTGCACGCGCGTGGTTGGAGCAGCGAGCGTATTAAAATGTCCTCTCAGTCCTCACAAGAACAATTAACTAACTGGCTGGTTCCTTTCTCCACGGTTGGAGCTCAACGACCTTACAACTAATATCCAGCTGAATGTCAGTCGCAGTGAACGCAGTGGTCACACAAATTTCTCCTCTGCGTCGTACAGAGCGTTATGCACCCCGTTCTGCACTTGACGCCAGTTCAGAGAAAAGTCGAAGAAAAGTTTGCTCTTGTCTTTCTCGTATCCCCCACCTGGTTTCTTTCGTTCTCCACGTCATGGCATTTTTCGACCAATAGGAGCGTTCCTCTTATTTTCGTGGAAACTCTCTATGCCAATCGCAAGGGCCCTTGTGTCCGCTCCAGAGGCCTAAAAGTTACATGCGTACATCACATGTGTACAACTCGCAGTTCATGTGATCAACTGTGTCACTGGTTTTGTTCGTACCAATTTGGAATTCCGAATCGCAGTTTTCTAAAGCTTCTTTCTGTCCTACTTCTGGTGGCCCAATACTTGCTCTCCAGTAGAGGCAAGGTGGAAAAATGGGCCCCTGCTGGTATTATGGGCCCCCTACATATTTGGAAGTACAGGCCATGAATTCTAGCGGAGAGCACATGAGCTACTAGAACTAGTTGCCAAACTTCGCTGTAGAGTGTGCAGACGTAGTAGCTGTCATGGTTTGTGAGTAGTTGTGCTGTGAATTTTTTCGCTGTCATCAAAAGTTTGAAAGGTTAGTGTTTATTTGAATAAAACTCAAATTTCTAACATGTTATTACTAAAACTAGGGTAAGGTACGTATTTGGCTTGTTGTTGGGATGCCGTTTTACATTAATTAACGTCGGTTGCGAACCAAACTAACCGTAGGCAAAATCGTTTTTCCCAAGATGTCGAGGGTGGATATATGGGCCCCTTTTGCTGCTGGTATTATGGGCCCCGTAAAAACAATCAGATTTTATGGGACCATTTACAAATATTGCTACTCTTTATGTTTCAGATGCCTCGAAGACATCTTGTACCACCAAAAAAATCGAAACGGCAATCGTGAGACAAAGCAAATATGTCAAATGCTATTGTAGCTATTAAAGAGAAAAAAATGGGGTTGAAAAAAGCGGTTAAAGTGTACTCTGTCCCTCGTTCTACGCTCCAAAGGCTTTCACGAATCGATAAACCGGTCGAAGAAATAGTTTATATTAAACTGGGCCGTCCACCGGTTTTACCACAGGGACTTTAGGACGAACTGGTTAAATATCCTATCATTATGGAATCCAAATTCTACAGCCTTACCAGAAATGACGTCAGGCGCATGGCCTACCAGCTTTGCACAAGAAATAAATCCCTCATCCATTTGTAAAGGGCGAAGTTTCTGGTCGAACTTGGTTTGACCATTTTATGTCACGGCACAAAAATATTCTGTCTATTTTGAAGCCATCCGCAACTTCCATTTCACGTGCTAATGAGTTTAATAAACAAGCTGTCGACAATTTCTTCAGTTTACTTGAAGCTGCGTTCAGTAACTACAAATATCCTGCAGACAGAGTTTTTAATGTAGACGAATCAAAAAATGGCTCTGAGCACTATGGGTCTTAACTGCTGAGGTCACCAGTCCCCTAGAACTTAGAACTACTTAAACCTAACTAACCTAAGGACATCACACACATCCATGCCCGAGGCAGGATTCGAACCTGCGACCGTAGCGGTCGTGCGGTTCCAGACTGTAGCGCCTAGAACCGCTCGACCACTCCAGCCGGCAGACGAGTCAGGTCTTAGTGTCGTTCAAAGAAAAATTTCTCGTGCCATCGGCCTGAGGGGAAAAAGGCAAGTTGGTGCATTATCTGCAGCTGAAAGAGCATCACTTGTAACGTGTAAAAAGATGCTTATGTGTGTGACTATTGTGAATAGACTAGGCGTAGGCTGTGAAAATCATCCCACCAGTAGACTAATTAACCATGTTCAGAGTGAATCTTTCTTTCATTATACACAAAAATTAAATAATATTATTTTTTCAAATTTTTGTTTCTTTTTATTTCAAACTACCTTGGGGCCCATATTACCAGCACAAATTCTTGACGCAACAAAATACAGACTATCAGGAAAAATAAAATTTTGTTTTAACTATTAAAAAGTTGTGCCAAAACATGTCGTAACTATTTGCAGGACATACTAGAGAAATGCTTTATGTTAATTTCAGGTGATTATACTAAAAATAAAAGGTGTTATATAAGAAAAACAAAGTGGGGGCCCATTTATCCACCTTTACCTCTATGCGTAACCTGTCCGGTCGCTGACTCCCGTCGGTGGACGCCCCTAAGAGGTTTTCATGGTGCCTTCCATGGTGCAGCCTCTGCTTCTGCCCGTGCCTGCTTCCACACAAAACGTTTCCTCTCGCTGCTTGTTTCACTTTCTGCTCACTGACATGCATTATATAGGAGCGGTGTGTTAATACCGTCGATTGAGTGTCATCCCTTTGCATTACATACTTATAGGCAAATCTGCTCATTAACGCTGAAGTAAGTTAGGTGTCATATTCGCCTTCCTGTTACGATGTATAAAAAAACTCTTATGCAAGGTGAGAAATTGACCTTCATTTATTATGTCTGCCACCTTACAAGTTATAAGGTTGATGAACCAGCGCTTTTACCTTATTCTTAGTTACTGTGTCAAAGACGGCAAGAAGTGAAACATATGACATGGAATAATACAAGAAAAAATCGTTACCCAGTATTGATGGAGTTGTTTATAAAGCCCATTCTCATCGCAGACTCATCTCAGAAATTTATTCCCTTCATCATTAAGTATTATAAGTATTTACGTCTTGTGTTGATAACGTTACACCCACCAGTCACTTCTCCAGCTTATTGGCTCGTCAAGCGTTTTTACACATTTTAAATACATATGTCAACTTAGATTGACAATTCCAGCAAATAATTGTAATCATGTGCAGTATTAGACATTTGTAGAGCATCAGACATTCAGCCACAATTATGATTCAACTCCTGCATCCGAATGCCGAACTGAATCCGGCTTAATAAATTATTAGAAAATGCTGTATGTGTCAGCAGAAGGGCAGCTAGCTTGTCATTATCGCGAAATAGGTGAGAGAATGTCAAGGATATCACAGGCCTGTTGGGGTGGCAATAAATAAAACCAAGGTGTTTATCATTGGGGCTAGATCTTTTCCCACAATTTCAAACACCGACTTTCTCGTCCGAATGCGAAAAAATTTTCTCAGTAGCATCTTACATAGGGTGGAATGTCTGTCATAATAAAATAAGAGACATCAGTGATCGCACATAATTATTTAACTGTCTACTTTTCCTGTGCACTGTTCAACAATAGAACAGTAGACAGCTAGTCTGAAGGTGGAATGATGAACCCTTTGGCAGTCGCTTAACTATGAACTGCAGAATAGTCATACAGATAAACATGTATGAGGAAAACAAGACAGGGTGTGAATTACAAAAAAGAAAGTCTCAAGCTCAATGAAGCTAGAACATGCGAGCACCACTCGCAGCATTTACTTGGATCTGGGAAGCAGAAGACTGCGTGTTGTTGAAATATTTGTCATCATACTCGGGAGACGTTGAAGCGTTTATATCTCAAATACCGCTAGCTTGATCTCACAATTCATCGTCCAAAGACTGTCGCCGCGCGTGATAGCCGCGTGGTCTACGGCGTCTTGTCACAGTCTGTGCGGCTCCCTCCCCCAGAGGTTCGAGTCCTCCCTTGGGCATGGGTGTGTGTGTTGTCTTTAGTGTAAGTTAGGTTAAGCCTTCATTACACACTTTTTTTAGACGTTAAAATATTTTTTTGTATTTCTAATTGTTCAAGGATGTCATCATCACTGCCAGAATGGAATTCTAGGGCCATGAATTCTTCATACATCACTTTACGTCGTCCATTGTCGAAATACGAGAATGACTCCATTACAGCACTCGAACTATCACGATAAACTAGAAAAAAACAGAAAGAAGGAAACACTGCTTTCTCATCGTTCGATTGTGGATAGAAGTATTATTACGCACTACTGAACATATGCAAACGAAATTGATTTGTATATTACTCACATATTTATTAGCAGAAATACAAGATGAACGGAGCAGAATACTCTCCATAGGTTGTAGAGGCACTACAAATTTTTTGCATTCACGTGTTCTTCCATTCAACTACTAACAATCACCGCCGAAAGAGAGCAATGTCAGCCTGACTTACAATGCTACTCACAGCAACACACATTGTCGCCTCATACACTAAGTAGAGCATTCTAGTTGCAGAATATTATCAGTTACCGTCATAATACAACATAGCACATCAGCAAAGCAGTTTCAAGCGTTAAACTTCAAGAACAACGGCGAAAAGAGAGTTGAAACTTTGCTCTGCAAGTCTCCAAAGCAACTCAGTGAAGGGTTAAGTAGTGTGTAAGCTTAGGGACCGAAGGCCTTAGCAGTTTGGTCCCATAAGATCTTATCACAAATTTCCAAAAATATACTTCCAAACTTTGGAAAAAATCATCCTCACAAATCGGGAATAATGTATCATGACCAACTTCGTATTTCACTATACACAAAGAGCACAGGACAGTGGTATATGCTGCCTCATCCAATGTGTAACGTTTCAGTGCAGTGATGAATCATGACAAAACTTACCATCTTCTGATGCAATCATGCGGCTTTCCCGTCACAAGGCCTGCAGTGAAGAGATGCTTCATTTTGAATAGGCTGAGGGTTCTTGTTATTGTGCATGGTAAACGCACACCTGAGGGTAAGAATGTTTTAGTTAACTTTCTGTAGTCCGTGGTAGAAGATAAGCTCCAGGATGACCCTTTCGTGTTTCACCATGAAACAGCACTCCACAAATTTGTATTGGATCGTACTGGAGATACACTATGTGATCAAAAGTCAACAACCACTAAAATGTAACCACGGAAAGCATTGGCATGTTAGAATACCGAACAAAATATTTGTGGCTCTCAAATACATAACTTGTAGAACAGCCTCTAGCCTTGATAATAACCTTAGTTTGGTGGGGGACAGAGAACACAATTTTTTGGAAGTGTACCGTATCCAGGTGACATTGCTCATTCATAATCAGATCACACATATTTACCAAACATTAGGGTTGTCGACTGTTACACTATGTGATCAAAAGTATCCGGACACCTCGCTGAAAATGACTTACAAGTTCGTGGCGCCCTCCATCGGTAATGCTGGAATTCAATATGGTGCTGGCCCACCCTTAGCCTTGATGACAGCTTCCGCTCTCGTAGGCATACGTTCAATCAGGTGCTGGAAGGTTTCTTGGGGAATGGTAGCCCATTCTTCACGAAGTGCTGCACTGAGGAGAGTTACCGATGTCGGTCGGTGCGACCTGGCACGAAGTCGGCGTTCCAAAACACACCAAAGGTGTTCATAGAATTCAGGTCAGGACTCTGTCCAGGCCATTCCATTACAGGGATGTTATTGTCGTGAAACCACTCCGCCATAGGCCGTGCATTATAAACAGGTGCTCGATCGTGTTGAAATATGCAATCGCTATCCCCGAATTGCTCTTCAACAGTGGGAAGCAAGAAGATGCATAAAACTTCAATATATTCCTGTGCTGTGACAGTACCACGCAAAACCACATGGGGTACAAGCACCCTCCTTGAAAAACACGACCACACCATAACACCGCCGCCACCAAATTTTACTGTTGGCACTACACATTCTGGCAGATGACGTTCACTGGTCATTCGCCATACCCAAACCCTGCCATCGGATCGCCACATTGTGTACCGTGATTCATCATTCCACAAAACATTTTTCCACTGGTCAATCGTCAAATGTTTACGGTCCTTACACCAAGGGAGGCGTCGTTTAGCATTTACCAGCGTGATATGTGGCTTATGAGCAGCCGCTCGACCATGAAATCCAAGTTTTCTCACCACCCGCCTAACTGTCATCGTACTTAAGGTGGATCCTGATGCAGTCTGGAAGTCCTGTGTGATTGTCTGGATAGATGTCTGCCTATTACACATTACGACCCTATTCAACTGTCGGCGGTCTCTGTCAGTCAACAGACGAGGTCGGCGTGTATGCTTTTGTGCTGTACGTGTCCCTTCACGTTTCCACTTCACTATCACAGCGGTAACAGTGGACCTAGGAATGTTTAGGAGTGTGGAAATCTCGCGTACAGACACAAGTGACACCCTATTACCTGATCACGTTCGAAGTCCGTGAGTTCCGCGGAGCACCCCATTCTGCTCTCTCACGATGTCTAATGACTGCTGAGGTCGCTGATATGGAATACCTTGCACTAGGTGGCAGCATAATGCACTTAATATGAAAAACGTATGTTTTTGGGGGTGTCCGGATATTTTGATCACATAGCGTATTTCACTGCGTGAGACATATCAGATAATAACTTATCTGATGTTATTTTCTATATAACTCTAAATTTCTGTTCTTCGTTCATTATGTTATCAACAGTTTGTAAGTTTTTGTAAAAGTTTGATTTGTATACTGCATTTGTTACGCAAAAGATTTGTTTCATCTTTTGTTGCTATGTGGCTCTAGTTTTGTTCATCAGCGTCCCCTGGTGGCTTAAATTGTATTCCTGGTTATCATCCAATAGCTAGTCATTTAGCCTCGCATAACAGCTTTTTTTTGTCACATGCTGTTTTTAAATATCTGATCACCAACATGTTCACGATGTGTGTTGCACCTGTTATATTTTGTCGACACTTGTCGTTTCATACTCCTGTATAGTCCTTGTATAGTTACATTTGCTGTTATTTACGATGTATTTCTGGTTTCAAGACAATCTGAAGTTGGGTTCTGCGTGAACCACGTCAAATAAAGTCACTCGTTTATCAGCTGGTGGTTTCTTGTTTAGTGACCAACACAGTAGTTGTGCAGTACTCCTACTGACTTGCAATATGAACGCAATCTTCCTGCTTAACTTCAACCGACAATTCCAAAAAATGTTATAGATTAAAAATCCTTTTTTTAAATAAAGAAATCGACTTACGTGAATGACACTTGCATGTAGCTATATTTATTAGAGAAAACGTATCTTATTTGTAAACTCACTGACATGTTCTACATCATAGCAGTTTTTTACGAATATAATCCACGGAAAATACATGAAAGTAAGCTAAGCTAAAATGAAGAATTGAACTGAATTAACTATGTCTTCTCTGCACAATGCCTCTTAAAGTTAGTACTGAATTTCACCAACAGCTGTACATAATTTTTTATGTATATATTATCGAAACTTATGTTCAGTAGAATAATCACGAAGTTAGAAAGGTGATCTCCAAATGACGTTACTAATAATTTGATACCGGTTAACTCAACTATTTCTTCAAAGTTACTACAGTACTCCACCAGTACAATTTTCTGTTAAGTTTTTGCAAAATGCATTCCACTAACGTCAAAATTCTTGGTCTGATGATAGAGGTTCATTCATCGGTTATGGTGGAACCTGAAGTATCTGTACTCCGAATGCATGTGCTCACGGTGATATGAATTATTAAAATCTTCTCGGGCTTCCAACCGCGTCAACTGGTTAGATTCCCACGGGCTTCTCGCCGCTACCCCTCAGCCATTGTGAAGGGGCAACTGTCTGGCGTATCGTCTATGTACTTTTTCTTACAAATTCGTTCTTCGTACAGGGACCTCACCGGTACTCAGACAAAAAGCACATAAAGTGAGTAATAAAAGAAATATTGCATCATTAGGAGATCTGTTACACAGAAAGAAATTCATCTCACATATGTTGTCAGAATCACAACTGAGGTGATGCTCGAAACCACTGTCGCATTTTTTATATTTGATGTTAATGTCACATAAAAACGAAACCTAAATAAATTATAAAAAGAAATGGAGTTGAGGTGCTAAATTGTTTTCTTTTGTAAAAGAAAAAAATATGTCTGCTTCCTGACAGTATCACGCCATTTGTTTTTATCTGGTTGAAGAAACCTCGAAAAAATTAAAAAGGTAGCGAACAATGAAAATTAATTAAACTGCGTTATGAGGTATTTGAGCTATATTGATCTCTATTTACATTTGTAATCAAACAACTGAAACCATTGCTACGCAGTTAGTCGTCACAGGGGGAAAGCGCAGTGGTTGACACACACTGCTGCCATTAAAGACAAGCGCACATCAAATCTCCGTCGACCATGAGGACTTAAGTCCTCCACAGTTACTAGAAAATGTCGATCTCATTCCGTTAAAAAAATACGTACGATTTCCTTTCACATAGTTTCACTACTTCACTACTAGCCATTAAAATTGCTACACCAAGAAGAATGGTTCAAATGGCTCTGAGCACTATGCGACTTAAGTTCTGAGGTCATCATTTGCCTAGAACTTAGAACTAATTAAACCTAACTAACCTAAGGACATCACACACATCCATGCCCGAGGCAGGATTCGAACCTGCGACCGTAGCGGTCGCTCGGCTCCAGACTGTAGCGCCTAGAACCGCACGGCCACTCTGGCCGGCACACCAAGAAGAAATGCAGATGATAAACGGGTATTCATTGGAGAAATATATTATACTAGAACTGACATGTGATTACATTCTCACTCAATTTGAGTGCATTGATCCTGAGAAATCAGTACCCAGAACAACCATCTCTGGCCGTAATAACGACCTTAATACGCCTGGGCATTGAGTCAAACAGAGCTTGGATGGCGTGTACATGTACAGCTGCCCTTGCACCTTCAATACGATAACACAGTTCATCAAGAGTGGTGCCTGGCGTATTTTGACGAGCCAGTTGCTCGGCCACCATTGACCAGACGTTTTCAATTGGTGAGAGATCTGGAGAATGTGCTGGCCAGGGCAGCACTCCAACGTTTTCTGTATCCAGAATCGCCTTTCACAGGGATCGAATGAAGGGTAGAGCCATGGGTCGTAGAACATCTGAAATGTAACGTTCACTGTTAAAAGTGCTGTCAGTGCGAACAAGAGGTGACCGAGGCGTGTAACCAATGGCACCCCATACCATCACGCCGGGTGATACGCCAGTATGGCGATGGCGAATACACGCTTCCAATGTGCTTTCACCGCGAAGTCTTCAAACACGGATGCGACCATCATGATGCTGTAAACAGAACCTGGATTCATCCGAAAAAACGACGTTTCGCCGTTCGTGCACCCAGTTTCGTCGTTGAGTACACCATCGCAGGCGCTCCTGTCTCTGATGCAGCGTCAAGCGTAACCGCAGCCATGGTCTCGAAGCTGATAGTCCATGCTGCTGCAAACATCGTCGAACAGTTCGTGCAGATGGTTGCTGTCTTGCAAACGTCCCCATCTGTTGACTCGGGGATCTAGACGTGGCTGCACGATCCGTTACAGCCATGCGGATAAGATGCTTGTCATCTCGACTGCTAGTGATATAAGGCCGCTGGGATCCAGCACGGCGTTCCGTATTACCCTCCTGAACCCACCGATTCCATATTCTGCTAACAGTCATTGGATCTCGACGAGCGCGAGCAGCAATGTCGCGATACGATAAACCGCATTCGCGATTGGCTATAATCCGACCTTAATCAAATTCTGAAACGTGATGGTACGCATTTCTCCTCCTTACACGAGGCATCACAACAACGTTTCACCAGGCAACGCCGGTCCATTGCTGTTTGTGTATGAGAAATCGGTTTGGAAACTTTCCTCATGTCAGCACGTTGTAGGTGTCGCCACCGGCGCCAACCTTGTGTGAAAGCTCTGAAAAGCTAATCATTTGCATATCACAGCATCTTCTTTCTGTTGGTTAAATTTCACGTCTGTAGCACGTCATCTTCGTGGTGTAGCAATTTTAATGTCCAGTAGTGTAAAACCCAAGCTCTATGTCATTTAAGCCCGTCGACCACGTTCCGTTAAATCAAACCCTTTATCTCGTAATTCTTCTTCATATTATCAGATCTGATATGTGTCAAATCGCACGTCTACCTCAAAATATTACTTATTGATATAGTGGAGAAAAAGAATCTGACTAGAAAGTTGTTCGTATAATACGAGGCCTGTTCAGAAAGTAAGCTCCGATTGATTGCCAAATTGAAACCACAGTGATCATCAGAAATGTTTTACTTGTAACAATTAGCTACACCTTTCAGCTACTTCTCTACGTAGTCGCCGTTCTGACTTAGACTTTTGTCATAGCGTTGTACCAACTTTTCAATAGCCTCATCATAGAAGGCAGCCGCCAGTGCTTTCCGCCAATTCTCCACGCTGGCCTACACCTCGTTGTCTGTGTCAAAATGTTGTCTTCACAGAGAGCGGTTCATGTGACAAGAGATGAAACTCAGGGGGAGACAATTTCGGACTGTATTGTGGGTAATCTCACACTTCCATTTGAAAACGATGCAGGAGCATCTTCATTGCCCCTGCAGAATGCGGCTGAGAATTGTCTTGAAGAAGAAACAGCACGACAGTTATGTAATGTTAGCTGCATAGCTTCAGGCGAAATTTCTCACCAGGCCCTCGTACTTGGCGGCAGACACTATTTTCTAGACATCTTTACGCACTCACTGCGAGCTCAGAAATGAGAAGAGCGACGTGATGCTAACTGGGGTTATACTAGAGACACTACTCAACACATCTGTGCAAAGCTTTATCGGATTTTCAGAGTCGTTTCCATTTCGCGACCGATCGGAGCTTACTTTCTGAACGCCCCTCGTATATAGGGTAACAGTCAGGTTGGTACCCCACCACTGCCCATGGCGTAGCCAACACGGCTTCACTGGTCATCGGGCTGTGTTAGAATCTGAAAATGATCAGAATACAGGTATACGCTAGGGTTGTTGATATTTTTAATAATATCGGGAATCTGATACATCGATATTTAAGAAGTATCATTATCGGCCCTCAATAAAATGTTATCGACATATCGAATTATCTTCTGAAAGAAAATCGACGTTCCAGCCTATAAAAACGTCGGCTGCACGTTGTAAATAGACTGCCTGTTTTAGGGCTGTATATTTAAGCATTCATTTATTGGGTGGTTGGTTGTTTTGGGGAAGGAGACCAGACAGCGAGGTCATCGGTCTCTACGGATTAGGGAAGAACGGGGAAGAAAGTCGGCCGTGCCCTTTGAAAGGAACCATCCCGACATTTGCCTGGAGCGATTTTAGGAAAATCACGGAAAACCAAAATCAGGATGGCCGGACGCGGGATTGAACCGTCGTCCTCCCGAATGCGAGTCCAGTGTCTAACCACTGCGTCACCTCGCTCGGCATTGATTTATTATTATATGTTCTTTACATCAAAAAGTTATCAGCCTGCTGGACCCCCTTAGAGCATGAGTTGCAAATGGTTCAAATGGCTCTGAGCACTATGGGACTTACACATCGGAGGTCATCAGTTCCCTAGACTTAGAACTACTTAAACCTAACTAACCTAAGGACATCACACACATCCATGCCCGAGCCAGGATTCGAACCTGCGACCGTAGCAGCAGCGTGGTTCCTGACTGAAGCGCCTAGAACCACTCGGCCACAGTGGCCAGCATGAATTGCAATGAAAAAGATACACGTTCACCCTTGGCGATAACCATTTTGCTATCAATAGTAAATGCATGTAAGCGGCGCAGTGAAATGTGTCCGATTGCGCCGTCGTCGGGTTTCGTCACATATTGGATTTTTCCGGAACACTTTATTTCGACTTATCTGTTTTCTTTTTTTTTTAGCATTTCTGGAAAAAGCAAGTGACCTAGAGGCTGTAGTGTCACAATCATGTGGTGAAGTTAAGTGTAGCAGTTCGTGTTGGCAATGCCGAGCGCGGATTACGTCATCGTTGCCCCTCACACGGCTCCGTCCACTGAAAAGACCAATCTTATCATTTAGGTTTTTTTTTCATCATTTACAACAACTGTTTTTGAAGAATACCAATGTGAAGAAATAGCACACTAGCTGCGATCAGTTTTTTTAATTTTTTTTTTAACGCAGCTGCTGTGCCGTTTCTTCACATTGGAAATCTTGCTACTCCGCCACGCGGGGCAGCCGCGTGGTACGAGGAGCCCTGAAACGGTTCACGCGGATCCCCCTGTCGGGGGTTCGAGTCCTCCCTTGGGCATGGGTGTGTGTGTATTGTCCTTGGCATAAGTTAGTTTAAGTTAGATTAAGTAGTGTGTAAGCCTCGGGACCGATGACCTCAGCAGTGTGGTCCCATAGGAACTTAACACAAATTTCCAAAATTTTCTTGTTATTCCATTCATGCACCCAACCTCCTCCCCCCGCCCTCCTCAGTCAGTCGGACTTCTTATTTGCGCCACCTATACTTGCTTCACACAGTCACAGAAAGACAGAAAGTCTGGACGTGAATAAAGCTCAAATAGTAGTAAGATTCCTTCATACAGTGAAAATAAAATTATGTCCTACTACAATTTCAAATATTTACCGAAAATTGCAAAAAATATATCATAAAATAAAAATATCGGCACTCGGTATTGCCATTTCGATATCGATAAATCGGTAACAATATATTGCCATTATTTAACGATACCTCTTTAAAAGAATCTCGATATCTTATCAGCCCTACCGACAATGTCTCTCCCTATGCATGAATCACAGGAATATGTGCAACCGTAGGACGTAGACACTGAGAAAAATGGACGTTTGGGTGAGTCCGGGTCTTGATTTAGCTATGAATCTTCTTTCGCATTTGAATTTCACGATCACAGCACTTGAACAGGTTGAGAAGCGTTGAAATGTTCCTGATGGATCTCTTACTCACGTGACATCCAATGGTTAGTCCCCGTTCGAGGTCACTGACCGATCCATTCTGCTGGTACTGTTTCTCTGCTGGTAACGCAATAAATCGTGTAAGGACTACAGGTATCTTTAATGCCATAAGATATAGATACTGTGCTCCTTAATTAATCGCTGGTTTCTGGACCATTCGAAACCGAGCTCGTCTTTTCTCCGTTAAAGTATTTTATTCCTGTATAATGAAAAAAAATGCCCAGCGCTAGTCGTGGCGTGGGGAGAGTAGTCGGTTTTGAGCTTATGTAGGAAGAGGTCGTACGGCGTCGCGCCGCGTTTAAGTAATGAGCAGAATTTAGAAGAAAGTGGAATAATAATTGTATGTGTTAAGTCGGTTGCATAAGAAAAGTATTTCAGTTGTTCTACTGAAAGATGAAAGGTGTTAATTAAGAGATTTATGGTTGATACAGTGTCGTGTTTGAGAGTCGGTAATTGTCGTGAAGAAACACACTGTTAGTAAAACATAAAATGAAAATGCTTCTATGATCAATACTTACGTGTTTAATTAATGGGGAAACGGAACGTAGCAATCATTACTTCAGTGTGAATGTAAAACAAACATAACAATGATACTTGATGAATATGGCATTCTTATAAAAGTGTGCTACGTGCAAAAGAAACAATAAACCAACAATAATTTGAATGGTGCTATCATTATTACTTCTTTCATTCATTAAATAAATAACTTTAATGTTTGCAACGAATAAGGGACACGTATACTAAGGTGACAGGTCATGGGATACCTCCTAATATCTTGTTGGAGCTCCTTTTTCCCGGTGTGGTGGTGCAACCCGACATGACATGGAGTCAACAAGTAGTTGGCACTCACTTGCTGTAAGGCTGACCCATGCCACCACTATAGCAGCCCATAATTGCGGAAGCGTTGCCGCTGCAGGATTCTGTGAACGAACTGACCCCTCCATTATGTCCCATAAACCTTCGATGGAATCCATGTCGGGTGATCAGGCTGACGAAATCATTCACTCAATTTGTCCAGAAGAGTTGTGGCCCTGTGACACGGCGTATTGTCATCCACAAAAATTCCATCGTCGTTTGGGAACATGAAGTTCATGAATGGCTGCAAATTGTCACCATGTAGCTGAACACAACCATTTCCGGTTGATGATTAGTTCAGTTGGACCAGAGGACCCAATCCATTTCAGCTGCAAGCGATGTCATGGTGTTGGCAAGGGCACTTTCGTAGGTCGTCTGCTGCCAGAGCACATTAACGCCAAATTTAACCGCTCTGTCCTAACGAATACGTTCGTCGTACGTTCCACTTTGATTTATGCGGTTATTTCACGCAATGTTGCTTGTCTATTATAACTGACAACTCCACGAAGACGCGACTGCTCTCGGTCATTAAGTAAAGGCCGTCGGCCACTGCGTTGATCGCGTTGAGAGCTAATGCGTGAAATGTGATAGTCTCGCCACACTCTTGACACTGTGGATCTCTGAGCACTGAATTTCCTAACGATTTCCGAAATAGAATGTCCCGTGGGTGTAGCTAAAACTACCATTTCGTGTTCAAAGTCTGTTGATTCCCGTAGTGCGCCCATAATGAAGTTGGAAATCTTTTCACTTGAATCATCTGAGTACAAACAACAGCTCCGCGCCGGCCGAAGTGCCCGTGCGGTTAAAGGCGCTGCAGTCTGGAACCGCAAGACCGCTACCGTCGCAGGTTCGAATCCTGCCTCGGGCATGGATGTTTGTGATGTCCTTAGGTTGGTTAGGTTTAACTAGTTCTAAGTTCTAGGGGACTAATGACCTCAGAAGTTGAGTCCCATGGTGCTCAGAGCCATTTGAACAGCTCCGCCAATACACCTTCCATTTATACCTTGTGTACGTCATCATACCGCTATCTGTACATGTGCATATCGCTATCCCATGTCTTTTGTCGCCTCGGTGTATTCATATTAGGCACACACACAGGTTATTTTCCTAACGAAACGTGATACCTGTGTGAATCTCCGATAATTCAGTTCGATAGTAAGTTTACAGCCACACCTCCTTTTATACTAGCATAACCTATTGGGCAGTTCTCATGTACGTTGTGGTGTTCAGATACTATGCAATGGCGACGTTTCTATACGCTTGTCCTCTGTAATGTGATGAGGTTGACATACGAAGCAGTCCTTAGCGAGAAGGTGACAATGGATTGCGTGAGTGTTCACCAGTCCATGTCGTAGAACTTTCAATAGGCGAGTGATAAGCTGTAGTTTGATCTGTGAGTACGCGTTTATACAATACACAGTTGTCGACCACAGCTCGTGGTATCAACACGTTGTGCTTGCAGTTGCCTCTGTTAATAGGAACATGTAAAAAATCGAGTTCCTTACTGCACAGACAAGGCGGTTGTACCTATTACGCTCAGTGGTCAAATGGTTCAAATGGCTCTGAGCACTATGGGACTTAACATCTGAGATCATCAGTTCCCTAGAACTTAGAACTACTTAAACCTAACTAACCTAAGGATAGCACACACATCCATGCCCGAGGCAGGGTTCGAACCTGAGACCGTAGTGTTCGCGCGGTTCCAGACTGAAGCGCCTAGAACCTCGGTCACACCGGCCGGCTTACGCTCAGTGCCTAGAAGTGTAATTTGCCATGCATCGCTCATCCACGATTTGGTCTTCACTAAATAGAGTCCGCGCATCTTTACCATCCAGCATTTGACCATAACGCGACCACCAATACAGATTCTAATGACAATCCGGTTTCCTGAGCCGCCGAACCTTTTCTTTTGCCGTGGTGAGAAAAACGACGAATATTAAACACAGCTATCTTTAATTCGCAGTTGGTAAGGACAATTTCAGTCTAACTGTGCAGATTTAAAGCAGAACCACGAACAAGTAGCAGCAGGACGAATAGATTATCCTGGAAGATCAAGGATATAGCACCAACTGGAAGCACTGTACATGAAGGGTTAGCAGATGCGACGTCTGAAATTCCGTGGTCTCCCGTCAAACCACTGGATCGGTAGCTTAATAACTGTGAAGCATGCATATCCTTACAGTTTTAAATTAAGTAATTATTCGCAACCGATTCCTCAGGAGATAGAGCATTCTGTCTTAACACTGGCGTGCATTAAAACTTATTATCAATTAGCCGACGCAGTTTCTTTCATCTCCTTCCTAAATGTCGTATCTTTCATGAGCAATTGCGCACATGTTTATCGTCGAGTGTGACAGAACAAGAAAAAACGGACTTCAGACTCGCTTGTGCTAGGCCGTTCTTTCTCTACCCCTCCCCACATCACTCTTTCTTTCACTCTCTCTCTCTCTCTCTCTCTCTCTTTCTGTCTGTCTGTCTTTGTATCTACAATCTACCTACCTACCTACTGCCCGCCCCCAGTAGCTGAGTAGTGTACAAAATGTATGTCAGCAAAGGGAAGTCTGACCTTGTAAAACAATTATTCTTTGTAACATATACAAAAAAGATAATAAATAAAAAAATAAAAAACAAAAAACAAAAAAGTGAAAAAATGATCAGCGCGACAGAATGTCAATCGTAAGGGCCCGGGTTCGATTCCCGGCTGGGTCGGCGGTTTTCTCCGCTAAGGGACTGGGTTTTGTGTTGTCCTAATCATCATCATTTCATCCCCATCAAGGCGCAAGTCGCCGAAGTGGCGTCAAATTGAAAGACTTGCACCCGGGCGACCTGTCTACCCGACGGGAGGCCCTAATCACACGACGTTTACATTTTATTTACGTACCTACTTATCTCTAAATCTGTACCTTGTACAGCCTCTGATTTAAACGAATACTTGATTTCATTAACGTCAACGGTACAAGCCTCTCGCTACTATTCTCTTGTATACATTATATGACTACCATCACTTAGGCGTCCTCAGCTATCCTTAAAAAGGGGAGGTAGCCCATCTCAAACCAATAAAGTCGATTAAAAAGATTTTAAAATGTGTCTGATCTACCATCCGTCAAGGTCGTTTACCTGTAAAACTCTAAATATGTGTCAAATCGACGTTTGAAGCTTAACGCATGCGTAGATAACAGAAGTATAATTTACTGAATAAGCAATACCGTAGAGCAAACAAGTATGACTATCATATAACAAGTTTCATAAATGGGATATTATTTGACAAAAAGCTAAACATTTGTTTCAAACAATAAGTTAGATGTTAATATTCGTCCTCCGCTGTCTCTATGATAATTCGGCTTCTTGGACCTCTTTGCCAGCCACGATTGTCGTGATATGTCTATACTAATGTTATATTCTCCTTCAAAGGCACACACGAAATGGAAAGAAACTTTAAAATTCTCCAGAGCAGCTGCTTTAACAGCTTTCAGATCACAATCAGTGATGTACGCATTGTCTCTATCTTTGTCAAACTTCGTTCACGCAAGTTCTTTAGAAACCTTCAGTTCTGATATTAGTTTCTCTTGAAGTGGCCTAGGTTTCGGTTTTTGCAAGACTGACTTTACCAACAGAGACGGCGCAGTGGTTAGCACTCTAATCTTCGGAGGACAGCGGTTTACATTTCTTGCCTTTAATATCGACTGCAGATGGATTTCGAACAAATGCCGCTCTAACGACTCACTCCTTCCTCATAAGCTTCGTATCTGTAGTAATAGCAACCGTTATAAATACTGCCGAATATTCGGCCATCAATACGCCGTGGCATACTTGTTCCTGATGTTTCTGGAGGTGAAGATTCACTTTGACTTACAATTCCATTAGTTGCCGAATATGATATTTGAGATATTCTGGAACTGTCATACACATACTGTTGCTGCTAATAACTGTGTGCTCATTTCATACTTGTCAGCTACAGTTCCCATATATCGAAGAGGCCACGTTAAACTTCACTTGGTATCGCATGCCAATAAATCTGCAGTCGCAGCTGTCACAGTAATGTGAAGGCATTTTAATTAAAATTTTCATTTAGAATCAGTTCATGTTCTCCACAGAGTCAAATATTTCTGCTGCTCAATCACTAGTTCATTCGACAGCAGTGTTATTAATTTCGATAACACAACTGAATGTTCCATACACCTATTTGATATTCCCGGGCAGTTCAGCTGTTTCTGCCGGCTACCACTGACTTTGGCTCATTATTGAAAACAGTATTAGCTGCATAGAAGCTGAAATATACGTACTTATTCCTTGTGCTACTAACATATAGGTTGCACATATTTTTCTCATATACAAAGAAGTGCAATTCGAATTAAAATCGATCTGGTGTAACTTTTCCATCTTTCAATAATGAACTGAAAATACTCGTATATTTTTTCCACACTAGAAGCGTTTCAGAACTAAGTGAAGTAGCAGTATCCAAAACGTGGAATGTGTATTACGGAATTTAACATTTATTACCAACATAAAGCTTGTAATTATGGATTTACTTTATGTTGATACCGTGTAAAAGCTATTATTTTTCTGTTATCAAAGTCAAATGAAATTTTGTTCCTGTTTAGGGATATAGATGGCGGTCTATAGTAACTTTTTCATTAAACTGTGTAATTAAATGAATTATTTGTATTTAGTGAGGCGTGAGATTTAATTATGATGAGTTATAAAACCCGCATACCGTGATTTAGATTTCATTTTATGAATTAATTTGATGCAGAATCAGAATCTTGATGAAAATATTGTTTAATTTGGATTTAACGAAACAAATATAACCAAAAACTTGAACAGAATAGATAGGCTTCGAGCTGGTTACATTTTTGCCAAGTATTCTAGTCATTAACAGTTATTCCACCCAGGACAGGGGATTTCAAATTGATTCCATATTTTTAGTTTTCCAGAAGGCTTTCGACACCGTTCCTCACTAGCGTCTTCTAACCAAACTGCGTGCCTGCGGAGTATCGCCCCAGTTGTGTGACTGGATTCGTGATTTCCTGTCAGAAAAGGCACAGTTCGCAGAGATAGACGGGAAGTCATCGAGTAAAGCGGAAGTAATATCCGGCGTTCCCCAAGGAAGTTTTATAGGCCCTCGATTGTTCCTGATCTATATTAACGACATAGGAGACAATCTGAGTAGCCGTCTTAGATTGTTTGCAGATGATGCTGTCATTTACCGTCTTGTAAAGTCATCAGATGATCAAAACGACTTGCAAAATTATTTAGATAAGATATCTATATGGTGCGAAAAGTGACAATTGACCCATAATAAGGAAAAGTGTGAAGTTATTCACATGAGTACTAAAAGAAATCAGCTAAATTTCGATTACGCGATAAGTCACACAAATGTGAAGGCTGTAAATTCAACTAAATACTTAGTTATTACAATTACAAATAACCTAAATTGGAACGATCTCATAGATAATATTGTGGGTAGAGCAAACCAAAGACTGCGATTCATTGACAGAACACTTAGAAGGTGCACCAGGTCTACTAAAGAGACTGCTTACACCACGCTTGTCAGCCGTATTCTGGAGTATTGCTGTGCGGTGTGGAATCCGCATCAGGTGGGACTGACGGATGACATCGAAAAAGTACAAAGAAGGTCAGCTCGTTTTGTATTATCACGAAATAGGAGAGATAGTGTCACAGACATGATACGTGAATTGGAGTGGCAAGCATTAGAACAAAGGCGTTTTTCGTTGCGACGGGAGCTTCTCATGAAATTTCAGTGACCAGTTTTCTCCTCCGATTGCGAAAACATTCTGTTGGCACCCACCTACATAGGGAGAAATGATCATCTCGATAAAATAAGAGAAATCAAGGCTCATACAGAAAAATTTAAATGCTCGTTTTTCCCGCGTGCCGTTCGAGAGTGGAAGAGACAGCTTGAATGTGGTTCATTGAACCCTCTGCCAAGCACTTTCTTGTGAATAGCAGAGTAATCACGTAGATTTAGATGTAGGAAGGCTACAGAGTTATCCATCTGCCTCTTGCCATATAGTTTTATGTAACACATAGTTTTCGGAACAGTTCTGGTAAAAGTGGATCCCTCTTCCTAATTCAGAAGAAAGTATGCGTTTACAGGTTTGAAAGAGAGCACAAATCGCTAGCGTCTCTATTAGTCCTATTTTGCACATCTGTCATCAGGGGCGAATGACGTATTTTTTTACAACAGGTGGTGCATACAAAGAACAGGGACGCGTGCTGCATACCCTTGGAAAAAATTTGAAACTTTTTGTGTTACCAACGTGGGCAGGATATTCTTAGGTAATTTCGAGTCCGATATACTTACTTTTTATCAAGGGCTTTTTCTTTTTTTTTTTTTTTAAAAAAAAGGCATCTGAAGAATCAAATATGCCCTCGTACGAACGATAGCAGGTATTGACCTCACTTAGAAGCTTAGATGCGTGAACCTCATTCGTTGACTCAGCTCACAACACACAGCTCATTCATTACCTTGTAATATATTCCAGCGACGAGTACGTGCATACTCCGAACGAGACTACACAGTGGTAAAACAGTGAACTCATATTCGGGCGAACATCGATTTTGATTTTGATTGTCTTCGATCTTTCTAAAGTAATTAAGGCGAAAGACGGGATGATTCCTTTGAATAATCACGACCGATTTCCTTCCCCATCGTGACCGAATTCACGCTTGTGCTCCGTCTCTAATGACTTCGTGGTCGAGACGTTAAAGTCATAAATGGTTGCAATGGCTCTAAGCACTATGGGATTTAACATCTGAGGTCATCAGTCCCCTAGACTTTGAACTACTTAAACCTAACTAACCTAAGGGCAGCACACACAACCATGACCAAGGCAGGATTCGAACCTGCGACCGCAACAGCAGCGCGGTTCCGGGCTGAAGCGCCTAGAACCGCTCGACCACAGTGGCCGGCCGTTAAAATCAAATCTTCTTTTCTTTTTAGTTTTTAGATGTATTACTGCACTATGCGGTAAGAGTAGCAGTTTTGTTTAATTTTGCGATAACATTTCTGCGTGAAAGTTATTGTTTATTTTATTTATTGATTTATTCATCCAGGCAAGAGTAGGGCTATAAGGATCTCTCTTAAATCTAGCCAAGTATTCTGAGTGTTTCACATTACGCTCATTACGACAGTTTTGTTCTAAGAAATCTCACAATTAATATGGGGTGAAAATAAGTATAACACACTAATGGACCAAACTATTACGATCACAGCATATTGATAGGTTGAATATGTTCTGGTAGCACTGTGATGCACCTGCTACTTAAGGAAAGAGTATAAGCGGAGCAGAGACGAATGGGGAATCATTCTAGATACTATAGGGTCTTCAAAATGAGGAAGTTTACTGACAGAAGGGACTTCGACAAACGGCATATGATAATAACATGGTGCCTTGGAACGAGCATCCCTGAAAAGGCGAATCTTGTCCGTCGTTCGCGTTCTGATGTCCTGAGGTTCTATGAGTAGTAGTTGAAGACGGAGAAACCACGAGCAGGCAACTAGGCGTTGTATGTCAACTTCGTATCACAGAACATGGAGGCCGAAGGCTTGCCCGCATGGTAAAACAGCATAGGTGGCGGTCTGTCGAAGATCTGACTGCAGCGTAAAATGCTGGTGCAGGCACAATAGCTTCTTAACACACTGTTCAGCAAACATAGGACTCCGCAGCTCATGACCCCTGCGTGTTCCATTGTTGACCCAACGACATCGGCAATTACCACTGCAGGGAACACGGGGTCATCCATACTCGGCCATGTATCAATGGAAATGTGTCGCCTGATCGTTTCTTGTTCACCAAGTTGACGGTCGTGTCCGGATAGTCTGCTTTCTTGGAGAACTGTTGCTCGTAACATGCAACGCGCCACTGGTATAGGCCGGTGGAGCAACTATTACGCTATGGGGCCATCCATGGGACCTGCCGTACTAATCTAAGGCACAATAACGGCTGTGAACTAGGTGAATTTTACTGTTGGCCAAATGTATCCTTTCACGCATGATGTCTTCCCCGACGGCGATTGCATATTCCAGCAGGATACGTTGCCGCTTCACAAGGCTAGAATCGTATTACAATGGCTTAAGGAGAATGGTAGTGAAATCATGCTGATGTCTTGGCCATCCAATTCGACTAATATGGACCCAATGGGACACACTTCTGACGCTATCGGGCAACAGTTTTGTCGCCACAAACCACCGGCCCGTGAATTTTGGGAATTGCGTGATGTGTGCGAAGACATCGAATCAGTTCCACGGATAATCTCTACTGCATCGCGTTTCGAAAGAGGACGAACGCTTTATTAAGCAGGTGGTCATACTGTTTTGGCTCATTGGCTTAACTATTGGAAACACTAGCAACTAGGGCAGAAAAAACACAGTTTGTAATTATTTAATGACAAGCGAAACGCCAAAGAAAAGTCATACAGGTAGACAGATTTAAACTGAAAGTTTTGACACCACTGGAGGTGAGATGAGGAGTGGGAGTAGGAGAGAAAGAGTAATGCGAACACGCGCAGTTAGGAAAAGTGGAGAGAAAATGGCGTGACTGAGTGAGGAACGAAAAGACAGGGAAACATAATTAGGAGAAGATGGTAGCATTTGATTCATTGTTTTACAGAAATAAACTGGCCATATATGATGGCTGTTAGGGAAGTGTTATAAAGTTGACAGAATGAACTGCTTCTGCTTCTTCATAAATGCAATACGACACTGAAATGTGTGCAGAGAGCAGGGCACTTTGTTCCGGAAGCGGATAGATACATAAAGTCTGATTCCATGAACTGGTGTACAAGCACACTTAGGAGCCGATGAAGTAGGTATAGCGTATGGTAACTTGTTGGTCACTGAAAGTACACGGCCTGCTATAGATTATGCAGATATGTCCATAGCTCAGAATTTGTGTTGGCCACTAGCCAACAGAAATATCACACTAGCACACAGACACATTGACGAAAGACCAAAATCAACAGTATAAGTACTGGTTCAACTACACCAACATTAATTGCACCAGGATATCAACAGGCATGAGTTTTATGTGCAGGTAATATCTACTGTAGTATCTAACACAACATGCACAAAAGCGCTGCTTTTTTAGTATATAGACGAGGCCAATGGATTTAGCGTAGTGGATAATCACTAATAGTGGTGCAGTTACAGTTATGCCCCATTGTACATTGCTGCTAGATTTCCATTTGTTTCCGTTACCACACGATGTTAATAATTGCTACATGAAACATAAATAGCAGTATCTTCTTCCGTCACTGACTCCTCACTGTGTCAACTGTGATACCCACACATTTCAATGTTATAATACATTCTACTCTTCCCAACCCTAAACCTCACGTTCTAAAGAGTAACATAGGAATCAGTGACTATTTTTTGACTTGCGTGTATATTTCTATAATGCTTTTACAGAGCCCTTCCTACTCTGCATCTGTGGCTACTGACTTCCAAGAATCCTCCCGGTAGTGGAGTTTTTGTAACGATGTCCTTTAGAATAAATAACTCATCGCCAATATATCTCTCTCTTCTTATACATTCTCGATGTGTTATTTTCGAAAATGGTTAAGATGGCTCTGAGCACTATGGGACTCAACTTCTGAGGTCATCAGTCCCCTAGAAATTAGAACTACTTAAACCGAGGCAGTATTCGAACCTGCGACCGTAGCGGTCGCGCGGTTTCCGACTGTAGCGCCTAGAACCGCTCGGCCAACCCAGCCGGCTGTTATTTTCATTCAAATATGTATGAACTGCTACGTGTTGATGCTCCGAGATATTTGAGTGATATGACTGACTCCGTATGTGATTCATATATCCTGAAGTGAAAGAAAATCATTTCCTTGTTATCATCTCGAAATCTGTTCGCACATTTCGAATCTAAAATACTTCCTCAAAGAACTCGTGTCATATACAACACGTCTAAGTTAGCAGCTACAAATACCCACTACTAGGTGCATAGGAGTGGTCGTATCACATTTTCCTTCGACATATCAAAAATCATGCCTGAGCCGGTATGGTTGTTTATGAATTTCCCTCCAATCTGAAATATGGCTAGGTATTCTTACAAACATACTTTCTTTGGAAGATACTGATATGATACAGAAAAGTCAAATTCTAACCGACATGTGTCAAGCGGTTTTCGTAGATGAGCGGTGTGCTACAGGGGAATTAGACCCCTAGCCAAATGAGTTACAAAAAGAGCACTGTCTTCCGTAGTAATCAGCTGCAGTGCAACAGGCATGGAGTCAAGACCTGACAGTCATGTTTATTTCATTATACCGAACCACCTGGTAACACTGTGAATGACTTTTTAGAGTATAAAGCGTCGGAAATTTACACACATGACGTCTGAAGCGTTAGAGAAGTAAAGAATGTGATAAATACGGAACTGCCTGACGTCCCAAGCCCATGCGTTCGCTTTATTACGTTGAGAGTGAAAACTGTCAGTCGTGTAGCGCCCAAGGGTTGCGCTTCTCCGCAGGTTTTACCTTTGCGAATGTCAGGTCGAGCCCGCATCTCGTGGTCGTGCGGTAGCGTTCTCGCTTCCCACGCCCGGGTTCCCGGGTTCGATTCCCGGCGGGGTCAGGGATTTTCTCTGCCTCGTGATGGCTGGGTGTTGTGTGATGTCCTTAGGTTAGTTAGGTTTAAGTAGTTCTAAGTTCTAGGGGACTGCTGACCGTAGATGTTAAGTCCCATAGTGCTCAGAGCCATTTGTCAGGTCGATTCGCGCGGCATGTTGTGCACCAGAGTTTTCCGAACCTGTCTGAAAGAGCCAGAGAAATAACCAGCAGCTCCGCAAGATCCTACATAGACTGCAATAAACTTTACGAGTCCATCCCACGCGCTTACGCATTGTTGATGACAATGCAATAGTAATGAAAAGGAACGTAGCATATTACACTGTGGTGGGTGCTACTGAATTTCCGACTCGGACTTAAATTTGAAAGGAGAAGTTATGAGATGCCATGTCACACGTCTTCACGACTATAGACTCTGATTAAATACACATATGAGGTGTACAGTAGCTGTGTTAGTGTTACAGCAGAGAAAAATGAACATCTGCAACGAAGTTGTTAGAACTATAGTAAACCTATAGTTTTCTTATGAAAGGGAATATCCAGTTTAGTGAGAGCAAATGGCTTCCTTGTACCAAGAACTGGAAAATCGAAGAGAGCCAAAAGAGAAGGCATTATCAGAAAAAATTCTACCGGGAGGAATAACACTGGATTTTTAGTAACTGCCGAAGATGGTGGGTCAATTCTGAAAGACAACATAGAAGAAAACTGCTTTATATTAAGACACCAAATACACTATAAGAGTGGTAGAGGGAAACGTACCTTTATGTTAATGTAGACAAAGATTAGTCTCCAAAGAAAAAAGTAAATGAAAAGTTGTATCGAACTATGAGCTGTGTTTAAACAAGCTATAGCCATGTCAATGGAAGAGGATACCGAAAGTATATAGCCATGAAAAGGGAAGTGGATAACCGAATTCGGTAGCGCAGTTAGCACACTGGACTCTCATTTCGGAGGACGACGGTACGAACCCTAGTCCGGCCAACCTGATTTAGGTTGTCCGTGATTTCCCTAAGTCGCTTAAGGGAGATTTACGAATGGTTCCTTCGAAAAGGGCACGGCAGCAGTCCTTCTTCATCCTTCCCTAATTCGAGCTTGTGCTCCATCTCTAATGACCTCGTTGTCGACGAGACGTTAAACAATAATCTCTTCCACCTCCTCCTCAGGACGTGGGTAATGCAAAGACCACAATTAAATGAAATAGTTTAGATAAGTTAAAGCTGAAGTGAAAAAAGTGACTTTATGAAGCATGAATTGTGGTAATTTATATCTGAAATACACTACTGGCCATTAAAATTGCTACACTAAGAAGAAATGTAGATAATAAAAGGGTATTCATTGGACAAATATATTATACTAGAACTAACATGTGACTACATTTTCACGCAATTTGGGTGTAGGGATCCTGAGAAATCAGTACCCGGAACAACCATCTCTGGCCGTAATAATGGCCTTGATACGCCTGGGCATTGACTCAAACAGAGCTTGGATGGCGTGTACAGGTACAGCTGCCCATGCAACTTCAACACGATACCACAGTTCATCAATTGTAGTGACTGGCGTATTGTGACAAGTCAGTTGCTCGGCCACCATTGACCAGACGTTTTCAGTTGGTGAGAGATCTGGAGAATGTGCTGGCCAGGGCAGCACTCGAACATTTTCTGTATCCAGAAAGACCCGTACAGGACCTGCAACATGCAGTCGTGCATTGTCCTACTGAAATGTAGGGTTTCGCAGGGATCGAATGAAGGGTAGAGCCACGGTCGTAACACATTTGAAATGTAACGTCCACTGTTCAAAGTGCCGTCAATGCGAACAAACGGTGACCGAGACGTGTAACCAATGGCACCCCATACCATCACGCCGGGTGATACGCCAGTATGGCGATGACGAATACAAGCTTCCAATGTGCTTTCACCGTGACGTAGCAAAACACGGATGCGAACATCATGATGCTGTAAACAGAACCTGGATTCATCCAAAAAAACGACGTTTTACCATTCGTGCATCCAGGTTTGTCGTTGTGTACACCATCGCAGGCGCTCCTGTCTGTGATGCAGCGTCAAGGGTAACCGCAGCCATGGTCTCCGAGCTGATAGTCCATGCTGCTGCAAACGTCGTCGAACTGTTCGTGCAGATGGTTGCCTTGCAGACGTCCCCATCTGTTGATTCAGGGATCGAGACGTGGCTGCACGATCCGTTACAGCCATGCGGATAAGATGCCTGTCATCTCGACTGCTAGTGATACGAGGCCGTTGGGAACCAGCACGGCGTTCCGCATTACCCTCCTGAACCCATCGATTCCATATTCTGCTAGCAGTCGTTGTATCTCGACCAACGCGAGCAGCAATGTCGCGATAAGATAAACGGCAATCGCGATAGGCTACAATCCGACCTTTATGAAAATCGGAAATGTGATGGTACGCATTTCTCCTCCTTACACGAGGCATCACAACAACGTTTCACCAGGCAACGCCGGTCCATTGCTGTTTGTGTATGAGAAATCGGTTGGAAACTTTCTTCGTGTCAGCACGTTGTAGGTGTCGCCACCGGCGCCAACCTTGTGTGAATGCTCTGAAAAGCTAATCATTTGCGTATCACAGCATCTTCTTCCTGTCGGTTAAATTTCGAGCCTATAGCGCGTTATCTTCGTGGTGTAGCAATTTTAATGGCCAGTAGTGTAGTTTTATGTTTACACATAGTCACTGTCAGTTTTTCTTCCTACCTGTACTCACAGTTCAAAAGTAACTGCACAGCATACAGTACATTGGTTACACGATATATCAGTCTAATCTAAAACCCATAAATTCAACTAAATACCTAGGTATTACAATTACGAACAACTTAAATTGGAAGGAACACAAAGAAAATGTTGTGGGGAAGGGTAACCATAGACTGCGTTTTATTGGCAGGACACTTAAAAAATGTAACAGACTTATTGAGGAGACTACCTACACTACGCTTGTCCGTCCTTTTTCAGAATTTTGCTGCGCGGTGTAGGATGCTTACCAGATAGTACTGACGGAGTACATCGAAAAAGTTCAAAGAAAGGCAGCACGTTTTGTACTATCGCGAAATATGGGAGAGGGTGTCACAGAAATGATACGGGATTTGGGCTCGAAATCGTTAAAAGAAGGGCATTTTTCGTTGTGACGGAATCTTCTCACGAAATTCCAATCACCAACTTTCTCCTCCGAATGCGAAAATATTTCGTTGACACCGAACAGCATAGGGAGGAACGATCACCACGATAAAATAAGGGAAATCAGAGCTCGTACGGAAAGATATAGGTGTTCATTCTTTCCGTGCGCTATACGAGATTGGAATAATAGGGAATAATGAAGGTTTTTCAATGAACCCTCTGCCAGCCACTTAAATGTGATTTGCAGAGTATCCATATAGATGTAGACGTAGATGCAGGCCCGTCGGGGTGGCCGAGCGATTCTAGGCGCTAAAGTGTGGAACCGCGCGACCGCTACGGTCGCAGGTTCGAATCCTGCCTCGGGCATGTATGTGTGTTATGTCCTTAGGTTAGTTAGGTTTAAGTAGCTCTAAGTTCTAGGGTACTGATGACCTCAGCAGTTAAGTCCCATAGTGCTCAGAGCCAATTGAACCAGTTTGTAGATGCAGATGAAAAGTATCCAGACCCCTACGTAACGCGGAATTGATCACTATATGTCACGAGAGGAGGAGCCGCTAGTATAAAAGTAGGCAGGGAGTACTGTCTTGTCAATAGAGATGCAGTAACAGCAGAATGAGTCGGTCAGATGACTTAAATGACTTCGAACGTGGACTAGTCGTTGGATGTCACCTGAGTAATAGAGCCATCGGGGACATATCAACCCTTCTAAAGCTTCCCACGTCAACCGTTGGTGACGTGAGTGTGAAGTGGGAACGGGAGTGAGTAGGCACTGCTAGACAAATACAAGGTAGAAATTTGGAAATTTGTGGCAAATTCCTGTTGGACCAAACTGCTGAGATCGTCCGTCCCTCGATTTACATGCTACTTAATCTAACGTAACGTAACTTACGCTAAGGACAACACACACACCCGTGCCAGAGGGAGGACTCTAACCTCCGACGGGGGGAGCCGCCCGAACCGTGGCAAGGCGCCCAAGACCACGCGGCTACCCCGCGTGGCAGGTAGACCTCACGTAATGACGGAGAGGGACGGTCTAGTATTGCGTAGGGTGGTTGTAGAAAATCACATGCAATCAGTGGAAGGAATCACTCGTGAGTTCTAAAGTTCTTCCAGCAGTCCAGCTAGCGCTATGAGTGTGCGAAGGTAGTTAAAAAGAATGGGATATAATGGGAGAGCCGTCCGCTCCGGATTAGCCTCACATTCCTGTTATCAGTGCCCAGTGGCGCTTCCGGCGGTGAAAGAGTAACGTCACTGGAAAATGGATGACTGGATTTGAGTGATTTATACTGAGAAATCAAGCCATACCCTGTGGCAACGTGATGGAAGGATTAGGGTTTGGCAAATGCCCGGATAATGTTACCTGCGACCAAGTGTAGTGTCAACAGTGAAATTGGGGGGGGGGGGGGGGGTAGTGCAATGGTGCACTGTCCTAATTTAGGTTAGATGATGCGTATAAGAGGTTCAGGTCAGTCTGCCATTTCCGAGCGATCAGGAGAAAATGCAGGAAGGTAAACTTCCAGTGATGGCAGGTGATTCCTCAGATCAGCACCAACCAAATTTACACGGCACCTACTTAAAGGTAGGGATTTCGGGACTTGATAACGACACTTATAGGACACTCAAGGAACTCAAGAGTCTGAATAGTACTTGTTTACTGAATTCAGAAGAAACCACTGTACTGAAGGGTGTTTCTAGGTATGAGAAAGATCAAAGAGTTCGACTGTTGACACAGTAGAAGTCAGTGTCCGAGTTCAAGGGGTGAGAACCAGCCAAATTTAGCTGTCTCTAGTAGCATATTAAAATTCAAACATTTGAGAAAACAGATGGCAGCAGATGGCACACAAACAAGCACGCATCATGTTCGTGCTCTACAGATCGAACAGAACACCCATGAGCCAACAGAGTTACACAGAGGAGCTAAACACAATAAAAAAAATTAGCAGAGGAAAATGATTAAAAGTTCCATATGATAGAGAAATTAAACCAACAAACTTGTAAACGGAAAAAGAACGAACGCTCCACGCACAAAACCTTACACAACACAGAACAATATAACACACAAAAACAACGACCACATACAAGACACAACAGTGCAACAACACACACACCAAACAAAGTTGCACATACTCACATACACTAACAAAATCGTCCACAGGATAGGCAACATAAGAAGAAACAGGGACCTCAAATAGGATACAGGACAGACAACACAACACAGAAAAAACTCAGAACACAGGAGACAGCCACAGATAAATTTAGCACATCAGGAATATATGAAGCCACATACAGCACTTGCCAATTAGTATACATAGGACAAATATGCACGAGCTTTAAAAAAAGATATTCACAACACTGCAGAGCCCTAAAAAGTAACAGCACCCATAGCACATTTGCTGACCACCTAATAGCCCACAACCACCATCAAACTACAATAGCAATAGGCTTAAAAATACTGAAATCCAGCCACAGTCTATACCACATACTAACAATAGAAGAATACTTCATCTTACGTGTACATAAAGTAATAGCAGAAGACAAACAAGTTTTAAATTAATACAGTGCGCTCTGTAAAGGCACATTATTGAAAACATTAAAGGAACTTTGCAGAAAAGGCAACACAAACAGCTAAAGGAGCTTATACACACAAACATAAAAGCTCTCGCACACACACACACACACACACACACACACACACACACACACACAGAGAGAGAGAGAGAGAGAAAAAGAGAAATAACAGTAAACAAAATTTAAATTCCGCGCCAAACTCACTCGCTATCAAATGAACGCCGACGGGTTTAGGGCACACAACAACATACACCGTGTTTTGCGAAGTAAAAAGGCGATTGGAAAACCGAAAATACGGAAAGTACATTTAATATGTGTGAACAGTGCCCTCGGAACAAGAGAGAAGAAAAATCAGTCACAGCAAAACGTGAGTAATAACTATACACACAAAACATGTTGCCACACAAAAATCACCTTTTATAAAAATCAATGAGTAGGTTAACTCGCTGATAAATTTCACATTTACATCGTTGGTTTGCAGATGACAAGCTATCAGTGCAGGACACCATGCAGATGATCCTGCAAAACCATGTAATGTAACATCAAGGCAAGAACAAAAACGAACAAAAACTTTCTTTATACCTCATTTTGTTAGATCAGCTAAAGCCTAAAATATTTCAATTTTACAGTTGTCCAATAAACCAAACTCACTAATGATGGCACAGAGGTGCTGAAACATGTTTGAGTAACAGGAAGAAACAATGCTTTGCATAAAAGGCGGAACCTATATCCAGTAATGTGTCCAGATAGTTTTGATCAGGTGACGTATAGCAGATACAAAACATGTGTCGCCGGGAAATGAGATATGCGGGAAAAATTGTTTAGATGACTACTCAAGTATTTAAGGACGGACAGTAAAAGATACTTCACTTAATGGACGCTAGAGTTAGGAAGTGGCCTAAAAAATTATATAAAATATTTGCGAGAAAAAACCTTTTGCGAAGTATTTTATCGTTTCAGAATATTTGTTTTCCATGGCGTTTCTCTTTCAATTAAACTGTGTTGTAATTTGCACCCAGCAATCAATGAATGCGGTATCTGAATCGGATACGGCGCTGTTACGGAAAAAGAAAATATTACTAGTGCTCTATTCAGGTAGCGAATATGAGACTTGCAGGCATCGTATTGTTGCAAGCAATCTACCGTGCACTGAAGTAATCACGTTGGTCGTATTTCACGATGTCGTTTGGGGTGAACAGCTTCTAACTGTAACTGGTTAATAGCGACATCAGATCAGATAGATTGAACTCTCTTCAGTAATGATTAAAACTGAAAATGGATAAAACACGGTGTAACAGCATAACTCTATTTTAAAGCGACTTCGTTAACGACGGAATTGCATAATCAAGCGTTCAGCAGGGGACGCAAAGGCCTCTTATCTGTAATGGACTATGGTATGGAAATTAGCCGGCCGGAGTGGCCGAGCGGTTCTAGGCGCTTCAGTCTGGAAACACGTGACCACTACGGTCCCAGGTTAGAATCCTGCCTCGGGCATGGACGTGTGTGATGTCCTTAGGTTAGTTAGGTTTAAGTAGTTCTGAGTTTAGGGGACTCATGGCCTCAGATGTTAAGTCCCATAGTGCTCAGAGCCATTTGAACCATTTGGTAAGGAAATTAGATAGCTTTTCAGTGTCTTTGTGAATGTGGCTAAGTGATGCCATATTCTTAAATAACATATTGATATACGATAAACTAAAAGGCTAGACATACACATAAATCACTAACGAAATTAGTGTTTCAGAATTCAAGAATGAGGTTTGTGACACTGCAGAAGAGCGTGCGGTTCACTATTAACACCAGATTGAAGCTGTATATTACGCTAGGAACTGAATTATTATCTTTTTGTTAGATTTACGAACCTATAATATAGAATGTACTGCGGGTTATTACAGAAGTTGATGTTGACGATATAATTAACAATGAAAACCAACATTAAATTAGAAATGAATTTGCTTTAGTATCTTTGAGGACCAATGTACCCTACATATCAATATTTGCCTCAGCGAACACGGCGTTGACAGAAAAAAAAAAAATCCGGCGACGAGGCAACTGTGGTGAAACACAGGCCATGGATGACAGGGGTGAAAGACCGCTGTAGAGATGTCTGTAGGCGAAAACACGTGCCACTGTTGAGAAAATGTCCTCTCAGATGAACCAAGGGGCTACCAAAAATGTCTCCTCAACGACTGTCCAGCGAAAGTTGCTGCATATGGGCCTCTGCAGCAGGAGCCTGGCTCGTGTACCCATGGCGACTGCTGTTCATTGGCGCCGAAGGCTGAGCTTTGCACACCAATACTGCAACTGGATGTCTATTGAGTGGACAGGCGGCCTTTTAAGATGAACCACGTTTTATGGTCCATTGGATCGACGGCCGTTGCCAGATACGGCGTGACATGTCTGAAAGTAAACATCCTGCAACAAATATGGGAAGGATCCAGGCTAGAGTAGGGAGCATTATGGTCTGGGCAATGTTTTCTTGACATTTCCTGGGTGATCTCGTTATTCTAGAAGGCATAAAGGACCATCATAAGTATGATCTGGAACCATGTCTAACCCTACATGGAGTTTGTTTTTCTCGGCACAATGACATTTGCCAACAGGACAGTGCAATGTGTCACACAGCTCGCGATGTATGTGCATTGTTTGAAGTGCAACAGGATGAGCTGCTGCTGCTGCTGCTTACATCTATTACTTTCCCCTCTTTGGGGAAGTGTGAGGGGGAGTTTGTAGCCCTTCGGCTTTTACTCCCCTGTGAACGTGTGTGTGTGTGATTTTTCTATAGTTTTTTGGTGTCTGTGACTTGAGATGTTTGTTGTGAGTGAGTCTGGTACTTGCCTGAGGTAGGCGAAAAGATTGGTGTTATGTGGGAAGGAACTGGATTAGGGATTGGGTTTTGGGATTTTCTCTTCGACTTAATCGTCGAAGATCGTCATAGGGCGCTTATGCTTATCGCGGGACATGTCATACCGACCTAGGGAGTGGATGAGCGCGTTACCGGATCTGGAAGAACCCTCATAGAAGGCCCTTGCCAGATCCTGGAAACGCTCTCTCAGGAGTGGGATTTCGGCTGCGGCGTGCAAGTCGTCCGTGGGGAATCCATAAGGTAGGCGCAGCGCCCTTCTGAGGGCGCGGTTCTGCAGCCTCTGGAGTTTGTCCAGGTGCTGCTTTGCCGCGTATCCCCAGACAGGGCACGCATACTCCATCACCGGCCTGATCAGGGCCTGATATACATTTACTGCTACTGGGCAAGGAAGGGAGCTGGTTGTGTTCAGGATAGGGTATAGGATGGACATTCTGGCGCAGACCTTCCTGTGGACCTCGTCTATGTGGGGTTTCCACGTAAGACGAGAGTCCAAGGTTACGCCAAGGTACTTGGCGTTTCTGCGCCAGGGGAGTTGGATTCCATTTAGGTGAAGGTGGAGGGGGGGACGTTGAGGAGGTTCGCGCCTTCCGAGCCTGCGGGTAATCAGCATTGCCTGCGTCTTCTCAGAGTTGATGGTGATGCGCCAGCGACGGGCCCATGTTTCTGTGTCATCTAAAACCTTTTGTAGCCTACGGATGACCAGGTCCTTGTTCGCGTTTCTCGTGTAGAAGGCTGTATCGTCGGCGTACTGCGCAGTGTGCACCAGGGGGGCCGTTGGTGTGTCCGCAGTGTACAAACTGTACAATACGGGCCCCAGGACCGATCCCTGTGGCACCCCAGCACGAATACGCCTTCTGGTGGAGGTGGCAGTTTCTACTTTGACGGAGAAAGTCCTATTCGTGAGATAGCTCTTGATCAGCTGAACTATGCTCCCGGGAAACCCTTGTGTATACAACTTGTAGAGTAGCCCTCTATGCCATACTGAATCAAAGGCTTTGGCTACGTCTAGTAGCACTATCCCGCAGTAGCCTCTGTGGTTGAAGCCCTCTGTGGCTGCTTCTACCATTCTCATAACCTGTTGTGGGGCAGAGTGGTTCTGCCGGAACCCAAATTGGAAATCCGGCAGAATTTGCTCTCTGGTGATATGTTCTTGTATGGGTCTTAGTAGGAGGCGCTCATAGATCTTGCTGAGAGTTGGCAAGAGGCTAATCGGCCTGTAGTGCTGCGGGAATAGAGGGTCTTTCCCTGGTTTGTGTATCGCGACCACTTCCGCATGTTTCCAGCAAGCTGGGAAAACACGGGATCGAGTAATCTCGTTGAGGACGTTCGCGATGTGTGTGATTGCTGTAGGTGGGAGATTTTTAACTAACTGATTAGTGACACTGTCGTGCCCTGGTGCCCTTTTTGTAGGGAGGGACCTGATTACTCTTGCCACGTCCTCGGGGGCAAAAAGTATGGGTTCGTCCTCTGGGTCCTCCTCGGCATTGAGGAAGACAGTCAGTTGACGACTGACTACCTCTTCATGCTCTTCATCCTGGGGTTGTGCCGCTTGGAACTGCTTCTCTAAGGAGTCGGCGAGGGCGTTGGCCTTTCCAGCATGGCTGTAGACCAGTCCGCGCTCGCCATGCAGTGGCGGCATCCTAGCGCGTCGTTTTGTAAACTGTTTGGTCGCGTGCCATAGTGTATGATCGTCTACTTTGAGAGCTGTGATGCGGTTTTGCCATTGCTGGTTTCTGTGCTCATTGAGCGCAACCTTCAGCTCTCTCTGTAGTCGATTGAGCAGCCTCCTGGTGGCCTGATTTCTGGTGATCTTCCACTCTTTTGCCACTCTGTTCTTATGTCGAATTTGAGCTAGCAAGTGTTCCGGGAGCTGTATTTGCGGCGGTGGGCCATCCCTTTGTGGAGGGGTGGCTTCTTCCGCTGCCTGCAAGATGGTGCCTGTTAGGTCTTGTAGCGCTTGTTCTACTGTTTCGGCAGTAGGTGGCGGAGCGCGAGCGATATCAGAGGCGACAGCTTCCTGGTATCGCTCCCAGTCTGTACGTTTGTACGACGTCTGGTACCGTGGGAGTGCTACCCATTCTCCCACATCGACCTCCAGAATCACTGGGTTGTGGTCGGAGGACATTCTGTTGATCGTCCTTGCGGCCACGAACCCTGCGATCCTCCTAGTGAGAGCTATGTCTAACACGTCGGGCCTGCCTCCATTTTTTGGAAAATGTGTGGGCTCGACTGGACCCCATGTTTCGAAGTGGTGGGTGCGCGCTAGTTGTTGCAGTTTGGCGCCTGCTCTGGAGGTTACTCTAGAATTCCAATCAGGATGTTTGGCATTGAAGTCTCCCCCTATTATGAGTTTGCCTTCAATTTGCCCTAGAGCAGCTATGTCTCCCTCATCTAACTGGTCATGTGGGGGTCGGTAGACTGCAACAATTGTTAGGGGTCCAGTGGCAGTGGTTACTTCCACCGCCACTGCTTCGATTTTGTTGGTAGCTGGTAAGAATACCTGGTGGTGGGGGATCCCTCTTTTTACATATATGGCCACTCCTCCGCCTTGGGTTGGCCTGTCTTTGCGGTAGGTAACGTAGTTGGGAACTGTCGCTTTTATTCCCAGTTTTAGGTGGGTTTCTCCCATCATGCATATGTCGATGGAGAACTCCTTCATGAGTTCTCTGAACTCGACCGCTTGATTAACAATGCCGTCTGCGTTAAAGACGCACATTGTCAGGCCTTGAATATTCGGTCGTCTATTCATGATGGGGTTTTGGTGCTACTGAGGAAGTCGCAGAGGGGAGCGACTGCTGGACTGTTGCCTGAAGGGCGACGAGGATCTGTGTGTTCTGCCTAACAGGATGAGTGTTGCGCGGTCCTATAAAGGCTCCTGGACCAGTGACTGATTCCGGGCGCCGACCAATCAGGTACCTGCGGAATCGGCCGCCGTGCCAGTGGTGGGGGGTTCGCGGCGCGGACCGGGCGTCGAGTCCCTGCCGGTTCCTAATACGTCTGTGGCCGCTACCGTCTTCGTGCCGGAGCGTTCTCTTCTAATTTTAGTTATTGCGGGATTCCAAGCTGTACTAAGTTGGAAACCAGTGTCTCGATTGATCAGGTTGCTGTTCAACCGAATTTCTACAGCCTCTTTGAAAACTGAATCCCAAAATCCTTTAGCGTCACACAGCTTCTTCGTACCCTCAAAGAGGAAGGTGTGTCCTTCGTTAAGGCTATGTTCCGCTACCGCCGATTTTTCTGTCTGACCAAGGCGTACATTTCTAATGTGTTCCGAGCGCCTCTGCGTGATGCAGCGCTGCGTTTGTCCGATGTATTTCGTACCACATTCACATTCAATACTGTATACGCCCGGAGTCTGCAGTCCTAGGTGGTCTTTGACTGAGCCAAGTATGTCCTTAATTTTACTTGGGGGCATGAAAAATTGTCTTGATGTTGTGTTTCTCCAGAATGCGGGCAATCTTGGCTGTTGGCGGTCCCGCGTATGGTAGAAATGCCAGGCATCTGGTCTCATCTTCTTCTTCTGGTGTGTCTACCTTCCTGCTCTTGTGTAGGGCGCGCGAGATTTGCGTCTCATTATAACCGTTGCTGCGGAAGGTCTTCCTTAGGTGTTGTAACTCTGCAGGTAGGCTGTCATCATCACAGATAGACTTGGCCCTGTGCACAAGTGTGTTAAGCACTGAGTTGCGTTGGGCTGGGTGGTGGCAACTCTGTGCATGAAGGTATAAAACCGTATGTGTCTTCTTCCTATACACAGCGTGACCCAAGGTGCCATCAGGGTGCCTCTTGATTAGAATGTCAAGGAAGGGCAAGCTTCCGTTTTCTTCCACCTCCATGGTGAATTGTATGTTGCTGTGTATGCTGTTGAGATGTCGTAGGAAGTCTTGCAGGTTCTCTCTGCCATGTGGCCACACGACAAAAGTGTCATCCACATATCTGTAAAAGGCTTTAGGTTTCAGTGGGGCGGTGTCCAGGGCTATGTCTTCAAAGTGCTCCATGTAAAGATTAGCGATGCCTGGAGCTAAGGGGGACCCCATGGCTACACCATCCACTTGTTCATAAAATTTGCCTCCACACTTGAAGTAGGTGTTTGTTAACACATGCCGGAACAGCTTTATTGTGTCCTCACTAAAGCGTGTTTCGAGCAGCGCTAGGGAGTCTTCCAGCGGTACTCGTGTGAAGAGTGAGGTGACGTCAAAGCTGACAAGAAGATCTTCTTTATCCAGGCGAAAGCCTTGTAGTACCTTCACAAACTCCGCCGAGTTCTTGACATGGTGCTCACAGTGACCCACGATCGGTTTGAGCAGTTGTGCTAGGTACTTGGCTAAACCATATGTCGGTGAGTTGATGGTGCTCACTATGGGTCGCAATGGAACTCCGTCTTTGTGGATCTTAGGGAGCCCATATAGCCGTGGTGGTGCCGGTGCTCTGGGGTACAGCTTCCTGATGACGTCCTTTTCCAGTCCAGAGTCATTGAGCAAGGCGATGGTCTTGCGAGTCACGGAAGCTGTCGTGTCCTTGTCCAGTTGCTTGTAGGCAGTATCTTGTAGCAGTGAGTTTATCTTCTGCCAATAATCTTCTTTCCTCAGTATCACCGTGGCATTGCCTTTGTCAGCAGCTAGAACGACAGTGTCCTCATCCTCACGTAGGGCCTTAAGAGCCTTCCATTCAGCAGACGTTATGTTGTTCTTGGGCATTTTTGCCTTCTCCAGGACCCTGCACGTCTCTCTCCTAACTTCCTCAGCTACCTCCGTAGGGAGGCCGCGCACGGCTTGCTCGATGCTGCTGATAATGTCTCGCTTAGGTAGTGTCCTAGGTACTGGAGCAAAGTTAAGTCCTCTCGACAGCACTGATATTGTGGTCTCGTCCAGTTCTTTGCCTGCCAGATTGATGACAGTCTTGGCATTGGTTGTGTGGTCGGCATGTTGCCGGGCTCCAGACAGTCTGGTGAACTTGCCACATTGTTTTTCCGTGGCTTTTCTCTTGTGGATCTCACTGCTTGCATATGTGTTTCCGTCGATCCACTCCCATGTGTGTGGTGGGAGATAGGATGCCAATCGAAGGTGTTGAGTAAGCAGCATCCTTGCGTTCTTATCTAACTCCTGCCTGGTGACCCGCATGTGTTCGCGCACCAGGGCCGCACCGGCTCGTTGTAGTATGCGTCTGGATCTTGTCGTGCTAACAGGGTGCCGCAAGTTGGCAAATTTCGGCAACACTTCTTTATCTCGACACCGTTGTAAGAAGGCCAGCCTGCTAAGCAGCTTGCCCGTCTTGAGTCGTAGTTTCTGTAGCATCTGGTAGCTGCGATGGATATCCTCCCCGTAGAGGTATGTTAAATGTGATTTGAGACTTTCTCGGCATATTCCATTCGTGAAATCTTCTCGGGTGATCAGCCGAGTGAAGGCGTCGTCTTCTCGCAACGTTTCGAAGGGTTTCGTATCCATCATCTTCAAGCGAAGTGTCGAGATGCTGCTGCTTACATCTTTTGCTTTCCCCTCTTTGGGGAAGTGTGAGGGGGAGTTTGTAGCCTTTCGGCTTTTACTCCCCTGTGAACGTGTGTGTGTGATTTTTCTATAGTTTTTTGGTGTCTGTGACTTGTGATGTTTGTTGTGAGTGAGTCTGGTACTTGCCTGAGGTAGGCGAAAAGATTGTTGTTATATGGGAAGGAACTGGATTAGGGATTGGGTATTGGGATTTTCTCTTCGACTTAATCGTCGAAGATCGTCATAGGGCGCTTATGCTTATCGCGGGACATGTCATACCGACCTAGGGAGTGGATGAGCGCGTTACCGGATCTGGAAGAACCCTCATAGAAGGCCCTTGCCAGATCCTGGAAACGCTCTCTCAGGAGTGGGATTTCGGCTGCGGCGTGCAAGTCGTCCGTGGGGAATCCATAAGGTAGGCGCAGCGCCCTTCTGAGGGCGCGGTTCTGCAGCCTCTGGAGTTTGTCCAGGTGCTGCTTTGCCGCGTATCCCCAGACAGGGCACGCATACTCCATTACCGGCCTGATCAGGGCCTGGTATACATTTACTGCTACTGGGCAAGGAAGGGAGCTGGTTGTGTTCAGGATAGGGTATAGGATGGACATTCTGGCGCAGGCCTTCCTGTGGACCTCGTCTATGTGGGGTTTTCACGTAAGACGAGAGTCCAAGGTTACGCCAAGGTACTTGGCGGTTCTGCGCCAGGGGAGTTGGATTCCATTTAGGTGAAGGTGGAGGGGGGGACGTTGAGGAGGTTCGCGCCTTCCGAGCCTGCGGGTAATCAGCATTGCCTGCGTCTTCTCAGAGTTGATGGTGATGCGCCAGCGACGGGCCCATGTTTCCGTGTCATCTAAAACCTTTTGTAGCCTACGGATGACCAGGTCCTTGTTCGCGTTTCTCGTGTAGAAGGCTGTGTCGTCGGCGTACTGTGCAGTGTGCACCAGGGGGGCCGTTGGTGTGTCCGCAGTGTACAAACTGTACAATACGGGCCCCAGGACCGATCCCTGTGGCACCCCAGCACGAATACGCCTTCTGGTGGAGGTGGCAGTTTCTACTTTGACGGAGAAAGTCCTATTCGTGAGATAGCTCTTGATCAGCTGAACTATGCTCCCGGGAAACCCTTGTGTATACAACTTGTAGAGTAGCCCTCTATGCCATACTGAATCAAAGGCTTTGGCTACGTCTAGTAGCACTATCCCGCAGTAGCCTCTGTGGTTGAAGCCCTCTGTGGCTGCTTCTACCATTCTCATAACCTGTTGTGGGGCAGAGTGGTTCTGCCGGAACCCAAATTGGAAATCCGGCAGAATTTGCTCTCTGGTAATATGTTCTTGTATGGGTCTTAGTAGGAGGCGCTCATAGATCTTGCTGAGAGTTGGCAAGAGGCTAATCGGCCTGTAGTGCTGCGGGAATAGAGGGTCTTTCTCTGGTTTGTGTATCGCGACCACTTCCGCATGTTTCCAGCAAGCTGGGAAAACACGGGATCGAGTAATCTCGTTGAGGACGTTCGCGATGTGTGTGATTGCTGTAGGTGGGAGATTTTTGACTAACTGATTAGTGACACTGTCGTGCCCTGGTGCCCTTTTTGTAGGGAGGGACCTGATTACTCTTGCCACGTCCTCGGGGGCAAAAAGTATGGGTTCGTCCTCTGGGTCCTCCTCGGCATTGAGGAAGACAGTCAGTTGACGACTGACTACCTCTTCATGCTCTTCATCCTGGGGTTGTGCCGCTTGGAACTGCTTCTCTAAGGAGTCGGCGAGGGCGTTGGCCTTTCCAGCATGGCTGTAGACCAGTCCGCGCTCGCCATGCAGTGGCGGCATCCTAGCGCGTCGTTTTGTAAACTGTTTGGTCGCGTGCCATAGTGTATGATCGTCTACTTTGAGAGCTGTGATGCGGTTTTGCCATTGCTGGTTTCTGTGCTCATTGAGCGCAACCTTCAGCTCTCTCTGTAGTCGATTGAGCAGCCTCCTGGTGGCCTGATTTCTGGTGATCTTCCACTCTTTTGCCACTCTGTTCTTATGTCGAATTTGAGCTAGCAAGTGTTCCGGGAGCTGTATTTGCGGCGGTGGGCCATCCCTTTGTGGAGGGGTGGCTTCTTCCGCTGCCTGCAAGATGGTGCCTGTTAGGTCTTGTAGCGCTTGTTCTACTGTTTCGGCAGTAGGTGGCGGAGCGCGAGCGATATCAGAGGCGACAGCTTCCTGGTATCGCTCCCAGTCTGTACGTTTGTACGACGTCTGGTACCGTGGGAGTGCTACCCATTCTCCCACATCGACCTCCAGAATCACTGGGTTGTGGTCGGAGGACATTCTGTTGATCGTCCTTGCGGCCACGAACCCTGCGATCCTCCTAGTGAGAGCTATGTCTAACACGTCGGGCCTGCCTCCATTTTTTGGAAAATGTGTGGGCTCGACTGGACCCCATGTTTCGAAGTGGTGGGTGCGCGCTAGTTGTTGCAGTTCGGCGCCTGCTCTGGAGGTTACTCTAGAATTCCAATCAGGATGTTTGGCATTGAAGTCTCCCCCTATTATGAGTTTGCCTTCAATTTGCCCTAGAGCAGCTATGTCTCCCTCATCTAACTGGTCATGTGGGGGTCGGTAGATTGCAACAATTGTTAGGGGTCCAGTGGCAGTGGTTACTTCCACCGCAGTGGTTACTTCCACCGCCACTGCTTCGATTTTGTTGGTAGCTGGTAAGAATACCTGGTGGTGGGGGATCCCTCTTTTTACATATATGGCCACTCCTCCGCCTTGGATTGGCCTGTCTTTGCGGTAGGTAACGTAGTTGGGAACTGTCGCTTTTATTCCCGGTTTTAGGTGGGTTTCTCCCATCATGCATATGTCGATGGAGAACTCCTTCATGAGTTCTCTGAACTCGACCGCTTGATTAACAATGCCGTCTGCGTTAAAGACACACATTGTCAGGCCTTGAATATTCGGTCGTCTATTCATGATGGGGTTTTGATACTACTGAGGAAGTCGCAGAGGGGAGCGACTGCTGGACTGTCGCCTGAAGGGCGACGAGGATCTGTGTGTTCTGCTTCTGGGCTTCCCTGAATTCCTTCATCATTTCCATGACGAGGTTCATGGTCTGCACCATTACGCCTAACAACTGATCCGTGGGGGGGGGAGTGTGTGTGGGGTTCCCTAGATCTTCCTCCGTCATGGTGGACCTGGTCGTTGTTGCTGTGTATTTCCCGGTGTTGTTTTTGTGATTGTGTCTGGTGTTGTGGTGATTGGGCCACACTTTCGTGGTTCCTCGGAGGAGAAACCACTTCCGCATATGTCGCCCTCGGTGTGTCCGGCCTTGGTTTTCCCCAGGCCTTGTCTGTGTGTGTTGTAATGTATTGGTTTCTTGTGTGTCTGGGTGGGTTCGTGGTGTTTTCTTTTCGTGTGTGGGGGGCGGCCTTTGCGCCCTTTGCCTGCTGTGTGTGTCTTTTATGGACCTCACAACCTTGGTAGCCCGCTGTGTGGTTTTTGCCACACAGCGCGCACCTTATTTGCGGGTCCGTGTGTTTTATGTTGCACGTTCGTGTGTTATGGGCCTCGGCGCATTTTCTGCACCTCACTGCCATTGAGCAGTGTGCCGCAATGTGGTTGAGGCCCTGACATCTGAAGCACTGCACCGTCTTGTTTTTGCGGCGCAGTGGTTCAGTGGTCACAGGGACCGCCAGGATCGTCTTAATGTCCCTTTTGTTCTGTGGGACGTCTGGCAGTGTGACCTGATACAGGGGCCATTTGCTGCCTATGTTTCCCATCTGTTGGACCGCCTTGACGATGTACCCCTGGGCAGTCAGGTCTGTTTTGATCGCCTGGGGGGCCACTCGTCTCGGTAGGTCTCTGATGACTATGTTTCTGTTACGTGTTTTTGTTGTGGGGAAAGTGTAGTGGGGTATGTTTTTGCTGTTGAGTAGTGTTTTTATTGTGTTGTAGTGCTCGAGTGTCAGTAATGTTATTTTTATTTTGTCACCACCAGCAGGTTTTGCCTTGAAATTGCCTCCCCCGATTGCTGTTTTTAACATTTCGTGGAGTTCCTCGTAATTCCGAGTGAACTCCGCGACGATCGGAGGGAGGTGGTGGGTGACCTGATTTTGTGTTTGTGTTGTTGTGTCTTGTGGTGTCTCTGGCTCATCGGCCACCGCCTGGAACCTGTTCGGGGTGGGTTCCACTCCCCGGGCCGGCGGGAGCCTCGGCTGGCGAAAGGTTTTCCTCGCCAGCACAAAACCATCCGAATCCTGCCCGGTTACGTGGTTCCCTTCCAGTGCCGGTGTTTCCTGGTCCCCTCCCAGGACGACGACAGGTGCTGTCGGGGGCGCAGGCTCCTCAGAGAGTTTGGAAGTGGTTGGGGTGGGGGTGGTGGAGTGCTTTTTCCCCTTCGAGTGCTTCTCCCTCTTGTCCTTCCTTACACGCCGCTGCTTGGATGTGGTGGACTTGAGTGGGGGGGATTTAAGGAACTGGGATCGGGTAGGGGGTTGGGTGGCAGTTGCGGGTTTGGGAAGGGTTTTAGTCGGTTGACTGGGCTTCTGCTTGCCATTTAGGTTACGGATATGGTCAGCAAGGAGGCCACAGCTGTTTGCAAGCAGGAGAGGGCTGAGGAGAGGGGAGGGAGGGGCGGGATCGCAAATCCTGACGATGTATTTGTCTGTCTGCGTTTTGTGTAGTTTTGCCATGTCGGTAGCGGAAAGGGGGCTTGCCGCCAGGTTATTGTCAGTTGCCACTTTTGTTGTCACCGTTGGGTTTTCCGGTGGCATTGCTGACCCTAGTATAACGATGGCAGACGCGGAGTTCTGGACGGGGGCGGCGGAAACCATTTCTGTGGTTCCACGGCCCGCTTCCAGGTCCTGGCCTACTTTTTCCCTATTCTTGGGGGGGGGGGGGGGCAGAGACTGACTCTGCGGCAGCTGAGGTGCTCGGGACGGCCGACCGCGCGGCCCGCGGCAACAAGAAAGCGCGCCTCGTGTCGTCGGCGGAGAGAGACCGCCGCGACCCCAAGGCGCCACTCGAGCTCGGCATACCACAACGACGAGAAGACACGACAACTCGTCACTGGAAATCCTGCATAAAATATGTTCGCAAAAATAGTACACACTCTTACTCTATTATTCACGATTCCTCTATAATTCACAATTAAGCGCCTGGCAGATGGTTCATCAAACCATCTTCGAACTACACACATAAAAAAAGTTTTTCATCACCTCGGTTCCGAGAGTTCCGGTACCAGTACAGAAAATTGGAGTAGAGATCAACATAAACATGATTTCCACCCTTTTTATTGCTCATGAAAACCACACATTGCATGTTGTATCACCATACAGCGAGACCTTCAGAGGTGGTGGTCCAGATTGTTTTACACACCGTACCTACAATACCCAGTAGCACGACCTCTTGCATTGACGCATGGCTATATTCGTCGTGGCATACTATCCACAAGTTCATCAAGGCACTGTTGGTCCAGATTGTCCCACTCCTCAACGGCGATTCGGCGTAGATCCCTCAGAGTGGTTGGTGGGTCACGTCGTCCATAAAGAGCCCTTTTCAATCCATCCCAGGCATGTTCGATAGGGTTCATGTCTGGAGAACATGCTGACCATTCTAGTCGAGCGATGTCGTTATCCTGAAGGAAGTCATTCACAAGATGTGCACGATGGGGGCGCGAATTGTCGTCCATGAAGACGAATGACTCCCCAATATGCTGCCGATATTGTTGCACTATCGGTCGGAGGATGGCATTCACGTAACGTACAGCTGTTACGGCGCCTTCCTTGACCACCAGCGGCGTACGTCGGCCCCACATAATGCCACCCCAAAACAGCAGGGAACCTCCACCTTGCAGCACTCGCTGGACAGTGTGTCTAATTCGTTCCGCCTGACCGGGTTGCCTCCAAACACGTCTCCGATGATTGCTTGGTTGAAGGCAAATGCGACACTCATCGGTGAAGAGAACGTGATGACAATCCTGAGCGGTCCATTCGCCATGTTGTTGGGCCCAAGTGTACCGTGCTGCACGGTGTCGTGGTTGCAAAGATGGACCTCGTCATGGACGCTGGGAGTGAAGCTGCACGTCATGCAGCCTATTGCACACAGTCTGAGTCGTAACACGACGTCCTTTGGTTGCGCGAAAACCATTATTCAACGTGGTGGCGTTGCTGTCAGGGTTCCTCCGAGCCATAATCCGTAGTTAGCGGTCATCCACTGCAGTACTAGCCCTTGGGTCCCCTGAGCGAGGCATGTCATCGAAAGTTCCTGTATCTCCTCAATGTCCGAACAATATCGCTTTGGTTCACTCGGAGACGCCTGGACACTTCACTTGTTGAGAGCCCTTCCTGGCACAAAGTAACAATGCGGACGCAATCTAACCGTAGTATTGACCGCCCAGGCATGGTTGAATTATAGACAACACGAGCCGTGTACCTCCTTCCTGGCGGAATGACTGGAACTGATCGGCTATCGGACCTCCTAGGTCTAATAGGCGCTGCTCATGCATGGTTGTTTACATCTTCGGGCGTGTTTAGTGACATCTCTGAACAGTCAAAGTGACTGTGTGTGTGTGATACAATATCTACAGTCAACGTCTATCTTCAGGAGTTCTGGGAACGGAGGTGTCGCAAAACATTTTTTGATGTGTGTATTTTTCTACCGTTCCACTCTCGGATAACAGCACGGGGGAAGAAGGAACACTTCAGTCTTTTTATATGAGTTCTGATTTCTTTTTTTTTTTCTATGATAATCATTTCCTCCTATGGAGGTGGTTGCTAACAAAATATTTTCTCATTCGGTGGAGAAAGTTGGTGACTGAAATTTCATGAGAAGATCCTGCAGCAACGAAAACCGCCTTTAATTTAATGATTGCCACTCCAATGCGCGTATTATATTCTTTGCACTCTCTCCCTTATTTCGCGATGATACAAAATGAGCTGTCCCCTGATCTTCTTCGGTGCTTTCCGTCAATCATACCTGACGCTGATCCCACATCACGCAGAAACACTCCGCAGGAGGACGGACAAATGTAGCGTAGGCAGTCTCCTTAGACGTAATGTTGCGTTTTTTAAGTGTTCTGCTAATAAATCGCAGGCCTTGATTCGCTTTCTCCACAATATTATCTATGCGATGGTTTCAATTTAAGTTATTCGTAATTGTATTCCCTGAGTATTTAGTTTAATTCTCAGTCCTTATATTTGTATTATTTATCGTGTAACCGGAATTTTGTGGATTTATTTTAGTACTCATGTGTATTGCTTCACACTTTCGTTCGTTAGAGGGAATTGCCATTTTTCGCACCAGAAAGATACTTTGTCTAACTCATTTTGCAATTAGTTTTGAGCATCTGAGGGCCTTACAAGAATGTAAATTAAACCATTATCTGCAAAAAATCTAAGAGGGCTGTTCACATTGTCTTCTAAATCGTTTCTATAGATCAAGAACAGCAGAGGGTCTATAACACTACCTTGTCCAACGCCAGATATTTATAAGTCGCTTGTGATGAACGGTGCCAAAAACCTTGTGGAAATCTAAAAATATGGACTCAATTTGACATTCCCTGTCGATAGCACTCATTACTTCTGCTCTGCACACAGAACCGCAATATGTCAGTACTATTTTACATAGCGTGCATCCGAAATCTTGGTCGAGTGGCCTCTGAACCAAACTATACCCCTCGTGTCCAGACTCACCAGAAAACCGAAATCACCTCTTTTCGTATCGCACTTCTGGCGGGAACCGAAGATAGACGAAGTGCTTCGTCTGAAGATCGTTATTCCTATGTTATAAAAATGACATATGAAACAAATTGCTATTGAAAATGTATTCAGTATGATACACTAACAAATCTGAATTAAACTTTATTAAGTATCAGTCTAAGAAATTTGGCACGCTGCCTCGTGCGATGTCAGCCAATCATACTGTCCTCCTAATAACCTGGCGCATTTTCGCACGGAATTGTTACTCAGTGTACCATCTGTTGTATATCTCTCACCCCAAATATTTGCGCTCTGCTTCTGCTACTGCAATCTGACAAACTATAGAGTGAATCCGAGGATGGAATCTCATGGCTCCGAGGCCCGCGGTAAGGGGCAAACTCACGGAGTGGCGACGATGTTACTTACGTGGCGTATAGTTAAGCTTCCGCCTGTTGCGGCTACAGGAGTAGCGACAAAAACGTCACAGGGTCCGTAAGATGCAATAAATACCCAAGCCTGAATATCAATCTTGCCATTAGACAGCAGTTGCAGTTCAGACAACATTTGAGTGCAAAATGTCGAGAGAGACTGATGTTTCTGTTACGATGGCGCACTCGGCATCGGCTGAGGACTCTTGCGTATCAACCGTTCGGCAACCCTACGACATTTGCCCCCGGCGAACCGCAGCCAGTAGCCCCACTACGACAAATCAAGCTATGGGAGAGGTCCTCAAGAGGAATATGGATAGGTATATGTCGTCGGCAGCCGCTGAAGATAATGCTTCTGATCTCCCCCAGCGGACGCTTAATTCCCCGCTGGTTCATATCAACCAAGTCGGCAATAGTCGAGGTTGTAACGCCAACGCTGCGGATGCGTCGTCGCGCAAGCGTGTTGCGTCACCATCGCGATAATTTACCCTGCCCCCCCCCCCCTCCACCCCAGCAAGGAGACGCTCACTAATGCAGAAGGCTTCCTCATGGCGAACGCACCGTCAAAGCATTTCACCTGCAGATCGTCCAGCCAATACTGATCAAGAATTCTTTCGATAAAGTGGCTGAAGTAGAAGCACCAGCATATCAGGAAACTACATCAGGACAGCAAAAAGTATTCACGGCACCGAAAACACCAAAACTACAGCCTGTAGTGATACAGTACTCTGGAGAATACTTCACACTGTACCATAAATTCTGGGACATCATCGACGATCACGTCTTCGAAGTCAAGCCCGCTGGGAAGGACTTTTATAAGATCCGCCCACGGACAACTGAAGATCATTGCAAGATTGCGGAATTTTGCTCCGATAGCAATTTTCCACTCTGCACCCACGCGACAGTACCTACCAAGCCGTTGAAACGCGTTATACGGGACCTGCCTTTCAAAACGGATCCGAAAAACATACAGGACATTCTGGTTCTGGTAGGATCTATATGGGATTCGCCTCAAATCTCCGAAAACTCGCTCTGCGTCTTCGCTTTTTCTGGTGGTGGCTCCAGACACCGAGCTCTGCTGGAAGATGTACACCATCACTTACCTTGGTGCCTACGAAGTTACGGTTAAAGATCTTCGCAGCAAACTTCGTAACCTCAGCACTTTCGGTGTCAAGGGTTCAGACATGTTGCGCGCTACTGTGGTTTTCCACGTCGCTGCATCAAGTATGCCGGACCTACGAGAACGCTAACCGCAACCTCAAGGAAGGAGTCGAAAAACCAAAATGTGTCATGCCGACAGTTACAGGGGCTGTGAAACTTTCAATAGCTCTGCTCTGCTGCAGAAAGGCATCACCTCTACCTTTCGCAATAAGTGTTCTGCTGCGCCGGTGCATGAGGGCATATCCTCCTCATTAGACCTCTCTGACCACACAATCTTTACACTGCCAGCAACGACTCTACGGATCCGTATGCAGCGATTTCTCCCGCGGCCGCTTCAACTAACACCAACGCTTGCTGTTGACGCTCATCTCCCAGATGAACACCCTCCTGGACCTCGTCCGCGAATTAAAGCAACTACGGCAGCAGCTACCTGTAGAGTGCAGCAAGCCATCGAAGCAGTCATCAAGACCACACCGACACCAATCCGTGGTCCATAATCGAGGGATGTCACCAGTGTGTGGAACGCTACTGTCATGTACTCACAACAAGAAAAATTCCGTCTATTTCTCTGTGAGGGAACCACTGATATGGGATTGAGAACAGAAACCCAATTTATGGAAGGAGTTAACACCAATGTTACCGGTTTCTTCCGCAGTCGCATTGATCGTCCAATGTCAGGCGGCAGTATGACCATTTATGTGCAATCAACCCTTCCACCGCCTGTTGCAACTTCCACCACTTCAGTCACCAGAGGCTACTGGGGCTACTGCCAAAACAGCAGATTGTCCAATTGTCAGGTCAACTTTATGCCTGCATCCGGCCTCCATGTGGAAACCTGGGTCCGCCTGATTTCATCACTCTACTTTCTCTCTGTGGCAGAGTTTTCCTTGGGAGAAGATTTTAATGCCAAGCATATGGGATGGCATTCTCGGGCCATGAATACCAGCAGCTAGCACATGATACGTGAGATTGAGTGGCAACAAGCAACTACCATCAGATCTCACCAGCCATTTCCCTCCTGGACCAGGACAGCAACCAGACGTTCTCGATTTCGCCATCTGTAAGTGAGTTCAGTATAAGGTCTCTGCTAGCATAAGGGTCATATTGTCTTTAGACCACATTACCGTGGTGTTTGAACTCGCCAACAATGCTGCTCCCATCCACCAGCGAGGTTTCAGCACCCATGACATTAACTGGGATCATTATCGTGGCCATTTTGATACCACTCTGCAACAGGCATCAGATATTTCTGTGCAAGGTTTGGATGCGGCGCCTAATATGTCACATACGGTGCCCTTCAGGTAGTCATTCATTCTACACCTGGCGGAGGAGACAATAAGTGATGGGACAAATCATGTATGCTGCAGCCAGCAACTTCTTCTAAAAGCTGTTGCCAAGAGGACACGTTGCTTCTGTGTCTGGCTGCGCACACTTAACCTGGGGTTGAAACACTTACTCAGCTGCCTCAGACAGGAAATAAAGGCTGCTGTGGGACAACATTGGAACCAAACCTGGGGCAACTACTTTTCCACACTTTTCGTCGAAGACGGTTCTGCATGGCGGAATACACTTTCTTTTCAAAAAACATCGCATTCCACCACTGTACGTCGGCGATGTCATCATCCCGTCGATCACGTGCACATCACTGTGGTTGTTTAGCGGTTTCCGCTATACCTGGAGAGGCATAACGCAGAAAACACTAGCCATCCATAATGGCAAACGATGTGCACGGCCGGTTGAGGAAGTCCAACGTGAAGATGATTGGAGGGCCGATTTGCTCCCCAACTGGATGATTCTGTACCTCCCACCACTTTCCTCTGTCAAGATTGCTGCTATCTTCAGTACCAGCCTGTGGAGGGCTGGTTCAAATGGCTCTGAGCACTATGGGACTCAACTGCTGAGGTCATTAGTACCCTAGAACTTAGAACTAGTTAAACCTAACTAACCTAAGGACATCACACACATCCATGCCCGAGGCAGGATTCGAACCTGCGACCGTAGCGGTCTCGCGGTTCCAGACTGCAGCGCCAGAACCGCGCGGCCACTTCGGCCGGCCCTGTGGAGGGAAGTACCATGAAGCCTGGAAGCAAATGCAGGTAGTAGCTATCCCCAAACAACACAAGAATCTTCGATCTCCTGCTAATTACCACCCTATTGGCTTTCTTCCTTCATGCTTATGGTTTTCGAGCCTGCAAGGTGGCTATATCACTCCACAATGCACAGCGTCTTTCTCATGAACAATTTGGATTCTGGTGCAGACATACAATAACCTACCATCTGATGTGGTTGACAGAGAACGCCGTGGATGCAGTGGAACGACAGGAATACTTTGGGGTGTCCTCCTTAATGTTTCCCAAACGTTTGATTGAGTGTAGCAAGAGGGCCATCTCCTGTATCACACGTCCACCTTTTTTGCTCCTGTCTGCACGTTCGGACATTCCATGTCCGAGCTGACTCAGGTGAATCCTCTAGTCGCCCTATCCATGTCGGAGCCCCACGAGGGACCACTGTGGAGCCCTTGTTGTATGTCCTCTTCACCAGTGATATGCATAAGACGCGAAGCACCCAACTGGCATTGTATGCGAATGACACTCTCCTCAGCACCAGCAAAAGCCCATGTATGCTGCAGTGACACCCTGAACGTGTCCTCAACGACGTTGTTGAGTGGGTAACCATGAATCGTCTTGCTTACAGTTCACAGAAAAAAATGTTCAAATGTGTGTGAATTCTTATGGGACTTAACTGCTAAGGTCATCAGTCACTAATCTTACACACTACTTAACATAATTATCCTAAGGACACACACACACACACACACACCCATACCCGAGGGAGGACTCGAACCTCCGCCGAGACCAGCCGCACAGTCCACGACTGCAGCGCCTTAGCTAATCCCACGCGGAAGTTCACAGAAGCCACCACCCTTGCTCAGCTTAGCGCCCTGTGCCCAATGTTATCCCACATCTTGAGATATTCGGGAGGACGACGGTTCAAACCCATCTCCGGCCATCCTGATTTATGTTTCCCGTGATTTTCCTAAATTGTTTCAGGCCAGTGCCGTGATGGTTCCTTTGAAAGGGCACAGCCGATTTCTTTCCCAATCCCTCCCTAATCCGAGCTTGTGCTCCGTTTCTAATGACCTCGTTGTTGACGGGACGTTAAACACTCGTTTCCTCCTATCTTGAGATCCAAGGAACGCCAGTCCCATGACTGACGGGCGTGAAATACAGGAGCATCACGTTCGACGTGCGACTCACGTAGCACCTCAACGTTGCGAACGTTTGTTGCGCGGCGATGAGGCGTCTCCGCCAGCTTTATCTGGTAAAGAGTCCGCAGTCAGTCCTGTCTCCTTACGGTGGACTAACCATCTGCAGATCGGTGGTACGGATGCCCACAGAATATGCGGCGATCGCCTGGGAAACCGCGACAGAACAACATGTAGTATATCTTCAACGTGTCTAGAATCGAGCTCTTAAGTTGGCTCTCCACCTCCCTCCAGACTATTAGACGGAATTGCTACAGCAACTGGTGGGCGTTCCCTACCTTCGAGAAAGCTTCTTTGAGATGTCGCGAAACTTCTTATTAAGACGGAAGCTTCGCTCATCAAGTACATTTGGGTGTTGGGGTACAAGGATCACTGGCACACCAGTACTTTATGGCTCGGTGTGCTGTTACCTAGCGTGATAGCAGGTCAGCATTCCCTCAAGATTTATTGAAGAGAACAACACAGACACTCATTAATTTCTCTACACTCCCATCAGATGACTGAAGGAACAAACTACGGGTATGGACTCCGCAACACCCTCGACAACAGTTTTCTAGCAAGTTCTCTCGACATCACAGGTATCTCACCAGTAAAGTCTTCTTTACCCTTATATCTGAATTCTACGGTTAAGTAGCTTATCTGTACCTGTATTTTGGTTGCAAACTCTTTGTGAATGGATCTTCTTATTTAAGATGACTGTGGATTTTTTCAGCTGGATTTTTACTGGCAGTCGTAACGTTTGCTCTCGACTGCGTTTCCGGCCATAGACTTAGCTTCAATGTTGGTTTCCACGCGATACATGGTTCACGGCAGTGATGTACCTACTTTGTATCTGTACACAAATCTTGCAGCTCGCTGAAGACAGCCCCACTGCCTGGCGCATTCAGTACAGCAGTCGCAGACAGGTCTAGGTCATTACGTGACGATGAAGTGAGCAGCTACCTGGGATTCCGGCGGAAGCACCAGACCTAAGATGTTGCTGCTGGTCTGACTACTCCTTGTCCAGCGCAGTGAGCATTGCTGCCTCCCATACTGCAGGTTGTAGCACCTCGGAACGGACTGGCTGTGTGCCCTGGCCTGCTCAAGGCAACCATAGATGTCTCTGCGGTCAGAATATTGTGGTCCTACACTGTGGTAGCCTTTCTAACTGATGAAGTGAAACAGCTCAGCTCGTAGTATCTTCAAGTGGCACGTTCATTGTAATTTCGGAAGCTATTGATGCCTGTACATTCTTCGTAACTGAAAACCTGTCAACTTCCGTCTCGCGACCAGCGTGAATCTTATAGAAAACAATAAGTTCCCCACCGGTAAACAAATATATGTGTGTGTATAGTACCTGAGAGATTCGGTCGCTCGATCAGGAAATTCTAGACTACTAACCTAAAGCTCTGGCTTATATCCCACACTGGTGCTACGTGTTTCTTTTTTTCGTTTGTAGCTTATTACACATTTGGTGACTATTTCTTAATGTCAAAAATTCGAAGTTGCACCGTGGTACGGAGCCAACATTAAACTGGATGAGCCGGTTCCAAGTGTAGGCTAATATTCCAGGTCAGTCCAATTTGGTATGGGTTCCACACGCTTGACAAGTAGTCAAAGAGAAGGAGGGTGGACACGAATGTTCTTTAAGCAGTTCCATTTATAGACGCCCTCTTTAATAGTACTTGGAGTACGCTGCTTTGCAAACCTTTAATTAGTCTCAAATCTCCTTTTGAATCTGTATCTTGCATTTTCTCTAAAGCTGCACTGCCTAATCCAAAACTCTCTATTTCCATAATTATCACATGGTAGTGGCAATGTTACGGAGTGTTTTACTGATCTGATTTGTATCTGCGATTGGGCACAATTTAATTCTTTCACAGTCAATGTGCTTCTCATCCACCAAATAAATCAAATGCATCACGGAAACTTTCACGACAAACGATGCTCTGGTATCTAGGAGACGTTTCGTGGATTCATTTCATTTCCGACGCAAGTATTTGAAAACTCGCGGAACTCGCTCAGCAATTGGCAATAAAATCTGTTTTGAACATTACAACTATGGAGAGTCACAATGCTATTACCAGACTGCAAAGTCTGCAAACCCATCTATCGGTTCGTACTGAACGACCAAGCTGCCTTTGTTAAGACGTGATGAACTTGTAGCCAGTCAGCAGCATACTTACAGGACACAGGGTGTCTAGCCGCACTTTCTAGGGCGTCTTATCACGGTCCGCGCGGCTCCTCCCGTCGGAGGTTCGAATCCTCCCTCGGGCATGGGTGTGTGTGGTGTCCTCAGCGTAAGTTAGGTTAATTTAAATTAAGTAGTGTGTAGGCTTATGGACCGATGACCTCAGCTGTTTGGTCCCGTAAGACCTTACCACAAATTTAAAAAAACAGCGTGTCCCATCCAGTGGGCAGGTGTGCTGGGCGCTATCTGTGTACCAGCTGCAGTGGGCTCTGTGTCGGTAGGCTGGGGTTACAGTTCACGAGTGCCGTTCCCGTACCTCGGTGTAGTTACTGCAGCGCAGCGAAGCGGCACATTACTTCGCTTCGACAACGAGCGACTGTCTCTCCAAGCACGGGCCGCTTATAGTGTTGCTTATTCGAAAACAAGGGTCACGTGTACATACCCACTGGGACAGAGCGTTTCCGATCTGTTAAATCCTGCCTAGTCGTCAAATTTTCAATCCTGCCTAGTCGTCGAATCTGGGGTGTCTTGGAAACCTGCCTTCTGCGATCGCTAGACAAACAATTCAAACAAATCGCGTTAATGAGTTTTGTTACGAAAAGTAAATGACAATGCTTAACTTTGAGAATTACATAGATGTGTCGCAAACAAAGGGCGACATCCGAAATAAACAAGCTTATTCAGTGTAACAATTCTACACTATTGGCTATTAAAATTGCTACACCAAGAAGAAATGCAGATGATAAACTGGTATTCATCGGACAAATATATAATACTAGAACTGACATTTGATTATATTTTCACGCAATTTGGGTGCGTAGAACGTGAGAAATCAGTACACAGAACAACCACCTCTGGCCGTAATAACGGCCTTGATACACCTAGGCATTGAGTGCAACAGAGTTTGGATGGCGTGTACAGGTACAGCTGCCCATGCAGCTTCAACACGATACCACAGTTCATCAGGAGTAGTGACTTGCGTATTGTGACGAGCCAGTTGCTCGGCCACCATTGACCAGACGTTTTCAATTGGTGGGAGATCTGGAGAATGTGCTGGCCAAGGCAGCAGTCGAACATTTTCTGTGTCCAGAAAGGCCCGTGCAGGACCTGCAACATGCGGTCGTGCATTATCCTGCTGAAATGTAGGGTTTTGGAGAGCTCGAATGAAGGGTAGAGCCACGGGTCGTAACACACCTGAAATGTAACGTCCACTGTTCAAAATGCAGTCAATGCGAACTAGAGGTGACCGAGACGTGTAACCAATGGCACCCCATACCATCACGCCGGTTGATACGCCAGTATAGCGGTGACGAATACAAGCTTCCAACTTGCGTTCACCGCGATGTCGCCAAACACGGATGCGACCATCATGATGCTGTAAACAACATCCGAAAAAATGACGTTTTGCCATTCGTGCACCCAGGTTCGTCGTTGAGTACACCATCGCAGGCGCTGCTGTCTGTGATGCAACCGTCGTCGAACTGTTCGTGCAGGTGGTTGTTGTCTTGAAAACGTCTCCATCTGTAGACTCAGGGATCGAGACGTGACTGCACGATCCGTTACAGCCATGCGGATAAGATGCCTGTCATCTCGACTGCTAGTGATACGAGGCCGTCCGCAGCTCGTGGTCGTGCGGTAGCGTTCCAGGGTTCGATTCCCGGTGGGGTCAGGGATTTTCTCTGTCTCGTGATGACTGGGTGTTGTGTGATGTCCTTAGGTTAGTTAGGTTTAAGTAGTTCTAAGTTCTAGGGGACTGATGACGATTGATGTTAAGTCCCATAGTGCTCAGAGCCATTTGAACCATACGAGGCCGTTGGAATTCAGCACGGCGTTCCGTATTACCCTCCTGAACCCACCGATTCCATATTCTGCTAACAGTCATTGGATCTCGACCAACGCTAGCAGCAATGTCGCGATACGATAAACCGCAATCGCTATAGGCTACAATCCGACCTTTATCAACGTATGTTACGCATTTCTCCTCCTTACACGAGGCATCAAAAGAACGTTTCACCAGCCAACACCGGTCAACTGCTGTTTGTGTATGAGAAATCGGTTGAAACCTTTCCTCATGTCAGCACGTTTTAGGTGTCGCCACCGGCGCCAACCTTGTGTGAATGCTCTGAAAAGCTAATCATTTGCACATGACAGCATCTTCTTCCTGTCGGTTAAATTTCGCGTCTGTAGCACGTCATCTTCGTGGTGTAGCAATTTGAATGGCCAGTAGAGTAATACAAGCGAAGTAATGAGCTTGACGCTTCTAATTTTGTCGTTATTAGGCAAACAAATAAAAAACTAGTTACAAAGGAGAAAGCAAAAAGACGATACATACTGTCTTCTAATTTTTTTTACCATTTGTGTTTCACTAGCGAGTTTAATCCGTTTGTGTCATCTTCACGCTGGTTTTATTGTTTGCCTCGTTTTTGTGACATATTGCGAAGGCTGCTTGAGGACGTGGTAGCATTCTTCTACTGTTCCGCCAGAAAACAGACGCAATATCTCTAACTGAAAAATTATTTAGATATTACAATCCGCAGACAAACAAAAATGCTGCATTCTTCATAAATAAGGATACTGATAATATTGATATAAATGAAATATTGATATAAATGAAAACAGTTTTTGATTTAATACTTTTTCAACAGTATACCAATCAGCTCCGTCAATAGAGAAAAAGTGCTGATTTTATTTGGCAAACAAATAAAAAACTAGACACAAGGGAGAAAGCAAAAGGACGATATGTACCGCCTTCTTAATATTTTTGATCATTTGAGTTTATATTTTCTCTAACAAATAAATGTTGTATTGAAATATTTATTCATCGGGTATCCCATTCTTCCTGCAGTGTGTAGAATTTACCATACGGCAACTGACAAGAATTTAATTTCGAGCCGGCCGCGGTGGCCGAGCGGTTCTAGGCGCTTCAGTCCGGAACCGCCCGACTGCTACGGTCGCAGGTTCGAATCCTGCCTCGGGCTTGGATGTGTGTGATGTCCTTAGGTTAGTTTAAGTAGTTCTAAGTTCTAGGGGACTGATGACCTCAGATGTTGAGTCCCATGGTGCTCAGAGCCATTTTTTTGTAAATTTCGAATTTTTTTTTTGCCATTAAGGCAACGGAGGGAGGAGCTTCCTTCCTTCCAAGAGCCTTAACCTCCTTACTTGGAGCTCGTGTACTTGGTCACCGCCTTCGTGCCCTCGCTCACGGCGTGCTTGGCCAGCTCGCCAGGCAGCAACAGCCGCACAGCCGTCTGGATCTCGCGGGACGTGATGGTCGAGCGCTTGTTGTAGTGCGCCAGGCGAGACGCCTCGGCCGCAATGCGCTCGAAAATGTCGTTCACGAAGCTGTTCATGATGCTCATCGCCTTCGACGAGATGCCCGTGTCGGGGTGCACCTGCTTCAGCACCTTGTAGATGTAGATGGCATAGCTCTCCTTCCTCTTGCGCTTCTTCTTCTTGTCTCCCTTCGAAATGTTCTTCTGCGCCTTGCCAGCCTTCTTGGCGGCCTTCCCGCTAGTCTTGGGCGGCATCTCGAACGTACAACAAGCAGCAAGCGCTCCGCTCTAGTCAGCGTCTCCCCACCGTTCAGTACTTCGCTGAGCGACGCGCTCTTTGCTGACTCTCTACGTACCATGAACAACAAAAGAATACAATCGTTGCTCAAACTGTCCTCAAATGTGGCATGTGGCCTGCCCGTGGGGTGGAGCCTGTCCGGGGCGGTGGCCGCACGAGGACTGAAGTGTTGGTGTGCAGCGCAGCGATGCGGCTCAGTAGAAGATTCTCTCTGCTGGCCGCAGTGGGTGTGAGTGAGGATCGTTGCCCTAGTTGGCCCCTGATGCCGCACTAGAGCGTCGGCGGTGCAGCGCAACGACATGGCTTATACTCGTACTTCTACAGGTTCCCAATGACAGCGTCCTCATCGCCCCCACCCAGCTGTGAGCTCTCTGTGCAGCAGCTGCAGCGATATTTGTGTCTGCAGATGTGGGTCACCTGTGGCTACATCGGCAGCCTCCGACGGCGCTGTAGGATGTCGATGCTGAAGCTCAGCGATATGGTACGTTAATTCCTTCTGCTGTCCCGGCTTGCGAGTCCTCAGCAAATGCTGAAAGTGTCCTGTAGCCACCTTTCATTAGTCCGGTAGCCCATTTTCACTAGCATTTCTCTTTCTTTTCCTTGTTTCTCTTTTCTCATAACTCTCATAGTGGTGTGATTCAGCCGGCCGGTGTGGCCGTACGGTTCTAGGCGCTTCAGTCTGGAACCGCGTGACCGCCACGGTCGCAGGTTCGAATCCTGCCTCGGGCATCGATGTGCGTGATGTCCTTAGGTTAGTTAGGTTTAAGTAGTTCTAAGTTCTAGGGGACTGATGACCTTAGAAGTTAAGTCCCATAGTGCTCAGAGCCAGTTATACAGATTCAGCAGCAGTTGTACAGAATAGCCAACTCTCATAGTGGTCAAGTAGACAAAGAGGTTTGCGCTACTTTTGAGAAACCCATCTGCGTTAGGTTGGTGGCGGAAATGGCATCTTTGGGTTTTCCGGGCCACGATGAGCGTGGAAGAGGCTGGAGAAGAAAGCGGGAGGCAGTCTTCCGCCGGTACGGGAAGCGTCCACAGCTGTGCTCCAGTCGAAGAAGGGTGAGTTAGACTGACCGCGTGGCGCGTTGTTATTTGGCGGGAGGAGAGCTGTTGGCTTTTGGTCTCGCTTTTCAACTCTGAAAGATTGCTTTGCCTTGTCGCAGCAAGGAATGCAAAACTTTGGCAGATTTTTCTTTTAGTAAATTTCTATAGCAGACTTGGATCCATCGGAAGAGCGCCACACAAAGGTGTCGTTAAGAAGTGAGCACTCGCTTCTGTATGAATGTCTGTTTGCCTTCAGCTGTGCCTGTATAAGCTTTTATTTTTCTAAATATTAATAGCTTTGCCTTCTCTTAAATTTTCTTTGCTTTATGTATCTTTCGTCCGTGGGGAGCCAACCACGTGGTTGAACATTAGAGTTTGTTGGGCTACCGTCATCGATAACTGTCCGATCTCATGTTTGTTTTAAAGAATGTTAACTGTTCATGATTGTGTGATGTGATATTGTTGCAACTTGGTCACGATACCTAGAAATAGCGTCTCCACGAACCACGTGGGCACGCAGGTGTACTACGAAACGTGTACCGTTTCACGAGTTATTGCAGATCAGTTATCAGGCAACAGCAGTTGTATGAATGATTCACACCAGAACTTTTAGGTGTAGATTATGACGGTGAATGTATCAATGCTTTTGTTTAATGTTTTAGGAATTAATTTTATCAGGAATTGTGTACATGCCTCACGTCTATATCTTAGAAATAAATGATTTTATCCCCAATTTTCTCTTGTACTCCGAGGTTACGTTTTTGCACCTAAGCCACTCACCTCATAGCTTTCCCGTTAGCACATCCAAAGCGTTTCCTTACGCACAGCTCCAGTGATTAGTTTCCCCTTTTATTTTAAAACAAATGCTTTAGATTAAGTTTTATTTTCAGGTGTGTTGCTGGGAGCTGATCTTATGCACAGTGTTCATGCATTTCCTCTTTCATTTTAAATGTTTGATTCTCGTGAACAGTGCACGGGCGATACTATTAATTACATTGCATCCCCTATGAGCGATATCACGACGTATGCATTTTTATGAGTTTTGGTCTGTGATCAAATTAATCTATTTTCCGACTCGACCAAACCTTTGATTAGTTGTATGGTTAGAGTCGGTGGCGACCCGAATCTTAACGTAATAAGCCGTAGAAACAGGTTAGTTACAAAGCTATCGTATCTGCCTCTCGCAGCTGTAGTGATTTGTGTGTGTGTCCGTGTGTTTGCAGGTCTGGGTCACGTGTGTGGCTTCCCCGGGAGACCAGCGGATGGCGGCTACTACTTAGACTTGACGGTTGCGCAGCCGGGCGACACTGTGGAGTACTTCTGCTGGCCCGGATTCTCGCTGTTCGGAAAGAAGGAGCGCGTCTGCCTGACCGAGGGCTTCTGGTCCGACCGCATGCCAATCTGCAGTAAGTACCATCATCCATTCTACAGAGTTTTCCTTGCCTGTACTTCCCAACACCGCATCCAACATGAAAGCCAGGGTGAGCAGGGAGGACAACGTAACGTCAGTACCGTGTCACAGAGAGGGCACCCTCAGAGTAAATATCTCTGGAGTGAGCATTGCGTTCTGCGCATGTTGTCAACATTAAGCCAGGATTGTCACGTGTTTTCGGGACTTCGCTGTGCGTTTGAAGTTTATAATATCAAGAGTTTTTGTTGTGTTTCACCGTTTGGTGATAGTGTAATAGAGATGGTGAGTTACTGTTGTTGCTACGGAAGCAAAGAAAAATATGTGAAATGATGGATAGTAACTCTTCATGGGTACATACCATGTAGCTCTAATTATAGTTATCATATTATTAAGAGACACTACATATGTTTAAACATTTCGAGACGCATTATAATTAAGGCTTGATTCTGTAGACCTATTTTTCTACGATTTTATGACTATATAATAGATATTACGGCTCGTACAAAAGCTTACAAACAATCGCTTCCTCTCGTAAATTTTTTAGTAGAACAGGATAGGGAATGGTTAGTTGTTTCAGCAAATACTATCATCCATGCATTTATCAGTGACTTGTCGATTATGTATATAGATTACGCAGTCTACTATTTATTTAATAAACTGGGAGCAAGTACGTAAAATGCGTTAAATAATTACTTCACAGGGTCACCAGTAAGAAAAATTGTGCTTTAGGTAGCAAAAACGAGGAAATAAATAAGCAGAAATAGCATAAAAAAGGACGAATTAGCAGGGATATAATCGCTAATGCGTGACAAATACGGTGTTTTTCGGACACTTGCAAAAGTACTAGCGTACTTTCAAGTCGTTTTGCAAGACTATCACTGCAAAAATGTACGTCAGGCTCTGTAATACTATAAAGTGCCGTATCATACCGAAAACCACCAAGTGCATCTGAACTGTGACACCTATCGCAAAGAATCAGGATGTAATATCACTTGCCCTTAGAAGTTACGTAGCTGGTTTATTCCCGGTATCAAATGGATACTGTTAAAATGTCTGCGCAACGTATATAAATAATCCACGACACGTTCGAAAAGAATCCGTCTGTACTAGTGATGTAGTGACATTCTAAATATGCAGCGCACTATACGCACAAACACACGACGTCCCGAGAACACGTGAACAGGCCGGCAATGTACCGGGTGATCTAAAAGACAGTATAAATTTGGAAACTTAATAAACCAAGGAATAATGTAGATAGAGAGGTAAAAACTGACACACATGCTTGAAATGACATGGTGTTTTACTAGAACAAAAAAAAAAGCACCCCATACTGCTAGACGCGTGAAAGATCTCTTGCGCTCGTCGTTTGGTGATGATCGTGTGCTCAGCCGCCACTTTCGTCATGCTTGGCCTCCCTGGTCCCCAGACCTCAGCCCGTGCGATTATTGGCTTTGGGGTTAGCTGAAGTCGCAAGTGTATCGTGGTCGACCGACATTTCTAGAAATGCTGAAAGACAACATCCGACGCCAATGCCTCATCATAACTCCGGACATGATTTACAGTGCTGTTCACAACATTATTTCTCGACTACAGCTATTGTTGAGGAATGACGGTGGACACATTGAGCATTTCCTGTAAAGTACATCATCTTTCCTTTGTCTTACTTTGTTATGCTAACTATTGCTATTCTGATGAGATGAAGCGCCATCTGTCGGACATTTTTTGAACGTTTGTATTTTTTTTGTTCTAATAAAACCCCATGTCATTCCAAGAATGTGTGTCAATTTGTACCTTTCTATCTACATTATTCCGTGATTTATTCAGTTTTCAAATTTATACTGACTTTTTGATCACCCGGTATGTTGACAACACAAAATCTGTTCTGCGCATGTGAATGCTCACTTCAGAGGTATTTACTCTATGAGAGCACCATGAGATATGACACAATGTCTTACAAAATTGGACTCACTACTGTCGAAAACTGTCTTCATCAGTCACCAGATAGCCTATTCTTACCCTCCTGAAACAGACACCTGCTACCTACAACGTACTTAACTGAGAGTATTCCTTGTGAGACTTATGCCGATTTTTTGACTGTCTGACAGTTACCGTTCTGATAACTTCACCAGATAAACTATTACTCACCCCATTAAAACAAAATACTGATGGTTTTCGAGCGCCGGAGATTGCGTAGAACTGGCACTAGGCATTTATGTCACCATACATCGCTGACGTAATTAATGGAAATGAAGTTATGTGACTCTGATAGGTCGTAGTACGGAGTACTGTAACACAGATGGTCGTGGAGACGTGACAGAATGTCAGAGACGAAGTATAGTGTTTGAATGTGCCTATGGCCTCACTGTGAGTTAAGTTGCCCGATTTCTTGGTACACTGAGGTAATACACTACTGGCCAATAAGATAGCTACACCACGAAGATGACGTGCTACAGACGCGGAAATGCTCAATGTGTCCACCATCATTCCTCAACAATAGCTGTAGTCGAGAAATAATGTTGTGAACAGCACTGTAAATCATGTCCGGAGTTATGATGAGGCATTAGCGTCGGATGTTGTCTTTCAGCATCCCTAGAAATGTCGGTCGACCACGATACACTTGCGACTTCAGCTAAACCCAAAGCCAATAATCGCACGGGCTGAGGTCTGGGGACCAGGGAGGCCAAGCATGACGAAAGTGGCGGCTGAGCACACGATCATCACCAAACGACGAGCGCAAGACGTCTTTCACGCGTCTAGCAGTATGGGGTGTTTTTTTTTTTTTCTTCTAGTAAAACACCATGTCATTTCAAGCATGTGTGTCAATTTTTACCTCTCTATCTACATTATTCCTTGGTTTATTAAGTTTCCAAATTTATACTGTCTTTTAGATCACCCGGTACATTGCCGGCCTGTTCACGTGTTCTCGGGACGTCGTGTGTTTGTGCGTATAGTGCGCTGCATATTTAGAATGTCACTACATCCCTAGTACAGACGGATTCTTTTCGAACGTGTCGTGGATTATTTATATATGTTGCGCAGACATTTTAACAGTATCCATTTGATACCGGGAATAGACCAGCTATTCTATCTGCATACCACTTACTTTTTGCCTTCCTAATAACTTTTTTAAGCACCTTACAATACTGTTTGTAATGGGCTACTGCAATTAGATTGTGACTGTTTCTAACGTTTTGATATAATTGCCACTTTGTTCTACAAGATATTCTTATACCTTTAGTCAGCCACCCAGGCTGCCTGTTTGTGCTAGTACCCTGTTTTGAACGTTCTAACGGAAAGCAACTTTCAAAGAGCACGAGAAAAGTATTGAGGTAAGCATTATATTTATCGTCTACTGTATCACCACTATAAACATCTTGCCACTCTTGTTCCTTGATAAGGTTTACAAAAGTCTCTACAGCAACTGGATCAGCTTTCCTAAAAAGTTGGCAACTATATTTAACATGTGTTGCAGCACAAAAATCTTTTAGACTTAAAATTTGTGCATCATGATCTGAAAGGCCATTCACCATTTTGCTAACAGAATGCCCTTCTAGTAATGACGAATGAACAAAAATAATGTCTATGGTTGTTCTACTGTTCCCTTGCACTCTCGTTGGAAAGAATACGGTTTGCATAAGATTATATGAATTAAGGAAGTCTACCAGCATCCTTTTCCTTGCACAATTACTTATACAATTTATATTGAAGTCACCACATATAACTAACTTTTTGTATTTCCTATAAAGTGAACCGAGAACCTCCTCTAGCTTTAGCAAAAATGTTGTGAAATCGGAGTCTGGGGATCTATAAATAACAACAGTAAGAAGTTTAGCTCCACTAAATTTAACCACACCTGCACAACATTCAAACACCTTTTCAGTGCAGTACTTTGAAACATCAATTGACTCAAATGGGATACCGTTTTTCTCATACATGGCTACTCCCCCACACCGCAAAGAGCTCCTAGAAAAGCTGCCAGCCAACCTGTATCCTGGTAAAGGAAGCCTTATTTAAGAAGTGTTCAGATATACCAATAATTTCAGTGTCAAAATCTATAAGTAGTTCACTAACTTTATCTCTAATACCTTGTATATTTTGATGAAATATACTAATTCCGTCATTAATCGGATACCTAAGCTTTGTCGAAAGTGGTTTCTTTGTTATAGAGACTTCCCTTAAGCAGGAATACCTGTTAGCTGACTTCAATCTAAAAAAGGTACAGCTCTAACACCCACAACTACCGGAATTTTCCCATGAGTGATCCCCCCACCCCCACCTATGCTGTCACCTATAAGCTTTGCCCACCTCCCCTTTCCATACCTGTTGAGGTGCAGGCCATGTCTAGTGAAACCCGTCCTGCTGATAGACTCCACCGACACCACTGAAATGTGACTCATGCCTTCTGTCATTAGCGCACCCCCAAGTCTGATGTTATTACGCCTGACGGCTGTATTAAGATGAGGCCGAGCGTGACGCTGAAACAGTTCCACGAAATGCACAATCGTGTTGCCAGTCTGAGTGGCTATCTTTTCCAGGCCACCATCTATGTCATACTCCCCATCCCTATCAATACTATTACCAGTCCCACCCACAATCACTACCTGATCGTCTTTTGTAAAATCCTTACGTAACCCCCCTATGTTAAAAGTCACCTGAGCCAATCCTGCATTAGGCTTCACAATGCTGGTGACCTGGTACTCACTCCCCAAAACTTCCTGCAACTGCTGGCCTACACCTCTACCATGAGAACTACCTAACAGCAGAACCTTCTTCTTTCTCTTAGACTTTGCAACTGTCCTAGCCACCGTAACTGCTGAGGTCTGCTGCATACTTCCTACATCTATAGCTACTAGAGATTCCTCTCCACTAGACTCTGACAGCTGGTCAAATCTACTACAAACACCAATAGTAAAACTATCTGAAAATCTCCTTCTCCTAGCAGATCTCTTGCCAACAGCCAGCTCCCATTCCCCAACCCCCTTTTCCCTCCTCATCCTATCTAGCTCCTCCTGTGCGTTTTTCAACTGCACCTGAAGGGCATAGAACTTACGCTTCTGCTCCTCTATCAACTTACTCTTGCTACATAACCTGCAGTTCCAGGAGAGGATCTCACCAGAATGCCCACTGGCTTCCCCACTGCATTCCCCCCAGTGAAAATACTTCGAACAAGTCTCACACCGCAATTCACTACTTACGAACCTACGATTGTCTGAACGCCTCAGTACGAGGTCTAGTTTCCCTTATTTTTGAATGGTGATCATTGCGCGATTTGAAAGTTGGTGGTAATAATATATGATCTACAACCTCGGCGAAGATCGAATTTTGAAATTTGGTGAGCAGGCCCTTCCGTTTAGCGCGTCGTCTATCTGCAAGTGTGTCCCACTTCAAACTTTCTATGAGATTTGTAACGCTCTCGCGATGGCTAAAAGTACCAGTCACGAATCTTGCCGCCCTTCTTTGGACCTCCCTGCTCCCTGCCGCCGTTGGATAAGCAGCTGCAGCAGCAAGTCGTATACTCCTAGCTCACTCATTTCTTACATAGTTTAATTCTTAATTTCTTTGAGTGTTTTTGGTACTTGCATTGTTTGATACATAAATTTCGGGCGTGTTATAGTATTTGCGAGTTGTAGCATCGCGTTTTAGTACCTGAATAGTGTAAAATCGCGTAGTCTCCTTCCGCTGCCGAGCAGTGTGTCAGCAGTGCGTTAGTAGCAGCATTACTGCATTTACTAGGCAATCTTGTATTTTAATAACCGTTTAAATTTTGTCGATTTGTTTGCGCTCTCTGTAGATTAGTTCAGACGTTCTTTGCAAAACAGTTTTGAGCATGGATAGGGACTGCAACTGCTGTGTTCGGATGCAGGCTGAGTTGGCATCCCTTCGCTCCCAGCTTCAGGCAGTGTTGGCTTCGGGCACACAGCTTGAGGCTGTTGGCAATGGGCATCACTGTCGGTGTCCGGATGGGGGTTTGTCGGGGACGGCCAGCTCGTCCCACGCATCCCCCGATCGGACTAAGACTGTGGTTGCCCGGGATACTGCCCGCATTGAGGCTGATCCCTCACCTGTGGTAGAGTGGGAGGTAGTCTCAAGGTGTGGCAGGGGGCGAAAGACATTCCGGAGGGCTGAACGGAAGGCCTCTCCAGTTTGTCTGACGAACCGGTTTCAGGTTCTGTCTCAGGCTGATACTGATCTTCGGCCTGACATGGCTGCTTGTCCTGTTCCAGAGGTTGCCCCTCAGTCTGCAAGATCCGGGCGGTCGCAGAGGGTGGGCTTACTGGTAGTTGGGAGCTCCAACGTCAGGCGCGTAATGGGGCCCCTTAGAGAAATGGCAGCAAGAGAGGGGAAGAAAACCAATGTGCACTCCGTGTGCATACCGGGGGGAGTCATTCCAGATGTGGAAAGGGTCCTTCCGGATGCCATGAAGGGTACAGGGTGCACCCATCTGCAGGTGGTCGCTCATGTCGGCACCAATGATGTGTGTCGCTATGGATCGGAGGAAATCCTCTCTGGCTTCCGACGGCTATCTGATTTGGTGAAGACTGCCAGTCTCGCTAGCGGGATGAAAGCAGAGCTCACCATCTGCAGCATCGTCGACAGGACTGAGTGCGGACTTTTGGTACAGAGCCGAGTGGAGGGTCTGAATCAGAGGCTGAGACGGTTCTGCGACCATGTGGGCTGCAGATTCCTCGACTTGCGCCATAGGGTGGTGGGGTTTCGGGTTCCGCTGGATAGGTCAGGAGTCCACTACACGCAGCAAGCGGCTACACGGGTAGCAGGGGTTGTGTGGCGTGGACTGGGCGGTTTTTTAGGTTAGATGGCCTCGGGCAAGTACAGAAAGGGCAACAGCCTCAAAGGGTGCGGAGCAAAGTCAGGACATGCGGGGACCAAGCAGCAATCGGTATTGTAATTGTAAACTGTCGAAGCTGCGTTGGTAAAGTACCGGAACTTCAAGCGCTGATAGAAAGCACCGAAGCTGAAATCGTTATAGGTACAGAGAGCTGGCTTAAGCCAGAGATAAATTCTGCCGAAATTTTTACAGAGGTACAGACGGTGTTTAGGAAGGATAGATTGCATTCAACCGGTGGTGGAGTCTTTGTCGCTGTTAGTAGTAGTTTATCCTGTAGTGAAGTAGAAGTGGATAGTTCCTGTGAATTATTATGGGTGGAGGTTACACTCAACAACCGAGCTGGGTTAATAATTGGCTCCTTTTACCGACCTCCCGACTCAGCAGCGTTAGTGGCAGAACAACTGAGAGAAAATTTGGAATACATTTCGCATAAATTTCCTCAGCATGTTATAGTCTTAGGTGGAGATTTCAATTTACCAGATATAGACTGGGACACTCAGATGTTTAGGACGTTTGGTAGGGACAGAGCATCGAGTGACATTATACTGAGTGCACTATCCGAAAATTACCTCGAGCAATTAAACAGAGAACCGACTCGTGGAGATAATATCTTGGACCTACTGATAACAAACAGACCCGAACTTTTCGACTCTGTAAGTGCAGAACAGGGAATCAGTGATTATAAGGCCGTTGTAGCATCCCTGAATATGGAAGTTAATAGGAATATAAAAAAAGGGAGGAAGGTTTATCTGTTTAGCAAGAGTAATAGAAGGCAGATTTCAGACTACCTAACAGATCAAAACGAAAATTTCTGTTCCGACACTGACAATGTTGAGTGTTTATGGAAAAAGTTCAAGGCAATTGTAAAATGCGTTTTAGACAGGTACGTGCCGAGTAAAACTGTGAGGGACGGGAAAAACCCACCGTGGTACAACAACAAAGTTAGGAAACTACTGCGAAAGCAAAGAGAGCTTCACTCCAAGTTTAAACGCAGCCAAAACCTCTCAGACAAACAGAAGCTAAGCGATGTCAAAGTTAGCGTAAGGAGGGCTATGCGAGAAGCGTTCAGTGAATTCGAAAGTAAAATTCTATGTACCGACTTGACAGAAAATCCTAGGAAGTTCTGGTCTTACGTTAAATCAGTAAGTGGCTCGAAACAGCATATCCAGACACTCCGGGATGATGATGGCATTGAAACAGAGGATGACACGCGTAAAGCTGAAATACTAAACACCTTTTTCCAAAGCTGATTCACAGAGGAAGACCGCACTGCAGTTCCTTCTCTAAATCCTCGCACAAACGAAAAAATGGCTGACATCGAAATAAGTGTCCAAGGAATAGAAAAGCAACTGGAATCATTCAACAGAGGAAAGTCCACTGGACCTGACGGGATACCAATTCGATTCTACACAGAGTACGCGAAAGAACTTGCCCCCCTTCCAACAGCCGTGTACCGCAAGTCTATAGAGGAACGGAGGGTTCCAAATGATTGGAAAAGAGCACAGGTAGTCCCAGTCTTCAAGAAGGGTCGTCGAGCAGATGCGCAAAACTATAGACCTATATCTCCGACGTCGATCTGTTGTAGAATTTTAGAACATGTTTTTTGCTCGAGTATCATGTCGTTTTTGGAAACGCAGAATCTACTATGTAGGAATCAACATGGATTCCGGAAACAGCGATCGTGTGAGACCCAACTCGGGTTATTTGTTCATGAGACCCAGAAAATATTAGATACAGGCTCCCAGGTAGATGCCATTTTTCTTGACTTCCGGAAGGCGTTCGATACAGTTCCGCACTGTCGCCTGATAAACAAAGTGAGAGCCTACGGAATATCAGACCAGCTGTGTGGCTGGATTGAAGATTTTTTAGCAAACAGAATACAGCATGTTGTTATCAATGGAGAGACGTCTACAGACGTTAAGGTAACCTCTGGCGTGCCACAGGGGAGTGTTATGGGACCATTGCTTTTCACAATATATATAAATGACCTAGTAGATAGTGTCGGAAGTTCCATGCGGCTTTTCGCGGATGATGCTGTAGTATACAGAGAAGTTGCAGCATTAGAAAATTGTAGCGAAATGCAGGAAGATCTGCAGCGGATAGGCACTTGGTGCAGGGAGTGGCAACTGTCCCTTAACATAGACAAATGTAATGTATTGCGAATACATAGAAAGAAGGATCCTTTATTGTATGATTATATGATAGCAGAACAAACACTGGTAGCAGTTACTTCTGTAAAATATCTGGGAGTATGCGTGCGGAACGATTTGAAGTGGAATGATCATATAAAATTAATTGTTGGTAAGGCGGGTACCAGGTTGAGATTCATTGGGAGAGTGCTTAGAAAATGTAGTCCAGCAACGAAGGAGGTGGCTTACAAAACACTGGTTCGACCTATACTTGAGTATTGCTCATCAGTGTGGGATCCGTACCAGATCGGGTTGACGGAGGAGATACAGAAGATCCAAAGAAGAGCGGCGCGTTTCGTCACAGGGTTATTTGGTAACCGTGATAGCGTTACGGAGATGTTTAATAAACTCAAGTGGCAGACTCTGCAAGAGAGGCGCTCTGCATCGCGGTGTAGCTTGCTCGCCAGGTTTCGAGAGGGTGCGTTTCTGGATGAGGTATCGAGTATATTGCTTCCCCCTACTTATACCTCCCGAGGAGATCACGAATGTAAAATTGGAGAGATTAGAGCGCGCACGGAGGCTTTCAGACAGTCGTTCTTCCCGCGAACCATACGCGACTGGAACAGGAAAGGGAGGTAATGACAGTGGCACGTAAAGTGCCCTCCGCCACACACCGTTGGGTGGCTTGCGGAGTATGAATGTAGATGTAGATGTAGACCTTCTCAATATCTTGAATCAGACCCAACTGGTAAGGGTCCCATACAGACGAACAATACTCTAAGACTGGACGAACGTAAGTATTGTAAGCAATTTCCTTTGTTGAAGGACTGAATCGCTTCAGCATTCTGCCAATAAACCGCAGCCTAGAGTTCGCCTTACCCGTTACTTATGTAATCTGATCGTTCCATTTGAGATCATTGTGAATAGTGACACCCAGATACTTCACGGATGTTATCGATTCCAAAGACTGGCCATTTATTTTGTATTCGTACATTAGTGGGGATTTTCGCTTTGTTATACGCAGTAGGTTACACTTATTAATATTGAGAGATAACAGCCAGTCATTACAGCACGCATTTATTTTCTGCAAATCCTCATTGATTTGCTCACAACTTTCGTGTGATACTACTTTCCTGTAGACTACAGCATCATCGGCAAACAGTCTAATGCCGCTGTCAATGCCATCAAGAAGATCGTTCATGTAAATCGAAAAATGCAGCGGACCCATTACGCTGCCCTGGGGCACACCTGATGTTACGGTTGTTTCTGTTGAAGTCAGCCCGTTCAGGACGACATACTGCTCCCTGTCTGTTACAAAACTTTCTATCCATTCACATATGTCATCGGATAGCCCGTAAGCGCGCACTTTTTGGAGCAAGCGACAATGCGGAACTAACTCGAACGCCTTTCGAAAGTCGAGGAATATGGCATCAACCTGGGAGCCGGTATCTACAGCCTGTTGTATTACACGCACAAAGAGGGCTAGCTGTGTCTCGCATGACCGCTGTTTCCTAAAACCGTGCTGGTTTCTGTACATGTGCGTCTCAGAGGCTACAAAGGTCATTACGTCTGAACACAAAATATGTTCCATAATACTACAACAAATCGATGTCGGTGAAATTTGTCGGTAATTATGTGCATCCGATTTTCTACCCTTTCTATAGATTGCTATGACCTGGGCCTTCTTCCAGTCCCGTGGAACTTTCAGCTCTTACAATAATCCCTGATAGATGATAAATAAGAATGGTGCTATATTTGTAGCGTAGTCAACATAAAATCTTACGAAGATACCGTCTGGACAATATGCCTTCCTGGCATCTAAGGATCTTAACTGTTTTACAATCCCAGATACACTAAACACTAGGTCAGCCATCCTTGCGTTTGTTCGATAACTGAAATGGGGAATGGTGCTGCAGTCCTCTACCGTAAACGAGTTTTTGAAAGCTAGGTTTAGAATGTTGGCCTTCTGTTTATCATCATCCGTTACATTACCCGAACTGTCAGCAAGAGAAGGTATTGAATTATTTGTAGCGTTCATAGATTTTATGTAGGACCAAAATTTTTCGGTGTTATTTTTAGAATCTGCAGATAAAATATTACTTTCAAATTCGTTGAAAGAATCTCTCATTGACTTTTTGACAACTGCTTTCATTTCGCATAATTTCTGTTCGTCAGCGGGGCAGTGATTACGTTTAAAACGACTGAGCATAATTCTCTGCTTTCTCAGTAACTGCATAATATGTTTGTTGAACCAAGGTGGATCCTTTCCCTCCCCTATATTTTTGCTAGGCACATATTTCTCTAGCACGTGGTGGACAATACCCTTAAATTCCGACCAAAGATGCTCGATATCTTTGTGTCTCGCGGTGAATACTTGGAGCTGACTATGAAGATATTCATTAATTATGTTTTTATTTGCTGTCCCAAACAAGAAAACTCTACACTGTCTCTTTGGTATTTTTGCAACGTCCACTGACATAGAAGCCACAACGACATTATGGTCCCTAATGCCTACTTCTATATTAACTTACTCAAAAAGATCAGGTCTGCTTGTCACCAAGATATCTAATATGTTCCCATCTCGAGTTGGTTTTCTAACCAATAGCTCAAGGTTGTATGTTGAGAGCGCTCCTAGAATAACTTCACGCGAGTCTTTGCTTCTGCCCCCTGTGATACACGTGTAATTTTCGCAGTCTATGGATGCCAGGTTAAAGTCTCCACCTAGAACTAATGGATAATTTGGATATTTATTTCCTTTTCCTATGTATTCAAGACTTTCCCTGAAACGTTCAGCGACGTTTCTTGCGGATGCTGGTGAACTATAAAAACATCATAATACAATGATCACTCCTTGTCTAATTGCCGGCCGGGGTGGCCGAGCGGTTTTAGGCGCTACAGTCTGGAACGACGAGACCGCTAAGGTCGCAGGTTCGAATCATGCCTCGGGCATGGATGTGTGTGATGTCCTTGGGTTAGTTAGGTTTAAGTAGTTCCAAGTTATAGGGGACTGATGACCTCAGAAGTTAAGTCCCATAGAGCTCAGAGCCATTTGAACCATTTTTGAACTTTTTCTGATTGATAGATTTATCCACACTATTTCACAGTCCGACCCAGTATCGATCTAACTGCGTTTAAACAGATTTTAACTGCAATGAACACACCACCTCCCATAGCATCAGTCCTATCCTTCCTCAACATTGCCCAAACCGAGTTCAATATTTCACTGCTATTTATGTCTGGTTTCAACCATCTTTCGATACATAACACAATATTGGCATTACCACTGTTTATTACGGAGAGTAACTCGGGGATTTTGCTACATACACTTCGACTAACATGAGATTTAGCATATTTAAATCCTTTGGAATGACCTGTTTGGGCGAACTAACAATTTTTACAGTTGGCACACCCACATCAGTAGCACGAACTGGTAATTTTTCAGGCCAGCGGTTTGTTTCCCATGGGGAGCAACCTAATCTAAAAAAAAGCCACGTGCTCGCCACAAGTACTGTGCTACCCATGTAGCTGCTTCCTGTGTGTAGTGCACACCTGATCTATCGAGGGGGTCCTTCCACCCCATAGCGTAGGTCGAGGAATCTACAACCATTTTCGTCGCAGAGTCGACGTAGCCTCTGGTTTAGATTCTCCACTGGACTCTAAACCAGATAACCCCGGTCCACCCTGGGTACGATGCTGCAAATCGTCAGCTTGGGTTCCACTCCTCGAGAGATGGAGGCCGCCTTTATCCAATTTATCTAGCCATCGAAAGGACCCATGGATTTCTTCGGAACCTCGACGACTGGCATCGTTGGTGCCGATATGTGGATCTGGCTGCATCCCGCACGCTCGATAGCCCTCGGAAGAGCCTCTTCCACATCCCAGAGAATTCCCCCCTAGCAAGCACACCGAGTGAAAGTTGGACTTCTGCCGTGTCCTAGCTGCTATGTTCCTGAGCGGCTCCATGACCTGCCTAATGTTAGGGCTCCCAATAGCTAACAAACCCCAGTCCCCACGTGCCTGTCCGGACCTTGCAGAAGGAACGGCCACTATCCTGGCAGAAGGTGCACTCTGATCCGGGTCAGCCTCCCCCCCCCCCCCGCCTCCCATCATCAGATATCACCCTGAATCTATTAGCAAAGTGCATGGGATTTGGCAGGAGCCTGGATCCCCCATGCAGCAGAAATACGAACTCTACTTTATAGGAAGCGATGTGTTTACAGTACACGATCACAAAATCCCACAAAAGCTAAGGAATTTAAGCAGACGGCGAGCTGAGTTTTAGCTTTCTGCTAACTAAACCGTTTGTAAGAAGGCCTCAGAAGTTATATTATAACACTGATTTACTCAGATACTGAAGTGTAACACTAATTTACCACGTATTTTACGTTTGCTTAACTGCTAAAGCTCGCAGGTTGCGCTAGTCAAACGTATACAAGTGAGGTTTGAATTCACTGTCAGTATCACGTTTCCTAATAAAACGTATAAAAACTGCTACCATCAATGTATCGAGTGTAAATGACACTAATGAACATGAATGCAGAGTATTGTACACTAACTTAAAATGATTAACCCTGGTATTTATAATGTACGGTAAACATACGTTTACGTACACGCGATAAATGACACAATAAAACGTATAAAAACTGCTAACTTCAAAGTATAGAGTATAAATGACACTAATAAATGTAAATACTGAGTATTGTACACTGACTTAATTGATAATCACGCTTATTTAATCTCAGTTAAGAATGTAAACAAAGGTTAGCGTACACGCGAAACTGTCCTAAACAGAAACTTCGCTTTCCCTATTCAGGCACAAATAAAAACTTAAACCTTTAATTTATCAAGTCTATCTGACTCTAACGCATGCAAATACTATATAATACACAGCAAAATCAATTAATTACTAGCTAAATTACTTACCTCGTAACACAGCAAGTGAAAACCGCTCGTAGCCGGCGTCGGGGCTCTGTCTGTTGGTGAGAGTTGATGGTGGGTTTCGAATGTGGCGCAGAACTCATGAAGCCATGGACCCAGATTGTCAACAAAGAACTGTGAAAGCTGTTGGTTCCTCCATAATGGTGTGGGGTGTGTTTACATGGAATGGACTGGGTCATTTTGTTCAAAACAACCGATCATTGACTAGAAAGGGTTATGTCCCACTTCTTGGTGACCATCTGCAGCCATTCATTGACTTTATGTTACCGAAAAACGTTGAAATTTTTATACTTGGCAACCTGACATGTCACTCGACCACACTTGTTCGCGAATTGTTTGAAGAGCATTCTGGACAATTTGAGCGAATGATTTGGCGACGCATATCACCCGGCATGAATCCCATCGAACATTGATGGAACATAATAGAGAATACAGTTCGTGCATAGAATACGGCACCGGCAAGGCTTTCGATATTATGGACGGCCATACAGGCAGCGTTGTTCAGTATTTTTGCAGGGGACTTTCAACGACTTTTTGAGTCCATGCCTCCTCAAGTTGGTGCACTACGACGGGTAAAAGAAGGTCCGACACGATATGAGGAGGTATCCCATGATTTTTGTCACCTCATTGTCTATCAAAGAAGACTGTCTAATGTGTCGCATCCACGTGAGCTGGCGTAAGAATAGTTATCATAAGAAGATTGTTAACGGTGGGAACTGAACTCCAGAAACACGAAACTGCTATTGTCATTTAATGCTGGTAGATCTCAACCAGTTTCAGAGCAAAAATTACGAAGGGAACTGAACGGAATGGCCATTTGGAGTCGCGTACCTTTCAAAATCCATTTCTCCCAAAGGCACATAAAGTTGCTCGTATTCACTGGGCCAAACAACATAGAATCTAGGCAGTAGCTGACCGTACAATTGCAGTGTGGCTCGACGAGTTGCAGTTTCGCGTCCTTTCGAATCCTGCAAAGCATCAGACCAATGAGGCGTTTAACCAGAAGTGTATGGAGGGTGCAGTTCAGGCCGTAAGCGGTCCTGTGATTTTTGAGTGATTATGACTTGGACCTATTCATTTAGGTTACTGTGAACGTGAACCAGGACGTTTATTGCAACATTCTCGCTATCCTTGACTTTCCATTTTTGCTAAGTCTTCATGATGACTATGTTGTGGACACTCCCATCTCTAAATGACAGTAGCCGAGTTCACAGGGCTGCAGCGTATTCATATGTACCTTGTTTGAGAAATACTCACCTTAACTGGGTGGCTAAATCACCCGATCATAACAACTGCAGAAAATGTCTGGGACTATTTGTAACAGCGAGTGCAACACACACTATGTGATCAAAAGTATCAGGACATCCTCAAAAACATACGGTTTTCGCATTAGGCGCATTGTACTGCCACTTACTGCCAGGTACTCCCTATCAACGACCTCAGTAGTCATTAGACATCTTGAGAGAGTAAAATGGGATGCTCCGTGGAACTCACGGACTTCGAACGTGATCAGGTGATTGGGTGTCATTTGTGTCATACGTCAGTACGCGAGATTTACACACTTCTAAACATCCCTAGGTCCACTGTTTCCGATGTGATAGTGAAATGGAAAGATGAAGGGAGACGTACCGCACAAAAGCGTGCAGGCCGACCTCGTCTGTTGACTGACAGAGACCGCCAACAGTGGAAGAGGGTCGTAATGTGTAATAGGCAGACATCTATCCAGACCATCACACAGGAATTCCAAACTGTATCAGGATCCACTGCAAGTACTATGACAGTTAGGCGGGAGGTGAGAATACTTGGATTTCAAGGTCGAACGGCTGCCAAACATCACGCCGGTAAATGCCAAACGACGCCTCGCTTAGTGTAAGGAGCGTAAACATTGAACGATTGAACAGTCGAAAATCGTTGTGTGGAGTGACGAATCACGGTTCATAATGTGGCGATCCGATGGCAGAGTGTGGGTGTGGCGAATGCCCGGTGAACATCGTCTGCCAGCGTGTGTAGTGCCAACAGCAAAATTCGGAGGCGCTAGTGTTATTGTGTGGTCGTGTTTTTCATGGACGGCGCTTCCACCCCTTGTTGCTTTGCGTGGCACTATTGACAGCACAGGCCAACATTGATGTTTTAAGCATCTTCTTGCTTCCCACTGTTGAAGAGTAATTTGGGCATGCCGACTGCATCTTGCAACACGAGCGAGCATCTGTTCATAATGTACGGCATGTGGCGGAGTGGTTACAGGACAATAACATCCCTGTAATGGACTGGCCTGGAAGAGGAGTGAAAGTTGTCATCAAGGTTAAGGGTGGGCATACACCATATTGAATTCCAGCATTACCAACGGAGGGCGCCACGAACTTGTAAGTCATTTTCGGCCAGGTGTCCGGATAGTTTTGTTGCAGTCGGCACCCCCGATGTTTGGTAAATATGTGTGATCTGATTATTAATGAGCAATGTCACCTGGATACGGTACACTTGTAAAAACTTGTAGTCTCTGTCCCCCACCAAACTGAGGTTATTGTCAAGGCTAGAGGTTGTGCTACACGTGATGTCTTTTGGAGCTACAGATATTTTGTTCGGTGTTCTAACATGCGAATGCTTTGCATGACTACATTTTAGTAGTTGTTGACATCATCTAAGGAGAACTGTATTGAACATATTGCGCTACTGGAAGCCTTTAGACCCGACAGCATCTGGTTTTGTGACCGAGGGACGCAGACCGACCGGCCGAGGGCGTCGACTGTGAGTTGCCAAAACTACAGAAAGACAATATCTATGGCCAACAATGAAGACGACGACAACAACGGCAAGTCCGAACAGTGAACCAAATCGAGAACCTAGATGTAGTAAGATCCGAAACCAAACAACAATGGATACGAAGTATGATTCGAGAGCACAGTCAGAACACGACTGACCGTTGAGCCTTTCGTTTTTCTTTACTCTGATCTCATTCCCCACATTGGCAGGGGAGCGCTGGGAGCAGCACAATCCGCCACTCTTCAGCCGAGTGACATTACAGTTAAAAAAGAGGAAACTATACAAAAAAGGGGGACATAAAAACATAATAAGTGGAGACAATGGAGATTAAAATATACACTGGCATGGAGACGTTCATTGTGGGACAGTTAAAAAGTCAACATCAAGTTAATAAACACAGATGGCGATTCGTGGACCATATAAAATACACTGAAGTCACACACACAAGTTAAAAGTTGGCCACAGTATAAAAACACTGCAGAATGAAGACACATAAAAAACTACTGTAAGACACAGAACACACACGATGAAGAATAAAAACTGCATGGAGGGAGCTGCCGTGGGAGAGGAAACCTGAGAGGAGGGAAAAAAGAGGGAGAGGAAGTTCAGCAGGGGAGGTTGGCTGGAGAGGGCGGGATGAAAAGAGAAAAGGGGTTGGGGGCGCACCACGGGACAGGAGATGGGCGAGTGGGAGATGGAGAGAGAAGGCAAGTCAGGAGGGAGCGCGGAGACAAAGAAGGAGTGCACAGGAAAGGGAGTGGGGTGGATGAGGGAGGAAAACCACTCAGGTGAAGGGAAAGGTGAGAAGAGGGAACCCTGAGGAGTAGGAGGGGGAAGGTATGGTTGGAGTTGGTAAGAGTGGTAGAGATCAGGGCGAAGCTCATCATATGGGATGGACAGGTGCTGTAAGTTGTGTTGGGAAAAGTGGTGGAGGGTGTGGAGATGGAGAGAGGATGGGACAAAACGATAAAATGGCAGCAACAGACTAGGGTAGAGAAGATAGAAGACACCAAGGGCTGGTTGAGATTGAGTGTGCGGACGATGTACAGAGTGCGTATGTGTTCCAGGAGAAGAAGAAGATGTGGGAAGGTGATGAGGTCGTAGAGGATTTGCGTGAGGGACGGAAGGTGAATATGGAGGGCGAGGCGAAGTACATGGTGTTCAAAGATTTGGAGGGCTTTATAGAATGTGGGAGAGGCGGAAATCCAGGCCACGCTGGCATAACAAAGGATGGGGCTTATCAAGAATTGGTAGGTGTGAAGGTTGGCATAAGGATGCAGTCCCACTGTCCGGCCGGACAGGAGTTTCAGGAGGCGGAGTCTATTGTGGGCTTCCTGTTGGATCAAGAGAGATGGGGAGTCCAGGTGAGGAAACGGTCGAAGGTGAGGCCAAGGTATTTCAGGGTAAGTGTGAGGTTGTGAGGACGACCATAAATGGTAAGGTAAAAATCGTGGAGCCGGAAGGGGCGGGTGGTACGACCTATGATGATTGCCTGACTGCTGATGACCTGTGCTGCTGGCTTTATAAGGCCATCACGAGCGCCGATAGGCTGGTGCAGTGGGCGTGGCCCACGAATGGGGCTGTGGCGGCGACTGCAGCGCTCACAGACTATAGGAGCGCCACCTAGCGGCTGTCTTCGACGTCCATGCGTTCTGATGGACTGTCCAAAATGTTGGACTGGAATACCAGATCTGTCATCTTCAGTTGCAAGGAGAACAGCGGTGAATGGCGAGATTTTACGACACATGGATCTGGATACACTTCCTACTACTTAATATTCGTTATACGTTCTGGCTTTCTTGAGACATACATATGTCTGCTTGGCAAACAAGGACTGGACCTCGGTTTTGGAACACATCAGGCTGAATTAATTAAAATATGATGAAAGTAAATGGTGACGAGTTCTTCTTGCTAATTATGACGGATAAATATTTGTCTAATGGTGAAGTTGAATACTATTGTTTCCACCAGACAATGAGTCGCGATGACCCATGTGCATCAGAACGAATAAAGAGTTTAAAAGCAAGAACACTATTGTTTGCAGGACTCCCATGATGCGTGGTTGTATTTCAGAATGTTGGCTACATTTCTAACCGGGGGTCAACCAACGCATCTGTCACATCTACCCTAAATAAAATCAAGCAAAAGCTAATATGTGCAGGTAGGCAGTTACGGTGGAATAATGTTCACTTCTCGCAGAGTTTTCATTTTCAACAATTCACAATCGTTTATTATTAAAGTAATATCTGTCTCTGCGAGAGATTAAACAGGCCGACCGGCACGAAGAGTTAACTTAAACTTTCGAAAATCCGCAAAAAGTAGTTAAAGTTGCTTCAGCACAATTCTGTAGTCGAAATTATATTATCATTAACTATAGACAGACATGGATCTGACAGTGGCTGGGTGCGAAGTGAAACTTCGTCTTGCTCACTCACTCACCCACTCACAGCACGGACTGAAGATCAAGTTCGATGGGGCTGGAGTCTAAGCAGCGAAGCTGCTGTTCCTCCATGGTAAGCAAAGGTGGAACATGGCCTCTGGTTCGGATGGTCCTCAGGCTACTTTCGAAGATTTTCGAAGTAGGCGATGGCGGCTGCGTGCTCTGGGGCAGGTTGTCTTCTGCCAGAGACCCACTCCTCCTTCAGGTACTTCTCACCGACCTGGTAGACGTGCTCCCAATCGTTGTGGGTGAAAATGGGCGCTGCAGTCGTGGACTGTGCGGCTGGTCCCAGCGGAGGTTCTAGTCCTCCCTCGGGCATGGGTGTGTGTGTTTATCCTTAGGATAATTTCGGTTAAGTAGAGTGTAAGCTTAGGGACTGATGACCTTAGCAGTTAAGTACCATAAGATTTCACAAACATTTGAACATTTTTGAAGATGGGGAGGGCGTTGATCGCTCGTAGCTCCTTCCAAGAAACCACCTCGTACAACAGGCCACGAGTGTGGCGGAGGTTACACGGACGGTGGGGAAGCGGAAACTTGGATACGTCTGGCGGCGTAAAAGAATAAGGGCTGCCCCCGTGACGGTAGAACCCATCCTTTATGGACGCCGCGATCTTCTTAAGGAAGGGCTGCACACTGCGCTCATCTGGGAGCGGCAGGCACAGGAGCAGCTCCTCCTCCTCGAAAGTCTCTTCCTCGGCGTGGGAGGTAACTGGCGGTGCCTTTTTCCTGGTTCGTGGGACCGCCGCCACAGCGGGAGGCAGTCCAGGTGAATCGACGTCCATCGCCACCCACATTGCTGGCGGCATCCACCCCCACCGGGCGCCCTGCAGGGGAGGCGGGCGCGGGAGTGGGCACCTTCTTCTTGAGAACTCGCAACTCCTCACGCAGCTGCTGGAGCTGACGATGAACACTTACGAGCTCTTCCTTAAGCGCGGCCCATTCGGCCGCAAAGGCAACCCTCACCAGCGCGGGGGGGGGGGGGGGGGGGCGTCCTCGAACCAGACACCGCCGCAGGCGTGTCGCGGCCGGCTGGCGGGGAAACGCCTTAAGATAGCCGCTGCTACGCGAGTTGACGGCGTGTGAAGCGCCGCAGTTCACGCATCTGCCTCATGGCTTGGTGCAGCTGCGAGTGTCGTGTGCTGCGGCGCACTTCAACAACACCGACTCAAAGGGAGGCCTCGGCGCTTGTTGGTGACGTCACGTCAGCTAGGCACGGCGATCGCCAGGTCTATTGCAGGCAGAAACTCCTGGGCGTGTTTATCACTATAAATCTCTTATTTTTGGACAAAATGTTTGGTGTTGTTTTGGATTCTGCAGTTTTATTTAGATGACAAATTTTCTTACTATCGTAAAGCTACAAATGAAGATCATAGTTCTGTATTACTGAATCCTGTCGAAACAAACGTTGATCAATATGAGAAGATGCTTTGCCCCATTGCAAGCTTCGGAAATTTTACATTCAAGTAACTATATTTACTTGATCCATTTTGCTATCGGAACTTACCCCAACCGCCTTACAATGGAGCCGTTTCTTTTATTTATTTATTTATTTTCGTTTGACATCGTCACTGGAAATGTGAACTAATTTACATGTGTAAATGTCCAACTGTTGCCAGTCATTAGATTACAGTCGTTTTGAACCAAAGGAATTCTAAACAGGAAACTAAATAGCTTCATACATCGAAACTCTGCTGAGCTTAAACTTTTTTAAAGATGCACATTAGAAAAGATAAATATTCCCCTCTTGCAACAGAAAGGAGAAACTTTATAAGATAAAAAAATTTTATTTGATAAAACAAGTATCTCTCTTTTGCCTCTTCTTCTGTCCCGCACCCCCTCCACCAACGTGTGCAATAGCAAGATATTTCATTGATATTCAGTGCTCCTCATCCCATAGTCAACCAAGATACCTAAAGAAGAGCACCAATATGTTCACAGTTTCTTGTTAAAGCAACCCAGTACAAACGTAACTTCCTCAGATTTACAAATAAGGTAAAGAAGCACGAATTCTGTTGCTGCTGGACCATGAAGTTGTTTTTGTATGTCAATCCTTAAAACAGGTGGAAATTTAAGTTCAGAAGTACACTATTTGTTAAGAGGTGTAATGAATTGCACAATTAATTGATTGCAGAAATGTCTCAGAACAATGTGTGTTGGTCAACTACCGCCAATAGTTTCACATTTTCCTGTGTCAGAGAGGGCGACACTACCATTGTGAGTATGCCTGCAACAGACCTGGCGTTCGCCGTTCCTAGGTGACGTGACGTCACGAACAAGCGCCGATGCCTTCCTTTGAGTCGGTGTTGACTTCAAGCACGCGACGGCGTTCTTGCAAACATTCGCAGTGTGCCCCAGTTGCTGGCACCTGATTGCACGTCCTTGCGTTTCCGCTGAGAGCGCTTAGGCTGTCGTCGGGGGCAGCTGTTGCTCCCCATTGCTTCGATGAGAAGCCCCAGTTGCGGCTGCAATTTGCTTTCTCTTGCGTCTAACCGTGGGGTTGAGCTTGTGGCTTTGGCGTCGCGAGCGATTGTAACGAAGTGAGCCGCAGTGAGTCGAGCAGCGAGGTGCGTGCCTACTTCGTCTTGCCTCTCGGGCTGTATTTTTATCTAATGGCGCAGCGGACGGCCAAGGGAACATCTGCTGTCATCCGCCTTATGCACACGGCTGCAGTCTCTAAACGGCCGCTTTCTCGTACACACAATATTTAATAACAAAGTTATGAATTAATTTAGCATCTTCTCAATTTTTGCCTGCATGTAGGTAAGTTGGTTGACATCACAGAAAAAGTTTCAGCTCGCTTGCATAAAAACTTAGCCTTCTAGAATTTTTAGAGTGGAACTGACAGTAGATCGTTACCTCTGAACTATAACTTTAAGAGACCTTGTATTGGTTGTTATTAATAGTACGATCTTAAAATTTGTTATAGCTCCATTATTTAAGAGGTTTTATCACGTGCTGTAACCAAAATATTGTAGCATTAAAATTACAGGCACTCAATCTACTACAAACGGGGATGTCTTAGTTACAAATTTAGGCTTCATTTAACTACTCGAGCCGGCCGGTGTGGCCGAGCGGTTCTGGGCGCTTCAGTGTAGAACCGCTCCACCGCCACGGTCGCGGGTTCGAATCCTGCCTCGGGCATGGATGTGTGTGATGTCCTTAGGTTAGTTAGGTTTAAGTAGTTCTAAATTCTAGGGGACTGATGACCTCAGAAGTTGAGTCCCATAGTGCTCAGAGCCATTTTTATGGTGACGTAGCGCTACTGGTAGTGAACTGGGGTAAGTCCCGGCTCACTCGCTCGCCTCTGTATCTCGCAAATGATACAGCGCTTGTTTCACTACAAAGCTCCAAAGCATCTAGTTAGTCAGACACGAATTTTTCGGCGTCCACACAAGTTAAAATCTTTCAGAGCCTCGTGATCGACACAAGCGACATTTTACAAGTGCATTACCAAATAGTTGGAAATATTTCTGATGCGCACACGACACGACATATCCTGTTTGTTGCTGACCTCTACTCAGACACCAGGACGAATGCTAAGTGTCCCACGCGAAAATTGCTGCCTATACTTATAGCCTCGCACTGACGTGAGTCATAAACTGCACACTTCCAACTTCCGGGAGAACGTGTAAACTATAAATTTAATGTTGCACATACATATTAAACATGAATTAGGACGCAAATTTCATCAGCTTTCCAAGGCTGTTCGTATATTTCACGTTTTGCACACAGATAGTATGTTTGTCCATATGGACGCTATTTTGCATCGGTATGTCGTCAACAAATATAAAACTGTTATAACTTCCTTGCGCGCTGTGTGGTTCTTTAGCGGATACAGAGCGAGGAACAGATGCCGCTCATGAACAAAGAATTCAGATATTAATTTATTCTACGTCTGATACCAAATAATAAAAAAATGGTTCAAATGGCTCTGAGCACTATGGGACTTAACATCTGTGGTCATCAGTCCCCTAGAACTTAGAACTACTTAAACCTAACTAACCTAAGGACATCACACACATCCATGCCCGAGGCTGGATTCGAACCTGCGACCGTAGCGGTCACGCGGTTCCAGACTGAAGCGCCTAGAACCGCACGGCCACAACGGCCGGCACCAAATAATAAAAATCATATTTAACTTTGTTGCTTTAGTTGCAGTGTCAGTTGTTAACAGCAGATTTGAATGTTGAAACATATACAGCTTCCGCAGATTTACAAATCAGTCAGTCTTCACTACAATAACTATTGAGTAGATCATGAGTCCAGGCTATAATGAAAGTCTGTAAATGATATTCAACTGGCAAACACACATAAAGGGGTCAGTTCATGAATTTTCGAACGTAAGCATACCAACAGCTGAATCTCCGGATAGGGGATGCTTGCATCTCGTTGACAGCGGCGTAACCGTAGTTTAAAATGCATAATAGTCAGAAATAATCTCCCATAACAATTCCACAGTACTCACTGAGATCTACCCATGAGCACTCTGTTTTTATAAATCGCCTAAGACGTTAGTGAGTTGTTAATTGTCAAGAATCATTCTATATATAAAACATTTCAAATTAAATAACTTGAAATTAAGTCTAGTAGCCAGGGCACAACCTTACGCACTGGTCTAAATTTCGTCTTTAAAATCATGTCACTGGCTTCTGTGTCATTGGTTTGGTTCGGTTTTTATTTAGAGTTTTCTCATTCTGACCTGCACTCACAAGGGGAGGCCGCCAATTGTGAAATTCAGATTCGATTCATACTGCGCATAATAAAAGCTCATGGCCAGAGGTGTAATGTGGCAAAGCACCAAGATGCACTTCTCAGCCGTTGTCGAGAAAATCGACAGTTAAAAGAAACCGTTGCGGTGAAATTTCTCCAGCGTCGTGGCGCAGCGGTAAGCGCTCGGGTTCGTAATCCGAAGGTCACCGGATCGAATCTCCCACTTTGCAATTTTTTTTTATAATTATTTTCTTGTAATTCAAATATATATATATATATATATATATATATATATATATATATATATATACTATTAATGAATTGCTTATGCATGTTTGTGAAGGCGGATCATCTCCAATTGTACCGCCTCCATTTTTCCGTTTTTTTAACAGGGTGTACCAAAGCTCTCCCGTCCGCACTGATTTTCGACGATGTTATAAGTTGCGCTAGGGACCGTATCTACCTTCTTTCGAGCCGGCCGCGGTGGTCTAGCGGTTCTAGGCGCGCAGTCCGGAACCGCGCGACTGCTACGGTCGCAGGTTCGAATCCTGCCTCGGGCATGGGTGTGTGTGTGATGTCCTTAGGTTAGTTAGGTTTAAGTAGTTCTAAGTTCTAGGGGACTGATGACCACAGTAGTTAAGTCCCATAGTGCTCAGAGCCATTTGAACCATTTGAACCTTCTTTCGAAGTTAGCAGGCAACTACGCTAGTTATGCGGCGGCTCGTTTCGGCCCATTCAACGTCTGTTCTTCAAGTGTAACGAGCGAGTAACGGAGTTTATATGTCATACCTGCCACAGCAAATTTGTGTTCGTGGGGTCTCTATTCTAATTCAAACGTTTGAGTTACGCTATACGTATTCGTTTCGGAATATCGTTTCTACGTCTTCCGTTAACTGTACGTGGTTAACATTATGAAGACAATTAATAACATTTGTGAAATACAACTTTGTTTACGGAAAACATAATGATGTTCGAAGTCGCCAGTTTTTCCACGACAAACGACTTTCAACAACTTATTATATGCATAATTGTTGCAACTGATTGCCGGGAATTTTATATATATTAACAAAGATGATGTGACTTACCGAACGAAAGCGCTGGCAGGTCGATAGACACACAAACAAACACAAACACACACACACAAAATTCAAGCTTTCACAACAAACTGTTGTGTTTGTGTTTGTTTGTGTGTCTATCGACCTGCCAGCGCTTTCGTTCGGTAAGTCACATCATCTTTGTTTTTCGATATATTTTTCCCACGTGGAATGTTTCCCTCTATATATATATATATATATATATATATCATTTGAATTACAAAAAACAAATACTAAAAAAAACGTTTGCATGGCACGAGATTCGATCCCGCGACCTTTGGATTACGAAGCCGAGCGCTTACCGCTGCACCACGACGCTGTAAAAGTTATTAATCGTAGAGAGTATTTCACCGCAACGGTTTCTTTTAACTGTCGATTTTCTCGACAACGGCTGAGAAGTGCATCTTGGTGCTTTGCCACATTACACCTCTGGCCATGAGCTTTTATTATGCGCAGTATGAATCGAATCTGAATTTCACAATTGGCGGCCTCCACTTGTCAGGATTTGTCATGCTTTGAGATCTGCCAGTCATCACACCTCAAAGGTCCCGCCACCTACCGTATCCGGCCCAGTATAGCCACAGCAGCTTTTTTGGCTGTTTACAAGTCTCGCCGATTTGGCTGAGAGCGTTACAACGAGAAGTGCGCACGGCCGCGTCTGTTCTTAAAGTGTTTCGTAGTCATTTCCGGTATGTATCGTCTCAGTCTGTGGACACATATTCACCCTTCCACTAGGGGGGAAAAAGGACCAACGGCATTACCACAGTGGTAACATCGGTTCCTGTCACATAGCCTATGTTAAGCACCGTCGGACTCGGCTAGCACTTGGATGGGTGACCGGCCGAGCCTGCCAACCACTGTTCGGAACCGGAGTACACTCATCCCTCGTGAGGCCAACTCAGGAGCTACTTGAGTGAGACGTAGAAGCTCCGGGCACGAAAACTGATAACGACCGGGAGAGCGGTGTGCGGATCACACGCTCCTCCTTGCATGTATGCAGTGAGGCCTATCGATGAGGATGAGGTGGCGTTCGATCGGTACCATTGGGCCTTCCGAGACCCGTTTGGACGGAGAGGGGGAAGAAGGGCAGTAGTCTTAATTTGGTCTCCGCTGTGCAGCCCTTACATTCTTGAAAGTTCTTTCTTTACGAGTCTCTATTTGCTATCTATGTAAGAAATTTTCTACACGTTTTGTAACTTGTAGTACATACAGAATACTTTTTGGTGTAAGTTGTACGATCCATTGACCCATTCTTGACAACGAACCGCTAGGAACTGTGGCAAAATTAACGGAAAAGGTAAAAGAATATTTATCCTGAGGCAAGTTTTAAATGCAAAAATTGTAATATTCCCTTGTTGAGGACATGTGACAACTTTGCAACAGGCTCTTCATCACATAACTCGATGGATGGGTAGGTGTCAGACTATAACAAAATGTTTCTGGGTTCAAGTCTCAACCGGTCCTAGGATCTGTTATTGCTTTTTTCTCTCTGGCAATGAATAACGTATGTTAGATATTCCAAGTTGCACCGTAGTTCAGTTAAAAGCCGCCCAATGTTTATCGGCTTTCCAGATCTACTACTTGTTGATAATCGGTTCTTCGATGGAACGCGCTTTTTCCATACAACATGGGCTTCCCGTAGCCGCGAGCTGCCTATTCAACAAATCGAATGGCTCTGAGCACTATGGGACTCAACTGCTGTGGTCATCAGTCCCCTAGAACTTAGAACTACTTAAACCTAACTAACCTAAGGACATCACACACAGCCATGCCCGAGGCAGGATTCGAACCTGCGACCGTAGCAGTCGCACGGTTCCGGACTGCGCGCCTAGAACCGCAACAAATCGTGCTTTACATTCTATCTTTTACTGAATGTCAAGTCGTCGGAACTCTCAGAAATAACTGCATTTAGATCTACCACAAAGTAACTGCCAGACTTCAGAACGACCGGTCAATGACTGAACTTTACTAAACGCATGCTAGTACGTTAAATGAGCTTATTGATCACAGGAGGAGGGAAGCTGTGCTGCTATGCACATTAGGGACAGGTTTAAAGAATTAAACTGATGCGTAAATGGTATTTATTCACAAAATGGAACGTACTCCTGAACTTCATTAAACATGCGACACGTATAAAATCTCTAACACTATGGTTCTGTAAGAATAATTGTATTAATCATCATTATTCTGGGAGAATTAAGTTGACTGAGGGACCAAAATGGACGCTCATGTGCTCACACACAAAGAGTCAAAAGCTCACGAAATAGTAAAGGTAATGTTCATCATATTCTATCAAAAACTGAATCGTCAAAATTGACTCGTGTCTTACACCAGAAAGAAAAACGACAGCTAATGTAAATCACGATACACGAAACAAATCATGGCCGGATAAAGTGCACTTCGGCCCGACCCGAATCTAGTTAAATGATAACAAAATTATGACTCGTGAGAAACATATAATTCTTCTAACACATGACTCTAACATTACAGAAATTTTCTAACTTGAAAAATATGATGTTAATCCTAACCAAAACCACGGTATAAGTGCAGACAGAAGAAGCACATCTTAGCCACTACTCACCAACACGGCGACTCTTCTGCGACTGACTGAACTCTGTACAAAAATCCAGTCTACCTCTTCTCCGTACATATAAACCAAAATACTCGGAGGAGCGAACTGCCCAATCAGCTAGACAAATTTGGCAGAGATAACAGGGGCCTCTTCCTGTCAAAAGGGTTTCTCTTGCCCAAAATTTTCTGTGAGTTCACCGAATAAAACCTTAATGAACGAGCCGATTGCACGGTCTGAAGGAAGCAATCGCAGAGCCGCGCTTCAAGAAAGCCCCCGCAGTAAAGGTCCCGCAAGAATGGCGCCTGAAGCCAGCTTCGAAAATTAAATTCAATTGGCGTTCTTTGGCCTCTGATACGAATCTGAACCAATAACATCCACCTAAAGTCTCCAAGTTTCATGTTTTTACAATTACACCTACGTTCATACAATCTGGTAGTCACCAGTATTCAGGAAATGTGGTTAAAGGCACATGATGTGCTGAATATCAAACGTAATAAAAAAATGAAAATAAAACAAACTCAATTTCGTTTCCCACCGTCATGTTGCTCCCTGATATGCCAGAAATATGAGAAAATACAGGCAGAGACACGACACCCTGCAGTACGAGATAAAGCTACAAAATTATTTGATAGGTGGACTGACTGCCACTTTTCACAGTGTTCTAGTCATACTATGGAGACGCAGTAACGGCTCAGGTAAGTCAGATCAAAGGTCTGAGGAAAGCAAGGGTACACCACCTAAAATACAATCAGTTCCACAAGAAAGTGTACGCCGTTATCTCTATGAAATAAAAATCACTATTATAAATGTATACTTACATAAAAATACATGTTATTACTAATTGCACACTTACCTAATAGTTAATCTAATCGCCGCCATTATCGATTATAGCTTGGCATCTTAGCCCACTCTCCGGTAAATCATCCATGTTTACAACCTCTAAATATCGTTTGACCCACTTCGGAGCGAATGTCTTTGACTTTCTGAGTATTTTAGCAGCAGCTCCATATGAAAGCCTTAGCCCCTTTGGATGATTTACAAGGAACGTTTCCTCCTGACGCTTCACATACTTTGCACTCATTTTGAACTGCAACGGACAAAACAAAACATTCAGCTCTCACACTGTTTATCTACACACCGTGCAAAAGCGCACCTTTACAGATTGGAGACCACAACAAGAGATGTTGCTCCGGACGTTACATTTAAAATTATGGCGTAAACTTTCTTGTCTTGTGAAACTGACTGTACATTCACGTCTAGTAAAGCACAGCGTTGTTCAAACCAGTCTTTTGCCTTGAAAAAACTGAAAGTGCATCATTCGAATCTACATCTACATCTACATGGATACTCAGCAAATCACATTGTAGCGCCTGGCAGAGGGTTCATCGAACCACCTTCACAATTCTCTATTATTCCAATCTCGTATAGCGTGCGGAAAGGATGAACACCTATATCTTTCCGTACGAAATCTGATTTCCCTTATTTTATCGTTATGATCGTACCTCCCTATGTAGGTCGGTGTCAACAAAATATTTTCACATTCGGAGGAGAAAGTTGGAGATTGGAATTTCGTCAGAAGATTCCGTCGCAACGAAAAACGACTTTCTTTTAATGATGTCCAGCACAAATCATGTTTCATTTCTGTGACACTCTCTCCCATATTTCGCGATAATACAAAACGTGGTGCCCGTCTTTAAACTTTTTAGATGTACTCCGTCAGTCCTATCTGGAAAGGATCCCACATCGCGCAGCAGTATTCTAAAAGAGGACGGACAAGCATAGTGTAGGCAGTCTCCTTAGTAGGTCTGTTACATTTTCTAAGTGTCCTGCCAATAAAACGCAGTCTTTGGTTAGCCTTCCCCACAACATTTTATATGTGTTCCTTCCAATTTAAGTTGTTCGTAATTGTGATACCTAGGTATTTAGTTGAATTTACGGCTTTTAGATAAGACTTATTTATCGTGTAACCGAAGTTTAACGAGTTTCTTTTAGCACTTATGTGGGTGACTTCACACTTTTCGTTATTTAGGGTCAACTGCCACTTTTAGCACCATTCGGATATCTTTTATAAATCGTTTTGCGCTTTGTTTTGATCTTCTGATGACTTTATTAGTCGATAAACGACAGCGTCATCTGCAAACAACCGAAGACGGCTGCTCAGATTGTCTCCCAAATAGTTTATATAGGAAAGGAACAGCAGAGGATCTATAACATTACCTTGGGGAATGCCAGAAATCACTTCTGTTTTACTCGATGACTTTCCGTCAATTACTACGAACTGTGACCTCTCTGACAGGAAATTACAAATCCAGTCACATAACTGAGACGATATTCCATAAGCACGCAATTTCACTACGAACCGCTTGTGTGGTAGAGTGTCAAAAGCCTTCCGGAAATCCAGAAATACGGAATCGATCTGAAATCCCTTGCAATCGCACTCAACACTTCATGTGAATAAAGAGTGTTTCACAGGAACGATGTTTTCTAAACCCATGTTGACTTTGTGTCAATATACTGTTTTCTTCGAGGTAATTCATAATGTTCGAACACAATATATGTTCCAAAATCCTGCTGCTTATCGACGTTAACGATATGGGCCTGTAATTCAGTGGATTACTCCTACTACCTTTCTTGAACATTGGTGTGACCTGTGCAACTTTCCAGTCTTTGGGTACGGATCTTTCATCGAGCGAACGGTTGTATATGATTGTTAAGCATGGAGCTAATGCATCATCATACTCGGAAAGGAACCTAATTGGTATACACTCTGGACCAGAAGACTTGCTCTTATTAAGTGATTTAAGTTGCTTCACTACTCCGAGGATATTTACTTCTACGTTACTCATGTTGGCAGCTGTTCTCGATTAGAATTCTGGAATATTTACTTCGTCTTCTTTTGTGAAGGCATTTCGAAAGGCTGTGTTTAATAACTCTGCTTTGGCGGCACTATCTTCGATAGTATCTCCATTGTTACCGCGCAGAGAATGTGTGTGAATTTCTAAGGGACCAAAGTGCTGAGGTCATCGGTCCCTAGCCTTACACACTACTTAAACTAACTTATACTAAGAACAACACACACACCCATGCCCGAGGGAGGACTCGAACTTCCGGCGGAAGGGGCCGCGCAGTCCGTGACATGGCGCCTAGACCTCTCGCCCACCCCGCGCGGCCCAGCATTTGACTATGGGTGTAATTTGGTACTGAGAGCATTCTGCATCTCAACCAACATATACATGACTAGTCTGCAATTTACATTTACCAAATTGGCAGACGTTTCAAAGAATCACTTTCAGGCTATTCCATGGACGTTGCCCTCTGGAATAGCACTCATATCTTTCCGTGCGAGATGTTATATCTCTTTCTTTATTAAGATTGTCATTTTATCTCATATAGTTTGGACTGAACAAAATATTTTCTCATTCGGAGGAGAAAGTCGGTGATTGAAACTTCTCGAAAGTATCTCATCGCAACGAGAAACGCCTGTGTTTTAATGCTGGACAATCCAACTAAGTGTCACACTCTTCCCTGCTTCGCAACAGCAAATAACAAGTGTGCCCTTTTCTGAAATAGCACTGTCATTAATCTTATCTTAGCTTTATGCACCTATGCTTTTAAAATATTGAAACTGAGAAACACAACAGATACAATTTTAATAAAAGTCCAATCTCTCTGTCCACTTTTACTCACATTGAATCATCCAATTAGGCTTGTGCCTGCGTATTCTTCCGTCGCCGTTATTATCTTAAAAATAAGTTTCCCGGTTATGTGATCGCGTCATCATGCTGTTGTATAGAATAATATTGGAACCATTGTTGCAAATGGCCGAAGTGTTGCCTGCACAACAACATGACGGCTCGATTAAATTTTATTTAAAGTGATACCCAGTGAAACGTTATCGTACAATGAAAGACACTATGTCGTAGATACATCAATAGATTAAAGGTTAAAATAACAGGCCGTACAAAAAAATGTGAATTCAGTAAACGTGATAGGGTATAGATAATGATGACGATGTTTGGTTTGCAGGGCGTTCAACTGCGCAGTTATCAGCGCCCGTACAAAGTCCCAATTTTTACACAGTCCAATTTTTTACGCAGTGTAATCGAGCCACTGTCACGAATAAGGATGAGGACGATGAACAGATGAGGACACCACAACACCCAGTCCCCGGGCAGAGAAAATCCCCAATCCGGCCAGAAATCGAACCCGGGACACCGTGATGCAGAGGCAGAAAATCGAGCCAATATACCACGAGCTGCGGACGATAGCGTATAGAGGCCTCCTCCTTAATACAATACTGGAATAAGAGGGAAAAGAAACGAACACGTGTAATCAAATCGCACTGAAACGCCGTACTGAGAGAGAGTAATGCAGATATAATTCGATCCATCATTTTGTGTACAGTGTACGAACTTCGTTCTCAACATACAAATCATTGAATTGTATTTGCTAGTCTAACATTCTTCCGCTTGGAGCGTCGTTCTGTGATAGAAAAACCTTCAGAAGTGTGCAGTGACAAAAGTGTCTAGATAAAAATAAACGATCTGTACGTTACTGCTGGGAACCGCGTAACGTGTGTGAAGCCAAGTTCGGTGCTCAGCCAATGGCGCAAACACTATAGAAAACAGACGTTACCGCTACAAGCAACGTGAGCTTACGTCAGTGAGGATGAAAGAAACCAGGAACAGCGTAAAGGCACACACATACAATCAAAATTCCAAAATCAGAGTTGATGTCTTAAAAGCGACGTAAATCGTTATACTTGAAGATCAGTGTGTAGAGGCTTCAACGACAAGGCTCGAATTCACGATCCAGCGACATGGCCACGTATTAATATCGCTACGAAGACCAGCGGTCATCCCCATGTGACTTTTTTTGCCGTGATCGCTGAAGTGGCGACAAGCTCATGTGGAACTACAATGACGGAAAGAAAACGCAACACCAAACAATGAACGAAATTTTTGGACTAAATTTTTCTAGGTAACATATTTAAGTGTTTAACATTGTAACATCACGAATCATGAAAGTGCGAGATAAGCCATTGAAAATGTGAAAGGCTGGTAAATTAATAACTGGCGTAACCACCAGACGGTTGAATGCAACCATGTATTGTGTTAAACAGGTGCCGGGTGTCAGTTTGTGGGATGGAGTCTCATGCCTGTTGCATTTTCTCGGTCAATACAGGGAAAGTTAGTGCTGCTTGTGGATGACGCTGGAGTTTTCGTCCGATGATGTCCCCTACATGCTCGATTGAGGAAACATATCGACAATATGTAGAGCATATGGGGTTACAACAGTGGTATCTTGGTGACCGTTATCCTGTTGGAAAACGCCTCCTGGTTCAAAAAATGGTTCAAATGGCTCTGAGCACTATGGGACTTAACTTCTGAGGTCACCAGTTCCCTAGAACTTAGAACTACTGAAACCTAACTAATATAAGGACATCACACACATCCATGCCCGTGGCAGGATTCGAACCTGCGACCGTAGAGGTTGCGCAGTTCCAAACTGAAGCGCCTAGAACCGCTCGGCCACTCCAGCCGGCACGCCTCCTGGAATGTAGATCATGAACGGAAGCACAACAGGTCGAACCACCAGTTTGACGTACAGTTTTGTAGTGCACCCCACACCATAACTCCAGTGCAGCCTCAGTGTGCCTAGCAATCAGACAGGTTGGTTGCAGGCCCTCAGCTGGGCTCTTACTAACCAACACACGCTCGTCACTTGCACGGAGCCAGAACCAGCTTTCGTAAGAAAACACAAAGAACTCCACCCTGCCCCCCAATGAGATCTCGCTTGACACTACGGAAGTCGCAAATGGCGGTGGTTTGTGGTCACTGGAATGCAGGCGTGTCACTGTTCTGCCAACTGCTCTTCAAATTGCTGCTGCAGATGCCGTGCGATGGGCCAGAGCCATACACTGATCACGATGACCTTATCTCTCGGTAGTGCCACGTGACCGTCCGGAGTCCGGTCTTCTTGCCACCGTGCATTTTTGTGGAGAATGGTGCCAGCAATCACATACAGTGGCTAGATTCCTGCCAAGTCTTTCTGTATTACCACAGAAGGAAAATCCAACTCCTCGTACCCCTATTTCACGACCTCGTTCAAACTCAGTGAGGTGCTGATAATGGCGTCTTTGTCGCCTTAAAGGCATTCCTGACTAACATCAACTCACAACGTCCAATCTCAAACGTAACTAACGCTCACGACATTTACAGCGTGTATTTAAAGCAAACCTGATTTGTATTCTCATAGTGGCGCTACTAACTCTACTCTGATGCGAATGATGCAAAATTTGAGTAGACATCATATTTCATATGTAGAAACACGCCTGCCAGCTTTCGTTTATGTCGCACAATTCCTTCTTGGTGCTGCGATATTTTTTCCTTCGGTGTATTTACGTTTACCAACATTCTGAGTCGGCCTCCATATCATTAAAGAGTGGCAGGTTATTGGAATTTTTGTATTAAAAGTCAATTTCTCACAGTCTTCAGTCACCATGAGAATAAGGCTGTAGGTTTTTTACCAGCTGATCAGCTATCTGTTTCAGATTATGTGATTCTTCAATTTCCCACGGCTTAACAGATCATGGCAACGTTATCCCTCATCGAAATATTGTGTCCGATGGACATGGACATACGGCCATTTCACCCGTGCACTATTAAGTCATTTTTTAGAGGGCGTTGAGATGTATATGGTAAATAGTTTGAAATTCGCGGTTTGCATTTACTTTCACCTTAAAGCAAAAGGTAGATGATTGTAGTGTGTACATAAGGAACTAGCTGATCCACTTATTATGAAAGAGATCATTCAGCCACTATTTCCTGACTTGTTTTAGTATTCTGTTCGATTTTTTAAATTTATATTTAATTATATATATTGTATAATGTATTGTAGACACTGTAGCTGTACGAACGGAACAACTCGAAAATCAAGGAAATGGGGAATTAAATTGGTCGTGTCCTCCTCTAAGGATTCATCGCTACGATAAGTACGATGTTCTGTATCTTCGCTTAAGTTTATTCTTTCCAGGGAGACTAGTGTGTTGCTACGTTAGCTTTTCTTGAGTCGACCTTGAACATTCAAGTCGACGTGATATACAACTAGCTTCCACAGAAAACCATAATTTTTTCTTGCTGTGTGGGACAATAAACAATAGAAATCATCAAAAATGTACAAAAAGAGACTTATAGGGGAATAAATATTCTTATGTTCATCGCATGCTTTAGGATCATTCCTTCATTACACGTTATTTCTGTAAAGGAGTGAAACTTCACTCTCACGTTGCACTGTTCGGTTCGAATAACAGCCTTACTCCTAGGTTTACTGCCCGTGTGGGCAGCTTCCTAGTGCATTATGATGACTCAAGGCCAACATATCAATGTATCTACTGTAATTATATTGAACTGTTTCAACAATTAGAGCCTCGGTGATGATATTAAGAGATAATATGTTGTTGTGATACCTTACTTCGTGATTTTACCGCAATAATCTTGTGTGAATGACTTCTCATCCTCGTGGAAAATATGCACGATCAGTTATCCAACAAATTGTGCCACCATGTTTCATTTACAACACATTACTGCCAAATGACTTCTGTAACTACCAAGAAAAAATTGGTGTTCTGATGAAAAATTGCGCCGGCCGCGGTGGTCTCGCGGTTCTAGGCGCGCAGTCCGGAACCGCGCGACTGCTACGGTCGCAGGTTCGAATCCTGCCTCGGGCATGGATGTGTGTGATGTCCTTAGGTTAGTTAGGTTTAAGTAGTTCTAAGTTCTAGGGGACTGATAACCACAGCTGTTAAGTCCCATAGTGTTCAGAGCCATTTGAACCATTTTTTTTTGAAAAATTGCCGGCCGGGTGGCCGAGCGGTTCGAAGGGCTTCAGTCTGGAACCGCGCAACCTCTACGGTCGCGGGTTCGAATCCTGCCACGGGCATGGATGTGTGTGATGTCCTTAGGTTAGTTAGGTTTAAGTAGTTCCAAGTTCTAGGGAACTGATGACCTCAGATGTTAAGTCCCATTGTGTTCAGAGCCATTTGAACCATTTTTTATAAGATAAGATAAGCGGTTTTACACCTTCAGAAATACCGAGAACTATCATTTGTTGGAAACCACGAAATCCCTAGATCAAATTACACAACGAAATTTACAGATATTACAATAAATCGAGAACAATATTAAAACATTACACATCTGCCTCTGCATTTATTCATTTCTTACGCTATATGTTTCGGCACTTATCTTCCATCTTTGCGTGCCACTTCACAAAAATGCATACCAAGTAACTATTTGGCACTCAACAGAGACTGAGATAGAATGTAAAATATAAAATAAATTACTTCAGGTGAGGTTCCATATTTAGAACACTTTGCCGATATATGGCATCATTGATAGTGCTCACCTCTCACAAAAATATTTGCTTTACGACAGCGCTAAATGGAAAACTTTTTAAGGAACTTTATATTATTTAGTTATTAAACTTTGAGATAATGAAGTGAAAATTGAATTCTTAATTTAAGAGCTTACAATCTACAACAGTATATATTGTAAGTAATTGGAATAATGTTTGCGTAAATATTAAAAATTCTAAGGGAAAAAAGCTATAATTTGCAATAATGTTATTAATACACATCTCATGGAGGCAAAAACTTCCTAAAGCCCATTGTTAAAAAGATAATAACGCATATCAATTGCCAGACAATACATTTAAAGGAAATTTGTGTCTGAACCATATAATGATGAATCGAAAACCATAAAAGCATTTCATAAATTCTTACTGAACTTCGGTTTCAGTATTTAATTCACGAAATAGTGATTTCTGATTCCTACGTACAGTATACGAGATATATGCCTTTCCCAGTGGTCTGGCGAATAAATAAATTCATTGGTGAAAGTTGAAGGATTTATTGCAGCTTAGCCATCTTCCCGCGCGAGTTACCGTTCTATCTGCTGACACATACAAGTGGACCATCAAAATAAAGATTCACGAACATTCAGAAATAAGAAATGAATCTCTAGATAGATGATGTGCTACAAGCCATTCATCTTCAAAATGAGAATCCGCTAAAACTGTTAGTTACTAAGGTCAGCATGTAACTAGTCTTGAGAAGGCACTTTTTCCGATGCGAATGTTGTTCAGCTTTCACGATAAGAGGCGGACTGCCATGGATGACAGGGACCGACTTAATCGAATGGTATATGTCTATGCACTCTGTAAACATCTGCCTCGCTCATGTTTTATCTACGCTTGCCTTTTCTATGAATTTCCTGACCAGTGAAGTGTAGCAGGATATTATGTTGCTAAGACTAATGAAGGAAACAGATTCACGGTGTAAACATGACGAAAAAATAATTCGCTCGTCAGGAATTAACTCCTGTGATATTTACAAATGCTGTTACCTTAGGTCACAAGGACTAATGCAGTCGCCGGGTGGAGTGGCCGAGCGGTTCTAGGCGCTGCAGTCTGGAACCGCGCGACCGCTACGGTCGCAGGTTCGAATCCTGCCTCGGGCATGGATGTGTATGATGTCCTTAGGTTAGTTAGGTTTAAGTAGCTCTAAGTTCTAGGGGACTGATGTCCACAGCAGTTAAGTCCCATAGTGCTCAGAGCCATTTGAACCATTTTCTTTGACTAATGCAGTCACGTTAACGAAAGGAGTATAAATACATTTACGTGATGTATTAATCATAAGGCTATGTCAGAGGTCGGTTTCCAGCTCCTTACGAGACGGTGAACTGCAACCTAGAGTAATTGTGAATTGCAAGAGATGAAATTTGTAGTTGAGACATTGAAAATCAGAAAATGTACATTACACAAATAGACACAGTGTTCTCTTAGTTGTGTAGTGCAAGAGGAGATACGGTTGAACTTACTCCGATAACAGAGATAACAGACGCACTCCAGTGCGATGGGATATTGGTTTGTTTGGCCTGCAAGATACACGATGATGAAACACAGTTACTGATTGCAATACAATGTTTTAGTGTCCTTTTTCTCTCTCTAGGTTTTGGCCTTCGGGACGAGCCCCTACAACCGAATGCCATTTCTGACGATACTAACGTAAGGACAACAGCATACCGACTACCTGAGCGGAGAATATCTCCGTCGCGGCAGGTAATCGAACCCAGGCCCCTTCGGTTAGTAATTCCCCGCCTACGGCTGGTTCTGAGTACTTGATGAGGACTTGTTTAGGGTTTATGAAACGAGCTGAGTTGTTTGGGGGAGAGACCAAACTGCGAGGTCATCGGTCTCATCGGATTAGGGAAGGAAGTCAGCCGTGCCCTTTCAAAGGAACCATCCCGGCATTTGCCTGGAGCGATTTAGGGAAATAACGGAAAACCTAAATCAGGATGGCCGGACGCGGGATTGAACAGTCGTCCTCCCGAATGCGAGTCCAGTGTGCTAACCACTGCGCCACCTCGCTCGGTTTATGAAACGTGGAATAATGTAAGACTAGTAATACATGTAATTATTACAATATATATCTGAAGGTGATAGTTCATAGCTTAAACTTGTCATTAAAACGCAACATTGCGAGCTAGGTAGGCAATTGCAACATCGATATGCATAACGTTCAAGCCCACATTCTGACAAAAAGTATCAGACATCGCTATTTACTCCTTTGTGTCTTCTTGCAACAAATACGGCGAAAAGGAGCAGAACTTTTCATTAGAAATCCCACGCAATGGAATGATGCGAATGCTAGTAAAAGAGTCCTCGAACGGTACTGTTTTACTATACAGGTAGGTTATGATTTTGAAGCGTGAGAGGCAATAGGACGCAAGTTTTACGCATTTGGCCGCGAGGGGAACCGCAAACTGTTCACGTCACATAATAGCACGCTATCGAACAATGGAGAGTGGTTATCCGCCACGCAGAATAGAAATAACACCGCTGCAAAATTCCTTCATTCAGTGGTGTCCCACGGTCGGTTAGAATCAATACGCTATGTGTAATCAACACGTGGCCATACATATTTTCCACGTGAAAGAGACTTTGGCCACTTGACGTTAAGGGAAAAAGAACTGATACACAATGTATAGTGCAGAACAGTGGTTTAATGAACTTAAATCTGAATTATGTTGCCTTTGAGGTCACAGAATTCATGATTGTAAATCAGGAATGGTTTCGGATTACGAATCATACCTCTGCAGAATGAAGATCACTCTATAATCAGCAATGGCCTACGTGTGAAGAAGCAAAAATGAAGCTTAATACTGTACAAGATACTAGCGTTCACAAGTAACATAGTGGCTGCAGCAACATAATCACAACAGCATACTGAGAGCAGTATTTCACATGAAATGCAGCGACCGAACGAGGTAGCCCCTGCACTCGCATGCGAGACGGCGGCGGTTAAAAACTTTGTTCGGCCATCCAGAGTTAGGTTTTCCGTGGTTTCCCTAAAGCGGTTAAGGTAACTGCTGGGGTGGTTCCTTCGACAAGTACACTGCCGAAACCATTCCCCAACCTTCCACACCTGAGTTCGTACTACGTCTATAACGACCTCGTTGTAGATGGGAAGTTAAAATCTAGTCTTTCTTCCTTAAAAAGCGAGGAACGTGGTATGGATGAGGCCACACCTGGTCTATCATAAACAAATATAACTGTAGTGGAGAGTGTGAGAAATACTAACAGTACACACATTAATCCCGCAGCAAACTCAAAGTAACTAGAAAACGTGCACTTGACAGTAAACAAAAAGCAAGATTTTTTCCCATGTAATTTTGAGGAACGTGGAAAGGTATTTCGCTATGTAAGGAATATAACATATATATAACAGTCGGATCCTTCATATATGAGGCTGTGCGTGGCTATTACCTTACAGAAAATCACTGTTTACTCTGGCCTGCAATGAAAAAGTTGTGTTCAAAGCAATACATTATTCCTAAAGATTTTTTTTTGCTAATTTCAGTAAGAAGACAGAAAAATTCTATCACCCGTTAGTTTCACACAAAATAGCATTTTAATTGAACATGTACAGAAATAGTGCATAATACGCTCACCGCAATAAATGTTTCAGTACTTGCTGATATTAGTCACCATCCTTTAAAGAACATACTTAAAGCTTCAGAGAGATGGAGATAATGTAGAGCTGATACTCAATGTGTACTGGTGTTTAGGGGCTAGTCGGTTGCATGGAAGTGAAATATTGACGATGAACAATTTAGATAAGAAGAGAATAGAAACTTTAGAAATGTGGTGCTACAGAATAATGCTGAATATTAGATGAGTAGATAAAATATCTAATGATCAGGTAGTGAATAGGGCTGGGGAGAAAAGAAATTTATGGTTCAACCTGGTAAGAAGAAGGGACTGGTTGGTAGGACACTTTCTGCGACATCAAGGGATCACCGGTTTCGTATTGGAGGGAAGTGCGGAGGGGGGGGGGGGGGAATAAAATCGTTTACGGAGACAAAGAGATGAATACAGTAAGCAGATTCGGAAGAATGTAGGTAGCAGTAATTATTCGGAGATGAAGAGGCTTGCACAGGTTAGAGTTACGTGGAGAGCTGCATCAAACCAATCTTCAGACTGAAGACCACAAGAACAACAACAACAACAACAACAACAACAACAATGGTTGTACGTAATCAGCTTTGCTAGATGTGTCGACATGCAGACGTGACAGAAAGGCAGAATGGAGGTATCGTGTTGGAAGTGCGCATGGTCCCTCCGTGAAGGATGATGTCCGACAGGTTTATCTATCACTGTAGGCTATCCGACATGTCTACAAGTACTGGTGTATCACCTACAGTCATATAACAGGGCGTAAGAACAGTAGCCATAAGGAGAATCTTAACCGACAAGGAACAGAGACCACCGTCGCGGCCTGTCAATGGGCGTTGGTTTCATACTAACAGTTACTACTGCTATTGGTGAATGCAAATCCATCTCAACTGTTTCCGGACGGACGCAGCAAACAAAGCTTCATGCATTGGACATTTGGAATCGGGCACCTTTCTAAACGCCATTGCTCAACGTAGCGTTGTAACGCTACAAGTCTGTGGACCACTGAGGCTTTTAGCGCGCGGGGTGTAGAAGGTAAGATTCAGGTCGCAAGTGATTCTGCGACATTTTCAGGCCAAAGAGGTGCGGGGCATGGGGTGGGGTAGGGGAGGGCAGCACTTATTTGGCTTGCCGAGAACGTAAACCAGGATTTGAGTGTAAAATCCTTTAGAGCGTTAGGCCGCGTCATTTTGAAACTGAAGTCACTTTTAAAACCGACGTTTCAAAGTCTTTGCAGCAGTCTTCGTCAGTTACCCTGAAGAAGAACGCTGTTAAAACGGTAGAAATATCGATTTTAATTGCAGTTTTAATTTAAAAATTACGCGGCTTATTACGCAAAGGTATCGTACTCAAATTGCACTGCAACGCTTACAGTCACATCACTGCAGTGTGAGATACCACTTTATAATTGTATAAATATGAACTACCATGATAAACAAATGTGTCACTCCCATCACACCCTGCAACTTTTTAATTTTGTGTTTCCTACAATTAACTTATGAAATCTAGTGATATCCAAATATCTGCATACAGAAATTTGTGCACATGTATCTACTTAATAATGTTCAATTGGTTGCCTTTGAAGTATCTCGACAATGATTACCACTGACATTACAAAAAGCGTTGAAAGTAAAAACGATTAATCCAACTGACATTTAATAATAAGTTTGCGCTTAAGGTAAAAATAGTTTTCTGTTATTAACATGTTATATTTTCCACATCTCACACATCATGTTTGCTGTGTTTACGTCCTTAGTCGCTATTTAAAGAATGATATCTTTGTACATTTCCGTGGTCATAATCTCATCTTTGTAAAGATAAACATCAAGTGTATAACACATGTACGGTGCTCAACGCGTAATTTAAGAATATTATGAAGTGCACCACTGTAACTTACACTACTGGCCACTAAAATTGCTACACCACGAAGATCACGTGCTGCAGACGCAAAATTTAACCGACAGGAAGAATATGCTGTGATATGCAAATGATTAGCTTTTCAGAGCATTCACACAAGGTCGGAGCCGGTGGCGACACCTACAACGTGCTGACATGAGGAAAGTTTCCAACCCATTTCTCATACACAAACAGCAGTTGACCGGTGTTGCCCGGTGAAACGTTGTTGTGCTGCGCCGTGTAAGGAGGAGAAATGCGTACCATCACGTTACCGACTTTGATAAAGGTCGGATTGTAGCCTATCGCGATTGCGGTTTATCGTATCGCAACATTGCTGCTCGCGTTGGTCGAGATCCAATAACTGTTAGCAGAATATGGAGTCGGTGGGTTCAGGAGGGTAATACGGGACGCCGTGCTGGATCCCAACGGCCTCGTATCACTAGCAGTCGAGATGACAGGCATCTTATCCGCATGGCTGTAACGGATCGTGCAGCCACGTCTCGATCCCTGAGTCAACAGATGGGGGCGTTTGCAAGACAACAACCATCTGCACGCACAGTTCGACGACGTTTGCTTCCAGTAGCATGGACTATCAGCTCGGAGACCATGGTTGCGGTTACCCTTGACGCTGCATCACAGACGGGAGCGCCTGCGATGGTGTACTCAACGACAAACCTGGATGCACGAATGGTAAAACGTCGTTTTTTCGGATGAATCCAGGTTCTGTTTACAGCATCATTATGGTCGCATTCATGTTTGGCGACATCGCGGTGAACGCACATTGGAAGCGTGTATTCGTCATCGCCATACTGGCGTATCACACGCCGTGATGGTATGGGGTGCCATTGGTTACACGTCTCGGTCACCTCTTGTTCGCACTGACGGCACTTCGAAGAGTGGACGCTACATTTCAGATGTGTTACGACCCGTGGCTCTACCCTTTATTTGATCCCTACGAAACCCTACATTTCAGCAGGATAATGCACGACCGCATGTTGCAGATCCTGTACAGCCCTTTCCGGATACAGAAAATGTTCGACTGCTGCCCTGGCCAGCACATTCTCCAGATCTCTCACCAACTGAAAACGTCTGGTCAAAGGTGGCTGAGCAACTGGCTCGTCACAATACGCCAGTCACCAGTCTTGATGAACTGTGGTATCTCGTTGAAGCTGCATGGGCAGCTGTACCTGTACACGCCATCCAAGTTCTGTTTGACTCACTGCCCAGGCGTATCAAGGCCGTTATTACGGCCAGAGGTGGTTGTTCTGGGTACTGGGTTCTTAGGATCTATGCACCCAAATTGAGTGAAAATGTAATCACACGTCAGTCTAGTATAATATATTTGTCCAATGAATACCCGTTTATCATCTGCATTTCTTCTTGGTATAGCAATTTTAATGGTCTGTAGTGTATTTACAATATGTGTATTGCGGTGGAATTCAAGAACGTATACATCGAGCTAGAAAACCATATGGACCACAGCAAAAAACGAACCACTATCTACTGGAACGTACGTAGTAAGTATATATATATAATGCAAAATAGTTGTGTTCAACTGTATACATATATTATACAAATTTTTATAAAAATTCACTTTAATGTATTTTCAGTGATGAAACAACTTATAAAGTGGTACTAAATACTCAAATAAATTTTCTTGTGCAGTGTGGAGTAGACGACATCCTGTTGACCAAAACATCTATATCACGAAAAATATTGGCCATTTGAAGATGGGCATGGTAGCCCGAAAAGGGTAATGGCAGTAAAATAAAACATTCCAAAAGTATTTGTGACTGGTTGCGTCATTCACCGACAATATACGATGCATATTTAGATAAAGAAACTGACGACAGAATTCGTTCCTAGTGCCCAAATGTGGGTGGAGCTTTAACATTGGTTCAGATCTAAGACAATGTCTCCCAGGTTTGGGATTCCTCTTAATTGGAATGATTCCTGGAATCACAGTGGTGTCTGTTAATTTTTTCTGTGATGTATGTGGCTTCAGTCTTACAGCTAAGGAGGTGAGTTTTATCCGATCTCCCCATCATTTTAAGTCTACTGTCTGTACCTACGGGAACATTAGATTTTATTAATATCTCTGAGAACAATGTCTCGGATTCTTAAGAAATATTTGCAGGTTTCGAATGCATTACAAAGCCCAGGAATTCATAGAAGCTGAATATAACAGTTCATAGAGAACCTTGATTATTCATAAGAATTTCTCAAAACTACTAGTCTCCAGGTTAAAGGAAAAAAGCATTGGCTATTGCAGCCTGTTTTTCATTACACAGAAGGAGAAAACAAAGGTTCATCCTATACTGTTCCACAAAACGTAACCTAGTTTGTTGCAAGGACATACCTAGAATGTTGGAGATTTTTAGCGTACATTCCTACGTAAACGAGAGATGACAGTTCTTCGTCTGGTCAAACAGAAATCTCACAGCAGTGGTTCTCCAAAATGTCAAAAAAATCCTAGTAATACCTCTAGACTTTCTGTGCAGCTGAAAGATTGCTATGAGCATTTAGCTATTGTTTGTTCTCACAAAACTAAAATATAGCGACAATGGGTGCATCATATACGGTGGCTATTTCCATAAGTATGGAATAATAAGATTACACGAAATAACCCTGTTTTTTGTTTGAATGGTACAGCCGTGGTTTGGCCCGACACTGGATCAGAAAGGAATGCCCTTGGACAATGAACTGGAAGCAAAAATATGGGTCACAATAACTGATGAGAATAAAGTTATCCTGCCTCCATTTAAATATAAGTTGGGATTAAATTAACAATTTGTGGTGGCTCTTTTAAAGGACGCTGAATGTTTTAGATGACATTGCGCAAAACTTTTGGCAATGTTAGAAGCAAAACTGAAAACTGTTTTTGCTGCCCTAGACTTTCTTAAAATTTTCAGAAATGAAGAGATTAGTAAAACGGTTACGGAAATTCATAAACAGCTTTCAAGGAAATCGTTCCTTTAAATAGTGGGAACTATATTTACTACATTTAAAATATTCAGCTATTCAATAAGAATGAAAGGGCACTTCCTCTACTCACATTTCATATACTTTCCTTAAAACATTGATGCGATGTGCGTGCGGCTAGAGCCACTCGTCTGGTAGAGCGGTCGTCTAGTGTAAGTTTTTTTAGTTAACGTCACTCCGGTGACCTGCTTGTCGAAAAGCATTGATGAGGAACAGACAGAAAGTTTCCATCAGGATGTCAACAACGTCGAACGTTGATGCCAGAGCAGATGTTTCGTCAACGTGATTACTGACAGTTGTTGGATACTACATAAAGGTCAACTGCATGTTGTCCACAACAGTAGCTCCAAAACAAGCTTTGAAGATAAACGAGAAAGGAAATTTAGAAAAACTTTGTGAGGTAAGGCAAGTATTTTGAGATTTATTTCTTGGGTAGTGGTATTGCATACGTTCATTTTAATTTCCTGTTTGAGGTAGCTACGTGGCAGTAAGTACAACTCATCAGCCACTTTCTGTATATTTCTTGAGTGATTTGTGCGTGGCTCTTGCATACTAGAAGCTAAATGCGCTCCCTTTTAAACCCGTATATATAACTGCAATAGCCGGCCGCTGTGGCCGAGCGGTTCCAGGCGCTTCAGTCGGGAACCGCGCGACTGCTACGGTCGCAGGTTCGAATCCTGCCTCGGGCGTGGATGTGTGTGCTGTCCTTAGGTTAGTTAGGTTTAAGTAGTTCTAAGTTCTAGGGGACTGATGACCTCAGATGTTAAGTCCCATAGTGCTGAGAGTCATTTGAACCATTTTTATAACTGCAATAGATTCACATGAAATTTAAAAGCAAAAAACAATTTTCAGTGACCCACATTTCACAGGTTGCTCATTATTTACATTACGTTGTGTATATTTGGAACACTCCCAGTGCTGCATTTTCCAGCCTGTATCTAGTAGCAGAACTGCATTGAGCTAATGAATTAACATACTAGGAATCTAAGTTGACTAAACACTAACTGGTTCCCACTCACAACCAAGAGAAATTAGTTGACGCCGAACTCTGTAGTGTACACGAAAGGCGCGATCTCGTGTATGATAGGGCCACTGTTGCCTGGTGCAGGTCACGTTGGCATCGAGCAACGTGACAAGCACTGCAATTCATACGAGAGCTCGCACGCGCGTCCAGTCCATTATTCGGTCTGCCGCACGAGTGGGCAGCGGCCAATTGTGTAACCCCGCGAAGAGCGTGGCTTCTGTTAAATCAACCTGATTTACGCAGTTAGATTAGCGGCGTTCATGTCTCGGTGCCTGTCACTTGTAAGCAGATCACCCAACAATTGATACAAAGTGTGCAACCGTGGACTGTACACATAAGACTCGCAATTGTTCTGTAAAAGCGTAGCTTACGTAACCATACACGGACAGTAAGAGAACGAGCGAGGTAGCGTTGTGGTAACAGAATCGGTTCAGATTAGGAAGGACGATCGTTGTAATCCCCATTTGTCCATCGAAATTTAGATTTTCTGAGGTGTAAGTAAATAGAGTAAATTCTTGGAGGATTCCTTTCAGAAGAAGAAGGCTGACTGCTTTTTCCGTTATCTCCTAATCTGAGCTAGTATTCAATCATCGAGGATAAAACGCAGTTCTCATCCTACGACTTACGATGGTTCAAATTCCATTTAAACCACAGTTAAAACCGTTGTTCAAGTTGTTAACGACTGCCACACTACTAAGGCTATGTTAATAGTTCTAGAGAACAGCAGACATTGTATACACTTCTTTATTCTACCTAGACGCTTCTTTTCAGTTGCCTGTTGAACTGTTTACCAGAACGAAGATTCTCTCACTGCTGGTCTTCTTTCGTCATTACATTTGCAAAATGCTGGCTCATAAAATCTGTTTTGTGTAGGTCACATTTTATATCATTACCTATTATTTCTGACCGTCTCCATGGCATTGGCTATCATATTACAGCACACGGATGAATGCTGGCAGTAAAATCATTTCATGGACTTGTGTGAGGTCTTGTTTGTGAACATTTGTCATACAGTTCCAGGACTGAGCGTTAGTAATGGAGCAGTGGTATTCTGCTACAGTGAGCCCCTTGTTCTCCTTACGTAAACAAACCAGCCACAAACCTAGCGTCCTTTCGTAAAGCAACAGCTCATTTGTTATTTTTATGCTGGAGTAATTAATGACCCTACTGAAAACAAAGCCGGCCGAAGTGGCCGTGCGGTTAAAGGCGCTGCAGTCTGGAACCGCAAGACCGCTACGGTCGCAGGTTCGAATCCTGCCTCGGGCATGGATGTTTGTGATGTCCTTAGGTTAGTTAGGTTTAACTAGTTCTAAGTTCTAGGGGACTAATGACCTCAGCAGTTGAGTCCCATAGTGCTCAGAGCCATTTGAACCATTTGAAAACAAACTGGGTACGTTTGCTCTTAGTTACGTTTACTTAAGTGTAATTTATGACAACATACCTTTAGCCTAATATTAATTATCATTATTTATGAACCAAGATTGTCGCCTACACCTCACCGAGTAACCTATTTTCCCTCTTATCCTATTGTAAACAACCGACTGACGTGTGCTCTGAAGTTATGCTTATGAAAATCTACATTTTGACCAGATGCTTGTAGCCTAATTTTAATTACCACAATAAATGACCAAAAATGGCCACCGCCAAGATCCCCCTCTGCACTAGGTCAATTGTAGGATAGGAAAGTTGGCCCATTGGCGGGTTTTTACCACCACTGCCACTAGTCCGCTCCCCAGAATTCATCGATATATAGTAGCCACCGTCATGAGAGAGATTCATCATTCATGGCCGGCCGCTGGTGGCCGAGCGGTTCTGGCGCTACAGTCTGGAACCGCACGACCGCTACGGTCGCAGGTTCGAATCCTGCCTCGGGCATGGATGTGTGTGTTGTCCTTAGGTTAGTTAGGTTTAAGTAGTTCTAAGTTCTAGGGGACTTATGACCTCAGCAGTTGAGTCCCATAGTGCTCAGAGCCATCATTCATGTTCTGTACATCGGTCGATCACTATGACATGTTAGCAGGAGCAGCAGCAGCAGAGTTCAGCCGTGGAGTATGTCATCACCATTGATGGAGACATCAAGCATGAATGAAAGCAAGTGGCCTGCAATAATGTTCACATGGTCCACAGCAAAAATTTTGCATTCGATTACTACGACAGGTGACATGGAACCCCAGATATGTCTCCATAACATAATACTGCCCCCACTGGCCAGCATCCGTGGTGTGGTACATTTTTTGAGCAGCCGTTCAACTGGATGACGGGGTATTCAGACAGTAGCACCGACAAGGTGTAACGAGAATCGTGATTCATTCCACCAGGTGACACGTTTACATTTATCCATGGTCCAGTTTCGATAGTCCCATGCACAGTGTAACCTCCCCAGAGAATTTGGAATGACAATACTAAAAATGTTAATGGGAATAGACCCAAGTGTAACCTCCCCGCAAAAATAAAAGAAATTATTTAAATGTGAATATTTATCGTGCTAAACGTAACCTCCCGGTAAAAATAAGCAAAATGAAAAGAATTGAGTAGAATTGCAAATAGAGCCAAATGTTAGCTTCCCACAGTAGTAAAACTCAATGATAATAATAATGTGCAAAAATATTAAGTCCCCACAAAATTAACGTTAAGATCAACCTGATAAATTGATTCTGGGAGGAAAAGCAAAGGAAATATTGTTTCAATTGTAATGATTATTTTCTTAAAAAATTGCTTTCAGAACAAAATTATTATTGGGGCAATTCTTGAACAAATTAATTACAATTAATATACATTACATTATCACATGTGCGCAATGCTGCTTCATTACCTTATTTAAAAATATACCTCGTCCCGAATCTTGACCAGAGACTCATGTCGACGCCCGCCGACTCCTCACACACAACTCCGACTGTCTCGTGCGCGCTACTAGCACAGACTGAACTACATGCTCTCTCGACTCGCTACGTACAACAACTGCCTCGCAACCCCACTGAACTCTCGCGCGGTCAAGCGCAGACTAGCAACGATAAATAACTCTCTGGTCAGAGATTCTGTCATGCCTCGCCATCGCTGCTACTGAATACATACGTGTTTCAACAGTTCAATCGTAATTGACGATGTATTTGGTTCAGCATGGGAACAAGTAGACATCATATGCAGCGGGGCCACATGTGCAACAATTTGCGCTAAACGATGCGCGCTGACACGCTTTTGCCTGTACTAGAATTGTACTCTGGAGTCATATGTGTCACAGATCTTGTACGGAGCGGGTAAACCTCCGACCTCCACTTTCTGTGATGGTGCAGGGGCATCCAATACCTTGTTGCCTACTTTCACACTGTCCAGTCACATTAATGTGAACACAGCTCAAAAGCCTGAGTAAGCACATGCAGGAAAAGGTACTGACAGGGATGTGGAGGTTTTCTGACTCCAGTGCCACGGCGAGCTACGCTAGGTTTGTCAGTAGAGGATCCATAGTGCGTAAAGCCCAATCGAGGTGTCCCACTGGTTCTCGACTTCTCAGAAGTTTGCTGGTAAGGATAGTACAGTAAACTAATCCTGGTACTATTTGAACCATGCACGTACACTGTGAACTGTTTGACACTTTACGTTGTCCTGCTGGTAGATGCCGTCATGCAGAGGAAATACTAACATCTAGTAGGGGTGGGTATGTTCCTCAAGGATAGATGCGTACTAGTGTCTATCCATCGTGCCTTCCATAATGACGATATTACCCAGGGAATGCAACGAAAATATTCCGCAGGCCATAACGCTCCCTCTTGTTTGCACGATATTTGATTTCATACGTTTCACACCGTACACGTCAACGGACATCTGTCCGATGGATCATAAAACGTGATTCATCTTAAAAGGCCACCTGTCGCCACTCAGTGGACGTCTAGTTGCGTTATTATTGTGCAAATTTCAGGCTCCGTCGCCGATGAACAGCAGTCGGCATATGTGCATGAACTTGGCGCCTGCTCCAATGGCCCATATGCAGCTACTTTCGCTGAACCGTCGTTGGGAAGACGCTGTTGGTAGCCCCTTGGTTCATCTGGGAGTCAGCTGCCCAACAGTTGCACGTATATACGCCCGTACACATCTCAGAGGCCGTCGCTGACCCGTGTCATGGCCCGTGGTTCATCACTATTGCCTTGGGGCAGGGTTTGGATAGCGCTATTTTGCCGTGCACGGTATACTGTAACCACTATGGCACGCAAACATTTTAAAAACTTAGCCGTTTTCGAAACACTTCCACCCTCGACCCAAAATCCAATGATCATACCCTTTTGGGTGTCAGTAAATTGCTCCGTTTCCGCTTAACAACAACAACTGTGCTGTTTCCCGCGTCCCCCTAACACGCTTCATATACCCTCCATTGCTAGTGCTCCCGTCTGCCACCTGTGAGTGGTTATGGGACACTGACGTCGCACATAGGCCGTGGTCACATTAATGTGACACGAGCGTGTAGTTTCACCACCTAATAACTATAAATGCTCCCAATAGCAGCACGCGCACAGACCAACATCTATCCTGTTTCTGAAATGCTCATCACCAGGTGCCGAGCCATAACCGTCTGCTCATCGCCTCTAGAATAATTCCACCATCGTCTCTGCACCGCTTGTGTACACTAAAGGGCAAAAGAAAGTGGTACACCTGCCTAATAACGTGAAAGGCCCCCATGAGCACGCAGAACTGCCGCAACACGACGTGGCATGTACTCGACTAATGTCTGAAGTACTGCTGGACGGAACTGCCACCATGAATCCTGCAGGGCTGTCCATAAATCCGTAAGAATACGAGGGGATGGATATCTCTTCTAAACAGCACGTTGCAGGCCATACTAGATATCCTCAATAATGTTCATGTCTGGGAAGTTTGATGGCCAGCGGAAGTGCTTAAACTCAGAAGAGTGTTCCAGGAGCCACTCTGTTGCAGTCATGGACGTGTGGAGTGTCGCATTGTCCTGCAGGAATTGCGCAAGTCCGTCGTAATGCGAAATGGACATGAATGGATGCAGGTGATCAGACAGGATGATGACGAACGCGTCACCTGTCAGAGTCGAATCTAGATGTATCAGGGGTCCCATGGTACTGCAACTGCACCCTCTCCCACCAGCTTGAACAGCCCCTACTGCATTCATGAGGTTGTCTAAATGGTTCAAATGGGTCTGAGCACTATGGGACTTAACATCTGTGGTCATCAGTCCCTTAGAACTTAGAACTACTTAAACCTAACTAACCTAAGGACATGACACACATCCATGCCCGAGGCAGGATTCGAACCTGCGACCGTAGCGGTCGCGCGGTTCCAGACTGTAGCGCACAGAACCGCTCGGCCACCTCGGCCGGCTGAGGTTGTCTCCCACCCCTACACGTCCATCTGCTCGATAAAATTTGAAATGATACTCATCCGACGAGGCAACATGTTTCCAGTCATCAAGAGTCGAGTGTCAGTGCTGGCGGGCCCAGGCGAGGCGTAAGGCTCTGTGTGGCGCAGTCATCAAGGGCACATATGTGGCCTTCGGCTCCGAAAGCCCAAATCGATGGTGTTTCGTTGTATGGGTCGTACGCTGACACTTTCTGATGGCCCAGGATTGAAATCTGCAGCAATTTGCGGAAGGGTTGCAGTTCTGTCACGTTGAACGATTCTCTTCAGTCGTCGTTGGTCCCGTTGTTGCAGGATCTTTTTCCGGCAGCAGCGATGTCGGAGATTTGATATTTTACCGCATTCCTGATATTCACGATACACCCGTGAAATAGTCCTACGGGAAAATCTCCAGTTCATCGCTACCTCGGAGATGCTGTTTCCCATCGCTCGTACGCCGACTATAACACCTCGTTAAATCTTGATAACCTGCCATTGTATTAGCACTAACCGATCTAACAACTGCGCCAGACAGTTGTTGTCTTACATAGGCGTTGCCGACCGCAGCGCCGTATTCTGCCTGTGTACAAATCTGTCTTTGAATAGCGTGCCTGTACCAGTTTTTGTGGCTAAACAATCATAAAATACCTGACGAAGTGCAGCGAGTCGCAACTCAGATTCAAAGCGATTGACATTAAAAGTAACAAGTTTGTATGCATGAGTCATCTACGAAGTTGGAGAGTAGTAAAGTTCATCTACGGCACACTGCGACCATCAGTCCATCGCTGACTCCACAATCGAGTCCGAGGGAGATGGACTAGGCCCCCGCCCTGCAGAACATTTACGCCGTTATTTCTTGCGGGAGACAGCGCGATTAGGTTGGACACACTGTGTACGCCAGCTGTGAGGCAAAATCGCCTCAGCAGCCGAAGGAGTATGGGGATCAAGTTTTGAATCTGGCAGCGTTGGACCAGGAAAAGTAGCCCGCTCCGCAGGGGTATCATTCGGAATGACAGACAGGGACGTAAGGACAGGTGCAATAGGCGAAAAGACTGAAACAACCTGTGATGACTCCTGGAGTACAGCATTCAACGGCCGAAGCCCCGCAGGTTGCGTAACCGAAGCGCTGTCGACGAGCGACACGGAGACAGGGAGGCAATTAGTAACACCAAGAGAGACGCTTGATGCAGGAGAGAGTAACACGGGAGAGTCCACAGTGGAAACATCTGCATCGTGGGTACGCCGTCGCTTATATTGCAGCACCTGAGCTACGGCAGGGCGAACAGACAGCGTGGAATCCGTCTTCGGTTTCAAAGAGGGAAATTACCAACGAAGAAACTCAAATCGGTCTGTGGATTACTACTAGAATCAGCACTAGGTGGCACGAGATTTGCTACTGTCAATTTATGTAGCTTTTGAAGAGAATTTTTGAGAACAAAGACTCTCTTCGGTCAATTGAGACGCTGGTGACCACTCTCATGACGTAAGAATCATGTTACCACCTGACAAGTATAAGTTACATAAACTCGATAACCACAACTCTGAAGACGTGACGGAATGTTCTGTTTAATGTACATGTCGACGGAACGCTTACCACTATAGTACTGATGGGGCGTTGATACGACCAGCATTCCCTGCGAATGCCCGTAACATTACCAAATTTAAGCAACACATCTTTAGATCCTGGTCATCTACTTCCGGTGGCAGATTGAAAACCCGGATATGCCATTCAGAGAATGCTGCACGGAACGGAAAGTCGGAAGGGGCAATGTCTGGCGAATACAGTGATTGGGGTAACACATTCTACTCAAAAGAACGCAGCTCTTGACGGTCATCATATAGGTATGTGGTGTGGCATTCCGGTGGTGAAAGATGACATCGTGTCCCAAATCCGGTCGTTTCTCATGAATGGCTACCTTGAGATTATCCAGCTGCGAACAATATTCCTCGGAGGTGATAGTATCATTTGGACGAAGTTCGTAATATAGGATGCCTTTGCAAACATACCTTTCTTTCAGATGCAGCCCTGGTTTAGTTGTCTGCCCCGTTTTGCGTCACAATTTACTCTTCCGGGTGCTGTTGAACACAATCCACTTCTCATCTCTAGTTACCAGCCGTTCCAGACAAGGAGCACTCTGACTGCGTCTCAATAAAGAGTCACAGATGGACACGCACCGAATCAAATTCGCTTTACTCAGTTCATGAAGGGCCTACACATCGTGAATACTTACGTATCCAAGATCCTGGTTACAGTAGCACGAGCGACATTCAGCGCTGGTCCCAACATTCGCGTTGTCATTCGTGAATTGTTGATTATGCTGTCATTCATAATTTCAACGTCTGTAAACGTTGGATGCCCAGATAAATGTTTGTCTGTTAGGTCGAAATTCCAAATCGAAATCGACTAAACCACCTTTGACATGTTCGAGCCTTGACTGCATCGTCCCCGTTTATAACACAAATCTTCTGCCGGCATTGTGAGGCGGTTCCCCTTACAATAGTAAAACAGCGTAAGATGTCGGAAATGTTCCTTATTGTTTTGCATAGCTTGTAAACACACATTCACGCTGCTTCATCCAACGCTAGGCACACACATATTGACGTGTCCAGTGGAGCGTCAGTATGTCGATGTTAAGTCGTATGGGCAGTTAGGCATCTATGTTACGCTGGAGGGCACGGCGGGTGCGACGTTTGCAGGCACAGTACATGGAATGCTCGAGGAAAGTGAACGAACTTACGAGACAACCAAATTAAAGCTTCCCGGCGCCTTGTATCTCAGGAATTATTGTAGGGGTTTTGATAACGTTTTTACAAATAGATACACTCAATCACGAGGAAGGATCATGCATATAATTTATAAATATTTTGTGAAAATCGGCTGAAGTATGATAAATCACAGTCGCCCGTCGCACTTTTTTTCTGTGTGTGAAGACTGCTCTCAGAAACTCAGGAAGCACTGCGCTGATTTTGATACTCGCGGCGGACTGGTGCGACCGCCCCTACCACCAAGTGAGCGGCCGCGGAGGCGGAGGTTGCGGTCGGGCAGTCCTCTCACACATTCAGGCGCTGCAAATGACTTGTGTTCCTTAATTCGTTCCATTTATGAGAAAGTGATAATATTCAGTTACCTAACATGGTTATCTGAATTTTAATCATAGCTGTACGCAGTGCCCTGTAAACAAAATCACCGTTATGCCAGACAAGTCAATCGGTCGTCGATGATTAGTGCTACCCGTACGAATCCGTGGAAAGTCCGTAGAATTATTATAAAATGCGGCTGAGAATTGCGGGCCGCATGAATACTTGATAATATTCGAGCCGCAGTTTGACGGCTGCTGATCAAAATACAGTTCCACTCTTACGGCGCTACGTGTTCTCAACGCGATCATCATTTTTTTTTCTTGATACGGAGTGACTGAAAATCCACTAATCGAACTGTACCAATAATCCCAGACATATTACGAACTGTAATTAATTCTAAAACCTACCCGTACTCGTCAGCGTCAAATGGTGTATAATGACTGTGATTCGCAGAGAACAGTCTTCTGAGTTTAAACACTTCCGCTGGCCACCAGAATCCTAAGACATGAGCTTTGTTGAGCATATCTTGGTTGCCTTGCAACGTGCTGTTCAGAAGAAATCTTCAACCCCTCGTACTCTCACGGATTTATGGACGGCCCTGTAGGACCCACGGTGTCAATACCCTCCAGCACTCAGACATTAGCCGAGTCCATGTTACGTCGTGTTGCGGCACATCTGCGTGCTCTCTGGTGCCCTACACTACAAGTGTACCAGTTTCTTTGGCTCTTCAGTGTATATCTCCGCCCTGTAACAGATTCTCCATTGAAGATGCACAGCGACATTCTAGCACCAGTGATAATACGCGATAGACTATTACCATTGTCGCGTTCCTGTAAGTCTATGACACGGTAACGTGCTTTATAATATCTAATAGCCATTTGTCTAAGTCTCTTGTTGTTTTAAAACTGTATTTATATGAAGTTGTCCAACCGCTACCTGAGAAACCCATTCGCGGTGTTCATTGCACCATTTCAATCTAGTTCATCGGTAGACTGGATCCTGTGGGACGCACAGACGAATTCGCCACCATAAAATCTGAATATGGGCAGCTGTTGAATAACTGAAGTATTTGCAATTTATGACGCATTTAAATTTGCTATAAACCTATCATTTCGTTAAGTTGAATAGTTGACGACGTCCATTGAACCAATGGACAGATGACATATCTACAACTTCCTCTTGTCGTAAGATCACATTATTGCAATTCACATCTCGCAAACCTTGTGACACTACACCTACCCTTCACTGAAAACCTGTACTTTCACGATGATTATCACTGAAATGATTCATTTTAGCCATCTTCAGACAGAGCTGTATACTGTTCGCAGCGTTATTACACTACAACGTATTCCGTCTATCTTCGATAACCTCCTGTGATCGTGGCCGACAGGTTAAGTAGAATGTTTCTCCGGCGAGTGAGACAGATCGTCGGTCCGTGTAATTTATTAGTAACTCCATAACCATAGCGTTAATATAAAAATACCATTGTACCCTCAAATTTGTCAAATAGTGTATTTGTGCTTATTGAGTTGTAAGTAGCGATTCATTTTATGATATTTGTCTTTGTTCCAGGTGTGCTAATCAATAAGATTCTGAAATGCTGCAAAAATTGAATGCTGAGTCTACCGTAATCATTAAGATTCCCATCTACTAATTATTTTTTCAAATCAGTGTCATGTGATAAATGTTAATAATATCTCTTAAGTGTACCACAAGCAGACAAGGACTTTTTCTCCAAATAGGAAAGAAACGATCTTACGAAAGAGAAATTGCACGTATTAAGTTTTATCACTTTTCAAAATTCCTTTTCCAGGGACTCTCGTTAAATTGTCTTCTAAAAATGTTTAAATGTGATTTTTAAACTTTCAGTTAAGATAACGGCGAATGGTAATACTATGATAATATGTGACAAACCATGTCGAAATAATTTCTTTTTAAATTTGAAATAAGATTTACAGTAATTTCAACGACTCAGGAGATATTAGTGTACACTTGATGTAACGTAGTCTCATGTATAACGGATACATATAGTAGTTCTGCCTATAAACTGAGGACGCAGTTAAATACACTGGTGTCCAGAATTAAATAACAAGAGGAAATTTTGCAAGGTTACATGAATTTTGGCACGAAACAGTATAAACAGGTGACAGTATAGTGGAAACTATGCAAAGAATACACGAACGCAAACAATTTCAACATGCATAACGGTAGATAGTAAAGGGTCTTCGTTTTTTTCAGCTTAACGGATTTGCACACACATTCCGACAGTTGGTTAATGTGCTCAGTATGGGGCGTCACATCTCTGGCAGCAATACAGCCTGAATCGATGGGGCAACATCTACATCTACGTGATTACTGTGTTATTCACAGTAAAGTACCTGGCAGAGGGTTCAATGAACCACCTTCAAGCTATCTCTCTACCGTTCCACTCTCAAACGACGTGCGGGAAAAACGAGCATTTAAAGTTTTCTTTGTGAGCCCTGATTTCTTTTATTTTATCGTGATGATCATTTCTCCCTATGTAGGTGGGTGTCAACAGAATGTTTTCGCAATCGGAGGAGAAACTGGTGATTGAAATTGCATGAGAAGATCCCGTCGCAACGAAAAACGCCGTAGTTTTAATGATTCCCATTCCAATTCACGTATCATGTCTGTGACACTATCTCTCCAATTTCGCGATAATACAAAACGAGCAACCCTTCTTTTTCGATGTCATCCGTAAGCCCCACCTCATGCGGATTCCACGCCGCACAGCAATACTCCGGAATAGGGCGGACAAGCTTGGTGTATGCAGTCTCTTTAGTAGACCTGTTGCACTTTCTAAGTGTTCTACCAATGAACGGCAGTCTCTGGTTTGCTCTACCCAAAACATTATCTGTGTGATCGTTACAATTTAGGTTATTTGTAATTATAATACCTAAGTATTTAGTTGAATTTACAACCTTCAGATTTGTGTGACTTATCGTGTAATTGAAATTTAGCGGATTTCTTTTAGTACTCATGTGAATAACTTCACACTTTTCTTTATTCAGGGTCAATTGCAACTTTTCGCACCATAAAGATATCTTATCTAATCATTTTACAATTGGTTTTGGTCATTTGATGACTTTACAAGACGGTAAAAGACAGTATCATCTGCAAACACTCTAATAGTGCTACTCAGATTGTCTCCTATGTCGTTAATATAGATCAGGAGCAATAGAGGGATTATAACACTTCCTTGCGGAACGCCGGATATTACTTCTGTTTTACTCTATGACTTTCCGTCTATTACCGTGATCTTTATGACAGGAAATCACGAATGAGTCGCACGACTGAGGCGATATTCCATAGGCACGCAGTTTGATCAGAGGAGGCTTATGAGGAACGGTGTCTAAAGCCTTCTGTAAATCTAAAAATATGGAATCAATTTCACATACCCCGTGGATGGCACTCATTACTTTGTGAGTATAAAGAGCTAGTTGTGTTTCTGAATAAGGGCTGACTATGTGTCAATAAATCGTTTTCTTCGAGGTAATTCATAATGTTCGAACACAGTATATGTTCCAAAACCCTTCTGATAATCGACGTTAGTGATATGGGTCTGTAATTCAGCGGATTATTCCTATTTCCCTTTTTGGGTATTGGTGTGACTTGAGCAATTTTCTAATCTTTACGTACGGAACTTTCTGTGAGCGAGCGTCCATTTTTCCTGCAGAGCTGCTTGCAAGTCTTGCAGAGTACTTAGTGGATGTTGACGTGATGCAACCAGTCTCCCTAGTGCATGCCAGACATGCACTATGGGATCCAAATCGAGAGAGCAAGTCGGCCACGCCGTGTGTGCAATATCTTCCGTTTTTCATTAAAACATCACCCACCCATGCTCTAGGAGGTGACGCGTTATCGTCCATCACTACGAAGTTTGGGTCAAGAGCACATCACAACAAACGCCCATGAGGTCCCAAGCTATTTTCACGATATCTGACAACACTTAAACCTTGCTGATTCACCCGACCAGTTCCCTGACGAAGTGTTTGAGTTGTCAACATAATCCCTATGCACACCATTAGGGATCCTCCATGATATAGGTCTCTTTCCAGAATGTTTGGGTCCATTCTTCCTACAGCCCTTCACTGGAGAGAGTCTGGTAGGCGTCTTCTCTGTGTCATACTGCACTGTCTGTGACTCTGTACTCAGAGATTGTGGATGCGGGACTATTCGGCAAATACTACTCCGCTTGGTACGTTGACCGGAATGCCATCAACGGTGTAGAACACGACCGCGCGAATATCTGTTAATAATTTGTATGATTATATCATGAATTAGATGCAGGACAGGGATATAGCGGTTTGTTGCTTTAATTTTGGATAGAAGTGCACTTAATTCTAGACAATATAGAGCATAAAAGTAGTAAAACTCTTCAAGCCCATTAGAAGAAATGAGAGGAGGAATTTTCGAACAAATACACTCCTGGAAATGGAAAAAAGAACACATTGACACCGGTGTGTCAGACCCACCATACTTGCTCCGGACACTGCGAGAGGGCTGTACAAGCAATGATCACACGCACGGCACAGCGGACACACCAGGAACCGCGGTGTTGGCCGTCGAATGGCGCTAGCTGCGCAGCATTTGTGCACCGCCGCCGTCAGTGTCAGCCAGTTTGCCGTGGCATACGGAGCTCCACCGCAGTCTTTAACACTGGTAGCATGCCGCAACAGCGTGGACGTGAACCGTATGTGCAGTTGACGGACTTTGAGCGAGGGCGTATAGTGGGCATGCGGGAGGCCGGGTGGACGTACCGCCGAATTGCTCAACACGTGGGGCGTGAGGTCTCCACAGTACATCGATGTTGTCGCCAGTGGTCGGCGGAAGGTGCACGTGCCCGTGGACCTGGGACCGGACCGGAGCACGCCAAGACCGTATGATCCTACGCAGTGCCGTAGGGGACCGCACCGCCACTTCCCAGCAAATTAGGGACACTGTTGCTCCTGGGGTATCGGCGAGGACCATTCGCAACCGTCTCCATGAAGCTGGGCTACGGTCCCGCACACCGTTAGGCCGTCTTCCGCTCACGCCCCAACATCGTGCAGCCCGCCTCCAGTGGTGTCGCGACAGGCGTGAATGGAGGGACGAATGGAGACGTGTCGTCTTCAGCGATGAGAGTCGCTTCTGCCTTGGTGCCAATGATGGTCGTATGCGTGTTTGGCGCCGTGCAGGTGAGCGCCACAATCAGGACTGCATACGACCGAGGCACACAGGGCCAACACCCGGCATCATGGTGTGGGGAGCGATCTCCTACACTGGCCGTACACCACTGGTGATCGTCGAGGGGACACTGAATAGTGCACGGTACATCCAAACCGTCATCGAACCCATCGTTCTACCATTCCTAGACCGGCAAGGGAACTTGCTGTTCCAACAGGACAATGCACGTCCGCATGTATCCCGTGCCACCCAACGTGCTCTACAAGGTGTAAGTCAACTACCCTGGCCAGCAAGATCTCCGGATCTGTCCCCCATTGAGCATGTTTGGGACTGGATGAAGCGTCGTCTTACGCGGTCTGCACGTCCAGCACGAACGCTGGTCCAACTGAGGCGCCAGGTGGAAATGGCATGGCAAGCCGTTCCACAGGACTACATCCAGCATCTCTACTATCGTCTCCATGGGAGAATAGCAGCCTGCATCGCTGCGAAAGGTGGATATACACTGTACTAGTGCCGACATTGTGCATGCTCTGTTGCCTGTGTCTATGTGCCTGTGGTTCTGTCAGTGTGATCATGTGATGTATCTGACCCCAGGAATGTGTCAATAAAGTTTCCCCTTCCTGGGACAATGAATTTACGGTGTTCTTATTTCAATTTCCAGGAGTGTATATATGGATCGGTAAGTTATTAAAATCGAGAAAGGGAACGGGATAGAAATAAGCAGCAGCACTGCTATATCACGTAGAGGTATTCGGACAGCCGCAAAACTATTTCGTATTGCGTTTCACTTTGAGAAAGTGTACTGTATATCCGGGATAACAACAAACGTCCGTAGTCAAATTTACAGCGCGGGGCATAAGTAAACTGGTCGGCCGGGAACGACTAATTACAAGAGCCGCAACCAATTAAACACATCAAATACGCATTTCGGAATCGGAACTGCAATTAAGGCCCATTACTACACAGAAACGAGAAAACTGGAAACTATTTGTTAGCAGGTACCGCCGTGAGTGCTATTTACGCTGTTTTCCTGCCCCTTCTTTTGGAATGCTGGGAAGGGTCACGGTTATCGTTTTCATCCAGCTTCTAAACGACAGTCAAATTATCCTCTTTGTATTATATGAAGTAGAATGGAATAAATACGAGTGGTGATCCATATTAGCTGAAACATTTGCGAAGGAAGTTTTAATTGCAATAAACGTGAAAATCACATTCCTACGATTATTTTCTGGATGTTATCCGAGAAAGCATTATAAATCTAATTATGTGAATAATTGCCTGTACAGATCGAGGTTATAACTCTCTATAAATGCGTAGAGTTGCAATAATATCAGTAGTAAAATAAGAGAATAATCGTTTCGGGTTTCACGCTACTTCAGTATGTAAGTACTTTTCTGCGAAGACACTTGAAATGGAATACGCAAGAGGCAAGCAAAGCAATACCAACAAACACATACTTTTTCTTTTTTCAAATAGTGATGAACAGATGACTTCAAATACTGACATTCTGTCAAATTTAAATACGAAATTTGTCCTTGCATTCGAAAATAATATAACCATGTCCTCGATGCTACGAATTTTGTCGTTATATTTTCATTACGAAGAGGAATGGTGGAAAATTTCATGTGGCTGCACACGGTCCTTAGCTCCAAAGCAAAGAAATCCCCGTTATAGTGGCTTTTACAGATTGAAACTTCTCAATGTGAGTCGTTTCATTGTGTTTATTGAGCTGCTTTCAGCCTTTCATTTAGTGGCTTTTACAGATTGAAACTTCTCAATGTGAGTCGTTTCATTGTGTTTATTTAGCTGCTTTCAGCCTTTCAATACTTATTTGCACTTCTGCTGATCGGTACATCCGTGCTTTCCATTCTGAGGAGAAAGATTAGCAGTACAGTGTTCCATGAGACAGCCACGGTGATACATCAATAGGAAAATACTGTCATTTCTCAATGTAAGCTTTACATTTCGTACACCTGTATGTATACTAAGTATACATATAGACCTATATTTGGTTTTTCCATTTGTTTATTACGTTCCATTCCATGTCTTGCCTGCTAGAGAGAGTGTGCGATACTGTCCTTATTTAATGCTTCCATATACTTTGATTCTTGGGCAGGAATTCCTTGAGTGGTTGTGGTAGTTTAGAAGCTGTTGTATAGAGACTGTGTAACTTCCGCTGGGCCAAATACACGTTAGGAGAGACTGGTCAACAGCTCTTTCATAAGCTGGCACGGGTAGCCGGAAAGCATTTACTCTTTCCATTTCTTCAACTTATTGGGGACCTCTGTCTGGACTCCGGACTGTTGTTACACTACATGTAGTGTCACTCAAGGAACGGCTAATAGGATGCCCTAAAAAAAGGAAACACGGAACTCATGAAATGAATTTAAAACTGAGAATGGAAAAAGGGTTCTAACGCGACGAACAAACATACACACACATAATGCATTCATACATAAAAGATCCACACCAACTAAAGCGAGAAATAGGTCGTACAAATCATTCTCTCATCGCCAAGTAGCGCCAGGGGCTAAGATTTGCGTTAGATAACTAAAATATTGATAACGATGCTCGCACTCCCTAATTGCAGTTAGTCCTCCGTGCGGACCTTCAATGCTAAAATGATGAAATGGTGGTGGTTGTGGCTCTCAACTACGTACGCTCCGACTCCCGACTCAGAGTTGCAATATTAAAAGTTTTGGCTGGTTTCGTTGTCGAGGGTCTGGGATACGTAGATGCCACATTACAGGCCAAATATTGCCGAGTCTAGAGTATACGATAAGAATGCACACATGAATGGAATGGTCGAAGGTTTCTATCACTCGGCAATTGCGAATTATGAATGAAACATATAAATTTATAAATGAAAGATTGCAATTAAATAAAATGGCAGGTACCATCTTAACGAATTTAAGTGATGAGTACGATAGTAGAAGTACTTTTGAGAATGCGGTATATTTCTGCAGAACAATTATTGGCGTCGATGGTCCAGCAATTAAATAAAATATAAATTGAATAACAGGGAAACAATAGATTCCTACTGCACGTAATTAGTTATGAACAACCACATAGCTCGCGACATATTCACTTCTAAACGCACACCATGTCTTCACTGTAGAAGCCACGGAAATCTCACAAGTGCACAAGTCAGAACTACGAAATATTTCTATCTGCCGCGACCACGCGCAAACCGCTCCACACTCTCCAAGTCCCTCTCGCTACTCGGCGTCCGTCGCGCGGTCGCGTCCGGCACTTCCAGTGTCCTGTCCCGTACCGCCCGTGTCCTGCGCCGTCCTGCCCAGAACTCCCTCGTGTCCTCTCCGGAAAACATACTCTCCTCCCACTTCCATCCAGGCTCCCCATTCACGAGCGCTGTGATTGGCTAGAGCGCTCCGGCTGTAGCTTCAAGCGAACGCACGTTCACAAACATAACGAAACACTTTCTAAATACTGGATTTACATTTAAATAACTTGAAATTAAATAAATCCTCCTGTGGCTGGACCATAAACACGCTCTAACACACATTATTAGATACATAAACAAATTAAATAAACATATATCAAAGGAATAGAACAAAAGGTAGGCCAGTAGCCTAATGTCTCTGTGCTTTCTAAAACACAGTAAATATTTAACCAATTTCTTTATGAATAGTATACCTCGAATATAAACAAAGACATAGATGAATAAATAAATAGAGGTGTCCAAAAAATGTATCCACTGTTTAAAAGTCCATAACTTGTTAACTAATTGACGGAGTTGTGTCATTTTTGGTGAAAGTGTAGCTGAAAGTCCAACTTGAAGATATCACTGTAGGTTTTCGAAATGGTCACCATTAACATCCACACACAAACGATGCCGCCGAACTGCAGCACGAACTACTGACTGCAACGTGTTCAGTTGGATATTTGCACATGAATGTACGATGGATTCTCGAAGTTCATCCAATGTGCGTGGCTTTTGTCTATAAACGACGTCCTTTAGTGTTTCTCACAGGTAAATGTCCAGAGGAGTTAGGTCTGGGGAACGTGGTGGATACTTCACAGCACCTCTAAGGCCTATCCATCTTCCTGGTAGATTTTCGTCGAGATACGCCCTAACACGATTTTGGTAGTGGGCTGCAGCACCATCCTGTTGAAAGTAAACTCTTCCGTCTCCATACAAGTCTCGGATGGCAGGTAAAATGGATGTCTGAAGCTTCTGAAGGTACACCTCACCGGTAACTACCGTCAAAGAAGAATGGTCCAGTCAAGCACCGGTTAGACAACCCACACCACACATTTACTCCTGGCAAATTTTCAGCTTTGTCTACATGGACGTTCGGATTTTCGGCGGCCCAGTAGATGCAATTGTGGCGGTTTACTGTACCATTGAGTTTGAACTGTGCCTTATCAGACCACGCAATCATCTCGGCAAACTCTTCATCGTTGCGCACCATGTTAGTAAACCACTCGGAGTACTCTATTCTACGATCTGGGTCGACCTCGTTCATTGCGTGTAGCAAACGTGGGATGTAGCACCTCTACTTTGCTGTCTTCAAAATTCGCCGAACACTTGAGCGACTCACTCCAGTTTCACGGGCACACTGTCTCACAGACTTCTGTGGTGAGCGAGTGAATTGTTGCAACACACGACGGGAGTTAGCTGAACTTGTTACTGTTACAGGTCGTCCAGATCGTTGTTTTTGTACATCTTTAACACAGCCTTCGGCTTCAAATTTGTCTCGAATGCGACGAATCGTTAAACGTGTCATTGGCTCTGTTTGATATTCATTTCGCCATCGCCGTTGAATCTCATTAATGTTTTCGTACTTTCAAAACTGACTTCCTTTCGTCGAATAGAAGTCTTGCGCCAGCCATGTTTACTCGAGTAACTAGGTGCAACTAAGAACAAAACACTGCCTATCTGGCTACTGTCATCTGACAAAACAAAACAACGCAATACAACGCTTGTGTGGCGATTGCCGGAACTACAAACTATTACACTACCAAAGATGAGACAACTCCGTCAATTAGTCTGCCACTTATGGACTTTTAAACAGTGGATACATTTTTTTGCACCCCTCTGTATTTATAAGCATGCTGCTACCGTTTTCTCGGTTACTGTGGAGTACTTATGGCCTGACGCGATCGATAGTAATCGGCCACTTTGACCTCCAATAGCTCAGGTGCTATTCAAGTTATATGCCTGTAATTCATACCAATTTAGGTTTACACTAATAGCTTTCTAAAGACGCGTAGATCGACGAAATCGGATGAACCGTTTTGATTTTGTAAATTCGTTGCTGGGTGTTACTTGTATAATTTATCGTCAGATACTAAACTTTAAACTAATAAAGATATTGGAAATCTGATTAATCCATCAGAATTGTCGTGCAGATAATAGTAATACACATCTTTCTTTCTGAGATATCATGATTCATCTGGCTACTATTAATTTCTATACGAACTGTGAAATGTCTGCCATGGTGGTTTCACGAAGTCCAGCACCTTTGGCACTCTCGACCTACAAGTTTCTTTCATTGACACAGCGTCACCCTGGAATTCCCAGCCACGCGGCTGGACCATGCGCTGGGATTACCCCTCTCGTCCGGCTAACGTTCAGGGCGCCACAATTCATCCATTACCTCACATCCAGTACGATTTACCACAGCTGTATTGCTAAGAAACGTATTAGCATATCAACCTCGTCCAAATCCTTTCACATTCCCATGACAAAAGCTTACATAACAAGAGATGATCAGAGCAGACAACCTCACTTTCCGACGATCCAGCACACAGTACCGTTTCATACTGGTGGACAGAGGTCCACAGGCAGTAGCGGAAACGGGCAGAAAAATACGTTCCGGCTATCTGTAGCAAACTATGCCATAGCCGCTGACCAGTCTCCCCTAATGTCTCTCTGGCCCAACAGCAGACACATAATCTCTACACAAAAGTTGGCTAAACTCCTACTACCACTCAAAGAATCCCTGCACAAGCACCAAAGGACATGGAGGCACCACAGAAGGGAGTGCGGGCTTTCTCGGCGAATTTCATATATGAAGTTGAGTGACTGTAGGGGGATACAAGATGACTTGGACAGGATTTGTGATTGGTGTAAAGAATGGCAGCTAGCTCTAAATATAGATAAATGTAAATTAATGCAGATGAATAGGAAAAAAAATCCTGTAATGTTTGAATACTCCATTAGTAGTGTAGCGCTTGACACAGTCACGTCGATTAAATATTTGGGCGTAACATTGCAGAGCGATATGAAGTGGGACAAGCATGTAATGGCAGTTGTGGGGAAGGCGGATAGTCGTCTTCGGTTCATTGGTAGAATTTTGGGAAGATATGGTTCATCTGTAAAGGAGACCGCTTATAAAACACTAATACGACCAATTTTTGAGTACTGCTCGAGCGTTTGGGATCCCTATCAGGTCGGATTGAGGGAGGACATAGAAGCAATTCAGAGGCGGGCTGCTAGTATTGTTACTGGTAGGTTTGATCATCACGCGAGTGTTACGGAAATGCTTCAGGAACTCGGGTGGGAGTCTCTAGAGGAAAGGAGGCGTTCTTTACGTGAATCGCTACTGAGGAAATTTAGAGAACCAGCATTTGAGGCTGACTGCAGTACAGTTTTACTGCCGCCAACTTACATTTCGCGGAAAGACCACCAAGATAAGATAAGAGAGATTAGGGCTCGTACAGAGGCATATAGGCGGTCATTTTTCCCTCGTTCTGTTTGGGAGTGGAAAAGGGAGAGAAGATGCTAGTTGTGGCACGAGATACCCTCCGCCACGCACTGTATGGTGGGTTGCGGAGTATGTATGTAGATGTAGATGTCTTCAAGGGTTGTCAGCCGAATAGCGTCGTCGTCTCGTAGCAACGTTTCGATGGAATGCGTTTCCATCATCTTCAGGCGAAGATGATGGAGACCCATTCCATCGAAACGTTGCTACGAGACGACGACGCTACTCGGCTGACAACCCGTGGACTTCATATACCACAGAAGGAAATTCACAAACTCTCCCTAGCAGACGAAATAATGAATGAAAATCGGAAACACAGAAGCATAACATGGGAAATAATTAAAAAATGGGGAAAGGAAGTACATGACCTTATTACATACTTAGTATGCCAATATTTGTATGAAATGTAAAGCGAAAATTGAGAATTGTCAATATCTGATTATTAAAGTGCCACTGTGGCTGTCTTATGAAACAGTGTGCTGCTCATCCTCCTTACCAGAATCAGAAGCACAGATGTACCTACCAGCAGAGGTGCAAGTGCAGGTGAGTGTAGAAAGGCTGATGGCAGCTCAATAGACCCAAAGGAACGACTCAAAATAAGGCGTGTCAACATATGTTAATATACCGAAATCATCAGTAAAATAAACTGAACTTTTAGTATAGTACGTTATTCTGAAGACCTGTTCTTTAGGCAACAGAATAAATGATAGAGAAAAAATGTTAAATAGAACTTAATCACAAATCAAGTGATTTTCTCTGTGATCTTCCCACAAGGATAACGAAGAGTGTGTATGAAAAAGTCGGTGGACGTGTCAATAACTAAAGAGTAGAGTGTGATATGATTCTATGCAAGCTCGTCGTGAAAACTATCAATGAACCACTTAAAAGTGCACATAGGAGGACCTGGAGCCTTGTGGGCTGTGAAGAACTGCCACCAGAGGGTCCTGTGAGCCTCCAGCGCTGACGTAACTTTAGTGGTTTGTGTGTTCCAGTCGCTTGTATGGAATCAGAACATTCAAATTGGTCAACTTTCAGATGTGGCAGAATGGCTGAAAGAAACTATCAGGCTTGGGTGTGCGCTTGGCAAAACGGTGATGTAACGGCGCTGACTGTTCACTCTGTGTGCAAGGCAAGATGTACCGCTACCAGCAATGTAAAAGAGCAAGAGTAGTGGCCGTAAAAGGATACTAACCGAAAAATACCGGAGACAACTGTTACGTCTTTTCTATGAAAATCAGTTTGAAACTCGAGAGGAATGCCTGCTGTCAACTAATGCAGGTCCATCCAAGTTAGTGTCAAAGCAATCATTGCTTAAGGAACTAAATGCATTTTACGTTAGGAGTTTGATACCTCGGAATAGGCAATAGCTCAGAGCTGTAAATAGAGCTGCATGCCTTCGAAGGGCCAAACAACACAGAAAGTAGACAGCAGCTGACTGAAGCCGTGTGGTGTTGTTCGACACGTCGCGATTTTACCTCGATTAAAATATTGTAATCCAGCCAGTGCACTGACCGTAGTTCAGGCCACAAAAATTTCTGAGGTGTTTAAGTGGTATTTCTCGTGCTGTGGGCCAGTCATTCAGATTACTGTCAATACAATACATGATATTTATCTCAATGTTCTCGGTGACCCTATGTTTCCCTTTCTTTTACCATGAAGCGTATAGTGCCGACACTCCCATCTAATCTAGACAACAGCAGTCGTACTCACCGGGCTGGATGCATACATACCTGGTTTGGAGAACACTCGGGCAACCTCTCGTACCTCGACTGGCTCGCTAAATCCTCTCAGTACGGTAGAAAGTATTTGAGACTCTTTGTAACAGTACGTAAAACATATCAGCCATCATCGGTGCAATTCGGTAGCTCTGCGGCACCTGATAATCAGTGTGTGGCTTCAGCTGTATATGAAATATCTGATGTTACTTGTGGGACTGGGACCATTGTCAAGGGTGTGGGCTGTAAGCTGTGTTACACGGTATCAGCGTGATGTATCATGGAAGTGATTGATTTCGAATCAAAATTCTTATATGGATGGAGAGAAAGGACTAGAGCAGTCCCTTAGTCTTAAACAATAAACAGTGTTTCTTTTTGTGTCATTTGACCTAAGAGGAAAGGACGAATTCGTTAACATCCATTTTCTTTATAAATTGATAAAAAAATGGCTCTGAGCACTATGGGATTCAACTGCTGAGGTCATTAGTCCCCTAGAACTTAGAACTAGTTAAACCTAACTAACCTAAGGACATCACACACATCCATGCCCGAGGCAGGATTCGAACCTGCGACCGTAGCGGTCTTGCGGTTCCAGACCGCAGCGCCTTTAACCGCACGGCCACTTCGGCCGGCTAAATTGATAAAAGCGGTGACGTAGGGGTTTTACTGGATCGGTCATACAGCGTCCATTTAGATGCACTTTGTAAATCAACTAGTAAATTGACAATATCTGAACTGTCCAATCGGATATATGGACGGTATCCTGCTTGAAATATCAACGACGTTTCTCAGTTTACTCCAACAGATGTGACACATAACAAAATGGGAAATGCATGGCGACTCCATTTTCAAACAGGCATTTCTTTATATAGGTGCCGGCAGTCGGTGCTATGAATCGGACGCAAAGGCGAGACGACAGATCGGCAGTAACCGAGCGCCAATATAAAAATCAGGCGAGTGACCAGAGGTTTATCTAGCTTTGGTGCGAGTCTAGACGGAAACCACTCCTCGTAGCTATCAAAAATCTTCAAATCACTGTTTGGTTAAAACAGCAGTCGAGATCGCAATAACATTTGTTTATTATTATCGATTTTGGTTTATATTAAAGCCATCCTCAGATTTTTATTGGGCCCCTTATGGTTGGTGTTGGCAGCTGCTCTGGTTTTCACATGATATCACGATCGTACACTGTGTCACGTGAAAAACCGAGGATCCGCCAGCACCAGCCATAGGGGGCCCAAAAAACTAAAGATGGCTCTAACATAAGCCGAAACCGGTAATAATAAACAAATGTTATTGCGATCTTGACTGTTGTTTTAACCAAAGTATAGCCCAGATCGCTGCGCTCTGCGGACAATGTTGTATACATTTATGTTCAAAGCACCCTGCTCGAAAAAGAATCTACCATCCATTTGACCATCTGAAAAACTATGTGTTTCCACAACCCATGGTCAATAATAGTTGAGAATATTCGTAAATCCAAGCTCTGTTAGCGCCGACTAAGCTTTTTACATAAATAATGGAATATATAAAATTCTTGACTACTCTCAATAGGAATTTCCGGGAATTAAGGCCATATTTTCATGAACAAAATAGAGGAACACATATTTCAGAAACGTTGTACCGGGCAAGTACAGTCTACGATACTGGCGGAGATACATGTTTCACATCTTGGGTTTGATATACGAACCAGAAACAAAGATAGAGCAATTACACCCAGAGATAAATTCATTGCAATAAAAAAGTTCTCATTAGAGAAATAGTAAGCAGGGCAAATAAACTACAGAGATATAAATAACACAAAGAAAAACAACGAAGACTCATTCAGCACTTACAGGAAAACCACCATAACAGGCAATACTATACCAGTAACCAAATCACCCACAATCTCTAAAAGAGGCTTCTGAGATATATGCTCCACAGATTGACCACAGTACTACTAGTCAAATACGAAGACAATAAGGAGACAGATATAGTAAACTGGGTAGCAAGAAACAATGAATACCAATAATCTCGCATTAAAATATTTAGGAAGAAAATCCAGAAAGACGTAAAATGAGCTCAACACCATACAAATCTAATGGCTCTCAACACTCTCTACAAACACACACCATCACCAACAACACCCCCACTACACAACAAGGAGACAACATTAAACCTGAACAGACAAACTGGTACATACTGACATAAGCAAATAAACTGATAAAAAACTGGTGAAATGCTAAGAAACAAGGAATAACCCAGCCTACCAAAGCGATAACTCCAGTCAGAAATGTTTAAAGGAAGAGGATGACAGCGAAATATATATAAAAAAGCTGGCATTTATCAACTTCATTGTAACATTTGTGACTCTCTATACCTAGGGTAGACCAACATCACATTTAAAATAAGAAACAAGTGACAAAGGAGCAAGGATAAATGGCACCTGCCATTGAAAAAAAAAAACGCACCTTTAGTCACCACTATAACAGTATCGCAAAACCAGGCAAAATACTTATTTACGAACACCAGTACCCTCATCAGCTGCTTTAGGGAAGTGATGACTGGCGCGAAAAAACACACACACACACACACACACACACAGAGAGAGAGAGAGAGAGAGAGAGAGAGAGAGAGAGAGAGAGAGAGGGAGGGAGGAGGGGGAGTGACTGAAGGAAGTTAAGACATAACATTACTCGATGTATTCCCTGTTGGCTTATGTTTTAGGTTCTTCGGCCGCCGTTTGTTGGGAAAATTTTCTGAATTTTCGCCACCACGGATGGCTAACATTGTTAAAGCTTCACTCACCATTTCTAGCGGCGGACTACACACACACACACACACACAGCTCTTCTCCAACCTTCCACAGTTATATACACAGAATTTTCGCCATCACGGATGGCTAACATTGTTAAAGCTTCACTCACCACTTCTAGCGGCGGACTACACACACACAGCTCTTCTCCAACCTTCCACAGTTATACACACACATTCAGAGTCGGGTAATACACAAAAACGCACATAAGAACAGCATACGCTGCCAAGCTATAAATACAAAAAACAATGGCACTCAGCGTGGTGAAAAACATGGTACTCGAAGTACATTAAGTAAATGTGGATAGCTAATAACATGAAAATGAGAAAATGTTGTCTGTCAGTGTGGTGATGAGTGCTAAAATTGGAACGCCTGCGTATGGAAGAACGCTCGGAAATAATTCAGGAAGCAAGAGAGGTGAAAAATAAGAGTAATTTTAAATATATTAACTGTTTTTTGTCTAGGTAAAACCGTTTTGTAAGCAAAACCACAATTAGTACAGAGAGCACCAAAGATACTTTAAATTGAAGTGAAAGGTGTCCTGTCCAAACAACACTTTATACAGTCACAAAATAATGAACAACTTCCATACCGCTTGCAAAATGCGACTGTGGAAGCGAGGTTAAGACATACACATAAAAGTATGAACCTCTAAAGCTGAACAACAGTCTTTCCTTAAAGGGGGTAGGACGTCAAACGGGCCAACTTGGAGCAGGAGATGCACCACAGGACATTTAATTTCCACTGTCTATACTTTTACAAATAAATTCATAAAACTTTGTCAACATGAACAGGAAGGATTCAGGATTCACACTCATAGCAGTGGAAGTGCAAAAACATAACAAAATAATTTTTTTTACATATGAAATTTCGTCATTTTTTCACTTACTATTGGTTGCATTTGTTGTGATAGGTACACTTTTCTTCGTAAGTAAGAGAGATTCTTCGATGACTTTTGCACACCATACAAATCATACTTACAGGTGTATGAAACTCTGAAATTTATTTAATTCATGAAAAATGAATAAGCTGTTACATTTTAAACTTCATGTTTAGAAAAAAATCAAATTTTGTAGTTCATTATATTAATTTTTACTACAGTTTTTAATATATTTGGAAAATTCTAGAGTTTCATACACCTGTAAGTATGGTTAGTATGCTGGGCAAAATTCATGGAAGAATTTCTTTTACTTATGAAGAAAATTTAGCCTGTAGCAACAAATGCAGCCAATAGTAAATGAAAAAATGATGAGGTTTAACATGTAAAAAAAATATTTTGTTATGTTTTTGAACTTCCACTGCTATGAGTGCGAATCATGAACCCTTCCTGGTCATGCTGACACAGTTTTATGAATTTATTTGTAAAAGTATAGACAGTGGAAATTAAAATGTCCTGTGATGCCTTTCCTGCTCCAAGTCGGCCCGTTTGACGCTCTACCCCCGTCAACATGATCTCCTACAATATTTTCAAAGGAGGAATCTATTTACCGGTCTGTAGCTGATAAATTACTTCCTTTGGAAAAGAATTTCACAACGATTCCTTCGTTTCTAATTTTGTTTTTTAAATTTGCGTTTGATCAACTAGAATCACTTAATTTCAATTCCTGTATTTTACTTGTTGTTGTTTCCTATTTTTCCAGTATTCCCACGGTTTCTCCTCAGGTTATCTTCTTTCTTCTGCCTGTGTTGTTTCAGATTTTTTTTTTAGTTTTTCTGCTTTGAAAGCCTTATAAATTTAGTATTGTATTCCTAAAAAGGTTCCTTTCATCCAGTTTATTTTCTTATTTCTGTAATCCACACTTTTCTCGATATCTGCTTCCAGAAATCATTTTTTTTATTAGCCTGTTCCCATTCATTCGATGGAGGTGTCTAAAAAAGATTAGTGTTATCTTAACCATTACTTCTGATATTTTCCTTACATTTTTAAAAATCTCCTCATTACCGCTCATTTTCCAAACATCTATAGTTTGTATTGCACCCTTACCTCTCTAATAATACGTCTTTCATATAATTCTATTGTCTTCTTCTTATAGTTCATTGCTAGACATGCATATCCATATAAATACACAAATCGTACCACGATGGTATAGCGTTTTAGTTTAGTTTTCCTACATAGGAATTTCTTGTTTCAAATATTATTTGGAAAAACACGTTTTTTCCAGTTTGTTAACTCTACAGCCGGTAACAATTTCTCATGTCCATTCTGTTTTATAGTTGCTCCAAGACATATATATAATATATAATTACTGTTTTAACTGTTTGTGTTCCTATGAATTTTGCAGCCTGTTTTGTATTTGTCATGATTTTTATTTTTCAGGCCCTTGCTATTTGTTATAAAGAAAATTTTTTTGGACAACTACTCCTGTCGGATTTTCTGAAAGTAGTGCAAAATGTTCTCGAAAAGTCAGGCAGAATTCTGTTTGTTTCTGTTTCCAAAATTATTGGTTAAATTTTGAGATTTTTAGCTCAAAATTCCGCAGACTTACAGTTTTTTCTAGAACGCTGTTAAAGAGTAAACGCTATAAACCATTCCCTTTGTCTAATACCAATTTTTATTTCAAATGGCTGAGATACTTCTCCCTATAACACCAAATTCTCTAATGATCTTATGTATTGTTTCTCTGTCTACCGAATCGTATGCTTTCTAGAAATGAATAAATGGCAGTTTCATAGGTTTTATGGTTAACAGTTCTGTGGCGAACTTCAAATGATTCAAATGGCTCTGAGCACTATGGGACTTAACTTCTGAGGTCATCAGTCCCCTAGAACCTAGAACTACTTTAACCTAACTAACCTAAGGACATCACACACATCCATGCCCGAGGCAGGATTCGAACCTGCGACTGTAGCGGTCGCGCTGTTCCAATCTGTAGCGTCTAGAACCGCTCGGCCACCCCGGCCGGCACCATCAGTGAGTATGTAAATGATTACAGTTGTAATTCACTATAAGAGGTACAATGGTCACCAGAATGCATTAGTGTTGCTCGTGTTTAGCATTGTTAGCACTTTTGGCAGGGTATATAACAGGCAAGAATAGCGTCAGATGCTGAGTTATTACCGCGAAAGACACGCAGATGCCTGTGTACTCGTGTGACAGAGTACGAAAGGGGCCGTAGGTAACTAGTTGGCCGGCTGGTCTACTCGTAGGGCTTTTGCTTGTGAGGGTACCCCGATGTTCGGATGACCACCGCGAGGGAAGATAGCAGTATTTTGCACCAAAAAGCGCATCGTAATCCCTCAGATCTACCAGTACCGTCCGATAAAGAGTAATAGGCTCCCTGAAATATGTTGCATTATGTGTTATCTCTCATGCAACAGTACTGTGGTGCCATTTTACAACAGGACAATGCTCTCCCGCATATAGCACGTACATCTATGAACTACACTAATGGCCATTAAAATTACTACACGAAGAAGAAATGAAGATGATAAACGGGTATTCATTGGACAAATATATTTTACTGGAACTGACATGTGATTACTTTTTCACGCAATTTGGGTGCATAGATCCTGAAAAAATCAGTACACAGAACAACCACCTCTGACCGTAATAACGGCCTTGATACGCCTGGGCATTGAGTCAAACAGAGCTTGGATGGCGTGTACAGGTACAGCTGCCCATGCAGCTTTCACACGATACCACAGTTCATCAAGAGTAGTGACTAGCGTATTGTGACTAGCCAGTTGCTTGGTCACCATTGACCAGACGTTTTCAATTGGTGAGAGATCTGGAGAATGTACTGGCCAGGGCAGAACATTTTCTGTATCGAGAAAGGCCCCAAACAGGACCTCCAACATGCGGTCGTGCATTATCCTGCAGAAATGTAGGGTTTCGCAGCGATAGACTGAAGGGTAGAGCCACGGGTCGTAACACATCTGAATTATAGCGTTCACTGTTCAAAGTGCCGTCAATGCGCACAAGGGGTGACCGAGACGTGTAACCAATGGCACCCCATACCATCACGCCGGGCGATTACGAATACACGCTTCCAATGTGCGTCAACCGCGATGTCGCCAAACACGGATGCGACCATCATGATGCTATAAACAGAACCTGCATTCATCCGAAAAAATGACGTTTTGCCATTCGTGCACGTAGGTTCGTCGTTGAGTACGCCACCGCAGGCGCTCCTGTCTGTGATGCAGCGTCAAGGGTAACCGCAGCCATGGTCTCCGAGCTGATACTGCATGCTGCTCCAAACGTCGTCGAACTGTTCGTGCAGATGGTTGTTGTCTTGCAAACGTCCCCATCTGTTGACTCAGGGATTGAGACGTGGCTGCACGATCCATTACAGCCATGCGGATAAGATGCCTGTGATGTCGACTGCTAGTGATATGAGACCGTTGGGATCTGCACGACGTTCCGTATTACCGTCCTAAACCCACCAATTCCATATTCTGCTAACAGTCATTGGATCTCGACCAACGCGAGCCACAATGTCGCGATACGAAAAACAGCAATCGTGATAGGCTACAACCCGACCTTTATCAAAGTCGGAACCGTGATGGTACGCATTTCTCCTCCTTACACGAGGCATCACAACAACGTTTCACCAGCAACGCCGGTCAACTGCTGTTTGTGTATGATAAATCGGTTGGAAACTTTCCTCATGTCAGCACGTTGTAGGTGTCGCCACTGGCGCCAACCTTGTGTGAATGCTCTGAAAAGCTAATCATTTGCATGTCACAGTATCCTCTTCCTGTCGGTTAAATTTCGCGTCTGTCATCTTCGTGGTGTAGCAATTTCAATGGCTAGTAGCGTATTTGCGTGATCATGAGGGACTCCCGTGACCAGCAATATACCCAGATTGGTCCTCGATAGAACATTTGTGAGATCAGCTCGGTCGTCAAATCCGTTTCTTTACCAGTATCCAGGTTGTCAAGAACGAGTTACAACTTTATCAAACCCTACCGAACAAAACGAGTACGTTCATCCGGATCGGATGCCGTGCAATTTGATGCTGATAAGTAGATCATGCTGCCAATTCATTTGATTTTGTAATCACTGGAATAACATCATATAATCTCTCTAACCCTTGAAGTTTCATTCCGTTTCCTCCTCCCCTTGTGGATGCTTCACATATTTTTTTCAGGTGGTGTAGATAAATTAAATACTATAAAGTTGTACGTGTATTCTTTTCCCGACACAAAAAGTTACCTTGAACACGTTTCTACCGCCTCCTGAAAGAGAAATCACTTTCGAAACCTTAGTGTCATATATTGACAATGTAATTACTTGTAAGTTGTTACGGCTAAGGCTGTTGGGAGGCATCTAGGGCGCTCCAAGATAGGAAAGCAGGCCAAAGTGGTAGTGCTTAGGTTACCGGTGCTAAATAGTAACACTAGAGCCCTGCAAATTGCAGATGCTCAAGGCAGCTGCCTCAAGGTAGAAACTTCACTTTAGAGAATTAACTGGTAACTCCATCCACCGTCTAGACGATGTTGTAAGGCGTCACAGTAGAAGATGGCCACGAAAACCCACGTAGCAAGTTTGATACTTGCTGCTGAGAACTGCAACGTATGTGGGTTTCAATAGGCCACAGTGCTACTACAGCAGTCCCCTCTCATAAAATGACCGGGGATGCGGCCAAGTAACGGGAAACACTATTGTACTGACCACAGTAGGAGTGGCAGTGACGTTTAGCTTTCAGCTGAACGTAGTTGCTACCAAACTTGGAGCTTCTTAATCTAAAGTTCACAAGCATTCCTACCTACCGAGTAGGAGGAGGGGAGGAATCTAAATATGGTTGGCCAGAGCCGTCCTGGAAGTGCAGAGTGTCTCGTGAAATTGGCCGAAGCCTGTTAAGTGCCAGTGGATTGAAGGATCGAATACAGGAAGGGAGAAATAGTGCGCCACCACGCTTCTTTAAAATCCCTTGTTTTTGTATTCAGAGGGAGTTATCAGTCAGATCATTGAGGCACTGACTCCATGTTGCTCGTGGCCACCCTCGCTAAGCTCCGACATGTCCTTTTTCTCACTTGGAGTGCTGTTCTCAAGTTTGTACTTAACATGCTGCTACCGTTAGCGCTCACGTCCGTGGATTCAGAGAATGGCTTCTGTTGTGCAACGTATTGCCTCCTTTGCCTTTTCTACTGTTTAAAATTAGCCTTCAGTATAGTACTTAGTCTGATTTTTAATAAATAGTGTTAGCCAGACTCCGGACTTCCATGAGTCTCCGCTGTAAGCATCCAGTCGAGTCCCAGAATCCGCGCCTCTCGTAGGTGCCCTGTGACAGGGTTTGGCGCTGATCCAATTCATCAACATGCCTTCTCTGGGAATTTGTCTTTCTGCATTTGCTGCTCACCACTCGGAAATTGCAGACTAACCTCAAAACCCCTTTCTTCTCTCTATCTTGTGTCAGGACACAGCAGGAGGTACTCTTTAAATCTGGCACATACCAGTATATTTAGACATGTGTTTCTCTTTGCAGGTGAATCTCACTATTCATTACATACTTTCGCACGCTCATTAATAGCTGATGTAAATCTGACAGGAAATGAGGACGGGTATATAAGTGGCGGTAAACCCCGTGCGTTCAAGTAAACAGTAGTACAATATTAGGTAGCATAAACGTAAGCTACCAGTGCTACGTCTGCGAAGTGTGGAGTACGCCTAAGGGAAAGTTAAGCTTATTTTCTAAATATTACCACAAAGGTTAGCTTATCTCTATACCAAAGTACACAAATAAAAATTTCCATGACAAACAAAAGTATACATGAAAGTTTTTGTGCCTAATGAGCGAATCACATGTGTTGTTGTGGTCTTCAGTCCAGAGACTGGTTAGATGCAGCTCTCCATGCTACTCTATCCTGTGCAAGCTTCTTCATCTCGGAGTAACTACTGCGAACTACATCCTTCTGAATCTGTTTAGTGTATTCATCTCTTGGTCTCCATCTACGATTTTTACCCTTCACGCTGCCCTCCAACACTAAATTGGTGATCCCTTGATGCCTCAGAATACGTCCTACATACCGATCCCTTCTTCTAGTCAAGTTGTGCCACAAATTTCTCTTCTCCCCAATTCTATTCGTTACCTCCTAATTAGTTATACGATCACCCATCTAATCTTCAGCATTCTTCTGTAGCACCAAATTTCGAAAGCTTCTATTCTCTTCTCGTCTAAACTATTTTTCGACCACGTTTCACTTCCATACATGGGTACACTCCATACAAATACTCTCAGAAACGACTTCCTGACACTTAAATCTATACTCGATGTTCTCATCTTCAGAAACGCTTTCATTGCCATTGCCAGTCTATATTTTATATCCTCTCTACTTCGACCATCATCAGTTATTTTACTCTCCAAATAGCAAAACTCCTTTACTACTTTAAGCATCTCATTTGCTAATCTAATTCCCTCAGCATCACCCGATTTAGTTCGACTACATTCCATTATCCTGTCCATTCCGTTCAACTGCTCTTCCAGGTCCTTTACTGTCTCTGATAGAATTACAATGTCATCGCCGAACCTGAAAGTTTTTATTTTTTCTCCATGGACTCTAATTCCTGCTCCTAATTTTTCTTTTATTTTTTTTTTTTTTTTACTGCTTGCTCAATATACAGATTGAATAACATCGGGGATAGGCTACAACCCTGTCTCACTCCCTTCCCAACCACTCCTTCTCTTTCATGCCCCTCGACTCTTATGACTGCCATGTGCTTTCTGTACAAATTGTGCCGGCCGGTGTGGCCGTCCGGTTCTAGGCGCTACAGTGCGAAGCCGAGCGACCGCTACGGTCCCAGGTTCGAATCCTGCCTCGGGCATGGATGTGTGTGATGTCCTTAGGTTAGTTAGGTTTAATTAGTTCTAAGTTCTAGGCGACTGATGACCTCAGAAGTTAAGTCGCATAGTGCTCAGAGCCATTTGTACAAATTGTAAATAGCCTTTCACTCCCTGTGTTTTACCCCTGCCACCTTCAGAATTTGAAAAAGAATATTGCAGTCAACATTGTCAAAAGCTTTCTCTAAGTCTACAAAAGCTATGCCTATCCTTAATCTATTTTCTAAGATGAGTCGTAGGGTCAGTGTTACCTCACGTGTTCCAACATTTCTACAGAATCCAAACTGATCTTCCCCGAGGTCGGCTTCTACCAATTTTTCCATTCGTCTGTAAAGAATTCGTGTTAGTATTTTGTAGCATTGGCTTATTAAAATTGATAGTTCGGTAATTTTCACATCTGTCAACACCTGCTTTCATTGGGATTGGAATTATTATATTCTTCTTGAAGTCTGAGGTTATTTCGGCTGTCTCATACATCTTGCTCACCAGGTGGTAGAGTTTTGACAGGGCTGGCTCTCCCAAGGCTATCAGTAGCTCTAATGGAATGTTGTCTACTCCCGGGGCCTTGTTTCGACTTAGGTCTTTCAGTGCTCTCTCAAACTCTTCACGCAGTATCATATCTCCCATTTCGTCTTCATCTACATCCTCTTCCATTTCCATAGTATTGTCCTCAAGAACATCGCTCTTGTATAGGCCCTCTATATACACCTTCTACCTTTCTGCTTTCCCTTCTTTGCTCAGAACTGGGTTTCCATCTGGGCTCTTGATATTCATGCAAGTGGTACTCTTTTCTCCAAAGGTCTCTTTAGTTTTCCTGTGGGCAGTATCTATCTTACCCCTAGTGATATACGCCTCACCATACTTACATTTGTCCTCTAGCCAACCCTGCTTAGTCATTTTGCACTTCCTGCCGATCTCATTTTTGAGACGTTTGCATTCCTTTTTGCCTGCTTCATTTACTACATTTTTGTATTTTCTCCTTTCATCAATTATCTTCGATATCTCTTCTGATACCCAAGGATTTGTATTATCCCTCGTCTTTTCACCTACTTGATTCTCTGCTGCCTTCACTATTCCATCTCTCAGAGCTACCCATTCTTCTTCTACTGTATTTCTTTCCCCCATTCTTGTCAATCGTTCCCTAATGCTCTCCCTGAAACTCTCTACAACCTCTGGTTCTTTCAGTTTATCCAGGTCCCATCTCCTTAAATTCCCACCTTTTTGCAGTTTCTTCAGTTTTAATCTACAGTTCATAACCAATAGATTGTAGTCAGAGTCCACATCTGCCCCTGGAAATGTCTTAAAATTTAAAACCTGGTTCCTAAATCTCTGTCTTACCATTATATATCTGAAACCTTCCAGTATCTCCAGGATTCTTCCATGGATATAATCTTCTTTTATGATTCTTGAACCAAGTCTTAGCTAAGATTAAGTTATACTCTGTGCAAAATTCTACCAGGAGGCTTCCTCTTTCATTCCTTACCCCCATTTCACATTGACCTACTACGTTTCCTTCTCTTCCTTCTCCTACTATCGAATTCCAGTTCCCCATGACTATTAAATTTTCGTCTCCCTTCACTATCTGAATATTTTCTTTTATCTCATCGTACATTTCATCAATCTCTTCGTTATCTGCGGAGCTAGTTGACACATAAACTTGTACTACTGTGGTAGGCGTGGCCTTCGTATCTGTCTTGGCCACAATAATGCGTTCACTATGCTGTTTATAGTAGCTTACCCGCATTTCTATTTTTTTGTTCAAAAAAATGTTCAAATGTGTGTGAAATCTTATGGGACTTAACTGCTAAGGTCATCAGTCCCTAAGCTTACACACTACTTAACCTAAATTATCCTAAGGACAAACACACACACCCATGCACGAGGGAGGACCCGAACCTCCGCCGGGACCAGCCGCACACTCCATGACTGCAGCACCTGAGACCGCTAGGCCCTATTTTTTTTTTATTCATTATTAAACCTACTCCTGCATTACCCCTATTTGATTTTGTATTTATAACCCTGTATTCACCTGACCAGAAGTCTTGTTCCTCCTCCCACCGAACTTCACTAATTCCATCTATATCTAACTTTAACCTATCCATTTCCCTTTTTTAGTTTTCTAACCTACCTGCCCGATGAAGGGATCTGACATTCCACGCCCCGACGCGTAGAGCGCCAGTTTTCTCTCTCCTGATAGCAATGTCCTCCTGAGTTGTCCCCGCCCGGTGATCCGAATGGGAGACTATTTTACCTCCGGAATATTTTACCCAAGAGGACGCCATCATCATTTATCCATACAGTAAAGCTGCCTGCCCTCGGGAAAAATTATGCTGTAGTTTCCCCTTGCATTCAGCCGTTCGCAGTACCAGCACAGCAAGGCCGTTTTGGTTAGTGTTCCAAGGCCAGATCAGTCAATCATCCAGACTGTTGCACCTGCAACTACTGCAAAGGCTGCTGCCCGAGCTTTCCTGTCCTCAAACTATTCTGCCAATCAGGTACCTGGATTTCTATTATGCTCATGTATGTCTTGGTTGATGTCAGCCAATAGTTAGCGTCACGTCTTGCTTCTGCCCAGACTGAAGGGGTTGGGCAGTATTACACAAAAAATATAGAAGTGTTACAGGGCCTTGAGAATCGCTACACATTGGAGTCGATCTGACCGCTACACACAGAAGTGAGACTTATCACTGAACGACACAACAGTCCGCTAAATGTCCCAGTTAAGTTTGACGCCACATCATGAAAGTCTCTGTTGTCTGTAGAATACTGACAGCAGTAGACGATGCTTGGTACTAGAAAATCAGCTCCCGATGGTTTGTGGTGGCACTCTCCCTTAATGTCTACCCAAATTTAACTGTTGCCATCCGTCTACTCGTCGAATACACTTTCCATCATGACTACTCCACTTACCACACTGCCGGCCGGAGTGGCCGAGCGGTTCTAAGCGCTGCAGTCTGGAACCGCGCGACCGCTACGGTCGCAGGTTCGAATCCTGCGTCGAACATGGATGTGTGTTATGTCCTTAAGTTAGTTAGCTTTAAGTAGTTGTAAGTTCTAAGGGACTGATAACCTCAGAAGTTAAGTCCCATAGTGCTCAGAGCTATTTGAACCATTGAACTTACCACACTGATGTCCCGAGTCCATGTCGTCAAAACTGGTTCAAATGGTTCAAGTGGCTCTGAGCACTACGGGACTTAACATCTGAGCTCATCAGGCCCCTAGAACTTAGAACTACTTAAACCTAACTATCCTAAGGACATAACACACATCCATGCACGAGGCAGGATTCGAACCTGCGACCGTAGCAGTCGCGCGGTTCCGGAGTGAAGAGCCTAGAACCGCTCGGCCACCGTGGCCGGCCGACACGTTCACTGCACTACAGACAACTGTCTGAGAGCTATCTGCACGATGCTTTCATAGTGAAAGACTCCTCTCGTACGTAAGTTCAATTGGTGGACGTGAAATTAATCTTAGGGATGGTTTCTTATCTGGACATACTGTGCCCTGCTTTGGTAGTAAGGTCTGGCTCACAAACGCACTCTCCGCCAATCTTGTATGCTAGTCGGCAAGAGGTGAAAACAATCTAAAAGTGGGGTCGCGTCATAGATACGAAGGTCAACTTTGTTGTTTTTTTTTTTTTTTGAAATGGGATGTTATAGTTTGGTACTTACTTTCTGATAGGGCCTATCGATATGAAACCAGTTATGTTTAACAGTAAGGTCGACATTTATCGAAGCACATGCTCTGACAATTCTCCTTCACATGTCGTCAGGTGTTGTTGGAACGTCTTTATAAACAATGTCTTTTACGAATCCCCACAAGAAAAAATCCAGAGACGCCAAAGCTGGTGAATGAGCTGGTCACGACACATCTCCTCCGCGTCCAATCCAACGATTTGGGAAATGACTCTGCAACTCATTTCTAGCCATCAGTGAAAAATGTGCCGGACACCCATCGTGTTGATACCATGTTCTGTTCCTTGTTCCTAATGGTATTTCTTCCAATAACAGACCTAATGTTTCTGCCGGCCGGAGTGGCCAAGCGGTTCTAGGCGCTTCAGTTTGGAACCGCGCGTTCGCTAAGGTCGCAGGTTGGAATCATGCCTCGGGCATGGATGTGTGTGATGTCCTTAGGTTAGTTAGGTTTAAGTAGTTCTAAGTTCTGGGGGACTGATGACCTCATATGATAAGTCCCATAGTGCTCAGAGCCAAAGCCTAATGTTCCTCGCAGGAATGTGGTGTACTTCCTACCATTAAGATTTCCTTCGACGAAATAGGGGCCTACAATTCTGTCCTCCAAAATCCCACAACATACATTCACCGGCCATTGTTTTTGGTGTGCAACTTGCCGCAGCCAACATGGATTTTCTCTTGCCCAATAATACATGCCATGCAAATTAACAATTCCATGATTCGTGAATGTAGCCTCGTCAGGAAATAAAATCAAATTAATAAATGTGGCATCCCTCTGAATCTGAAGTTGATCCCATCGGCAGAATTCAATGCAGTCCGTAGCAGTTAATTCTTCGTGGAGACTGATATGGTAGGATGATATTAATGGCGATGCAGAACACGAATAATACTACACTTGCTCATGCCAGACCCCCTCGCGATTTGACGCGAACTAACACAAGGATCTCGAATCACAGTGGCAAGCGTACCAATTTACGTTTCCTCGTTAGTAACTTCCCTTTACCGGATATGTTTCCGATGCTTTAAAGATCCAGTTATTCTCAACTTATCATATACGTATTTAAATGTACGATGTGTTGGGTGAATACGTTGAGGATATCTTTCACCGTGTAAGTCTCTATCTCACACTGAATTTCGTTGGCATTCTCCGTAAATGAGAAGTATATCGACTTGTTCTTCGATGGAATACACCATTCACATTCGCTTGATTCGACAATATTGGTCTTACCGTTCCTATTAGTGTTGTATTGCGAAACCGTCGAATGGTGTTTACATGTCAATGGCACTTTAGGTGGATACGCCGTATTCGGCGAATATTAACTATTTGCACGATATACGAGAGAATTGTCAGAGCATGTGCTTCGATACGAACCGAAGTGATGAGGAATACTACTCAATCCATGATAAGAAGATTACAGCACTGCATTTATACCAATGGTCATCACTTTGAACACATTCTGTAAATGGACATTCATGTGAACTTTGTTGACCTTCAAAGACCTTACTGTTACAAATCATTGGATTCGTCTCGATAGTCGCTATCAGAAAATAAGTACCAAACTATAGCATCCTATTTAGAAAAACAAAGTTGACCTTCATATCTCTGAAGCGACCCCACCTACCAAACAAAACCACGTCATATTATGGCCCCCGTTGATCCACGTAACTTTTGCCCACAAACTTTTCAGCTCCTATCATACTTTCGGAATTATTCTTGGTGGCAATCGTTAGTGACTCACCCTGTATGGCAGTCACTGATGGGTAGAGTAAGTAAAACGCAATTTGAGGGTACAAGGAAAATGCCACCTCTTCACAAGCAGCCCCTCGACACTATATTGCATTTTGTAGAAAAAAATGCCAGGCCTCATGGCTATTTCCTGGCATAAAGTAAGATCTACGAAGTTCCATCAGTCACTTGAATTTACACCAAAATTTCGAATAATCGAGATTCACAAATACCATGCATCGTGGCGATGAAAAATCAAACTGAACTAATTATAAAACGAAATTACAAAACGCTTTGTCCGTAATCTAAAACCAGAGCAAGCCAATCCAACCCATTACTTACCAACCCAGAATGAACAATGAGCCAAACACTTTCTCTCCCCGTGGGCCTGTACCCCAGGCGGCTGGTGTGAGGAAGAAAGAAGCACTATTGCGAATACCTCCACCTTGCACCAGAGCGAAGCCTTCACTTCCTGGCACTGAGTTATGTCTCTGGTCATATCTCAAGGAACTGAAAATTTGGCACTACATGCCAATAACAGTACGATACTCTCTGATTGTAGCCACCGAAGTTAAGCGCTGTCGGGCTGGGCTAGCTCTTGGATGGGTGACCATCCGGTTTGCCGAGCGCTGTTGGCAAGCGGGGCGCACTCAGCCCTTGTGAGGCAAACTGAGGAGCTACTTGATTGAGGAGTAGCGGCTCCTGTCTCGGAAACTGACATACGACTGGGAGCTCGGTGTGCTGACCACATGTCCCTCCATATCCGCATCCAATGACGCCTGCGGGCTCTGTGGGTTGAGGATGACACGGCGGCCGGTCGGTAGCGCTGGGCCTTCATGGCGTGTTCGGGAGGAGTTTAGTTTACTCTCTGATTATAGGGGAGTGTGCTTCAAAACATACGAATATTACCAATTATGAACACACACACACACACACACAGAGGGATCGAAGGAAGGGAAAGCATACTGAATCAAGGAAAAAAAGTATACGTATGTCCGTTTTTCCTTACTAAAAGCTACTCGATTAAGGCTGCAACAAAGCGATAGAGAAAAATTAAAATGGAAGTAACGAGTCACTGATAACGAGTTGTGGCACACCCTTTCAGTGTCCGATGTGCCAATGATTCGATCATTGTCAAAGTCCGAAATATGGCGTTACGTTGCATGTGGACGCCTTCTGAGCATGCTGTCTCTTTCTGTAATAATGGCACTTTTCTGGACTGCAAACATTGAAAACGCTTCATGTAAGGATGAAATTTTAGTCAACGCGTCCCACTGGAATGGAACTATTTGGCAGCATTCGGTCAAGGTATTCTTGGCGTAACACTTTCTATTTCTACAAGTGCAAATTATTAAATTTCAAGTCTTATAATTTCAGTACATTCACCAAACATTTTTAAAAAGACAAAATTAAAAATATTACTCATTTCCTACATCTGGACATGTTTGCTGTTGAGATACGTTAAAGTTCATCACATAGTGCGTTGGCTATCCCTGTCTTTATTATGGATGTAGCTGAACATCTTCTACGAGACTTAGCTTCTGATGGTATGCCAAGTTGAAGAATAGCTTTCGCCAGTACCCAGAAGGAAGACTGCAAAGCAGAATGTCTTACATGCCACTGGAATGTAGAAATTCCTCCACGGCAACGACGTCATTCACCGCAACTTGTTTTATCAGACGGATACGCATGACAATATTGATCGAAAGCATATACACAATTTTTAGTATATCAAGATGTGTGCCTGGAAGCTGTGTTTCTCCTACAAGGAGGATAGTAGATAAAAACCATAAGATCTTCTTTTCTTAGGAAGCGTCTAATACTCGCTGTTTAAGGCCATTTCTCTTCTTTTATTTTCTTTTATTCACTACTCCCATTATCAATGGAATGATCTTTTTTAGAGACGCTTTGGCGGAAGCGTCTAAAGCTCGCTGTTAGAGGCCATTTCTCTTCTCGTATTTCCGTTCCTTCACCGCTGTCATTATAACTGGAATTTCGTTTCAATTGTTACCCAGTATAAGAAAAACAGTTATTCTCTATTCGTTTAACGTTTTTTTTCATTCTTAGCACTAAAGTGAAACATTAATCCGATGTAAAATTATGATTTGTCTTCTTAATAGTTTGCGATAATATATCACAATAGTCAGCAGATATAATATTCTTGGCCATGGAAAGTTTCCTGGTACAGACTTCACCAGAAACATAAATCACCGAGTTGTCATCAGACAGAAGCTCCTTTTTCGTGCGATTTTTCTCAGGTGTCCAACGATCAACATTTACGTGGACAACGCCTTGAGAATATATCATAAAATCCACTTTTACTGTACTGTGATTATGCGTGTAGTTCATAACGTGTCTCTATAAAATAATCACAGCAGTTCACGAAATAAAGTCACAAAATCTTTTTCTCTTCTTAAGAGACGGTTTTTTTTTCCTTGAAATATTACAAGGGTAACCCATCATTTATCGCTCTCTGCCTCAATCTAAACGTCTAAGGAAGAAAGAATGGTGAATATAAAGGGATACATATTTTCGATGAAGTATGTGCACACAATTTTTGTAGAACTGACAACTGTTATTTTCCCAATCTTTGGCGCTAGAGACGTACACACTCACCTAGCAGTTGCTTATATACGAGTATACAAAGTGAAAATATTTGACCGTGTGATTATTGTCGCACATATGGTACAATGTGTGTAACCAGTACCTGCTGTTTACTTGAATTAAACTTTTAAAGTCACTGTTCGAAAAGCCTTTTATTGAAATGTCAACTTCACTTGCTTATGAAAAATCCCTTTTTTCACAGTACTGTATCTCAAGCAGCATTCAACAAAATTATTTTTGCAGGTAATTTCCTATAATTGTACCTCAGGAGATAAATATGTGGGTGTATACATGCATACTCAGGCGATATAGAAGTCTTGTGTAATAAATATATGAGTTGAAACCAACCAGTTACAATGTCCAGAAATAGAAGCTATTAAAAGAAACTTAAGTTACCAAAATGTTACTAATCCCGTAGTGGAAATTGTTGGCTACTTTAAATGGATCTTCCTAAATGGGGCTGATATTAAGTGTCAATCTATTTTTAAGGAATTTTATTCGTTGTTGTTGAGGCTGATACTAGTTTTATTAATCACTCAATTACAATATTTCTTCTCACTCCAATTTATATGACTAGTGCTTTGAAGGATTTTTGTTGGAGGCTTCTATGTTCATTTTACGCCTGGTGGAAATTAGTAGGCATAAACTGTTGAGTATCACCATCACATAATGCTTGTCGTGCTGCTACCCTGACATATGAAGGGTTGCAGTGTTCTAGTTGCTTATAGGGGATGACGTTATTGATATTTTTTTATTGCACAGCAAGTTCACATCAGTTTTTCAGTGAGATTTTCATAATTAACTACATTTGACTGGAACATGGAAATAGTTCTGAATATTGCGAAAAGATTGAAATTTTAAATTAAATTTGAAATTGCGATAGTTTTTACTACATTCATTTTTAAATTTCTTAATGCGTGTGTTATTTTCGTTCTCGATAGATTATGAAATGCCAGGGGCTGTGATAAGCGAACAATACTTTCAGTTGTTTTGTGGCTCTATCATCAAGTGTAGGAGAGTCTGTGTCTTATCTTAGACTTTTAATATGCTTTCTGTAAATGTAATTAACATGTTGAATGTAGTTCCTGCCACAGTTTTCACAAAGGATTTACATATTAAAAATGCACCATGTTCATGGAATTTCTTCTTGATCATAAAATTCTGTCTGACATGTTGATATTCAAGAGTAGTTGCGTGTAGATCCACTCTTTGGTGTAATGTACAGATGACAGTTCGACATTTCACTGTAGAGTTGTCAGGTAGAGCACAAAAACATTCCATCTGATCTCAGCGTGTAGCATGTGAGTTTCTCCATCTGTTAAATTTCCATACATGTATGTGAGATACACTAATACTCTAATGATTACCAGAGTTTCTACTTTTTGCTAAACCAAAGATTTATACAAGCTAGTGTATATCATTTACCCTGCAAGTGTTGAATTATCCAGAAACTAAAACACACATTTGACAACAAATTACCTTTGAGAATGTAAGTGCCATGAGACCTCTGAAGGAAATCCGAACTGCTTAAGAAGTTGACTGTAATATGTACATTAGGGATTAGGGGGATCTAATGGGCAACATGTAGTAACCGTCTTCACCCTGATGGCAACGAGAAGGCTTCGTGTAGTAGACTTCTAAGCCACAGAGAATGTTATGGGAAGTTCTGAAGCGTGGCCATTCAGTCGTCGTTCTATATAAAATATCTCCCTTTGAACTAACATTATTTTAAATAATAATCGTGTAGTAAAGTAGCAAGTCTAATGTGCCTAATAACAGCTACCATAACCTTTCGCTAAGATATTTTTGTGACTACTCCTTTCAATAAATTGAGTAAATTATTGCCACATTATTTTAATTATTATCGAATTTGACTGGATGGTTAATAAACAGTCTTTTCTTCATTGCTAATCAGTAGCACTTTGCAACGCGCTCTGTACCGTATAGGCAATACTCAACTCGAATGTTACAGCGAAGTAAGTAACGCTGATATGCCAAATCTTCTCCCAATACAGATTCTGTAACTATTGACCATGAGACACCAAAAATTACCAAAAATCAATTAAAGAAGATGTTCTGGTGCGCTCAAAAAACTAAGGAGACCGAAAATACGTTAAATTGTCTCATTCAGTACAAGGTATTCTTCATAGTGTCACACATAATTTATGATCTTTGTTTCACGTCAGACATCGAACAACGAACAATATCAGAGACTATGTCCGTGATCAGGTGGCGCACGAGATTGCTCCTGCATCGATTATATCATCACTGGCATATGAGATTTCCTTAATTTATTTCGCGATATACTATAAAACTCATGGAAATCGGCCGGAGCTGTGCTTTAGGTCCGCGCGCCAAGCTCAGGGGCGTCTTCTCCGTGAACAGCAGCAATGAAGTTGTGTGATAGGGATAGGGCGGAATTCCAGAACCTTTCCATCACTGGAGTTTCATCAGATCGCTATAGCGCCATTGGAAAGTGACGTGGGTGGTACATCGTCTTATAAACATAGGTCAGCTCCTTTCCTTGCTTGCTAATCTACTAGGGTGTTTCAGCAAGTAACAAGAGCTCTCACCGATGTGTAAATATATCCATGTATAGATACAACAGACGGACACAGTTTCAAATCCCACGGTAGATGGAGCCAGCTTCACCATGCCGCTTCGAAATACTGTTTCATAATGGCGGCACTGACGGATACATGGCCAGAACTTGAAGTGAGAAGCTTAAAAACAATGTTTTTTTTTGTTTAAAGCAATCATACCCAAACGAAATTCATTACCAACTAGTGGAAATTCATGGAGTGAGTGTTATGAAATGAAAACAGGTATGGGTTTGGTGCCCGCAGTTAGAAAAACGCAAACGTGTGCCGTGTGGAAGGGTTTATTCAAGCCGATCGTCACATTAACCTGAGACACACGAACTCAACATCTGCTTTAGCATTGTAGTGGGTTTCGTGCACAGTGAATTGGTACACGTGTTCTAACTAGGTACCGTGAGAATTCGGAGACAATAATGAAACCAAGAGAATGAGATTCTCTCCAGCACAAAATATTTCACATGGAAAGTGACAAGGAAATGATCCCGGAGCATCATGTGACACCTAAGGTGAAGAAAGCATCAATTTTGTGGATAAAGGCTTCATCTCCCACGATAAGAGGTTCAAAACAAAGCTATCCGCGAAGAAAGCTATGGCGTCGCTCTTTGGGGACACGCAGCGTGATATGCTTGCGATTTTCCACACCCACGTTGACGGTGAACTATGCCTATTATTGTACAATGCTGAAACGGTTGGAGAAATCGATTCAGGGGAAATAACGACTGCTTTAGAAATGCCGTTTTGTCGCACGATAACGCACGACCGCGTAAGGCCACTTTTGTGCGTGATTAGAGTAGATGGAAGGATGGATGTAAAAATTATTGGCCGCTAAACAGTGTGATAATCAGCACCCTTTCACAAGAACTCCATACTGATGAATGAGTAGTACTCTTGCGAAAACGAAAAGCGAATGTCTTATAACGATAGCTATAGCAATATATAATGTCGCATACAATTTCCAGTAGATCTGGACATACCGTTGTCACATGTTAAAAGAATTAATGGAAGTCAGTAAGAAGGCTGATTTATCGCGGAACTAAGAGGATGAGCGAACCACTAAAAAGCACATTAAAAACTCCGTCGAGTTAGCTTGAGCAGGAATCCTGACACCACACAAAATAACAGCACTTCGCCTGCAATTATTACGTCATTATCTAAAATTTAGGGTAAGTCCGTCAGAGGCCGAATGCTTGCCTCCTCTCAGTATACAACACGGAAGACGTTAAAACATGATGCATTGTGAATGATACGCCGCAAACACTGCATACCGGTGGGTTTTATTGGAGCAAGAGGTATGAGTGAGTCATCGGGTAGTGTCCTATACGAAGACGAGTGAGGACCACTTGGTCCCTACGTGAAGCACGAAACGAGATGCGCCAGGGGTGAATAGTCGGTTTGACCGGATGCACGTTGTTGTTAGCCACTACCAGCCACCGTCTTTCCCACTCAGCCAACACTCTCTTTGTCATCTGTGATGCGAGAGTCTGGAGGGGAACTTGAAATTGAAGTGTGTATTTTCCTAGCAGACTTCTTCCCGTGTTCTCTCAGATTCCACATTACCATCTATTCCGATGTGTCCAGGGACCCAGCAGAAGATCGCCTCTTTCTTCCGCCAGTGCAGGAGGAGGACACTGTTCTGGACCATCTGAAATATTCTGTCTGTTAATAATGTTTGCTGAATAGCCTGCAGAAATCAAGAGAACCTGTGCAGATAAGGAACATCCTTCGCCTAGAAGTATCACGTGCTCCAGTGCCTTCTTGACTTCCCACAGCTCTACACAGCACACCAAGAAGTGGCATGGTGAGGGAAATTTAATCATAAAATGTGGGAAGACAAAGAACACGCAACGTTCTCCCCTTGCTTTGATCCATCGGCAAAAACCTCCATGTGCACCCGATGATCCGACAAAATACCCTTAAAAAGTCGTTTTAAAAATATAGGCAGAGTGGTGAGCTTATTGTACTCCGTCACGTCCAGGTTAAGAGAGGGCCAGTCGTATACGGACAGTATTTGCTCCACCCCTTTGTAAGAGATGTCTGCTACACCAAGTTTCCCCGGGGATAGTGCGGTTCTAGGTGCTTAGTCCGGAACCACGCGACTGCTACGGTCGCAGGTTCGAATCCTGCCTCGGACATGGATGTGTGTGATGTCCTTAGGTTAATTAGGTTTAAGTAGTTCTAGGTTCTAGGGCACTGATGACCACAGATGTTGGGTCCCATAGTGCTCAGAGCCATTTGAACCATTTGAACCCGGGGATAGTCCTGCACATGGACAGAGAAATGCTTAGTAGACCGGCGATCAGTAAACCTTCGTTGGATGTAATGATCAGCCACAATACCGACAACGCGGTGGTCAGAAATGGACCTCATCTTGAATATGCACCATGAGGAGTTCTCGCTGGATGGTAAAAGGTGGCCCACCAGCCAGCCTCTACATAGAGGCTAGAAATGGGACTGATTCGGTAGGCTCCTGTGGACAGTCCAATGCCTCATGGTGGACAGTAACCAATATATTTAAGTACGAAGGCCTAGCTGACCCATACAATATCCTGCGAGAGTCAACCCGTGTGCGGATGAAGGTTATACAGAATGTGAGAAAACTGGATCGATCTGCTTCCCAGTTCTGACAGATAGGACATCTTTCGATGCCTAGTACCTTCAGACATATAGATTTCAGGTCATGGAGGTACTGTATGGCACCCATGTTAACAAAAATGGTTCAAATGGCTCTGAGCACTATGGGACTTAACATCTATGGTCATCAGTCCCCTAGAACTTAGAACTACTTAAACCTCACTAACCTAAGGACAGCACACAACACCCAGCCATCACGAGGCAGAGAAAATCCCTGACCCCGCCGGGAATCGAACCCGGGACCCCGGGCGTGGGAAGCGAGAACGCTACCGCACGACCACGAGATGCGGGCGCACCCATGTTAACCTCTGATCAAAGATCAGGCCCAAAAACCCCTGAGGTCTTAAAATCCAAGATAGTTTCCCTCAGCCAGCGTTCTGGATAGGGAAAGGATTGCCGCAGACCTTATCCCCCATCTGCAGAGATCACCGGTTGCGAGTAGTGTAAACAGAGGAAAGTGATATGATGGTTGGTTCCGAGCACTATGGGACTTAACTGCTGAGGTCATCAGTTCCCTAGAACTTAGAACTACTTAAACCTAACTAACCTAAGGACATCACACACATCCATTCCCGAGGCAGGATTCGAACATGCGACCGTATCGGACGCGCGGTTCCAGACTGTAGCGCCTAGAACCGCTCGGCCAATCCGGCCGGCAAATTGTCATTTTATTCGTATGTAACCAGATTCGCTCTTATTCGTACGTAAACGGATTGCCTCATATGACATAAGCACTGACAGAAACTGTATTCGTCGAAAACGCTAATACACAATGGGTGTAGGATGAGGCTCACCACTAGAGTAATTGCGAGTGTATTGATTGTGATTTTACTTTAGTATGTATTAAAACACACACACGCACAAAGAATCGTGCGTGCTCGTTCTTCACGAAAATTTATGTATATATACCCAACACTTTTCTGTATCCTACAAAAAAAAAGATAATTAGGAGCGAAATAAACCAAAAGACTAATGATTATGTGACACGACAACCATATTTTCGGAAGTGTAAAGCTGTTCCTTTTTTCCGACAGAAAGGCGGCAGCAACCTGCGGCCGGAAGCGTGACTGCTACTGTAAGAGCGTGGCGTCCCCATTGTATTATTACTTACGAGCGCGACCCGGAATTACGCAGTACCGTGCACAATAGCCATCTTGGTGTGTTATAATGCGGCGCGCTTCTGTTAACCTGGTGCCGCTGTGTGCGCAAACGGGTGTTGTAGGGCAAGCACACACGTGTCAGCCAAGTAGTGCAATGTTTTAAGGCACTGTGCAACCTCACATTTACGGCCGGCATACACGCCCTGTGTGGGGTAATGTACTTGGCTCCAAACTACGTCTCATACACTGGAGCACAACCTACTCAGTACACGGACTTGGACCAGTGCTTGTTAGACGGGCGACGACAAGTATACCAAGTTTCTTATTAACATACACTCAATCTTTAAAAAGGAAAGAGTGGTTACTGACTGACGAAATACACTGCCATGGCAGTAAAAACCATTTCATTCCTTATGTCAGTGACTACCAAACTTCTTGATCATGGGACCTGCTTATAAAATTCGAAAGTAATCGATCAGCTACTGTGCTTCCTCCAGGCAAAATGCACCTGCGGGAGTGGAGGTAGTATTCTGTACTGTGTAAATCAGTCACATAATTATTTTCATAAATCTTGGAGGTCATTCGCATCACTGTGGGTGTAAAACGACCTGGGTTACAACTCCGAAACAAACATTATTTGGCACACAGCGGTTCATGAGTGAAACAAAAAGTTGAGAAATTCGCTGAAACAAGTATTTTGCACAACATTTTCCTGTGTTACATCAAAAAAATGTAAACATTCATGCAGTGAGAAAAACATATTTTGTTGCTATTTTTCGCTTTCAATCAATCGTTGCAAAGCCTTTTACTGGGGGTGAAATTAGTCACAATAAGTTTGAATGTGTCACTACCCTGTACAAACACATCTTTTATCATTCCACCGGTCTCATATCAGTGATTCTTTCGATCGATGACCCTGGAGACGTGGTGTGAATCTTCATGAGTAGCTTTGTTTATTTATTTTCTCTTAGGCACGCGGCATGGTAGATGCCTTGTAATGACATAATAAAATAAAAGAGTGTAATGTATCATAATGCTGCTATAATTGTTAATTATTAGACATTTTACATTATCAATAGGACTATTTCGGCATTATCGCCATTTTCAGGCTATATCCGTATTGCATTGTGGTGCTGTCGCTGTCTTATAATCTTATTGCTGCACAGAGCGTTACCGACAGCAGTCACGTTTTCAAATATTTATCTTAATCTCTCTTCATTACTGTTTTCCGAAAATGTAAGCGCGGTCTTTTATCGCCTGTATGTACTGTTGTGGTTTTGACAGCTACGATAGATAGCTAATCGTAGCTGACAAAACTACGTCGTATATACAATCAATAAAAGACCTAGCTTACATACGCGGACAAAAGCAATTAATAGAGATTAAGGTAAATATTTAAAAACTTGGCTGCAGTTCGGAACGCTCTGTGCAGCAATAAGATTATAAGACAGCGACAGCGCCACAATGTAATATGGATATAGCCTGAAGATGGCGATAATGCCGAAATTGGCCTATTGCAAATGTAAAACGTTTAGCAATTAACAATTATCGCGGCTTCCTGGTATACTACCGTCTTTTATTTTAAATTTGTTTACGTTTGGTGTTTTACGATATTACGAGTACGATTGATGTGCGACAAATTAACGTTTCTTCTCTCTCACTTTTTCTTTTCTAGGAGCTGAGTGTACAGGAAAAGGCTCTTCAGGTCATCAACGAACAGTTTTACACTGCTGTTCTGTGTCCCCTTTTTCCGATGGTAACACTTGCATCGCACAACAAACACACAGGTTTACCCGTAACTTCTTTGAGGAGAAAGTCTTTTTCTCACTCCGAATGCAAATGTTAAGTAATTTGTTTCTTACTTTTACCGAAAAATCTTGGACTATTCACACGTAAACACTTGTGAAGAAATTACAGAGTTATTCAGTACTAGCTCCAGTATTACAGAAGACTCCTGCTTGCAAACTACAAACCGAACAGAAAATAGACACGCATCAGTGAATAGAGCATATCTACAAGCTTTTGACTCACATTACAGGTGCTCAAACACTGGCAAGAATGGCCCGCGAACGCTCAACAGTAACCCTCTCAGGAAATCTGTTCATTGGCTTCCAATTATTTTTGATTCTACAACCTTCGATTGTTAAGTACCATAAAGATCTACACTCGTATTATCATGATAATAAGGAATAAACAGATGAGAGTATTACTAAAATTATCATTATTGTTATTAGCGTTGTTGCGGAACTTAGACCTATTTGAAACATCGTTCAGGCTTATAGTGAAAGATTTTTCAGGCTTCTGGAACAAAACTATTTCCTCTGAGACTGTCTTGGGATTCTAGCTAGACGTTTTGATGTGTAACAGGTAAGCAGTGCAAAGGTTGACAGGTAGGATCCGCCAGTCTGAAATCTTCTGCACTTCCGTGCTATGTCAGTAAATGACCCCACAGGTTGTAAATATTACTGAAGTCGATACCCAACCTTCTCTGTCATTGGTGTAGAAGAACACGAAGTTGACTGACTAGTAAACCGGATAACAAATAATTAGTTAAATCCGACATTATTTTAATGCTAGTGTTACAGAAAATTTTTAGAGTCCATGCAAATTTCTTTTTAACTCTCTGATGTTTATTTGTAGTCATTTCGATACCGTATAGCGCTCACATTCTTGCTCTGTATTCGCTTTGTGCGAGAAATGAATCTGCAACCTTTTTCGAATGTTGGTAAATGCCTCTACTCCTATATTTCGTCTATTATTGTGTTACCTTAGACCTTTGTTTGCTGTGAACGGCCGTTATATTTTACTTTCAACACTGATGGGTTGAATTAAGCTACGAGGAAGGTCTCGCTTAGGATAAAAAATTATACGTCCTTCCGTCTTACACGGCGTTCCGTCTAAAAGCTCGATTGAGTTAACTCAGAACAACAGCCGCGAAACAGTGAAGAGCTGATGAACAACAAATAGTTTCCTTGGTTGCACTGATCAATATGTAATATAAAAGAACAACCAAGTCAACAACTCTTTTCACCTGGACAGCAAATCTAGTCAGTCGTTTGACAACAAAGAACAACATTTCAACGGTTGGCGGACATTTCATGACCAAATTAGTAAACAGTTTGGTGTCACCATTAGTAAATCAGCTTATCGGATGAGCTACTGAAGCACACAGTCCTACTTCAGACGTAAAGTACACAACTGTGTTTAATTTCTTTGTATAACCGGTGGTGTTTATATAGAACATCACCTGAAGATTGCTGTCACGCCAATTTTAAATGCCACACAACCCTAGATGGAACTAGCGGATCGACCTCTCCCGACTTAGTCACAGCGTGAAAGAACAGCCTTAATCACAAATTCAGCAAGCTCATACGTCAATGAGATGAATCTGCATCTATAGGACGGAAAGAAACTGGCCCGAATGCTTGTACCGAGAGGGGTAGCGCAGTGGTTAGCACGCTGGACTCACATTCGGGAGGACGACGGTTCAAACCCGCATCCGACCATCCTGATTCAGGTTTTCCGTGATTTCCCTAAATCGTTTAAGACAAATGCTGGAATGGTTCCTTCGTAAGGTCACAGCTGCTTTCCTTCTCCGTCCTTACCTAATCCGAGCATGTGCTCCGTCTCTAATGACCTCGCTGTCGACAGGACACTGGACACAAATCTCCTCCTCTGAATGCTTGTGCGTGGTTGCCTTTAAAACTCGAACAAAAACCCAAAACTAATGTCATCAACAGATGCAGAGCTAGTAGAAGACGCGTAGAGGTAGGAAAAGCGTACGACCATTCTTATTCACAGATGTCAAATCACTTTGCAACAATTAAAATTGTAGATTCAACATCGCTATACATTCCCGATTCCTAATTTGTGATCTTGTTTTCCGTGGTCATTACTCTATCGTTTAACACCGAATACAGCTCCGTGAATTAGTGACACATTATATCATTATATCCTCTAGAGACTCTTAATATATGTAACTAAAAGTTCAAAAACTGCGACCCTTTTCGCACTCATCTTCAGCTAGGCATACAGAATTTACCTCTTTAGTCTCGTAACCTAATTCTGAGTTGTAGCTGCGTGACAAAAAGATAGGGAACGGAAACACTTTAAAATATCGCGATGAGTGACAGTTACTAGGAGATTTCAGAAAGTAAATTACATATTGTTTTAGCAGGGCAAGTAACCTTTATTGAACGCTGCGCTGCAATTTAAAAGAACACATATACACGATTTTAGTTTTCAACATGCTTAATAAGTATCTGTAAACGACAGTTGGTACTTTCTACCAGTTGATCAATTTCTCAATTATAAAAGACCGCTCCTTGTTCACGGAGCCATTCGAGAACAGATGTGTGCACGTCCTCATCATTCGAAAAACTCTTTCCCTCCAGATGTTATTTCAATTTTGCGCAATGATGGAAACTAGATGGCGCAAAATCTTCCTTCCTTCCAAGTCAGCTTCATTTATGGCTGTGCGGCATTCGTCAGATTGTTAGCACCATTTCACTACCGCTGGACGCGACATTGCTTTTGTTCCATACATCGACAGAAATTCACGGTGAACCTGACTGGAGTTAAGGCGATTTTTTTCCATAAGAATCGTATTGTATCGCGTACCACAACTTTGGAGTACATTTCCAGTTGCGGCGCCATTTCTATAGCACATTGTGTTGGACGTGGTATCCGATGCGCAACAAAACTGTCTCTGAAGGAAACCAGAAATTCTCATCTGACAGTGTGCCACTCTTTTTGCGCAGTGGCCCAGCGTGGGACCCTTGTTGCGCAATGCCCTTAGCGTGGGACGACAGGGGTAACAAAGGCTGTACAAAACAAAACGTTTAGTAGCTACAGAAATCTACGTCTCCACATTAATGTTCCACCTAGAAGCACCAATAAAATAAGGAAGTATTATTAAACTATCTCTTATGCGACAAAGTTAGGACCATACCGAAGGATCAGGCGAACTGCAACTGCTTATTGTTTAACTGTATACCATCCACATGCATACTCTCTCTGTCTCTGTCTCTCTCTCTACCGCACTCCACCCTTCCCTCCCTCCCTCCCGACGGCCACTGTGGCCGAGCGGTTCTAGGTGCTTCAGTCCGGAACCGCGCTGCTACTACGGTCGCAGGTTCGAGTCCTGCCTCGGGCATGGATGTGTGTGATGTCCTTAGGTTAGTTAGGTTTAAGAAGTTCTCAGTCTAGGTGACTGATGACCTCAGATGTTAAGTACCATAGTGCCCATAGTCTCTCTCTCTCTCTCTCTCTCTCTCTCTCTCTCTCTCACACACACACACACACACACACACACACACATTTGTTAAAGTATGTAACCAAATTAAGAATATACTGAAGGGTCTGGTGAACAGTAACATCACATACTTTAACTATATTCCACCGTCCACCGTCAAACACTTCTCTCTCTCTCTCTCTCTCTCTCTCTCTCTCTCTCTCTCCCCTCTCTCTCTCTCTCTTTCTCTCTCTCTCTCCGTCGCACACACCCACCCACCCACCCACACACACACACACACACACACACACACACATACATACATGCACACATTAAAGCTTTCAAAACTGAACACAAATGCATCTATAATATGGACAACGTGTCATGTGATGTGGGAAAAGGTAATTCTTTTACTGATTATGGAATTTTCATCTTATATCGCCCTTTGCTTCAGCCGATCTAAAACTAATCCTCTTTTTATTAAGCATTCTCATCTGAATAACCAGCGATATTAAATTTTAAGTAGCTCTCTATTCGGGAAAAGATGTACTTTTCTGCACACATTGTTGGTCTCTTACGCCTTATCCATGCCACCTTCGCCGCCTGCAATATCAGTGTTGGAAATGACAGTTTTAGTTAATGGGCTGTAATCCTCTCCTTGTGTGTGCGACTTCGTGCAGCGAGCTATTACCACAACCCTGCAGAGGGTAATGTTCGCGCCGTTTGATTGGGAGTAACTTCAAACAGATGCCGCTCTAATTAGGGGGCACTAATGCCTCAGTTGTGAGAGGGTAGTGAATTATTACCAATATCTCCATCCTGGCCTTTGTCCTACTACATCGCATTACGCCTGCCATTACTGACTCCACGTCACTTGCACGCCAGTCTGCGTGTGCATTGCTCACAATGATTACGCGCACGATTTTTAGAAAATTCGCAGTACATTAACATCAGTGTGTGACTTCTTCATCGCTCTAGATTCGATACAGATAATTAACATATTACAATTGTCTGTTTTGCATTATTAGCTGTGGGAAACAGACATGGAAACAAAGAAAAGGATATAGCGGGTATTACTGTAAGCTGATTGCTGCCCAAAATGTAATAAATACAAGCATCGTACAGTCTGTCCGAAAAAAAATTGATTTTGTTACTTTGTAGGTGAGGAACACAAATTAAAAGGTCTTAATGGTGCATAAAGCAGTTTATTTCTCGTCGATATCTGTCCGAATAGTGGAACAAGGTTTCGTTCGAACTGACATTTTAATAGTTACAGTGTACGGAAGTAAATTAAGGTAAATCACCACGTCAGGTTGATTTTACAGAGAGTTCTCTACTGCACTGACTCCATACCTAGCTTACATTTATTTTGAATCTGTCGCCCAGCACAAAGTCCCAAGCGACTGGAAAAAGGAGCAGGTGACTCCAGTATATAAGAAAGGTAAAAGAACGGATCCGCAAAATTACAGACCAATATCTCTAACTTCTGTCTGCTACAGGATCCTTGAACATATTCTCATTTCCAATATAATAAATTGTCTTAAGACTGAGAAGCTTATGTCCACGAATCAACATGGTTTTAGAAAGCATCGCTCGCGCGAAACTCAACTTGCCTTTGTATCACATGATATACTGCGAACTATTGACGAAGGGCAACAGGCGGGTTCCATATTTCTAGATTTCCGGAAAGCATATGACGCGGCGTCCCATTGCAGGCTGTTAACGAAGGTACGAGCGTATGGAATAAGTTCTCAGATATGTGACTGGCTCGAAGACTTCTTAAATAGTAGAAGCCACTGTGTTGTCCCCGACGGCAAGTGTTCAGGGTATCGTCAGGAGTGGCCCAGGGAGGTGTGACAAAGGACGTTGTTGTTCTCTATAAACATAAAAGATTTTGCAGACAGGATGGGCAGGAATCTGCTGTTGTTTGCTGATGATGTCGTGGTGTACGGTAAGGTGTCGTGGTTGTGTGCCTGTAGAAAGATACAACACGACTTAGACAAAATTTCCAGTTTATGTGGTGAATGGCAGCTAGCTCTAAATGTGGAAAAATGTAAGTTAATACGGATGAGTAGGGAGAACAAACCTGTAATGTTCGGATACGCCATTAGAAGCAGCGTCCTGCTTGACGCAGTCACATCGTTTAAATATCTGGGCGTAACGTTGCAGAGCTACGTGAAATGGCTCAAATGGTTCAAATGGCTCTGAGCACTATGCGACTTAACTTCTGAGGTCATCAGTCGCCTAGAACTTAGAACTGATTAAACCTAACTAACCTAAGGACATCACACACATCCATGCCCGCGGCAGGACTCGAACCTGCGACCGTAGCGGTCGCTCGGCTCCACACTGTAGCGCCTAGAACCGCACGGCTACTCCGGCCGGCACGTGAAATGGAACGAGCACGTCAGGACTGTGGTATGGAAGGCGAATGGTCGACTTTGGGAGAATTTTAGGAAACAGTTGTTCACCTGTAAAAGAGAAGGCATGTAGGACGCTGTTGCTACCTGTTCTTGAGTACTGCTCGAGTGTTTGGAATCCGTACCATGTCGAATTGAAGGAAGACATAGAAGAAATTCAGAGGCGCGCTGCTAGATTTGTTACCAGTAGGTTCGAACAACACGTAAGTGATACGGAGATGGTTCGGGAAGTCAAATGGGAATCCCTGAAGGGAAAGCGAAGTTCTTTTCGAGAAACTCTACAGAAAAAATATGGAGAACCGGCATTTGAAGCTGATAGCCGAACGATTCTACTGCCGCCAACATACATTGTGCGTAAGGATCACGAAGATAAGATACGAGAAATTCGGGCTTATACGGAGGCATATAGATAGTCATTTTTCCCTCGCTCTATTTGCGAGTGGAACAGGAATGCAAATGACTAGTAGTGGTACAGGGTACCCTCCGCCACGCACTGTGCGGCGGCTTGCGGAGTATCTATGTAGATGTAGATGTAGCTGTAGACGGTATTACAGAAATTCACGGACAGTATTCGCTATCTCGGTGCCAAGAGGATATGTTTTCCACGGAAACACTAATCTGTCAGTCCAAACAAACTGATACGATCTAAAATTTGTTTCCTTGCTCCTTTAGTTAGTGTTAAACACATCTTGGACAAGTGCATTTCATATGCGGCTGTTTTACTTCGAATTACCGACACCCATGACCTCACTTCTTCTACGACAATAATAAGCTAAGAGACCGAGCGAAGTGACGCAGTGGTTAGCACACTGGACTCGCTTTCGGGAGGCTGACGGTTCAACCCCGCGTCCGGCCATCCTGATTTAGGTTTTCCGTGATTTCCCTAAATCGCTCCAGGCAAATGCCGGGATGGTTCCTTTGAATGGGCACGGCCGACTTCCTTCCCCGTCCTTCCCTAATCCGATGAGACCGATGACCTCGCTGTTTGGTCTCTTCCCCAAACAACCCAATCCAATCCAATAAGCTAAGTAAATATATTTGGTAAAAATTAAATACTAAACAGGAGCTAACAGAGGATTCAAATATTCCTCAATTTACTGATGACGTACCTGCATCTTCAATTTGAGGGCTAACATGATCAATGTATTGCTAATTATTTGCGTATTATTCACAAGAGCCTTCAACAGTGTCACATCTTCAACGTAAAAAGGCCATAGTTAAGACTCTACCTGGTATTAAAGAACGCTGTCATTATGGGTCTTTCATAACTCATACTTAATAGATAACAATTATTGTGTTGCCACAGTAGTTTATATTTATTCATTCAATTATGCTTATTTAAAATCTCAAAGACAAATCAAAAGCGTTATGAACATACGCAGAGGATTTCGTCTACGGTCATTGTTTTTTCTGTTATCATACCGGGAGGCATATTTGTGCGGAGAGATGATATAAAATAACTGGTTTATGAAGCACAGTGGCAGATTCTCTTCTGCGCCTCCAGCCTCTCCAACACAACAGTACTGTTACACATCTCACCCTACCACACAAAAAAATGGTTCAAATGGCTCTGAGCACTATGGGACTTAACATCTGTGGTCATCAGTCCCCTAGAACTTATAACTACTTAAACCTAACTAACCTAAGGACATCACACACATCCATGCCCGAGGCAGGATTCGAACCTGCGACCGTAGCAGTCGCGCGGCTCCGGACTCAGCGCCTAGAACCGCGAGACCACCGCGGCCGACCCTACCACACATATCCATTGCCTGTCGCACTCATCTGTTTGACAGCTCAGTCAAATTATTGCGTTATTTTCCTCTTTATTTTGATTTAAAGTCACATTTACTTTCCAAATAAATCTGGTACATGTAATAAACCTCTGAAAGTTTGTTATATGTAAAAACGTGCAAGGTTGCATTTCAGTAGGTTTTTTTCGTTTAACAAATTCATGGCGATTGCACGGCCTTGGGAATTAAAAATAATGATCTCTAAGGACCAGTTTCATTTGACGTAGATTGGGATTTACTAGCGGAAGGAGTGGAAAGACAAATTATATTAGAAGAAAGGTGAGTAGAACAGACAAATAATCTCTATTTGTCCGGTCCTAATACAATGAATAAACACACTTGCATCTATATCAGTATGCCTCATAACAAGATCACAGATAACAGTGAACCATTTAATAGCTGAAACTTCCTGCCGGATTAAAATTATGTGCTTCACTAGGACTCTAACCGGGCATCATGCTTTGCCTGTTTAATATTTGCTATTTTGGTGAAATCTTTCACGTATCAGATGTTCAGACAAAAATATGATACCGAAATTTCTCACATCTTTAACATTAATACGATCACAAACGCAGAGTACACGACAGCAACCATTTTCTCAACTGATTCGTCCTCACCCTCCACATGCTATTGGACTGACATGTGGAATGAATAACTGAATAGCGATGGTTCGTCAGAGATATCGCACGGTCAGATAACACACTTATATTAATTCCTCCGTTAGACGCGTATAGTCTGCAAATTAATGATCATACGATCTATCCTATAAATAACAACCCTTAATTTGCAAGTGCAAAGGACACAGAGTGAAATTTTTGACTGAAAAATGTAATTTGTTTCTTAATTGTACAGCTACAGACAATACTCGCCAGATAAATGTTATAAATACAACCTGCTACAAGTCCTCAAGTATTAGTTTGGTCTGATTGTGTGTCCCAGTAACGCAAACTGATTGTAAAATAACTAGCGAGCACAAATTTTGTACCACTGTATTAGGGAATGTAATCACGGACCAGACCTCAATGTATTGTATCATAAAAGTTCACGCGCACCGGTATTCGTAGAATGCAATATTCTAACACCTATAAAGCAACGTCATCCCGACCCGCAAGATGTTTAATTACCGGAAGCAAATAAATTTAAGACATTTGACATAGCTACAAACGTGACTCAGTCAAACTTCCTCCCTCAGGAAACGAAAGCTAGGAAAGCATTAGTCTGGTCCTACGAGAAGTATATTTCCAGAGAAGATTTCAGTTCCGCGTCCAACAGCGACAGTCGCTAAAATTTCTAAGCTGGACTACGCAACGATCTGCTCAAAAACCAGAGTTCTTCCGCCTGTCCCACACTGCAATTTTACTACTTCAGAGCCTGAACATCTGCTGCCAGCGACACAACGTGTGCTGCTCAAAGCGCGAATACACACTACGTGGCGCGGAATAGGCTACCCGAAAAGGTTCACAGCCTCATCACTATTGAACTGATTCAGTCGATCAGCGCGACATTAGGAAAAAGGCTATTTATTTAAGTGTAGATTACCATTACATTAAGCCTTTTACAACCATTTTTCGCCTTCCCAGGTTGATTGTTTGAAGACCTTAAACTCTATTCTACATCTGCTGGTGCTCTTTCAATCACAAAAACTGATAATCTGTCAATGCGTTAAAAATGCACCCAACAAAGAAAATAAACAAAAACATTAGTGTGCCGGTTAATACGGCAAGTCCCTTTAGAGCACCATTTTGTGCACTTTTCGTTAGCATTATCGAACGTTCGATATTTTACACTACTTTTAAGTACAGTTAGTTTTATTAATCATTGTGTCATTTAAAGTCTGATTTTACTATGAAATAAACTTTATATCTACATTATTTCTACGAAAGAAGATAGATAATGTGGTGAAATTTTTATATTTACTTGCGCACTCACACGGAACTGTACACCTGATAGATTTTCAGATTCACCTCCGGGCGATCCTTCAACGGAAGAAAATGTATCGGCCGCAGTAGACTTTCTACTCGCTTTTTTTTTCATACGTTTTGCCATATAAGATGCTCACTTTCCTTTATCGTAGTACTCTTCGCTTTTTTCTAACAGTTAAAAGAAATATTCTGATACACAAATATCAAGGAATACTTCAGTGATTTTGTTCCTTTTTACGTTTTACCATGGTTGGAAGGGAACAAACTATCTAAAAAACTCTAACAACTGCAATACAGATCATATTAACGAAACGAGAAACAACACCAAGTTCTCGTATGCTGACGTGAACCGATAGAGATCTCTGGACACGAAAATTACTGAGGCGTCTCGTACACACTCTCGGTCTGGTTACCTGTACAGGTATAAAAAGTTGAATGCCAATTGTTCTCTGGTTAACTGTGTTGTCGTGTTGCAACGTTTTATGGCATACCCGATCCAGTTAATATGTGCAGGTTATTTTATTGGTGTACTGGAATATATGTGGGAACCTTCGGTCTCATAACCTCGCCTGCCTACAAGTAGTACGAGGAGCGATCTATGATCGTGGGACATGTCATCAGAATGTCGCCAATATCTCCAGCCGTTATTGCCAGTAGATGAATCCTGATGATGCAGCTTCCAGTTTATTCAAGTGGCTCCTCATTTGGTATCTCGGGGACTGAATGGAATGTAAACTCCGTATCTCAAAAGAATCTGAGGAGGTATCGTTATTCGAACCCGGGTCCTTCCGGTCCAAAAAGAGTGACGCTAAACTTTTTTTCATTTTTAATTTTTTCCCATCCGTCTACTATCCGTGGACAGCGCAAAAGCTAGTAAAATATTTCATTTTACGGCTATTGTATAAACTGCATGTCAAATGATCTCAAAGACATGCTTCCAAAGTTATATACAGGTGTAGGGTATAAATTCCTATTCACTGTGCATATTCACTGTAACGTAGTTTCCTGTGATTAACCTGCTTTGGAAACAACTGCTTGTTTCTTGGTTACTGTTATTTAACTGCAAGAAGTTTCTAATTTGTCACTGCAGAAGCCATTCCCTTATTTACGTTCAGCGCTTCTAGCAATCTTGGATTTTATTTTAGCCATTGTATATTTGCCCATGTGTAAAGATTGACCTCGCACCAAATTAATATACAGGGTGATTATAATTAACTTTAAACTTTCAAACCGCTGTAGGAATAACACCACAGGTCAGAATGACGTCCAATTGAAACGGAATTTTATCGGAGAAGGGGGAAAACGTATGGCAGAAGGAAAATAAAAAGATACAAAATGTAGCTATAGACGGCACAGTAAGCATCATAATTTAATAGTGCTCGACTATAAATGACAAATGAATCATACAACAATGCTTAAGGTGTACGTTTGACGTTAAACAAACTGTAATACTCAGTGTGCATGGGTGTACTGGTGTGATACTATTAGTTACGTAAGCCCATCCACCACGGCAAGGTCATATCACATCGGATGTGAACAATCAGTTTTTAATTGTTCTGAGGCCAAAATCCGCATAAAAACCGTGACTCACATCGGTTTTTAATTGTATTGAGCGCAAAAACCGCATAAAAGACATCAATCAAAATCAAATCGGACTATTAATTTCCATGTGACTGGCGCAAAACATGTTCAATATGTTGTCCATCGTTTTCTGCACCAAGTTGAAATCGAGAACCAGCATGTTCCACAACTGATGGAAGTGTTTCCCAGGATTTGCAATGTGCGGAGGTGCGCCATCTTGCATAAAAATGATCTCATCCACACATCCACGCTGTTGGATAGCTGGAATGAAGTGGTTGCTCAAAAGACAGTCATAGCGCTTACCAGTGACGGTACAAGTAACAGGACCGGAATCACCTATCTCTTCCAAAAAAGATGGGACTATGATAAATGATGCCGTAAACCCGCACGACACAGTGACCTTTTCAGAACAAAGTGGTACTGGTTGATTTGCGTGCGGATTTTCCTTTGCCCATATTCGACAATTCCGTGTATTGACATATCCTGTCAGATGGAAGTGGGCTTCGTCTGTCCACAAAATCTTCCACTACCAATCATTGTCTACTTCCATGCGAGCAAGAAATTCCGAAGCAAACGTCTCTCTTGCTGGCAGGTTAACAGGAAGCAACTCGTGCACATGGGTAATTTTGAGCGGATAGCAAACAAGGATATTTCGTGGTGTGTTCAATGTTCTGGCGGTTCTCCGTGCACTACACGTTCGCACACCACCACTCGTCTCCTCCTGCATTGCTGTGGCCACTGTCTCCACTGACGTCGAATCAAATCCTTTCCTCCGTCTACCTGGTTTCACACACACACAAAAAAAACCGTCCTTTCGAATTTCCGAATAATTTTCTCCAGACCCACGGCAGTCATCGGACCAGTGCCTTTTTTCAAACACTTCAGTGTCCGGAATATCTGCGAAGCGACGTGTACACACTCATCATTCTGTAATACAGCTTTACAAACACAGGGCTATCCTGCATTGAGACAGTCATGGTGAACGTCGCAGAATCGAAAGGTAGAAAAGCCGTGTACCCGACGTATACCAACTTCAGGGGTCGTGCTCATCACAGGTGTTTTCATTTACGTATTCTGACATATATAGCGCCATCTATTGACCAATTTTCATACTATTTTTTTCTTCTGCCGTTCTTTTTCCCCCTTCTCCGATAATATTCCGTTGCAGTTTGACTTAATTCTGACCAGTGGTGTTATTTCTACAGCGTTTTGAAAGTTTAACTTTAATTGTAATCACCTTGTACATTAGCAACAGATTTTGTACATCCGTATTTTCAAATGTTAATTACGCTTCAAACTGATGTAGGCCTAAACTTTACTGTCGAACTGAAATAAATAAGGCAAACAGGAACTATATAGTTTTCTTTTATGCACATCATGGTAGTTTGGATTAGGAACCTTTGCAAAAAACCGTATCTCAGATAACTATGAAGAAGAAGCAATGAAACTCTTACTCGATATTACTCCCATAATATCCATAAGGTGAAGTACAGCCTCTAGCTCGCTACAACACAACAGACAAAACTTCGAAATCAGTGGATATAAATTTACAACATGCAAAAAGAATGATAGGTATTGCTAATACGCCAATGAGATTTTCACAGAAATGCGCAACGTGTCAGGGATATCCTTTATAATGAATAAATATTAACTAGCAGTCGGCGACAGTGTAGCGTTATTGTTGTTTCGACAGATTTGATGGCTGTTATTGTTAACGGCGTAAGTGTCCAATAATGCTGGGCATTACGACGTGCTGTGAGGGAAATGAAGATGTTTGGAGAATGTTACGTTTGTTCATATTAGTGCACATTTTTGTAACCTACTATAATATGAAACTGAGACGTGTTGTCGTTATGGCGATCGTACGTTGCACAGCCCTCTCTTCTTATTGAAAAACGTTCTACTGTGACCCACGGAGCGTGGTGGGACAGTAGTTGGTACACTGGGCACGCATTCGGGAGGACGATGGCTCAGATCCGAGTCCAGCCATCCAGATTTAGGTTTTCTGTGACTTCTCTAAATCGCTCATTGCAAATTCCGGGTTCGTTCCTTTGAAGGACACGTCCGATGCAATCTCCATCCTTGCTGTTAACCAAGCTTGCGCTCCATCTCTAATGACCTCGATGTCGAGGGGACGTTAAACCGAATCTTCCTTTTTGAGTGTGACCTCCGATAGTTTTCATAAATTATAAGATTCTTCGAATGTTTTGAAATAATGCATATTAATCTATTTTAAAACAGAATCATCCTTTTTCCACATCTCTGAAGAGTGAAAAGATACTAGCATGACTCTCACATTACAGTCTTCTCGGAATCAGTGTTTCGCCGTCTTAATGCTTTCAGAAATATTAGAGATACGCACTTTATTCTAAATCATAACGTGAAACTAAGAGAACTTGAATGATGACACATTGTGTTAAAATCATAGACTTGTTTTCCATTATAATGAGTCAGTATCGCTGAAAGGAAAAGTTTGGAGCATCCTTCTAGACTATCTGAAAAAAAAATGGAATACCCAGAAGGGGAGAAGGAAACGAAAGTTCTCGCCATGTTACACTATACGATAAGACAGCTGGGATTGACTGTTTAACGTAGGTGTCCTCCAATTGTAAAGTAAAACTTATGAAATATATTTATGTATAAAATAACTAACCGCAGGGTGAGGAAAGTTATTGGTAACCATCTTATAGGTATTATAAAGTGTCCAGCCATTCGACTACGTGAAGCATTCACGTCTTTCTTTGCTAAAGAACATGACATTACTAGGCTGGAACCACTACAGAATGGACCGTGTGTTTGATACTTGTGCAGGACTGTTTATTAATGTGCACAATGACTTATACCTTTCAACTACTATATTATGGAACATAATTTAGTTATTTAGTCATTAAGTGGCAATTCCCCGCCGCTATCGCATTATTTGTCTCTGGTTTTTGTGTATTACAACGCCGATATCATCCTCTCTGCATATCGGTAATGTACCGCTATCACAATTCGATGTTGAAGTATAATACCTCGTAAAATTTACAGCCATCATGTTTAAACTTCGCTTATTGTAGGTCCGAACATGAATTATTTGTTTGAGGACGCGATATTAATAGTATACTTCACTTGTAGCAGTAGGGCTGGGAGAATCTCTGACGCCATTTCTGGATGTGGCCCACAAAATTTTTCAACACAACTACTTCCGCAACTACATCTGTACCTTACAGAGATTAATATCACTTTACTACGTGTTACAGCACTTGTTTAGCATTTGTAGCAATGGAGGGTTTCATACAATGGTGTGCTTCGGAGAACGTCTTGCGTTAGGCGTTAGTCGTATTGGATGCCTCATTGTTTTTGCAAGGTGTACGAAATCTTATATATAATACAACTTCATTTTTTATGGAATTTTCGTAGAGATTCTCCATATATTACGATAAGAATTGCGTTTTAATGAGATATACAGACAATTTACATGATGCAATACTTAATTTAGACAACATACTGTAATTGTGCTTGTACAGTGTGTGATGTCTCCAATAAATGGTAGGTAATTTTATTTATTTCCAAGATATCGACTCTAACACTGTTTTTGGAAATGTCACACCTCTCACTGTTACTGTCTTTGGTCGTTCCTCTTTTGAGTGTGTGCTCATAAGCAGCCCATGTAGTTTCGTGGTTTAGGTGTAATGTCCTAATAAAACACTTTATTCCTTCCTTCGTTATTAAGACAATTGTGTCATATATATATATATATATATATATATATATATATATATATATATATATATATATATGTGTGTGTGTGTGTGTGTGTGTGTGTGTTTTGATACTTTAATTGTTGATGTAGGTGATTAAGAGTTTTATTATTTTCGTGAGCCACAGTTTCCAAAATACTGCTCCACGTATTGAGTACACACTTCACTCATTTAAATACTTCTGTACCCTAAGCATTGCATTTTCCGATGATATCTGAAACAATGTGACATCATAGATGCGGTAAAGTAATTGATTTGATCCTCGCCCACTCGTTTTTTTTTTATTGTTGTTAATCTCCACTAGGCCCTACATAATCGATGTAGTCATGGCACTTTTCGCACTGCCGAAGTATTTTGCAGAATTTTTATAAAATTGTGACGCAATATAATGTGGAAAATAATATACGAAATACGGTCTGTAAGGCCTTTAGAAAGCCTTGCTACCGTATTTCTGTTAACATACTTCGTTGAAAGTTGTTATTGTACTTAGATTCCAGTAGGTTTCTGTCATTTGTAGTAATAGCAATAATTGGCAATCAGTATCATCAGTTATGTTTTCTCTAGTGAATAACATGATGCATTATCTTTGGTTGAGATTAATTTAAAATTGCAAATATTTAATTTGAGAGTATATTGTGAATTACATCAAGGGTAGGTGTAATTAGTTACTTTCAGTTTATTAGTTTGCTTCGCAATTGGCTGCTTATTGTAGTATTTTACCCAACACGTATTTCTCGGCAGTTGCAACGCTGGTCAGGTTAGTCATACAACATTGATTCTTTAGGCCTATCTTCTAAAATTTCAACTGTTATTAAGCACAGAAAACTTGCATTGGAGTACATAGATAAGAATATTGCACTCTAATTTGGCGACCATGTGTACATTAACATTATGGCACTTCCACTTTCATCACATTGCACATGTATTTTTGCAGGCATTTTAGAATATTGTGACACCTAACAAATATAATTGATTTGGAGAATTGGTGGAAGGAATACTGTGGCATTTGAGAAGTATCATGGACAAATAAAATAATTAATTTACGATTTTGTTTCGTCTTAAACTAAATGATGTGCTTAGCAAGGAACAGTTATCGTTTCCACCAGTGCAACCATCGTTTTCAGTCATCTGTTGGTGGCAGTATGAACTCATGGTACAAAAAATGAGCAGTCCACGTGTTCTACAGTTACATCAATTAGTAACAGTAAGAAATTGTGGTACAAACATCTAACTAAACTCGTTCTCTACAGTACAGCCATCTGCTAGTGCTAGGAGCTACTGGTATGTTAAACAGGAACTGATTTTATTTTGCGTTTTCAGGGTTTGTGGGATATTATTTAATGAGAAACTCATGTTCGACAAATACGAATTCCTAATTCGTTATTTATATTTCATAAGAAACTGTTGGTTTTCAATTATTTATAGAGAAAGATGCTATCTACCCGTCACAGTATTCCTTGAAGACTGTCGTACAGCTTCAGATGAATTTTACCTACGTGACTGGTGAATCAGTCCTTAAACGAATTCTTGGAAGTCAGTAATGCAAACATAGTTGACCAAATTTTCAGTATTGTAGGCAAAGCAGATACTTTATCGTAATTTGCACTTACATTGGCGTTACATATTAACTTATTCTTGTGACATGACCAGATCGCAGCTTCTCAACTGCGCCGCATGCAGTTGGTTGCCATCTGCACAGGACCGTCTCCCCTCCCTCTCCATGCCCATAGTACATGGCTGGATGCGGTTCCTGGCATGCACCTGGATGTAGCGAAGTGAAGGTGCTGATATGACATGCACGACTGTCTCATCTGTAATTTAACACAGCAGGTAAAAAAGTTCTGATGCTGACTTCAGTGATTTCCTGGTCGGTAAGCCCAGTAACTTACATGTCTATCGATCCTCAATCTTAAGATAATCTCTTTCGAAATGTAATCGTAATTGACGGTGTCTGTGAGTCAAAATGAGAACTCTTAGGAGTCGTCTGCTGTCGAGCCCATTGTTACAAAATTTGCAGTGAACGGTGTGCTCAGAAACACTTGGGACCTGAAACAGTACTCTGTGTCGTCAGATGTCTCACAGATTTCGACTTATCTTGCTTTAGAGAGGGAGCAACCCTCTGACCTCCATCTTCTGTTATGTGTTGTAGACGTATAACACTTATCGCCTACACGTGGTTTCAGCGTCCTTCAACCACTTTTCATACATGATGACGACAGCAGAACGCGAACATACGACCAGAGTCACCGTTTCCGAGGTGCATGATCACAGACGCTGGACCATAACAATTTGCCCTTTCTCGAAGTCGCATATAACAGTGAGGTTCCCTATTTGCAGCCCTTATTGTCTCAGCTCCGCTTGTATACTTCTCTTCTTGCGGTACGTGCTTGTATTCGTACCAGGCGGCATTCAAACTGTAAGTAGCCTGTTTGTATGTTGGCAGCACTATAGACTGTGTTAATATCGCTGCCAGAGTTCTGAGCCCTTTGTAAGAAATTCTGTGGTTGGACGGACTAGCAGTTAGCGAGTGGATAGAGAAATGTATGGACATGATTTTCTTAGTGGAGACTCTGTGTTTGTAGGATATGCACTGTAAAGGGAGACGCAAAGAAATGTAGGATGATGGGTGTTATTGACAGTATTTGAGCAGTGGAATTATTGACAACTATATAATTTTTAGAACTGGATGTCACATGAATAAGGTACAATTTTCTAAACACATTGTTTGCTCTTCAGCAAAATCTTTCTTTTGCTAAACATATGCCTCCTAGTAGTTAGAGTCTATAGTAGTTAGAATCTTTGTATTTATCTGGCTGTAGTCGCTGCCTGCTGTAGTTCGTGTTATGAAGATTTTATGTGAAGTAACTGACTTGCCAAAAAAAAAAAAAAAAAAAAAATGGGGTTCGTGATTGAAATGAGTTTCGGCAATTAACAAAGTTGGAGGTAGTCAAATATTTCTTTAATTTCATATTTTTTGAACTTTTATTATTGTTTCGATTTCTTGGAATTCAGGGCCAGCGTAAGAATGCATTGGTGAAACTACGTCTCTACTTATTTTTATCATTTAAACACTGACCTACAGAATTTTCCCTGGCAAAGACAACTCAAGCTTAACCTATTCATTTCTAACCTACAATATGCAAGCCCAACGCAATCTCACTACTATACAGTGACAACATGACTTCCAATACTTAACACAAAAGAATGGCCCTGAACTCCAAGGAATCCTAACGATTATAAAAGTCTAAAAAATAAGAAATTAAAGAAATATGAAACTACCTCCAACTATGTTAATTGCCTAAACTCAGCCACAGAATCTCTTTCCGAGGGCCCTGAGCGCTGTCACCGATATTTCCACAGTCTATGGCGCTGCCAACATACAGGCTACTCGCAGAACTAGCGCATGAGAGTGGTCAGAGTACGTATATACTCTATTCTTGTCCTCTTTTTTTTTCTTTTGCAGACGAAGAAAAAAGTTAACGTTGTTTATACGGAACCATCTTAAGAATGTCCTGTGGTGATGTCGGCATAGTCTTTGCTATTGCTTCTTGATAACGTAAAGCTAATGGCTAACCAAGACCTCAGTATAAATAACCACACACAGATGATCACATGGTTCTAAACACTATGGGACTTAACATCTGAGGTCATCAGTCCCCTAGACATAGAACTACTTAAACCCAACTAACCTAAGGACATCGCACACATCCATGCCCGAGGCAGGATTCGAGCCTCTGACCGTAGCAGCAGCGCGGTTTCGGACTGAAGCGCCTAGAACCGTTTGGCCACGGCGGTTGGCCTGTAAATAACCTGCAACAGTTTTATGAGCAGTAATACGCTTATTGGCAACTTAATAACGCACAAAATGGTAATCAGTTGTCGTAACAGACGTATTTTACCAAATTTAGTGATAGGGTCCCCGCGAGGTCTTTGCGACTTGCTTACAAAAGGAAAGGACAGTTTTAATTCCGTGGCTTGGCAATCACTAGATCTGCTTGTGTACAGCAGCAGCTTGTTCCGCAGTGATATACCGAAGTTCGGCACATGGTGACCCCTTATAGCATCATTTCTCTATTGAGACACAAAGAGCTATATAATAATAGAACAACAGAACCAACATCAGTGTCTGACCACAGTAGAAATGCTTCGAAAGAAGTACATATACGCGTACCACTTGGAGGGTGTGAGAAGCAAACGACCGCATTTGCCTTTGTCAGTGCTAACAAAATTCCATATCAAGTGATAACACAGCCAGCCACAGCGAACACACAGCTTTATGTTGTGGCCTAGCTGTCCATTTAACACAGGTATCGGCTGCGGTTCTGTTCGAATTCTCAGTGCCCGTGCCGTTCAAAGTGTAACTGAAGAATAAAAGCACAGTTTGAATGACAATAGCCCTTTGAAAAACCACGAACTAACACATAGAGACAAAATCACAAAGAGAAAGATTAACACAAAGCATTAATGGAATGCAATCCGTGTGTTAGCGATATTAACAAAGGATAAATACCAGAGGCTGCGCTTCAGTACCAGATAGGGAGAGAAGGAACGAAAGCCTGAGCCTTGTGAAACTAAAGCAAGGAGTAAAGCATAGAGTAAAAATGAACTAACAACAAACAACCAAAAGTGTATACCTTTGTGGATTTTTAAATCAACATCACTGCTAGGTAAAGTTCAGTACTGCATTTCACCACGTTCGCTGCGTCATACTTGAACTCTCCTCGGCATGCTGTCCACAAGGTATTGGAAATTCTGCATCCCAAGCCTGTCTCACTGTTGGACGGCTGCCGTACTGGGGTCGTTCATTGTGGGAGGATGCTTCTTGTGACGATTCACTGCAGTACTGAACTGGCTCCAAGCACTCTTGATCGCGTTCATGTCAACAGATGCCACAGACCATCTAATTCAGTTGATTCCTGTCTTCAGGAGGTAGGTGATCACGAGGCGGGCGCTGTGTTCTCTTCTATTATCGCCTTGTAAGATGAACCCATCGCGAAAATACCGTCTGTGGAGCTATAACGTAGGTCCGAGGATCTAAAAGGTCCTCAGATACCTTCGATAGCCATATGATGCCTCCAGTATACGTTCATAACAGCGGCTCAAAATGTGTGTGAGCCGCCTGCCTGGAGCGATTTAGGGAAATCACGGAAAATCTAAATCAGGATGTCCGGACGCGGGATTGAACCGTCGTCCTCCAGAATGCGAGTCCAGTGTGCATTCGTAGCTGTTCCTGCCCACCTTCACACCCTTCTACGACGGTCATCAACTGTCGGACAAATCCTGCACGGTTCAGCGAGTAGAAACAGACAGCATTAATACAGACTCAATTTCAGGTTTTGCTAACCCGTCTACTTCTCACACCACAGTGTTAGATGTGCATACAGTTGTTCGCAATGGACTTGACATCTGAGGGCAGACGGATCATGTAGAAACAGTTGTGTAATGTCTGGGTCGACAAACTCGTCCTTGTTGCCCAAAAAGAACAGCGCGCAGTTCTATTGCATTCTCCTCGGCGTAACTGTTGGGTTGGGTTGTTTGGGGGAAGAGACCAAACAGCGAGGTCATCGGTCTCATTGGATTAGGGAAGGGCAGGGAAGGAAGTCGGCCGTGCCCTTTCATAGGAACCATCCCGGAATTTGCCTGGAGCGATTTAGGGAAATCACGGAAAATCTAAATCAGGATGTCCGGACGCGGGATTGAACCGTCGTCCTCCCGAATGCGAGTCCAGTGTGCTAACCACTGCGCCACCTCGCTCGGTAGCGTAATTGTTTCTATGGTTTACTGAGCAATACTGCCATCAGCTTGGTACAGATTTGAAACATATATTCACTGAAATCACAGTGTAAAAAGCTGTAACAATGCTTTTAGATTACGTTACAATGTTGACATATGTACAATACATATGGCGAAGGGAGCATAATAGAAAATGAAGCCTACACCTGAAGAGAAAAATATTTAATGCATACACGTTACAAACCCGTAGAAAACAAAAAAGGGCTTTGTATATATTTGAGGATAGTCATAACATGATAAATCAAGAGTACTTGTTGGAAGCGGCATATTCAGTTTCAGTACATTTTGCAGTAAGCTGTTTTGCTGTGCTTCAGGAAAACAGTAAGTGGTTGATATCGTCTTCTTTCTTCAGACAGTAGCGGAAAGGAATATCCTTGATGCCTATGCAATGTAAATGGGATGTAGTTGAACCAAGGTTGGTATGTATTCGCACAAAGGTAGTTCCCAGCTTCCTAATCGCCTGAAATTTTCTGATCCAGATTGTGCTGCTAATTACCTGCTGAACAGTAGCGCAGTATTGACCTTTATGACTGATTTCAGAGCGCCAATCCTCTACCTGTTCTTCCTCGGCGTACCTACGAGTCCTAATATATATCTAGTATTGTGTACTAATGTTGTATACAGCGGATGACCAGTAAGTGGCAGATCTCAACTTTTTTCGTCTCACAATAGCGGACTAGTGTTCGAATTACGACGATGTGATGTACGCGATTTCGGCCTGCAACTTCCAGTGCTGAAAACTCTTCATGCTGTGAAATCACAACACCCGCACGGTCCATGCTTTAAACGGCCCTTCGAGGATTGATGATTGATATAAATGTGTACACAACCCGGACTGTACAGTTCAAATTGAAAGACAGCGCCCTCTTCTTATCTTCGGTGGGTTTACTTTGACCCCCATCTTGTGGTCAAGAGAATGTTGAGAAAGAAGTTTCCGATTTAAAAAACGTAGGTCATGAGGATGGTGCAAAAATTGTACTGAACAATGTCAATTGCATAGAAACGCAAGCAGACTTATGCTTTCTTATATCCTCAGAGAAAATCCATTCAGTGTCACCACAGGTATTAACGATGCCATCTATTATCGCGATGCTAGTCATTATCTGAGTTGGTAATGTAACCCGCAAACTCTGAGTTTCAGTTCTAGTTGTAGCACTCATGTTCTTCAAATTCATCGTAATTAGGCTACAGAATGTTTATTTCCATGCCCAAATGTCTTTAATATTGACCTGAGGTCACAGTTACTGTCCTTGAAAACGTCGAAACACTACACGTCAGATTTAGCTGTAGCCATCCACATGTTTATACGCAGTGCTGTGAAATGGGTTTGATGTATTTACAACGCCACTCAGATATCAAGGCACGCAGCTTAACAACAATACCGATGCTCAGAGTGTTCGCCTTCGATTTTAATGTCGAACAGTAGGTGTTATTTTCAGCTCACCCCTGTCTCATTTCTTGCGTTATCATTCCTGTAGTTGCAGGTGCAGTACGCGTCTGACATTTCTATAGTAAATCTCATGGTCAATTTTGTTTTACTTCGTGTGATACCTAGTTCAGTCCCCACTGTCTGAAGAATGTGTGATTTAAACAATTTCCTTAGTGAAGTCTTCCGAAAAATGTTTTTATCTTCCTCAGTTTATTACTTCATAACAGAATGAATCGTGTTTTGTAACAAGAGCAGTGACGGATCTAGCAGGCAGGATACTTCAGGCTACTCATAGAACAGGCCGAATGAGTGAAAAAACAAGATGAAAATTTCGGCAGAATATAATAGACACAACGAACCACTACAATGTGGTGAATGAGAGAAAAAGAGGGAATAAAAATATTTTTTCAGTGTATGAGCATTTTATCTGGTAGACGTTATTCTCTACAGAAAAGCGTAACCCAACTATTGTAGCAGTTGTGTAGGAAAGTCAATATTCAGTTCTATAAGGTAACAGAGAAAAAAAATGTGGGAAATGTAAATTTCGTCAGCATGACTGGAGGACTGCTTTTGAACGCTATGGAAACTCGTGCAATTATGTGAGTAATCCAACACTCCTCTTCCCTTCCACTCACACACACACACACACACACACACACACAAGCCCACAGAGCCTGCTCCGTTGCTTTATAGGTGCAGGTATTGGAGGCACAGTACATGCATTATTCATCCTGGGTAACGAGTGGCTCGGAGACTTAACATAGTGTACTTCACAGTGCGACAGATGTTAACAATGTTTGTTGTTGGAAGTGCTCATCTAATTTGTTCAGTGGCTGTAATCAGTTATCTGATGTTTGAAAAGTTTGTTTCATGAGGGGAACGATGATAAAATATAACTGGCAAAATCACTGTCAACGAGTCGAGGCTGTGATTTAGTAGTTCTCTTTCGAAAGCCTTCCGTTTCCGGGAATATCTTAGGAGTACTTAATTTTCTTGTATCTCCATTCCGCTCTTATGAGTGTCTTAGGGCTGCCGTACGTCATACAAAATTGTTGTTTATACCATTCACAAAGTGTATGTTTCCTCTCACATTTTTATCATTGGCTCGAACTGTATCGCTCCATGGTCTTTCAGACAGAGGCTAGTGTACAGTCATACGTTGTTTCAACAAACCGGGGAAGGTTAAGCAGTAATAATACTGATGGCCCGAAGCCGAATAGTGTTGTGGTGTTTTATTTGACTCACACTTGTATTTTGCAGATGTTCATGTGCTTCATCACCGAGAGTGGTGCCGCGCTGTTTGAAACATTTATCTCGTGTTCCGGAAAAGGAGGCCTCATATTACCGTCATGCAATAACGTCCTTTCCTTCCTCGACACATATTAGCCATGTCCTGTTACTTGTCCGTAAAAGGTAAATGTCCAGGGTACGAGTCCCGACCGTCACACATATTTAATTTTTCGGGAAGTTTCACATCAGGGCACACTCCGCTGCAGAGGGAAAATTAATTCTGGGGACTACCCCTCACGCTGTGGCTAAGCCATGTCTCCGGAATATCCCTTCTTTCAGGATTGCTAGTACTGCAAGGAGACTTGCTGTGAAGATTGGAGGGTAGGAGATGAGATACTAACGGAAGAAAGGCTGTGAGGACGGGTCGAGTCATGCTCAGGTGGTTCAGCAGCTACAGCACTTGCCCGCAACGGACCAGTGTTAAGGGTTCGAGTCCCGGTCGGGGCACACATTTTCAACTGTCCCCGTTGATATTTATCAACGCCTTTAAGCAGCTAATCGTCTGGATTTCATTGTAATTTCATTACTATCACCTGTTTATACCGTTTCGTTGTAAAATAAAGGAAACTTTGGAAAATTTCCGTTTGTTGCTTTTATTTTGGAAACCAGTGTATTTCACTAATAACATTTCTCATACACGTCTAAGTAACGCAGGTACAGCGCGGTTTTTTCAACAGCACACGGGAACGATTAGATAACGGGCACATACAAGTAATTACGTTAATGCACTATATATAACACAAACTTTTGCCCTGAGGAATGACTTTGAATAAAAATTGTAATTTACTGATTGTAATAACGTGAGTTGTTGAGAAACTGCAGTTGCAACTGCAATTTTGTATCCGTAACATTGTTGTAAGTTGATTGTGTTGGTGCGTACAATTCTATCACTTCTAGATCAGTTATAAGATTTTATAACAGTTTCAGTGCTTTAGATTAAAGATAATTACTGCACATTTCACTTTTATCAGTTATATTGACCCAGTTAATAATTTCGCTGCGCCATGTTGTAGTCTCCCCCTTCCTTCCTTCCTTCCTTCCTTCTTGCAGCTGTTGTCCACATTAAACAATGCCCAGTCCAAATAATTAATAAACAAAGTCTTTTATTAAGATTTGAGAGGAACGAAGATTACAATAAAGTTTCAAGTTTACTTAGCTTGTCATGTTGAGAAGGTTCCAGTTCTTCTTGTCTAGCAGTCTGATTATTGAAGCTGAAAATCTAACATCAGGTCCTCACGGTTGGTTTGAACTAAATGAATTGGAAGATTGTTGTTGCAGAATTTTTTACGTAAATATATTTTACGTAAATATATTTCCACTGATTTGAGTATATTATTCAGTATTTTTATGTTTCACATTAGCAAAGCCGAAATTACATTGTTGGCACCTATTATATAAAAATAACGCCCGATCACATCAGACGCAAGATTGCCACTCTCTGTTTGCGGAAATAATATTCCAAAGAGTTTACAATTTTTCTTAACAAATGAATTCTTACTAGTTTTCGTTACATTATTAATTTCGATTATTATTTCATAAATGAATCCAGAAATAAACATAGTAAATAGTACAGGATTACGTAATTAATAATACAAATTGCAAATGTGCAAATAATTCGTAATTTCAAATGTTTCTAAAAAAATTACTTTAACTTTGCATTCAAAACTAGTACTTATCGATTATAACACCGAAACTAAAATATTTTATAAAGTAATACCTTTTCATAAATATTAGCATGGAATATAACATACTGTGTATAAAATTATATTTAAGTTTTGAGAAAAGAAATTGGGATAGTATTGAGCTGTACAGAATTCGAAAAATAATACTGGTATCCACAACTACTGTTGAAGAAAAGTAATGCTAGAGGAGGATCCAGTTTCAATTTCCTGAGACAGCAAACTTTCAGTCTTAGACTTTCCCTTGAGGTGATGAGAATTTATCCTCCCACATAGTTGTAAGTGCTTCATGACTGCCAATTGAAGAAGACTACAGCTGCCTCTATCAAGCCATTGTCTTCAAAGCTATGCAGCTTCGTGATGATGAAGCTAGCTTCAATACCCATGCATAGTTTCGCTATATCCGAGATCGTCCTTGGCGTTTCGCCTGTGTGACTCCTCATACCAGACACATCTACATCATACTCCACAAGCCACCTATTGGTATGTGGCGGAGGGTACTTTCAGTACCACTATTTGACCCCTCCAACCCATTCCACTCGCGAATAGTGCGTGCGAAGAATGATGGTCGGTAAGCCTCTGTATTGGCTCTTGCCACGTTCATGAGTTCAGCTCACTCGGCGCGCCTTGCAAACGCCCATTATAAAAAGATACTTCCCTTAACAACAGTTCTTCAGTCTATTGTCACCGTTTCATTTTCTGTAAAGGAACCAGTGACAGTACAATACATGCATGTGCTATTTTTGGAATAAAAGTTATTCACCATCATAGCTAATACTTGGTTCAAGATTCATAAAAGAAGGTTGTATACATGGAAGAATCCTGGAGATACTAAAAGGTATCAGATAGATTATATAATGGTAAGACAGAGATTTAGGAACCAGGTTTTAAATTTTAAGGCATTTCCAGGGGCAGATGTGGACTCTGACCACAATCTATTGGTTATGAACTGTAGATTAAAACTGAAGAAACTGCAAAAAGGTGGGAATTTAAGGAGATGGGACCTGGATAAACTGAAAGAACCAGAGGTTGTAGAGAGTTTCAGGGAGAGCATTAGGGAACGATTGACAAGAATGGGGGAAAGAAATACAGTAGAAGAAGAATGGGTAGCTCTGAGAGATGGAATAGTGAAGGCAGCAGAGAATAAAGTAGGTGAAATGACGAGGGATAATACAAATCCTTGGGTATCAGAAGAGATATCGAAGAAGAATTATGAAAGGAGAAAATACGAAAATGCAGTAAATGAAGCAGGCAAAAAGGAATGCAAACGTCTCAAAAATGAGATCGGCAGGAAGTGCAAAATGGCTAAGCAGCCATGGCTAGAGGACAAATGTAAGGATGTAGAGGCTTATCTCACTAGGGGTAAGATAGATACTGCCTACAGGAAAATTAAAAAGACCTTTGGAGAAAAGAGAGCCACTTGTATGAATATCAAGAGCTCAGAAGGAAACCCAGTTCTAAGCAAAGAGGGAAAAGCAGAAAGGTGGAAGGAGTATATAGAGGGTCTATACAAGGGCGATGTACTTGAGGACAATATTATGGAAATGGAAGAGGATGTAGATGAAGATGAAATGGGACATACGGTACTGCGTGAAGAGTTTGACAGACCACTGAAAGACCTGAGTCGAAAAAAGGCCCCGAGAGTAGACAACATTCCATTATAAGTACTGACAGTCTCGGGAGAGCCAGTCATGACAAAACTCTACCATCTGGTGAGAAAGATGTATGAGACAGGCGAAATACCCACAGACTTCAAGAAGAGTATAATTATTCCAATCCCAAAGAAAGCAGGTGTTGACAGATGTAAAAATTACCGAACTATCAGTTTAATAAGTCACAACTGCAAAATACCAACGCGAATTAATTACAGACGAATGGAAAAACTGGTAGAAGCCGACCTCGGCGAAGATCAGTTTGGATTCCGTAGAAATGTTGGAACACGTGAGGCAATACTGACCTTACGACTTATCTTAGAAGGAAGATTAAGGAAAGGCAAACCTACGTTTCTGGCATTTGTAGACTTAGAGAAAGCTTTTGACAATGTTGACTGGAATACTCTCTTTCAAATTCTAAAGGTGGCAGGGGTAAAATACAGGGAGCGAAAGGCTATTTACAATTTGTACAGAAACCAGATGGCAGTTATAAGAGTCGAGGAACATGAAAGGGAAGCAATGGTTGGGAAGGGAGTGAGACAGGGTTGTAGCCTCTCCCCGATGTTATTCAATCTGTATATTGAGCAAGCAGTAAAGGAAACAAAAGAAAAATTCGGAGTAGGTATTAAAATTCATGGAGAAGAAATAAAAACTTTGAGGTTCGCCGATGACATTGTAATTCTGTCAGAGACAGCAAAGGATTTGGAAGAGCAGTTGAACGGAATGGACAGTGTCTTGAAAGGAGGATATAAGATGAACATCAACAAAAGCAAAACGAGGATAATGGAATGTAGTCGAATTAAGTCGGGTGATGCTGAGGGAATTAGATTAGGAAATGAGACACTTAAAGAAGTAAATTTGTTTTGCTATTTGGGGAGCAAAATAACTGATGATGGTCGAAGTAGAGAGGATATATAATGTAGACTGGCAATGGCAAGGAAAGCGTTTCTGAAGAAGAGAAATTTGTTAACATCGAGTATAGATTTAAGTGCCACGAAGTCGTTTCTGAAAGTATTTGTATGGAGTGTAGCCATGTATGGAAGTGAAACATGGATAGTAAATAGTTTGGACAAGAAGAGAATAGAAGCTTTTGAAATGTGGTGCTACAGAATAATGTTGAAGATTAGGTGGGTAGATCACGTAACTAATGAGGAGGTATTGAATAGGGTTGGGGAGAAGAGACGTTTGGGGCACAACTTGACTAGAAGAAGGGATCGGTTGGTAGGACATGTTTTGAGGCATCAAGGGATCACAAATTTAGCATTGGAGGGCAGTGTGCAGGGTAAAAATCGTAGAGGGAGACCAAGAGATGAATACACTAAGCAGATTCAGAAGGATGTAGGTTGTAGTAGGTACTGGGAGATGAAGGAGCTTGCACAGGATAGATTAGCATGGAGAGCTGCATCAAACCAGTCTCAGGACTGAAGACCACAACAACAACAATAAAAATAGGAAATAGTTTCCATATTCGAGCAAAACAAAAATCGTATACTTCATGTAAGTTTAAACTTAAGTTGTATGTTTTACAAGGCCATCCAGATGCATATTTCCCATATAATTATTTGAGGTTGAGTCCCAGATAGTTTCTGTAACAATGACATGGCCGACACATATCTGTCACCTAAAATAATGTTTTACGTTTACTAGAGGTGATTCAGGGATTCAACCGTAAACTGCTTTTGAGACTAATGCAGCGTTATTGATTCGATTAATCTTATAACTGTTCTACGTTGCTGCAACTTCTGTATTTCGTAGCCTTTCAGAGACATATCATAGATATCATTCCTCCCATACATCAATACTTTAAAAGTAGTCCGCCGTTTTAATGGGTTGCACTTCCTTCTGATATTAAATTTCTCTTTCTTTTGTCTGCAGAATTTCCATTTTTTCGCAACACTTGTGGAACTTCTCTCTCAGTGATCCAGAAACTTTGTCCTCCCTCGGTTCTTCGTCAGGAGTAAAATATTCGGTCCATTTTAAATCTTTTCTCTCCTCACCGTTTTAAGTATTATGGACAATACATCATAGTTATAACTTCTTTGTTAAATTTCATAGCATTCACAGAGAAAGATAGAATCTTGTACTGTGCTAATCACTGATTAAACCAGAACTTTCCCGCTGTCGTAAAGCATTAATGAAAATACGAGTAATATCTTGCTGCACTTCTTAGACATAATCACATTTTCATAACTTCAGTGCATTAATGGAAGCATGGTGATTGTATGAAACTTACTGAAAACTGAACGAAGATATTATTCGTAACTCATATTAAAAGTCGATCGAAATTTCGTGCACTTATAAAGGGTCTATGAACCGTCGTATTAAGCTCTAAACTCTAGAGGAGTACTGGGCGTAATATACCGTTACCTGGCAGTAGTAAAAATATACACAGGGTGCTTGTTTTAACTTGGAACAACTAAATGTCTAGGAAACTATGCACCTGATGAAAAAATGTTTTAGGTGAAAAGTTGTTCTTAGTAAAGGGGGACTTTTGTCTGTGCTACAACTGTCGACTTCCTAACCACCCCTCCTGCGTGGAGGATGTCAACTTTGTATATTCAAATGGGAACCAGCCATCTTTACTGCATACTCGAATTCTACGCCAAAAAATACGTACGGTTTACTTGAACTATTGTTCCCCATTTGTGGTGGATGACGCTGTAAGTGACAAATAGAAAGTATGTCTGTTTTTGCAATTAAGAACAACGCATCTGATTCTACATTTCATTTACGATGAACCTTTGTGTTCTAACGGTTGATACTGACCTTAAAACGTTTCTTGAGAGTTACAAATGTTGTTGTACATTACAAATAATGTGGCTAGATGTTGACATTTCTGGCAAATAAGCTACTTGCATGATAACATAGGTTTCTGTTCCCTGTGGTGTTGGTAGTGGTGAGTCTCCAAACCATCGGAATGCTTGATTTCGGTGGCCACCCTCCGTGCCCCGCCGTCAGAGTGTCTCATTTTGGTGTGTTACCAAACAACCACTGTAAATGTCGCGATGGCCGCTACGCTGCTACCAGCGGAATACAAACCACAACCATTTAAAGTAAAATGTGTCTAAAGTGATACTGAAAGGTGCACCTGTCATGGATACTACCCGAAATCGAGCAACATAATAGTGATAGGCAACGAGTCTCACCAAACTCAAAAACCTCGATTGTGAGAGGCAAGGCGACTCATCGATATCAAGCACCCCAATGGGAACGGTAAACTATTACATCCACGTCGTTGTTCCTGGATCACGCTAAACGTAGTTCCTAACCAGACATTAAAGCGACTAAACACATTATACTTTACCATCGATTATACAACACCGAAGTACAATTCGACCATAAATATCAACCGTTAGAACACAAATGTTTACCTTTAACTCTTAAGTGAAACGAAGAATCAAATGTGTCGGTTCTTTATTGCAAAAACAGGCATACTTGATACTTGTCGGTTACAGCGTCAGCTACCACGAATGGAAAACAACGGTTTGAGTAAACCATTTGTTTATTTTGGCGTAGAATCTGAATATGCAATAAAAATTGGGGGTAGGGTTGGGGAGGGGGTTCCATTTGAAAATATAAAGTTGAGTCCTCCCATGCAGCAGGGATTGTTAGGTGGTGACCAGCTCTAGTACAGACGTATGTCCCCTCTATTGACATCAACTTTTCACTTAGTTGTCTGAAATTAAAGTAGACACCCTGTATGTAATTGCAACCCACATTTTCGCCTCTTCAAGTATATTTAATCATACAGTGCGTAAAGTTGTAGAAAGGATTCATATTCCAATGTATTACTGAAATACTGGCAATTTTAACACAAAACGCCAAACTAAGTTACCCGAAAAAGGTTGTTTGCTGGTCCGGTTGTAGTTCTGTATCAGACCCAATGAAAGGAAATTGTTGTGAGCGAGAAATTGCCTTAAACTGCACCAAACCAATTAATCAAGACAAGAAATGTGAGACATAGTTGAAAAAGGTTGATTTAGCTACGCCGTATTGCGAACCTTATTTCCTGCTGGTTATTTTATAAGATGATATGAGACTCTTACGACAGTTTACGGAAGTACAAGGTTTCCTTCTTTACTTGCAAAGAACAAAGAACGTCTTGTAGTCAAGTCGGTATCATTCATGAAATGCACAGTGTAGTGCAGAAACATGATATAAAAAGCTTTTTAACTTGTAAAGTGTTTCCCTGTCTCTCGGCTCTGTGGTGTTACCCAGACTGCTGTTTCATCCCTACACGTGATTTACAAGGCGTTCTCACAGAGAAGCGCTTGCATACATTACCCTCTGTCCAAACCTACCGGAGGCTTTTCTCAGAAACAAGAGCGAAACATAGGACAAAGGGCGTCTAACAACGTGCATGTTGGTGGTGATGGTGCTAACGCTTAACGAAATATTTGAGTTACTCTTTGTTATTTGATAGGATAAATTCACCTTAAACGGGAACGTACGTATTTTTGTGAAATACCTATATGATCTATGATACGCAGCAGCAAATAATTGTGTACCACGAAAAATTTAACAAAGCATTTGATGCTATCAACGGCACTGTTAATAACAACATTATGAAAACAGTTAGAAACTAATTATTAACTTGGTTAAAATACCTAAACAGCGTGCGATGATAAAAACTTTTTCTTAAATGTTCACCAGCTCAATCACTATGATATTCCCTTCCCCACCATTCACCCTCAGTCTCTAAAGGTCTCGTCGTAGACAGAACGTTAAACACTAATGTACGTTCTTCATTTTCAGTTCTCTCCAAGACTTATTTTTGCAACTTTTCGCTCTGTGTCGAACAAAATAGAACACTTTTGTAGAGTCTTTGTGTTGAAATATAGTATTAAAATACGGTTGCATATCACATCAAAAATAAAAATAATATTTCGAGAAATACTACAAATGAATCAGCCAGGCAACCAGAAAACACATTCAAATCTCTTACTTACATTAGGAAAAGGAGAGTGTTACATCGTAAACACCTTGAGCGAACGCTATCTAATCTATACCTCTGCAATTCCAAGTCTGTGCCATTTGTTGATTCGAATTTCATACTTTATGACTTATTTTCGGTACAGAGAAAGAACCATTCCAACAGATGAAACATTGTGTGTTTTCACGATCGCTGTAGTATATGTCTAAAGTTACTGGAACTTTTCCAGTGGAGGTCGGAACATAGCATACATAAAAAAAGGCAACCCGGGCGAACATAGCATACCCAGAGGAAATGCACATGCAAGTTACCACCACCTTACACGTTTTGACAAGTGCCCAATCATTGCAATGAGGGATATGGGACCATCATATCGATAGGTAACACAGACAATTGGCTGCAGAGCAATGTGTGACACGATTGAATCAGGAAAAGAGTGTGTTAATAAGAATAGGCATGGGTCCTCCCACATGGACTACACCACGAGCAGACCTCAGGACTGTTTGGTTGGCTCTGGCGAGCAGACGGATGATAACAGTTGAAATGGATAGAGGTTAGGGGCAGAATGTCACCAGGGAAAGGAGGGAAGGGGAAATTGGGTTGAGCTCTCGAGTAGCCATGCGTCGTTTACCACTTACAGCTTATTACAGCTGATAGAAATTTTCATGGTGTAGAACCTCAGTCAACTGGGACATTGAGAGTGTTCAGTTATGACTCACTGTTCTGTCTGTGGTAGATGCATAGACGTGTCCGCAAGCGAGCCAGTATATGGTCACGGAGATTCTCGAGAAGCGTAGGTCTCCACCTTCTGGAATTGTGATGTAGGGAGCTATTGGTAAGAACCACAGGACTAATTAAGTTATTTTTGAAGTGAGGCTGAATGTTTGCCATTATGGGGAAATGATGGTAAACCCAGTTGCCATACACTTCATAATCCGCTTAAGAAATGACATATTCCAGCTCGATAACACAAGACCCAAAACTGCACTTCACACCACAAACTCCGGGAGAAATCTATGGATCCTTGACAGCTTGTAAATTTCAGTGGGATCTGCCTTCTATTTTAGTTTGCGAGAGGGCACTGCGGTATGCATTTAAGAGTGTCATCAATTGTCTAGAATAAAGCCTTAACGTTTGGCCTATACATTTTAGTTTGTTTCAGAATGGCTGGATAATCGTTTTCATGATTAATGATAAGCTACGCACCTTTATCTGCTGCAGAATTTTAATATCCACTCTTACACATTTGAGACGATATTTTTTATTTTAAATTACTAAGTACAAGTTTTAATGTTAGTCTCTCCCTCTCTGCGTAAGTGCGTTTGTACGTATGTATTTTAAAATAGCTTTTTTGTACATGTAAGTGTGGAATTCTCTTGCATTTCATAGTTTTTAACCAATCTCGTGTCAATGGTTTTTTGTATGTATGCTGAACACCATGATTTCGTGCACCATTTCCTAAGAATATTTTGTAAGTGCATTTGAAGCAATGTGCTTGTTTTTCTACCGCCTACTTGCGTTGGAACAGTAGCGTACCACTAATGTTGTGGAGTGACTAATTCTTGTCTCTTTTAGTGCCATAAACACTGTAGACATCTCCACATCATAAATTGTTAATCCTAAATTCGTTTGATGCTTTGGTTGTACGATAAGTGATGAATAAAAAAAATCTAAAACTTCTTGGATCAATCTCCTGTCCATCCCAGGATTTCATTTTGTTACTCATCGCTTCTTGTAGCTGATTTATGTGGGTGACAAAAGCCAAGGTGCACTGTCATTAGCCTATCTGAAAAAGTCACTGCATAAGCGTATCTCCTATCAAAGCACTATGAAATAATCTTTAATAGGATTAAACGGTAATGGTTCTACCATTCAGTGAGAACGGTGAAGATGGAGGTTCCTCGTAACTTTGGATAGTGGAATTTGAATGATAAAGGTACTGAAGAGAATGTTACATGAGGAAATGCAGGAATTTGCGAGTGAACAGGAAAGGAAATGACTACTAGTGGTATAGGGTACTCTCCGTCACACACCTACGCTGGATTGCAGAGTATGTTTGCAGATGTAGATGTGGGTGTACAGGGTGGAGCAATTAAAAGTGGCCCAGATGAGTGGATACGATTGGATATGAATCTGTGGCAGCATTAACCGAGCAGAAAAAAAGACGTACATTCACTTCCTACAGGATGGAGCGACTGCCCATATAGGCGGCAGAACCTTGGAGCACATTTATACAGTCTGCACCCCTGACAGAGTTGTTAGCAGGTCAGTCTGTTCGCGGTCCTAGCTGGCCACACAGGTCACCTGGTCTGTAAGTGAGCGATTACTTTTTGTGGGGGGTCCTCAAGTCTAAGGCATATCGCCACAACCCTCACAGTCTTCAAGAACTGCAGCAGAACACTTCGGAAGAGATTGCAGAAATTCCAGCAGTCGAGCTTGGATCTGCCTTAATTAACTTGCTGACAAGGGCGCAAAAGTGCCAAAAGATGAATCGTGGTCAGTTGAGACATCTGCTACAGTCAGCTTAGCACTTTACTTCCTTTCCTCTACTGTATTTCTGTGTACCCTGGAATCCTGTTCTCTGGGCTACTTTTAGTTGTCTCAGACTGTATAGCTTAATGTGCGTGAGCAGGAAGCCAAGCGAAGTGCTAGTCATTTGAGAATTTGAAGGAATTGGTGAAACGTACCACGGGCAGAAGGCCATTCCACATTTGTAGAGATGAGGATGGGGTGACCGACGGGCCTGTGTGTATGGATTCCAGGGAATTCAGCCCTCACGTTTTACCAGTTAGTACTTCTACTCTACTGTATATATTATTTTGAACGCTTAGAATATGAGAAATCCAATTTCTTGACCTACGGTTGGAGATACGGGGAACTCATAATTCAGAAGACCGGATGTTGGTTTGAACCTCACTCCTCGTGATTAGGATTCAGTTTGCTAAACCACTGTCTCACCTCGCTCTAAATATACATTAATGGTACTGCCAATGTTACAGTAGTCTCTAATGTCTTTCATTAGAATGTACAGAAGAATACTTCGACGCTTCTACTTTTCGCCTCAGCTTGTTTCATGAACACTCCAACATGATACTACTCTTCTTTACAGGTGCACATAGTCTATATGCACTGCTATCGTAACTTCTTCTCACGCTGTGTCGTTCTTTAGTGGATACAGGAGCGAGGAATAGAAGCTGTTCATGAGTAGAGACTCTTATGTTAATTTATTCTTCATCTAATGGCAAATATGAGGCGTATTCCGAAAGTAAAGTCAGATCGGACGCGAAATGGAAATCACGGTATGGTTTCCATTTCGTGACCGATTGGGCCTTAGTTTCGGAATACGCCTCGTAGGAAAAATAAAACAACTATGTTGCTGTAGTTGCAGCGTCAGTTGCTAACAGTAGCTTTGAATGTTGAAACATATGCAGATGCCGCAGATTTACAAATCAGTCTTCAGTACAATAACTATTCGGGAGATCACGAGCCCTGGCCACTATGAGAGTTTGTAATTGTTATTCAACTGTCAGACGCAAAAAATGGTGTCAGTACATAAATGTTCGAACTTAAGTAGACCTGCCGCTGGAGCTCCGGAGAGGGGATGCTTGCATCTCATTGGCAGTGGCGTAATCGTTCGAGGCAGCGCCTCGTGCCGCCGTGACGGCTGCAGGAAGTGAGGTGGCGTAACTGGCGGCGCGTACGAGGCGTGTTTTTTAAGTAAGTACCGTTTTGAAATTAAAAAAAGGCGTGCTAAGATATCCCAATAATTTTATTTTTTCATGAAAGCCTGTACCTTAATCTACTTTTCTACATAATTTCCGTCAATATTGAAGCACTTGTCATAACGTTGTACCAGTTTTTGAATACCCTCGTCATAGAAGTCTGCCGCCTGACTTGTTAACCACTGCACTGTTTTGACATCGTCTTCAAGACGCTGACCGCCCAGATGTTTCTTCAAGTGCAGGAACAGATGGTAGTCACTGGGCGCAAGATCGGGGCTGTACGGAGGATGATCTAGAGTTTTCCATAGAAAAGATGTGATGAGATTTTTTGTCTGATTCGCCACATGCCGACGGGCATTGTCTTGCAGCAAAACGATGCCCTTGCTCAACTTCCTTGGACTGTTGCTTTGATTCTGGTGTGACGTAGGCCACCCATGATTCACCGCCCGTAACAATTTAGTTTAAGAAATCATCACCGTCGTTGTGGTACCACTCAAGGAACGTCAACGCACTGTCTAAACGTTTGGTTTTGTGCACATCCGTCAACATTTTCGTTACCCAACGTGCGCACAATTTTCGGTAATTCAAGTGCTCGGTCACATTGCTATACAAAACACTACGGGAAACATTAGGAAAGTCATCCCGCAAGAAGGAAATCGTAAAGCGTCGTTTTCTCTCACCTTACTGACCACTTCCTGCACCAAACTTTCATTAACGACTGAAGGACACCCACTCCGTTGTTCATCATACACATTTGTGCGGCCACCTTTAAATGCCCTCACCCACTTTCTTACCATTCCATCACTCATAATGTTCTCTCCGTAAATTGCACAGATCTCACGATGAATATAAATCACTTTTAGGCCTTTATCATTAAGAAATCTTATGACAGCCCACACTTCACAGTCGGCGGGACTCACGATTCCGGAGGCATCTTAAACACTCATTACACTACGTAAACAAGGAAGAATCATACTGTAATGGCGTCAGAACGTAGATTAAGGTAAAGGCTTTCATATAAAAATAAAATTATTGAGATATCTTAGCACGTCTTTTTTTTAATTTCAAAACGGTACTTACTTAAAAAACACGCCTCGTATTTGGAAGTGCGGCCGACCGGATAGCGGCCGATACCACACCCGTCCCCTTCCAACACTGAAGGCACTGGGGGAGGCCTGTGATGTGAACAGTGATGAGGTTGGTTGCTTAACTGCGGGCGGAGCACACCAAGCCGCACCCCGACATTGCGTCTTGCAAGCACCAGGGAAACTGACCCGGAAAACCACGTGCAGGACGCATCCGGCGGCACAGGTAGGAGCACGGAGGGGGCTGCAGGGGTTGCCGGCTACTAAAATTATAGCCGATGGTCACGTGACGGCGTCGTTGTCGATTGGGACGGTGATGGCAACGACGTCGCAGGTGGTCAGGTAGCGACTTACATCGGTGGGACGGCCGCAGGTGGAGGCACCCGCTCGGTAAGCTGCGTTGTGGTGGACAGGTGTGGCTACTGCGTCTCGGCGACTGGACGTCGTGCGGTAAAGAAATCTGAAACATTTTGATCTACAGCAGGATCACTGAATTTATGAAGCCGTAGCTGAATTTGGTGGCGCTGATGCGTGCCTGCGCTGTCGAGAATAGTAAACTGCGGTCTGCCAACTGATCTGAGAACAGCGCCGCAGTCCTATAAATGTGGCTTATTGTACACTCGGTATTGAACTGTGACGTTCGGGGATGAAGTCTGAAGCTGGAGCAAAGCCCTAAGGACGAAGCAAATAAAGCAAGGTCCGGTGGTGTCTGTCATACAAATATTCTGCCGGCGAAATGTCGGGAGCAGGCAGGAACTCAGAAAACATCAGTAAGGCGTCTTCACGTGAATGTATAGCTCGAAGCTTTGACATTTGCGTACTGAACGTCCGAACGAAACATTCGGCTACGTCGTTAGAAAAAAAATGGCCTTCAGCACTATGTGACTTAACATCTGAGGTCATCAGTCCCCTAGGACTTGGAACTACTTAAACCTAACTAACCTAAGGACATCACACACATCCATGCTCGGGACATGATTCGAACCTACGACCGTAGCGGTAGCGCGGTTCCATACTGAAGCGCCTAGAACCGCTCGGCCAAAGGGCCGGCTGCTATTGAGTATCAGAATCTTGCCAGGAGAAGAATTCCTCCCGCAGAGCTGCCTGATTATCCACGCAAGCGCGACGTTGTGCCGTCACACGGTCTATTTGCTTACGTGGCAAATCAGCTGCTTATTGCGAACTGTTACCCAATAACTGCTATGTAAAATACACCTGCAATTGCAACGAGGCGGGAATTAACATTCTTGTCTGTTCATTAAGGCCGGCCGGTGTGGCCGTGCGATCTACGCACTTCAGTCTGTAACCGCGCGACCGCTACGGTCGCAGGTTCGAATCCTGCCTCGGGCATGGATGTGTGTGATGTCCTTAGGCTAGTTAGGTTTAAGTAGTTCGAAGTTCTAGGGGACTGATGACAACAGATGTTAAGTCCCATAGTGCTCAGAGCCATTTGAAAGCCAATTTTGTTCATTAGGCGTGTGAGACAGAATCACATCGTTCAGAAGAGAAACTAGTTTGATGCCCAAAACATCTTCGCACTAAAATATCAGGAATCCATTTCTGAAAGCTGGGCAAACATTTCCGACTGTAAATTTTTAGCAATCGTAATGATTGGTCATGCTCCGTGGCTTGTGCGATCTGCCATGAATCAATAGGAAAAGAATCAAGTGCTTGCAGATCAGAACAATCAATATGTAAACAAAAAACTTGCGACGCGTCGAATAATGCATCTGTGCGGACAGGTGAAAGCGAAAATGTATCGGCGTTTTCATACTACGCCGTCGAGCTTTAAGAATTTCGTACTGGTAATTTGACAATAACAGCGAACAACGTTCAAGCTTTTACGCCGTGCAGTCGGGAGATTGTATCGAGGGATGAAACAATGCAGTGAAAAGCTTATTGTCTGTGGTCACGAAAAATTTTCTACAATACAGGTAATGATGAAACATGGTGTCGTCATATATGACAGCCAGGACTTCCTTCTCCATAAGACTATAATTAGTCTGAGCGCTGTCCACAGTTTTGGACGCAAATGCGATGGGACATTCTGTTTTGCTAATTTTGTGGGATAAAATCTCTCCGATACCACAAGTGGTTTGAGTGGGTCGTAGTGCTTAGGGGAAGGCTGACTGAGCAATGCATTTTTCAGTCTTTAGAAAGCTTGGTCACAGACTTTTGTCCAATACTACGTAACTTTTCCACGTCTGAGGCGGTACATAGGCGCGGCAATTTGTGCAGCATTGGGAATTAACTTTATGTATTATTCAATTTTCCAAGAACAGATTGTTGTTCCCATAAATTATCAGGAGATGGCAATTCCTGAATTGCCAGCAAATAGTTGTCGAAGGACGAGCGCCATTGGCGTCGATGATATGTCGTAATTATTCAGTAGTTACGTTGAAGCAACAACATTTCTGCAAGTTGTATTTGAGCACCGTCTCAGTTAAAACTAGAAAAAGACAGTAAAAATATTTACGATGTTGTTACAGTGTTTGCCCGAAGACGGTTATGTCATGACAATTAAAACGAGAAGTCACCTTGGACTTGCTAGTTGGAGAAGTTTTTGAAATAACGCAGGCGCGGAAGCACTTCCGAAAGGTAAGAGTTGATATTCAAACAAGCCGACACGAGTATTCACAACAAAAATTTTCCTTATCTCTTCGTGGAACGGTAACTGAAGATAGGCTTCTGCAAGATCAACTTTTGATAAGAACTGTCCTACCGATAGCCGGACGCTGGTGGCCGAGCGGTTATGGCGCTACAGTCTAGAACCGCGCGACCGCTACGGTCGCAGGTTCGAATCCTGCCTCGGGCATGGATGTGTGTGTTGTCCTTAGGTTAGTTAGGTTTAAGTAGTTCTAAGTTCTAGGGGACTTATGACCTCAGCAGTTGAGTCCCATTGTGCTCAGAGCCATTTGAACCATTTTTTGTCCTACCGATAGGCGATCCAAAATTTCATCTATTAATGGGAGCCGGTAGGAATCAATGACTGTCTGAATTTACCACGAGTTTGAAATCCGCACAAAGACAAATCTTCCAATTTGGCTTAAGAATGACGACTAAGAGTGACATCCACTAACTTGCTGCAATAGATTTTAAGACGCCAAGGGATTCCAGTCCCTGAATTTCTGTAGTGACGTCGTCGCGCAATGCCTGCGACACAGGGCGTGTGCGGCAAAATTTGGGCTGCGTATTAGCTTTGGGCGTAATGGGAACATGAAGATCTTTTACACATCCTCGAGTACCGTCGAACAGATGTTCATACTTGTCATAGAGTTGTTGAGTTGCGGCATGGGAAACTTTTGTGTCAATGGCATGCTGAATGTCCCGTATGTCTAAGCTGAAAGAATGAAACGTATCCATGCTGAAAAATTGGGTTCGTGCCTGAGCGGACTACAGTGAGGGACCTCCTTCCTCGTGTTTTTGTATTTTTCAGGTAATAGGCACGTTCCAAGCACTCAAATGCTGTCGCTGTTATAGGCGGTGAGATGCAGACTTTATGTTTGCAAAGGTAGATGGCCAATTTTTTCGAATGTATCCAAGTTAAGCAATGTGACAGAAGCTCCGGTATCTACTTGAAAAGGCATGGACTCTTTACGAATTTGCCATGTAACCCACAGTTTGCGCGTGTTCTATGAGTACAGTTATCTATTCAGTGTTGTAAAAAACTGTTCTGCCTCACGGAGTGGTCGCGCGGTTTGAGGCGCCATGTCATGGATTATGCTGCCCCTCCCGACAGAGGTTCGAGCCCTCCCTCGGGCACGGGCGTGTGTGTTGTCCTTAGCATAAGTTAGTTTATGTAGTGTGTAAGTCTAGAGACCGATGACATCAGTAGTTTGGTTCCTTGAGATTGGGAGAGCCTTTTTGAAGTGTGTGATTCGCATTACACGCGTGTGACTGCGTTTACTGCGTATTCGTATGTCTGATTTTTGAGAAGGGGAGGTTCGTAATCTGGACATGAAGTGACACTAATTTCTATCCGTTCCTGCTTTGCATTATTCCCGCGTCAAGCAGAGGAGGGCTTTCTAGTCTTTCGCAGACAGACTGGTTTTGCATGTCCCGTGCAGTGACAAAAATGGCATTCACCTTGTCTGAAGAAGCAGTTCTTCCGATCCTGGATGACACAGCATTTCACACCTGACTTCGCTTTGCGAGAAGCTGGGGCAATGCAAGTAGCATTGCGCCGGCACATCAAACGCTGTATGTAGTGAATCCGGCCTTATTTACGCGGTGCTGACTTGCGAGTGTTGGGGCCGTGGCTGTGGCTGGGACACGGATCGTTTGTCTCAAGTGAAGCGATAACTGGTTCAAAAAATGGTTCAAATGGCACTGAGCACTATGGGACTCAACTGCTGTGGTCATCAGTCCCCTAGAACTTAGAACTACTTAAACCTAACTAACCTAAGGACATCACACACATCCATGCCCGAGGCAGGATTCGAACCTGCGACCGTAGCAGTCGCACGGTTCCGGACTGCGCGCCTAGAACCGCGAGACCACCGCGGCCGGCCGATAACTGGTAAACAGAAACCATGCTCGGCTACATCGTGAACTTCGCGTGCATCGGTAATTTTATGCGATGCTTCACAATTTCGGCACTCAATCTTTGATCTGTTAACTTCTGATTAATAGCATCAAAAATGGTTCAAATGGCTCTGAGCACTATGGGACTTGACTTCTGAGGTCATCAGTCCCCTAGAACTTAGAACCACTTAAACCTAACTAACCTAAGGACATCACACACATCCATGCCCGAGGCAGGATTCGAACCTGCGACCGTAGCAGTCGCGCGGTTCCGGACTGAGCGCCTAGAACCGCTAGACCACCGCGGCCGGCATTAATAGCATCACGAAGCAGTTTACCCTGATTAGATGTGCAACAGATACTATTTAATTTACAGTCTCTAGTCATACCCTGCAGTTCCGTAATCTATTCTTTATAGAATCTTCACTAGGACGTTGCGTGCGGAAAAATGTAAACCATGCAGTAGCAACATGTATTTAACTCTAAAAAAATTCGTCTAATTTTGTAAATATGATCCTGCGGGGCTGGGTTGGGGACTCACAGTGGGGAAACAATTTCACTAGGAGGCGTTAAGTGAACACTCCTGCACATGAAAAGTAAAATACACGATGTGATTCACCTGTAATTTTGTAGGAATCGAAATGTTGATGGAGCTGTGTTATGTGTTTCCTTCGTCTCATCGAACTACCGGAAGGGCGGACACAACAGCGGAATTCCTTCTTTAGCTTCTAGAGTCTTTTGCCTCTGGGCTGCTTGCACTTGTACGAGGCAAGAAACTGCTGACAGCAGTCCTGTTACTTGTTCACTCTGAAACTGAGCAAGAGATTTTAGACGCTGCTCAGTACTTAAATGTTGCTCTCTCTGGTTTGCCATGATCCCTTAGATATTTCAACTTTAATATTTCAGCGCATGTATTTCAATTTAATATGTGCACACATACAAAACAGAATTCCATAGAAAGAAAACGTTCTCCTGCTCTGGTGTCCAAAAATCCTTGTTCCACTATCTCATGCTCAAGGCTAGTCTGTTGTAACTTCCTTGCACACTGTGTGGCTCTTTAGTAGATACTTGGGCGAGGAATAGAAGCTGTTCATAAACAGGGAATTCAGACAATAATTTAATCTGCATCTAATATCAAACAGTAAAAATAATACATAACTTTGTTGCTGTAGTTGCAGCGTCGGTTGCTAACAGTAGCTTTGAATGTTCAAACATATACAGATACCACAGATTTACGATTCACTCACCGAGCGAGGTGGCGCAGTCGTTAGCACACTGGACTCGCATTCGGGACGACGACGGTTCAGTCCCACGTCCGGCTATTCTGATTTAGGTTTTCCGTGATTTCCCTAAATCGGTGTAAGTAAATGCCGGGATGGTTCCTTTGAAAGGTTTCGGCCGACTTCCTTCTCCGTCCTTCCCTAATCCTATGAGACCGATGGCTTCGCTGTCTGGTCTCCTGCCCCAAAAACAACCCAACAAATCGGTCAGTCTTCACTACATTAACTATTCGGTAGATCACGAGCCCTGGCCACTATGAAAGCCTGCAAATGTTGTTCAACTGATAAACACACGAAATGTGGTCAGTACATTAATGTTCGAATTTAAGTACACCCTCCGCTGGAGCGCCGGAGAGGGGATGCTTGCATCTCATTAGCAGCGACGTAATCGTTCATTGGAAAATCCTCGTACGGCGGTGACGGTTGTAGGAAACACGGCGGTGTAACAGGCAGTGCCCCTAATTGAAAGTGCGGCCGAGTGGATAGTGGCCGGTATCGCTTTATCGATGGTAGCCTGTTCATGTCTTTGCGCACCGCACGTGTCAGATGTCTTTCACTGGTGAGACTCTACGATTACCGCCAGCTAAGATGGTTTGCTGCGAGTTTCCAACTAGTAGGCCTGTTGAAAAAATATCGATACATCGATATAGCGATATTTTTTTCCAGAATTGTTATACATAGGCAATATCTTACTCCCCAATATATCGATATCAAAATGGCAGTGTCGAGTGTCGATATTTTTATTTTATATTTTTTCCACAGTTTTCGGTACATATTTGAAGTTGTTCTTTGGAAATTGTAGTAGAATATAATTTTACTTTTACTTTGTGAAGGAGTCTTACTAATTTTTGAGCATTCATCCCGTCCAATCTTTCTCCTTGTGTGAAGCAAGTACCGGGTGGTTATAATTAAACTTTCCCTATTTAACACGTTATAACACGGAAAGTAACTACTGTACGTGTACCAAACTTGGTATCTTTAATTTGCAGAGTATGATTTCTATGCGTCACAGTGCCGCCGTCCAGTTCCAACTATGGCCACCAGGTGCCGTGATCAGTCACCGTGATTCATAGTCTCACACACCTGACCAGTCGCAGTGCACTTCTTGACGTGCCAACATGAGCCTGGACAAAATGATCGGGGAATTATTGGTGAACCTCTATTATCAAAACAACAGTAATGCTGCAACTGTACTTCGAGAATATCGCCGGCTGAAAGTATTATGGCAGGGTCCTCTTTCTCCATCTGTTGTGCGGAGCATGATGAAGTTCTAATCAACTGGAGAACTGGGTGGTCACTGCGAGAAGAGGTCGACGACCGGCTGTACCACAGGTGTTTGATGAAATTGCTGTTGCGATGGCAGACAACGCTGCGCGCAATTCCCGATCGTCAGGCAGTGCAAGTGCTGCGTCACTACAGCTGAACATTCCGTGGTCCACTATACGGAAGGTGCTTCTAATCAGTCTCAAATGGTATCCGTACAAGATCCATATCGTACAGCAGCTTGCAACACTGGACGAACGACGACGTGTTGCCTTCGCTCTCCACGTTCTCGTAAGAATCGAAGTTGACGAGGACTAGCCCTGGACTATCCTTTGGACAGACGAAGCTCATTTTTCTCTGACGGGTGAGGTGAACACACAGAATTACCAAGTCTGGGGATCTTCACCTCCAGTCACTGTGACTAAAGTTCCTCTGTATGGTGAACGTGTCACCGTATGGTGTGGCTTCAAGACTATGTTCATCATTGGGACATTCTGTTTTGAACAGGTTGGCACTCAAGGACCAAGGACGTGCAGTGTGACTGGCCTGCTTTACTGCGATATGTTTCGCCAGCATGTCTTACCCGCTCTACAGGAGAGAGAGTCATTGAACGCAACAGTTTTCATGCAAGTTCCACACATCTAACGTGTAGTTCACCTGCTTCTCCGAAACACATTTAGAAACGATCGAATTATCAACCGACCGTTTCCGAATGCTTGGCCGACACGATCATCTGATCTCACTCTTTGCGATTTCTGATTGTGGGGGCTACCGGAAGGACAGGGTTTACCAGGTCAACATTCACGCATGTGCTGATCTGAGGCTCAGCAGATCAAGAGAGGTAGCTAGCATACCTACGGACATGCTTCGTTCTGCTGTGCAGAATGCAATCCTGCGCTTTCAGACTCTTTTGGACACTGATACGTGCCATATTTAGCCCCTTTTGTAGCAGTAATTGTACCGGTATATTATGGTATGATGTACCGTAGCAGCACATTAAAAGTGTTTCAGTTGATCTGATTCTGCATTATTTCTATTCCCCGTGTCCTTGAAATTAATGCCACGAAGTCTGGCAGTCGTACGGTAATTAGTTTCTGTGCTAAAACGTGTTGAATAGGGGAAGTTCAGTTACAACCACCCGGTACATGTGGCACAAAAGAAGAAGTCCGATTGCACTGGAGCTGACGTAATCGGCGCTTGGCGCTATCAACACAAACTGCAACGTTTAGTTTCACAACGCAATTTTGACACTATAACTGCTAGGTCGCTGGCGTTGGCAGAAATGAAAAAACAGAGAAGTCGACATGAAGCGTTCCGCACAAATCCGATGTGTGACGAAACCGAACGACGAGCCCATCGGACATCTTTTATTGCGTCACTTACATGCAGTTATCATTGTTAGCGAAGAGGTTATGGCCACACGTCAACATGCATAGTTTTCCTTTCAATTCTTGCTCTAAGAAGTAATAGGCAACCTGCTGGTTTGTTGTGTACAGAATATCTAATAATAAATCAATAGTTAAATATACAGTTCTAAAACAAGCAGTATATTTACAATGTGAAGCCGAAATTTTTACGGGTCGATACGCCGATACTTATGGTCGATATATTTTTAAAAATATCAACAGTCCTAGTACATAATGTGGTTTGATCGGGAAGTCTCTGCCGCTGAACCTACAGTAGTTCTGTCCGGGAGCATAGTCACTGACTACCATTTCACATCTTACCGCCTGAAATATTAATGGCGAATCACTACATGTTCTTCGTTTATGCAATGCAGGGCAAGCGTTTTTTGCTACATTGTTGTTGGGTGTGTTTCTTCGAGTTCAAGGTAGGATTAAACGGTAATGGTACTTTCCGTTTGAAACGGGACTTAGTTGATCAGTTTCGAATCGCATGTTCACATGAACAAAAGTATCCTCGCGTCCATAATTTATCCGTCAGAATACTAGGTATTCAATAGCAAGTAAGCACAGTTCTTTGGTAACATTGATTTGCGGCTACTGAAAAATGTTTAATATCATGGTCCGTTTTGTAACGTCTGATGTGTGCAGGCGCGTATACGCGACTGCTTTTCCGTACCTGAAGCTGTTTCAGTTCAGATCACTTTAATAACATGAATCAGGATCTGTCTGTTTACTTTGTTGACTATTCCTCTGTCTGCTGCTGGAACCACTTGGTTGTGCATGTTCACGAGCTGCAACTGGCCACACAATGATTCGTTTTCCTGTTTAGTGGCACCGCCAAACAAACAGTGTCTATACATAGCCGCGCGGGATTAGCCGAGCGGTCTTCAGGCGCTGCAGTCATGGACTGTGCGGCTGATCCCGGCGGAGGTTCGAGTCCTCCCTCGGGCATGGGTGTGTGTGTTTGTGCTTAGGATAATTTAGCTTAAGTAGTGTGTAAGCTTAGGGACTGATGACCTTAGCAGTTAAGTCCCATAAGATTTCACACACATTTGAACATTTTTTTCCCCTATACATTGCAATACTGATCCCAGTTTACGTAATCTTCCAGCATCTCAGTGAGTGTGCCTTAGTTTGGTTATGAAAGCAGTTCCGCCGGCAGCTCTGTTTTGTGATAAGTTCTCACACAATGTTTCAGTCAAAGGACGTCAGATTCAGAGTTATTTCATTTGCCACAGATTGCATAAATAAATGCATTGCACAAATGTTTGTCCATAAGATTAACTTCTATGCAAAATAAGTACGTATGCTTTACAAATATTCTTTGATAATATTAACTGATGGTTTCCTTTGGATACAAATGAACATGTTTTACGTTGCGCTTCACAAAGTTAATCGTAGTGACCCAGTAACTGAGAGTCAGAGGCGTTATAAATCAGTTACAAGATGTTCCAGAATTTTTGTTTGGATATTTAAGATACAAACTGAAGACGACGGTAACCTTTCCCACACTTTCATCAAGCGAACTGTTCATTGTGTCCTCCTGTGGAGAGTGCGTTCTCAGCATCCGCATAGACAAAACGCTGAAAATATTGTGACAGTGCTCGTGAAATAATTGGATCGTTCGATACAATTATTAGCCCTCAGCAGCACCTTTTTCTGTCCAGAATTGGATCTTAATAATGGAATGTTCGTTTAGTCTGACGGGAAAGGAGACACTTTCCCTTAAAAAAATTTAAAAAAAATTGATGTGGTGTTCTTACTCCGTCTCACTGCAAGTTACTCGTTTTCTTAGCATATCTTCTCGTAATTATATAAGAATATACAGCCTACATTTTCAGGTTAACTTTATCTTTACCTAGGTCTCTAGTCACACGAAGAGGCCCATACAACGGGCTTAAAGTGAATTTGCTACAGCTTGTTTAATAGAAGTGACAAAACCTTATGGTTATGCTTCAAGTTTTATAAAGTTGACTTAGGACATGGCTTGTTTTAGGCAAACATTTAAATAATATTTTATGTTCTGAAGAAGACGTTATTACTAACGTTGAAACCTAGGTAAACGATAAAGTTAACCTGCAACTGTAGGCTGTATATTCTTATATAAACAATATAAGTTGCTGACGCTGAAAAAAATGTTAACAAAAAGCTTTTTGTAATTAACAATGACCGTATCTGTAGGAACACCGACGCTGTCTAAGACATACAAGTAATTCAATGTGCCGGTTCTATTAAAATAAATTATAAGAAAGATGTTGCCAGTGCGATTTTTGTAGGAAATTTATCTTACATCTTCTCGACGTCTAGAAGAAGATTATGGCAGTGAGGCTTCCTTATACAACTGCAGTGCTTCAGAAAACAGTCACGCCGAATTCATCCACTCGTCGTATTGGTTTAGTTAAGAAAAACAGAGACTGTAGTCACAACGCGCATCGTGTTTCACTGTTACGAAAAACCTCTTAGTCCATATACCGTAAGTTAGGTAGGAGCGGCCGTTAGCCGAGTCTACCTGATTTCAGAGAGCAAGCTGTAGTCACTATGCAGCCGGATATCCTACTCAGGCTTCTGCTGTCACGGAATTTCGTATTTTCAAAGGCTGCGGGTGAAGCTGTGCAAACAATCCCTTCACTACAGGAATAAAGGTGACGTTGTAAGCCTCGTACTAGTCCTAAGCTCCTAACAGGATTTCACTTTGTGGGACTTTTGTTAATAAAGGAATCCTTATCGTCCATCGTAGAGTTAACAGTAGTGTGTTTATCTCCATTCAGTAAGTCACTGTTAATTAGTTGCAGTATGTACAGTGCATTATATCGTTTATGAATAGGAAGATAGAAAACCGTAGCGTAAGAGCTGAAGATAATAATTTTAATTTGTGGTAAGATCTTATGGGACCAAACTGCTTAGGTCATCGGTCCCTAAGCTTACACATTACTTAACCTAACTTAAACTAACATACGCTATGGTCAGCACACACACCCATGCCGAGGGAGGACTCGAACCTCCGAAGGGAGGGTCGCGCGGACCGTGACAATACGCCTCGGACCGCGTGGCTACCCCGCGCGGTAGCTGAAGATAACTGACAGCTTGTACATGCCTTTCAAAATTCTCATTGTTCTCATTATATCTTCAAACGCAATATTAAGTAAGCTTAACAACATTTGTAGATAATACCAAGTAACCCGCTTCATGGAACTGCCCCAGAATTTCTGTTACATCATTCATCGATCTGAACAACTGTGCGAATATTCTTCTTCCTCTTTCAGTAAATCTGTTCTCAGAGGGGTAACAACTGGACGTCCTCCATCTCTCTCTGTTCTGAGCATCCTCCTTCATTTGCTTGTAACTTCTTCCTCTCTTCACACCTGATCGCGCTCCAAACTTTCTTCTTCCGCTCCCTCTTTTTCCTTCTACTTTTTCTTCCAAGATTCCTTGCAGCAGACAATGCCTATTTAATATGTCTCCAGTCCAAGATGTTTTCCTCTGCTATATCATCCTCATGAAGTTCCTTTCCTAATCTGTTTAGCAGCTCTTCATTATTCGTTGAGTCTATCAGTTTCAGTTCCTCCATTTCAAAACATTCTCAATATTTCTGCTCTTTCTGTCTGTCTGTCCACGTTTCAGAACCATAAGACACCACATCCACACAATACATTTGACGAACCTCTTCCAAAGCGTAATTGGGATGCTTCTGGCTAACAGCAATTCTTTCACTCTCCCGAAAACTCTCTTTCCCCTGGAGATTCTGCGTCTCACTTTTTCTGTACAACTTCCGCTGGAAATTATCTATTTCCAAAATACTGGAATGACTGACCCTTCTCTAATACCATTTCATCTAGTAATATATTAATCGTATTGTCTTCTTCTCCGATTCTAATCACATTCGTCTGGCAAATATTCAGTTTCATTCTGAACGTTTTATCCAGACTTACAATATTCTCCATCATTGCTCGGAGCTCTTCCTCTGTTTCTGCAAACAGTCATATCATCACCGTACCTGATGACTTAGTCTTTCTCCTCCCATTACCAGTCCTTACCATCTTTCCAAGAACTTATTGATCAGCTTTTCAGCATATATATTGAAAGGTGATGGTGATACAGTAACCCTGTCCAAAACCTCTTCGAATACCCACTTCTCCAGTTTCATCTTCTTCTACTCGAACTATCAATTTCTTTCCCATATAGAGTTGCTTTATCAACCTTCTGCCTTTCTAATATATACCAGTAGTTTCAGAATCTTACAAAAGTCAATTATGTCAAATGTTTTGTTTTTCAGTCGAAAAACTTACATACATTTTTGTATTTACTTCCAAATATCTTTCTGCTGTCATCCTCAGACGCCCAAGTTCATCTCTGGTTCCTTTCACTTTTCCAAACACGAACTGATCTATATTCTCCTACACCTTCCTTTCTATTCCCCTCAGCACTATTATGATCACAGCCTTCGTAACATGGCATATAAAACTAATTGTCCTATAATTCTTACATTGATTGGCACTGTATTTCTTTGGCAAGGGAACCATTATGGCCTTAAGGAGATCTTCAGGCTAGATACTTGCGTGCTTTGTCTGTAGTCCTCTTAAATTCCTTGTCCAGACTTTTATATTGTCGTTTTCCTTCTTCTGAAGAGACTTTTTTTTCATCTTCTCCTCTAATTCATTTTATCTAATACATTCTGTGAAACCAAATCCTTTTTATTCCTCCTTTTTTTCCTCTTTTACAACTTAATACTCTAAAGTTTCGAGTATGCCATTTCTGATGCTAACCTACTCTTCTGATATATTCATACTCGGTCACAACTGTCCTAAGTTTTCTTCCATACTACACTCCTGGAAATGGAAAAAAGAACACATTGACACCGGTGTGTCAGACCCACCATACTTGCTCCGGACACTGCGAGAGGGCTGTACAAGCAATGATCACACGCACGGCACAGCGGACACACCAGGAACCGCGGTGTTGGCCGTCGAATGGCGCTAGCTGCGCAGCATTTGTGCACCGCCGCCGTCAGTGTCAGCCAGTTTGCCGTGGCATACGGAGCTCCATCGCAGTCTTTAACACTGGTAGCATGCCGCGACAGCGTGGACGTGAACCGTATGTGCAGTTGACGGACCTTGAGCGAGGGCGTATAGTGGGCATGCGGGAGGCCGGGTGGACGTACCGCCGAATTGCTCAACACGTGGGGCGTGAGGTCTCCACAGTACATCGATGTTGTCGCCAGTGGTCGGCGAAAGGTGCACGTGCCCGTCGACCTGGGACCGGACAGCAGCGACGCACGGATGCACGCCAAGACCGTAGGATCCTACGCAGTGCCGTAGGGGACCGCACCGCCACTTCCCAGCAAATTGGGGACACTGTTGCTCCTGGGGTATCGGCGAGGACCATTCGCAACCGTCTCCATGAAGCTGGGCTACGGTCCCGCACACCGTTAGGCCGTCTTCCGCTCACGCCCCAACATCGTGCAGCCCGCCTCCAGTGGTGTCGCGACAGGCGTGAATGGAGGGACGAATGGAGACGTGTCGTCTTCAGCGATGAGAGTCGCTTCTGCCTTGGTGCCAATGATGGTCGTATGCGTGTTTGGCGCCGTGCAGGTGAGCGCCACAATCAGGACTGCATACGACCGAGGCACACAGGGCCAACACCCGGCATCATGGTGTGGGGAGCGATCTCCTACACTGGCCGTACACCACTGGTGATCGTCGAGGGGACATTGAATAGTGCACGGTACATCCAAACCGTCATCGAACCCATCGTTCTACCATTCCTAGACCGGCAAGGGAACTTGCTGTTCCAAAAGGACAATGCACGTCCGCATGTATCCCGTGCCACCCAACGTGCTCTAGAAGGTGTAAGTCAACTACCCTGGCCAGCAAGATCTCCGGATCTGCCCCCATTGAGCATGTTTGGGACTGGATGAAGCGTTGTCTCACGCGGTCTGCACGTCCAGCACGAACGCTGGTCCACCTGAGGCGCCAGGTGGAAATGGCATGGCAAGCCGTTCCACAGGACTACATCCAGCATCTCTACGATCGTCTCCATGGGAGAATAGCAGCCTGCATTGCTGCGAAAGGTGGATATACACTGTACTAGTGCCGACATTGTGCATGCTCTGTTGCTTGTGTCTATGTGCCTGTGGTTCTGTCAGTGTGATCATGTGATGTATCTGACCCCAGGAATGTGTCAATAAAGTTTCCCCTTCCTGGGACAATGAATTCATGGTGTTCTTATTTCAATTTCCAGGAGTGTATTTCAAAGGGCTCGGCGTCTTCATTTTTCAGTTGACCAGTTACGAGTTGTTTCTTCTTAGTATGTTACAGTCTAGTTCTCATGTCTGCTACAAGCAAGTTGTGATCTGTATTGTTATCTACTGCACAGAAGGTTTTTGACGATCTGATGCTGTTTTAAAGTCTCTAATTGTTTAAATTTAATTCGTCTGGTACCTGGCTTTATCACCAGGGCCCTTCCACATGTAAAGACTCCGTTTATGATATTGAACCACTGGTTGGCAATCCAAACGCCAAGAATACCACAAAACCCTACCAGTTTATCTCCTCTTTCATTCTGTTGCCCTAGACCATAATCTCCTGCAAACATTTCCATGCTACATTTCCCCATCAAGCTGTTCCTAACTCCATTCATCAATGTTCTCATTTGACCTTTTCAGTTTCTTCAAACACCTTTTTCTGTCTGTTCATATATCGCGTCCACCTCTTCCTCATCTGCGTCCGATTTAGATATATACACTTAAACAAATAAGGTATGTACAGTCACTGAGAGGTATTATTTCTATTATGTTCTTATCCATATTCTTATTGTACAATAAGCCTACTGCTCCCTCTTTGCGATCTCCTACCCTACAAATCATCTTATACTCTTCAGAAACCAGCTCTCCTTCCCACCGCAGTTCACACATTTCTAAAACGCTGATGTTATGTACTGTACCTTCACTTGCTTGTTTACATTTTCTAGTTTACCTTTCTCTTTCATTATCCTCACATTCCAAATTCCAATCCTTCTGGAAATTTTAGTCTCCACTTTCTTTAATCTCTCAGCGCACTGTTTGCCAGAGGTAGCGCCCACCCAGAGGTCGAATTGCAGGCATATTACTCCGGAATATTCCTAGTCAAGAACAGTTATTCCTCGAATGATTTTGTTCGGTGGAGCTTGGTACACCACAAGGTTCTTTAATGCGATGGTTTCCCCTTGCCTTCCAGATCCTACTGATTTCCAATAGGTGATTTCTCATTTCAGGCACATGGGCGTGCCCTAAACGTGAATATATAAAGATCTAGTTTTTACATGGTCAGAATCTCGCCATGCTGCATGGCGCTGGTAAACATATGGTTGCTGAGTTTTACCCCTTGCCTCCGCCTCCTTCCCTCTGTGGGGAAGTCCATGTGGCCCCGCTACTGACCTGCCCAGACGTGTTACGGCCCCTCGGACCTATAGACGGCTCCTCCTTAGCTGCAGTGCCCGGCAACTACACAACAACTTGCCAGCTACATATCGCTCAACCAAAACTCCGTTCTTTGCCCAATTGATCAGCCATACTACTTGTACCCTAGGAGAATGTCATCCAAGACTGAAACATTCATGATATTTGAAGTTTTATTCGAATATCGTGACATGATTTTCTTACTTTTTTTCAGTAACGGCTTGGACTAATGATATAATAAACTAATAGTGACATATCAATCCGTTGTGCTTAATGAACTCCTTCCAAACTATTATCAAATCATTTTGATGATGAAACAATCCTTAATCAACAAGGAGAGGAGTAATAATCAGTGAAGTGAGCAAGCTATTGGCCCGCAGCCACTAACAGTTTGCCAGTAATTTGCCTAGAAAGACCCTGATTCCACAATGTATGAGAACTTACCCTCTATGGGTGGAAAATGAAAAGCATTTTTAAAAATTAAAATGTGTCAGCTTTATTTGTTCCATGGTTGCTTATTATCATAAGATGCTCTTTAGCATTGTCTTTAAGTACTGAATAGCACGCTGCGGTCGTCGGTTCGAACCCTGCTTCGGGCATGGATGTGTGTGATGCCCTAGGTTAGTTAGGTTTAAGTAGTTCTAAGTTCTAGGGGACTGATGAAAATGTCGTGTGGCTAGGGCCTCCCGTCTGGTAGACCGTTCGCCTGGTGCAGGTCTTTCGATTTGACGCCACTTCGGCGACCCGCGCGTCGATGGGGATGAAATGATGATGATTAGGACAACACAACACCCAGTCCCTGGGCGGAGGAAATTTCCGACCCAGCCGGGAATCGAACCCGGGCCCTTAGGATTGACAGTCTGTCACGCTGACCACTCAGCTACCGGGGCGGACTAGGGGACTGATGACCACAGAAGTTAAGTCCCATAGTGCTCAGAGCCATTTCAACTTGAATAGCAGTTTGCAAGACTACATTAATGTATGCTTTTGTCTAAGATCTAGAAACACAATGAGCCCATGGCTTCCTCAGAACGATTTCTGTTTATTATGCAGGCTAAAACCTTAACATGAAACTATTTACCTTCTACCACCCCTTTCGTGAAGTTTTTTTGACCGTGGATGATAATAGTAAATAATGTTGAGAACACACCAATGGGTCACTTTCTGAAGCCTCCAGCCTTTCTGTTGGAAAGCCAGGCTCCGACAATCATGTTCTTCCATGTGGTATAGGGAGGTCTGCCACAGGACATTTTAGTGACAGTACTCTCGCTAGAAATAGGATTTGATAGCCTCTCTTTATTACTTTACCGGGAACTCAGTTTTAACACATGCTCCTGTTTCCTCCTCTGAATGGGACGAAAAAATTAATCACTGTGCAAACGAACATTTTTACGGACATTAAACCAACAAGTCTGCCATTGGTATTTCACAGAATTTCCGATTTTATTACTTTTACACAGCGAGGTTTGAAAACTTAGGTAAAGGTGCGACTACAGCTCTTTACTTCCGGAGCTTTGTGTCACTGCACAGGTTAACTAATCTCTACTGCTGCAAATCAAAGAGTGATACGTACGCTAACAGAAGTGTTCTCGCCGCAGAGGGGCGTGAATCCGGCAGCAGAGAACAATTGCGAGAGCCAATTAACCGCCTGGCTGGGTGCCGCTCGCTCGCCGCCGCGATCCTCCAATGGCAGCGCAGTTTACAAACATTTCTGCCTCGCTGCCGACAGCATTTTGCCGCAGGTCGCCGCTTCCCGTTGCGGACTTATGTAGGTGGCTGCTGCTCCCGGCAGTTGTTCTTGCCCAGCGGATACATGGCTAACGTCAACTTGGCCCCGCTTTGTTTAGCGCTCGGCTGCTGGCTCCCCAGCGCAAGTTGCGTCCTTTTGTAGTATAGGACGAGGTACACAACCCTGTAAAGCTGTGCGGGCCAGCATATTCGCTTACACGTAACGAACCTACGGACGCTGTACAAATACGAGGAACTTCTGTTTCAGAGGAGCCAACAATGCTTCATACAGTGGTTGGTCCACTTGTGACAATGTTTTCACACCAATGACCTCAACTCGTTCCGGTTTGCTGTGTACTGATTTGCGTCGGTAACCCGTAGTTTTATCTTCAAGTCAGGGCAGAGAATATAACGCACTTCTCCCTATCTCTGTCTCACTACGCTTTTAAAGACAATCTGTGACGTTCCTGTTAGCAACAATCATTGTTTTGTGATTTGTAGCACATCCCTTCCGTAATTCATCAAGAGTTACCGCGGATATGAACTTTGTACCGGGTGATGAAAAAGTCAGTATAAATTTGAAAACTGAATAAAAATGGTTCAAATGGCTCTGAGCACTATGGGACTTGACTTCTGAGGTCACCAGTCCCCTAGAACTTAGAACTACTTAAACCTAACTAACCTAAGGACATCACACACATCCATGCCCGAGGCAGGATTCGAACCTGCGACTGAAAAACTGAATAAATCACGGAATAATGTAGATAGAGAGGTAAAAATTGACACACATGCTTCGAATGACATGATGTTTTATTAGAACCAAAAAATACAAACGTTCAAAAAATGTCCGACAGAGATCGCTTCATCTGATCAGAACAGCAATAATTAGCATAACAAAGTAAGACAAAGCAAAGATGATGTTCTTTACAGGAAACGCTCAATACGTCCACCATCATTCCTCAACAATAGCTGTGGTCGAGGAATAATGTTGTGAACAGCACTGTAAAGCATGTCCGGAGTTATGGTGAGGAATTGGCGTCGGATGTTGTCTTTCAGCGTCCCTAGACATGTCGCTCGATCACGATACACTTGCGACTTCAGGTAACCCCAAAGCCAATAATCTCACGGACTGAGTTCTGGGGTCAGGGGGCCTGTGAGGCCAAGCATGACGAAAGTGGCGGCTGAGCACACGATCGACGAGAGTAAGAGATCTTTCACGCGTCTAGCAATATGGGGTGGAGCGCCATCCTGCATGAACATCGTACGTTCCAGCCGGTGTTTATCAGCCAGGCTGGGGATGATGCGATTCTGTAACACGATTGTCATGCGCAGTCACTGACGTTTCGCTGTCCAGCGCCATTTGTCGGACATTTTATCAACTTTTTTTTTGGTTCTAATAAAAAAAAATGGTTCAAATGGCTCTGAGCACTATGGGACTCAACATCTGTGGTCATAAGTCCCCTAGAACTTAGAACTACTTAAACCTAACTAACCTAAGGACATCACACACATCCATGCCCGAGGCAGGATTCGAACCTGCGACCGTAGCGGTCGCGCGGTTCTGGACTGAGCGCCTAGAACCGCTAGACCACCGCGGCCGGTGGTTCTAATAAAACCCCATGTCATTACAAGCATGTGTGTCAATTTTTACCTCTCTATCTACATTATTCCGTGGTTTATTAAGTTTTCAAATTTATACTGACTTGCAACATTGGCGTTTCCAGAAATGTAGTAATTGAAGTGGTTATCCATGCTTCGAGCGAGGTACTGCTCCTGTTGAAAACTTTAGGTGTCTAACTCGAAAACGATGTAGAAGAAGCATTCGTGTGAGAGTTCCGTATGCTCCCGATATGTCAAGTAATTGTGTCATCATGCCCAACAGCCGTTCTCTTCTGTTTATTCGTACAGCGCGTCCAAAAAATACAATGGAGCAGCCGACATTTTATTAATTCAAAGATCCCTTCATGTAAGATGTTATATCTTCTCTCTCATAAGTTCCTCAACGATAGCTCAAAAGAAGCTGTCCGTCGCGAAAAGATCCAGCTTCATTTTTTTCCTCTTAATTTCAGATTATTATTATTTCTTCCACAGACAACTAAAGGTTGACACACGATCATGGAATGTATCAGAACTAAGGAAGCGCATTACACAATAATAATGTAGGGAATGACGGGCATGACCCACATGTCACCTCGTCATGCTCGACCAACGAAGTCGACGAATGCGCTTTCCCAGTTGCCACTTCGGCGTTAGTACGACGACTGAAACGATGGGCTGTATCACGATCTTCCGTGGTGAAACAATTTCCGAAGACCGACTTCAGTATTACGGCCTTCTCTCTGTTTTCTTCCGTTTCGGTACCAGTATGGTCATTGGGTGAATGAATACAGGATTTCGAACAGCTTACTGATTTGCATAAGACCAAAACCTCTTAGGGTTTTTACCAGGCTCCGGTGACAAAATTTTACATTCAAAGTCATTGAACGCTTCTCTCATTGTTCTCCTCATGGTCAAATTCGCGTCGTTCAGCTTGTTTGTCAGCTAGGTTTTGACTTCTCTTGGAAGTGTGACGAAGCTCTCTTTGATTGCGCAACAGTTTTCTAACACCACTATTAACCACAGTGGGTCTTTCCCATCCCTTAAGATTTTGCTCGCAACACATTATCTATGGCATATTGAACGATTCTTTTGAATTTTTTACCTTTGTGAAAAGTTTGGAAATTTATAGTAAGGTCTTATGGGACCAAACTGCTGTCGTCATCGGTCTATAAGCCTACTCACTATTTAATCCATCTTAAACTTATGCTATAGTGAAGGGAGACGAAAATTTAATAGTCATGGGTGACTGGAATTCGAGTGTAGGAAAAGGGAGAGAAGGAAACGTAGTAGGTGAATATGGATTGGGGCTAAGAAATGAAAAAGGAAGCCGCCTGGTAGAATTTTGCACAGAGCACAACTTAATCATAGCTAATACTTGGTTTAAGAATCATGATAGAAGGTTGTATACATGGAAGAACCCTGGAGATACTAAACGGTATCAGATAGATTATATAATTGTAAGACAGAGATTTAGGAACCAGGTTTTAGATTGTAAGACATTTCCAGGGGCAGATGTGGACTCTGACCACAATCTATTGGTTATGACCTGTAGATTAAAACTGAAGAAACTGCAAAAAGGTGGGAATTTAAGGAGATGGGACCTGGATAAACTGAAAGAACCAGAGGTTGTACAGTGTTTCAGGGAGAGCATAAGGGAACAATTGACAGGAATGGGGGAAAGAATTAAAGTAGAAGAAGAATGGGTAGCTTTGAGGGATGAAGTAGTGAAGGCAGCAGAGGATCAAGTAGGTAAAAAGACGAGGGCTAGTAGAAATCCTTGGGTAACAGAAGAAATATTGAATTTAATTGATGAAAGGAGAAAATATAAAAATGCAGTAAATGAAGCAGGCAAAAAGGAATACAAACGTCTCAAAAATGAGATCCACAGGAAGTGCAAAATGGCTAAGCAGCCATGGCTGGAGGACAAATATAAGGATGTAGAGGCTTATCTCACTAGGGGTAAGATAGATACTGCCTACAGGAAAAATAAAGAGACCTTTGGAGACAAGAAAACCATTTGTATGAACATCAAGAGCTCAGATGGAAACCCAGTTCTAACCAAAGAAGGGAAAGCAGAAAGGTGGAAGGAGTATATAGAGGGTCTATACAAGGGCGATGTACTTGAGGACAATATTATGGAAATGGAAGAGGATGGAGATGAAGATGAAATGGGAGATACGATACTGCGTGAAGAGTTTGACAGAGCACTGAAAGACCTGAGTCGAAACAAGGCCCCCGGAGTAGACAACATTCCATTGGAACTACTGACGGCCTTGGGAGAGCCAGTCCTGACAAAACTCTACCATCTGGTGAGCAAGATGTATGAAACAGGCGAAATACCCTCAGACTTCAAGAAGAATATAATAATTCCAATCCCAAAGAAAGCAGGTGTTGACAGATGTGAGAATTACCGAACAATCAGTTTAAAAAGCCACAGCTGCAAAATACTAACACGAATTCTTTACAGACGAATGGAAAAACTAGTAGATGCCGACCTCGGGGAAGATCAGTTTGGATTCCGTAGAAATACTGGAACACGTGAGGCAATACTGACCTTACGACTTATCTTAGAAGAAAGATTAAGGAAAGGCAAACCTACGTTTCTAGCATTTGTAGACTTAGAGAAAGCTTTTGACAATGTTGACTGGAATACTCTCTTTCAAATTCTAAAGGTGGCAGGGGTAAAATACAGGGAGCGAAAGGCTATTTACAATTTGTACAGAAACCAGATGGCAGTTATAAGAGTTGAGGGACATGAAAGGGAAGCAGTGGTTGGGAAGGGAGTAAGACAGGGTTGCAGCCTCTCCAGGATGTTATTCAATCTGTATATTGAGCAAGCAGTAAAGGAAACAAAAGAAAAATTCGGCGTAGGTATTAAAATCCATGGAGAAGAAATAAAAATTTTGAGGTTCGCCGATGACATTGTAATTCTGTCAGAGACAGCAAAGGACTTGGAAGAGCAGTTGAACGGAATGGATGGTGTCTTGAAAGGAGGATATAAGATGAACATCAACAAAAGCAAAACGAGGATAATGGAATGTAGTCGAATTAAGTCGGGAGATGCTGAGGGTATTAGATTAGGAAATGAGACACTTAAAGTAGTAAAGGAGTTTTGCTATTTGGGGAGCAAAATAACTGATGATGGTCGAAGTAGAGAGGATATAAAATGTAGACTGGCAATGGCAAGGAAAGCGTTTCTGAAGAAGATAAATTTGTTAACATCGAGTATAGATTTAAGTGTCAGGAAGTCTTTTCTGAAAGTATTTGTATGGAGTGTAGCCATGTATGGAAGTGAAACACGGACGGTAAATAGTTTGGACAAGAAGAGAATAGAAGCTTTCGAAATGTGGTGCTACAGAAGAATGCTGAAGATTAGATGGGTAGATCACATAACTAATGAGGAGGTACTGAATAGGATTGGGGAGAAGAGGAGTTTGCGGCACAACTTGACCAGAAGAAGGGATCGGTTGGTAGGACATGTTCTGAGGCATCAAGGGATCACCAATTTAGTATTGGAGGGCAGCGTGGAGGGTAAAAATCGTAGGGGGAGACCAAGAGATGAATACACTAAGCAGATTCAGAAGGATGTAGGGTGCTGTAGGTACTGGGAGATGAAGAAGCTTGCACAGGATAGAGTAGCATGGAGAGCTGCATCAAACCAGTCTCAGGACTGAAGACCACAACAACAACAAACTTATGCTAAGGACAACACACACACCCATGCCCGAGGGAGGACTCTAACGTCCTACGGGGGAGGGGGGGGGGAGCCGCACGGATCGTGAAAAGACCCCTTAGACCACGCGGCTAACCAGCGCTGCTCCATTTGTGCTCCACATCTTCGTCATCACTGAATGTTTGATGTTGATTACTTAGGAACTCTGCAATTTGTAACCCGTCACTCTTGCTAAGCAAAAATATCTTCCAGAATGAAATTTTTACTCTGCAGCAGAGTCAGCGTTGATATGAAACTTACTGGCAGATTAAAACCGTGTGCTGGACCGAGACTTCACAGAAATCGGGACCTGTGCATTTCGCAGTCAAGTGCTCTACCAACTGAGCTATCCAAGCACGACTCAGGAGCCGTCCTCACAGTCTCAGTTCCGCCAGTATCTTCCAAACGTCACAGAAGCACTCCTGCAGAGTTGCCCGCGGAAGGCAAAGGTCCCGTGTCGAGTCTCTGTCCATCAAACAGTTTTAATCTGCCAGAAACTTTGATAACAACGCACACTCCTCTGCAGAGTGAAAATTTCACTCGCGAAACATCACCCAGGCAGTGGATAAGCCATGTGTCCGAAATATCCTTTCTCCCAGATATACTAGTTCTGCAGAGTTTGCAGGAGAGCGTCTGTGAAGTTTAGAAGGTAGGAGACGAGATACTGCCGGAACAGACTGTGAGAAAGGGGCGTGAGTCGTGCTTGGGTATCTGAGTTGGTAGAGCACTTGCCCGCGAGAAGAAAGGGTCCTGAGTTCGAGTCTCGGTCCAACACACAGTTCTAATTTGCCAGGGAGTTTCAACAATATCTTCCTACCTTTCTTAACACTCTTTGTAAAACCCGCAGCCAAAGTTGCTATCACGATTTAACAATTGCAAATTTCAGAGAAAGCCTACAGCAGTTAGACTGGGATGAGGTGTACCGTGAACCTGATGCCAATTTAAAACATAATTTATTTCATGACACTTTTGTAAATGCATTTGAAAACTGCTTCCCCAAGAAAATAGTTAAATATACTCGTAAGAAACCATGTAACAAACCATGGCTTGATAAGGGTATAAAAACATCTTGTAACCGGGAAAGGGAAATGTATCTGACAGCAAGAAAGAGTAGTGACCCAGAAACTATCAAACATTATAAAAACTACTGTGCTATATTAAGAAAAGTTCTTAAAAATCCAGAAGTATGTGTATCATGTCTTAAATCAGAAACTCTGATAATAAAATTAAAACAATTTGGAATATTATTGAAAGAGATACAGGTCAACTAAGAGCAGAGGAAGACAGTATTGCCATCAAATTGAATGAAAACTTTACGAACAAAAAGTCAGAAGTTGAAAATATTTTTAATAATCATTTTCTAAATGTTGTGGATATAGTAGGATCCAGGTGTTCATTAGAAGATGCTAGGCTGTTAATGGAAGAGGCCATACCTGTGCAATTTTATACAATTGAAATCTCACCCACTTCTCCCTCTGAAATTAGGAAAATAATAAACTTGCTTAAAAGCAAAAACTCACATGGAATTGATGGCATTTCCAGCAAAATACTAAAAGCTTGTTCTCAACAGATAAGTAAGATTCTCAGCCACCTGTGTAATAGATCTCTGGAGCACGGCATTTTCCCTGATAGACTGAAATATGCTATTGTTATACCTTTGCATAAAAAGGGGGATAGATCTGATGTTAACAATTACCGTCCAATCTCCATTCTAACAGCTTTATCCAAAATTTTTGAGAAAGTAATGTATTCAAGAGTAGCTTCACATATCTGGAAAAATGAAGTACTAACAAAATGTCAGTTTGGTTTCCAGAAAGGTTTTTCAACAGAAAATGCCATATATGCTTTCACCAGTGAAATTTTGAATGATCTGAATAACCGAACACCACCCATTGGGATTTTTAATGATCTCTCAAAGGCTTTTGATTGTGTAAATCATGAAATGCTGCTAGACAAGCTTAAGTATTGTGGCATGAGTGGGACAGTGCACAAATGGTTTAATTCGTACCTAACTGGAAGAGTGCAGAAAGTTGAAATAAGTAGTTCTCATAACATGCAAAGATCAGCACATTCCTCAAACTGGGGAACTATCAAGAATGGGGTTCCCACAAGGGTCAATCTTGGGCCCTTTGTTGTTCTTATTATATATTAATGACTTGCCATTCTATATTCATGAAGAGGCAAAGTTAGTTCTCTTTGCTGATGATACAATCATAGTAATCACACCTGACAAACAAGAATTAACTGATGAAATTGTCAATACTGTCTTTCAGAAAATTACTAAGTGGTTCCTTGTAAACGGACTCTCACTGAATTTTGATAAGACACAGTACATACAGTTCCGTACAGTGAATGGTATGACGCCATTAATAAATATAGACCTTAATCAGAAGCATATAGCTAAGGCAGAATATTCCAAATTTTTAGGTGTGTCCATTGATGAGAGATTAAATTGGAAGAAACACATTGATGATCTGCTGAAACGTTTGAGTTCAGCTACTTATGCAATAAGGGTCATTGCAAATTTTGGTGATAAACATCTTAGTAAATTAGCTTACTACGCCTATTTTCACTCATTGCTTTCATATGGCATCATATTTTGGGGTAATTCATCACTGAGGAATAAAGTATTTATTGCACAAAAGCGTGTAATCAGAATAATAGCTGGAGTCCACCCAAGATCATCCTGCAGACATTTATTTAAGGATCTAGGGATATTCACAGTAGCTTCTCAGTATATATACTCTCTTATGAAATTTGTTATTAACAACCAAACCCAATTCAAAAGTAATAGCAGTGTGCATAACTACAATACTAGGAGAAAAGATGATCTTCACTATTCAAGATTAAATCCAACTTTGGCACAGAAAGGGGTGAATTATACTGGCACTAAAGTCTTTGGTCACTTACCAAATAGTATCAAAAGTCTGACAGATAACCAACAAGTATTTAAGAAGAAATTAAAAGAATTTCTGAATGACAACTCCTTCTACTCCATAGAGGAATTTTTAGATATAAATAAAGAAAAAAAAGAAAAAAAAACAAAAATATTAAAAAAATAAAAAATAAAAATAAAAACAAAAAACACAAAAAAATAAAGTTGTTATATTAACTTAAGTATGTTGTTAAGTTAACCTAATTATGTCATGTATTGGAAAATTCGACTCGTTCCACATCATTACGAAATATCGTATTCATGATCCATGGAACTAGTATTAATCTAATCTAATCTAATCTACAGCCTTATGACCACTGATACATTCCTCTACGTTTAGTTATTCAATAAGTTCAGGTCCGCTTGTTACTGGGAGGTCTAAGATATTACCGTCAAGAATTGGTTATCTAACTGTTCTCGAAGTAATTTTCAGGCAAGACATCCAAAATAATGTCATACGTATCCCTGTCTCTGGTACCAGTTTTGATAGGAAGACTCTCCCAGTCTATAGCTGGCAAGTTGAAGTCATCTCACATTACAACATCATGATCAGGGAAATTAGTAACGATATTCTTCAAGCTCTTAAGCTCTCTACCATTATAGCTCCGGACGCAGCCGGTCTATAACAACATGCGATTATCATTTTTGATCGATCTTCGATGCTTAACTTCACCGAAACTAATTCACGTTCGGAATTCGTGGTAATGTAGATAGACATTACCGCATTCTTCACTGGAATAAATACGCCTTCACCATTGTAAGTCGTCAGGAGACAGACGAAAACGTCAACTTAACGTCGCTTTCCGAGTCATATTCAATCCAAAATGAAGTGTTATTAAGGTAGTTGAGCGTCCTAGCAATTACGCTTTGATAATCCCCATACGAATATTCTGATAGCCAAAAGAGCCCGTTAGTGTGAAACCATCGGGAACCACATTAATATCAAACTGCAAGAACTCGAGATAATACGTGGACTCTTCCCTTCGCTGGGTAACCTCTTACTGTAATTTAGGATTCCTTCTGTTCTAGCTGTAATGCAAATGGAACTTCACATTCATGAGACACTTTCCGCTATTCTTGACAAACATCAGAAACTTGTAATCATTGCGAGGAACAACTGCGTGATGATAATGGTTCAGGTTGTCAGTAGTTGTGGTGGTGTTATGCTCCCAAACTGCTTACTGTAACGTTAAAGGTGGCGCACATAATTTAGCGCTGACTACCTACTTAAGTAAAGATAGTGTTGTGACGTCGTCACTTCTCTTTATTTGGCCTCAGCTTGAGTAATCCGATTTAACGAACATAATACTCCATTCACGAGCTGCTAATGATGCAGTATGACAACAGAGATCATCGTTCGGGTATTGCATTATTTCTGCAGTGAATTGCTTGACAAATATTACCGTCAGCTGTGCAGCTGAAATGACTCACTACACAGGTACTCTATGTTGCAGTTGGTTAAGTGATCAGCTCGTTGCAATCCTGTTTCTACTGTTCGTAAATACTTGCATACTGAACATTCGTTATTGGAATAAATATGCGCTACAATCTGATTCGCATGTGCGAATGGGGTTAGTCCCATCACAAAGCCATGGCTAAGGAATGGATGCCGTTGAAGTCCCGTTACATTGATGGCAAGACAAATGATCGCAAATCACCTCTATTGGCTCAAAAAACAACTGCATCTTAACTATCGAAGAACTGACGAATACACTGTCACAAGCCGTTGAAATACAGAAATGATGGAACATGAAAATTTATTCCCGATCTGGTTTCGAACCTGGACCTCCTGCTTACTATGCAGACGCGCTGACCATTGCACTATTTTTTAATTAATTTATTTAATGTTTTTTGAGGCAGATGAAAATTTTTGCCCAATCGGGGTTCGAACCTAGACCTCCTGCTTACAAAGCAGACGCGCTGAGCATTGCAGTATTTTTTTTCGGACGCTGTACCCAACTCAGCCCTTTTTTTCTTTTTTTTCGTGTGAGTGCCAAGCAGGTGGCGGTAAAGAGGGCAGGGATCAAATATTCTGAGGCCTGGCCACGATGCCGCCCCCATGCCTGTCACCCGCTCACGTTTATTGTAATGTATCTTTTTTTTTATTTTTTATTGGCTTCGAGAAGAATTTCAGCACCATGCAGGCGAAGGCAAAGAGGGCAGAGGTCGAAGATCCTAGGCCTGGCCACAATGCCTCCCCCATACCTGTCACTGAGTTGCTCCATTATTCCCATGTGTTCCATGTTTGTTCCCATATATATCTTAAATGGTAGAACAAAACTGAAGTAGTAATTAAGGTAAAATAAATAACAGAGTGCCGCTTCCAATGGCGTGTGTTCCTTATAGAGCATAACTCATAATAAACAAAAGGGTGACGGAAAAATACATAACAAACATTCATTCAGAAACATATTCACAATTTAAGTTGTTATGCACTGGATGCATATGAGGTCTGTAAGAAACCTATATATTTTTCAACAAATGAAAGAAATTTCGGACGGACGGGGGGGGGGGGGGGGGGGGGAGGGTTGCCAAATGAGAACAGTTCTCATTTTAGAACCAACATAAAAGAAGATTTCAGGAATAAAAGAAATAAAACTGTTCACCACTTTGTAACCCACATAAAGCAATAGATAAAAAATTTTGAAACCATTCCTTCTATTTACTTTTCTTCTTCAACATAAAATATTCTTGCAATATAAAACAGGTACTCTTCTAAATTCTAACTTTTATTTGTTAACACGTAAAACACAAACTGTCCCAGAAGCCACGAATAACTGTTATTCTTTGCGGACGGGTAACATTTCCAGTCGGGTTGTAAAGCTTCAGTTATCGGTATATGACTTTCTGCGGTTCTGTTGATAAGTGCTAATTTCTTCCTAGTCCAGTTCCAAATTCTGATTCTTAAGAACATGTGCGCTACAGTTTCTACATGCTGACATTTCTCGCAGTATGGAGATGGTCTCAATTTGATTTTACGTAATCGTTCCGCTGTGGGTATGGTTTCGTTTACAACGTCATACTATACGGCACTGACTCTAGTTGGCAGAATTTTATTGTTGATATTTTTCCAAACGTAGTTTTTAGTAGGATATTTTACGTGAATTGGGTTGTGAAGACGATGTCTGGAAATATAATTATAGGCAGTTCTAGTATTGGTTTGTGCTAGTGGAAGTCTTATATAGCTCCAATCGACGTAGTACTTTCGGACGTAACCTAGGCTGGCATCTATATGTGCTACATTAACAGGAGAGTTCGTATCTCCAGGATCTAACGACAGGAACAGAAGTTTCGTGATGCGTGTCTTAGTGGCGTGTAGTAGCTTAAAAGCACGAGTTAGAAACAGTGCATCACATCTAGATTTAACGTCTTTAGTTCCAAGTCCTCCGTTTTGCCTCTGCAAAGTCGCAGTGTGGAAGGATACTTTGAAAATATTTTGTTTCCACACATACCAACACGCTTCAGCTATTATTTTATGTGCATTGACCCGCGTTTTCAGTAAGACTGCTGCGGTATGATGTATTTTACTAAGTATACATGTATTTATAAACTGAACTTTCTGCAGTCGGTCTAACGATCGCATGTCATGGTCCTTCAACAAGGCTCTGATGACATTAAGTTTCCGCTCCCAACTGTACGCAGCCATCAACTTGGGATTCGCCCTTAACCACAATCCGAGTTGCAGTCTCTCTTCAGTTACATCTAACCAGTGTGCACCTATTGCATTATAGTAAGAACCGATATGCGTTACTTTGGATTTTTGAATATTAAGTTTTGCGCCGGAGAATCGTGAGTACTGGTGTACCAAGCGTCGCACTTCATCGACCTCGCTATTCGAATTTACAGTAACGCTTATGACGTCAGCATAACCGTGAGAAACTGTCTTAATATTGAAGATGTGTAGTCCTCTCAATTTCTGGTGCATTGTCGAAAGCAAAGGTTCCACCGCGATCACATATAATGTCAAAGACAATGGACATCCTTGACGTACTGATTATTGCACTGGACATGTTTCACTCAGTTATCCATTGATTTTAATCCTTGAAAAAACACCACTGATACAGTTACGTATGACAGTTATAAAGTTGTCATTGAAACCCATTTTCTGCATGGTGCTGAATAAGAAACCATGATTGATCCTATCAAAGGCTTTATCAAATTCTAAAAACAATAAGGAAAGACTATTGTTACTTAACCGAGTGAGGTTTATGACGTTCGTATACTCACATAAGGCATCTAGCATTGATCTTCCCTTTATTGCACTCGTTTGGTAAGGACATACGACATTTTGCAGGAGTGAATTCATCCTTCTATTCAGGAGACGAGTGATAATTTTAAAGTTAGCGTTGAGTAAGGTGATTGGCTTTAAATCGTGAAGCCTCTTGCTGTCTGGTTTTTTTTAGGAATGAGTACAATCATTCCCTCCGTAAATACAGGAGGGAACGCCTGGTTAGTTAATAACTCATCGTACATATCTGTGAGCTCATCCCCCATTACATCCCACTTGCGTACATAAAATTTGACCGGGAGCCCATCGGGACCAGCTGACTTGTTCCTCGAAGGGTCGTTAATTATGGTTTTCATTTCCCGCCGTAACGTTTGCTAAAAGTTCTTCACCGTTCAGTCTATCTATTTCCGCTCCAGCGTAGAGATCCCTGTAATACTTCGCTACATATTGTTTTATGGCGGTCTGAGTAGTATGCTCTCCTCCGTCATCGTCCGCCAGCGCTGTCATTATTCTCTTTTTCCCTCTACGTGTCTCCCTTATCACATGGTATAACGACGTTCGTTCCTGCATAAGACCGTCCTTGCCTCGAGCTCGCGTACGCACCCCGTCCAGACACTGCCTGTCTATGGCCGTTATTTTCGACTTAAGGCGTTTCAGTTTGATTATGTTAGCCAAGAGGCCATCTGGTTGTTGATAAAGTTCTCGCAAACAAGAGAAGTGATACTCCGAAGTTTGTTTGCGCTAATATGATTGGGCTTTTGCATACTGTATAATGCATTTACGAAGTATGGTTTTTACATATTCGGTCCACCAAATGATCCGCTCCCGATATCTCGTTTGGGAGCATAAGCATTTTTGCCAAGTCTCTATAATCTGTTGCTTAAGTTCCACATCCTGCAATAGTGAGACGCTAAGGTGCCATACTCCACGGCTACGAAAGGTTTTTTGTCGGATATACCTAAACGAAACATGGTATGCACAATGGTCGGAGAAGTTTATAAGCCATATCTCACAATCATCAATATTACGCATGAATTCTTTAGTAACATAGTGTTGTAACTGCGACTGGAGCGGTCGCGGGGTTGAAGTTACGGAAAGCGCGGCGGGACCCGCGGAGCGGCCCGCCAACAACAACACAACGGGGGAGGACGGACACGACCAACTAAGGACAGAACGAACGAACAATAACAAGATCGAAACAACGGAGTCACAAGGAAACCTAACAACCACGTCCGATCGTACACTGAACAAGAAAGTAAGTAAGCTGTCTAACGAGAGGCGATGTGTCCGAAGACCTACGCAGGATTAGACTCGCTGGCTGAGTTTTTTTTTTTTCTTTATTGATTTTCAATTCCCCCCGAAGGGGGCGGGCTGGCAGCAGCTTAGTACGCTGCTCTACAGCCTACAGACTTTTTTAAAAACGGAAGAAGAAAGAAACAAGAAAAACAGGCGATAAAACGGTGACTTAAAGTGTAAAATGGCGGAAAAATGCGGAAAGTTAAAACAGAAAGCAAAAGGGGTTGGCAATGTTAATAAAATACACAGGAATCAGACAGGTAACATAGTAGACACACAATTAAAAAACATGGCGACAGTCTGGTTTCTGTTCGCAAGAGATAAAAAAGCACACCCAGCGACAGTATGATGGCCGTTCGCAACACTTCCCACAAGACACAACACGGAACACTCACTGTAAAAACACTCACTGCACGAAAATGGCGGCACAAAGAGGACACTCCCGAGCCAAAGGAAGATGGGGGGGGGGTGACCTGGAGGAGAGGGAAAAACAAGGAGGGAGGAGAGGAAAAAACGAAAAGGGGGGGGGAACCAAGGAGGGAGAGGACTCACAAGGGGGGAGAGGGGCAGGGCAGACGCGTGAGGGAATGAGAAGAGGCAGAGGAGGGAAATGCAAAAGGACTCAGGAGAGAGAAGGGGGCAAGAGAGGGGAGGGGGGGAAGAGGACAGAAGGGGGGGGGAGAGGGAGCCCAGGAAAAGGACAGAGGAAAGGAGGGGGAGTGAGGATCAGGGTCGATAGGAGGGATAAATGGAGGGAGAGAGGGAATCATCCGGGAGTGGGAGTTGATGGAAGCCACCTTGGGAAAGGAGATGAAGGGTGTAGAGATGGAGGGTAGGGGGGACACAACAGTGAAGACGTGGCAGGGAGCGGGGATGAGAGAGTAGAGGAGCAATCAGGGGTGAGGGAGATCAAGGCGGCGGAAGGTGTAGAGGATGCAGATATGTTCGAGGAGCAGATTGGGAAAAAAATGAGGTCATAGAGGATCCGCGTGAGGGACGGGAGACGTATATGGAAGGCGACGCGGAGTGCATGACGCTCAAGGATCTGGAGGGACTTATAGAACTTGGAGAGGGAAGATATCCAGGTGGGACTGGCATAACAGAGAATGGGACAGATTAAGGATTTGTAGGTGTGGAGGATGGTAGAGGGGTGCAACCCCCATGTCCGGCCAGAGAGGAATTTGAGGAGTCGGAGGCGGTTGTGGGCTTTGGATTGGATGTAGCGGAAATGAGGGATCCAGGTGAGATGACAGTCAATGGTGAGGCCAAGGTAAGTGAGGGTGGGGGTGAGGTGGACAGGACGGGCGCAGACAGTAAGGGAGAAATTCAGGAGCCAGAAGGAGCGAGTGGTACGACCTACGGTGATTGCCTGGGTCTTGGAAAGATTGATTTTCAGGAGCCACTGGTTACACCATGCAGCAAAAAGGTCAAGGTGATTCTGGAGAAGGCGTTGGGACTGTTGGAGGGTGGGAGCGAGGGCGAGTGTCATCAGCATATTGCAAGAGGTGTACTCGAGAGGGGGGTTGGGGGCATATCGGCCATGTACAGGAGGTAGAGGAGAGGGGAGAGGACAGAGCCCCGGGGCACACCTGCAGAGGGGTGGAAGGTGTGGGAATTGGCATTATGGATGGTATCATAGGAGGGGTGGCGGGAGAGGAAGGAGGCCATCAGACAGATGTAGTTGATCGGAAGGGTGTAGGTTTGGAGTTTAAATAGGAGACCAGGATGCCAGACACGGTCGTAGGCCCTTTCGAGATCGAGGGAGGCAAAAATGGCAGAGCGGCGGGAGTTAAGCTGGAGGGAGAGGAGATGAGTGAGGCAGAGGAGTTGGTCATCGGCAGAGAAGGAAGGTCGAAAGCCACATTGGGTGTTGGGGAGGAGGTGGTTTTGGCAGAGGTGGTGATGGATGCGCTGGGAAAGGATGGATTCCAAGAGCTTGCTGAACACCGATGTGAGACAGATAGCACGATAGGAAGAGGCATCAGATGGAGGCTTGTTGGGTTAGGAGAACATCAGGATACGGGAGGTTTTCCACAGGTCAGGATAGAAGCCAGTGGCAAGGTTGACATTGTAGAGGGTGGCAAGGACTGAAAGGAAGGAGGGAGGGCAGTGTTTGAGGTAGTGGTAGGTAATGCAGTCGTGGCCAGGAGCAGTGTTGCGTTTAGTGCGGAGTGTGAGGCTGATGTCCTGTGTAGTGATGGGAGTGTTGAGTTCAGATGGTGGTGTGCGGCCCAAGTACTGGAAGCTAGGAGCAAGGTGAGGAACAGAGGTATTTGTATGGTCCACGACGTCAGGGAAGAGGGAATAATCAAAGTGGAGATCATCTGGGATTGATAAAACATCTGAGAGGTGAGAAGCAAAGTGGTTGGCCTTACTGAGGTTATCAGGAAAGGGATGGTCATCAAGGAGGAGAGGGTACTGGGGGGTGGGGCGGTTCCCAGTAAGGCGGTGGAAAGCAGACCAATACTTGGAAGAGTTTATGGGGAGCGTGAGACCAATACTTGAAAGAGTTTATGGGGAGCGTGGTGTTGAGTTGTGTACATGTCTGGCGCCAGGCACAGCGTTTCTTCGCAGTAAGCAGGTTGCGGATGTGTCGTTGTAATTGACATTGGCAGGTAAGTGTATCCCGGTCACGAATGCGGAGAAAAGAGCGGTAGAGGCGGTGGGACTCTCGAAGGAGAAGGACAGCCTGTGGAGGCAGGGTGGGGTGGTGAGGGTGGATGGCTTTGGTGGGGATATGGGTGGCGACGGCGTCAGACAAGGTCTGGTGCAGGAAGGCAGCAGTACGAGAGATGTCATCAGGAGATTGGAGGGTAAGGTCGTGGCCGTCAAACCTGGGTGTGAATGGAGTCCCGGTAAGCATCCCCGTTGGCACGGGAGTAATCATGGACAAGTTTAGGAGGGACGTCAGGGTGAGGAGCGTTGCGGGGATGGCGACCATTAGAGATACTGAGAAGAACAGGAGCATGGTCACTGGCAATGAGGTCAAGGACATCTGCGGTGATGCGCCCAAGGAGGTTGGGAGAGGCAAGGACCACATCAGGAGTGGTGTTGGATTCGGGTCGGGTGTGCTGGGACAGGGGAACCAGGTCTTCCTGGAGGGTGGTGAGAAACTGATGCCACCGCTGGAGGTCGGCAGGACCACGGCTGTGGATATTCAGGTCTGCGGCAATCACGTAGGTGGAGAAGGTGCGATGAATGTGGTCCAGGAAATCGTATGGGATGGGGGTGCGAGGGCGGACATAAATGGTGGCACAGGTGATGGTAAGGGTGGGGAAGAAGAGGCTGGGGGTGAGATGCTCGGCAGGATTGTTAAGGAGAGGTTGGGGTCGGACAGGTAGGTGCTTGAGATGGCCTATAGCAACTCCACCATGCGCCAGAGGGTATGGGTTATCGGTGCAGTGAAGGGTGTAAGGAGCCGTGGAGATGGAGATATGGGGTTGAAGGAAGCTTTCATTTAGGACGAAGGCATCCATGCGGTGCTGACGGAGGGTGTGGAGGAAGAGGAGTTTATGGGACAGGGAGCGAATGTAGTGGTACAGGGTACGGTAGGGTTGTTGTACCATGGGAGCGGAGAGTTAAACGAGGGTGGTGAGGGGCTGGCTGAGATTTTTTTTTCTTTATTGTTATTTTAAACCTGTACAACAGGCAGGCTGTCAGCAGCATTCTATGCCGCTCTTCAGCCAGAGGATACACAAAGAGAAGAAACACTGAGAAGGCACATAAGTTACAGAACGGTGGGCAATAAAACAGTAGACACATAAAGACAAACACGGAGCCGTTCACACTCGACGATAATCCACACTGCAAACTGTTGATACGGCGCACAAACACTGAAGAAGATGATGGCACTGGTGAACGATGGAGCGTGACGGTGAACACTAAACACTAAACATGACGGCACACACGAAACACTGATGGCGGTGATCTCCGGCGCACGAATGTCCACTTAGCGTGTGCAAGTCCGGGGACCTGCCAAGAGGGGAACAGGGGTGAGATGGGGGAGAGGGGAGAAAAAGGATGCCAATGGCTGAGGAGACGGGGGCAGGAGGAGAGGGACAGGGGAGGGGAAGCCTGGGGGAGGAGGGGGGAAAAATGGTGGAGGGAGGGAAAAGGGAGAGAAGGGAGGGAGGGTGCCCAGAGGAGCAAGCACAGGAGGAGGGTGGGAGGATCAAAGTTGGTAGGAGGGGTAGATGGAAGGGAGGAGGGCATCATCAGGGAGGGGGAGCTGGCGGAAGCCACCTTGGGAGAGGGTAAGGAGGGTGGAGAGATGGAGACCGGGTGGGACATGCGAATACAGGCGCGGCAGTGGGCGGGGGTGGGAGAGGATCGGGGAGACGAACGGGTGAGGAGGATCGAGTTTGCGGGAGGTGTACAGGATCCGTATCCTTTCAAGGAAAAGGAGGAGGTGGGGGAAGGGGATGAGATCGTACAGGATCCGTGTGGGGGAGGGGAGACGGATGTGATAGGCGAGGCGGAGAGCATGACGCTCAAGGATTTGGAGGGATTTATAAAAGGTAGGGGGGACGGAGATCCAAGCCGGATGGGCATAACAAAGGATAGGGTGGATGAGGGATTTATAGGTGTGGAGGATGGTGGAGGGGTCCAGACCCCACGTACGGCCGGAGAGGAGCTTGAGGAGACTGAGTCAGGAGCGTGCCTTGGCTTGGATTGTCCGGAGGTGGGGAGTCCAGGAGAGGCGACGGTCGAGGGCGACGCCAAGGTACTTAAGGGTGGGAGTGAGGGCGATAGGACAGCCATAGATGGTGAGATAGAAATCAAGGAGGCGGAAGGAAGGGGTGGTTTTGCCTACAATGATCGCCTGGGTTTTGGAGGGATTGACCGTGAGCAACCACTGGTTGCACCAAGCGGTGAACCGGTCAAGATGGGATTGGAGAAGGTGTTGGGAGCGCTGTAGGGTGGGGGCAAGGGCAAGGAAGGCGGTGTCATCGGCAAACTGGAGAAGGTGGACGGGGGCTGACGGCGGCGGCATGTCCGCCGTGTACAAAAGGTACAGAAGGGGGGAGAGGACGGAGCCTTGGGGCACACCGGCAGAGGGGAAAAAGGTGTAGGAATCTGTGTTATGGATGGTGACATAGAAAGGACGGCGGGAGAGAAAGGAGCCGATCAGACGGACGTAGTTAATGGGAAGGGCGAAGGTTTGGAGCTTGAAGAGGAGACCGGAATGCCATACGCGGTCATAAGCACGTTCGAGGTCCAGGGAGAGGAAGATTGTGGAGCGACGGGAATTAAGCTGTTCGGAAAGGAGATGAGTGAGGTGAAGGAGAAGGTCGTCGGAAGAGAAGGACAGCCGAAAGCCACACTGGGTAACGGGAAGGAGGCGGTGCTGGCGGAGATGCTGGTGGATGCGTCGGGTGAGGATAGATTCCAGGACCTTGCTGAAGACCGAGGTAAGGCTGATGGGACGGTAGGAGGAGACGGCGGACGGCGGTTTGCCAGGTTTAAGGAACATGAGGATACGGGAGGTTTTCCACAGGGCTGGCTGAGTAAGAGGCAGGCGCTTAAATACTCTATCGAGGGCGCCGCTATTGGCCGCTGGAACAACGTGTTCCACTGTGGCGCCCTCAAACTAAATGCAGGCGACGAGGCGTGCGCTGCCACAGCTTACGGCGCGATGGTGCAGGTCTTCGACGTCCATGACGTCTGACGGGGATTCAAATTCCGCGGCGGGCGATACCAGACATAGATTCTGTCTAACCTTCTTGCTGACGCGCTACTGACGTAAATATATCCGGTGGGATGGGGATTCAAGTAAGTCCAGATGTCTTGCAGTTCTAGTTTAGTCACCAATGTTTGTAGTTCGTAACAAGTGTTAAAACTGGGCGTCTGATCTTCACGGCGCAACACACAGTTAAAATCTCCGGCAAGCATGGCGGCGGCCCCAACGTCCTTTAACAGTTCAACTAACCCATTCCGATAAAAGATACTTCTGTGTCGTCTTTCATTAGTCCCAGGTGGCGCATAAACGTTAATTAAAATAATCATGAAGTTGAACAGTCATATCCCGCCCAGTCTCTAAAATCGCTTGAGCTCACATGCAACACCCTCTTCGAATAAACCGCTGTATCTCCTTCATTTCCGATTTTGATGATGGCTTCATAGCCTGGGGAATACAGAAGCATCCGATTCCACCCGTCTACTTTGACCCATGACGTCACCAACATTGCGGAAACGACCATTCACTACGACTCCAATATCGCTCCTATGACGTCATTACGTAAACATGACAACAAACAAGAGAATACATCGAAAAACCATCACACACATCTTCCTCCAAAAATATAGTCAAACTAACGGGACAAGCGTGGGAAATTGGGGGTTTTTGGATGGGGACAAACTAAATATAAACACATATAAACACACAGCACCGTACCAAACAACACAAGACGACAAAATAATACAACAAAAAATTCCCAAATTCCACTACACACAATATCCTCTGGAATTGGTCACTTACTTTCACCTATATAGCTCAATTGCAATTATCAATACCACATTATAAAACCGCAAACATTACTCCACCGCCACAACTATTGGTACCACAAAAACAAACAAGATTGGAATGAACACTTCCCTTGACCTATGTAGCTCAACAGCAGCTCACGATACCAAAACACCGCGCATTGAAATCGAACACTTCACTTCACCTAGACAGGTCAACAGCAACTCAGAAAGGCAAATCACCGATACCACCAACCAAACAATTCAGAAGTACCCCACCAACCATCATAACAAGCAAAAAATACACCGAAAAGAATGACTACTTACCACAAAAAAGTTCCGGCGCTGCCCTCTAGGTCAGTCACCACAATCTCACACACATGAAAATGCGCATTGTTGAACTTATCCGTCATATCCATACCTAACAAAGCCAGCAACAAATTAATTTAAACAAATTCACACGAGACGTACGACAAACAGCACTACAATAATTTAGAAACAACAAAAAGTATATCGTTAACTCACTGAAACCAATTCCTGTCGAAGCACAGTCAAAAACAATACCTGACGGGTCAAGCAGTAACACGAAAATGAACCGAATACACCACATAACATGCAACCCATAAACACACCACCAGAGGGCACCACCGACCGCAACAAAACGACACCTATAAACGCGCCACACTCACGGACTAAACTCCGCGCCGTCGTGACATCACACACCACAAAAGTCGCCGGGTGGAATCAGAGGCTTCCATTGACCCATAGCCTGTTATGTCCGCTACTCTAAGTGTTATAGCCTCTTGTAACATGGCAACATCTATATCAGCAGCATAAAGATAATCTTTCAAACATTGTAACTTTACCGCTGAACTTATTCGAGAGACATTAACTGTAGCCACCTTGTAAGTCTGCATAAAACTGTTTACTACTGCTCCGTATCTTCCGACCAAAGCGTGCTCTGAACCGGAAGAAACCCGGAAGATACTTTCACGGTTGTATTCATGTGATTGTCTAACTCCATCACAACGTTCTCATTCCGAATGGGAACCATTACCCTCATTGCATCAGCCACCGCCGTTTCCCCTGTCTGAGATTTCTTAAGGATTTCTCTTGTGCGTGTTCAAAAATGGTTCAAATGGCTCTGAGCACTATGGGACTTAACATCTGAGGTCATCAGTCCCCTAGAACTTAGAACTACTTAAACCTAACTAACCTAAGGACATCACACACATCCATGCCCGAGGCAGAATTCGAACCTGCGACTGGAGCGGTCGCGCGGTTCCAGGCTGAAGCGGCTAGAACCGCTCGGCCACACCGGCCGGCCTTGTGCGTGTTCGTTTCCTTTCTAATTCCTGTGTCTATTCCTGACTTTGCATTCTAGGGGGCCGTTTCATTTGTTTAGACGACTTTTTCGAATTGTCCTTACTTAATACTGGGTGATCAGACAAGTCGCTGACTGTTGGGTGGATTGGGTTTGAGTCCTCGTCAACTAGCATGTCACTACCTACTGATAACACTGGAACATCATCGGGTTTGCAACTTAGTGGTACCTCTGGATGTGTAACAAGCATAGTAATTTCTTTTTCATGTGTCTTGCTACCGTCTAAGGTCTGGGAATGTCTCTCCTGGAGAGGCCTGATTCGGACAGTTTGGCAGGGTAACCGTTGAACTCTTTTCAGTTCTCAGTACGCTACGTGCAGTTTAATCCTGATTTCCTTAATTTTCTCCATTACGTGATATGTAAGGGCCCTGCCTATTCCAGGTTTCCTGTAATAGGGCTGATAAGGTCTCCGCATACGACAGTTAATGTTGATATCGCACATAGTCCGCAGAGGTGAGTGCCTGGTTTTCTCTCTGTATAAATTTGCATGGGAAAAGGTTGCCTTAAGATGATCCGTGGGTCCGCATACTACGCAGGTCCTTGGTTGGCCATCATAAACAAGTAAGGCTCAGAAGCCTTGAACCATAATATACGACGGGACATGCTTATGAAAATCAGTTCTAACATTCCGCACACGATAGTCAACATTGAAAGGTTTATTCCCTTCCATTTCTCACCAGTAACCTGTAAAACCGTTCAATAAGGCGTTAATGCTTGTTTGATGAGATCGATCTTCATTTCAAACGGGAGGCTGAATATGCGCACAGATCGCAACCCTAAACCAGCGCAGCTGATCGCAATTGAACTAGATTCACCACTGGAATGAAGAAAGTTGGCGAAACGGCATGTTTTTGTCATAATACGCGTACATGTTTCAACTTCCCGCACTTTAACATACACTGCATTACCAAGGAAATCATATGACAACTCGTGAACGTCATCATCTTGTAAACCTATCTTTTCGAACAATCAGTCGTCGATTTGATAGACTTTCAGCCTGTCATATCCGAACGCGAACGAAAATTTCAAGTAGACTTCCTAATCTGAGCTTCCATAGCTGGATGGTTATGTTGTACCCAAAAGTCACAGCGACATACGGTCGACGACGTGCCCCACTCGCAGCAAACTCCTCACGCGGCGGCGGCTAGGCACTATCGGGACACAACAGACAAGCTCCCTGCAGGTCCTATCTACAGACGCTCCTCGTCAGACGTAAATTCTCATCTTTGCCGCATACCACATACGCGGTACCCCCGTCCATTATTCCACTCGCTCGCAGCCGCACTGTGTTCCCGCGAGGGTTCGGACGATGACGTGCGTCTAGCACTGAAAACTTGCGATGGCCCGTCAAGACCTGAATAATTATACAGGTTGTTTCAGGAGGAATAGTAATATTGTAGGAGGTGGTAGTATAGACAAATTGCAGAAAAAATGCCATATAACATGTCTCCAATTTTTATAGAGTACATACAGCTGGGTCCAATGCATTTTCGTTTCGTTTGTTGGTCCTTACAGGACCCCGTTGTCTACACTTCCTTGAAAATGAGGGTTGGGTTGGGTTCTTTGGGGAAGGAGACCAGACAGCGAGGTCATCGGTCTCATCGGATTAGGGAAGGATGGGGAAGGGAGTCGGCCGTGCCCTTTCAGAGGAACCATCCCGGCATTTGCCTGGAGTGAGTTAGGGAAATCACGGAAAACCTAAATCAGGATGGCCGGACGCGGGTTTGAACCGTCGTCCTCCCGAATGCGAGTCCAGTGTCTAACCACTGCGCCACCTCGCTCGGTTTGAAAATGAGCTTCCAGCATTATTGGAAGAGGTTCCTTTGGCTACAAGAATGTCTATGTTCCTCCAGCATTATGGGGCTCCTGCACATTCTATTCGTCAGGTGACACATCGTCCAAAACTAACATTTCCCAGAAGATGGATCAGTAGATGTGGGCAGTTTTCTTGTCCACCAAGTTCCCCGGACTTTATCCCTTTGGATTTATGCCTGTGTGGATGGTTAAAAGGCGAAGTCTACAAAGAAACAGTAAACCCACGAGCCGATTGGATCGTTCGGGTTATAAATAGTGCAGCCCTCATGAAAGAACGCAAAGACAACCTCAGAAGAGCTACAGACGGTGTCCTCAAGAGAAGTCAAAAGGGCATTGAAGTTGGTGGAAAATTTTTGAAAATCTGCTTTGAGCCTCATTTGCCTTTGATTTGAATTTGTTAGGGGTACGTACTAACAGCTATATCTCTATACTCAAAAAAGTGGGCACATTTCTATGGAATTTTTAATGAAATTCGTCTATGCTACCACCTGCTAAAATGTCTACTATTCTTCCTGAAACACCCTGTATATGCATGTATGTGTGGTATCTGTTCTTTCGGACATGTTCGAAAGAAAAGACATGACGAATCCGGGTTCGAGTCTGGTCAGGCAGAAATTTTCATCTGTCGCCGTAGCTGTATTTGAACACGCTATGACAGTCCGGACATCTGTCCTTCGATATTTAATTGATTAACAATGCTGTCTGTTTCGATTCGTACTGTCTGTTCTTTCCTTCGGAAAATGTTTCGCCACTCAGTGATAGTGAGGGACTGGAACTGCATTCACCTACTCATTTCGCTAGATATACCGGGTGATTAAAAAGTCAGTATAAATTAGAAAACTGAATAAATCATTCTCCTTCTTTTAAAATATATATCTCATTCTCCTTCTTTTAAAATATATCTCTCATTCTCCTACTGTATCTTGTGCTGCTGCTGCGGTAAGGCATGGCTGTGTGTACTGTGCGGCTGCCTCGAGTAGAATGAGCATGCTGTTGCCTTACAAGCTAGACTGGGCCCCCAGCGGATGTAGCTGCTGATACGAGCGGCCCAGTAGCCAATCAGCGCACGCCGGAAGGGCATTGCCGCATCTCAAGGTCACCCGCCTTGCGCAACAACATGGCTGTGTGAGTAGCCGCCATGTTGTTGCGCAAGGTGGGTGACCTAGAGACGAGTTCCACTCACTGCCGCCAGGGCTTGGAGGATCGCACTAAGTTTTAACTAAGGGCGATCCGCTGCTAAAGAGAACTTCTGCTACGGCAACGCCCTTCCGGCGTGCGCTGATTGGCTACTGGGCCGCTCTTATCAGCAGCTATATCCGCTGGGGGCCCAGTCTAGCTCATGAGGCAACAGCATGCTCATTCTACTCGAGGCAGCCGCACAGTACACACAGCCATGCCTTACCGCAGCAGCAACAGAAGATACAGAAGGAGAATGAGAGATATATTTTAAAAGAAGGAGAATGAGATATATATTTTAAAAGAAGGAGAATGAGAGATATATTATTTAAAAGAAGGAGAATGAGAGTTATATTTTATAATAATCTATACACATTGATCTTGCCAAAAGCCGAGAAGCGATTCTTCTTAGTGTTGTAGCTCCCTGTGGCACTCTAGGATGCTCTCAGGGTCACTCTGGGATGTTCTCTGGGTTACTCTGGGATCTTCTCTGGGTTACTTTGATAAACGATTTATCATGGGAGGCCAAGCATGACGAAAGTGGTGGCTGGGCACACGATCATCACCAAACAACGCGCGCAAGAGATCTTTTACGCGTCTAGCAATATGGGGTGGTGCGCCATCCTGCATAAACATCACACGTTCCAGCAGGTGTTTATCACCCAGGCTGGGGATGATGCGATTCTGTAACATATCGGCGTACCTCTCACCCGTCACGGTAGCAGTTACAAAACCAGAATCACGCATTTCCTCAAAGAAAAAGGCCCGATAACGGTAGATGTGATAAATTCAACCCATACCGTGACTTTCTCGCCGTGCAAAGGAGTTTCCACGACAGTTCTAGGATTTTCGGTAGCCCAAATTCTGCAGTTTTGGGCGTTGACAGACCCTCAGAGCGTGAAATGAGCTTCGTCGGTCCACAACACGTTACTCAACCAATCGTCATATTCTGCCGTCTTTTGAAACGCCCACACCGCAAATGCCTTCCGCTTCACTAAATCGCCAGGTAACAGTTCATGATGCCGATGGATTATGTACGGACAGCATTGGAGGTTACGACTCAGTGCCAACCAAACAGTCGTGTATGGAATGCCGGTGCGATGTGCGACTGCACAGGCGCTCACTTCCCCGTGCATGGACGAACCCGCTACAGTCTTCATTTCTTCTTGAACTGTCTCAGCAGCATCCGCCTTGTGCTCGGTCAGCCACTACGGGGTCTATAGCCTAAACAACCCGTGGCTTTGTACGTCAAAATCATTCTAGCCACGGCTGCATTTGTCAACGGACCTTTACCCATTCTAATCCCTTTCCTATGGCGATAGGATCGTGACGCTGAAGTAGCACATTCCCCATTCTGATAATACAGCTTCACTAAAAGCGCCTTTTCAGGTAACGTCAACATGCTGCGACTGCTGGCGCATCTGATTCTCTCTCTTTTTTTTCTTTATTGTATTTCAATTCCCCATCGGGGCGGGTGGGCAGCAGCATATGCACTGCTCTTCAGCCGAAAGACATAGAACAAACAATAGAAGACATTTAAAAATAACAAAGGAGAGAATATGGTGAACATAGATATAAAAAAGGGGGAACGTCATGGAAGGCAATAGAAAAAAACGGGGTGACTGTAAAATGGAGATAAAAAAACTGTTTAAAAGTTTAGATGGGGGAGATGAGTGGGGGGCGCGCCGAAGGGGGCCAGGTAGCGAGGGATGTGGGAAGGAAAGAGGCAAGTATGGGGTGCATGGTCTCAGGGGAGGGGGAGAGGAGGAAAATCCGATCTGTGAGAAGGAGGGAAGAGGGAAAAGGGGGCCCTGGGGAGGGAGGGGGAACAAGGCCAGTTTATAGTTGGAAGGAAGGGTAGATGTCACAGCGAAGCTCGTCATCCGGGAGGCGTTGGAAATTGCCCTGATAAAGGAGATGGAGGGTGTGGAGGTGGAGAGAGGGAGGGATACAGCGATAGAGGCGCAGCATCGGGCGGGGGTGGAGAGGAAGGAGGAAACCAGAGGGTGGGGGGGGGATCAAGCCTGCGGACAATGTAAAGGATGAGGAGATGTTGGAGGAACAGGAGGAGGTGGGGGAAGGGGATCAGTTCATACAGGAGCCGTGTGGGGGAAGGAAGGCGGATACGGAAGGCAAGATGGAGCGCATGGCGTTCAAGGACTTGGAGGGCCTTGTAAAAGCGGGTGGGGACGGAGATCCAGGCAACGCTGGCATAACAGAGGAGATTCTCTCTCCCATTACAGCTCCTTTTATACACGATTGTCATGCGCAGTCACTGACGTTTTGCTGTCCAGCGCCATCTGTCGGACTTTTGTGAACTTTGTTTTTTTTTTTGTTCTAATAAAACCCCATGTCATTCCAAGCATGTGTGTCAATTTTTACCTCTCTATCTACAATATTCCGTGGTTTATTAAGTTTTCAAATTTATACTGATTTTTTGATCACCTGGTAGTTTTAATTTTCTGAATAATTCATGTTTAATAAGTGACAGCGATCTGGAAAATTTACGCTTGCGATATGGTTACTTTATGCGTTAATTACAGCGTCTCTCATCGTTTACTTTGTGGGACCTACAGCAATGAGTGAATGCTTAAGTTGTTGATACCTCACTGCTACTGCAACTGTAGCCAGAGATTCACATTTCGCTGGGAAACTTTGTTTCAAGTCAGATGGTTTCGCTCCTCCTCTACTGTCATTGAAAACTATCACACCAGAATTAAGTATAGGAATCCTACGAAACCCTTGACTTCATAGTGCGGTGCTGTGCAGATGAAAAAGTAAGTTTTTCGCAATTATCAGATAGCAGATATAGTTTGTCAGGTTCCACTAATTATGACTGCATTATTAATTGTTGTTTCACAGGCGCTTTCTGCCTCTTATTGTAACTATTTTTTCAATGTTAGAGCTAGAAGAATAGAAGCATCATATTTTCACCATATGGTATACTCTAATTCACCTTTGTCTCCACGTTTCGAACAACGGCAGAATATCCGTCAGATAAGTTGACAACAAGAAGCCAGGTCATGCCTGTCTTCTGGTGGGTGTGCCAATGACAGTGATCCCAATAATAATATTGTATAGCAAAGATACGTTACCAAATCAATCACTGCAGAAGCTCCAGAATTGTGAATCGCGTTTTGTGAATACGCTTCCGAGGCGTCGGTCCGATGAAGACAGTAAAACACAAATAACTGTCGCAGTTTTTAATTTATGACATTTCATTTGCACTGAGTCCATCGATGAATTACAAGTAATTACACTCTAGCCCCTAATTATAGAAATGCAAATAAGACTCATTGACATATAATGATGATATTCTGGCCGTTGCCACCCACAACTTTGAGACGAAGCTATAGTCACTTCCAAGGCCAATCGCAGAACACATCAGCTGGTATCCTTCTGGGTAGTACAACTGAAACGTGGCAACGACGCAGAATATGTTTGGCAACTCTGTGATTGACGAATTACTTCCCACAGAACTATCCTGCTAAATTCACTTGATATTAGCGTGTCACTTCAGCTAAATAATGTGAGTGATTTTCTCTTGAGATGTCATTTAAGGATACCATTTAATGTTTTTGAGTCCACGAAAATCGTTCCACACGGGAATTACAACTGCTCTCGTCTCTTATGTTGTCATTTATTGTCACAGCGCCTACGGAGCAAATAAGTAACACACAGACGCCGCCCCTCTTCGCTAGCAGTGTGGTAACGTGCTTGCCTACTAAGTACAAGCTGCTCTCGTTCGCCTTCAGAGACTCGCTGAATGTCATGTTACTAATTCTTTTGTAGCAGTGCTACAAGCAGGCAAATAGAAATTCAGTAAGGGAACCGTAAGACAACGCTCGAGCAAAATTCGTCTTGCTATCGTACTTTCAGTACCCCTTTGTGTCAGAGCTAAAACCTTGCGGTACTGCAGAATTCATAATGCCACTTTTGTTTTCTGCCGACATATTTTTTGTTGTTGTGAATACATAACTTTATTTATAAACTGCCACATTTTTCATAATACTTGAGCATGAAACAGGACATGAAGTAAATACAGACTTTTCGAAGTCGAAGTTCCGTAATATCCTATTAATTCGTGTTAAAATGGGCACAAACGTCTTACCGACACTTAACGCTTTATTTAGATAGACTGCCATTGTGATGTTTCTGCAGTAAATTGTATATAATTCGTATTAGTACAGTGAATATTTTAATTGCATTTTCCATTAGTTTATTGAACATAACAGTAACGATCAAAGACAAATTAACCAGCAGTAGTATATTCATTCACAATATATAAAACAATCTGACAATGCTAAAGTACACTACTGGACATTAAAATTGCTACACCACGAAGATGACGTGCTACAGACGCGAAATTTAACCGACAGGAAGAAGATGCTGTGATATGCAAATGATTAGTTTTTCAGAGCATTCACACAAGGCTGGTGCCGGTGGTGACACCTACAACGTGCTGACATGAGGAAAGTTTCCAACCCATTTCTCATACACAAACAGCAGTTGACCGGCGTTGCCTGGTGAAACGTTGTGATGCCTCGTGTAAGGAGGAGAAATGCGTACCATCACGTTTCCGACTTTGCTAAACGTCGGATTGTAGCCCATCGCGATTGCGGTTTATCGAATCGAGACATTGCTGCTCGCGTTGGTCGATATCCAATGACTGTTAGCAGATTATCGAATCGGTGGGTTCAGGAGGGTAATACGGAATGCCGTGCTGAATCCCAACGGCCTCGTATCACTAGCAGTCGAGATGACAGGCATCTTATCCGCATGCCTGTAACGGATCGTGCAGCCACGTATCGATCCCTGAGTCAACAGATGGGGACGTTTGCAAGACAACAACCATGTGCACGAACAGTTCGACAACGCTTGCAGCAGCATGGACTGTCAGCTCGGAGACCATGGTTGGGGTTACCCTTGACGCTGCATCACAGACATGAGCGCCTGCGATGGTGTGGTCAACGACGAAACTGGGTGACGAATGGCAAAACGTCATTTTTGCGGATGAATCCTGGTTCTGTTTAGAACATCATGATGGTCGCATCCGTGTTTGGCGAAATTGCGGTGAACTCACATTGGAAGCGTGTATTCGTCATCGCCATACTGGCGTATCACCCGGCGTGATGGTATGGGGTGCCATTGGTTACAAGCCTCGGTCACCTCTTGTTCGCAATGACGGCACTTTGAACAGTGGACGTTACTTTTCAGATCTGTTACTACCCGTGGCTCTACCCTTTACTCGATCCCTGCGATACCCTACATTTCAGCAGGATAATGCACGACCGCATGTTGCAGGTCCTGTACGGGCCTTTCTGGATACAGAAAATGTTCGACTGCTGCCCTGGCCAACACATTCTCCAGATCTCTCGCCAATTGAAAATGTCTGGTCAATGGTGGCCGAGCAACTGGCTCGTCACAATACGCCAGTAACTACTCTTGGTGAACTGTGGTATCGTGTTGAAGCTGCATGGGCAGCTGTACCTGTACACGTGACCCAAGCTCTGCTTGGCTCAATGCCCAGGCGTATCAAGGCCGTTATTATGGCCAGAGGTGGTTGTTCTGGGTACTGATTTCTCAGGATCTATGCACCCAAATTGCTTGAAAATGTAATCACATGTCAGTTCTAGTATAATATATATATTTGTGCAATGAATACCCGTTCATCGTCTGCATTGCTTGTCGGTGTAGCAATTTTAATGGCCAGTAGTGTAGTTAACAAATTCTACGCTGACCACGACGGACATTTACAACGTATTGAGGACATTTCTCAGGTGACGTTCGTGGTCAAATATAACAGCACCACCTGAGCTTGGCTAGATCTGCATTTATGTTTACGCATGCAGTTTTCTCACGTTTTTGTGCAACCCATGTATATCTTGCATACCAGATGGAATAGATTTATCATGGGCGGCTATCCCAAGGATCTGCACAGTTCTCAGGGAATGTCGTCAACTCTTTGGGCTTTGTTTCCACTTAGGTCTTTCAGTACTCTGTCAAATTCTTATTGCAACATCATATCTCCCGTCTCGTCTTCATCTTCCTCCTCTTCCTTTTCTATAAAACTGTCGTCATGTTTGTTTCTATTATATAGCCTTCTACATATTCCTTTCAACTTTCAACCTCCCCTTCTTCGCTTACTGCTGACTTACCATCTGAACAACTGACATTCATGTATCTGCTTCTCATTTCTTCAGGCAATCATCTCTTTTCCCCCTAGCTATGCATCCTTCTTCAGTCTCGCTTTTGCCCTCTAGCCGTTACTTCTTAACCCTTGGCCGCGCTGAATGGCCGTGCGGTTTGAGGTGCTGTGTTACGGATTGCGCGGTCCCTCCCTCGGGCATAAGTTAGTTTAAGTAGTATGTAAGTCTAGGGACCGATGACCTCAGCAGTTTGGTCCCTTAGGAATTCACATATATTTGAACATTTTCTTAACCCTTTTGCGCTTTCTAACAGTTTTATTTTCTAGACGTTTGGATTTCCTGTCGTCTGTTTTATTTGGTAAGTTTTCTTATTTTCCTCTTTCATCAGTTAAATTCAATAAGTCATGTGTTATTCGTGGATTACTACTAGACCTCGTCTTTTAACGTATTTGATTCTCCGCTACCTTCTCTATTTCATCTGTCAAAGCTACCCATTCCTCTTCTATTGCATTGCTTTCCCGTGATTCGGTTCAATGTTGTACAACGCTCCCTCTGAAATTCTCAGCAATCTCCGATTCCTTCATTTTATCAAGGTCATATCTCTTAAATATCCTACATACAAGGGTCACTCCAAAAGAAATGCACACAATTTTTGTAAAATTGCAGTTTTCATTCTGCATGAGTGAAAGTTTTATGGTGTGTAGACACATCCTTCCCGCTTGTTTCCAAACTTAGTTCAACCTGTTCCCGTGAGTGGCGCCGTCACAGCATGTCTTCAAGATGGCTGCTACACTTGACGTTCGTCAGAAGCAACGTGCTGTCATAAAATTCCTGTGCAGTGAAAACGAGACAGTGGGAAACATCCACAAGAGGTTAAAAAAAGGTGTACGGAGATGCTGCTGTCGATCGCAGTACAGATAGTCGGTGGGCAAGCAGGTTACATGATGAAAGAAGGCATGGCAATATTGAGGATGGTCCTCGCAGCGGCAGGCCTCGTACTTCACACACTCCAGACAATGTGCTGAGAGTTAACGAACTGGTGACTGCTGACAGACGCATCACGGTGAACGAATTGTCACGCTACGTTGGGATAGGGGAAGGAAGTGCTTGCAGAATACTGAAAGTGTTGGCGTTGAAAAAGGTTTGTGCCAGGATGTTGACAGTGGCTCACAAAGAAAGAAGAAAAACGGTATGCAGCAAACTTTTGGAACAGTGCGAGAATGGTGGAGATGAATTTCTTGGAAGAATTGTGACAGGTGATGAAACATGGCTCCATCGTTTTTCACCAGAGACGAAGAGACAATCAGTGGAGTGGCATCATGCAAATTCACCCAAGAAAAAAAATTCAAAACCACACCTTCTGCTGGAAAAGTTATGGCTACGGTGATTTTCGATTCCGAAGGACTCTTGCTTATGGACATCATGCCAATTGGAACCACCATAAATTCTGATGCATATGTGACGACACTGAAGAAACTTCAAGCTCGACTGAGTCGTGTTCGACCACATCGGCAAAAGCAGGATGTTTTGCTGTTGCACGACAATGCACGGGCACATGTCAGTGAAAAAACCATGGAAGCGATCACAAAACTCGAATGGACACCACTGAAACACCTGCCTTGCAGTCCTGACCTAGCTCCTTGTGACTATCATCTCTTTGGGAAACTGAAAGACTCTCTTCGTGGAACAAGGTTTGAAGATGATGACTCCCTTTTTCTGTGCACGCTGCCAAACAGTGGCTCTAACAGGTTGGTCCAGAATTTTACCGTGCTGGTATACAGGAGCTGGTTCCAAGATGGCGTAAGGCAGTTGAGAGGGATGGAAATTATGTGGAGAAATGAAAATATTGTTCCTAAGGGATGTATCTACACACTGTAAAACTGTCAAACATGTAGACTAAAAGATGGATTTAAAAAAAAATAGTGTGAATTTCTTTTGGAGTGACCCTCGTACTTAATTTCCTACCTACTGAAAGTACCTTGCACAAAATTTTCACTCACTTTGAGTATATATGAGCAATTTATCTATCCGCTTGCAACATTTGTTTTTATGAATGAAAGAGAACTATAAATAAAAGTTTATAGCACACAGTAATGTGACTGCAGAAAAAAATCTCGCCAAAAGGTAAAATACGTGATACAATACAAACAAAACGTGACGAAACAATCCCACAACTATAAGTTGTTGTAACATAAAACATGGTTCTAATTACTTTGTACATTTTGTATACCAAAAGTAACATGGATGCAGTTTGCAAATGCAGGAATTGCAGGACTACAGGATATACTTTGATGTGCGTTGCTCTTAATCATTGGATCTACAAATTGAGTAGAGAGAAAATTTTATATATCGCACAATTATTTTCATTGTGACAGCAGACATTGAAGGAGGAAAACAACTAACAGCAACATACACCCTAGAACATCCCAAACATGGGACTGAGGATAGAAGATAAAGTTGCCCACTTCATGCACAAAACTGTTTACAGTTAATGAGACAAAGCCTATATGGTGCAGTGTTGTCGTCTTACTGAATGAAATCGTTACTTATCATGTCGTTTTACTGACGTGTACGAAAGAAACAAACACATCAGTTTGTACCAGTCCAACATAAAGACACTGATTGCTTTGTCGGATTGTACACTGTCCGTCCTAAAAGTTTCGAGCCTTGTTTTATTCTTCGTGTGTAGCCGACTTCAGGGCAGTAACTACGGTTCAGTTTGAACTTACAACTGTAAACAAAAATGTACATTCGGTCAGGCAGTGTTAAGCAGAGGACTTGGGGCCACCGTCAGGCAACGTTGTTGCGGTACAAATTAAAATGGAGCAACATCTCCAAACCAAGTGTTGAAGACATTCTCCAGAATGTTTTAAAGTAAAGTGTGTGCAAAGTTTGTTCCACATAACTTGACTCTCGAACAAAACCAACAACGCGTGGACGCCTGCTGCCACTTGAGTACGATGTTAAACGTGAACAGTCCATTCGTGGCAAAAATCATGACGGGTGACGCGTCTTGGTGCTATCAGTACGAACCTACCTCACAACTTCTGAGTGCAGATACTCGGATGAAGTATAAACGGTTTGGTGGCATAAGCGACATTTAAGCCAGTGTGATGCACGGGTTGAACAACAGTCCAAAGAAGGGTATTTCTGACAGACTTTTATGGTAGCATGAACGTTCTGTGTGTTGTACTGAAGTGAGAGGACACCATGCAGAACATGTGGAAGGATTAAAACCATCATCTTAACTTTTCTCTGTTTTTTTACGAACCCAGTCTCGAATCTTTTTAGGGTTTCCGGCATATCTTTCAAAACTGTTCGGAGAATAGCGAATTTTCACAAGATAAAAATACGCTCTTCATGAGTTTAAAAATTCAGACTCGTAGATGTGTGAAGTGAATGCTGGTCCATTCATGGGTAGGTCAATGTACATGTTGGTGAACATACCGATAACGTTTTCGTGACAATTGTAAAGTGACATGAGATTGATCTCCGATGTAGAGCACTCAGTATCACATTTACGGTGGCAGCAAACGAGAGAGCACTGTAGTCGTACTCCTTCGAGAGCTCAGAAACGTGTCGTACCTTTTGTTCAAAATGTTCAAATGTGTGTGAAATCTTATGGAACTTAACTGATAAGGTCATCAGTCCCCAAGCTTACACACTACTTAACCTAAATTATCCTAAGGACAAACACACACACCCATGCCCGAGGGAGGACTCGAACCTCCGCCGGGATCAGCCGCTCAGTCCATGACTGCAGCGCCTGAGGCCGCTCGGCTAATCCCGCGGTACCTTTTGTCCATTGTCATTTGTGCGTGGATACAATTTCTGTGGTTGTAAATGGTAGCCACTGTCTAATGACGTGTACCATCTGGCTACACCTCTCTTATTTTAGACAGGCCTTAATCTGCCTGTGGTCATTCGCTACACTTTGCCCGGTTTTATGATACCTCGATTCCATTTGACAAATATGGCTGCCTAACCTATCTATAAAGTTTTTTCGCAAAACCACTTACTGTAACATTCTGAAACAAATAGGAGCCGCAGTCCCCTGTAACTGGATAGGAGTGCATCCCCATTGCTTTGCATATCACACTCGTGGTAAAAACTTTCTTAACATAACTTCACCAGACATCTTCACTCGCATCGGACACGTACTTCTAGATGAAATAACTGCAAATAACTACACCTACCCCATTAAAATTACACATTTGTCACTGGGAAGCGCTATACATGATGTCGAACAAGTACCAGGTTGCTACGTGACCTTATGGCGGTGACTCATCATAGCACTGGAGTGGTGTGTATGTGCCTGACGTTTGTGAAGAAATAGCGTCATTACATGGGTCGACGTAAATGTCTGACAAAATGAGAGAAATGTGCTATCGTGTTTGGACATGTCCAAGAGCACACCATGAAAGACGTTGCCAGATTTTGTATGTGATTTCTGTTCTTTCGGACATGTCCGACTTATTGGTAAAGAATACGATGGGTGTGGTTCAGATCAGACATCTGGCTCACTACTATCATAAAGGTGGCGCCACACACACACACACACACACACACACACACACACACACACACACCTGCTTTATCAAATGGCTCTAAGCACTATGGGACTTAACATCTATGGTCATCAGTCCCCTAGAAGTTATAACGACTTAAATCTAACTAACCTAAGGACATCACACAACACCCAGTCATCACGAGGCAGAGAAAATCCCTGACCCGCCGGGAATCGAACCCGGGAACCCGGGCGCGGGAGGCGAGAACGCTTCCGCACGATCACGAGCTGCGGACCCCTGCTTTATCACTCTGCAGTAGTTTCACTGCGTAACATACATCAATTGCCAGTGAACTTACAGATAGCTTTAGAAGACATTGACTAGTCATTGCACCTGGTTGTAATAAATGGAACAGTTAGATTATGTATTTGACCAAGAAGGTATTAACTGAAGTGACTGGTTTATTTATTCAGTAACTCTTTGAAATAATTAAAGGTGGCGGTCCTACACAAACTATTCAAATAATTATTAATGAAATAAATCACCCAGTGAAACTTAAAATAGTGAATTAATGTTAAAATAGCAGATTCCCGAATATTAACTCAAAAAAATTGTTCAAATGGCTCTGAGCACTATGGGACTTAACTTGTGAGGTCATCAGTCCCCTAGAACTTAGAACTACTTAAACTTAACTAGCCTAAGGGCATCACACACATCCATGCCCGAGGCAGGATTCGAACCTGCTACCGTAGCGGTCGCGCGGTTCTAGACTGTAGCGCCTAGAACCGCTTGGCCACCGCGGCCGGCGAATACTAACTGTTCAGAATGCTCATCTCGACAATACGTCACAAATACTGAATTCTGACTAAGCCCCACATCACACAAATGTTTTCAGATCCCCGAAAATTGTTTAAAGTATCTATTTCGACGGCATGCCTCCCAAGTTAAACAATCACTTGAATACTATTATTACGACCACCCGAGCGTAACAACGTCTTCGCTTGTGTAACATGAGCTCTCCTTTCACACCGTCCATTGGCTACCATTGGCCTCTGAAAAACCCTTCCCCACTCGCAACCGCAGCGCTGCTGAGCCCCAGTAAACCGCACGATCGTATGTAGGACCGCGCCTGTGGGCTACGTTTTGTGTCCCTTCTCAGTTAAAGTCCTTCTTAATAAAACGGAATGCTGAATAAAATGGAATGCCTAATAAACTGGAATACTTAATCAAATGGACCACCACGTTTCACTTTATACTATTACAATAAAAGTATTTACATTACTTAAAAGTTCAGTTTTTTCTGGTTCAGGCGGTACCAGATAACATATATTACAGTCAATAATTTCACATAAATAATTAATAATGTACTTCTGCACAGCACAGTATAAAAGAAATAAGTAACAACTAGAATGCATGGATGATTGATGATGAAAGCTTCATTCTGGAGTCACTCATAGTGTTCATCTGGAGGATACGATAATCTGACCCTGGTATGCACTAAATCTATGTTATAACTTATTATTAGATTGATTCTGGCTGTGTAGCACTCACAACCGATAGCTAGAGTGCAATTCTACGGTCTGATACAATGTCTAATGAGGTCAAGCGTAGTGATTACCCACGATTAAACTTCACATAATCCTCCACAGTTTTGCCTCTATTCAAAAGAGAAATTCTGTTTTATTAGAGATATTATATACATCAGTGTTTTAATAGAAGCATATGCCTGCTTAGTGATGTTGGTGTACTCGGATAAGTTCTAAGATGAGCGGCTGAGTTACAAATGAATCTTTAATCTTTTAATATTTTTTCACTTTTAAAAGTAACGGAAGTCTCAGTTCTTAGCGCTGGTGAAGCATCCGGTCCGCCGCTGTTCCCTTAACGAGCGTGAAATTGCACGCCTTGTACCTGCGCTGGCCTGTCCTTCGTATCAAGTCGCTAACCGCCGCTGGGTTGGGATTTACCCAGTGCCGCTCAGGCTGGTGGTCGGATCTTCGCCGCCGTGGCTGAACAATACTTTCGTGCTCAATATTTTAACATAGCTGGCTGCCTCTCCTCCAGCGTATGTGTTATGTTAGAATTGGTTGGGTCCACTCATTCAGTTTACCATGATTATGGAATAGGATGCTGATTTCAACTTGCTCAGTTGAAACGTCCCCTTTAAACAATTATACATGACTGTGCTTAAACTGACACACAATATTTTTTAGCGCAACGCAATCTGACTTTCAATAATCCCTACAAGAGAATGGCCCTGACTAAATTAACCTATACGTTTCACAAATCACTTACCTCACAAAAATCTTCTTTACTCGAACTACTGCAATACAGCGAGCGCCACTACTGCCAGCTAAATAAAAGATTCAAACTACTGAAGGCATTAACTACTGATAGACACAGTTAGCAAAAGAAAGATTTTGATAGAGAACAAGCAATGTATGTACCTTAATAGTGTTCAAGAGTCATAATATATATATAGCAGTTCATGACATCCATTCTTACAAATGTACTGTTTCTGATGGACACACGTCCAGATCATCCGCTCTCAAATATCCGCCGTCTCACTTCCCCACATCCACCACTGCTGGCGGCTCACCTCCAACTGCCCAACGCTACGCGCTGTTCACATCCAACTGCCCAACACTACAATGGCGAACAACAATGCAAACCAGCCACAGACTGCACACAGCATAGCCAGTGAGTTTCACACAGAGCGCTACGTGGCGTTACCAATATAAAAACCTAAACAGCCTACTTACACAGTGAACACGTGATGCCCTTTCAACTACTTCTTCATGACAAGCATGCTGTGGACACTGCTGCCGTCCAAGATGACAAGAGCCGTGCTCACAGAGCAGCAATCATACGTTTCTATGGCGAATACTCATACACTCTACCGCACATCAGCTCGCCAACTAAACCTGCCGATCTTAATCCCATAGGAAATCTATGCAGTCTCTAGATCAGCGGGTTAAACGTACCATTCAGTATCCCTTTCGTTTGGTATGCCAACGGGATCTCATCTCCATTAACTGGCTTCAGCTTCAAGTTGTAACGTCTTCGCTCGGGCGTACGTTAACTCTTTAAAGCCTGTACTATGGTAAGTTGACGGGCTTCACCTTATAAGTAAGGATTTTAGTAAATATGTTGACCGCGTGTACCTGAATGGAGGCACAATCAGACTTACACTCACTCAGTAACAACAATGATACGTCAAGCAAGTCTAAAGTGCAACTACACGTTAGGACGGGCAAGAAACATACACAGCAGATACTACCAATTGTTAATAATACGGTCGCCAGCCTAATTAGGCATTAAGTGAGTTTTTTCCTTGTACAAGTGGGTGTACGTACAAGCATAACAACACGTAGTAATACTGCATTATATGGAAAATTTTAGAACCAGAAAAATCTACTGAACTAATACTTTCCCTTTCTGTACTAATTTGGACAAGCTATAAATACACAACACTACACTATAATGATTACTACAAACTGCGTTTTGTCTATTGATCCGACTGAAATCGGGCATAGGTTACCCTAGAAATAGCACTTTTGAAACACACATACAATGTCAATTTTAATAAGGGTAAAACACTGATAAATTTAGGTTTTATATTGACTTTAACTTTGCTGGTCAAATCAGTTCAGTACACTTCAGAATTTAAATGAATAGAAAAGAAAAGAGTGGAGGGGGGACCCTGGAACTGTTATGATCACTGTGTTGAAACTATTAACTATTGGAAGCATTAAGCACTCAATATTTACAATATATGAGTTACTACTCTTTTTGTCTTATTACTTCCTCATTTAACTACCATTATTTTTGTCTCAAATTAATTAAGCTTCATTACTAAACCAGTTCCAAAATTATCTTCCAATTTTGTCAGACCTTTGTTCTTTGCTTATATTTTCATTAACAATAAAGCTCCTTAAACATCTTTCTAGCATAGATAGGTCTGCAGGTAATTCTTATTAACATAAACTTTAAATCTTCATTTCGGGACACTCGGATTGCACAACATGTGGAAAGGACCCTGTCTAGGTTAGTGATGAGAATAATTAATTGATAGGACAATTCTGGTAAAAGTTAAGTTGTTATTGAACAGTCAGGAACAAAATTAACACTGGTCCACACGAATACAATTCTAAAGATTCAACCTGTTCGTGTCGATGCGGCGGTTGGCGGGCAGCGAGATGGCGAGGCGCACAGCACACATACAATTACAGCTATGGCTCTTGATGTATCGGCACTTTGCTTCTTCTTAGCGTCGCAATCCTTTTCAATTTAGTGCCTATAGAATATAGCCATGCTGTATAGTCGTCGGAAACGGCACATCCGAGGCTCAATGAAATCACGTTTTCCAGGAGAGCCTCCTCGATCCAGAGCGTGTTTCTCAGACCGATGCCCAACTCCGACTATCACTGCTGAACCCGTTATGCCGTGCCGCGCCCGTGTGCATTTTCCCGCGCTCGCCTGCCATCCACCTTTTACCGCTCCCCTACAGACAGGGTATTCACCAAAGGTTTTGCATTCCACATATCCTAATACATTGCCTACGTATGGACCAGGCGCACAATTACAATTTTTAAACATGTTACAATAGATTCAACATGGGTTACACTTCAATTCTGTTATAGTATTGCTTGAAATTTGACATAAATATTAATATTCACATCGAAAGTTGCCTACAGTTTCTTTAACATAATGACACGACAAGAAAAAGAAATGAAATCAAAACATTGCTTACACTAATTTATCGAAAATCAGAAGAAAAAAATTATTACATGTACAGTTGTTGTTGTTACAAAGTGACATACCTGCAGATACTTTTGAAGTCTCTTCCTCGCCGGATTGAAGGCATTTTCAAGGCTAGATTCGGTGTTGTACGATATTAGAGCGATGCTTCTAGAAATGACAAAATTTTTGTCCATTGTTCTTGTGTACTGCATCCCTAAATTCTTCAGTTTTATAACTTTTTCTGTATTTCTTGTTTGTCCAATTTGTGGAAAATTGTGTACTTTGTCCAGGAATGAAACATCTGGTGTCGTGTGTTTACAGTGGAGAACCTGGCGGAGGGACAGCACACCACTTCGTCCATAGTAAAGGAGGGGCAGGTATCCAGCCTGGCGGTCGATGGCGACAGGACAACATGCACCATTCTGGATCGCGCCACCACACAGCGCTACTGGCAGGTCGATCTGCCGCCAGGTGTGCGCATCGGTCACGTTGCTATCACCATTTCCCCCTTTGACGGTAAGTCACCATCTCTGTTCAGTTAAACCTAACATCAATATCCACCAAATACGGCGGTACGTCAGTGTTTCTGTTCAGTTAACTGATCTTACCACCTCCCCCACACACGGTAGGTCAGCGTGTGTGTGCCGTCAAACCTGATCTTACCGTCTCCACCAAGCACTGTACGTAAATGACATTTTAAATCAATCATCATCTCGCCACCCACCCACGCATTTACGGTAAGACAGGCTACAGCCCTGGCCCACTGACGCAACCGTGCGCCAGCCATTGTTAGTAATGCGAAGCACGTATCTTCCACTCATTCAGTGACTCTCCTTAATTGTAATTGGACTCACCATTTCCCATTAGTCGAATTGGGTCACATGAAATCTGTTCTTTGGGTGTGCATCGAGAAAATACAGAACCAACGGTTGCACAAAAATCTTATTCCCCATGTGGATTACATACAATTCTAATGTTGTACCTGGCTTGGGATTCATCGAAAAATCTCCAGATCTTTAACGCTAAGGAAGATAAAATTGCTAACCATAATACGATTATAACCTAAGGTTAATACGAGGGCGTACTGAGTAGTAGTGTGTCCAAACTTTTTACTCTGTTCTCAATATCGGTTGAAATATTACGTTTCATGTGTTTTACTTGGTCGATTTGCTCGGTCCGCTGACGCAAGAGGCACCCCTGTGACGCTAGAGGGCAGCGAATTGTAGAGTGTAACATGGTGGCCTGTAAGGTGCATAAGGAACAGCGTACTGTAATCGAGTTTCTATCAGCACAATACGTTCCTCTATTGAAATCTATAGATCACTGAATTGTGTTGTTCGTCCTGGTAATGAAGGAAATGGTGGTGGTAGCCTAAACGTATGTAACAAAACTCGGAGTAGAGGAAAGCGTACGACAACCGAAACTACTCATCGGAATCGGTTTGATGAACCCATCAGAGTAAGTCGTCGGGTAACACAGGCACAGCTTTCAGGAAAGTGAACCGTATTACAAGAGCGTGTACAGGTCATCGTTGCAGAGCTGTGGTACAGCAAACGTCGTGCACCGTGGGTCCCTGGAATGTTCATTCCTGTCATGAAACAGAGGAAATTGGATGCTTGTCAAAACTTTCATTGCGTTGTGAGCGTGAGGGAGATGTGTTCCTCAGCAACATTGTGACGGATGGTGAAAGGTGGGTTCAGCATTTTGACCTCGAAAACCAGAGACCATTATTGGAGTTCCGCCGCTAAAGGTAATCGACGCCAAAATTTCGAGACGATGCCATCAGCAGGGAAAGTCATGCTCACAGCGTTCTGGGATGTTTAAGGTGTGGTAGATTTAGAATTCATGCCTAAAGGCACTACCATAAACTCTGCAAGGCACTGCGAGACCCTCAGAAAACTGAAAGCACATACTCGAGGAGTTTTCCACATGAAGCACCCTCCCCTTCAGCAAGGCAGTACCAGACCACACAAGAACCCTGCGGCATCTGCAACAGTCAAACACCTTGGTTTCACTGTCATCGATCATCCTCCATACTGTCCCGACTTGGCCCTATTCAGTTTCCATCTGTTGCTAAAACTTGAAGAACAGCTTCGAGGACTTCACTTTGATTGTGATGAAGCGGAGCAAGTAAAGGTGAGCTAGTGAATCTGTCAGCAAAATCGAACATTCCATTGTGACGGTATCTTCAACATGGCCCCTGATTGGGAGAAATATGTTCATCGCCAGGGAGACTATGCGCAGAAACAAATATGTAGACATGAGGAATAAAGATATAGAATGTTAATGAAGTTTGTGTTATTTAAATACCTTAAAGAGTTTCCAACGTAAAAAATTCGGAACGCACTACTTTTCAGCAAGCCCTCGTAACACTACTGTTGCACAATTTCTAAACAAACTGTACCAGAAGTAATTAAGTATCTACACTACTGGCCATTTAAATTGCTACACCACAAAAATGACGTGGTACAGAAGCGAAATTTAACCGACAGACAGGAGATGCTGTGATATTCAAAAGATTAGCTTGTCAGAGCATTCACATAAGGTTGGCGCCGGTGGCGACACCTACAACGTGCTGACAAGAGGAAAGTTTCCAACCGATTTCTCATACACAAACAGCAGTTGACCGGCGTTGCCTGGTGAAACGTTGTTGTGATGTTTCGTATAAGGAGGAGAAATGCGTTCCATCACGTTTCCGACTTTGAGAAAGGTCGGATTGTAGCCTATTCGGTTTGCGATTTATCGTATCGCGACATTGCTGCTCGCGTTGGTCGAGATCCAATGACTGTTAGCAGAATATGCAATCGGTGGGTTCAGGAGGGTAATACGGAACGCCGTGCTGGATCCCAACGGCCTCGTAACACTAGCAGTCGAGATAACAGGCATCTTATTCGCATGGCTGTAACGGAACGTGCAGCCACGTCTCGATCCCTGAGTCAACAGATGGGGACGTTTGCAAGACAACAACCATGTGCACGAACAGTTCGACGACGTTTGCAGGAGCATAGACTATCGGATCGGAGACAATGACTGTGGTTACCCTTGACGCTGCATCACAGGCAGGAGCGCGTGCGATGGTGCACTCAACGACGAACCTGGGTGCACGAATGGCAAAACGTCATTTTTTCGGATGAATCCTGGTTCTGTTTACAGCGTCATGATGATCGCATCAGTGTTTGGCGAAATCGTGGTGAACGCACATTGGAAGCGTTTATTCGTCATCGCCATACTGGTGTATCACCCGGCGTAATGGTATGGGGTGCCATTGGTTACACGTCTCGGTCACCTCTTGTTCGCATTGACGGCACTTTGAACACTGGACGTTACATTTCAGATATGTTACGACCCGTGGCTCTACCCTTCATTCGATCCCTGTGAAACCCTACATTTCAGCAGGATAATGCACGACCGCATGTTGCAGGTCGTGTACGGGCCTTTCTGGATATAGAGAATGTTCGACTTCTGTCCTGGCCAGCACATTCTCCAGATCTCTCACCAATTGAAAACGTCTGGTCAATGGTGGCCGAGCAACTGGCTCGTCACAATATGCCAGTCACTACTCTTGATGAACTGTGGTATCGCGTTGAAGCTGCATGGGCAGCTGTACCTGTACACGCCATTCACGCTCTGTTTGACTCAAGGCCCAGGCGTATCAAGGCCGTTATTACGGCCAGAGGTGGTTGTTCTGGGTACTGATTTCTCAGGATCTATGCACCCAAATTGCGTGAAAATGTAATCACATGTCAGTTGTATTATACGAGGGCAGTTCAATAAGTAATGCAACACATTTTTTTCTCGGCCAATTTTGGTTGAAAAAACCGGAAATTTCTTGTGGAATATTTTCAAACATTCCCACTTCGTCTCGTATAGTTTCATTGACTTCCGACAGGTGGCAGCGCTGTACGGAGCTGTTAAAATGGCGTCTGTAACGGATGTGCGTTGCAAACAACGGGCAGTGATCGAGTTTCTTTTGGCGGAAAACCAGGGCATCTCAGATATTCATAGGCGCTTGCAGAATGTCTACGGTGATCTGGCAGTGGACAAAAGCACGGTGAGTCGTTGGGCAAAGCGTGTGTCATCATCGCCGCAAGGTCAAGCAAGACTGTCTGATCTCCCGCGTGCGGGCCGGCCGTGCACAGCTGTGACTCCTGCAATGGCGGAGCGTGCGAACACACTCGTTCGAGATGATCGACGGATCACCATCAAACAACTCAGTGCTCAACTTGACATCTCTGTTGGTAGTGCTGTCACAATTGTTCACCAGTTGGGATATTCAAAGGTTTGTTCCCGCTGGGTCCCTCGTTGTCTAACCGAACACCATAAAGAGCAAAGGAGAACCATCTGTGCGGAATTGCTTGCTCGTCATGTGGCTGAGGGTGACAATTTCTTGTCAAAGATTGTTACAGGCGATGAAACATGGGTTCATCACTTCGAACCTGAAACAAAACGGCAATCACTGGAGTGGCGCCACACCCACTCCCCTACCAAGAAAAAGTTTAAAGCCATACCCTCAGCCGGTAAAGTCATGGTTACAGTCTTCTGGGACGCTGAAGGGATTATTCTGTTCGATGTCCTTCCCCATGGTCAAACGATCAACTCTGAAGTGTATTGTGCTACTCTTCAGAAATTGAAGAAACGACTTCAGCGTGTTCGTAGGCACAAAATCTGAACGAACTTCTCCTTCTTCATGACAACGCAAGACCTCACACAAGTCTTCGCACCCGAGAGGAGCTCACAAAACTTCAGTGGACTGTTCTTCCTCATGCACCCTACAGCCCCGATCTCGCACCGTCGGATTTCCGTATGTATGGCCCAATGAAGGACGCAATCCGTGGGAGGCACTACGCGGATGATGAAGAAGTTATTGATGCAGTACGACGTTGGCTCCGACATCGACCAGTGGAATGGTACCGTGCAGGCATACAGGCCCTCATTTCAAGGTGGCGTAAGGCCGTATCATTGAATGCAGATAACGTTGAAAAATATTGTAGTGTAGCTAAAAGATTGGGGAATAACCTGGTGTATTTCAATGCTGAATAAAACAACCCCTGTTTCAGAAAAAAAATGTGTTGCATTACTTATTGAACTGCCCTCGTAATATATTTGTCCAGTGAATACCCGTTTATCATCTGCATTTCTTCGTGGTGTAGCAATTTTAATGGCCAGTAGTGTATTACTGGAAGCTAGGCTGAGATCTCGATGTATCATGCGTCGTTAGCCACTGCCGCCATACCACAGACAACAGAGCCAGAGTCAAAGGCACCACTCAGTTTTATTCTGAAATATTCTGGAACCGATGACCTCGCTATTTGGTCCCCTTTCCCAAATCAGTCAAGCAACCAAACAGAATTAATCAGCGACAGGTCTCGCTTCTGCCTGTCACGAGAATCTTGTGAACTGGGACGAAGGTTTCAACTTAGCGCGGCATGGAATCCAGCATTAGCCGCAATACGCCGTGAACGCACCAAGAACCGTCCAGCTCGCGAGACGCGACCGGAATGCTCTGACGGAGACACGAACGGCGCACCCGCTCCCCCCTCCACCCCGCCCTCCGGCTCACCTGGATCCAGCCTCCCGCGGCCAGGTGGTAGGGGGCAAGCCGCAGGTATAAAGGGACCAGTAGATGACGAGTCGAAACGTCGCAGTGTGAAGACACCGCATCACCTCGGTTCTGAGAGTTCCGGAACCTGTACAGAAAATGGAAATAGAGATCAACATAAACATCATTTGCGCCTTTTTTATTGCTAATGAAAACCACACATGGTATTTTTTTACCACCATACAACGAGACCTTCAGAGGTGATGGTCCAGATTGCTGTACACACCGGTACGTCTAATATCCAGTAGTACGTAACCCTGCATTGATGCATGCCTTTATTCGTCGTGGCATACTATCCACAAGTTCGTCAAGGCACTGTTGGTCCAGATTGTCTCACTCCTCAACGGCGATTCGGCGTAGAGCCCTCAGAGTGGTTGATGGATCATGTCCATAACAGCCCTTTTCAAAGCTATGCAAGGCGTGTTCGATAGGGTTCATGTCTGGAGAACATGCTGGCCACTCTTGTAGAGCGATTTCGTTAGCCTAAAGGAAATCATTCACAAGATGTGCACGACAGGAGAGCGAATTGTCGTCCATGAAGACGAATGTCTCGCCAATATTTTGCCGATATGATGGCACTATCGGTCGGAGGATGGCATTCACGTCTCGTACAACCGTTACGGCCGTTAAGGCGTTTTCCATGCCCACCAGCGGCCCACATAGTGCCACCCCAAAACAGCAGAGAACTTCCACCTTACTGCACTCGCTGGATATTGTGTCTAAGGCGTTCAGCCTGACCGGGTTGCCTCCAAACACGTCTCTGACGATTGTCTAGTTGAAGGCGTATGCGACACTCATCGGCATTTTGTTGGGCCCATCTGTACCGCGCTGCATGGTGTTGTTGTTGCAAAGATGGACCTCGCCATGGACGGCAGGAGTGAAGTTCCGCATCATGCAGCCTATTGCGCACAGTTTTATTCGTAACACGACGTCCTGTGGCTGCACGAAAAGCATTATTCAACATGGTGACGTTGCTGTCAGGGTTCCTCCGAGAATATAATCCGTAGGTAGCGGTAATCCACTGCAGTAGTAGCCCGTGGGTGGCCTGAGCGAGGCATGTAATCGACAGTTCCTGTCTCTCTGTATTTCCTCCTTTTCCGATCAACATCGCTTTGGTTCACTACGAGACGCCTGGACACTTCCTTTGGTGAGAGCCTTTCTGCACAAAGCAACAATGCGGACGAGATCGAACCGCGATACTGACCCTCTAGGCACGGTTGAAATACAGACAACACGAGCCGTATACCTCCTTCCTGTTGGAATGACTGGAACTAATTGGTTGTCGGACGCCCTCCGTCTAATAGACGCTGCTCATGCATGGTTGTTTTCTTCTTTGGGTGGGTTTAGTGACATCTCTGAACAGTCAAAGGGACTGTGTCTGTGATGTAATATCCAGAGTCAACGACTACCTACAGGAGTTCTGGGAGCTGGGGTGATGCAAAACTTCTTTTGATATGTCTAGAAAGAAATTTCAATCACAAAATCCCATAGGCATGGGAACATAGTACCCTCAGTTGTGTGTGATTCGACCAGAGAGAGATTATGTATTCGCCGGCGAAAATTTACACGGAGCCTCAAGACAGCCCGAACTGACGTTTGAAAGGGATAAAATGGAATGTATTACTTATGACGCGGTCCTGCTAGCTGAGCGGTAAAACCGTTAGCGGCTCGCTGGAAGGATGTAAGGACAGGTCTCTGCTGATGCTTTTATTTTGTATGTCCTTTCCTGTTTCACTACCGTTCTGGAAGACGATAGGCAAGTTTGACAGCCGTGGCCTGAACTACCTACCTAAAACTTCAGTGCATGCTGCTCTTTCCTCCGTCGCAGTGTCGTTCGTAGAAATACGGAAATATTCCAACACAGTACAAAACTTCGATACGGAGGGAATAAATGGCGCTATACCTATTACGGCAACACAGTTCTGGTAATGTCAACTCTATTCTGAATATTTTTCTTCACGTGTCTGCACCGTTCACACGCTATTTTCGTATGTAAATCGAAATCCTCTCCACCGCCAAACTACGCACGTCTGCCCATCGCTTCCTCATGAACATTATCAAGTTCTTCATATTGCGATAATCACTTTATTCGTTCCTAAATATCGCAGCAATACGTTCACTGTCACCACACAAAACTCATCACGGTATTTTCACAGTTAATTCTTATTATAAAATCCACTGTAACAACACTTGGCTCCACCAGTTCGGCCCAGAAGATTTCTATACTTCGAGATACCATAATATGCGGATTTGCGCGTTAGCCACCATGGGTCGCTCCCCAGAGAAACAAACGGGAAATTAACGGCGGACTATCGATAGCTGCATGCAACGACATTCAGCTAACAAACCTACTTTCCGATCCCGATAATGACGAAACTTTTAACTTTCTATCAGCGTATTAGTAATCCCAATCGTCGATTAATTCGTTCTTGGCGACTATTAGGGAAAACTGGGACATTTTACTGTCCTGCAAAACGTTGCAGTAACGTGAAGGAGTGATTAGAGAATTACAAAAATCCAACATGTATTGCTGGAAAGGAGAATTTAGGGATACCGGCCTTGAATACCTGTCATTGTTTAACGATACCCTATCTTACATTGCCGTTGTAAATTGACAGGAAAAAGATATAGGTTAATTGAATATTTGCACTGTGAATTCTCCTTCATGTCTTAGGGGTATCACCTAAAAGCTGAACCAGTGTGGTGTGATTCAAATCTCAGAGAGGCGGGATTCATTATTTTATTATTTTATCAACCCAGTTTTTAATACGACATTGAAGACAAGGATCTTGTGACGAATTTCTGCTGTATATCAATCAGACAACAAATATTTATTTTCTTCTGTCACCCCCACTGAGAAACACAGAAAAATTTAAAACTGAAACTGTATTAGAACTCTTCCCGGGTTCGATTCCCGGCGGGGTCAGGGATTTTCTCTGCCTCGTGATGGCTGGGTGTTGTGTGCTGTCCTTAGGTTAGTTAGGTTTAAGTAGTTCTAAGTTATAGGGGACTTATGACCACAGCAGTTGAGTCCCATAGTGCTCAGAGCCATTTGAACCATTTGTAGTAGAACTCACTTATATCCCTGGTATATATTTTTTAAACCAGTTATTTATGTCATTCACCAACATTTTTCAGTCACTTCAGTCTCATAAAGCTTCATTCCGTGAAGATTTTCGGTAATGATATCGATTACGATGATTTATTCCACAATACCAGCTGTAACTACTTATTTTAAATCGCTTTCTGTAAAATTACTACCGGTCTTTTGCACTCACATAGCACTACTGTTTGTGATTCTTCTATACTGCACCGAATATAATGAACGACCTTTTTTGCAACTAGCGTCACGGCCTTCGTATTACTTTTCTGTGACAACATATCGTAAATACGACATTATAATTCATAGCATGACAGTATTTCTGTTACACAGACTCTATTTCCATTTAAAAAACTGCACTTCCATACACAATTATTTCGCTACTTTAAGCCAGACTGCCGTTGAATAAAAATGTTCAATCGTTTTCGTTCCGGGGCGGCAATTAGTTGACGTTTGCAATTCATATTTCGTTTCGTATTGCTGCTCTTACTACTCGTGCTGCAGTTAGTATTATTAGCTGTTGCAGTATACAGTCATCCGAGCTCGAATGATGGTCGTCTAGAGCGTTGGTGTATTTCATAACATTTCTGGAAGTGGTAACTATAATCCGTTTCTGTATGCTAAAACCCTCGCAGTTTATACAAGCTAAAACTGAAGGTACTTGGCTTGAAGCTGTTGCCTCTTCCGCTTGGCTCCCTCGGCAGCGAATTCCGTGTTGCTCACGTTGTCCAGTAGTGTAGCGACGTCGCTGAAGCGGCCCCTCCAGGGGCTACTAGCCCGGCTTGCGATATATGGAGCTCCTGGGTGCTCAGTCGTCGGGTTTCCCCCCAGTCCCCAGCCCCCTTTCTCCTAGACGTTGTCGAGTGTCCCAGAGAGAGACAGTGCCAATACGTTTAAAACTGGCGTGGGAGGGAAGACGCAGGGAGTCTTCCTGTCGCCTTAAGCGATCCGCTCTGGAGTTTATGTTAGGGTTTACCCATACGCAGGTAAAAAACAGGACCAGCGTTCTATGTTACGTTCGTCATTCAGTGATGTTTTTGGATAACAGAAAGTTTGTTTTGGCCAGCAGACACGAACGCATGTGTCAAAATAAAAAAAAAGTCTCCCTTCCTGTCGTTCATATACAATAAGCTCCGTGTTTCTCCCCAAATAAAGAAGTTGTAACTTCTATTTTACATGCAAGTAGTAGATCGTCTTTTAATGAAACACGTCATTGCTTCTCAGTGATTGCTAAAAATGTTTTGCGCGGAGTGCATGACTGAGTATTTCAAGTGGGGCACAGGTGCTTATTACCTTGCCGGGATTTGACGAACTTATCCATTAAGGAACAAAAAATCCTTCTGAGTTGAAACTGTATCATTACTGCTGCCATTTCGAATCTTCTGGAGGTGAGGCAATATATCGTAATGGCAGTGGATGGACACGCCATACTGACATGAGTTCTCGTTTTACCAAAACAAATAGTAAGAAGAGTGCTATCTATGTGCATATAGCCAGCCAACGTAAGAGTACATTGCCACGGGTTAACTACACATGAGGGCGGAGGGTCTACTATAGTGAGAGCCCAAACATCGCACATCTATACAACGACAATACCACCTGGCGTGTTACTGAGTGCAATTCAGGACGCTATCAATGCGAATCAGGGAGCTCACCTCAAAGGTGTGCCAACAGGTTCCAATATACCCCGTTCTAGGTCAACTTTGGCACAATGTACAACAAAGAAAGCTAAAGGTAGTGTGACTTCATAGCCACTGCCGGCTATAGGGGGAACTCTTACATTTAGTCAAAAGTTACCTCCCCCCATTAGGAAACTTATTGTTGCTGAACTGAGTGAATCTACACGATCCCCACCTACGCCAGCTAATGCCCAGCTTGGCGGAGTTAATTCTACTTTACCGAGTAGATTCTTACTTGCGGCAGATACTTGAGATCCAATGTTTAGTAACCATTTATGCAACTTCCATTTTGTGTAACTGTCCGTAAAATAATACGCCAGGGATTTCACACAGGGGTGGCTTGTATGTACCTCTAGTGGAACCGGTGAGCAGAGGACACACCGCCCCCTGCCACATTTAACAGGAGGGTACGAGACCAACACTGTGCACATCTGCCATGTGCCTGAGAATTTCTGTTATCACAGTTTCGTTCGTACTTCTGGAACACCGCGTTAAGCTGCTTACGGTAAAATCTAGATGAATTTTTCCTTCTACGTCTGTCTACCTACCCTTCCTGAAGTCGTCAAAAGACGGTGCTTCTCTTAATTTCTTGTGGCACGTTAAATACGTGCGAGTATCTCCCACTATTTATAGTTTAGCTACATTCAATAACTATTTGTTACTCCAATTTTCCAACATAGCGACTGTAACCGAATTATCATAAAACAGGAAGACATGTTCCCTTCGTTTCGCAGAAAATGGTTGATCGACGAAGCGGCGCTATTATCAAGAACAGGTGCATTAGTACGTTATCATTCCCCTATTTCCTCCTTAGTTGCCACTATTCTTTCTGCAACTGAGCTGAATAGCTTTCTTAGCCGATACTTGCTTCCCCATGTTGCCTACCTACAACCAACAGCACAAGTATATAGCATACCCAACACAGTATGAAAAGGAACAAGAAACAGTAGGGAAACAACCATAGTCCCAAAAACACTTTAACTTGTAATTAAACGTGCTGCTGCATAGGACGCCCCTGCTGCAGAACCAAGGACGCGACTGCGTTATTCTGGTTATCCATCTTCATCTTCAGCAGTCTTTCTGACACCAGTTATAAGAGAATGGCAAGGATGGATGGGTGTGGGCAGAGGTTCTTTGCAAAAAGGTTGATGCAGATACAGCAAGGGAAGGCAGTCCGCAGATACCAGAACTTCTTTATTACCGCTATTTAGTATCACTGGACATCGAAGCTACTAGTGCAGAACATAGCGCTGAGCGGCCATCAGCGTCGTGGATGCTGCGTAGGGGAAGGTTCGCGTTTCCCAGCCAGTGTGGTGCCAGCCCAGTTCAGATGATCCACAGAAATATTTCAGAATGCGCCATGCCCAGTGGTGCAGGACATGATACTTTGGTAGGGAAGGGGATGACTGGAGTTCAAATGGTTCAAATGGCTCTGAGCACTATGGGACTCAACTGCTGAGGTCATTAGTCCCCTATAACTTAGAACTAGTTAAACCTAACTAACCTAAGGACATCACAAACATCCATGCCCGAGGCAGGATTCGAACCTGCGACCGTAGCGGTCTTGCGGTTCCAGACTGCAGCGCCTTTAACCGCACGGCCACTTCGGCCGGCGGATGACTGGAGTCCCAAGTCGTTGTCCTGAGAAAGCGGTAGAGTGATCAAGCACCCAGATGCTCAGACGGCAGACAGAACTTCTGAGTCTAGTGACTGTAGAGGTAGTAGCGTCACCGATGCAGCGTGAACAATACTAGCTTCATCCTTCATTGCTGCCCAGCTGTACTACTATGATGGTCCACGAGTTGTTTAAATGCCGCTACTCCCTGATGACTTCACGGTAGTGGCTGTGTCCATATGCCACACTGAACGCTATGGAACAGAGGCAATTTCCGAGGTGGTGGTTGTTAAAGAAAGCACGTTTCAATGACGCGGTAGTGGGTTAAGCAGTAAAGGATTCGTGAAGGCTGGCCCAAGGCACTGAGACACAGAACGGTGTCACAGAGCTTCTTGCTGCTGCTGAGGGGTGTTGATGAAGCAGGGACGACGACTAGCAGTGGCTAGTGTCCATGTCCTATCGTGCTATTCTTGGCTCTAACCTCTGCTTCAGTCCGTGCCTTACAATTGCTTCGGAAAACGTCATATGAAGTGGTAATTCATAATCTTGGGTTCGCTCTGTAGCTTCGCCCCCGGCTTCAAAAGAATCCACTATAATACAGGGTGATTCAAAAAGAATACCACAACTTTAGGAATTTAAAACTCTGCAACGACAAAAGGCAGAGCTAAGCACTATCTGTCGGCGAATTAAGGGAGCTATAAAGTTTCATTTAGTTGTACATTTGTTCGCTTGAGGCGCTGTTGACTAGGCGTCAGCGTCAGTTGATGCTAAGATGGCGACCGCTCAACAGAAAGCTTTTTGTGTTATTGAGTACGGCAGAACTGAATCGACGACAGTTGTTCAGCGTGAATTTCGAACGAAGTATGGTGTTAAACCTCCTGATAGGTGGTGTATTAAACGTTGGTATAAACAGTTTACAGAGAATGGGTGTTTGTGCAAAGGGAAAAGTTCTGGATGGCCGAGAACGAGTGATGAAAATGTAGCACGCATCCAGCAAGCATTTGTTCGCAGCCCAGGAAAATCGACTCGCAGAGCTAGCACAGAGCTGCAAATTCCACAATCAACTGTATGGAGAGTCCTACGAAAAAGGGTACCTGAACTTCAACTACACGAGGCGATGGATCGGCCGCCAGGCAGCCCGTGACAGAGCACTTCATCACTGGCCTCCAAGAAGCCCTGATCTTACCCCCTGCGATTTTTTCTTATGGGGGTATGTTAAGGATATGGTGTTTCGGTCACCTCTCCCAGCCACCATTGATGATTTGAAAGGAGAAATAACATCAGCTATCCACACTGTTACGCCTGATATGCTACAGAGAGTGTGGAACGAGTTGGAGTATCGGGTTGATATTGCTCGTGTGTCTGGAGGGGGCCATATTGAACATCTCTGAACTTGTTTTTGAGTGAAAAGAAACCTTTTTAAATACTCTTTGTAATGATGTATAACAGAAGGTTATATTATGTTTCTTTCATTAAATACACATTTTTAAAGTTGTGGTATTCTTTTTGAATCACCCTGTATATCCATTTATAATGATGGGTAGTTTCTTAGGCTGACTAAATGTTTATTTTCTAAACTGCGGGCAACAATTTTAATGTTATGATTTCCAGACGGATTCATTTCTTTCATACTACCAAATAAATTACGCGGATCATCTTTTATTACTATTCCACACATTAATGTGACCATCTGTTAAAATCTTGAATAAACACATTTTGCAGCGTGGGCGTGCAGAAAGAGAATGAGTGAGGATCTGGAGGGTACCAACAGGAACGTAGGGTAATGCTGACTCCAGTGCCGTGTCTCGCAGCACTAGGTTTCTCGGTTGAATGTCAATGGTGCAAGCAGCCCGATCGAGATAGTCCCACAGGCTCTCGAATGGGTATAAATCCGGGGAATTTGCTAGTCAAGGGTGTATGATAAACTCATCCTCGAACCACGCACGTATCCTGCAAACTCTATGACCTATGACATGTTGCATTGTCATGCTGCAAGATGCCATAGCGTCAAAGAGACAACCGACTGCACGTAGGGGGGGGGGGGGGGTACATGGTCCTCAAGGACAGATGCATAGGTGTTTTGAGCCATTGTGACATTCAGAATGCTATGATAATCAAAGGAATGCCACGAAAATGTTCCCCAGATCATAATACTCCCTCCTCCGACCTGGACACTTACGAAACGTGTTGCAGGGCCATACACATCAACGGTCATCTGTCTGATGGAGCATAAAACGTGACTTACCTAAAAAGCACACTTGTCGTCACGCAGTGGACGTCCAGTAGCGTTCGTCACAGTCATCATGGGTGAAAGATCCAGGCGCCTGCTGCAGAGGCCCATATGCAGCAACGTTTGCTGAACAGTCGTTGAAGAGTTGGTAGCTTCTCGGTTCATCTGGGTGGTCAGTTACTCAACATTTGCACGTCAATTCGCCAGTGCACATATTCTCAGCCGTCGTTCATCCCCATCAGCCATGGCCTGAGGTGCACCACAGTTTCCTCCGCGCCGTTTTTATATAGCGCCGTGAGGTAACGGGCGAGTTGTGGCGCCCTGAAAATATTCGAAGTTCGGAGTTGGCGTGGCCGCGCTGGGACCTCTCGGCGGGCCGCGGCTCGTCGGCGCTGCATGGTGCCGAACGTTAGCCAGGGTCCACGGACCGCATGGCTGGGATCATGGTGACGCTGTGTCGACGAAGGAGACACGCCTGGAGTGCCAAAGATGGTGGACTTTGTGAAACCTTAATGGTAGACATTTCACACATCGTATAGAAATTAATAGTAGTCAGATGAATCATGATACCTCAAAAAGAAACATGTACTTTCCCATTATTTGCACGATTATTCTGATGGTGTAATCAGATTTTCAATATCTTTATTAGTTTAAAGATTAGTATCTGACGGTAAACTATACAAGTAACACCCAGCCATGAATTTCCAAAATTTAAACGCTTCATCCGATTTCGTCGATCGACATGTCTTTAGGAAGCTATTAGTGTAAACTTATATGGGTATAAATTACTGGCATGTAACTTGAATAGTACACGAGTTATTGGAGGTCAAAGTGGCTGATTACTGCTAGTCGCATCAGGCCGTAAGTACTCCACAGTTACACGAAAAATCGGTAGCAGCATGCTTATAAATATATTTATTCATCTGTGTTATTGTTTATATCCAATATGTACTATTCATGAAGAAATTTGTTAAATATTTACTGTGTTTTAGAAAGCACAGACACATTGGGCTTCTGGCCTACCTTTTGTTCTATTCCTTTGATATATGATTATTTAATTTGTTTATGTATCTAATAATGTGTGTTGGGTATTTATGGTCCAGCTGTAGGAATATTCAAGTTATTTAACTGTAAATCCAGTATTTTGTATGTGTTTCATTATGTTTGTGTGGGTGCGTTGGCTTGAAGACGTGGAGGGAGTGCTCCAGCCAATCACAGCACTAGTAACTAAGAGAGACGTATGGACGTTGGGGAGGAGCATCGTTTCCGGAGAGGACACGGGTAGTTCTGAACAGGGCGGTGTGAGGGACGGTCGCACAGGACACGGGGACGGTCCTGCAGTACGAGGCGACGGACGCACAGTCGCGGGAGAGGGACTTGGAGAGTGTGGAGCAGTTTGCTCGTGGTCGTGGCAGATAGAAATATTTTGTAGTGCTGACAAGTGCACTTGTGATATATTCGTGGCTTCCACAGTGAAGACATAATGTTCGGTTAGAAGTGAATATCTCGCGAGCTATGTTGTTGTTCATAACTAATTACCTGGAGTAGGCATCTATTGTTTCCCTGTTACTCAACTTATATTTTATTTAATTGCTGGACCATCGACACCAATAAGTGTTTTGCAGAAATACACCACATTCTCAAAAGTACTTCTACAGTGAAGACATAATGTTCGGTTAGAAGTGAATATCTCGCGAGCTATGTTGTTGTCCATAACTAATTACCTGGAGTAGGCATCTATTGTTTCCCTGTTACTCAACTTATATTTTATTTAATTGCTGGACCATCGACACCAATAAGTGTTTTGCAGAAATACACCACATTCTCAAAAGTACTTCTACTATCGTACTCATCATTTAAAGTCGTTAAGATAGTACCTGCAGATTTTATTTAATTGCAGTCTTTCATTTATAAATTTCTACGTTACATTCGCAATTGCTGAGTGATAGGAACCCTTGACCATTCGATCCATCTGTGTAGTAATATTGTATACTGTAACTCAGCAGTATTTGGCTTGTAATGCGGCAACTACGTATCCCAGCCACTAGACAACGAAACCAGCCAAAACTTTTAATATTTCAACTCTGAGTTCGAAGGTACGTGGTTGAGGGCCACCACCCATCATTACATTTCTTTTGTTATACAAAAGTCCGCACGCTATATTGCCATACATGATATGCTTTAACCAAGGCGGCACGCGAACAGTTTACAAACTTAGCCGTTTCATAAAAGGTTGCATGTTTTGACCGAAAGCCAGAGATGATGGGTTTTCAGACTTCAGATAAATCGCTCTGTTTCCGCATAACGTCATCGACTGCACTGTGGTCCACTTCCCCATTTCATGCTTTATCAGCTCTCCATTGTTAGTGCGGCCACTTAACCTCTGTGAGTAGTTATTGTATGTTGGTTTCCAATATATACAGTGGTTACATTAGTGCGGCTGGACCGTGTATTAAGTAATTGGATATCTGATGCACCTCTTAAACGATACAAATATTTAATGAAACATTGGAAATCTATTAAAATTTTCTGCTTTTTTCCTTCATTGTGTCATCCGTCATCTTAAATAACGCGATGTCCTGCAAACGGTTTTTCCCTCCTCATATTCTTAAGATTTTGAGTCGCTTCTTGCGTAAAGGTTTTATAGCAGTTCTGCATATCCTTTGGAAGGAATGTCAAATTGTTTTGTGAAATTGGATGTATTCTGTAATGCTACTGTTACTAAATGCTTCATATTACTGCCTTCTCTTCAACAGTTAACTAGTTTGGCTTCAGAGGATGAGACAAATAAGTCAGTCCAGCACATACAGTGGCCAGTGGGATGAATGTTTTGACGTACGCAGGAAATGTTTAACTATTATAGCTACTGAATTATGACACCAACTTTGTTTTTAAATCGAAAAATGTGCTTTTTTGAGTGTCACTGGAAAGAGCTTTCGAATAGGATTGCGGTGATGTAATATGTGTGGAATGTTATCGAACAATAACAAGATAACAGTGCCGCAAGCAACTGTCGCGCTGTCAGCAGAGGTCCAACGAACGTCTGTCCTTTGCAACAACCGTAAGCAAACACATAAATCAAACAGAGTTTGCTCGTTTATTTCTGAAGCGCATCAGTCCGTGCTCTGCTGTTAAAACGATCAGAGAACTTGCTCGTGAATCTGTTCGCAATGTATACAACAGTCAAAACAGTGGAAATGGTTTTCGTTTGCGGTGAATGTCGCCAAATATTAGAGCTATGTGCTGAAATGTATGCAACTAACATTTTGGCAGCGTTAACACATATCCCATAGGCAACTACAAGACAGCTTCAATGTACGAGTGCCATAAGTCAAAGAAGTTCAAAAATGGTTCAAATGGCTCTGAGCACTATGGGACTTAACTTCAGAGGTCATCAGTCGCTTAGAACTAAGAACTACCTAAACCTAACTAACCTAAGGATACAACACACCCCAATACCCGAGGCAGGATTCGAACCTGCGACCGTAGCGGTCGCGCAGTTTCCAGACTGTAGCGCCTAGAACCGCTCGGCCACCTCGGCCGGCGTCAAAGAAGTGTTTTGCGAATATTATATTCACACTCATTTTATCCTTTCCAAATATCATCAACAGCTTCATGGTAATTACTTTCCTAACTGGTTACAGCTAGCGGAATGGTGTCTGCTGCAATCATGGACTGTGCGGCTGATCCCGGCGGAGATTCGAGTCCTCCCTCGGGCATAGGCGTGTGTGTTTGTCCTTAGGATAATTTAGGTTAAGTAGTGTGTAAGCTTAGGGACTGATGACCTTAGCGGTTAAGTCCCATAAGATTTCACACACACACAACGGTGTCTGCGAAAACTGCAAAGTGATGCGGCTGTCCCATACAAGACATTGTTTTCATATGGAGCATAGTTTACAAACCATCGAGAAATCAATCCTTGCAGTATGCACTACTAGTCAGTTAAGCTGAGAAAAGTGGATAAATAGCGATCTAGGTCTGTTCACGTCTGGTATAGGCATCTCAAGAAATGCACTCTATGTCCTTGTTTTATCGATGTGATTTTAAACAGCTATGAGTACCTATAGCTACAGACGCGGTTTCATTGCACTAGACAAGTGGTTCCTATTCTATGATTGATTACTGCTGAGGCGTGAAATGTAATTTTCTGAAGGAAAAAAGAAACGTTTCACTTGTGTTTCCGTCACAAAACGAGATTATTTTAAAATACCAATACTCTTATCACTATCTTGGAAGACTGTAATACTTATTACTTGAGTAACCATATAGTGAAGGATTCAGCTTGTTAAACAGAATTATGGACAACATCTCCCTCACACAGGCCTAGTTGACCCACTACACACATACTTTGCATATTCTACAACTAATCCATGACAGTAGAATTGAGACATATACATCACATATGGTGAAATATCTCATGAAAGAGCCTTCTTCGATTTGTAGGTAATTCCCGCAACAGACTGGAAATTGCGTGACTGTTGGATTCTCAACAGTAAGCATACTAATTAACAGCACAATACTACAATAACTATGTAATGTCTACTACTGTTGTATGGTCTACGCTGTATTATTATTATTATCATTATTATTAGTGACAGCGGTCACCCGCAAAGCATTAACAGCCCATAGTCTTCTAATTTCTGAATGTTCAGAGGTAAGGAGTCAAGCAATCAATAGATACAGAAGCATTAGATCTATTTATATTCCACACGTTTTAATTAGGTTGATTTTAAATTAGGGTGTAGGGGGTGGGCGAAGCAAGTACCACTAGGGTGTGGAGTCGAGCAGAGGAAGCATATTTTGTCACAAGAGTTTCCTTCAACGTAGATCCTTTGCTTCCTTTGGTAGCACTCGCGATGTAATGAAAATTGCTTCACCATTATATGAAAAAAGGTTGTGAGAAATAAGTTTTGCCAATTGTCGCACTGACTCATTAGTTCGTGGTTTAATAAAACACCTACAAAAATTAAACATGATCCATCTTTCGCCATTTTAATAAGTGTGTTCAAGAAAATTCTTTTTCATTCTAAATCTTAGTTACGCGATGATGAGGGTGGGGGTGGGGGTTTATAGCTACTATCTGGTTACACTCAAGAGTAATGGTCTCAGAAATGTTAGGAATCACTGTACAAGGCATAAGACAATCCGCGTGGTACTGGTTCAAATGGCTCTGAGCACTATGGGACTTAACAAAAATGGTTCAAATGGCTCTGAGCACTATGCGACTTAACTTCAGAGGTCATCAGTCGCCTAGAACTTAGAACTAATGAAACCTAACTAGCCTAAGGACATCACACACATCCATGTCCGAGGCAGGATTCGAACTGCGACAGTAGCGGTCGCGCGGCTCCAGACTGTAGTGCCTAGAACCGCACGGCCACTCCGGCCGGCTATGGGACTTAACATCTAAGGTCATCAGTTCCCTAGAACTTAGAACTACTTAAACCTAACCAACATAAGGACATCACACACATCCATGTCCGAGGCAGGATTCGAACTGCGACAGTAGCGGTCGCGCGGTTCCAGACTGAAGCGCCTAGAACCGGCCACTCCGACGGCGCATGGTACTAAGATAACGGATGTCCCACCCATTCTGCACAGATAAATAAAGACTGTCTGAATAGAGCATTTTGGTGGTAATGTGCTAATATTCTGTAGCACACTGTAAATAGAACACTAAAACTTTGCCATTTCTCTTCGAATGCATGCTACAAATCGCAAAAAAATCACACCATTTCTTTGCGAATGCATGCTGTTATGCAAATAAAACAAACGAAAACATGTTTTGTAGTACTCTCTACGGGATAACCAGAATCGAGAGACAAGAACTGAAATGATACTTAACTACACTACGATCAACTAAGAGAAGGGACACAGCCATTTCTTTTCGGCTGCGCGTGCTCTGATGTGACGTCATCCCTGCGGGAAATGATGTTGCTATGTTTCTCACGGAACCAGGTCAATATTTTTCTTCGAAAGTGCAAGTTAAGTATCGTGCAAGCAGCATGGCGAATCCTGTAGATAATCTGCTAAAGAGGTCCTTTTCTAGTAGATCTTAGGAGGAGAAAGTGAGGGTTAACTAGTTATGTATACCAACTACAAATTTAAATCTAACATTAGCAGGGGGTTTTACGGGAATCACCAGTTTGGCTCAAACTATGTGAGTGGAAGCAGGTAGATGCCCCTTTCAAGTTGCTACAGTATTTCACCTGAGCAGGCCGCAGGAAAGGGTAAAACACTCTCGCATTTATTACAAGTAGACTAGGAGGTATTTTTAGTAGATCTTAATGTATCGGTGCCATGCTGCAGTCTACTGCCAGCTGCTGCTGTCGGAGTTCTTGTGTGAAGCTTTGAGGATACGATGGGGTAAACAAAACCTAGCCGGAATTCAGCACGGCTCACGGTCGAACGTCTTTGTTTTAAAGACTGTGAGCAACACCAGTGACAACATGTAAACAGACAACAGGAAATCCACTGTTAGAACTCTTTACGGGCAAGAACGTCCTAGTATCGAGATTATTGACAACTGATTAGCTGAAATAATCGATTTTTCCAAACACGAAGCATATAGTTTGTCGTACAATTCTCTCGCTAATGCCATTTCCGTGAAAGCAATCAACGATGACGTATCTAAAACAGTGGTACGCCACTTCTATGGCACCGTTGATTTTCCTGTCTCCACTGGAGAAACACACAACGTATCTGTGACATATGCCGGTACGGGTCTCTGCACTGTAAAAATGTACAATTTGCCCTTTGACATATCGAATGAGGCTATAAAACAGGCTCTAGGTCAGTTCATAACTGCAAATACAGCAGGAGACAATGTCCACGAACAAATATATCAATGACATAAAGTGTGGGAGCTGTGCGGATAGAGACCGAAATAGCCGCCTTCGTCCACGCGATCTTCTGCACCGCAGAGGGCTTTGGATGAGCTTCTGGAGCTCCAGAACGAATCAGCTGATGCCGAAACATCCGAGAAAAATCGACCAAAACGCGCGTACCAAGACACGGAATCCACAGACGGACAAAGCAAACGACGTACATATAAGAGAAAAATAAATTCTAAAGGAATGGTCACAGATGATGATCTCCTCACAGCGTCTCCCACTATGGGACTACTGAAGCACTATAACGAGCCTCAGCAGAACCAGTGGAGTTCAGTCGTCTCGAAGACCAGGTCACAACATTTACTGGGCTGAAGGCACCGAGGACTAACTGAATCTGCACATGCAGACCTACAAATTTGCCATCTTAAATCAACCGTATAACGTCTGATATTAAGCTTACATCAATATTTGTACGCTGCTGACGTAGATGTCACATTCCTTAAAGAAACCAACGACAGCAACCTTGCAGCCGCGAAAGGCTTCGACGCCATTATCAACATTGGACCCAACACTGGCACTATGATGGAGTTCAAGAAAGGAATCTCCCTCAGCGAGAGGCATAGCCGCTCGCTTGCACGATCGGGAGTTAATAAACATTTATGCTCCGTTGGGTACTAATCACAGAGCGGAAAGGTGTGACTCCTAGCATGACTGTATATCGCAGCTTTTCACATCACTGTGTGCGCTGGTAATCCTTGGTGGAGATTTCAACTGTGTTATATCTAAAGATGACCGAACCCCAGCCACAGATATTCGGGTAACGTAATACATTAGTAATGGACATAGCCATCGAGGATGCCTGCGGCGATTGAAACCGAAAACCGTCGACTGCATATCTGTCACAGCGAATTCAGTCAGCCGTCTTGGCAGATTATACGCTCAAAGAGAACTCCTGCCAAACTTCACTGACTGTGGGACGTGGTATGTCAATCTTTCAGATAATACTGACCTCCACATATCGGTACGACAGAAATAACGAGGGCTATGACGCATCAATTTTAGTCCTCTGGTGTACACGGACTTGGAAGCCCAAGTCGAGCATTGAGTCGATCTGTGTTGGCTATGCGGCCAGAATTTGTCTGGCAAACTTTGGTGCATCAGACAAGCTAAGATGAAATTGAGAAACTGCTTAGAAACCTACAGTCAATCAAGCCAGATGGAATAAGATGACTAAGGGTTCTATTTTCTGGTGCCTCAGCAGGAATACTCGGAACCCGTACCTTCTACTTCCGCTGGCTTCCGAGTTCGTGTCCCAGACTATGCCACCCGGCGCAGCAGGTTCAAAATGGCTCTGAGCGCTATGGGACTTAACTTCTGAGGTCATCATTCCCCTAGAACTTAGAACTACTTAAACATAACTAACCTAAGGACATCACACACATCCATGCCCGAGGCACGATTCGACCCTGCGACCGTAGCGGTCGCGCGGTTCCAGACTGTAACGCCTAGAACCGCTCGGCCACCCCGGCCGGCGCGCAGCAAGTCCGCTCCCACTTAATCACTGCTAAATGCGATGACATGGACAACCAATACAGCAGGGAGACTGATGTTAAAGCTTTAATTACAGAGCAATACGCAGACCTTGTAATGTAAAGAAAACACAGACCTCACACACACTGAGACGTGGCTAGGGCCACTGCATCAATTCACAACCATCACCGACGAACAAAACCGAACCTTAACCGCAAGATGTACAACAGAAACATTGCACTCAGCTATATAAGCGGCACCACGACGCCAATCCCCGGAAGCGGACGGATTCCTAGAAAAGTTTTATGCGCGCTACTCGCATCTATTCGGCAACTTTTTCGCAGAAATGATTAATAAAGTGCTTCAACGTGCGACCTTACAGCGGATTTCACTCAGGGAATCACAGTACTCATTTCTAAAGCGTCGAAAGCCATGACCATCAAAGCTCTACGGCCGATTTCATTGTACATGAATATTTCGGGAGAAAGGAATGGAAAGGAAACGAGATGGGGAAGAGATAGGAAGGAAATAATGACATCTAGCTGCACTTGGGCACTGCGACAGTGCAACGGATAGAGTTGAAAATTTGTGCTGGACCGTGACTAGAACGCGAATGCTCCGCTTCTCTAGAATGGTTGCCTTAATCGCATCGGCTATCTGGACACGGTTTCCGTCAGACCCAAATTCCCAACTTCCGCTAGCCGCACCGCAGCAACCCCCGTCCTTTAACCCCCTACTCGCAAATTTCTTATTCCCGTAAGACTTAGAAAGTTGCTTGTACATCCGCACTCAAGCGTTTTTTACCAGAGACCCATCGCACCAACAGAATTTTGGATATAAGCGGCTTACATTTTATCTGACAGAACAGACACCGTTTATATCTATAACGATTACGTTATTAAATTCCGACATCAAACTGCTGACGCACGCTCTTAACAACAGACTGAAACCTCTTCTACCGTGTGTCCTGGTATCATACCAACATAGTGCCACTGAGGGGCGATCAGTGATGAACATTTTAGCCCATCACAGAGATTTCATTAACATGGCCTGGCAAGCGAACACATTAACTGTCATCGCAGTTTTAGGTCTAGAAAGAGCTATTGCACAAAGTGTCTGCACTTGATTTTCACTCGACTTTCGCTGACCTCATCGCCTCATGTATCAGCAGCACATCCAAGAGCTCAGAAATGAATGAATCGCTAGTTTGTTTGCGGTCATCATGGAACCCTTGCTACATTTCCACCACACTCTGTCGGGTCTCAAAACAATTGTCCTAACCTAAGCAGATGAGGTCACCTTGATACTCCAAGATGACAAACACACAACTCGCTCATCAAATTCTGGATAACTACCAACAGAACACATGTGCACTCTTGAATATAAACATATATGCAAACTTATCCATAGGTCGGCATCCGGAAGAATTACCACATCCTTGGTTGCCACAAGTAGACTTTCGGAAATACCTAGAGGTGTTCTTTACTGCCTGCCAAAAAGATATGAAAAGGATCAACTGGGGCATTAAGATACAAAATATCAGAGCCATGTAACTTAGGCAAAACATGAGGTGCCTCGAGCAACTCCACGAAGTTTCCGTAGTCAACCAACACATCCTTACACGACTGCATCATGCAACAGGAATGCTGGCTATGCCTAATGCGATCGCACATGAAGTCCTTGTATCAACACCTATGTACGTCTGGTAAGACAATGTATACAAAGTTCTTTGAAAAGCACCGCCACACCCAGCAAGCTAGTGGAACTCGGACATAAAAATCCAGGAATCCACTGCAAGGCGATTCTTGTTAAAAGGGCGTATAAAATCATTAGTAATCTTAATGGCAGCATAGCTAAATACCTCTAGCGATCCTTCCTCCAGGAAATCGATCCATCGCTGCCTCCAGACGTTGCTGCTAATATTGTTCTAGAACCTAGAATCTGTTGCCATCTACTACCAAGCTCCACGTCCTTCATCAACCATATTTTGATTAGTCCTGTTTCGCCCCAACCCGTAGAATCCAAGCTCTCACAACTCAATTTTCTGAGGGTATGGAGTACCGTCTTTAAGCGAATGACACCTATATAGTACAGACAACGCGGTATGATGTGGTCACCAACACCGTGCGTATGAGTGAGAAGATGAACCGAGCCAATCTTGCACAGAGCTGGCTCTGCAACTATTGTCAGATCCTCGATATCATCAAATATCGATTCTTGAGTCGGGACCAGAACATCGTTTCGAGCTGATCGACAAAGAAACTGCCTCTCTTCACCAGGACGGCGCCTCACACAACACCACATAACATTTGTTGCAACCGGACTGAGAATTTTTCGCGCCCGCCACACATGACACCTACGTTTGGCTGACTGTGCGCGTCGTAAGCTATATTCTACATTCTGCACATCTCGAGTTTGAAAACTTCAAGGACAATCATGAAAATCATCAATGGTATCTACTGAATCGACTATGAGCGAGATACGAACCTGCGTTTCATAACTTTTTTCGCATTATAACGTCCACAGTTTAACCCAGGATCAAAACCCTTCCGTCTTCATCTCCTTCAATGGACCCGATTTTGCCACCCCTTTTCACATCATACAAAAGGGAAAGTTATTTCAACGTTCTATGTTACCATTCGTTTCGTTATACGAAGCTTTTCGCCAGTAAACGAATACAGTGGCTCAAGCAGCAAGGGGAGTTTGAGCATACTCTTATCTTCAACTTATGAAGATATGTAAGTGCTATTTCGTTCATTTTAAAATAAGATTTTTTTGACTTCAACAGCCTCAAATACCGTCGACAAGAACTCCTGTCGACATTGGTGCAATGACATCCGTGCGGATAACAATGAAAAGGTGTAGAATGACACAAGAAGCCGACTCCAATGAAGGAGATTTTGGACAGCAAAAATGCGCAGGAAGGGGAGGATTGGGGTTCATAAAAATGGAAATTAATAAAAATAAATCAATAAAAAATAAATAAAAAGGAAATGAATAATGTGGTGCAGTGGTCATGCGCAAAAACGGACAATTCGTCAGCTCTGGTTCCAGTCCCATTCCTACCTTCTTCTCTTTCATTTTATTTTACTCCTCGTAGTGTTACCTATACATTATAAATTTTGAATATATTTAAACAGTGAAGTTTATATAAGTAAAATTAATATATTGAATTCAGCTACGATTAATATCATTGTAAGTCGAAAGGTTATAGGTGGTGGTGAAAAAAACGAGCATACGCGGAAATTCAGTATGAAAGTGTACGAAAAGAGTCGGATCTGTGGATGTGATGCTCGCAATGCAAATTTTTTATTTCCATGTTTGTTATTCGGGAACAATCATGCGTAGAGTCCAGGGGCAGTGAAAGATCTAGGACATAGTAATGGATTAAAAAAAAGAAAACATAACGAAAGTAATAAAAATATAAGCAATATACTTGATCTTGGTGCATTAGGTAAAGCTACACTGAGATGACAACAGTCATGGGATACCTCCTAATATCATGTCGAACCCCCTTGCCAACTGAAATCGGAACTCATCTGACTACGCCACGGTTTTCTAGTCGGCTATAGTCCAACCGATATGGTCACGAGCCCAGGATTGCCGTTGCAGACGATGTCCTGCTGTTAACAAACGACTCGCGTTAGTCATCTGCTACCATAGCACATAAACACCAGATTTCGCCACACTGTCCTAACGGGTACGTTCGTCGTACGTCCCAAGTTGATTTCTGCGGTTATTACATGCACTGTTGCTTGTCTGTTAGCACTGACAACTCTACGCAAACTCCACTGCTGTCGGTCGTAAAGTGAAAACCGTTGGCCGCTTTGTTGTCCGTGGTGACAGGTAATGCCTGAAATTTGGTATTCTCGCACACTATTGATACTCCGGGTGTCGGAATATTGATTTCCCTTACGATTCCCAAAACGGAATGTCCCATGCGTCTAGCTCCAACTACCATACTGCGTTCAGAGCCTGTTAATTATAGTCGTGAGACCATAATGACGTCGGATACCTTTTCACATATATTATCTGAGTACAAATAACAGCTCCGCCAATGCACTGTCGTTTTATACTCTGTGTACGCAATACTGCCGCTATCTCTATAGGCGGATCTCGCTAGCCCATGACTTATCACCTCAGTGTACAACATACACTACTGGCCATTAAAATTGCTACACCTTGAAGATGAGGTGCTACAGACGCAAAATTTAACCGACAGGAAGAAGATGCTGTGATATGCAAATGATTAGCTTTTCAGAGCATTCGCACAAGGTTGGCGCCGGCGGCGACACCTACAACGTGCTGACATGAGGAAAGTTTCCAACCGATTTCTCATACACAAACAGCAGTTGACCGGCGTTGACTGGTGAAACGTTGTTGTGATGCCTCGTGTAAGACCGAGCGAGGTGGCGCAGTGGCTAGCACACTGGACTCGCATTCGGGAGAACGACGGTTCAATCCCGTGCCCGCCATCCTGATTTAGGTTTTCCATGATTTCTCTAAATCGCTCCAGGCAAATGCCGGGATGGTTCCTTCGAAAGGGCACGGCCGACTTCCTTTCCTAATCCGATGAGACCGGTGACCTCGCTGTCTGGTCTCCTCCCCCAAAACAATCCAAATCTTCGTGTAAGGAGGAGAAATGCGTGCCATCACGTTTCCGACTTTGATAAAGGTCGGGTTGTAGCCTATCGCGATTGCGGTTTATCGTATCGGGACATTGCTGCTCGTGTTGGTCGAGATCCAATGACTGTTAGCAGAATATGGAATCGGTGTGTTCAGGAGGGTAATACGGAACGCCGTGCTGGATCCCAACGGCCTCGTAACACTAGCAGTCGAGATGACAGGCAACTTATTCGCATGGCTGTAACGGATCGTGCAGCCACGTCTCGATCCCTGAGTCAACAGATGGGGACGTTTGCAAGACAACAACCATCTGCACGAACAGTTCGACGGCGTTTGCAGCAGCATGGACTATCAGCTTGGAGACCATGGTTGCGGTTACCCTTGACGCTGCATCACAGACAGGAGCTCCGGCGATGGTGTACTCAACGACGAACCTGGGTCCACGAATGGCAAAACGTCATTTTTTCGGATGAATCCAGGTTCTGTTTAGAGCATCATGATGATCGCATCCGTGTTTGGCGACATCGCGGTGAATGCACATTGGAAGCGTGTATTCGTCATCGCCATACTGGCGTATCACCCGGCGTGATGATATGGGGTGCCATTGGTTACACGTCACCTCTTGTTCGCATTGACGACACTTTGAACACTGGACGTTACATTTCAGATGTCTTACGAGCCGTGGCTCTACCCTTCATTCTATCCCTGCGAAACCCTACATTTCAGCAGGATAATGCACGACCGCATGTTGGAGGTCCTGTACGGGCCTTTCTCGATACAGAAAGTGTTCGACTGCTGCCCTGGCCAGCACATTTCCCAGATCTCTCACCATTTGCAAACGTCTGGTCAATGGTGGCCGAGCAACTGGCTCGTCACAATACGCCAGTCACTACTCTTGATGAATTGTGGTATCGTGTTGAAGCTGCATGGGCAGCTGTACATGTACACGCCATCCAAGCTCTGTTTGACTTAATGCCCAGGCGTATCGAGGCCGTTACTACGGCCAGAGGTGGTTGTTCTGGGTACTGATTTCTCAGGATCTATGCGGCCAAATTGTAATGTAATCACATGTCAGTTGTGGTATAATATATTTGTCCAATGAGTTTCCGTTTATCATCTGCATTTCTTCTTGGTGTAGCAATTTTAATGGCCAGTAGAGTAGGTCAGTGAGGGTATTTGTGCAACAGCATATAAAATCGTGAGCGAAGTAGGAGAGTGCTCTCACGCAGTACAGAAGTCCATAAGCCGTCGCAAAGGTACGAATACCCCACTATTTATAATTTAGCGACAGTTTCTTTTTTAATTTTTTCCCCATCGACGTTTCATAATTTGAACCTGTACACTTTATTTGTCACCTTGATCTTAAACATGTTCGTGTCTCTAGGCAAGGGACATAGATTAGAGATAGACACAGGCTCACACAATGTTTTAAAATACTTCCAGATACCTCTCCCAAAAACTGAGATTTCCATTTTCCAAAAAGGGTTACCAGAATGTATCGTGTCTTTATTGGAGTATCCGCAGTTTAAGATTTTTTGTTACTTTTATGAACTTCTTCATCGTCACGTATAACGTCTGAGCATTCAAATTACCCGTATTTAAGTACAGTCGATGTCTTGTGATTATACCCTGCATTAGATTTATCACAAGGTACTAATGATTACAGAACTACAATTATTTCTAGCCCAAAAATCTCAGTATTGTGTTATGCCCCCCCCCCCCCCCGGCTTGTTACAATCTAAACCCGTAAAACTGGCTTGGAATCAAAAAGGGACTTTCTGTGTTCCCTGAGGGCTTCACCTCACGCCATTTGTATGTGAGTACACAAAGCATCAGTAGTGATTGCTGGTAGTGGTCGACTGAGCTTATGATACACATGTTTGCTGGACGATCTCACAGACAAACACGCAACCCAGATAAAGAGACTTAATCTTCAAACTTCGAAAAAATAAGCGTATATGTCTGAGCATTATCACGTTGAAGAAAAACATGTGGATTTGGTTGAAGGAGGATAAGTAACTGGGCCCTGAAAACCTGCCTTTTGTGGCGGTTGCTCTTGAGCCTGGCCTCAGTTCATACGAGTTGAGATCGCGTATCCTACTCGGTGCCGCTAAAAACCATCAAAGGTGACATTTACCCGCTATACAGTTAAGCAATGGACCAACTGCACTGCAGTCATCATGATAGCGTCTAACACGCACAAGGCCGTTCTTGTAGGACAGTTTGAAAACGAGATTCGTTTGGAAAGAATGCTGTCTGCCGCTCTGGGTGTCTGCTACGAAGTTGTAGGGATGGTGATTATCGCTGAAACACCGATTTTTGGTTACATCGTTCTTTTCGTCTCTAGTGTAATATGACTGTTAAAACCACTAAAAACACCGGTTTCTGAAATAACGAACTTCCGCTTTTATTACTATTGATTCCAGTAATAAACGTAAACTTTGCGCAACGACTGAAAAATTCTAATGAAGGTGAGGGAGTAGGGTATCACGATCGAAATGGGGCTGAGGCTGAGGAAGAAATCGGTCCAGTCGTCTCCAGCAAAGACTGCGATATTGAAGGAGAACGAAAAGTCGTAAGTTGACTGCCATGCATCGCCGCTTTTGGGTGACATCAGTCTCTCACTCAGAATAAAATGCAACACTAAGGTTTCAGCTACTATCTCAGGTTTATACACTGAAGCGCCAAAGAAACTGATATAGCCATACGTATTGAAATACAGATATATGTAAAAAGGCAGAACACGGCGCTGCGGTCAGCACCGCCTACATAAAACAACAAGTGTCTGGTGCAGTTGTTAGATCGGTTACGGCTGCTACAATGGCAGCTTATCGAGATTTAAGTGAGATAGAACGTGGTATTATAGTCGGCGCATGAGCGATAGGGGACAGCATCTCCGAGGTAGCGATAAAGTTGGGGTTTTCCCCTGCGACCATTTCACGAGTGTACCGTGAATATCAGGAATCCGGTAAAACATCAAATTTTAGACATCGCTGCAACTGGGAAAAGATCCTGCAAGAACGGGAACGACGACGGCTGAAGAGAATCGTTCAAGGTGACAGAAGTGCAACCTTTGCGCAAATTGCTGCAGATTTCAATTCTGGGCCATTAAAAAGTCTCAGCGTGCGAACCATTCAACGAAACGTCATCGATATGGACTTTCGGAGCCGATGGCTCACTCGTGTAGCCCTGATGACTGCACGACACAAGGCTTTACCCCTCTCCTGGGCTCGTCAACACTGACATTGGACTGTTGATGACTGGAAACGTGTTTCCTGGGCGGTCTAGTTTCAAATTGTATCGAGCGGATGGACGTGTACGGATATGGAAACAACCTCGTGCATCCATGGACCCTTCATGTCAGCAGGGGACTGTTCAAGCTGGTGGAGGCTCAGCAATGGTGTGGGGCGTGTACAGTTTGAGATATGGGGCCCCTGATACGTCTACATACGACTCTGGCACGTGACACGTACGTAAGCATCCTGTCTGAGCACCTGCATCCATTCATGTCCATTGTGCATTCAGACGGACTTGGGCAATTCCAGCGGGGCAATGTGACACCACACACGTCCAGAATTGCTACAGCGTGGCTCCAGCAACACTCTTGTGAGTTTAAACACTTCCACCGGCCACCCGATTCCCCAGACATGAAAATTATTGAGCATATCTGGGATGCCTTGCAAAGTGGTGTTCAGAAGAGATCTCCAGCCACTCGTACTCTTACGGATTTATGGACAGCTCTGCAGGATCCATGTTGTCAATTTCCTGCAGCACTACTTCAGACATTAGGCGAGTCCATGCTGCTTCACTCCTGCGTGCTCGCGGGGTTCCTATACGATATTAGCTCTTCAGTGTAGCACGTTAATAGAATTATGAATAGATGAATCAAATTTACCTTTTCTTCCGAGGAACGTTGTGGATGTTTTCCCCTTGAAACTGTGATGGCGCAAAGTTGTTGTGCTTAGTCCCGTACTTGCTCTTTTAAAGCGAATGGAACGTTGTTCTTCACTGCTTCCCCACTTCGTAAAATACTTCCAAGCTAGGGATTGTACCATTCTCCAACACAACGGATGTCCGGGGACGACTGCGTGAAACTACCGCGTAGACTAGGTGGGGGCAGGTTCTACATATTGCACGTACACGACTAATGTCTAATAACTCACGCCACAAGGCAACAGGTACATTATTGTCTCTGCAGTGCTGTACCGATTGTTTATGTCATATGTTTATCGCTTGTTTACAACTGTAGGCCTTTTTATTAAAATATTTCTGGTCACTTTACCCAGTTTCTGTAATAATTCAATATTTCAAAGTATTGGAAACTTTACGAACAGACATTTCAACTACATATGCATCTGCATCTGTACGCCCAAGCCACCTACGGAATGTAGCAGAGGATGCTTTGTGTACCACTGTTACTCCCCCTCTATGCTATTCTAGTCCTGAACTGTTTGCGGAGAGAACGATTTCGGTAAGCCTCCGTGTGGCCTCTAATCTCTCTAAATTTATCTTTGTGACTTTTTCGCGCGATTTACGTAGGTTGTCTCATCTAGGAACATCCGCTCTCGGAACTTTAATAGTAAAACACACCGTGATGCATAACGCCTCTCTTGCAGCATCTGTGCCACTGCAGTTGACTGATCCTCTCTATGATGCTTTCGTGTTTACTAAATGAACGTACAACGAAACACGTCGCTCTTCTTTGTGCCTCCTCTACTTGCTCTATCAGTCCTATCTGGTATGGATCCTATACTGACAAGCATATTCAAGTATTGGTCGAAGGAGTGTTTTGTAAACTACTTCCTTTGCTGTTGGACTACGATTCCTGATGATGATATTTAGTTTGTGGGGCGCTCAACTGCGCGGTCATCAGCGCCCGTACAAAGTCCAAATTTTTACATAGTCAAATTTTTACGCAGTCCAATCTTGCCACTGTCACGAATGATGATGATGATGATGATGAAATGATGAGAACAACACAAACACCCAGTCCCCGGGCAGAGAAAATCACCAATCCGGCCGGGAATTGAACGTGGGGCCCCGTGATCCAGAGGCAGCAACGCTGTCTACTGGACCACACGTTTCCTGATGATTCCTCAAATGAATCTCAATCTGGTATCTGCGTTACAAGCGATTGATTCTATGTTGTCGTACCGAGCGGGGTGGCGCAGTGGTTAGACACTGGACTCGCATTCGGGAGGACGACGGTTCAATCCCGCGTCCGGCCATCCTGATTTAGGTTTTCCGTGATTTCCCTAAATCGCTCGAGGCAAATTCCAGGGTGGTTCCTTTGAAAGGGCACGGCCCTTCCCTAGTCCGATGAGTGAGACCGATGACCTCGCTGTCTGGTCTCCTTCCCCAAACAACCCAACCCAACCCTCTATGTTGTCGTTCAATATTAAATCGCTCCGTACCCATACTCCTAGGCATTTTGTGGAAGTATCTACTTCCAGTAATTGTTCTGTCATCATAAAGTAAAGGTTCTTTCTCTCTATTCTCAGTACGTTCGATACCAATTAATAGGCCGATTTTTTTACCCAGTTATTAATCAACAACGAAAAATGCTTGTTATAACCGAAACCAAACGAATACCGAAAAATGCAGGTTATTCAGAAGTAAAATATCGGTATCGATTATAACCGAGCGGTTGTTCCCATCTCTACAACGTTGTCGAGCCACCCACAATCTCACGCATTTGTGGTTTCTCGACACTGGAAGGCCACTCAGTGACGTAAGTGCCACATTTCACAGACAGCATCGGGCCGTCGACACAGACAGGTACACACCTGTTGTAGTGCAGCAGCGTGGAATGAACACTGTGAACGACGCTGTAGGTCCTTTACGGCGATGTAGAAACGATAAAATCATCCTCTGCCACATTCCACTGTGCAGTATTTGCTCGTCACACTGTGAGATGGGTACCTCTTCCACTCGCTCGTTTAATTCTCACGTCGTTGTACTAACAGCACATCGTATACGAGTCGAAAAGTAATGGTGTAACCAAACCATTTCACGGTGACTAATCATACCGCCCCTTCGAAAATCAATCATATGCTGATTTTAGGCCATTTCCTGACGGCTACACTTACTGGTCCTTGATTTCGTGCTTTTACTTCATTCAACGGTTCTTTGCTGAAGGTGCTTCGTGTAACACTTTCCATTCACACATGGAAGACCACTTCCGGGTCTATGTGCACACAATGTCAGTTTCAAAAATGGTTCAAATGGCTCTGAGCACTATGGGACTCAACTGCTGTGGTCATAAGTCCCCTAGAACTTAGAACTACTTAAACCTAACTAACCTAAGGACAGCACACAACACCCAGCCATCACGAGGCAGAGAAAATCCCTGACCCCGCCGGGAATCGAACCCGGGAACCCGGGCGTGGGAAGCGAGAACGCTACCGCACGACCACAAGATGCGGGCTCAATGTCAGTTTAATCCTCATATTATATAGACAAGAGTTTAGACGTATTTGATCCATTCTCTAGGGTACTAAAGCTTTCACAATGATTGATATACTATCTTTCGGCAGAGGCAGTTACTGTTGGACAAACGAACCTGACATCACTAAAAGGTAATCTACAGATGTGATATATTGCAAATCACCACTGCATAAACTCTTCCGATCGTCCTCCATTTGGGAAAATTTTATTTGATTCTGCAGTTGATACAGCGGTATATACCAGAATGCATGAATAAATTAACTGAATATTAGTTGTGAAATAACTAATAACTAAATGAATTCCTCCTGGCTACAGTGATTATGGAACGTTTGCCTCTTGTGTCAACTGTCTGAGCAGTGAGGTAGGCCAAATTAAATACCCTTAATTAGCTGGAGACAGATTTAAAGCCTAATAAATTAAGGATAGTTTGAGTGTGATTTAGATAGGTTTAAGCGCCTTACCAGAACTTAAACATGGAATTAGTCAGTTGTTCAGTCTGCTGGAGTTCTTCGCGAGGTTTGCATGTCACCAAAGAGTGTCGTTTGGGCTGATTACGCAGACAGTCAAAATATAAATACTTTAAGGTAATAGAATGGCGTGTGACGAGGGCCTCCCGTCGGGTAGACCGCTCGCCTGGTGCAAGTCTTCCGATTTGACGCCACTTCGGCGACTTGCGCGTCGATGGGGATGAAATGATCATTGTTAGGACAACGCAACACCCAGTCCCTGAGCGGAGAAAATCTCCGACCCGGCCGGCAATCGAACCCGGGCCCTTAGGATTGACAGTCTGTCACGCTGACCACTCAACTACCGTGGGCGGACAATACTTTAAGACTATTGATTACATATAGTCGCAGGCAGATAGCGATCACAACCAGCCTTTTCGCAGTCATTCTGTGACACCAGAAGAGGCTCCGCCCACAGAAATCAATGTCCGAGTCTAGAGCCAGCAAAGGCATCGCCCCCTTTTAAGGACAGGATAAATGGAGCAACGAAGTTCCCCAAGTCACTCCAGCCGAATTATCGCAGGGGTGTGGGTGGCTATATCCGTCGTATTTTTTTGCAACGCCGCCGCAATCAGTGGTCTCAATAGAAACATAATGTTTTGGGTTATATGAAGACAACTATAGTATTCTAAATTTAAGTATCGTTACTCACGTTATAGTAAAGAAGTGCACCCCTACACATAAGTCACGACGACTGAATCCATTATCGTGTAGAATCTTTTTTAAACACGGTATCTTTGCAGCAGAAGACTTAGCTACAGAATTTCAGTAGGTGTACACATGTCGCTGGCACTTGCTGCTCGAAGGTACTGAGCATTACGTAACTTAGTATCACGTGCTGTTTAGAGATCACATTAATTTCATGGACACGTACAAATAGTCTCGGAGCTACCTGTACTAGCTCATACCTCCATCCAGCAGGACTGTGTCTAGTCGATCAAAAACATTTCTTCCGACGGCACCATTAAGCCCTTACCTACATGTCGATGCTTATATATTCGCATCGGATACGCACTGGGTTGCGTATACGCCTCAGCAACGCCCTCAGAAGGAAAAGTTTTGATCGCCTCTTACAAATATTTAAATCTGCATCATACATCCATGTAATTGTCACCTTTCATCAGTGCCTCATTAGAAGGAATATAATTTTTCTTATTTACCATGTTTGTTCACAATCAGCAGCTAGAAACAATAGGCATTGTGACTCACTTTAGGAAGACACCAGATTGTAGTGCCTTCTATTCAATAAACTCAGCTGATTCGCCTGACTGGAGCTAAATATGGAGACACCTCAGCAAAATTGTTCTGTCGTGTTGGATACATGTCGATGCTTGCTTTACATCCATATCTTCTTACCTGCACCAGCGCAGTTATGCCGCTCACGATTTATTTGTGGTCAGACTTAGCCTTACCCAAAGCACATGGAGGGCTTTATAGTGTAGTTTCTAAGATACATACGTGACGCGAGGGAAGAATGAATGTCGAATGCCGAAGTATCTAGGCGCTACAGTCTGGAACCGCGCCACCGCTACGGCCGAGGGTTCGAATCCTGCCTCGGGCATGAATGTGGGTGATGTAATTAGGTTAGTTATGTTTAAGTAGATCTAAGTTCTAGGGGACTGATGACCTCAAACGTTAAGTCCCATAGCGCTCAGAGCCATTTTTTGAACCCAAGTATCTTCCACCCATTTGACACACACTATTATCCCTCTTTTCAGGTTTTTGTTGTTTTCTTATAAGCCACCAAGTCATGTCAGTTAAGTCATACGATCAGAACAAACAACGCAGATAGATGACTTTTTGTGGTGTTCAAACAGGTTGACAACAGACCCAATAATCTCCGTCTTCAGTGAACGTTGGTCCTACTCGTGTTCCTAAAATACAGTCAGGTTCCTGCTGCACTTACACGAGTGAACCTACACGCAAGCAGACTTTTCACAGTAAATCACAGAACACCGAACTAGTGTGACCATCAAAGATCGCATAGATCCAGCATTTCGTCACCATAAAGAGCTCGTAGATGCAGCATTGGAAAATTAGTTCCATAAATGAACAAAAGTACTACTACTCATTCTCGATGTACTAGCCTCAAATCATTAACTTGTAGGCTCTGTACTCTGTACCTGGTAGCCATGAAACTCAGTACAGAACATTGCGACAGATTAATGGTAAATCAATGGAAATACTCTTCGCACTTTGAATGACAAAGTAAAAGTATAAAGGCTGGGAGGCTATCAGTCTTCGTCCTTCTCCTAAAATCCAGAGAGGACCATAGCTTCCTAAGTAGTTTTCGCAGTGCCAAGTTTGCTAGCTACGCAGGAAAGAACCTTGCAGTCACGATAGTGTGTCGATCGATATGGTTTTCAGAGATCAATAAATTCCTTAGTACATTAAATTTGATTTTACTGGAATGAATAGACAACTGGTAGACATTTAGCAGCTAAACGTCTTCGGAGAAGTCCACAGACGTTGGTTCTGTGGTCGATTCTTGATATTCAGGCAATCCTTCCTGTATAATCCTTATTGCATGTATAGCATTAATGACGCCCTGACTCCATGTATAAGAAGCAGAATTACACGGTCCTTACTGGAATAAAGTGGACGGTGAGAATCCCAGTGCAGTGGCCACTAGCCGTGAATGTTTTCACAACTTTCTGCTACAATTCTGGTTCTGGTAATACTGAATCGATTTGTTACATCTTTAGTCGATTACTTGCTGCTCTATCCCGGCCATATTGGAAATTATAATCCGTTTCCAATGTACACGTGATATTTCTCCAAGAAATCCCCCTGTAAAATGAATGCCACATTTTGCGCTACGTTTTCTCTTCTCCGATAATCAAACTAGTTGGTGCAGTGGTAAGATACTGGACGCGGGAGAAAGGTTGTTCAAATTTCCGTCCTTGTGTCCGGTTAAAGTATTCCGTCGTGTCCCTATATCACTTCATCCAAGTGCTAGGAGGGCTCCTTTGAAAAGCACACTACCGAATTCCTTTCCACATCCTTCTCTAATCCAAGAATTTGCTCCGTACTCAGCGACGGCACGTCGAACTCAAATATTTGGTGCTTCCTTCCTTCCCTCCAGCTTTTTAAATGCTACGATACCAAACAGCGCGTGGCTTATTTCCAGCGAAAATATCAATATTATTATACAATAACCATCTTACTACCATTGCTTCTGGTTCATTGTATGGGGAACGACGCGGGTTAGCTGCTTACCAGCCGACATTATCCTCTCGGCTAAATATATTACGGCTGTCAGAAATTACAATATTGACTAGAGACTTTAAAGGTACTCCGGCACGTGATCGATATATGAACTGGTCGTGTTAATGCTGTGGTCAGTGTTTCGGAAGTACTCAGGTATGGGTTAAGACTGCTGGGAGTGTAGCTCTCCCGATATTTAACACTGTTCACGTATGACACTGCCTCTTTGACACATGCGTAGATCACGTTAGGAAGCGTAAAGGAATCACACAGATGTGTATAGCTGTAGACCTTTATCTTCGGTAAAGTATAAAGGATGCCTTTATTCAGCAATGGATGGAAATGGCTTTTGATGAGGATAATGATGTTAATATTAGCTATAAATACTGCTCTGCCTACTGCTCGACGCGTGCTGAAAACAAAGATGTCGTGTGACCAATCTTATCGACATCATCACTATCGCAATAATTATCATCATCATCATTGAGTTATCACAACTCCATGTATGTTGTAGACAACCTTCTATAACAAATCAGCCATATACAGGAAAAATAAAATTCTATTGCAATACTTATCACATTGTAATGTCCGAATTTTATCAATTTACTGCTTACAATAAGCGACATTCTATAGCTTGCATAGAGTTTATGCATTATTTATTACAATTATGGCCCCACTGACACTCACCCTATATCTTATACTGCACAATTACTCATGTTAACTGAACCTTTTTCTCACACTCGTTTGCTCACACTGTCAACTGTACGAAGGGTGGTCATAACATTTCAACTATCACCTAAAAAAGTCCAGTTGGCACCTTCAAACTTGGTGATGGGTCTAGTTCTTGTCTGCATCTTCACCGTTGAATACGACGCCTTTTTTTCCCATCCCGAATGACTTGGCTGCGGTGATGTTTGTAGAAATCTACATTTTAGTTGCTCAGCAAAAGGTTCAGCTTTAAAAACATCGACTCGTCATTCTGTAAATGCCCAGTACGCAATGATTTCTTCACCCGAGGGAAACGGGAGAAGTCACTATGGGCACTATGTTAGAAGACAGTAGAAAGAGGTGGATCTGGGGCAGGGGGTTAAAGGCAAAATTTGATGGTCCAAGGAAACAGGAAACAGCATGTGTGACTCGATCCCTTGCAGAATGAGGTGGGGCGTTTTCATGTAGTAAAAGTATCCATTTTACAGCTTCCCGAGGTGTTTCATCTTAGCAGCCTCCCGTATACCCGTCAGAAAATCTCGGTCGTATTGTGCTGTGACGGTTTGCCTCTATTATCACCAAACTATGGCAGTCCCAAAATCCTGCAGTATCATTTTGGCCCATGGCCTGGTTGGGTCTTGGCCGTCTTCTGGGGTCATGATTCAACACGTTTCCAGTGATTACGTTCCAGCTTTGTGCGCCGGATCATAGTGAAATACCCAGAACGCTTTATTAAATGGCTGAAGAAGTCACTTCGACTGCGCTTACGAAACTGTAGCATTTCCGCTGCTGTGTCGGAACGGCGGGCTTTTGGAATGGGTGTGAGTAGGGACGGAACCCATCGGGTGGCAACCGACGTCATGTTCAAAATGTCGTGAAACATATTGATTTTCTCTTTTTCTACTGTCACCTCGATTTTGATACACGGAACTGTGAACAGCACAGCCTGATCTTCTCTTGCGATTTCCCACAGAGAGATGCTGTGCGACTTCATTCTTCGTCATTCGTACTTGTCTGACAAATTGGAAGCGTAAGCGCCGTGTAGCTACTCCTACAAATGATGGTGCATTGTTGTACACTCCCACCACTTTAGCCCGGATTGTTGTAGCGTTGTTCCCTTTCAAACTGAGACAGTGAATTGTCGCACGATACTTCACTTTACCAGTGGGTTGTGCTAAGCTGCGCTATTTTGTTTGAGTCCATCTAGCAGCGTGCTAGGTATTGTCATGCGGCGTTGTCAGTGTGTAGCAGGACTACGAATATGCAACTGCAGAGAAAAAAAAGAAAAAAAAGGAGACGGTGAAATGTGAGTAGGGCACGACTCGCGCTCTGAGGTTCCGTACCGATCTCTTCTGTGCAGATGCACACCAGGCTCGAAATCTTACAGGAATCGGCGAAATACCGCGAGTAATGAGGATAATGGGCAAGGGTCACTACATTAGTAATGTGTGGGTAAGTTTAGAATTTGAATGCTACGGGATTGTGCTAGAGTAGTCCGTGCAGCTGCAATGATCACTTTGCCCGTATGTCTCAGTGGCCAGAACATATGAACAATAAGCAGGAGACCCGGCTTCGAATCCCGGTCCTGCACAAATTTTCCACTCTCCTCACTGATTTCAATCAATGCCTGCTCGTAGCCGACGTCTGTAATTCCTTTGTGTCTTAATTATGTATGTAGATCGTAATGATGGTAATTTCGTGTGCTTTAATGGCCTAGTGCAAGTCTCCCTATTGGACGCATATTCGGCGACTTGCGTGTCCCTAACTGAAACCAGTTATCCAACCAGGGAAAGGGGACCTACATGGAGTCAGTACTACATTTTGTTTCTGGCGACTCTTCACATCGTTGAGAGGTAAAGAGTAGGTTAGAGCAAAGATTAAAGACCCCTTCCCCCTCCACCCCTGTCACTGTGCTGGTCCCTCACATGATACTGGCCCTCTTTACTTTTATTTATTTATTTTTTTAATCTTACAACTTGCTACTCAAAAAGGAATGAAACAAAGTCGGAGTTAATCCTACACGGCTTTTGCCACTTAAAACACAAAAAACTCATTTCCCGTCGTTTCCTGCAACATTATTTATTTTTTTATTATTCTTATTAATTAAAAAATAAGACATACAGGCCCACAAAAATTAAATAAACTGTGTATCGATACACCTGGAAAGGGAACATGACGATAATACCACGAGGACCGGTTAACTCAACCAACACCCTGATGACGAAATACAAAGTTCATTATATTGACGAATTAGTCACGATGCCGTGGCAGGTACAAACACTTCAATTATATAGTGTAGTGGCGTAGCAAGACAGCCACGCCACTCGGAAGTAGCCGAAAGGCACGCGTTCAGCTCACGCAGATTGGCGTGAGGTCTGGAACAGGACAATGTCTTGAGAATTGCAATAAAGTACGAAAATCTTGTAATACTTAACTTTAATCCACATTTGTAGAACATCTCTCGTTACGGTACATGCTTCATAATATTAATTATCAATTGAATACGGCGCCTTGCTAGGTCGTAGAAAATGTAGCTGAAGGCTATGCTAACTATCGTCTCTGCAAATGAGAGTGTATTTGTCAGTGAACCTTTCCTTGCAAAGTCGGCTGTACAACTGGGACGAGTGCCAGAACGTCTCTCTAGACCTGCCGTGTGGTGGCGCTCGGTCTGCAATTACTGACAGTGGCGACACGCGGGTCCGGCGTATACTAATGGACCACGGCCGATTTAAAGGCTACCACCTAGCAAGTGTGGTGTCTGGCGGTGACACCACATATAGTGGCTATCTATAGGTAGAAGACGAGTAGGTCCCTGTCGCCTCTTCCATCTACAATGTTGCCTAAAAACCACGCAATGGTATTTGACTTTGCCCTCGGTAAGTAGGAGCAGCCTGGACGCAACAGGATATCAGCCGAAAAGGCAGTATCAGCGGAGGGGGAGTTACAAACGCAAATTTTTTTAAGTCAGTGACAGTTATCTTCGTGGCCATCACAGATAAATCTACGTTGTACCGTGTCTGTGGGGGGGACAGCGACTGCACTGGTCCGTGACTAGGTCCAATAGGAAATAGGTGATCAGTGGTGCACAACAGACTGCGTTCCACTCGATATCACGAAGACGCCACCGCCACTGGGAGAACATGACGGCTAAGATGACACCACACCGCCTTCCAAGAAGTTTGCGGTGATGGCCGTTCAACGTGGGCCGTACAGTCAACCCCTCCCCCGGGCATTAACAAAAACGTGGTAGTGAGATGCTGTCTTTGTAGAATATTAGCCCCCAAATAACTGACTGTAATATAAAATTCACGGACACGTATTAACTGTAAATTCACTCGACCATCATCGCCAGGCGGATCAAGACTGCTCGGCCCCAGACAGAAAAATAACTGAAACGTGAATGTGTGGACTGCGTGATAGGTAGTCTGCATAGTGCGCCGAAGAAATAAAACAGACGCTTTCCTTTGAATATCGGGAAGTCCCAAACCTCCGAGAGAACGTGCACGCGCAACCACCTTGCATCGTAATCGAAAAATGTGATATTTCCACAGAAAACGATAGGCAGATGTTTCAGTTTCCTAGACATCATCGAGGGAAAGAGAAGATTTGAGTGATTAGTATGCTTTGCAGAAGACGTAGGTATCCAGAATTCTATCTTTTTGAAACAGGTTAAGGGAGCGCCGTTCATGCTCCCAGTTTGCTATTTGTATCTTCTCCGTAATCGACTTCCAATTAAGTGTAGCCATTTGGAGTGGAGAACGTTCAGTTATGACTCCTAATATTTATGTCTATATACCATCATCGCCCACGAAATGACAGCATTATCGAAACTGAAAGTGGAGTTCCCTGACGGAAACCCCTACGGATGGTAATCGGCGGTGTCAGTTGGCCATTGACAGCCACCGTAGCTTGGATACCCGTAAGGAAATTATACAAGACCCTACGCTCGTCAATTGTGTACCCAGAGGCTTCCAGTCCCTGCAACAGGAATCCACGGCTCACCCTGTCGAACGCATTTTCAAGAGGGCCATGAACAGAAGTAATAGTGACCACCAATGTGACATCACGACATTCAGCTATCGGCGTCAGAGTGGTTCGACCAGGAATAAAACTTTGATGCTCAGTGACAACTTTCCCCAGCAACGCAGACAAACGGCTATTCACTGCCATCGCCATAGTTTTATTATCAAAATTTGATAAGGTAATCGGAAGAAATTTTTCAGATTCTGCTTCACCAGAACTTTTATGGTTAACATAATTTTGCCAATTTTAAACGAGTTGGGCACAAACCCTTCTTTCAAGACTTCGTGCAGTGTAAGTGTAATAGTAGTACCCAATAAAGGCCAGAAACGCACATAGAACTGCTTAGCCAGACCATCTAATCCAGGCCACGTACGAGAAGGCGATCTGACAGTAAGGTCATACCCATCTCACAGCGAAAAGCTTCTAAGAACACAGGCCGGCCGAAGTGGCCGTGCGGTTAAAGGCGCTGCAGTCTGGAACCGCAAGACCGCTACGGTCGCAGGTTCGAATCCTGCCTCGGGCATGGATGTTTGTGATGTCCTTAGGTTAGTTAGGTTTAACTAGTTCTAAGTTCTAGGGGACTAATGACCTCAGCAGTTGAGTCCCATAGTGCTCAGAGCCATTTGAACCATTTTTTTTTCTAAGAACACAACATTATGAGCAGGTATAAATCTACGACCCAAAGCCTGGACAAATAAATCGGGTGACGTATCGACAGGAACAGGTACCTCACACAGCAAAACTGCGAACTGATGTAGAGCAGAGCTGGCGAAATGCTGCACACTGCGGTAGTACGGCACAGGTAAGCACATCTCAGCTAGAGGGAAAAGCAGAACTGTGACATGTGTAACTAGACACGTATACCAAATGAGCGGCGATGATTCCTCTTCCTTGTTTACGCGATACCAGGACGACCGAAGCACATCCAGTCTTGCTTCCCTCTGACGACTGTAACCTTACCACAGAGCATAAATAGCTACGGAGTGAGCATAGCCTACTGTGCAAGTTCTCGACATCAAACCGGCTACTCACGTAATACTGGGCCGTCGCTGCTTGTCTGCAATCTGTGGTAACAGCGAAACTTTAATATTACACGTACTCACCTGTTTTTTACATACGTTTCTACACGTTTTAGCAGTAATAACGGCCATGGTGCAATATTTTTGTTGCTACGGACGTAAAGAGAATTACGTGAAAGGAGGACCAGTTATTTTTCATAGGTACTTACAACAAATCTCTAATAGTGAATATCATATTGATATGAGGCGGCCGCGCGGGATTAACCGAGCGGTCTAGGGCCCTGCAGTCATGAACTGTGCGGCTGGTCCCCGCGGAGGTTCGAGTCCTCCCTCGGGCATGGGTGTGTGTGTTTGTTCTTAGGATAATTTAGGTTAAGTAGTGTGTAAGCTTAGGGACTGATGACCTTAGCAGTTAAGTCCCATAAGCTTTCACACACATTTGAACATTTGATATGAGTCGCTTTATTTGTTGAAAAATATGAAGACGCATTATTATAATGTCTTGTATTATAGAACAAATTTCTGCGATTTTTTCTTTTGCCCGTGTGTTTACGAGAGAGATATGCTAGATAAATTTGCAAGTGCGTTTAAGCTGGCAGTCAGTGTTTATGTATTCGTGCTATTTTCAGGAAAGAGGTACTGTGCTATGATACTGTGGCAAAAAAGCACAATACCCTTACTTTTCACAGCTTTAAAACAATTTCAGTTCCAGGTATGAAATTGTTAAAATGTCTATAAAATACATATACAAAGTTTCAAGTTCTATCTGTTCTAGCGAAGTAATAACACTCAAAATACGCTAAGCGCTATACTGACTAACATGCGCCGTCCCAATGCCACGTGACTTGAGCAGCAGGAGAAAATGCGAAGTTGCTCGTTCTGCGCATCCGAAAGCTCACTCCATAAATATTTATACTCTATGAGCGTTAAGTGAGACGTACAGGGAAATGGCGAATATACACTGAAGTGAAAAAGAAACTGGTATATGCATGCGTATTCAAATACAGAGATATGTAAATAGGCAGAATATGGTGCTACGATCAGAAACGCCTATATAAAACAACAAGTGTCTGTGCGCAGTTGTTAGATCGGTTACAGCTGCTAAAATGACAGGTTATTAAGATTTAAGTGAGTGTGAACGTGGTGTTATAGTCGGCGTACGAGCGATGCGACACGGCATCTCCAGCGTAACGATGAAGTACGACCATTTCACAAATGAACCGTGAATATGACGAATCCTCTAAAACATCGTATCTCCGAGATCTCTGCGGCCAGAAAAAGATCCTGCAAGGACGGGACCAACGAAGACTGAAGCGAATCGTTCAACGTGACAGAAGTGCAAGCCTTCCGCAAATTGCTACAGATTTCAATGCCGGGCCATCAACAAGTGTCAACGAAACATCATCGATATGGGCTTTCTGAGCCGAAGATCCCATTCGCGTACCCTTCATGACTGCACGGCAGAAAGCTTTACGCCTCTCCTGGGCCCATCAACACCGACATTCGATTGTTGATGATTGGAAACATGTTGTTTGGTCGGACGAGTCTTGTTTCAAATTGTATCGATGGGATGGACGTTTACGGGTATGGAGACAACGTCATGAATCCATGGACTCTGCATATCAGTCGGGGACTGTTCAAGCTGCTGGACGCTCTGTAGTGGTGTGGGGCGTGTGCAGTTAGAGTGATGTGGGACCCCTGCTACGTCTAGAGACGACTCTTACAGGTGACTGATGCATAAACATCCTGTCTGATCACCTGCATCCATTCACGTCCATTATGCATTCCGAGCGACTTGAGCAATTCCAGCAGGACAATGCGAAACCCACACATCTAGAGTTACTACAGAGTGACTCCAGGAACACTCTTATGAGTTTAAACACTTGCGCTGGCCACAAACTCCCCAGACACGGAAATTATTGAGCATGTCTGGGATGTCACGGACTTATGGACATCCGTGCAGGATTAGTGGTGTCAGTTCCCTCCAGCACTACTTCAGATATTAGTCGAATCCATGCCACTCGTGTTGCGGAGCTTCTGTGTGGTCGCGAAGGCTCTACACGATATTAAGGAGGTGTACCAGTTTCTTTTGCTCTTCAGTGTAGCAAAAAAGCAAAGAACGGAAGATCTTTGTTCTCAGTCATTTAAATACGACTGGGAACAGCAATTTTTCTTTACGGAAGTAGGTAAAAACTCATCGTGTTTGCTGTGCCGCGAAGTAATAGGCGGCCAGCACGATTTCACGACTGAAAAACACTACAACTCACTTCATAAAGACTAGCGTGGTGTACTGAACTGTGAAGTACAGGTAGCCAAATTAAGTGCGTTTAAGGAAAGGGATGAGGTACAACATGTTATTAATGTAAGTCGTAACAACTGAAACCTATTGAACTCTTCTTTTGATGTGTTACATTCGTATCTATCTTACTGTACAACGTACTGTTTTCTATTTTCCAGACTGACAATCTCGGTACATCTGCGCTGCGGGCAAGTTTCAAAATTGCGTTAAGGATAGCATGGCACGGGAAACCGTTTCCGAAAGGGAGTTTCTAAAATACTATGTCACTGATGCTGCAGAACTTTTGTGTCCCACGAACGTTAGCGTGTTTCAAGAAATAGGCCTTTCCAGACCAAGAGAGACAGGACGTGTAAGTTTTAGAGCCAGTAATGTGCACAAGTTAAAAATAAGGCTAAGGACTTTATCGCTTTTTGTGCTGCGTTGAATGAAGCAACAGATCTTACAGATACAGCTCAGGTAGTGTTATACATATGAGGTATCGCTAACGCTCAGCGTGTAAAAGCGGACGTTTTGAATTTAGTGGCTTCGAAAGGGACAACGACAGGTGCAGACTTACTACAAGTTGTCGAGCAAATGATTGATGGTGTCAGTAGGGATTGGAATCGGTTAATTTCAGTGACCGCACCTGGAGCACCGGCAATTCGAGACCATCACAGAGGATTCATGGCTAGGACACACAGAAGAGATGTATGGAATTCACTGCATTCTACACCCAGAGGCGCTTTGTACAAAATCACTAAAGTTACAAAACGTCGTGAAAATTGTTGTGCGTTCTGTAAACTATCGGAAAACGCGTGGGCTTACGCCTCGCCAGTTTCGGCAGTTCTTGGAGGAATTAGGAGAGAAGTGCGGCGACATACTTTACTGTACCGAAGCATGCTGGCTTAGCCGAGATAAAATGCTGAAAATATTTTCTGATTTACGTTTGGCCGTTGTACATTTCTTACATGATAAGGGAAAGAGTGAACCGAAATGAGAAGACATTTACTGGATATCAAAGCTTGCATTTCTCGTGGACATTACGTCTCACATGAACAGACTGAAAGTCAGTTTACAAGGTGAAAATAATTGAATTCCTGACATATTGTGAAAAGTAAATGGTTTTCAAAGGAATCTTGCTCTTCGGCAGAGCCAACTATTGTCTTAAAACAGTGCATATTTCCCTACACATGGTTAAGTCCACGAAAGTGCTAGATTTCAAGAATACATGTCAATAATTGTAAACATTTGGGAGCAATTTCGACCACGATTTGTCGATGTTAGGAGTATGCCTCCTATCATTCGTTACTTTGTACAGCCGTTTTCAGCTTCAGCTAAAAATGCTCCCAATGATCTACATATAGAGCTGATCGACCAGCAGAGTAACACACGGCTACATTGCGATTGTAGCAGGCTATCAAGATTTAAGTTAGTGTAAACGTGGTGTTATAGTCGGCGCACCAGCGATGGGACACAGTATCTCCGAGGAAGCGATGAAGTGGGGATTTTCCCGTACGACCATTTCAAGAGTGTACCGTGAATATCAGGTTTCCGGTAAAACATCAAATCCCCGACATCACTGCGGCCGCAAAAAGATCCTGCAATAACGGAACCAACGGCGACTGGAGAGAATCTTCAGTGTGACACAAGTGCAACCCTTCGGCAAATTAATGCGGATTTCAAGGCTGGGCCATCAACAACTGTCAGCGTGCAAACCATTCAACGAAACATCATCGATGTGGGCTTTCTGAGCCGAAAGGTCACTCGTGTAAAGCGTTACGGCTCGCCTGCGCCCCTCAACATCGACATTGGACTGTTGAAGACTGGAAACATGTTGCCTGGTCGGACGAGTCTCGTTTCAAATTGTATGCGACACTCCACACGTCCAGAATTCTTACAGAGTGGCTTCAGGAACACTCTTCTGAGTTTAAACACTTCCACTGGCCACCAGAGTTGGGTTGGGTTGTTTGGGGAAGGAGACCAGACAGCGCGGTCATCGGTCTGGCCACCAGACTCCCCAGACATGAACATTATTGAGCATATGTGGGATGCCTTACAACGTGCTGTTCAGAATACAAAAAGTGGTCACATTAATGTGATTGAGCCGTGTTCAAATCGTTCAAATGGCTCTGAGCACCATGGGACTTAACTACTAAGGTCATCAGTCGCCTAGAGCTTAGAACTACGTAAAACCAACTAACCTAAGGACATCACACACATCCATGCTCGAGGCAGGATTCGAACTTGCGACCGTAGCGGTCACGCGGTTCCAGACTGTAGCGCCTAGAACCGCACGGCCACCCCGGCCGGCTCAGAAGACATCTCCACCGCTCGTACTCTTACGGATTTGCGGACAGCGCTGCAGGATTCATGGTGTCAATTCCCTCCTGCGCTGCTTCAGTCATTAGTCAAGTCCATGCCACTTCTCCGTGCCTGCGGGGGCTCTCCACGATATAAGGGCAAGTGTACCAGTTTCTTTGGCTCTTCAGTGTATATCATGTTCGGATCTACTTATGTATGTGAAAGATTTTTCTCCATAATGAATAAATGAACGTTTCTATCGAGTATTAATGACGAAAATCTTCGCAATTGCTTGTTTTTATCAATGTCACGTGCTTTTGTATGCCGGCCGGAGTGGCCGTTCAGTTCTAGGCGCTGCAGTCTGAAGCGGCGTGACCGCTACGGTCGCAGGTTCGAATCCTGCCTCGGGCATGGATGTGTGTGATGTCCTTAGATTAGCTAGGTTTAAGTAGTTCTAAGTTCTAGGGGACTGATGACCACAGCAGGTAAGTCCCATAGTGCTCAGACCCATTTGCACCATTTTTTGCTTTTGTATCTGATATTAATTTTATGGTTTCAAATAACCAAAGTTTCAGATTTCTTTCTTTTTCTGGTTTAAAACTGTTATTTACTGTCTGTGCCTCATCCTGCTCCATGTTACGTAGGCGAACATTGTTATCTCAAAAATTTGGTACTAAAATGTTTGTTCAAGGCTTTAAAATTATCCCTTGGTTATTGAGAGACATGCTGGATACCCCAGTCAATAAGAATAATTAGGTATCTAATAACGTGGGCGTAAAACCAATCCGGCATATTTATGCACCATTTGTTTTAATGTTTTGTTTTATAACCGTAACGTTTGCTGATAGGGTGGTTAAGAAACTCAATACCTTCCCATAACTGCATTGTACACTGTGAAATGAGCACGAGAGTTTCCAAGGTACATTGTATCCCAGCTAGTAGATACCTATATCTACATTTACGTGATAACTCTGCTATTCACAATAAAGTGCCTGGCAGAGGGTTCAATAAACCACCTTCCAGCTGTCTCTCTACCGTTCCACTCCCAATGGGAAAGCCAAGCACTTAAATTTTTCTCTACGAGCGTTGATTTCTCTCATTTTATAGTGATGATCATTTCTCCCTATACAGGTTGGTGCCAACGGAACGTTTTCGCAATCGGAGGAGAAAACTGGTGATTGAAATTTCATGAGGAGATCCTGTCGCAACGAAAAACGCCTTTGTTTTAATGATTGCCACTCAAATTCACGTATCATTTCTATGGCACTATCTCCCCTATTTCGCAATAATACAAAACGAGCTGCCCATCTTTGTACTTTTTCGATATCATCTGTCAGTCCCACCTGATGCGGATCCCACACCGCACAGCAAAACCCCAGAATAGGGCGAACAAGCGTGGTGTAAGCAGTCTCTTTAGTAGACCTGTTGCACCTTCTAAATGTTTTGTCAATGAATCGCAGTCTTTGGTTTACTCTACCCATAACATTATCTACGTAATCGTTCCAATTTAGATCATTTGTAGTTGTAATCCTTAATTATTTAGTGGAATTTACGGCCTTCAGATTTGTGTGACTTATCGCGTAATCGAAATTTAGCAGTTTTCTTTTAATAGTCATGTGAATAACTTCACACTTTTCTTTATTCGGGGTCAATTTCCATCCGAAGCGGTGACATCTGTGCTTAGATACATACGAGCATTAAATGAGAGGTGACGGTTCCGTTTCCCTGTTCGGACGTCTGGTAGGTGTACTCACTGTGAACAAGAAGTTGCACATGTACAGCATCTCGGCATGCGCGCAAAATTCCTGGCACGCCTAATGTAGAACATGCGCCGTCACAACGTTGTCTTGTTCTTTGTTGAGAGACGTGATACACGCACGTCGACCACGAGTCTGATGTGCAATAAGATGATATACGGAAGACAATTAATCCGCTACCAAGGAACGTGGTTTGACTCGTACCCTTAACCCTTCCATTTGACACTGCTTCGACCGTAACAACTGCGTCTTTACACGCCTGAAATCTGCAAATCGTAATGGAGCCTGATGAGCACTTTCATAGAGGTCACTTAAGTGACAGTAGTAAAATTCTTTTGTCTTCCGGAATTCCCGTGTTCTATCAGCGCAGAATCGTGTAAAGTTGGTCTAATCCTCGGCTTTGCCAATTGAACTCACCATTCCAAAATAGAGGCGTAGCATGCAGATGAACAGAGACTACTGTCACACATTTTCAAGATCTCCTCACTGGAGTAACAACATTAGGTCGTTCCGACGTTACCTGAGTGGCTGACATTCACGGAACAGGTAATTTTAGGGGAATTTTAGGGGCTTCTCAATTTGCTGCTGTTGAATCGCTGGAACATTAGAAGTCTCAACGACTTTCCCCACCGTTTGATGGTTCCGGAAGAGTTATCTCAACCACGTGAGGGGTACTAGAAGAAACACTAGAGTCATAAGCAGCTTTTTTTCGCACTCTCAACCTCATCAGGAATGCAGGACTCAGGATTAAAAGATAAATCGATTGAAACTGTCAGTTCAGAGAGCGGTGGGTGAGGAGTAGACGTATCCGTCTCCTCTCCATCGTGCGTACGACGCCTCTTATGTTACCCTTAGGACGCTGCTGGCTGGGCGACAACAATGTCAGGACCGTGATGGGCGGATAAAAGCGGAAACTCGGGAGCAGCAAACTGCGCATCCCTCTGCTGTTCCATTTCACGCGGGGAAGACGCGACACCAACCTCGTGAGCCATAGAAACGAGATCAGCTAACGTCAGTTTTCGACGCTGTTCAAATAAAGACTTCCGTACAAATATCCGCCGCCGGCAATTTAGATCTAAGGTGGTCACTTTCATTGTATTTCCCCAATTGCCCATTATACGTTATATGAATACAGTAACCACAGACTTCTAGATGGGAAGGAATTTTACGTTTGACCTACCATCTGCACTGAACGGATTACGCTGTAATATTGCAACCGGTGTTGAGTGGACCAGCATTTGCATCTGATACCCCTCACATCGCCATAACGGATCGCTTCCTTAAGTAAACTCTCGTCAGCTCCCGGCGAGAGACTGAACACTCGAACACTGATACAATCCGTGTTAGCAAGAAGCAACGTACTTACGGAACCATCATGGAGCTCAAAGGTAACTGGAGAATCATGACGAGAAAACGCAACCTACCTACTTGAAGTGGATCCAAAAACCTTACGGAAAAGACATCCTGATCGAAATGGCCAGTGTTAACCTTATCAGATGTGACGTGAATTGTATCAATGGGCCAATCATCAATCTCAAGAGATCCACCGAGCGAGGTGGTGCAGTTATTAGCACGCTGGACTCGCCCTTGGGAGGATGACGGTTCAAACCCGAGGGTTGCCATCCTGATTTAGATTTTCCGTCATTTGTCTAAATCGCTTCAGACAAATACCGGAATGGTCCCTTTGAAAAGGCACTGACGATATCCTTCCCCATCCTCCCCTTCTCCGATGAGACCAATGACCTCGCTGTTTGGCCCCATTCCCCAAATCAACCAACCTCAAAATATCCGGGCTGCACGGAACGTACGTATTTGTCGAAATTAAAGCTGAGTGTACTGTTTCTTGGAACACACTTGGAACCCCTGGGGACTACGCCGTTGCCAACGTAGACATAAAACAACTAATGCTATGAAACAAACAACAATGCGACACACACGAAGACGCAAATTAGACTGAGGAAAAGATGTCCAGGCGCGCGAGACACTGCGCTGAAGCGATAAACTAATAGACTTCCCCCCCGGCTCTGTTCGTGAAGATAGTAGCATGCAATCTCATGGCAGATGGTTCTTTTACGAGTGTCACACGCGTTCCCTTCCAACGCAGTCCCTAACTGCGCCATCACTGTCTTGGCAATCAGGTCACTGAACGATGAAGACCGAAATCGTTCTGCTTCGCTTACGACCATTATTTATCTAGGAACGTGCTTTATAAATAACGTCGATCAGGGTGGCGCTGTAGTAAGACCCTGGGTCCCGTATTAGGGAGACTACGGTCTTCTGTGATTCTCTTATTCGTTAAAGGTGTTGCGAGCTAACATCCCAATGATTTTCGAGCTCAGATGCGGTTCCCCTTCGTCGAAACGTCTTGGTTCAAACTCGTCTAGGGATTGGACCGCACGTATCGCATTACACGCCCTAAATTAGACACTTGCGAACCCTTTGGTTAAATTTTCTGGCTGATGGCAGGTTTGCGAAGTTATATGAGACATACAGCGTTAATATAACATATAACAACAGTAATAACAATGTCGGGAGCTAAATCAACGACCCATAAATGATGTAGGCCACACAGTAGCGATCTGGTTAGAATAATATTTATTCAGAAAGCTAACTAACAGCGAAAGTGGTCGTATTTAGAGTTACTGTTACACTCGAGCCCATATCCATTTGACACAATGGTTCAAATGGCTCTGAGCACTATGGGACTCAACTGCTGAGGTCATTAGTCCCCTAGAACTTAGAACTAGTTAAACCTAACTAACCTAAGGACATCACAAACATCCATGCCCGAGGCAGGATTCGAACCTGCGACCGTAGCGGTCTTGCGGTTCCAGACTGCAGCGCCTTTAACCGCACGGCCACTTCGGCCGGCATTTGACACAATTCTATCATTCACAATCTCATCGCGAGACACAAGTCCAATACCGATATTTACACAAAAAGTTAGAGTTCATACCATGTGCGCGGCTGCTAATCGCTCAGAGACTAAGTCCGTCGATACAACACAACGCGAAATTTTTAAAGTCGTTTCACTTCCTGGCTACCTAAGGACCGACCGTCTGCTTTCGCGTCTCCACCTGCACTGACCCTTTGCCCGTCTCCGGCCGCGTTTCCTGCGCACCGAACATCCTCGCTCAACTGACTAGTGCAGTTTCCTTTCCTGAAGCCGTCCATCTGATTGGCTACAGCTTATTCTACATTATTTTACATTTTAACATATTTAAATAATCAAAGCTTGACCACTTTCACGCTCTAAATAAAGTAACAACAATATGCATTACTTAATAAACGTTAAATTCTTTGACATAAAACCAATATATTTTTTCCTTCTTAAGCTGGAGTGTCACGGCCAGTAGCCTTGCACCAATGTGCTTTCCGATAAATAAATGAAGAACGAAAGTAACTATTATGCACTAAACTTTACAACTTTACCTAACGATTCAAAAAATCATTCAATGTGTTTTTTGTGGAGCAAATGATGATCTGATGCTTAACTAAAAATATTGAAAATTTAAATTACTATATCTCTTAAACAAATAAAGTTAAAGAGTTGATATTTACAACATTTTCCATTCTAATGATGCGCTTTCATATGAAATGTCGATCGTTGAGATCGACCAAAGCGTTCAGATTTTAGCATTAAGGTCTTTGTTACAAGACTTTTTAATTTCACTTTTACAGTAAATACTAAACGAGATAGTGTTCCATGTGTGGACGATCTCTTAGAATTCGAAACTCGATGACAGCACGCTGTTTCTCACGCACCGACGTAGTTCCATTACACACCACCATTTTACAAACAATATTTCGAAGCCCTCTAACGGCAGATGCTTCCAAATATGTAGACATTAAGAATAAAGGTGTAGAATGTCAACAACGTCTGTTTCATGTAAAAAGATTTAATGGATTTCACGTAAAAATTCGGTGTAATTACTTTTCAGCATGACTTCATAGCAAACCCTACCTAACACTACAAAAAGTGGTAGGATCTAAGTCACATTTCAGACCATATCCCTAGATGCGATATGAATTAGTTAAACATTCGTGTGCACATATCAGCCGACCGCGGTGGTCTAGCGGTTCTGGCGCTGCAGTCCGGAGCCGCGGGACTGCTACGGTCGCAGGTTCGAATCCTGCCTCGGGCATGGGTGTGTGTGATGTCCTTAGGTTAGTTAGGTTTAAGTAGTTCTAAGTTCTAGGGGACTTATGACCTAAGATGTTGAGTCCCATAGTGCTCAGAGCCATTTTTTGCACATATCAATACTGACTTCACTTTTGCCTTGTTCATGCAGTTCAGTTTCTCTTCCATAATCGCTACCTCCGTTAGTAAAATCTCGATTCCGGCCATAGTTAATACTGCGTTAATATAAAGCCGCTTAAAATCTGAGGATATAAAACACCTGAAGTTAGTTGCAAAAATGAGAACATTTGCAGTAATATTCAGTAAACTAAACACACATTTATTCATGTAATAATTTTCCAGAAAGGTATAAAGGGGCAGTTTTTTAATTATCTTAACATTCGAAAACAATCATCTGTACAAAATGAAGCGACATTCTTCCATATGGGCGTTAGGCAGTGAATCAGTAACGTGACTAGTATTTTAAATTGCATCCTTTATTGTCCTCCTGAAACGATAATGTTTACTCCAGCTATAACAGTACAGAAATTAGCTAGCCTCATCTACCGATTCTCATATTGACAAAACTAGCTTCCTTCGATGACAATGAATAGAAGTACTTCACAGTGGCTGCGTAATGTTTGTTGGTGCTCTTCACAACTCAGTGTTCATACGTCGTATCCTGACCAACAGATGAGTATATTATTAGATATTCTCAGATACACACTTACTTCTACTCTACAACACCGGCTTTAACACAAAAACAGCCTACAAGGCACAATTTCACGTCCAGGATATTCAACAGCCTAATGTCAAAAAGCGACTGATGTCCACCTCTGGATAAAAACTGTATAGATTCTGCCACTTGCCGAATATAAATATTTTAAGCTGTCTCTCGCAGGATATTTACATGTTTGCAGCTTTAAAATTTTCTAAACTCGTAACAAACGCATTTATTTTTTAAGGTATACAAACACAACTTAGTTCAATATATGTCAGTCACAGGACAAAGAAAACCTTAAACTTTGCGTGATGTACTGAACGCACACAAATATTCTTTCCTCGTCCTTTCATGAAACATCATTGTGTAACACTTTTGTGACAACCTTCAATTCGTTCTTCCTTATATCCTGGTTAGTATGAAACAGTACCTAGGTATTTCGTCAGAATATAATCATCATACTATAATCATTATTTATATTAAGGTGACATTTGAAAAATTTAACCCTCAATTACTACTATTAATTTCAATATCATCTGCTTACTACTTTAAGTAGATAGCGTAAAACGCGTTAAAACTCCACTGTACGCAAAATGTTTCAGATAATTATGATCTGATGTGTTCATTTAGTGAGACATTGTGTGCTTTACGGTTTGTTCTGTTCTACCTTTAAAAATTGGTTTATGTTTACTAAAAAAATATGTATCTTCTTGTGCACTGGTCGAGGTGTCAAGGTACCTAATAGTGATTTCCAAAATAAACCAACTGCACCATATTCCAGAATGGCTGTAATTATTTATTACAATGGCGCATCTTCAGAAATAAACTGTTACTCATTCTCTTTTCGACTGTCAAACACAGCATAAAAGTTACAAAACAGTTGTCATTTTCAGAAGTAATTCATTGCACCTTCAGATGATGGTTCATATCCTTTGCGATGTCCTTGATGTAGTTCGTTCTCCTAAAATGTGCGATTCCTGATTCTAGTGCGGGAAGCAATGACCTGAATAGGAACATAAAATCATTAGACACTTTCGTGTTTAGACGTGTGCAAAAATTTGGTATCTGAGAATATCTTGTTGATTTTTCTTGTTTTCTTGTTATAGTCCAGAGCGCTCAAAAAAAAAAAAAAAAAAATGGTTCAAATGGCTCTGAGCACTATGGGACTCAACTGCTGTGGTCATCAGTCCCCTAGAACTTAGAACTACTTAAACCTAACTAACCTAAGGACATCACACACAGCCATGCCCGAGGCAGGATTCGAACCTGCGACCGTAGCAGTCGCACGGTTCCGGATTGCCCAGAGCGCTCATATTCTCGTCAAAACTTGATGGAGATCAGAGTTTATAATGTCCTATCTGAGATCTGTGCTCTCTTCTTGCCTTCTCCTCTCGAGCCCTGTCATTTACTAAAATGTAGGAATTATAATAAGGTTTAAGATAATCTTTATTGACCTCTACGTTACTGTAGGCCATGTGTACACTTTACTGGTCACTTTTGCGATGCAAAAACTGAAATGATTATGTTGTACTGAAAATGTCTTCTTGTACGAGTAAATATCGGCTTTAGCTGCTTCAATACTATTTTCTGGGCACACATATTTGTACAGGGAGTACATGAGTGTGATTTTAAATGACAGATTGAGGAGTTTTCTTTTTGCCCCAGAACGACAAGAGTGAGATTCAACAACTGCAAAACTGTCGATGTGATTCCTCACACTTTCCAAAAGTTCTGGCAAAGTTTCTTTCTTTATGTGATACCCCATTTGTCTTCTGCATTTGCGTTTACGGATATTCTTTTCTTCATCGCTATATGCAAAATAACTTCACAGTGTCAAACTGTATTTAAAAAAAATTTCTTTCAAACTTTCGACAGTAGAATAAGCAGTCATTTTCAAGGCACAAACCGGCTTTGAAAGTGATGTGTGTTCTCATATTTAAAATCGGCGGTTCTCAAAACTTAGCACGGCTGCATTCCCATGAATTATTGGAACATTCAATTTATAACTTTCTGTAACTCGACGTTTAGTTTTATTCACTTGCGACATGATAGATTACTACTTTTAGAAATTTTTATCCGTTACATTGGATTATTTCAGGTGACGTATTATTGCTTTCCCCAGCAATGATATAGATCCGTAGCTGATTTCTACATAACGTCTCTGCCATTTGCTTCTTCCATTGCGTTTATAAATCTCTGTCACAGTAATGTCTCCCATCTCACTGCTTCAGCATCCTCTTCAATCCAGCTTTTGGTCAAATGCTTGAGCAGAGCGGAAACAAAACTGCCTGGAAAATAAACAATGGATTAGTGTCCTAATTTTGATAGCCAAACGAGGAGTGGGAAGTGGACAAACCGGTTATCAAATTTCTGTAAAATCTAGTTTCGCAAAGACTGATTTACTTCCTTGAAAGTAATCGGTGTAATTAAGCATAATGTAATTACTGGTTTGAGGTAAAATTGGAATCCTTCATAAATAGCGCTTGCTAGCTGGGTAAATGTGTGTCAAGTAGTTCTTTTCTTCAAGGCCTAGCTATTTTGCCCATAAGAAGTTACATTCGTGTATAAATTGTGGAACTATTTCTTTCGCGTTGAAAAATGAAGTGAATATCAAATTTCAGCATAAATTACTAATTCACTGCTTTATCTTGATCTGTCACTTTTTAATATTAACAGAATACTGGTCGATATTAAAATATATTGCATTTCATGTTTCTTAACAAAATTTCATAATTTGAAAATAAACATAATAGTTGAAAAACGGTCAATTGCTTTGTGAAATGATTGGTCTAAGAGCAAGAAATAAAATAAATTAGAGACACATTTGACGCCGATCATTTGCATTGCAAGATTTCGTGCAATAAGCAAAGGCGCGTCAAATGTTCCTCTACTGTACTTAATTTGTTAGTCTTGGAAAACTCATTTAAGAAAACATTTTAATCTCTTTTTAGAATGCTCTTTAAAATCTTTATCACAAACTTAAATATTCGTGTGATGACATTTTCATTAAGATTATCTTTCTCTTTCTAACGTGCTGGATATAAGTCTCTGCTAGTGGTTCAGAACCGCGGGGTTTTCTCCTATTTGTTCTCCATGTTTTACTTTTTCAGAGGAGCTTACCTACACCGTTCTCGTTCTTTTGCTGTTCCTTCCGTGCTCTGTTTAGTATCTAGTTCGTGCCGTGCTTGCGTCATTTAATCGCTTTCGGTGGCAGAACACATTTTTATAACGCCGTGTGTGCAGGTCAGCCCAGCTCCAACATCAGCGGTGTTAATCTCGGCCTAGCAGACCGCAGTCTGGTCCAGGGCAGCAGAGCTCTGGCTTTCTAAGCCCCTGTGAACAGTTTCGTAAAATCCAGCTAATCTGGATTTACTCTCTTACTTCAGACTGACAACTTCAACACTAACAAGGGCACTCGACATCCAGTGTGCTAAAACCACTACGAGACAACGACACTGAACGTAAACATTCGAGGGTAGTCGTAATCACTGCCATCGATGTTGATACACTTTTATACCAGAAGATACATAACTCTGATGACTTTCGTGTCATCTGGACAGCCTAAGGACCTCATAAATCAGTGGTTGTTGATCGAGCGAGAAGGTATAGTGATTAAGGCAAGAGTTGACTGCATCTGCATACACTGCCAGAAAGAAAATCCAGCACCCTCAAGGATGAGGTCATTTTATTGACATGTAAAATGACATCTAGTTCATCATTTCAGGAGTACATGATAACAAATTCACACCAAATTAACACGCATGTCAGAGTAAAGGGTGCCAAAACAGTCACACCAGCCACACGAGTTCACAGTGTAACCCCTCTCCTACCACTCTGACAGCAGCGCAGACGTGTATTCTCGCATGCCAACGATCCTTAAAAGTTATTAATGGTATAATGCGATAGATTTTCTCAAGTATCTTGCGCTTGTTGTTGCAGTTTGGCACTGGTTCTTGCAAGTCCTGGAAAGCAAGTAAGTCCACACTTCATAATGTCCCACACATGTTCAGTTAGCGAGAGATATAGTAACTACGTTGGCCATGGCAGGTGTCGTACACAACGAAGGGCACGTTGCGTCGCAGAAGTCGCATTTGGACGTGCGTTTTCTTGCTCAGAAAGTACATATTCTTCCTGTCGAGGAAATGGCAGTGGCATGGGGATAAAGCCTCGGCAATGTAGCGGGCACTGGCTACTTTACGCTGGCCAAACACCATATGTGGCCACGAGCTGTAACTGATGGCCCACCATGCCATGATGCCGGCGATGGTACGTGTGTTTTGTGGGTGAATGCACAGTGGAGAAGGCAGTTCACTACGTCTGCGTCGTACCCTGATGCGTCCATCACTCGCAGACAGAATCTACTGTCATCATTCCACTCTCCAATTAACACTTTAACGGCACCAGAGATGCTATGCTTGGCAGTGTCGTGGTGTCAGTGGTAGTCTGGCTAGAGATTCACATGGTCCTCATACTGCTGCAATCAGACTATTCCCAAAGGTACACTATGTGATCAAAGGTATCCCGACACCTGGCTGAAAATGACTTACAAGTTCGTGGCGTCCTCCATCGGTAATGCTGGCATTCAGTAAGACGATGGCCCACCATTACCCTGGATGACAGCTTCCATTCTCGCAGGCATACGTTCAATCAGGTGCTGAAAGGTTTCTTGGGGAATGGCAGCCCATTATTCACGGAGTGCTGCACTGATGAGAGGTATCGATGTCGGTCGATGAGGCCTGGCACGAATTCGGCGTTCCAGAACATCCCAAAAGTGTTCTATAGGATTCAGGTCAGGCTTCCGCGCAGGCCAGTCCAATACACGTGAAACGTCCCCTATTAACAATTTATACATGACTGTGCTTAAACTGACACACAATATTTTTAGCGCAACGCAATCTGACTATCAAAGATCCCTGCAAAAGAATGGCCCTGAGTAACATTAAACTATACCTTTCACAAATCACTTACCTCACAAAAATCTCCATTACTCGAACTACTGCAATACAGCGAGCGCCACTACTGCCAGCTAAATAAAAGATTCAAACTACGGAAGGCACTAACTACTAATAGGGATAGTTAGCAAATGAAAGATATTAATAGAGAACAAACAATGTATTTACCTTAATAGTCATAATATATATAGCAGTTCATGACAAATTACAAAAATCCGCCATCTGTCTCCCCACATCCACCACTGCTGGCGGCTCACCTCCAACTGCGCAACGCTACGCGCTGTTCACATCCAGCTGCCGCTGCCCAACACTACAATGGCAGACAACAATGCAAACTAGACACAGACTGCACACAGCACAGCCAGTGATTTTTATACAGAGGTGGCGTTACCAATAAAAAAACCTAAACGGCCTACTTACACACGGCCTTTCTTGTCGTGTAACCACTCCACCACAGTCTGCGCATTATGAACTGGTGTTTGATCGTGTTGAAAGATGCAATCGCCATGCCCGAATTGCTCTTCAACAATGGGAAGCAAGAAGGTGCTTAAAACATCAGTGTAGGCCTGTGCTGTGATAGTGCCACACAAAACAATGAAGGGGTGCAAGGCCCCTCAAAGAGAAACAAGACCACACACTAACACCACCACCTCCGAATTTTACTGTTGGCACTGCACTGCACTGCTTTCGCCATACCCACATCCTACCATCGGATGGCCACACTGTCTACCGTGATTCGTCACCCCACAGAACGTTTTTCGACTGTTCAGTCATCCGATGTTTAAGTTCCTTACACCAAGCGAGGCGTCGTTTGGGTTTGATGTGTGTCTTATGAGCAGCCGCTCGTCCATGAAATCCAAGTTTTCTCACCTCCTGCCTAACTGTCATAGTATTTGCAGTGGATCCTGATGCAGTTTGGAATTCCTGTGTGATAGTAATCCTATTACACATTACGACCCTCTTCAAATATCGGCGGTCTCTGTCAATCGACAGACGAGGTCGGCCCGTACGCTATTGTGCTTTTCGTGCCCCTTCAAGTTTCCACTTCACTATCACATCGGAAACAGTGGACATAGGGATGTTTAGGAGTGTGGAAATCTCGAGAACAAACGTATGACACATGTGACACCCAAACATCTGACCACGTTCGAAGTCCATGAGTTCCGCGGAGCGTCCCGTTCTGCTCTCTCACTATCTCTAATGACTACTGAGGTCGCTGGTATGGAGTACCTGGCAGTAGGTGGCAGCAGACTGCACCTGATATGAAAAACGTATGTTTTTGGGAGTGTTCAAAAATGGTTCAAAATTCAAATGGCTCTGAGCACTATGGGACAAAACTCCTGAGGTCATCAGTCCCCTAGAACTTAGAACTACTTAAACCTAACTAACCTAAGGACATCACACACACCCATGCCCGAGGCAGGATTCGGACCTTCGACGGTACCGGGCGCGGTTCCAGACTGTAGCGTCTAGAACCGCTCGGCCACCTCGGCCGGCCTTTTGGGAGTGTCCGGATACTTTTGATCACATAGTGTACCTGAGTCACAGCAGTCGCAACATGTCGCCGGATTTCGTCCCTAGAGGATATTCGGCCTGCTCTCATTGCTCACACATTGTGTCGATCTTGACATGTGCCTGTACAGTGCTGACGTCCAGAATCGGTTCTACCGTGTGGGAATGTTTCACAGACCACTGCTGAAAGCAGCGGCACACTGTTTTGCCCATGTGCAGCAATCAGTCGATACGTCTATCCAGCTTCTCGGAAGCCCTCAATGTGACCCGGTTCAAATAGATGAACTTTCACTATCATTACAACCCTGCAGTATGCACATGTTATACCCTGGCGCCATTGAACACAGTCCTCGATAGTCTTGCACTTTTTTTTTTTTCGCATGTGTGTACTCCGCAAGCAGACGGTGCTTCCTACCGCTATTATCGATTTTCTGTCCTCCAAAGTTAGTGCTCAGGAGAGACAGGATTCAAATCCTAGTCCGACTATCATGAATGAGGTTTTCTATGTGTTTCCAAACCACTTATAATTACTGTAAAACTTACAGTGTCGATTTCCTTCACTACCTCAGTCCATTCCAACAATTTCTTCTATCCATAATGACATGTCTGTCACAGAATCTTATATCCTAATCTTTATTCCCCTAAGTTTTGCTTTTAATTGTACCATGCAGGACCTCTTACATCCATAGAACGCTTTAAATATTGGCATTAAAAATAACAGAACTTCCTTGATTTAAACTGTCTTGTATTGCAAGTGCATACATAGAGCAGGTTGCACACTTACTGAAGACTTCGCTGGAATTCAACTACGCGTCTCTTGTCCCATTAACTAAACAAAAATATTTCCCCGCACTTGTCATTTGTTGTAAACACTGTAACCATTCTCTCTACAGATAACTTTATCTCTGTCACTTCTTCCACTGCGCCAATTCAGATGAACAGTTGGTTTCCAGTAGATCTAAAACATTATTCTTCCTACTGTGGTCTGTGGCTAACTACTCAAGATACTTCTGTAGAAGGACGTCTCGTACACAAAGCTTCCTGCTGTTCGTACAAAATGTAAGGTTTTTCAAATGAAACAAACTGAAATAATCGTATGGCACTGAGGGCTGGGAGTCCCTTCGGCCGCTAAGTTCAAAATGGTTCAAATGGCTCTGAGCACTATGGGACTTAAAATCTGTGGTCATCAGTCCCCTAAAACTTAGAACTACTTAAACCTAACTAACGTAAGGACACCACACAAATCCATGAACGAGGCAGGATTCGAACCTGGGACCGTAGCGGTCACGCGGTTCCAGACTGAAGAGCCTAGAACCGCACGGCCACCGCTGAGTCCCAAATCTTTTCTGATTACACTACATTAGGTTACTTGCGCGCCGTTTATGATGAAATTATATTGAGAACAACACTACAGCCAGTCCCCGAGACGAGATCATGTCCGACTCGGCTGGGAATTGAACCTGGTATAGATGCATGGCAGTCTCAGGCACTAACCACTCCGCTAAGGGTACGCACTTTTGCAATAACATGTCAGAAAACCGAAACTGACTTCAAAACTATTTTAGTGTGATATGTAAGCACAGATGTCTTCATTCTTTTGTGTAATATCAAAAGACGACGCACGAGGTCAACAGGTCAGAACTTTTCGATTCACCTTTCTATCCACACTACTTTCAGTTCCCGTTTGTGTTTCATTCGGACCTGAGCAATCTTATGATTCTTCTTCTGCTTACGTCTGACTGTAGAGAGTTTCCTGTTGTTAACCTTACGTGAACATGTGTTACTAAATTCTAGTAATACAGTAAGTCATCTTGTTCGTTCGGGCAACTGACTGTTAATAAACCTGCATCTACCCCTGCATGTCCTAAACTGACATGTTTCCTCTTTTTTTGAAGTGAATATAAGTGGAGGCCATGGCATAAGAATTCTTACTGTGAAAGCTTTCGCCAATCTTTTGAATTCATTCTTAAAACCTACCATAATGCTCCAAGGCATGACGTCCTTTGGTAAGAGGGATCCAGCTGACGTACCGCTTGGTGTTGATGGAGAGCTGTAGGATATGATATGACACCCTCTACTTCGATCTCTCGCCGACATCTACAACATAAGCACAACATAACACTATCCATGCACTCATCGCAGCCCCCTAAACTGAAAACATTACTTAAGAAACAATAAACTTCCCGAAAACCAGGTATTAATGTACACGTAATAAGCAATTTCCAAACATATATCTACAACTATCTCTCGTAGTGTCGCAGTCAGTAGCGTTGCGTGACACTAAGTGGATGCAGTATGCTCTAGTGGTTGGCGGCACTGTTGACGGTCTACAGGTCTACAGTTCAAACTCGACCGCCAGCAGTTAGTTTTTATTCAGTATTTATTGTTTCTGGAGGGTGCGTGAAATAACTCATGTCTGTAACGTTTTAAACTGTGGAATATTCGATGTTTTTTTAAGTACTAGCATTCTGGAATATTCTATTTTTGTATAAGTAGCAGCTCTCTCCCTTCAATAGTTCAGTACCGTTCAAAATGTGTGTTGGTCTCCGTAATAAATGTGCATTCAGTTCTAAGTGTTGTTTTGAATGGTTGACCCTGCTTTCGGATTTGGACTGGGATACTGTTACGGCAGTATGATTTCTCTTTATTTTAATTCACAGAATATATCCACACTAAGGTGACAAACGTCATGAGATACATCCTAATATCGTGTAGGACCTCCATTTGCCCTGCGTAGTACAGCAACTCGACATGGGATGGGCTCAATCAGTCGATGGATGCCCCTGCAGAAATATAGAGTCTTGTTACCTCTGTAGATGTTCATAATTGAAAAAGTGTTGCCAGTGCAGGATTTTGTGCACGAACTTAACTTTCGGTTATGTCTCGTAAATGTTCGATGGGATTCATGTTGGGCGACCTGGGTAGCCAAATAATTTGCTCGAACTATCCAGAATGCTCTTCAAACAAGTCGCGAAGAGCTCTAGACTGGTGACATGGCCCACTGTCATCCATACAGGCTGTGTCCTGAAAGAGGCAATGGAGATCCGGCTGCATTACAACGTAATAAATAAAGACAGCGGTTTCCAGTTAAGCGAGGCCTGTGATCCAGCCTTCAGTATGATTAGAACACAACGACAGTCTACACGTAAATCCGCTCTTCTCAGGATACGTGAAGCAGAAGACGCATTGTCACCACGGCGGCAGAGTTCCGCACGCGGCTGTGGCAGCGGAAGGACTGCGGTCCGTAATCTGTCGCGGGGCGCCGTGCTTCCCCCACCACCCGGCGCCGCACTTCCCCCACCACCGGCCGCGGTGCGCACGGAAGCGCCAAGAGGGAGGCTGCGGGAGGGGGTAAAGATTGTATAAAGTCGGCATCCATCAGAGATCAATCAGACTCCAGGAACGCCTGAAGATGGCCAAAAGTCGGCTTGCCGAAATGCCGAGCCTATTGGACGACGCCACCAAGCTGAAAACCCGAGAAATTCTAAGATTTCCGTACGCCAGGAAAACAGATCACGCATTATGTCTGGTTGCCTACGACCAACTCCAGTTGACAAAATCTACCATCTTACAAGCATTGCATCCCAGCATATCACACGAAGAATAGCAACAGTGTTTGAGAAAAAGAAACAGGAAAATGATTCCAGGCATCCCATGTTTAGAAGCGAAGCGTCCCGTCGCAGGCTGAAGTCAAGAAAGAGCTTTCTTCAAACAACTGAAGCCATTACATCACCGTCTTCCGCTCGCCGAATAGAACTGTGGCGAAACAAAGCAACTGGATATAACAACTAAAACCTAAATGAAGAACCCGCTGTTGGTTTTCAACTACCCTACAAATCGCGGAAGACTCTGAACAGACTGTGAACTGGAGCGACGCGTTGCAAACTAAACTTGAAGCGGTGGGGCTACATTAGTGGAGATGAAACCTGCCAATGTGAAGAACTTCAGGACAGTGAAGACTTCTTGATTTGTTGGAAGTTGTCTGAAGCCTGTACGCTGGAAGACCTGGTTTCAGCAAATGTCCCAGCAACCAACCCTCCGAACTTGGAGCCCCAAAATGAACTTGATATGTACAAAGTGTAATGTATGTATTATAGTATATTGCACTGTATTATTTTAAATTTGCAAATAACTGTACTGTCCTGGACACGAAAAGAATAATAATGATACAAGAAAATTCCTTTCTTTATTCATTATTATTTCGTAACGAATTATGTTGTGTTGTCAGAGACGTGTGTCAATCTCCTGTTGCCGTAAGCCATCACGGTCATATTATCACATTAAAACCGGTTAGTAAGGGATAAGGCTACAATATCTGACTCCAAATGTCCACTGCATGCAGCTACATTCGCCACGTTCACTAGGAAATTACACTGCCTGAAAAAATAAATATCCAGAAGACGTAGTCGAATGGCAATGTAACGTCGTATACGTACAAATCAGCGGCAGGTATGTAAATAATTAGAGTCGAAATTCTCTGTGACATCTAGCACGGCCACCAAGGCGCATTAGTGTTATTCGTGTTTAGTGTTGTTACATATAAGGGGCGCTAACAGTTTTTGATGTTGACTGATCACTATGAAGGACAAGGAGATGCCACCTACTCGTGTAACATACCATAATAACAGTGATCGTAAATGGATCCCAACCAAAAGGGGCCGGAGACGACTGTGGGGCCTTGCCAGTGACAACTGGTTTCGGACCCGCTAGCTGTTGAGTCGGTCAATCAATGTAAATCCATCTTAGTTAAACTGCTTGATAAAAATTTTAAGCAACCATAATGGGAGTGAAATGAAATAAAAGTCCATAGACTGAGAGGGCATGTGATGTTATTGCAGAGATTATAAAAGCGGTTCATATTTACGATGAACTTGACAGTACGAGCCCACTTATCCGTATAATCCCCTCTGGCCTCGACGCAAACGCCAATTGGATTGGGAAGAGTGTAGTAGAGCAGTTATATCATCACCTGAGGCAAGCTGGCACACAATTGTTGCTATCGGTCCCTGACAGTCGGGAGAGAGGCACCGGGACAGAGCTGACTTCAAATTACCGGCGTATTCAGCCATCTGCATAGCTTCAGCCTTTCGTCGTAATGAACTTTGGGTGGCTACTATCCATGTTTTAGTCACTAGCTCCTACTCGTTGACAGCCGACAGTAGCCTTCTGTCGGCCCACAAAACGAGGATGGATAAAGATACTGAAAAACCAATAACACAACACATTACGATACCTAACACAATGAGAATCTTATACGATTTTTCCCTCAAAATAATGGAATGTTCAGGTAACTATGATGGAGGTGGATAGTGATCACGCACCCTTCTTTCCAAAGCAGACAACAAAGGCCCTATGATATTGATGTGTGGTGGCTGTGGTGCCCACGGTAGATGCTTCAATTTATTCTGGTCCTCATAAAACCAGTCCTGGAGTTGTGTGAATATAGGTCCTGTCGTCTTGGAATACGGCATCATCATTGAAGAACAGATATTGTACCACAGGATGGACCCGACCAGCCAGAATGTTCACAAAATTCTTGGCTTTGCATGGTAGCCATGGGGCCTGTGGAATACCACCATGTGATTGTCCAAATTATCACCGAACTCCACCACGTTTCATTCATAGTTGCAAGCAGTCGGAATCGTAGGCTTGGGACGGTGTGTTCGTCAGGATAGATGGCAGGAGCGGAAAATTGTGGGCGTTGCAATAATTAAAAGTAATTAAGCTGGAATGGACCCTATTGACTCATGTAACGATGGTACAAGGGGGCCTACGTAGGGCTGAGCAGCCCCAAGAGGGGTTGCCGTATGTTCATCAGGAGGTTTGAGGAGAGAGGCAGAGGCTAGAGGGGCGACTACTCGGGGCCGAGGTCTGAAGCTAAGAGCGCGCGGAGCTGTTTTCAAGCCGCCCTCGCCGCTCCCGGCCGCGTCCTCACGTGATTACACGACTAGTCTCTGATTGGAGGGTTGATTCCGCCAACGCGCCTTGCTAGTAGCGTACCCTCGTCAGCGCAACCAACCCGTGGGACTAGAGTCTGACCGAGGAGCACGTGGCAGGAATGTGCCGACCACGGCCTGACGGCCAGCACCTTCCACCACAGTGTGCCCAATCCACCAGTCATGAAATATGCTATTCAATACCGCTTCAACCGCACGCGAGCTATGTGGCGGACATCCATGATGTTGGAAGTACATCGCCAATCTGTCATGCAGTGAAACATCTTGTTGTAACATCGGTAGAACATTACGTAGGAAATCAGCATACATTGCACCATTTAGATTGGAATCGATAAAATGGGAGCCAATTATCCTTCCTCCCATAATGCCGCACCATACATTAACCCGCCAAGGTCACTGATGTTCCACTTGTCGCAGCCATCGTGGATTTTCCGTTGCCCCATAGTGCATATTATGCCGGTTTACGTTACCGCTGTTGGTGAATGACGCCTCGTCGCTAAATAGAACGCGTGCAAAAAATCTGTCATCGTCCCGTAATTTCTCTTGTGCCCAGTGGCAGAACTGTACACGACGTTCAAAGTCGTCGCCATGCAATTCCAGGTGCATAGAAATATGGTACGGGTGTACTCGATGTTGATGTAGCATTCTCAACACCGACGTTTTTGAGATTCCCGATTCTCGCGCAGTTTGTCTGCTACTGATGTGTAGATTAGCCACGACAGCAGGTAAAACACCTAATTGGGCATCATCGTTTGTTGCAGGTCGTGTTTGACATTTCACATGTGGCTGAACACTTCCTGTTTCCTTAAATAATGTAACTATCCGGCGAACTGTCTGGACACTTGGATGATGTCGTCCAGGTTACCGAGCAGAAAAAAATGGTTCAAATGGCTTTGAGCATTATGGGACTTAACTTCTGAGGTCATCAGTCCCCTAGAACTTAGAACTCTAAAGACATCACACACATCCATTCCCGAGGCAGGATTCGAACCTGCAACCATAGCGGTCTCGCTGTTCCAGACTGTAGCGCCTAGAACCGCTCGGCCACTCCGGCTGCACCGAGCAGCATATATAGCACACGCCCGTTGGGCATTTTGATCCAATAGCCATACATCAACACGATATCGACCTTTTCCGCAACTGGTAAATAGTCCATTTTAACACGGATAATGTATCACGAAGCAAATACCGTCCGCACTGGCGTAATGTTACGTGATACCACGTACCTATACGTCTGTGATTATTACAGAGCCATCTATCGCAAAGTGAAAAAGTGGTTCAACTAAAACATTCATATTTCTTTACGTACTATACGAATATGTAATAAGAAATGGGGGTTCCCATTTAAAAAAACGCAGCTGATATCCGTTGGATCTATGGCAGCGCCATCTAGCGGGCCACCATACCTCCATCTGGTTTCCCCCTTCAAGCTAGACAAGTTTCGTTCTTTGTAGTTTTTTCGTTTGACGCTTATTTCGTGAGATATTTGACCCGGTCACTATCAATGGACCACCCTGTATAAGCCGTGCAGAAATGGACTGGGCATCACGGGAGCTCTCAGTGTCGAGAAAGTCGGAGTGTTGTACGCGTATCGTCCATTGCGAAGTTAGCCGATCGCCATACGGCGTGTCTACCCTCGCTGGTGGACCCATCGGTAGCTCCACCTCAGACTACCAGGGCTAGGGTACCCCACACTTCGAGTAGCCTATGTACGAGGGTGAGTGAAATGAAAACCTTAAATTTGTAATAACAAATCTAAATTTCGCGCCGTTATCCTGTAAATTGGTAAGCGTGCTACAAACAGCGTGCAGAATAGCCTGTAGGTGGCAGCATAGTGCTGATGCACACATACCGTCGCAGTATAAGTATAAAGATGGCCGCCCCACTTGCGACTTGCACCAGGGAACAACAGCGTTCTGTTATTCGGTTTTTGCGTAGTGAAGGTGTGAAACCTATTGACATTCATCGACGAATGAAGGTTCAGTTCGGTGGTGCATGTTTGTCACAGTAGCAAGTCTACGAATGGAGTAGGAAGTTCGCAAATGGCGTGACTTCAGTGGCAGATGCTCCTCGTCCAGGTCAGGCACAAAGAGTTGTGTCTCCACAGAACATTGCAGCAGTTGAAGCCATAGTGAAGGAAAACCGCCGAGTGACACTGAATGACACTGCAAAGATTAGTCATGGGTCAGCACACCACATTGTGCATGATGTGCTCCAGTTTCACAAAGTGTCTGCAAAATGGATGCCACGGCAGCTGACTCCTGAAATGAGAGAACGACGTGTTGATGCTTGTGGGTTCAAAAATGGTTCAAATGGCTCTGAGCACTATGGGACTCAACTGCTGTGGTCATCAGTCCCCTAGAACTTAGAACTACTTAAACCTAACTAACCTAAGGACATCACACACATCCATGCCCGAGGCAGAATTCGAACCTGCGACCGTAGCAGTCGCACGGTTCCGGACTGCGCGCCTAGAACCGCGAGACCACCGCGGCCGGCGTTGATGCTTGTGATGAACGTCTTTGAACGAGAAGGTGATGGCTTCCTTGCAAGAATCGTTACTGGGACGAAACCTGCGCTCACTTCCACCAACTGGAAACGAAGAGAGCGAGCAAGGAATGGTGCTATTCCCCATCACCAAAACCAAAGAAGTTTCGAACAGAACCATCAGCAGGGAAGGTTATGCTGACTCTCTTTTGGGACGAAAAAGGCGTCATTTTGGAGTATTACGTGCCTAGAGGGACCACTGTCACCAGTGCATCATACACAGATCTCCTAAAAATCATCTGCAGCCTGCAATCAAATCAAAGCGACGTGGACTGCTGTTAGCAGGTGACCTTTTGCAACATGACAATGCAAGGCTCCACACTGCCCGTACAACATTTGCAACAATCACAGACCTGCATTTCGAGTGTCTTCCTCATCCACTATACTCACCAGACCTTGCCCCAAGTGATTTCCATATGTTTGGACCACACAAATACGCAATGGGAGGAAAGAAGTTCCGTTCTGATGAAGAGGTATGCCACACGGTGCATGAGTGTTTGCGCGGACTACCGAAAGAATTTTTTTCTAAAGGAATTTATGCACTTTGTAAGCGCTGGAGGACTTTCATTGAGCGTGGTGGAGATTATGTTGAAAAGTGATACAGCATGGCACTTCTTTTGCACAATAAATAATATTTAAAAGTATATTTAAGGTTTTCATTTGACTCACACTCGTAAATTAGTAAATGAGACCCTTAAAGTGGTAGATGAGTTTTGCTATTTGGGAAGGATAATAACTGATGATGATGATCGAAGTAGGGAGGATATAAAATGTAGATTGGAAATGGCAAGGAAAGCGTTTCTGAAGAAGAAAAATTTATTAACATCGAGTATACATTTAAGGATCAGGAAGTCTTTTCTGCAAGTATTAGTATGAAGTGTAGCCATGTATGGGAGTGAAACATGGACGATAATCAGTGCAGACAAGAAGAGAATAGAAGGTTTAGAAATGTGGTGCTACAGAAGAATGCTGAAGACTAGATGGGTAGACGTAACTAATGAGGAGGTACTGAATGGAATTGGGGAGAAGAGAACTTTGTGGTACAACTAACTAAAAGAAGGGCTCGGTTGGTAGGACCCGTTCAGAGGATCCAAGGGATCACCAATTTAGTACTGGAGGGAACTGTTGGGGGGGCGTAAAAATCGTATACGGAAAAAAGAGATTAATACAGTAAGTAGATTCAGAAGGATGTAGGTTGCAGTAGTGACTCAGAGATGAAGAGGCTTGCACAGGATAGAGTAGCATGAAGAGCTGCATCAAACCAGTCTTTGGACTTAAGACCACGACAATTATATTGGTAAAGTGACAGCTTTGAGTAGCCTTCAGCCTTTTGCTATTATTCTATTTCAAACGGTACTTTTCCGTGTTACGTTTCCCAGCAATTACTGATCAACGACTGAAATTGTAGTATAACGAGTTAAATGGGCATCCGGAACCAACAGCAATAGCTACAGTAAGTAGAAAATATCTTGAACTAACTTGACTAGTTACAGGAAATTAAGCATGAATTGCTTCGATTTCTGATACATCTACAAAAAGGAAGTAAATTGCTGTGTACAAAGTGAAGCACTGTTAACACAAGCGGGGAACACTGCCACTTAGCGACGATGCTAAAATGTATCACGCCCATAGTCATACTTCTTTTAACATTATTACGTTAGTGATCGACATTCGCTTGCCATAGGAGCAACATATGATTCTATGGTACCATAACGAGGAAGGATGAGGCGGAAAACTGATGTCATTTTCTTTTCTGTGGCTGCAAACAATGTGTTAGATTTATTCCGACAGGCTATTATAACGATAATTGCTACGAGAGTGGCATTGGGAAAGACGGATCGTTTAACAGTCGCTAATTATACTTCAAAAACTTTCGACACGTCAGCTTTCGTTCGTAAATATTGGTTGGCGCATGGAGGTAAAAATGAATCGCTTGTTGCGGTAATTGGCAGCAGTTGACATCGTTTGGCTGAATTTGCACGTCACGGAACCTGTATTTCGAAATATCTTGGAAACAGCTGTTCTCACTCGGCACTCAATGAAAAAACAGGAGTTTTCATTTTGTTATTAGTCGACCACAACGTTATTGCACCTGTGAGTAAGGGCGCTTTAGTGGGCTTTTCGTGAGTTAGCGAGTAATCGGGGTCGACACTATATGCACAACTGATCCGGAAGCACGACAGTGAGATGCGTTTTACATAGCCGTCACTGTACTTGTTTACTGTAACATCAATGTGTGTTTCCGATAACGGCCCAATGCAATAATATCGTGGTTAAGTAATACTACTGCGGTAATTAATCTCAATAACAGATAGCAATCGATTTCCACGCTGCAGTAACCACATATATTCGTTATATATTCCATGAACGGACTAAAACAGCTCACAAAAAAAATCGTTTGAACTGAGATTCTGAAATTTACATCACACATACTACAATAAATTTCTGTTACTGTCCAGTTAATAAGAAAATAAGGAAAAATTACTGTAAACACACTGCGGAAAGTGTTAAACGCCTCAAAGTGGCCACTGAGCGTGGGGGCACTTTGGTAAGGCATTGGAATCGTAATCGTGAGGACAGCGGATCAAATCTCCGTATGGTGATCCAGATTTAAATGCCCTTGATTGCCATATGGATTGCTCATACTGAAACTGATTGGCTCCATCTATAACACAGGACAGATACCAACCACTTCCAGAATTTCATCATTTGAACAGTACCGAACCGTAAGCCTCATACCGCATGCGTCGAAAATTACCATAAACATAATTCTGAGGAAAATTGAACACAAGGTGAAGATTTTGCTTATTGAAGATCGGTTTCGACTCAACAGGGAGTTAGGAACAAGAGAGGTGATTTTGGCAATGATGTTTCTAACCGAAAAGCAAAGTGTGTAAAATAAACCAACTTATATTGCCTTTGTAGACCTGGAAAAGGCATCTGACAATGTTATCAGGGAGGAGAGTTTCATATCTCTCAATGTTATCTGGCAAGAGATCGTCAAAGTGTTGAAGAAAGCAGGTCTAAAACACAGACATGCAGGTGATACAACGAGTATGTGCTTTTTCTCCTGTTATATTCAGTGCCACATCCAGGGAACTGTAGACCAAGTTCGTGAAACTGCTAAGGTGTAGATAAAATTAATGGGCAGAAGATATACATGCTGCTTTACGCAAATAATATTGCTGTGGTCACGGAGACGTAATAAGATTTAAATAAGGTCCTCAGCACAATGTAAAGGATTTTCTGTAATCAGCATGGTATGTGAGTAAACAAGCGAAAGACTAACACAATGGTATGCGGTGCTGAAGAAGAATATGAACCTTAAAGAAGAGGTAGAAATGATAGAAGAATTTACCAATTTGGGAAGCAGGATTACCAGGTATGGTAGAAGCCGGAAAGAAGCTGTCAGCGGAATACGACAGGCCGAAATTACATTTAATGTAACAAAGAACTTACTCACCAGGAAGAGTATCAGTCTGGAAACAAGGAAACGGCTTATGAAAGCATTTGTTTGGAGTGGGACCCTAAACGTTTGTAAAACTTGGACAATAGAAAAACAAGAGAGAAAATGGCTAGAAGGCCTGGTGATGTGATGCCGCAGCGAGGTGATGGACATCAGCTGGAGATCAAGGGCTGCTGAGGAGACTGAAGTAAACGAGATCTCTGTTGCGGAACATCCAAAGAAGATGCGACAGACTCGTAGTACACATTTTAAGATACAGTAAAATCATTGTAACCATAGCAGAAGGAGCTATTTACGGATGGAATGGCCGGGGACGACCATTGATGTTATAAACGCAGCAGATTTTGAAGGATGTGGGGTGCGCTACCTACGCGGAAATAAAGAGGAAGTCAGAGAAAAAAGAAGAATCGCGTTCTGTTGCAAGACAATCTCTGGGTTGAACAGTAAATAAAGACAGAGATTTCCGTATACTTCTTAAAACACATATCAAGATAGTTCAATTGAAAAGGAAACGGTCGATTTACTTCCCCATCAGAGCTTGTACCCGATCTCTAATCAGGTCCCAATTCTTCCCTTCTCTGAGCTGGTCAACCCGTTGTGTGTTTCCAGTTACCGAAATTAAGTCAGGATTTGTTGAATCATCTTGAATTATCAAAATGTTTCCTTCTTCTTTCGTAGCTACTAGCGTCACAGCATCACGTATGTAACGTCCCACATAGTTATCGTGCCAGTTACATATTCTATCAAGGTACTGGGACAATTAACTTCCTCAGTTAGTTACCTCCAGCACCTATCAAACAATATATTCTATAAAGCGAAGCAGTAATTAGATAAAACTGAGGCAGCTCTCAAGATAGTGAAAACTAAACAAGGAAAAATTGCGAGCACTACCAAATTCACGTATCTTAGACAGCAATTGAAAAAGACATTTCGAAGAAACCGAGAATTGAAGCAAGAGTTAATAAGATGGAAACAGCTTACTGCCTCACTAAGAATGGGTATAATATGAAATGCCTCAACGCTAAACCTTGACACTACTCGACAGTAATTCGTCCACAAGCACTTTATGCTACAGTATGTTAACGCTAAATAAAAAGGCGATGTTTCAGTTGTAAATGTGATCCAGGGACGAATGATTTTACTACTACTAGTACTCCTAATATTACATTTCCTTTTGTTTTCGAGAAGAGAAGAGAGATTTAAACTGCTGTCATGAGAGGCGATAAATTGTTGTTGATAGAGGCACGTCTCGCAGGAGGTAATTATTTTGCCGCTACGTGTACCCTGAGAGTAGACGCGGAGCTCCGCTTGAGCTCATTACGGAGATGGGACGCCAGATTGTCCCCCTAAGCCAAAGCTGCTACCTGCACAAGATAATGCCCTACGTTCCCCCATCACTGCCGCAGCACCAACCTGATAGCCCATCCCGTTCAGCGTTAAAGCAAGGTACAAACGCGTGCTCACGTTCGCTTCGCTGAACAATGGAAAGAAACAGTGAACTTTTTTCACCTTATTTCACCCCTCAGTTGTCTGTAGCTTCTACATAGCGGAATTACTAGTGGCGGAATTATGCAGAATTACAATTGCCTGGAATTGTAATCCTCTTTGTCTGCATACTATAAGAGAGTGATGGAAATACATATGACTGAGCAACCTGAGATAAGTACTGTTGGAAATTCTGAATTTTGGTTGTCTATACACCATATATTTTAAGTACAGTAAAACGTTAAGCGGTTTGTCAGTTAGTTAGGTGACTGTTTTATTTGTCTACAGATAATGTAGACAGTCAAATTTTGCAAGTCATATTAACGCGAAGAGAGACAATTAATAAGTTAAATAATTAAAATTGTTACAGACAAGTTTAGCTCTCTCTCTCTCCCTCTATCTGTTTTTTTTCTCTCTCTCTCTCTGTCTCTATCTGAAACACAGGCACATAAACACACACACTCTGCACTGTAAACGTTATATGCACATCAAAAACAATACATACACTAAACAACTCATAATATACACGTTTATGCGAACCTTTCTACTGACCAATGAACCGTGTTTTGTGGCAGTGTTATCCAGTTGGCTCTCTCACCCTATATTAACTGTCGCGTATCATGGGCATATTTTTCTGTATGGCACAGAATAACGGAAATGTTTCTTTCTAATTTATATTTGTTTTTAACCCATTTTTACTTTTCGTTCTCTGCATAACCCTTGATTGTGTACTACATGTAATTGAGGGGGTGTCCTTTGGGGGAATTTTGAAACGTCTCGATGGTATTTACATCTTGAATAACCTAAGAAAATTTATTACATAATTCTATTCCCTGATGTAAACCTGATTATCTGTGTTTCTTGTTTACATTTTATTTTTTAGTAATTTGAAGATTGTGTCCATGTTCGTTGAATTGGCTCACCAGAAGTTGATTTCACACATAAGGAGTGAATACTTACATTAATATCATGTCTGTTCCACAGACGGAACTCCAGTGGCATAACATACTCGTGACATACTTATGATCACATATTTATGATCACCTTCTCTAGTGGTGTTGTGTGTTCATTCTGCTTCAGGCAGAAGTCTGTTTTCATCACTAATTTTGTATTTGTCATACAGTCTATGGAACTATCAACCACGATTGATATTACAGTTGTACTTTACATTTTTATGCAGAAATTGCTGTTCTTTGGTTCTTGACACCCAACGTTGTTTCATTTCAGTTCATCCTTCAGAATTTATTTTGCTATGAGAGTTTCGGAGTTTTATCTGTGATTATATAAACTGAGAAATAGTTAAAAAATATGTGTAGTTTGTGACATTCGGGTAAAGACGCTTAAGGGCTGTAACCTAAGAGGTTACTTCAACCATAAAGTTTATTATTTCGCGTACAGGTCTACATTCCCTTAAAAATGATTCAAACCTTTAGAAATTTCCATGTTATAGTTGTGAATTCCTTATAAAATGTCGATTTTCATCAGAGTAACTCAGTTCGGAATCTGTGAACTGAAATGGCAGGTTTGTTGGAAATTTCAAATAGGCAAAATACTTATGACAAATTTTAGACATAGATTGTAATCTTAAAAAGTAATGTGTTAAAGTGAAAATGGTGGCGTATCTTATATGCTTATAGCTACAGCACTGGGTCTTTTTTGTGGTAGGTTATCATTAGTTGTCTACAAATTATTATTACTGTTTACTGGCGTTTTATGCCAGTAGGGTAGTGATTCTGTTAATATGAAGTTGTTTACAAATGTGGTGTATGGTATGTATTTCCACTTTTAAGTGCTGTAGGTTAACAGGGTATCTTATGCTACACTTTATGCTCGTCTTTCACCCGTGTGCTAATGACAGTTATTGAACGTTAATTGACCTACGTCTACACAACTTCAGAGAAATACAGCGAAACAGAGTGATTATAGCGTGCTTTTCAGGGTGACCACAAGTTATCTCGAGTATGTAATAGTACGTTTCTCCCCTCATCTCACATATTCGTAAAACTTGTCTGGTTATTCCGATACCTATGGACAGAGTCTGGCCACGCGGAGTGGCCGCGTGGTTTGAGGCGCCGTGTCACGGATTGCACGTCCCCTCCCGCCGTGTTGTTCTCAGCGTAAGCTGGTTTAAGTTAGTTTAAGTAGTGTGTTTGTCCGGAGACCGATGATCTTAGCAGTTCGTTCCCATAAGAATTCACACACATTTGAACATTTTTGAATTTGACAGTCTATAGAACTCGCGACGTTCTTTGCGAAACAGGAAAGCTCATTCATGTGAATTCGGTGTCTCATTAACAGCAGGAGCCGCTATGCAGCACTCGTATCCAAGCACAAAGGCGTCGTGGTGTCCACACCACCCTAAGAGGTTAAAATTTAATCTACTTCACACATAGAATAGATTCTAACCTAATCTAACCTCCTTTGATCCTGCCAAAAAGTGACGAACGTGATCGGCCGCACTATGACCACACTAGCGGCTGATGTTATCTGGCAACCTGTGGCGATGGTGTCCGATGACAGTTGTCGGTGCCACTGTGAACGCAGTCTAAGACGATGCGGTCGGGACATTGGAGCATGGCGCACTGAACCAAGCATGGAGGAAGTCTAATGCAGCTACCCTCCGCATCGAAAGCAGCTGCACTGACATATGGTGCAATTTCCTGTCACTACATGCACCAACCAATTCGAGCGAGCACAAACGCCACCTGCAGACCTTTGCTCAGCTTACCCATGACTCTACTTATGCTGTACGGCTCACACAGAACTACTGCTACATCGCTCCACAGCGCGTTGGTAAGCATCTTTTATGCCAGTGTTTTCCACAGAACGAACAGTATTTGTAACGAACAGCGGAATGTAGGTGAGTGCTACAGGTATGTTGTGTATCTTAGATAAATCTTTCAGTATAGTTGTGGCATACCCATTTTCAGTATATTTCTGGTCCTTAACAGAAGAAAGGAAAGCTTTAGCTTGCGCATGAATAACAGCGGCTCCTTCTACAAAGAAGCAGCATTCTAAAGAGGATAATGTTCTAATTCATATTAAAATTTTTTATCTTGAGTGTGTGTCGACTGGCGCTTGAACTCGCGCATGTTACGACGGAAGTCTACAGTAAGAGTGAACAGAAACATAAATTCGTGACAACAGATGTAGATATATGCACTGAACAATGAGAGATGTATTAAATAGCTGCAGTCATTCATTTATCTCCACTGGTACAAACCCCTCCCAGTTAACAAATATTTTTCTCGAAAACCTAACACATTTGTGACTTTCCGTGTCTACTGAGGAAACTATCGCTAGTCGCTTACTTATAAAAATAAGTGACAGTGGGACGGATAATGGAAAAAGATACACGAGCTATAATCTGTAAAAGAGAAAAGTTACCTCCACAGCCAGCGATTTTTTAGGAATACATTATCCATGAGGCTCGTACACTCTTTAAAGTCTATGGAAACACAACACACATTCACACATTTTTGTAAAGGCCAAACCAAAGGTGACAATAGGGAGAAGTGAATAATAGAGCCCCATTATACGTACACGTTTAGCAATGAATTTTTAAGCGATTTTCTCCGTCCGACCTGGGCTCATTTACACACAAAGCAGGAACCTTTAGTAAGGTAAGATACTTAAAATATAGAGATAATTAACGACTCTTAACAGTCAATGTACTGCTTCAGTGCGACACACAGTGCTCCAAATTCTGAATACTTTCCCCCGTAATAACAGTAAAGCTGCTCGCGGCTGATCTACTGTATATATGACGATCGGTGCCTGCCTCAGTGAGCTGCGGCATTCGCCACAAACCTAATTCCCGAAAATTCCGCGGACACTGCAAATTAATCATATAATTACTTGTCACTCAGATCCTATACAGAGTGTAACGTTATATATTAATTGGTTTTGATGGCCACCCTATTTTCCCTCCATACGTTTGTTTTTCACATTCAATTCTCTTGTTATCCAATACTGCATACTGAGTGATTAAATTGCAAATACCATTACCATCTATTGTAACCATGTGATTACTGGTAGTAAGAGACATGCCTGAAAAATCCTTTTGGGGAGACATTATGTTCGCGGAAAGTTGACTATTTCAAATATTTTAGGTCTTCAGTGTTTCGGGAAGTGCTATTATGTCGATCAATACGCTGTATGATCAGTTCCTTCAATGCGAATGATCCTTTCGTCTGCCTCTCAGCAGCATTCTCACCATACCTCGGCAACACAGTAGTAATGAGTCCACACTGAGGTCTTCTTATCATTCTTCCAAAGGACGTATTAGCAGACATTCATTGTCGTCTTATGATCACCAACTGTCTATTTGGCTTCTCAACTCCATCAAAAGAGTTGTTTTTGTTGATGAGCCCGAGTGCTGGAATGGCTGTAAAAGGTGCAAGTGTGAGGGATATGTCTATAGGGTGCGAACTGCCGCGCTCACGATGTTTTACTTCATTGGGCAGTCGCTTCTTTTCTGTCCACACGTAGATGTCACCGTACTTAGCGACTGTGATCACGGGCAGTGCTCACTCTTCTATAATACTGCATCAACGGATGTCGTTTCCCAGTGCCGACGTATCCTTATGATACCTCTTGAACATCTCACAAGTAGGACTGCAGCACGCCACCCATTCTCATCCCAGACAACTCCCACATGTCCTGTAGGAAACACTGCCAGTGACGGACTAGGACCGTGGATATACCCTTTCAGTGTGTACGAAGAAACTATGATCTCTAGAGTGCCTTCAGGACATACGATAGAGACTCCCGAACAATTGACGTAGAGACACCTACCAAATATTGTGTAATATTAAATTTATTATTATATATATATTTAGTCGAGTGAGACTCAGATACATTACAATACAATGAGAAACAAAAGACATAAAAAGTTGTTAAGCTACACTACCATTGCCCAAAATCATGGAGCATCAATTGCGCCCGGAGTCGCGAGCAGCAGATATTCGTCTTTGCAAGATGTAGGACATGTTCCATGATGTGGTCTTGTCCGCCATCACAGTTGGTGGTGCCCACAGGGAAATAGCGTTTCTGGAAGCTACTCCTAGATCTTTCAACTCCAGATCGAAGGCTGTTGAGTGACTTCCACACAATCCAATTATATTCATGCGCAGATGAAAGGGTATCTGGACTTTTATACTGAGATACATTTTCGCTTGAGGCCAGGGTTTCTGAGTCATTCAAGAAAATTGCTTTTGGAGCTCACTTTTGGTCGGTTTTCTTGAATAATTCGAAAATTGCAACCTCTATCGAAAATGTATTCCAGTACAGAATTTATCTACATTTAATTTCCTGCAGAAATGTCCTGTTCATTTTTTCTGTAAGAGTAATAGTTCGCAAATAGTGAGCAAGAGAATACGAAAATCTTGCATTTGGTACTAGAAGGTATTGCGGGTTGCGTAAAATGCAGACACAGGGACAGCTCAATCACACTGTATACAGGAGGAGTCACGTAAGACATTACACCCCTTCCATTTCGTAAACAGTTCCAGATATCGAAGAGAGGTTTACGGCATCGAAAGTATGCTTGGGGCCGCGTACATTTGTTATGTGATACAGATTCTTGTATCGATCGACATATTGAAGCATGTATGGTTTTTAAAATTGAATAATCTACTGTTCTTAATGGCGTCCGAAAGCGCTCGAAGACACGAAAACAGGAAATGCTTGTTAATTTCGAGGAAGAAACTCCACGCAAAAAAATCCGAGAAATATTTTAAAACTAAAAGGTAAGTCGGCCGGAATCGGCTATTGGTTTGTATATACGTTCATGTCAGGCTACGTCGTTGTATCACGCCTCTCGACAATGTACTTGTCTGAACTGCAGAATTAGCAGGAACTGTGTCCTCTATCAGCAGGTCATTTCCGTTTGAACATTATCAGCCTGCAGAAATGTACAGAAATTGGGAGACGTCAGACACGTTCGCTTTGTACGGCGAATGTGAAAGAAATGCTGTCGAACCGGTACGACTATACAGGGATGTCTGTTCTGGTCGTCTCTGTCCGTCACGCCAGTCACTTACAGTAATTATTAGGTCACTAGTGCTGCAGGTTGCTTCAGCGTCAAAAGAGGACTAAGTCGAAGACAGCAACTGACAGAGCACATAGAGAAGCTGTTCTGGCTACGACGTTTATCAATCCGCGTGGTACCACAAGACATATTGCCAATGAAATTTGGATGAGCCAGACGAGAGTCAGTCTCATATTGCATCAATGTAAACTCCTCCCTCATCATCCTTCACTACGTTAGGGAGCCGGAGGATGTGATTTCGAACGTCGTATTACAATTTGTCGCTTTGCTCTGCAGTGCCTTGGAGACGACACAAAGTTTTCCAACGTGTGCTCTTTAGCGACGAAGCAACATTTACTAACCACTGCAATGTAAATTTAAGTAACATGTTCTACTAGGCAGCTAAAATTCAAGCTGACATCGTCAGGAACAAAACCAACGACTGTGGAGTGTAAGCGTATGGTGTGGCATCGTAGGAAATTCCATTGCGGGACCTTGCTTTATCCCAGGCTTGATAAATGGACGTACGTATGCACACTTTCTTACGAACAATCTACCTGTTCTTCAGGAGGAAGTACCACTGGATATGCGACAGTGTTTGTGGTTTCATCAAGATGGCTACCCAGTTCATTCTTCCCTCGTTAGAAAAGAAATACTGAATTAGAAGTTTTGTGTCGTCTTTGACATTATAGAGTCTCGTACCAGGGGAAGCAAGGAGAGGATGTTGTTTGGTGGCCGGTATCCTCTTTCTATAACACAACTGCCCACATGTATTAACAGGGTTCTTTGTTCATAAGAACAATACGCTACTTATCTTCAAGCAAGTTGTTGTGGTACAAGCTCTTCCGTAATGGTCCACGTTAGCTTCACTACTGGTGAAGGATAAGTCCCGCTATAAACACTACTCTAGTCACTATGTGCTGCCTGAGACTGAGACTCTGATTCGCTGCAACTGCAACTGTCTGTGACTGCAACTGACTGGGCTGCGACTGATGATTCGATTGGGCCTTCCGGTCCGCGGCGGTGATAGAAATTCTGGCAGTCGAGAGGGTGTTGGCAGCACGTTGCTTGCGAGTCTGTCTTCGGCCTCTCTCCTGATAGGCGCGCTTGATTCAGCGCCTATTATCGATCTTCTTGCTATCTCTTTGCCGACCAGTGTGCTGGCAACAGCTTACGCCAGCGCAAGAAGTTTCCTGACCGTTGGATAGGATGGAATGTGGCAGTACAATGACCAGCTGGGTCTCCTAATTTGACTTCTGTTGATTTCTTTCTATGAGAATATCTGTCATGAAGCAGCCAACAACGTGAAACGATATGCGCTATCAAATCACCAGAGCATGCAACGGAATAATATCCAATGTACTTTCACCTGTTCATCTATCTCTCGAACAGTGATTACAGATATGCCTTGCATTCGATGGTAAACGATCTGAACACACGTGTAAGTGTAAAACTATGCTCTTTAAGAAAAGTACTTATTTTGTGGGTGACATGTCGTCAGTCATTTCTAATACTCTGTAGACTCATTTGTCTTACAGTAGGTGTTCTGCTTTTAAGAAGCATTCAGGAATCTCCAGGCAAAGAGAGATCAGGCATTAATTTTTATCCTAGACGGAAGGAGAGTAATACAGTAATCATAGCCCGCTCGGCTAGCCGCGCGGTCCAACGCGCTGCTTCCCGAGCGAAAAGCCGTGCCGGTCCCCGGCACGAAAGCGCCTGGCGGATTAGTGTCGAGGTCCGGTGTGCCGGCCAGCCTGTGGGTGTTTTTAAGGCAGTTTTCCATCTGCCTCAGTGACTGGGGCGAGTTCCCCTTATTCCGTCTCAGTTACACTACGGCGGCGATTCCTGTGCAAACACTGTCTCCACGTACGTGTACACCATAATTACAAGTTTGTTTGTGTGGCCATCCTCCGCAGCAAGCATATAAATACTTGTTTTGTAAATAACACTGCTTTTTCTTGCTGCCAGTTACTTTATTTATGCCATACGCGTTTCGCCTTCTCCTTTTCTAAGGCATCATCAGTGGGATCTATAGCGATACAGTTTTGTTAGATTATTAAACAGTTCACTTCGCGATTTTTTTGTAAAAAAAAGTGATTACTTACTATTTGCTGATCTGCGTTTCCTCACATCTGGTCTGGAGGTCGCACTACCACTTTTATCACTACCATATAATCACATCTTTGTGTTCTCGCCTTCCACACATTGTTCACCGTATTTATCACTATTTTTTGTGGTGGACTATTGTTCTTTTGTCACTCGATACAACTATTTCGTCGTACACTGTTTTTCACAATATTTACGTCGTGAAAAACAGTATACGACTAAATAGTCTTATCGAGTGGCAAAAGAACGTTATTCCACCACAAAAAAGAGTGAGAATCATGGTGAACAGCGTGTGGAAGGCGAGAACACAAAGATGTGATTATATGGCACTGATAAAAGTGGTAATGCGACCTCCAGACCAGATGTGAGGAAACGCAGATCAGCAAATCGTAAGTAATTACTTTTTTTTTACAAAAAGTCGCAAAGTGAACTGTTTAATAATCTAAAACTAACAAAACTGTATCGTTATAGATCCCACTGATGATGCCTTAGAACAGGAGAAGGCGAAAAGCGTATGGGGTAAATAAAGTAACTAGCAGCATAAAAAGGCAGTTTTATTTACAAAACAAGTGACCATAATTACATTTGGAGCTACACCACTCGTCTGGTATGAGGCGGTGATGGCGGCCGGAGGGGGGGGGGGGGGGGGGGGAAGGGGGTCCACTGAGGGCCGAACCGCATAATAACCCTGGGTTGTAGCCAGCTATAGGGTTGTGTACTACTGCGGACTACGGGGTTACGAAGCCTCTCTGTCGTTTCTAGGTCCCCAGTTTAATACACACTACACACACAAAACAGTAGTTTCCTTTTTTCGTGAATAGAGCTGTTTATCATCAATATTTCTGTTTCAGCTTTGAAAAGTATACAACAACGGAGACGATTTGAATGGAAAACTACGTGACGAAACTGTAGTTGTTGTCACCACATGTACGTAGAATGTACACACATTTGAAATAGTTCTCGCATGTCCTATGCGATGCACCAGAAGCTATCATATGCCATAGTTCCATACAAAAAACTTCGTAAGTGACCCTGTATCTATGTCGTACAGGAAATGAGATTTTATTGCAGTAGCATAGACCTGTCTTGCTGCATATAACGATGGAGCCTCCCATAAGAACTCTGCTTGGCGGCGTTTACATCGCAATAGCCGACCCTGGCCGCATTGATTTCCAATTTTAATAGATGTCTCGAATTCTTTTGCGAAAGGTTTCAACGTCAGTATTAAAAAGCGGTATATGACGTAACTGTCTTTCCAAAAGCTGTTGAATGCGGTTATGAAAAGTATATGGTTCCAGTAAAAAAAATAAAAAAAAAACTGTACTTCATTCACTATATTGGTTGCTACCAGAGCTCTGGGCATTATCCATACAAAATATTATGAACCCCTTAGCAAAATATCAACTGCGGAAAACCTTGTTTCGGTATCTGGAACAGCTCACGAAATGTCTTACGTGACTCACCCTTTATATGAATGAGAGGAAAAACAAGTTTCTTACTAATGTTGCCATTGAAATATTACTGAAACAGCAACAGTAACAGAATTAATCAATTGAAAGATATTTGAGCCAGTTTAGTCCACTGTTCACAATTGTACTGGGCATAGTTTTAAGTAGGCTGAGAGTACACTTACCTGTGATGTCTTTACAACAATGATTTCCACATGACGATGACAGGGAAGTCCCTACGTGCTCCGATATCGTTCCTCATTAACTTGTGACGGAAAAAGTTTGTGATAGGCAGACTCAGAGATTTGCAACGACTTATGAAGAAAAAAAATTGCTGATTCAAATATCTTTTGTGAATAATGTTTTCCCAGCAAACATGGTAGCTTATGTAAAAGCAGTTCTTAACCATCGCTCCAGCCTTAAGATCAATTAATAAAATTCCTTTCCAGGAAGCTTTTGATGAGACAGGAGTTGTTTCACAAGATGGTAGTAGCCTTCTGGATTACTACAGCGCTGCATATTTGACCGGTTAGATCTCGCCTGCTAAACAGACGACCGAACTTGTAGTGGCTGGCCCCACACGAGTCTGTTCGCTCACACACTTGCTCCGTGTCTGTTCTCCGGTCTCCGGACATGTGAATAACCGAAAATAATCGATCTTCGCTAAAGACCCGCTTCGCTGTAGTGGATAGACAGACATCTGCCTCTTTCTCTCCTTCCCTCCTTCCTACCCTCTGCTCTGTTGTTGTTTCTTTCTCTCTCTCTTCTTTTTGTCACTAATATAATGTTTCCAAAACGCTTTCGTGACATAATTAATTATATCCAACAGGTGGAAAATTATTTCAAACAGAAGTTTTATTCTGCTCGTCAGCGATACGAAATTACGTATCAATTGAATAAATAAAATCCCAGGAATTTAGGACACTGCTGCCTTTATAAAGAAAACGCCCCAAATACATTATACATATGGGCAACCGTAAGTTTTCACACTTTTCACTTATTTAAAAGACAAGGAAATCTGTAGTTACTATTCATGAACAGCATATTTTTGACCTGGTCAGGACTTAATTGGCTGCGGCAATTTGTAAATAACAGGCTAGCTTTACTAAAGCACAGTTCAATGGGTGCGCTTGCTACTGGGATGCATAAAATACGTCTAGCAACTGCAGCTATTCCTAGTAGGTCTTTTTCATGTGTACTTCCACACTTTATCATTGCCGGAATTAATTAAAATAAAAAGAACTACTCAAGTTGCTGCAAAGTATTCGTTAGTATTCCAGTCGCTGAAACAATCCATTGTTCTCGTTCGCTATGACACTGTACTTGAAGGCTCTACGTTAATGAACAGCAGAGAAAGAGAGTACATACATAGCTGACGTGGAAACCATAGAGGCCTATCCGGGAAAAAAGAGGTTATGTGTTGTTGATATGCGGTACTAGTTGCAAGTTGTGACAGGAGGAATGGTCAGTGTTCAGTGATATGACAGGAGCAATCATTTGAAGCAAAAAATTTCGTATGGGCATACACCCTATTCCAAATGGTCTCCTTGATGGAACACATTTAATGTACATCACTCTTTACGTTCTGTATTATTCAGTATATTGCCATTGTTTACAACGTGCAATAGTAGTGCAGAGGAAGTCGAGCCAAACTATTTGATATATGACACTTATGATCCGCCAAGTCGGAAAAATTCCTCAAACTGGCCTTCAAATATTACCTAAGCTACGGCCCAATCTCGTCGTGCGAGATTTTCGGTGTCCTTTCGCACTCTTCACGAAAAACGTTGTTTCCAGAGAAAAAAAGAACTTTTTCAATCAAATTGTGCAAAAAACTCCAGAGAACTCTCAAAGTTGCAATATTAATTTCCTTAATTACTTGATAGCTAGCTACGAGCCTAAGCTCATTATCAAATGAACCAAGTGTTAGGCTCTTTGTATAATACAAAACTGTGCCACAGTATAACTGATGACGACTGATAGATAATTATAAACTATGCAGTAACATATATTACAACAGTCACATGAATTTTCGCTGTAGTTAAACATTTGTTTAGTATAAAAAAATACAGAGCTGAGCTTCATTTTTCTGAGATATGAAAGTGTGGAAGATATTAGGAAGACTAGAGTAGGAGCGCTTATTGGAAATGCTTCCTTTAGGGCAGCATTACTTTAAATATGTTTTTCTCTCTTTTCAGTTTCTTATAAATTAGTTGACCGCACACGCGGTAACCACGTTACAGTTTATGTACTTCCAATAAAAAGCTAGAACTCTTAGAAGAACATATTTAAGTTATAATTTGTAACGGAAGCAAACAGGAGTCTATATGTCATTACGCCAGAATAATAATCGGCAAATCAATGCAACAAATTGTTAACGCCAAGACGAAGCTAGTAATACAAAACAGATTTTCAAAACACCAAGAAATAGTTTCATAGACAAACTTAAAATATAGCTTAGTGCTCCATGGCCGGATAGGAAAGTCCAACATGAAGAAACCACACATTGAGGTATAAAATCATTACATAAAAGACAGGCATTAAACAGTGGCAAAACCACACATTCAGGTATAAAATCATTTCATAATGTCGGACATAAAATAGAGTTACATCTGTTTTAAAATCGTGGTAAAAAGGTCTTATACTCACAAGAAAACATTTTTATAACCTTTGTATCTTATCTCACGTAAAGGTAACGTTTTTTCACAGTGTGGAGCTCCATTCTTTTGCCTCTCAAAAGTAAGCGCAGAGCAGAAATCAATAATAAAAGATCACAGTACCAAGGTAATGGCATATTTATAACAGAACTTTAACACTGTGCTTCACCCTTAAAACGTAGCTTCATGACTATAGGAAAATAACGGCGTCAAATGTTGTAACACCAAAATTTTATGCAATATTGACTATGAACCCAAAATATACCACTCCAACATTAGCTACCTAGCCTCATAAAAATTCAAGTGAATATAATTGTATGTGTTGCGCTCTGTGCTCCTGTGAACCAATGTGTTCGTTACTTCCAACTATTCGTGTAGCTATCAATATTTTCCTATATTTGGCTTCAAATTCGTATCCTCGATTCTGCACCAGATCTATTTACTGTCTCCTTTCCCGTCCCGATTTTCAACCCACGCTTCCTTCATCCCATACCCCGCCCCCCTCCCCCCACCCTCTTGCTTAGAGATGTGTTGCATGGATGCGCGTGCTCTTTAAATTCTCACAGGCTAGGCTGTTGTTGCATGTTAGCCAGTTAACTGAATATAAATATTTGTGTTGCACTCTGTGCTTCAGCGAGCCAGTGCGTTGATTACTTTCACTGATTTGCGTATCTTTAGTGTATTCATAACTCGGCCCTAAATTCGGGATCCCCCTTTTTCCTCCACCCCGCGATACTGCATCTCCCTTCCCCCTCTCTACCACTGTTAGATGTTTGCACCACGGTCTCGGGTGTATTATAGCAATTCAGATTATTGCTGCACTTTACAGTAATAATCTTCAATAAGTTCATTAATATGATAGTATGAATTGCTGTCGTACATTATTTTGGTTGGTTATCGTATTTTACCTGCCTATTACTCGGGTTGCCACAGAAGGAAATTATCAGTTTTTCTGAAGCTAGGTAACTAATGTGAGAGTGGTGTAGTTTGGGTTCATGGTCTATATCATATAGAACTTCGGTTTTACATTTCACGTCCTCAGTTCATTTATATATCCATGACGTCATATTGTAAGGATGAAACACTATTTTAAAATTTTGTTAGAAATATGCTGTTACATTAATATTTTAAGATCTTAATAATGGTTTCTGTTCTACGCTCATTTTTGAGTGGTAAAATAGTGGAGCTCCACATTGTGAAAAAACCTTACGTTTGCGTAAGATAAGGTACACCGTTTATGAATATATGCTTTTGTGAGTATAGGACATCGATACCACGATTTTAAAGGCTACTTTATATCCAACTGTATGTAATGGTCTCATACCTGACTGTTCGGTTTCATTCATGTTGAACTTTCCTATCTTACCATAGCTTACTAAGTTGTCACTTAAGTTTGTCTACAATCCTATTTGTTGGTGTTCTGGAAATTTGTTTTCTACAACTAGCTTCGTCGTGGCGTTCAAAATTTGTTGTATCGATTTGCCGATCGTAGCTTTGACATGATGACGTATGGATGCATGTTTGCTTCCACTACAAATTGTAACTTAAATTTCTTCTTGAAAAGATTTTTGATTTTTGTTTGAAATACTTATTTTGTAATGTTTAGAGCATGGGCGATCAACCGCTTTATAAAAAACTGAAAAAGAGAAAAATATACAAGAAGAAAGGTTGCTTCTAGACGGTGCAGTTCCGATATGCGCCACTACCCTATTTATTTATTTATTTACACGTCAAGTACCGTAGGAGCAAACTGAGAATCAAATCTCCAAGGTCATGGAACGTGTCAGTACATGAAATTACAACGTAAAAGTAATAACAGATAAAAATAAATGTTTATAAACCCGAAAAAGTCAGTTCATAAGTTTAAGTAAACACAATCAACAATACAACAAGAATCAGCTTAATTTTACAAGGAACTCGTCAACAGAATAGAAGGAGTGACCCATGAGGAAGCTCTTCAGTTTCGATTTGAAAGCACGTGGATTGCTGCTAAGATTTTTGAATTCGAGTGGTAGTTCATTGAAAATGGATGCTGCAGTATACTGCACACCTTTCTGCACAATACTTACGGAAGTCCGATCCAAATGCGGGTTTGATTTCTGCCGAGTATTAACTAAGTGAAAGCTGCTTATTCTTGGGAATAAACTAATATTGTTAACAAGAAAAGACTGTAAGAAATATATATATTGAGAGGCCAATGTCAAAATACCAAGACTCGTGAACAGGGGTCGACAAGAGGTCCGTGAACGTACACCACTTATAGCCCGAATCGCCCGTTTCTGAATCAAAAATATCCTTTTAGAAGAGGAAGAGTTACCCGAAAATATAATACCATACGACATAAACGAATGAAAATAAGCAAAGTGGACTAATTTTCGAGTCGAACGATCACTCACTTAAGATACCGTTCGAATAGTAAAAATGGCACCATTAAGTCTTTGAACAAGATCCTCAACGTGTGCTTTCCACGACAGCTTACTGTCTGTCTGAACACCTAGGCATTTGAAATGTTCAGTTCACTAACCTTATGCCCATTCTGTGAAATTAAAACGTCAGGTTTTGTTGAGTTATGTGTTAGAAACTGTAAAAACTAAATCTTACTGTGATTTACGGTTAATTTATTTTCCATAAGCCATGAACTTAGGTCATAAACTGCACTATTTGAAACTGAGCCAATGTTGCACACTACATCCTTTACACCAAGCTACTTTCATCAGCAAACAGAAATATTTCAGTGTTGCCCGTAATACTAGAGGGCATATAATTTATAAAAATAAGGAACACCAGTGGCTCTGACACTGATCCCTGGAGCACCCCCCACTTGACCGTACCCCACTCAGACCCCACATCACAGCCATCCTCAACATTGTGAATAATGACCTTTTACTGTCTGTTGCTAAAGTAAGAGGTGAAGCAACTGTGAGCTGCACCCGTATTCCATAATGCTCCAGCTTCTGGAGCAATATTTTGTGATCAACACAATCAAATGCCTTAGTTAACTCAAAAAACTATTCCTAGCGTTGGAAACCTTTTGTTTAACCCATCCAGTACCTTACAGAGAAAATAGAATATAGCATTTGCAGTTGCTAAACGACTTCTAAAGCCGAACTGTACATTTGATAGCAAATCGTGTGGTATAAAATGACCAATTATCCTTACATACACAGCCTTTTCAACAACTTTGGCAAACACTGATGGCATAGAAATAGGTCTAAAACTATCTACATTATCGCCTTCTCCCTTTTTATAAAGCGGCTTTACTACTGAGTACTTTAATCCTTCAGGAAACTGACCATTCCTAAAGGAAAAATTACAAATATGGTTAAATACAGGGCTAACATGTGCAGTACAGTACTTTAATATTCTGCTAGACACTCCATCATAACCATGAGAGTCCTCAGTCTTAAGTGATTTAATTATTGACTCAGTCATCCCCTTGTCTGTACCACAGAGAAGTATTTCAGACATCAATCTCAGAAAGGCATTTTCCAAAAATTTTATATGATTCCTTGTAAAAACTAAATTCTTATTTAATTCACCAGCAATGCTCAGAAAATGAGTGTTAAATATTGTACATATATCTGATTTATCAGTAACATAAATATTTTTATTGTGAACTGACTTTATATCGTTGACCATGTGCTACTGATCAGACACTTCCTTCACAACTGACCATATGGTTTTAATTTTATCCTGTTAATTAGCTATTCTGTTTGCATACCACATACTCTTTGCCTTCCTAATAGCATTTTAACCACCTTACAATACTGATTGTAATGGGCAGCTCTAGCTTGATTGTGACTGCTTGTAACATTTTGATATAATTCTCGCTTTGTTCTACATGATATCCTTATCCCACTAGTCAGCCACCTGGGCTGCCTATTACTGCTAACAGTTTAGAACATTCTAATGGAAAGCAACTCTCAAAGAGCATGAGAAATGTATTAAGGAAAGCATTATATTTATCATATATGTAATCGGCAATATAAACGTCCTGCTATTCTTGATTCTTGACAAGGTATAAAGACAACCCTCTATTGCTGTTGGATTAGCTTTCCTACATAGTTTGTAATTATATATGACATTTGTTTGAGTACAAAAACCTTTTAGCGTTAAAGGCCATTCACCATTTTACTAACAGAATGTCCATCTAGTACTGAAGAATGAATAAAAATATTGTCTATGGGTGTGCTACTGCTCCCCTGCACCCTAGTGGGAAAAAACACGGTCTTCATCAGATCATATGAATTTATGAGACCTAGCAACGTCCTTTTTCTTGCACCATCATATACAAAGTTTATATTGAAGTCACTACATATAACGAATTTCTGGTACTTTCTACAAAGTGAATCAAGAACCCTCTCTATCTTCAGCAGAAATGCTCTGAAGGGGTCCTATAAACAACAATAATTAGAAGTTTAGTTTTACTAAATTCAACTTCCTCTACACAGCATTCAAATATCTGTTCAGTGCAGTGCCGTGATACGTCTATGGACTGAAATGTAATACTGTTTTTTAAATACATAGCCACTCCCCCACCCCTCAAGGAAGTCCTTGAAAAACAGCCAGCTAATCTGTGACCTGGTAAAGGAAGCCTCAGAATTGTCAAATTAAGTGGTGCTCTGATATAACAATAATTTCAGAGTCAACATCTATTAGCAGTCCACTACCTTTATCTCTAATACCTCTTATATTTTGATGAAACATGCTAATTCCTTCTCTACTTGGAAACATTACATCCTCTGAAGGTGTGCGCTTAGTTAGAGGGACTTCCTTTAAGCAGGTATACTTATCAGCTGACTTCAGTCTAAAAAAGGTGCATCTCTAACACCAACTACTACAGGAATTTTTCCATGAGTGATCCCACCTCCATCCACTACACTGTCACCTATAAGCTTTGCCAGCCTCCCCTTCCCGTACCTATTGATGTGCAGGCCATGCTTAGTGAATCCCGATCTATTGATGGACCCAACTGGCACCACTGAGATGTGACCCATGCCCTCTGCTATCAGCGCCCTCCCCAGCCCCATGTTAACGCGCCTAACAGCCGCATTTAGATGAGACCGTACATGACGCTGAAACAGTTACACGAAATGCACATTAGTGCCACCAGTTTGAGTAGCTATCTTTACCAGGTCACCACCTACATCATATTCTCCGTCCCTATCGAGACTCTTCTCTGCTCCAACCACTATCACTACCTGATCCTCCTTCTTAAAATTCCTACATAACTCCCCTGTGCGGTCAGTCACTTGAACCAACTCTGCACTAGGCTTCACAATGCTGGTGAAGTCTTGCTAATATCTTCCACACTCCCATATCTCAGTTAGGATAATTAAGCTCAGCCCTGTACCACTTTATACTAAAGATGCGTTTAAGTGTAGCGATAATTCATGTGACTGTCTTAATGAATGTCACTGCATAGCTTATTGGTACGTACCAGTTGCCATCAGTTGTACTGTGGCACTGTTTTGTATTGTACAAAGAACCTAATATTTAGTTTCTGTTCTTAGGTTGATTTAATAATGAGCTTAGGCTCGCAACTAGTCATGAAGTAATAAAGGAAATTTATATTGCAATTTTTTGCGTAATTCGGTTAACCAGAATAGTTGCTGACGTCATGCCTTGTGAAATCTCGAACTTAGTAAAGAATCTATTGTGTATTAAATTTAATGTAGTTTAATACTGGGAGACACATTTTCGCTAGAAGTCACGGTTTTGAAGTTATTCAAGAAAAATATACAAAAGTGACATTAAATGTGATCTCACTCGAAAACCATTTGGAATGGCCATATGAAGTCTGTACCTCTACCGTGCGTTCCTGTCTGATACCTGAATATTGGTCATTCCTCCTGGAACACTCTGTATACTTATCAGCCAGAACATTTTGACCACCGACCTGTTATCGACATAAACGCGTCGAGGCGACAGCAGTGTCACCTGGCGGGGATTGACTGCTGGTCAGACACACCCGCTGTGAATGTAGTATCAGTGAGCGGACTATCCGTGTGCTCAGGAACGCGCGATCTATAAGTGTTTGACCGAGGGCAGATTGTGATGGCCTGGAGGCTCGGTACGAGGATTTCGTAAACTGCAGGTGTTCGAGAATTGCAGTGGTGTGTGTCTTCAGCACGTGGTGAAACCATGGTGAAACCACGTCCGGTCGTCGTGGGGTTGGGCAGCCACTCCTCAATAAGGACGTCGCAGGCTAAGCGGACTCGTGAAACAGGACAGGCAGCGAACTGTGGTGGCACTAACATCAGACTTTAATGCTGGGCAGAGTAAAAGTGTGCCTGAACACACAGTGCACCGACCACTCCTTACGATGGTCCTCCGCGGCCGACGACCTATGGATGTTCCAATGTTAACACCGCGACATCGGCAACTACGACTGAAATGTGCACGTGACCATCGGCACTGGACGTTGGCGCAGAGGCCGAGCGTCGCATGGTCAGATGAATTCCGATACCTTCTTCATCATGCCGATGGGAGGGTGCGAATACTACGTCTTCCAGGGGTATAGCTCCTTGACACCCGCACTGCGGGACGGAGACAAGCTGTCGGCGGCTCCATTATGCTCTGGGAAATATTCAGGTGGGCATCCATGGGTGGAGCTCGTGCAAAGCACCAACTAGTATCGTACACAGATTGGAGACCACGTACACCCCTTCATGAAGATCACGTTTCTCGACGGCAGTGGAATTTTTCAACAAGATACTGCGCCGTGTCACGAGGCCAGGAGTGTGGGTCTGAGCACTATGGGACTTAACATCTATGGTCATCAGTCCCCTAGAACTTAGAACTACTTAAACCTAACTAACCTAAGGACAGCACACAACACCCAGCCATCACGAGGCAGAGAAAATCCCTGACCCCGCCGGGAATCGAACCCGGGAACCCGGGCGTGGGAAGCGAGAACGCTACCGCACGACCACGAGATGCGTGCAGGCCAGGAGTATGATGGAGTAGTTTGAGGAACACAGTAGCGAGTTCCAGTTGATGTGCTGGTCCCCCAAATCGCCAGATCTGAACCTGACGGAACACATCTGGGATGTGATTGAACGTGGTGTCAAAGCTCATCGACTCCCCCCCTACCCAGAATTTATGGGAGCTAGTTGACTTATCTGTGTAGATGTGGTGCCAACTTACTCCAGCGACCTACTAAGGCTTTATTACTTCCGTGCCACGATGTTTGTTATCCGTGCCGAAGATGGACATTCCGGCTATTAGGCATTCTGGCTGATCAGCGTTATGAGACACAATGAATTGACTGTATAAAAAAGATTACGTTAATGATTGCATGTTCTACCTGAAAACGTTCACATATTTTTCGGAAAGAACTCAGAAATTCCTGCCTTTTATTTTCCATTATACTGAGATCACCAAAAGATGGCAACGAGAAAAAATGGTTCAAATGGCTCTGAGCACTATGGGACTTAACTGCTGTGGTCATCAGTCCTCTAGAACTTAGAACTAATTAAACCTAACAAACCTAAGGACATTATAGACATCCATGCCCGAGGCAGGATTCGAACCTGCCACCGTAGCGGTCGTGCGGTTCCAGACTGTAGCGCCCAGAACCGCTCGGCCACCCTAGCCAGCGCAACGAGAAAAGTAGTAGTCTTATGTAAGGAAGTTATTACAACCTTTCCACAAAGAAACGTCGGTGCCGTATTTTCAATCCTTTGTACGTTCTGTCAAAAAATGTGTATGAGTATGTATCAGTTGGGGTGGTTAACTACAAATTTATTCTCTCGTCATATCATCATGAGAGCGCATTTGCAACTGCGACAACTGAACCCCCCTCACAAGGGAACCTCCCCATCGCACCCCCCTCAGATTTAGTTATAAGTTGGCACAATGGATAGGCCTTGAAAAACTGAACACAGATCAATCGAGAAAACAGGAAGAAGTTGTGTGAAACTATAAAAAAAAGCAAAATATACAAACTGAGTAGTCCACGCAAAGATAGGCAACATCAAGGATAAGTTAAGATCTGCAGCGCCGTGGTCCCGTGGTTATCGTGAGCAGCTGCGGTACGCGAGGTTCTTGGTTCAAGTCTCCCCGCGAGCGAAAAATTTTTCTTCATTTTAGCAAAGTTATGATCTGTCCATTCGTTCATTGACGTCTCTGTTCACTGTAATAAGTTTAGTGTCTGTGTTTTGCGACCGCACCGCAAAACCGTGCGATTAGTAGACGAAAGGACGTGCCTCTCCAATGGGAACCGAAAATATTTGATCGCAAGGTCATGGGTCAACCGATTCCTCCACAGGAAAACACGCCTGATATATTCTATACGCCACTGGTGACGGCATGTGCGTCACATGACAGGAATATGTTGTCGACCCACCTAACTTGTACACTTGGCGAATGGGTAAAAAGATTCTTCTACGTTGCCCGATTTAGGTTTTCTTGTGGATGTGATAATTACTCCCAAAAAGTGATGAAAACATAAGAGTTTGTCACATAAACTGCAACAAATGAATCCAAAAGTCTCACAGTCGCACACTTTTCCCTGTGCTCTGTCAAAACATATAACGTTTTCAAATTTTTCCATGTGTAGACCGTCAAATGTTGCATATGTCCAAGCAAATCTAAACATGCCCTGGAATTTTGGAGAGCGAAATTGATTATGTGTGAGTGCCTGAACTTTGATAATTGTCTGAAAGTAAAAAATTAAACTTTTCGCTCGAAGGAAGACTTGAACCAAGGACCTCTCGTTTCGCAGCTGCTCACGCTAACCACGTGACCACGACGCTCCTTAGTATTGACTATCCTTGATGTTGCCTATCCTGCGCATGGACTACTCAGTTTGTATATTTTGCTTATTTTTTCATAGTTCCACACAACTTGCGACCGAACCGCCGAATCTTTCCATCAGTAAATGGGGTATGTTCTCAACTGACTCGGTTGTTTTAACCCCCTCCACTGACGGAATGACCCGCTTCCTAATTCCGTATGTTTAAAGCCAATACGGACTTGTAGCTGTCACGCCTTTGCGCTTACTGCTACGTATTTTAACCGTAAATAGCTCAGTCCTAATGGTAAGAGGTAGTAGTGAATTCACGTTGTTAATCTTTGAATACAGCACAGCTGCCACAAGCTCAGCTCACTTTTACTCCACTCCTACCCTCGCCATTGCACCACATTAACTAGGTGCTACATGGACCTTGCAAAATTCACTTGCGTATACATTTTTGACCGTTACTCGCCAGTATTTACCTAATGATTAGTACACTCCTAACCGGACTATTTCCCAAAGAGCTGTGATGATTGAATGGGTTCGATCCACGGCCTACAGTGCCCTACAGTTCACACGGTAACACTGCCTACCTGACCCACTTAACTTGGTAGTGAGCTTATGAATCCAATCACCACTGCTAGCAGCAGTGGATAATCCTATCAGCACGACGAGAGCAGCAGACTTACCGTCGAATCCTCCTGAAAATACTTATAACTACGGTCGCCAGCTCTGAAGGAGCAAAAGAATAAATCAATTTTTTGGCTCGTTTCAAAGTGAAACGGCTTGAGTTGAATTTAAACTTAATTCTGAATATTACTATTTCTGATCATTCTAGGTGATTCTACAAAGCAAATACTCTCAATTTCTGTGAGTTGGTAATTACTACCAAGACAATTTATGCGACTTAGGTTTACAAAATTCTATCCTTCACTTATTTAATGATTTTGGATATTACTCTTTGGACAACTGATATAGAATTAGTTAAGTGACTTTACTTGAAAGGTTACTCAGAAAAATTTAAGTAACTATAAATAGGCGACTCATTCTGGTGTGACCATTGCTCTTTTCAACATTCTTATACGCTAAAGTATTCTACAACCAAAAGAATTGTAAATGAAAGAGGCGATGGTGGCCTCAGTCTGATTTCACTATACTATGTTTGAGGTTACTACACTTTACAATGAACAACATGCGTCGTAATTTTACTCATTACTATATTCTGCACTTGCATAAAAGATAACTGGTATTCTCCTTTTACATGTATACAAAGTTCGACTTAACAATTGCAAGCATTCTTGCCTTGGGTAGACGTGTCGGTGCTGGTGGTGAGACGCATGTGGCTAACGCAGCTCTTCACGCCTCATGCCCTTAATGGCGGCTGGAACTACGAGCTGTAGCACTCGTATAAGCTACTGCACGTCCGCCATAAAATCTGGGCGCAGTAACTCTTACAATCAGCCCCAGTGGCATAGAGGCGGCTTCAACAACCATTCGTCGCGTTGTACGCCACAAACGGCGACGATATTCGCCTCTTCGCTGTTGCACAATCGCCTTTGCGTGAGCACAGTTACGCACGTCCGATCACGTCAACACTCCACAGGCCATTTTTTTGTTCAGTCCCTGTGTCTCCAGCTACCCCTAGCTACGCTCGTATCACCAAGAGTGGGGGCGTTCCCCTACCACCTTTTTACTGAAATCATTTAGTATTTAAGAATATTTATATCTATTACCCTGGAGTTCATACCAGTCATAATGATTTACTACTAGCGCTTTACAACATTAAATTATACAGTAATAACTTATAATTACCAAGAAAAAGAATACATTTGACTCCGAGAGCTTAGTGCATTGTCTGAGAGGTAGCGCTAATTCCCAGTTTCGCCAATAGATGGCATCAGGGTGCACTCCCTGGCAGTCTCACACCAGCGCGCCCGTTTCCGACGCGCGGGCTCCAAATTACTGTCAGCCCACCATCATTTCAGTTCCGTTACACATGCCCCACTTCTTATTGAAGTATCTAACAGTGATAATTCAATAAGAAGTTTCTCCTATAATGAATCTGAAATGTTCGTTAAGCTTTTTACCAAGGGTTTTACCTTTCTTACTGATAGACCTCGATACTTATATTACATATTTAAAATTAAACACCAATTCGTTCTCTCTTTCCTGCTAAACATTACATAAATGATTTACATATATTCTTTCCAATTTTCTTACCTCTAAACACAGTACACTTTAAACATCTTTTTTACAAAAATTTTAAATACACTTCTTTTATCTCAGGCAAGTAAAACACACGTTATGTGCCTATTACTTTATAGCCCATCCTTTTCACTTTACCTCCTCACTTTTCTACCTCTTCCACAACACTTATTTACACATCTATTAAGGCTTTCTTAGAAGCTCAGTCTTTCCCAGTCCGTTTAGTCTCTACTTAAACTAAAAGTTTCATTAGAATACTGCAACATATTTTAGTGAACATTTACCTTTCACATAGAACAAAAGAAACAAAACTATTTACATATTGGTTTACTTTAATATTTATTTATATATTTATTTTCAATCTGGTAGAATTCGTGGTTCATACCTTTTGAGATCCACTATGTTTCTTACTCCCAGGCGTTTGCCTGTTAATGGGTACTCTAAATAATAAGCATTCACATTGGGTATGGACACTATTTTAAATGGTCCATTATATATATATTTAAATTTGCTGATCTCGTTATTAATTTCACTTGACTTTTCATGTGTTTTTACAAGAACGAGATCACCTATTTTGAATTTAGGATTCCTTACTTTTTCGTCGTGACGACGAATTCTCGCATCTGCTTGTTTCCTCATCTTGTCTTTTACTAAGTTCTTTTTACTATCATAATCTAATTCAACTCTATCTGGAAATTCTAGTAGGTCTTCTACTAGACTTTTACTTCTTGTCTTTTTCAGGATTTCTTCTGGAGTAAATCCAGTGCTCTCGTTTGTTAATGAATTCACGATTTCTTCGAATTCACTCACATACATGCCCCACTTCTTGTGGTTACTATGGCAGTACGTCCTAAATAACCGACCTATCTCGCGCATATATCTTTCTGCCGGATTGCTTGATGGATGATAAGCTGAGATATGTACCACTTCTACCTGTTTCTCAGTTATCCCATCCTTCCACATTTTTGAGCAAAACTGAACACCATTATCTGATAGTATTCTCTTTGGCTTCCCTACTTTCACAAAATAATCACACACCATTTTATCATACACAGCTCTGGCAGTAGCTTTTCTCAAGGGATATAGCTTTATATACTTTGAGAAAAGTTCAACTGCTACAAATATGTACACAAAACCCCCCATGGTTTTCGGTAATGGTCCAAAGATATCTACTGCTACTATTTCTAATACTTCATCAGGTTTTATTGATTGCATGGGCCCTTGATTAGTTGCATTTGTTACTTTCGCCTTTTGGCATAGATCACAAGATCTTATCCTCTGTGCTACCCTTCGTGCCATGTTGTTAAAGGTAATGCATTCATCTAACTTATCAGTACACTTCCGTGCACCACAATGGCCATATGCCAAGTGAACATAATCAATCAGCACTTCAGTGTGTTGTTCCGGCCAACATACTCTCCACTTCCCTGGATTATTTAATCTTTGAAGATACAGTACACCTTTATGTATTTTATATGAAGCCCTTATGTTAGTTGCGTCCGGATTGTCAAACTTGACCTTTACCGACTTGAGTGCATCATCATCACTTTGATATCTTCGCATATTCCGACATATTTCCCTAATTTTTTCTCTTCCTTCCGCTTTTTTGAAGTAATTCACCTCAAAAACATCTTCCCTATTCTTTACACTTTCTAGTGTCTCACATCCTTCCGGTAATCTCGACAAAGCATCCGGTACTGCATGTTCTTTCCCTTTAACATACTTGATCTCTATATCAAATTGTTGTAAAAATAGCGCCCATCTAGTCAACCTGTTATGTAACAATCTGCAGTCCTTCAAAAATATAAAAGCTTTGTGGTCTGTATGGACCACAGTCTTATGTCCCCATAAGAAAAGTTGAAATTTCCTAAAACCCCATACTATAGCTAAAGCCTCCTTCTCTGAAACCGTATAGTTTCTTTCGTACTTAGACATGGTTCTACTCGCAAATGCTATTTGTCTATGAGTTTTTTCCCCATCTATCATTACCTCCTGAAATATGGATACTCCCAATCCATAATCTGAACTATCTGTTGCCATGTGGAATGGTTCACACAGGTCAGGGTGCCATAACTTTATGTTTTTAGCCAAATTGTCTTTTAGCCGGTTGAATGCTGTTTCACATTCCTCTGTCCATATATACACACTGTTCTTCTTAAGTAGGTTGTTCAGATGTGGGCTATTGAACACCTGATCATCCACATACTTACGATAAAAGGAACAAAGTCCTATAAACGACTTTAGTTGTTTTTTATTCTTGGGAGCCGGACAATTTCTTATTGCTTTGACTTTATCGGGATCCTTTTCAATTCCCTCTGGTGTTACTATGTGACCTAAAAACTTTATTTCTTTCTTCACAAACTCGCATTTTTTCAGGTTCAGGGTCATTCCTCCTTTAATTAAAGCTTTGAACACCCTGTCGCATAACTCCATGTGCTCTTCCCATGTCCTTGTAGCAATTAACAGATCATCTACATAAACCGTGATAAGCGAACTAAGTTCACTCCCTAAAATTTTGTCTAAAGCCCGAATGAACACTGAAACGGAAGTATTTAGGCCAAATGGTACCACTGTGTAATGGTAGCATTTGCCATTGAATAAAAATGCCGTGTACTTCCTAGACTCCTCACTTAATGGGATTTGCCAGTATCCTGCAGTTAGGTCTAAACTAGTCATGTACTTTACACCATTAAACTTCTGCAATAAATTATCAATGTTCTCTGGACGATCCAACTCCCTCTTCACTACTTTATTCAGAGTACGAGCATCTATCACTATTCGTACACTTCCATCCTTCTTACCTACTATCACCAATGGGTTATTATATGGGCTAGAACTCCGTTCAATGACCCCACATGAAACCATTTTATCTATTTCTTTTTGAACTGCTTCTTTCTTAGACAAGGGTACATTATATGGTGGTTTAAAGAAAGGTTCATGCTCCTCTACCTCCATGCAGTACTCATAATTTATCACTCGTCCCGGTTTGTCCGAAAATACCTCCTGATTTTCTTTCAGAATTTGCCATAGATCCTCCCTTTGGGCATCAGATAGTCCTTCCGTTTTATCCACTACATTTCGAAGGAGTGTCTCCTTATTTCCATCTTCAACTATCTGCCTCACCAGAAACCAATCGAATTTTTGGCCTATTCCTGAATCATGATCATCTCTAAATTCTACCCATCTCAGCTGGTTGTCCATTACTCTAGATGATTCAAATGGTATTTCTAATACCGCACTATCAACTTTACAAACTATTATCCCTTTGTCACAATCTATAATTACTTTCTGTTTTATTAACAAGTCAATGCCTAAAATGATCTCGGCACTGAGCTCTGGAACTACTAAAAATGCAATCGAAAATAGCTTGTTTTTAATCTTAAATTCCATCATCACTTGATGTTTAACAGGTTTACTACATTTCCCTGTCGCCCCTATCACTTTAACACCTGTTACTGGCATCATGACTACTCCTCGTTGCTCTTTGATCATCTCAAAAAATGCGTGCGAAATAGCACTTATTTGAGCACCCGTATCCAACAATACATATAAATCGTACCCACATACATTAATGGGTAGGATTGTTTGCATCCTATTGTCCTCTTTCATACTTTCTTTATCTTCCCATAATAAATCCTTTTCCACCGCCAAGTCTTGCCATATTATTTTTCCGGTTTTTATACTGACCATTCCATCTGGAGGTTTCTTTCTCCTTTTCATCCTAAATTCTTTCACCACTTTTTCCAATAGTCCTTCGTCTAGGCTCTTTAATGCCATCTCGTTCTCATTCGAATCTGTCATGCCTGAACTCTCGGTTGTGGAATCAGAAACTTCCTCTACTTCTTTTTCTCCCTGGATGCTTTCTGATGATTCTGACAATTCCTCCTCCTTAGAAATATGACCTTCTTCGGATTCAAATAATTCTCGCAAATTATAATCCATTTCACTACTTTCCCTTTGTTGGATAGTGCATTCGCCACTCTTACTTTCATTATTTTCCCCTACTAATGGAATTCCAGTCTCACTCAACTCATTTGCTTCAGTACTACAGGGATCACAACACTCTTTCTCTTGGTTAGATACACTTTCTCTAATTTCTTTAAAAGAATCTTCATCACAGTCATGTACTCTTGCTGTCACTAGGTACACATCATAATCGGTATGGCTCTCTAACACTGTCATATTCGAGTCCAAATTAATCACTTGAGTGGAAGATCTTTCTAATTGTGCTGGCTGGCTTTTGAGCTGATGTACATATTCTGCATACGAGGTAATTTCTGAATCGGCATGCGTCTCTGCACTATGCCCCTTTTTCTTATCCACCCTTTCCTCTTTAATTACTTCTCGATGCGATTCGTCGACTATTCGTACGAACCTTTTACCATAAGTCACATCACTCCTCCCTTGCCCCTGCCTCTCTGCACAGTTGCCATCCCTACCGACAAACAACGCCTTCTCTGACTCTTCCTTCATCAATTCGTCACTCTGACCTCGAATTGTACTTATTTCATTCACGTGAGCCTTCACATCCGACCGATATTCTTTTCCTACTTCATTTCCCTTAATAATTCCTCCCTGCTCTCTCTCCTCTGTTTGTATCCCTGCATTATACTTCGCAAAGTTTCGTTTATGTAACTGCTCTTCAGGCGAACGACGCACTATCCTACTATAGTACTGAATACTCTGATCTTCCCTATATTTGGGCCATTTCTTTCTTTCCGCGCGCGTTAGGCCCTTGACCTGCGCGGTATTTAGTTTTCCTGATTTTGATAATGCATCCTGTTTCCCTGGTAGTGTCCTCTCCCTCGCTGAGAGTTACCTCCTCGACCTCTTCCTCTCATCATGTTAATTTGCGGTTCATTCCTACCACCTTTTACTATTCCATTCTGATTTCTGAAACCTCGAAACTCTCTAGTTTCACGCCACCTATCTTCATTCTCGATTTTTTCTAAAAATTCATCGAATGTTCGATGAGTGCCTCCTACATAACGCTTTGAATCGTCAGGTAGCTTTTTCCACAACTCCCACACAATCTCCGATTCTGATCTACGATCTTTAAGATACTCCAAACGCTTGAACCATCCTTCACAGTATTCTTTCATGAGCCCACGCCCATGTTCTGGCATTCTGGCGACAACGAATTCTCTCCACAACCTATCCCTCTGTTGTGTGCCCCAGAATTCCTCAAGGAACTTTTCTTTGAAGTCTGTAAACTTCAAATTGTCGATATCCAAATTCAATCCCCAACGTTTAGCATGGCCTGCTAAAGCGTCTATTACTAAATTAATTTTTTCTTTATCTGACATGTCTGTTGGTAAGACACGTTCACAATTTTTTATAAAATCCATTGGATGCCATCCACCTTGTTTCTTTTGAGGATCGTATTTTTCCTCCCTACTCAGTATTTCTGATTTTTGCATTACCAATGGGATACCACTACAGTTAAGGAACGTCTGATTCTGAACTTGCTGACTTAACAATTTTATCTCATTACGCAGTGTATTTTCCTGCTCTTGCACACATGCATCAAAACTCAACATGGTATTGCGCAGTGTTTCAATATCAGCTGCCGTTTCTTTAACAATCTCTTTCTTTACAACTGGTACTATCACCTGTAATTTACTTTCAATTATCGGTTCTAATTTTTCACTAACCAAAGGTTCCACTGATTCCTCTATTCTCTGAATTTCGGTATCAAATCTTTTCTCTATTTCTGTGACTTTTCTCTGAACATTTGTTATTTCAGCCCTAATGCTATTTACTGATTTGTTTACCTCTGTGATACGTTGGCTTTGCGTATTCAAAATATCTAAATTGGCTTTTATTTTACCAGATAGGTTTTCATCCAATTGGGATATATGACTAGCCATTTCTGCTTTCAAACTAGCATTCCCTTCTCGAATTTGCGCCATCATCGTATTTAACAAACTTGTTAATTCCATATCCTCTCCCTTGTGACTTGCATCCACAGATACATTGGGTTCACTTTTCACTACCTTTGGTTTCACTTCCCGTTCCTCCTGTCTTATGGGTGTGGATTCATCTATAAGATTTTCCAACCCTACAACAGTATCTATGGTCCCTAATTCTGGGTCTGACCTTGTAATGTTTTCATCTTGCTTGTTACTATTCGACTCCATCTTATGCTGCTGTATTTCGTGCCTAATAGAAATGTTTATTAAACCAAGTATTACTTGTTTAACTCCTACTATTGGACTTTCTTTTGCTGCTTTGCAGGTTGTCGTCTTGAACTTACCAATTGTGGTATATTTGTCTACAACAGAATTTTAAATTTAAACTTTTCTTGAAACTACAAGTTTATATAAAACACTTTTATTGCAGCCATTATTCTACAAACTTGGTAAGTCCTGTCACGGTCGCCACATGCGACCGAACCGCCGAATCTTTCCATCAGTAAATGGGGTATGTTCTCAACTGACTCGGTTGTTTTAACCCCCTCCACTGACGGAATGACCCGCTTCCTAATTCCGTATGTTTAAAGCCAATGCGGACTTGTAGCTGTCACGCCTTTGCGCTTACTGCTACGTATTTTAACCGTGAATAGCTCAGTCCTAATGGTAAGAGGTAGTAGTGAATTCACGTTGTTAATCTTTGAATACAGCACAGCTGCCACAAGCTCAGCTCACTTTTACTCCACTCCTACCCTCGCCATTGCACCACATTAACTAGGTGCTACATGGACCTTGCAAAATTCACTTGCGTATACATTTTTGACCGTTACTCGCCAGTATTTACCTAATGATTAGTACACTCCTAACCGGACTATTTCCCAAAGAGCTGTGATGATTGAATGGGTTCGATCCACGGCCTACAGTGCCCTACAGTTCACACGGTAACACTGCCTACCTGACCCACTTAACTTGGTAGTGAGCTTATGAATCCAATCACCACTGCTAGCAGCAGTGGATAATCCTATCAGCACGACGAGAGCAGCAGACTTACCGTCGAATCCTCCTGAAAATACTTATAACTACGGTCGCCAGCTCTGAAGGAGCAAAAGAATAAATCAATTTTTTGGCTCGTTTCAAAGTGAAACGGCTTGAGTTGAATTTAAACTTAATTCTGAATATTACTATTTCTGATCATTCTAGGTGATTCTACAAAGCAAATACTCTCAATTTCTGTGAGTTGGTAATTACTACCAAGACAATTTATGCAACTTAGGTTTACAAAATTCTATCCTTCACTTATTTAATGATTTTGGATATTACTCTTTGGACAACTGATATAGAATTAGTTAAGTGACTTTACTTGAAAGGTTACTCAGAAAAATTTAAGTAACTATAAATAGGCGACTCATTCTGGTGTGACCATTGCTCTTTTCAACATTCTTATACGCTAAAGTATTCTACAACCAAAAGAATTGTAAATGAAAGAGGCGATGGTGGCCTCAGTCTGATTTCACTATACTATGTTTGAGGTTACTACACTTTACAATGAACAACATGCGTCGTAATTTTACTCATTACTATATTCTGCACTTGCATAAAAGATAACTGGTATTCTCCTTTTACATGTATACAAAGTTCGACTTAACAATTGCAAGCATTCTTGCCTTGGGTAGACGTGTCGGTGCTGGTGGTGAGACGCATGTGGCTAACGCAGCTCTTCACGCCTCATGCCCTTAATGGCGGCTGGAACTACGAGCTGTAGCACTCGTATAAGCTACTGCACGTCCGCCATAAAATCTGGGCGCAGTAACTCTTACAATCAGCCCCAGTGGCATAGAGGCGGCTTCAACAACCATTCGTCGCGTTGTACGCCACAAACGGCGACGATATTCGCCTCTTCGCTGTTGCACAATCGCCTTTGCGTGAGCACAGTTACGCACGTCCGATCACGTCAACACTCCACAGGCCATTTTTTTGTTCAGTCCCTGTGTCTCCAGCTACCCCTAGCTACGCTCGTATCACCAAGAGTGGGGGCGTTCCCCTACCACCTTTTTACTGAAATCATTTAGTATTTAAGAATATTTATATCTATTACCCTGGAGTTCATACCAGTCATAATGATTTACTACTAGCGCTTTACAACATTAAATTATACAGTAATAACTTATAATTACCAAGAAAAAGAATACATTTGACTCCGAGAGCTTAGTGCATTGTCTGAGAGGTAGCGCTAATTCCCAGTTTCGCCAATAGATGGCATCAGGGTGCACTCCCTGGCAGTCTCACACCAGCGCGCCCGTTTCCGACGCGCGGGCTCCAAATTACTGTCAGCCCACCATCATTTCAGTTCCGTTACAAACTTCTTCCTGTTTTCTCGATTGATCTGTGTTCAGTTTTTCAAGGTCTATTCACTGTGGCAACTTATAACTAAATCTGAGGGGGGTGCGATGGGGAGGTTCCCTTGTCAGAGGTATTGTCATTGACACTGCAGATTTGTTGAAACTTGTGAAACTGAACAGCAATTAACTGAATCCTAGGTTCGTTTTCGTCTTCTAATTCTTCTATTGAATTTCTAAATGATTTCAGAAAATAAATAATTCTTGTAGCAGCCTCATCTTGATAGCTTTCGAATCTTTAAGCGGAATCCTTTGCCGACGGTAAAGCACAAAATTCTCTATACTGAAGGCGTAAGTCCTATAGCATAGTATACAAGATGTTCCAGCGTGTACTGACTTCTTCTAGATGTGAGAGCTGTCTACAATGCATTTTTCAGTATTAATTGTTGCTACGATATTTGAAGCATCATTTAATAGTAACTTATTTTGATCGAAAGTTTGAATAGGTGCTGCGTAAATACAGTGGGCAGCAGACGAAAGCTGGTAGTTAATTTCCAAATCCCAAATCCTTTATCTTATTGCCACCCAGGAAGGTGACAGAAACAAAATCATGCAATATGTCCGGCAAAATGTTCAACTAGCCATCCTCCCCTCTTTCATAATATTCACACCAGTCTTCTTGACGTTCCTTACAGGACAGCGATACGTCGGTGACGTGCTACTCCCCGTTTTGTTGCCATTCATGGCGAGCCACCCGTGGTTTACATTTCAGCAAGATAATACCCGCCCGTACCCGGCGAGAGATTTTACAGCTTGTCTTCGTGCTTGCGAAACTCCACCTCGGCCAGCAAGGTCGACAGGTCTCAGCCAAATTGAGAAAGTTTGGAGAATTATGTGCAGTTCCCTCCAACCAGCTTGGGATTTTGACAGTCTGATGCGCCAATTGGACATAATTTTGCAAGATATTCTCAGGAGTAAATTCAACAACTCTCAATCAATGCCAAGCTGAATAACTGCTGGCATAAGGGGCAGAAACGGACCACGGCGTTATTGACTTGCTCAGTTTGTGAATGAATCATGCAACCATTCTGAAATTTTAATCATTTGTTTGTCAGTACATGTGCATCACACTTGTCGATTTCCATTCCATTCAGAAAATTCCTTCATGGTGGGCTTTTTATTTTCTTAGGGTGTACTTAGGGGTGAAACTCGACCATAAGTTTCTTTTTAAGCCGCACATGCTGGCAGAGAATGTACAACTCATCCATGTTCAGCACCAACTATACCCCATTCTGGCCAGTAGGCAGATTAACGCTAAAATAAAATTTCATTTATACAAAGCAACGGTGTTATCTGCTTTATTGGTGGGTTATCACTAGCCTCACTAACCTCAAATCACTCAACTGGACTCAAAGTAGATAGACACATGTTCTGTAGCTCCAGAACGGTGGCACCGGATAAAATGTGTCGCACCACTGTGGAGGCTCCTAAATAACAGGTTGAGTGCATGTACCACCATCTCAGCAGAGCATACGGACCTCGAGCACAAGCCTTTGCTTACACTTCATTGAAGATAACCATAACTCAAGTACGTCAGAAGTACAGCCTGACGGAACGTTAGTACACCCCCTACCCCCCCCCCCCACACACACACACAATGCTTTGGTTCTGTGCTGTGTTCAGTGACTCACCGAGATAAGTAAACGATTTTCACGTAACTATTGTTGTGTCTCTCATTCTCTGCTTTCGGTCTTCAGCGCCTACACATAGCTAGAAGATAAAAACATTTCACATCTTTTAACGATCTCGAACACTATCTATGAGTGGGATTACCTCATATGAACCCGAATTCTTTTATCGCGGATTCCTTTTGTTACCCGAAAAGTGGGAAAAAATTGTAGCTGCCGAAGAACACTACTTCCAATAAATTATTTTACATTATTCTGCTAAAATAAAGGTGTTGTACGTCTAATAAACAACGAGAAGTAATTCACTAGCCGGCCAGAGTGACCGAGCTGTTCTAGGCGCTACAGTCTGGAACCGCGCGACCGCTACGGTCGCAGGTTCGAATCCTGCCTCGGGCAAGGATGTGTGTGATGTCCTTAGGTTATTTAGGTTTAAGTACTTCTAAGTTCTGGGGGACTGATGACCTCAGAAGTTAAGTCCCATAGTGCTCAGAGCCATTTGAACCATTTGAAGTAATTCACTTGCTTACTCAGCCAGTACTCCACACCCTTCCTCTATGTGGCGTAGCAAATGGCAGCCATCTTTGTTTTCGAGACTATAATCATTCCAGTCTAGGCAGCCTAGAAACTACGAGCTGAATTAGCCCGTAATTCTGAGTGAATTCTGCAAAACGGCTGCTGAAGCGTTGCCTACAGCTCGATGCACACGAACGATTTATTATCGCGAACTCGCCGCTCATTTTCTCGTGGGTTTCAGCAGTGCATATGAAACAACGGAGCCGAGCATGCTATGGTGATCACGGTGCGAACCCGCCGCGAGAACGAGGCGAGAGAATCGTGATCGGCTGCCACTGTTGCATCTCAGCGATATCGCCGAAGCAGCAGCCGTTGAAGATGAACGGGGGCGCCCACACTCGTTCGCAGCCGCACCCACAGCCACCGTCAGCCTGCCACTGATGCAGACGGTTTGCACACGGAATTATTCATTAAAAGGGTGAAAAAATATCCTGAAATATGGGACACGTATCGCAAGGAGCATCTTGTTAAGATTAAGAAGAGAACCGCGTGGTTTCAAGTGGGTGCAAAGTTTAGTGTGAGTTTTTCTGCGAAACCGAATGAAGACAGAGATGATATAGTTAAAAATGACATAAACTATTTCCTGTTTGTATTCTAAATATAAGGTTATCGCTCGAATGTCTCCATTTAACATTCTAAATAGTGCTAAGCAACAAACACTTTACTCCCTCGTTCTGGACGAAAAAATCTTCAGTTAACAATGCACTTGTTTTAGCTGTGGCTGGTGTATGTACACAATAGTAGGTAAAGACGTAGATCAGAAAAGAGGTCTGTCATTGGCGAATAATCAGTGTCAAAGTTAAATAGAATCTTTGGTTTTATTACACTGCTGGCCATTAAAATTGCTACACCACGAAGATGACGTGCTACAAATGCGAAATTTAACCGACAGGAAGACGATGCTGTGATATGCAAATGATTAGCTTTTCAGAGCATTTACACAAGGTTGACGCCGGTGGCGACACCTACAGCGTGCTGACATCAGGAAAGTTTCCAACCGATTTCTCATACACAAACGCCGGCCAGTGTGACCGAGCGGTTCTAGGCGCTTCAGTCTGGAACCGCGCGACCGCTACGGTCGCAGGTTCGAAACGTGTCTCGGGTATGGATGTGTGTGATGTCCTTAGGTTAGTTAGGTTTACGTAGTTCTAAGTCCTAGGGGACTGATGACCTCAGATGTTAAGTCAAATAGTGCTCAGAGCCATTTGAAGCATCATACACAAACAGCAGTTGACCGACGTTGCCTGGTGAAACGTTGTTGTGATGCCTCGTGTAAGGAGGAGAAATCCGTACCATCACGTTTCCGACTTTGATAAAGGTCGAATTGTAGCCTATAGAGACATCCAAGGACTGTTATCGGAATACGGAATCGATGGGTTCAGGAGGGTAATACGGAACGCCGTGCTTGATCCCAACGGCCTCGTCTACACGAACAGTTCGACTACGTTTGCAGCAGCATGGACTATCAGCTCGGAGACCGTGGCTGCGGTTACCCGTGACGCTGCATCACAGACAAGGTGCACGAATGGCAAAACGTCATATTTTCGGATGAATCCAGGTTCTGTTCACAGCATCATGATGGTCGCATCCGTGTTTGAAGACATCGTGGTGAACATACATTGGAAGCGTGTATTCGTCATCGCCATACTGGCGTATCACCCGGCGTGATGGTATGGGTTGCCATTGGTTACACGTATCGGTCACCTCTTTTTCGCATTGACGGCACTTTGAACAGTGGACGTTACATTTCAGATGTGTTACGACTCGTGACTCTACCCTTCATTCGATCCCTGCGAAACGCTACATTTCAGCAGGATAATGCACGACCGCATGTTGCAGGTCCTGTACGGGCCTTTCTCCATACAGAAAATGTTCGACTGCTGCCCTGGCCAGAACATTCTCCAGATCTCTCACCATTTGCAAATGTATGGTCAGTGGTGGCCGAGCAACTGGCACGTCACAATAAGCCAGTCACTACTCTTGATGAACTGTGGTATAGTGTTGAAGCTGCATGGGCAGCTGTACCTCTACACGCCATCCAAGCTCTGTTTGACTCAATGTCCAGGCGTATCAAGGCCGTTATTACAGCTAGAGGTGGTTGTTCTGGGTACTGCTTTCTCAGGATCTATGCACCCAAACTGCGTGAAAATGTAATCACATGTCAGTTCTAGTATAATACACTCCTGGAAATTGAAATAAGAACACCGTGAATTCATTGTCCCAGGAAGGGGAAACTTTATTGACACATTCCTGGGGTCAGATACATCACATGATCACACTGACAGAACCACAGGCACATAGACACAGGCAACAGAGCATGCACAATGTCGGCACTAGTACAGTGTATATCCACCTTTCGCAGCAATGCAGGCTGCTATTCTCCCATGGAGACGATCGTAGAGATGCTGGATGTAGTCCTGTGGAACGGCTTGCCATGCCATTTCCACCTGGCGCCTCAGTTGGACCAGCGTTCGTGCTGGACGTGCAGACTGCGTGAGACAACGCTTCATCCAGTCCCAAACATGCTCAATGGGGGACAGATCCGGAGATCTTGCTGGCCAGGGTAGTTGACTTACACCTTCTAGAGCACGTTGGGTGGCACGGGATACATGCGGACGTGCATTGTCCTGTTGGAACAGCAAGTTCCCTTGCCGGTCTAGGAATGGTAGAACGATGGGTTCGATGACGGTTTGGATGTACCGTGCACTATTCAGTGTCCCCTCGACGATCACCAGTGGTGTACGGCCAGTGTAGGAGATCGCTCCCCACACCATGATGCCGGGTGTTGGCCCTGTGTGCCTCGGTCGTATGCAGTCCTGATTGTGGCGCTCACCTGCACGGCGCCAAACACGCATACGACCATCATTGGCACCAAGGCAGAAGCGACTCTCATCGCTGAAGACGACACGTCTCCATTCGTCCCTCCATTCACGTCTGTCGCGACACCACTGGAGGCGGGCTGCACGATGTTGGGGCGTGAGCGGAAGACGGCCTAACGGTGTGCGGGACCGTAGCCCAGCTTCATGGAGACGGTTGCGAATGGTCCTCGCCGATACCCCAGGAGCAACAGTGTCCCTAATTTGTTGGGAAGTGGCGGTGCGGTCCCCTACGGCACTGCGTAGGATCCTACGGTCTTGGCGTGCATCCGTGCGTCGCTGCGGTCCGGTCCCATGTCGACGGGCACGTGCACCTTCCGCCGACCACTGGCGACAACATCGATGTACTGTGGAGACCTCACGCCCCACGTGTTGAGCAATTCGGCGGTACGTCCACCCGGCCTCCCGCATGCCCACTATACGCCCTCGCTCAAAGTCCGTCAACTGCACATACGGTTCACGTCCACGCTGTCGCGGCATGCTACCAGTGTTAAAGACTGCGATGGAGCTCCGTATGCCACGGCAAACTGGCTGACACTGACGGCGGCGGTGCACAAATGCTGCGCAGCTAGCGCCATTCGACGGCCAACACCGCGGTTCCTGGTGTGTCCGCTGTGCCGTGCGTGTGATCATTGCTTGTACAGCCCTCTCGCAGTGTCCGGAGCAAGTATGGTGGGTCTGATACACCGGTGTCAATGTGTTCTTTTTTCCATTTCCAGGAGTGTATATTTGTCCAATGAATACCCGTTTATCATCTGCATTTCCTCTTGGTGTAGCAATTTTAATGGCCAGTAGTGTATATGAACTCTTATACTGTCATATCTGTTACTGAATAAGATTTCAATGTCTTATTCTAGACAAGAACGTAAAAACTTAAATTTTGCACTATTCTGAAGCACACGAAAAACTAAATTATTAACTTAAACAAGTAGGGTCAACTACAACCAAAGAAAAATGTTTCTGGTTGGGGGCAACGAATTGTGGAAAAACGCGATGGTTCCTTTATGAGACAGAAGCAGGCAAGAGGTTGTCATAAGCGAAATCTCGCCGTGTGAAAGACTATTCAATTTACATCGCTATTAAAATGTGTGCAATTATATATTTTGTGGCTGCAATACAATAATGCATTGGTTACATTGAACGGGATGAGGCTACATATTTCATTTCAAAATGTCATTGTGAGTATTTAATTTAATAATATTAATAATTTTTAATATAATAATAATAAACGTTTATTAATTTTCAAACCTTTTTTTTACAAAAAAGTTCTTATGAATTGTTGGGAATCACAGTGACTGAAGACTCTTCAAGCAGTTTTATGTATTATATTGTCCTTCATTGGGAACACTGTCGGTTTCGCACCGTTACAGGTTCGCCCTACGAAAACTCTAAATCCTATTCTAAATAACCCTATTCTACAAAAATAGCATTTTAGTTAACATTACTTCATCTGAGGATGCACCTGTAGTGGTACGAAACCGGCAGTGTTCCCAATATGGGACTACATAACAGCTAAAGTGGCTTGAAGAGTCTTCATTCACTGTGAATCCCATCAATTCATAAGAACTTATTAGTAAAAAACGGTTTAAACATTCTTAAATACTAACCCTATATCTTTGTTTTATGTGTAAAATACTGGAAAGCGCCCATCTTTGCACCCTTCAATGGTATTGCACCATATTACAGCACTTAGAGGAACAAGTACTGTGTCGAAGTGTAGTAGAATCGTTTAAACGTCTACCATGTTGTTCGAAAAATTTAATCTGCACACTAAGCTCAGAAACACAAATTTGGTTAACGATGGGTCATTTTTGGCGCACTTATAACTCGAGCAACTAGGTACTTTCCCGACTACGCAGAGTCACCTTAAACAAGATTCCTCACATAGTCCTAAAGAGAAAGCACGAAGCACAATTGTGTGTATAGGTGTCATTGCTTGGACCGTGTATCATTTATCGCACCTAACGTGTCAGATCTTGAGTTTGATGCCACAGGTACCGATGCAGTTCTAGGGAGATACATCAATTAATATTCGTTACCAGTTGTGGCTTCAGCACGATGACAGGCCAGCACATTTTATAGTTTCCATTTAACCATCTCGAAGCAAAATTCGGGGAGATTGGACAGATAGGAGAATCAAGCTTCGCCGCTGGTATCACCAGAGATGATTCCATTGGCGTTTTTCATAGTGGGCTTGTTTATAAAGAATGGTTGCACGTATTATGGGAATGACGAAAATAAATTAGCATGGAGTGGATACTTTAGATTGAGTGTCTCAGATGTAATTGCGTAAATACAATTTATGCAACGAATATGGTTGTTATGTCGAGAAACTTTTTACTAAGTAAGAGCGGTTGCTAGTCCAACATATAAAAGGAGAAAAAAAAAGCGAGACGATTTGATTTTCCTTGTGACAGGTTAATGTACCATTTACGGACATGTGATACACAGCATAAATTTACCTACTAAGTTCCCTATGAAACATCTAGAAGTGTGAATGAGGGATTACGCAGCACCCGGTATGGACTTGGTCACCGCGCCGGCTTTAATGTCTCTCGCGGTCGCGAGGCGGATTCAATGCACACGATATCTGCTGCTATTGACTGGTCACTGGTCGGCTTCCATTGAAGGGAAGGATAAAAGAATGCTCTGCCCTTCGTCAGTGTGAACTCGCCCACGCATCCTTTTAAGAGGGATACTGAAGAGAGCGTGAGACCTTCAGAACATTATTGCAAGGTCGTTCACAAAACCCAAAGAAATTCTGGGCGAATGAATGTCTGTTCCTGGGATCAAAGTAAGTGTCCAGTCATTCACTGGCGAGACAGGAACTGAAACTCAGAATAGCAAGTCAAATCAGAAAGGCCTAACTGTTTTTAAATATTCCTTTACAAAGGAAAACCTAGAAGTTGTGCTCCATTTTAATTCTCGTACCACTGACGAGATGAATGAAATAGATGTTAGTGTTAGTGGCGCTGAGCAACAACTGAAATCGTTAAAATTGAACAAAGCCCCACGACCCGTTCTATATCTACATCTACATCGGACAGTGTCGGAGGGTTCCCCGTACCACTGATAGTCATTTTCTTTGCTGTTCCACTCATAAATGCAACGAGGGGAAAATGTCTGTCTATATGCCTCCATATGACCCCTAATTTCCCGTATCGTGTCATCGTTCTCCTTACGCGCATTGTCTGTTGGAGACAACACAATCGTTCTGCAATCAGATTCAAATGCCGTTTCTCTAAATTTTCTCAATAGTGTTTCTCGTAAAGAACGCCACCTTCCCTCCAGGGAATCCCATTTGAGTTCCCGAAGCATCTCTGAACACCTGCGTGTTGTTTGAACCTACTACTAACAAATCAAGCAGTCCGCCTCTGAATTACTTCGATGTCTTCCTTTAATCCGACCTGTTGCGGATCCCAAACACTAGAGCTGTATTCAAGAACAGGTCTACTAGCGTCTTACATGCGGTCTCCTTTACAGATGAATCTCATTTTCCTAGAATTCGCCAAATGTACTGAAGACGACCACTCGCCTTTCCTACCACAGTCTTCACATGCTCGTTCCATTTCATATCGCTTTGCTCCGAACATCACAGGTTTATTTTTCTTACTCAGCCGCATCAGCTTACATTTCTTTTACATTTAGAGCTAGCTGTCATTCATCACACCAACTACAGATTTTGTCTAAGTCATCTTGTGTCCTTCTACAGTCACTCAACTTCGACGTCTTGCGGTCTAAGGCGCTGTGTCATGGATTGTGTGGCTGATCCCGGCGGAGGTTCGAGTCCTCCCTCGGGCATAGGTGTGTGTGTTTGTCCTTAAGATAATTTAGGTTAAGTAGTGTGTAAGCTTAGGGACTGATGACCTTAGCAGTTAAGTCCGATACGATTTCACACGCATTTGAACATTTTTTCGACATCTTACCGTACACCGGAGCATAATCAGCACACAACCGTAAATCGCTGCCCACCCGTCCGCCAAATCATTTATGTATATAGAGAACAACAGCGGTCCTACCACACATTCCTGGGGCACTTCTGACGATACCCTTGTCTGTGATGAAGACTTACCGTCGAAGACAACATACTGCGTCTAAAACTTAATAAGTCTTCGAGTCACTCATATCTGTAAACCTATTCCATCACGCTCGTACCTTCTTTAATAGCCTGCAATAAGGCACCGTGTCAAACAGTTTCCAGAAATCTAGAAATACAGAATCTACCTGTTACCCTTCATCCATAGTTCGCATTATATGATGTGAGAAAAGGGCAAGCTGAGTCTCGCACGAGCGATGCCTTCTCAAATCGTGGTTATTCGTGGATGTAAACTTCTCGGCCCCAAGGAAATTTAATATAGTAGACCTGAGAGTATGTTCGAGTATTTTGCAGCAAACCGATGTTAGGGATATTGGTCCGTAATTTTTCGGGTATGTTCCTTTGCCCTTCTTATACACAAGAGTCACCAGCGCTTTTTTCCAATCGCTTGGCACTTCGTCCTGGGCTAACGATTCACAATAAATGCAAGCCAAGTAAGGGGTCAATGCCTTTGAGTACTCGATGAAAAAACGAACTGGGATTCCATCTGAACCTGGCGATTTATTTGTTTTCCATTCCTTGGCTCTGAGCACTATGGGACTTAACATCCATGGTCATCAGTCCCCTAGAACTTAGAACTACTTAAACCTAACTAACCTAAGGACAGCACACAACACCCAGCCATCACGAGGCAGAGAAAATCCCTGACCCCGCCGGGAATCGAACCCGGGAACCTGGGCGTGGGTTTCCATTCCTTCAGTTGTCTCTTTACGCCAGGGATGCTTATTACTATGTCGTCTATACCGGAGTCTGTTCGAAGGCCAAATGACGGTATGTTTATACAATTATCCTGCGTAAACGATTTCTTGAACGTGAAATTTAAAACTTCGGCTTTCGTTTTCTATCTTCAGTTGCCGCACCAGACTGGTCAACAGGTGACTGGCTGGGAACTTTAAACCCACTTAGCAATTCTAAACAGGACCAGAATTTTCTCGCGTTCTCTGTCAGACCTTTTGCTAAGGTATGACAGTGGTAGTAGCTGCAAGCTTCCCACATAGATCTTTTCACAGACGCACGAATATCTACTCACCTCTGCTTGTCGCCATTTGCGCGTTCCCTTTTGAACCGAGAGTGCAACAGCCTCTGGTTCCTGAGAATTTTCCGAATCTCTCTATGAAACCATGGTGGGACTTTTCCGTCCTTCATTCACTTACTAGGCACATAATTCCGCAGACCACGATTTACAATTTGCGTAAACTTCGCGCATAATTCCTCTACGTCCATCATACTGGAAGTAAGCGATGACAGTACACTATCTAAGTGAGATGTTATCAACTGTCCATCTGCTCACTATAGCAGATTTATTAACTTTCATAACCATAGTTGCTATAGTGACCGCTAATCCCCGTTTCGTCACTGACGTTGTCGATAAGGTCCAGGCTATTTGTAGCTACAAGTTCTAAGGTGGAATCCCTGTCAGATTCCATACCCAGTTTGCGACTGAGTAAGCCCCCTGTTAACTGTAATCTATTGTAGATACTTCCAACTGAAACCCGTGCTTAGCAGTTGAAAGAAAGCACAAATCACACCTGTCTACAAGGAGGGCAGCAAAAGTGATCCATTAAACTACCAGCCTGTACCATTGACATCTCTTTCTTGTAGCATCTTAGAACGAATTCCGAGCTCAAACACAATAAGGTGTCTCGAACAGCACGACCTCCTCCATGACAACCGGCTTAGACATCGACAACATAGATCATGTGAAATGCTACTCGCACTTTTCTCACATGACATCCTGAAAGACACGGATGAAGGAAGTCAGGTAGAGATATAATTTCTCTGTTTCCGAAAAGCATTCGACTAATTACCACGACTAAACTTACTATCAAAAGTACAATCGTATGGGTTATCAGACGAAATTTGTGACTGTTGAGAATTTCTTGGTAGGGAGGACGTAGAATAATAAATAGGATGGAGAGTCATCGACAGATATAGTAGTAACTTGGGGTATGCCCCAGGGAAGTATGCTGAGTCCTTTGCTGTTCATGTTGTATATTAATAATCTTGGAGACAATATTGATCGAAACATCAGACTTTTCGCAAATGTTGCAGTGAGCTATGATGAAGCGCAATCTGAACGAAGCTGCACAAATATTGTCGGAACTTGATAATATTTCAGCCGGCCGAAGTGGCCGTGCGGTTAAAGGCGCTGCAGTCTGGAACCGCAAGACCGCTACGGTCGCAGGTTCGAATCCTGCCTCGGGCATGGATGTTTGTGATGTCCTTAGGTTAGTTAGGTTTAACTAGTTCTACGTTCTAGGGGACTAATGACCTCAGCAGTTGAGTCCCATAGTGCTCGGAGCCATTTGAACCATTTTTTATTTGATAAGATTTCAAAGTGGTCTAATTATTGGAAGCTTGATTTAAATCTTCAGAACTGTAAAATTTTGCAATTCACAAAATCCACTTATGATTATAATAGCAATGATTCACAGCTGTAATCGTAAACTCGTACACATACATAGTTGTAACACATACTAGGGATATGAAATGGAACGGACAGATAGACTCAGTCGTGAGTAAAGCACACAGCAGATTTCGATTTCTTGGTAGAGTACTTGGGGAATTCGATCAGCCTACAAAGTATATTGCTTACAAATCACTCTTGTGACACATAATAGGATATTGCTCAACAGTGTGGGACCCATACCAAAGAGGACCAGCAGGGGATATAGAATGTACACAGAGAAGGGCAGCACGAATGGTCAGATGTTTATTTGACCCGCAAGAGAGTGTCACATGTACGCTGAAAGAACTGAACTGGCAGAAGCTCGAAGGCAGACGGAAACTATCCCAGAAAGTCTACTAACGAAGATTTAAGAAGCGATTTTAGATGATGACTGAAGAAATATACTAGAAACCACTACATATCGCTCCCATGGGTACATTGAGAACAAGAGTAGATTAATTACAGCATGCAGAGAGGCATTTAAACAATCTTTCTTCCCGCGCTCCGTACATGGGTCGAATGGGGAAAAGTCCTAATAAATGGTACAGTGAGAAGTACTCCCGGCCATGCACTTCACAGTTGTTTGCTAATTATAGATGTAGAACCACATCTGTGTGGCGTATTCAATAACTTGCAAGTGTCAGTAGTGGTCAGAACAATGTTTTGTGTGGTTGTAAATAAATGTCGTGTGACTAGTGCCTCCCGTCGGCGACTTGCGCGTCGATGGAGATGAAATGTTGATGATTAGGACAACACATCACCCAGTCCCTAAGCGGAGGAAATCTCCGACCCAACCGGGAATCGAACCCGAGCCCTTAGGATTGACATTCTGTCGAGCTGACCACTCAGCTACCGGGGACGGACTGTGTGGTTGTGAGTGCATTTTTTCGGAGGTAAGTGAGTTCCAACATAGGCAAATTGTTGGTGCTCGTATGGTGGGTGCACCTGTAACCTTGATAGCCGAAGGTTTGGTGTTTCAAGAGGCACCGTGTTGAAGATTTATACAGCATACGGCGAAAGGTAAGTAACAACGCGGACGAAAGTGTTTGTTCTGTGATCGTGGCGTGTGGTCACGGAAGAGGGTTGTAACGAAAAGCAAGACGACGGAAGCTGCTAAAGTCACTGTAGAACTGAATGTCGTGAACATAAGAAACACAAACAGAGCTCCGTAAATTGGAAATTTCAGGGCGAGCTGGAATTGCAAAACAACACATCAGTGATGCAAATGCATGAAAAGGAAAATGTTCTGCCAAAGCCATAAAACCTAGACGATAGAGCAATGGAAGAATGACATTTGGTTGGCTGGGTCTTGTTTCACATTCTTTACAACTTGTGGCCGAGTTTGCTTTCCAAGAGTGAAACATGGTGAGTGTTCGGTGATGATGTGGGCAACGGTATCACAAAATTTCATGGGCGCCAAGCTTACTCTGCAAGGTTATATTATTTCCAGGATTATGTAACCGTTGTAGCTGATAAAGTGAATCCCATGGCACAATGTTTGTTTCTCAATGGTAATGATGTGACGACAGAGCCACTGTTCATACAGCTCACATAGTCCATGACTGGTTTGATGAACACGAGGATGAACGGTCACATCTTCCTGGCCACCACAGCCAACATGTTATTGAGTTTCTGTAGTCTAGTATAGAGAAAGGGTGTGTGATCATGTTAGTAGTCATTTGCAAGTTGTAAACTTCCATAAGCTCATGTACCCTAATTAAAACTATGGGATACACATAAAATTAATTAGGAAAAGGGAACCCTGTTGAAACAGGAGTCTTGGATCAACCACATAGCATTATATCCATACACATTATAAAAATGCATATGTGCATGAGTGTATGTATATATGAATGTTCCTTATCTCCTCCTAAACTACAAGAATGATTTCAACCACATTTGGTACACATATCACTTACTATCTGGAAATCATCACTAAAGATGTCAGAAATACCTACCTGCCAAAAGGGGAGGGGGAGGGGGGGGGGAGAAAGCAGTGTAGCCCACAACGCACGAATACCCTTGCTTTAGTTATCCATTATTTGAGAATGAGACCACTTAAAGATTTGCAACAAACTTTAGACATAATTTCAAACCTTTAATGAATTTTTTCTGGCTGACTACGTCCATAAACTAATGGAAGGAAAAAAGTTTATCTCTTACTACTTTTTCGCTGTTTATGCAGTGAAACTGTCGCATGAAGCATGACGTTTTGATTTATTACTTCTTTATTCCTACGTGTAACGGCAATAAATTTCGCAGATGGTAGCCGCATATGTTACTTAATGTACCTACAAAAATATATCATTGTGTGACACGTATTTTAGGAGTCATGACGCCAAATAGAGAGATGCGTGAAAACGTGAGGCATCATGTGTGACGTTTTAATTTATTACTAATTCTATTGTTAACGTATTTCGCAAACAGTGTCCACGTATGGCACAGAATGTACGTGGAAAAATATATGGTTGTACGACACATAGTTCAGGAGACATGATATCTTAAACATGGAAACGCGTGGAAAAATGCCGCATAATGTGTGACGTTTTCATTTATTACTTCCTTGGTACTAGGTCTATTCACAACACATTTCGCAAACAATAGGCAAATATATCATTGGGTGTACCTACAAAATTATTTCATTGTACAGCACATAACTCGGAAGAGACGATGTCACAAACATTGGGCTGCGTGAAAACGGAACTGCAGGACGAAATACGCTAGAGATACAAGTAAAATATGTGCACAAATACTTGTGAAATATGTTAAATATATGTGAAATATATCTGACATGTGCAGAGGCAGGAAATTTCGCGGAAAAAAAGCGCATCCTAAATCACTGGAACGATTTCAACAAAATTTGGTACACATACTAATTAAAATCTGGAAAGAAATATTGTGGGGGTAAGAATTACAAGCCTTCAACCGGGGTGAGCGTCATAACGTGCAGAGAGAAGGTGGGAGGAGGAGATGGACTGACAGTCATGAGAAGTAGGAGATGGGCACATATCAGTGGCGAGAAGGACATGAATAGAGAAAGGAACGAGGATGAGATGGACACAGGCAGAGGAAGGAAGTGGTAGGCATGGAGAGGGAAAAGAAGAGGCGAACAGACAGAGGGGTAGGAGGAAATGGACAGAGAAAGGCAAGAGGAGGAAATGGACAGAGATAGGAAAGAGGAGGAGGTGAACAGTGTGAGGGACAAAAATAAATGTTCAAATGTGTGTGAAATTTTATGGGACTTAACTGCTAAGGTCATCAGTCCCTAGTCTTACACGCTACTTAACCTAAATTATTCTAAGGACACACACACCCATGCCCGAGGGAGGACTCGAACCTCCGCCGAGATCAGCCAGACATATGAGGGACAGAACAGATGGACAGACAGAGTGAGGAGGAGGAGATGGACAAAGAGAGGGGAGAGGAGGAGATGAACAGTGGGGAAAGGAGCAGGTGGGACAAGAGGAGAGAAGCGGATTAACAGAGAGAGGGAGAATGAGGAGACGGACAAAGAGTAGGGGTGGAGAAGGTGGACACAGAAGGGTGGTGGTGTAGACGGACATAGGGGGGAAAGGAGGCGATGGAATAATAAGATAATGGAATAAATACAAACCTGGGAAATGCCTGGTATTCACCTAGTAATTAATAAAAGGAGAACATCATTTGAGCACAAAAAGAAATAGGATTACAAATAAAATTAATTTATTATAGTAGTTCTGCTGTTCAAATACACAAATATAAATCTGATTACAAGATCTAACTAAAGTTCAGAAAGGCCAAGAATACGGAATGAATAACCGCTTAACATGAAAGATTGTAATGTCTTGGCAATGAGCGGGAGGTAATTAGAATATGCGAGGTGGTCATCTAACAAATCTGCTTCAAATGCGCAAATATGTGGTGCCTGCTCAGTGATTAAGTGATTACCCCCAAGGAATGGCTGACTAAAACGTGCATACTACTTCAAAGACAATCTTGAATAAGGCCTCAGTCTCACCACCATTTTACAACAGTTGCTCGCTCCTATCATCGCACCTACAAATAACCTCTATGTCTCCTCAGGCGTTTGCCTCAGACTGCATAACTCACTGAATTCTGCAAGTCATTGAGCAGATGAATGTGTGTGCCACGATAGTCTGCTGATTGCTGTTGGAGGATAAGAAGTCCTCACTCACCGAAAACCGAAAAAGAAGAGATTGAGAGATTGCTCCGATCACTCTCCGTACTAAATCTCCCTATAGAGTCGACACAACTTTCTGTGTGCCAGTAAGGCGGCTTTCCAATATTTTGACCAATGATACGTTAGTAAATAAACCAACTAAGCATTGCAACACCAGACCATTTGCAATAAGAAACAGATCTAATTACATATCCATAAATCTCAATTGTTTGTAATATCAGTTGAGGCCAGTGTGATCAAGAAGTTCATTTAAATGTCAAAAAACTTGTATCATTTACCACAAACTCAGCTACATACATTGTTCATTAGTTCGTGCAGGTCGATTTCCTAGCTCATTGTGATAAACCTTTCATAATAGCAAGTTCACAGTTCCTGCTAAATATAAGATTCACTTCATGTAATGTCCTCTCACTCTCATAGGTAATGTCTTGTGAGGAATGTTACTAAAGGTTCTGTGCGTATAGACCATAATAGCATTTAAAACAACACACGCCAAATCATCCTTCTCAAAGGCAGCAGTGAATATCAATTTTTCTGATGAAATGAAATGAAATGTCGTGTGGCTAGGGCCTCCCGTCGGGTAGACCGTTCGCCTGGTGCAGGTCTTTCGAGTTGACGCCACCTAGGCGACCTGCTCGTCGATGGGGATGAAATGATGATGATTAGGACAACACAACACCCAGTCCCTGAGCGGAGAAAATCTCCGACCAAGCCGGGAATCGAACCCGGGACCTTACGATTGACGTTCCGTCACGCTGACCACTCAGCTACCGGGGCCGGACTAGTTTTTCTGATGCATACCCCATGGAAACCTTATTATCGCAGTAGAAGTTCATCACATCACATGCGCAGCAAAACATGATAATAGTACTGTTGCAGACCCCATATGATAACTAACAGCGCAACAGTAGTTCTGTGTGCTTGTGCTACACAATGATCATATAAAATTAATTGTTGGTAAGGCGGGTGCCAGGTTGAGATTCATTGGGAGAGTCCTTACAAAATGTAGTCCATCAACAAAGAAGGTGGCTTACAAAACACTCGTTCGACCTATACTTGAGTATTGCTCATCAGTTTGGGATCCGTATCAGGACGGGTTGACAGAGGAGGTAGAGAAGATCCAAAGAAGAGCGGCGCGTTTCGTCACAGGGTTATTTGGTAAGCGTGAGAGCGTTACGGAGATGTTTAGCAAACTCAAGTGGCAGACTCTGCAAGAGAGGCGCTCTGCATCGCGGTGTAGCTTGCTGTCAAGGTTTCGAGAGGGTGCGTTTCTGGATGAGGTATCGGATATATTGTTTCCCCCTACTTATACCTCCCGAGGAGATCACGAATGTAAAATTAGAGAGATTATCGACGTTCTCTGTGAGGGGAAAAAGACAGCGTCAGGGAAAAATAAAGTGTACGTCATGGTCGTGGATTCGTCGGTGCGTCGGAGGAGTGCCATGATACGTTGCGCCAGCCACCAAACACCCTTTGTCTCACAACAGTGCAGAGAATGTTTGTCGGTGTCCTGCATTCCACATATAAGGTAGAGCGGGGAATCTACCATGCGAATGTCGTACAATCGTTGGCGGTTGACTTTTCTGGGGTTGATTAATGTATACCAAGACGATCTCGCTGCCGTGGTGAGGAAAGGCGTATAGACAGCTCGCCAAATCTGTTGCCAATCCCGCGTTGGGTATTTATGTTAGACAACATTGCTGCCGTGATGACGCCTCAAGTATCGATATATCTCATGGGTGGTGGGGATTCCTGTAGAAGGTATCTGTAACTGACCATAACTAAAATCAACAAACAATCGAGCGACGTGAGAAAAAGAAGGTGATACTTTGCCTACCGCCACCAACGGTTCAAATGACGGAGAAAGAAGCATGTCCAGGATCGCCGACGTGATGGCGTGTCGCGCGTTGGTTCCATGTTCGTAACGTTGCTCGCAGGTATAGAGCTAGAGCCTTGTTCTGCACATTCGTGAGACTAAGTCCTCCAGAATGGTGTGGGAGAATTAGTCTCGTGTTTGACCTTAAACAACATCCTTTGGCTGACATAGTACCCAAAGGCCACCATTAACCTGTCAGCAATACCATGTGGCATTGGCAGTACCTGTGCCAGGTGCGGCAGTCGCGAGGCCAGATGAACATTAGTGGGTCCTAATTAGTGTATTCCACCCTTTGGAGCAGTTCGTGGGTTCGGAGTGAATTGTTCCGTATGTGCAGTCGGACGTGCTGGAGCAGACGTCGGTAGCTCGCCCCCACTGATTGCCGTAGCGATTGGGTGAACAATACTCCTAAGCATCGCAAGATGTCCACCCTCGTAAACGGACTGTGCAGAGCGGCCAGACCTCGTCCGATGTGCATAATCTTGGATTTATTCATGTTGACCCTGCTTCCCGCAGCTACTCCGTACGCAGTAAGAAGGACAACCGCCTTAAGTACTTCGTTCTCCGACCAGACGTGTATAATCAAGTCGTCGGCATATTCACGACACTTGAAGGAACTCACACAAACAGCATCATCGACAAGGGACGTCCTTGCCGAACTGAGCTGCAAACAGGAATCGTTCCTACCACCCTGCCATTGACTCTCACCTTCGAAGGAGCGCCGCGAAGGAGGCGCATGAGGACGGTAATAAAATCCTGAGGTATCGCCATGCGTCGCATGGTCGAGTCAAGGAAATCATGTTTGATCCTGTCAAAGGCACGATCAGAATCCACCGATACGAACGCCGCTTGCATGCGACAAGCTTCCGTCAGGGAAATTATGTCAAGGTATTCGCCTAGGATGGAATGGATATTGCTCCGAACCCCTGGTCTGGTTGTAATGTCTTGGATATTAAGTCTTGAGCCTTGCCGCCAGCATTAGCGCAAAGATCTTATAGTCAGTATTGAGCATTATAAGCGGTCTAAATTGATGGGTGCTGACACTCGCTGCCGATTTCGGTATTGGTATAAGCAGTCCCGCCATGAACTGCGACCGAACGTCCGTGTCAGGGCTCAATAACTCATTATACATCAATACCAATTGGGACATCATTAAATCCGAAAGTGCGCGATAAAATTCAAGTGTCAAATCCTCTGGCCCAGGGGATTTATGCACCGCACCCTTCGTGAGTTCCCTCCGTATGTCATCTTCGGTTAGGCGTTCCAATAACGCCTCTGCATCCGGACCATCCACCTCCGTGTGCATCTGTCGCAAAATTTCTACTCCTATCAGATTGTCCGTCGGCGTTCCAGTGAAAAGGGGGCGGTAATGCTCCAGAAACCCAGCAGCAATGTCCCGTTGTGACATCAAGGGCCGACCGTCATCATCATGGAGCACATGATGCATGCTAATACGTTCTCCATCGTCGTTGTCCAAGCACCTATCACGGATCGAAAGTCCCCCCAGTCGACGTCTCGTGATCGATGAAATGCACGCCTGAACGCGATGGACTTCCGCTTGACGCTCGGGCGATGGTGCCCTGTAGGACAGGTCACGGAGCACCATGTAGTAATAATCAAGTGTATCTCGGAGCCATTTCGCTTTTTCCTTGCCATACGTTATGAGAGCTCTTCGTGTAGCCGGTTTTGCACATTGCAGCCACCATGAAAGAACCGTACGGTGCACCGGTAGACGGCGAGTGCATGTCTGCCATGTTTCTTCGATCCACTGGTGACATCGAGATCCACCAATAAGGATGAATTAAGTTTCCATGAATTACGGCTCCGCCAGACCCGCTGCGGTGAGAGGGTTATCGTGCATAAATATGGAAGGTGGTCCAGCAACCGACACGTGATCTCTTAATCCGTCAGAAACATAAATCCGATCCAGCCTGCTCGTCGAGTGGCTAGTAAAAAACATGTAGCCCCCTCACTGCCCATGGCTCTTTTCCCACGTGTCCGTGAGTGCCATGTCCCAGCAGACCGTGTGCAATGCGTAGCAGGAGCTGAAATTAGGGGTTTGATCTTTCGGTGTGAGAACACAGTTAAAATCTCCTCCTACCAAGATGTGGTCATATCTCCCATGTAATAGGGGGGCAATCTCCTCGGAGTAGAATCGTGCTCGCCCCCGTCGATTGTCATATCCGGAGGGTGCATAGATGTTTACAATACGAATGCCGTTCACGGTCATAGCCAAACCCCGAGCCGCAGGGATTTGATCGAGTTAACACATCGAAATCCCTTCCCGGACCAATATCGCTGTGCCACGTCCTCCGTCTGGAGTCGGCGCTAGGTAAGTGTTGTAACCACGCACGTCAGGAAAGGCAGCATTGCAGGTTTGCTGCACCAGCAGAATATCCACGTCTGTGGCGTAAATCACGTCCGGAAAAGTTGCATCTTTGCAAGCGAACTTATGGTGTTAATGTTCACTGTTCCCACTTTATAAGCTTGGTGCGTTGTCGTTGTCATGCTCGTGTCATGTCAATGAGAACTCCATGGGCTTTAGTCCACTACTCGTCCTCAGAAGGGTGCCCGCCAACTGGATGCCCTCCATTGTTTTCATTCCGTGGTGTGCATCTTGTAAGTGAGTCGTCATCAATTGGGGGACCAATCGGTTTGTTGCAGGATTCTCTAACATATTCTCAGTTCGAAGATAATGAATTTTCTTGAGACAGAGAAGTTGCTGTCCATGCATCAGCACGGCTTTAGAAACCATCGCTCCTGCGAAACGCAACTCGCCCTTTTTTCACTTGATATCTTGCGAACCATGGATGAAGGGTATGAGACGGATGCCATATTCCTTGACTTCGGGAAAGCGTTTGACTCGGTGCCCCACTGCAGACTCCTAACTAAGGTACGAGCATATGGGATTGGTTCCCAAGTATGTGAGTGGCTCGAAGACTTCTTAAGTAATAGAACCCAGTAGGTTGTCCTCGATGGTGAGTGTTCATCGGAGGTGAGGGTATCATCTGGAGTAGCCCATGGAAGTGTGGCCGGTCCACTGTTGTTTTCTGTCTACATAAATTATCTTTTGGATAGGGTGGATAGCAATGTGCGGTTGTTTGTTGATGATGCTGTGGTGTATGGGAAGGTGTCGTCGTTGAGTGGCTGTGGGAGGATACAATATGACTTGGACAGGATTTGTGTTTGGTGTAAAGAATGGCAGCTAACTCTAAATATAGATAAATGTAAATTAATGCAGATGAATAGGAAAAAGAATCCTGTAATGTTTGAATACTCCATTAGTAGTGTAGCGCTTGAGACAGTCACGTCGATTAAATATTTGGGCGTAACATTGCAGAGCGATATAAAGTGGGACAAGCATATAATGGCAGTTGTGGGGAAGGCGGATAGTCGTCTTCGGTTCATTGGTAGAATGTTGGGAAGATGTGGTTCATCTGTAAAGGAGACCGCTTATAAAACACTAATACATCCTATTTTTTGAGTACTGCTCGAGCGTTTGGGATCCCTATCAGGTCGGATTGAGGGAGGACATAGAAGCAATTCAGAGGCGGGCTGCTAGATTTGTTACTGGTAGGTTTGATTACCACGCGAGTGTTGCGGAAATGATTCAGGAACTCGGGTGGGATTCTCTAGAGTGAAGGAGGCGTTCTTTTCGTGAATCGCTACTGAGGAAATGTAGAGAACCAGCATTTGAGGCTGACTGCAGTACTATTTTACTGCCGCCAACTTACATTACCGGAAAGACCACAAAGATAAGATAAGAGACATTAGGGCTCGTACAGAGGTATATAGGCAGTCATTTTTCCCTCGTTCTGTTTGGGAGTGGAACAGGGAGAGAAGATGCTATTTGTGGTACGATGTACCCTCCGCCCCGCACCGTATGGTGGACTGCTGAGTATGTATGTAGATGTAGATGTAGATGCCAATTATTGTATCTCTTCGACTGGATTTGCCCAGTGGTCATCCATCCCATAAACGTCCTCTGATGTATTTCGATGTGGCTGCCGGGACATTGTCCCTGACTCCTCCGTCGGCAGTGCTGGGTCAGTCGGTGTCAATGAAGGGGGACCGTCTGAAAGGCAGGACATCCGGTCACCATCTGAAGGAATCCTGTCAGCGTCCGCTAAAGGCACGTGTTCCGTGTCAGACAGTTCTTCGGCTAGAATAAATTCCGTGTCCCCTAGGCTAGGGGAGGACGTGTCACCCGAACTATGGCGACGCTTTTTGCGACGCTTCGGTGATCGTTGTTTGCATGCCCTGCCCTCTGCTGCCGTAGGCGACGCCTCACTGTGTTCGTCGAGCGTTCGGTGGTCCGTTGCTGGCGCCACTGTCTCGACCTCGACTTCCACGGCTCGTGCTGAATGTGTGGGTTCTGAAGGTTCCCCCTCATCTGACGTGACGTGGGTCTAGGGGCATTCTCCGTGTCACCTCCACGCTCCCCTAACTCGGTCTGCTCTTGCATCAACACGTCCTTGTCACGCTCCGAACTCGGCAACACCTCCCGGCGGGCCACCGACACGTACGTCATCGGCAGTTGCGTGGGAACTTCTCGCTGTGACGCGTCTCCATGTGGCAGTTGCAGGACGCGGCGTGGTATGCACTCCGAGCGGATATGTAATTCTCCAACACAGCCAGAACATGTGCGTGGCTGGCCATCGTAAATCACAATAGCTCGACATTTCTAATGTGGGAATAAGAAGGGATGTGTTTGTTAAGGACGATCCGCACCAGTAGGACGCCGTTTAGCACGGGATAGGGCTAAAACTTGCCCAGCGTTCAGGCGTATGACTGAGTACCGTTCCATATGGTCGTAGCGATTCAGTAACCATCGATACTGGTACCTCAAATGGCAATTCAAATGTCCTAATGAGCCTCACACCCAGACCTGAAGGAGCTATTGTTACATCGCTGATATGGCCATCAGAGAGTCGAAATTTAAATTCTCTTTGAGCAGCGGCAAGAGTTCTTTCACACGCAGCTTCATCGGCCATCTTGACGTACATTGTACTGCTTACAATGGATAGGTGTATTCCAGTTAGGTCTGTAGCAGGTAAAGAACTACTTCCCTCAAAAAATGCTCTATTTCGAAAGCCTTGGGTCCGGCACATTCGTTGTCAAACGTAAATTGGAGCGTAGTCTTTCTAAAATTGTCTGCCATGGCGATCTAGTCAGACAACAACACGCGCGAGTACCGGCGGTGTAAACACTTTCTCGTCCACGCGCGCCCGCGGCCTTGACAACAGATCCGCGCCGCGCCGCGCCGCGCCACCGCCTAAAGCGGACTGATGAGCCACCGAGGACACAGAGAATAGTGCGACTAGAGGGACTTATCTCTGGCACGCTCCCCGTGAGACCCACATCTCCAACTTACTGTGCACACTCTACATTTGTAGTGCCCCTACTCACTATACTCATTACTCGCGGCAGTCAATCTACCGATTCCTGTAAGAGTTTGAGCAATGTGAGTGCATCTGCACTGAACAAGATCATTGGCCGGTAAGCCTTATCTATGTGAAGATGGTATTTGTTCTTTCGGACACCATCTTTATATAGATAAGGCTTACCGGCCAATAATCTTCTTCAGTGCGGATGCACTCGCATTGCTCAAACTCGTAACGGAAATCGGTAGATTGACTGCCGCGAGTAATGAGTATAGTGTGTGGACAGTAAGTTGGAAATATGGGTCTCACGGGGAGCGTGTCAGAGATAAGGTCCTGCAGTCGCACTATCGTCGGTGTGCTCGGTGGCTCAATTGGAGCCGGCACGATAGCTCAGCGTGTTCGATCAGAGGTCTGCGTGCTGTCTGTAAAAAAAAAAAAAAAAAAAAAAAAAAAACTGAATCAAGTAATCAACGATCAACTCGAACGGTGTGTCTTGTGACGTCCGCCCAGACCAAACGCAACGAGCTATATCGAACAAAATGAAAAAAAAGTTGGCTAGAGCGTCTGCCATGTAAGCAGGAGAAGAGGGGTTCGAGTCCTAGTCAGGGCAAATATTTTCAACTGTCCCCCTTGACATTCATCAACGCCTGTAAGCATGTAATGGTTTGGATTTCATTGTAATTTCATTCCTAGAGAGCTGGAAGATCACCAGTGGTATCAATATGAAGATGGTATCTGTTCTTCGAAAGATACATCTTCATACAGAGATGCGGTAGTCCAGCAACAGCCTGATACGCATCTATCACTCTTCAGTTCCATATTTTTCACCTGTACTTGCCACAATTTTGCAGGAAGAAAGATATAGAATTTCGTTGAATACCATGAAGCACTTACATTTATCCATTCCGAGAAAAGTGGAAGCAGATTTGAATGACTGCGATGTTTCCACACCGTATTAGGCATGGTAATGTGTTATATTTGTGGTGTTTCCATACTGTTGTCTACCTCCTGCAGTTTTGTTGCAAAAATGGAGTGAATACAGGGCTATAAAAGTACGTACTGCGGAGTAACATGGGGCTCGAGCAGTAGTTTCTTTGTATGATCATGGTCGGAAAGATTTTCATGTTTATGATGTAATTGGTGTGGACGAGGGGGTGACTGAATGTACAGCATAGTATTATGATTATATCTGATGTGACAAGCATGGAATGAAAGTGACGCAAAGGCTAAAAGATAAGGCCGTCACACCCAAACTGAGAACCAATACGTTTACTTTCGGTTGCAGTGACTTCGTAACTTCACGGCACAATTTTGTTAATACTTGTTCTTCACGATTAACTGTTTTGTTTTGTAGCGAAAACAGTTGTTGCAGGAACCAATCTGTGTATACTGACAAGTTTTTGCTTTTGTACAGCATAATGAATCGGTACAGTATCTTCCAGTTGTCGTTTACTGGGCGAGATGGTGCTGCGGTTACGACACTGGAGTTATATTCGGGAGGATCATCTTTCGAAGCCCGGTCCGGAAATGCAGATTAAGGTTCTCCGTATTTACATTAAATCAACTAATGCAAATGCGACAATGGTTCCCATGAAAAAGACAGGCTCATTACTATCGACTTTTCAGGCCTTGGTTAATCATAGATATTTATTCACCTCCAATCATCTCGCCACTGATGACGTGTTAAACCTTCCTTTCTTCCTTTTTCCTCGTTTCTTAGTTGGGAATTTGGAAGTCTGCCGCTTTCAAGCACACAATACTCAACGTCTAAGGAGGACTGATCGTTCGTGACACTCTGGAAATTACTATTTCCTTAATATTAGTCGCATTGATTTGGATTATGGTAAGTCCTAACACTGTCAATACATCACTGTATTTCAGAAATGGAGAAAACTTGCAAAAACTTCTTTGACTTCCAATGACTTCGACACCCTTTCAGGAGCTCGTTTTGTACTTAACAATAACGTTTCTAATTGTATGAATGTGTGGCAGGTAGAGCTCACGCACCCATATCAAGGTGTGTACAGGTCACCGAAGCTGAACGTCGGCTCGATGAAAACGTTCCCGGTGTTCTTCGACATGATTCCCCCTCGGGGCCAGTACGTCAGCTGGCAGAGAGCCATTAGCTCTCCAAAGCAACTGCATAAATTCCGCACAGGCCGTCCGCGACCTAAGAACAACGACGGTCTCCTCTGATTACAGGGGGCCTCAGCGAATACATTATGAAAAACAGGTAGAATGAATTTCTTCAGTTAAGCACGCCCTACAGCTGTGTCTAAGTGAGTAGACGACATTCAAATTAAGCTTGTGGCATGAATGAAAAGGGAAATGTTTTAGCTTTCGTCTCCTTCCTGTCCCTTTCTTCATTTTTTAGGCACACGAGTACACGCCTCTCACACTAAACAAACAAAACAAAAAACACCCGCTATGTTAATTTTGCCCATGTTATAAAAGTTGCTCAGCATGTCTGGAGGAACTCTTGTTTCGCTTGTCAAGTGGATGTTTGCTCTTAATGAGAGAGATGGACATATTCTCATGCTGGTTACAATCAACTACTGTCAACAAAATCTTGTCACGTGTAGAAAATCTTCAAAGATCAGTAGAACAACAGTAGCATATATATATATATGAAAAAACGACATTCGTTCCTCTAAAAACGCCGTTTTCTGAATACTAAAGCGGTAGAAACTACGGAGAACATTGAGAGGCCAGTAAGACGCCTAGATCTGGTTACTACCTCTCCTTTAGAACATGAAACACGCACAACCGCTATAAAAATGAAGCATTCTGGCTCAAGATAAAATGAAAAAGCTACGCTCAACTGACTACCCCAAAATACAATTTCCAAAACACGTGTCTGTTTGTAACAAACTGAAATGGATATTAACTGCGTGTGACTTGTTCCCTCCAATTGAGAAGACCCCTCACATTGTTAGCCGGCCGGAGTGGCCGAGCGGTTAAAGGCGCTACAGTCTGGAACCGCACGGCCGCTACGGTCGCAGGTTCGAATCCTGCCTCGGGCATGGATGTGTGTGTTGTCCTTAGGTTAGTTAGGTTTAAGTAGTTCTAAGTTCTAGGGGACTTATCACCACAGCAGTTGAGTCCCATAGTGCTCAGAGCCATTTGAACCATTTTGAACCTCACATTGTTAAACACTGAATGCCTTTAGTTTGAACTGGATCAGCAGGTGATACATTGATTTCGGGAATGTAAACTACATGTCGCTAAAATCGAGGTCTATTGTATGCAAATATTCATTTGGTGAGGTACCTAGTCAAGAAGCAGACCTGCAAGATTCGTCATCTAGACATGCTGGCTTATATATCAAGAGAGCCGAGCCATTTCTAGTTGTAAAATCGTCACACAAGTGATCTCAAGGTTGATCACGATTTTGTCTTCAGTACTTCATTTCCAAAGAGCAAGTTCATCTTAAGGACGTGTTGGATTCCAAAATCGTGCCCTCCCTCTATAACACTCACGACATTCTTTTATAACTAGATGTAGCCTATGTACAACATCAAGCTGCGTTTCATCTACTGTTTCGTCCCGATGTACACTATAATCATTAATAATCTTCGAGAACAGTATAATCGTACTGCAAATCGACATCAGTGAGCTGGGTCTGTAAATCAGAGAAATAGGAGTAACGTAATCAATTGCAGTTCCATATCACTGACGACGATTTGTAGCAGGAAATTCGAACGTTATAAATTACCTCGTAGAAAACGATCTATTGACACATACTCAACAAAGATTCAGAAAATGTTGTTTCTGTGAAACACAACTAGTTCTTTATTCACATGAAATAATTAGTGCTATCGACAGATGATCTTAAATTGATTGCATATTTCCAGGTTTTTAGAAGACTGTTCTCACGAGCGAATTAAAATAAAAATGCTTACCTACGGAATATCGTCTCAGTTGTGATAATGCATTCGTGATTTCCTGTCAAAAAGGTCACGGTTCGTAGTAGGGGACGAAAAATAAGAAATTGTTCAAATGGGTCTCAGCACTATGGGACTTAACATCTGAGGTTATCAGTCCCCTAGCCTTAGAACTACTTAAACCTAACTAACCTAAGGACATCACACACATCCATGCCCGAGGGAGGATTCGAACCTGCGACCGCAGCAGCAGCGCGGTTCCAGACCGAAGCGCCTAGAACCGCTCAACTGACAAAAATCGTCGAGTAAAACAGAAATGATATTTGGGGTACCAAAAGGAAGTCTAATAGGCCCTCTGGTGTTCATAAACTAAGTAAGCCATTTAGAAGATAATCTGTTCAGCCCTTTTAGACTGTTTTCGCATGATACTGTTATTTACCGTCTAGTAAGATCATCAGAATATCACAAACAATTGTAGAATGATTTAAACAGGATATCTGTATAGTGCGAAAAGCGACAGTTGTCTCTGAATAATGAAAAGTGCGATGTTACCCATATGAGAATTATAAGAAATCCATTACATTTCGGTTACACAATAAATCACGCAAATCTGAAGGCTGTAAATTCAACTGAATACCTGGGGATTGCAGTTAGGAACAAGTTAGATTTGGACGATCACATAGATAATGTTGTGGGGAAAGGAAATCAAAGATCACGATTTATTGAAAGAACACTTACAAAATGCAACAGGGCTATTATTTTGCGTGCTGAGAAGATATCTGCATTACTTACGGAAAAAATACGTAGATTACGATTAATCTCTCTCTGGATACTAATCACTGTCAGACACACTCAAACGAACCATTCTTCTGGAGTGTTAATCGGTGTCTAGGAACAGCAAATGCTTCTCCTCCCTCAACGAAGAGAAACCAATTGGAGGTTAGCAATATTTGTAAAACAATATTCATCTCACAGTAGATTGAACAGCGACTTTGAACATCACTAGCGTCAAAACCTCCATGGAACCATACTGTGGAAACAGTGCACCTGTGATATTTTTGCCACATAAGAAGAATATTTTCTTTTATCTTTTCTGATCACTTTAAAACTTTGTATGCGTACTATTTTTAGGCGCTGTATATTGCTTAGTCTGCACAAAGATAGTGCTTGAAACGGATTTGGCTGTAGTAGAAACAATAGGTGCGTCCACTTTATCATGCCAGAGCTTAAAAAGGACTCTATGTTATGCGGAACATCGAAATTATATGTTCCGCGTATTAAAAATGTTCATAACTATCCCTGGCGGATAACGTGTTTTCTACTATTCTCATCGTAACATGGATAAAAGCAGTGGATGCGCTGGCAAACGCTACTGCGGGATATGATTACTACTACTAACTGTCATTCTGTGGTGAGCGTACCTTACCAGAGCACCGAGCTGGAGCAACGGAGGAAGGGCGCCCACTACATCTGCATTCATGCCAAAGTTCTAGTCAAAGACAGAGAGTAATACCTACCCGTATTATCGGTTTTCTCTCTTACTGGAAGGGGGAGGGATGAAATTATATTTAACTGACGTCTGCTTCTTCTCTATATTTCCATTTATAAACACGAGAAAGTCGCTACCAAGACTGGTGAAAGCTCCACGTGAACGGATAAATCGTTCATTGTATGTGCAAGGACAATACAGGATCCTGATTTATGAAAGTAACACATATTGGCCCTCCATTTACCAATTTCTTTAACACAATGCAGCACAACGCAGTTAAATAACGCAAAGGAAACGTTAAGATTCGGCACGGCCATGTAGCGACGAAATATTTACTTCCATTCACTGTCCATTATCTTCGATAGTTTCCGAGCGCGCTCAAAACTCTCTGGTGGAAAGGATAAGGGACAATCTTAAATGACGAGTTGGATGCATTAAAATTCCGATTTATTATTAGGTAGTCAGCCGAAGGATGGGACATTGTTAAAAACATAAACAAGCTCATCAACATCAGTCCCTTTCGTCCACAGAAGCGAGGGTTAGATCACGTTAATTTAGCATGAGAATTGAGAGTGAAAACTTCTCCAATTGTTAGGGAAAATGATCTGCTAAGATAAATCAAATGTTCAAATGTGTGTGAAACCTTATGGGAGTTAACTGCTAAGGTCATCAGTCCCTAAGCTTACACACTACTTAACCTAAATTATCCTAAGGACAAACACACACACACACACATGCCCGAGGGAGGACTCGAACCTCCGCCGGGACCAGCCGCACAGTCCATGACTGCAGCGCCTTATATGCTAAGATAAATCTATGGACAGGCACTCAGATAGAAATTCCAAAGACGAAGAAGTTAACAAGAGTTGACAACCCATCATCCTAAACTACAATTAATTCCAGGGAGCCGCGGATAATTTACTTCACACCATGACTAGTCGGGCTCAGTCGACACACAGACCTGACATCTTTCCAACTACGTAGGTTACAATGGAAATTAGAGTAGCCAGCAGCCACCTAATATCCGATATTGTGGCAAGAGTAGTCATAGTACCCGCCCAGCGTTGATTTTCAACAGAACGGAACTGGTACTACGGCCACCTAGCGAGAGAGAATGTCTACAAAACCAGCCACTGTTTTCAGATTGAGATTTTCACCCTGCAGCGGAGTGTGCGCTGATATGAAACATCCTGGCAGATTAAAACTGTGTGCCGGACCGAGACACGAACTCGGGACCTAGCCACTGTTTTCATAGCAACCACGCAATTTATTACAGGGTTGCACAATAACTCGAACTCGTGCTTCTATGTTACACACGAATGAAATTAATCTTAACATGCAAAATAAAACAAGTGAAACGAATCCCTTCCCACAGCTGATGACGCTGATAGCAGTAGGCTTGAACATGACCTAATGTATAAAATTTCAACCCAACTTAACAGCTAAAACATGTTTACTCTGCGGCTGCCTGCTTCCGAGTATCTCTGAGCAAAATTTTCACCAACGTCCCGCAGACGCTGAGCTCAGAGTCAGTTCTTTATGGATGGATGGTAACTGGCCAATCCCTAGCGTATGTTAAAAAGCATAGGCCACGAACATGATCTGGGCTGCCTAAAATGTACGGGCCCCATTGCTCCTTGGCTCTCTCAGAACAACAAAAGGTTCGAGAAAGTTCTACAAAGATCCAATCAAAGGACTTAGTTTTAAAAAAGGCTGTAAGGCTGGCCTCAGCCACTCAGACATTTTCCCGCCAGCTCGGCATAAAGAATGGTCAACGAACTTCCCACCTGGCTCCCAAAGAAAGACGAAAACGGATATTCGCGTAATTTGTAGCCAAGTCACTATCATCGCATCTCATCCAGGTCACTTCACTGGGACTTGTTATATGAAAAGGGCTGAGCGTCCCGTAAAAGAAAACAAAATGAAATAAAATCAATTGTTCAGCAGAAAATACTCCTCCGAACATCGACATTTGATAGACTACTAATGTACCTGACAGAAGACATTGTCTAGCACTAATAATTCAGGGAAAAATAAAATTATAAAAGGGTATATGAAATTAACGAACCTCTTTTTTATATCCGACGACAGGAGAAAACTTTCTATAGTCTCATTGTTTTCATAAAAGATAAGGATCAACGGAATTTTATTTAGCCTTGCATCTCAGGGTACAACATTATAGGGACGGATGGGATTCTAGATCCACAGCATAAAGTTCTTCTTTTTTTTATGAACTATTAACTACGTTTCTACTTTTCGTCAATATTCTTGAAGGATCTTCAAGCTCAACCATGTCATTTCGGAATTACACGAAAAGCAAAGAATCATACCATTTATCTGCAAGAAGTTGGTCGAAACAATACAAAAATGAAATTATTCGTCTTGGTAGTGCACTCGAGTTCCAAGATGGCCGCCGAGTAAGTGACGACAGAAACTATTTCCAGAAAGTTAAGTGATTGAGACAGGAATATAATTTAGTTTAACACCGAAAACAAATTAAATACGTGCATTAGTGTATCGTTTAGTCTTGCCGTTAAAGGTTGCACTTCTCTTTGCGTATTTTTTCAGAAAACACGAAAGATCATAACTTCGCGAAGTCGCGTTTAGGCTTAAATTTTGTAAATGTGTTTGTTTGTTGTTTCACGGTAATTTGACTAGTTTCTCGGTAACAAATAAGTAAACTACCGCAAATAGCGTATAAATCCATTGTTTTAATACAGATTTCAGAAAAACAACGTAACTTTATATCAGAAACTTGCTTATATACATTTGTGAATAGGCCTAATTCTCGTAACGTTTTTGGAGAATCAAACTTAAAGTATCTCGTTTAATTGTCCTTTTTTTCATTCCATCGAGTGAAATATATAATAAATAGCGTATACCTTCATTGTTTTAATACAGATCTCAGAAAAACAGCGGAATTTTAAATCAGAAACTTGCTTATATACATTTGTGAATAGGCTTAATTCTTGTAACGTCTTTTTTGATTTTCGGTAATTTAATTGATTTATTCTAGCTAAAGTATTATTTTTGCCCTGAGTGAGAAGTGCCTGACTTGCCGTAAAATTGTTAGTTCCGAGGTTTGGTGTGATGGATGTAGTAGTTTTTTTCATTGGGGGGACTGCAGTGGCGTGGGTGTCGGGAAAGTGGATCAGGCTCATCAGTGGTTTTGTAGGATTTGCAGCAGAGATAGGAAGATAGTGGAACAGGAGGGGAAAATTGCTGCCCTTCAGGTTGAGCTAGATCAGGCTAGGGAAGATCTGGACAGGTTAAGGAGGAAGAAGGCAAAGAGAGGTGGGAAGTGGCAACAGGTACAGAAGGAACAGGCCTAGAACTAAGTCTGACAGTTTTGTGGTGAATGTCAAAAATAAGTTTGACCTGTTGCTTCAGTTAGAAACTGATGAGCCTCAAGCAGAGGTACGTGTAGACAGGACACAACAAACTTTCAATAGGAAATTGAAAAAGAATGTAGGAAAGTCATCGAAAAGTAAGGAAGTTTTGTTGTTAGGCAGTTCTCATGCCAGAGGTGTAGGCCAACTTCTGCAGGAGGAATTAGGACCAGAATACCAGGTAACAGATTTTTTCAAACCAAGTGCTAGTCTGGATCTGGTGACAGAGCATTTAGGTTCATTCTGTAAAGGATTTACCAGGAAAGACACCATGGTTATTGCGGGAGTTCCAGGGAACAGTATCGACAGAGATCCTGGGTACAGTATAGAGTGTGACCTGGTAAAGATCGCGTCGGCATCGAGACACACCAATGTTGAATTTGTATCTGTCCTGAGACGCCATGACCGGCCTCATTTGAACTCTTCTGTTGGGAGTTAATTTGGCGGCTGCTTGGGTCGGGTGCGGGGGCTCATATTGGTGTGGTTCCTGTTGATTCTCTCAGTAGGTGGGACTATACCAGGCACGGCCTACATCTCTACAGGAAAGGGAATGGTAAACTGGCTGCGGTAATAGCAGCAAATTTAAGGGGGGGGGGGGAGGCACTGCCATGAATGGTAAAATACCAGTGGTTACAGGTGTTGGAGCAGCATCTTTTTTTAGGATATTTAAGACAGAAAGATGTCAAGTTCTATGAGAGATCAGGATAGAAACAAATCTTCAGTTTAGGAAAGAAATTAAACAGCACAATTCTAGCACATTGGATCACCAATCACAGCTGTCAATTATAAATTGTCACCTATCACCAGAAATTTATCTCCACCAAGTTGTATCTCAGTCCCAGGTAATTGCATTGATGAATTAAAGTCACCCAACCCAGTTGACATAATCTGCCTCTCCGAACACCATGTGACTACTGGTATAGGAACTAGGCCTAAGCACAATGAGAAACTCAGACAGGAGAGTACTGCAAATGTTAGAATAAGGAAAGGTTCTCATAAAAGTGTAATTAAAAATAATGTAAGTATATTTCATAAAATTATTGGAAGTTTAAAGAATAAAATAGGTGAGCTTCTGGTTTGTTTAGAAGATTTAGAAGCTGAGAATGAAATAGATATACTATGCCTGTCTGAGCATCACATTGTTACTGATATGGATAAGGTAAATGTAAGTGGATATAAGCTCTCTGCACATGTAATTAAAGAAAATATGGAGAAAGGAGGAGTTGCCATATATGCCAAAAGTTATCATTGTGCAAAAAGTATAGAAACAAAAAAGTTTTGTGTAGAGAAACATACAGAAGCATGTGCCTGTGAGCTTAAATTAAATAAAGGCACATTTATAATTGTAACTGTATATAGGTCCCTATCGGGAAATTTTCATCTATTTCTGAAAAATTTGGACTCCTTGTTGGGCTATCTGTCTGACAGGGGGAAGCAAATTATTATTTGTGGAGACTTCAATGTAGATTCTCTGAGAGAGGGTAATAGGAAAAATGACCTTGAAGTATTACTCGGTTCTTTCAATTTGACACCCGTTATTGATTTTCGTACTCGGGTGGTAAGGGATAGCAGCTCACTGATAGATAACTTCTTTATAGATCAAGATAAGTTTAACCAGATAAATGCTCAGCCTGTTGAGAATGGGCTTTCTGATCATGGTGCACAGCTACTTACAAAATATGACATAGCTCCATTCAGCAGTACTAAACAGTCCTCCAAAGTAGTACATTCAGTCAACGATTTACCAATTGCAAATTTCAGGGAAAGCCTACAGCAGTTTGACTGGGATGAAGTGTACCGTGAACCTGATGCCAATGTAAAATATAATTCATTTCATGACACTTTTGTAAATGCATTTGAAAACTGCTTCCCCAAGAAAATAGTTAAATATACTCGTAAGAAACCATGTAACAAACCATGGCTTGCTAAGGGTATAAAAACATCTTGTAACCGGAAAAGGGAAATGTATCTGACAGCAAGAAAGAGTAGTGACCCAGAAACTATCAAACATTATAAAAACTACTGTGCAATATTAAGAAAAGTTATTAAAAATCCAGAAGTATTTCTCAACCAAGAGCACAGGAAGACAGTATTACCATCAAATTGAATGAAAACTTTACGAACAAACGACAGAAGTTGAAAATATTTTTAATAACCATTTTCTAAATGTTGTGGATATAGTAGGATCCAGGTGTTCATCAGAAGATGCTAGGCTGTTAATGGAAGAGGCCATACCTATGCAATTTGATACAATTGAAATCTCACCCACTTCTCCCTCTGAAATTAGGAAAATAATAAACTTGCTTAAAAGCAAAAACTCACATGGAATCGATGGCATTTCCAGCAAAATACTAAATGCTTGTTCTCAACAGATAAGTAAGATTCTCAGCCACCTTTGTAATAGCTCTCTGGAACAGGGCATTTTCCCTGATAGACTGAAATATGCTATTGTTATACGTTTGCATAAAAAAGGGGATAGATCTGATGTCAACAATTACCGTCCAATCTCCCTTCTAACAGCTTATTCCAAAATTTTTGAGAAAGTAATGTATTCAAGAGTAGTTTCACATATCTGTAAAAATGAAGTACTAACAAAATGTCAGTTTAGTTTCCAGAAAGGTCTTTCAACAGAAAATTTCATATATGCTTTCAACAATCAAATTTTGAATGATCTGAATAACCGAACACCACCCATTGGGATTTTTTGTGATCTCTCAAAGGCTTTTGATTGTGTAAATCATGAAATTCTGCTAGACAAGCTCAAGTATTGTGGCATGAGTGGGACAGTGCACAAATGGTTTAATTCGTACCTAACTGGAAGAGTGCAGAAATAAGCAGTTCTCATAATACGAAAAGATCAGCACATTCCTCAAACTGGGGAACTATCGAGAATGGGGTTCCACAAGGGTCGGTCTTGGGTCCTTTGTTGTTCTTAATATATATTAATGACTTGCCATTCTATATTCATGAAGAGGCAAAGTTAGTTCTCTTTGCTGATGATACATGTATAGTAATCACACCTGACAAACAAGAATTAACTGATGAAATGGTCAATAATGTCTTTCAGAAAATTACTATGTGGTTCCTTGTAAACGGACTCTCACTGAATTTTGATAAGACACAGTACATACAGTTCTGTACAGTAAATGGTATGACGCCATTAATAAATATAGACCTTAATCAGAAGCATATAGCTAAGGTAGAATATTCAAAATTTTTAAGTGTATCCATTGATGAGAGATTAAATTGGAAGAAACACATTGATGATCTGCTGGAATGTTTGAGTTCAGCTACTTATACAATAAGGGTCATTGCAAATTTTGGTGATAAACATCTTAGTAAATTAGCTTACTACGCCTGTTTTCACTCATTGCTTGCATATGGCATCATATTTCGGGGTAATTCATCACTGAGGAATAAAGTATTTATTGCACAAAAGCGTGTAATCAGAATAATAGCTGGAGTTCACCCAAGATCATCCTGCAGATATTTATTTAAGGATCTAGGGATATTCACAGTAGCTTCTCAGTATATATACTTTCTTATGAAATTTGTTATTAACAACCAAACCCAATTCAAAAGTAATAGCAGTGTGCATAACTACAATACTAGGAGAAAGGATGATCTTCACTATTCAAGATTAAATCTAACTTTGGCACAGAAAGGGGTGAATTATACTGCCACTAAAGTCTTTGGTCACTTACCAAATAGTATCAAAAGTCTGACAGATAACCAACAAGTATTTAAGAAGAAATTAAAAGAATTTCTGAATGACAACTCCTTCTACTCCATAGAGGAATTTTTAGATATAAATTAAGAAAAAAAATAAAAAAAAACAAAAAATAAAAAAGTTGTTATATTAACTTAATTATGTTGTTAAATTAACTTAATTATGTCATGTATTGGAAAATTTGACTCGTTCCACATCATTACGAAATATCGTATTCAAGATCCATGGAACTAGTATTAATCTAATCTAATCTAATAGCATTTTTGAAAACGCTAAGAATACAGACGTATCTCTTTGGTCTACTAAGGGTACAAACAATACAAAATATCTTCAGTAAAGTCAGGTGATATGTTCGCTCAGTGTACAAGAAGAAATCTGATTTGTATCAGTCCACTTTACCATCATTTTAAAAACACACATCTACTACAGACAAAACAAATCTGTAAAAATACAACTAAATAGTAATGCAATGACATAAAAGACGAACAAATCTAGTAGAAGCTTCTGCACATTGACATCCTAAGACGAGGAATTATCAAACGCGTAACACACGAAACACTCAAAAATGATACTGCAAAACTAACGGAATTATGATCCAAGGTTGTAGTGAGGTCTGAAAGGCTTAAACGACACGTCTCTACTCTTTAACATCCGTATAAAGAAATCAGGAAACACATGAAAGTATATTGAGAGTAAGACACAAACCACACAAATCAACTTAACTAAGCAAAAAGTAAAAACTAGGTTATGAATGTGAATACATATTTATATATTAGTTACCAAAAAATGGGGTTGAAAGATTATCACGAAGGCAAAGAACCACCATGACCAGCTCTGGCACAAAATTTAAGGAACAAGTAGAATGGAAGCACAGATTACACTGAATTTGTTTCCTGTATCGTATGGCGCTCTTAATATATCTGTTAAACACTTCAGCCTATCACTGAGACATCTTAAGCAAAAATTGATCTTGGCAACATATTGCACACTTGTTCAGATGAGACAGGGTTTGAAGATATGTGCAGCTGATGACTACACTGTATTGCACCATGTCTTGGGGGCACTCACGGGATTAGGGCATCTTTGACACCGGTATTTAAAATCAGAATGTTTACGAGCGAAGATAAAATGGTTCAAATGGCTCTGAGCACTATGGGACTTAACATCTGAGGTCATCAGTCCCCTAGAACTTAGAACTACTTAAACCTAACTAACCTAAGGACATCACACACATCCATGCCTGAGGCAGGATTCGAACCTGCGACCATAGCGATCGCGCGGTTCCAGACTGTAGCGCCTAGAACCGCTCGGCCACCCCGGCCGGCGAGCGAAGATACTCGACATCTTTTTCTAAGATTGCGTTGCAGGCATTTACAGTGTCTCTTATCATTTAGCCAGCTCATCATACGCACATCCGTGGATAATTTTTGTCCATGGTAGGTGGTTCATAATATGTCCAGCGACGGCTGCGCAAAAAATATACAAGTAGCGATGATGAAATAAATTTATTTATTAAGGATTAATAACATCTCTACTCCATATGGATTGAAAAAATAGTCCCATCTTGAAACAGAACGATAATACTTCTACTGGCTGAAGTATGGTTAGATTGTCAGTGAGTTTAAGTTAATTAAACACACTCATTTTAAATGGAATTTTCCCGTAGGATACTCATTTTTAAAGTAGAACTGAATGAACACAGTTTAAGTCCCATAGAGACCACAACTTTCTAAATCAAGTGTGCAGCCGTCTGAATGTTAAACAGGAATAAATTTGTCAGTCCACAACTGTGCCATGACGACAGAGTCCCTGTCTTCTTCGGAGAGGAGGCCATAAACACCGTAAATCCACATCTGGCAGCGCCCACGGTCGTAAAGTAAGAAGCGAACGACAGCGACTTCGTAGAGGTGGCTCTCGGATGAGAATCCTGATTGAAACTTCCTGACAGATTAAAACTGTATGCCGGACCGAGACTCGTACTAGGGACCTTTGCCTTTCGCGGCAAGTGCTCTACCAACTGAGCTACCGATACACGACTCACGCCTCGTCCTCAAAACTTCACTTCTATCAGTATCTGGTCTCCTACCTTCCAAACTTCACAGAAGTTCTCCTGCGAATCTTGCAGAACTAGCACTCGTGGAAGAAAGGATATTGCGGAGACGTGGCTTAACCGCAGCCTTGGGGGATGTTTCCAGAATGACATTTTCGCTCTGCAGCGGAGTGTACGCTGATATGATCTTCCTGACAGATTAAAACTGTGTGCCGGACCGAGACTCGAACTCGGAACCTTATCCTTTCGTGGGAAAGGCAAAGGTCCCGAGTTCGATTCTCAAGGATGTTATGGCAAGGGGATCAACCATCAATTCGGGGGCATACGTGAAGACTCTGAATAAACTAAAGAACCGTTTCCGACGCTTTCGATCGGACAAGAATCCAGCAGAAATATTGCTCCAACTGGGTAATGCACACCCACACACAAGTCTGAGAACCAAGGAACACATCGCCAAACTGGGTTGGATATCATTACCGCATCCACCCTACAGTCCAGACCTGGCACCCCCTGTTTTCCATTTCTCCATCTCTTTCGGTTGCTTAAAGATTCTCTATGGGGGACACAGTTTGAAAGTGACGATGGTGTCAGTCATGCTATGAAAACATGGCTACGCTTACATGACAAGAGTTTTTAACAGCAGGGGATACAAGCTCTTCCACAACGTTGGCGTACGGCCATATAACGTGATGGAGACTACGTAGAGAAATAGGCCATGGACTAGACATGTTGATGTTTATTGTCTCAAAATTCTGACTCTTAACAATAAATATTGTCTGAGAGAAAAAATGTGGGGCATTACTTATTGAAAGGCCCTCGTAGATAAAAGTAACAAACACCAAACAGAAAAGGCCTAGAATATTTAAAAGAAATTATGGCAAAGACTTACCTCTTATTACGCTACCTACTTTCTCGTTGGCATCGTTACGTCCTGCTTGACTGTTGCATCCACTTCCTATTTATACACCCATCTTTACTTCTCCCTTTATTACGGCTAGTTTTGTTTCTCGCTCAGTCTTCCGCGGGGTTTTTGTGTGATTTTCTTCGCTCTTTGCTTATGCACCTTCTTCCGAATGGTCTCGAAATGATCGCTTCTCTCTGTAAACTCTTTCTTATCCGTAACAGAAAATCCTACTGTTCCCTCCACTTATTCCTCTTAATACAAATAAACTCCAGTGCTGAGACTGACGCTTCTCCTAATCGGCTCGGTGCAACACTCGTGCCTGGAAACTCCTAGTCTTCTCATTTTATTCACCACAGTAATCTGCCTTACTGATTACAACTAAATATTCGCTTTAGGGTTTCTTCAGTTTTCATCTCTAACAGCGACCTCCTAGTAAGGTAAACAGTAATTCATACAGCACTTTATAGTTAATGGACTATAATGAATTCAAGCTATACATAAAATCTCCACTCTCCAGTCAAGGTACATTCTCACTATCACTCTACGATGAGATCAGGACAGTTTGAGTTAAACCAACACTATCTCAGTTATTGGTCGTCTTCCACACACAACAACCAGCAAATCGTTTGACGAACCTACAATGAACATAAGCCAGATCTAATTTCATAAACATTTAAGCTGACGAACAAGACACAAATTGTACCTTACATTAAAAAAGAAGAATGGGTTCTTGGGAAGATACAAGAAGTAAGAATCATGTCGTTGATAAATTTAAGAAGGGACGTTCATTAGAAAGTAACTACTCTATTCACACATCAAAATAAATGCATACTATTACTCAACCAGGCAGCCACTTGTCCAATCAAACTCAGAACTACATTGAGATGGTAAATGTCATGGGATAGATACGGGCACATATCCAGAAAACAGTAGTATCAAAATGGTTCAAATGGCTCTGAGCACTATGGGACTCAACTGCTGAGGTCATTAGTCCCCTAGAACTTAGAACTAGTTAAACCTAACTAACCGAAGGACATCACAAACATCCATGCCCGAGGCAGGATTCGAACCTGCGACCGTAGCGACAGTAGTATCGTGTACACCAGGTATAGAAGGACAGTGCATAGGAGGAGCTGTCGTTTCTACTCAGGTGTTTCATGTGAAAGGGATTCCGACGTGACTAGGCCCGCATGACTGGCATTGACAGACTTTGAAGGCGGAATAGTAGTCGGAGCTAGACGCATGGGACGTTGCATTTCAGAAATCGTTAGAGACTTAGTATTCCGAGATCTATAGTGTCAAGAGTGTGCTGAGAGTACAACATTTCTGGCATTACCTCTCACCACGGACAACGCTGTGGCCGACGGTCTTCACTTAAAGACTGAGATCAATGGCGTTTGCGTAGAGTTGTCAGTGCTAGCAGCCAAGGAACACTGCTTGAAGTAACCGCAGATACCAATGTGGAACGTACGACGAACGTATCCGTTAGGACAAAGCGGTGAAATTTGGCGTTAATGGGCTATGGCAGCAGACGACCGACGAGAGTTCGTCTGCTAACAGCACATCATCTACAGCAGCTCTCCTGGGCTCATGACCTTATCGGTTGGACCCTAGACGACTGGAAAACAGTGGCCTCGTAGATGAGTCTCGATTTCTATTGGTAAGAGCTGATGCCAGGATTCGAGTGTGGTACAGACTCCACGAATCCATGGACGCAAGTTATCAACAAGGCGCTTTGCAAGTTGGTGGTGGCGCCATAATGGTGTGGGCTGTGTTTACATGTAGTGGACTGGGTCCTGATTATTTCTGGCTACTTGGAGACCATTTGCAGACATTCATGGACTTCATGCTCCCAAAAAACGATGGAATTCTTATGGATGATAACGTTCTATGTCACTGGACCACAACTGTTTGCGATTGGTTTGAAGAACATCTTGGACAGTTCGAACTAATGATCTAGCCATCCAGATCGCCAGATATGAATCCCATCGAAAATTTATGGGACATAATGAAGAGATCAGTTCGTGCACAAAATCCTGGACCGGCAACGCTTTCAAATTAAGCATGGCTGTAGAGCCACCATGACTCAATATTTTTGCAGGGGATTCTCAACGACTTGTTCAGTTCATGCCATGTCGATTTGCTGCGCTACGCCGGGTAAAACATATCGAACGCGATATTAGGAGGTATCTCATTACCTTTGTCACCGAAGTGTGTTAATTAACCAGACAGTCAATTTGTCAAGAATGAAGTGATTACTCTAGTTCATTCTGATGTTGTGACTCATTATACGCCTCTCTCTTCAGTATGCTACTGTGGGCTTGAACCTGCACGATTTTTGACCAGTATTCGCGGAGAAGGGCTTTAAATTTTCGGAGACAACACTGCTAGCTCTTACTAAATTAGCAATACACCGATAATGTTACTCCTGTGAAAGGATTTTAATACTGATCGTGACTGTGGTATGAATAAGGTATTGGTTATTTTTCATATTTCAGAAGATTACTATTGAATGGAAATAATAGCAAAACAAACTGGATTCTAAACAAGATTCTGTAAGTTATAAAGTAAACTGTAATTACGTAGAAGGAAAATGGTCGCCAGCCTCATAAGCAAAGTTGTACCAGGTGCTAGCATTGCTCATAAAGAACGTTAACTATTGGCAGTTACTTTACTTGATACTGAAATTCTGTTTTTGCTTATGGGCTACGAGACAGTACTACACTTGGGCAAGCAATATATTTTTGATCTGGCATGAATAACTCAGAAAGAATATTAAAACGTTTTTTCAACAACTGAATCACAGTTGAACTTACTATCTGTATCATAAAGCAGCAAGATAATGATCATTATAAGTAGATGATTTACTGATGGTGTTATGATGGAGTACTACTAACCTGGACATGAGGTTCTTTTATAAGTTTAATTACTGAAAAATATTGTCATTGAAATCTTTCATTTGTACTGATTATTATTTTTATTCTCGAGGAACATTCGCTTCCTTATACTAATTCGCTCAAATGAGACATGTTATTTCCCGATATAGTGTAGTTTGAATAGTTGTTGCTATTTGCTTACTACGGCTCACATACGTTATAAGAATGAAAGTTGTACTCGTTGAGAACTGTAATTGTAATACGTAATTTAAATCTGGCTCAGCTATTAACATGGGGACCCAGAAACTATCAGTAAACTCAGATCCATGCTGGAAATTTTAATCACAACGAAATATAAGAAACACTATTAACTATATACACATGAGACTTGCACAATACTTAATCCTCATGCCGGCTCTTCAAGGCTGCTAGCCAGTAAATATTATGAAACAACACAATTTCTTTGCTGGTAACTGTAACACTGTGCTGAGATTTCAGTAAGATGAATCTTTAAACTGAATACTTTACATAGTAAAGAGATAGCAAAGGTATGACATAAATAATAAGCCAAATTATTTCCACATCTGAGCTATGTTATATGCTCTTCCTGTGCTTCTTGCACCGTTCAGTTCACAAGATGAGAATACTTTTGTCTGCTAGCCACCGAATGACTCTTGCCACAAAAGAGCCTTGTAGTTCTGCCGCCAATTCCCCCTTTAACATTTCCATTTTTTACGGAACCTTATCTTTAAAATAACTTACATCGATTAATAACAATTAAATAAATGGTCACAAATAATAAAACATTTACACAGTAGTTACATCAAAGAATATGATTATACAGAAGTCACATTAAGTAAAAACGAACAAAGATGTTAGATAAGACAAACATAGTTAATATCGATTATAATGTTTCAGGGAGTATATGTGACCACCTTAAATGAAAAGGTCGCTGCATTTAGTTAAAGTTGATCGCCTATTACAAAGTTTCCTAACACATGGGATAGAGGCAAAAACATAAACAAACTCATTTACATCAGCCCCTTACGAACACGGAAGGGGGGATGGATACCGTTAATTTAGCATGGGAATTTAGCACGAAATTCCTCTTATTTTGTTAGACAGAATGACTACTAGGATGAATCTACGGTCCTGCGCTCATATGAAATCCCTGAAGTTAACAAGGACGGACAGCCCGTCATCCCAAACCACAGTAAAATCTAGGGCATCGTGGATAATTTATTTTATACCGAGCCTCTGTGGGCTCATTTGAATCTTATTCCCGTGATCTTTGCAATCACGTACAGTGGAAATCAGATTGATGTGGTGTCTCATATCATGACAAGAACAATCAAACAACTTGCTCAGTAGAGGTTGAAAATACCGCTTCATTTGTAAATTACTTTATTTTCACACGACCAGTTTAGGACTGTTATAAGCCCATCCTCAGGTGTCGTAGCTGTGCTGTGGTCCCCGAGCTCCGCGCGCACCTGGCGTAGTGTCCTGCCTATGAGCGCAGAACAGTATTGATTTTAAAGAGAAAGGGATTGGTACTATGGTCACCTAGAATTGGCAAAGAATTACCGGAAAGGACGTCTACAAAATCAGTCAGCAGTTTCATAGTAAACGTGCAAAATGTTACAGGAGCGCGCAATAATTCGAACCCATGATTCTCACTTCCATTCGGTAGAAATTAATCTTCACACTCAAAGTAAATCAAGTAGAAGAAATTAATCACAACACCTGAGGATGCTGATACGAACAAGTTTGAATGCGATCCGACTTACAATATTTCAGCCTGACTTGGAAATGTCGTGTGCCTAGGGCCTCCCGTCGGGTAGACCGTTCGCCTGGTGCAGGTCTTCCGATTTGACGCCGCTTCGGCGACTTGCGCGTCGATGGGGATGAAATGATGATGATTAGGACAACACAACACCCAGTCCCTGAGCGGAGAAAATTTCCGACCCAGCCGGGAATCGAACCCGGGCGCTTAGGATTGACAGTCTGTCATGCTGACCACTCAGCTACCGGGGCGGACAGCCTTACTTAACAGGCAAGAAAGACTACAACCCATCAGAAACAACAGGCCAGGGCTACCCGAAATGTGCGGACGAGTCTTGCTCCTAAACACACTCAGAATAAAGAAAGGGCCCGGACAGAAAGATCTGCACGGAATTCTACAGAACCAATCAAAGAACAGGCCTTTAAAAAGGGCACGATGGCTGGTTTCTGCAACTGAGAATAGTGCCCGCCAGCCAGGCATAAAGAAAGCCAGCGAACTTTCCCTCGGCTCTCAAAGAAAGAAAGAAACGGATACTTCTCTGACTTGCGGCCAAGTCGACATATTATCACCTCATGCAGGTGTCTCTAATAGGACTTCGTATATAAAAAGTACTGACGCTGTTAATTCCAACAAAAGAACAAAGTATAAAATAAAAGCAATCGGCAAGCAGAAAATCCTCCCCCAAACATCAGCATGTAATAAATTACAAACTTACGTGATAGAAAACGTTGTCCAGAAATAATAATTAAGGGGAGGATAAAATTATGAAAGAGAATGTGAAAATAACTGACACTTTTCACTGTTACACACGTGCGTTAAGCGTATGACAGTATTTTTTCCCTCGCTTAACACACGTGTATATAGTGAATGGTGTCTGTTATTTTCGCATTTCCATTCATAATTTTATCTTCCCATTAATAATTACTGCTTTCTGTCAGGTACATTTGTGTTCTGTCAGATACCGATGTTTGAGGAGAATTTTCTGCTGAAGAATACCTATTACTATAACAGAAGAATTCAGACATGCACAATGTAACAGAGGATGCATATCGAATTTGCGAAATAGATCACTTGAAGACAGAACTGCGAAAACTGCATTCTACGTTCAGGGACAATGGCTGCGACTAGACAGTATCAGGATACACAGTAGCAAGACAAAACAAAGCTCGAGGAACGGAGCAGCACATCACCCTCCGAGCGCGGATGTGAAGCTAGGGCCTGTTATCACTCACCTAACGGAATACGAGTCACAGTGAATACGGAAGGAAAGCTGTAAAGTAACGGGAATGTGCCGTACTAGCTAAGCAGCCTTTTACCTTCGAGAGGAAGGCAGGAGAGGCGGCTGAGTGAGCAAAGCGGGCTGACAAAACGAATAGCGATGGTAGGTGCCGGCTTTCAACGCCGTGGCTGTCAGCAGTTGCCGAGCTCTGGGCCGACAGCGCTTGCTGCCCCACAGGGAGAGCTGAAGGCAAGAGGCGCACTGTTTTCTTTCGTAACCACAAAAAATCGCGGGAGCAGCACAACATTACACCACATGATTGGTTCTCATTTGCAACAACAGCAACTGAAAAGCAAAGTGCATCGTACCCATCCTCCCTTTCATGTTATAAAATTAAAAGAAGAACTACATACTTTTATTGGAAAAGATAATATAGGCAGGAATGATAATTCGTATTTATTTATTTTACACGTCCAGGACTTAGAAGTACAAAATAATTAAAATTCAACATAATAAATAAAAGTACAGTACAGCAATAAAAGATTCTGGTGGAGCCCCATTTCCTGAGGTTCGTCTTGCATATTGTCACTCCTGTTTTCAGTCGGTTTAGAGCCTTCCTTGTCGCATATGGCAGATGAAAGCCCGCGGCAGGTTCCTCTTTGATGTTCTTCCTATCCCTTTCTTGCCATACTGCTGATAATACACCACCGGGACAAAGAAATTAGTATAAAAGACCTCAAGTTGCACTGGTTGCGTCGCAGATACCTGAGCTGGAAAGACTGATGGTAACAATAGCCAGTATTGAAACATGACGACACATTTCGTTGCCGGAAATTTTGGTTGAAATCCAGGCCGATGTTGATTCTGCTGTGCTATAACAGTTCTGTACTTAAGCCAATTTGTTTTTATAACTGTAAGCCACAGGTCTTGTGTACATCCGCTGTCTTATATCTTGCTCTCCTTTTTTTCCTGCTTTCTGTGCTTTCTGTCGTCTTTCACTGGGATGATGTTCACAATGCTTCTTTCTCCTCTTTTTCATTTGCTGTGTAGTTGTTGAGAACACTTTGGCTCCAATTCTACCATTGCGGGATAATTCTGTAACGTAATACGAAGTCATTATCCGACTCATCTCGTATCAGAAGTGAGAATCCTTATGGTATATTGCAAGCTTTATTTCTGGTACGTCTATCATGTCTTCCCTTTCATTTTGTATACGCTTATCATGTGCGGAAATAGTGATACTGAGTGAGCTTCCTTCCGAGTGCGACTAACAAAAGTATAGTGAGACACGAAATGAGCTATCCTCATTGGAATGCAAGCATTGTTTCCAATTTGTGGCGTAAGAGAGACACATTTGACGGAGTTGTGGGTTTAGAACTAAAGAAAAGCGAGAACATGTGGAAACAGGTCCTTGAGAGTATTGTGAATGTGACGTTAACACTGGAATCCTAGAACACTGCTTTTGCACTCGATAAGGTGATCAGATAGTGGCGACAAGGAATGAAAGGACTGGGTGGAACACGGCCGCGGTGTAAGAATAAAGGCGTACAGGTAGATTGTTTAACATTGCGATCTTGTCCGAATCACTAGAAGACACAGTATACGACAAACATCACGACAGCTCCTAGACGGATGACAATAAAAGGAGGGAAAATTCAGAAGGTGGAGAGATTCAGATACCTTGGAGAATGGATAGACATTGGACTGACCGAAAAAGAAGCAATGGGAGCACGAATAAACAAAATGAACTTAGCATATAAACTAACTATCAACACCTACAATAAGAAGAATATTTAGATAAATGCAAAACTGAAACATTACCAAACAGTGATCCGCCCTGGAGCTCTATATGCAGCGGAAACCCTCAACTTAGCGAGAACCGGAGTGATCAAGAGGCTATAACTGATAGAACGAAAGGTTCTCAGGAGAATATTAGGACCTCGAAGAACAGAAGTTGGTCAATTTAGAAAACTAGCCAACCAGGAACTGTATACCAAGATAGAAAAATTTCTGACGTCATCAGGAAATTCGGACACATCCTCAGAATGGACCAGAGGAGGTTAACACGGCGAATGAACAAGAAAACCAAAGTACTATGTATCCAAGAGATACAAAGAGATCTGGAAGAAATGAGAATACAGGAACCAGAGAGATACAACAAGGAGATTTTTAAATAAAGAATTCAGGCCTTCAAAGCTTTCGATGACAGAACGAGACCCAGAACAAAATCATCTTGGACAGAAGAACGAAGAAGGTTGCAAGGTATGAGAATGAAAGAAAATTGGGAAAGAAGAAAGACCAGAAGAAACGAAGCTGAAGTGAATTACCGTGGTCCTAAGGTGGCCAAAACGAAAGAAGAAGAAGAAGATTGCTTTCGGGGGACGTAGGGAGAATGCTGGAAAATCAGACAGTGAATATTTTTTAGCAACTATCGAACTTCCTGGAAAGTACGATTCGGTATTACGCGATCTAATACACTAACATACACCCGAAAGTACCTCAGCCCTTCAGTCCAAAATGAGTTAATAACTGCCCTATCATCTGCAGTTGAAAAAAAATATTAATGACATTAAAGCTGACCCATTCTTTTCTATTACTGCAGTTACAACACAGTAAACTTTAAAAGAGATCAACTAACTCAGATGTTTAGATAAATTACAGTTTCATATCATGTCACTGGAAGACTTTGTGACGTGAAGATAGATGAAGGTTTTTTAGGTTTTCGTGAAATAAATGATCAAAGTACATTGGAGAACGAAAGGAAATGCTAAGCGTAAAAGACGGAAAGGGAGTCATGTTAAGTAAATGCAGTGATCAGGATTATAACGATTGTGGCAACGTGTCTGTTAAAGCCCTTCGTTTTGCTAATGTCGATGTCAGAAATAATACTGATATCTAAGATTAGGAAACTAAGAGAAACCTATTGTTTTTTAAAATCAATTACAGAAATTTGAATTTATTTGTCAGATAGTGCTGCAATAAAAGATTCAAGAATGTACTAATCTAGCATCTCAAAAAACGACGCCCACTGATTTTCATGTCACTAGTGGCAAAACATTTTCCCCGTACAGGTGGTTAAGAAAGTTTCAGGACATTGTAATTTGCTCATCACTTTCTTCTATTGATGTCTACATCGCATTTTTCGTATCTGATCAGTGCTATAAACATCGAAAAACTACCAGCATAGTTACACAGAACTTTATTAGTCAACAGCGGTGTGATACAGCAAAGAGTGGTAAAGAAATTGACAAGGGAAACTACCTGCTGGTGCATTCATGTGTTATAGGCGCGGTTTCCCGCCTATTTAACATCTTCTGTATCAGTAAGTTGCTTTTTACATATTTTTAAATTTTGTTTGAGTGCGTTAAGAGCTGTTAGGACATTAGTATTTACTGGTTCCTGAACATTTTATCGCCCATATTCCGATATTTTTTACTTTTACCTTTTAGGAAACAGCAGTTCTTTTTTTCCAAATTCTGACAACGGCAGTGTACTGATGGGACATCTGAATGCGCAGCATACTATGTGCTTAACACCATAGTTTGGCAGAACGTTGGCTTATTTTTTTCTGACTATCCAATTTTGCTAGTAAGGGTTATGTCCCTTATATGAAATGTTGTATTTTTTCCGTAGGCCCTTCCGAAGATGCCTTGTATATGACGAAACGAGTCATTGGAGGATAAATAAAATTAAAAATCCAGTTTTGAAACCAAGACTTTTTATTCTTTCATCGTATAACTACACTAAGTATGGGATACTTCCTAATATAGTGTCGGATCTCCTCTAATCCAGCGTAGAGCAACAATTTGATGAGGCATGTTCTCAACAAGTCGCTGGAAGTTCCCTGCAAAAACCTGGTCCATTGTGCCTCTATAGCCGTCCGTAATTGCGAAAGTGTTTCCGTTGCACGACGTTGCAAGCAAATTGATGCCTCCATTATGTCCCACAAAAGTTCGATGGTATTCATGTGAGGCGATATGAGTGGACAAATCGTTCGTTCGAATTGTCGAGCACGTTCTTCAAAACAGTAGCGAAAGATGACATGACATGACATGACATGACATAGTTGTTTGGGAACATGATAACCTATTCCCGTCAGTGATCGGTTCATCTGGATCAGAGGACCCAGTCCATTCTGGAGCCTTGTTGACAACTCGAGTCCATGGCTTGGTGGAGTCTGCGCCAGACCCGAACCCTACCATCACGTCCACCAACTATAAAAGGGACTCATCTGAGCAGGCCATGGGTTTCCAGTTGTCTAGCATCCAACCGATATGGTCACGAACGCTGCTCACGTTGTCGTGCTTGTCAGCAAAGGCACTCTCGTAGGTAGCCTGCTGCCGTATCTCTAACGCTCTGTCCTAACGGATGCTTTACATGTACGTCTCACATTGATTTCTGCATTATTTAACGCAGTCTCACTTGTCTGTTATCACTGACAGACGTACGTAAATGCTGCTGCTCTCGGTCGTTAAGCAAGTGCCGACGGCCACTCTGTTATCCGTGGTGTGAGGTAACGCCTGAAACTTGGTATTCTCTGCACGCTCTTTGAACTGTGGCTCTCGCAATACTGATTTCCCTAACGATTTCCGAAACTGACCGACCGCCCCATGCGTGTAGTTCCAACTACCACTCCGTATTCATTCTGATAATTCCCGTCGTGGCCATAATCACGTCGGAAACCTTTTCACATAAATCAGCTGAGAACAAATGACAGCTCCGCCAATGCACTGTCATTTTATGCCTTGTGTACATGATACTACCGCAATTTGTATATGTGTATATTGTTATCCCATGACATCTGCCACCTCAGTGTATATTGAAACCGGTTTACACCATCCCAGATTTTAGGTTTTCGCACTACTTACGTCATATTCGGTTGGTGCTGGCGTAAACCCTATTCTTTCAATTAATTGTTTTCCTGCCACTAAAATTATCGTATTGCTGACGTTTAGGAAGCTTCGAAGTGGATTTTCATATCGATTTATGTGGAAACTACGAGGGTTGCCCCAAAGTAATGCACCGCACTCTTTTTCTTCAACAATTATTTATCAAGCATAATGATAATTACACACACACGAAAGAATGGTGTTTCATTTATACACCCTATTTTTCCACGTAATCTCCATCCGGTTCTATGGCCATCCTCCAGCGCGTAAGAAGAGCGTGTATGCCCTATCGCTACCAATCCTTGACCTGGTGGCGGAGTCAGTGTCTCACCGTGTGAATCACCTCCTCATCGTCCTCAAAATATTTTCCACGAATGGTACCCTTTAATGGCCCAAACAAGTGGAAGTCCGAGAGGGCTAGGTCAGGTGTGACAGCCGCGGATGGTCTCCTGATCGCTGCAAATCGTGGAGCTCAGCCGAACCACCTTCCAATGACGTCACCCTCAGTCCCCAGCGACTAACTGTATTTCTGTCGATATCGGATGCTTCACAGACTTTGCACATGTGCTTGTGAATATTTCCCACAGTTTCTTTCTGTGAATTGAGAAATTGTGTAAAAAAAATGGAATATGGTGTAAGTGCCACAAACTAAAATTTTCAATATTCAGATAAATGTGTCTTAAATATTGGATGATTATATTAGTTTTATGAAAAAATATGTGTATATCAAAATACCTCTACAAAACATGAAAATAGTTTTTTATGAATATGTATAAAGGGAACAAAACTTATATCGAAAAAGAAGTAAGTGCCATCCTTTCGTTTTCTGGAAAACGCAATAAATGCCTTACTAAGTTTGTGAAAAAGTTGTAAGTGAAAAGTTTATGTTAAGTTTTGAGAACGTTTAATAACTTTACATATAATTTTACCCTTTCAATGCTAGGCTAATATAAAAAAGGTACAAAATAAAATTTTGGATGGTTTTTTTAAGCAAAGTTGTCTGTCTTTAGTTTATTCCGCTTCTTCTTTCATCGGTAAGTAAAAGCCACCGGAAGACCAAAAACTGAATCAGATGTCTAAATTTATTTTGGGTGTATCAGCTATATACATAATATTTTGACTTTTTATTCACTTTCGATATTCGTTCTTATACATTTAATCGTCTTTGACTAAATCAATTTTATTTTAAAAACACGTGTACCTACGAGAAATCAAATGCAAAGTTATCTGCATTTAGCAATCGAAATAAACTTACAGTACTGTACTTCTTTCCTCCGAGGACTCCTATTCCTCATCTTCTTCCTACACCTCCATGTTGCAGGCCTCTTCATCTTTGTTCTCCAACAGGGCTCTGTAGAAGTCCTTGTCTTCTTCTTTCTCTACATAATCTATCATTTCCAAAACATCATTCTTCTTTTCTTGTGAGATTTTGGATTTAAAGTGTATTTTTGGCAAGTCATGAATATCCGGTACATTGTCAAGATTAGCATCTTTCCTTAAAACATCAACTTTTTTCCAAGTTACCATAACATCACCTTCAAGGCAAATACATCATGACGGTGGAACTTACATCCCTTCCCATCTCAGCCCCACTGGCGCTTGCACAGTGCTGCTATCTTCGAACTGCTCTTGAAACTAGAAAGAATATTCCTGGCAGTTGCAACCTTTCTCGTTTCATTACGCTTGGCTTATACAACCCTTTTTACTATAAGAGTCATTTTTTTTAAATTTTTGGCACTTCCTCCATTTTTTGTACTCAGTTCAAGCACGTTGCTTGTAACGTACATCACCTACAGACGCCATTTAGAAACTTCTGCAGCTGCGCTATCTGTCGAAAGTGACAGAAATTTGGCGCCCTCACTCAGGAGTCTTCAAACAATACATATGTAACGTTTCGTATTCGTAGCATTGTTTTCGGCTGAGAAAAAAAATGTGGTGCATTACTTTCTCGGCAACCCTCGTACACAGTGTTCCCACTCACGCACGACTTGTGGGACAATCCATAACATAAAACTGTGAGGTTTATTTCAGAAACTAAATCATTTTGAGTTCAAAGAGAAATATAGGGGGCACTTCTATGGGCACCGTCAGAATGTTTCCGCAATTTTTCGTCATCTGACTACTCTAAACTGCAATAAATCATCAAAATAGCATACGAATTAATTTTCCCTCTTACATTGGGCGAGCGACTCTCAGTTGAAACGTCTCTCCTGTACGGGAATATTCATAATGGATGTACGAGTGCAAGTTACAGGCACATTGTTGCCAACATACGGAAATTTTGGTCAGGTCGTGAAGCAGGCATGGACTGCTGCTGCCGGCCGCGGTGGTCTAGCGGTTCTAGGCGCGCAGTCCGGAACCGCGCGACTGCTACGGTCGCAGGTTCGAATCCTGCCTCGGGCATGGATGTGTGTGATGTCCTTAGGTTAGTTAGGTTTAAGTAGTTCTAAGTTCTAGGGGACTGATGACCACAGATGTTAAGTCCCATAGTGCTCAGAACCATGGACTGCTCGCAGTATACAGGAAATATGGATTCCAGTCACGGTCCAGCACAAATTTTCATTGTCACTCCATCATACAGCTGATGGTTGTCCATATTCGCAGCTGAGAATGCGTTCCATGTCATATCAGACAGTAGGCACTTTCACGGATTTGTTTCGCCTTAGGTTTACAATCGAGTGAATAGTGTGCATTATTTAGGTATTCTTGTTTGCAGAATTATTTGATTTTATTTATTTTTGCTTGCTTGGTCACTGTCCCAGCTGTCCCACCAGAGCACAACTACACGCAACAAGAGCCATCTGCTACATGGGTTAATAAATGGTAGAATTTCCATGTGTTGCTATTAATGCAAGTACGATCCAGCTTGGTGAGTACATAATTGTGCCATTGACTTCCAATCATCCTTTGGTGTTGGCTGCACATTCAGTGGTCGATGATCTTACTTGACGAAATTCATAATAGGTTTTGTGTGTGTTGCGTTTGGAATTTTTCTGATAAACCAAGGACGATTCAACATGGTGAATACACAGTTCTGTTATTGATTTTCGATCACCCACATGGTGTTGGAAGCACAGTCAATGATCATTAATCGCTCTTGAAGAATTTCATGTCTGGCTAAGAGTGTGTTCGTGTGAAGATAGGACAGGGTGCACCGTTGATTTATGTGTTTTGTTTCGTCTCGTATTTTTATCTCCTACATTACCACTTGTCCTCCAATGGTATCTTGTGATTAAGTTGTCACTGTTCTCACTGAATCTATTCAGACCCCACTAGCCATGTTGTGTGGGTAGTTACTAGAAACAGTAGCCATTAAGCAATGTGTGAGTTATATGAATACTAAAGCTACGTATGAGAAGTACCTTAATTACGGTAGCAACGTAAGTTCCTCCCAATACCATTCATAGTAAACTACGAGACCACTTTGGTGTAGATGTTGGTGGTGGTTAGTGTTTAACGTCCCGTCGACAACGAGGTCATTAGAGACGGAGCGCAAGCTCGGGTTAGGAAAGGAATGGGAAGGAAATCGGCCGTGCCCTTTCAAAGGAACCATCCCGGCATTTGCCTGAAACGATTTAGGGAAATCACGGAAAACCTAAATCAGGATGGCTGGAGACGGGATTGAACCGTCGTCCTCCCGAATGCGAGTCCAGTGTGCTAACCATTGCGCCACCTCGCTCGGTGGGTGTAGATGTTGAGCGCCCTCAGCGCGAAGTATGCTATGTATATGTTTCGTTCACCTTCGAAATTTGGGTGGAGTCCTGTAATAAATTGTATCTTTAAACGAGAATTACCCTCGGATTGTTCACACTAATAATTTAGTCACCTGTCCCCCCCCCCGCTCCACAATTCTGACACTGCAGTCCTGAACAGATTTATCCTCTGAAATAACAGTAATTATATCAGAATATCATGTGGATATTCATCGTGTCAGATTGTGCTGCAAACAGTCTCATTCAGTTATCTCCATTGGTTGCCTGCGTTATCCGTTTTGGTATGCTGTTTAATTCAAAGTAAAGCGTCTAATTAATTGAATAAATATTTGGTGCAATTCCTATTAATCAGCAGCAAGCACTGAGTCAAAATAGGTCAATGACTAATAAGAATATTCGACAAACCTTAGGCTTTCATGTGTCGAATCTCGTTCAGTATAATATAGAAAGGAGGTGTAATCTTTCAGTATATATTTTGATTCCTTCAATTTAACTTTCGGTTTTCCTTCGTTTGTAAAATACAAATACTGGTAATTTTTTCACCCCATTCCTGCGCTTTTACACCTAACCGTGCACAAACTTCTAACTAAACCACATTCATGCACCACTGCTCACTCGCAACTCATTGTTGACTGTGAAAAAGATGAGAGATACAGTTATCAACCACTAGCAACTCTCTCGAGCCCTACCGGTAGGCAGAGTTTCGTGCCTGCACGTAATTGAGGCGTTTACGGACGAATGTGGTGCCTATTTGTATCATTTATTATGAAATTAATTAAATGAAGTCTGCTGTCCAACAATTACTCAATGAAAAACTGCATAGGTTTGCAGTTGTTCCAATGAGGAAGACTTCCTGCTTCTACCGGGAAGTAACTATCAGCGGCCATACAGCTTAAATGAACAGCCTTCAGCAAATGAATAGAAATGTAATACAATACGGTAGCTCATTACATTCGTTAACCATTATTTGAATTTTGAAGAAATAAGTTTTGTCTAGTGTGTTTTGTCGTCCATTATTTTGTTACACCAATGGCTGTGTGAGGTGTATGGAGATGTGTGCGTCTAGTAATATGGAAATTGGGAGGGTGATTTTCCTGAGATGGAACTCTCACCATGGATATCCATCTTAATGAGAGACGTTTGTGCCGAGTAACTGGATTAAGGACTCAAAAGACCCATCGTGGTTTGATACCAAATTTCGGAAACTGCTGACGAAACAGAAGTTGTTGCATTCTCGACTCAAGGAACAACACGTTTGTCAACAGGCAAAACTCACTACAGATTCGTGCGCTACAAAAAGATCGAAGCGCGAAGCATACAATTACTTCCACAGTCATTCGTAGCTATTTAACCATCTCACCTAACAAAATCCTAAACAGATTTTGCACTAGTAATTAAAAGAAAACATATTAGTAAAAGATCTTTCCGAGCATCCGAAAAAATTCTCTTCGTACGTAAAGTCACTAAGCAGGTCGAAGGCTTGTCTTCACTGATTCGTCGACCAGTCTGTTGTGGTAACAGAAGACAGCAAAAGCAAAGTTTAAGTTTGAAATTTCGCGTTCAAAAATATGGTTTACGCAGAGACTCCCGTACGGAGGACATAGCATTAAATATCCTTGGTGTTTAGAATAAGCTGAAAGAGTTGAAAACAAGTAAGTCGCCAGTTCTGGAAGGATTTGCATTTCGGTTTTACAGATAGTATTCTACGGTGTTGGCATCTTAATCAGCTTGCATTTGTCACGAATTCCCCGCCCATTGCAAAGTCCTGAGCGACTCGAATAAAATGCAGGACTCTCGTACATACAAAGGGTTAAATAACGTACCCGCATAATTACAGACCAATATCCTTAAAATCGGATTGTTGCAGAATTCTCGAGCATATTCTAGGTTGGAATGCACTAAAGTTCCTTGAGGCAGAAATGCTTCCATTCACAAATATGAACCGATTTGGAAAGCACTGCTTGTACGAAACTCAGCTTACCCAGTTATCACACGATATCCTGAGAAACGCGAGTGTTCATGAGAGATCAGGATATCGTCAAGAATTTTGGTGGAAACACCAAAAAACAACATATTACCATGTGTAACACGTTAAGAAACACGTTGGCATTCAGAACAACTTACAGTCATCGCGAAATGGATAAATACGGTTCTACATGGTTTTCAACTTGTATGTATGTATTGTATTGTATGTTAACCGGGGACCTAGAAACGACGGAGAGGCTCCGTCCCCGCCGCAGCCGCAGTGGTCCACAACCCCACGACGACTACCGCAGTCACCTTCACCCCTCCGCCGCCCCATACCGAACCCAGGGTTATTGTGCGGTTCGGCCCCCGGTGGCCCCCCCCGGGAACGTCTCACACCAGACGAGTGTAACCACTATGTTTGCGTGGTAGAGTAATGGTAGTGTACGCGTACGTGGAGAACTTATTTGCGCAGCAATCGCCGACACAGTGTAACTGAGGCGGAATAGGGGGAACCAGCCCGCATTCGCCGAGGCAGATGGAAAACCGCCTAAAAACCATCCACAGACTGGCCGGTTCACCGGATGTCGACACAAAGCCGCCCGGCGGATTCGTGCCGGGGACCAGGAGCCCCTTCCCGCCCGGAAAGCCGTGCGTTAGACCGCACGGCCAACCGGGCGGGCGGTTTTCAACTTACTCGTATACCATACCTCCTGCAAAATGGTTCAAATGGCTCTGAGCACTATGGGACTCAACTGCTGTGGTCATAAGTCCCCTAGAACTTAGAACTACTTAAACCTAACTAACCTAAGGACATCACACACATTCATGCCCGAGGCAGGATTCGAACCTGCGACCGTAGCGGTCGTGCGGTTCCAGACTGTAGCGCCTTTAACCGCTCGGTCACTCCGGCCGGCTGCAAAATGGTGGCAAGTTCAGGTAACTATGATGGCGGTGGTTAGCGATCACACAACATTCTCTCCAAACTAGACCACAAAGGCTCAACAATACTGAGATCTGATGGCTTTGTTAGTCAAGGGACATGTGACAATTCATCCTCCTAAAATGGTCACATGATCCTTGGCAGTAATGCTGTCTTGCAGAGTAACCATGGGGCCCATGGAAGACCACGACATGGCTGCCAAAATTATCACGGAACACCAGCATGTTTCACTCATGTGAAGTAAACTTGCTTAGAAGTTAAAGAAGTTGGGAACAGTGCGAAACTAGACTCATTGGGATAAATGATATTACTCAATTGCACCATATTCCAGGACGTATGGACTCCGAATTTTACGGCACCACCTTTTCTTGTTATGGACATTTGCATGACCGATAAGTGGTTTTGGAATTCCAACTAGCCCTGCATTTTTTTTTTTTTTATTTTTATTTTTGGACGGGGTTCGCCAGTGCGAAAGTCGGTTCTGCAGTGGCATTTGCAGCTGTCGTTTCCTTACCTTTGGCCACAATCCTGTTCAATGATCAAGTTTCACGAGCACTCAATACGACTTTTCATCTGTGTTGTGACTCTGCGGTCTTTTCCTGTATGCGGTATAAACATTACGTATGGTGCCTCTTGAAGCACCAAAGACTTCGGCTGCCTTGCGTTTGGAAACATCCACCATAAGAGCACCAACAACCTTCGCTTTTTAGAATTCACTTAGCTCAGACATAATGCACTCACGACTACACAGGACACTGTTCAGACCACGACTGACATTTGCAATGTATTGAGGACATTGCACTAGTGGCGTTCGTGGTCAAATACAAGAACTCAACATACATCATGGCTAGAATCTGTATTAATGTTCAAGGGTGCATTTGTCTCGGTGTTTCCATATTTTTGTCTAACCCTTGTACATAAATGATCTGAGGGATAGGTGGCCATTAGTGTGGGACGGTCTACTGATGACGGTGTAGTGTACGGGAAAATATCGCCGTTGAGTGAGTGCAGAAGGATGACTCAGACAGAAAACTATGTTTATGGTGAACTGCAGGTTGCGCTAAATGCAAAGAATGTAAGTTAAAGCTGATATGTAGAAAAAACAATCCTGTAGTTTTCGAATACAGTTCTAGTGGAACGCTTCTTGACACAGCCACGTCGATTAACTATTTAGGTGTAACATTCCTAAACGATATGAAATGGAATGAGCACGTTAAGTCGGCAGCAGGAAGACGAATGGTCGCCTTTGGCTTCTTGGAACAAGGCTACAGAAGGCTATTGCAACCCATTGTTAAGTAGTGCTTGAGTGTTTGGTATCCTCACCAGGTCAGATTAAACGAAGTTATCAAAGAAATTCAGAAGCCTTCTGTTATTGGCAAGTTTAATCAACACGTGAGTGTTACAGACATGTTTCGTGAACTAAAATGAGAATAGCTGAAGGGAGATGACGTTTCCTCGTGAGAGTCTATTGAGAAAATTTAGAGAAAAGACAAGTGATGCTAATTGCAGAAATAGTCTGCTGTCGCCTACGTGCATTACGCCTAGGCGCCGTGAAGACGAGGGAAATTAAGGTTCGTACAGAGACATATAGACAGCCGCTTTCGTGCTACATATGCTAGGGGAATAGGAAAAGGGATCATTAGTAGTGGTGGAAGATCAGCTCTACCTGGTACCGTACTTTATTTTTCAGGGATAGTGTCTTTTTTAGATTCTACTTATTTAACAATGTCTGTTCCTTCACACATGCATGCATGTCTGAAGGAACATATACTGCTTACTGTACAAAGCTGAATTACCTATTACTAACATTATTCACTTATTACGAATTCTTTGACATCAGCTCTATTAGTGACACCTGAAAAAACATACTACTACCACTATATTCAACCTTTCCCGTACAAACAGCCGCCAAAAACATTATCTCGATACTTTGGTCAAGAAATATTTGGAATGTGCATGCTACGATGGTACCCTGTCGATTGTACTTTGGAAACTGCTGGCCTTTCGCGTGCAAAACAGAGGTATAAATTTATCCCATGTTGATTTAATAATGGCACTTTGTGGAAAAACATTCCGTTAACGCTTGATATAAAAATCTGACACTTTCATACAAAATGTCTGCTGGTTTTTAGATTAAGCTAATTACTTGCTTCCATTCATTCTCATTTAATTTGAAAGCTAAGCCTAAAAAATTATTTGCGTTTAAATTGCAAAATACTTCAGCAGTTTAAACTCTCTAAAGATTATACAGACGCTTACTTTCTGTATTTTAGACGATAAGTTGCCATAATTTAACAATAATACCAGTGCGAACATGTAAGAATTTTCTAAGATTGACAGATATGTAGTTTCATTCGTTTATATGTTATTTACACTGACGGGGGGAGTGTATTATGTAATATTAGATATATTACAGTGCAACAGATATGCGTATATTTCTACGCAATAATTACTCGATGTACGATAAGGTTTTTCATAAGACTAAATTATAATTATAGTAAAGCACAATCAGATCCAACAACAAGAATCAACGTACATAATCGATAGCAATCATGAGGGATAAAAGCTCACTCTATACAAAAGCTCAGTGAGAGATAAAGACTGATCTGTCACTATTTCAAGTAATAACCTATTAGTTTCAGCGAAAAAACCTTTATTGTTATGATAGTGGGATCGAGGGGATTGAGAATAATAAGGAATGCAAGGATTGAGAGTCTCATTGGCAGATGTGTTATACAGTGAGGTGACCGGTCTCGGGATAGCGATATGCACAGAACAGATGGCGGTAGTATCGCGTACACAAAGTACAGGGTTATTACAAATGATTGAAGCGATTTCACAGCTCTACAATAACTTTATTATTTGAGATATTTTCACGATGCTTTGCACACACATACAAAAATTCAAAAAGTTTTTTTTAGGCATTCACAAATGTTCGATATGTGCCCCTTTAGTGATTCGGCAGACATCAAGCCGATAATCAAGTTCCTCCGACACTCGGCGCAGCATGTCCCCATCAATGAGTTCGAAAGCATCGTTGATGCGAGCTCGCAGTTCTGGCATGTTTCTTGGTAGAGGAACACTGAATCTTTCACATGACCCCACAGAAAGAAATCGCATGGGGTTAAGTCGGGAGAGCGTGGAGGCCATGACATGAATTGCTGATCATGATCTCCACCACGACCGATCCATCGGTTTTCCAATCTCCTGTTTAAGAAATGCCGAACATCATGATGGGAGTGCGGTGGAGCACCATCCTGTTGAAAGATGAAGTCGGCGCTGTCGGTCTCCAGTTGTGGCATGAGCCAATTTTCCAGCATGTCCAGATACACGTGTCCTGTTACGTTTTTTTCGCAGAAGAAAAAGGGGCCGTAAACTTTAAATCGTGAGATTGCACAAAACACGTTAACTTTTGGTGAATTGCGAATTTGCTGTACGAATGCGTGAGGATTCTCTGCCGCCCAGATTCGCACATTGTGTCTGTTCACTTCACCATTAAGAAAAAATGTTGCTTCATCACTGAAAACAAGTTTCGCACTCAACGCATCCTCTTCCATGAGCTGTTGCAACCGCGCCGAAAATTCAAAGCGTTTGACTTTGTCATCGGGTGTCAGGGCTTGTAGCAATTGTAAACGGTAACGCTTCTGCTTTAGCCTTTTCCGTAAGATTTTCCAAACCGTCGGCTGTGGTACGTTTAGCTCCCTGCTTGCTTTATTCGTCGACTTCCGCGAGCTACGTGTGAAACTTGCCCGCACGCGTTCAACCGTTTCTTCGCTCACTGCAGGCCGACCCGTTGATTTCCCCTTACAGAGGCATCCAGAAGCTTTAAACTGCGCATACCATCGCCGAATGGAGTTAGCAGTTGGTGGATCTTTGTTGAACATCGTCCTGAAGTGTCGTTGCACTGTTATGACTGACTGATGTGAGTGCATTTCAAGCACGACATACGCTTTCTCGGCTCCTGTCGCCATTTTGTCTCAAAGCGCTCTCGAGCGCTCTGGCGGCAGAAACCTGAAGTGCGGCTTCAGCCGAACAAAACTTTATGAGCTTTTCTACGTATCTGTAGTGTGTCGTGACCATATGTCAATGAATGGAGCTACAGTGCATTTATGAAATCGCTTCAATCATTTGTAATAGCCCTGTATAACAGGGCAGTGCGTTAGCTAAGCTGTCGTTTGCACACGGCTGATTCATGAGAAAAAGTGTTACACACGATTATGGCCGTACGACAGTAATTAACAGACTGTGAACGAGGAATGGTAGAGGGAGCTAGACGCATGGGACACTCCATTTCGGAAATCGTTAGGGAATTCAGTATTCCGAGATCCACAGTGTCAAGAGTGAGCCGAGAATAACACATTTTAGGCATTATCTCTCACCACAGACAATGCAGTGGCCGACGGCCTTCACTGAACGAACTAGAGCAGAGACGTTTACGTAGAGTTGCCAGTGCTAACAGACAAGCAACACTGCGTGAAATGACGGCAGAAATCAATGTCAGACTACGATGAACGTATCCGTTAGGACAATGCGACAAGGTATGGCGTTAATGGGCTACGGTAGCAAACGACCGATGTGAGTGCCTTTGCTAACTGCATGACATCGCCTACAGCACCTCTGCTGTGCTCGTCACCATATCGGTTAGACTGTAAACTACCGGAAAACCGTTGTCTGGTCAGATGAGTCATTTCAGTTGGCTAGAGCTGATAGCACGGTTCGAGAGTGGTGCAGACGCCCGAAGCAACGGACACAAGTTGTCAACAAGGCATTGGTCAAGCTGGTCGTGGCTTCATAATAGTTGGGGCTATGTTTACATGGAATGGACTGGGTGCTCTCGTCGACCCGAACCGGCTATGAGGGAGCAAGGCTCAATATTTCTGTAGGAGACTTTCAACGACTTGTTGAGTTTACGAGGTGTGGCTAGAAAAAAAACCGGACTAGTACTGGTGAACCAATAAAACGAATGCAATAAGGCTGAAAGTCGCGTGGCCTGTCACGTGACTAGCGCTCCGCCTACTGCTCGAGTTTCATCTGCCTCCTGCACTCAGTCTGCCCGTGGCGTCTGTTTTAAGTAGTTGACGTTTTGTCTGTGCGTCGGAAAATGTTGAGTGTACAGAAAGAACAGCGTGTTAACATCAAATTTTGTTTCAAACTAGGAAAATCTGCAAGTGAAACGTTTGTAATGTTACAACAAGTGTACGGCGATGATTGTTTATCGCGAACACAAGTGTTTGAGTGGTTTAAACGATTTAAAGATGGCTGCGAAGACACCAGTGATGACACTCGCACTGGCAGACCATTGTCAGCAAAAACTGATGCAAACATTGAAAAAATCGGTAAACTTGTTCGACAAGATCGCCGTTTGACAATCAGAGCAGTGTCTGAGTTAACAGGAGTTTCCAGGATGTCAGAACAAATCATTCTTCGGCGTTCCTTCTGTTCAATTGTGAGACACTTTGGAACCATTTTTGAACACACTTTGTTCATGTTGAAACTTTCATGAAGAATCTGCCTAACACTTTCCTTGTCAACTCCTGTTAACTCAGACACTGCTCTGATTGTTAAACGGCGATCTTGTCGAACAAGTTTACCGATTTTTTCAATGTTTGCATCAGTTTTTGCTGACAATGGTCTGCCAGTGCGAGTGTCATCACTGGTGTCTTCGCAGCCATCTTTAAATCGTTTAAACCACTCAAACACTTGTGTTCGCGATAAACAATCATCGCCGTACACTTGTTGTAACATTACAAACGTTTCACTTGCAGATTTTCCTAGTTTGAAACAAAATTTGATGTTAACACGCTGTTCTTTCTGTACACTCAACATTTTCCGACGCACAGACAAAACGTCAACTACTTAAAACAGACGCCACGGGCAGACTGAGTGCAGGAGGCAAATGAAACTCGAGCAGTAGGCGGAGCGAGAGTCACGTGACAGTCCACGCGACTTTCAGCCTTATTGCATTCGTTTTATTGGTTCACCAGTACTAGTCCGGTTTTTTTCTAGCCACACCTCGTATGTCACAATGAGTTGCCGTACTATGGCTGAATTATATATGAGCTTTCTTGGGTCTTTTTATTTCACTCTGCTCCTCAGCCTCTTTGGTGGTTTGCCTGTGGATTTCGATTACAATACACTTTATTAAATTTCTCTGATGGGAGCTTGAGGAGCCGTTTTCTATATTGCACGCAACCTAATGTTCACGGCTCAAAAAAGTCACATCTGCTCTGCGGCAGAGCGGATCTAGACGCTTTAGTCCGGAACCACGCTGCTGCTACGGTCGCAGGTTCGAATCCTGCCTCGGACAGGGATGTGTGAGAAGTCCTTATGTTAGTTAGGTTCTAAGTCTAGGGGACTGATAATCTCAGTACTTAGAGCCATTTGAATCATTTTGTCAAATTTGTCGTAAGGTCTTATGGGACCAAACTGCTGAGCGATGTGGGGTATACAGTATAAAGAGTGCAGGAAGGAGGCGGAATCGAGTGCAGCCGTTGTCGTAACGTGAAAACGGAGCGCTTTATTTTGCGTCCAAAACGGCATGATCATAGGCTCTCGAGCCAAAGGTGGAAGCATTTCCGAAACTGCAATGTTTTTAAACTGTTCGTGGGCCGCCGTGGTTAAGCTATACCGTAAATGGGAAAACGGTGCTATCTAAAACCAGAGCCGAGACAACTGTGGTACATACCGACCCATAGATGACAGGGATGAACGATGGCTGCGGAAACCTATACGGAGGAATAGACGTGCAACTGTTCAGCAACTGTCCGCCTGCATGAACCAAAGGCTGCCAACAGGAACTTCTCAATGACCGTTCAGCGAACGTTGCTACGCATAAGCCTTTCCAGCAGGAGCCTCGTTCATGCCCCCATGCTAACTGCTGTTCATCGGCGACGAAGGCTAGAATTTCCTCTCCAATACCGCAGCTGGACGTAGCTGGCGACAGGTAATCTTTTCAGATTAATCACGTTGTATGCTCCATCGGAAAAATGGCCAGTACGTCGTGAAACTTATGAAAGCAAACACCCTACAATAATCGTCAGAAGAGTCCAGGCCGGAAGGCGGAGCGTTACGGTCACGTGATCCTGTGGTCATCTCGTCATTCTGGAAAGCACAATGGATCAACATATGTACGCATCTATCCCTGGGGAACATATCCACCCATACATGTAGCTTTTTTTCTTCGGCACTATCTACCAGCAGGAGAAAGCAACGTGTCACGCAGCTCGCAGTGTACGTGCTGATATGAAGAGAACAAGTGTGAGTTCACCGTACTCCCCTGGCCACCAAACTCCCCGGATTTAAGCCCAATTGACAATCTGTGGGACCATTTCAATCGGGATGTACAGTCGTGGACAAAACGAGCGAGACCCCTCGCCTTTTCGTTATGCTGATCCGCAAAGCTTTAAAGTCTGCTACACAGCTTAACAGGCAAGGCGGTGAAGTGCTACCAACATACTATGCACAGGCGTGAAAAAAAAAGGCTCTGAGCACTATGGGACTTAACATCTGAGGTCATCAGCCCCCTAGAACTTAGAACTACTTAAACCTATCTAACCTAAGGACATCACACACATCCATGGCCGAGGCAGGATTCGAACCTGTGACCATAGCGGTCGCGCGGTTCTAGACTGAAGCGCCTAGAACAGGCGTGAAATGGACAAACTATCCGAATTTTGTCAGACTGTTTTCAATCATGTGTAAGACTATATTAACTATTTTATTCTAACGGATGACATTGAGACAGTAAATAACAAGAGGAATTACAAAACTCTCAGAATCAATATAGAGAATTCAAGTGTACAGTGGATTCAAAAGTTTGCTATAATGGCGAATAATTGCTTTCACTGACTCCTTCATGCCTATGTTTTCTCAGTCAGACAATGTTTGAAACTAGCACTAGCAAGGTAAAACATTTTTCCACAAATTGTCTAATTGGAAGTCGAAGAGCATGTTACGTAAATTACGATCACAACAAACATTATTCAAATACACTGATCATTGTAGGCATCCAACTCTTTTATTGTTTGTTACATGCGCAGTATGCAAACTGGCAACGCCACCAACACACAATACAACTAAGCTATGAAACAACTGTAACAAAACAGAGCATCCTCGTTGTCCAAGTGGTGGATAAGACGACTAATTCGCAACATAAATGTGAATGTAAGCAGCAGTTTCTGTTGGAACGTGCTTCCTGGACCAAATAACATACATTTCCTACGTATTCAGTGCGAATTATGTAGCATATGTAATTTAAAGGACATAAAAATATCGAGTGGATTTACTAACATAATTATGAACCATTCAAGGACGTAAATCGATGATCACATAGATGTCAAACGTATTCTACGGTGTTGCCATTGTCCTTTAGACTAGCAGCAGGAAGAAAACGTTCGCTCAGCTGATGTGCTGAGATAAAGCTCGCGGTTCTAAGACGCCACAGCATCGTCTGCCACCACTTCGTAGGAAACGAAATACCTCAAGTATAAGCCAATGTGTTGTATTCGCGTATCTGTGACTATGACTCGGCGCTAAACTGTGGTTATGGATAGTACGTATGCTCAGATTGCGAATCTAACATCATAAATAAAGACAATGGGAAATGAATTAGGCGTCCTTCCCCTTCCATAACATCAAATATATTTTAGTTATTCTGTCTTAAATCAACTGCGCAGAAAATCACTCACCACAAGTGAATCACTTTTTAGTAACACCGGATGATATTAACAGCTTGCCGGCGCGGGTTAGCAGGGCGTTCAACGGCTTCATATCGCGGACCGCGCGGCTTCTTTCGCCGTCAGTTCGAACCCTTCCCCAGGCATGGCTGTGTGTTAGGTTGGGTTGGTTTAAGTAGTTCTAGGTCTAGGGGACTGATGACCTAAGCAGTTTGGTCGCATAGTTCTTAGAGCCATTTTTTGACCTTCCGCGTAAATTTTCTTTACATAAACGGCTGTATCTTTAGATTTCGTTGACATAGAAGCTCACTTTTTTACACCACCAAGGGACGGTATGCCGCAGGAAGTGCGATACATTTCCGCTTATTATGTCTACCCGTACTCGAGGTAAACGGGTTTTATGGGTTGGGTAGACAGATAGACGGTCACGAAAGTAAGACTAGTATGGTTCCATTTTACAGATTTTGGTGACGAAATACTAACAACGAAAACAGCTACAACAATTATTAAAGATGAGGACGCATAAATAATTCCCCATACTCTTTATTCGAAACGTTCTAGTTGCAGTCGATACATCAGAATATTAATCGTTGCTACGCTTTCGATCCAAATCACGTTTACAGGTATGCAAATAAAATCCATTTGCTTATACACGTGGTAATTCAGATCCCAGTATTAATGCCACCGCGTTTTAGAAGTGCGAGCATTCCCATTGTTAGCTAGCTTAAGAAACACTTCGGCTAATGAACGTTTTCTGGCTGTGGCGAGTCTAATGGAGAATGCGAGACATTGTAGAATACGTTTGGCAGCTATGTAGCCGTTAATTTCCTGGGGTGGTGCAGAATTATCCTACTAAATTTATTCGCTAATAACAGTACTTTGTTATTTTGATAAACTTTCCAAATGATTGTCACATAAGCAGTAACATAAAGGTAGAAAATTCTAGTTTTTGAGTCCAGAAAGCTCTATGCAACAGAAACTGCAGATCATTTTGCCATTTTCATTCCGAAATTGCCGGCTTATTCATGTCTGGGGTAATAATAGAGGGCTGTTGCCTGGGTTGTCTGCTAGCATAGTGAAAGGTGTTTGCTGCTGCAAGGGAGGTCTGGTTTGTTTTCGGTTCTAATCTCGATGGAGGCAAATAGACTATCAGTAAAGCAATTTTAAGAAATTCTCGCGCTCCCCAATACGTTTTATTGCTACCTTTTTTCTGTACCGGCGCCCTGTGGATGTAAATATGAAAATCTTCTAGAATTTCATTCTTGTTACTGCCTACTTTTTCCGCTTAATTGACTTGACTTGAATGATTTTTAACTGAATTTCGTTATGAATCTTACCGCATTGCCTCATTTGCACACTTTCATGGTAGGTCCGCAACGGTAATCCAGCATGACTGATCTGAACGTTGACACAGACCGTTTCGCGGCCGAATGCGCATAATATTTTGCTAATTCGTAACGATCTGGTGTACTTTGTCTTACTGAAACAGTTATGTTATTTCGATAAGCTGAAATACATTTTTATTAGTACAGTTCATACTAATTAGCGTTTCTTCTTTCATTTATATCTTTTATTTACGTGTTGTGTTTAACACACTAATCAGCATTAATATAGCCTTACACATGATTGAAAACAGTCTGACAAAGTTCGGATAGTTTGTCAATTTCACGCCTGTGCATAGTAAGTTGGTAGCACTTCGCCGCCTTGCCTGATATGCTGTGTAGCAGACTTTAGAGCTGTGCGGATCAGCATAACGAAAAGGCGAGGGGTCTCGCTCGTTTTGTCCACGACTGTACATGCCATGGATCGTCAAGCGAGAAACCTAGTGCAGTTGGTCATTGCACTGGAGTGGCATGGCTCAGTATCACTTACGGTAACTTCTGGCACCTCACTCACTTTCTTCCTACACATCTCGCAGCAGTCTGCGCTACCACCGGTGGTTATTCAGGATTTTAGCAGTTGCTCACATTAATGTGACTGGACAGTGTATTACCACACTCTGGTGAAATTGTATTTTCGATTTACGTTATTTATCATTTCTATTATTAAGTTCTGCAGGAAATGAAATTGCATTATTCAGGATTTTAGCAGTTGCTCACATTAATGTGACTGGACAGTGTATTACCACACTCTGGTGAAATTGTATTTTCGATTTACGTTATTTATCATTTCTATTATTAAGTTCTGCAGGAAATGAAATTGCATTATCAGCTGTATATATACTTAAAACTTGACAGAACCGGGTGTAATTACATTGGGCCTTCAGACATGGTGTCATAGGACACAAAATGCCCTCGTACTACAGGTAACGCAAAAATTTGTTTTTGATCAAAGCTGTCGTCGGGGTTTGTGACCATTTAGTATTGTACCTTGACATGCCGTTTCTTTTTTTAAACTGATAATTATTACTGAGGACTTCACAAATTTTTAATAACCTATTTGAATTCCGTTTTGTTTTCTGTTTACAGAGGATGAAAGTAAAAGAAGGAGGAGAGAAATGTGGCCCGGAGAGCATTTCGTTGCTGAGGGTAAGTATACAAGATTATAAATATTTATTGGATTTACGCTGTAGAACAGTGGCGAAGCATCCATTAAGTCTAAGGCTGAGCCTACCCAAAAACTACCAAAGTAATTCGTCCAAACTGAATTTAATACGATCTGATCACATACCCTTGCAAATGTTTTAAAATATTGTACGTTGGAACTTAGTATATGCACCTGCCGGTATAATCCACCACTGCACTAGCTTCGTAACCAATATCAGATCGGATATCCGTTCCTGTTGCGAGCATTCGCAGTAACCCCATTTATTTTAAGAGGTAGATTGAGGTTTCTACAGCGTGCATACGGCTTATAAAAGCTGGCGTTTGATTTGTTTCTAATTCTCGCCAGCAGGTGGACACACGCGTAAGTGGATTGACAAGTCATTCAGCAGTTCCCTAACAAATAGCTCTACTTCGCATCGTCTAGAATACTAGCAGCAAGTTGGGCAGAATGAGAAACCTTCAACTCTTAATTTAAATGTTTATTTAAACACAAATAACAAGAAGATATTCATAGGGAATAAATGTGAATGCATCATTGGATGTTGTATCAAGATGACGGGAACTAGCTTATGTATTTTCATTTTCCCTCGGATTGAAAATTAATGGCCTTAATTATTTCAAAGTTCGGCAGTTCCTTAGCGTGTGTGTAGGTTTTCATATCAACAGCAGTAGGCGTGTTTATGGTGAAACCTGGAACATGAATTTTGTAGTTAAAATGTAGTAAGTAGTGTAGTGAAGTATATTTCGTTGTGTCCTGTCACGTGTGAGGTGTCATCGTCAGTTCGTCTTGTCATTGTGTTGTCGAAAGGAAAACTGTAAGTTGTCTAATATTTAAATAATTATCCTGTAGCGTGTGGTACTGCTGACTACCTCAAACTGCCACGGACGCGTTTATTTCATCACAAGATCCACTGAATTTTTTAACTGAAAACCCTGTGTTCCTCCCCCGTCTTTCGTTAGAAGATAAACTACTGGTAAAAGAACAAAAGCCGACGCCCAATCTATCTGTTACAAAAATCTTATGGAAAATTTGTAAGACATTTCCAAACACAACGGTACAATTAAAAACGGTGGTTAAGTAGTAGCGTTGTAAGGAACAAGCCTTTCTTTTCTTTTTTTCCTGTCTACTGTTTGGAATGGATAATGAAGGTTTCGAATAGCGTAATTGGGGAGTAGGCGAAAAGAGTCCTCAAAATTTCCTTTCGGAAGTTGTTAAATACACAATTAAGAGACTTATTTCGACTATCTGCTTTTTAACTCGGCAAGAGTTAGCTCTTCGTGGTCATAACGAATCTGAGGTATCAGTAAATACAGGAAATTATTTAGAACTTTTGGATTTCGTGACAGAAGAAGAACGATATATGAAAGGTCATTTAGCATCTGATGGAGATTTGAAGCCAGATAAACAGATCGAATTAATAGTTTGTATACGGATGTTGTTAAAGAACAAATTTCAAGTGAGGTTAAAAATAGTCCATTTATACCAGTAGGAGCTGTCGAAACAACGAATGTCTCAAATAGAGGTCAAATGAGTGCAGGTTTTCGTTTTTCAAATAACGAATCGGGAGAAATACAAGAAAGATTCGTAGGGTTTTATGACGTATCCAGTTGCCAGAGTGCACAGGCATAGCCACTGTTTTGTTGCACGTTCTAAGCAGTTGAAATACTGATAAAAACAAATTAGTATCGCAACGGCAGAAAAAATTATGGTGTCGATTTCATTGTGAAACAAGCATATCCTCATGCTCTCTTTATCCATTGCTACGCATATCAGTTGAACCTCGTTCTCATTGTGAATAAATTACGCAAGCAAGAATTTTTGTGGAAAGTCTATTAGGATTTCACGCATTTCTTAGCTGTGCCAGTTAAAGAAGCGAGTTTCTGAAGGAGAAGGGATTTAAACTACCAAGTACCTGTGAAACAAGGTGAAATTTTCATTCACGTGCTGTACAAACCATTATTCTTTACTATACAGACCTGAGAGCAGCATTTAATGATGTTATAAACAATGAAGGTTGGGGTGATAATTCTTTACATCAGGCAGTTAGACTAAACAGTATACTGAATGATGAAACTTTCCTTTTTCTACTGGAGCTGTACTATTCGATTTCCCAGCATACAAGTATCTTGTTTGAATTTTGCAAAGTAAAACTATGGACATAAAAGGGTGTAAGCTCGAAATTTAAAACTGCATTAACGCTGTTGAAAGACTGATACGTGAGGAAATTATTCTGAAATGCATGATGGAACCTAGGAGGCTTATAAATTCAGCAGGATCATCTAAAAATAATTTTAGTGAAACAGAAGCAAGTCTTCAGGAACTGAGAAGGTTAGCATTCGAATTACTTGTAACAGTAGTAGTAAACATGGAAACTAGATTCCATCAATTTCATGAAACAGATTTTGCAGAACTTTTAAATGAGAAAAGCTTCTCAGGTAATATTAGGGCAAACAATTTCCCGATGAATGAAGCCGAAAAACTACTTAAAATATATCCTTCCTTCGACAGTGAAAAACTGAAAGGAGAAGTTAATTTTATTTACTAAAGTGAGGATAAACTTTTACAGCCTCAGGACCTCCGTAAATCCATCACAAACAGTGATTTAAAAAACGTGGGGTCTGAATGTCTGGAATTACTGTAACTGGTTCTTGCAATTCCAGCAACTGCAGCGTCTTGCGATAGAAGCATGAGTACATTAAATGCGTTAAAACCTACCTTTGCAACACAATGACAAATGACAGACTGTCAAACGTGGCGATTTTGGCTGTAGAGAAGGGGTCAATGAAATCTTCAGCCAAACAGCCGGAGTTCATGTCTCGTGTTATCGATGTCTACGCCTAGAAAAAGGATAGGAGGATGGAACTAATTTAGAAAAAGATGTAACGGTGAGTTACTATGCGTTATGTTTCTATTATTGTGTAGCCGTTTAATATATATTTACTACAAATTCCGTAGGAGTTTCAGTCTTAGTAAAAATAATTAACTAAGTTATTTTTGAAGTGTTTTATAAGTTTTTGTTTTAAGATTCTTTTGTTTTCCGAAATTCGTAATTCTCAGGCAACCCTAGAAAAAATGTACGCTTCACCACTGCTGAAGAGCCTTATCTTAGACTGGGTGATGAGGGGGACATTGGAGAACTGAAATAAATTAAAAATTTCCGAGAGCGAAAGACTCACGGAAATCCCGCTTTGCATGTACGGATACATCTGTAGGCCACAAAACAACACTACGTAATGCGGCAGACTGTGCTGTAAAATTCGTTCCAGTTGCACGTACCATTATTAGTTCTGTAGTTTTCTCGAAAGACAGTGTATAATAACACAAGAAGTACATTATGATAATAAACCGACTACTAAAGTAAACGTTACTTTCATTCTGTGGTCATTCTCCAGGTATGACAGGCGTTATTGGAGTATCTGCTGACCACCAAATCAGTGCTATAGTTTGTGAGAATATCTATATGACTTTTTATCTGTGACACCATCGCACAGCTGTCTCATGAATCAATGCCGAGATTATTCAGCACCAGCTGTCAAACGTGTTTTATGTTTACTACAACATACGTATTTCGGGACTAGGTTACTCCATTATCAAGTGCCATAAGACAAGGAAACAAATAAATACATCCTAAGATTACACATACTGACAACTACGTAAATATTTTTATCGTTCTTCAGTACAACATACCTGAAAGCTTCTATAACATTGGGAGCCGTCAAAAGTAAAACGCCAGGTGAAAACATGCTGTGTGTGGCGTTAAATTCTTCCTTGAAGTTCTCCAGTTGGCGCGTCATACCCTCATTAAGTTCAGTTGTAACCTAAGGGCTGCTGCCTTCACCTACCAAAGATAGCGTTATTATATAACGCATGTATCATAGGCCCCAAAGATGCTACTATCCTTCGTCAAATCCTTGAACGTTGAATGTCAAGTCCCAGCAAAATCTAAATCCAGTGCTACACTTGTTTTGTATTGTTGCATCCATACAGAAGGAGCAACATAAAATATCAATTCTAACGCTGCTAATTAGAATAAATTGCTTGATGTTTCTCGAGGAGGACATCGCTGAATTGTTTTAGTTCTTAAAACCGAACAGAATATAATTTAGACACATGAAAATAAGTTAAAAGACTTCGTCTTCTATTATGGTGGCTTTAAAAATGTCGCATTTAAGTATAACATGATCAATAAAACCGTTTATCCAAGAATATAAAACAATACTGACTTAGAGTTCTCTAAGGAGGAAGTAGCTGTTCCACATAAAGACTTGAAACACAATGTTCCACCTATAAAAATTACAAAAACATCCATAATGTGGTGTCACCGCAAGGCACCACACTTGCTAGGTTGTAGGCTTCAAATCGGCCGCGGTCCGTCAGTACACATCAGACCCGCGCGTCGCTACTGTCGACGCTAGCAGACCGAGCGCCGGCACGCGGCTGGTCTTACGAGACAAGCTAGCGCACTGGCCAGGTCTACAGCCGACTTTAACAGGAATGGTTCACTTGTTATAGCTTCAGAGATCTCATTTGCAGAGACAATAGTTAGCATAGCCTTCAGTTAAGAGTAGCTACGACCTAGCCAGGCGCCACATACAGTTTATGCGTTGACAATTGATCTATATGTGTGAAGCAATCAGAATTGTAAAGAAGTATTCGCAGTTCACTCTATAACTGCACTTGGAAATATTATTGCACAAAGACAAGATCGACGTTCACCGCTGATTCTGAATTAAAGTTAAGTATTTACTGGTATTCCTGTCTACTTACTTTCTAATAACCTAAGATGTTCCAGATAAATCCCGTCAAGTATAGTTCACTGATCCTCACGGCAGCCTACGTGATCAACGCGTGCAATTAATGGCCACACCTCGTGATCAGACTAAGAGTCAAATTGTGTGACACAGCCGGGTCACTCTTTTTCCATGAGGCCCATAATTCCGCCTCATACATAGCGTATAATCTAACGACAACCAAAATTAATGCAGATAATTTAAATATGTCGAGAGAGGGACAATGTAATTTAGCATATAAGGCAAATGGAGTAATTAAAACTGAATAATCAGATGAAGTATCAATCGGGGGGGGGGGGGGTTGAGAAGAGAAACCCAAGTTTTGAAACAAGTTAATCAGAAGCTGAAAGAAAATGTACCGTTGGTGTTGAAAGGGACCAGATGGAACTTAGCTATCATTATGAAACGAGATGATTACTTTGATAAAGTCAGTAGTTCCTTTTTCGAAAATGGAATCATAGAAACTAAATTTGTCTATACTGGTAGGTTTAAAGTAGAGATTAAGAAACGCTTAATAGACACTCAGTTATTGTTTACTAAAATAGAAATAGAAGATCCGATGGCAGCACGGGACCAGGAGTAAAATTCATTAAGCGGTTAAGTGAGACGCTTCGTTGTAATGGAACCTTCTGGGTTAAAAGTAGTAGAAAGGTGCCACAAATGACATAAGAGTGCAGTTAAATGCATGTGCATGGTCGGCTTCATTAGGTGTAAGTGATCTGTATGTATATGTGCCAGTTGAGGATACGATAGACATAGAAAACAACTTACGTGAGCATGGTAAAATATTTGATGCTGAAATTGACGAATTTAGAGGATTATTAAACATTCTCTTCTCGTTCAACTATTTTAAGTTTAATAGTATGTTTTGCGCACAGGGGAATCGTTTAGCAGAGGGCTTTGTGCATTAGCAGACAAATATCAGACTTGCTCTAGAACGCATATGAAATTTGAGCATTATCAGGGCAGATGTAAAACTTTTTCTTAAACACATATGAAACAGCTTTTTTTAAAGGAAAATGTTATGTAAAGAGCTAAAGTATACGTTGACGATGTACTTATAGTTATTAAGGTTCCGAGGCAGAAATAAATAAACTGGCGAGTGACCTTAACGATATGTATAAGAATATAATATTTATAGAAGACCATGAGCAACAAATATTTTTAAATTACCTTGATTTGATGATCGAGAAAAAGACTAATAAGTTTGAGATAAAAATATTTAGGAAATACATTTTCACAGGTGCAGTAACTCATAAGAATGCATTCAACCCCCATAGACATATATTAGCGTCCGTCAAAAGTGCTGTGCACAAGGAACAAGGATGAAAAAATGAAAAAACTTGGCCCAATAGCTCTAAACAATGGTTGTGATACGTAGTATTTAATACATAATGTTGATGCAGGGATAGGGCACAGGAACCAACAAAATGAGAAAGATCGACAGAAACATAGTCTTGCAATAGTAGAGAATTATCTCATTAAAATTGGCAAGGGTACTTAACAACAAAGAGGTTAAAACTGAATTCAGGATGGACAGCAAAGGCTGAAGTATGAAATTGGCACAAGGGAGACCTGGATAGGAAAAGAAGCAGGAATTTATAAAATAAATTGTCTTGATTGTGAAATGAAGTTCTTTAGGCAAACAGGACGAAATTTTAAATTGTGATTGAAAGAGCTTAATAATACAGAGATTGGCTCGTAGGCAGTCGCGAAGGGCCTCAAGAGTAAGCAGCTTTCGTGGGGTAACATTGCTGACAGTAAGAGCGTACTGCACTTTGAGGATAATGGGTGGTTTCTATCAAATTTAGAGGAAACTGAGATTTTTTACGCCTGAAGAGAGGGCATTCGTCAGCATATTAAATGAGAAGACAGAAGTGTCAAAGGGTCAGTTCTGGGCCCACCATAGCAACGTTCCCACTGACAAGCAGTCACCAACTTACTATTATTAGCAGCATTAGGTTCCATATTTTCTGTTGGTAATGTTATATAGATGCACACATTGCAACATAGATGTAGTATTGATTTTTACGTTTGTAGAACTTGACATTTATGGTTCAAAGTTTTTACTATAGGCAAGGGTATCGCTATGGGCTGTGATACAAGCATTATAGGCTAGTACTGTCTTTGGTAGGTGAAAGGAGCCACCTTTAGTTTACAACTGAGCCTCGTGAGAGAATGATGAAGCAACATGAGACGATCAAAGAAGAGTTTTACGTTTGACAATGCATGTTTGCGCCTAACGTTTTACTTTTGACGACGCCTGATGGCATAGAAGCTTTAAACGTATGTGCTACTACAGGACAATATAAATATTTACCTAACTGTATACCTAGTATTGGATGTATTGATTGGTCTTTTTGTTTTATAGCACTGGATAATGGAATAACGTAGTCCCGAAACAAGCTGTGGTCAATATATCATAGTTCGTAGACAGGTGCGTAACATTCTCAGTACTGTAAAACGTTTATTGAATCCAGACGGAAAAAACGCTTGACACTCTTGCTGCCATCTAGGTACTGCTAATAGTATTCAATCTGCAGTTTCATCCACTTTGTCACCGACTGACCAACTTTCGGAAGAATCACTTCACCATATTGTTTTATGCATCTCATTCACGCCAGGTATCTGCAGGTCCGTCTCTTCTGTGCCTCTTCCTTATTCCGTTGGTAATCCCTTCCGCTGTTATTGCCATCTACTATTCCAAGCCTTCTTCTTCCAGTTCTACTACCGCTCTTCCCTGAAAACTTTTCTCTGATGAATCTTCGTTGCAGGCAATTTCTTTGCAGTATATGTTCCTGCGAAGGAGTTTTCCTCATTCTTGTCATTTATTCGTCCAATGTTTCTTCAAAATATTTGTAATAGCTATAATTGAAAAGACAACTGATGCAGATTTATGGGGATAGCAAATGTAGTGTAATTATGCACCTTACCACTGTCTGCATATTTCTGCATTCGAAAAATAATAGTGAGATCAGCAACAAACGTTTGTTTAGCGAAAGACGTAAGTGAAAAGATTCATTGCAAGTATTTTAGTCTAACTCTTTACAAATGCAGCTGACTAATTTCATTTATTGGATTTTACAATTCATATGGTTCCTTTAGACAAATGCACTACTATTTTATAATACTTCAGTACGAATGTGAGTTTGGTCCACATATAGTTCGGTAGCGCGTAAATATAAACAATACAAGGCTGCAAGACATTACAATTTCACATTTGGGCCTCTATTAACGTACGTCGAAAATCTCTCCCTATCATTTTTGTTCCATTTTATTTTGTTAAGAAGTTAGATAATGAACAAGAATGGCTACCAAGTATATTACTACCGGATCAAGAAACCATTTACGGAAATCGAGTATTTTCATACAGCAAAACATGAGGAAAATACGCTGGTGTGCCAAACGTAAGGACGAAAGTAACTTTTGCACGATGTGTCATTGCCAAGTAACATAGCTTGATAAAACTTCGACTATACAAACAAAGGCCTTCTGGTACACAATGAGACGAATAGAAATGACAATTTTCTTGAAAGAAGAATGGGATTTAAGACGAGGAAACGAGCAGGGCAGTTCATTCGCCGAATATCCTCTCGTAGCAAGATCTCCACCAGCTGCGCTCTTCGATTCGGTCGTTCAGTGTCTTCGATAAAAATTTAGTCAGGGCTGAAAACACCCCTGAAAAGACGCGCAAAGAGGATTACGATTTCACAATAAAGTTGACTGTTGACTATATCGTGTTCAATGTTTGGAAGTCAGTACGCCCATGCAGCATTATGCAAACACACACCATAGGACTTGGACCACCAAAACGATAATGTTCAACAGTGTTCCTGGGTGCACTACGTTCTCCCATCTCTCGCCATGTAGCGGTACGTCCAAAATCACTACTCAGACTGAATCTGCTCCCATCCGAGAAGAGTACTCGACCCCGCTCTTCGCTGATCTAGTCCCAGTGCTCTTGGCACCATCGCAAAAGACGCTGCCCATGTACGGGTGTCGACGGAACGCAACATACTAGTCGTCGTACAGAGAGACCACAGCATGCAGTCACCGTGCCACTGTGGAGCGTGAGATTGCGTGCCTTGCAGTCCAGTTAAATGTAGCTACAATTTCACCCGGTGTTTTATGTGGGTCCTTTCTTGCCTGTTGCACAGTGCAGCGGTCATCTAATGCCGTAGCTGACTGTGATCAACTACCCCTCTCCTTCGGACAGCATTTCCTGTGGTTCGTAACGCTCCCCATGCACGTGAAACAATGCTGTGAGTCTTATCACATTCCTGGGCTACCCTCGTCAAACCTCGACTTTCCTGATTCTCGACGATTCTTCCTTTTGTGACGTCATCTGAATTTGGCCTCCAGGCTATGTGTTGGAGAACACCACTACAGTGGATCGAAATTGCTCGGTGACAAGCACTCACTGTTGATTCCTGTTCCTTGAACTGCCTCGTGTTGCGGGACGAACCTCGTTTGGCGCTATAGTCATGCTGATCTGACGCCATGTGACGCCAAACTTTCTGTGGACGACTAGGGGCTTCTAGCAACATACTCCGCACTTACTTTCTTGTCTATGAGTAATTAATATGTTATTTCATCTAGGTCGTCCTTACCTTTTGGTTGATCATGAAGTGAAGATCTCGTCAGCAATATCAAGATCAAAGAAATCAATTATCACTTCATTTGTTTTATTCAGGTCCATAGACGAAAAATTTTGCTTTTAATTTTGACATGAATGAATTTATAAACTACATCACTCACGTTCGCTTCATGTATGTTAAGTCTTTCCAGGGATTCCTAACATGGAATGTATTTTCGTTGAATTATCTTGTCGTAGACGACATATTACTTCAAGAAAACACCTGAGCGAATAGGTTAAGAACCTGTACATTTTCCTGCTATCTCTTACGGTCTCTTAGTAAAACTGTATACATTAAACTATTACTCCGAAAACTACTGCGAGGACTACATTAATTACATAAGCTGCATTCTAAAAAGAGTTTCTAGCGCAACCATCAATTTCACAATTCTGAAAGTATAAAATTTCTTTATCCATGGAAAACGTGTCTGCAAAGCAACATATCAATACCATGTGTTTCGATAAAAGCATGCAGTCCGTCTGACAATGAATGTATAAATTCGAAACCTGTAACGGTGATTTTACTGTAATGTATACCAAAAAATTGCAACTGTTCGTTGCAGTACGCTATCACCATTCATCAAAGGTATTTATTGCTTCTGACGTACCTTCGTCAATTGACCTTGTGATATTCTATTCCAAACTCATTTTTTGCTGATGTATGACGTAACAGAAGGTATTTAGATGGAAATGAATGACTTAACGAATCAGCCAAATCACGAGAATCTTGGTCCTTTGAAGTTATTTGTTACATAGTAAATATACTGACTGACGAAAAAGTGAACTTCCAGAAGAGGAGGAGAAAACGAAATGAATGTTCAAAAGTTGAGAGAGAGTAAGTGAAGCTATTTACAAAGAGCTTGGCAGTATGAGTCCCCTTAGTAGTATGAGATAGTATCCCATAGATGGAAGGACTGATTTGGTTCAGAAGAGTGTCGTAAAGCCGTTGTGTCCTCACCTTGGACAAGCTGTTCCACAACTGTTGTAGCGTGCCCTTCATTCCTGGATACTGGCGCTAGGGCAGAGATGATTTCAGAGCTAATGCCACACATGTTCTTCAGGGACAGATAAGTTTGGTAGGCACGAGCGTACCTCAACATCATACAGACAGTTGTAAAGACATGCGGGGGAGCATTGTCCTGTTCAAAAATGGCACCAGGATTGACGCGCGAAATAAACCACATGAGAAGGCAGGATGTCCTTTGTGGCATAAGAGTGCCCTCAGCCACTACCAGTCGTTGCCTGAAGCCATACTTGATGGATCTCCACACCATGAGGTCATGGGTAATAGCGCTGTGTCTTTCCAAAAATGGGACCTCTCTACAGGTCGGCGCCATATTCGCCGATGATAGTCTCCAATATGGTACAGAAACGAGATTCATCACTGAAGACAATGCGTTGCCATTCGTCAACAGACCATGCTTCCTGGTGACGGCACCACTACAAACGCAGCCATTAGTGTTGCCGTATTAATGGCAGCCTATGCGTCGACGGTAATTTCACGCTCTGGCCAATGGTGCAGGACCTCACACAATGTGGCAGGCGATGATCTGAGGTGTTTACAGTGTGTTCGGTGCGGAATAAAGCATGGTCGACCGGAGTCTTGACGACGAGTTACCATGTTACCACACCGTCCAACATCGGGCCACTGTCACATGTGAATACACCACAAAATTGGGTATTGTACAATTCAGCCAGACTGCCAAATAGGATGCCATTATGAGACCCCTTTCAAACACTGTCAGGTGCTGATAACGTTGACTCACACAGATGTACGGCATTTCTGTCACCTTCACAGTGCCCACTGAACCTATCACGCTGTTCACGCTCCTAACATGCCCTACCAGATCTCATAACAACACTAAACACAAACAACTCTAACACAATCTAGTTGCTGTGCTACATGTCACAGAGGACTGCAAATCTAATCATTTACATATCTGTCGATGGTATGTACATGTAGAAAGTCACACTAAATCCAACCATGTCTTCTGGGTGCCTCAGGTTTTTTTTTTTTTTTTTTTTTTTTTTTTTTTTTTTTTTTTTTGTGTCAGCCAGTGTACAACAGTGACCAATACATTTCATGCAGGCACAGGGAGTCAGTCTGTTGCACAGCAGAATAGTAGTTAAGTGAGGAATAAATTTTGCCGAAAGTGAATGGCACGGTGCTAAGTGGAGCACGCCCGTCAAGTATGCATCATGGCAAACAAGCAGGGAGCTTATTGCTTCAGACTGTGTGTGTGTGTGTGTGTGTGTGTGAGAGAGAGAGAGAGAGAGAGAGACTCAGGAACATCTGATTCAGCATGTTGACTACAGTGCAGGGCAGAGACAACCCTATTTTGTCAATGAGGCTACATGTAGCTACTACACCGAGAGCCGGCGTGAGAACGCCTTTCAGTCCGCTAAAGCTTTGCATTAGTGAACGCGCTTCAGCTCTGAAACTAAACACTAGGTCAGCCAGGAACGCTGACAGGCTCGTAAAACGGGAGCACATTCGGTCACCAGTCATTAACTTTTATATAAGCATTTCTTTACTTTCACTCACTTGCCGGCCGCTGGTGGCCGAGCGGTTCTGGCGCTACAGTCTGGAACCGCGTGACCGCTACGGTCGCAGGTTCGAATCCTGCCTCGGGCATGGATGTGTGTGTTGTCCTTAGGTTAGTTAGGTTTAAGTAGTTCTAAGTTCTAGGGGACTTATGACCTCAGCAGTTGAGTCCCATAGTGCTCAGAGCCATTTTTTTTTTACTTTCACTCATGCTGAGAGGCTGGTCACTCCATCTGTATCACTCATACCAATGGAAAGCCAGATATGCAAGCTGTGTCCCTGTAAATCGCACCCACGACTACCTGAAAATGAGGGCCGGGTTACTCTTCCGTTAATGAAGAACCGATCTGCCCATCTGTGAGCTTAAGAGCGGTGCGCCAGTGCTGCCACTCTTGGAAGGTACAAGTACTGGCTTGCTGGCTGTATACTGGGACCACCTCTCAGGCTGTCCTCCACCTTACTGTTGAGTCTGTCTCATTCATACCATAACGACAAGCGAGGAGAGTGGCATACAGATCTCCAGGACCGAGCCTAAGTGCAGCTTACTTTTACTTTGTGTTCTGCCTTGTAGCAGGTCTTGTCATGGGTGAAGCCTCGCCAGAGAGGTACAGCGCATGAGCGTCTATGGAAGTGATTCCAGTGGTCGTTTCCCGTTGCCTTCCACTGGTGATGATGAAATGATAATAAGGACAACACAACACCCAGTCCCTGAGCGGAGAAAATCTCCGACCAAGCCGGGAATCGAACCCGGCCCCTTGGCGTGACAGACCGCCGCGCTGACCACTCAGCTATCGGAGCGGACAATTGTAGCTACACACAACGAGAGCGCTGAGGCTCCGACAGACGTCGACAGCCAAGCCAGGCTGCAGAGACATGCCAGCTGCCGCACCATGGATAACAGGGATAATACGAAACACCAGTGGCTTATATACTGAGACAACTGAACAGGGCACAAAGCAACTATTCAGCGTCAGAAAAAGAAATGCTAGCTGTTATGTATGGTATTACCTAGTTTAGTTGTTTTTTAATACAGAGCCGGCCGCGGTGGCCGTGCGGTTCTAGCGCTGCAGTCCGGAACCGCGGGGCTGCTACGGTCGCAGGTTCGAATCCTGCCTCGGGCATGGATGTGTGTGGTGTCCTTAGGTTAGTTAGGTTTAAGTAGTTCTCAGTTCTAGGGGACTGATGACCTAAGATGTTAAGTCCCATAGTGCTCAGAGCCATTTTTTTAATACAGACAAACATTTAAGGTAGTTGCTGATCATCTTTCCCCTGAAGTGGCTATTAGGATTAAAAGACCCTCCCAGTAGATTAACGATGGGCATTGAAGCAAAGCGCAGGAAGACAATCACTAACACACACACACTAAGGAGGATAATCGGAGCTCTGTAAGTACTAGGCAAAATCTTATTGGCGTGGCAAAAGCCACAAATGGCTGACAGAGACTGTTGGTCCTTTATGTCACAGCCACCCTTTGTGACACGTGATGGCTTGCTGTCTTGCTGTACATAAGTACGAATGCAGACCGCACGTGGTGGTTCGCGCAGCCTTCAGAACTGAAGTATTGCAACAGGCACATAACCACCTGTTGGCGGGTCATGGGGGCCATAGAACGACATATAAACGCATAGCCTAAAAGTTTTGGTGCAGAACAAGAAAGCAGTATGTTGGACAGTTCGTAAAGAGTGTGTGCCGTGTCACCAGCGTATGCCATTACGAAGGTTACTAGAAGCAATAAAATCCTTTGAAATGTACTGCTTGGGTATTCTTATACCATTACTAGGACAGCAGCTAGAAATATTCTGATAACAATAGACCACTTTTCCCAGTTTGTAGCAATCATAGTGATTCCAGACAAGCGAGCGAGTACAGTCGCAAACGCTGCGGTTCATAATTGGATACTAACATTTTGCATCCTTAATACTACAATTACAGATCAGAAGACAAATTTTGTGTCAGATCCCTTGAAACAGTTGTGTCGCCTGCTTCGCAGCCGAAAACTTCGCACTAGTCCTTTCTACCCACAAACGAATGGATGTACCAAAGCTCATCACACAACTTCGAAAATGTTGCGTCATTATATAAATAGTCAGTACAATAATTGATATAATAATTGGGATGTGTATCTACATTATGTCTTCTCATCATATAATTCCAAATATGGGCCTTTCACTATACAAGCTGGTATACAGTAGAAACATGCCATCTCCTTTCGAGACTCTGAAACCTAAATTTGATACCAATGAGGAGTCAGTAAAAAAGATCGCGAATCGATTAAGAGAAAAGGTCAAACGTAACAAATACGAGGGCGCGCGAATGTCAGGAACAAACTCAAGCCAACTCAACGTCCTGTCACAAATTATCGTTGGACGCTTTGATTGGCTTTGAATCTGAGGAAAATGAGAAATGAGGTGCCGGATTAGAAGACACCTTTATGGAATTGCAGAAGAGAGAGGAGAAGAAGGAACCTTGGCAGAAGTGCAGAAAAAGTACCGTGGATCCTAACTCTCCTACAGGAAACTGAGGGAGCAGTTGAAACAGGTGATCGAGCAGGTGGCGAGAACACTGATTTGGAAAAAAAGTGGATAGGTGGATGTAGGCGGAAAACTTTTAAACACGGTGTCTAGGGCAACATTTCGCCTAAAACCCGCAATTTAGAGTACGACAGTGGTCGAGTTTCCACACACTTTGTTGTTTCGACAATTGAAGCCGTTACAATAACGCGAGACCAAAACCAAACATTTCTAACCGATACCTTAATCCTAGACGCCCTTCACTGATTAGACTAACTAATAACGTGACAGAAGGCGCAGTTTTCTGCAGAACAGATGTTGCTATACATCCAACAATAACGCGAGAAGCACTGCAAACATGTTTTGAATGTAAACATTTCACCCGCCAGTGCTGTAACGATTCTGGTCGCCATTTGGATAATTTTTGTTTATTACACGTGAAGAATTGTAAAACACCCAGAATTAACTGCGCATCATTTACCTGTTGCCTTGTTTAGCAATATGACAGGAAGCACTGTGCAGTAATCAAATCGAATCGTAGAGCTAATCCCTGGGAAATAAGAGCAAAGAATTGGCTATATATTATTGTAAGAGTTCAAGGGAATTCTGACTTGTGAAATTAGTTTCAGATTAAAACCTGAGATCTCCAATAAAGGGTGAATTAATGGAACATATTTACTAATTAGTTAGTTGCTATATTCAGGAAGACAGACATCCATAGCCTCGGGAGGCTGCAGAGACGCGCCATACGCCGCACCCTCTGGTGACGGCGCCGGGGTGCCAACCTCAGGAACGTAGACAGTCACACCTGTGACTACCCGAAGATGAGGGCCCGGCTGATCTTCCACGAATGAAGTACCGATCGGTCCGTCTGCAGGCTGTTCAGCTATGGAGCACGGCACCTATGTCACCATTCGTGGGCAGTACAAACACTGTCTCAATGGCTATATGCTGGGACCACGTCTCGGGCTGTGCTCCACGTCGCTGTTGGGTCTTCTTCATAGACACCATCATGACGACCGACAATAGGCATATGTAGGTTCCCGTTACCGAGACTAAGCGGAAATACCCTCAACGAGAGCGCTGAAGCTCTGAGATATGTCCACAGCCACCCCTGGCTGCAGAGACGCAACAGCCGCCGTACCCTCTGGAGAGAGTACTGCAGCACGGACTTCTGACTACACCGGGACCCTTGGCAGTAGATTCGTCACAAGATGCTGACGTGCTACTCTGCGCCTCTGTGCAACTCAGGCACAGCACAGACGCCGCCAGGCCCCGCTGGGAAGAAGACAGGGTGATTGTAAGCCGCTCGGAAATGAATCTCGTAATTGAATTACGTCTTAGTAGCCCATTGGCGCACCACAGGACCACACTACCGCACCTCAGGACTATTCTACACCTACGTAGGAAGCTGTATCTGACGGGCTTCTTCAAGCTTCCGTATCTTGCTTAGCGCTTACTTTGTCGTATGGGGTCCGCCTTTGACATGATTTGGCAAATTAATGGTAATTACTACAAAAAAGTAGTAGAATTTTACTACCATTGACGATGATGTTACGACCTCGTGGGAACTGACGCCACGTTAATATTTGCAGAACCTTCGGTTGCTTTGCTTCGGGCTACTTCTGGGAAATGGCTACACACTAAGACAGAAAATTTGAAGCCGAAGATCGCAGAGTTTGGAAAGGTTTCTTTTCCTGTCTCCATATGCAGGGTCCTCAGCTCGTGATTTAGTGGCTTGCGTTGCTGTCTCTGGATTACAGGGTCCCGGGTTCGATTCCCGGCCGGTTTGGGGATTTGCTCTGTACGGGGACTGGGTGTTTGTCTTGACCTCATCATTTCATCATCATCATCATTTGTGGCAGTCGCTAGATTGCATTGTGAAAAACTGGACTGTTTAAAAATTGGGACGTTGTATGGGCGCTGATAACCGCTGAAACACCCCCGTTATATCCTTTATTCGGTTTTGTGTGATTTACCGAAGGCGCCAAACAGTTAATTATTATGAATATATGACCGTGTGCTTAATGGATGAAAGGCCATCGGTTTTTCTGCTGTGGTTTCACAGGTATTTCAACAGAGTGCGGCTGTTCTGAGAAGGAATAATTAATGATTGAATGTTTTTCTGTTATTAAAGACCACAAAGATTGCGATATACAAACTGATATGTATTTTCTGTTAACACACAGATTCTGACGCAGTTGATACCTTCGTCTTCCACGTTTAATTACGGTTATATCTTTTATTGGTTGCTGATTTTAAGTACTTCGTCACACGCAATGATGATGGTTAACATTCACAGCAATCCTCACTGCAATTCATGGTTGTTTCTGGTCGAAGCTGTTGACGCGAAACACCTAATTCGGCATTTGACACTTTTGGTTTTATATCACTCGCGAATCGGTATTGATGAGGGTCAACGCCACGACGATAAAGGGACTCGCTCATTTGTGACACGCCGGTGAATTTACAATTTACTCCTCACCCGGCACGTCCGCCATTGACATCGTACTCAGCTCGAACGCCATTTTTTTTATTTTTGCCAGTCTTCCCAGTAATGCCTTCACTCGACACTAATCTCACTGCCGCCTGCAGAGTTCAATAATCGAGTCCTGACTGCTGTCGACCTGGGTGTCGGATACTAATATCTATGTTCGTGGGGTCACGGATCCCTACACCGCGCAGATGAGCGTCCCGCAAACCAAACCTCGCCATTATCCATACGCAGATTCATCAGGAGACCGAGACTTACCGTCGTTTGTAGTCTCTACCTGTTTCGCCTGTGCGTTGTCACCTACTCTACTGTAATAACAAGTCTATTCCAGTATAACAGAAATTCACCATCGTAGCAGCTTATAAAGAAATAAGGCAAATCATATGTTTGATATTAATCCTTTCCACACCAAAAAACGTATCTCGCGGCTTTAACTGGTTTTAGTTTCACAATTATGCACGTTCCTTTTTTTTTTTTTTTTTTTTTTTTTTTTTTTTTTTTTTCATCAGTCTACTGACTGGTTTGATGCGGCCCGCCAAGAATTCCTTTCCTGTGCTAACCTCTTCATCTCAGAGTAGCACTTGCAACCTACGTCCTCAATTATTTGCTTGACGTATTCCAATCTCTGTCTTCCTCTACAGTTTTTGCCCTCTACAGCTCCCTCTAGTACCATGGAACTCATTCCCTCATGTCTTTGCAGATGTCCTATCATCCTGTCCCTTCTCCTTATCAGTGTTTTCCACATATTCCTTTCCTCTCCGATTCTGCATAGAACCTCCTCATTCCTTACCTTATCAGTCCACCTAATTTTCAACATTCGTCTATAGCACCACATCTCAAATGCTTCGATTCTCTTCTGTTCCGGTTTTCCCACAGCCCATGTTTCACTACCATACAATGCTGTACTCGACGTGCATCCTCAGAAATTTCTTCCTCAAATTAAGGCCGGTATTTGATATTAGTAGACTTCTCTTGATGTTAAGTTTCTCGCTGGTCTCATTTCTACTACATCTCATAACCTTCGTCTTTCTCCGATTTACTCTCAAACCATACTGTGTACTCATTAGACTGTTCATTCCGTTCAGCAGATCATTTAATTCTTCTTCACTTTCACTCAGGATAGCAATGTCATCAGCGAATCGTATCATTGATATCCTTTCACCTTGTATTTTAATTCCACTCCTGAACCTTTCTTTTATTTCCATCATTGCTTCCTCGATGTACAGATTGAAGAGTAGGGGCGAAAGGCTACAGCCTTGTCTTACACCCTTCTTAATACGAGCACTTTGTTCTTGATCGTCCACTCTTATTATTCCCTCTTGGTTGTTGTACATATTGTATATGACCCGTCTCTCCCTATAGCTTACCCCTGCTTTTTTCAGTATCTCGAACAGCTTGCACCATTTTATATTGTGGAACGCTTTTTCCAGGTCGACAAATCCTATGAAAGCGTCTTCATTTTTCTTTAGCCTTGCTTCCATTATTAGCCGTAACGTCAGAATTGCCTCTCTCGTCCCTTTACTTTTCCTAAAGCCAAACTGATCGTCACCTAGCGCATTCTCAATTTTCTTTTCCATTCTTCTGTATATTATTCTTGTAAGCAGCTTCGATGCATGAGCTGTTAAGCTGATTGTGCGATAATTCTCGCACTTGTCAGCTCTTGCCGTCTTCGAAATTGTGTGGATGATGCTTTTCCGAAAGTCAGATGGTATGTCGCCAGACTCATACATTCTACACACCAACGTGAACAGTCGTTTAGTTGCCACTTCCCCCAATGATTTTAGAAATTCTGATGGAATGTTATCTATCCCTTCTGCCTTATTTGACCGTAAGTCCTCCAAAGCTCTTTTAAATTCCGATTCTAATACTGGATCCCCTATCTCTTCTAAATCGACTCCTGTTTCTTCTTCTATCACATCAGACAAATCTTCACCCTCATAGAGGCTTTCAATGTATTCTTTCCACCTATCTGCTCTCTCCTCTGCATTTAACAGTGGAATTCCCGTTGCACTCTTAATGTTACCACCGTTGCTTTTAATGTCACCAAAGGTTGTTTTGACTTTCCTGTATGCTGAGTCTGTCCTTCCGACAATCATATCTTTTTCGATGTCTTCACATTTTTCCTGCAGCCATTTCGTCTTAGTTTCCCTGCACTTCCTATTTATTTCATTCCTCAGCGACTTGTATTTCTGTATTCCTGATTTTCCCGGAACATGTTTGTACTTCCTCTTTTCATCAATCAACTGAAGTATTTCTTCTGTTACCCATGGTTTCTTCGCAGCTACCTTCTTTGTACCTCTGTTTTCCTTCCCAACTTCTGTGATGGCCCTTTTTAGAGATGTCCATTCCTCTTCAACTGTACTGCCTACTGCGCTATTCCTTATTGCTGTATCTATAGCGTTAGAGAACTTCAAACGTATCTCGACATTCCTTAGTACTTCCGTATCCCACTTCTTTGCTTATTGATTCTTCCTGACTAATGTCTTGAATTTCAGCCTACTCTTCATCACTACTATATTGTGATCTGAGTCTATATCTGCTCCTGGGTACGCCTTACAGTCCAGTATCTGATTTCGGAATCTCTGTCTGACCATGATGTAATCTAATTGAAATCTTCCCGTATATCCCGGCCTTTTCCAAGTATACCTCCTCCTCTTGTGATTCTTGAACAGGGTATTCGCTATTACTAGCTGAAACTTGTTACAGAACTCAATTAGTCTTTCTCCTCTTTCATTCCTTGTCCCAAGCCCATATTCTCCTGTAACCTTTTCTTCTACTCCATCCCCTACAACTACATTCCAGTCGCCCATGACTGTTAGATTTTCGTCCCCCTTTACATACTGCATTACCCTTTCAATATCCTCATACACTTTCTCTATCTGTTCATCTTCAGCTTTCGACGTCGGCATGTATACTGAACTATCGTTGTCGGTGTTGGTCTGCTGTCGATTCTGATTAGAACAACCCGGTCACTGAACTGTTCACAGTAACACACCCTCTGCCCTACCTTCCTTACAAAGTGCCAGACCAAATTTTTTTCAGGTTTTCATAGATCCTCAGCTGCGAATCTGGAAATATGTTTGTCCTTATTCAAGTTGTACAGTACATAACGAATCTAAAAAAAAAAAGAAAAAAAACACTGAAACACGCGATTACACTTCTATTTTGCTGTTATCATCCAGTTACATCTGTAGGCAGGCCAAAGGGTATCATTAAACAAGCATCTTCCAGCATCTGGTCGACGTCCCTGGCAATCTGTTGATTACCAGTAGGACTTACGGCTATTTCGATGCAACTGTCTTCAAGCAATAAACTATCGATTCATTCCACAATCCTCTTCAAAAGGTGCAATTGGTAAAGTAAATAGAACAAATATTTATCTAATAAATACACTTTTGCATTTACTGAGCGATGATACTTCACATATTATTACTGTGATGAGCACACAATGCGGTGGGTATCGAGTAATGGTCTACTTTACTTGCAACTCGAGCATTCGTAAGAACTACTGTGCCTAAAGCTTACAATAGTTTCCACATTTAAATCCAGAGGAAAGATCTATCGGAAAATGCAGGAGAGTTCTGTTAGTATGTGAAGTACGATCTTAGACATCAAAACCAGGCTGCCAGCCGACTGCCATGGAGACTAAGTCAGAGTCGTTCACACATGACGGTCAGTAAAACCCTCAGTCCCTATGAATTCTAGATCCGCCCATATGTACTATCTGGCAACGCTGTAGAATGCGGAAGTGTATGGAGTAAGTGCTCTTATCCTTCACAATGATATGTCTGCTCGTGTTGTAGTGGTAAAGGTCGTTCAATGTAGATAAAAAGTCGCGAGTTCGAGTCAAATCTGTCCCCTGTCCGTATCTCAAATGGTAAGAAAGGAAAACTTCTAGTATCATTTCATTGTCCATTTGTCTGTCTGTCCGACAGTTAAAAACCCTTTTTATCAGGAACAGGTTGACATATGAGGTTGATATGTATATCGCATACTAAGGTCTATGGTCTCTTGACGGTACAATAAATGTAATCTTGTAAGTCAATGCATTTATGTCACATATTTTAATACTCGCATAACCCACTCATCAGAGCATATAGGGTTGACATAGAATCACGAAATTTGGTAAGGAGCAAGATTTTACAGTACGACTAAAGGAAAAAGGTCCTAAAACTGTTAATTTGTAATTGTATTGCACAATAATATTAATGTCATTTGTTGTCTGATTTCAAACTTAAAATTAAAGCAGTATCGAAAGAGTTGAGATTCCTGGAAGAAATATCTTGCCAGTATCAGTGATGGTAACAGACAAAAATCGTCGACACCCTCGATTCCCAAAAAGAATGAACTGTCTGTATAAATAATTAACTTTGTAAGGAACCCTCGGAGCGCGAGTCGTATTCTCACTTGGGCAATTTTTATTTTTTAAATTGTATCTCGAGTGCCTGCTAAATTAGCAGTCTCATGGAATTTCAAAGATAATGCCTTGACTTTATAACACAACAGTAACAGTAAAAACTTCCGGAAAAAATTACACCAAACAGCTCGTGACTGCATCAAGATCAGAACAGTTCAAGCTTGAGAGCTTACTCGCCCTAAAGCGGCCTCTGGCCACCGCCGGTACGCCACACGCCACCTAACGCCAGGCACCGTCCGACAAGGAGAACGCGGCGAGGAACTACGGGTGTATTTATCAACTATCATTTTCTTATTTGAAGTTACAGCATTTATCTTGCAGTTTCATATGTGACTTTATATGCTTGAAACTTCTGAACTTCTGAACATTGTTCAATAGATATAAAATAGATTACCGAGTACCCCCTGGCCATTAAAATTGCTACACCAAGAAGAAATGCAGATGATAAACGGGTATTCATTGGAGAAATATATTATACTTGAACTGACATGTGATTACATTTTCACACAATTTGGGTGCACAGATCCTGAGAACTCAGTACCCTGAGCAACCACCTCTGACCGTAATAGCGGCCTTGATACGCCTGGGCATTGAGTCAAACAGAGCTTGGATGGCGTGTACAGGTACAGCTGCCCATGCAGCTTCAACATGATACCACAGTTCATCAAGAGTAGTGACTGGCGTAGTGTCAGGAGCCAGTTGCTCGGTCACCATTGAATAGATATTTTCAGTTGGTGTGAGATATGGAGAGTGTGCTGGCCAGGGCAGCAGTCGAACATTTTCTGTATCCAGAAAGGCCCGTACAGGACCTGCAACATGCGGTAGTGCATTATCCTGCTGAAATGTACGGTTTCGCAGGGATCGAATGAAGGGTAGAGCCACGGGTCGTAACATATCTGAAATGTAACGTCCACTGTTCAAAGTGCCGTCAATGCGAACAAGTGGTGACCGAGACGTGTAACCAATGGCACCCCGTACCATCACGCCGGGTGATACACCTGTATGGCGATACCGAATACACGCTTCCAATGGGCGTTCACCGCGATGTCGCCAAACACGGATGCGACCATCATGATGCTGTAAACAGAACCTGGATTCATCCGAGAAAAGGACGTTTTGCCATTCGTGCACCCAGGCTCGTAATTGAGTGCACCATCGCAGGCGCTCCTGCCTGTGATGCAGCGTCAAGGGTAACAGCAGCCGTGGTATCCGAGCTGATAGTGCATGCTTCTGCAAACTTTGTCGAACTGTTCGTGCAGATGGTTGTTGTCTTGCAAACGTCCCCATCTGTTGACTCAGGGATCGAGACGTGGCTGCACGATCCGTTACAGCCATGCGGATAAGATGCCTGTCATCTGGACTGCTAGTGATACGAGGCCGTTGGGATCCAGCACGGCGTTCCGTATTACCCTCCTGAACCCACCGATTGCATATTCTGCTAACAGTCATTGGATCTCGACTAACGCGAGCAGCAATATCGCGATACGATAAACCGCAATCGCCATAGGCTACAGTCCGACCTCTATCAAAGTCGGAAACGTGATGGTACGCATTTCTCCTCCTTACAAGAGGCATCACAACAACGTTTCACCAGGCAACGCCGGTCAACTGCTGTTTGTGTATGAGAAATCACTTTCCTCATGTCAGCACGTTGCAGGTGTCACCACCGGCGCCAACCGTGTGTGAATGCTCTGAAAAGCTAATCATTTGCATATCACAGCCTATTCTTCCTCTCGGTTAAAATGGTTCAAATGGCTCTGAGCACTATGCTACTTAACTTCTGAGGTCATCAGTCGCCTAGAACATAGAACTAATTAAACCTAACTAACTTATGGACATCACACACATCCATGCCCGAGGCACGATTCGAACCTGCGACCGTAGCGGTCGCCCTGTCGGTTAAATTTCGCGTCTTCGTGGTGTAGCAATTTTAATGGCCAGTAGTGTAGATAAAGGTCACATGTGCAGTGAAATTTAATGGAGACATAGTATAATATTTACTGTGTGTGTGTGTGTGTGTGTGTGTGTGTGTAATGGCGTCAGTTTACACAACGCAGAGGCAAAATATCTATGAACATAACGCCATTTTACGTCAGTCAGAGGCAAATATCTTTGAACATGACATCAGCTCAAGTGAAGAGGTTTTCGTTTTTGGAATTACCTCATGTATTTATCTTGGCGCTGTTTGTACGTAATTTTAGTGACTGACTGCCTCATTTCATTATTACGTTGACAATGGATTGAGAGCGAAGAGGGCAAGAGGAGGGTGAGGTAGGGGGAGAGTAGGGTGAGGGGAGAAGCCTAATTTGTCACGTGGCGTTGACGTCATTGATAAAGGGTCGGGGCTTACCGCCTTTTCGATTTTGACGTCATTGCCACAGCATGTAGGCAACGGGTACTAACCGATTATAAGTCACTGGTGTCTCAAGGTTCGATACCGCATTTAAGAACCAAGTGTGCTGGAACATACATAGCAATACTACCATACCAGATAGATCGCTTCTGGGTTACTAATTTATGTGGGACCAGTGGAATGGTTAAATTCATGCGTGAAAACCCGAAATTCTACCGTTACTTTACAGATCCCTTATTCCAAGTACCTCGCAATCAAAAAGTTCTGAAAGAGGCACTAAAACTCGATTATCCAAGTCTTGGCGAAATTTTACGAATTGTGTATTTGTTTCAAATAGCGCACGCAGCAAATCAGTATTTTACGGATAACCAGCAGGTCCCCCAAGCAAAGTGTTATCCCATCATAGCGCACTTTATGCTTCTAAGTCATTTCAGGATCTGCTTTTGTATTATGTCGCTTCCGTCAGAATTATCGATCGAATATGCCCGAACTGACGAGTCAGCACAGCACGTTTGGCATTATACTGTTGTGGCCAGAACGTTATCGAAAACAGTCCAGGAAGTCTGTCCATGCCGCCGGACACGTTTGTTGTATGTCACAGAGAACCGTCAACGGGTGAACCGCCAACGGATGGCAGCGAGTTCTAAGCCTCCGGGAATAAACAAGTTACCAAGTTGAAAACTTCACATCACGTTGTCAACCTGCTACAGGCGAAGCTTTCTGTATCATTGTAAGTTCGACAACAGGACGAAATTTCAGTTTTCTACTTTTATCGCATACGTTACGCGTCTTTGTCGCCTACACAGTGCTGCCTTGTTGACAACTTAAAGCAGAGTCTTTCCATAAAAGGTCAGTTCGAGATAAAAATTGTAATCATGGAGTCAGATTGATGTCTAAATATCCCAGTTTTTGTACTGGGCGAATTATCTTCCTTCGGCTTAAATGCGTAGGCTTCTACGGTCTTATGGGAGGATTGCTGCTAGTAAAATTCTTACACTGCTAAAATACTGAAATTGCGCAATAGATTGATGCACCCAGCCACGGCTAAACTAGTAAATTTTTTGAGCTATGACAGTGCAATCTCTGTTTACATAATCATCAAATGTATGTAAGATCAGGGAGAGCCCTGCTAACCAAACATTAGCAGATTTGAAAAGGGAGCATTTATTACCAACAATGTTAGTTAAATTTACGTAAAGAACCTCCTTTTGGATCCATATTTCTATTGTTGTTGTTGTGGTCTTCAGTCCAAAGACTGGTATGATGCAGCTCTTCATGCTACTCGATTCTGTGCAAGCCTCCTCATCTCCGAGTAACTACTGCATCCTACAGCTTTCTGAACCTGCTTAGTGTATTCATCTCTTGGTCTGCCTCTACGATTTTTACCTTCCACGCTTCCCTCCAGTACTAAATTGGTGATCCATTGGTACTTCAGAACGTGTCCTACCAACCGATCCTATCTTCTAGCCAAGTTGTGCCACAAGTTCCTCTTCTTCCCAATCGTATTCAGTACCTCCTCATAACTTACGTGATCTAACCACCTAATCATCAGTATTCTTCGGTAGCACCACATTTCAGAAGCTTCTATTCTCTTCGTGTCTAAACTGTTTATCGTCCATGTTTCACATCCATACGTGGCTACATTCCACACAAATACTTTCAGAAAAGACCTCCTGACATTTAAATCTGTACTCGATGTTAACAAATTTCTCTTCTTTAGAAACACTTTCCTTGTCATCGCCAATCTACATTTTATATCCTCCCTACTTCGACTGTCCTTAGTTATTTTGCTGCCCAAATAACAAAACTCAGCCCGCATCTCGTGGTCGTGCGGTAGCGTTCTCGCTTCCCACGCCCGGGTTCCCGGGTTCGATTCCCGGCGGGGTCAGGGATTTTCTCTGCCTCGTGATGGCTGGGTGTTGTGTGCTGTCCTTAGGTTAGTTAGGTTTAAGTAATTCTAAGTTCTAGGGGACTGATGACCATAGATGTTAAGTCCCATAGTGCTCAGAGCCATTTGAACCATAACAAAACTCATTCACTACTTTAAGTGTCTCATTTCCTAATCTAATTCCCACACCATCGCCTGATTTAATTCGACTACATTCCATTACCCTTGTTTTGCTTTTGTTGATGTACATCTTATATCCTCCTTTCAATACATTGTCCATTCCGTTCAGCTGTTCTTCCAATTTCTTTGCTGTCTCTGACAGAATTACATTGTAATCGGCAAATTTCAAGGTTTTTATTTCTTCTCCCTGAATTTTAATTCCTAATCCAAATTTTTCTTTTTTTTCCTGTACTGTTTGTTCGATGTACAGATTGAATAACACATAACACCGGGGATATGCTACAGCAACCCTGTCTCACTCCCTTCTCAACTACTGCTTCCCTTTCATGCCCTTCGATTTTTACGACTGCCCTCTGGTTTCTGTACAAATTGTAAATAGCCTTTCGTTCCCTGTATTTTACCCCTGCCATCTTCACAATTTGAAAGAGAGTATTCTCGTCAACATTTTCAAAAGCTTTCTCTATGTATAAAATGGCTCTGAGCACTATGGGACTTAACTGCTGAGGTCATCAGCCCCCTAGAACTTAGAACTACTTAAACCTAACTAACCTAAGTACAACACACACATCCATGCCCGAGGCAGGATTCGAACCTGGGACCGTAGCGGTCGCGCGGTTCCAGACTGTAGCGCCTAGAATCGTTCGGCCACTCCGGCCGGCTTTCTCTATGTATACAAGTGCTATAAATGTAGGTTTGCCTGTCCATCACCTAGCTTCTAAGACAAATCGTAGTGTCTGTATGGCCTCACGTGTTCCTGAATTTCTATGGAAACCAAAATGATCTTCCCGGAGGTCGGCTTCCATCAGTTTTTTCCATTCATCTGTAAAGAATTCGTGTTAGTATTTTGCAACCGTGACTTATTAAACTGATAATTCGGTAATTTTCATATTTGTCGTATTTCTAATATTAAATAGTAAATGTAGCATTTTATCTCCATCATGTGATTATCGATTGTGTTGTATCGTGTCCATCTCGCGTGATTCATCATGTTGTTCACAGATGTCGGTTTAATTGGAAATTTTTAGAGAATACGTATGAATTGTGCTAACGGAATTAGATGTCTCAGTACTTGTGTTAGTATTCCACGAGAGATGAGCTTTTCGCTTGTGCGTACTATCTCGAACGGATATGAGAGAAAGCTGTCGTTCTTCAGGCTACACTTTGTCCCCTGCAAAAGTCAAGACTCCTGCACCAGAAGATACGTATTTACTTGTACAAGTCTCAATTTTACGGAGCTGACTGAGGTTGAAGCAGCTGCTCACACTAGGAAACGACGCTGGAAACCATTCATCGCAGATTGCAAAAGGAAACAGTCGCTTTTTGGAATGCATTGTTTTGGGAAACGCGGAATACATATACCGCTAATACTTAAGTCACAATCGAATTGGAGTTTCTCAGTTTCTTACGACTCTTACATGTCTTAGCCCAATTATAGGTACAAGATTCTTGTGATTCACTACATACAGAAACGTGAAAGCATGGTGGGTGGAAGAATGATGGACAGTAATAAATTAGCAAATTTAGAGAGTAAAGCACTGACAGAAATTCCGCTTTACCTCTATGTCTACCTCTGCAGCCCGCAAACTTCCGTTCGTAAAGTGACAGAGGGTGCATATAAAACTCTTTCCAATTACACATAGTGTTGGTAGTGCTGCAGTTTTCAAGAAAGTTAGTGCGTAATAATGTAGGTCGTACTTATGCTATCTTAGGCCGATTAGAAAAGTAGAACTACCTTCATACAGTGGTCAGTCTCCAGGTGTGAAAGACGTTGGAGGATATCCTGATATGATGATAGTATTCTCTCTGGATAAAAACACACAGAAAATGGCTCAAGTAACAGACAGTATCTTATTCGTCTCCTTTTGCTTGATGCAAACAATTCAGCATTTTGGTACCCAACGCGTAAGTGCCATAATTAGTCGGACTATCTGTTCAGCGTTTACTAAAGTGAGATAACAAAACGCATATTACTCCTGATCTGTGGGTTTATTTGTTGTCATTTAGATCCCACTAACAGCCTTCAGTCTGTAATTTCCTCAAATTTGTCGCCGATTGACAATCTTCCACATAAAACTGCGCCACCGTCGTGTTTGATGTATTTGCATAATAAAAAATATACATTAAACTCTATGCACTTCCCTCCGTCCTGTTTCTCTTCCTTCATCCATTGATAACTCTGTCCAGTTCTAATATCATCTACTATTCCAAGTCCTTTTCCTTTTCCACTACCTCTCTTCCCTGAAATCTTTGCTTCGATGACTCTGCATTGAATGCGATTTCCTTGCAATATATGGCTCTGCCATGGAGTTTGCCTCATTGTTATTATTTGCTTCTTTAAAAGTTTCTTCAGAATTAGTAGCTTGAGTGGAGAAGGCAATGGATGCAGATTATTTGAACAGAGGTAGCAAATGTAGCGTAATTGTGCAACAAAGGTTTATTTGAATATTATTTTGATCCTTAAATAAAAGTCAGATCAACACCAAACGCCTGATTAGCTAAAGATGTAAGTGAAAGCGTTCACTGTAATACACTTCAGTCTAACTCTTTACAAATGCAGCTGACTGCTTTCACTTATTCAGTACTAGCTGTGTACCTGACGTTGCCCGGGTATGTGTTTATACAAAGTCTGTGAGACCACCCCTCCTCAGCGTCTCACTCTCCGTCTCTTCTGCATCCCTCATGTCAAACTCCTTCTCCCCAATTCTTTTGTAAAAATCCTCCATCACCTGCTCTGTGTCATCTCCTCATGCCTCTCTCTCTGTCGATCTGCTCCTTTCTCTTTTCTCTATTCATCTGCCCCTCGCTACTCTCCCTTTCCATCTGCTCCTCTCCACTCTGTCTATCTGGTCCTTCCCCCTCCATGTTCTCCTCCCTCTAACTCCATCTTCTCCTGTCCTCTCTACCTCCTCCTCACCATTTCTACCTTTTCCTTTCCCTCTCTCAGTCCATCTCCTCCTACACCTGCTTCTTTCCACCTCTTCCTCCCCTCTCTCAGCCCATCTAATCCTTCTCTGTTCATCTTCTCCACCCCCGCTCTCGATCCATCTCCTCCCACCACCTCTCTCTGTCCCTCTCCTTCTCTTTCTCTCTTCTGCCCATCTCCTTCTCCTCCCTCTCTCTGTCCATCTATTCCACTTCCCTTTTTCTTAAAGAGGAATTTTTTACTGGCTGCTTACCCCCACAGCGATTCTTTCCAGACAGAAAGTGATATGTGTTCCAGATTTGGTCTAGGACAAGGTATTGAACATATATACATGTGTACCTCCATTTTTATAATAATATGGATTATAATACATTATGAGTGTCCTTTGAGTTTTAACCACATATAGTTCATTAGTGCATAGACATAAGCTATACTAGAGCTTCAGTACAATACAATATCACCATTGATCATCCATTAAAGTGTGTCAAAAATCACCTATCATTTTTCATATCAGCTTACATTGTTATGAAATTTAATCATGAATTCAGGTTGATAGAAATATGTTCTTATTGGATCAAGAAACCGTTTCCGAAACCATCAAATTCGTATACATGCAAAAATCCGGGAAAAAAAGATCCATACAATGACCATCACGCCGATGATATGAGGACTGCGCTTTGTTTGCGTTAATTATATTCACAGAGAAAAGATTTGCATTTAATTTTTACGCGAATAAACTGGTTGGGTTCACCTCACACACTTTTTTCAGCTACATAGCGTCTTTTCAAAGATTTCCAGCGTCGGATAGAGTTTTACTGGAGTCTCTTGACTTAGACGAATTATAATCATAGCTTTATCTCCAGCTCTCAAACTTTTCCACGATATTAAATATGTCTCTTACACCCAAAATTTCCCATTAAACTCTTCTCCATAGTGAAATACTATCGTTTTTATATCACGTAGTCTTTCCGAGAGAACAGCTGAGGGAACAGGTTAAGACTGCAGGTTTCCATGTTATTTCTTAAACCCGTCTTACTACAATTGTATAAATTAAAAATTACATGAAACTACTGCAGGAACTACATACGTTACTTAAGTTGCATTCTAACACGAGTCATCAGTGTCACACTGCCATATGTGGGAATTTTCGTTTATTATAGGACAATTCATCTATAATTGGATAGACCACGTATTTTCATAGAGGCATGCAAGTCGTCTGCCGATGAACGTAGAAATTCGAAACCGATAAAAGTGATTTTACAAATAAAGTACACAAAAACCAAAATTTGACTGGTTGTCGCTGTACGTTGTTAGCATTCTCTACATGTGCCCTCATTAATGGACCTTGTGACATTCTACTCCAGACACAATTTCCCGTTGCTGGGCTATGTGATGGGACACAGCAACGGAAGCCTGAATAATCATCGAAACCACGGTGATCATGCTCCTTGAAAGTTGCTCATCACGTTGTGAATACAACAGTAGTCATTCCATTCCAATTCCGCACAGGTCATCACTCTTTCGCTTGCTTAGAGTTTATCTCTTACCGAATCCTATGTTTACAAGATTTGTTAATTTTTTTTTTACTTAACGTGCTCCGTTGGGTCCGCTGGATCCCGCACGATCTCTGTCAGCGTCTGACGGAAACCAGCAATTCTGTTGCCGACTTCACGTCCATAGGGTGATATCGATACGTGACGCCACAACCAGCAGGCCATCAGCACGAGAGAAAACAAATAACAATCGAAAATCGCAGACAAGCTCAAAAATCACTTACCCTCTTCAAGTAGCAGTATCTTTATTTGAGAACACAGAACTACAGTCTATAAAGACATTTTTCACACAACAAAACTCACTACCTGTTTAAAACGCAACTTACCTGTATCTGCCCAAAACCTGAAGCCTGTAACTATACAGATGTTATTTAGAACACTCAGTGCATTGTGAAAAATACGTTAGTACTTCTAAGTGTACGTTGTTAGCTCCGAGGCTAACTTTTTTGCAGAGCCTTAATGTAGGCGTCATTCTGGTATGGAAGTCAGTTATCGAGTCCCCATGGGGTGCGTGCCAAGGCGTCAGCAGGCGATCCTCCCCATATCACGTGCGTTTCTGGGACGTAAACCACTTATATCAATCTCAAATTTACTAGTGAGTGAAAGGATAAATGTTACTGCAGTGTAATTTACTTAATTAGTTCCCACCAGTTATTTTTTGCCTCAGTTTTTGATCATCACAATTCCCTGTAAGCTTAACGGGTTAATAAATTAATATAACTACTTGAAAACATGAACGATATCTCCATTTAATGGACTGCGAATCTATTCCGGTTTTTCCTATACAACTCTGCGAGAGAGCGATTCTGCGTGTTTTCCACGCAGGGAAGGTCTACGTATGCTAAGAAACATCAATACTATTCTCGTCATAAGCTGTTTACCCGCTCAGTTATAACTCTTTACCATTTCCACCCACATGCATTACTGAAGTTTTGCAGTCATAGGTCAGAAAACTGTTCTGTGCTCTTTGCCATTACGAGGGTTATTCAGTAACTAATGCAATACGCTTTTCTTCTGATAATAAGTTGGTTTTATTCAGAATTCAAATACACGATATTATTTCCCATTCTTTTGGCTATAGAATCCAATTTTTCAACAAAATTAGTCTTCAATGTGACGGCCTTACGCCAACTTACTCGGAGGGCCTGTGTGACTGCATGGCACCACTCTACTGGTCAACATCGCAGCCAAGGTCTTGCTGAGTCAATAACGCCCCCATCATGTATATACCGCATCCTTCACTGAGTCAAACAGTTCGAACAAGGAAGATGCGACATCAGAGCTATGGGTTTGATGAGAAGAACAGTCGAATAAAGCTTTGTGAGCTCCACTGTGGTACGCAGACTTGTGTGTGGCCTTGCGTTGTCATGGAGAAGAAGTCAGTTTGCATTTTTTATCGACGAACACGCTGAAGTCGTTTCTTCTATTTCCTGAGGGTGTTTGCGGCCGATTGGCACGCGCGAGATCTGACAGGTCTGCGCGACCTTACTATGATGATGACAGACGCCTCGCCCAACGACTCAGTGTGCTTTTTTTCACTACCAGGTCTCTGTAGACATTCTCCAAGCGCCTATGGATGTATGTGATGGTCTGGTTTTCCACCAAAAGAAACTCAATGACAGCTCTCTGTTTGTTACGCAGCTCCGATAGAGATTCCGTTTTGAATGCTACGTATATCGCTTCCACCTATCGGAACTTTACAAAACTACAGGAACTGAAGCTTGAATATTACTCTATGTCTCACAATAAATTCCGCGTTTTTTCAACTGAAACTGGCTGAGAAAAAATGTGTTACATTACTTATTCAGCACACCTCCTACTACTGAAGTTTTGTAAAGAAATGCGTTAGTAAATACATATTTTCATCACGTCACTTTAGATTGCGTTTTTATTCGCATTTTAGGTGAAACCTTTGGTTGTCCTTACTGTTAGCAGTTGTTTAGCTAACCTAAAAATATTAAAGGTATCTCTGAAATAAGAAAAGAAAAATGAAAGTGCTAGACATTTTTACAATACTACAGCATAGTTTCAATGCTACACCCTGCTACTCTGCTGTCATTAGATTAAAAACATAAAAATTCATAACATAATATCCAATCAGACCTTAATTATTTTAAAAAATGGAATTTTTGGAATGGTTCCTACTTTTCCATTGAAAATTGACTATGAGAACTGAGAAAAATTTTAAAAAATGGCTCAAATGTCTCTGAGCACTATGGGACTCAACTGCTGAGGTCATTAGTCCCCTAGAACTTAGAACTAGTTAAACCTAACTAACCTAAGGACATCACAAACATCCATGCCCGAGGCAGGATTCGAACCTGCGACCGTAGCGGTCTTGCGGTTCCAGACTGCAGCGCCTTTAACCGCACGGCCACTTCGGCCGGCAAAATTTTAAAATAAAAATTAAAAGTACACCTAATATAATTAATTACTATTATACAAAAACATATTACCTAAAGTACAATGTGTTCATGAATCCCACGTATGCATAAAAATCATATGTGTACTTCATAGAAATATACAGTAAAAGAAAAACGAAACGCGCTTTGACACAAATTTGTGAATACGTCTTTCCAAGATCTTTTTGCTGCTTTAGAAAAACACATTAGGGAATCAACTGTTTCACTGAACAGCTTGTGAACCATTTTGTTACCACATTTGGAAATTTCAAAAATAAATCAGTTAGGATAAATTTTAAAATAAATTGTTAAATTCAGTGAAACACGTCAACGTTTATCAAATATATTGCAAAGTATTAGTCTCCTTTTTATCATTTTCTAAAAACTAAATTTAACAGAATAACTTGTGAACCACATAGGCCACTTAAAGATGATAGGATTCAAAGGAGTATGTACAACGTATAGGACTGCTCGATTTGCATGAAACACTTTCAATTGGCATTTGTTACAATAAAAAAATGACTAAACATGTAACTAAAGTTATAAATCTATTCCTCCATAATTTTCTACCAACATAAATTTATGAAGGCAACTTTTTGTCAGAGTCTATTGGTCTTCTAACTTGGTTTACTTGAACAATCCTACAGCATTATATTTGATTTTATCTTCTGTCACGATCATTATTGCTGTTTCCAATATAAATCACTTCCAAAGGTTTTTCTTTTAGATTAACATGTTATTCGCTTCAGGCGTACATTCACTGTTAAGGTACGAATGTTACCAGCTCCACATATAATTCTTACAGCATGTTTATGAGCAACGAACACTCTCTTAAAGTTGGTTTGCCCCTGAAAATTATCCCATATGGTGTCATTGAATGAAAGTATGCAAAGTATGTCAACATACATATTTATCTCTCCCCAAGACTAGAAATAATTTGAAGTACAAATACGTGTGAACTACATTGTTTTTTGAGTAGCAAAACGTGCTCTTTTCCCAATTAAATTCTCATCAATAAGGACACAAAAAATTTTGTCTTTTGCAGCTTATTATTACTCTTTCACAATATGTTAATCTTACCACTGGTGTGATATCTCCAGGTGTGCAGAGCTGAACAGACTATGTTGTGTCTTTTTGAACATGAGAGTGAGACCATTAGCAGAAAACTACTCAATAACACATCAAAAAAATTTTGCATCACCTCGGTTCCCAGAACTCCTGAAGATAGACGTCGACTGTAGATACTGTATCACAGACAGAGCCCCATTGATTATTCAGAGATGTCACTAAACAAGCCCAAAGGTGCAAACAACCATGCATGAGCAGCGCCTATTAGACAGATGGTGTCCGACAGCCGATCAATTCCAGTCATTCCACCAGGGAGGAGGAACACGGATCGTGTTGTCTGTAGTTCAACCATGTCTAGACGGTCAATACCGCAATTCGATCGCGTCCACATTGTTACTTTGTGCCAGGAAGGGCTCTCAACAAGGAAAGTGTCCAGACATCTCGGAGTGAAAAAAGCGATGTTATTCGGACATGGAGGAGACGCAGAGAGACAGGAACTGTCGATGACATGCCTCGCGTAGGCCCCCCAAAGGCTACTACTGCAGTGGATGACCACTACCTATGGATTATGGCTCAGAGGAACCCTGACAGCAACGCCACCATGTTGAATAATGCTTTTCGTGCAGCCACAGGACGTCGTGTTGCGACTCAAACTGTGCGCTACACTTCTGCATGATGCGCAACTTCACTCACGACATCTATGACGACGTCCATCTTTCAAACCACGAAACCATGCAGCGCGGTACTGGTGGCCCCAACAACATGCCGAATGGACCGCTCAGGATTGGCATCACGTTCTCTTCACCGATGGGTGTCGCATATCCCTTCATCCAGACAATCGTCGGAGACGTGTTTGGAGGCAACCCGGAGGGGCTGAACGCGTTAGACACACCATCCAGCGAATACAGCAAGGTGGAGGTTTCCTGCTGATTTGGGGTTGCATTATGTGGGGCCGACGTACGCCGCTGGTGGTCATAGAAAGCGCCGTAACGGCTGTCTGTAAGATACGTGAATACCATCCTCCGATAGATAGTGCAATCAAATCGGCAGCATATTGGCGAGGCATTGGTCTTCATGGAGGACAATTCGCGCTTCCATCGTGCACATCTTGTGGATGGCTTCCTTCAGGATAACGACATCGCTCGACTAGAGTGGCCAGCATGTTCTCCAGACATGAACCCAATCGAACATGCCTGGGATAGAGTGAAAAGGGCTGTTAATGGACGAAATGGCACACCAAACACTCTGAGGGATCTACGCCGAATCGCCGTTGAGGAGTGGGTCAGTCTGAACCAACAGTGCCTTGATAAACTTTTGGATCGTATGCAAAGGCTAATACAGACATGCATCAATGCAAGAGGACGTGCTACTGTGTGTTAGAGGTACTGGTGTGTACAGCAATCTGGACCACCACCTCTGAAGGTCTCGCTCTATGGTGGTACAACATGCAATGTGTGCTTTTCATGAGCAATAAAAAGGGCAGAAATGATGTTTATGTTGATTTCTATTCCAGTTTTCTCTACAGATTCCGGAACTCTCGGAACAGAAGTGATGCAGAACTTTTTTATGTGTGTACTTTTGAGGACATTATTTATTATTTCTCCTGTTGCTTTATATGTTTGAATTGATTACAATACCAGTTAACTTTCATAATATATTTAACCTTCATAATTATTATTTGAATTACTTTCACTGCTTTATTCATATCCTATTACCTTCTTTATTACAGTCATTCTACGTGCTTGATCTTTATGTCCGAACATACCTTATTGCACTTAATTACATTTCTGTGATCATAGATCTACGGTTCTCTTTTTTTTAAAATATCTTACATGTCTTCAAGCTTAGGTGAATATTCTTTTATAGCTGTCATCAATCGCCTGCTCATCGTACAATTAAATCTACTTACACCCTTACATCGCATCATATACTCATTTAATACTACTATTACAGAAACATGTGTAATTGCTTTCTCTGTTCTGTACATCAAACAAGAAAAAGGGCAGGTTTGTTGTTACTTGTATAATAAGTCGAAAACGTTCTATTTTGTTGGGGCATATGAGGAAGAGTGATAGGATGAATGGTAGTGGTTGTGGAGGCCAAAGCATGCCTCTCGACAGCTGAGCGTATATGGCAGCCACATCATTTATCAGTCCTAAGCCCTTATTTCTCCAAATTCGTAAATTATTCCTCAGTTCCATAACGTTTCTTCTAAAAATATTTTCCTTTACCTAATGTACATTTGTCGATAGTATTTGCATGTATATCTGACTCCACCACAGACAGACCAAGATGTACCAGTAGAAATTTAACAAATAAAATTTCTGTTTCCTCTTTTATTTCGTTTTATATCGCACCTTCGCTGTTACTCCTCTGAAAATTTTAAATGATTATCTGGTTAGACCCACTGTTATCTTTGAGCCAGTCAGTAAATTAATTTTTAAGTTGAACTGTTACTTCTTGATCATGCATACTCAACTTACATTCCAACCTTCAAAATATAAAGAGTACTACAGTCATAAAGAGTATTTAAAGTCGTTCGAGAAATTGATTTCTATTATAGATGAATACTTATAATTCATTTCTACTATAAATGAACACTTAAATTTGCAACAATCAAAAAATTATTGTCGATTATCTTCCTGTTCAACAACATAGACTCGAGAAAGTTTACTAGTTGAGCCCAAATCTTTTAAACCAAAAACTAGCACAGCAGTAATTTTTTCCTTCTATGGGCAAGTTGCATGAAATTCCTCTGTCAAAGCTGACACCTTTAGTCCATCATTCATTAAAATTACTGGGGTGACACCTCCAGTGTCTTATAATAGGATTTACGTATACGTGAATGTAGGCTCTCCTGGCGTATATTGTTGCTGAAAATCTCTCGGGCTTCCAGCTGGGTGTCAGTCTTAAAATACCGTGACATTTCGGCGAGTCTCATATTCATCATCTTCTGGCGAAGTGTCGACGAACGGGAATGTTGTGGTATTCATACTAATGGAGTGCCTCCTCCACCTGGCTGCAGATGCCTGTGTATACTATCTGGCCGGCGGATGGAGAGGTGTGAGGGGGAGACAACGTGCAGTGGTTAGGATAGCATGCGCTCCGTTCGCATCCGTGTGCGACGGTTTCTACGGCGTCTTGCGTGATGGACGGTTGTGCCCGCGCTCTCGTCGTATTGCCACTATCGCCGGACTCCACGCCGCACTACGTTGATATCCTTCGTCTATGTTGACAAGATTGTTGTGAACCTGTATTTCAGTGGAGTCCTAACATACAGCTTCTCGGCAAAGCTCCTAGATGTTGTGGAAGTCAAAGGTGTGGTGTTCCAAGAGGCTATACTGTGCGGTCGCTGATTTTTCTGTGTGTCCCTGTCGCACACGCCTGTTGTGGTCCTCACAGTGTTTCGAAATACAGCTCTGCGTTAGCCCCACTTACTGAAGGCCTCATTCTCAGGCAATGCTGTATGTTCCAGGTACGGTCATTTTAAGTGGGTCTCTCGCAGAGCAAACCCATTCTTTCGCCAGAAGATGATGAGTATGACATTAGTAGAAACGTCGTGGAACTTTAACACAGCTACCTAGCTGGAAACCCGAGAGCTTTCCACTATCAGTCTGTTAGTAACTAAACGTAGTTTGTGTATTGTCCTCTTCCTGCAAAAGCTATCTTATTATTCCCTTTCTACAAAAATCAGAACAATTTTTGTTTCATTATTACTGGTAATAGTGGGTAGATTCGGCCAATCTATAGTGAAGTGCCCGATGTCACACTTGTTATAAATCGAAATAATGGAGGTAACCATCATTTATAAATTCTCTCACAAACACATATACCCTCGTTACGTTTATCAAAAATTTAGTCCCTAATGTCATCTTCATCAATAATAGTTACATTATTATTAACTTCGTGTGCACCGATAATAACATGATCACCATTACGTAACTCTTTATTTTCCTCTAGAAAATGTTGTGCAGTTTCAGAAATCCAGGCTGTTTTCCCATGCACAAGGTAACTTAATCATTTCCAGCCATGTACCTTAGAAATAACTAGCTTAACAACAGGAGCACACCGCCTCAGGGACGCTGAGAGCAAGGACTGAGCCAAGGGCAGGATGTGTGATTGGGCCCCACGTCCAGATACAGCAATCCAGTTTTATTATTATTTTTGACATGACTGAAACACAACGCAGTTCGGGAAATACTCACTAGATGAAATACAGAATAAACATAATTTCTTATGAAATACTGAAGATATGTTCACAAACGTAATTTATGATGTGGTACAATACGTTGAACGAAAGTTGACGACAGAAGTCAAACAAGCTAACAGTAGTTCACGTCGCAAAATGTTGATTAGTATAGCATCGAGCCAGTATTAACAGCACTAAGTTCGGTTGCATGTTGGATGTAGTATTACCCTCTTCTACAGAGCAAGTGGAATGTTCGAGGTGTGTTAGAGTAACTGTTCCTAATTTTTCTGATGTCGTAGAGGACATGACCATGAACATTACCTATCAATAATACAGTGTATGCAAATGCTTAGTTTTCTATACAAAAGCTGGAGTTCGTCACTCGGATTTTAGATGCTTTTGTTTCTTACCACCGAAGAAATGCACTATTGAAGTTAGTTTGTCGTTATAAGTCACTTAATAGCTTCATGAAATTGGTTACGTGGTTTCATGTATTCAAATACATAACGTTGTTTTTCTAGGGATGTGCGGAAACACAGGCTTCCTAATTGCCGATCTGACACTGAAACTTAAATTTCCTCCCTCCAGTATGTAATTTTTTCCCAGCACACCTTCTGCGTCTACATTTTTCATTTACATACACATTTTCAATCAGAATTAGAACAGACTGCGGTAGTTGCTCATTTAAATAACATTTATAAATATTTTTTTATTTTTTATTATATTTAATTAAAATAATTTCATAGAAAGAAACATTTAGTAGCAGACTTACATAATGTGCCATTGCTAAGACTGTGCTCTAAATTTCACACTCCTTTTGCTGTGAAGTCTCTCGAGACCTTTTATAACAATATACAGTTTCCTTCCTTCCAGTACAAGTTCAAAACGACGTGTTACTGTCATTGCTTTATTAAGGGCATTACTTAATGTCAAGCCACCTGTTATTTCAGAAAACTAGAAATGCTTTTGATACACGTTGTACAATGTTCTGTTACAATCAGCGTCATTTGGAATGTAGTAAAACAAAAGAATGTCGTAAACCATGTCTCCAATTTCCTACTTTCGCCTTGAATGAACTAGAACACCAACGGGACAAAGCATGAATAAATTTGCAAAGCTTAAATACGAGGGTGTCCAGTAAGTAAGCTTCCCTGTTGTATAAAAGACATTATACACTATTTATCATGTTGAATTACTTTCATTGGCATTGTGCTATTCTTCTGTTGCTTTTCTGTTCAATCACCTGTTTTTCCAAGCATTTTTGGTAACGTGACACAATATTTTCCGTACCAGTGTTGTACAGATAGGGTCCTGTGCTTGTAATCAGCTATTCACTACATCAATGCTATTGAAGTTCCAACCTCCAAGATGGCCTTTGAGTTGGGGTAACATGTGTAAACAACTTAGGGCATCGTCTGCTGAATATGGAGGATGTGGGAACAATTCTCATTTGAATATTCCGAGTTCCACTTGGGTCGTAAGAGATGTATGAGGTCAAACATTCTCATGAAGGAGGAGAACTTTCCGACGCACAAGTCCAGGACGTGCTCTTTCAATGACAGCTCGCAGATTATTCAAGACATTACAGGACCCCTGTGGATTCACTGGGGTGTTGAAAGACAGGTAGTAAACGACTGAAGCACCCTGTCTGTCCCAAAGGATTGTTGTCATAACTTTCCATGCCGAATAAGTGATCTTTGCCTTTTTTGGGACACTTTCGCGAGGCCTCTTTCACATCGTGCCCTGACATTTTGTATCAGAAGTCGAAAGATGAACCCACGTCTCATCCCCAGCGACAATCCTTCTGAAGAGCAAATTTCTTCTGATGCCTTTTTCCAGAAACATTCTGGCCGAATTCATCCGCAGCTGCTTTTTGACATCACATAGCAAACGTGGCTTCCATCTTTACAGATTTTACAGTAGTGAAGACTGTTTGTCGAACCATTTAAATGTCCATATAGTCTTCCCCATACAAAGGGGATAGCTCCAGATGCATATCGACAGCTCATAGTTGTTTTGCTGCGAAAAACCGAATGACAGAGCACAGCTCAGAAGCGGACACGCTTGGTAGTGATAACTCCATGCTAGATGACAACTTACTGGCAAGATACTTCGGTATGCATCCTAAGCCGGTGTGAGCGTTGACAACGCTTACCAGTCAAACTCGCCAGTCCTCAATGTTACGAGGACAGTTTATTTTGCAGAGAAATAAAATAGGGAATCTCATTTATTGCACGACACATGCGCACCGAGAAAATATACTAGTACCATGGCGCTTTCAAGGAATAGAAGAGTGAAGCAACAGTAAGAAAATATTGGTTTGAAAAGTAATGATGAAAACAGTGATCAGGAATTCAAGACCACTACATCTATGGTACTGGATGATAGCTCGACAGAGATCTACAACGCAAGAGAGAAACTGATACAACTGAAGAACTTACAAGTTTGGCTTCAGATGCTACTCAATAAGTGTGTGTGTGTGTGTGTGTGAATTCCTAAAGGACCAAACTGCTGAGATCATCGGTCCCTAGACTTACACACTACTTAAACTAACTTATGCTAAGAACAACACACAAACTCATGCCCGAGGGAGGACTCGGACGTCCGGTGGGAGGCTACTCAGTAATTAATTATTATAAACTGTATCCATGTAACGTTCAATTTTATGTTGAAAACTGGTTTGATTTAATTTCACTTCACTCTAAAACAAAAGGCTGAGTATCATAATGATTCGTAAAGTGCCAGTAATTCTGCCATATGGAGTGATCTGTCCCAGTTGGTCGCTGGCTTGCCCCCACATTTCACTAAACAGACTTCAGTACGCTCCCTTGTAGACCGCAATGAGTAGTGCAACAGCTGGCATATTATAACTTGCCTGCCCATAACACTGGTAAGGGCGTTTTGAGAGTCTTTTCTTCAGAAAATGTTTGTATCATAGCATCAAAAGCTATTTTTGCCAAATTACATTTAGTTGCCAAGATCCCCAAATCTATAAGACGTTGATGATGCACAGTTATCTCATAGAAGTTTTAACACAAGCCAGAGTGCTGAATAACCATGCTGCTTCGGCTTTAATTACTGGAACACTGTAAAAGATGCGCACAGCTACACAATCATTCCCAAACAGAAGTGAAGTTTTAAGCTCGTGTAACGTATTCAAGAAGTCTAATGGTTCCAAAGCAACGCATTCAGAGTATAAATATTTAATTTCTACTACCAAATCTGTTGTAACATCATTACGGTATTTATTGATAAATAACTTGTATGCCTCAGCGATCTGATTGTCAGTCAACTTTGAATACTTCCGTTAAAACCCATAAGTTTCAATCTAAAGTATACGCTATTTTATGTAGGGTTATCAAGTTACACTAAATTTTCAACAGTAACATAAAAAACATTTATCGTGAATAAACCTTCTGGATCCACATCTGTCACTTCATTCCTAGTTTCATAATGAAATGATTTCCTCATCATAGTGCGTACCTCAGGAAATTCAGGATCGATATTAGTTGCACTGGAAACAACTTTAGATTCAGAGATAATAGTGTCCCAGTTCTCGCGAAGATATTTTAAGTCATTTAATAATGTCTCAAAATGTTTTACCTCAACATCTGTGGTAGTATTTCGAGCTTGTGGTAATATGCTTCTCTAGTGAATTAGTACCAACTAATTTAGTCACGTTGGTTTCATGATTAAAAGATTGAAAGATCTCAAATAAACCAAAACACCCCATACCACACATAACGTACTGTGAGGTGTTAACCAAAGCACTCCAGCGGGTATCAGACATGGAATATGAAGAGATTCTTACACATTTTCAGAATTTCCCGTAGTTGACGACTGCAACTGAACAGGTTGAAAGAAGTTGAAACGCTCCAAAAATTGTATTTGCTTGGTGACAACTGTCAGCTGCAAGGCTGTGACAAGCACACAGAACAAATTTTGTAAGCCCATTCCACGAAGAAAATATGCCTGAGCTCCTTTATAAGACCCTCCCATATTACTTGTGCTATCAGAACCTTGTCTGCACCGTTTACTGGTAGCAACTGAGTGTTCATAAGCAATAATGGAATTCAGTATGCTGTTACAACTCCAATGGTCTGATTATAATCTACGTATTTCAAAAGCAGTTCATTTATTTTGTTTTTATCAATTCCCTTATTTTGAAGTAAATATAACTCACGGATGAACTGTCTGTTGAACATGATTTGAACCAGCAGTTACACAAAAAATAACTGAATAATATTTTTTATTTTCTCTCTGTTCCAAGATGGCACTACTAGAAACAAATTCATTCCCCATTTGACAGATAATGCACTTGTATTAGCTATCCAGCTTCGTGTCTGTCTCTGACCTCGCTAATGTGTTTTGCATGAACTGTATCATAGAGACTCAAGAGCCTTAATATTCCGAGGACACTTCCATTATTGGGTATTCAATTTTGTGAGATGAAATTCTGAAGACCAAGCATCTTTCACCAAGGAATAACGTCACAACAAGTAATATGAGTGTTCCCATGTAAGTTGGCAATTCTATGGACGAACAAAAGAACGTAACGTCTTTCCTTCCGAGCATCAGCATACTCAATACATCTCTTTCATTTCATTTCATTTCACTTCTTCACTTTCACGATTGTTCCGGGACAGTTATATACAAATAAAAATATTTTATTTTTGTTTACTCTTGAATGCAAAATAATTTCCGTATATTTCGTGCAAAAGCACATAGTAATTCGATGAGAAGTGCCTTATCTTTGAATGTTGCTGCAATCTTACCAAATTATAACAGCGTTTCGCAGCTGCCGCCGTGTACATTTGTTGCGAATATTTTAGAAAAGCGCACTTTCGATTCCATTGCAAGGAGGTCTTAGCCCAAAATGTGTAAAGAAAATATTGTCCACTTGAGATTAAAAATGAAATAGAACTGCATGTAATCGGCCTGTAAGAACCACAAAAGTCAAGAGCAGTAAAGGAGAGCAGGAGCTAGACTCCTATGCTGCTGCTGCTAGCGCTATGTTCTTTTATTCGTTATATGACACAGAATTTATTTTAAATAGTTGTCTGATTATTGTCAACTGAGCACACTTGGGGTTGCAATCCCTTGAGAGCCTTTGGTCCCCGTAAGGCTTGGGCCACAGGGATTTTATCCCCCCCCCCCCCCCGAATCCCCACCCACCCATCCTCTCGTCAGGTCTGCACCGCCTTCTCTGCAAAGAAATTTGCATATGCCTGTTCTGTGCTTTTGGTCGTTATTAATACTGAAATTTAGTAAAGAAAAGCGTTAACAGATACACAGTTTCATCACAGCACTTTACTGGTGCCATGATTGCTTGCATTAAAGTTACCGGCAATTCAGCTGAACTGAAATTATTAAAAGTAGCTCTGAAACAAGAAAACAAAAATCGAAGAGGGAGACATTTTTACATTACTCCAGCATACTTTCTATGCTATACCTACCTCCACTTGATTAAAAGATAAAAACTATTAAGGCAATAACCAACTATATCTTAATAACTTTTAAGAATGGAATATTCGAATGATTACTACATTTACAACGAATAAGGGCCGTCTGAATACAGATTTTAAAAAACTAGTATTACATTATTTTTCCTGATATCATTAATTAATATTATGCGAAAACTTTTTATTTAAACGACATTGTGTTCATAAATCCCGCTCATGCACGAAAAAATTATGTAAGCAGTTCACAGAAATGTACTATAAAAGAAAAACAAAAGAAATACTGACACACCATTATAGATAAATCTTTGCAACATCTTGTTGCTGTTTAGAAAAAATTTTAACAACTGTTGCTTAAATGAACAACTTGTGAACAGTTCTGGCTACATTTGGAAATTCCACAAATAAATCAATTAGCATATATTCTAAAATAAATCACTAAATTAAAAACACATTAATCTTTATCAGATATGTCACATGGCGATCGGATTTTTGTAATTTTTTATGTTTAAGGTACGAGAAGTTAACTACTCAAATATTAATCCCCCTAAATAGGTCGACGCAATTCTCAAAAATACTCGAAAGATCTGAATTTTTTCGACCATCTTTGATATGCTATATAACAAGATCAGTTTTTCTCGGCAGGTTATGTGACTATATGATGCTCCGCTCCCATGTAGAGGTTTTAGGTTCGAATTCTGACAGTTGCAAATTTTTAACCGGAAGTGCCTGTCCTTGTAGCAGTTCAGTGAAGTTTAAAATACACAGATGTAAGAAAAAAAAAGTTGTGCTTGAGGCAGGTAATCGCTGGTTAGCGTCTCGTTTGGGTCTTTATATTTTCATTTTTTGTTCATTTCGATTACATTGCAGAAATAAGTACTAAATTTATCAAATATATGCTAACTAACAGATATCTAATTTCTAGTTTTATGAAAAATAAATGTCTTCTTGTTTCTAATTACATACTGACTACAAAAATACAGTTTTTATTGCAAATATACATTCTTAATTGGTGATATTCTAAAAAAGAGTGTTTAAATTGATATAAAAGAAACATTTCAGATTAAATTCGTTTCATCCTTTTGTATTTTATCCTTCATGCAAATGTTTTTGGAACGTTCACCTTTCTTTCAAGCTTGGGCAGGGATGACAATCGAGCCTGTGCCACAGACAAACGTGATAGCCACACGACCTCTCGGAAAAAACTGACCTTGCTTTAGCACATTAAAGACGTTCGCAAAACTTTAAAGCCGAGTTTCTATAGAATTTTTGAGAGTTGCACCGAACAGCTTTTGTGACTGATATTTGAGTTCTGAAGTTCGCATACCAGAAATATAAGGAAATACTAAATTAGACTGCTATGTGGTTCCCCTGTTAGTATGAGTTTCATTTTATCATTCACAAAGAATAAAAATTAACATAACGACAGGTCATAGATATAGGCCACTTTAAGATGATAGGAAGCAAAGGAATAACGTAGTATGTAAAGGCTTTGGACTACCTGATTGCATAAAACACTGTAAATTGACACTTGTTACAAGTAGAAATATGACTAAAACTATAAATCTTTTCCCCGCAGTTTTCTATAAACATAGATTTATCATGGCAGACCATTTACCCCACTTTATAGGTTTCCTAACGTTGTTTACTATAACAATCCTGCTTCATTTGTCACTATCTTTGTTGCTGTTTCCAATGGAAAACGCTTCAACGGTTTTGTTTTGATTTTTGGGGGGGGGGGGGAGGGGTGATGTATGTGGAATTGCAATACTTTGAGAAAAACTTTATGAAGTCCACAGTTTTCAAGACAGTGTAACTAAATTTGGCACCTTTGTTAAGAAATGTTACCTGCACACACCCATAAGTTCTCATTCGTGTTGACGTTATACGTTTTTAATTACAAACAACTGAATTTTTTTCGACAAGGTGAGTATAAACGTTCCTTTTTTTAAAAAAATCTATGAGAACGATATTAATACATTTGTGTACGAAGTTTCATATACCCTAAAACAAATATCTGTGCAATAGAATTCCGATATCTTCTTTTGCTGAATTTTTACAGCTCTCCAAATTTCTATGGAAAAAGATGCATCTCATATTAAAGTCTTCCTCTTACATCTATGCCTTGCTGCTGTATTAAACAAAAATTTCATCCACAGAATGTTTCACTACAGCATTGGCTAGTTGCATGTCAAATTTAAGTACTCTAACGTCAATGGTTTGCGAGGAAAAGTACATAAAGTTTTTAAGACGTATGTTGCGACAAACTTGAATCAAAGATTTGACAGTGTTTACATTAGGCTTTACCTTATCTGAGTGAAATGGTGCAAACCATGTGCTTACTCCTCTTCATCCCCAAACAGGCTTTTTTTTTTTTTTTTTTTTTTTTGCTTATCTTCTTTGGTTAACCTGACTTTCAAACTGAGCAGCAAAAATTTCTGTTGTATCACTTCTCCTGTTATCAATTTCCTTCAATATCGACAGTGTGAAAACTTCTGGGTCAAGTCCTAGACTCTGTAGAGTTCGTAGTCTGCCATGGTTACCACAGCTAAAACCTAAGCCAGCATCTTACGCTGCAGTTTCAACAGCAGCTGTGGAAACAAATATTCTCTTGTGGTATGGTTTCCACATCAAAGTGCTGTAAATTTCATTAGGATTTTCAGTTTTTCCATTTACACTTTTCTGTAGAAGCTGTGGACCTGCTAAGCTCCGAAATATTCCCTACATTATGACTGCTTAAAACTGGAAGAAAACATTGCGAAATAAATAATATGAAGAAATACAGAGCAAGAAAGGGGCCAGCTTTCACCAATTATTATTTCTATCACACTTAGGAGTATAACTGGAACGTAATATTCAGGAACTAAAATTTTAATACCATGTAATAAATGAAGAACCAACGAAAAATTTTTCGCAATATTCGTCGCCCTACCCCTTTACACATTATTCGCGTCTCGCACACATTCATTGCTGTGAGACGCAGAACATTATTGTTAAGGGAGTGCTGTTACATCTCCACCGTTCATTTCGGAGGGTATAAGGCAGAAATGGAGCGTCTCCATAGCTCATATCACAATAACGTGTTCTGTGAACTAAGGGACGAATTTACCTTCTCTGCAGTCTAAACTTGCACGCCTTACCTAGTAAGCGAGGAGTGTGACATCTGCACAGTCGATTTCCAGGGCAATAATACTAAGGAAAATCAAATTTTCTAGAAAGAATTATTTCACTTCCTACAACTATAGTATTGATTTTGGCAATCTTTCAGACGCTCTTTGTTTTCAAAACTTTCTACATTAAAAAACTTATGTACAGTTTACATTCTTGCTGCTTTCATATACTTTGTTGCACGTCTTGTGTGTTTCATTTTCTGTTCCTAATAGTTCTGCCACAGCTCTGTGACTTTCCTAGCGTATCAGCCTTTTACAAAATGTGACGTTATTCGTTTAAGATCATCATTTTATATTAATAGCATTACTTTGTGACAATGCCTTAGTGGATTTTTATCCTCTTGTTCACTTAATTTTTCAAATATTGTAACTCTGTTTTTATTCGTCTCGTCTGGTGTATGCCTAAAAATTTTATTTTGATGTTTTCGGCATCCAATACATTCAGGTTCATAAGTAAAACAGTACTTCATAGCTGAAAATTACTTAAATGCAGTGACAGTCATCATCAAGCTTCGCAAATAATTAATACAAGGCGCTCCCATTGTGTGCAAACATTCCTAACATGTGTCCGGCTGCCCTTATCGCCTTCATCCTTCCTTTTAAAAGTTACCTCGACGATTTGTTTACCTCTCCACATCATGTTATTTGCACATCATATTTTACCTCCATACCTCAACTTTATTCTGGTTGTATCACATATAATTAGTTATTTAATTTCATGTTCTGTGGAGCATTTGTACGATTATTCTTAATTATGCGGAGTGAGTTACTTTTTGTTCACATTGCCCATTATCTGTACATACGGCTACAGGCTAATCATCTACATTTGTCTCTTAGTACAGTTTCTTCACGTCACCTTCTACACATAACAAAATTAGGAGTTCTTCTACAGAACAGATGGAGCTCTCAAGGAGAAGCTTTTTCAGTTTTTTCTTTTTTTTTTCAAATTTAACTTTGCTGTTTGTCAGGGATTTTATGTCATTGGATAAGCAGCCAGAAACATTGGTGGCAACGTTGTTCACCCCTTTTTGTGCTAAAGACAACTTTAATGTGGTGCAATGAATGTATTTTTTTCTGGTATTGTAACTATGTACATCATTGCACCTTTCGAGCTGAAATGGATTTTTTACAATAAGCTTGATGATGGAGAAAAACATACAGCGATGTAGTAGTCCAAATGCCTCACCTCTTAAACAGATATTTACAATATAATCGTGGGTCAGCACAACATAATAATCTTACACCTCGTATTTGAACAATGAACAGTTTCTTTCGCAAAGTTGAGTTACCCGTGAACGCCTGAAGATTATTCCATGTTCACAGTATGAAATGTAAATATACGAAATTTGTCACTTTACTGATGTGTCTCTCTCCAAGAGTTTCACTGATTTGAGGTGCAACTGTGGTTAAACTAATTGCTTTTAGGAGTTGCAAAATGAGTTTTTTCCATTTTAAAGTCTCATCAATATGTACATTAGGCTGTGTCACGGTAAAAATATGAAGCAAGTAGAATAACTGTAATGATGATGGCGATAAGTTATGAATAAAGCAATGTAAGTAATTCAAATAATGATTATTATGCCACGTGTCAGTCGTAGAACGACTAATCCCCTACGTTCTTAGTTCTCAGAAATACTTCTTCAGTTCCACAATGCTTCATCTAAAAAATAATTCCCTGCATCTAGTGTACATTAGTCGATAAGCATTTTCTTGTGGAGTCGGCCTCACAGCAAACAGGAGAAATTTAGCACACAACATGTTTATTTACTGTATTGTTTCCTTTTATATATCACCTCTACATCTACTCCTCTGAAGGTTTAAATTCGTATCTGATTAGGAACATTGTTATCTTTGATCCATTCTAAAAAATAAACAACTGAATTGTTCCTTCCGAGTTTGAATTAATTTTTAGACGCAACTGTTACTTCTTAATCTGGTAATCTTCATATCCCACCTTCAAAATGTAGAGGCTATTTATATTAAATCAAGGAGCCGATACCTACTAATAACTGAACACTTAAATCAGCAACAATCAAATACCTTATGGTTGATTATCTTTCTGTACAACCACAAAAGCATTGGCACTTCATGCTTAATCGCTCGAGAAATTTTCCTGGTTGCACTGAAATTTTTTACCCCAAAATGGCATAATTATAAAATTTTCCTTCTTTTGTACCGATAGAAAAATTTGTTCAATCAAAGCTGACACCTCTGATCCATCATCCACTGAAATAATCGTTGTGGCACCTCCAATTTTGAAACCTATAATACCATTTACATATTTTGATTATCGCCCTGTTCTTGTAAACTCTATCTTATTATTTCCTTTCTACTAACATCAGAACAATAATGCGTAGATTCAGCCAACCTATTGTGAAGCAGTAGACTGCACATCTTTTGCGCCTTTGTGCGTCGAAATCATGAAGGTCAACATCAATAACATGTCTCTTAAAAGTATATAACCTCATTATGTTTATCAAAAACAAACTCCCTAATACTTTCTTCATTAATAAAAGACACATCATTATTAACTTCATGTTCACCGATTACATCATCATCATCATCACGTTACTGTTTACGTTCGTCTTGAAAATGTTGTTCAGTTTCAGTATTCCTGGCTATTTTCCCATGCACCAGACACTTCACACATTTCCGGCCACGTGCATTAGTGAAGCCTTGCCGACCCAGAGCACTCTCCTACTTCTCTACAACACATTTCACGTATGTCTGCCCAACATCAGTTCTGTGCTATTTGCCATTATCAATACTGATATTTCATAAAGATGTCACCTTTTCGGTGCATGATTCTCTTGGATCAAATTTAGGTAGCTACTGATATTAACAGCAGTTTCCCTGAATCAAAATTATTTAATGAAACACTGAACTAAGGAGAAAAATAGAAGTTGGGGTTCTTCAGTTACGTAGCTATTTCATTGGAGCACTCTAGAAGCAATCACCTACCATTCGCTTTACAATCCTCGTCCCAAATAAGAACTGTTAAAATAATCGTTCGGATGTTAGTGGGAAGCAGACATTTTCGCATTTACCGTTTTACTTGCTTGATTTATTTAAATGCGACACCTTGCAAATTGTAGGTGCAGGTGAGCAATCAAAGTTCGGTTTCCCAGTCTTCTCAAAGGCGCTCGATTCTTAGGTTATCGACTGTTGAGTATGACATGATCATACCTTATGTCTCTGTCTTTTTCTAAGAATGTTTGGCTAAGAAAACCCACAAAGCTAAACTGCTTGGCAAATGTACGACAGAAATTATAATAATATCGGATGCTGGCACAATGAAGCTTGACTGAACGTCATTTGTTCTCAGTTTATAAACATGATATGCTGGGAGCAAAACCCGCCAGATTAGCCGAGAGTGCTAATGCGCTGCTTCCTGGACTCAGGTAGGCGCGCCGGCCCCGGATCGAATCTGCCCAGCGGATTAACGACGAGGATCTATGTGGCGCCCAGCCTGGATGTGGTTTTTAGGCAGTTTTCCACATCCCACTAGGTGAATACTGTGCTGGTCCCCACGTCCCACCTCAGTTACACGACTCGCAGGTAATTGAAACACGTTCTCACTATTTCATGGTTTACACTCGATGCAGACGGTTGGGGTACACTGATTCTGTCCTGGGGGAGGGGGGGGGGGGTTCAAAATGGTTCAAATGGCTCTGAGCACTATGCGACTTAACGTCTGAGGTCATCAGTCGCCTAGAACTTAGAACTAATTAAACCTAACTAACCTAAGGACATCACACACATCCATGCCCGAGGCAGGATTCGAACCTGCGACCGTAGCAGTCACACGGTTCCGGACTGCGCGCCTAGAACCGCGAGACCACCGCGGCCGGCCGGAGGGGGGGGGGGGGGGGTGGAGCGTGGCAGGTACGGGGTGGCGGCAGAAGGGCATCCGGCCATCCATTCAAGTTAAAAATTAACCTTGCCAAATCCGATAGAATCCACGCCTACCCTGCGAAAACTGCGAGACAAAGGCGCAAGCGAAAGAAGAACCAGAAGATATGCTCAGAGCAAATGAGCAGAGGAACATAAGTGTCATTAGAAAGGTAGCATAAGCTCCATTAAGGGGAAAACGAAATTGATCGCGTTATTTCAAAAGAACCGTTCAGGCATTCGCCATAAGAAGTGTAGAGAAATTAAAATGGACGCCACCAATGCATTTATGACAGTGTTGCAAAGATAGTTCTCATCATTAAATCAAGCTCGTAATACTATCATAGACGCATTGACCGTCTGTGATTTCTCATTGTGTGCATGAGCGTAGGTCTTCTCTTAAGTTCTCCTGTCAAAAGAAAAATGAAAAAAAATATTACCATATTTTGTTCACCTATATGTATATCAGAAGTTACGATTGGCTAAAAAAAAATCGGTCCTACAGCTAGTGTAGTACTCATTTTAAACCGCAACTTCTGTCTTCAAATCATGTAGAAGATTTTGATGATACTGATAAGGATTTTCAGAACTCCAACTTTGATTGTTGTTGTACGAGATGACATACCCCAATAAAGGCAGCCGTGCTTCATCAAAGCAAGAGAACATTGCAGGATCAGCCCATCACCAGGCATTTACTGTAGCAGCCAGCAGAAGTACTCACGCAGAGCAACAGTATCTCCATTGATCATTCGATGTAATACCGGTACTTCGTAAGGCTTCAGAGTGAGTTTGAGCACAGCTCTATTAGCAGAGGCTACTGACAAAGCAGTCTCAAGTGCCAAAGCCATTCCAATTTTGTAGGGCTTCCTTCCTGGTCCGCTCCTAACCCTAGAATTCGGCTACAACGCATACACCTCCTGAGAGATCCTAGGAACAGCCAGAGCGCTGCCGGCGATCTGAACGCCACCGTCTGCCTCTCGGTATTGGTACCAACACGACGCCGGACACTGGGCTTGTTCGTACCTACGTCAAACATCTGATACGAAATAACGAACTATACAGATTCAGTTCATTTGAGCATAGCCGCGAGCACTACGCAAGTACTAAACAGGGTTCAAATGGTTCAAATGGCTCTGAGCACTATGGGACTAACTTCTCAGGTCGTCAGTCCCCTAGAACTTAGAACTACTTAAACCTAACTAACCTAAGAACATCACACACATCCATTCCCGATGCAGGATTCGAACCTGCGACCGTAGCGGTCGCGCGGTTCCAGACTGTAGCGCCTAGAACCGCTTGGCCACTCAAGCAGGCCCCTAAACAGGGGAAAATCGTACTGAGCAATAAATGTTATCTTTTTATTTTGCAGTAACATATTACCATTTGATGTCCAACAAAATAAATCGAAGAAATTGGTCCAGTGCTTACCTTACTAATGAGTAGTTTCATGAGTGCTCTGTGTCACGAGGTGGGGAGGAGGCGTAATTACGTATTTCAGTTCAGGCCTGGTCAATAGTTGCGAAACTATACCTATGTGTTGCGATTCTCGTGTGGAACGCATAAATTTCATTATATCGATGTTTTTCTGTTTCGAATTCATCACTAGAGCCGCGTCTCCAGAGTCTTATTCTCGCAGAGCGATCTAGCGCAGAGCGCACACGTACTGTACCTTGTGTTCCTGACGTTAGGTGACCGGGCTAACAATAAAATGTGATATCTACATCTACATCTACATAGATACTCCGCAAGCCACCGTACGGTGCGCGGCGGAGGGTACCCAGAACAACTTCTTGCCATATCCTTTCCTGTTCCACTCGCAAACAGCGAGGGAAAAACGACTATCTATATGCTTCCGTACGAGCCCTAATTTCTCGTATCTTACCTTCGTGGTCCTTACGTGAAATGTATGTTGGCGGCACTTTAATCGCTCGGCAGTCACTTCAGATGCCGGTTCTCAAAATTTTCTCTATAGTGTTTCTCGAAACGAATGTCGCCTTCCCTCCAGGGATTCCCATTTGAGTTCCCGAAGCAGCACCGTAGCACCGAACCCACCGGTAACAAATTTAGCAGCCCGTCTCTGAACTGCTTCGATGTGTTTCTTCAATCCGACCTGGTACGGATCCCAAACACTCGAGCATTACTCAAGAATAGGTCGCACCAGCGTCCTATATGTGATTCTCTTTACAAGTGAACCACTCTTTCCTACAATTCTCCCAATAAACCGAAGTCGACCATTTGCCTTCCCTACCACAGTTCTCACATGCCCGTTCCACCTCATATCGCTTTGCAACGTTGGGTCCAGACATTTAAACGACATCACTGTATCAAGCAGGACACCTGAAGGATGCGATGATTTATAGGTTTTATGTTGTTGTTGTGGTCTTCATTCCTGAGACTGGTTTGATGCAGCTCTCCATGCTACTCTATCCTGTCCAAGTTTCTTCATCACCCAGTACCTACTGCAACCTCAATCCTTCTGAATCTGCTTAGTGTATTCATCTCTTGGTCCCCCTCTGCGATTTTTTCCCTCCACGCTGCCCTCCAATACTAAATTGGTTATCCATTGATGCCTCAGAACATGTCCTACCAATCGATCCCTTCTTCTAGTCAAGTTGTGCCACAAACTCCTCTTCTCCCCAATGCTATTCAATACCTCCTCATTAGAGTTGTGATCTACCCATCTAATCTTCAGCATTCTTCTGTAGCACCACATTTCGAAAGCTTCTATTCTCTTCTTGTCTAAACTATTTATCGTCCATGTTTCACTTCAATACATGGCTACACTCCATACAAATACTTTCAGAAACGACTTCCTGACACTTAAATCAATACTCGATGATAACAAATTTCTCTTCTTCACAGACGCTTTCCTTGCCATTGCCAGTCTACATTTTATATCCTCTCTACTTCGACCATCATCAGTTATTTTGCTCCCGCAAATAGCAAAACTCATTTACTACGTTAAGTGTCGCAGTTCATAATCCAATTCCCTCTGCATCACCCGACTTAATTCGACTACATTCCATTATTCTCGTTTTGCTTTTGTTGGTGTTCATCTTATATCCTCCCTTCAAGACACTGTCCATTCCCTTCAACTGCTCTTCCAGGTTCTTTGCTATCTCTGACAGAATTGCAATGTCATCGGTAAAACCTCAAAGTTTTATTTCTTCTCCGTGGGTTTTAATTCCTACTCCGAATTTTTCTTTTGTTTCCTTTACTGCTTGCTCAATATAAACATTGAATAACATCGGGGATAGACTACAACCCTGTCTCACTCCCTTCCCAATCACTGCTTCCCTTTCATGCCCATCGACTCTTACAACTGCCATCTGGTTTCTGTACAAATTGTAAATAGCCTTTCGCTCCCTGTATTTTACCCCTGCCACCTTCAGAATTTGAAAGAGAGTATTCCAGTCAGCATTGTCAAAAGCTTTCGAAGTCGGCTTCTACCAGTTTTTCCATTCATCTGTAAAGAATTCTCTTTAGTATTTTGCAGCTGTGACGTATTAAACTGATAGTTCGATAATTTTCACATCTGTCAACACCTGCTTTCATTTTTGAAAACGGTTTCTCCTCAGTATTGTCTGTTGTTTGATCGAAACTGGTAGTTTTCATAAAGAGATGACGAACCCATTGTATCAGATGAAGATATTTCCCAAATGCAGTGTGAGTTAACATCCTTCAAAACGACTGTGCAAGAGGAGAATGTAGGTATTTTATTTTTGTATACAACAAAGACGAAAGTTCAGGATAACGATAAAAGTGAAATAATGACTGAACAGAAACGAGTTTCATTATATGTTAATGATTTTCTCTTTCAAAATTCCGATAAAACTGCTATCGGTACTGGCACAAAGAGCTGTGGATAGAGATTATTTTTCACAAATTACGCTGAGACCAGCATTCGGTTTACTCCTGTACTATAAACTGAGTTATGTATTTGGAATGTTGTGAACTTAGACATATTAATGTAAATGCTTTTCTTTCAATTTTTATTCAGGGTATGAAAGGATACCACAATTCCGCCCACCATCAACGCGCGTACTCGCCATGACGACAAAAACTGCCTGGAATCTACTCTCTAAGATTATTGAAAAATCCTTACGAATCTTTTTATGTTCTACATATATTCTGTAGATCACTGCAAAGTGCATGGAAGAGTGTACTTCACATTGTACCACGTATTAGGGTCTCTTCCCGTAATGTTCGCATATGGAGCGAGGGAAAAGTGATTGCTTAAAAGCTTCTGCGCGCTGTGATTAGCTTTATTATATCTTCGCGGCTCCTGTGGGAGCTGTACGTACTGGGTTGTAGTAAATTTTCAGATTCCTCACTTAATACTGGCTCTTCAAACTGGATACACCGAGTTTCCCAGGACAGTTCGCATCTATCTTGAAGCATCTTTCATAGCATGTGTGTTGTATTTGGTTTTATATGGCAGTTGTCAATTTTCATGCAGTTGTTTTTATTCAGCTCTACCCTTATAAAACGTATACAAACACCAAAAGCCCTGCCGGCCGCTGTGGCCGAGCGGTTCTAGACTCTTCAGTCCGGAATCGCGCGACTGCTACGGTCCCTGGTTCAAATCCTGCCTCGGGCATGGACGTGTGTGATGTCCTTAGGTTAGTTAGGTTTAAGTAGTTCTAAGTTGTAGGGGACTGATGACCTCACATGTTAAGTCCCATTGTGCTCGGAGCCATTTCAACCATTTTTGAACCAAAAGCCCTGTTACTCTAATTAAAATGTAAAATTCCGTATTGTAAGGCGTGACTGGATTTTGTATACGACTGCTGACTGCGTGCGTATCTTTTACATTAATACTTATACAGTAAATTGTAAGTGTACAAGACTTCCGCACGCGCTTTTGTGTGTGTTTTTGTGTGTGTGTGCGTAGTTTGGTGTCATGTTTGTTCTGGACGATGGTGAAAGAAGGGCGAGACGAAACTTAGTGTTTTCACAGAGTCTACTCCTCTCAAATAGCAACAAGGGGGCCGCCGAACAACGTCCACAGCAGATGGACGCATTGTGATCAGGAGTGTCACATGATTTTATTTCATGAGACACTGCAGAAAGGCTTAGAAATTAATCCATGACATCAGCACAAAGAGCGATGATCAATGACATTACGCCACCAACCCTCCTCCAGTTCCCTGTAATGGTGTAGACAAAACTACTAACAGCACATAGCATATACCGGCAGTTACACATGCAAATACTGACTGCACCTGAGGTTGCGTAACTTTGGTGATCTGACAATAACATTTGTATTCAACAAGTCAATCCGTTTACAGTTAAGCATTAACTACGAATACAACATAATTTACAGTTTTTCCTAATAGATATCGTACATATGGATATCAAAACCACGGCCTGTTCCTGAGAGAGAACACAATTATTTGCTCATGAACAGTCTTTTGCAAAAAGCAGAATTCTTTGTAGCCGTCGCGCTCCTGAATGTACGAGGATGTGCCGAAAAGTCGTCTTCAAATCATTTATCTGAAAACTCGTAAAGGTTTTAAATCGAACAAACGTTATCTTTATTCTTCATATCTATATACTGTATTTACTTCTAAACATAGTGACCCTGACGACAAACACATTATTCTGAACAAGAGACCAGTTTATTGATAGCGTCACTGTGGAATGTTTGGCTTTTTTGATGGAGCCACAACCTCATTTCTGCTTCATCATTATCAAAATGAAGTCCTCGAACGTGTTCTTTAAATTCTGGAAACAAGTGAAAATCGGAGGGGGCTCTTATGGAGATTCTCATACTAGCTCTCAGTAACTATATCCCTCTCATCTCCTCGAAACGAAAATATTTATAAATTAAACTAATACAAATTTAAGCAAAATCATATAATCACATTGAATCATTACAATTGGTTCAAATGGCTCTGAGCACTATGGGACTTAACAGCTGAGGTCATCAGTCCCCTAGACTTAGAACTACTTAAACCTAACTAACCTAAGGACATCACACACATCCATGCCCGAGGCAGGATTCGAACCTGCGACCGTAGCGGTCGCGCGGTTCCAGACTGTAGCGCCTAGAACCGCTCGGCCACCCCGGCCGGCCAATCATTGCAATTAACACAGAAAAATATTCCATTATGAATAGTGGGAGTGATAGATCATCACATACTAATTGTACATAAAAATGCCTCCTTAAAGTGGTTGATAAATGGATTTATAACTCAGACACTCCATGATAATTTCGCTATCGTTAGTGGATGGATTGAACATATAAAATACATCTTTAACATAGACAGCGAGTTCCTTACAAAAACAAATCAGCTCCATCAGCATAGTAAAACTCACGTCAGTGGCTACGTTAATACACACACCATTTAAGGTGTAAATTTTAAGTTGACAAACCAGAATAACTCGAAAATAAGCTTCACACGAAAAACGTGCAGAATGCAAAGTTGATTATTTTCGAGGTGGACATCTGCTGGTGTTTCCATTTGTTCTCATTTTTGCTTGGAAAATGGTTAGGGATAAATAAAAAATGAGTTCAGTCGTTCACTTGTAAGTAGGATGTTTGGTTAGTTAGTCAGCTAGTCAGATGAGTTATTTGATAATTAAAAGTGGCCTCATGACCACGAAACAAACAAAACTTATCCGAATCTGCGGAAAGAATTAAAATTTGGGTTAACATTTGTAAAACTCTAATTCCTCTCTCAAACCCCAACCTATGGGGAGAGAGGGAGAGTCTTAGTTTTAGCGAATCAAAATTTACAATGTATTTTTTTTAATCATCCGCTACCATTTCCCACGAAAAAATGAGAATATGGATTTTCTTGAATTACAGCGCCAACTACCAAGAATCAAAACAAATGTTTAAGACAAAATGTACGTAGTTTTTTACGTAGAATCTGATTGTGCATTAAAAATAGGGGTTCCAATTTGAAATTTTAAAGTTTCCTCCCGCCCCACCACCAGGGGGCTGGGCTGGCGGTCTAATTTTAGCACTAGCAGATGTCCCCCTCGAAAATAATCAACATTGGATTCTACACATTTTTTCGTGTGAAGCTTATTTTTAGAGTTATTCTGGTTTGTCAACTTAAAATTTACATCCTGAATAACTAATGTCCTTTTTACACTCTTCACATATTATGGTACCACTTCATTGTTTTTTCATTTAATATTCCGGTCGGTTTTGATGTAGTTGGTGATATCAACACCCTTCCTTTCCAGCAGACTACGCCCCATCAGTCAAACATCCCCCAGCAGATTACCAATCGCCAGTCAAACATCCAACTCCTTGACACGAACTCCAGTTCCACTAACTACACCAGTGTTCTAAACTACTGTCAGTCTATAGTTTACACCCACTAATTTAGTCCACAGACATAGAAACAGCGCCGTTTTACACTATTTTCAACTTGACAAATCTGCAGACCTGTTCTTTAAATGATAAAACTGCCAGAAATATCCCTGCAGAAATGAATACGCGAATGTGTCTGCTACACTTGAGGAGGAAATAACATTAACAATTAAATGTAAAGCAAGTGTACACCTTTCACCTTGACAGCAGGTCTTTCAAGCCTTTTGAAAATCGAGGTTAAGACATTATAGTTTAAAGCGTGATATTTTACACATTTGTATGTGCTCCTCCTTCATGGTACTTTAGAATGAAAGCGACGTTATACTGTGAAACATCATGCATTAGATGTTTATGTAAGTGTCTCGTATTTCCGTTTTACTTACACTAACATACAGAGTCACACAACTAATCTTATAAATAATATCACGAACACACTCTCATGAGAAATGGAGTCATTCCCCACATTACACACCTGTGGTGTGTTGGGGGCTTATCTTGTCATGCCTTCACTGAAACCCAGTACAATGCCTCCTTTATTTTCATTATACCTTGACCTCATCGACAATTTTATACATCATTTCAAATCCTATTGTCGATTTAGCACAGATAGTTCATTTCATACAACCTGTAGAATATAAGGTTTAAACGGCCCGAGTTCGATTCCCGGCTGGGTCGGATATTTTCTCCGCTCAGGGACTGGGTGTCGTGTTGTCCTTATCATCATTATTTCATCCCCATAGACACGCAAGTCGCCGAAGTGGCGTCAACTCGAAAGACTTGCACCAGGCGAACGGTCTACCCGACGGGAGGTCCTAGCCACAAGGCAATTTCATTTACCAATAATTTTATCACAAATCCACCAGCATGTATGAAAGTTAGCTATATGTAATTAACTATTATTTATATACATGTATTACAAATAAGTTTTACTACAAAACATTCTAAAAAATAGCTCACTAAGCTTATGCAAGGAAAACTTTTACATCTGACATGTGGTGCAGACCTTATGACTGCTTGCTCCTGGGCATCGCCACTTCCTCTACATTTTGATACACTGTTCGTTTTATCATAAATGGGCCTACATAAACAGGAAAAAAACGTATTTGTAAGTGAACTTCTCTTAGTCAACAGTATATGAGACTTCAGATGCAAATTCTGTCCTCACTCGCTTGTTAACCTCATCATATCTTTCGCGATTTACAGCAGCTCTGTAAATGTTTGTGAAAGCCAACTTCACTACTTCACTATGCCATAATTTTCAAGATGAAGGCAATGGAAAAACCTCTCGAATCTTATGCGACAGATATTCACTCTTCACTACTAGTACTGGCAGTAGAGAAGTCGAGTCGTTTGTTAATTGGTTCAAATCGCTCTGAGCACTATGGGACTTAACATCTTAGGTCATCAGTCCCCTAGAACTTAGAACTACTTAAACCTAAGTAACCTAAGGACATCACACACATCCATGCCTGAGGCAGGATTCGAACCTGCGACCAAAGCGGTCGCGCGGTTCCAGACTGAAGCGCCTAGAACCACTCAGCCACTTCGGCCGGCGTTTGTTAATTCATTGATAACTATTTCTAAGCTGTGGATATAAGAATTCCAAGAGTGATGACGATTACAGTACAGATAGCATAATTTTCCAATTTCCTTCACAACCTGTTCTGATAAATGTGAGACAGGATGACATGACGAGGTAAAAATGGTTTTCATCTTCTTTTGTCGCAATTTCCTTAGCCATAGTTGAGACATAAACTGTAGACGATATCTGAAACGACTATCAACTTCACCAACTGTCTTCAGGAAATATGTGGTAAAAACTCGAATCACAGACCAACTAGTCGCTATCCCGAGTGCTGTCAACGACACATACTTTGACGTCAGTTCCACCGGTACAGTGATATGCTAGAAGCACATAGTACTCGTTGGTAGTGGACCATGTAGATTGACCAATAAGTTCAGCGAATACGAGACAACATTTGAGGTTGACGAGATACCATTGTCAGATTTACCCTCTGATAAGGTTGGCATGATGGTTGCATTTTAATGATTTTCTTCTTCATGTTGAGAAAGGAGCACATATCAACAAGTTTGTGATAGCCCTTCTTAGGTCAGAAATGTGCATGGCTCACATGAGTACGCTAAATCAACTTATTCTCTATATCATCTTGTGTAGATAGAGCCCAGAGTGGACTTCAAAAATCCTTCCGTTGAATATTCTTAATCATATAGCACTGCCTAATTGCAACATTGCAATAGTCCTTTCACTTTACTTCTTTACAGGGAGGATCCTTGTCCTGTTACCTGGAAACATCTTCCAGTGAACGTGTCATGAAATTCTAAAAAGTGACGACTTTCCAGTACAAAACGCTTCAGTTTCTCTCATTATGATCTTCCTTGGCCCCTAGAGGTGATCTTGAGAACATGTTGGGAACAACATTTTCATTTCCAGAAATGTGAACAACACTTGAATGAAATTCTTGTAAACACAGAGCCGACTTGGTTAAACATCCAAGGGTAAACTTAGCACTCATCAAAAGGTCTGTAGTTCGTACACAACTTGGCCACCAGACCAAATGAATTGAGCGAAATTTTAAAAATTCCCATATAAATTTCAAAGCCTCCTATTCAGTGACATAATAGTTACTTCCACATTTCGTGAGCACATGGCTCACAAAAGCCGTAGAACCTCCACTTCTAATTCCTTAAAGAACTCTGATACAAGATCTGTTTTACAAATACTTCAGCCGAGACGAAATTTCTTCCTCACATTACGTAGTGACAGGAGAGAAGCCTAAGGAAGAGCTTGTATCGCTTTTTCAGTTTGTGTATGGGCATCCCAGTTCCATGGAGCAGCCATCAGTGGACGTATTTAAGTTGATGAAACGTTTATAACCATTGCTCAACCCAAGAAATGAATGACTTTGCATTTTAGTTGATCAAACAGGAAACTCACGAATAGCTTCATTCTTGTCTGGATCAGGCTGAAAGATGATGTGTCAGTAATTGAGGTAGCTAAGAAAGACTATCAGACATCTACTAAAGGTAATAACTCAATATGTTTATTTACAATATGTACATTTAATAACTGAGATATACACAGACGTGACAGAAGTCATAGGATACCTCCAAATACCATGTCTGACCTAATTTTTCCCGGGGTAATGCAGCATGGACTCAAGTCGTTGGACGGCCGTTCATACCTGTGAAAGTGTTACCGGTTCCGGATTTTGTGCACGAACTGACGTCTCCATTATATCATGTAAATGTTCGATGGGATTCATGTCGGGCGATGTTGGTGGTCAAATCATTCGCCCGAATTGTCCAGAATGTTCTTCAAAGTAATCGCGAACAATTCTGATCCGGTGACATGACATAGTAGTTTGGGAACATTAAGTCCACCAGTGGTTAGCACACTGGACTCGCATTCGGGAGGACGACGGTTCAATCCCGTCTCCGGCCATCCTGATTTAGGTTTTCCGTGATTTCCCTAAATCGCTTCAGGCAAATGCCGGGATGGTTCCTTTGAAAGGGCACGGCCGATTTCCTTCCTCATCCTTCCCTCACCCGAGCTTGCGCTCCGTCTCTAATGACCTCGATGTCGACGGGACGTTAAACACTAATATCCTCCTCCATTAAGTCCACGAATGGCTGCAAATGGTCTCCACGTAGCCGAGCATATCTATTTCCAGCCATTAATTGGTTCATTTGGACCAGAGTACCCAGCCCATTCCATGTAACCACAGCCCACGCCATTATGGAGATACCACCAGCTTGCACAGTGCCTTGTTGACAATTTAGGTCCATGGCTTCGTGTGGTCTGTTCAACACCCGAATCCTACCATCAACTCTTACCACCTGAAATTGGGACTCATGTGACCAGGCCACGGTTTTACAGTCGTCTAGGGTCCAACCAATATGGTAACGAGCCCAGGAGAGGCACTGCTAGCGATATCGTGCTGTATGCAATGGCACTCACGTCGGTCGTCTGCTGCCATACCCCATTAGCGACAAATTTCACCGCGCTGACAGATAAGTTGCTCATACATCCTCAATGGTTTCTGTGATTATTTCATGCAGTGTTGCTCGTCTGTTAGCACCGACAACCCTACGCAAACGCCACTGCTCTCCGTCGTTAAGTGAAGGCCGTCGGCCATTGCTTTCTCCGTGGTGAGAGGTAATGCCTGAGAAGTCGTATTCTCGGCACACTCTTTGACACTGTGGACCTCGGAATATTGAATTCCCATGCGCCTAGCTCCAACTGCCATTCCGAGTTGAAAGTCTGCTAATACCTGTCGTGCGGCAATCGGAAACCTTTTCACATAAATCGGTTGAGTACAAATGACAGCTCCGCCAAGGCATTGGCCTTTTATACCTTGTGTACGCTACACTACCGCCATCTTTATGTGTACATATCGCTATCGCATGACTTTTTCCACCTCATTGTACATAAATGTGAAGTGATGAGTTCTTCTGCAGTGTTGAGTTACATACAACGAGAGTAACATACTTGATAAAAACAAATAGTCTTAAATGCTGAAACACCCTGACAAGTCATTATCAAGCAGCAATTATTAGTAGCGTATTGCTGCAATGACAAAGTTTCTGACTGCAGTCTTCTGGACTAAGGTTAATACAAGTCTGAAGACACACTGAGTTTGAGAGCGAAGCTCTGAGTGTAATAGCTTAAAAAGTGATGGCGGCCAATCGGAGTCGCAGGCAGTGAGGTCATCTGAATTCAGTGTCCTATGGTTAAGGGTACGCATGGCTGTGAAGCGTAAACCAGCTGGCGGTGGGCTGGCGAGAGGTCTAAATGTTATGTCTCCCTCATAGCTGCGTGCGTCATGTGGAGTACTAGGTGCAGTTGACGAAGGGGCCATCGATTCCGCAAATTCCTGATGCTGTCATAGGATGGACAGGAAACTTCAATTGCCTCCTACCAAACTTCAATATCTCCAGATTAACTGCCACTCTAAGGTCCTCGAATACACACAACAAATTATCTAACCTCATTATGTTTCTCTCAATTGTTCTCTTCGATGAAGACAGTGTTCACATATATCGTTGTTTTCTACCTTAAACCAGCAGGCGAATGAATATTGCTAGCTCTAATAAAAATCAACCGAGCTCACATCAAGTTTGAAATCTGTGACACAAAAATTTTGTATATTTTCGTCATGAGGGATGCAATGCAGTATGCAAATAATTTCTCTCAAATCGGTTAACGACGCCAGCAACTCTAAGAAACTTTTGTAAAAGTTCATGTAAAATTAAGAGCCAATGTGTTTCAGGAAAAATAATATTTGTTCATTGAGAATGCGGTACAAGCCTGGAACCATCTCCATTCCTTGGAACAACTAAAAGCGGGATCAAATCTTTTCTCACTCTCTGCTTCTACTCCTTGTATAGACCAGCGGCACAGGATATGATACGATCAAGAACTTCCTATGCTTCCTAGCGGGAAACTGATTAGAAAAACATCTAATAGTACGTGGATACTCTGAAAGTATTAACGAATGAGGTTGCAGGAAATTGAATATATATATATATTTTTTTTTATTGATCCATCTGCCCCTTCAACACAACGAACCCAATTCTATATTTCTTGTGGAGTATAAACATCTGCCGGCCGCAGTGACCATGCGGTTCTAGGCGCTACAGTCTGGAACCGCGCGACCACTAGGGCCGCAGGTTCGAATCCTGCCTCGGTCATGGATGTGTGGGATGTCCTTAGGTTAGTTAGGTTTAAGTAGTTCTAAGTTCTAGGGGACTGATGACCAAAGAAATTAAGTCCCATAGTGCTCCGAGCCATTTGAATCATTTATAAACATCTCTTTGTCAACCAATTAAGAGAACTGAATGAGCACAATTCTCACTAATAACAAATTTCAAATCAAAAGACCACTCATGTCTAGAAAAAACTTAAGACCGTGGTTTGAATCCTTTTCGCTAACTGCACGCTCATAAAATAACAACTTAATCATGGATTTATTATTCTAAAAATGTTTTAATCATAATCCAAGTTCATCGTTGTTTTCTGCATTGATAAAAAATCTAATCGGAAATTTGCATCATTTGCCAAGCATGGCACAACAACAAAATTCGCAAAAAGCTGTACGCCTGACACTGAAATTCATCCCAGTTTTTTCCCGATAATTATGCCTGTTCTTACCTTTGTCCACTGGAAGGGTATAATAGGCCAAGAACCTATCCCTTCAGACCTCTGAAATGCTGATTCGCTCAACATTGATACCTCACTCCCCGTGTTCAGAACAAAGACAAAACAAGTCCATTCACTTCTGTTGTAAGAACGCGAGTCACTATTGACTTCACCTATTCCTGGTTTTCATTTAACATCATCCCCCACAGATCAAAATTCAACACATTCAGTTTACTGTCGAGAACTCACAGTTATTACGCTTGCAGCTCTCGAATCAGCTGGTGATAGCATTTGTCATTACCTTGGTGGGGGTCTCTCCGCTCATGTATTGTTCCACTGATAAACTTTTTGTACATAAGCTATCTGGAAACCTGAATTTATTCTCTGATCTCTGCCAGTATCACAATTACCTCTCCTGCTAAAGCAGAGCCCAAATCTCCTCTACAGTTTCCCCTTTATTTTCTAAAATTATGCCTGCACTTGTCATCATCATACATCTCTGTAAGAAAATCATGGCGCTTGTTATCACAGTTTCGAATCTACTGTGACTTGGGAACAGGATAGTCAAATTGATGTGAGTCTCTAATATGATGCGTTTTCTCTCCAGTATCATAATTTATTAATATGTGATGGGTTTTCTCCTCACTATCATATTCTACATCCTGAATTTGACTCTCATGATGGTCGTCTTTGAAGTATCCCGCAACAGTGATCTACCATAAACGCACAGATAATTTTATCGAACATATCTGAATCAGTTCATTGAGACTGTGTCGATTCTACAAGAGTTGACTATTTAAAAGCATGTTTTCAAACAATCATGCTGAGTTTGTGAAATTAGATTGGACAAAGTTTTACGTCACTAAGATTCTACATTCCGTTCTCTCCTGAGCTGCTTCTGACCATTATGCAGAGAAAAACAAGTGACAAAATTATTCATGCGACTCACAATTTCGAGGAAACATATGCACGTAAATTGCAGTATCACCCTCTAAGCATCCACAAATGAATTAAATATTGTGATCAGCAAAAGAGGCGGGATGAAATTACAAAACACATTTTTATAACCAAGGATGGGAATGTATACGATTTTCTAAACACTTGAAATATGCCCAGATATAGAGGATGATTATAATCAAAACCAGCATTCCCTCTCAGATCACAGCTTCTCAATGAAATTGTCATCTACTTTTATGAGCCCTTACCTCTCATCATGAGCTTTAGGTTCTGGTTAAACTTCTTGACCTGAAACAAACATAAAATTACCAAATAAGCAGCAACCAGTCGCAAAATCATGTTTTATTTATTCACTTTTGCAAATAGATTTCAACTGATTAACAGCCATCATCGGTGCTACAAATACAAGAATGAAAACAAAAATAATTAATAACAGTGACCAAATTAATAAATGTACATAAAGCAATGTAAAACCAGTTAAATGTATACAGACACATTAAACCATTTAAAATGCACATACAAATTTACCTTTCAACTAACATATGCCCTGAGTAGTAAATCTGTCTTAAGCAGAGGTCAAACATAAAGTGATTCATCGAGAATTAACTATGACAACGAGAAGACATAAGGGGGCGCTAGAAAGCAAACCCGCCTTCTATGCGAAAAGACACAGCTAAAATAAAAATGAGAAGAAGAAATGACATACAAAGTGAGGTAAAATATAATGATATAATACTAAAATATTTACATAAAATGGATATAGTGACAAAGTTTTTATCAACCACATAGTATAGTTATATACGCCAAAAAGCTATTGTACAAATTAGTAAAAAGTAACAAACATAGGTGAGAAGCACACCGTAGAAAAATATTTTAAAAAATTTTAAATTTTTTTAATCATATTATCGAAGAGCAAACATTAATCATGATGCCAAAAACGTAAAACGGTGTTGGCATCCATCAAGCGTACAGTTAATGATATTTAGGAAGATCGGATGATTTTCGTCAGATGGCGCCATATTGTGGAATGCACATGTAATGTAAACTAAGTGGAGATAAGAAAATTACGGACACGAACGAGACAAACGTATTAAAGAAACAAGACCAAATGCAAAAATAAAGTGCTAGCACACTTCATACATGGGAAAATTTTGCTGGTTGCTGCTTATTTGGTAATTTTATGGTTTACGGTCACTGTACAACTTGGGAACCACATGGAGCCGGCCATTCATATGAAACAAACATGTTGCCAGGTACCTGACTTCTAACATAATAATGATTTCTGCACACACCTTCTCCAAACATTTCCTGAATGTTACAATCTCTTTCTTGCAACTCGTGACATAAGACTTATCTCTTCCTGTTCTATCTACATCTACATCTCCATGATTACTCTGCAATTCACAAGTGCATGGCAGAGGGTTCATCGAACCATTCTCATACTACTTCTCTACCATTCCACTCTCGAATGGCGCGTGCGAAAAAGGAGCACCTAAATCTTTCCTTTCGTGCTCTGATTTCTCTTATTTTATGATGATGATCATTTCTCCCTACGTAGGTGGGTGTCAGCAACATATTTTCGCATTCGAAAGAGAAAGTTGGTGATTGAAATTTCGTAAATAGATCTCGCCTCAAAGAAAACCGCCTTTGTTTCAGTGACTGCCACCCCAACTCGCGTATCATTGATTTCCATCCGTCCCTCTTTAAACCTCAAAAGCGATCTAGTCTTCTCTGAATCAACAGCATCAATCGGTACTGTGCCATCTGAGCTTGTCTCAGCATTAAACGTCAGCTGTGTTACTGTAGCAGCAAGTTCATCAACCTCTGTAGTAATCTTTTGCACCTCCTCTTTAGCTCCAGAAATCTCCTTTTCTGCAGGTGCCTTGAGGATTTCTACTCCTTGCTGAAGATTTAGCAGCATTAATGCATGATTAGATATTTACTCTTGTACCTGATTCTCAACTTTCTCACTCGGGAAAGCGTCTAGCCCACCTGAAAACTTAGACTTATCTTTTATATGTTACTCTCTTAAGGCACTCAAAACTCCTTACAATAATTTATCCTAAACATCCTCAACTTCCCCTAATACAACTTGATTGTCTTCTACGCGCAAAACATTGTTCTGTACAGCATAGATTCTTCCGCCATAGTCAGACTTAAGTCTCACCTCATTTTCTTTTTAAGTTCATTAAATCTGCTTGAATTACTCTCTCCATTAGATTCAGTTTTACTCTCCAGGTTTTGAATTTGTGCCTTCAATCTTGTGGTACTGGCCTCTATTTGCGCACCTAATTTCTCAGTCAACCTGTCTGTATTCCCCATCTGTTCTCTGGCGTTAACCTGCTGTTACGGTACACTAGCCTCTAAATGTTCTTTGAACTACCGAAAATTAGCGTCGTATGTTGCCATAAATGACCTCAACAATGTGCCTAAATCCGTCTCCTGTGTAGTACCCCCTATGTAGTACCTCATGTAAATTTTATCGACTGACTGAAGAACAGAAACCATGGAGGAATGCTTCTGTTCAGGTTCGAATACTGCCTCGGGCATGGATGTGTGTGATGTCCTTAGGTTATTTATGTTTAAGTAGTTCAAGGTCTAGGGGACTGATGACCTCAGATGTTAAGCCCATAGTGCTCAGAGCCATTTGAACCATTTTCAATGCTTCCGTTCAACTTGAATATTGCATATAATAGGAGATGCAGAATAATGTGACGAAACTTCGCAGCAGCTGGTGGATTCATGTGGTATCACCACTTCAGAATCACCTGTACCTCCTCTCACATTCACACAAATTGTTTCCCGAGTCACCATACCAAAATTACGAACAAATTTTAACCACATGAATTCATAGCAATTTACTAGATTCACCAGTCAGCATATTCTCATTATCTTGTGTTGCAAAAGAAAACAGTATCACTAGAACCAGACTGTGCCACAGACCGAGGTTTCTAATTATTCTCCATACTTCTCCCACTTTGCTACTCCTTATCGCCCTCTGACTTGCAACACTCTTTTTCAATTTGGAATAAATTCTTAGAAATACAAAACAATAATAAAACTTCTCTAATAATATCACATTTAACCATTCACAAATGCATTAATTATAGCTCAAGCAACTGATAATAAAAACATAATGCCCAACTGCTTACCGAAATCTCTAGCAGTACAAAACTAAGAACATAAAGCATCTCTCCTAAAGAATCAGCAGCACGCTTCACAACCAGGAATAAACTAATAAGTCTAGAGAAAAAGTCAAAATCCTTCACAAACATACATTAAGACTAGAATAATAAATTACCAAAACCAGAGTGTTAAACACAATCAGTAGACGGTCAGTACCTGTAGCATGAGACAGTTTCAATAGCCAAAGCCCTACGACAACTCACATCTCATGACACCACAAAAATTTTACTAAGTTTAGTTTGCAGTTTCCATAAGTACGTAAATTAAGCAAAATCACCAAAACCATTAATTTCAATGTATTTAACAGCCTAAATATGTGCAAAGATGAGTATTCACTCCACTGTGAAAGATGCATACACATTGGATCACTTTCAGACATTGCCAAAAAGTTTAATTTCTTGACACTACCAAACGCAGAGGTTGGTCTAACAATTGAAGCTTCCTCTACCATTCCATTTTTAGAAGGCCATTTGCAGGAATACTTCAACAGTGACCTTCATTAACAATATGAAACCATTAACAGGCAACAGATACGCTGAATATCCACATTAATATCCTATATCACAGACTAATCCCATTAAAAAACAATTAAGTTCTCTATCCGAAGCAGCACAGAGGAACACAGATTGGCCCCCATTAATATTTCATAATCTTGGAGAATAATTTGCGGTTAAGACTTTCACATTCAATACAGACCTTGACACAACGCTCCTAAAAGCAAATTCACGTCTTAGCAACCCATTCAAAAAATAGAAATAACATTTCAGTTAAAAATTAATTTAATGGCCATTCCACCAAATCAAAGTTGTATGCAGCATCAATATAACGATTCAGAAGGATAGCCAGACCAACAAAATGACAGTTCTGCTAATATGACTGGCCATACAGTACCAACATTGCAAACCCTAACAAATTTCTTAAGATGTTCAACTTTCACTAGTTTTATAGTGCTAAAAAACATCAATTTATACCTTGAATCCCACTAAAACTCACAAAGACAGCTCAACAGGAATTCACAGGATGTTTAGCTTGCAACTGGCCACTTAGTACCACTACAGGTTCCTTTCCAAACAACAGCACACGAAATATTACTAATTCCAATTACTCTCAAAAGAAGAAAGCGAAGATACCTTCATACAAATTTATCCCTTCAGTGTTACCAAATACAAGCCTAGTTTCATAACACCATATTCTATTGTTAAAGTACCAACATTCAAAAGTTTTAATCTCCCAACAGTACATCAATAATTATTATCCCGAAATCCACTTGTTGTACATATAGATCATGTCACTCCAGTATCACATGAAACCGTCTCCCGAAAGACAAAGAAATTAATTTAACAATAATCTATGCAATTTCACTTGGTCACATGGGAATATAAATTTCCCTTAACGTGTTCCCAGCAGTTTCCAGCATCAGTGTAAGAGCTGTAAAAAAACCATATATACAGGGTGAGTCATCTAACGTTACCGCTGGATATATTTCGTAAACCACATCAAATACTGACGAATCGATTCCACAGACCGAACGTGAGGAGAGGGGATAGTGTAATTGGTTAATACAAACCATAAAAAAATGCACGGAAGTATGTTTTTTTAACACAAACCTACGTTTTTTTAAATGGAACCCCGTTAGTTTTGTTAGCACATCTGAACATATAAACAAATACGTAATCAGTGACATTTGTTGCATTGTAAAATGTTAACTACATCCGGAGATATTGTAACCTAAAGTTGACGCTTGAGTACCACTCCTCCGCTGTTCGATCGTGTGTATCGGAGAGCACCGAATTACGTAGGGATCGAAAGGGAACGGTGATGGAGCTTAGGTACAGAAGAGACTGGAACAGCACATTACGTCCACATGCTAACACCTTTTTATTGGTCTTTTTCACTGACGCACATGTACATTACCATGAGGGGTGAGGTACACGTACACACGTGGTTTCCGTTTTCAATTACGGAGTGGAATAGAGTGTGTCCCGACATGTCAGGCCAATAGATGTTCAATGTGGTGGCCATCATTTGCTGCACACAATTGCAATCTCTGGGGTAATGAATGTCGTACACGCCGCCGTGCATCTGGTCTAATGTCGCCGAAGGATGCCATAATACGTTGTTTCATATCCTCTGGGGTTGTAGGCACATCACGATACACATTCTCCTTTAACGTACCCCACAGAAAGAAGTCCAGAGGTGTAAGATCAGGAGAACGAGCTGGCCAATTTATGCGTCCTCCACGTCCTATGAAACGCCCGTCGAACGTGTACCTCACCCCTCATGGTAATGTACGTCAGTGAAAAAGACCAATAAAAACATGTTAGCATGTGGACGTAATGCGCTGTTCCAGTCTCTTCTGTACCTAAGCTCCATCACATCCCTTTGGATCCCTACGTAATTCGGTGCTCTCCGATACACACGATCGAACAGCGGAGGAGTGGTGCTCAAGCGCCAACTTTAGGTTACAATATCTCCGGATGTAATTAACATTTTACAATGCAACAAACGGCACTGATTACGTATTTGTTTATATGTTCAGATGTGCTAACAAAACTAACGGGGTTCCATTTAAAAAAACATAGGTTTGTGTTAAAAAACATACTTCCGTGCATTTTTTTATGGTTTGTATTAACCAATTACACTATCCCCTCTCCTCACGTTCGGTCTGTGGAATCGATTCGTCAGTATTTGATGTGGTTTACGAAATATGTCCAGCGGTAATGTTAGGTGATTCACCCTATATAATTCCACCTGGTGACATGGGAATGTAAATTTCCCTTAACGTGTTCCCAGCAGTTTCCACCAGTAGTGTAACAGCTGTAAAAAACTATATATATATATATATATATATATATATATATATATATATATATATATATATATATATATATTCCGCAAGGCACCTTACGGTATGTGCCGGATGGTACTCACCAGTGTCACTTCAGACATTTCCTGTTCCTGGGGCGATGGTTCGCGAGAAAAACGATTGCTGGTAAGACTCCGTATGGACCCGAATTTCTCTTGTCTTGATTGTATTTTTGTGAGATATCCGTAGGAGGAAACAATGTATTGGTTGACTCTTTTAGGAACGTACGTTCCCAGTAGGTCAAACAGTGATGTAGAATGCCTTTCTTGTAGCTTTTGCCACCCGAGCAACCTGAACTTCTCCGTGACGCTTTCAAGCTTACTAAATGAACCTATAACGAAACGTGCTGCTCTTATTCGGACCTTCACTTTTCCTTAGTCATTCTTATCTGGTACGGTACCCATACTGACGAGAAATACTCAAGTATTGGTCCAACGGGTGTTTTGTAAGATACTTCCTTTGTTGATGGACTACAGTCCCTGTTGATTCTTCCAATGAATCTCATGCTGGCATCTGTCTTACTCTTTATGTGGTCGTTCCACTTAATATCGCTCCGTAAGGATACTCCTAGGTATTTTATAAAAGTAACTGTTTCCGCTGATAGTTCTGCAATAGTGTAATCATTCTATAAAGCGTCTTTACATCTATGTGTCTGCAGTACGTTACATCTTTTTATGTTGTGTACCATTTGCCACTCATTGCACCAAGCGCCGATTCTCGTCTGGTCTTACAGCATTTGTGAACAATTTTCAGGCGTAGCGATGTCAAATGGTTCAAATGGCTCTGAGCAGTATGGGACTTAACTGCTGTGGTCATCAGTCCCCTAGAACGTAGAACTACTTAAACCTAACTAACCTAAGGACATCACACACATCCATGCCCGAGGCAGGATTCGAACCTGCGACCGAAGCGGTCACGCGCATATAGACTGTAGCGTCTAGAACCGCACGGCCACTCCGGCCGGCGTAGCGATGTCTCTGCATTGAACAGCATCAACCATGAAAAGCGTAATGGAACTTCCGACGTTATCTGATAAGTCACGTATATACACTCCTTGAAATGGAAAAAAGAACACATTGACACCGGTGTGTCAGACCCACCATACTTGCTCCGGACACTGCGAGAGGGCTGTACAAGCAATGATCACACGCACGGCACAGCGGACACACCAGGAACCGCGCTGTTGGCCGTCGAATGGCGCTAGCTGCGCAGCATTTGTGCACCGCCGCCGTCAGTGTCAGCCAGTTTGCCGTGGCATACGGAGCTCCATCGCAGTCTTTAACACTGGTAGCATGCCGCGACAGCGTGGACGTGAACCGTATGTGCAGTTGACGGACTTTGAGCGAGGGCGTATAGTGGGCATGCGGGAGGCCGGGTGGACGTACCGCCGAATTGCTCAACACGTGGGGCGTGAGGTCTCCACAGTACATCGATGTTGTCGCCAGTGGTCGGCGGAAGGTGCACGTGCCCGTCGACCTGGGACCGGACCGCAGCGACGCACGGATGCACGCCAAGACCGTAGGATCCTACGCAGTGCCGTAGGGGACCGCACCGCCACTTCCCAGCAAATTAGGGACACTGTTGCTCCTGGGGTATCGGCGAGGACCATTCGCAACCGTCTCCATGAAGCTGGGCTACGGTCCCGCACACCGTTAGGCCGTCTTCCGCTCACGCCCCAACATCGTGCAGCCCGCCTCCAGTGGTGTCGCGACAGGCGTGAATGGAGGGACGAATGGAGACGTGTCGTCTTCAGCGATGAGAGTCGCTTCTGCCTTGGTGCCAATGATGGTCGTATGCGTGTTTGGCGCCGTGCAGGTGAGCGCCACAATCAGGACTGCATACGACCGAGGCACACAGGGCCAACACCCGGCATCATGGTGTGGGGAGCGATCTCCTACACTGGCCGAACACCACTGGTGATCGTCGAGGGGACACTGAATAGTGCACGGTACATCCAAACCGTCATCGAACCCATCGTTCTACCATTCCTAGACCGGCAAGGGAACTTGCTGTTCCAACAGGACAATGCACGTCCGCATGTATCACGTGCCACCCAACGTGCTCTAGAAGGTGTAAGTCAACTACCCTGGCCAGCAAGATCTCCGGATCTGTCCCCCATTGAGCATGTTTGGGACTGGATGAAGCGTCGTCTCACGCGGTCTGCACGTCCAGCACGAACGCTGGTCCAACTGAGGCGCCAGGTGGAAATGGCATGGCAAGCCGTTCCACGGGACTACATCCAGCATCTCTACGATCGTCTCCATGGGAGAATAGCAGCCTGCATTGCTGCGAAAGGTGGATATACACTGTACTAGTGCCGACATTGTGCATGCTCTGTTGCCTGTGTCTATGTACCTGTGGTTCTGTCAGTGTGATCATGTGATGTATCTGACCCCAGGAATGTGTCAATAAAGTTTCCCTTTCCTGGGACAATGAATTCACGGTGTTCTTATTTCAATTTCCAGGAGTGTATGTTGTGCAAGGTAATTGTCCTATAATACTCCCGTGGGGCCCGCCCATAAAGTTTCATGTCTGAAGAAAAATCTCCGTTCAGAAAGGCATGCTGTGTTCTGTTTGCTAGAAAATCCTCAGTCCAGTCACAGAGTTGGTCTAATATCCTGTACGCTCGTAGACTTGCAGTCTCCATAAATGTCGGATACGTAAGCATAAAACATTTTCCAAGATTCTACAACTGATCGATGTGTTACATATAGATCTATAGTTTTGTATAGTTTTGTGCGTCTTTCCTGTGTTAAGGTACTTCAGTTGCTTTTCTACCCCTTGGTAATTATTTCGATATCTGTCATTTTGTCGTTCGTGCTGCGATTTAAAGGAGGGACAACAGTGAGATCTTCCTGTATGAAGCCGATTGGGAAAAAGACGTTTAGTATTTCGGCCTTTTCTGTGTCACTCTCTATTTCAATGTTATTACAGTCACAGGGTGTCTGAACAGGTGACTTCCATCCGTTAACCGATTTAACATAAACATAACTTCTTAGGATCTCCCTGTTGAGTTTTTAGATAGAGTTTCACTTCCGTATTCGTTGAGCGCTTCACGCATAGCTAATTTTGGATTCCTTAAAGTTCTGTTTATCTGTGAGGCTTTGGTTACGTTTAAATTTGCTGCGAAGCTCTCTTTTTTTCCTGGCATGGTTGTCAAATCACGGTTGGTCTCTTCCACCCTTCACGATTCTGCTCGGGGCATACTTGTCTAGAGCATGTTGTACGATGCTCTTGAACTTTGCCTATTGATGCCTGACAGTGCGGTCACTGGAAATCAAATTTTCATGATGAACTGTCAGTTAATCTGAAATCCGTCTATTGGCTCTCTTGCTAAATAGAAAGATCGTCCCGTATTTCATTATACTCCTATTTATAGCCGTGTTCAGTGACGCTTTTACAGCCTCATAATCACTAATTCCGTGTTCTGTGCTAAATGAGTCGAAAAGTTCGGGCCTATCTGTCACCAATAGATACACTATATTATACCGAGCGAGGTGGGGCAGTGGTTAGCACACTCGACTCGCATTCGGGAGAATGACGGTTCAATCACGCGTCCTGCCATCGTGATTTAGGTTTTTCATGATTTCCCTAGATCGCTTCAGGTAAATGCCGGGATTGTTCCTTTGAAAGGGCACGGCTGATTTCCTTCCCCTTCCTTCCCTAATCCGAGCTTGTGCTCCGTCTCTAGTCACCTCGTTGTCGACGGAACGTTAAACACGAGTCTCTTCCATCTCCTCGTCCTCGAAGAGGTTATCTTCAGAAGCCGGTTCTCCGATTAACTGATCAAGTTAATTTCCGAATAAGACTCTCACAACAATTTCTCATGCTTGTCTGTCTCTACTACGCGTCCTGATCACCTGAGGCAAGGGATCCATAAAAGCATCTGATGACCAGGTATCATCCATGGTTAACACTTATCTTCCCCAAAATTATTTCGCATTCTGAACCTATACTAATCTCACTAGATATTATTCTTAATTACTATAAACACTCTCCCATCACCACCGTTCAATCTATCTTTGCGATAAACATTCACACGGTGTGTAGAGTTTCATTATTATTAACCTCTGGTTTATTGTAAGCAGCCACTGCCGCTCTGTACCAACTGTGGTCGAAATCACACGAGAGCCGACTGTCTCCATTCAACAGCGATGTGTACATTGCATACAGGCGCACGAGGCGTTAAGCGGGGCAGTCCTAAAGTACACGCGCCAGAGATACATTAAGGAAGTAGCTACTAGGCTGAGCGTCACTTTTTCGCAGGACTGCTATTTTAGTACTTTCAACATTGCAGGCCAATCAGCAATCGCGATAATCTAATATATAAGAAACTATCAGCTTCGATTGCGGAAATGAAACCAACCTTTTGTGGTGTCACCGCCAGACACCACACTTGCTAGGTGGTAGCCTTTAAATCGGCCGCGGTCCATTGGTATACGCCGGACCCGCGTGTCGCCACAGTCAGTGATAGCAGACCGAGCGCCACCACACGGCAGGTCTAGAGAGACGTCCTGGCACTCGCCCCAGTTGTACAGCCGACTTTGCAAGGAATGGTTCACTGACAAATACGCTCACATTTGTCGAGACGATAGTTAGCATAGCCTTCAGCTACAGTTGCTACGACCTAGCAAGGCGCCGTATTCAATTGATATTGAGATTCTATTAATGTATCATCAAGAGCGATGTTCTACAAATGTGGATTAAAGTTAAGTATTCCAGAAGCTACGTACTTTTCTTTATAGCATTCATTACGTATCCTGTTTCAGACCTCACGCCAGCCTGCGTGAGTTTAAGCGCGTGCCTTTCGGCTTCCTCTCATTGTGTCTAGGCTGTCTTGTCTAGACACAACACCTTTACCTAGGTTTCAGCCCAAGTAATTGAGCCTTCTTCAGAAGATAAACCTGATTCTATTATATGTCTACGGGTCATGGTCCAGAAATAAAACTAAAACAGCCTGAATAGTCGTAGTCACATTTTAAAATTGCGGTACACAGATACTAAGTCACCACCAAGACTTAACTTACGCGCCGGCGAGCGCGTCGTCTCCATTGCAAACAGAACATCTTTCACAAGACATACACGTAGCAGCTGTCCCAGAAACTTGGTTTAGCCTACATTCATTGTTCTCGCTCCCAGGCTTCCATATTTTTCGGGAATGCAGACACAACAGAGAAAGTGGAGATTCGCCGTTCGTTTGATCATAAGTTTCTGCTTCTGATAGATACGTCGACCACACACACAAACAAGAGGCTTCCAGGCAGTAGCGGTGCTCACTCGCTTAGAGACGTAAGATCTCACCACAGTGAACTATACTGCCCTACGAGAACCAAAATCGAAACTGATGAATGGCGTACACAGCTTAATTAGCTCGGACCCCCTTTCCTGTGTTGTGAAGAATTCAGTGCGCACCATACTACCTGGGGATGCGAGATGAACGGCAGATTGGATCAGCCGTTTTGGATATTATAGGTGAATTCATTTATTTTGAACAACGGTTACCCAAACCTCCTCCCAGCGCCTGGAAGACGCTCGTACGCAGTTGACATCATCTTGTTTACTCTAATATTTCCCAGGAATTTAAATGAGAGGTCTGCCCCTGCCTGCTGGAGTTTGATGTTTTTGCCATTCGAATAACTACGCTAAATGAGAAGGGTCCAAATCCATACATGCTCACTTCAAGGTGGAACACGCGCAAAGCAGAATAGGAGGCGTATAAAACATATACGTAGGTTTATTGGAAGGGCCCGCAGACGAACGTTACAATATGTTCATGTCCCTAATAAATGAGGCGACCGTCTACTCCATATGCCAAGTCAAACAGATCCAGAGACCGAAAGGTTTTCCAGATCCATGACTGAATCAGGACTGCTCAAGGCAAGTTGCTAAACAAAAACTAACTTACAGCGTCTAAAATAGAAAACGCACGTGGGAGAATTTTGTGAAAAACAAACAGGTGGTTGCCGCCACCAACATTTCATTAAAACAGCGGAAGAAACAATATTGGAAATAGTGTTGTGAGACTCTCACCAAAGAAACTCCTTTGTCATCGGTTTGGTACACTAACACAAACTCCAAAACAGGTCCCTATTGGGTAAATGTCTACACGGCTGGGTGGATGACTTCGCAGAAATCGTCGCGCCCTTGTCGGTCATCCCTGAGTCACTGCAAATTTTGGATGCTGCTTATCCTTCGTTCCTGAGATCGACGCAATGGTTACTGACGCCATTTCAGTTCTCAGAACTGCGGAACGTCTTAAAAGGTACCAGTGGTGCTGCTCGTGGATGTGACAGTATTCACTACACACTACAGACTGGTAGTCAATTTGCCAGACGAAGCCTCAAACATATTGCTCGACATCTACGATGAACTAGGCAGCTTCCCAGACAATTGGCGAACTTATGTAATTGTTCCCATACTCAAGCTCTGCAAAGATCCTGATTTGTGCAGTTCAAACCGTCCCATCACTCTTTCGTCTCCTGTGTTTAAAACATGAGAAAGGATCTTGAAGCGCCTATTGGAATTGCGGTTTAGAGGAACTCCCTTCTGCCCGGCTCTCAATACGGGTTTCGAAAAGGAGGAGGCACCATAGACAGCCTAAGTCTCTTCACCACAGACTTAGAACGTACTTATGTCTCTAATGGTTACTTGGCGTCACTATTTTTCTACGTTTCCAGAGCATATAACAGTGTGGATGTAAACGCCCTGATACGGAAGCTCCTGCCGATGGGTGTGCCAGACCACATTGGCCGCAACATTTACTCTTTCCTACGGCAACGTGCAATCTGTGTCAGACAACTAGGCAATAACTTGCATGGACTGCACCTGCTCTGCAGGAGACTACTGCAACGATCCATCTTAAGTCCTATTATTTATGCAATGTAATTGTTGAGACCTTGCTACAATCTTTGATCCTCAAGTAAATATGCTAATGTACCCTTATGAGATCTACATGTACATGTTTTCTGTCAGCTTGGAGATGACACTGCGGTGGTTGGACCGTGCGGTGGATCTGTTGTGCTCTTAGACGTGCAGAACTGGACTCAGTAGTTCAAAATCTTCAGCGGTTGTCTTTACACGGCAGAGATGTTCGACAATAACGGCCGAGATACGATTAGGGTCTTTTACCATTCCAGGAACGAGCTCACTCAAACGGCTTAGACTCTTCGTCGACAGCCGACTGACGTAGGCAAGCCGTGTGGGATGTTTGATTACTGAGGTCGATCGATCACTCAATATCCTGCGAACGGAACACCGCGAATGGTTGGGAGCTGATGTTAGAGCAATACTCATCATTAGCGTGACATGATTCGTTCTATATTGCATTATGGGTGCACGTTATGTGGCAATGTCTCGACATCTGTACTAAACAAGATCGGTAGCCGGCAGTACCTCGCCATACGAATCTGTCATGGGCCAATGGGTTCTGAACCTGAGAAGCGCTGTTGGTGGAGACAAGCGAGATGCCCCTTCGATTCTGAAGAATTCCCTTGGCTCAGAAATTCATACTTAGTAGAACAGCGCAAACAGTCCATCCTCTCATTGAAAATCTTAGCTACTTCACTGAGGACAACAGGTACGTCGGCAGGATTTTTCTCAGGTGGAATTTTTTATATGTGTGATTAAGTAAGTAAATAAAACGTTAACGATTTTTAAATAGTTTTGATGACTGGAAACATGTAAAACTCATTTTTATAAATAGCATAGTTTTTAATTGATTATTGTTGAAGTAGATAGTTCTACTTTTTTACACAGGAATGCCCACCTCATCACATGTGCCCTTCACATATCCAAGTGCTTCATGAACAAGATAATACCTCTTGCCTTTCAAAACGAGATTTACCCTTCTCATCTTGTTAATACTAATGCCAAAGCTGACTGCAGGAATCTGTAAATACTTTTGAGCTTGGCTGACTTCTTTTAAGGGGCTCCGGAACGCCCTATACTTGCAATGTTAAAATAACGCTTATAAATTACATCTTTCCTCACAAAGTATTTGAGGTAGGAAGTTGAACTTTTTACAGATTATTTACTGGAATATGGGCTACAACTTAACACAGGGATTTCACGAAATTTTAGTTCAGTTATTAAAGATGATTTTTTTTTCAATTGTAATGAAAATTCACAACATTTGTTTGCAATTTTTTATTTATATATTCCAAAATATTCAGTTTTTTGGAAAAAGGCTGTGTTAAATTATGCAGAAGGTACTGTGTAACATTTACTGAAAGTTTGAAACAAATATGTTTGGAAAATCCTTAGAAAACATGTAATTAGTATGAGAAAATAAAATTTTGGGAATCGAGCGACAAAGATTGGATTAACTTTTTAGTGCATTCCAGGTCCATAGGATGGATTATCTTCATCCTCTGCAAACTCTTCCTCCAGCTTCCTCTTGTTCCTCCTCCTGTTTACTCTTGCTTGTATTTCTAGACTCTTTACAGCCCTGTCTGCAGCCCGAAGGCGTTCCTTGTCTAAAGCAAGTACCATGTTAGAACCTATCTTCATTCCCATATTTCTAAATACCTAGCACCTTACAATGTTGCCATCATTGAAAGTCGCAACAGCATCATACACACCAAAGTGAAGTGTTTCTATTCCAACAAATACAGTCTTGGGGATTCTCGACCATATAACACTATTTACACTTTCATTGGGGTTTTGAGTTTTTCCGTGAATACACTTTTTCAACAGTTCAGGTGCTGCTAAGTCTCTAAAAATAGGTTTTATCAACTCCATTATTGCATGAGGCAGACTATGCTTATGAGTGTACACTTCACCAGTTAGCAATCCTTTCTTATATTTACATCAACTGTCTTCTTCTTTGGGACACAAGCTATGTTGGTGATTTTCATCGTCTTTACTGTTTACAGTAATAACACATACCTTTGGCTTTCCAACATTTCTCCTTTTCTTAAAAGCCTTCAGAGGATTTCTAATAACTTTACTTTTACTCATTATTATACTTCAACAAAACAGAGACTCAAGAAACAGAATTAATTACGAATATTTTCGAGATAACGACACAGTAAATAAACATGAAACAATCGACAATCACACCAGCGATATATATTGAACCATCACAGGTTAGCCACAACACATACTTTATCTCACATCACTAAAATGTACCTGATGAACACGGACGTTAATAATAACACCATTTGACAGCAGTTTAACAGCGCCGCAGTGGGTCACGCCCATGTAGAACACATTTTAAAAAAATTTAAAAATAGTTGTAGTCTTCGGAATTGAATAAATTATATATCTATTAAAAGGTAATAGTCTGCAGATTCAGAAAACACAAAAAAGTAAAAATTGAACTTTTCATGATTTTGAGCCTTTCCGGAGCCCCTTAAGACGGTACTCCGTTAACATAAAAACCAGAAATAACACAATGCAGGCAACAGAGTTAGAACAATTCCTTTGATTTCTATGGTTTCCTAAGATCAGACATTTCCTCAGTAACATCGATAACTTTTAAATCACTGAAACAAAAGTTTAACAGTTTCGTAGTGAGGACTCCATCGTCTGTCTGAAAGTCTCTTAACTGCAACTTCCAGGTTTTTCTATGTGGATAGAAGCTGAGTAAAGAACGTAGCTACAGCTTCCTAAGATTCCAAACAAAGTCACACGTAATGGAACTGCTGCAAAAGTGTGTAATTCGCACAGTTTGATAGAGTGGTTTGCACAGTGTGCGAACAATTCCTTGGGATTAAGTTTACAAAATCTTTCTTGAGCAGCAGAATTCATTCCAGACATCATATGAGCTTTGCCGTACCTTTGTCATGGGCATACTGTTGTTATCCAGACCATCCTGTTCAGTAACTTGTACCATATCTTCTATTAACATATTTCTTCCCAGTTTGCCAAAAATATCTTAGAAATAACTCCTTCACTTCTTTTACACCCATGTGTAAGCTAACGTATGTTGCCATCACTTTGCATTGTTCATATCAGAACTGAACAGTGAAACTTCCCCTGAATGTAAAACTCCATACACATTTGTCTTGTAAAAGCAAGCGAACTTGAACTCAACACACTATTTCACTTTTATTTTTGCATCATATTTTCACTAAAGTCAGCTTCAAGTCGATCGGAATTCTGGCAAGTGAGACGCTGGTATGCCATTTATCAGTGGTTGTTATGTTTCTCCCCGAGTCTTTCATGTGGATGACAAGATGTTTAAGAACACCTGAAAGACGATTAGACTGCCTGGATGAACCATCAGACTGTATTCCTCCACACATCACGAATAGAGATTTCTATATGCGTTTTTTAGGAGGTCTCCTTTGGCCAAATGGCTGCTTTTTACTGTTCTTATCAGGTGATCATATACAGACGTATGCTATCAAACAGAAGCTTGGCTAATTTCATAGCAAAAAAGACAGATAGTTACACACAGAAATTTTTGAATATCAACCCAAAATTTGTACCGTCCCATTGCGATTATGAATGGTTTTGATTATTTTGCTAAGCCCCTTGAGATCCTTCTCATCTTATTTCAAAATAACATCCTTATCATAAATACATTTTACAAGATTCACTGTACATTTTGTTTCCACATATAAGCAAGAATTTTCCATAACACAAAGGTTAAACAATTATAAAATTAGTTTTTTTAATTTTTTATATAATAATTCCGCTGTAGGCCACAATTGTGCACCCTCCGCTGCTCTCACAACACTCCGGAGCTGTAGTCCACAGCAACTGTATCAGCTTGTGGTCACATGAAAAACAACAAGTTTTCCTCATCTTTTCTTAGTCTGAATAATCCTAAAAATGAAATTATACATGCACATATACATATGTAAACAAAACAACATGGATACAAATAAATGTATTTTCATACTAACTGTAATGGTTGTAAACTCTTACTTTTACTCATACTTCCAACCAAGTACCAGATCCTTTTGTCTCAATTAAAAGTATAGATCATTTCTTATAATTCTAAGCAAGCCCTGTCACTGCGCTATCTTCATCCAAAGTTTTAAGGGATGGGCAGTCATTCAGCCAGCTATGATTTTAAAATTTTTGTTTTTAGTATCTTACAGTAACATTCTGGTATTCTTTCCTTTCTAAGTGCATAACGTTATGCAACAAAGAATTGTTTTAGCATCCATTAGATTTTCGCTCAGCAGGAATGTCCACGAACAGTTCTCATTTAGTGTTTCCGTAATAAGTGTCCAATAAAAGATCATGTAGCTTTACTTGAACGTGCATATTACGAGCTACCGCATAAAAGTACATGTACTATCATTATTTCATATTATCAAAAGAAAACAAAATTGTCACTACTATGTTGTTCATTTACACTATGCTTTTTTTGCACTGTCTTCTTATTATACAATACCATGCAACCAATACAATAATCAGAAACACATGACAAATACAAACATCAAAAAAAGTTTTTCATCACCCTGGCTCCCAGAGCACCTGAAGACAAACGTTTACTGTGGCTATTGTATCACAGACAGTCCCTTTGATTGTTCATAGATGTAACTAAACCTACCCAAAGGTGTAAACAACCATGTATGAGCAGCACCTATTAGACGGAGGGGATCGGACAGTCATTCCACCAGGAAGGAGGTACAGGGTTCGTGTTGACTGTAGTTAAGCATGCCTCGACGGGCAATACCGCGGTTCGATCGCGTCCACATTGTTACTTTGTGCCAGGAAGGGCTCTCAACAAGGGAAGTGTCCAGGCGTCTCGGAGTGAACCAAAGCGATGTTGTTCGGACATGGAGGTGATACACAGAGACAGGAACTGTCAATGACATGCCTCGTTCAGACCGCTGAAGAGCTACTACCGCAGTGGATGACCGCTACCTACGGATTATGTCTCGGAGGAACCCTGACAGCAACGCCACCATGTTGAATAATGCTTTTCGTGCAGCCACAGGAGGTCGTGTTACGACCCAAACTGTGCGCAATAAAAATGGTTCAAATGGCTCTGAGCACTATGGGACTCAACTACTGTGGTCATAAGTCCCCTAGAACTTAGAACTACTTAAACCTAACTAACCTAAGGACAGCACACAACACCCAGCCATCACGAGGCAGAGAAAATCCCTGACCCCGCCGAGAATCGAACCCGGGAACCCGGGCGTGGGAAGCGAGAACGCTACCGCACGACCACGAGATGCGGGCTGTGCGCAATAGGCTGCATGATGCGAAACTTCACTCCCGACGTCCATGGCGAGGTCCATCTTTGCAACCACGACACGGCGCGGTAGAGATGGGCCCAACAACATGCCGAATAGACCTCTCAGGATTGGCATCACGTTCTCTTCACCGATGAGTGTCGCGTATGCCTTTAACCAGACAATCGTCGGAGCTGTGTTTGGAGGCAACCCCGGTCAGCCTGAACGTCTTAGACACACTGTCCAGCGAGTGCAGCAAGGTAGAGGTTCCCTGCTGTTTTGGGGTGGAAGTATGTGGTCCCGACGTACGTCACTGGTGGTCATGGAAGACGCCGTAACGCCTGTACGACATGTGAATGCCATCCTCCGACAGATTGTGCAACCATATCGGCAACATATTGGCGAGGCATTCGTCTTCATGGACGACAATTCGTGCCCCCATCGTGCACATCTTGTGAATGACTTCCTTCAGGATAACGACATCGCTCGACTAGAGTGGCCAGCATGTTCTCCAGACATGAACCCTATCGAACATGCCTGGGATAGACTGAAAATGGCTGTTTATGGAGTGCGGTAGCGTTCTCGCTTCCCACGCCCGGGTTCCCGGGTTCGATTCCCGGCGGGGTCAGGGATTTTCTCTGCCTCGTGATGGCTGGGTGTTGTGTGCTGTCCTTAGGTTAGTTAGGTTTAAGTAGTTCTAAGTTCTAGGGGACTTATGACCACAGCAGTTGAGTCCCATAGCGCTCAGAGCCATTTGAACAATTTTTGAGCTGTTTATGGACGCCGTGACCCATCAACCACTCTGAGGGATGTACGCCGAATCGCCGTTGAGGAGTGGAACAGTCTGGACCACAGTGCTTTGATGAACTTGTGGACAGTATACCACGACTAATAGAAGCATGCATCAATGCAAGAGGACGTGCTACTGGGTATTAGAGGTAGCGGTGTGTACAGCAGTCTTGACCGCCACCTCTGAAGCTCTCGCCATATGGTGGTACAACATGCAATGTGTGGTTTTCATTGGCAATAAAAAGGACGTAAATGATGTTTACGTTGATCTCTATTCCAATTTTCTGTGCAGGTTCCGGAACTCTCGGAACCAAGACGATGCAAATCTTTTTTTGATGTCTGTAAATAGTCTTGCCTGCGCAAAATATAAGTACATATTGAACATAAACATTGTATCTAATACTAACCATAAAACAATCAAATTTGTTATGGTGGACGGATATATCATTCTAAGATGATGTATCATGCTGATGGGATGGCAGCTGCCACTGAGACAAATTAGTTCAAAATGGTTCAAATGGCTCTGAACACTATGGTACTTAACTTCTGAGGTCATCAGTCCCCTAGAACTTAGAACTACTTAAACCTAACTAACCTAAGGATATCACACACATCCATGCCCGAGGCAGGATTCGAACCTGCGACCGTAGCGGTCACGCGGTTCCAAACTGAAGCGCTTAGAACCGCACGGCCACACCGGCCGGCGAGACAAACAGTCTTTCAACAAGATGACAAAAAAGGCGGCTTTCAAATTTTGCTATCACTGTTACTCTTCTTTATAGGGTTTACTTTTACCGTAAAGTCAGTTATTTCAGATTCATTATTATAATTCATCACTGTTCAGAATCACTAGTGCAGAAAAATTGTTACTAAAGACTGACATGGTAAAGGGAGATAAGAATACATATATTGTCTGAAAATTACAGAAGTATGAGACATTATTAGCTGCAAATATTAAATTTTTCGTTTTATATTCTTAGAATTTTTACTGTACGTGTGTAAAAAAATTAAATATTGGCACAAGAGTGCCATAAACTTTATAAAAGAAAAAAAATTCATTGCCTTGAACTGTACACATGTTACTTGCTACTGTCCGCCCCCAGTAGCTAAATGGTCAGTCTGCTGCCGGCAGTGCTGCGAGGCGGTCACGCGCCAGACGGCTGCAGGCGAGGCACGCACATTGTGTTTGTGTTTACTTCGGCCGCTGTAAGTGCCGTTTTCCCTCTAGACCACCATGGCGTACAACTAGCGGAAGAAGACATTACGTTTCAACTTTTGTTCACACTTCGCCCGACCCAAGGCCCTGGAGGTAGAACGATTTCTTCGCGACGAAGTTAGAATACCACCAACGGATCTAATTGGTATTCACTTGTCCATAATTAGCAGTACCGTATACGTCAAAATGATCAACGACGCGGCGTGCGACAAGGTGCTTCAAGAGGCAAAACGTGGTCTGCCCTTCTGTCATTCCGACGGCAACGTCGGACCCGTTACCGTCGATCACGCAGGTCTCGGCACACGAACGATAAGGATCTTCGAACTGCCGTTCGAACTACCTGCAGACGTCGTCATCGTGGCGCTCCGTCCCTATGGCAACGTTCTGCAACATGTCGCCGAACAATGGGTACAATTTCAAACCTATCCCGTTTTAAATGGTATCAGACAGGTCCGCATCGAGTTGCAGAAACACGTGCCTTCCTATCTACGTGCCATTATAATGTACGACGGCCAACCTCGCACCTGTTCCGGTTGCGGGAAAGAAGGTCATTTACGGTCTGAATGCATTCAACGACGTGTCGCGCAGCTCCCGTTGTCGGAAACGTCCTTCACATCCATGATGACCGCCCTACCGGTCACTTACCCTGCGGCTCTTGCCACGTCTACAGTTTCGTCCAGCCCATCGCCCAGTCCCTCAGATCGGCACGTCCCAGCGTCCCATTCACCTACGGACGGTGCAGACGTCCCACCTGACAACCTTGCCGCCGAACAGACTCCCGTACCGGACGCTGAGGAGACCAGTACTTCTTCACAACACCTGTTTGACAATTTCATTGTACCCATCGACGCCTTCGAACCAGGTCGACGCTCCTCCTTGCCGTCGTCCGACACTGCGGAACACGTGCGCAAACAACGCTCGCCACGTAGGCGCAAACGCCGCCACCGTTCACCCACGGGCTCTCAAAATGTCGCCACCCGAGACGACGTAGACGACACCCAACCAGCCAACATCTCCACGCAGAGGTCGGCGGACACCTTTCACGATGAACAAGACGTTTCGCAGGACGGGACCACCATGGAGGTCGCCACGCACAATGAAACGATCGGTGCGCAGGTTGAGACGCCTGTCTCCCCGCCGACAGCTCCACATCTCTCTTACCACGATGCAATTCCCATGGACATTGGACAGACCCACGGCACAGGAGCGTGGGCCGACGACGTTGATGGAGGTACGCCCCTCCTCCGGATGAGTTGCCTTCCACGGTCGAGGCTGCCTGTTAACATCAAAACCGAGGCACTGCAGCACATGGGACCGGTCTTCCTGTCGGTGCTCTCCTCATACTCGCCTTGGTGATGGTACATGCGCGTCCACCGCCACTGAAACAAACGTACCGGTTCGCCGCACTGAACATCAACAAGACAGGCGCTGCACCCAAGCTGCAGCTCCTATGCGACATGCTTCGGACCTCTGACGTCGACGTTGCCCTTCTTCAAGAAGTTCGCGTTGCCACACTACCACCGGTCTACGGCTACGACTCATACACATCCACATGTGATCAATCAGGGCGTGGAGTGGCTTTCTACATACGCGAAGGAATCCCACTCACGGACACGACAATTCTTCCCTCTGGTAGAGGCATGGCTGTTACCGTCTTCGACACGCGCGTCATCAATATCTACACTCCGTCTGGCTCCACGAACCGTTACAAACGGTCCACTTTTTTCCGACTTGGCGCCGTTTTCTGGGCGCTATGATCGTCTTATCATGGGAGGCTATTTCAACTGCGTCCTCCATCCACAGGACTAAATGCCTGGTTATTCGCCATGCCCGGCGCTGCTCACCTTAATCGAAGACTTTCATGAAGTGGACGTTTGGGGAAAATTCATGGCAATACCCCGAGATTTATCCATTACACAGCACATTCTGCGAGCAGACTGGACCGGTTTTATGTCTCTGCCCACCTAGGCAACGAAGTCTCCCAAGAAGAACGATGGCCCCTCGCATTTTCGGACCATTGCACCGTCATTTGCTCCCTGCTTTGCCACCTCAGTCAGTATGGCGCAGCAGAGGTTACTGGAAGCTTAATGCCTCCCTCCTTAGTGATCCACACTGCCGACGATGTATTGCCACTACATGGGCGCCTTGCGAAAGGCACCTACCGCAGTACACATCCATGTTCCATTGGTGGCTGAAATGTGCCAAACCTGTGATCAGAAAGGTCTTCATCAAATGTGGCAAGGAAGCAGCAGCATGGCATCGCGACACCACAAATTTCCACTACGCCATCCTCCGTGAGCTCGATGCGCTCCCTCCATCACCTGAAACCTATAGGGAACGACAGCTCGTCTCCTCTCTCTCTCTCCAACGCGCACGACTGAATGGTGTCGTGATGCGTTCCCGGCGACACGACCTCCTCCACGACGAAACGCCATCCACAATCCATGCCGCATCCGACCATCGTCGTTGACGTCGACTTTTCGTCCCCAACATCACGACCTCCGACGGTGTTCACCACACAACACAGGCGGCAGTGGTGTCTGCCTTTGCTGAACATTGTCGCCAGTTTTATGACGACGAACCGACGGCAACACCAATCCCTGATGATGTCCAGCCTTCCCCTCATCGGACCCTCACCGTAGCGGAGTCAACGTCCATGATGTATGCAATTACCGCAGAAGAGGTAGTGGAAGCGATCAACAAGGGGGCCAAGAACAAATCACCAGGACCGGATGGTCTCCCCGTGGAGTTTTACCGGGCGTCCACCACCTTAATGCTTCCTCGCTGGACGGAAATGATTCAGGAACTCTTTACTCCGTCCTTCCCATTTCCGCCTGAATTCATCACTGGCATTCTCCTACCTGTGCCTAAGCCGAAGGGAGGGTCTCATATCTCTGTATATCACCCCCTTTCATTAATGAATGCAGACTATAAAATCTGTGCACGCCTCTTAGCAGCGCGCATACGCACCGTCTTACTTACGGTCCTTTCAGCAGAGCAGACTGCACGTGGTTATGGGGCCACCTTACAAACAGCCCTAGGAGAATGCCGTGACCTCATCGTGCTTGCGGCAGTTTGTCGCCTTCTTGCAGGACTGGTATCCATCGATTTCACAAATGCATTTTATCGCTTTCGACACCCATTCCTCCTCATGGTGGCGACACGTATGGAGTTCCCATTACTCCTTGTCGATGCCATTCGCCGGTTACTACTTCCCGCGGTCTCGATGGTACAAGTCAATGGCAGGCTTGTAGGACCGATTCCTATACGCCGCTCTGTGCGTCAAGGATGCCCTATGTCTACTTTACTATATGCCATCGCACTAGAGCCCCTCATCACTGGTCTGATCTGTAGACTGCAGGGTCTCACTTTACTGTGACTGCACCTTTCACTGCAGAGCTTATGCTGACGATCTCCTCTTTCTCACCTGCTCCTCCACGGAACTGAGTGACGCCATCCAATGGATCCACCAGTATGGATGTCTTTCGGGTAGCATTCTTAATGTCCGCAAATCGTCTATGATGCACATTTGGCGCGGCCTCCCGGTTATGGTGCCGACCCAATCCCAGTCAGTAGCCCCCTTCGTTACTTGGGTATCGAATTTACGAGCTCGACACACCGCACAGTGGCCCTCGCTTACCTGCGCCTTTTGCAGTCGATTCGGCACCATGTCCACGGTCAAGTGCACCGTAACTTAAGACAACTCCAACGTGTGTCCTATATCAACATGTACGTCGCCCGTAAACTGGGACACGTCGCCCAGATCCTCCCAATGCCGTTACTCCTTGGCTGTCGCATCCAATCAGCACTTTTCAAAGTCCGCTACAACACTCTAACACTGCCTCCTGCAAAAGGTGACCTCGGACTCGTCAACGTGCGGGCACGATCTTCTGCACTCTTTGTCCATACTATGTTGCAGCAGTCTCTTGGATATCCTCCGACCAGCTTCTCTCGATCCACCGATCAATGTAGCACCTATTTCTCCATTAGTGTACCATGTCACCAGTTGTTTCACTGAACTCAGCTACGTTCGGGCCGATCTTCCGGTCACCCGTCCTCCCCGTACAAAAGACTATTATCGTTGGTTTATTCTGTCCAACCCTTGCGACCCCATGGTGCTACAGCACGCTGACATTAAGTGGCAAATGGTTTGGGGGTGTGTGCATGCACCCTTTCTACCGTCGTCTGTGTCTGCACTCTGGTATGTTTTAGTCTATGGCAAATTCCCGACTAATAGTCGACTTTATCACATAGAACTGGCCACCTCCCCACTCTGCCCTGACTGTCAGCTCCAAGACACCGATGAGCACCGTCTTACGTGCGCCCTAAGACGAAACGTTTGACTCCTCGTCCAACGAATCGTGGGCTTTTACCTCCGTGCCCCGCCAACGACGGTAACCCCAGATTTCTTGTTGTTGCCCCAGACTTTTCACTACCCTCTTGCTAAACACCATACACTAATTTAGTTTCGAGGAAAGGCTTTAGAATACCTCTTTCAGAGTGGTCCTATTCAGTCCTCGACTTCTGGTACAAAGTTGTTACCGCGCATAGCACCCTCACCCGAAAACCATCTTACCAACAAACTTTTGCCGGTTATCTCCGCAGCGTCTTTCTTGATCCCCCTAAAAGTTGAGGTGTGCCATGCCTACCCGACAAATGATGCAACACCCTTATCCACGTTCTCATGCATCGATAAAAAAAGGGAAGAAGACAGAATGTGTTATATTTTATTGTATTTAATGTTTTTTCTCATATATTTATTAAACTAACAATCAATTATATATGTTAAAATTGTACCATGAAGAAATGTTGCATTGTGTAAATATATGTACTGTTAGTTTGTTTAGTAAAGATTATTGCATCTTCCACAAAAAAATGGTCAGCGTGACGTATTGTCAATCCTCTGGGCCCCGGGTTCGATTCCAGGCTTTGTCGGGGAATTTTCTCCGCCCAAGAACTGGGTGTTGCGTTGTCCTCATCATCATCCTTTCATCCTCATCGACTGCAGGTGACCGAAGTGGCGTCAAATTGAAAGACCGGCACCCGGCGAACGGCCTGCCCGACAGGGGCCCTAGCCATACGATTAAATAAAACTTGCTACTGTACTTATTCAGTTCTTGGTCGTGACATTAATATATTTCTTTCCGTATCTTCCTTAACTACACATAAAAAGGTGAAGTGCATTCATACTGTAAATTTAGATACAGTAAAGAGATGGTCTCTAACATATTCTCTAACCATTACCTCACTTCATTTCAGAATATTTCTTATTATTCGCCGACGTTGTATTCATTAGCATCATCATTATCATCAAAATTCTCATTATCAGTATTTAAATCTCTGCTTTGCATTCATTAATCGTCCGCCCACGGTAGCTGAGTGGTCAGCGCGACAGACTGTCAATCCAAAAGGCCCGAGATCGATTCTCGGCTGGGTCGGAGATTTTCTCCGCTCAGGGACTGGGTGTTGTGTTGTCCTAATCATCATCGTTTCATCCCCATCGACGTGCAAGTCGCCGAAGTGGCGTCAAATCGAAAGACTTGCACCAGGCGAACGGTCTACCCGACGGGAGGCCCTCCTCACACGACATTTCATTTTTCATTCATTAATCATCAAATTATTTTAAAAGAAAACCACTCCAATGTTAACATTCACAAACACCATTACTTAAAAAACAAACAGCGTTGCTCCACAGCTAATAAACCACAATTCATATAATAATACTCCATAATATTCATGCCTGAAAGACAAACCATTATTCAGGAAGAACTTTGCAAAACAACACGTATTTCAACAAGGAATTATATTTATTTTTAAACAGCACACTCATGACTTTAACAACCTTTCTATCAAATTAAAATTGGGGCTAAATCCTTCATATAATGTATAACTTATTATAGCTACTGCTGTCTGCAAGACTGATGGTTTTCAAGATCGTGTATGTGATTGCTTCTTTGATTATATGTTTCATTTTCGCTCTGAAGTCGTATAAGCAATATCTGCTGAATGTCCACTTTTATTATTGTCGCTCAAAATTTTAATCAGCACCATATTTTGAAAAAATCGGAATAAACATTTTCTACAGAGCGCAATCTTTCACCTTATCACTTCTAAAAATAATAATTCAGACATTGAAATAACATATGTTTTAGTCTGATAACAGGCCTAAAAAGTTCAATTCATCAATATATTTACATGTCGACAGTATAAGACAACTGATTGTGCTCACTCATCTGCTAGACAGAATAGTATAAGGAGAAGAGTGTACCACGAAAAAAAAGGCTTCATCCAGCTATGGAGGCACCAAACAGCAATTGGTGTATCTATAAAAGTGAAATGGACACCCTGCCTACTGGCACGTTCACGGTTATTCTGACTCCCACCACACAACTCTTTTCGCATAATTATTTGAATATATATCACGAGTTTTCAAAAACATTTTGCTACATTGCAAGATATAACAAACCCATTGAACATTTCACTTCTTACAAATACATTTTTCTTGGATATAACCCAATTATTAAAAATGCGTTTTGCACAGTTACATTCAGTTTCACCGACTGCACAATTATCTAACACAGTTTTTCCTTTTTCCTTCTCCCTTTCTCGTTTTGAGCAATTAGTTGAAATTATATCCCTAGCATATATGTTTTATTCATCTTTTCCCACAGACCGGCAATTTCATCCTCTGTTTCTAATAATTCATACATAACTGCAACTGGCATCTTAACCACAGGTTTCGTTGCTCTTCTTACAAACAAATCTTTCACTAAAATATTATCTGCTTTAATGATTACAGTTACTGTTAATGGCCACTTATTTACGTCACCATCCCTTACCAACTTATTATAATCGTTATGTATCAGTCATTCAACATCACTATTGCCTATTTTATAAGTAAAGCTCATCAGTTAAGTTGACACAATTTACTTCAGCTTCATATACAGCATCTCCATCATTAGTTACTACTTTGCTGTCTGCAACTACTTGACTAACCCGATCATCTTAGCTTAAAGTACAGGGTTCACTCAGCTCTGTCTGTGCTTCTGATCTTCCGTGGCTGTGGCCTCCAATCTTCCTTGACAATGTTTCACACTTACATTACTCTGGTTGCACATTTTCACCATTTTACTACAAATATCGATTAGCTCAACATTACAACCCTCCATATTCGAGTCTACATCACAAACCATATCCATTAACGTTTCAATATTGTAGGCTAGTACAACACTCTTTTCTGTACTACTCATTTTGCCAGATATTATTAAATCACTTTGTAACATAAAAACTTTTAGCTTGGTTCAGTCCTATGCTCGTCTGCTACTGGCGTTGATTACTGCTGATAAACTCAATTGTCGTTTGCGACTGCTGCTCCAATCTGCCATCACACGCTGCAGTGATGTTTACCTCCAGACTGTTTACCTTAATAGGGTAACAGCTAAAGAAAATGGCAGCGCCCTTCTGCTGTGTTATTGCACCACATCTCTCGCGTTGCCTCCCGTTCCGGTACCAGTATGCCTCTGCGCTCATCTTCTGTCCCACTCTTCTCCACTACTGTTGCACGCCGGCTGGCTGCCCAAAAGCTACTCACAATGCAGCTGTGAAGCTGATATGTCCCTGATAGTATTTTTATAGTTCTCTTCATTGCACAAACCACCGATTACGAACCGCTACACCAGACAGTTTAGAGCCCCACACAATTCTAACCCTTCACTGTTCCTAATATCTGCTGAAACCTAACGCTGTAAAATGTTAAAGCATGTCATCACCCTTTCGAACACTACATGTCCTCTCGCCATTCATTCAGTTGTGAATTCGTACACCGCGCCAGAACAGGAAGGTATCCCAACCGCACACACCAAATGTCACGTAACTGAACCTACCTGATGTATTGTAAGTTCTTAGTAGTTGCGCAGTTTCGCTTAATCGCCATCTGCAACTGTTGATGTTGGATCTATCCTTAAGCTTAAGCCACAAGTTTCTGTTTAAACTGAAAATTGTAAGTTTATCAATCTTCTGTCAGTTCTTGGGATACTAATGGTGATGAGCAGGTCTCTTACAGTGTCTAATGTTTGCGAACAGGTAGTTAGTATAGACATACGCGGAGCTTAATACGTCTTATCTTTTCAGAAAGTAAAAGAGCACAGAGTACAGATGAAGTGATCAAAAGTTGCTTCACACGCAATTTAGTAAATATGACACACAACAGTTACTATAATCACCAACATTCCTCAGCTAAACTGAAACGACACGTTTTAACGGATACAGCACTTGCATATAAAGTATATCTACACAGCATTTATTAAACAAATCTAAATTTTAGCACAAATATGTCCCAAGCATAAATTAAACAAATACAGAGGCAAGATTAGCACTGTATGCAGCAGGTAACAACCAACCATCAGTGAAGTCTGAAGTAATGGCGTGAACTTCGGTCTTATAAAGCCTTACTCTAGCATATTGTTCAGCTTCTTTAATGCATAAAAGTCTATAAGTTATAAAAGTAGGAAATTTCATCTTTTATTGGCTAATGATTTTTTCGCTATATTTTGTTTGCAAATTATTTTTCATGAGCAGCAGCTAATAAAGTATGCAGTTCTAATTTTTTACCCACACAATGGGAATCCTAGGTTTATGACCATGGGACCCATTTTGTATGTTAAAATTTAGTTATTGAAAATGTAGTGGTGTCTAATTAAGGACCATTGCTTATTAACATTGGTGTTTATAGATTCAGAAAAATCAAGCTTCAAAAGTACATCAACAGAGTCCGAAATTTTACAGTCGTTTGGCCGTAGTTGGAACTGTAACTTTGGACCAGGAGAAAATTTTAACTAACAATATCTTCTGAACTAATTAAATTATGGCTAATATAAACACGTTATTGAAAAGAAGAAAATTAGCTCTTAATTTCAAACTGGTCTTTCCATTCGATTTTACTTATTAGCTCATAAGATTTTCCCTATGGTAAGAGTTATGAAATTCTGTACTTGCAATAACTTCTGATGGCCATCATTTCCGACGAAACTAGTTAGCTCATTGCAGTCAGAACAACAAACTGAATGATCTGAATAACAAAGTTTTGTGGGATGTTTTTGTTCCTACAATTTTGGTAATTTGTATAATATGTGTTTAATGTAAGAACCTTAACAACGGAATTTCGAAAAGAAAATTAGCAAAAATTTTGTATAGACCTTAATACCTGAGACAAGGGTGCACACAATATAGGACTGTGAGTGTGAACCTACTGTCTCACACATGGAAGAACCAGCCAACTCGCTGACGAATGCTACTGTGTTCTCTGTTCATAGGTATACTAGACGGCAAAAGGGAAAAGAGACATTTCTACACCCAGCACTTCCAGTTTCCAAAAAGTAAGTATTTATTAACAAACATGTTTAATAAATTTATGTAAGGAATCTTAAATAAGGATATTTTTTATTAAATCATAATTCTAGCATTTTATGTGCATTATGTGATCACCCATTCCTCAAACCATCATACGTAATGCTGCAGAGTGTGCCTACAAAATCCTTTCCATTTACCCCTATCGATATTAGTACTGCAATTTCCACGAAAGTTAATGTGTAATAATGCAAATCGTGTGCATGTGATATCAGGCAGTGTACGAAGGTACTTTCATTTAACGGCGAGTATTGGAATGGGGTGACAGAATGCTACTCTGCTATGGCTTGCAGTGATGAGACAGAGGAGCAAATGTAGGATTCTAATTAAAGCTTGGTTGGTAAATGTCTTCGGAACAAGCCGTGCACCCTCTGTTTTTTGACATGTTGCTGAATTAGTAAAGTATTTTATTAAAAGGTGATCCTGCAGTCATGTAAGTGAGGGTAGCCAAGTTATGCGAATTAAAAACTACTGAACACAAACAAACAGGGAAATATTTTTAAAGAACATAGGAAACAGAGTAGGTGTAACTTTTAATAACAGATAGTTTATGCAGTAAGGGTCAAACTCCTACCGAATGGTGGTCCTACAAAGAGTTTTATAAGTAAATAAGGTTAATTATTGAAATGTATCATCTAGTGGAAAGACCACAAGTCTCCACACAAATCATGCCAAGATGAGTACTCAATACATAAGTTTCTGTGCCTGCATTCTTAGATGCCAGTAACTTAGATACGATAATCTATCCAAAGTGTCTCTTCATAAATTCAATCACACCTGTCTGCTGTACTCTCCGTTGGTAGAAAACTAGCGTCTCCCCTTCTCGATCGATGTCCAGAACTGATCTATCTTCTCCGTCCCTCCTGTTCCGAAGAGCACCCTTTCCACCACATATATCAACCAGCGTCATGTCACTTCAGGCAATGAGAGCTTGAGCAGCTCCCCGCCAAGTTATATAATTTGTACATCACTTTGACAGATATATAAACGGAACACCATTCCTACACTAGTTATTCTATAACTAAAATAAATATTCTAATGGACAGGGCATCTCATGATGTGTCTCCTGACACCAATTATTATCATTTTTAATTACATATTTAATTAATATTGACATATTTGCGCTTCTTCTTCACGCTGATTTATATTATAATCAGCACTGATCATAGTTTATTAAATCGAGTCCCTAGTAAGCGCACACTGCTTCATTTTATCAGTGTAAATGTGGAGAACGCTATGGTTCGACATACTTAGACATATAAAATTAATATTATAGAATATATGACAACAACGATGTAATATTCTTTGTTTGTCTCGATGATGGCTATTGTGCAATGCCATTACCGGCCATATAGTTTTTCGTGTATTATAACATTATTTATCACTCAGTAAGTGTAAACATTTGTGGTGGGATGAATGGTTTAATTATAGGTATGTTTATGATTGCAGTTGACAGTTTTAAATACAACATATTGCATTCTCTTGAGTGACTTGATGCTCTTTTATTTACTTCCTAGCCTCATTTCATGTTACTGAAGTACATACTACCTGTATCTGCTGTTAGCCAGCCGTATACGTTAGGGGTCAACTATCTGCAGTTTATCGTGACTGTCCTGCGACCACCTGTAATCGCGTTGCCGGTAAAACCTAGTCAGTCTCTCGCGCTAATCTTGTCATTGTCCGCAGACCCTCTCCGCACCTACCTAGCAGAAACCAATTCCAGGCCTCTAGCTTTCTGTTCGCATTTACTCAGACTCAAAAACCACTTAGATCTCTGTTATGTTTCACTACAGTCTCTGCAGGTTTCGCAGGCAGCCTACAGCACTAGTACTCGGCTGCGAGGCAGAATCATGCTGTCAGCACTTCGTCAGTTTGGTTGGTTGGTTGGCTGGTTTGTTGATTCAGGGGAGGGGACCAAACAGTGAGGTCATCGGCTACAATGGATTACGGAAAGATGGGGAAGGAAGTCCGCCATGCCCTTTCGAAGGAACCATCCCAGCATTTGCCTGAAGCGATTTGGCGAAATCATGGAAAACCTAATTCAGGATGGCCGGACGCGGGTTTGAACAGTCGTCCTCCCGAACGCGAGTCCAGTGTACTTCGGCAGGAAGAGAAATGCGAAGTCAGTCCAGGCTGGAGGCAGGCTTGTACGGTTGCTTTGGGGCTCGATGTAGTGAGCGGGAAGGGTTCAACTACTGACCCGAACGTGGGCAGCAGTGAAGGTTCTTAGCAGAAGTAGAGTGTGCCCGCACAAGGCAAGCCAGCAATAGTAGAGTACGCCTACGCAAGACAGCTGATCAGCTCTCTCATAGCCATCAGCAGTCAGCCAGTACATGGCCCCCAGCTGGAGGGCACCAGTTAGACTCCATGAACCATCAAGGTCACATCCTATAACAGCTAATGGAGGTGGTGTCCAGTAAGGACAGCCAGATGACACATCGCAGGATGGTAACTGGCTACGAGTACTTCTCCTAGCTAACTGCAGACGATGACTGATACTGACTGGTTCAAGTGGACTGTATTCATGGTTGTTTCACCCACCAATGGTTCTCCAGGCTAGCACTGATACTGACTGGTTCAAATGGACTGTATTTATGGTTGTTTCAACCACCAATGCTTCTCCAGGCTAGCACTCCATGTCACGGAGGACAGGGAGGAGCCTGATGCCGGTCTAGGCCATGTGGTAAAGCCGGTTACGTTGCTACATCCTGGCTTCCGTACTTATGTTGCATCAGTAGTGTTCAGCCCTCACGGCAGAAGTGAGGCCCAGATGTCTGGTAACACTGCATACGGTGTTGCCTGGGGCGATGAATCTTGCTGCGTCAGCCATGACCATCCGCAGCTTCTTGCCACAGAATGCCTTGGTAGCTCCTGTCTCTGCCGTTTACCTGACACTTCTTCCATCAGATCGTGGTGACGTCTCTCGTTAACTCAGCAACGCTAAGTAAAAAGAAGCAATGGTGCAACACGCGTCTCCTCTTTGGAAGAAGTGCTCCAGCAGATGACTTGTGACCCGGGCAAATTCTTACATATGAGTAAAGCATTTAGAATTCCTTTAGGAAGTATCTGGAAACGTAGAGCTGAGATTAAAGAGAGATTATAATAAAAATTGGTTGTCTCGGAGGGGGCAGCCACTGATAGCAAACTCGACACTCCTGCCCTACTCCCACGGGGTGAGAGGGCGTCAGATATGAAATTATAAATAGGAACTCCCCTTTCTTATTGCAGTTTAGGATTGTTAGGAAAAATACGTAACTTCATTACTTAATTTTTTTTTACTTGTGCCCATTCAGCGATAATAAATACACATCAGGCTTGGATCCTAGGAGTTTAGAAAGACAGTTACCTTAAAACATTTAATGGTAAACCAGTTTCTTGTAGCAGATACACATAATTCTCCAAAATATAATACGTAGCTTTGTCTACATTATTTGTGTAGTTTCTTTCACAGATATCGTTGAGATGGAAAGGAGTTAGAAAAACTCATTGCTTTGTTTATCAACGAATTTAAACTACTTTTAGCGTTACGCAGGCGCAACGACGTGGACATAGTTACTTCGTTCGCTTCGGGTTGCTTTTTTAATGTGAGTCCCCTTGCCTCTCACCATCGGCGTGGTTGTTTTAGATGAGTCCACTTGACTCTCAGCACCGGGGTACATTGTTGGAGTCATCTAGCCTCTCACTATCAGGATCACCATTTCAAACATTTGTCTATCATATTTCAAAGTTTTCAACCCATATTGATTTTTTTCGATTACAGTACCGTCTGTCACGCAACAAAAAAACTGTTAAATACAAAATTTTCCTATTTGTTCCCACAGGAATTGAATTGACAATAAAAACTTGAAGCTCCTATTTAGGATGTCAAAGCCGAGCCTCTCCCACCTCCAGGGGGTAGGACAGTGGGGTCATTGGATGTCCCCTTTTGAGATGAAGAACTTTCATTGCAATCGTTTTTTAATTTTACTTGTGGTTTTCCAGATTTTTTCAAAAACAATCGTAAATGTCTCACCTTATGCATACATTCCAGTCAAGTTTCCCTTGTACTAGGTCAGCGTGAACCACAACGTTCAGTAGCTGTGTACTTAAGTAATTACTACTTCCTATGATTGATCCAGTCTGTTTTGTATCGAATGCAGAGAATATTATGGTGGGGGAGTGGATATCCACCTTAAATAGTCATAGGTTGCACAGAAAAAGTTACGATTACAACTGTACCTTAAGTCCAAGCCCTTTTATCTACGCTGTTTATCAGTGTGATGCTGCTGCACGTGCAGGAGCATGTTCTCTGCACTAGTATCTCCTTTCTGAGTTGCTATTAGTTCGTCCAAGGACAGGAGAAGGTCAGCCTCCAGGATATTGTTGGGGTAGATTATGAAGTGGGTTACATTTGGATTCTGAGCACTTCTAGGGGTTTGTCAGGCCGGTGCAACTGTGGCTCCTGTTAAGGTAGCTCTAAGCTGAAAGGTTGGTCCTGAATGTCACAAGCTGTGCCGTTAATGAATACTCTACTGTCTCGTAGTTCTAGTCCTTCCCTGCTCATAACAGCTTACAATAGCCACTACAGGCTTGTACATAGAATACACTCGATGTTCTCTGAAAACAGGGTTGCGGTGCCAGGATGTCCTGTGTGCACTTCTCGCGCCTACTCCTCCAGACAATGATTTTACCTCACATGTTCCCGCCGATATCTGGGTCAGTAGGGGCAAGATTCACCAGAAAACTATCCACATTGCGTTACTTTCACATCACCACATCTACATATACAACTACATACATTTTCCTCAAGCCACCGTATGGTGCATGGTGGAGGGAAACCTGTACCATTACTAGTCATTTCCTTTCCTGTGCCACTCGCAGACAGAGGGAAGGAAAAGCGACTGTACCAGACGTAATCTCTCTAATCTTATCGTAATGGTCCTTACATGACGTGTACGTTGGTGGCAGAAGAACAGGTCTGCAGTCAACCTCAAATGCCGGTCCTCTAATTTTTCTGAATAGTGATCCTCGAAAAGAACGTCTGTCGCCTTTCGTCTAGTGATTCCCATTCGAGTTTTCGAAGCATCTCGGTAATACCTGCGCGTAGCTCGAACCTTCCGGTAACAACCTAGTCACCCGCCTCTGAATTGCTTCAATATCATGCTTTCATCCGACTTGCTGCGGATCCCAAACACTCGAACAGTATTCAAGAACTGGTCGCACTAGTGGCCTATATGATGTGTCCTTTACTGAAGACCAGCTTTTTTTTAAATTTGCCTAATAAACCGAAGTCGACAATTCGTCTTCTGTACTACAAGACTTTCATATTGATTCTATTTCATACTGCTTCGAAACGTTTCGCCAAGATATTCAAGCGACGTGACTGTCTCAAGCAGTACACAACTATTGCTGTATTCGAACATAATGGATTTGTTTATCCTTCTCAGCTATACCTTTTTACCTATAGAGCTAGCTGCCATTCATCACACCAAATAGAAATTTTGTCTAATTCATCTTGCATCCTACAGTCACTCAACTTCGACGCTTTCCGCAAACCACAGCATTGTCAGTATACTTACCATGTCCGCCAGATCATTTATGTATACAGACAATAACACCGGTACTATCAGACTTCCCTGGGGGACTCCTAAACGGTACTCACCTCTCTGATGAACACTCGCCGTCGTAGACAGCATAGTGGGTTTTGTTACTTAAGAAGTCTTCCAGCCGCTCACATATCTGTAAACCTATTCCGTACGCTTGTACCTTCCTCAAAAGCCGGCAGTGTATCACCATGTCAAATATCTACATCTACATCTACATCCATACTCCGAAAGCCACCTGACGATGTGTGGCAGAGGGTACCTTAAGTACCTCTATCGGTTCTCCCTTCTATTCCAGTCTCGTATTGTTCGTGGAAAGAAGGATTGTCGGCATGCCTCTGTGTGGGCTCTAATCCCTCTGATTTTATTCTCATGGTCTCTTCGCGAGATATACGAATACTTTACGGAAATCTAGGAATATGGAATCTGCCTGTTGCTCTTCATCCACAGTTCGAAGGATGTCATGTGAGAAAAGAGCAAGGTTCGCAGGAGAGCTTCTGTGAAGTTTGGAAAGTAGGGGACGAGGTACTGGCGGAAGTAAAGCTGTCTGGACAGGGCGTGAGTCGTGCTTGGGTAGCTCAGTTGGTAGAGCACTTGCCCGCGAAAGGCAAAGGTCCCGAGTTCGAGTCTAGGTCCGGCACACAGTTTTAATCTGCCAGGAAGCTTCAGAGCAAGCTGAGTTTCACACCAGCGATTCCTTCTAAGATGTTGCCGATGTGTGAACAAAAACTTTCCCCTTTCAAGGAAATTCTTCATATTTGAACTGAGAATATGTTAAAGAACTCTAAAGCAAACCGCTATTATAAGTACACGAGTCACGTGTGTTTTTTTTTTTTTTGAGTAACTTCGGACTTTTCGCTGGGCGAGAAATACGCGATAAATGCAACTTGAGTGAGTGGTCAGCACTGTAGAGAACCCTTTGCAAGACCGATTCTATCAGGTCCTGGCGACTTATTTGCTTTCAACTGTTTCAGTCATTTTCTACACCAGGGAAGCTTATTACTGTGTTCTCCTAACGGAAGTGTGTGTACCGTTCAAACGACAGAATATTTAAATGATCCTCCTACGCGAACAATTTCTTAAATACAAAATTTAAAACTTGGGCTTTACTTCTGCTATCTTGTATTGCCATTCCAGACTGGCCAAAGACTGACTGGACAGAAACGCTAGATCCTTTTAGCGATTTTACGTAGGACCAGAATTTCCTCGGATTGATCGGTTGGTTGATCTGGGGTAGGGGACCAAACAGCGAGGTCATCGGTCCCATGGGATTAGGGAAGCATGGTGGAGGAAGTCGGCCGTGCCCTCTCGAAGGGCATAATTTTCTCGGGTTTTTTTGCAAAGGTTTGACGATGGTAGTTATAAGCTTTGCGCATTGATATTTTTGTAGACGGTTCGCCTTTACCGTCTATAATCCACTTATTAGGCACATAGTTCTCCAGACCACGATTTATAGTCTGTTTAAACATTATCGATAATCTCTCTTCGTCCATCGTACTGGAACTAAATGGTCTCAGTTCATTGTCTAATTGTGATGCTATCAACTGCGTATCTGCTCTTTCTAGCAGATATATCCTCCTAGCCTTCTTGACTGATTTATTAACTTCAGTAACCATGGTCGCTATAACGACATTTTGATCACTAACTCCCATCTCTATACTGACGCCATCGACAATGTCCAGCCTATTTGTAGCTATAAGGTCTAAGATAGTTCCATTTCATGTGGGCTCCGCACTAGCTTCTCAAGACATTTTTCGGAAAACATGATCAAAAGCACATCTCAAGACTGTCTGTCTGCATCCACTACAGTGATTCCATAGATATCCCAGTGTATACTCGGTAGGTTAAAGTCGTCTCCAGCTACTATCGCATGATGTGAATATTCCCACGCTAGTGTCCATAGACTTTCTTTCAATGACCCTAAAACCGTCAAAGAAGAATTGACTGGCTGGCAGAACATCAAAAAAATAACTTGATCCCACTTAGACCTGTTATACATGACCAGGTAACTTCACTGTCACACTCATACTTGACCTCAATAGAGGAAGAAGTATTGTCAACTGTAATGAACACACTGCAACCTGTACCGTCTCATCTGTCATTTCGATCAGTGTTCCATGAACTGCTAAACATCTCAGAGCTTTCTATTTCGGGTTTCAGCAAGCCCACGGCCCACTCTGAAAGTGGTCTGCTTTCGTTATCTGCGAGTCGTCTGGCGAGTGTGCACCAGAGGATATCAAACTACTGTCTAACCTAAAAAAAAAGGAAAAACAGCAACAACACACATTCACTCCACAAGCGCTCTGCTACCCAAGTGGCTGCTTCCTTTGTGTAGTGCACCTCTGACCCATAAAAAGAAGTGCTACAATTCACCATTCCATAACGTAGGTCCAGAAATCTGCTGCCAAGACCGTCAGAGTACAAACGCTTTGTTTGAGACCCTCCACTCGGCTCCAGGCCGGAGGGCCCCAATCGACTGTGGGAACGATGCTTCATATTGCCAGCTCTACTTGCACCCCGTTCGTGAGGCCAGCAGCCCTCACAACCACTTCCAGCTGCTCATATGAACTGAGAATGGCCTCAAAACCCAAGTGACAGGTTTCGTTGGTGGCAGCGTGGGCCACAACTTGCAGACAAATGAAACCGGCACGCTCGATAGTTGTAGGCAGAGTGTTCCGCAGGAAGTCCAGATACGTTCCTCCGTGTAGGCGTTGCGAAATAATAACCGGTCCGAGCATGTGGTCGTCAAGAGCCCTGCCCTCACTTTGATGCAGAACCGCTGCTGATGAGACGCGTCAACCATTCACCGAGAATTCTCTGCAGCCCACAGATGCCGAGTATGACGACCGATGATGGCAGTTCTGGTAAAGGTTGCTTCGTCGGTAGACAGGACTGACGACAGAAATCCCATGAAGTCCTAACAAGAAAAGTACCGGTAGATACACTACTAGCATTTAAAATTGCTACACCACGAAGATAACGTGCTACACACGCGAAATTTAACCGACAGGAAGAAGATGCTGTGACTTGTAAGTGATTGATTTTCAGAGCATTCACACAAGGTTGGCGCCGGTGGCGACACCTACAACGTGCTGACATGAGGAAAGTTTCCAACCGATTTCTCATGCACAAACAGCAGTTGACCGGCGTTGCCTGGTGAATCGTTGTTGCGATGCCTCGAGTAAGGAGGAGAAATACGTACCATCACGTTTCTGGCTTTGATAAAGTTCGGATTGTAGCCTATCGCGATTGCGGTTTATCGTATCGCGACATTGCTGCTCGCGTTGGTCGAGATCCAATTACTGTTAGCAGAATATGGAATCGGTGAGGTCAGGAGGGTAATACGGAACGCCGTGCTGGATCCCAACGGCCTCGTATCACTAGCGGTCGAGATGACAGGCATCTTATCCGCATGGCTGTAACGGATCGTGCAGCCACGTCTCGATCCATGAGCCAACAGATGGGGACGTTTGCAAGACAACAACCATCTGCACGAACAGTTCGACGACGTCTGCAGCAGCATGGACTATCAGCTCGGAGACCATAGATGCGGTTACCCTTGACGCTGCATCGCAGACAAAAATGGCTCTGAGCACTATGGGACTCAACTGCTGAGGTCATTAGTCCCCTAGAACTTAGAACTAGTTAAACCTAACTAACCTAAGGACATCACAAACATCCATGCCCGAGGCAGGATTCGAACCTGCGACCGTAGCGGTCTTGCGGTTCCAGACTGCAGCGCCTTTAACCGCACGGCCACTTCGGCCGGCGCATCGCAGACAGGAGCGCCTGCGATGGTGTACTCAACAACTAACCTGGGTGCACGAATGGCCAAATGTTATTTTTTCGGATGAATCCAGGTTCTGTTTACAGCATCATGATGGTCGCATTCGTGTTTGGCGACATCGCGGTGAACGCACATTGGAAGCGTGTATTCGTCATCGTCATACTGGCGTATCACCCGGCGTGATGGTATGGAGTGCCATTGGTTACACGTCTGGGTCACCTCTTGTTCACATTGACGGCACTTTGAACAGTTGACGTTACATTTCAGATGTGTTACGACCCGTGGCTTTACCCTTCATTCGATCCCTGTGAAACCCTACATTTCAGCAGGATAATGCACGACCGCATGTTGCAGGTCCTGTACGGGCCTTTCTGGGTACACAAAATTCTACCCTTCATTCGATCCCTGTGAAACCCTACATTTCAGCAGGATAATGCACGACCGCATGTTGCAGGTCCTGTACGGGCCTTTCTGGGTACAGAAAATGTTCAGCTGCTGCCCTGGCCAGCACATTCTCCAGATCTCTCACCAATTGAAAGCGTCTGGTCAATGGTGGCCGAGCAACTGGCTCGTCACAATACGCCAGTCACTACTCTTAATGAACTGTGGTATCGTGCTGAAGCTGCATAGGCAGCTGTACCTGTACACGCCATCCAAGCTGTGTTTGACTCAATGCCCAGGCGTATCAAGGCCGTTATTACGGCCAGAGGCGGTTGTTCTGGGTACTGATTTCTCAGGATCAAAGCACCCAAATTGCGTGAAAATGTAATCACATGTCAGTTCTAGTATAATATATTTGTCCAATGAATACTCGTTTATCATCTGCATTTCCTCTTGGTGTAGCAATTTTAGTGGCCAGTAGTGTATATTGCACTGACAGACGTATCTGAAAGATTTTCATTTATAACTTTCGACTCGTTCGTTTCTATACCAGGATCCTTATCTCAAATTGATTCATTTATCCTTCTTCACCATCCCTGAAAGTTACATAAAACATATACAGAGGCGCTGGAGCCTTTAACTTCAGTGCTCTGTAGTGTCGTTGGATGACGTATCCGGTCACTGGTTCGTATTCTCATTTTGTTCTTCAAGATACCTTTTACATCCCCAGACGATTGCAGATGTAAATTTGAAATGTCATGTATATGAGGAGGAATGACGTTGATAACGAGAGCGGTGACCAAGCAGTATGAAGCGTCAGTTATTCGTATCATGGTCAACGTCCTGTGTTTTGGTCATAATCGTATCTCTTGCAGCATACCGGATGAACTTTGCTCCACCCACAAAATTCTGATGGTTCTTGGGGACATTTCGAGGATATTTCGATACACGCGACTCATGGTCTCCATTGCCTCGTTAGTGAGAAATTTCATTTCGTTTCACTTCTCACCTCCAGGTAGTTTCTTATCTATACTGCACTGAAAAATCTGCACAACAGTGCAAATGTCGACGGCATGCCCCATATTCACTCGTGGTACTTGCATTGGCTACTGTAAGACCCGTTCACGCTTCGTGCTCAAGTTTGCATCCAGTAATGCACGGTTAAGCCTGAGGTTTATTTTTTCGGCAGTGTTAGTTGTTCGTCAACTGTGATACACAGTACTTAGGTCAGGTTACCTGAGGAATTCTTGGGCAACGTACACTTGATAGCACGTAAATATGCCGGCGGAAATTGCAGCCAGAGCTGAAGTCTGTTGCAGCATTAACGTGAACCGAATTCAGAATGGCCTAATCTTTCTATTTACCTTAGGAACATGCGAACGAGGAAATTTTCAAAAATTACAAGACATTGACTTTTCACATTCGAGATGTGTCCTAAGAAGGCATAAAACGTTGTCGACAAATTTAATGAGCTGGAATTTGACTATCCATAGATACAGTGAATGTTAAGTGAATAGAAGTAATCTTTCCTACGCGGGGCACTACAGTCATATAGAATATTTTTGAAAAAATTTCCACTATTTGACTGTTAAATGTTAATAGATATAATTTCGTAATTAAACAGCGTGCGGCCTTATGTGTAAAGAGTCTTATTTTAGAATCAATGTGTATTTTTTTCGCCATAAGAGACATTATTTTGCTTCAACAATTTGTTTTGTATGAAGCCTTCCACTGTATTATATGGAACACATTTCGGTGGTGTGACTAATTTCTCATGCAATATACGACGCAATCATGCCTATAAACCAATGAGAACCCCTTTTGTAGGAGAATAACCACCCTGGAGCCGCAAACTTATACTTAAAACCCCTATTTGACATAATACGAAAGAATCATTCACAGAGTTTCATTGATGGTTCGAATGGCTCTGAGCACTATGGGACTTAACATCTATGGTCATCAGTCCCCTAGTACTTAGAACTACTTAAACCTAACTAACCTAAGGACAGCACACGACACCCAGCCATCACGAGGCAGAGAAAATCCCCGACCCCGCCGGGAATCGAACCCGGGAACCCGGGCGTGAGAAGCGAGAACGCTACCGCACGACCACGAGATGCGGGCGGTTTCATTGATATTACACAGTAATAGATTAACAGGCTGTCGGGGAGAGTAAGGTCTGCAGGCGTCACATCTGTTCTATAATAGCCAAAGACAGTTCAAGAGCAATGTCAAATACCTGTATGACACCGCTTTCATTCTAGTCGCATTATTCATGCACCATGCCTCATCCTCAACAGGCTATTCATGACCGCGTCATTACCCTTGTGGGGGAAGGGACGCTGACTGCGTCGGAAGCCAGGGTAGGGTATGGCGATACTGAGCGCACTGTGCGACGATGAATAAAACGTCATCTACATACTGGAGTATCTGTAAACTGGATTTTGGCCCGTAAAAACACTCGTTCAGGATGATGAAATTCACAACACGTCACGGTTAAATTCTTTTTTAAATGCAGTTCAGTTTAAATATACTAGGGGTGGTCAAAAATCTTCCGTTTGAGGGCGTTGCTGCAGCATATATGCAACATTGCGCGACTCCGAGGCAGGTATATAAGTACCGACGTGTAGGCAAAGTATTAGTATGCCATTCGTTCTTTCCGAAGTGTGTGCGGTAGCGTGTTATTAACAAATGCTTCCAAACAGGACCAACGTGCTGTTAGTCTTTTCTTGGCTGCTGAAGGACAGTTTAGATAGACATAAGTCAGAGAAAAAAGAATGTATGGGGTAGCATGTCCGTCGGGAACTACCGTTGTGGAATGGTGTGCCAAGGAGTGCCGCTGCTTTATGATAACGCACGTCCACACATTGCAAATGTCGTAAAGCAAAAGTTACGCCAACTGAGGTGGGAGACACTGGAGCACTCGTCCTATAGTCATGATCTCTCTCCAGTCGCCGCGTGGGTTTACCCGAGCGGTCTAGGGCGCTGCAGTCAAGGACTGTGCGGCTGGTCCCGGCGGAGGTTCGAATCCTCCCTCGGGCATGGGTGTGTGTGTTTGTCCTTAGGATAACTCAGGTTAAGTAGTGTGTAAGGGACTGATGACCTCAGCAGTTAAGTCCCATAAGATTTCACACACATTTGAACATTTTTTCTCCAGTCGATTATCACGCCTTCGGTCCCATAAAAAAGGTCTTGAAGGGTCAACGATTCCTGTGGAACGAGTATTGTGCAACTGGCGGTTACGGACTTACTTATGCTGCGGTCCGCCATGTTTTTCCAATTGGTTACCTTCAACCTGGGGCGTCGGTGGAATGATTGCTTAAATGTTCACGGCGATTTTGTTGATTGGAATACGGTTTCTGGACTGTATGACCTTTGAACGGAAACTTTTTGATTACCTCTTATACTTGTACGTTTCCCGAGTCGGTGAATAAGGTTCACCGCCCCCTTTAGGATGCAGGATAACTTAGCAAACGTGTTTCCCTCAAGGAGAGGCTCCATGATGATCACTGACTCTACTGATTGGGGTTTTCTCAGAACCGTGTCAATCGTGGCAGACGGAACTGATACTTTTCGAGAAACTGGTATTGTCCTTAGCAAATGGTGGTTCAGTGCGAGTATACAGGGCGCTTGGTGCCAATTTCGACCCAAAATACATCCGTGAGTCATCACGCAGTGGCAAGGAGTCTGCTGCATTTTTGGCCCTCGATTTGTTCCCGTGAACTTGGAGTGCTTCACAGGATAGATTCTCCATAATATCCATCACACATTTTACCAATAATACCCGTGAGAACATAAACAAAAGCAAAACGAAGATAATGGAATACAGTCTAATTCAATCAGGTGATGCTGTGGGAATTAGATTAGGAAATGAGGCACTTAATGTAGTAGATGAGATTTGCTATTTGGGGAGCAAAATACACCTATGAAAGATCAACGAAAGTCAAATTCATTTTGATGAAGATGCGAACACTGAAGAAGTTCTTCTATATGGTACGGGGAGATTTAGAGTTGAAACATTTTTCCCAATACTCGATAACTTGTACGCTCAATTGTTGAGGAGGAAGCGAAGTTATAAAACAATGTTAGACTCCTTCACAGTTTCCAGTAAACTGAAGAATAGTTCACCAAACGTTATTTATGAACGGGCAGCAAAACTCTAAGCGTCATATAAAACTGATGTAGAACCTTCGTCCCAAGCGAATGTGTACATTTCGCGGAATCTCGTGAGATTTGTGATGTAATAGTCTAGATTAGAAAATTTCTACTAAAGGTGTAGTTTCAGTCCATGTTTTCGAATGTTGACATTGCTCTTAGGATGTTTCTACGTGAAGCACTTACAAATTGTACAGCACAACGCTTGTTTTCGACTCTTAAAAGGCTGTGACCATACCTGCGTTCTATCTTGTCTGAGGAGAAGTTGAACACCTCGTCCATTCTTCACAGCGAAGGCGACCTCCTAACTGGCATACTTTGTGGAGTATGTCCTTCCAAACTGTCCTCATGAATACTGTTTTTAGTCTCCTTAGTTGATTCAGTAAATCTGAAGTCTCATTTCGCTCGAGTGGTTTCTCTACGGGTGTTGTTGTTGCAGTCTTCAGTCCACAGACTGGTTTGATGCAGCTCTCCATGCTACTCTATCCTGTGCAAGCTTCTTCATCTCCCAGTACCTACTGCAGTCTACATCCTTTTTAATCTGCTTAGTGTATTCATCTCTTGCTCTTCCTCTATGTTTTTTTACCCTCCACGCTACCCTCCAGTACTAAATTCATGATCCCTTGATGCTTCATAACATGTCCCACCAACCGATCCCTTCTTCTAGTCAAGCTGTGCCACAAATTTCCCTTCTCCCCAATTCTATTCAGTAACTCCTCATTAGTTATGTGATCTACCTATCTAATCTTCAGCATTCTTCTGTAGCACCACATTTCGAAAGGTTCTATTCTCTTCTTGCCTAAACTATTTATCGTCCACGTTTCACTTCCATACATTGTCACACTCCAGAAAAATACTTTCAGAAACGACTTCCTGACACGTAAATCTGTACTCGATGTTAACAAATTTCTCTTCTTCAGAAACTCTTTCCTTGCCATTGCCAATCTATATTTTATATCCTCTCTACTTCGACCATCATCAGTTATTTTGCTCCCCAAATAGCAAAACTCATCTACTACATTAAGTGCCTCATTTCCTAATCTAATTCCCACAGCATCACCTGATTCAATTAGACTGTATTCCATTATCCTCGTTTTGCTTTTGTTGATGTTCTCACAGGTATTATTGGTAAAATGTCTGAGGGCATTGATAACAATCTTCCAGTTTTCCTTGAGACCCACACGTGCTTCCTCTATTGCTGATCAACGTGTTTTTGATTAACTTTAAACTGGTTTGCTTCTTGGTTTCGGCAAAGAAAGAAGTTAATCACAGTATTGTGTAGAGCCGGAGAACAAATTATAGATGTCAGGTTACCTTCCATTAGGAAAGTGGATGTACTCAGCGACTGTTATGTAATTTATAAATTATAGAGCACAGCAGTCGTCCTTTTTTTTCCTGCAGGTTTTATTACGCAAATCCAGACTTCGCCTAGTGCCTAGCCATTATCAATGTATTATTTTTTAATCTCGATGCATGTTAGTTCCCTGTTGTTCAGGCGTCAGTCACAGTTCTTTGAGTAGTATTCAAAGAGCTATGACTGACGCCCGAACAACTAGCCGAAATCTGGATTTGCATAATGTTGTTCAGGCGTCAGTCACAGTTCTTTGAGTAGTATTCAAAGAGCTATGACTGACGCCCGAACAACTAGCCGAAATCTGGATGTGCATAATAAATCCTGCAAAAAAAAAAAAAAAAAGAAAAAAAAAAAAGAAAAGGACGACTGATTGCTGCGCTGTATCATTTATCATTTATAAATTATAAACGTTTTGCACTAGGCTGAAAAACGAACATGCTTCCCAACAATAGCTTGCAGCACTAGTGCTGACTAAATTCAAAGAATGCACTACACAAGGCACATAATGAGCTTTCGGATTTCGTTCTTTAATGGGTGCCTTCAAATCAATGTACGCTGCTGACAATTTGCTTGCATTGCCGTATGACTGGCCTCTACAGTCAGTAATATTAATGGAATTTGTAGAATGGTCTTTTAGTACGGCCTCAGCTAAGTTTTCAGATTTGTATCCCGGGTTTGGTAAAAATAGAAGGAAATGTCCAACACGCTTACCATTCTCGTTCACGTATCTTAATATGAAAGATCATTGATCAATGTATGAAATATTCGCAGTAAAATACACTATTGTAGAGAAATATTTGGCCTGTTTTATATTACTTATGTTAAATCTTTTTATTCGTTCAGGAAGGTGCCCTATTATTTCATCACAGATTGTTAAAGGTATGTAACTTGTGTGTCGCCACCCGGATTTCCATATTGTTCAATATTATCTGTGAGAAAATGGTCGAACTCAGTTATAAGCTTAAGAGATATTATAAATTGACCGTTATTTAATGACTGTAATTATTCAGCGTGTCCACGTAGGGGAAACCCACGACTTGTTAGCTTCTTCACCACTACGATCACCCTTTCAGCACATTGCGCCAGTACCTTTTATCTTTCTCAGTATACGATTCGAAATGCTTTTCTACCGCTCCAAGTGATTTTTTTCTTGTTAAAAGTGATAACTCAAAATTTCTGTGTTCAAGTCAATTTTCATGATGAGATAAAATACAAGAAATATTTCTCATATATTAAATATCAATAGTAGCGATCGCTGTATTACCTCCGAACAATTTACATGGTGCACAAAAAAATAGGAGTGTACTATGTAATGAAGCAAAGTTCGCCATTTAAAAGTTTGCGATAAAATAAATTTTTATTCAAATACATGGTCTTACCCCTTATCGATCTTCGTGAATTAGAAAAATCACCGTTACTGTGTTGATTAATGCCACTGTGTAAAAGAATGTCGACTGCTGATTCATTAACACATCATTCTGCAAAATCGTCACCAACGAGGTTATTTCTTGTTGTAATATCTGATATGACACTTAGATTTTTCTGAGACTTAGATTCAAGAACAGTTAGTTTTTCTTTACTTTTACTTTTAATTATTGTTTCGTTCGCTTTTACGTCTTTCACTACAGCTGTAGTGCTAGACGTATCGTCAGTGCTATTTGAACCCGAAGTATAGCGAGCAAGATTTTTTGTGAAAAATTTGTCTACTCTGACAAACGTTTCTAAAGCGTTAACTTCTCGTTCTCGCTCTTCCTTCGCTAATTTTCTAAATTCCCCCCCCCCCTCCCCCCCCCACACACACACTTAATTTTGCTCGTTTGTTTTTCATGTTAAAGACACGGAATTGTGAACCAACAATAACACAAAAGAAAATAAATTTATAAATAAAAAGTATGCAGTTCAAAATCGTAGCAGACGTCACGTGAGCATAAAGCTTTTTGCTTTGAACACGACAGTGATCAGTGATCAGCTGATGGGCTTGGATTACTTGACCGACCTGTGTTATGAAATTGAAACGTTATGAGAAGAGCGACAATGCATTCTAATTTAATGTCATTGTCGCTACATTCTCTATTCTCAATGAACAGAAGTTAAAAACCGACAGCATTTTCGGAATAATAATGCTTCAAAACTCGTATTGTCACGTTTTGTCCTGATAGCTTACTTTAAAGTATTGAAAGGACGGAGCAAGTGCCGTGCCGGAACGTCAGTCACCTCGGCTCACTCTGAAGATAGCTGGACGGTATTCAGCCGAAATATTAGAAGAAGTCGAATTTATGCGGCTGCACGCCCGAAATTTTATGGATCAGACTTTGCACCGCGAAAATATGAAGATGCACATATTATTGTACAATTTCACAAAGCCGGTTCTAGATGGAAACTGAGTGTCTGAATTTCCATTCAATCACCAAGTTAACTAATAATATTTCAAACCTTTTACTGTCGATTGTCGTTTTACGGCTTGTTTAAACAGTCAAGTTATTTCACAGTATTAATAACTTCCGTCATTTGTAAGCGCAGCTACTCCAAAACGTAAAATGTTAAAAGAAATATGTAAATCCGCCTCTGATGACAAATGCTGCCACACTGACCTCGGACCCAGCTGCCGTGTCGATCGTCCAGTACGGAGCGTCATAAACGAAGCCTTGAAGTTTTCAGTTCTTGGTTTCAGCCTTTTATATTTCATCCTATATCAAAATTTATTCCATTCCACAGCATTGTGTATTTTTATGTAAAATGAACTGTCACTGAAACGTGGGTAATTTTAGACCACATCAAAAAAATTTTCAACGTCACTTTCACCACTTCTGCTTTGAAGGTTTACAAGTAAGCAATGTCCTATCACTCTGGAGATGTGTGATCTTCACTGCAGTTATTAAAACTCACTGTGAAACTTGTCGAAGTCACTGTTCTGGTGATAAAGCCAAAGCTATCGCTAATTCAGTGTTCATTTTTAATACAAGCCATCACCTTCACAGTCACTCACAGTCATTCCAGCTAGTGATGCCATATAAACCTCATCGATTGCTTCGAAAGACGTGCCCTGGTTGCTGGTTATAACAGACTGACTATACCCGTGAGGGGTGTAATTGTGGATATACATCATTAATTCACCTCGCAATGTTTCTAGTTCTCACTTGGCATCTTCTTAGGATGATGTCCTCTTCGCTGCAGAAGGTATGCTTGGCAGTTGCTTTGATTACGGGTTAGTGCTGTAATGGATATGTGTGTAGGAAGATGAGGATATGAATCTCTTGATGCAATACTTCTTGTGAGTGCCGTTACAAGTGCGACCGTACTCCTCCACGAATCGCTCCTAGTTTTTCCAGGCACAAAAACAGAAACGCCGAACTAGGCGTTATATATAGCTGGACATTTTGTCCTGAAAGCTAGACTACCTATTAGTAATCAGTTACAGTCAATGTTTTGGGATTTCACTCTTAAAAGTGCTTAAACTAAAAAAAGACAATGATCGTAACTGAGTTCTCAGTCTTTTTAATTACGGAATTATTCCTGAAATAATTGTATCCCTATATAAAATCAAAGTTCTTCATTAAACAAAATATAAGATAATCTATTCTTCTGGGCCCAAAAACAAGAAGATATTCAATTGCTTCTTCATTTGTCAGTAATTCACACAAACACAAACTTCAAGACAAGAGGAAGATCACTGTCTGCATAAGATTTCGTAATCTGACTTAAAACGTTTATGTATGTAATATATAAAGCGGAAAGCTTGTCACCAAAACTCTCTAAAAGTTCTTGGCCGGTTTACTTCAAATTTCTACCATATCTCATAATGAACATTTGGGCGGACACAATCTCTCTCTCTCACACTCACTCACTCTCTCTCTCTCTCTTTCTATCTTTCTCTCTCTCTCTCTCTCTCTTTCTTTTCCTCTCTCTGCATGTATGTATACTGGGTGTCCCATTCATCTTGACCACCCTAAATCATTGTTTTTCCAGATGTAACTTTGTGTTTCAGTGAATGGTACACTGTGATAGATTTTTGAATAGGTCTTTAGGAGAGGAAATGAATTACCGAATAAAAAATGCAGGGTGGCATTTCAAAAAGTCATACCGATGTTCATATCTTTGTAAAAAAAACAAAGCTACAGCGAAGTTAATCATGCTGATTGATGTGCCACTGGCGGCTAAACAACATTTGCTTGAAATATTTTATAATTTGCATCTGGACGAACAGTTATTTAGGGTGGTCAAGATAAATGGGACATCCTGCATATTAAAGAAGAAACTACCAAAGACTTCGAAGAGTACTTGGCACATTTACTTCAAATTTATACACTCAGATGAAGAAATTTAATGAAAAAATTAAATGCCTAACAAACGAAACATACCGTGGTAAACTGTCATTCCTAACGCGGAAATAAACTACAGCAGCAGTATCTGTCTTGGAGAAAGTACCACCAGACATCACTGGAGCGTGTGACGAGAGGAAGCTTGAGAATTTGACACAACATGATTGCAAACTTTTACTTATTGATTAGTTGCCGTTGTTACACAGGCTACGGAGGAAGGCTGGCCGTGAAGAACGTATTGCCGAAAGTAATACAGGCCACCATCATCACAGGGTATGCCGTAGGGGAAGAAGTACTCAATCTTCGCATTCCATTGATACCCAGTTATTTAAATGTGCCCTTCGATTTAAGGCGATTGTAGTTTACCATTCGGTCTGCATTCGCTGTATCAACAAGGCACACGACCAATCACTTGGTGTGCAAATATTAAACATTCCGGGAAACGTCGGGCACTGCAGCTAATTTAACTTATTAAAAAAGAATAATCTGTTGTTAAATATTAGTATTTCCCATTTGATTCCACTTTATCAATGACGTTATTTTTCTTGGAAGTCATTTCGTAGAACTCTTGACAGTGTAATTTTGAATCACACATAAACAACATTAGCATTGTGATTGTGTCGGTTTGCAAATTATTTCGTTCCTCTGTCTATTGGGGGATTCTGAAAGAGAGCACCGTTTCGAAGTTTTCATTATAGCGAGGAATTGCAAGTTAATATTCAGTGTGTCTCAACACGGGCAGGTGTGAGGCGCGAGTGTGCTGGGGCTGATTGACACATTTTACTTTGTTTCGCTCACTCTGGACGTAGTGTGGGTGTGACAGAGCTTGCTGCGACAGGGCGTTTTGACATTGGATGTGATGTGTCGGCAGCTGGGCCAACACCTTGTAGATCGAAGTGGCTGAAAGTGCACGCTAAACTAACGCAGACGGGCGTGAAGTACTGGAACATGAGACTTATTAATGAATAAGAAGAACAGTACGTAGCTGGAATAATATACTTAACTTTATTCTCTTGTTGGAATACATCTCTTGAATAGTAGTAAGCTATAAGCACTGATACAAATGGCGCCTTGCTAGGTAGTAGCTATGGAATAAGCTGAAGGCTATTCTATCAGTCTCTCGGCAAATGAGAGGAAGACTTGGTAGGTCTGGTCGCAAGCTATGTCGTCCGTACAACTGGGGCGAGGTCTAGTCCGTGTATTCTGACCTGCCATGTGGTGGCGCTAGGATTGCGATTACACAGTGGCGACACGCGGGTCCGACATGTACTACAGGACCGCGGCCGATTTAAGTTACCACCTAGCAAGTGTGGTGTCTAGCGGTGACACCACAGGATGATCGACATATTATAGTTTGTTTCGCTCGCTTTGTGTGTAGTGTGGCTGTAACATATTGTGTTTGGCTTGTTCGGCCTACGAAGAAAAATCTAGAACATTGACATTAGAATAGCTGTGGTAAGTATATCTCTGTATGCCTCCATACACTTATCCTTCGGAATTACGTTATTAGCTTAGAACGGGCGTTTGTGTGTGTCCTCTGCTTCATCTCTAAAAAGCCTAACAAACGCCGGACAGGTCGGAAACAACAGGTAAAGAGCCGGACACCTCCGGTTAAAGCTGGACACTTAGCAACCCTCCTCGCACCCGACTGTAATTACTAGTGAGTGGGTAGTTACTTTTGGCTAGTCAGGAACCAGGAGCATCCTCGCTATCTCATAAGGGTCAGTTTCCATCAGCCATTACGAAGCGACTATACTGTCTTCGGGTGGATTGTGACGCAGTAATTCCCCACCACGGCGCCTGCACTTCATAACAGGGTATATAACGGTAAGACTTGCTACATATTACACGATATTACAATTTGATGGATACCCATTTGCCAAAAATGTTGCAAATTTTCAACGTGCAATGAGGTTTGGTGAGTCTGGCACAGTTTCCCCTAGGACATGGAGAGTGCCGAAATGGCGTCACTTCCATTGGGTTTCCATCACGCGAAAGTTGAAGAACTAAAAATTTCGTCAAAGGGATGCTTGATCAACTATAAAGACGTACATTAAGAAACAGAAGTTAAACCTCGTGGCGATGCATACACGAGGTCCCCTTGGAGGACGACGACTAAGAGAAGTTGGTTCCATGGCTTGAATAGTATACTTTTTCTCTTCGAGAATACTTTTTTCAAATCAAATGACTCTTAGAACTATGGGACTTAACATCTGAGGTCATCAGTTCACTAGAATTTGGAACTACTTAAACCTAACAGACCTAAGGACATCACACACATCCATGCCCGAGGCAGGATTCGAACGTGCGACCGTAGCAGTCGCGCGGTTCCGGACTGAAGCGCCTACAACCGCTCGGCCAGAATCTTTTTTCTCAATAATCTTTTGACCGGAGGAAATCACTACCTCTGTAAGAGACGTAACACTAAACCTACGATCGTCACTGCGGTGCAGCGTAAAGCGTTGTCTTCAATCTTGAACGGAGAAATGCAGCCTGTGTACATTTTTCAGTCTGTCAACATGCCTCGTAAGGTTATTTCATGCGTAGACCGTGCGCCCATTGTCACTTTACGTCAATAAGAGTTGTCAGTACGATACGATACTGACCGAATTGGACTGATGACCTCAGAAGTTAAGTCCCATAGTGCTCAGAGCCATTTGAACCATTTTTTGACCGAATTGGCGTACAACACAGCAACGTCTTTCCAACATTCAACGACTATCGCGCAACACAAAACATTGAAGGCTTATCTCAAATTATTTGCCCACAGTCAACAAAACTACCTCGTCTCCACTATCAACAAAATAAAGCTCGTAGATACCCTGAGGTGAAAAGAAAACAGCGCAGTGCCTCTTTGGAGCCAACTGGCACGGTTGTGTCGATACAGATAGTATGCAAACATCTGCACACGGTTCATGTGGCATCTTGCACCTTAGCCTCATATACGGACAACAGTATAACCGCTCCAGTTCCGCGGTGAGGGAAAAAGGCAGGAAAGGGAACACATGGACTAGAACACGGATCATGCTGTTGGGTTCTCTTCACCGATGAGTGCAGGATTTGTCTGATGCCTGAGAATCCTCACAGAAGGGCAGAGTAATTTCATTTAGTCTATGATCACATTCCTAAGCCTGTTGCGGGGAGGGGGAATTATATTATTATATGTTTTTAAGGAAGGTATCCTTCTTAAAACATCACACCTGCTATCTGTAACATAATTTCTGCCTCTTTTGTAAGACTCCAGAACAGCCGTGATCTATATCATTACATCATAATCTCTTGCCTTAATATATTATTAATATTTCTATAAACTGTGTCATTAGTTTAAATGAAACCTTCTTCTTTATTTTATATGTTTACATATTATTAGAAAAATAATACGTATCCCACGAAGTTGAATTAATGTATTATATTAATGTGTTTGTCTACATTTACTATTGTAAATCTAATAAGCTCTCCTACCTTAAACGCCATAGTTTCAGTCTTAGTGATATAAATACTGTTGTTGCGTTGTGCAGATATCAAGTTGAAATCAGGAACTTCTCATTGAAAGGAGTGCACACTCACAAAAGCTACCACGCAGGTGTGTGTCTACGGTTCTTGACCAATTATGCCTGTTTCCGTAATATAACGGCCACATAAAAAACTGATGTTACTCAGGACATAATGCGTCCTCGGCGCACATCTAAATCTATTTTTATTTAATAATCTTCCTGTTGAACAGCTGTTGTTTCCAAATCGATGTATGTACTTGCTTCAGTTTTTTCGTATATACAGCGGTTATTTTATTATCTCTAGAGCATTACTGTTCCGTTGTTTCGTGAACGTACTGAAATACTTTCGTAGAAATGGAAATTGAAACTCAATTTTTGTTTCTCTAGCGGGTTTAGTTAATTATCAAAGGATAATAATGTTATTTGTACATTGACGTTGAGTGCAAATACAGTTCGGCCTTCTAGTAAGAATTTTTCTGCTATTTTTCTTAACCTCTAGTTTAAAATTTTTCAATGTATCTGATACCTCCCCCAACACAACGGCTTGCAGAACTTATATGGTTGCCGACAATGCGTTTGCTTGATGGCCGTTACGGGCAACGTTGGTGGCTACTGACCTAGCTAAACTTTGAGTGAAGAGACAGACGAAACCATTCACTTCCTCTGTTTTAGCTACAGGAGCTTTTGGGCGGGCCAAGCAGCTCCGACACTCCTGACGCCGATCCCACATGAGTTTAATTGTCTGACGTGACCTTACACTTCATACTATAAGGCTAAAATGACAACAGTTATGGAGATATAAATCGTTTTAGGAAAAGTAATTTCCGAGGAAATATGCTGCGGACTAAGACGAATCCTAATGCTGGACTTGTGAATCGGATGGAAACGCGACAACGAGCTTATTGAAATGTTTGCGAAATTTCTGACAGGAAAGATGCGTTGCTAATGAAAATAAATGAAACGTACTGCCAGTTAAAAATAGTTATGTGAAACATTGAGGTGGAAGAAATAAAATTAATGAATTAACGTGTCACAAGAAGGGAAAAATATTTAGCCCTAATCCCTTAAAAATATATAAACAGGGTATTACAAAACGATACCGACAGACGTGGAGGGGTTGTAAAAGGTGTCATGAGGAACAAATCGAGGATAGGAATCAGTGGCCGGAAAGGTCCGGAAACTGCACTACAAAGCGTCGATGTTATACGTGGCGGCGCCTAACTATAGCTCGCCCATCCCGCAGCAAACGTGACTGTGCTCCTACGACCGTAGGCAAAACGTCTCGCAAAGTTATTTGTTATTCTGTGATCGCGACTGATTGCCAGGAGCAGCAGTGGAGAAGATGGAACTAGCTGCTGCGTAGACAGAGCTTGTCTCCTATGAATGCTATGCTCTGTTTGCTTTTTGACTTGGTAAGAGACACATGTGGATTGAGGCATTCATTCTGCAAAGATTTATAAAGCATGTGTTGTCGCTTTGATGTTTATTACTAAGATCTGGCACTGAGAGTGGAGCCGCAGGAGGCCAGGGTTGAAAATGAACCTGTAATGTCTGAAACTAGTCGCCTAATATAAACACTGCAACGGCTGACAGAACCGTTAATAAACGCTTTAAGATTATGCTCTGTTGCGTTAGTGGATGTCGGTTTCAATGGGCTCTGAGCACTATGGGACTTAACATCTTAGGTCATCAGTCCCCTAGAACTTAGAACTACTTAAACCTAACTAACCTAAGGACATCACACACATCCATGCCCGAGGCAGGATTCGAACCTGCGGCCGTAGCAGCCTCGCGGTTCCGGACTGCAGCGCTAGAACCGCACGGCCACCGCGGCCGGCCGATGTCGGTTTCGGAGATGGGTTTCCACCCCAGTTTATCGTCGTCCTGTATACCGAAAAACACTGGGGATTTTAGAGGTTTCCAGGAGCTAAAAAACTGCGGCTGGAAACTTGTGTCCGAAACCGCCATCCACCGATGGAAGTAGTAGGCAAGTAGGAGGCAAGTAGGAGGCAAGCATGTCTACGCAGCAACTAGCTCAGTCTTCTCCACAGCCTACAGTGGAAATCAGACGCAATTACTGAACAACAACCAACATTGCGAGACGTTCCGCCTATGATCCGACAGCGTACGAAGTCACGTTTGCTGCCGAAGAGATGGGCTAGCGGCAGGCTCTGGCGCCTTTAGCTTCCACGGTCTGTAGCGTCGTTGGATGACGTTTCCGGACACGGGTTCGTATCCTCAATTTGATCCCCACGACACCTTCTACAATACCTCAAAATTTCTTGGTATCGGTTTGTATCACCCTGTATATGAAAGCTCATGTAATTTACGATATTAAACACTGATACAACAAGCGTAGTTGAGTTAGACATGACTGCTAGTTTGGGAGAAGGACGTTTCTGTCGCCATAGCGAGCGGAATAGTTTTGCGTGCAATGTGAGTAGGATGCTATTGGCGTTTCAGTCGAGCGCAGAATCGACATGGCGGGTAATATCGGCCCATTTGATTGCGACCACAGCATAGGTGTCCCGTCTGTCTCCGTGATCGTACAGACACCGACATTTCCACCCTATCAACGAGGTTGTGCGAGTGCCTCCATACTGAGAAGCCAACGTCGCTACAGTTAGTTGTTGGAGACATTTACACTTGACGAATGAAACCGTCGTTGAAGTCAGATCATAACAGCTGGTTGATGGATCAAAGTACACAGAGAATTACTCGGGAATTCAACTTTGGACAACAATATCCTGTTAGTAGCCAGACTATCCAATAACACCCCCTCGATACCGGGTGCACAAGCCACGACCTCTCACGTGTTCTTCCGATAATCATTTGTTTCGGGCACAGAGATAAGCACGGCCGCAAGAGCACTATTACTGGACTCCTAGACTGATGACCTTCGTATTGCTACACGCCAATAGCAGGGTACCAGCTCATTCAAAACTACATGCCACCACTTTCCTAGGTTGTAGAGGTACTCTGGTATGGGTATGTTTACATGGGATAAAGTGGGTACCCTATACGACTGCCATCGTAATGCAACAGGAACGATACAGGAACCTTTCCCCCATCATGTGCCTTTGAGATTCCATCCATGGTCAAGTACTTAGTGACGGAGCACATGTTCGGAATGTGGGGAAGCATAGGTTAGGCAACTGGCCGTGTCCTTTTCAAACGAATAATCCCTGTACTTTCCTCAACAAAGTTAGGGAAACAGCAGGAGAGGCCGTCAGTAGGGTGAAAGGAATGCTACGTGTTAGTAGGTTTGAGTCTTTAAATCAACTGCTCATTAATTTACATTCGCCCCTGCAACTTTTTAGATTTTTTAAAATTTTAACCATACTTTTGACATGTACAACATTTCTGCTCGAGATTCCAGTACCTCGTTCTCAGTTATCACAAATCGTATCAGGAAAAGCTGTATTTTCACTGCGTGTTGAACTGAAGCTTGTCTCCAATGATTAATGTGTAGACCAGTGAGAGACATGTTTATTGATTATTTAAAATACCGTCTTTAAAAGAAATATCGAATGTGACAATTAACTGCCCTGTTCATGTTTCATTAAACAGTGACAGTCTAATTCGACACAAGCTATCGGTTAGCCATTCTAACTTTCTCATGTGATTCCCTATTAGTTGTACAGTTTTCGTGAACAGGCCATACCAACATTTAATTCCACAATTACTTAGTTAGCATGTCGTTTCTAGTGGCCTAGATACCTAAGACACAAAAGATATTCCATGAATAACTTGCGAATGAATGGATAGGAGCATTTAAGTATGAGTACGTCTGTGTTTACGAGAAGTGTTCAAAAAGTGACTACCAGCGCCGCGGAGCAAGAGCTGTGCTTCAGCGGAGGGCTTTATTCCAGCGAGGCACATCTGTTTTGTGTAGGCACAGCATGCTTCTTTTGTTGAATTCCATTGAGAAATTCAACAGTATACAACTTTCAGCTAACTGCTGCAATATATTAAGGCGAAGTCACACTCACTTGAATGATTGTGTTTATCTGGGAATACTAAGGGCTACAGAAGATTTTTGACTGCGACTATTTCAAAATAACTGCTTAGGAAGGAAAATTTCTGGAGTAAGGGCTAAATTATTTATTCCAGAATATCTGAAACTTGCATTTAAGGAGCATACACCAAGAGCCTCGATTATTACGAAAAATGATTTTTTTCACCTATTGTCCCTCATTCCTACCCCCTGTAACGCACGGGATTGGTACACGCTAGCAAAATTATGAAGTGAAATTAATCGACGAATGACACTAATTTGTTATTACCCAACCACCGGATGAGGAGTACACAAACATACATCAATTTAGTGCTGATGTAGAGGACTGATTGGGCGCTGTTGCACTGTGCCCTTATGGAAACCTTTTTAATGATTGTCTGGGAGGCCTTAGAAAATAGTCTGGGGATACTATATGAAACACATAATTAACATAATTGATTAAATAAAAACGAAATAAATGTTAAGAAACGTCAGGATATTAATGTATGCTAACCACGCTATTAGATTTCACTGCCAAGTCATTCAAAAAAGTCACAAATATACTTGGAATGGTGGCTGTACACATGATAATATTAAGCACAGTGCTATAAATGAAATCGGCAATAACTGTCCTAGCTGAGTAGGCTCTGCGCATATAGTCAACGACTGTGAAAATATCTATGCGCGAAGCTTACAACAACTACCACCGTCATACCTTAGTAAACATCTGGCCGAGATCCCGAGAAAATCCAGGTACGATGTAAAATCGCTAAGTGGGTGTAAGGCTTCCATCCAGTCACTCGATGACCAGTCTGATAGGATAGTGGAAGGTAGCAAAGCAAAGGCCGAAGTTTTAATTTTCGTGTTCAAGAAATCGTTAACGCAAGAGAAGCGTACAAATATTCCGTCGTTTGACCATCCTTCACAGTCCCGTATGGACGCCATGATAACAAGTATATGCCAACGTTGCCATCGCATGGCAGTCTACAAACACAGAACAAGCCTGGAGAATAAACTTGCCACAAATGGAACTGCACAAAGTGTCATATTGAATGGACCGATTTTTTTCCGTAGATGTCGAGTTAATTTCAGTCTTGACGTTGCTACAGGGAGTACTGGAAGTGGATAGTTAATCTCGCTATCGTCCGATGTGAGAATGCCTCTCTACCTGGATTGGAAACATTCGCCGACCAAGATGTCATCGCTTACAAGACCTGGCATTGTGGAATAGATGCTAAGACCCAATCTAGACCTAGTTATGTATATAGTATTATGCCTTTTACATTGTATACTCGATCCTGTCGAAAAGTTGACAATGATGAAAAAATACATGTATGGATGAAAGGACTTGGTGTATTTGCTTAGAATGTAACTGTAACTGGTGATGTATCCTTGAACTATAATTATTAATAAAGTGTGATCTGTAGCGTCAGCCGCCAATCGCTAGACGTACAGTCGTGGACAAAACGAGAGAGACCTCTCGCCTTTTCGTTATGCTGATCCGCTCGGCTTTAAAGTCTGCTACACAGCATAACAGGCAAGGCGACGAAGTGCTACCAACATACGAGGGCAGTTCAATAAGTAATGCAACACATTTTTTTTCTCGGCCAATTTTGGTTGAAAAAACCGGAAATTTCTTGTGGAATATTTTCAAACATTTCCGCTTCGTCTCGTATAGTTTCATTGACTTCCGACAGGTGGCAGCGCTGTACGGAGCTGTTAAAATGGCGTGTATAACGGTTGTGCGTTGCAAACAACGGGCAGTGATCGAGTTTCTTTTGGCGGAAAACCAGGGCATCTCAGATATTCATAGGCGCTTGCAGAATGTCTACGGTGATCTAGCAGTGGACAAAAGAACGGTGAGTCGTTGGGCAAAGCGTGTGTCATCATCGCCGCAAGGTCAAGCAAGACTGTCTGATCTCCCGCGTGCGGGCCGGCCGTGCACAGCTGTGACTCCTGCAATGGCGGAGCGTGCGAACACACTCGTTCGAGAACGATCGACGGATCACCATCAAACAACTCAGTGCTCAACTTGACATCTCTGTTGGTAGTGCTGTCACAATTGTTCACCAGTTGGGATATTCAAAGGTTTGTTCCCGCTGGGTCCCTCGTTGTCTAACCGAACACCATAAAGAGCAAAGGAGAACCATCTGTGCGGAATTGCTTGCTCGTCATGTGGCTGAGGGTGACAATTTCTTGTCAAAGATTGTTACAGGCGATGAAACATGGGTTCATCACTTCGAACCTGAAACAAAACGGCAATCAATGGAGTGGCGCCACACCCATTCCCCTACCAAGAAAAAGTTTGAAGCCATACCCTCAGCCGGTAAAGTCACGGTTACAGTCTTCTGGGACGCTGAAGGGGTTATTCTGTTCGATGTCCTTCCCCATGGTCAAACGATCAACTCTGAAGTGTATTGTGCTACTCTTCAGAAATTGAAGAAACGACTTCAGCGTGTTCGTAGGCACAAAAATCAGAACGAACTTCTCCTTCTTCATGACAACGCAAGACCTCACACAAGTCTTCGCACCCGAGGGGAGCTCACAAAACTTCAGTGGACTGTTCTTCCTCATGCACCCTACAGCCCCGATCTCGCACCGTCGGATTTCCATATGTTTGGCCCAATGAAGGACGCAATCCGTGGGAGGCACTACGCGGATGATGAAGAAGTTATTGATGCAGTACGACGTTGGCTCCGACATCGACCAGTGGAATGGTACCGTGCAGGCATACAGGCCCTCATTTCATGGTGGCGTAAGGCCGTAGCATTGAATGGAGATTACGTTGAAAAATAGTGTTATGTAGCTAAAAGATTGGGGAATAACCTGGTGTATTTCAATGCTGAATAAAACAACCCCTGTTTCAGAAAAAAAAAGTGTCGCATTACTTATTGAACTGCCCTCGTACTATGCGCAGGCGTGAAATTGACAAACTATCTGAACTTTTTTAGACTGCTTTCAATAATTTGTATGACTATATTAATGCTGATTAGTGTGTTAAATACAACACGTAAATATAAGACAGAACTAAAAGAAGAAACGCTAATTGGTATGAATTGAACAAAAAAAATGAATTTCACCTTATCGAGATAACATAACTGTTTCAGTAAGACAAAGAGCCCCACATCGTTACGAATTAGCAAAATATTATCCGCATTCGGCCGCGAAACGGTCTGTGTCAACGTTCAGATCAGTCATACTAGATTACCGTTGCTGAACTACCATGAAAGTGTGCAAATTTAGCAATGCCTGAAGATTCATAACGAAATTCAGTTAAAAATCATTCAGTGCCACACTTCAGTCAATTACATTATTGACAGAAGCGGAAAAAGTAGGCAGTAACATGTATGAAATTCTACAAGACTGTCATATTGACATCCACAGGGCGCCAGTACATAATAAAGGTAGCGTTAAAACGCATTGGGGGCGAAAGAATTTCTTAAAATTGCTTTACTGATATTCTACCTGCCTCCATCGAGATTAGAACCGAAAACAAACCAGACCTTCCTTTCACTACGCTAGCAGACAACCCAGGCGAACAGCCCTCTATTATTACCCCACACATGAATAAGCAAAATGATCTGCAGTTTCTGTTGCATAGAGTTTTCTGGACACAAAAACATAAATTCTCTACCTTTATGTCATCGCTTTCATTCGGGATGTTTAGCGAAATAACAAAATACTGTTCTAAGAGAGTAAATTTAGTAGGACAATTCTGCACCACCCCAGGAAATAAACGGCTACATAGCAGCCAAACGTATTCTACACTGTTTCCTATTCTCCACTAGACTCGCCACAGCCAGAAAACGTTCATTAGCCGAAGTGTGGGAATGTTCGCACTTCTAATACGCGGTGGCATTAATACTGGGATTTGAATTTCCACGTGTATAGGCAAATGGATTCTATTTGCATTCCTGTAAACGTGATTTGGATCGAAAGCGTAGCTACGATTAATATGCTGATGTATCGACAGCAACTAGAACATTTCGAATAAAGAGTAGGGGGCGTTATTTATGCGGCCCTCATCTTCAGTAGATGTCGTAGCTATTTTCGTTTTAGGATTTCGTCACCTAAACCGGTAAAAACGGAACCCTACTAGTCTCACTTTCTTGACCGTGTATCGGTCTACTCAACCCTTAAAACCCGTTTACCTCCAGAACGGGTGGACATAATAAGCGGAAATGTATCGCACTTCTTGCGGTAACCGGTCGCTTCGTGGTGTAAGAAAGTGAGCTTCTATGTCAACGCAATCTAAAGATACGGCCGCTTATGTAAAGAAAATTTACGGGAAAGGTCAAAAAATGGCTTAAGAACTATGCGACCAAACTGCTTAGGTCATCAGCCCCTAGACCTAGAACTACTTAAACCTAGCTAGCCTAAGGACATCACAGACGTCTATGCCCGAGGTGGGATTCCAACCTGCAACTGAAGCAGCCGAGCGGTTCGTGACTGAAGCGCCTGGAACCGCTCGGCCACCGCATCCGGCGAAACCCTATTCATCTCATGTATAATGATAATATATACTGTCTAGTGAGGATAAACTGTATTCGCCAGACACTCAGATCGTTTGATCACGGAACTTTTACGAAGCTACATTCAAACTTTGTTCGAAGTCGTCTCCAATATCCATTTATAAACACCCTAGGAAGGTCGTATGCGATATCCACTTCTGAAGACGCTGGCAGATACTGCAGTACCAAAACAAGTAGGTAAGAATTTATTGTTATTGGTCCATGCATGACACTTTATTTCAATATCAATTTAACGCGCCTAGGTGTTCGTATATGGCTGAAACTAATTAACAAAAAGAAAATTAACAGCAAACAACTTCGATGTTCAAATCAAATGAAAGTCACATGTCGCAATTACAGCATAATTTCGTTGTTACACCTACATGACTACATCAACAGGATTTCTTTGCAATCCAGACTTACGTGCCTGGCAGAAGGTTCGGACTATTTCTCTACCGTCCCACTCATTAACAGTGTGCGGGCAAAAGGACCACTTAAATATTTTCTTGCGAGCCTGTGTAACTTCCCGAGGAAATAATGTTTTGGCATTCAGAACAGATGTTGGTTATTGAAATTTCGTGAAAAGATCTCGCGGCAACGAAAAACGCTTTTGTTTCCATGAATGTTACCCCAACTCGATTATCAAATCTGGGACCCTCTCTCCCCTATTTCGTGACATTACAAATCGTGCTACCGTTCCTTGGACGTTTTTGCGTGCACAGTCAATCACGTCTGTCAAGGATATTATAGTAGTGGACGGACAAACGTAGTGCAGGCAGTGTTTTCAGTAGGCCTGTTGCGTATTCTTAGCGTGCGCCCAATAAAAAACGCAGTCATTCGTTTGCCTTCCCCACAAAAGTATGTTTTCGATCGTTCCAGTTTAAGTTTTACTGGGCATTGAGATGAACTGACAGTGCTTCGACTTGTGTTTTGTCATGTAACCGAAAGTTAATTATTGTTATTGGACGCAGCTTTCGTGTTTAATGTATTCCTCATTCAACAGAGTACACTCCTCGTACACCACAATTAACTGTTTCAAAGTATTAAATGTTACTGATGTTACCAAGTTGCAGTGGTCATCTTAACTTGCCGTTTTGAAACAAAATGTAGCAACTAAGAAGCGGGGTATCCAAATAAACAAACATTTCCGGTTTAAGTAGTTGCAGCAGGTCTACTACACAGTAACGTAAATTAGGAGCAAAGTCCATTAGTAGATCGTTATCAGGAAAACCAGCCCTCATAATGCAAAGTGCCACTACAAGAAAGAAAGTTTCCAAACATGTCAATGAGTAGTCGAGGAAAGTGGACGCATTCTGTCTACTGAATCCCAACGCACGTCACTTACGAGGCGAACACGTGTCTCGGCTTATCTGCTTACACTCTACCGCTTCTGAGAAAACGACGGTCAAAGTTTTCAATGCGCTGTTGCTATAGTGTAGATACCTCTTAGCGGGTAAGGATTCAACTGAAGCGGTGGCTCTGCGGCTACCATAGCGACTTCGGAACTTTGCGCTGCGAGTTCGAAACCCGGTTTTTCCACCCCCCCCCCCCCCCCGCCCGCCCACACTCTCTGAATAATCTACGAATGTTTATTCCAATTTATGTTGAAACACTGTTGTTGTTATTCGTCAGTTAATTTACTGTGTAAAGAAATAAGTTAAAAAGGGAACACATAGTGCGAAGTGAGGCGATCACTCTGTTGTAGAAATGATTCAGACGCCAAGATCGCTTAAATACTGTTTACTGGATAACCGCTTTCAATACACTAAAGGTGCCATCATCGGATCTGAATGTAGATTAACATTTGTAAACCATTTGGATATAACGATACATGAGGCAGACCAGATGATTTTAGATCAGCTTGTCTCATTCGTTTATTATTTTTTTAATTCATTAACTACGAATAAAGTAAATTGGCGAATAATGTCAACATTATTTCAACATAAAATAGAAAAAAACATTAGTAGATAATTCTGATAGAGAGGCAGGAAAAAATAATAATAAAAAATGCAATATGGTCTCGAACGCGGGAATCAAAGTTAAGAAGGAACGACGGTAGCCACTGAGCTACCCCTTCAATTGCGTTCTCGGCTGCAGAAGGTATCTACACCCTAGCAACAGCGCGTTGATAACTTTAATCGTTGTCTTCTCGGAAAGGGTCGAGTGTCTGTAGGTAAGTCGAATCCATGTTTGCTTATTTTGTCCTCTCCTTCACTGAGCAAAGTTTCCGGACAATCAGCCTATGACACCTGGCGAGTTCCCCTCGTTAGTCGAGTCGCTTCTTACGTCCGGCGAGAATTATGTATGCCTCAGAGTAAACTGCGCCACTTGGAAACACGGCGAGCGGGGATAAACACGTTTTCCTTCTTATAAGGCCAGCTTCTACAGCTAAAATTCACGAAGTGTTCTTCAGGTTGCCTCAGATATTTCAGAAATGTTTCTTGCGTTAGGCCTGCCGCATATGCAAAACGTAAACATTTCATTTCATGTAATATTTATCAGGGTAAGACACGACAAGAGTGGACCACTCCCTTCTGAGAAAAATTCTAAGTTGCTCCACTATGTGATGACACGGGTACGGGCTTGCGATCTCTCGTTTATGCCATCGATTTCTGTGTTACACATACTTGGACACTGCGTTGTGGCTTCCATCGTGGAGGAGGCAGTCTGTTTCCTGCTAGCACTGTTTCCGTAGCCGGTATTAACCGCGACGAATAATTAAGTCAACGCTAAATGGCCCATCTGGCTGAGGCAGACAAGGGCGCTATAATAGCACTCCATGCAGAGGGATCTTCAAATGGCTATATAGCAAGAACTATGGGTCTTCACAAGTCGACGGTAGCCAGGTGGATCAGACGAAAGGAAGAGAGTGGTAACCTGAATGGGAGACCTCATGGCCGTCACCGCAAAACAACAGCAGCTCAGGATCAGCAGATACGCCGTTTCAGTGAGAACCACCCATTTGTCAACACACGACAAATTCAGCAAACTTTGGGTCTCAATGTTAGCAGTAAGACCGTCACTCGTCGTCTGAGAGAAGGTGGACTGAGAGCAGGAAGCACTGCTGTGAAGGAGACATTGACTGTTTCCCACAGAGAAGCTCGCCTTGCTTTTGCCGCTGAAAATGTCGACAAACCTCTCCAGTTTTGGAGGCGAATGATTTTCACGGACGAAAAAGTTTTCTCTACGGCATCAACCGGAAAAGTACTTGTTTACCGGCCCAAAGGTGCTAGGTATAATGGAAAATATATTTACAGTTGCCGAAGGAGAGGCAGGGAGTCGGTAACGGTATGGGCATGGATATCGTCCGAAGGGTGTGGGTTCCTGTGGGAAGTGGAGGGAAGATTCGATGCGCGCAATTACATATCAATTCTGGAGAACGTGATGTTGCCTTCTGTGACAGCAAGATTTGGCGATGATCACATCATGTTCCAACAAGATCGCTCGCCTATTCATATGGCACGTGTGGTTAAGAGGTGGTTCGACGACTATAGTAATATTACTGTAATGGAATGGCCACCTAAAGGAGCTGACATGAATCACATTGAGAATATTTGGGCAGAAATGGTCAGAGTAATTCGAGAAAAGGGGCAGTCACCGTCGAGTCGCCGACAGCTTTCTGATGTGATTCATGACGCTTGGAATGAGCTACTTGAATCTCCTAGTTATGTGGTTCGAGTTGTGGGCTCAATGCCCACCAGACTTCGAGCTGTTGTGGAAGCCGAAGGAGGCTATACGCGATACTAAGCTGCATCAGCATAGGTTGGTTTTTTTTTCAGCCCCTCACCAATCAGCTGCAACAGCTGTTTCAATTTTTTTTAATCGTATATTTTACATAATTTCAAGGAAACGCAGTAAGTAGAATGTGGACAAACAAATTAATTCGCAGCAAGATTATATATTCATGCAGTCTTTAAAAAATACTTGACACACGTGTATATGCAAGAAGGGTACAAAACAATTCAGCACAAATGAAAAATATTGAGGAGAAGCTCACCGATGAAGGCGTAATTGGAGAACAAAGGCTGGGCTAGAAGGAGAGGTAAGGAGGCCCGAAAAAGCAGAGAAAAATCAAATACCCAATAGACTTTGAGCCGTTGTCGCAGCAGAGGGCGGTTGGTATATGCGATTCGGAGCAACAGTAGAAGAATAGTGCTGCATCATGAGCATCATGAGCCCCCCTATTTGTCCACATGTGGCTAAACATCAAAGGTGTAAACAATTTTGAGGGGTGCCGAAGTTCTCTGGAAGAGTAACGTGTTTTAGACAAGAAGATGATTTTTAGTTCATTTCATTTTAACCATTCACACTATGCATTGACATTATAATCTTTGATTTCATTTTATTATTATGTATCTTTTCTTCAGTGAAAGTCAACGGTAGTAAGTTTCAAGATATGAAGAATAACTGGAAGTTTTTAATTTGTGGAATAGCGTATTTAACAGTTAATATTTTCAACAAATCTGTAGTTATAGGACATATAAAGAAGCAAGTCAAAAATGGCATTGTGGAAAGATCAGGTTGGTCTCTAAAGGGTAACGACGGTAAAATAGCAAATACGAAACTATGGGTAACAACTATTGTTGTTGGTGAGGAGCCATAATCGATATGCCGCTATTCTGTAATTGTATTTCTGAAGTTTATCGTCAATCCTAGGACTGAAACCGATACTCTGTTTTACGTAAAGAATATAACCTTCAAAATTTATTTAGCAGCGCAGAATATTAAATCGTAGTTTATAGATCAGGAACCTAATCCAACTGCTTTTAATTTCATTCTCACGGATGACATTGAGACAGTAAATAACAAGAGAAATAACAAAACTCTCAGAATCAATATAGAGAATTCAAGTGTCCAGTGGTTTCAAAAGTTTGCTATAACAGCGAATAATTGCTTTTACTGACTCCTTCATGCCTACGTTTTCTGTCAGACAATGTTTGAAACTAGGACTAACAAGGTAAACAATTTTTCCACAAATTGTCGAACTGGAAGTCGGAGAGCCAGTTACATAAATTACGATGACAACAAAAGTTTCTCAAGTAAACTGATCACAGGAGGCATCCAACGCATTTATTGTGTGTTACATGCACAGTATGTAAAGTGGCAACGCCAACAACACACAATACCACTAACAAGGGAACATCCCCATCGCACCCCCCTCAGATTTAGTTATAAGTTGGCACAGTGGATAGGCCTTGAAAAACTGAACACAGATCAATCGAGAAAACAGGAAGAAGTTGTGTGGAACTATGAAAAAAATAAGCAAAATATACAAACTGAGTAGTCCATGCGCAAGATGGGCAACATCAAGGAGAGGGTGAGCTCAGGAGCGCCGTGATCCCGTGGTTAGCGTGAGCAGCTGCGGAACGAGAGGTCCTTGGTTCAAGTCTTCCCTCGAGTGAGTAGTTTAATTTTTTATTTTCAGACAATTATTATCTGTCCGTCCGTCCGTCCGATGCGAGGTAACTGCGCCGTAGTATGATGACGCTACACCTAAACAAACATCGAAACACATGACGTCAGTCGACTACAGCGCACGGAAGTGAGAAATATGTCTACTAGCAGCAATGTAACGTAATTATAACCCACATTTATGTGATGGAAATACTGAATCGAACAATACACATCTATTTCAGTGGTGAAAAGATACACCATATCGGGTTTGCTGATGACATAATGACAATAATAATAATAATAATAATCGCGTGTGGCGGATAGGGGAAACCCTCCCTCATATGGGTGGTACCGAGGAAATCAAATACTAGGGGTGAACCAAATACTAATACAATCCTGAACGGCAACTCAATCCGTTGAACCCAAAATCCAGAGACGTCTGAGTGAAAATCACCGCTACTCTGGTCACCGTCTGTTAGCTCAATGAGCTTGGCTGAAAATATTTGCATTCAAAGGCTTCAACACCTTCTGGTCATGTCCGGTCCTGGTATCACCCAAGCCAAACCAATGAAACACAAGCAAACATGAACTATTCAAGCAAAGTCAACTTTACCCCAGGTGGTACACAACCCGGCTGTCGACAGGTGGCAGTTGGATTTTCGGATTCTGGGGAGTCCAGGTTAGCACGGCAGAGAATATCGAAGATCTCTGGCAAATTTCCTCACAAGCAAAAAACATGCATTTAAAAGTAAACATCGATACATTGATCCAAACACGAAAACTAAATAATCTCACAAAAGAAATCGACCGACAAAAAATTCACATCCTTCCTCTTCAAGAACCACGACTAACTGACAATGAAACCTTGCATTAGGGAAACCATTGCATCTTCAAGAGCAAAATACAACAAAAGGTAGCGAAAGGCGTACGAATCTTCGGCATTGCATTTCTCGAACCCAGATCTATCATCAACTCTGTCAAAGAAATCACACCCATCAACAATCAAAAGGTTCAAATGGCTGTGAGCACTATGGGACTTATCAGCGGAGGTCATCAGTCCCCTAGAACTTAGAACTACTTAAACCTAACTAACCTAAGGACATCACACACATTCATGCCCGAGGCTGGATTCGAACCTGCGACTGTAGCAGTCACGCGGTTCCGCACTGAAGCGCCTAGAACCGCTCGGCCACCACGGTCGGCCCATCAACAAGCGACTTATGACTATGCTCATTCAGAGCCCCAGTAAAAAATATATACTCATCAATGCACGTGTCCCCACCAACATCGAAAATAAGAAAACCACAGAAAAATTCTGGAACACATTCGAAAATATTATGAGCAAAATTCACCAAGATGACATGAAAATACTAATGGGAAACTTCAACTCTCTATTTGGGACAGAAAAAACCTGTAGAAAAATCATTGGTACAAGTTCAACACACCGAAACGCTTAGACCAACGGCACACGACTGACTGACACTTGCCAACAATTCAACCACAAAAGGATGTCTTCCCACTTAGCTACCAGGTGCAAGCTGCTTTCTTTCGCCTTTCGAGATTCCCTGAAAGCCAGATTTTTAATTATTTTGTAGCACAGCTACAAGCAGGTAGATAAAAACTCAATAAGGGAATAGTAAGACAACGCTCGAGCAAAATTCGTCTTGCTACTTTCAGTAACTCTCAGTGTCAGAGCGAAAACCTTACGGTACTTCCAAATTCATAATGCCACTTTTGTTTTCTGCCGACATATTTTTTGTTGTTGTGAATACATAATTTTATCTATGAAATGTCACATTTCCATAATACTTACGAATGGTACAGGAAATTAAATAAATACAGATCTTTTCGAAGTCAAAAGTCGGTAATATCCTACTAATTCGTGTTAAAATAGGCTCAATCGTCTCACAGACACTTAACGCTTTATTAAGATAGACTGCCGTCGTGATGTCTCTGTAGCAAGTTGGATTTAATTTGTATTAGTACAGTGAATATTTTAATTGCATTTTCCATTAGTTTACTAAACGAAACAGTAATTATCAAAGAGAAATTAATCAGCAACACAATTTTCTTTCACGATATCTAAAACGATCTGACAATGCTAAAGTTGTTTACAAATTCTACGCCTGTAGAAACCTACTGGTTCTAACGACGCCATTAAACCAGAGTAGTTTTAAGACTATTTTCGTCTAGAAATGAATTGCCTTGGCGGTTGATCGATCAAGAGCGGGAAAGGTAAAATTTTACAAATATATGACGAGAGGGACACGTGCTTGAGAGTGGACTTCCGTATCAATACAAGCGCCTGAAAGGCGACTTTCCTATCAATCTCCTGGATAGTTTTGTTTCTCAAATCAACATTGTGCGTTATCATGCAGTAGCACAGGTGATGTAGTTTTGTTGCTCGAATTTGTTACACTGCGACCGAGAGGTGTCTCAGTTGTTGGCAACAAATTCCAGCTGTGTTGCACACACCATGGGGGCAGAATTCGTAGCCCAAAACACACTTTTGGATTTATCAGATGTAACATATTATGTTCAAACTACTCTTTCCTCTAGTTTACGTCTTTTGGTGGGGCTCAGCCTTTCACTTCTTCTTAGGAAGTTAACGACAAAGGCAACACAACACCTCACCAGTAACAGTACTGCATAGGAATGCTCGATGAGTAACCTGATGACGTTCAATAATAGTCACTCCGTTGATTTTTGTTGTTTCGAATTAGAGCATGCAGTACTCCTACACCAGACTTCTGAACTATGCCTGTTGAATGCAAATGTCGCATGATGGTAAAATGCTAATCTATCACATATATCAGTAGTCGAGACTTCCATAATGTGGAAAATCATTCATGCCAGAACGATCTTTGTTGGAGCACTAATATCTTTTACTGGCGTATTTTTCCCAAAAGCACTCGCTCCAAACACAGTTCAAATCTTTCTTGCTGCCTCCTCTGCATTCACCCATCTGTTATACCAAAAGCAGACGTTGTATTGCAGATGTTACACCTTTTTTCCACTTGCGACTCAATTTTACAATGCTTAACTGTAGTTCATGATTTTCAAGTATGCAAAATCCGATGCTTAACTGCAAGATAATAACTAGAACTTCAAATTCGAAAATGACAGTTGATACATACACTGACAACGTGGAGCCGCGTTCACATGAGCATCGCCGGATTTCAGGCGGCGGGTGGTGTCTGGCCGGTGGCCGGTAGCCGCTGCAGCGCGAGGGAACGCTCGAGCGTAAGCTGTTATGATCGCGACGCAGCACGAGCTGTCCTGCGGAGTACTTTCTGGGATACTTGTTATTGCTGGTGGGTAGAATGTTAAGCGAATTATCTTCGATGCTCAATCAGACTCATAAATTTAGACCGAAATGTGGTAAAAAAAAAAAAAACAATTGGACGCCACCAGGCGACCATAAGTTTAGAATGCACGAAGATTACCACTTCGTCCTAACACTTCCGCATCTAACAGTGTTGCCAGATTGTGCAGATGGCCGGACTTAGAGTTGTCAGGGGCGGTCAGTTTTATTGGCCACGTTAAGTGAACGACTAGGACTTAGTCTCTGTGGCGGCCAGCCGGCGGTCAGTTTTTATGTTTCAGACTGTACACTTGAGATATTTCGTTTCCCATGAAATGGTGGCAGACGATGCTGTGGCGCCTTCGAAGCGCGAGCTTCGACAGTGCAAGATATCTCAGCACAGCTGAGCGAACGTTTTCTTCCTGCTGCTAGTTTAATGGACAATTGCAATACTGTAGAATACTTTTGACAACTATGTGACCATCGATTTATGTTCGTGAGTGGTTCACAATTATGTTAGTAAATTCACTCGATATTTTTATGTCCTTTAAATTACATCTGCTACATGATTCGCATTGAAGACGTAGGAAATGTATGTTATTTGGTTCAGGAAGCACGTTCCAAGAGAAATTGATGCTAACATTGACATTTATGTTGCGAATTAGTAATCTTATCCATCACATGGATAACGAGGATGCTCCGTTTTGCTACAATTGTTTCATAGCTAACAAGGGAGCCTCCCCATCGCACCCTCCTCAGATTTAGTTATAAGTTGGCATAGTGGACAGGCGTTGAAAAACTGAACACAGATAAATCGAGAAAACAGGAAGAAGTTGTGTGGAACTATGAAAAAAATAAGCAAAATATACAAACAGGGTAGTCCATGCGCAAGATAAGCAACATCAAGGATTGTGCGAGCTCTGGAGCGCCGTGTTCGCGTGGTTAGCGTGAGCAGCTGCGGAACGAGAGGTCCTTGGTTCAAGTCTTCCCTCGAGTGAGTAGTTTAACCTTTTGTTTTCAGACAATCATCAACACACGCACAGTTTATCAACAAATGTAGGAAATAATTATACAAATGTTCGACAATCGTTCGATCCCTCAAGAAACTTTCCGATGCCTTATAGTTCGGAAAATAATCATTGACATTGTTATTGAAGTCGCGAGCTATATTTGTTCGATTCATATTGCCCACGGAATGCATCTCACGTATTTAATGCACTCTCGTCCAAAGTAGCGAACAGTCAACTGCCAGGCCAGGGAGCCTCGTTAGCAGGAATACTCTCTCTTCCGTGCGCTGTAGTCGACTGACGTCATGTGTTTCGATGTTTGTTTAGGTGTAGCGTCATCATACTACGGCGCAGTTACCTCGCATCGGACGGACGGACGGACAGATAATAATTGTCTGAAAATAAAAAATTAAACTACTCACTCGAGGGAAGACTTGAACCAAGGACCTCTCGTTCCGCAGCTGCTCACGCTAACCACGGGATCACGGCGCTCCTGAGCTCACCCTCTCCTTGATGTTGCCCATCTTGCGCATGGACTACTCAGTTTGTATATTTTGCTTACTTTTTTCATAGTTCCACACAACTACTTCCTGTTTTCTCGATTGATCTGTGTTCAGTTTTTCAAGGCCTATCCACTGTGCCAACTTATAACTAAATCTGAGGGGGGTGCGATGGGGATGTTCCCTTGTTAGTGGTATTGTGTGTTGTTGGCGTTGCCACTTTACATACTGTGCATGTAACACACAATAAATGCGTTGGATGCCTCCTGTGATCAGTTTACTTGAGAAACGTTTGTTGTCATCGTAATTTATGTAACTGGCTCTCCGACATCCAGTTTGACAATTTGTGGAAAAATTGTTTACCTTGTTAGTCCTAGTTTCAAACATTGTCTGACAGAAAACGTAGGCATGAAGGAGTCAGTAAAAGCAATTATTCGCTGTTATAGCAAACTTTTGAAACCACTGGACACTTGAATTCTCTATATTGATTCTGAGAGTTTTGTTATTTCTCTTGTTATTTACTGTCTCAATGTCATCCGTGAGAATGAAATTAAAAGCAGTTGGATTAGGTTCCTGATCTATAAACTACGATTTAATATTCTGCGCTGCTAAATAAATTTTGAAGGTTATATTCTTTACGTAAAACAGAGTATCGGTTTCAGTCCTAGGATTGACGATAAACTTCAGAAATACAATTACAGAATAGCGGCATATCGATTATGGCTCCTCACCAACAACAATAGTTGTTACCCATAGTTTCGTATTTGCTATTTTACCGTCGTTACCCTTTAGAGACCAACCTGATCTTTCCACAATGCCATTTTTGACTTGCTTCTTAATATGTCCTATAACTACAGATTTGTTGGAAATATTAACTGTTAAATACGCTATTCCACAAATTAAAAACTTCCAGTTATTCTTCATATCTTGGAACTTACTACCGTTGACTTTCACTGAAGAAAAGATACATAATAATAAAATGAAATCAAAGATTATAATGTCAATGCATAGTGTGAATGGTTAAAATGAAATGAACTAAAAATCATCTTCTTGTCTAAAACACGTTACTCTTCCAGAGAACTTCGGCACCCCTCAAAATTGTTTACACCTCTGATGTTTAGCCACATGTGGACAAATAGGGGGGCTCATGATGCTCATGATGCAGCACTATTCTTCTACTGTTGCTCCGAATCGCATATACCAACCGCCCTCTGCTGCGACAACGGCTCAAAGTCTATTGGGTATTTGATTTTTCTCTGCTTTTTCGGGCCTCCTTACCTCTCCTTCTAGCCCAGCCTTTGTTCTCCAATTACGCCTTCATCGGTGAGCTTCTCCTCAATATTTTTCATTTGTGCTGAATTGTTTTGTACCCTTCTTGCATATACACGTGTGTCAAGTATTTTTTAAAGACTGCATGAATATATAAGGTGAGTATTTCTTCTCTTATAAAATTAAATATTACATATCTTGCTGCGAATTAATTTGTTTGTCCACATTCTACTTACTGCGTTTCCTTGAAATTATATAAAATATACGATTAAAAAAAATTGAAACAGCTGTTGCAGCTGATTGGTGAGGGGCTGAAAAAAAACCAACCTATGCTGCTGCAGCTTAGTATCGCGTATAGCCTCCTTCGGCTTCCACAACAGCTCGAAGTCTGGTGGGCATTGAGCCCACAACTCGAACCACATAACTAGGAGATTCAAGTAGCTCATTCCAAGCGTCATGAATCACATCAGAAAGCTGTCGGCGACTCGACGGTGACTGCCCCATATCTCGAATTACTCTAACCATTTCTGCCCAAATATTCTCAATGTGATTCATGTCAGCTCCTTTAGGTGGCCATTCCATTACAGTAATATTACTATGGTCGTCGAACCACCTCTTAACCACACGTGCCATATGAATAGGCGAGCGATCTTGTTGGAACATGATGTGATCATCGCCAAATCTTGCTGTCACAGAAGGCAACATCACGTTCTCCAGAATTGATATTTAATTGCGCGCATCGAATCTTCCCTCCACTTCCCACAGGAACCCACACCCTTCGGACGATATCCATGCCCATACCGTTACCGACTCCCTGCCTCTCCTTCGGCAACTGTAAATATATTTTCCATTATACCTAGCACTTTTAGGCCGGTAAACAAGTACTTTTCCGGTTGATGCCGTAGAGAAAACTTTCTCGTCCGTGAAAATCATTCGCCTCCAAAACTGGAGAAGTTTGTCGACATTTTCAGCGGCAAAAGCAAGGCGAGCTTCTCTGTGGGAAACAGTCAATGTCTCCTTCACAGCAGTGCTTCCTACTCTCAGTCCACCTTCTCTCAGACGACGAGTGACGGTCTTACTGCTAACATTGAGACCCAAAGTTTGCTGAATTTGTCGTGTGTTGACAAATGGGTGGTTCTCACTGAAACGGCGTATCTGCTGATCCTGAGCTGCTGTTGTTTTGCGGTGACGGCCATGAGGCCTCCCATTCAGGTTACCACTCTCTTCCTTTCGTCTGATCCACCTGGCTACCGTCGATTTGTGAAGACCCATAGTTCTTGCTATATAGCCATTTGAAGATCCCTCTGCATGGAGTGCTATTATAGCGCCCTTGTCTGCCTCAGCCAGATGGGCCATTTAGCGTTGACTGAATTATTCGTCGCGGTTAGTATTGGCTGCGGAAACAGCGCTAGCAGGAAACAGACTGCCTCCTCCACGATGGCAGCCACAACGCAGTGGCCAAGTATGTGTAACACGGAAATCGATGGCATAAACGAGAGATCGCAAGCCCGTACCCGTGTCATTACATAGTGGAGCAACTTAGAATTTTTCTCAGAAGGGAGTGGTCCACTCTTGTCATGTCTTATCCTGATAAATATTACATGAAATGAAATGTTTACGTTTTGCATATGCGGCAGGCCTAACGCAAGAAACATTTCCGAAATATCTGAGGCAACCTGAAGAACACTTCGTGAATTTTAGCTGTGGAAGATTGCCTTATTAGAAGGAAAACGTGTTTATCCCCGCTCGCCGTGTTTCCAAGTGGCGCAGTTTACTCTGAGGCATACATAATTCTCGCCGGGCGTAAGAAGCGACTCGGCTAACGAGGGGAACTCGCCAGGTGTCATAGTCTGATTGTCCGGAAACTTTGCTCAGTGAAGGAGAGGACAAAATAAGCGAACATGTGATTCGACTTATCTGCAGACACTCGACCCTTTCCGAGAAAACAACGGTCAAAGTTATCAACGCGCTGTTGCTATAGTGTAGATACCTTCTGCAGCTGAGAACGCAATTGAAGCGGTAGCTCAGTGGCTACCGTCGTTCCGTCTTAACTTTGATTCCCGTGTTCGAGCCCATATTGGGTTTTTAATTGTTGTTTTTTCCTGCCTCTCTATCAGAATTATCTACTAATGTTTTTTTCTAATTTTTGTGGAAATAATGTTGTCATTATTCGCCAATTAACTTTACGTGTAATTAATGATTTAAAAAAATAATAAACGAATGAGACAAGCTGATCTAAAATCATCTGGTCTGCCTCATGTATCGTTATATCCAAATGGTTTATAAATGTTAATCTTCATTCAGATCCGATGATGGCACCTTTAGTGTGTTGAAAGCGGTTATCCAGTAAACAGTATTTAAGCGATCTTGGCTTCTGAATTATTTCTACAACAGAGTGATCGCCCCACTACGCACTATGTGTTCCCTTTTTAACTTATTTCTTTACACAGTAAATTAACTGACGAATAACGACAACAGTGTTTCAACATAAATTGGAATAAACATTCGTAGATAATTCATAGAGTGAGGGGGGGGGGGGGGAGGAAAGAACTCGCAGCGCAAAGTTCCGAAGTCGCTATGGTAGCCGCAGAGCCACCGCTTCAGTTGAATCCTTACCCGCTAAGAGGTATCTACACTATAGCAACAGCGCATTGAAAACTTTGACCGTCGTTTTCCCAGAAGCGGTAGAGTGTAAGCAGATAAGCCGAGACACGTGTTCGCTTATTTTGTCCCCTCTTTCACTGAGCGAAGTTTCAGCAAGATCGGGGTATGGCACTTGGCGTGTCCCCTCGTAAGTGGCGTGCGCTGGGATTCAGTAGACAGAATGCGTCCACTTTCCTCGACTACTCATTGACATGTTTTGAAACTTTCTTTTTGTAGTGGCACTTTGCATTATGAGGGCTGGTTTTCCTGATAATAGTCCGAACCTTCTGCCAGGCACGTAAGTCTGGATTGCAAAGAAATCCTGTTGATGTAGTCATGTAGGTGTAACAACGAAATTATGCTGTAATTGCGACATGTGACTTTCATTTGATTTGAACATCGAAGTTGTTTGCTGTTTATTTTCGTTTTGTTCATTAATTTCAGCCATATACGAACACCTAGGCGCGTTAAATTGATATTGAAATAAAGTGTCATGCATGGACCAATAACAATAAATTCTTACCTACTTGTTATGGTACTGCAGTATCTGCCAGCGTCTTCAGAAGTGGATATCGCATACGACCTTCCTAGGGTGTTTATAAATGGATATTGCAGACGACTTCGAACAAAGTTTGAATGTAGCTTCGTAAAAGTTCCGTGATCAAACGATCTGAGTGTCTGGCGAATACAGTTTATCCTCACTAGACAGTATATATTATCATTATACATGAGATGAATAGGGTTTCGCCGGATGCGGTGGCCGAGCGGTTCCAGGCGCTTCAGTCACGAACCGCTCGGCTGCTTCAGTTGCAGGTTGTAATCCCACCTCGGGCATAGATGTCTGTGATGTCCTTAGGTTAGCTAGGTTTAAGTAGTTCTAGGTCTAGGGGCTGATGACCTAAGCAGTTTGGTCGCATAGTTCTTGAAGCCATTTTTTGACCTTTCGCATAAATTTTCTTTACATAAACGGCCGTAACTTTAGATTGCGTTGACATAGAAGCTCACTTTTTTACACCACCAAGGGACCGGTTACCGCAAGAAGTGCGATACATTTCCGCTTATTATGTCCACCCGTTCTGGAGGTAAACGGGTTTTAAGGGTTGGGTAGACCGATAGACGGTCAAGAAAGTGAGACTAGTAGGGTTCCGTTTTTACCGGTTTAGGTGACGAAATCCTAAAACGAAAATAGCTACGACATCTACTGAAGATGAGGGCCGCATAAATAACGCCCCCTACTCTTTATTCGAAATGTTCTAGTTGCTGTCGATACATCAGCATATTAATCGTAGCTACGCTTTCGATCCAAATCACGTTTACAGGAATGCAAATAGAATCCATTTGCCTATACACGTGGAAATTCAAATCCCAGTATTAATGCCACCGCGTATTAGAAGTGCGAACATTCCCACACTTCGGCTAATGAATGTTTTCTGGCTGTGGCGAGTCTAGTGGAGAATTCGAAACAGTGTAAAATACGTTTGGCTGCTATGTAGCCGTTTATTTCCTGGGGTGGTGCAGAATTATCCTACTAAATTTACTCTCTTACAACAGTATTTTGTTATTTCGCTAAACATCCCGAATGAAAGCGATGACATAAAGGTAGAGAATTTATGTTTTTGTGTCCAGAAAACTCTATGCAACAGAAACTGCAGATCATTTTGCTTATTCATGTGTGGGGTAATAATAGAGGGCTGTTCGCCTGGGTTGTCTGCTAGCGTAGTGAACGGAAGGTCTGGTTTGTTTTCGGTTCTAATCTCGATGGAGGCAGGTAGAATATCAGTAAAGCAATTTTAAGAAATTATCGCGCCCCCAATGCGTTTTATCGCTACCATTATTCTGTATTGGCGTCCTGTGGATGTCAATATGACACTCTTGTAGAATTTCATACATGTTACTGCCTACTTTTTCCGCTTCTGTCAATAATGTAATTGACTGAAGTGTGGCACTGAATGATTTTTAACTGAATTTCGTTATGAATCTTCAGGCATTGCTAAATTTGCACACTTTCATGGTAGTTCAGCAACGGTAATCTAGTATGACTGATCTGAACGTTGACACAGACCGTTTCGCGGCCGAATGCGGATAATATTTTGCTAATTCGTAACGATCTGGGTTCTTTGTCTTACTAAAACAGTCATGTTATCTCGATAAGTTGAAATTCATTTATTTTTGGTACAGTTCATACCAATTAGCGCTTCTTCTTTTAGTTCTGTCTTATATTTACGTGTTGTATTACCACACTAATCAGCATTAATATAGTCATACAAATTATTGAAAACAGCCTAAAAAAGTTCAGATAGTTTGTCAAATTCACGCCTGTGCATAGTATGTTGGTAGCACTTCGTCGCCTTGCCTGTTATGCTGTGTAGCAGACTTTAAAGCCGTGCGGATCAGCATAACGAAAAGGCGAGGGGTCTCGCTCGTTTTGTCCCCGACTGTACATCTGGTGAACTGGGGCTCAAGGATGCAACAATTTGGAAAAAATCGAAAACATAGTGCCGCGTTGGCCGCCTTGCGCCTGCGAGGTAGCATGATGCAACCCGCTTGGGCCGGGGTAATGGTGCTGCTAGACAGACTACAGCACGCGTACGGGATAACGCTCTCGCGCCGGCCCTCGCAGCGGCCAAGTCCGTTATCAGCCCTCTTATGTAATCAAGGTCATGCGCTCAGTGGCCTAGTGTGTCATGCGTACTTGTTAACACTGGTACCAACGTGTACTCCTAAACCTAAAATTTTAATTTTGTTCATTTAAAATTAATATTTATACAGTTGCTGACAGGGCCGCGAAATGTTGAAAATATTAGAATAGTTTAAATTAGATTAAGTAGTAGTGTGTAAGCCTAGGTACCGATGACCTCAGCAGTTTGATTCCATAGGACCTTACCAAATAATAATAATAATAATAATAACCCTACCGGAAACAACACTATTAACAGCCCAGAGGCGACCTCCACAGGAATTTAAAAGTAAAATGGTCTATGGCCCTCACTTCTAATCACCAAATTTTAATTGGTCCCCTTACAATTGGAAAATAAGCCCGCCACTTGCCACGCAGTTCTGTCAACATAACGCCCTCCCAGGACGGTGCACAGTCCTCGCGATTTCGGTTCCAGTTTTTACCGAAAATGGGTTTGGTACTGCCTAGCTGTGACGTTATCCGAGGCACAGCAGTCGCAGGCGATTGACTGAAGCGGACTAATTGATATCTCGGTGCGAAGTGTGGCGCAGCGGACCGTCAAACTTAACATCTGTTATCAACTGCCCTAGGCACGGGCAGCAGTATCTAAATGGTCCCTTTGTCAGACACGTATTAATAGTTCTGCCGTTTAAAAATTTACAATCTTCTTAATTTTCATATAAATGGAGTTAAGTTTCATTTCGTTACTGAAAAACTTTTAGCTCAATTGCATTTAATCTTGGCTAGGTGGAATTTTTAGAATGGAACTGACAATAAAACATGACCTCTAAACTGTCTTTTTAAGATTCCTTGTAACATTGTTATTTACAATACAGTTTTGAAACTTGGTACAGCTGTACTCTTTCATGAATGTAACAGAGTTCTGTAATTAGAACTTTCTATTACAGATACAGTGATGTCTAATCTACTACGAATAAAGACGTTTCCGTTCCAAATTTAGTTTTTAGTAAATAACTTGAAAACTAATAGAGGTAGCTTCATGGTGTCACATACTTCAATGTTTATACGTGAAACTGAGCCTACATACGAATTTTCAGCTTTCTGAGTCTAATATTTAGCAGCTTCAATGTTTCGTAAAAACACCGATTTTAAACAAAATATTTGTCTGATCAAATTGACAGTTGTACCTTTAAATTGTTACATAAATTTGCATATTCTGACTATTTTTCATATTTCTGGATTTATTATTCAGCGCCACTTATTTTCTCCTATGATCATAATTTTGCCTGACATAGTGATCTGATCTTTCTGAGACTGTACAATGATAACATTGGTATACTTAAGTATACACTGACGAAATTTGAAATAGTTATTCTGCTCTTTAATTTCACTCTTAAATTATGGTGAAATCCTTGGTATGTTTAGCACAGGTGCGCTGTGATCACGTGGCGCTGGTAGTAGTGAACTGGAACAAGCCCCGGGACACTTGATTGCCTCTGTACCTCTTACAACGATACAGGGCTTGTTTCGCCACAACAGCGTCATCACTATAAAAGTGAAATCCTCCACTGTGGTCTAGCATTGTCATGTCGAAGGAGGGGATGCTCTGTATGTGGACGAACTCTTCGAATTTGAAAGTGGATTACAGTATGCTGTATCTCTCACCCCGAGATGTAGTAGTTACTTTACACATCGCCTTGCTGCACGCTACAATTTTGAGTCCTCTAGTGGCAGAGAACTGCAAATACGTAGACATGAAGAAGAAAGACGTAGAATGTTAATAACTTTCGTTTTAGAGCTTTCACATTAAAAGTGAGGATGCATTACTTTTCAGTACACTCTCGTAATATTCAACAAACCACTTATTACAAATAGAAGTGAGTAGATTGTCGGGAATTTCTGCAGATTAACGATTTTTTGCTCTGCACAGTGCCTTTACTAACTTTTGCCTGTCAACATTTGCGCGTTATTATTTCACCCGGAAGTGCAACAGCCTTTGATTCCTCACCATTTTCCAAACTTTGTTGTGAAACAACTGTGGGGCTTTTCAGTTCATTGTTCACCTACTAGGCACATATTTCTCGAGAGCACGATTTACAATCTGTTTAAACTTTTCCAATAATTCCTATTCGTCCTTCATACTGGAACTAAAAGATGTGAATTCATTGTCTAAGTAAGATATTAACAACTACTTGTGTGTTTTTTCTAGCACAAAAACTCTCCTAGCCCTCGTGGCTGATTTATTAACTTTCGTAGCCATAGTCACTATGTTGACATCATGACACTCCCGTGCCTGTACTTACGTCATCCGTAAGGTCCGGCCTATTTGTGGCCACAAGGTCTAAGATATTTCATCTGAATGTGGGTTGCCGATCTGTCAGTTCAAGACACTTTTAGGAAAGCATGTGCTAAAGTGCTTCACAAGACTGTCTGTACCCCTTGCAGTGAATCACAGACGTCCCAGTCTACACTCGTTAGGTTAAAGATGCCTCCAAAATGATCTGGGTATTTTCACGCTACTAACGGTAGAATTTCATTGAATGTCTATATAACTGTCACAGCGGAATCGGGTGTCTGCTAGAAAGATCCAAAAATTTATTTTATTTCACAAAGTTTTGAACATGTCTGCGTAGTCAGCTACAGTTTACAAAGTAAAATTAAAGCAATAACAGCCTTCGGTCGCAAAAAAGAAGTCTTTTCACGCAGGTTTCGGCACTACTATGAGTGTCTTCATCAGAAGTAAACCACTCAAACTGGCCTATAACATAAGTACAAAATTATAGTCTGATGCTATTTGTAGCTCGACTTGTGCGACCAGCCCATAGCGGCTTGTCTTCCATGTATTCTATTTCAAAATTTTGTGACTAAAGATTTATCGCTTGATATTTATTTTACACGTGACATGAAAGTACTTTTTCCTTCTTGTGCTGTTAGTTAGTACTTACATTTCTTTAAAAAAAATTTCCTGTAATTTTGTACTTATGTTATAGGACAGTTTGATTGTTTTACTTCTGATGAAGGCACTCATAGTAGTTCCGAAACCTAGCTCAAAAGACTTCTTTTTTGTGACCGAAGGCTGTTATTGCTTTAATTTTAACTTGCTTTCACCTAGATCTGTTATAAACAACCAGATAACTTCACTATTACTCTCAATTTCGACTTTAATTGAGGCAACACTTTTGTCAACTCCAAGGAACACCCCCTGCTGTGACGTCTTCAAGCAGTCAGATAGTGTCTCATACGTAATAGCAGTGTGTTTGTACCTTTTGTTATAAATAATTTAACACACAAATGTTAGTAAATTTGTTTACATTTACCCTTCATATATGGTAATAACTTTATTAAACTGGTCTTGTTTTTGCATTCTGGACGTTGTCATTGGATTTTCTGCAGCTCTTCCCGAACTGAATTTTGGATTTTGGTAAAAATAAAAGTGGTTCAAAATGCCTCTAAGCACTATGGGACTTAACAGCTGAGATCATCAGTACCCTAGACTTATAACTACTTAAACCCAACGAACCTAAGGACATCACACACATCCATACCCGAGGTAAGATTCGAACCTGCGACCGTAGCAGCAGCGCGGTTCTGGACTGAAGCGCCCAGAACCGCTCTGCCTTACCGGATTACCTTTCGCAGCTCAATTACTGCTCCATTAAATTTCGGGCGTGCGGCTGCATAAATTCCGCAACTTCTTCTAATATTTCGGCCATATACTGTTCGACTGCCTTCAGAGTGAGCTAAAAGAAGGGCGCTCCAGCACTCGCTCGCGGACGCGCCACTGCGCATGCGGCTACAGAAAAACAGCCGCCAAATATGTTGATCTATGCTCGAACAGCTTCTTCAACGGCGCTGCTGAACTCGGCTATTCGAGAAACCTCTGATCTTGGTGCAAAGTTCAATCCTGTACCGAAAACCATCGTCGTAGCGTCGTCCAGATATCAGCCATCATACCACAAGCAGCTGAAATTCACTTAGCGACGATTTAATTAACAGAGATAGCGGTTTCTTCTTGAGTAACTCATAGAATTCGGCACTTTCTTTGATAGATTTCCAAAGACGTCACCACAATGCAACTCACAGTGATACATCGAGTTCTCAGCGTAGATCGACCACATAGCCACACATCTACACTAAAGATCCAAAGAAACTGGTACACCTGCCTAATATCGTGTAGGCCCCCGCGGACACACAGAAGAGCCGCAACACGACATGACATCGGCTCGACTAATGTCTGAAGTAGTGCTGGAGGTAACTGATAACATTAATCCTGCAGGGCTGTCCATAAATCCGTAAGAGTACGACGAGTGCAGATCTCTTCTGAACAGCGCATTGCAAGGCATCCCAGATATGCTCAAAAATGTTCATGTCTGGGGAGTTTAATGGCCAGCGGAAGTATTTAAACTGGGAAGAGTGTTCCTGGAACCACTCTGTAGCAATTCTGGACGTGTGGGTTGTCGCATTGTTCTACTGGAATTGCCTAAGTCTCTCGGAATGCACAATGCACATGAATGGATGCAGGTGATGAGACAGGATGCTTACGTACGTGTCACCCACCTGTCGTAGTCGTATCTAGACGTATGAGGAGTCCGATATCACTCCAAATGCACACGCCCCACACCATTAAATAACCTCCATCAGCTTGAACAGTCCCTTGCTGACATACAGGGTCCACGGACTCATGAGGTTGTCGCCATACCCGTACACGTCCATCCGCTGGCTACAATTTGAAGCGGGACTCCTCCGACCAGGAAAAATGCTTCCAGTCATCGACAGTCCAATGTCAGTGTTGACGGGCACAGCCAAGGCGTAAAGCTTTGTGTCTTGCATTCCTGAACGGTACACGAGTGGTCCTTCGGTTCCGAAAACCCATATCGATGATGTCTCGTTGATGGTTCGCACGGTGACACTTGTTGATGGCCGAGCACTGAAATTTGCAGAAATTTGCGGAAGGGTTGCACGTCTGTCATATTGAACGGTTCTCTCGTGAAATGGCCGTACGGCAAAATCTCCGCTTCAACTCTGCCTCAGAGACGCTGTGTCCCATCTCTCGTGCGCCGACTATAACGCCACGCTCAAACTCACTTGAATCTTGAATCTTGATAACCTGCCATTGTAGCAGCAGTAACCTATTTAACAAGTTCGCCTTGTTGTCATATATTGGCGTTGGCCGGCCGTGGTGGTCCAGCGGTTCTAGGCGCTCAGTCCGGAACCGCGCGACTGCTACGTTCGCAGGTTCGAATCCTGCCTCGGGCATGGATGTGTGTGATGTCCTTAGGTTAGTTAGGTTTAAGTAGTTCTAAGTTCTAGGGGACTGATGACCACAGATGTTAAGTCCCATAGTGCTCAGAGCCATTTTTTTATTGGCGTTGCCGACCGCAGCGCCGTATTCTGCCTATTTCTATATCTCTGTATTTGAATACGCATACCTATTCCTGTTTCTTTGGCACTTCAGTATAATTCATGCATATGTGTACGTATTTGCCGCCGATCAACGTGTCTGGAGCCTGCGTATATGTGACCATATGGTGGCGCTGCGCGCGAGTTTAAAACGCCGGAGTGAGTGCTGTAGCGTCAGTCATTTCGCTCAGTCTGAAGATAGCCGGAAGGTACATGGCCGAAATTTTTGAAGAAGTTGAAGTCATTTGGTCGCACGCTCTACATTTAATGGAGCATGTATACTTTAGTTTTGAACGCTGTCGGAATCTCGCCAGGATACCCAGCTTCACCCCTTTCCACTGTGGAGAAATTTACTGACTTGTCGGGTATTTACTCACCTCCCAGATTTTTGCTGCGGCCGCTCGGAGTGTGCAGCGGCTCTTGCTTACCTACACTATGTTATCAAAAGTATCCGGACACCTGGCTGAAAATGACTTACAAGTTAGTGGCGCCCTCCATCAGCAATGCTGGATTTCAGTGTGGTGTTGATCTACCATTAACCTTGATGTCACCTTCCATTCTCAAAGGCATACGTTGAAACAGGTGCTGGAATGTTTCTTAGGGAATGGCAGCCCTCTTTCCTCACGGAGTGCTGCACTCAGGAGAGGTATCGATGTCGGTCAGTGATACCTGGCACGAATTCGGCGTTCCAGAACATCCCAGAGGTGTTTACAGGATTAGGGTCAGGACTCCGCGCAGGCCAGTCCATTACAGGTCTGTTATTGTCCTGTAACCACTCCGCCACAGACCGTGCATTATGAACAGGTGCTCGATCGTGTTGAAAGATACAATCGCTATCCCCGAATTGCTCTTCAACACTGGGAAGCAAGAAGGTGCTTAAAATATCAATGTAGGCCTGTACTATGATAGTGCCACTCAAAATAACAAGGAGTGCAAATCCCCTCCAAGATAAACACGACCATAACTACCGGGCATTCGCCATACCCACACCCTGCCATCTGATCGCCACTTTGTGTACCGTGATTCGTCACTCCACGCAACGTTTATCTATAGTTCAATCGTCCAATGTTTACGCTCCTTACACCAAGAGAGGCGTCGTTTGCCATTTACCGGCGTAATGTGTGACTTATGAGCTGTCGGTCGACCTTGATGTCCACGTTTTCTCGCCCCCCGCCTAACTGTCATAACACTTGAAGTGGATCCTATGCAGTTTGGAATTCCTGTATGATGGTATGGGTAGATGTCTGCCTACTGCACATTACGACCCTCTTCAACTTCGGCGGTCTCTGTCAGTCAACAGACGAGGTCGGCCTGTACGTTTGTGTGCTGTACGTGTCCCTTCACGTTTCCTTTCACTATCACAACGGAAACAGTGGACATAGGCATGTTTAGGAGTGTGGAAATCTCGCGTACAGACGTATGACATACCCAATCACCTGACAGCGAGTAGCCGAGCGGTTCTAGGCGCTTCAGTCTGGAACAGCGAGACCGCTACGGTCGCAGGTTCGAATCCTGCCGCGGGCATGGATGTGTGTGATGTCCTTAGGTTATTTAGGTTTAAGTAGTTCTAAGTTCTAGGGGACTGATGACCTCACAAGTTGAGTCCCATAGTGCTCTGAGCCATTTGAGCCAATCTGACCACGTTCGAAGTCTGTGAGTTCCGCGGAGCGCCCCATTCTGCTCTCTCACGATATCTAATGACTACTAAGGTCGGTGATATGGAGTACCTGGCAGTAGGTGGCAGCAAAATGCACCTAATATGAAGAATGTATGTTTTTGGGGGTTTCGATGCCACTATCCGAATGTACTGTAATATTTTTAGACCATGCGGCATCGGACGTCTGGATAGCGGCTATCACGTGTAATAAGCCTGAATAGTTTTGCTACGTAGTTCAGACTACTACACGGAATTACTGAAATAATATTGGCGATGGCGTACAAGAAATCGAATGTTAAATGAATTCTGATTTTAATTACCAAAAATTACCTCTTTGAAGTGACTGAACAGAATGCACTAACTGGTGTACGTTAATCACGCCTAGCAGGCGAACAACATTTACGTAACACAATATACTCACACATATGATAAACACTTGAACTTGCTGTAAGTTAGATTGATCTACACCAACTGTCAGCAATGATTTTAATGTTACTGAATTTGCATTGTACTGAAGGTACAATGAGTACTGTGGTGGCAATAAATTCTTTAATTGAATAATCAGTGAACACTATAGAACTGATTGTTACTAGATATGTTAAAAACATTACTTTAGAATCATTTTGTTCTAATGAAACTGAATGAGTTTTTGCGTTGGTAATGTACTGAAAAGCCGCCACATCGAGTTGAACTGTAATTAATGTGGCACAGTACCTGGCGTCTTCTGTCAGTTGTATAACCGGCGTTTTTGGAAATGTTCGGCGTTAACTCTGATTATATCCTCTTGTTGCATTAATACGCCAATACTCACGTAATACAGCCTTTTTACTGGTATTGCTGCACACACAGTGATGGATTTTTCATAATAATGAACTATTTTCTGTAAATAATTGATGAAACTCATGGAATGCACTTTGAATCACAAACTTATTATTTCACTCAGACATTACACTGTAGAGAACTTGACTTGATGAATACATAAACTGGTTCGCTACGGATAAATGCACTTGTTATGGCGGCGGTATAAAATGCACTGTTCATAAAAACACTGACGTACGATAACTACTAGTTCGTTGCTTGTGCTGGCGTGAGCTAATCAATGGATCTCAGATGGTAGTAAGATCACACTGCAACATTAGCTGCAGACACTGGTCACTTCATACCTTGCTGCTGGTCGCTGCAGTCCGTCGTAAATTACGCAGACTTCCTCAATGTGCTTTTTGAGCGGGAACAGCAACTATATCGCTCACAAGCCGTCTCCTTCGAAATGTTGCATCCTGCAAGCTTCATTGTCCATTTGACTTGCTGACACACCATAAATCCAGTTCGTGTTTGTTGTAAGCTCACTTTTAACTGTCTATAAGCAACGTTACCGTACCGTACTTAAACCGTCACTTTCGCGCCGCGTAATCTCTGTTCTGCATCTGAACAGTTCCAGAACACATCTCTCTCTCTACTGCCAAATTCACGCGCCAACCTGCATTGTCCGCGTTCTCGGGGATTTCCCTCACATTCAAACATTAATTTACACTATGCCAAGTTCTCTATTTACAAACGGACATACCATAACATTACCATATTCAATTACAGGGTGTTACAAAAAGGTACGGCCAAACTTTCAGGGAACATTCCTCACACACAAAGAAAGAAAGTATGTCATGTGGACATGAGTCCGGAAACGCTTACTTTCCATTTTAGAGCTCATTTTATTGCTTCTCTTCAAATCACATTAATCATGGAGTGGAAACACACAGCAACAGAATGTACCAGCGTGACTTCAAACACTTTCTTACAGGAAATGTTCAAAATGTCCTCCGTTAGCGAGGATACATGCATCCACCCTCCGTCGCATGGAATCCCTGATGCGCTGATGCAGCCCTGGAGAATGGCGTATTGTATCACAGCCGTCCACAATACGAATACGAAGAGTCTCTACATTTGGTACCGGGGTTGCATAGACAAGAGCTTTCAAATGCCCTCATAAATGAAAGTCAAGAGGGTTGAGGTCAGGAGAGCGTGGAGGCCATGGAATTGGTCCGCCTCTACCAATCCATAGGTCACCGAATCTGTTGTTGAGAAGCGTACGAACACTTCGACTGAAATGTGGAGGAGCTCCATCGTGCATGAACCACATGTTGTGTCGTATTTGTAAAGGCATATGTTCTAGCACCACAGGTAGAGTATCCCGTATGAAATCATGATAACGTGGTCCATTGAGCGTAGGTGGAAGAACATGGGGCCCAATCAAGACATCACTAACAATGCCTGTTCAAACGTTCACAGAAAATCTGTTTTGATGACGTGATTGCACAATCGCGTGCGGATTCTCGTCAGCCTACACATGTTGATTGTGAAAATTTACAATTTGATCACGTTGGAATGAAGCCTCATCCGTAAAGAGAACATTTGCACTGAAATGAGGATTGACACATTGTTGGATGAACCATTTGCACAAGTGTACCCGTGGAGGCCAGTCAGCTGCTGATAGTGCCTGCACACGCTGTACATGGTACGGAAAAAAAAAATGGTTCAAATGGTTCTGAGCACTATGGGACTCAACTGCTGTGGTCATTAGTCCCCTAGAACTTAGAACTACTTAAACCTAACTAACCTAAGGACATCACACACATCCATGCCCGAGGCAGGATTCGAACCTGCGACCGTAGCAGTCGCGCGGTTCCGGACTGCGCGACTAGAACGGTACGGAAACAACTGGTTCTCCCGTAGCACTCTCCATACAGTGACGTGGTCAACGTTACCTTGTACAGCAGCAACTTCTCTGACGCTGACATTAGGGTTATCGTCAACTGCACGAAGAATTGCCTCGTCCATTGCAGGTGTCCTCGTAGTTCTAGGTCTTCCCCAGTCGCGAGTCATAGGCTGGAATGTTCCGTGCTCCCTAAGACGCTGATCAGTTGCTTCGAACGTCTTCTTGTCGGGACACCTTCGTTCTGGAAATCTGTCTCGATACAAACGTACCGCGCCAAGGCTATTGCCCCGTGCTAATCCATACATGAAATAAACATCTGCCAACTCCGCATTTGTAAACATTGCACTGACTGCAAAACCACGTTCGTGATGAACACTAACCTGTTGATGCCACGTACTGATGTGCTTGATGCTAGTACTGTTGAGCAATGAGTCGCATGTCAACACAAGCACCGAAGTCAACATTACATTCCTTCAATTGGGTCAAATGGCGGTGAATCGAGGAAGTACAACACATACTGACGAAACTAAAATAAGCTCTAACATGGAAATTAAGCGTTTCCGGACACATGTACACATAACATCTTTTCTTTATTTGTGTGTGAGGAATGTTTCCTGAAAGTTTGGCCGTACCTTTTTGTAACACCCTATATATATATATATATATATATATATATATATATACTAAATTAATATTTTTACTGTACATAATATTATCCTAGCTTAATGCTTCTTTATTTCGTCGTCCGAGCGGAGCACTATTCAGATACTGTCTTACTCGTATTGCTATTTCATTTGACTGCCGCCAGGCGGAATCACCTGTGCTTTTGTTTGTGCAACTATCCAACAGATGGCATGAGTGTTCACTTATTCAACTGCTGCGCCTTGGCTATGCTTTGTTGTGGCATTACAGGATGTTGTGATACTTTTCATCACATAGTGTATCTGGCCCAGTCTCTCTACTGCAACTGCCAGCCCCAAACAGCTCAATTAAGTTTTACATTCCTTGAAAAATATATGTATATGACCTGCTGTATTAAGTCATATCCCCATCCCAAAACATAACTCTAAATTGTAATATATTTTCATGTAGATAACTAATTTAACAGCCGTAATGCACTAGCAGTTTGGTTTGTAATGACTTGTGATATTTAACTATAACAAATAACAGTACAGTAATGGCAAATTTATAAGTTCTCTTTCCTATGACAGGCTGAGAAATAATAATAATTGCAATATTAGACCCTCGACTACCAGTTCAAAGTAAAGCATCACATTTATTAACAATTACATTCCATGACTATGCAGCTCGAAACAATCTGTATCCTACATTACAGGTTCAAATTTAGCACATCAGTGTCTTTCTGGCTTGAACCCGTGAATTTTAGTGTGAGAGACAGACATGCTAACCATTCATCCATCACCACTGGCAATAATAATAGCACTATTGTTAGTACTAATCAAGCTGACAGGATTTAACAACTAAGTGTAAGAATTCAATGGATTTTAATTAAAATTTAAAATAGACATTTAGCAATGAGAAATAATACAAAGTATTTTTAATATGAATGTGACAAATATGAGAAGTATTTTATGTTTTCTAATGTTTATTTTGCGTTTAAATAGCTTAGCAAATTGGTTGGTATATGGGTGTTTCTTGCATGCTTATAAGAGAAATATTTCTGTATTGCACTAGTCAGTAATCAGAATTTAAAATATTGTATACTGAAAGGAAATTCAAATGTTAAAATTGATTTATTTCCATTCAAAATTAGGGAGTTTCTCAATTTCGTATGTGTGATAGACACACGACAGAGTAAAAAATACAAGTTGTATCTCTCACTGAGTATTTGCATTAGTTGTGCACACAGATTTTCGAGCAAATGTTACAGCTAGTTTCTTGTTCTTGTATTTTAATTATTCGTGTCGTTGGGCATAGCAGTAGAAAGCAATAAGAGAGCAAAGTGTCGCTCTCTCGAGCAATAAATTTGTTTCAAATCCTCTGGTGACAGTACAGATACTGGAAGTGTATTTTGCTATGATAAAGTTTTCATTAACCATAGTTTACATGATGAGGTTTTTCCGTTTATGGCTAAATGAAAAAAGTAGTCAGCACAACAAATGTCGAAGATCTGGAATTCTAGCAGCACAGTGGTTAAACAGTCGTTCAGAAGGATGACGATTCGAATCGTTGCCCGACCATCAACATTTGGGGTTGTCCGTGCTTCTTAAAAATCTTTTAAAGCAGGAATCTACATCTACATCTACATCTATACTCCGCGAGCCACCTTACGGTGTGTGGCGGAGGGTACTTATTGCACCACTATCTGATCCCCCCTTCTCTGTTCCATTCACGAATTGTGCGTGGGAAGAACGACTGCTTGTAAGTCTCCGTATTTGCTCTAATTTCTCGGATCTTTTCGTTGTGATCATTACGCGAGATATATGTGGGCGGTAGTAATATGTTGCCCATCTCTTCCCGGAATGTGCTCTCTCGTAATTTCGATAATAAACCTCTCCGTATTGCGTAACGCCTTTCTTGAAGTGTCCGCCACTGGAGCTTGTTCAGCATCTCCGTAACGCTCTCGCGCTGACTAAATGTCCCCATGACGAATCGCGCTGCTTTTCGCTGGATCATGTCTATCTCTTCTATTAATCCAACCTGGTAAGGGTCCCATACTGATGAGCAATACTCAAGAATCGGACGAACAAGCGTTTTGTAAGCTACTTCTTTCGTCGATGAGTCACATTTTCTTTGAATTCTTCCTATGAATCTCAACCTGGCGCCTGCTTTTCCCACTATTTGTTTTATGTGATCATTCCACTTCAGATCGCTCCGGATAGTAACTCCTAAGTATTTTACGGTCGTTACCGCTTCCAATGATTTACCACCTATGGCATAATCGTACTGGAATGGATTTCTGCCCCTATGTATGCGCATTATATTACATTTATCTACGTTTAGGGAAAGCTGCCAGCTGTCGCACCATTCATTAATCCTCTGCAGGTCTTCCTGGAGTACGTACGAGTCTTCTGATGTTGCTACTTTCTTGTAGACAACCGTGTCATCTGCAAATAGCCTCACGGAGCTACCGATGTTGTCAACTAAGTCATTTATGTATATTGTAAACAATAAAGGTCCTATCACACTTCCTTGCGGTACTCCCGAAATTACCTCTACATCTGCAGATTTTGAACCGTTAAGAATGACATGTTGTGTTCTTTCTTCTAGGAAATCCTGAATCCAATCACAAACCTGGTCCGATATTCCGTAAGCTCGTATTTTTTTCACTAAACGTAAGTGCGGAACCGTATCAAATGCCTTCCTGAAGTCCAGGAATACGGCATCAATCTGCTCGCCAGTGTCTACGGCACTGTGAATTTCTTGGACAAATAGGGCGAGCTGAGTTTCACATGATCTCTGTTTGCGGAATCCATGTTGGTTATGATGAAGGAGATTTGTATTATCTAAGAACGTCATAATACGAGAACATAAAACATGTTCCATTATTCTACAACAGATTGACGTAAGCGAAATAGGCCTATAATTATTCGCATCTGATTTATGACCCTTCTTGAAAATGGGAACGACCTGCGCTTTCTTCCAGTCGCTAGGTACTTTACGTTCTTCCAGAGATCTACGATAAATTGCTGATAGAAAGGGGGCAAGTTCTTTAGCATAATCACTGTAGAATCTTACGGGTATCTCGTCTGGTCCGGATGCTTTTCCGCTACTAAGTGATAGCAGTTGTTTTTCAATTCCGATATCGTTTATTTCAATATTTTCCATTTTGGCGTCCGTGCGACGGCTGAAGTCAGGGACCATGTTACGATGGTCAAGAATTCGGCACACGAGCGGGGCTCTGGCTTCAGTGCCATAGCTTCCTTGCCAAGCTACATGCTTCCCCACACTGTCTGGGTGTAACAAGGGAAGCGACAAGAAAATTGCGAACGTGCCATATTTAAATGGCAATTCAGTCACACTGCATGCGACTTGGTGTTTCATATTTCTCAACAACGTAGATCACAAACAAAAGAAATTTGCACTATTATTTAATGATTTTTTACACATAACATAATTTCTATTTCGTAGACACTGTCAACAAACAGGAGATGCAGACAATTTCATAGATTTTCACACTCAGGTTTCCACACAATCGTGACCAATTTAGTTTCATAATCGAAGAAAAGCCTTTCACACACATGTGTTGATTGAAATATTTCATCACGCTGGAAATGTCGTTATGGAGACGTAGAAACTCTACTAGAGGAAAACAACGCAGACCTCCTGGACAGTATTAATTTGTCTTTTAAACAGGAATTACACTGCAGATCAATCAGTTACATCTGCACATGCACAAAGACGCTTTCAACTGAAACGGCAAACGCTTCCGAAAACAGATGTAAGATTGGCAATGTCCTCTAAACTTTTAGGGAACCACCCCCCTAAATCTTCCAAGGCCACAACGGTTTCTTCAAACCTCGCGTGAGTTTAGGGGTGTTAGATGGACTATTAGAATGTTAGCACTCTTATAATTAGCCCTTCCACAATGCTGTTTTCTTTGTAAATGCATTCGCATCAAATCAGGTATGTTATTTCTCACATATCAATGTCTTGCTTTGGGCAGTATGTCGTCAATTCCACTTAAAATTCGAGTTCTGCAATACATTCTGGATATTCTAATTTTCGTTCCTGCTCAGCTTTCTCCGTCATGAATTCAACAATAGAGGGATTAAATCGAAACAGTTTTCAGCGCATACCGTTTGTCTTAACCAACGTACTTTGAAGTAATATATGAAGTCTCCCTATTCTTCATTCATTTCCATTGAAGCCGCTTCATGTGACAGTGTAATAATGCGTGTGCCTTTAGAGAGTTTACTAATAGTACCAACAATTTAATCATGTGCTCTGTGCCAGCAAATTTAGCACAAAGTGCTTCCTAATGTACAGAATAATAAAAAAATCCTATCTGTCGGTCGTTGTGCTTTTTCGCTCTTTCATCGTCCACAAAATCCTTAAATTCTTTCTGCGTGGTGCTGTAATATTATTCCATCCAAATTTGTGGAACCCATCCATTATGCGACTGCGTCATTCCCATTTATTTTTAAAAGCTTTTCGCGATAGATCGCTAGACCGCCTCTTTTTGTACAAACAGCCACTTGACCTGAGCACTCTTTTATACCAGGAACAAACAGCGAATAGTAAACTGCGCTGACACCACGATGCTGCCGAACTGAAGAAAGCCGTGCCGACAGAAATATACCGCACAGCAATGCTAAATGAATCGTCGCGCTGTACCGAGCATTTCTGAGACGTACCGAGCAAAGGTTAAACATGCTGAGCGTCAGCCCGTTCGTGGCCCGCACATCGTACTCGCGTCCAGTTTGTCACGCCGTGGCCGACTCTGGCTTAATGCGTACTCTGGGGTGTTTGTTTTCAAGATAACACTATCGATTTCTTTCCCCAAACAGGGGTTATGCGACGTTTCTGATGTTACTTAGCCGCCGGAATGTTAAACCCAAATACTTCTTCCTTCCGTATCGTCTGGTTATTAAAAACTACTGATAATTTGAAACACTTGTGTGCTAAAGGAAGGAAAGAATGTTTGTACTAAAATGTGTCTCTCGTACATAGGCATCTATTTAAAATGCAAGTTATCTATTCTCAACATCCTTCTCACGCTGTTGCACCACACTAAGCCTGTACTTATCGTAACATATTTGATACAAAACCGCTGTGTCATCATCAGCCGATAGGTGCCACTGGATGCGGATACGGAGGGGCGTGTTGTCAGCACACCTCTCTCCTGGTCCTCGTTGTCAGTTTTCGTGACCGGAGCCACTACTACTCAGTCAATTACCTCGTCAGTTGGGTTGGCCCCACAAGTGCTTAAGTACATCCCGCTTACCAACAGCACTCGGCAGATCCGGCTGGTCACCCATTCGAGTACTGGAGAAGCCTGACAACTCTTATCTTCGGTGATCCGACGGCAACCGGTGTTACCATTGCAGAAAGGCCGTTGGCTAGTCTTCTGTAACACCATGTTGTAAAAGCTTCTGTGCTCGTTTTATGTCAACTGTTTATTGTCGCGTGCTTCACTACCACTTATGACTACTGTCCATGTGAACTTTCATAGAACTCTTACTAACATTTCAATTTATATTAAACGACAACATATTTCTCTTACTTAAAACAGCTTTTCATTTCATATATTCTTTATTTCTATCTTCTGCAGTTATTTTTCTGCCCACATAGTAAATCTTTTCTACTACCTTCATTACCTCATTTCCTCATATAATTCCCTCAACATTACACGATATTTTCGACTACATTCTATCACCCTAGTTAACTCCTCTTGATATTCATCTGACAAACCCTTTTCAAAAGAGTAATCATTCACCTGCGCACCTACACACCTTAGATTTTGTCGTGGACGGTACTTCTGGTACAATCATATTCCTCCAGCTCCCTCGTCTGTTCCAGCCAAGAATGGTACGTGGGAATAATGACTATGGGTAAACGTACGCACCAGCTCTAATTCCTTTGATTATTTCGTCGTGGTCATTCTGCGGAAAATGCATGATGAATTGACATTTTCCGGGCTTTCATGGAACGTACACTCTCGGAATTGTAACGATTATCCTCCCCGTGACGCACAATACGTCTGTTGTAGCGTCTTCCACTTGATCGGTAATGAGAATGTTGCGTATCAGTTGTCAAACGTGTAATGCTTTCACCAAAACGGTACTACGTTATACCATTATCAAGTGCTATAAAACAAGGAAACAAATCAAAACATTGCAATACTACACATGCTGATCACCATAAAATATTTACATCGTCTTGTAACATAACATACATTAAAACTTCTATGCCATTAGCGACCGTCAATTGTAAAATTTCAGCAGCAAACATGCATTGTCAAACATAAAACTGATACTAATATATCTCATTTTGGCGTACTACACTTACAAAGATCAGTCGTTACCTAAAGGGAGCCGCTTTCACCTACCAAAGATAGTACTTCCATGCAAGACCCTCAAAGATACTACTGTCTGTCATAAAATTAACGAACATTAGATATCAAGTGCTATTACATTCTGAAACCATTACTACACTTCAGCTGCAGAGTGTGCATCCATCTTGATTTGAGGCTCGAGAATATGAATAACAAGCTTAAGATAGGAATATTTAGGAAACCTACTTTCACAGGTGCAGTAACCGATAAGACCTCATGCCACCACCACAAACATAAATGAGCATTTCTCAAAACTTCTGTACACAGCGCTAATTCCATAACTCTAAGTTTTGAGAAAAAGGCTGAAGAAATGAAAACACGTATCCAAACAGCCATAGAAAATGGTTTTGTCTGAGGTTTAATAGATAGGATGAATGCAGCAGTAGGGCACAGACACCAACAAAACGAGTAAAATCCGCAGAAATATAGAGTTATGTTATGTTGGGGAATTATCTCGTATAAATTGGCGAGGTTATTTAACCACAAAGGAGTTAAAATTGCTTCCAGTACGGACGACAAACTGCAGTTTATAAAATAAAGTGTCAGGATTCAGAAAAGAATTACGTGGGGCAAACTGGAAGAAACTTTAAAGTAAGGTTTAAGGAACGTAATAATAAAGAGAATGGCTCATCAGCGGCGGCTAAAGACATCAGGGATGAGCAGCATTCGCTTAGTAACATTACATACAGCATGAGGGAATTTCGCTTTGAAGATGAAGGGTGGTTCTTGCCAAATTTAGAGAAAGTGGAGATTTTTTTCCGCTTTAAGAAAATGAGAAGAGGGAAATGTACAAAAGATATTTCTGGACCCACTATAGTGATGTCCCCTTTGGGAAGTAGCAACCAACTTATTCGAATTTTCAGGCTTAAGTTTAACGTTTACTGTTGTCTATTCTTTGTTTCCATTTTATTGCATCAGAGGTGTAGTATTGGTTTTAGGATTTACTAGGACTAGATTTTATGGTAGAGAGTAGCATCGTATGGGGCAGTCACATATATGTTGCAGGACAGAACTGTCTTTGGTAAGTTAGTTTACGACTGAGCCCTGAGAGTACAACACGCGAACATTGGATATACTAGGATGAGTTTGCTGCTTGTTCAAATGGTTCAAATGGCTCTGAGCACTATGGGACTTAACATCTAGGGTCATCAGTCCCATAGAACTTAGAACTTCTTAAACCTAACTAACCTAAGGACATCACACAACACCCAGTCATCACGAGGCAGAGAAAATCCCTGACCCCGCCGGGAAGTTTGCTGCTGGATTTTTAGTTTTGACAGAGCCCAATGGCGTAAAAGTATGCTAAAGGACAATACATATAATGTTTATCAGTGTGTGTAATGTAGCGATTTATTGATTAGCTTCAAGTGCACTTGCTAATAGTATAACGTAGTCCCGAAGCATGTTGTGGTGAAAAGATCGTACGTTTCACATCTGAAGCGTAACATTCTCAGTAGCGAGATGTGAGACAGTTATACAATTAAATCACAACAGATAATTTGCCACTGGAGCTTGTTGAATATCTCTATTACTCTGCCTCACCATTTAAACGATCCCGTGTGGATATCCACCGGTTTATTTGCATCTTCTGTGAATCAAACTTGGCATGGAACCGGGGGACCTATACATAGGACCCTGTCGTTCTTTCGTGGATAGATTACATTTCCTTAAGAGTATCCCAGTGAATTTCCGCCTGCAGTCTGCTTTTCCCACTTTTTTCTTGCTGTGATGATTCCACTTTGGGTCACTCATGATTTGTCTTCAATAGTGCATTTGAAAATAAGAGCATCTCTTTGCTTATTTACGTAAAATACGGTACGCTTATTTACGTTCTGCGCCAATTGCCACGCCCTGCACCAATAGCAGATTCTCTGCAGGTCTTTCTATAGTTCGCTACAGTAGTCTATTCCTCTGACTTTCCAAGCGATTTGCCACCTTTGCCAGAAATACAATGTCAGTTTCGGTGTATACATCGAAAAATCGTGAACTGCACTTGCCTCATATGGTACTCTGATTCGTATAATTTGTATACATCGAAAAATCGTGAATTGCACTTGCCTCATATAGTACTCGGATTGGTATATTTATTTATGTCGTATTTAATTATTGAACTTCACGGTGCCGCTACAGCTGGTAGTCGCGAGCGGGCGCCTCCGGTAGGCTTGTAGCGCAGCGGCTGGAAGTTGGGGACTGACGGAAGGCAGAGCTGCGCCCGGGAGCCGCACCTGAGCCCCGGCCGCCGACGGCGCCGACATCGACCGCGCCCGCCCAGTGGGGACCAACTCCATCAGCCAAACGATGCTCACCATTCTCCGCATTACCATTCGTTTTTATACTGTACGGGGGGAACTGAAAATTAAGACACCTCCCTTTTTTACGATCCCCGGCGGCATCGGATCTGAGCGCTCCTTTAAGAGATAGCTCGACGGCTGCAGCGTAGCATCCGGCGCCTCTAGTAAGACTGAGGGGCGCTACTCCTGCGGAAGACGTTAGTCGGCTCCGTAAGTGTGACATTTGCCATCAGTCGCGTTTGGTGACCCATCACCAAGAGACAAATGCTCTCATTGGACTTATTTCTGCGCTCCGCTGAACCGAATCTTGAGTAAAATATTATTGTCCGTTATGGAGAGAACCACTGGATAATTTTGTCAGCAACTCTATAGAACTGCCCAATTTTGCGTAAATACATATCTTCAGTGTACAGAGAAAAATGTGTAGCGAAATGAAATATTTATGTGTACCGTACCAACACTTACTATCCTTAGCCTCCCCAACCGTAGAGGACTTGGCTGAAGCTCTCAGATTATGGCGCATAAAATATGGAACCGTTTAATTCAAGATTTTCCTTTAGTAATTCCCTTGCATATAACAATCAGGATAATGCTGTTTCAAGCTCAGTTCCTAAAACAACAGGCTACTTTTCGTGTTTTCATCATGCTACTAACACAACTAAAGAGATATAATTATTTAAACAAAGTGTACAACTCACTTTTTTTAGCTCGTCCTGTAAGTGGAATCCAGGAATTTATAATTCACTCTCTCAATGTAAAACACGTTACAAGAGGAATAAATATTAAACGTACACACACACACACACACACACACATAATCCATTTGCAAATGTAGATAAGGTGAAAGAGCCAGTCATCAGAGCGAATGTGACTGCGATATTGTCCTCTGTGTTACCGCAGGTGGCACACATCTCTTTGCATTTTCTCTGGAGTAGCAGGACGTATAAGAGCCCTAGTTGTTCATTGCCTCGTAAGGCTAAATCCACAATTTGTAAAACACATTAAATATATTCGCAGTTGCGAATATGGACAACAGTTATCTGTATAATGTAATGATGACAATGAAAATTTGGGCCCGACCGGGACTTGGAACGAGGATCTCCCGCTTATAGGAAGCGGTGGCCTTACCATTTTGTTTTGTTGTTTTTTGATCTCATTTTCTTCGCTAATGGTTCAAATGGCTCTGAGCACTATGGGACTCAACATCTTAGGTCATAAGTCCCCTAGAACTTAGAACTACTTAAACCTAACTAACCTAAGGACATCACACACACCCATGCCCGAGGCAGGATTCGAACCTGCGACCGTAGCAGTCCCGCGGTTCCGGACTGCAGCGCCAGAACCGCTAGACCACCGCGGCCGGCTCTTCGCTAATGGTCGTTGTATTTTTTTTCCGGCCGGACGCTCCATGACGCTTGGTCAAGTTCATCGTTAATCCATTAACTCAGTTTTTTAATACAGAGGTTACGAACCCTCTGACCGAACACGCTGAGCTACCGTGCCGGCGACCATTAGAATATTGAGCGCGCTCCATGGCCAGACCAAACTTTCACATATCACCCACCATGTATCTGCGCTCGTTCATCCATTACGTGTATTCCCGTAAAGGTGGGACATTTAACTGAGAGTAGCTTGCCCAGTGTCGGCGGATAAATACGATACTTCAGTGCTTGTTTTGTTCATACATGCATGGCCGGCCGCTGGTGGCCGAGCGGTTCTGGCGCTACAGTCTGGAACCGCGCGACCGCTACGGTCGCAGGTTCGAATCCTGCCTCGGGCATGGATGTGTGTGTTGTCCTTAGGTTAGTTAGGTTTAAGTAGTTCTAAGTTCTAGGGGACTTATGACCTCAGCAGTTGAGTCCCATAGTGCTCAGAGCCATTTGAGCCAACCATACATGCATGTCGGAAGGAACGCTGCACCATACTTCTGAACGAAACAGGCACTGCAATATCGAACCAACCAGGTTTCTTCAAAGGATATTGTTCCAGCACATAGGTACCACGTAGATCTTGAGTCCACTGCTTTCGCTTTGAGGCGTTAATGGTACTACCAAGAAACAAGTTGAGGCTCCCTCTTACGTGAAATAATAAGTTCCGAAGTTTATAAGGATGCGAGAAAATCTTTTATTATGCACACTTCTTAAAATAAAATTGCGAAATGTACAGTGATGTTGTATTGGCATTCGTACGCGCGCCATTCACACATAAATTTACTAATCATTTTTGTCAGTCAAAATACAAATCTCTCTTATTTTCATACTGAGTAGCAAATATTGTGACATTTCACAAACCAAATTAAATATGCTAAATTTAGTACTGCATTGTACGTCTTTCCAGAAACGAGAAACTGTTCAGCACGAACCACTTTGCTAGTCGGTCATTTGGTGCGAAACCGATTAGTCACGAAGTGATTCGGCCATTTTGTTACTCAAATGTTTTCTAAAATTTGACATTAAACTGACGTGGTTGTAATGTCATCATAGAGCAATATAAACAAATTCCTCAGTATTATTATAAACAAAATGTGTATGTTTATTTAGCAAAAAATAATAAACGAAAATGTGAGTTTTTGTGAGCAGGCCAGAGGGTAGCCCCTATATCTTTTATTACAGCAGCCAATCAGAACACAAGCCAATTTAGCTGGTGCAATTTCCCACAGCTTGTAATAGTATCTGTCGATCACATCTCTATCCACTTTATAATGTTATGTGTCAGCTACTTTATCTTTACTCAACTGAAATGTGAAAAGTGGAAATGACGGTATGGCTCTAAGCGCGAGAAATGTTACGACACACACACACACACATACAGAAACAAAGACTAAGGTAATATTATGCTACGAGATTTGGTTACTAATTTACTCTTTCATTCCTCGTCGAAGCGGTTTTAAGGCTTTCAGAATAGAAGGACATTAGCTTCCGCAAAGCGTAGCGGGTAAACTGGGGGATATTAACATCCGAGACTAATCTCCGTACTGCTGCGTGGTCAGCTAAGTCTGAATGCGCAGCGCTTGGCCTCTGCAAAACGTACAGACATCTGTTTAGAGTACGTGGCACAGTACACTTCAGCTAAGGCCAGCTACCACTGAAATACTACTTATGCTCGGGTGCATATGATATTAAAATAGTTCAACGTAAGGCTATGAGGATTGCATTGCTACAATAGGAGCAATGTGCAGCAGAAGAGAAGATGGAAGGACCATAGTACACAGTGTGCAAAGACCATCTGACGTATTGCCCGCTTGAAACATAGATAATTGTTTTAACATGGGTATCTGTCTAGTAGCACGTCTCCTCAATACGACTGCCTCTGTATAATGGCGGAGACAACTGTTGTTGTTGTGCTTTTCAGTCAATAGACTGTCTTGATGCAGCTCTCCATGCTACTCCATCCTGTGCAAGCCTCTTTATCTTAACTACTGCAACCTTCATTCTTCTGAACATGTTTAGTGTATTCATCTCTTGGTATCCCTCTACGATTTTTACCCTCCACGCTCGTCTCCAATATTAAATTGGCGATCCCTTTGAAACGTCCCCCTAGAAAAATTATACAAGACTGTGCTTAAACTGATACACAATATTTTTTTAGCGCAACGCAATCTGACTTTCAGTAATCCCTACAAGAGAATGGCCCTGACTAAATTAACCTATACCTTTCACAAATCGCTTACCTCAGAAAAATCTTGGTTACTCGAACTACTGCAATACAGTAAGCGCCACTACTGCCAGCTAAATAAAAGATTCAAACTACGCAAGGCACTAACTACTGATAGGCATAGTTAGCAAATGAAAGATTTTAATAGAAAACGAACAATGTATTTACCTTAATAGTGTTGAAAAATCATAATATACATAGCAGTTCATGACATCCAGTCTTACAAATTTCAAAACTCCGCCATTTCTCTCCCCACATCCACCACTGCTGGCGGCTCACCTCCAACTGCGCAACGCTACGCGCTGTTAACAGTCAACTGCCCGACGCTACAATGGCGAGTATTACAACAATGCCAACCAGCCACAGACTGCACACAGCACAGCCAGCGACTCTCATACAGAGCGCTACGTGGCGTTACCAATAAGAAAACAGAAACAGCCTACTTACATCTTGATGCCTCAGAATGCGTTCTACCAACCGATGCCTTCTTGTAGTCAAGTTGTGCCACAAGTTTCTCTTCTTCCCAATTCCACCATGGTTGACTGAAAAGTAATGCCTCCACCTTAGTAACTCTTCAACAGTTGGCAGCATTGGCACGGCAGGTACTGGCTTGTTCCGTAGCCTCTTCTCTACAGCTCCAGTTGGCGGGAAGCCGTAGCATTGAACGGTTGTTTTCTTACAGTGCAAAGTATGGAACCCTGCTGAGATGGCCGGTCAATGCGATTTAAGCAACGTGCAGTCATTGAATTCTAGACAGCAGAAGGTGTCACCCCAAAGGAGATTCATCAGAGAATGAAAGCAGCTTATGGTGATTGTGTTCATGTGAGTACTGTACATCGTTGGGGTAGTAAGTTTATTTAAAGATGTTGAGACGGGAACATCTGACCTGCGTGACAAACAAAGGGGTGGACGCCCTGTGACAGCAACCACCGAGTTTCACAAGCAAAACGTTGAGTGATCGTCGTATCACTCAGAGAGAAACTGCAAGCACAATTGCAATAATGCTTAAGTGTTATTGCAAACTGTGGGGTCTTGCCCACTCGTTTCGAATAGGGTACCTAAAGGATGCTGCGTTCTCGGAATACTACAAAACAATTCAAGCAAATAACATTAGCAGTTTTGTTTCAATAAAGCAGATTGACAATACTTGGAGAATTACAAGAAGTATTCGCAACACAAAGTCCAAACAAGCAATGAATATGGATCACTAATAACTGTTCTCGTAGCACTCTCTGCTAGGCCGTGCTAATCCTCTGCAAATACTGTCCACTAATGTCCGGCCGAGGCTGGCAGGAGCGGCGCTTATATTCACTTCCTGAAGAGGTCGCTCTTCTGCGGCGCAGTCCTTGTCAGCGGGCTATTGGCTGACGTCGCCTCACCGCCGTGTCTGGTCTTGCGTTCTTCCTCTTCGTTCCTGCGCTTGTGACTACGCGAGAACACCAGCGAATATGCTCAAGTGATAAATGATATTTTGTTATGTGTCCTTTCGAACTGGTACCTAATAACCGTACTGAGTTACGCCTAATTCAGCTCCTCAAGCAGAAGTAGATGAGTCAAACATCTGAAATGAAACCGTCTTTGAACGGAAACGGTACCTTTCCAGACACGTGTTCTCACTCGAAATAATATGTACTCACTCCCCTCTACAACACCTAGAAGTTTATAACGGGAATTTCCGAACACCATGTATGCTGACGCTGTCAGTAAAAACTGGAGTTGACAATTCTATTGCTATGGTGACTGTGGGATAAAATCACTCTCCTACAGGCCACCCCCAATTGTCATAGAAAAGTATACGACAGAAGACACTTCAGACGTAATACACTTCAAGAACGTAACACAAATGGCCAAGTTTCCAGCAACTTATCTGCAGGAATCACCCATAGTAAAGAAATAATTCACAAAAAGTGAGTCACTGCACCCAAACTTTTATAGCAAGGGATGGTCACGGTAATTGTTGCGGACAATATAAAAAACTATTTCTGTTTTGTTACTGCCAAGAAAGAAAATTTTTTTGTACAGTTTTAGTTGCTGTGCTGCAACGGCATTGACAGGAGAGGAAGGATTAGGTGTGGCGGTAATAGGTTCCACCTCTCTACTGAAGGCTTCCATTTACGTACGGGTCTGCAAACAGCGCAGTGGACACCATGCGACAGAGGGGCTTGCGTTTGCTGTTAGAGTTCAAAATGGTTCAAATGGCTCTGAGCACTATGGGACTTAACTGCTGAGGTCATCAGTCCCCTAGAACTTAGAAATACTTAAACCTAACTAACCTAAGGACATCACACACATCCATACCCGAGGCAGGATTCGAACCTGCGACAGTAGCAGTCCCACGGTTCCAGACTGTAGCGCCTAGAACCGCTCGGCCACCAAGGCCGGCGCTGTTAGAGTAGATCAGATTATATTTTTGGTGCGTAATTGTGTTTGCTAACAGTCGACATAAAAGTTTTCTATGTATGGTACCGCGTCATAACGTTTAAAAGTACTACTGCTGGAGGAAGACCACCGTTTCGGCCACGGTGCAATAGTGGCCGAAATCTACATCTACATCCATACTCCGCAAGCCACCTGACGGTGTGTGGCGGAGGAGATGCTGGTCTTTCTCCAGCAGCAGTAGTTTTACACATTACGACGCGGTACCATACCCAGAAAACTTATATGTCGACTGACTCTGAACGTGGAAGCCTACGCAATTATGTGTTTGCTTAGTTAGTAAGTGTCTCACAATGGGCAATGAGAGAGGCAGTAATTGTGAAACTGTTGGTGGAGTTCCTTGGTACTGCAAAAGATGTACCTACAAGAGAAGAGCGTGTTATTTATGAATAAATAAAACAACAGCTGACAGAAGAAGATACTGTAATGGCAGAGATTAGTACACTTTTAGTAGATGAGGAGGCAGCAAATGAAGAAAATGATAGCGCCATGGCAGTGAGAGATGAAGCAATGTCACCAGCGGCGGATTTCCAGGGAATCAGCGATTCATCAGCCATCACCTCCAAGAAAACGAACGAAGTATCGAGAAGAATATCTGGCTGATGCGCGCACGATATGTGTCAGAAAACCAAGGAAAATGATGGAAATGTTGATCCTTCTCGCCTGTGACGTCCTAGATTAGCAATTCATATGACATGGCGTCTGGAAATTACAGATGTTGGCACAGAAAAGAAATATAAAGTGCAAAACTATGTTACAAAACTCTGGAAATAGGCTAAAACAAAGCGATTCATCAAACCAAAAATTCTGCAGCATATGATAAAATGTGACTTACATGATGCGTTTTATACCAGATAGATAGGAAAATGCAATAATACATGACCACGCATTTAGAATTTGGGCAATGAGGTTAAAGAAGAGAAATGACCCTTGCAATTCACTGCAATTCAAAGTTGGTCAGTAAAGGCATTTAAATGTAAGAATAAAATTATCTGTCTCGAAATAGCCCACAATGTTAGCAAGCGGTTGATTAAAGGGGATGCCTGTATTCAACAAAAAGGATTGAGATCAAGCTATTACAGCCCATCAATCAAGATCTGATAAAGAGTTATCATCTGCACGAGCTCTCGCAGTGGAACGAAGCAAGCATGTCTTTCGTGTGGTTGGATCTATAGCGGCAACCACACTCTCTTATACACTGAAGCGCGCAAAGAAACTTGTATAAGCATGTGTATTCAAATACAGAGATATGTAAACAGGCAAAATACGGCGCTGTGGTCGGCAACGCTTATGTAAGACAAGTGTCTGGCGCAGTTGTTAGATCGGTTACTGCTCCTACAATGGCAGGTTGTCAAGATTTAAGTGAGTTTGACGTGGTGTTATAGTCGGCGTACGAGCCATGGGACACAGCACCTCCGAGGTAGTGATAAATTGGGGATTTTCCCGTACGACCATCTCACGAGTGTACCGTGAATATCAGGAATCCGGTAAAACATCAAGTCCCCGACATCGCTGTGGTGGAAAAAGATCCTGCAAGAACGGGACAAAGGACGTCTGAAGACAATCGTTCAATGTAGTGCAACTCTTCCGCACATTGCTGCAGTTTTCAATTCTGGGCCATCAACATGTGTCAGCGTGCGAACCATTCAACGAGACATCATCGATACGGGCTTTCGGAGCCGAAGTCCCACCCTTGATGGCTGCACGATACAAAGCTTTGCGCCTCCCCTGGGTCCGTCAACACCGCCATTGGACCGTTCATGACTGAAAACATGTTACCTAGTCGGACGAGTCTGGTTTCAAATTGTATCGAGCGGATGGACGTGTACGGGTATGGAGACAACCTCATGAATCCATGGACCTTGCATGTCACCAGATGACTGTTCAAGCTGGTGGAGGCTCTGTAACAGTGTGGTGCGTGTGCAGTTGGAATGATATGGGACTCCTGATACCTCTAGATACGATTCTGACAGGTGACAGGTACGTAAGCATCCTGTCTGATTACCTACGTCGCCGGCCGAAGTGGCCGTGCGGTTAAAGGCGCTGCAGTCTGGAACCGCAAGACCGCTACGGTCGCAGGTTCGAATCCTGCATCGGGCATGGATGTTTGTGATGTCCTTAGGTTAGTTAGGTTTAACTAGTTCTAAGTTCTAGGGGACTAATGACCTCAGCAGTTGAGTCCCATAGTGCTCAGAGCCATTTGAACCATTTTTTGATTACCTACGTCCATTCACGTCGATTGTGCATTCCGACAAATTTGGGCAACTCCAGCAGGACTATGCGACACCCCACAGGTCCAGAATTGCAACAGAGTGGCTCCAGGAACACTCTTCAGAATTTAAACACTTTCGCTGTCCACCAAACTCGCCAGACATGAAGATTATTCAGCATATTTGAGATTCCTTGCAACTTGCTGTTCAGAAGAGATCTCCACACCTTGGTACTCTTACGGATTTATGTACAGCCCTGCAAGTATCATGGTGTCAATTACCTCCAGCACTACTTCAGACGTTAGTCGAGTCCATGCCACATCGTGTTGCGGCACTTCTGCGTGCTCGTGGGGACCCTACACGTTATTAGGCAGGTGTAACAATTTCCTTAGCCCTTCAGTGTATCATAATGCCTAGGACTGGCGTGGATTAGGTGTATGGTACGCTGCTACCCCATTTGTACGTCCTTGTATCGGAGCCCACCGGATATTTTCCTGCAACTTTGAATACAAGTTTACCGAACATCAAGTCGTTTACTAGAAAATTGGTAATATGATATAGAAGGATTTAAAAGTCTTTCTGAAACAAGTAACGTGGCCATATATACAGGAAAAAACCAAAGCCCTCCTTTTGATTGACTCCTGGACAGCCAATAGAGATGACGAGCTATGCAACTCTACAGTCCGTGAAGGAGTTGAATTCATCGAGAAACTGATTCCAGCAAAGGACACAGGCATTTTGCAACCTGTCGACGTCTTCTCTCTCCGTCCATACAACAAATTTTTGTAATTTATCACAGATACAATTATGGTATCTTCTGACAACACCGTTAACAAAGAGCATAGAGATCACTTCTTACACTTTCAATCGTATGTGTATTTCCAGTTCTTGACGGCACGATTATTCAACTTTTTCAAATATGCATTTTTTCACTGTGGCAACACCAATGGCTTTCCTGGTTTATTTCAAACACCATTGAAGTGCTGCTTCGAAGAAACATTAACGGAAGAGTGATTCTATGAGACTGTGACCAACCTGCTTTCATAAATTCTTCACACTTCGAGATCTGCCTATGCATTTACCATGCTGTTATTGTTGACTTGCATTCTTTAGCCTCTAATAGTGAAGTCAAGTAAGTAACCTCTTTTACAAAGTGTTTCACCTCACATTATTGGATATTTATCTCAAATAATTCATTTATGTAACAGATCATACTTATGTATAGTATTTTCATCGTAACTTTGACGACAGATATCTCCTGTTCTAATAGTCCATAGGAGCTACAATTTTGATGGTGTACGTATAATTTGTAGTCCTATGAATTGCGCTGTATATGAATATAATTCCCTTGTAAGAGCTACAAAGTTCTGCAATAATTATTGCCGAAATAAAGTTGAAGTCAGTAAACAAATTGGTGAGTTCCCCAATTAACGCAGAGAAACAAATAGAATGACCAGTTTTTCACCACATTCACTCCCCTGTCCTGCCACATGTCAAAATGTTATGTGGGCCCTTTGAGTTCTTAAATTTAAGGGCGTGTGTACAGATACAACTAGCTTTCCAAACAGCGCCTGGAGAGAGAATACGAACCCACACGTTCTGTAGTCGGTTTCCTATAGGTGAACTGACAACTGGTCTTGTTACATCTGGAGAAATTGTGTTATACATAACAACTGGTTCGTAAAATTTTAAACAGATTGAAGTAACAACGTTGTTGGAAGCACGACGCATAATAGCGTTGGAATCAGTATTGCTGTCCTATCACGTCGCTGGCTACTCTTTCTGTTTTATAAACGACCTCACAGAGCTGAGTTAGTGGACGGCAATGTACAAGATGAAACGTTCGGCCGAATGCCATGCCCTTTCTGCCACCTGGACTGGATGATAATGAAAATGTCTGCGATTTGCTCGGGTGACGTGCTGTAGATGATTCAGATATCCCATGACTTTTCCATAGGTGGAAACTGCATTTTGAAGAAGTCAGAAAATGTTAATTGGCTACTCACAGGGATCTATATAAATGCCAGCCACGCAAGCATGAAGTAAGCTTTTGCCATCTTTGGTGACTACTTTGGTGACTACTGACATTAGGATATAGTGCCTACGATTCCTTGACGTTTTTCACAATTATCCACGTTGTGACAAATATGAATCATGCAGAAAAAAACCCGCAGATAAATACATTAACGCTATCCAATACATAACATCTGAAAGTATATAGTCCTTTACAAGAAATCAATACGAATTAAAATACACATACTTTGTGATTTGTTGCTCTATCCCTAAAACTATTTGACCAGTGTCATTTTTAGTAGTAATTATTTCATACTTAGCCTATTTACCTAGTTCCCTGATTCAGCATGTAGTAAATCTAATCCTGAAATACAAAATACAGAATTTAAAACTTCACACTACAACATTAGGTGGATTACCTTCAGTATAAGGAGAATTAAAAAATATATCTCTGATATGGTGGCCTATGTATATTTCAGTGCTTCGATAACGTATAAACAACTAGCAGACGTGCAGAATGACCTCTGAATAACTAACAAATTTTAAAAATTATTCCATAGATGAAATTCGGGCTCCCCCCTACCTTCATCTCGCATAACGAAAATACATACTTATCATAATTTTTTTAGTACATTTTGATTAAGGCAGCTGTCTTTAGTAATGGAGTCAACAGTTTCTTTTTACAATATTATCCGCAAATTACATACAATTAAAAATGGCATTATATGCAGTATAAGTATTGTATGCATTTGCAGCTGAAGATGGACAAAAGCACGAAAGTCATATTGTCAAAGTAAGCTGAAGTAAATTAACTTATTGCTGCGTATACTCATGTAGTTTAATACATAACTACTCTGCTCAAGGGAATTTCCCAAGAGTAAAGTAATTATAACGCTGACTATCTTCGACGGTCAGAGCTGGAGTGCGGAGGCCGCAGAACATCTGACGTCACAGCGGGAGCAAAGCGGTCGCCACAGGCTTCCGCCTCTGGTTTTGACGTACAGGAACGTTCTTGCTGGGCTTGCCAAACCTCAGAGAGAAAGCCGGTTAGGGAGCCACACACACCGACCTAAGAAGAGTAGTAACGTTTATTTCCGCTTGGTCTCTTTCTTTTGTTATACGGCTCGCTAGAGTTGCGGCATATTTATACTTTTGCTGAAACTCAAGAAAAGAGGTTCAATTTTCAGTTTTAATTTAACTTTCATTCTGTGGTTACAAATATTCTTCTGATGCTGTGATCATTTTATCACTTCAACAACGCACGTACAATAACCATCTCGAATTTTAATTGTAGTCCGTGGATGGTGCAGTGCTAATAATCAGTCCAGCAATTCTACTTCCAACAGCCCTTATTTCCGCCACTGTAAATATTCATTCAGCCTTCGAAAACGTCTGAATCTAGAATTTACATTCTATACCGAGTTCAATGACCTCTCTTACCGCCTTTTTTTTAATTTCCACTTACTATGGCGAAATCAAGGTTGTCTAAGCATTTAGAGCTGTGAAAATAATGACATTAACTTACATGAGATTAGCGATCGCCTTATAGATTTATTTTTATAATATTGCTTTACGACTAAAAGTACTAACTGCCGAAAGAGTTCGATATGCCTAGACTGTTACCTACGTTAGCATTAACAGCAATCAGTGTCCGTAGGCACAATGATACCTTACTAATTATACGTTACTAACCAGCACTAACTCCTGCCTCTTCCACATCAGCACAGTTTGCGAAAGTGCAGTACACTCGAAGCTGGTACATGGCATTAGTCAGTCCATCTGAAAGGTTAGTGCGCTTGAAATGTTGTGAAAGCTTGACATCGAAAATTATTACTCATAATATAATCGGAGTGCAATCTGTACACTTTAACTGTGATGTAGCATAACTAATCTGTTCGCTAACGAAGTTTATTATTCTCTGTAACAAAGAAAAGTTTTTGCTCATGTACTCGAATTGAAAACCTACAGTCTGAATTAATGAGCAAAGTGTAAACTACGTATACAGAAAATCTGTTTTCACTACAAAGTATTTGCTGTGTATGTCAAACTACTTCCGATACTAATGACATAAACTTGTATGCATTTCAGTGAATCTGAAAGGGGCGTCCGATAAGTAAAGAAACACCTTTTTTTCTCGGCCAGTTTCGATTGAAAAAATGCGCAATTTCTTTTGGGACATCGTGGAATATTCGTGCTTCAGTCCCTATAGTTACATGAAGTTCAGATAGGTGGTGATGCTACACAAAGTGGCGTCTGTAATAGAGGTGAGTTCCAAGCAGAGAATTGTCACTGAGTTTATTTTAGCGGAAAATCAGAGCTACGCAGATATTCATGGGCGCTTGCAGAATGCCTGTGGAGACCTGGCAGTGAACAAAAGTACGGTGAGTTGTTGGGAGAGACGTCTGTCATTATCGCAACAAGGTCGTGCAAACATGTCCGATCTCCCGCGTGCCGGCCGGCCGCACACAGCTGTGACCCCTGCAATCTTGGAACGTGCGGACACTCTCATTCGAGGTGATCGATGGAACACAGTCATATCGCTGCAAAACTCGACATCTCTGTTGGTAGTGCTGATACTCTTGTCAACCAGTTGGGTTAACCAAAAGTTTGTGACCGCTGGGTTCCTCGTCGACGAACAGAAGAACATAAAGAACAACGTAGAAATATCTTGGCGGAGTTGCTTGTGCGTTTCGAGTCTCATCGTGACAATTTTTTACCAACATCATCATATGCAATAAAACATGGGTTCATCACTTCGAACCGGAAAAAAACGGCAATCCATGGAGTGACGCCACACAACCTGCACCCCGAAGAACAAGTGCAAAGCCGCACCCTACATCTACATCTACATCCACATGGATACTCTGTAAATCACATTTAAGTGCCTGGCAGAGGGTTCATTGAACGATCTTCACAATAATCTCTATTATCCCGGTCTCGAACAGCGCACGGAAAAAGCGGACACCTATAACTTTCAGTGCGAGTTCTTATATCCCTCATTTTATTATGATAATTGTTTCTCCCTATGTAGGTCGCGTCAACGAAGTATTTTCACATTCGGAAAAGGAAGTTGATGATCTAAATTTCGACAGAAGATACCACCGTAACGAGAAATAACTCCTTTGTTTCAATGATGTCCAACTGAAATCTTGCATCATGTCAGTGACACTCTCTCCCCTATTTCTCGATAATACTAAACATGCTGATCTTCTATGAACTTTCTCGATGTACTCCGTTAATCCTATTTGCTAAGAATCCCACTCCAAAAGCGGACGGACAAGCGTTGTGTAGGCAGTCTCTTTATTAGATCTGTTGCATCTTCCTAGTATCCTGCAAACAAATTGCAGTCTTTGGGCCCTTCGAGAAACTTTCGGCTAAACTTATCTCTGGATTCAGCCAGCTTTCAGTGCCTGCAACCATTTGAGCATCAGTGCTTTCCATTAGCGCTTGGAGCTCTGGTACTTTCCCAATAGAGCTACGACAGTTTTCAACTACTATACCGAAGGTTGCTAGATCTACGTTCTTCCTGTGTTCGACCTGCAACTCTTGTGACTGAAGCTCTTTTTATGTTTCCCCGAGATCCTCTAACCTAAATTGCAGCCCAATCCACGCCACACAGCCCCTGCTACCCGTGTAGCTGCCTCCTCACTATAATAGTCTCCTGACCTATTCAGTGGAAACTGAAACCCCACCATCCTATGGCGCAAGTCTAAGAATCTGCAGCCTACACGGTCGCAGAACCATCTGAGCCTCTGATTGAGACCCTCCACTTGGCTCTTTACCAGAGGTCTGGAGTCGGTCCTGTAGAGTGTGCTGCAAATGGTGAACTATGCTTTCGTCTCGCACTAGACAGGCAAACTTTACCAGTTCCTATAGCCACTCGAAACCAGAAAGAATCTCTTCCGATTCAAAGCGACTCACATCATTAGCACCGACGTGAGCCACCAGATGCAGTTGTCTTCACCCTGTCTTCTTAATGACGTCCGAACGACTCATTCCCCATCTGGAATAATTCCACCCATTATGCTCACGGATAGCAGATTGGATTTCTTCCGCTCCTTGGCAGTCGTGTCCCTAACGAATTCCATAATGAGCGTAACATTGGAGCTCCCAACTTATAATAACCCCTCCCTCTGTGAGTGCATATACCTTACAGGTTGAGGGGTTTACTCTGATACAAGGCAAGTGACTACATCTGGCTGAGGGACAGTGTCAGTCACAGACAGAACCTGGAACCAGTTTGTCAGACTAACGGGGTAGGCCTTACTTTCGGCCCGCTGGGAAGACTTGCCACCTGCCACGCCCTGAGGCGACCTCCAACTCGACCGCAGGTGAGGGGTCAGCATCAGTGCGAGCAGTAGCCGAGCTGTCCACGGGTGCGGACCGATCGGCGAACTCGTGAGTCGTGCAGGACGGCCGTTGGATCCCCACAGCCGGCCCACAACAGTGACGCCCATCCACTGCAGCCTCATACGGTGTGACAGCATCCATCACAGCCTGTAGCTGTGGTACCAACTCGGCTCACATCCGCACACAGCAATAACAGTTCCTGGATCGTGGAAAACTAAGCTCCGCAGACACGCTACCGACACGCGTTATTGAACTCTACAGTAGACTCTAACAAAAACTCAAGAACTGTGACTAATACATTGGATTAATACGCAGAGATTCAAAACTAAAACTACTGAAGTGCTCAGGTAAGACTATATAATTCACTCGTGATTGGAAACTTGTAATACGTCACAAAATCGGTGTACTTTCCTGCACAAACGTAAAGGTGAGAACTGTGTCTATTAAATATTAAATTAACACTCAGAAATTGAAGAAACTGAACTACAATAGCAAATAGATGAAACTATATAATGCACTGCTGGTTAGTAACTTGTAAAATGTCACGAATTCGCTTACGTGCTCGTTGCTGCTTCTACCTCAGACGGGCTGCTGCCGACTGACTGACTAATTCCAACGACCGGTTACTGGCTTCCCTAAGCCGGTAAAGACATAGCGACGGGCTTCTGGGATTCTGAAAGTATTTTGCTATTTGATTCTTCCCTCATAGTGCAACAATTAACTCGGAAGTGTATTGTTATATCCTCATGAAACTGAAGAAACGACTTCACCGTGTTCGTCGCCACAAACGTTAAACGAACCTATCCTTCCTCACGACAAAGCATGGCGTCACACAAGTATGCAAACTCGAGAGGAGCTCCTCCCAAGTGCCTTGTCAGCTATGGCGACTGCACTGAAAAATAAAGTAGGGTACGGTAACTTTATAAATAAAGTTTCATGTTCATTTCATTTTTTTATATATGGTTACGCCAAAACGTTCTTTACCTTCTGGAGGACCCTCGTATAATCTCTCATAACATACTGAAATGAACTGGCGTGAGTTTTAGACTTTTACCGTTTTGAACAAGATTCTAGAGTTTGTAGCAGCGAAGTCATTGTCATGATGCAGCTTACGTCTGCGCTCGTGGTCTATTTCATGGGCCAAACCTTTCTCATGCAATTTAATTATGTGTTTCGTGTTTCCTTCAGCGTAACTTGTCATCCTCTTCACGAAATTTCTTTCTCACTAAACGCTCTTCACCTCCCTATATCTTTCGTCCGTTTCAAAGGTATATGAGGACGGTGTGTTCATTGTACCGCATGGTACTCACTTTGACGACTAAAACAATAGTGAGCTTTCTAATGGTAGTAGGTCTACTTACCTGGGCCACTCGATTTAGGGTATCAAGTTTTAGGAAGTTTTTAGATACGTAGCACATAGTTTATTGTCCTACTTCATGACAAACAATATCAGCGATTCCGCATTACCCAGTAGTGACATGTCTTGCCATATTTTGCAGTTTGGTATTGAGTACAAAAGACGTTACAAAAGCTATCGGTGAGAGATGGCTCTACCATTACTACAACGATTGTGTTACTGTCGAAATAGCCGGCCGGAGTGGCCGAGCAGTTCTACGCGCTTCAGTCTGGAACCGCGCGACCGCTGTGGCCGCAGGTTCGAATCCTGCTTCGGGCATGGATGTGTGTGGTGTCCTTAGTTAGGTTTAAGTAGTTCTAAGTTCTAGGGGACTGATGACCTAAGATGTTAAGTCCCATAGTGCTCAGAGCCATTTGAACCATTTTTTGGACTGTCGAAATAAAATATATCAATACCGGATATCGTCATATTACGATCCCAGTAGCAAAATATTATATGAAAGCTAGAATTCGGAAAACACACCCATCGTTCCCAGATGCAGAGTTGTGAGCACTTACAATGGCCGGCCGCGGTGGCCGAGCGGTTCTAGGCGCTCCAGTCCGGAACCGCGCTGCTGCTACGGTCGCAGGTTCGAATCCTGCCTCGGGCATGGATGTGTGTGATGTCCTTAGGTTTAAGTAGTTCTAAGTCTAGGGGACTGATGACCTCAGATGTTGAGTCCCATAGTGCTCAGAGCCATTTGAACCATATGAACTTACAATGTATAAACACATGCAAGGCTGTAATTAGAAAAAGATAAGAAACATGTGCAGTGCCTATCACCGTAAAGCGAAAGAGGAAAATTAGTACTGTTCCAATATTTTAAGCGTGAAATGGCAAGTAAAGGTTATTGCAAGTTGAAAGGATAAGAAAAAGATTTTGCTTCACAGCAACATTGAAGGGACACCGCTTATTCCGCAATATTAATGTCTCTTTTCTTAAGCGTTGTTTAAATCTTCGCAACCAGGAAAAATTCTTTTGATGACCCTATCGAATCGCTACAAAAGAAAAATACTTTTCAGACAAAAAAACGTCCATTTGTTAGAGCACAATACAACAGTTATAATTTTCTAGCATGTTCCCGTGAGAAAATCTGAAGTTGTGTTCTTACTTCCACTTTCCTGTAGTTTCAAGGAAAATTTAGGTACACCATTGAATTCGTCCTTATCGATTTACTTGAAACACATTTTAACCGAAAAGCACGAGAAGCAGCGTATTCGGTAACAAGACCAGTGATTCAGACCGGAAGCATACATTATTAAAAAGGGCATTCACAGTGTTGACAATTTAGCCTCGTTAAGTAGTGTCTGAAATAAATCTGCTCTTATACAGTAACGTGCAGCGCGTTAGCTTGTGATACAGGGAAATGAGCCTGACCCTGATCTAATCCATACACCAGAACAACGGCTGCTGGTGTCGTAGAGGGACTGGTCTGTATGTGCTTTTCAGGCGATTTTTCTCACTTATCTAGGCAAATTCCAGGTTAATTCCCTCTGTCCGCCTCAGAAACACAAGGCACAAACCATTAAAATGCAAATATACACAGAACAAAATTCACTTAATTTAGAGTCAAATAGAGCACACGCTTTTTCCCCTTACTATTGCTAATGGTTGCAACAACAGGAACTCGATACAACCACAATTGACATTAATAATTATTGCCAGCTTGTTGGGTCACTGCACATCACTAGCGTACTCTGCCACATGTGGGATACACGCTGACGAATCAAGAGATAAATCTACAACATCTGATCAAAAAATCCGAACGCCCCTTGTAAAGCGGAACTGCACGCTAGGTCACGACAGACGGACCTGTCAGTATAAAAGGAGGTGGGGAGTATTGTGCTGTCAGTAGAAAAGCAATAACTGCAGAGTGCAACAGTTAGGATAGCACAGTGACGTCGAACGCGGACTGATCGTTGAATACCAGCTGAGTAACAGAGGAGTCACGGAAATTTCAACCCTTCTAAAGCTGCTCAAGTCGACTTCTAATGATGTCAATGTGAAGTGGAAACGAGAAAGAACAACTCAGCTAAACCAACACCATATGGACCTCATTCACTAATGGATAGGGATCTTCGAGCGGAAGCTAGTTGTAAAACATCGCATGATGTGGGCAGCACGATTGAAGGGTTTGAGGTTGGCGAGTGCGTGGAAGGAAAGAAGCAACAAATATTAACGTTTAACGTCCCGTCGACTTCAACGTCATTAGCTAGGACTCCTTTAATGGTGGGAAACGAAATCGGTTGTGCACTTTAACCATCCTAATATTTGTCTGGAGCGATTTAGGGAAATCATGGAATCCCAAATCTGGATGACCATCCGCTGATTTGAACCGTCGTCCTCCCGAATATGAGTCCAGTTAGATACCCTCCTCGCTCGGTGCGAATGCTTGAAAAACGTTACCTGTCATCATGTTTAGTGTCAACAACGAAGTACGGTGGAGGTGGTGCTACGGTGTGAGGGTGATTTTAGTGGTTTGAGGTGTGTCTACTTATTGCGCTTATATAAATGCTAAATGCAGGAGGTTAGGAACACATTTCACATCACTGTGTACAGTAGAGCAACAGTTCGGCCATGATTATTACTGTTTCAGGATGCCGATGCACCTTGTCTTAAATACTGCATTTCTGAGATAATGGACTGTGAACAATAACATTTCTGAAATGGACTGGCTAGCACAAGGTCCCAACCTGAACTCAGTGTAGCACCTTTGGGTTGAGTTAGAATGCCGATTTCGCTCCAGACCCGGCATCCATCATTCATATCTTCTCTGGTTTTGGCTCTTGAGAAATAACGAGATGCCATTGCGCCACAAACATTCAGACATGGCACTGAAAATGACCACAGCACAGAGCTCAAGGATTCATTAATGGTTGTTTGATTTGGGGTAGGTGACCAAACAGCGAGGTCATCGGCCCTATCGGATTAGGGAAGTGTGGGGAAGGAAATCGGCCGTGCCCTTTCAAAGGACCCATCCCGGCACTTGCTTGAAGTGATTTAGGGACATCACGGGAAACGTAAATCAGGATGGCTGGATGCCGGTTTGAGCCGTCGTCCTCCCGAATGCGACTCCAGTGTGCTAACCACTGCGCCATCTCTCTCGGTAAGGCATCATAAAGGCGAAGAGTGGACACAATCCATATTAATGTCCACAAAATGGTTTCTGGATGCTTTTGATCAACTAGTGTATATTAAAAAATTATTCAATTAGGTAAATCAAACTAAAATTTCAGGTGCACCTGATAAGCTAATATAGGCAGTTACCTCTAATAAGCCCTTACATCCCATAAGGTACAAAAATGGAGTGTAAAAACAACAGTGCTCTTTCGTATGTCATGATGCACTGCAGCTAGTGCTGCGCAGTTTATGCCACCACACCTGGAACCATTTTGCCATCAGATCCCTGCGATGCACATTATGAGAAGGTTCAGCTGCTCAAGAAGAGCTAGAGCATTGTACACTTCATGGACTCTTTCAGGGAAACAGCGTTCAGTTAATGTAATGGAACAGTAGCGATATACACGGGACATATAAGGTAGCTGTCTCATCCTGGATTGCCATGTGGCTAATTAGCGCTCTGATTGTAAGTCTGACTTATCAAAGCGCCAATAACTCCAGATATCTGAATTCTAAGCTTTCCTCACTTCATTTCAGGATCTGAATGAGCTGGGGAGGTTTTCTTCATCTTATGTGAAACTTTAGAGGCCAATACTACCGATGTGGTCCACTAATTAGAGAGACTTAAACAGATATTCTGCACAAGCTCTGCTACAAGAAGCTCTAATTGCCGTGTCTCGTGCTCCTGCGGGCTGCCGGTGATGAAGTTTCATATCTGAAACAGGGTGATATTTTCGCTTGTCCTGCGCAGCGTACGAGATAAAGAGAAGGGCGTTTCGGCAGTCCTGTATTCTGAAGATCTCTTGCCCTCCCCATAGGAATGAGAAGCACTCCACCGGCAGCCCGCAGGAGCACGAGACACGGCAATTAGAGCTTCTTGTAGCAGAATTTCTGTATAAGTTTCTCTAATTAGTGGACCACATCGGTAGTATTGGCCTCTAAAGTTTCACAGAGATCACATTAGGTGTGGAGGTGGGGGGAGGGGGGGGGGAGGAGGCTGCGGGAAATCAAATCATTCCCACTCCAACCGGCAGTTCTAGTCAAGTAAGTTACAAACCACTTTGGTAGGAGTTCGTACCAAATTATCATAATGAATGTAGCTCCTCAATTGAATTCAGACCAGCACCAAGAATGAATCCAACCTAGGCCATAAGCATACGAAGCTAAAATCATTCACTGAACTACAAACATTGCTGATTCGTCGTAACGAAGTATGCCTCACACTGAAAGAGAATTCTATACATACTGTTCAGAATATCCATTTCCTTGTTGTTGCACACAGACTTCACCAGCTGCCTTGACTACACAATGCGTACCTTGGACATGGTTCTGCAGTCACCAAAATAAAATCACACAACGGCCATATCCACGATCTGGCAACACTGCGTTATGCGGAAATTTCTGCAGAATGTGTTACTTCCACTTCAGTTGCTGTGGTGTTGTATGATCTAGTGATAGTGTAAACTCAAAGCCTAGATATCAAGTACCCTGCTTTCTTTAGTTGTTAAACCACACTTCATCTCATATAATTCCGTACGCAAAAGTGTTGTGATCATTACTCATGCAGCATATGCCGTTACGAATATTGAAATATGTAATATACCATTGCAGGCAAAATTTTCCTAACAAAAGTCGATTGATGTATAAGTTCAGTTCGTGGAGATTTTGTTCGACGTGTTGTCACGCAGGTTGCATATGTGTATTTATCAATCGTATTTTTTTATTGTTCTAGATTTGTTGTTGTGGTGCCTTATCGAATATTGCACATTTGAAGATATGAGGTTCATATTCGGGAAATGGAGCGTGAAACAGTAAAAAAGGCAAACATTTGTGATAATTTGTTTTGTTTGGATTTAGTTGAGATTTGCAGGCAGTGGAGGCAGCTAGAAACATGTGTGCCAAATATGTGGTAAGTGCATCCAAGAAATCACGTCAGAAAATAGGATTTTTTTATGTTTTGTTTCAAACAGGCTTGTTTCGACATGAATTATTCATAGTATTTAAGAAAAACAACGAGCTTTGATGAAGTATGATTTTACGACTTATCACTATGGTTCGTGTCAGCTCTTGGCAAATTTGATGATCAGCAATCGTTTAATCTTCGCAGGACACTTGAATTCAATAGGCAATGATGGGGCAAAAAAGAAGAAGGTTAGTGTTCAACGTCCCATCGACTGCAAGACCATTAGAGAAAATTTGAAATTTGTAGTAAGGTCTTATGGGACCAAACTGCTGAGGTCATCGGTCCCTAAGCCCACACACTACTTAGTCTAACTTAAATTAACTTACGCTATGGACAACGCACACACCCATGCCCGAGGGACGATTGGAAACTTCGACGGGGGGCGCCGCCGGTCAATGACAAGGCCCCACAGACGGCGTGGCTACCCCGCGCGGCATCATTAGAGATGAAACAAAACCTACGGCTGGAAAGGATGGGACTGAAAAACAATTGTGCCCACTCAGAGGAAAGATTGCAGCATTTTCCTTAATCGTTTTAAGGAAATGATGGAAAAATTAAATCAAGATGGTGATTTGAAGGACCAATCGTTAAAAAGAAAATAACGTTTGGCGTAAACAAATGATTCCAGAATGAGAATTTCACTCTGCAGCGGAGTGTGCGCTGGTATGAAACATCCTAGCAGATTAAAACTGTGTGCCGGACGGAGAGTCAAACTCGGGACCTTTAACTTTCGCGGGCAAGTACTCTACCATATAAGCGACCCAAGCACGACTCACGACCCGTCCTCACAGCTTCAATTCTGCCAGTACCTCGTCTCCTACCTTCCAAACTTCACAGAAGCCCTTCTGCGAGGCTTGCAGAACTTGCACTCCTGGAAGAAATGATATTCCGGAGACATGGCTTAGCCACAGCCTGGGGGATGTTTCCAGAATGAGAATTTCACTCTGCAGCTGAGTGTGCGGTAGTATGAAACTTCCTGGCAGATTAAATCTGTGTGCCGGACCTTTTCGCGGGCAAATGCTGTACCATCAGAGCTACAAAGTAGGAGACGACTTACTGGCAGAATTGAAGCTGTGAGGATGGGTCGTAAGTCGTGCTTGGGTACCTCAGTTGGTAGAGCACTTGCCCACGAAAGGCAAAGGTCCCGTGTTCGAGTCTCGATCCGGCACACAGTTTTAATCTGCCAGGAAGTTTTAAACAAATGGTATCTGGAGCAAAGACCAGTGTGGGTCGTCAAAACGTAACGTCGCGTTTTTGGTGGCACGAAGAAGACGTTTTGCTTAACGAACTGCATTGCAGGAACGTGAACATCACACCTGGTATCTGATGCCAACAACTGAAATCTCTTGCAATCGCACAATTAGAAAACCGATGAATGGAACTGCATCAGTTGGTGCTGCTGTATGAAAATTCCGGTCTGTACTCTCCTGATTTCACATCAGAACCTACACAGTGGTTTGCCATCCGTTGTGACCGAGTGGTTCTAGGCGCTTCAGTCTGGAGCCGCGTGACCGATACGGTCGCAGGTTCGAATCCTGCCTCGGGCATATACACTCCTGGAAATGGAAAAAAGAACACATTGACACCGGTGTGTCAGACCCACCATACTTGCTCCGGACACTGCGAGAGGGCTGTACAAGCAATGATCACACGCACGGCACAGCGGACACAGCAGGAACCGCGGTGTTGGCCGTCGAATGGCGCTAGCTGCGCAGCATTTGTGCACCGCCGCCGTCAGTGTCAGCCAGTTTGCCGTGGCATACGGAGCTCCATCGCAGTCTTTAACACTGGTAGCATGCCGCGACAGCGTGGACGTGAACCGTATGTGCAGTTGACGGACTTTGAGCGAGGGCGTATAGTGGGCATGCGGGAGGCCGGGTGGACGTACCGCCGAATTGCTCAACACGTGGGGCGTGAGGTCTCCACAGTACATCGATGTTGTCGCCAGTGGTCGGCGGAAGGTGCACGTGCCCGTCGACCTGGGACCAGACCGCAGCGACGCACGGATGCACGCCAAGACCGTAGGATCCTACGCAGTGCCGTAGGGGACCGCACCGCCACTTCCCAGCAAATTAGGGACACTGTTGCTCCTGGGGTATCGGCGAGGACCATTCGCAACCGTCTCCATGAAGCTGGGCTACGGTCCCGCACACCGTTAGGCCGTCTTCCGCTCACGCCCCAACATCGTGCAGCCCGCCTCCAGTGGTGTCGCGACAGGCGTGAATGGAGGGACGAATGGAGACGTGTCTTCAGCGATGAGAGTCGCTTCTGCCTTGGTGCCAATGATGGTCGTATGCGTGTTTGGCGCCGTGCAGGTGAGCGCCACAATCAGGACTGCATACGACCGAGGCACACAGGGCCAACACCCAGCATCATGGTGTGGGGAGCGATCTCCTACACTGGCCGTACACCACTGGTGATCGTCGAGGGGACACTGAATAGTGCACGGTACATCCAAACCGTCATCGAACCCATCGTTCTACCATTCCTAGACCGGCAAGGGAACTTGCTGTTCCAACAGGACAATGCACGTCCGCATGTATCCCGTGCCACCCAACGTGCTCTAGAAGGTGTAAGTCAACTACCCTGGCCAGCAAGATCTCCGGATCTGTCCCCCATTGAGCATGTTTGGGACTGGATGAAGCGTCGTCTCACGCGGTCTGCACGTCCAGCACGAACGCTGGTCCAACTGAGGCGCCAGGTGGAAATGGCATGGCAAACCGTTCCACAGGACTACATCCAGCATCTCTACGATCGTCTCCATGGGAGAATAGCAGCCTGCATTGCTGCGAAAGGTGGATATACACTGTACTAGTGCCGACATTGTGCATGCTCTGTTGCCTGTGTCTATGTGCCTGTGGTTCTGTCATTGTGATCATGTGATGTATCTGACCACAGGAATGTGTCAATAAAGTTTCCCCTTCCTGGGACAATGAATTCACGGTGTTCTTATTTCAATTTCCAGGAGTGTATGTGTGTGATGTCCTTAGGTTAGTTAGGTTTAAGTAGTTCTAAGTTCTAGAGGACTGATGACCTCAGATATTAAGTCCCATAGTGCTCAGAGCCATTTGAACCTACACAGCGGTTTGGGTGGCCAATCATGTCTTACAAAATTACCCAGACGTTGCGACCTGAAGCGTTTACATTAAGTGCTCTTTATTGAACAACCATGAATAAAAATTTTTTGTGCTCAGTCTCTAACCACTGGAAGGAGTGTATGCAGTATTGTTACAATGAAGTGTGAGTCAATCTGATGAGAAAGTTTTGTGTCAGGAACACCCTCCTCTGGATTAAACTAGGCAGATTTCCATGGCCTTTAAGGGTCGGTGCCTGAGACATCCTAGAGAGAACACATTCGCTTTAGGTTGGGTTGTTTGTGGGAAGAGACCAAACTGCGAGGTCATCCGTCTCGTCGGATCAGGGAAGGACAGGGAAGGAAGTCGGCCGTGCCCTTTCAGATGAACCATCCCGGCATGTGCCTGGAGAGATTTAGGTGAATCACGGACGCGGGATTGAACCGTCGTCCTCCCGAATGCGAGTCCAGTGTGCTAAGCACTGCGCCACCTCGCTCGGTTTTCGCTTTAGGTCTCATGGATCTAATGGATCTACTCCTACGAGATGTGCATATTCACTGTCTTCGCTAGCTATGTCGTTTTCTTGCAGAGGCAAACACAGAAATTTCCTGCCGATGTCATATCTCGTTGTCTCTTAGCATCACATTACACGTCTTGCAGTGGCTTATGCCTACAGTTCCTTTTGCGAGTGAATACGTGCAAGTTGCCGCAAAGCTTCGTACACGTCTTTGGGTTGCAGCTTTTCGTACGTCGATACTGGTCGGACTGCAGTGTTCAGTATCATTATTTGTGGACCTACAATGAAGAACGACGTGTTCCATGTTTCCAGTGTTACTGTGAACAGAGCTGTCATCTTAATTAATCATATAGATAATAATAATAATTTCGTGTATCTCAGCTGCCTGGTACAAGCGTCCACTTCAGCGACTTGTGCGTCCATAACTTCCACAGTTTTCCAACCGGTGAAAGCAAACTTACAGCTTAACGTGGAACTCGGACGAGTCGGCATATGATTTTTGAAGTGGTCGCTGTATCAAGCAGAAATCTACAGATACCAGTCTCTGAATGCTGGTCCCTATTTTGACCGGAACCGAAGTTGGAATCTACGTGTACGTCGCTCAGGGGGCCTGAAGAGGGCGTAATATATCGCCGAATCTGGTAGCGAAATAAAATAACACTTTGGAAATTAGACGGTTGAAAGGTGTTTAATTCAACATTCTGTTCTGTACAGCAGAGTCTGTGAAAAGATGGACATACAGAGATTTCACCCTGATGTAGGATCCAATACCATTTATACTAATTGTAGCTATTTTACACGCTCACATGGATGTGAGCCGTCTGTTCTTGAACAGTATCGTCGGACTACGCAAGGCACCCTAATAGAAACGTTGCTGTGTGCTCTGTCCATTGGTTTCTGTGCCTTTTATGGTGTTCCCTTTCCCCGACAATTTCCACGTCGAAACCTCCTGTGCTGCCTTTTTGAAGCATTTTCTATGTGTACCCTGTTTCTTCACTAATTCCTGTGTCTCATCGAGCCTCTGCTTCCGGGTCCGTCTGGATTTCGTGAGCTGCTAGCTGTGATGATTGTTGTCAGTAGTCAAATGGCTCTGAGCACTATGGGACTTAACATCTGAGTTCATCAGTCCCCTAGAACTTAGAACTACTTAAACCTAACTAACCTAAGGACATCACACACATCCATGCCCGAGGCAGGATTCGAACCTGCGACCGTATCAGTCGCGCGGTTCCCGACTGAGCGCCTAGAACCGCTAGACCACCGCGGCCGGCTGTCAGTAGTCGATAGTCCTGTTGAGATGTGGCCGTTTTCAATCTCTGCGGGGCTGGTAACTATACTTGATGGCATTGTTGCCTCCGTCGTCGCATCAACAGTCACTGTCTCGGAAGTACGACGACTCAAAATACGATCAACGTCTGTCTACTTGGAGGTCAGCGTACGGTGTATTTTAGGCCTGTTTCCTGAGTCTTCATTCGGATTTAGTTGTCTGTCGGAGTCTCCTGTCTGTCTACTTGTATTTGAGGCAGCCACCTCGCACGTTCCTACCTGCCGCTTACCGCCGAGCCAATTGGGTCTGGCCCAGTTGTACTCCAGGCAGCTCTGTGCCTGGCGACGGCAGATCAACTTACATTTGCACGTATTTCATTGAATCTGTCTTGACGTTGCGGTTTGATACGCGGGCATACGCTTCTTAGATGTCTTGTGGAGCTATAGATGACGCACGTCCGCGTTTCCCACCACGAGAGCTTTGAATCATAAGGAAAGAAGGTAGATGTTTCGTTTAAGCAATTCCAGCATTCCTGACTCCATTGCCAACATTGAAGTGTTTGTATCTTTGTCATTTCTCGGCTGTTATTTGTATAACGTTGTCGAACGGTGGCTGGGCCAGCCGAATATAATCGAATTCCATTTCAAATGGAAGATGAAATACTCCAACTGATCGAATACCTATTCTAGAATTGCTGATTGTTACATTGACAACTTCACCTTTAGAATTATGAAATTTCACCGCACAGTATGCGTGCGTCATTATCCGAATACAAGGTGCTTCGTTTATTAGCCTTACATACACAGTGTCACACACAACATTGCCGAGAAAGTCGTAATCGGACGACTTCCTTATCTTTCAAACCAATTTTATTACGAAAACGCTGGACAATTTCGAACATTTTTTGACGTTCATACCAATACGGAAAAGAAAACTTCAACCAGACTGCGGAGCGACCACGACTAAGTGACCGCACACCACCACTGTTGACGGTAGACTGGCGCTGACCACCAGGCCCGAGATGAATATGGATAGTTCATCTATAGATTTTGATAAATGAGTTTGCGGTATCAACATATGTGACACAAATGGTCGTGTCTTTTGACTGCGTTGACTTAGAAGGTTAAAGTTTGTCCACCCTCAAGTAATCGTAGATCTTAGTATCTGGTTCCAATTTCAGCTTAATACCTACACCTGTTACTGAAAAAGAGACGGACAGAAAGGCACACGGATAGAAAATGGCAAAAAATATTTTTTGTTGTGATATAATTACAAATTATTTTTTTTTATTTTTCCCTTTATTTCTACTGTGAAATCCAGATTCTTCTCAAATTTCATGACTCTAGATCAACGGGAAGTCTCCTATAGGTTTTGATGATTCAGTTTGAGGGTATCGAAATATGATGCAAGGTCGCTTTCTGTGTCACAACCATAACTTGGGAGATGCCACGTTAAATTATCTGGTTTCCAGTAGAAGTCCATATCTGGTGAGATTTATATTATAACTTACGTCCTGTGAATATATTATTTTGAGGATCTGTAAATACTACTCGTATTGGCACGATTTGTTGTAACAAAATGACTGAAAAAGCAAACTGAGTGTTGATGTTATGTTAACTTGCGTATTATGAAACTACGCTAGCTGAAGACAACGGCGTAATTAAGTTTTACTAAAGACACGTCGTTCTTGGTATGATTTGTTATAATTAAAGGTCAGTTAATGACATGTCATCAGTTAAAGCCTTAAAAAATCGTAACGTGAAAGACATATGTCCCTCTTCATGAGTCCACTGTAGTGCAACGGATAGGGACTCAGAGGCATGAACTACTTGTCGAGTGAAGGAGGTTCGGGTCTTACTGTCTACAAGTATTCTTTTATTCAACTTCATGTTTTCTGAAAGCTTCTGGAACTTTCTTATTTATTTAATACAAGTATGTTCTGTAATATTCGTTGTTACAAGAGCGCATTCACTTAGGAATGAGTCTCCACGATTTAGTAAACATGGCAGAGTACATGGACCAGCGATGTGCATGATTGTTTTCTGTGTCGCTGCCTGGTTCCATAGCAGTTCACTATTTATTTATTTATCCAAAAAGCTTTCCAGATTATGAGATAAATAATTGCTTTGTAAATATGATGTATGATTCCGTGCACAAACATGCATGTTCTTGTACGCGAGGGCACACACACACACACACACACACACACACACACACACATACACGGAAAGCTTAAAAGTAATATCGCAGTAAATAATTTATTTTTGACTTAATCTACAAGATAAATTACACTTTTTGCAGCAGGAGATTTTGCACTGTCTTGTTTGAAGTCTTGTATTCCAGACGTTCAAGACTTTCAGCTGCTAACAGAAGTAGTCATCGGATAAGAATTACCTTAGAGTTTTACTGGAAATTGAAAGTCATGAAATACTTTTTATCTTTTGTAGAAGATGGAACTTTCATTTTTACCTTGTATCATACGATGGATATTGACTTTTTTATTTATGTAAACTACAGACAGCACAGTATGGTTAGTATATGGAAGAATGAGTCAACGTAGATATTTAGCATGCGTCCATTTTCGTAAAACAACTGTGTGACATGCGACACGGATACATCCGACAATTGACCGAACGAGGTGGCGCAGTGGTTAGCACAATGGACTCGCATTCGGGAGGACGACGGTTCAATCCCGTCTCCAGCCATCCTGATTTAGGTTTTTCGTGATTTCCCCAAATCGTTTCAGGCAAATGTCGGAATGGTTCCTTTGAAAGGGCACGGCCGATTTCCTTCCCAATCCTTCCCTAACCCGAGCTTGCGCTCCGTCTCTAATGACCTCGTTGTCGACTGGACGTTAAACACTAACCACCACCACATCCGATAATTGGCGCTAGAGTGCTCTGCGGTCGCAAATCATGTTGAGCAGCTTGTTCCTCGTGATGTAACAGCTCGTGTCTAAGCGTACACAAACCGCGATGAAAACCACACCTGGCGTGCTTCTCGATGAGAGACACGCCCTGTGTAAGCACGACTTTATAGTAAAGTTGCACAACCTTCTTCAGCTCCTCGTCATATGTCTTCTCCACCTGTCCATCCACGAACTGAACCAGTTGGCAAGGGCCGCCTTATGTTCCTCCACGTACTAAAACGTAAGGCTGTTTTGATGGCAACAAATGGTTCAAATGGCTCTGAGCACTATGGGACTTAACATCTATGGTCATCAGTCCCCTAGAACTTAGAACTACGTAAACCTAACTAACCTAAGGACATCACACAACACCCAGCCATCACGAGGCAGAGAAAATCCCTGACCCCGCCGGGAATCGAACCCGGGAACCCGGGCGTCCGTTGTGATTCTGCGTTGATGAAAGAGATGTGCGTCTCTGCGTCTCGTCTTTTGTAACGATGTGGGAAAATAAATCCTCTCCATTCTAATGACAGCAGTCCAGAAACGCTCGTCCACGTGCCATTCTTTGTTCTTTGTGTTGGTCGGTAAACATTTTTCGTTACTTATGTTGGACATAATCTGCGCTCTCCAAGGTTTAGTTGACAATCGTGTAAAAAGAGGCTGTCCCAAAGCTTACTTTTCATTTTAATGAAAAAATTAATGTAATCAATTCCTCTTTCACAGATCTTACAGATGCTCTCTGTAGAAGAAAGACTATATATTGCATTCTGGAAACTTAGTGGTAAAACATTCGAGAAAGTGCATCAGAGGTACCTATGGAAAAGAGCTTCCAGGCTTCTTGCCAACAACTTCCGACGAAGTGGAAGTGTACTTAATCTAATGATGCAGCCTGGAGCATTGAGAAGACAACGGGAAGGATCCCATGCGGTTCCATTCGTCGGCTGAGTCGTGAATATTGCACGATCCGTTGCCTGGCGTGCTCTTCGTTTTACGCTTTAGAAGGCGGGGAGTTGCTTCCAGGTAGTGCCTCATCTGGAGAGGGAAGATTATATCGCCCATATGGAAATCTGTGCCGATCTTTCGGAAGCCATTGAAAATGAAGATCTGCTAGATAACCTCCTCTGCTCAGACGAGGACACATGTCACACATGCGATTTTGTGAATCGTCTGAACTTTTGAATATTGGCCGATAAAACTGTTTATGAAATCCAAGATCAGGAGAAAAAAATACCGAAATTGAACGTATGACTAAGAATGAACAAGACTAACATTTATGGATCATTCTGAGTTGCAGAGGAACCGATAACGTAGTTACCTTGACAGACTTGAGCCTTTCCTGGAACCGCAATTGGAATCTGATAGAATTCTGAATTTCATTTATACCAGCAGGAGAGTTCCCATTGCCCAAGATTTCCTCAACCGCATGTTCTCTGCATGGTACAGGTTCAGCGCGTGGAATCCATGAAAACTGCGCCTAGTGAAATTTGCGCCCAACCAGAAACCTGCGAAACCTGCGCCCGATACCTGCTCCCTTTGTGTCACAACTTACCCTGAACTACCTGCTCCCCAGACACGGTAAAATTGCGCCCCCATACGAGGGTGGTCCCACAAGTACACAATCCAACAATGAAAACACAAAAATTTTGGAAAAAATGTATTTATTTTTTCAAAATAATCCCCTTTCAGCTCTATACACTTTTCCCACCGATGTTCAATTATTTCGATAACTTTTTTATAAAGAGAACTGTGTATCTCCGCAAAATAGTCATTAATTGCCGACATCACGTCTTCATTTGTTGAAAATCTTCGACCACCAAGCCATTTTTTCAAGTTTGATAACAGAAAATAATCCGAGGGGGCTAAATCTGGCGAAGAGGTGCGTGAAGTAGCAATTCCAACTTTAATTCATTAATTTTGGCCATTGCAGTGACTGACCTGTGAAATGGTGCATTGTCCTGAAGAAACAACACTTTCTTGTTGGCCAAATGCGGCCGTTTTTGCTTTATTTCTTCGCACAAACGTTGCAATAAGTTCGCATAATACTTGCCGTTGATAGTTTTTCCTTTTTCAAGGTAGTCAATGAAAATTATCTCACGCGCATCCCAAAAAACCGACGCCAAGACCTTGCCTGCACATGAAACGGTCTTCGCCTTCTTTGGAGTCGCTTCTCCAATTCGTGTCCATTGTTTTGATTGTTCTTTTGTCTCGGGAGTGAAGTGGTAGACCAATGTTTCATCCATGGTTAGGGAACAGCTCAAAAAAACAGCTTTGTTGCTGCGAAACTTCGCTAAAAACTCAATTGAAACATCTTCATGACACAGTTTTCGCTCGAGTATGAGCAAACGCGGCAGAAACCTTGCACACAGTTTTATCATGTCCAAATTTTGAGATAATATGCGATGTACCGCACTTTTTGAATTGTCTAATATGTCTGCTAGCTCGCGTGCATTCAGTCGACCATCATCCAGTACCGCTTTGTGGATTTTCTTTACCATTTATGGAGTCGTCACCTCATTTGGTCGACCACTGCGATGCTCGTCTTGGCAGCTTGTACGACCTCGTTTAAATTCAGCTACCCAATACTTTACTGTTGTCAACGAAGGAGCAGACTCTCCCAAAGTAGAATCTAGCCCAGCTTTAATATTAGTTGCACTGAGGCCTTTCAAAAAAAATTGTGTATCACATAACGATGACCAATTTTCTTCATTTTCATAAGTTCACTCACAACGCTCATTACTCACGGATGCCAAACAAATGCTAAACAATGTGGCGTCTTCAAACTTGAAACATATGCTTCATAGATCGTATACTTTCTTAACCAGAGATATTTTTCAACAACGACTGCCGTGTCTCGGTCAGGCCGGATACTTATGAGACCACCCTCGTACACCTCCTCTGCCACAGTAGCCGACTTTCTGAACAAGTAGCCTAAGTAAAACTCTAGCTGTCGTATCGCTGACATCTTGCACCTTGTGTATTTCTGTCTGAATAGTTCCGATATGTTAGTTTCAACGACCATTCGCGGTAAGCCATGTTGCTGCTATGAAGGTTATTCTTACATAGTGAAGAGTACGAAATACGACGGGATTGTGAAGTGGCAATGTTTAAGACAGAAAGCAAACCACTGTCGAGGAATGCTTAAAACCAAGGATTCGATGGTAATTTTTTTCACTCGAGCATTAATGTGGAGCTCCAGATGAAGCTCAGTTGGAAGTAAGGAAGACTTTAAATCAGGTGAAAAAACGGGCACGAGAGGAAGAGATTTCTATTTCCGGAATATATTCAGAGAAGCTGGGTTGCCTGCATAATCGAGTGGATGATTTTGTCACTGAAATACCCGAGCAGCAAGCAACGAAGAAAATTTTCTACTACCAGTGAGCAAAATCACAGGGGAATGAGAAATATCCGCAGACAAGAGAAGAAATTCACCTAAAAGCAGAGTTACTAGATCTGAATGTCGGTAGCAGTTTTCTGTTAGGCGATGACAAATTAGAAGAAAAGATAATAGTTTTTAGCGGAAGAGCAGGTAGAGAGTCTCTAAGAAGTAAATAAGACTATTTCACGGGTGGTACGTTTAAGTGCTGTAGCAAGCGGTTTTCGCTAATCTACGCCTTTCACACCGACTTTGGGAGTACAAATAATGAGACAAACATCTGTTCAGTTCCTTTGTATTATTGCCAAACAAAATAAAAGAGACATACATCCGTCTTTTCCCAAATTTGGTGGAAAATATTACAGAATGGAAACCTGCAAACGAGACCGCAGATTTCGAATCAACAGTGACTTCTGCGATTGAAGTTGTAGTAGAGACAGCCAAAGTACATGGGTGTTATTTCCACATGGAAAAGTGTCTCTGGAGAAAAGTGCAAGATCTCGGAATTCCTCATGAATACAAAGAAAATGAAGAAATGAGACTACAAATTCGCATGTCTGCTGGGCTGGCGTTTCTACGACCTGAAGCTGTAGGTGACGGGTGGATCGAGATACATTCACAGGCACCGGATAACGCCAGGCTTTCAGAGTTTTTTGACTGCGTTGTAGACAAATGGTTGAAAATGATGAAACCCTATCAGACTTTGGAGTTGCTATAAACGGAACCATCGAACGACCAACGCTCTAGCGGTATGGCACCACAAAATTAATAACATGCTTGCTAAACCGAATCATAAAATCAATGACGCAATTCGGTATATGAAAGGAGAAGCAGACAATTCAGCGTGCGCGTTAATGAGGGCAGAGCTGAGCATGAAAGGAAAACGTAAAATACATAATAAAATTCATCGCTAGCTGAGGGGACTATTGCTACGCCGCCTCCACAAATTCCCTCACATACTTCCGTCGATACACCACAAAATTCGCCCCCAGCCGACGACACTACTGCTCCACCATATTCACAGGTAGCTTCACCTAATATCTTCGATACAAAATGATTTTAATTACTTTCACCTAAGTTACTATAATTGTTACTACTGGCTAGTGTCTCCTTGAAACGGGATGAAAGGATGGAAAAATAGTAAAAAAGTAGGAAGAGGATGGTGAAATCAGAGCTTCCTTGAAAGCTATCTCCTACCTACGAAAATTTTACTAAATTTATCAGAAGATGTATATAGATAGAAAAATGTGCAAAATGTAAACAACAATATATATATAAAAAACTTAAAAAGAGGTATATTGATGATGCCTATAAGCTGATTTTAAACACGCCTAAATGACAACAATTTACTTTGGCATTTAGCAAGTCCAACGCCTGGATAAAGTGTGATGGAAATCTGATTATTTTTAACAACCTATGCCGGCCATACTGAATTTTGCTTCCCTGGTTTCTCAGATGATTCAAGGCAAATGCTGGAATGGTTTCTTAGAGGCCATGGTTGCTTCCTCCCCCTCCTATAACCACAAATTCGAGAGAAAGATAAATCTCTAACGATAATAACAGTCGACGCTACGTAAGACACCATACGCAAAATTTGTTTTCGCTGGTTTCTTATGACGATGAACGAATATATACTGAGCTAAGATTAAACATATCAGTGGAATGTAAACTCTGTTTCTGCGAGTGAAGGTGTCATTCACTTTATAAAGCTTCTTAGATATATATACGTATACATACTTTAATGACGTAAGAATAAGACTGATAAGCTATTTAAATGTTATTGAATATTTTGGCGATATTTGCTGTGATTAATGCTGAACTTGTAGAGGACTGTATGAAGAATTCCCTATTTCGTCACCTACACATCCAATATTTTAGTCTGGTTCAGACAGACGAGACGGCCGTTGTGACCGAGTAGTTCTAGGCGCTTCAGTCTGGAACCACGCGACCGTTACGGTCGCAGGTTCGAATCCTGCCTCGAGCATGGATGTGTGTGATGTCCTTAGGTTAGTTAGGTTTAAGTAGTTCTAAGTTCTAGGTGACTTATGACCTCAGATATTAAATCCCATAGAGCTCAGAGCCATTTGAATCAGACAGACGTCTAACGCAGTGGCGTAGCTAGGTAGTTTGGTACCTGGTGCAGCTTTTCATTTGTCACCTCCCTCTAATTGCCAACCTCACAAAAACGTAAAATACAACATTTGTGACTAACACCTAGCTTATAATTTCTTCGTTCTTTTTCGTCTGCAAATTTGGTAATTGCCTCGTCAATATCATTATCTCTAGCTAGCCCATTTTTATTCACTAACTTCTATATTAGACAGTTGTGCTTGACTCATTGTGGACCCAAGATAATTCTTAATTAAGCTGACTTTTGAAAAAAAGAATTATCTTACATAACGCTATCGCAGCACACAAAGTTAATAAAAAACTTAGATTCAAAGTAAAGTTGGGAACAGTTTCGGAAAAAAATCTTCTTAGTCGTGAAATTTGTGTGAGGAATCTCATGATTTTTGTATAACCTTAGGAAGTTTAGTTTCTGAAGTTTTAATCAAATGACTAGGATCTGAAACAGCATCTGATATACGTTCCACGGTTTTGCAACGTTTATCGATTTCTTGCAGAAAGCTGTCAATGCACTCTCAACATTGACCTACTCAGTTGCAGGGTTCTGTGTAGCACGGTTTGAGAATGCGAGCTCGGAAACATCTATGTAGCGTCCCTCGGCTCTTCTACCTGCCAGGCAATGGGCTTAGTGGACCCTTTCTGGACGCAAATTTCACTGGGTTCAAAAACGGTTCAAATGGCTCTGAGCACTATGGGACTCAACTTCTGAGGTCATTAGTCCCCTAGAACTTAGAACTAGTTAAACCTAACTAACCTAAGGACATCACAAACATCCATGCCCGAGGCAGGATTCGAACCTGCGACCGTAGCGGTCTTGCGGTTCCAGACTGCAGCGCCTTTAACCGCACGGCCACTTCGGCCGGCAAATTTCACTGGGCGCAGTTTTCAGTACACCCAGCGCGTGCATAGCCTGGGAGGTCACCTGATCGTACCTCGACAGAGCTCTTCACGTGAGGTTACATTAAGTCCCATGCTTACATGGTTAAAATCAGTGCCCTGCGCTAGCTGTCCCATCGGAGTTTGGAGACGGTTGACTGCACCACACCTGATAATCTATGGGATGTGTTCCTGGCTACGGTGGAAAAGTGATTTTATGTTCATATCCAGGGTGGCAACGTTGAACTTTGATGACTTCTGATTCCTCATATGTAACCTCAATATTAAACAAGTATTTGATGAAAATGAATCGTTTCTTTTGGGAAAACCTGCCGTTGTGCGTCCAACATAAAGATATACGTCAGCCACGTCACTAATTTGGTCATTAAATAGATCGCAGTTTTTGATCCACTTGTACGATTTCACCTGTCTGGATATTGAGCCATTAACTCCGTTCTGTGCCTTGCACAATTTGCCCGATTTTCGAAGCCATTGTGGTCTGTTTTCTTTGAATAACAATCTTCAGAAGGTGCTGAATTTGCAAAACGTTTTTCTGAGGCGCGTCCCTTCCAATGTAAACAAGGGGCGCTTACTTCTCGAATACACCTCATAGAACAAAGGGTAATGTGGTGGTGATGGTGGTGGAGATCTCGTAGATACGGCGCAAACCGTCGTGATCATCAGATAAAATACACTGCCTGAAAAAGGAATTAGTACACTCTTTTAGAGGTTTCCTATTCACTATTTATTGTTGTAACAGTGCGTATGGAGTATATGAATGGTTACATTTACAGATCAATAGCACAAGCAGTTATCAGATAGCAGGTATCGATCCTTGCTGAAACACTCGCATTAGTACGTGATGAAGCCTCCACAGGTGTCAATGCAGGCGTTGACTCTGGTATCCAGTCGGTCCGTGCAGATGCCGAATACTGTTCTGGGATTCGTTATACCTCTCCAGCTCCGTCTGTTTACGTAATTCTATAAGAGTTGTGGGTTGACGAGTCACGTGAGACACTTCTCTTCCTATCATATCCCACACGTGCTCGACTGAAGACAAGTCCGGAGACAGTGCTGGTCACAGAAGTTGCTGCTCGTCTTATACAGCACATTGAGTTCCACTGACTATGTGTGGGCGAGCATTTCCTGTTGGAACAACACATCACATTTCTGTTACAAGACCGGGAAAATAACGTGTCTACTACACTACTGGTCATTAAAATTGCTACACCACGAAGATGACGTGCTACAGACGCGAAATTTAACCGGCAGGAAGAAGATGGTGTGACATGCAAATGATTAGCTTTTCATAGCATTCACACAAGGTTGGCGCCGGTGGCGATACCTACAACGTGCTGACATGAGGAAAGTTTCCAACCGATTTCTCATGCACAAACAGCACTTGACCGGCGTTGCCTGGTGAAACGTTGTTGTGATGCCTCGTGTAAGGAGGAGAAATGCGTACCATGACGTTTCCGACTTTGATTAAAGGTCGGATTGTAGCCTATCGTGATTGAGGTTTATCGTATCGCGACAATGCTGCTCGCATTGGTCGAGATCCAATGACTGTTAGCAGAATATGGAATCGGTGGGTTCAGGAGGGTAATATAGAATGCTGTGCTGGATCCCAACTGCCTCGTATCACTAGCACTCGAGATGACAGGCATCTTATCCGCATGGCTGTAACGAATCGTGCAGCCACGTCTCGAACCCTGAGTCAACAGATGGGGACGTTGGCAAGACAACAACCACCTGCACGAACAGTTCGACGACGTTTGTAGCAGCATGGACTATCAGCTCGGAGACCATGGCTGCGGTTACCCTTGACGATGCATCACAGACAGAAGCACCTGCGATGGTGTACTCAACGACGACCCTGGGTGCACTAATGGCAAAACGTCATTTTTTCGGATGCTGTTTACAGCATCGTGTTGGTGGCACCCGTGTTTGGCGACATCGCGGCGATCGCACGTTGGAAGCGTGTATTCGTCATCGCCATACTGGCGTATCACCCGGCGTGATGGTATGGGGTGCCATTGGTTACACGTCTCGGTCACCTCTTGTTCGCATTGACGGAACTTTGAACAGTGGACGTTACATTTCAGATGTGTTACGACCTGTGGCTCTACCCTTCATTCAATCCCTGCGAAACCCTACATTTCAGCGGGATAATGCACGACCGCATGTTGCATGTACTGTACGGGCCTTTCTGGATACAGAAAATGTTCGACTACTGCCCGGTCCAGCATATTCTCCAGATCTCTCACCAATTGAAAACGTCTGGTCAATGGTGGCCGAGCAACTGGCTCGTCCTAATACGCCAGTCACTACTCTTGATGAACTGTGGTATCTTGTTGAAGTTGCATGGGCAGCTGTACCTGTACACGCCATCCAAGCTCTGTCTGACTCAATGCCCAGGCGTGTCGAGGCCGTTATTACAACCAGAGGCGATTGTTCCGGGTACTGATTTCTCAGGATCTATGCAACCAAATTGCGTGAAAATGTAATCACATGTCAGTTCTAGTATAATATATTTGTCCAATGGATACCCGTTTATCATCTGCATTTCTTCTTGGTGTAGCAATTGTAATGGCCAGTAGCGTAACATTCTGCACATACCGAGCGCTGGTTAGCGTCTCCTCCAGAAACGCCAAAGGCGAACGTGAGTGGCAGCTTATCGCACCCCAGACTATAGATCAGAAGAGAGGCATAGGTGCAGTTCAAATTAGTGCAGGTGGAATGTATGACAAATTACAGTGAGACGCTATCCAGTAGCAACAATTATAGTAACGTAGATGAAAGTCATAAAGATTATATTGTATCGGAGATGTTAGGTGAAGCTATTTTTTAAGGCGGCGGAGCAGCAGTCTAATTAGCTGGAGACTAATCTTGCGCTATATCGACGGAAGTATGTGCAGGAATTTGTGAAGGTGGCTTAGCAATAGTCTCGTCAGCGGGTGATGAATTTTATTATGTGTTGCCGGAAGTGGATGATTTATTGTTAAAGGGAAGCAAAGGTGAGGTTTCAGAGGCTGAAGCTGCGGAAGTTGAGAGCACTGGTTTAGATATCTCGGAGAAATGAGTTTGTGCATTCATTTCTGTTGACAGAAATGAAGCAATGGCTCGTGATGAAAGCACGAATTGTGAGTAGGTATGGAACGAAGAATGTGAAAGTAGTGTCAGAAATGTGACCAGAACGAAAAGTGTCTGAGGAATCTGAGGAGACAGAGGTAGCTCCGAATTTGGCGGAATTCGAGTGTGCTGTGATTTCTGTTGTGGTGCAGTGCAGTAACGGCAAAGTGAATGGTGTATCAGAGGGGGTTGGTAAAGTTATTGGTGGTGGTTTCTATAATGTATTGACAGATGGATTCCGCAAACAGAGATCATGTGAAACCCAGCTCGCCCTATTTGCCCAAGAAATTCACAGTGCCGTAGACACTGGCGAGCAGATTGATGCCGTATTCCTGGACTTCAGGAAGGCATTTGATACGGTTCCGCACTTACGTTTAGTGAAAAAAATACGTGCTTACGGAATATCGGACCAGGTTTGTGATTGGATTCAGGATTTCCTAGAAGAAAGAACACAACATGTCATTCTTAACGGTTCAAAATCTGCAGATGTAGAGGTAATTTCGGGAGTACCGCAAGGAAGCGTGATAGGACCTTTATTGTTTACAATATACATAAATGACTTAGTTGACAACATCGGTAGCTCCGTGAGGCTATTTGCAGATGACACGGTTGTCTACAAGAAAGTAGCAACATCAGAAGACTCGTACGTACTCCAGGAAGACCTGCAGAGGATTAATGAATGGTGCGACAGCTGGCAGCTTTCCCTAAACGTAGATAAATGTAATATAATGCGCATACATAGGGGCAGAAATCCATTCCAGTACGATTATGCCATAGGTGGTAAATCATTGGAAGCGGTAACGACCGTAAAATACTTAGGAGTTACTATCCGGAGCGATCTGAAGTGGAATGATCACATAAAACAAATAGTGGGAAAAGCAGGCGCCAGGTTGAGATTCATAGGAAGAATTCTAAGAAAATGTGACTCATCGACGAAAGAAGTAGCTTACAAAACGCTTGTTCGTCCGATTCTTGAGTATTGCTCATCAGTATGGGACCCTTACCAGGTTGGATTAATAGAAGAGATAGACATGATCCAGCGAAAAGCAGCGCGATTCGTCATGGGGACATTTAGTCAGCGCGAGAGCGTTACGGAGATGCTGAACAAGCTCCAGTGGCGGACACTTCAAGAAAGGCGTTACGCAATACGGAGAGGTTTATTATCGAAATTACGAGAGAGCACATTCCGGGAAGAGATGGGCAACATATTACTACCGCCCACATATATCTCGCGTAATGATCACAACGAAAAGATCCGAGAAATTAGAGCAAATACGTAGACTTACAAGCAGTCGTTCTTCCCACGCACAATTCGTGAATGGAACAGGGAAGGGGGGATCAGATAGTGGTACAATAAGTACCCTCCGCCACACACCGTAAGGTGGCTCGCGGAGTATAGATGTAGATGTAGATGTAGATGTAATGGATGTTTTAAGTAATGGATGTTATGAGATATCGGAGAATATTAGTAGAGTTAATTGTAATAAAGTTTGTAATGATTCGGCAGAAATAAATGACTTTTGTGTAAGATAGACTAAGTATGAAGTTTTGCGGTTACTTGTGAAATATTACACCTCCAAATACCTTTTACGTCAGAGGAACCGATCGGTATATTTGATGCTTACGAGGATGATGAAACGACAGGTTTTAAAAGTGATTTAAATATTACAAATGAGTTGTAGGTAGATCGGGAGACTCCAGGAGTGCATAATGAGATTGAGGATTGTTCTGGAATTATATTGTGTAACATAAACATGGAAGAGAGGGAGGGGTAGTTAAAAATAACCTTTTGAGGGAGCAGTGTTAAACACTGGATGAAATGAAAGATGAGCAACCTCAACGTGAAATGAAGGATGTTGATGAAGAAAGAAGGTAGGCGTTTCCCGAATCTAAAAGCGGCGTCCCAGTGGCAGTCACAAATTTTGTATGTGAACGTAAGAGTCCGTTGATGAACAAGGAAAGGGTGATCGAATTTGAGCTGGTGAAAAAGCGAAAAAAGTGAAATTCAGAAGATACTCACACTGGCGAGATAAATGTTATAAGAAGCAACAGTGACAGAGTTGTACCTTGTAAAAGAAGAAGGGCATGTGTATTAATATAAGTGTGTAGATATGTGTATTTTCATGTTAGGTTTTAAGAATTTTAGTGTAATATTTCTGTTTTGTGCCAGGAATAATTTGATAAATTTGAGATGTAAGTGATAAAGTATGAATGCAGAATCTAGTGCAAGGAATGAGTAAATATTGACCGCACAAATCTTGGTGCGAGGAGGTCGACAAAACTTAAATAAGTTTCATTATTCATGAAGGAGAAAAATATGAATTGTACTGTATATATTGTACTTTACATTTGGGAGGAAGTTTCAAGGGATAATTTGACCATCCGGCAGACTCCCGTATGAACGACGTAGTAATAAACATACCTGGTGTAGAGAAACAGCTGAAAGATTTGAAAGCAAGTAAATCACCAGGTCAGGATGGAATCCAGGTTCGATTTTACAAAAAATACTCTACGGCATTGACCCCTTACCTAGATTGCATTTATCGTGAATCTCTAGCTCAGACAAAGTCCCAAGTGACTGGAAAAAAGCGCAGATGACTCCAATATATAAGATGGATAAAAGAACGGACGTGCAATATTGCAGAACAAGTTAGCAACAGAAGTTGGAGGACTTCTGTTTGTTGCAGAATACTTGAACATATTCTCAGTTCGAATATAATAAAGATTCTTGAGACTGAGACGCTTACGTTCACGAATCAGCATAGTTTTAGAAAGCATCGCTAGGGCGAGACTCAGCTTGCCCTTTTCTCACATGATATACTGAGAACTATGAATGAAGGGCAACAGGTAGATTCCATATTTCTAGATTTCCAGACAGCATTTGACTCGGTGCCCCATCGCAGGCTGTTAACGAAGGTACCAGCATATGGAATAAGTTCGCAGACACGTGAGTGGCTCGAAGACTTCTTAAATAATAGAACCCAGTATGTTGTCATCGACGGCAAGTGTACTCCAAAGACAAGGATATCGTCAGGAGTGCCTCAGGGAAGTGTGATAGGACCGCTGTTGGTCTCTATATATGTAACTGATGACATGGTGGGCAGCAGTCTGCGGTTGTTTGCTGATGATGCCGTGGTGTACGGCAAGGTGTCGAAGTTGAGTGACTGTAGGAAGATACAAGACGACTTAGACAAAATTTACAGTTGGTGTGATGAAGGGCAGCTAGCCCTAAATGTGGAAAAATGTAAGTTAATGAGGATGAGTAAGAATAACAAACCTGTAATGTTCGTATACAGTATTACCAGCGTCTTGCTTGACACAGTCAAATCGTTTACATTCCTGGGCGTAGCATTGCAAAGCGGTATGAGATGGAACGAGCGCGTGAGAAGTGTGATAGGGAAGATGAATGGTCGACTTCAGTTTATTGGGAGAATTTTAGGAAAGAGTGAAGGGGGAGCTCATATGGGACGCTGGTGTGACCTATTCTTGAGCACTACTCGAGTGTTTGGGATCCCTACCAGGTAAGATTGAAGGAAGACATCGAAGCAATTCAGAGGCGGGCTGCTAGATTTGTTACTTTTAGGTTCGAACAACGAATAAGTGTTACAGAGATACTTCGGGAACTCAAATTGGAATTTCTGGACGGAATTCGACGTACTTTTCGAGAAACAGTATTGATGAAATTTAAGGAACCGGAATTTGAAGCTGACTGCCGTACGATTGTATTGCCGCAACATACATTGCTCGTAAGGACCACGATTACAAGATACGAGAGATTACGGCTGATACGGAGGCATATAGGCAGTCGTTTCTCCCTCGCTCTATTTGCGAGTGGAACAGAAAAGGAAATGAGAAGTAGTAGTACAGGCTACACCCCGCCACAAACCTTATAGTGGCTTGTGGAGTATCTGATATGTTACTTGTAGTATGTAGTATTTTGCATGGAATTTTCATGTAATGTGTTTGGTTTATTTTAAATTATTGTTCGCAAAAAATTTGGTTCGTGGAGGTTAGCAGACCTCATTAAAACTTTAACTGCTTGTGGGAGTAGAACCTGTAGATACGTAAAAAGTATAAGCAAAGTTTTGGGAATATAGTTCTTTGAACAATCCTATAATATATGTTATTTTGAAGCCATTTGGAATAGATTTCTGGAGTTAAAATTCTGGGGCTAGTGGTATTTTAGTGCAAACATGAGTCAACATTTGCTGGCTTTATGATGCAGTTATCTACTAAGTTGAGAGGAGAGTTGAAAGGACGGTTTCTGCACAGCGTAGTATTAGTTTTAAATTTTCTTATTAGATGCGGTAAAATTGTAGAGCAAAGATAGAGTATTAGTTGGTTTATGATGTCGAACAAATTTCATAGCATAAAAGAATTGTTTTGTAGAGGGGACATTGACAGAGAGTTTGAAGTTTCAAGTGGAATCAAGAGTTTTTCCTATGCGATAAATGAATTTTTGCTTGTAATCTTGTTTGTGAATGTATCGATTCCACAGAGGAGGACGTTCAGTGTCTGATCTATGGGGATTAGAGAAGTCGTATGATTATTGGTGCTGAAGGACGCTAGCTGTCGAAATACGACAGTGGTGTCACTATCGTATTTCGACAGCTATCGTTCTTCAGCACTGACGGTGACTGGGGATTGACGCTCGTTTCAGTGAAGTATGTGGCCAAAGCGAGGATGAATATCTGCAGGCGACTGGACCGAGAACAATCTAAACTTCGATTCCATCACACCGATTATGTGCTGTGTCTGTGAAAGTAAAGTAGTGGTCAAAGCAAAAGGTGCTATCAAATGAGGCAAAAGCGCTAAGAATCTTTAGAGAAGAAGGAGCTGACTCGAGAGTTTATTTAAATTTACGTGTTTTTTTTAATTAACATGCCGTACTTTTATAATTTTTGTTTCATTCAAGAAAATTAAGGTGATAATATGACATATCCGGAGCTACACGCTGTTTCATACACCATCACAAACATACATACACTATTATTCTGACACGCAAGTATGATGTTCCATTCATTGCAGTATTTCTTTACTATTTTATGTAAATACACTACTAGCCATTAAAATTGCTACACCACGTAGATGACGTGCTACAGACGTGAAACTTAACCGACAGGAAGAAGTTGCTGTGATATGCAAATGATTAGCTTTTCAAAGCATTCACACAAGGTTCGCGCCGGTGGCGACACCTACAACGTGCTGACATGAGGAAAGTTTCCAACTGATTTCTCATGCACAAACAGCAGTTGACCGGCGTTGCCTGGTGAAATGTTGTTGTGATGCCTCGTGTAAGGAGGAGAAATGCGTACTATCACGTTTCCACTTTGATAAAGATCGGATTGTAGCCTATCGTGATTGCGGTTTATCGTATGGCGACATTGCTGCTCGCGTTGGTCGAGATCCGGTGACTGTTAGCAGAATATGGAATCGGTGGGTTCAGGAGGATGATACGGAACGCCGTGCTGCATCCCAACGACCTCGTATCACTAGCACTCGAGATGACAGACATCTTATCCGCATGGCTGTAACGGATCGTGCAGCCACGTCTCGATCCCTGAGTCAATAGATGGAACGTTTGCAAGACAACAACCATCTGCACGAACAGTTCGACGACGTTTGCAACAGCATGGACAATCAGCTCGGAGACCATGGCTGCGGTTACCCTTGACGCAGCATCACAGACAGGAGCCCCTGCGATGGTGTACTCAACGACGAACCTGGGAGCAGGAATGGCAAAACGTCATCTTTTCCGATGAATCCTGATTCTGTTTATAGCATCATGATGGTCGCATCCGTGTTTGGCGTCATCGCTGTGAACGCACATTGGAAGCGTGTATTCGTCATCGTCATACTGGCGCATCACCCGGCGTGATGGTATGGGGTGCCATTGGTTACACGTCTCGGTCACCTCTTGTCCGCATTGACGGCACTTTGAACAGTGGACATTACATTTCAGATGTGTTACGACCCGTGTTCTACCCTTCATTCGATCCCTGCGAAACCCTACATTTCACCGGGATAATGCACGACCGCATGTTGCATGTACTGTACGGGCCTTTCTGGATACAGAAAATGTTCGGCTGCTGCCCGGTCCAGCATATTCTCCAGATCTCTCACCAGTTGTAAACGTCTGGCCAATGGTGGCCGAGCAACTGGCTCGTCACAATACGCCAGTCACTACTCTTGATGAACTGTGGTATCGTGTTGAAGCTGCATGGGCAGCTGTACCTGAACACGCCATCCAAGCTCTGTTTGACTCAATGCCCAGGCGTATCAAGGCCGTTATTACAGCAAAAAAATGGCTCTGAGCACTATGGGACTTAACATCTATGGTCATCAGTCCCCTAGAACTTAGAACTACTTAAACCTAACTAACCTAAGGACAGCACACAACACCCAGCCATCACGAGGCAGAGAAAATCCCTGACCCCGCCGGGAATCGAACCCGGGAACCCGGGCGTGGGAAGCGAGAACGCTACCGCACGACCACGAGATGCGCGCCCGTTATTACAGCCACAGGTGGTTGTTCTGGGTACTGATTTCTCAGGATGTATGCACCCAAATAGCGTGAAAATCTCATCACTTCTTCTTGGTGTAGCCATTTTAATGGCCAGTAGTGTACGCTAAATTTGGTGCATATGAATGTACCAAGTTAGCGAACTAATGTGCCACATAATGTGGATGTGTGTAACGTTACGAGTATGTAAGCGAGTTATTCGTTCACCTTGGACTGGTACTGAGGAGATACGAATTTGCATGTTTGGCTGAGTATGAACCGGCGCGACGAGGAAGTCACGCGACCGCTCCAGGCGAACGACGGAGAGAGAGAAGGAGCGCGTGGCCGGAAACGGGGAAAATCCCTAGGCTGGGAATTTGGACTGCTGTTACTCACATAGCCGCTATACAGGAGATGCTCCAAGAAATGTTGGAGTGTCAGACAGTCTTAAAGATGGCTAAGTTACAGCTCTTTGACATTTGACGGAAGCTCACACCGCACGCGTACCTAGGCGAGCTAATCGGTCGGCCAGTATCGGTACGAGGTAAGGTGAAATTGTTGTGCTGCTGAAAGCTGTGCGGCCCCAAGGCCGAGATAAATGAGGCACATTCAATGACACAACAATATTTCAATATCTTTAAAACTACAGAAGCTAACATTTCACAGCAAATCAAAAATTTCAGGATGAACCTCTGCATAAATAACTTTTAAAGACTTCATGCGATTTCAGCATGCGGCATCTCAGAGGATAGCATTGCACTATAGCTACCAGATCTGAAAGCTACGTATCTGTATGTATGTTAATTATTTGCTTATAAAGTCTTTTATATCTTTTTATTACGCAGATGTTTGTCAGAACGTCGTATTCTCCACATTTACAGAGCATATGAACACAGCGTCAACACCTCATATTTTGTCATACTTGTGTGTTTATTTAATGAACAGTTTATTATTTTGCCAGCAACCTTAAATATTGACTGCCAGTACTATTAAAAAACTATGCTAATTAAAAATAGTGAGTCACATGTGTTAGCGGATAGCATAATTAAAAAGAGAACCAAAAGACACTTCTGTCAAGAGTGCATAAATAATTGTTTTAACAAAATTTAGCAACAGTATGTTGTCATTTAACGTGCGCGCACTTGCGCAAGAATACTAGCATTTTAATTGAAGAATATTCTTTTATTTGCAGTTATTGTGAATGATCTGAGTGTGACCGACTATTTATATTTCTTCATAAAACATTGTTGTAATACATTAGTTTAGTCTGGGAAGTGGTCATATTGAGTCATATCATTTCTGTAGAGCTTAATAACGATGTATTTTGGTGGGGATGGCCTTCAACCAACTGGAAAGCAGACAGTAGCGTAACACGACGGGAGTCAATTCGAGACTGGGACTTCTGGAGTGAGAATCTCAAGGGAGCGACTCTAGCACTTTATGTCAAATGCAGAAAGAAGGCAGACCTACCTATTGTAGCGTGCGTCATTCACTCATAGAGGTGCTTGATTCTGGGAGGTGAACGGCCGCTACGATACTGTAACTTCTGAAGGGACTCAGTATTACAAGAGGTATGAATGTTACCCAGAATAGGGTATTGTATTACGGAACTGAGGACAGACAGGGTATGTGTTACTATTCTTTCTATCGCATGTGTCAAATTGTGAATCATTATGTTGAACTCTTAACTGATTTAAGCTCGGGAATAGTTCGCGTATTGTTATTACGAGATGGAATTAGTTTTCGCATATCATATTACTATGAAGTTTCCGAATTTTGCTAAGATTTTAGTAACGCTCTCAACGTAACTTAAGGGGATTTGATAAGGGCATTTTCTGTCTGTATATTAACTGAGTACCGTACGACCACATCCCATTTATTTGAGATGTCCTTTCTTGAATAAACATTATTCAGCATAGTTCTCTGTCGTCTACATCAATTACAGACATTAGAATACAATCATTTTACTACATTATTCATTTAACTTTAATTTTGTATTTCTGTATATTTTATTAACTCGCAATTCTAGCAAGTGCTTTGACTTTTTAACTGCAGGATCATAGCTACAGAGTATTATTTTCAGCGAATTAGCTCCAGGGCATAAAAGCAGACGTGCTTGGCTTGACACTATGACTACATTGAGATACTCTTTTTAAATACTGCCGTGCATAGCGGAAGTACCTAAAGTACTAGTAACCACAGGTAAAGACGCAGCTGTTTTGCTCGTATGAGATACTGTTTGGAAGAGCAACTTCCCCTACAGTAACCGTTACGTACCGTCGCAATTCCCTTGGACCCTTCCCTCGACATGTGATCGCCTTCATAGTTGATTATCTGTGTAAATCTCACCCTACATTCCTACATTACGTGCGATGGAAAGTTTCCTATTATTCCGTTGGTCCCTTACGTTGGCACCGTTGGTGACGTGTCAAGTATACTTCTTGCTGGCGTGTTTGACCAGTCTCGAAGAAGCGTATAGTGTCCAGTTGCTTTTGGAAGCGTTATCTGCCACCGATATCCTTTTTGGCTTCCCTCTATCACGCACGTATGTCCTCGAGAACACTTTCCTAAGGCCTTGTCAGTATGATAAGACTAGATATGTGAACTGTTTATCTAACTGTATGTCTTTCCTCTTTCTTACAGAACCCTTCCAACAGCTCACAATATATATTACCATGGTAACAGAGGCTTTAATGGCGCTGTACTCCAAGTGCTTGGACTTCAAAGGGCTGTTCTACAAATCTCGCATGGTGCTCCCGTGTGACGGCAAGGATGGCCTCAGTGGAAAATTCCTGTACATCCAAGACAATAGCAATGAGTACACACAGACGGTTCTCTGCGAAGTCGAAGTCTTTCCTTACAGAGGTAAGCTATAGTCATAAGCTAGCAGATTCTACGCTTACCACCTGTTGCTGGACAGGTCAAAGTGACGAGTAATTATAGATGAATCAGCATCAAAGGTGATTCTGGCGCGCCAGCACTGTGGGAGAACGTTTGTTAAGATCGCTCTGATACACTCGTCTTTATTTTCCACAACAAGTCCAATCAGTGTTTTCTCTTGCGTTACTAACACTGGTAAGGACAAGACCCCAATATATTTACTGTGGTTATACTCCATGAACGAAAGTAATATAATTTTTAATGTACATGTTTGTAATGACTTTTAGCTATACAAACAGGAGATTTCGGCTGAGACTTTGTGAACCTGAGATGGAGTCTTCCCACCGAAAATAGAGAAGAGCGGGTGAGATCTGAATATCGAGCATGTCAGCGTGAGAGGCTGCCATTTCCAATCCCTGCATCCGATATACACTCCTGGAAATGGAAAAAAGAACACATTGACACCGGTGTGTCAGACCCACCATACTTTCTCCGGACACTGCGAGAGGGCTGTACAAGCAATGATCACACGCACGGCACAGCGGACACACCAGGAACCGCGGTGTTGGCCGTCGAATGGCGCTAGCTGCGCAGCATTTGTGCACCGCCGCCGTCAGTGTCAGCCAGTTTGCCGTGGCATACGGAGCTCCATCGCAGTCTTTAACACTGGTAGCATGCCGCGACAGCGTGGACGTGAACCGTATGTGCAGTTGACGGACTTTGAGCGAGGGCGTATAGTGGGCATGCGGGAGGCCGGGTGGACGTACCGCCGAATTGCTCAACACGTGGGGCGTGAGGTCTCCACAGTACATCGATGTTGTCGCCAGTGGTCGGCGGAAGGTGCACGTGCCCGTCGACCTGGGACCGGACCGCAGCGACGCACGGATGCACGCCAAGACCGTAGGATCCTACGCAGTGCCGTAGGGGACCGCACCGCCACTTCCCAGCAAATTAGGGACACTGTTGCTCCTGGGGTATCGGCGAGGACCATTCGCAACCGTCTCCATGAAGTTGGGCTACGGTCCCGCACACCGTTAGGCCGTCTTCCGCTCACGCCCCAACATCGTGCAGCCCGCCTCCAGTGGTGTCGCGACAGGCGTGAATGGAGGGACGAATGGAGACGTTTCGTCTTCAGCGATGAGAGTCGCTTCTGCCTTGGTGCCAATGATGGTCGTATGCGTGTTTGGCGCCGTGCAGGTGAGCGCCACAATCAGGACTGCATACGACCGAGGCACACAGGGCCAACACCCGGCATCATGGTGTGGGGAGCGATCTCCTACACTGGCCGTACACCACTGGTTATCGTCGAGGGGACAGTGAATAGTGCACGGTACATCCAAACCGTCATCGAACCCATCGTTCTACCATTCCTAGACCGGCAAGGGAACTTGCTGTTCCAACAGGACAATGCACGTCCGCATGTATCCCGTGCCACCCAACGTGCTCTAGAAGGTGTAAGTCAACTACCCCGGCCAGCAAGATCTCCGGATCTGTCCCCCATTAAGCATGTTTGGGACTGGATGAAACGTCGTCTCACGCGGTCTGCACGTCCAGCACGAACGCTGGTCCAACTGAGGCGCCAGGTGGAAATGGCATGGCAAGCCGTTCCACAGGACTACATCCAGCATCTCGACGATCGTCTCCATGGGAGAATAGCAGCCTGCATTGCTGCGAAAGGTGGATATACACTGTACTAGTGCCGACATTGTGCATGCTCTGTTGCCTGTGTCTATGTGCCTGTGGTTCTGTCAGTGTGATCATGTGATGTATCTGACCCCAGGAATGTGTCAATAAAGTTTCCCCTTCCTGGGACAATGAATTCACGGTGTTCTTATTTCAATTTCCAGGAGTGTATATTCACACTGCTCATAACGTGACAAAGTGTTCCTCACATTTCATAGCAGGTTGTTCGTTTTGTTACTAAAAATGAAGCAGGTTGCATGGCCACTACCAGCTAAAAATTTCTGTTAACGTAACGTTCGAAATAGTTACTTAGTGTCCATTCTTACCTCACTTTGTGGTTAAGTTTGGTTACTAACTTTTAGCTTTCTTGTATACGGGCTGTTTACTATTATAGGTACGAACGAAAGAGGCGAGTAGAGGACAATGAAACAACCAAATACGAGGGCTATCCACAAAGTACATTACGTTTTGGAATTAAAAATAAATAAAGTATTGGAATTTTTTTTATTATATACAGATGAAAGCCACACTTAAATACTACTTTTCTACATAGTTGCCATTTAAATTAAGGCACTTATCGTAGCGATGGACGAGCTTGGAAATTCCTTCGTCGTAAAATTCGGCCGCCTGCGCCTTCAACCACGTGGTTACCTCTTTTGGGACAGAAAAGGTGTGATTTTAGTGGATTTCCAGGAAAGAGGTACTACAATAAACTCTCAAAGGAATTGCCAAACTCTGCACAACCTCAGAAGAGTAATACAAAACAAGCGCAGGGGAAAGTTGGGCTCAAAGATCTTGCTGATTCACGACAACGCCCGGGCCCACACGGAAAATGCCACTCGTGAAGTTCTTGAATCTTTTAAGTGGGAGTTGTTTCCTCATCCGCCGTACAGTCCCGACCTGGCACCGAGCGACTTCCACTTATTCCCAGCAATGAAGAAGTGGTTGGCTATGCAGCGTTTTGATGACGACCCACAGCTTCAAGAAGAGATAATCACGTAGTTGACGGCGCAGGCAGCCGAATTTTACGACGAAGGAATTTCCAAGCTCGTCCATCGCTACGATAAGTGCCTTAATTTAAAGGGCAACTATGTAGAAAAGTAGTATTTAAGTGTGGCTTTCATCTGTATATAATTAAAAAAAATTCCAATACTTTATTTATTTTTAATTCCAAAACGTAATGTACTTTGTGGATAGCCCTCGAAACACTTATAAACACAGGTCCGGAAAGCAATGGTTTCCCCGATACGAAGTTCTACGACTGAGCACATGAACACCTAGCAACAGAGTCCCCGATGATCCAAACTGCTGATATACGCTTAAGGACAAACATTACCGCAAGTTATCCACATGGCCACCGTTCACGTGAAGGCAGGCGTCAGTGCGTCACCTCACCGAGTATCGTACAAGTTCAAAAATCGCAGGTGTGTACTGAATGCATTGACAACCATCCACAATGAGTTCCTGGAGTTCATCGACAGTATCAACACAGCTGGAATACAACAAATCGTTTAAATACGCCCACCCAAAAAATCCCAGGGGTTGAAGTCGGGGCCGGCCGAAGTGGCCGTGCGGTTAAAGGCGCTGCAGTCTGGAACCGCAAGACCGCTACGGTCGCAGGTTCGAATCCTGCCTCGGGCATGGATGTTTGTGATGTCCTTAGGTTAGTTAGGTTTAACTAGTTATAAGTTCTAGGGGACTAATGACCTCAGCAGTTGAGTCCCATAGTGCTCAGAGCCATTTGAGCCATTTGGTTGAAGTCGGGGGACCTGGGAGTCACGGTGTAAGTGAGTCAGAATCGATGCACTTGATGGCGAAACGCTGTTTGTCAGTACTTAGGAGTCCGGAATGACAAAATCAAACGAGGGCAGTTTATCACTGTGTTTCATTTGCAGTGTTTAGAAATAAATGCAGCCGTATGCATTAACAGTATTGCAACATTGAGATGACTGCGGTTGGTTTCTGGACCTATGTCTATTCGGATTACGTGTTCGATTCATTCTCCTCTGCTTGACCCTTTCGTTGGTACCTGTGACAGTCAAACAATCTGTAGATGCGTAGCAGGCCGAGGTGGCCGAGAGGTTCTAGGCGCTACAGTCTGGAACCGTGCGACCGTTACGGTCGCAGGTTCGAATCCGGCCTCGGGCATGGATGTGTGTGATGTCCTTAGGTTAGTTAGGTTTAAGTAGTTCTATGTTCTAGGGGACTGATGACCTCAGATGTTAAGTCCCATAGTGCTCAAAGCCATTTTTTTGTAGATGCGTAAACAAAGAAAACATCAAGTGGTGGGAAACTTTAGTAGAAATGAAACGAACCTGCATCAACTAAAAATTTGTGTGAATATACTACAATAACTGAAAATTTATTTCTTGACGTTTAATAGTATGGCTACAATTGATAGCAGCCTCAGGTAGAACTGCATAGTAATGTAGAAAAAATGTTGAAGTAAAACTTACATTTCTTCCAAATAACTTACATTTTTTCCTAAAAATATGATGTACATAACTTACTACACCTTCATGAAATGTCTTTCAGTGTAAGCACCAAAACTAGACCTGTTTCGTTCAGTTGTATTTGTGTAGCTTGTATTTTTGGGAACACTTAGAATTGGCTTGATCCTTTGTCAAAGCTAAATAGAATTATTGTTCTCTCCAAACTTGTGTCTGCCAGTTGCTCGGAGGAACGCTACAGCTATTGGCTGCACTTCTATTATAAGAGTCTGCGCTGAAACTGACCAGTTAGTGTACTACTCGATGCCTACGTTTTCTTCCAACATATTCATTAGTTATATTTACATATGTGCCCCTGAAGTGTACAGCACGGGGCACTTTGAAATCTGTGTGAGCTGCTATTTGCCTAATATATCTCTAGGGGTCATTTGCGAAGAGGACCGAAGGACAATCGCAGTTTCTGCACTGATGAACTCTTCTTGAAGTGTTCTAGGCAGTTTTTGTGAAATGTACAGGGGTTTACTGCGAATACTACCATTTAAGTGTTTCCAGCATTCCTGTTACACCATCTCGCCAGCCAAACAAACTTGCGAGCATTCACAGCCCCTTCCTTGTACATGCCCGATGTGCCCAGTTACACCTGTCACGAGTTCCATACATTTAAGCAGTGCTCAAGTACGAGCAGTACAAATGTTTTGTACACAGTTTCTTTCGCAGGCAGACTGCAGTTTACCCTAGTATACTAACACAGCATCGTAGCCACTATTTACAATTCTTTCTTCATTTGCACCCAGCGCCGTCAGTCATTTGTTCGGTATATACAGACTTGTCTTCCCCTTCAGTTTCGACAGTCTACAGCTCCTTCTAGTACCGGGGAAGTTACTTCCCAATGTCTTAACGCATCCTATTATTCTACTAAACTAAACTACGTCCAAACAGGCCTTGGAAGACCCAACGGTACCGATCGGCCGCCGTGTCATCCTCAGCTCACAGGCGTCACGGGATGCGGATATGGAGGGGCATGTGGTCAACACGCCGCTCTCCCGCATGTCAATTTACGAAACCGGATGTCCTACTATTCTACCGTTTACTATTTTGAGTGTTTCCCACGTATCATTTCCTGACCGATTATGTGAAGAAAATCCTCATTTATTATTTTAACAGTCCACCTAACATTCAGTATTCTTCTATAGCCCCAAATGACAAACGATTTACTTCTCTTCTTGTCCGATTTCCTCAGTTAATTACTTAGTTGATCAGTTAGTTAGTTACATGTTCCATTGATCATTTTAACGAGTTTTTATCGAAAAGATGGGGAACGAGTCAGTTTAAAAAAAATACAAAGCTCGGCGGGCGCTGATGCGGAGGATTTACTATGTGCTCGATGCACAATACGGTGATCCACCCTTGTGGTTGTAAGACGTGGTAGACCGGAATCTTCACGCCGAGTATGCCTGCCCTCACGTTCACATGCAGTCCAACGTCGGGCCGCTGACACATCCGAATGCCCAATAAATCTGAATATTACACGATTCGATGGAGGCTTACAATGAGGCCCGTTTCAGGCTCTTGACAGGTGATGATAATCTAGTATCAAACGAGTACGCGGCATCTCCACGTTATTCACAGTGATTTCACAACGTATGACACTCTTCACGCACCTCATATACCCTATTAGACGTGGTAACGACACTAGGAAAAAACAACGCTAATACACTCTAATGGCCATTCTATGTGAACATCGGGGTGAACGACGGTTAGAATACCCGTCCGGCCATCCAGGTTTGAGTTTTCCGGGATTTTCCTAAATCACTATGGCCAAATGCCGGGATAGTTCCTTTGAAAATGGGGCCCCCGACTTCCTTTTCCATCCAATCGTACTCACAAATTGTTGTCCGTTTCTAATGACTGCACCATGTGCGGGAAGTTAAACTCTAGCCTTCCTTCGTTCCTTCCATCTGTGACAGAGAATTGCAATTCTAATCAACTACATACCCGCAGAACGTGTGTATATGTAGGAAGTGACATTGACACCGGACAAAGTATTCAGGATGTTTCTGTTTCTTATTGTCGAGCAAGGTATGTGTACCACGTTTGGCTGAAATAAGTCCATGTGCTCCAGAGTTGTGCAGAAATAAACACACGTGTTCATGTATATGGATAGCGCCAGTAGAGAAATTGGTTCTCCTGAACGTACCTACCGTCGATAATGTAATCACTTTGAAACGATGTTTGAAAACGATTATTATTCCGGCTTTGCTTGCGCAAAAGTCTGGGTGTCAAAAACGAATATAAACGCAAATATTAGGATCTCTTTTCTCGTCGTTACGTGTGTGAAATCTTATGGGACTTAAGTGCTAAGGTCATCAGTCCCTAAGCTTACACACTAATTAAACTAAATTATCCTAAGGACAAACACACACACCCATGCCCGAGGAAGGACTCGAACCTCCACCGGGACCAGACGCATAGTTCTCGTCGTTTTGGTCTGGATTGTAGCCTACAACAGAGGCTAACCGTACATGATCAAAAGGTCAAGGAGGAGGAGAGTAGAATATTTTGAAATATGATGTACCAGGAAAATCCTGAAGATCTGATGCGTAGATGGGATAATTACGAGGGCTATTCGGAAAGTAAGGTCCGATCGTCGCGAAGTGAAAACTGCTGTGAAAATCAATTTTTTTTTTATTCGCAACAGTTAGCCACACCTTCCAGCTAGCTCTCTAAATAGTCGCCTCTCCGACTTTGACAGTTGTACAAACTTTCCAGTACTCTCGTGACAGAAAGCAGCCGCCTGTCCTTTCCGACAATTCTCTACGCTGGTTCGCCTTTCGTTGTTTGTACCAAAATGTTGTCTTCGTAGCCAGCGGTTCATGTGAGCAGAGATGAACAACGGAGGGAGCCAATTAACGGCTGTATTGTGGATGATCAAACAATTCCCATCGAAAACGCTGCAGGAGCGTCTCCATCGCCCCTGCAAAATGCGGTTGAAAATTGTCTTGAAGAAAGATACGCATGACATGTATGTTATGTGGGATGCATAGCTTCAGGCGAAATATCTCACCAAATCTACATACTTCGCGGGAGACACTGTTGCTTTAGGCATTTCTACGTGATCACTTTGCGCTCTGAACTGTAAAGAGCGACGTGAAGCGATCGACAGGCACACTAAAGACACTGCCCAACACATCTGTGCAAAGTTACATCGGATTTTCACAGTGGTTTCCATTTCACGCCTATTAGGACCTTGCTTTCCGAATATGCCTTGTAATGAAGTGGCGTTGAATTTATGTAGGGAGAAAAGGAATTTATGGCCTAACCTGGCTAATAGAAGAGGACACATTTTAGTGCAATGAGAAAATTCATTTTACTAATGGAGGGTATTCTGGAGTTTAAAATTATAGAGGAATGCCAAGGCTGCAGTATAACAAGCAGGTTCGAATGAATGTAGTTTTCAGTAATTATGGAAAGATTACGAGACTTCCATAAGATGTGTGACTAGTGTAGAGGGCAGTGTCAAACCACCCTTTCAATTGCAGACCATAACAACAAAAATAGTCCTAACATAGAAGGTCTGCACTCCCGAATTGGACTCCAGTGTCTTTAGAACAATACATTGAGGTGACTAAAGTCGTGGGATAGTGATACGCACATATGCAGATGGCGGTAGCATCGCGTACACGAGTTATAACAGGACAGTGCAGTGGTGGAGCTGTCAGTTGTGCTCAGCTAATTCATCTGTAAAGGTTACTGAGTGTAACCACACGACGGAAATCAACAGACTTTGAAAGTGAAATGGTAGTGGCAGTTAGACACATGGCACATTCAATTTTGGAAATCGTTAAAGCACTCCGTCTTCAGGCCATAAGTGGTCCATCGGGACCATCCGACCGCCGTGTCATCCTCAGTTGAGGATGCGGATAGGAGGGGCGTGTGGTCAGCACACCGCTCTCCCGGTTGTTATGATGGTATTCTTGACCGAAGCCGCTACTATTCGATCGAGTAGCTCCTCAATTGGCATCACGAGGCTAAGCGCACTCCGAAAAACGGCAGCAGCGCATGGCGGCCTGAATGGTCACCCATCCAAGTGCCTACCACGCCCGACAGCGCTTAACTTCGGTGATCTCACGGGAACCGGTATGGAAATCGTTAGGGAATCCAATATTCCAAGATCCACAGTGTCTAGAGAGTGTCGAGAACACATTTCAAGCATTACCTCTCACCACGGACAACGCAGTAGCTGACGGCCTTCGCTTAACGACTAAGAGCAGTGGCATTTGCACAGAGTTGTCACTGCTAACAGACAAACAACACCGCGTGAAATAACAGCAGAAGTCAATGTGGGATGTACTTAGAATGTATCCTTTAGTAAAGAGCGCTGAAACTTGGCTTTAATGAGCTATGGCAGCAGGCGACCTATGCGAGTGGATTTGTTGACACCACAACATCTCCTACTACGCCTCTCCTCGACTCGTGACTATCTCAGTTGATCCCTAGACGACTGGAAAACCGTGGCCTGCTTTGATGAGTCTCGATTTCAGTTAGTAACCGCTGATTGTAGGATTCGAGTGTGGTGCAGTCCCCAATAAACCATGGAACCAGCTTGTCAACAAGTTACGTGCAAGGTGGTGGTGGCTCCATAATGGTGTGTTTCCATGCAATGGATTGGGTCCTCTGGGTGTTCGGCTACTTGGAGAATATTTTCAGCCCTTCGTGGACGTCATGTTTTCCTAAACAACGACGGAATTTTTATGGTTGACAATGCGCCATATAACCAGGCCACAATTGCTCGCGATTGGTTTGAAGAAATTTGAGTGAATGGTTTGGCCACTCAGATCGCCCGCCATGAATCCCACTGGAGATTTATGGGACATAACCGAGAGGTAAGTTCATGCACAACATTCTGCATCGGCAACACTTTCGCAATTATGGACGGCTTTAGAGGCAGCATGGCTCAGTATTTCTGCAGGGGACTTCCGACGACTTTTTGAGTCCATACCACGTCGAGTTGCTGCAATATATCGTGCAAAAGGAGGTCCGACACAATGTTAGTAGATAATCCATGGCTTTTGTCACCTCTGTGTTTTGTGTCCTGTGAATTCCAGTAGATGTCGAACAATAGCGTAATCAACCGAGCAGACCTACTTCTATCTCTGCGGGTGTTAATGCTTCTTTGAATTCCAAGTGATGTGTCGTAGTATTCCTATAATCGAATAAAGAACCTATACGACGATACGCAAGGTAGCTTGGTTGGCTCTGAGCACTATGGGACTCAACTGCTGAGGTCATTAGTCCCCTAGAACTTAGAACTAATTAAACCTAACTAACCTAAGGACATCACAAACATCCATGCCCGAGGCAGGATTCGAACATGCAACCGCAGCGGTCTTGCGGTTCCAGACTCCAGCGCCTTTAACCACACGGCCACTTCGGCCGGCCAAGGTAGCTTGATTGCAGATTTTAAAGTATTTGTCACCCACATTAAAGCCACGTATTTTAATTCAACCTTTACCACAGAAGTGATGTAAGGCGCTCGAATGGCAACATGTGTGACGGATGAAAGTGTTCTCTGGGCTGGGAAATGGTCTCTGATGTTTGGCTCTGGCAGGTGATGCCGACTTACGGTGAGTGCTTCTACGGCAGAAGTACAAGCCACTCGTACTTACGAGGAGGGGCGAGGAGCCACAAGCTTGGCAACGTCTACGTTGGCTGGTCGCGGTCCCAGTAATTGCCGCTCGGCGCACACTTCCACTCCAGCGCGCCTTCTGCGCTTCACAGCTTATATGCTAAGGAGGGACGTAGTTAATACGCACACGTTCTAATGAGAGCTGTGCGACAGATTTAGTCACCTAGGCTACTTCGAGCAACACAACGCGTCTCTAAGGGCTCATATCGCGGAATGTAAATCACTCTACCGTATTTGCGTAAGGTGTCCATGAAATTAAAATATTCACCATTGTAATACCTGTGCGTTAATTTCATATTCCCAACGGAAGAGGTATTATCTCTTCGGCAAGACTTCGTAAATGTTTCTTATTTTGCAGTATAACTTTAATTTGTATTTACATTTATATCATAATTACGAGGCGTATTCGGAAAGTAAGGTCCAATTAGGCACAAAATGGAAACCACTGGGAAAATCTGATGGAACTTTGAACACATGTGTTAAGCAGTGTCTATAGAGTGCCTGTCAATCGCTTCACGTCGCTGTTTCCAGTTCAGAGCGCAAAGTGATCACGTGGAAATGCCTAAAACAACAGTGTCTCCCGCCAAGTATGTGGATCTGGTGAGAGATTTTGCCTGAAGCTATGCATCCCACATAACAGAAATGCCATGCGTGTCTTTCTCCAAGACAATTTTCAACCGCATTCTGCAGGGCAATGTAGACGCTCCTGCAGCGTTTTCGATGGGAAGTGTTTGATTATCCACAATACAGCCCTTAATTGGCTCCCTCCGATCTTCATCTCTGCTCACATGAACCACTGTCTACGAAGACAATATTTTGGCACAAACAACGAAAGACAAACCAGCGTAGAGAACAGGCGGAAAACACAGGCGGTTGCTTTCTGTGACTAGAATACTGGAAAGTTCATACAAATATCTAAGTCGGAGAGGCGACTATTTAGAGAGCTAGCTGGAAGTTGTGGCTAACTGTTGGGAATAAAAAAAATGATTTTCACTGTGGTTTTCACTTCGCGACGATCGGACCTTACTTTCCGAACAGCCCTCGTAAGAACGTCTCACCATTCATATTTAAATGTAATAAAGTCCACTGAAGCTGTACGGAATAATTATACACACATAGTTAAATTAAATGAGGGTGCACATTATACCATGCAACTGTTAAATTGTTAAAAAGGTAAGAAAATGACGCTGGAAGTATTTAACGTAACGGCTGTCTGGCGCTTTTCCTCGAACTCACACCAGCGATTTCACACCTAGAGTATTTACTGAAATCATTACACTAATTAATGCCTAACGGCGAAATTTTCTTCAGTAACTTAGAACTAAGTAAATACTGATTGCACAAAGGTGATCAGTGGAAACAAGATGAGGGTATCACACCCAGTCTCCATTTCAAAGAATTAGGCGGTTAAACGACAATTGCACTATCTGACAAGAAAAATGTGAAGCATACAGGAGAGACTGGTATGCAAACGATTAATCTTCTATTTAGGTGCAGGGCAATAGTAGTGTATCCATATTTACCAGTCGCAGCAATAGGCACGCCACAAATATGAGACTGTTTCAGTCAAAACCGATTCATTTAGCTCTTTTACACACAGATGACAGACATTTTCGCTCTGGGCTGGTCATGTCACTGCAAAACCACCACGTACCCCACACGAGTGTGTGCTGTTACTGCTCCTGTTTCCTCGAGGTCACCTTTAATGCTATATTCTAAGGAGCTAGTCAAGTTGTTTCCTGCTCCTCCTTTTATAAGCACCTTATCCTTACCATCAAAATCTCAGCGCAAGGCCTCTATGTCCTCTTTCATCCGGGTCGGCGTAGCGCTAGGTTTCATGATGCTTGCTACCTGATATTCTACGCCCAGCTTTTCCTGTAGCCGTTGGCCTGCACCTGGAAAGGAAAATTGGGCTTAACGTCCCGTCGACATCGAGACCATTAGAAACGGACCTCAAGTTCGGAGTGTTTCAAGAAGGGAGAAGGAAATCGTCTGTACCCTTTAAAGGAAACCATCCCAGATTTTGCCTGGAGAGATTTAGGGAAATCACGGAAAACTTAAATCGGGATGGCCGGACGCGGGTTTGAACCGTCGTCCTCCCGCATGCGAGTCCAGTGTGCTAACCACTCCGCTACGACGCTCCATGTGAAAAAGCTATAAACATAATGAGTGGAATAAGGCATTTTGGTTATAAGCTAGGGTTTCGTGGAAATAAAGATTTAAAAATTAAGTCACGAATTCGCTACTTATGAGGTACGAAAATAACACTGAAGGTGATATCTGCCCGGTTATCAGCGCTTAAAGTAAAAAGCTTGCTTGCTGGATTCCAAATGTCTCTAAAACGCGTGGCAGTGAAATACGTAGTGTGGACAGTGTTTCTGCCTCTGCTTACCATAAAGTTATTACGTGAATTTGTGGAAAAACACACGTTGTAATGAGTGGTGGAAGCGTCACTTTGTATGGAGATGTGGGGAAAACCATGGAAATTGTTTGTAATTTAGTCCTGAATATCGATATAAGTAATAATTTCTGTGACATCTGTAGCAAAAATCCCGCTAAACATCATGTGTGCAAAATTGACTATAATTGCTCTAGTGGAGACAAGGAGTGGCTGGTGGTGTTAACATTTTCAGAAGCTCTAAGCAGTCAATAGGTGTCGTGTATGCAGACTATCTTGGGGATGGGGACAGTAAGGCTTAACAAAAACCGACAGATAAGAAACCACGTGGGCCAACAGTCAAAATTAATACACTGGAGTATATAGGGCGTGTACAGAAAAGAAAGACCACCACTTATGAAGGTATGTAAGGAAAAAAAGTTAGGTGCTAAACGCGGTCTGACAGAGGTTGATACAGACAACATCCGGATTATTACGGCATGGTCATTAGGAATAACTGCAACAGTGTAGAAGCAATGACAAGAGTTATCTGGGGTATGTTCTTTCACAAAATTTCAGTGAATGAGATACCACATTATCACCTTTGCCCACAGGGACCCAACAATTGGTGCAGATCCAACAACTCAGCCACAGCTTCCAATTATAAGAACGAACATTCAGTTCCAGAAACTGTCCTACTTGCTCTCAAACCTATTTAAAAAGAATTTAGCCAACAAGAGCCTTTGAAAAAGTGTCTCCATGGTGAAACTCAGAATCCGAATGGAAGTTTAAATTCTGTATTTTTGGCAAGGCTACCAAAAACTGTTTTTGTTGGAAAAGAAACAATGAAGTTCAAAGTTCATGATGCGTGATGTGCTTACATGATGGTGTGTCAAAGAATACTGATATGTTAAGGCTCTTGGGAACAGGGTATGGTATCGGTACTAAAAATATACTGAAAACCATCGATATGGACCGTACCTGTATGCTGAAATTTCTACAGGAAATGCTACTACGGAGGTCAGGACAACCAGAAGATCAAAGAAAAGAAGATGAAGTTGGCGAAGCTGAGTCACAGTACAGTCCTGTAATTTTTAAAAGTGTGTCTGTATCGTAATGTTCAATAGATTTTTTGTGTAAAACTTTAGTGTGGTTTTCCTATAAACTACATTTTTTTTTGTATTCTCGTGCACTTTTCTCAGAAACTAAGAGTGATAAAGACATCAAACTCTCAGTATCTCTTGTTAATAGAATAATGTTTAATAACATAAAAAGGGACCTACAATGCCACCAAGAACAAATTTACATGCTCCAAGGTGTTTAAAAAAGTTATAACTTGATTCTTTTATAACATAAAATGTATTACTGAACACATGTATAAAACGAGTGAGAAATTCTTATGGAGTTTAAGGGCAGTGTTCATCCGTATTCTGCAAAATATTCGGGCCTTTATCTCTACCAGATAAGTTTTCCTGACGTTTGCTCATGTTAACGTTGTTTCCTTGTGGCAGTTCCTAGACAGTTGTGTCCCCATAATAGCAGCTCATATCGCCATGCTAGGTGGTGGGCCCGTATGAAGACGACGAATGCAGTCGGGCAATGTACATTCTCCTCGGAGTCTCCACAAAGGAATCCTGTTTATGGAGGGCAGCAATATCGCGAAAGCCGCAGTTCTCAAACCTACTGTAGAATTCCCACACGCGCTAGCAGACACGAGGCATAACACGATCTCCCCTCAAATAAACAACACTCACATGCGATTTCTCAATGAGAAACCTGCTGTAGAACCTTCCTTAAATACATTTTGTACATCGATGTCGTTACTCGTACCTTGAATTGTTAACCATTTGCTTTTCCAATGACGTAGTACACTTTATGTCATTTTGTCGTTTTTTTGCATGCCGCAGTCATGGTTTTGAAATTTTAATGGTCAGCAACGTGTATATAGCCACTGAAAAAAATTAGAGAAAACCTGTTGTTGTCGGTCGCCTCCAACTGTCCTCGTATTCAGATCGTCACAACTATGATGCATATTTCTTGCCGATCATTAGTAACATCGAATCCAATAAACCTCGTTACTACTACATCAGTGTCCAATCTCAGCTTCTCGCCGTTATCTAAATTGGATGTAATAGCACATACTTATGCACAATGCCTGAACGCTTTCACTCCTGTAGATCTCTTAAAACAAACGTCAGATCTATTGCACAATTAATGACGATGGTATAGTCTTAAATTTTAAGAACTTGGTGAACATGGAAGGTATTCCTTTCTAGTCCCTATAGCCACCGCATAGCTTCACGTTCTACTGTCATACTATGGAGATTATCCGCTTGTCTCACATAACTCTTCATGTATGGACATGTATCAGTAGCTTTTGCATTCCAAGTAGTTTGTCCATGTCACTGAAAGTGCAGTCGTTAGAGATCATGCGAGAAGGAGAACCCTACTAAATAGCTCTTGATAAGCTTAGCCAACTTGAGGAGGAGGTTGATGGACTTGACGGGGATGTCATTCTTCAAACCACAGGAGCAGAATTATGAGCTAAGGTTCAGAACTTCCTACTGGGTGTCACATCGGTGAACAACTATTCAGAAAAAGTACTCAAGTAAAAGTACGCATGAAATACCATCTATTTGGAAAACCTCGCTGCGTGGCACACTCTGAATGCAACTTGTTTTACAAACCTCCGTTGTTCATACTGACGTTTTTTTCCGCAACTCGTGTATATACGGCTTGCAGATGTGGCATTGCCCCACTGTGCACTTAGTTTCCAGTCCGCAACCATTGAGTGATACGACCCTCTGTAATATAGGTAAACAAAATTATAACATTTTGGTCTTGGACTCACATAGATTAATGCAGGCATTTCTTCGAATTACTGGTTGAAACATTTGCATCAAAAGGCTACGCATCTTTTGTGGTACCCACATACTGATGATGTGAAAAGTCATTCAGTGAAATGTACGGCATATACCGAGTGAAAGTATGGACTGGTAGGAGAAATTCACAGAGTCCACGCTACCGGAAAGTCTCGTATACCAGAAAATTCACAGACAACGACTTAACAAAACCAAGACGGTAACATGAGCAATAAGGGAGGTGAATATTCAACCTCACTAATTTGGTGAACATACAGTATTACGCGTGGAGGTGTATTCCGAAACATTGTTCGGGCGAGATATACTTTGGACCACACTAACTGTTACACTGACTCTGTGTAGGCCTGGAACACGATGCTGAAAAGCACAAAAAATGTCAAGACGGACCTTTTAGCTGATACTGAGTTGATGCTATCTTTTGACCAAGGTATTTCCAATAGGTATGTCAATATGAATCACTCACTAATTATGAGAAACACGGCTATTATATTTTGCACCTGAATGTCAACAAATTATACAGTTATACAATGGAAAACTCTTTATGTATTGGAGAGATCCTACGGTCGATCCCAAATGAAACCAATGGAACAGATTTTTCAAGAGATCCATGTTACTGTGGCGCTGAAAGTAGACCTGGTGTATCTTACTATGTAGGACATATCTTGTACGTAGCTCTCATGTGTTCGTAACAATTTTCATGAGAAGCGCAACTACTGATCGATACGTAAAGCAAAAAGATCCCTATAACTGTTTTCTTTCCAAACCGTTGACGGCGCCGAGTTAGGAGTGGGAGTGTACCGGTTCGTGGATGAAAATGACTGTTCTGCAGGTTAGTACAGTTCAACCTTTGACCGTAGGTGAGATGTTATGTTGAGGTAAATACCGCGAGAAGACCGTCTGTGATGTGTAATTTGGCGAGATATTTCTTAAGTTAATGAGCAACGCGATTTTTGGGATAACTCTCGAGAACATTAAGGAATATCGCAGTAAGCGCCAGATATTCAGTCGTTTAGCCTGTATCCATGTATGACGTATTTAGATTTGGAGGTTGTGTGGGATGACTGTACGTTTGTCAGTGTGTTACAATAACACAGCACACAGTTTATATCATTTACTCACCATTCGATGTTCGCACGTTGCAGTCACTGACAGCACTGCAACAGATCATAGCCCAAATTACTGACTGTATATGCAGTAGGACGAGTTTTCAATAACATTTCACAAGCATCAAATACAATGGAGAATATTCTGGAAACGATTCAGTTAATTAATTGCACTGCACATATAAATACGAATACGATTCCATCAAACACTTTACCACACTTCTGTGGACAGTGTGCGTTATTGATTATTCAGTACTGAATACGTAAAGCATTATTATTTTTAGACCTAATCCCCAAAACAGTTTATAAAGAATGGATGTGTATTGTTAGTTAATACGTTTCTACGTCAGACACAGAGTTCCATCTATTAATATTTCTGAAGTTTATCAGTATCATTACACGGATCCGTAACGATCGCCAAACGTTGTCATTGCAGGTATGTTCCATTTATTAGCGATTCCAGCACACTTTTATAAAGTGCTTTCGTATTATACTTCATATAATTTAAATCAGATGCAACAAAAAATATAATATTAATAGAAGTTTGGCAACACATCATAGGAGGGACGTTTGAAAAGTCGTGCAAAAATAAAAACTACTTATGTGTTGGAGTAAATCTTTTTTATTTTTCGACATAGTCTCCTTTTAGACTTATACACTTCGTCCAACGCTGCTCTAATATGTTGATAACTTCCGAATAATAGGAATTGTCCAAGTCTGCAAAATAGCTATTAGTTGCTGCAATCACCTCCTCGTTTGAATAAAATCTTTGTCCCGCCAGCCATTTCTTCAAATTGGGGAACAAATAGTAGTCCGAGGGAGCCACGTCTGGAGAATAGGGTGGATGTGAAACGAGTTGGAATCCTATTTCCATTAATTTAGCGACCACAACTTTTGAGGTGTGTGCTGGTGCATTGTCGTGATAGAAAAGGACTTTTTTGCTGTCCAATCACCGGCGTTTTTGTTGCAGCTCTGTTCTCAAACGGTCCAATAACGATGAGAAATATGCACCTGTAATAGTTTTACCCTTTTCCAGATAGTCGATGAGGATTACCCCTTGCCAATCCCTAAAGACAGTCGCCATAACATTTCCGGCCGAAGGAATGATCTTCACCTTTTTCGGTGCAGATTCTCCCTTGGTAACCCACTGTGTAGATTGTTGTTTGGTCTCAGGAGTATAGTAATGTATCCATGTTTCATCCACAGTGACGAAATGACGCTTTAAGCCCTGCGGATTCCTCCTGAACAGCTGCAAACCATCCTTGCAACACTTCACACGATCCCGTTTTTGGTCAAGCTTGAGCAACCGGGGAACCTATCTTGCGAATAGCTTTCCCATGTCCAAATGCTTATGCAAAATATTGTGTACCAGTTCATTCGAGATGCCAACAGCACTGGCAATCTCACGCACCTTAAATCTTCGTCATCCATCACCCTGTCATTGATTTTATCAATGATTTCTGGAGTCGTAACCTCCACAGGGTGTCCAGAACGTTCAGCATCACTTGTGCCCATATGGCTACTCCGAAAATTTTGAAACCACTTATAAACTGTTCTAATCGAAGGTGCAGAGTCACCGTAATGTTTGTCAAGCTTCTCTTTAGTCTCCTGAGGCGTTTTGCCTTTCATAAAGTAGTGTTTAGTCACCACACGACATTCTTTTTCGTCCATTTATTTGACAATCACTCGACTTCCTTGATTCATACGAATGCCAAATACAAAGAAATAGACCAATATAGCTGAAACTTGGTGTGCGTTCTTTCCAAGGATGTTACTAACTAAACATGACCTCGATACTCGCCGGTGGTGCCACCTCTTGGACTTTACACGAACTTTTCAAACGCCCCTCGTATAACGCGTTTGGCATTTTCGTCTGACACTGTCGCGCTACATCTCCAGAAAGTTAACTGGTTCCAGCTCGGGATGATAAAAAAGACCAGCTCCGGTGACAATGCATCCATGCAAATTACAAGCACCGGCATCTTACGTTGAACGTTTATACTTGTGTAAGTAGGGATGACAGTAGACTCATACTCCCACGTAAATGTTTCTCAAAACTTCTATGAAAATTTGAAAAACACCATGAAATTCATCGTTTGCAGGTGGTCACATGAGGTCCCTAGGATATACAGGAAATCTTATTTCCGCACAAAAAACAAATTAACATAAGGTACAGAAAAGAGAATGAAAATGATAAAAGCGAAAATCATTGCACTAAACATGATTCATAGAATAATTATTTATACTCAATACTACTGATGCTATAGCTAGATGCCAAATGCTAAATAAACAAACATTTCCATAATACTGTAAGTCTTCAGAGATAAAAACGTAAGACATATGTTGTTATACTCTTCAGCCTGAGAATTATTTACTGAATCTCTTCACACTAATCTGTCTTTTGCAAGCTTCTTCATCTCTGCATAGCTACTGTAATCAACATCCGTTTGAAACTGCTTGCGGTGGTCAACTCTCGTTCTCAATCTAAGCCCACGCTTCCATCCATTACCAGATCAAGTATTCTGTGATGCCTCGAGATATGCCTATCAGCTGATTCCTTCTTTTAGTCAGGATGTGTCAAAAATTTCCTTATTTTCCCTCAGTTTTCCTATCTACCCATCTAATCTTCAGTAATCTCTTGCAGCACCACATTTCAAAAGCTATTACTCCCTTCTTGACTGAACTGTTCATCGTCCACGTCTTACTTCAGTATCACATCTACATCTACATTTATCCTCCGCAAGCCTCCCAACGGTGTGTGGCGGAGGGCATTTTACGTTCCAATGTCATTACCTCCCTTCCAGTCGCGTATGGAATGTAATGTAATGTCATTATTGTGGCCAAGATAGACACGAAGCCCACGCCTACCACAGTAGTACAAGTTTATATACTAACTAGCTCTGCAGATGACGAAGAGATTGATGAAATGAATGATGAGATAAAATAAATTATTCAGATAGTGAAGGGAGACGAAAATTTAATAGTCATGGGTGACTGGAATTCGATTGTAGGAAAAAGAAGAGAAGGAAACGTAGTAGGTGAATATGGAATGGGGGTAAGGAATAAAAGAGCAAGCCGCCTAGTAGAAATTTTGCACAGAGCATAACTTAATCATAACTAACACTTGGTTCAAGAATCAAAAAAGAAGGTTGTATACATGGAAGAAGCCTGGAGATACTGACAGATTTCAGATAGATTATATGATGATAAGACAGAGATTTAGGAACCAGGTTTTAAATTGTACGACATTTCCAGGGGCAGATGTGGACTCTGACCACAATCGGTTGGTTATGAACTGTAGAATAAAACTAAAGAAACAGCAAAAAGGTGGGAATTTAAGGAGATGGGATCTGGATAAACTGACAGAACCAGAGTTTGTAGACAGTTTCAGGGAGAGCATTAGGGAACGATTGACAAGAATGGGGGAAAGAAATACAGTAGAAGAAGAATGGGTAGCTTTCAGAGATGAAATAGTGAAGGCAGCAGAGGATCAAGTAGGTAACAAGACGAGGGCTAATAGAAGTCCTTGGGTAGCAGAAGAGATACTGAAGATGAAAGGAGAAAATACAAAAATGCAGTAAATGAACCAGGCAAAAGGAATACAAACGTCTCAAAAATGAGATCGACAGGAAGTGCAAAATGGCCACAGGGATGGCTAGAGGACAAATGTAAGGATGTAGAGACGTATATCACTAGGGGTAAGATAGATACTGCCTACAGGAAAATTAAAGAGACCTTTGGAGAAAAGAGAACCACTTACATGAATATCAAGATCGCAGATGGAAACCCAGTTCTAAGCAAAGAAGGGAAAGCAGAAAGGTGGAAGGAGTATATAGAGGATCTATACAATTTCGACGTTCTTGAGGACAATATTATGGAAATGGAAGAGGATGTAGATGAAGATATGGGAGATATGATACTGCGTGAAGAGTTTGACAGAGCAATGAAAGACGTAAGTCGAAACAAGGCCCCGGGAGTAGACAACATTCCATTAGAAGTACTGACAGCCTTGGGAGAGCCAGCCCTGACAAAACTCTACCATCTGGTGAGCAAGAGGTATGAGACAGGTGAAATACCTTCAGACTTCAAGAAGAATATAACAATTCCAATCCCAAAGAAAGCAGGGGTTGACAGATGTGAAAATTACCGAACTATCAGTTTAATAAGCCACAGCTGCGAAATATTAACACGAATTCCTTCCAGACGAATGAAAAAACTGGTAGAAGCCAACCTCGGGGAAGATCAGTTTGGATCAGTAGAAATGTTGGAACACGTGAGGCAATACTGACCCTACGATGTATCTTGGAAAATAGATTAAGGAAAGGCAAACCTACGTTTCCAGCATTTGTAGACTTAGAGAAAGCTTTTGACAATGTTGACCGGAATACTCTTTTTCAAATTATGAAGGTAGCAGGTGTAAAATACAGGGAGCGAAAGGCTATTTACAATTTGTACAGAAACCAGATGGCAGTTATAAGAGTCGAGGGGCATGAAAGGGAAGCAGTGGTTGGGAAGGGAGTGAGACAGGGTTGTAGCCTCTCCCTGATGTTATTTAATCTGTATATTGAGCAAGCAGTAAAGGAAACAAAAGAAAAATTCGGTGTAGGTATTAAAGTCCATGGAAAAGAAATAAAAACGGTGAGGTTCGCCGATGACATTGTAATTCTGTCAGAGACAGCGAAGTACTTGTAAGAGCAGTTGAACGGAATGGACAGGAGGGTATAAGATGAACATCAACAAAAGCAAAACGAGGATAGTGGAATGTAATCGAATTAAATCGGGTGAGGCTGCGGGAATTAGATTAGGAAATGAGACGCTTAAAGTAGTAAATGAGTTTTGCTATTCGGGGAGCAAAATAACTGATGATGTTCGTAGTAGAGAGGATATAAAATCTAGACTGGCAATGGCAAGGAAAGCGTTTCTGAAGAAGAGAAATTTGTTAACATCGAGTATAGATTTAAGTGTCAGTAAGTCGTTTCTGAAAGTATTTGTATGGAGTGTTTCTATGAATGGAAGTGAAACGTGGACAATAAATAGTTTAGACAAGAAGAGAATAGAAGCTTTCGAAATGTGGTGCTACAGAAGAATGCTGAAGATTAGATGGGTAGATCACGTAACTAATGAAGAGATATTGAATAGAATTGGAGAGAAGAGGCATTTATGGCACAACTTGACTAGAAGAAGCGGTTGGTAGGACATATTCTGAGGCATCAAGGGATCACCAATTTAGTATTGGCGGGCAGCGTGGAGGGTAAAAATCGTAGAGGGAGACCAAGAGATGAATACTCTAAACAGATTCAGAAGGATGTAGGTTGCAGTAGGTACTGGGAGATGAAGAGGCTTGCACAGGATAGAGTAGCATGGAGAGCTGCATCAAACCAGTCTTCAGACTGAAGACCATAACAACAAACAACAATGTCATTTTAAATGCTCCCCTTTTCATCTGGCGTTGCTGCCTACCATTATATGCCTAGTCAAGAATATTACACCCACCTTTTACTGCCGTTCCAACTTAGACAGTATTGAACATCCAACTGACACTAAGACTTAATTTAACATATAGGCTAAAGAAAGAAAAACCCTCGTTTATAGCAATGTAGATCTAGAGAAAGATTTTGACAATGTTGATTGCAATACACTCTTTGTAAATGTGAGGCTAGCAGAGATAAAACACTGTAAACGCAATGTTATCTACAACTTGTACAAGAACGAGACAGCAGTTATAACAGTGAAGAATATGTAATTAGAGAAGTAGCTTAGAAGGTAGTATCACAGAATTGTAGCGTATTACCAATACTACTATGTCTGTACACAGAGCCAGCACTATAGGAATTTAAGAAAAAATTTGGAAAAAGAATTTCAGTTCAGGGAGATTAAATTAAGACTTAAATATTTGTCGATGATACAGTAATTCTGTCACAGACTTTAAAGGACTTGGAAGTTCAGTAGAACAGAAATGTTAGTGCGAGCGTTGTAAGTTGAAGCATGATTAACGGAGCATAGTTGAATTAAATCAGACACTGCAGATGGAATTAGATTAGGAAATGAGTGGCGCAAGTGGGTCTGAGCGCTATGGGACTTAACATCTTGAGGTCATCAGTCCCCTAGAACTTAGGACTGCTTAAACCTGACTAACCTAAGGACAGCACACACATCCATGCCCGAGGCCGGATTCGAGCCTGCGACCGTAGCGGTCGCGCGGTTCCAGACTGAAGCGCCTAAAACCGCCCGGTCACACCGGCCGGCAGACTAGGAAATAACTCCAGAAATAGTAGATGAGTTTTGTTATTTTCGCAACAAAAAGAGCTGATGACAGAAATGGAGAATATTATAAATGCAAATGCATAAACGCATTTCTCGAAAAACAAACCTGTTAACATCAGATACAAAGTTAAATCTTACGTTGTTTTTTCTGAAGACATTATCTGGAATGTGAACAGCGTTCACTATGCTATTTCTAGTAGCTTACCCGCATTCCTACTCCTGCATTACCCCTATTTGATTTTGTATTTATAACCCTGTAATTACCTGACCAGAAGTCTTGTTCCTCCTGCCACCGAAATTCACTAATTCCAACTATATCTATCTTTAACCTATCCATTTCACTTTTTAAATTTTCTAACCTACCTGCCCGATTAAGGGATCTGACATTCCACGCTCCGATCCGTAGAACGCCAGTTTTCTTTCTCCTGATAACATGAGATTATGATCATAAATTTATTCTGGCTAGTGTCTAGTTTCTCCCACACACGTTGACCCCCGAACAAAAGCGGCACGTGGATGCCAGCTACAAGTTAACTGAACTGCAAAACGAGGACAACACTCTTCTGGAGGGAATCATCACGGGTGTCCAGACTTGGTGTTATCAATACGAACCCACCACAAAACGACACAGTGCAAAAATTCACTTTGAAGGGTCAACGCTCTGACGGCATAGTCGAAATCCAAGTCTATTAACGCCCTAGTTAAACAACATCCAAAAGCAGGACTTCCCTCATAGTTTCACATCGTTTTATGACCGTTCTGTGCGTTGAAATCAAAAATAGTTCAAATGGCTCTAAGCACTATGGGATTTAACATCTGAGGTCATCAGTCCCCTAGACTTAGAAATACTTAAAGCTAGCTAACCTAAGGATATCACACACATCCATGCCCGAGGCAGGATTCGAACCTGCGACCGTAGCAGCAGCGCGGTTCCGGACTGAAGTGCCTAGAACCACTCGGCCACAGCAGCCTGCGCGTTGGCCTTAAGTGGGAGGAAACTATGAGGAACACCCGGAGCGTTAAAACCACCATCTTAAATTTTATCTGTTTTTTATTAATGCAGTATCGAAATACTTGGACTTTCGGAGTATAAATGTATGTATTACGTTAATACCTCTAAAATGAGCTATGTGCTTAATCCCACCATCCTGCACAAATTAAATGGCACATGAGCACATTATGATGATAATTTGCAATATAAGCAATATATTCACCTAACAAAATTAATCCAGATAAAGACCATCTATGAATGAATGTACTGTAATAGACGAAAGGGCTATTTGAATGTGTATAAATTAACCTGTAAATAATACGATCGTTCATTTTGTGTTTCTAAGTATGTAATATAAAATCTATGAAGTGAAGTATACCACCAAGTCATTATTTAAATCCTTGTCATGATGATTAACATTTATTGATAGACTGCTTACAGGACAGTTCTCATTGAGAGCAGCGATGGCACTTTGAAAAAAGTGCTGGGTGAGAACCATTTTCCTGGATAAAGCGCACTTTCTCGAGTGAAATCCGCACAATATCAAGAGACAATCAAACGTCACGTACTTTCTGCCAGCCAGCAAGTACCAGCGGAGATCTCAGTAACCTTCACAAAAGAATTTCACTGTAGCTGAATGCTCTCCCGTGCTCTGGCTAGCCCTTAGTAGCGAGGACTTCTTTCTTCCCGGAAATTGAACTGCTTGACCGTCAGACAGAAAACAGGTCCCTATCTCATTGTGATCACGGAGAAACAGGACGAGAAAAATTTCAGTAATATTGTTTTCTTGTATAAAAAGTGAGAAGCGGAAGCATTTTATCGACAAATACAAGATCACTTTCCGTAATAAATAAAATTCAGTCATTCATTCGTATATGGTAATTAAGTACGCTTCTGCCTCCCCGATTAATCTAGTGTAACGGTAGTTTCGGTCATCTCCAAAGACCAATTCTCACATCTCGAGGAAAACTGCCATCACCCAGCCTTTACTGTTTTTCCAAGCCTATTCCGTCGGTGTGTATCTCTAGTATTAATTTCGTCTACAACATCTCAGTAGTGTGTTTACGAGTACATTTTGTGGCGTGCAGTTGCAGCTGAGCAGTTATAAACCTAAGTACTGACAAAGGTATTTGTGCACAGTTATACAGTTATTAAATTTAATAGTTTCCAGCGGTGTTTCGTGCTGTTTGTGGCAAAATAACGATTTAAGAAACTTTTGGAAACATTCGCTTGCTGCGTTTTTTAGATTTTTCGTGCGCTGAAGTCGTTTAGTAAATTTCGCGGTTTTGTTTTCAGCTGACGTTTCTTATTGTTTATAGTGAAATATTTCAGTGAAATTATCGTTCAGTGTTTTAAGTTCGTTGAGTGTTCCAGTGGCCGCTTGAATTTTTGGTTTTAGCTAATAATTTTGTGTAGTTTTGTTGGTATTGGTATTAGTTGTGGTTTAGTAGTATTAATACAAGTAGTTGCTTTCTTAGTAGAGAGGGAGTTTCGAGACCGCTGTTGTTAGTTCTATAAGTAGTTGTACTGGTGTAACTGAACTTAGATAATGTAGATGTATAGTTTTTTTCAGTAACAGTAAAATTTTACCATGAGTGAGAAGTGTGGGTTCTGTCGTAGGTTTGTGAGTAGTGGGTTACGGTGTGGGATTTGTTCAAAGTCTTTTCATTGGGGGGAATGCAGTGGGCAATCTAACGAGATCCTCTCCTGGGAATGCAGAATCTGTTGTAGAAATAAGTTGATAGAGGAGCAGGACCGTAAGATCTGTGCCCTTCAGGTGCAGTTACAACACGCAAAGCAGGAACTAGATAGGTTGAGGAGGGTGAAGGGTGCTGGGGAATGGGAACTGGGAGTTGGCAAGACGGCAGCTATGTGGCGGAAGTATAGACAGTTATACTTTGCGTATATGCAATAGATTTGACCAACTGTCAGAGTTGAGTGGAGAGGAGCCTCTTGTAACTGTAGATCTAGAGAACGTGCAGCAGTCCTCAGAAGTTAGGAGGCCGAGGTCAGTTGTAAAGTCTAACAGAAAGAAGAAGGTTCTGCTGTTAGGTAGTTCGCACGGTAGAGGTGTAGGCCAGCAGTTGCAGGAAGTGTTGGGGAGTGAGTTCCAGATCACCAGCAATGTGAACCCTAGTGCAGGCTTGGCTCAGTAGATTGACAGCATAGTGTAGTTATGTAGAAATTTTATGAAAGAGGATCCGGTAGTGATAGTGGGTGGAGCACGGAACAGTCTTGATAGGGACGGGGAATATGATGTACGTGGTGGCCTGGTAAAGATATCTACTCAAACTGGTGGCACTAATTTGCATTTCGTGCAACTGTTTCAGCGTTATGATCGGCCTCATCTTTACGCGGCGTTAATATTGGGATGGAGAAGGTACTGATGGCAGAGGGCGTGGGTCACATTTCAGTGGTGCTGGTTGAGCCTATCAGTAGATCCGGTTCCACTAGGCATAGCCTGCACCTCAGTAGGTATGGGAAGGGGAGGCTGGCAAAGCTTACAGGTGATAGTGTAGTGGATGGTGATGGGATCACTCATCACTGTAGTAGTTGGTGTTGGAGCTGCACCTTTTTGAGATTGAAGTCAGCTGAAAGATATACTTGCTTAAAGGAAGTCCCTCCAAGTAAGGGCTCACCTTCAGAGGACGTCATGTTTCTAAGCAGAGAAGGAATTAGCATATGTCATCAGAATATAAGTGGTATTAGAGATAAAGTTAGTGAACTGCTTATAGATGTTGGCTCTGAAAATATTGGTATATCAGACCACCATTTAAATAATTTGACAATTCAGAGGCTTCCTGTACCAGGATACAGATTAGCTGGCTGTTTTTCAAGGAGCTACTTGCGGGGTGTGGGAGTGGAAAAAAAACAGTATTCCATTTGTGTCCGTAGACGTATCATGGAACTGCACAGAACAGATATTTTAATGTTGTGCAAGGGCAGCTGAATTTAGTGAAAATAAACTTCTGATTGTTATTGTTTATAGGTCCCCTAACTCTGACTTCAGAGCATTTCTGCTCAAGCTAGAGAGGTTTCTTGATTCACTTTATAGGAAGTGCCAGAAATTAGTTTAAAGTGGTTCAAATGGCTCTGAGCACTGTGGGACTTAACATCTGAGGTCATCAGTCCCCTAGACTTACAAGTACTTAAACCTAACTAACCTAAGGACATCACACACATCCATGCCCGAGACAGGATTCGAACCTGCGACCGTAGCAGCAGCTCGGTTCCAGCCCGGAGCGCCTAGAACCACTCAGCCACAACGGCCTGCAGAAATTAGTTATATGTGGTACTTAAATATAAATTTTGTATATGATGATGCAAGAAAGGTTGTTTGTAGATTTCCTAAATTCGTATGATGCAGACTGTGTTTTTTCCAACAAGGGTGCAGTGGAACATAGTACAGCCATAGAAAATATTTTTATTCATTCTTCATTACTAGATGGGCATTCTGTAAGTAAAAGGGTGAATGGCCTTTCAGACCATAATGCACAAATTTTAACACTGAAAGGCTTTTGTACTCAAACAAATGTCACATATAATTACAAGCTATGTAGGAAAATTAATCCAACAGCAATAGAGAGTTCCTTAAACCCCGTCAAGGAACAAGAGTGGCAGGATGATTATAGTACCGATAATATAGATGACAAATATAACGCTTTCCTTAACACATTTCTCATGGTCTGTGAGAGTTGCTTTCCATTAGAACGGTCGAAACAGGGTACTAACAGCAAAAGGCAGCCTGGGTGGCTGACTAGTGGGATAAGGATATCGTGTAAAACAAAGCGGGAATTATATCAAAATGTTAGAGGCAGTCACAATCAAGCTACATTCGCCCATTGCAATCAGTACTATAAGGTGCTTAAAAATGTTATTAGGAAGGCAAAGAGTATGTGTTATACAAATAGAGTAGCTAGTTCACAGGATAAAATTAAAACCATATGGTCAGTTGTGAAGGAAGTATCTGATCATCAGCACAAGGTCGATGATGTAAAGTCAGTTCGTTGTAAAAATATTTCTATTACTCCTAAATCAGATATATGTACAGTATTTAACAATCATTTTCTGAGCATTGCTGGTGAATTAAATAAAAACGTAGCTTCTACAGGGAATCATATAACTCTCTTGGCAAATGCCTTTCCGAGATTGATGTCTGAAATACACCTCTGTGATACAAGCAAGGGGGAGATTGAGTCACTAATTAAATCACTGAAGACTAAGGACTCTCATGGATACGATGGAGAGCCTAGCAGAATACTAAAGTACTGTGCTGCTTATGTTAGCCCTGTATTTAGCTTATTTGTAATTTTTCCTTCGGGAATGGTCGGTTTCATGAACTATTAAAGTAGTCGGTAGTAAAGCCGCTTTATAAAAATGGAGAAAGGGATAATGTAGACAATTTTAGACCTACTTCTATGCCATCAGTGTTTGGTAAAGTTATTGAAAAGGCTGTGTATGTAATTATAGCTGATCATTTTATATCACATAATTTGCTATCAAATGCACAGTTCGGATTTAGAAGTCGTTTAACAGCTGAAAATGCTATATTCTCTATTCCCTGTGAGGTACTGGATGGGTTAAACAGAAGGTTTCGAACTCTAGGCATATTTGTTTATTTAACTGAGGCGTTTGATTGTGTTGATCACAAAATATTGCCCCAGACGTTGGACCATTACGGAATACGGGGAGTAGCTCACAATTGGTTCACTTGTTACTTTAGCTATAGAGAGCGAAAGGTCATTGTTCACAGTGCTAAGAATGGCTGTGTAGTAGGGTCTGAGTGGGGTACGGTCAAGTGGGGAGTGCGCCAGGGATCAGTGTTGGGGCCACTCCTGTTCCTTATATTTGTAAATGATATGCCCTCTAGTATTACGGGTAACTCTAAAATATTTCTGTTTGCTGATGACAGTAGCTTGGTAGTGAAGGATGTTTTCAAATAGTGCAGTTCATGACATACGTTCTAGGCTCGTAGAAAATAAACTAACGCTAAATCGCAGTAAGACACGGTTTTTACAGTTTTTAACACACAATTCAACGAAAAACCTGACGTTTTAATTTCACAGAAGGGGCATATGATTAGTGAAACTGAACAGTTCAAATTTCTATGTGCTTATAGATCGTAAACTGTTGTGGAAAGCCCACGTTCAGGATCTGGTTCAAAGACTTGATGCTGCCATTTTTACTATTCGAACGGTATCTGAAGTGAGTGATCGTTTGACACGAAAATTAGTCAGCTTTGCTTGTTTTCACTCGATTATGTCGTATGGTATTTAATTTCGCGGTAACTCTTCCCATTCTAAAAGGATATTTTTGACTCAGAAACGGGCAGTTCGGGCAATAAGTGGTGTACGTTCACGAACCTCTTGTCGACCCCAGTTCACGAGCCTGGGTATTTTGACGTTGGCCCCTCAGTGTATATATATATATTCCTTACTGTCATTTCTTGTTAACAATATGAGCTTATTCCCAACAATAAGCAGCTTCCACTCAGTTAATAGTCGGCAGAAACCAAACCTGCACTTGGTCGGACATCCTTAACTCTTGTGCAGAAAGGTGTGCAGTATACTGCTGCATCCAAATTTCAATAAGCTACCACTAGAATTCATACATCTTAGCAGTAATCCACGCGCATTCAAATCGAAACTGAAGAGTTTCCTCATGGGTCACTCCTTCTGTTCTATCGAGAAGTTTCTTGAGAAATTAAGCTGATTTTTATTGTACTGTTGATTGTGTTTACTTACACTTAAGGCTTGACTTTTTTGGGGGTTTATAAACATTTTATTTTGTCTGCTTTTACTTTTATGTTGTAATTTCATGTACTGACACGTTCCATGACCTTGGAGATTTGCTCCTCAATTTGGTCCTACAGAACTTGACGTGTAAAGAAGTAAACAAGCAAACGGAAAAACTTTAACATCTGTGCTTCTTTGTCTGTGAATCAAGTAACTTCGTTTTCATTTCGTTTTATTTCGACTCCCATTTTCGTGCAACGGGATGACTGCTAACTGTAGCACTGTGTTTTTTTCTCAATCGGAATTTCGTATAGTTCTTTATGCTCTTCACTCATTGTCTTATGGTACCACTTGTCTGTTTCCCCAAACACTTAAAACAGTCTTGAAAACATGACGTGGATCAGATGTCTCCTAGGTAAGTACTTGGATTGATAGAACCTACCAGTTTCCCTACAGTTTCCTTTTCTATATCCGTACTCTGAAATCCTGTCTGCTAATTCTGTACTTGGGTTCAAAGCTGTTTCAGTAGAACAAATGGATTGTATATTTAAACTTGTAAACACAGACTGCAGTCTAACAAAACTTAACAGCGTGACTGACCATGTCATTGCATACGTTGCGCGACTCTGCAGTATGCAGTTTCATATTCCCTTTCCTTTTTTCCCTTCGCTGTACGCTTACACGTTGGCCGGATATATCTACACTAAATGTTAGCAACTATTTCCATAACAACCGTGAGTAAATTCAATATAGCGTACAAACACTGATTTTTAGGTTTTCGTCAACTGTCTAAATGAAATACTTGTCGCACCAATCAAATCACTGTTTCTAATAAACCCACGTGAAGATAAATTCTTAAAATAAAGATTATGATATGGAAATAGCGTAAAGTTCATCAACAGTTTTCTTGTACTAACTTGAGATTTTTGTACCAGAAAAGTGTGAAGTCCTTACATTGATTAGAAAAAACCACAATTAGAATCAACTTTTGTGCTGTACACGCCTATTTTTACTTCCTATAGTGAACTGAAATGTAGACAAGACTGATCAAAGTTAATAAAAACAAAAAATACCACGAGGATGACTTTTTTTTCATCTGAACACAAATGTTCTTCTTTTATACGTCGTAAAATTTCTGTCATGTGAAACATTTTTGTACAATGTGAAATTTGTCACTACTTTGCTACATAAATAAAACTGTGTATAACCTGATAAAATTATTGCTTGTTAGATTATTTCGACAGTAAAGTCGTTTCAGTTAATAATAAAGAAATCTGAAGACTCACTGAAACACAGCTTCTCATTTTTCTGTAAATTTTATCGAAATGAATGCTACACTTTACGTTGTAACAATATTGACAAGGACAGCAGTAATTTTGTTGCGTTGTTCCTTTTGACACCTTTCCGGGATGACGCAACCAAACAAGCTATTCGTCTTAGCTACGTTTGCCTTTGATGCTTCACTCACTTGTCACTTCGTGAATATCGCTTCTTATGTGCAAACAGAAACAAAGAATAGACAGCTCACTCACTTTTACGAGGAACTCCAATGATTGAGAATAAGCACGTTAACCTGAAATAAAATTGATCATATTGGCACTTGCAGGTGGTCGCTCAGACGTAAAAGTTCTGTATTTTAGGCTGTGCCACCTCAATAGGTAATGTATGAAAGTCTTGTTTCCCTTCTTCCACTTACCGCTATTTAGTCTGTTGGTGAAGTGACAGATGACATGGATGGGAGAAAATTCGGAAAACGCTGTGCCAACTTCTTCCAGATGCATTCGTAGTTCCTATGGAGCCAACATGCGCATTATGAGCAACAGCTGGCGCAGTATCTATTTCTTTCGATCTGCCCATAGCAGGAATGTTCCTTACCGTCTATGTAGCATTATAGCGCCATTCGAATAACAGTGTTTTGCTCATTCGCAGAATTGCCATTCTTGTCGCACTCCGTCTTTTGAGATTCCTTTGTGTGTACAACTGAAATGTTTCTTCGCGTTCCTTTTGCATTGTCCGTACGAAGTATCATATCTAGTTTCTCCCATATTGCGAAAGACATTTATTTTCCGAAGTAACCAACATTCGATACACGTGAATGACACAGACGGGATGACAGCTGCATTTCCTGTCTTCCCCACAGTTATCGCTGCGGTATGTTTTCCTTATTCGATGTCACGTGCTTCCGCATTTGGATATGAAATCACGTACTTCTGCATAACACGGTAGTCGGTTTCGTGATCAAAAGTCGTAAATATTGTATTTACTCTGAAACTCCGGAATTTGAAGAGTGAATGCCGTTGAATTAGTTTATTGTAGAACTACAATAATATAAGAGGGAATTACTGTGTTCCATTTGGAAAAGAAATCTGATACAGATAGCTCTGTAATTAATACAGCTATGAAAAGAGACTGTACCTCATTTAGTGATGACGTTTTCATCATTCATTTCAGTGAGAACAGAATTATGATGTCTTAAACGGTTGAGGAAATATCTCATGTATATCTTAGTTGAATCACCATAATATTTCCTTAATGCATCCTCAAAACGTAAAATTTTCAACAATTGATTTGGAACATGTCATTCCTCTTGTAACTGACCGAAATATTGATCGTTTCGTTTGCAAGTCAGTGAATAAAAATATAAAGAAGCATAATGGTATGCGTCTATTTTGGAAGAGGAACAGAAAAGAAACAAACATGCAAAAGTCATTTTTCATTCCATTACGAGTATTACGCAAATATAAGTATATTCGACGAACATGGAAGTGTTTAGCGAAACGGACGGGGATATGAAATTACACATTGCAGGACGACGTCATGTGTTCACTGGCATATTCATTTTACGATTTTCGTGTACGGACAAGGAGAGAGAGACCGTAGGGTAACTGATAGGTTGCATCAATCCAAGAAAACTATTCCTCAGTTTCTAATGTCAGACACGACCAATGTATACAACAGCAATTTCTAAAGTTGCAAAATACTATTTACGTAGTCAGTGTTAACTTTAGCTTTCTTACAGGTGCAGAAAAATGCGGTGATCCAGAAATTCCCGTGTACGGCAACGTGACAGTGGATGATGGAACAGCAACTTATACGTGCGACCAAGGCTACAAGCTGCAAGGAGTCAGCATCCGGGTGTGCGCAGTTGGAGGACAGTGGTCCGATTACCAACCCGTCTGCGTTGGTACGTACTCACCGCCACATCATCTTACCTGACTTGATTACAGTTATTCGGTTATACTACTTTAGTTTCACCGCGTGTGATAATTCTAAAGTAATGTTTATCGTTAGCTACACAGTACTGCATGTTCCTTTTAAATCTGGAAAAATTAAACGTAGAAACTGAAACAGGGTTGCAGTTTAAAGACCCACAGTGTTACTAGGCATCGATGATAAAGCTAAGACTGCACGTAGATGAAAAAGGAAATCGAAAGAGGTTTTGTTCAACCTATTAACTGACAATGTTGCTCTCAAGCACCAATGATTTCCAGTGCCCGTTGTAGGAGAACCAAAAGCCTTTACACGTTTTATCTGGTAATATTGCTCTCATGGATCCATTAACTATGCACAGTTGCCAGCGCCTATCAGTAACAGGGCATTGCTGGTACGAGCCATCATTGACCCTAACCGAGAGGTCATTCCGTGAAATATCGTGCAATTCCGCATGTCATACTTGGCTGACATCAGCATCAGCACTTCCTTACCGTTAAGGCCGTATCAAGAATCATGACATCCGGGCACGTGTAGAGGCGAGGGAGAAACGTGGAGGGAAGGCGCATGCAGTTGCACTTTTCATATTTCGCTGAGAGCAGCATCAGCACTTTCATATCTCCAGGGTAATTACAGGAATCATGACATCAGCAGCAGCACATCCAGCCCCATGCCAAGACCATGGAGCGCCGGGGTAGAGGGCGTTAAGTCCAACCATGCCTCCCCACATCCCCGTTCAGCAACCAAATTTTGCGAAGTCTACCGACTGCCGAAACAAGTCTCAACTACGTCTGCATTACGGACTACAAAAAATTCGTTTAAGGACTGGTTTACCAGTGACATTGTTATTTTTTATTTTTTATTTTGATGGTAGATTGGGGTAAAGCGTCAACGGTGGCTCTCGGTCAAACTGTCCTGGTGTAAGGGTAAAATTTTTCTGTCCTACGATAACATCATTCCAGTGACATCAATTGAGTGCACGTTGAAGGTGTAACTGTGAGACCTGAGGTCCCAGCCGGCCGAAGTGGCCGTGCGGTTAAAGGCGCTGCAGTCTGGAACCGCAAGACCGCTACGGTCGCAGGTTCGAATCCTGCCTCGGGCATGGATGTTTGTGATGTCCTTAGGTTAGTTAGGTTTAACTAGTTCTAAGTTCTAGGGGACTAATAACCTCAGCAGTTGAGTCCCATAGTGCTCAGAGCCATTTGAACCTGAGGTCCCATATCACTCGCCGATGATGGAAGTTGAACGTAGCAGGCAATAGGGAACAGTCACATTGCCAAATTTATTTTCAAAGTATAAATCATTCTCCGTCGATTACTAGATCACGCAAACAGCACATTTCGCAATAAATAATTAAAATCCAACAAAAAAAATGGTTCAGATGGCTCTGAGCACTATGGGACTTAACTTCTGAGGTCATCAGTCTCCTAGAACTTTGAACTACTTAAACCTAACTAACCTAAGGACATCACACACATCCATGCCCGAGGCAGGATTCGAACCTGCGACCGTAGCGGTCGCGCGGTTCCAGACTGTAGCTCCTAGAACCGCTCGGCCACTCCGACCGGCTAAAATCCAACATCTGCATATAGAATATAAATAACAAATTACGTATTCATATTCGTTTAAAATGAGTTTTTCCTTGAATACTATCCCATAAACCCGGAGACGATAAATAAAGGCAAGTCATGCTACACATCCTACTTGCTCCTGTCACCAGTAGATGGCTGCACTATAGAACACGCCTGCTTTCTTCCACCAGCAGATAACTGCACTGTAAAATCGACTGAAGTTTTACCTGCGAACCAAGATTTCGTACTGCCATCAACAAAATGCTGCATCATTTATTGTGATGTCAGAATATTGGAAAATACGTCTGCAATGTAAAATAAAGAGCGAGTTAATATCCACAATTACACAATTTGCCAAATTAGTCTACAAAATTCTTAAATCTGTACCTATCACTAATAACTGCTGACATTTGAGAAAGTAGGCCTAACAATTCAATGTCGTAAAAGAAACCTGACCACGCTTATAACGGCAGAGAAATACGCGTTACCTATGCAGGGAAACAGACGGACTGAATGTACCTCATTAGGCCTACTGTTGACGTAAGTCACAACACTCCCTCAAAGTAAGTATTCCTGCGATTAAATGGTTCTGTAGCACAATTTTAGGACGGACAAAGACAATGCATTGTGTTATCCACTACAAACAATATAAACAATGCTATTTATAGCAAATTACTGATATAATAGAGTACTTTGCTGTCATAAGTCTCCCTAAAAGATTTATAGACTGTATTTTTCCTATAATATTGCTAACAATATTCTAAAAAAACATCAGCAGCGTGAAAAGTGTATCGTTCATCAGGCAGAGGTATCTAAATACGTGGAGTGCGTATTCAGTCTGTGCAGTTACATTTCGGGAGATAATAGCTTACGAAAACAAAAATCTGTAACCTAGTACACCACCACAAACATATGCACAACAGAATTACCTTATCAGAGAAGGAAGCAATAAACTGATTTCATTACTAAACGTGACTTAAACTGCAGACGAACTTGGTAGAAGCAGACCTCGGGGAAGATTAGTTTGGATTCTTGTAGACCTAAAGAAAACTTTTGACAGTGTTAAGTGGAACACTCTCTTCGAAATTCTGAAGGTAGCAGGGGTAAAATACAGTGGCAGAAAGGCTATTTACAACTTCTACAGAAGCCAGACGGCAGTAATAAGAGTCGAGAGGCATGAAACGGAAGTAGTAGTTGAGAAGGGAGTGATACAGGATTGCAGGGTAATCTCAATGTTATTCAGTCTGCACATTGAACAAGTAATAACGGAAATAAAAGAAAAATATGGAGTACGAATTGAAGTTCAGGGAGAAGAAATAAAACCTTTGAGGTTTGCCGATGACATTGTAATTCTGTCAGAGACAATAAAGGACTTGAAAGAGCAGCTGAACAGAATGGACACTGATTTGCTAAGAGGACATCAGATGAATATCAACAAAAGAAAAACAAACATAATTGAATGTATTCGAATTAAATCAGGTGATTCTAAACGATTCAGATTAGTAAACAAGACACTTTAGGTAGTAGATGAGTTTCGCTATTCGGGCAGTAAATTAACTGTTGATGAGGCCATATAAGTGTAGAAAGTATATAGTAGAGAGGATATAAAGTGTAGACGGGAAACAGCAAGAAAAGCATTTCTGAAGAAGAGAAATCTGTTAACATCGAATATACACTCATGGAAATGGAAAAAAGAACACATTGACACCGGTGTGTCAGACCCACCATACTTGCTCCGGACACTGCGAGAGGGCTGTACAAGCAATGATCACACGCACGGCACAGCGGACACACCAGGAACCGCGGTGTTGGCCGTCGAATGGCGCTAGCTGCGCAGCATTTGTGCATCGCCGCCGTCAGTGTCAGCCAGTTTGCCGTGGCATACGGAGCTCCATCGCAGTCTTTAACACTGGTAGCATGCCGCGACAGCGTGGACGTGAACCGTATGTGCAGTTGACGGACTTTGAGCGAGGGCGTATAGTGGGCATGCGGGAGGCCGGGTGGACGTACCGCCGAATTGCTCAACACGTGGGGCGTGAGGTCTCCACAGTACATCGATGTTGTCGCCAGTGGTCGGCGGAAGGTGCACGTGCCCGTCGACCTGGGACCGGACCGCAGCGACGCACGGATGCACGCCAAGACCGTAGGATCCTACGCAGTGCAGTAGGGGACCGCACCGCCACTTCCCAGCAAATTAGGGACACTGTTGCTCCTGGGGTATCGGCGAGGACCATTCGCAACCGTCTCCATGAAGCTGGGCTTCAGTCCCGCACACCGTTAGGCCGTCTTCCGCTCACGCCCCAACATCGTGCAGCCCGCCTCCAGTGGTGTCGCGACGGGCGTGAATGGAGGGACGAATGGAGACGTGTCGTCTTCAGCGATGAGAGTCGCTTCTGCCTTGGTGCCAATGATGGTCGTATGCGTGTTTGGCGCCGTGCAGGTGAGCGCCACAATCAGGACTGCATACGACCGAGGCACACAGGGCCAACACCCGGCATCATGGTGTGGGGAGCGATCTCCTACACTGGCCGTACACCACTGGTGATCGTCGAGGGGACACTGAATAGTGCAAGGTACATCCAAACCGTCATCGAACCCATCGTTCTACCATTCCTAGACCGGCAAGGGAACTTGCTGTTCCAACAGGACAATGCACGTCCGCATGTATCCCGTGCCACCCAACGTGCTCTAGAAGGTGTAAGTCAACTACCCTGGTCAGCAAGATCTCCGGATCTGTCCCCCATTGAGCATGTTTGGGACTGGATGAAGCGTCGTCTCACGCGGTCTGCACGTCCAGCACGAACGCTGGTCCAACTGAGGCGCCAGGTGGAAATGGCATGGCAAGCCGTTCCACAGGACTACATCCAGCATCTCTACGATCGTCTCCATGGGAGAATAGCAGCCTGCATTGCTGCGAAAGGTGGATATACACTGTACTAGTGCCGACATTGTGCATGCTCTGTTGCCTGTGTCTATGTGCCTGTGGTTCTGTCAGTGTGATCATGTGATGTATCTGACCCCAGGAATGTGTCAATAAAGTTTCCCCTTCCTGGGACAATGAATTCACGGTGTTCTTATTTCAATTTCCAGGAGTGTAGATTTAAGTGTTACGAAGTTTCTCCTGGAGTGTAGCCATGTATGTACTTGAAACATGGACTATAGGCTGGTTAGATAAATAGAGAACAGAAGATTTTGAAATGTGGTGTTATAGAAGAATGCTGAAGATTAGATAGGTCGATTACGTAGTTAATGAGGAAGTACTGAATAGAACTTGGGAGGCAAAGAATTTGTGGCACAACTTGACCAAACGAAGGGATCGATTGCTAGGACACATTCTGAGACATCAAGGCTTCACCAGTTTAGTATTTGACGGAAGTGTGAAGGGTTAAAATAGTAGATGAACACCAAGAGATGAATACAGTAAGCAGATTAAAGAAAGATGTAGGTTGCGGTAGCTAATTCGGAGATGAAGAAGCTCGCACAGGACAGAGCGTAAAGAGCTGCAGCAAACAAGTTTTCAGACTGAAGACCACAATAACAACATTCCATCAGTTTTAATCTCTGCAAACGGCTGCTCTGTTGTTACAGCTAGAATATAATTACTCCCTTTGGCAAATTACTGGTAATCCCGCACCGCAATTGCTTCTGTAATCAAATTATTTCGCCTTCGTTTTCCGTGTATTACGACGTCGCTATCTCAGCAGAACCATGGACTGGTAGACTCTCTAACGTCATTTCCGATTATGACCCACTAAATTTTAGAACACGACCACTTCCACATCTACATGATAGAGAACAGCATCACTTTAATGCGTGTTGTAGCATTTGTTCAGTATTTATATTAATGTTGGTGGTCATACAAGCTCTTGAGTTAGGCGTTAAGCGTATTTTTGATGATTCTTTGTGTTTGAAAGGAATACGATATCGAATTATGGTAGCGATTTTGTTTGTTTCGATAAACGTGTATTTTAATGAAGTATACAACCAATTTAGATGAATGAGTATTTAATTTGTGTTTATAAAGAATGAGACGTTTCACGATATATGGTAAGTGGTTTTCCCGATATATCGACTCTGGCATTGTCTTTGGAAATGTCATATCTCTCATTGTTACCATCATTGGTTGTTTGTTTACAAGTAGTCGAAGTACACCTGCAGTTTAAGTCATGTTAAGTAATGAAATTCCTTTATTGCTTCCTTCTCTGATAAGATAATTGTGTTGTGCATATGTTTGTGGTGGTGTACTTGGTTGCAGGTTTTTGTTTTCGTGAGCTGTTGTCTCAGGAAATCTAAGTGCACAGACTGAATACGCACTCCACGTATTTAGATACCTCTGCCTGATGAACGTCACACTTTTCAAGCTGCTGATGTTTTTTTAGAATATTATTAGCAATATTATAGGAAAAATACAGTCTATAAATCTTTTAGGGAGACTTCTGACAGCAAACTACTGTATTATATCACTGATTTGCTATAAATAGCATTGTTTATATTGTTTGTAGTGGATAACACGATGCATTGTCTTTTTCCGTCCTAAAATTGTGCTACAGAACCATTTAATCGCGGGAATACATACTTTGAGGGAGTGTTGTGACTTGCAACAGTAGACCTAATGAGTTACATCTGTTTCACTGCATAGATAACACGTATTTTTCTGGAGTTATAAACGTGGTCAGGTTAGTTTTACGACACTGAATTGTTAGGCCTACATTTTCAAATGTCAGCAGTTGTTTGTAATAGGTACAGATTTTAATTTGGCAGATTGTGTATACGTGGAAATTAACTCGCTCTTTGTTTTACGCTGCAGACGTATTTTTTAGTATTCTGACATCACAATAAATAATTTGAGTTATACAGCGTTTTTCGTATGTTAACCTCAATTAGCAATGTAAACATCGTTCGCCACCCATTTTCACGCTGCCGATTTATTTTGCTGACTTTTATAATTTTTCAATATGCTAGTAGTGGAAAATAATTATTTTGTGACTGTTGCGTTATTTAAGTGTGCAACGTTCTATTGGTGGCAGTAGGAAATCGTAGTTCACAGATCAGTCAGTTTTGCAGTGCAGTCATCTGCTGGTGGAAGTAAGCACACGTGTTCTATAGTGCAGCCATCTGCTGATGACAGGAGCAAGCAGGACGTGTAACAGCATTTGCCTTTACTTATCGTCTCAGGGTTTTGTGGGACTGCATTTAAGGAAAAACTCATTTTCAATGAATGCGAATTCCTTATTCCTTAGTTATGTTGTATAAGTAAATGTTGTTTTTTAATTGCTTATAAAGAAATATGCTGTTTACAGGATGTGGTAATCGATAGTGAATGATTTATAGCATCAAATTAAATTGACCAATGTGGCTGATGAGCCAGTTCTTAAATGAATTTTTTGAAGTTATTAACACAAACATAGTTGGTAAATGTTTCGGCTGTTCAGATACTTCACCGTATTTTGCTGTTGAGCAGTGATGTAGGGAGGCATGAGGGGGCTTAATATTCTCCACCATTCCTCTAAATGACCTTGGAATGTGGTCAGATGTGCTGCTGCTGATGTCGCGATTCCTGCAATGGTGTTCCAGATTAGAAATTGCTGATGCTGCTCTCAGTAAAATACAACAAACGCAATTCCATGAGGTTTCCCAGAACAACCCCTCGGTTCGGGTGAGGGTTGGTTTGAACTGGCAACTTGCAATGCCCTACAACACCTGTCTGCATAGAGGATAATTTTGTCACCAAATGGCACTTACATGGGTGAGGCTCATAGTGCAAACCACCCCAAGTACATTATATTATTAAAAGTATTCTGACAAAACTATATAATGAAACATGGACCAACATATATCACGAGACGTGTACGTGCTTGTATAAAAGGAAAATCATGTTGTCTGGGGCGAGCAGTGGCAGCAAAATGGTTCGCTCTGGAGAGTTCCATGACTTCGGACGTGTACTTCTCACTGAACTTCACCTAAATACTAACTATATCACGGAAATTTCAACATTGCTAAAGCTGCCCAAATCTACTGTTGGTGATGTGATTGTGAAGTGGAAACGTTAAGGAACAATCACAGCAAAAGGAAGACCAGACATATCCCACACACAGACAGACAGGGACCCTCGAAAGCTGCAGGGGATGGTTCATCTATATCTACGTCTACATGATTACCCTGCAATTCACAATTAACTGCCTGGCAGAGGGTACATTGAACCAACTTTAAGCTACTTCTCTACCGTTCCACTTGTAAAAACCGCATCAAATCAGGTGAAAGAATCACTCATAAGTTTTAAGGTGCTACCAGGAGTTGAGGGTTAAAAGGACTGGGATAAAATGATCGAGCATCTCCTCATAAGCTACAGATTTCTGCTGTCAGTGCCATGCGATACTTTAAGTGGTGTTAAGAGTGACACCACTGGACAATGGATGGATGGAAAACCTGCAAGTATCTCGATCACGCCAAGCCTTCACGATCTTGTTAAAAAACTTTACTAAAAAATATCCATCCTGAGGTTGAAGGTCACTCTTTTGTCCATGTTCGCTTACAAATTATTTTGTTTTTGAACACGTTCTTCATTAAGCAAATACTATTGTTTCTTCTTTTTACACAGACATGTTTCGCTGAAGTGAAAGCATCGTTTTTTTATTTTCTTGCTGTTAAATAACAGCTTATCACAGAAAGTGAAAACATAACAAAACGACATGAAATAAACAATAACCTAAATATCAATGCAGGTCTGAAAAGAGGGTAAACTGCAGACGAAATCGGACGCGTCATAAAGGAAAAATAAAATAACATATCATTAGGAACAAAACGTGAAGAAGGGATAGACATCTGGAAGAATACTGAATAAACATCGAAGCTGTGGGTATCTAATCACAAAAGCTGACAAAGCAACACTATGGTAATAATTAAACAAGAAGCATACAAAAATTAAATCTTAAATTTTCTATAAGAAATCAAGATAGGAAAGTTAACCAGTGACCCAACACAGTGATACCAGAAAAATACACAGATACTTCTTTAGAAGATTTTACACATATTCATAAAACAAAACGAAAGGGCTAAGGCGGAAGAAAACGAATGTACGCACACTAAACAGCCTTCCGAAAGTGGATAAGCGAGATATATCGATCAACGGTTGTATATTTCAGTATTACACCTACATATCACCTAACCAGAGAATTATACAAATACTTACAGAAATATTAACTATATAGTAACAACAGAAGCATACACAACAATGAAGAGCTGATAGAAAAGATCAAACATGTGAACAGACCAACAACAGCCATATCCATTCAACATTACATCCATGTATACCAATATCACGACCAGAGAAACCATCAGCATCATGAAACAGCAATTAGAACAAGAGAAAGACAGTCCTGGACCCAATGTAAAAGAAATAAGGAACATTCTGAAATTAATCAGAGAACAAAACTGTTTCTCATTTGGCAATCAGTTGTACTCACAGGAAGATAGGCTTCCTATGGGGTCAAAAGTCAATGGACTTTTAGCCAAAGTCTTCCTTAATTACACTGAAAACAAAATATTTGAAACCACACTAACACTTAAACAATACGCGATAGTTATTTAGCATCACTACATAGTGACATCATATATCTTCTAGGTGAAACACCCAGTCACATCCAATAACTCCACAGTGACAAAAACAGTCCATCCTAAAACAAAATCCACCGTAGAAACAAAAAATCGGAAAAGGCTAAATTTCTTTTACGTCCCCACACACAGACATGACAACCAGCATCAGTTTTTCATATTCAGAGAAATAACCATCACCAGCACAGACTCTAGCAACCCTACTACATCCAAAGAAGCTGGTTTCATATACAAGTTGCGCAGACTGAATAAAACTCCACCAAATGAAGACAACTACAAAACTGACGTATATGTAGTCAAAAACGTTATCGACTATCTGACAAACTGAATCACAAAATTAAAACAAAAATAAATGGGACACCTAGCACACAAAAACCAAGAGATAATCACAAACATTCAAACAAAGGCACACAGACATTAATACACATAATGCAAACACACAGAAGACGCACACAAGCTCACATAAACAAGAAATATCCACCACAATAAGGAAAAATAGCAACAATAAGGAAAAATAGCAGCTCACAGGATGGTCAACATACTCATAAGACACAGAGTGCAAATAGCCTACTGAACAGGTAACTCAACCTAGAGAAAACTAAAAACAGCCAGTACCAAGACAGACAAACACAGCACATCTGGTATTTATCTGTTGATATGTCATTACTGCAGTTCAATGTACATTGCGTGTACAGGCAGAAATTTCAAGATTAGGTACGCAGAAGGTACTAAAAAGGAGCAACTATCATTCGGTATTCGCAGAACGCATTATGGAAATGGATCACAGACAAATAGACATCAAACCCGACCTAAAAATTCTGAAATGCAGCAACAGCCCCAACAAAAGCAAATAACTCAGGAAAATTATCAAATGCAGAGATCCACAGTAGAATGAAAAGAAATAATAAACTTACGCACAATCGTCTGCAACGGAACTCTGATCTCTGCCCTCAAAGAACTGCCATAAAACCCAAACCTGTTAAAGTAAGTGGAAAAATACTGCATGCACAAACGGAAACACACACACAAACTTTCTCATACAATAAAGTAATGTTAACCACAACAATCTGAATTCTCAGTTGCAAATTTTTTACATTAATTTCTCTATGCTTGCCGATGACGAACTGAATAACAGCTACAATGCAAAATTCAGTAAGCCACAATAACCGCAGAATGCGTTACCAAGCTATACAGGATAGCCAGAAACAATCTGAAAAGCTTGGAAGGGCGTTGCAGTGAAAATGGTGCTGATAAATAATTGTTAAGAAAAAAATTCGATACGTTGAGGATTTTTTAAGTTAGCCTATCAGGCTATTACGTGCACAAATTCAAGTGAACCGCCAGGAATTTTCCGGAAGAAAGGCCCATAGACAAAGTGGTTATTTGAGACAGGACTGTTCAAACACTTACGTTTAATATATCGGAATAACAATCTGATTCTAATATAGAAGTACATTTTAATAGGATGTGTACTACTATTAGGTAAATCTTTCCACAATACTAGATATTTTAACCCTATGTTTTTAATGTGAAAAATAATATTTCTGATAAACATCTATAGGCGCTTTTCCCGTAGATCAGTGTCAGTAGATTATAACGAGCAAACAGTTCTTTCATCGGATGTTAGTTTAACCGTCAGGAAACATTAAAATATAATAGTAATATTGTTCTTAATCATTTCTAAGTTCAGGAAACCCCCCAGAGAAGTGCATATAGTACAATCCTCGTAAGACTGTAGTCATTTACTACCCATCACTACTATTTACTGTTGCACAACCTCAACAGGTTTCTTCATAATGTAAACACAGCACTAACTGCCGATGTTCCAAGTAAGCTGACCTGCACGTAAGCACTCACTACATTAAAGTGAACGAGAAGTGCTGCTCGCACAAGCATCAAGAATACAGTGCCCTGACTTCTAGCATTCAGATAATGAAACAAAACTGTGGCAGTATATTCTACATAACACGGTGATTAATTTTAAACAGTTTCCAGAAAAGGGGCCCATACACTTGTGGACCCTTCTTCCGGAAATACCTCAATTAATGTCAGTTGTTCTGATAACGTAGATGATAGCGAACGAGATTGTTCAGCCTTTTCCTCGGGTTTGATCATTACTAAGCACCCATGTCCAATTTCTTCACTTTTAGGAAACCAAACAAAGATCACGTTTGGAGACACCGCCAAAATTTCCGCCCACAACGGCACGATTGGCTACCTTCAATGATAGTTAACTCGGAAACGAACCTACGTGTGGAATTTTTATCGAAATTTTAACAATTATTTCTCAGAGAAACCTACGCTGCAACGCCCATACACGCATTTCAAACTGTTTTTGATGTATGCTTTCTAATTTGTGAATAGTTTTCTTACAAACGGAATCTCAATATGTACAAATGGTAAAGAACATTGCTCTTATATACTAGAAAGTAAATAAAAGCCCTTTTATCTTCAGCAAAACTTTTGTTTGTTAGAAGAAGAAAACAGTTGTGTTTGTTCAATTCGGTATTCATCCAAAATCAAAAGTATTAAAAAATTCTAGAAATTTTAAGTCTGAAAAAAGAAATACGACAATGGAATACAGCAACTACTAAGCGGAAATGTAATTAACAATGTAGCAGCAGTGACGCACAATTTACGTGTCACAACGAGGTAATGTTACTGTGCAACTGTGATCAGCCGAAAAAGTGTTCTGCAAACGCAACATTCCAATCTATTTCATACATTTCACATTTTGCTTCATAGATAGCTTCGCAGAAATGATTTTTAGTCAGTAGCAGTTTTCCAAATCGTGTCTACGAAAACTTCAAAGTGATGCGGCGTTACTATGCTAGATTTTGTTTACAGAGGACGCATAGGTTACAAACCACGTGCAGTTCAGTCAACCGCATGCACTACTGGTTGGTACAAAATACACGCTGGCTGAGACAGGTGGAATATCAACGACCTTGAGCCGACCACGTGTCGTTCGCGCGTTTGGAGAAAAGCGTCATCGGTCCCTGTTTTACTCGTGGGACTCTAAATAGCTACAAGTATCTGCAGTTGATAACACAAATGCTGACGCAGTTATTGTAAGGCATGCCACTGGACATAGTGCAACCCATGTGATACTGGCTTGACGGATGTCAAGCCCATTCCGCACAGATAATTAGAAACATTCGTAGCACAACACTGGGAGATCGCTGGATTGTTCGTTTGCGACTGACAGCACGCTCACCAAACATAAAAGAAGACCACTACGAGGAAACATCAACAACTACTGAGGATGTGAAGTACGTAGCAACACGCGCCAGGGTTACGATAAGTCCAAATGAAATTCGAATTGCGGTATTGTCTGTTCGGGATCGCTTTATTGCACGTATCAGTGTTGAAAGTCAACATATTGAGCAGTTGATATGACAGACACAAACGTAATCATTTAAAACGTGCCTAAATGACGCGTTTGCTCACATCTGGTGCAGTATTTGAGACAATTGTGGGACCACTCCTCTTATCTCCTCTCCCACTGACTGCGGGGCCATCGTTTGTGGATTCATATCTTGTAACTATTTTTACAAGCTGCGACATAATCGTGAACAAAAGCAGTTATCCAGGAGCCAACTTACAATGCGTTTTAGTTCAAGAATAGTTTTTACTGAAATGTACAGTTTTACTTAATTGTACATATATATTTCCGATATGTGAACAGTATGAATACCTGACGAGCTTACGTCGCCAATGTGTTTAACGTGTTGCAATACACCCAAGATTGCTGTGAACAGTAGCGCCGTTCACATAATGATTTTCGCGGCGCTGTGGCCTGGTTGGCACTATATTATTGTTACTGTTCGACGACGCCTAACTCATTTTGTTTATATTTATTGAAGATGCCAGTCTGGCTCAGTCATATTACAGTAATATGAGATTTTGTCTGTTTTACTTAGATATGTTTCATCACATAGTGAAGAATATGTTTGCTATACAGGGTGTTACAAAAAGGTACGGCCAAACTTTCAGGAAACATTCCTCACACACAAAGAAAGAAAATATGTTATGTGGACATGTGTCCGGAAACGCTTACTTTCCATGTTAGAGCTCATTTTATTACTTCTCTTCAAATCACATTCATCATGGAATGGAAACACACAGCAACAGAACGTACCAGCGTGACTTCACTTTGTTACAGGAAATGTTCAAAATGTCCTCCGTTAGCGAGGATACATGCATCCACCCTCCGTCGCATGGAATCCCTGATGCACTGATGCAGCCCTGGAGAATGGCGTATTATATCACAGCCGTCCACAATACGAGCACGAAGAGTCTCTACATTTGGTACCGGGGTTTCGTAGACAAGAGCTTTCAAATGCCCCCATAAATGAAAGTCAAGAGGGTTGAGGTCAGGAGAGCGTGGAGGCCATGGAATTGGTCCGCCTCTACCAATCCATAGGTCACCGAATCTGTTGTTGAGAACCGTACGAACACTTCGACTGAAATGTGCAGGAGCTCCATCGTGCATGAACGACATGTTGTGTCGTACTTGTAAAGGCACATGTTCTAACAGCACAGGTGGAGTATCCCGTATGAAATCATGGCGATGAATCGAGGAAGTACAGTACATACTGACGAAACTAAAATGAGCTCTAACATGGAAATTAAGCGTTTCCGGACACATGTCCACATAACATCTTTTCTTTATTTGTGTGTGACGAATGTTTCCTGAAAGTTTAGTCGTACCTTTTTGTAACACCCTGTATAAACCAGGATATGCTGAGGTAACAAAAGTCAGGGAATACATCCTAATATCGTGTCTGACTTCTTTCCGGCGTGATGTATCCGCTCGGCGTGGCACGGTCTCAGGAGGACATCGGAAGTCCTCTGCAGAAATATTGACCCGTGTTGCCTCTATAGCCGTCCATAATTGCGAAAGTGTTGCCGGTGCAGGATTTTGTGCACGATCTAACTTCTCGATTATGTTCTATAAATGTTCGATAGTATTCATGCTGTGCGACCTGAGTGGCCAAATAATTCGCTCGAATTGTCTAGAATGTTCTTCAAACCAAGCACGAACAACTGTGGCCCGGTAACATGGCGCATAGTTATCCTTAAAAATGTCATCATTGGCTGGGAACATGAAGTCCATGAATGGGTGCAAATTGTCTCCAAGTGGACGAACGTACATATTTCCAGTCAATAATCGGTTCAATTGGACCAGAGGACCACGTCCATTCCACGTAAACACAGCTCACACTATTATGGAGCCACGACCAGCTTGTAAAGTTCCATATCTATAACTGGAGCACATGGTTTCGTGGGGTCTGCGCCACATTCAAACCCTACCATCAACTCTTACCAACTGAAAGCAGGACTCATCCGACAAGGCCACGATTTTGTAGTCGTCTAGGATCCAACAGATATGGTCACGAGTCGAGGAGAGGCGCTGCAGGTGATGTCGTGCTGTTAATAAAGGCATTCACGTCAGTCGTCTGCTGCTGTAGTCCATTAGCGCCATATTTAGGCGCACTGTCCTGACGGATACGTTCGTCGTACCTCGCGCATCTATTTCTGATGTTATTTCGCGCAATGTTGGTTGTCTGTTAGTATTGACAACTCTACGCAAAAACCGCTGCTCTCGATCGTTAAGCGAATTCCATCGGCCACTGCGTTGTCCATGGTGAGAGGTAATGCCTGAAATGTGGTATTCTCGGCACACACTTGGCATTGTGGATCTCGAAATATTGAATACCCTAGTAGAATGTCTCATGCGTATAGCAATCAAAGTCTGTTAATTTCCGTCGTACAGCCATCACGTCGGAAACCTTTCCACACGAATTACCTGAGTAGAAATGACAGCTCCACCAGTTCACTGCCCATTTATGCCTCTTGTACGTGATACTATCGCTAACTGTATATGTGCATATCGCTATCCCATGACTTTTGTCACCTCAGTGTGGACGAATGTAGCTTCACTCCGCTATTTCACAATTTATCGTTTTCCAGATGGAGATTGCGTTTCCCACTTTTTATGACAAATCTGAAGATGACGCTTAGAGCCAAAATCTGTATTCTGAGGACATTTTGTTGTGACTGTAGATTAGAATCAATGGCGAGGCGTGGCATTTTTGTAGGATAGGATGAGAATAATGAATTTCTAAAAAAGATAAAAAATCTTGAAACAAAAACCTGTATAATTGAAACACTGCAAATGTAACTTTATTACAGATTTTGACTAATAATGAAACTGCTACAGAAATTATTGTGAATAGATGCATAAAAATATTAAACAGCTACACATTAATAAAAATATAACACATAATAACTCACCGTTACATCTTTTTGTAAATTAGTTCTATCCTTCTGTCCTTTTTCTGGGCGTAAACATCGATAACACGAGATTTGAACTCCCTCCGCTTGGCTCAATATTTCACGCTTCCCTTATCTGTAGCCAAAATCGCCAAGTTTGACAGTCTGTCATTTCTCATCGTGTTGTGAAAGGATTTAACGCATTTTAATTTACTCATGCTTCTTTCGCAAGACGTGGTGGTTGCTGGAATTTGCAGGAACCAACGACAGTGATTTCATAAATTAGGAGAGCACTTTTTTAAATCCATTAATTATAATGGATTTAAGGAGTTCCGGAGGCTGTAGACGTTTATCCTGACTGCTGTAAATAAACGTAAGTTCTTTTTTCAGTTTTTCACTGTCAGATAAAGGATACATTTTAAGCAGATTTTCAGCTTCACGAATCAGGAAACTGTTTGGCCTACTATAACCTGAGAACTTTTTCTCATTTACAAATTTTGTAAAACCTGTTTCACTAAGATCCTGGAATCTAGTTTCCACGTTTACTACTACTGTGTCAATCACTTCTAGTGTTAGCCTACTCAGTTCCCGAATACTCGCTTCTGTTTCGTTAAAATTTATTTCAGATAATCCTGCTAAATTTATAACGCACGTAGCTCCCACTATGCAATTCAGAATAATTTGCTCACATCTTAATGTTACTACAGCCTTAATGTAATTTTCAGTTTCGAGCTTACAGCGTCTAATGTTCACAGTTTTACTTTGAAAGATGTCGAACAAGATACTTGTGTCCTGGGTAATCGAACTCTGCAGCTGCAGTAGAAAAAGCAAAATTTGATTATCCAGTATACTATCTAGCAAAATTGCTTGATGTGAAGAATTATCACCTCACCCTTCATTGTTTATCACAGCGTTAAATGCAGCCCTCAGGACTGTGTAGTGAAGAATAATGCTTTGTACAACGCGCGAATCGGAATTCCACCTTGTTTCTCAAGAACTTGGTAGTTTAAAACCCCTTTCTATCAGTTGACTTCTTTTACTGTAACGGCTAAATCATGAATGAAATCCTTACAGATTTTCCGCAAAAAATTCTACTTGTGTAATTTTTTTTACACAGGAGCACCGGGTTCAACTGACGTGCGTAGCAGCGGATAAAGAGAGCATGAGGATAAGCTTGTTTCGACATAGAATGGACACCATTATTTTTCTCTGCTATTGCAGTACAGCGGTCGTATGTTTGAGATACTAATTTGATTTTATCAATATTCCAACTGCTTAGCACTTGCAAAAAAACAGTGGTTATGCCTAGTGCACTCCGGTCTTTGGATACGTCATGTATTATTTTCCACTTATACTTCATACCAAATTTTTACTGTCAGTTCTTACATCCGGACATGAGCGAAATAGCCAAAATGATCACCGCTGTTAATAAGCACCACTGCGGTGATGGTTCATCAAATACAACGTAAAACATGACAAATTTAATTTAATATTTGACACTGAAAACCCAGGAATTACTGATTACACATCTGACAACCGGTGCAAGAACCTGAAGATTTTGTCCTGAAGTGAGAAATATGATGTTTTAAATTGAAATGAAAACTGTGTGCATCCAAATACATTTTTCTCCACCTGTAACAAATGTTTTCCAAATAAAAGTGTGAAATGTGCCACCAACATATCGTCAATGAAGCCATGAGCAGCACTGGGAATTTTTTTTATTTGTAACTTAGTAATAAAATGAACTGAATTCAGAAAAAAAATAATGTCTAGCTCCGACATTATAAGTACCAAGATTCTTAAAATGCTACACAATGTTACTGTATCGCTGTACATATCACGCTTGATTCTCATAAATAAAACATTTACTTTCAGAGAGGATCACTTCGAATGCTTCACAATGGCTATTATCTCTTACGAGAGATTCTACGCTCTTATTTTTAAAACTTCTTTCTAGGTTAATAACTATCTTCCGCAAAATTTGATAGTAACAATACAGTTATTTCATGAAGATTAAAATACAGACATTCTGATATCAGATCTTCAGTAAAGGTGTTAACGTATTTACCAATAAACATTTTTCGCCGAATGTGTTTTGTACAATTTGGCATCTTCCTTAAAATCTTCAAACGGACTATATACTCATACATAAAACTGAAATACTGAAAATTTTGTTTCTATGTACATGAAAGGCCGTCATTGTGGTGGGCTTGTCAAAAAGTTCTTGACTATAGGTGTCGTGATCAGCTGTAGAGCAGGGCTGTCAGTGCATTTCCCATGTTGAACTCATGAACACAGTTCTGTTATTTGCACAGACATTAAACACTAATCAGTACATCCTGCGCTTAATTCCAAGCAAATTATGTGACTTGTCACCACGTAGTAAGAACACACAATGCACCTATACCTATGTCTATTGTTGTACATATCTGGCGAAAGAAGTAGAAAGCGCTATGGATATTAGGTTTGCAAAACTGAAAACATCAGAATTACGTTTTCTGCCTCCAACAGTCCTTACTTCAAGTGATGTGTGCAAACGATAGATTATTAAAGATTCAGAGAATTTTCCATTCCATTGTTTCTCAGATATCACTTTGGTGGTTGACTACTGAGCAATACACCTTGTCGTTAATTCGTTTTGTCCGCATTCCAAATACTGGCTACATAATACTGTCATGGGAGGACGTTTTTCGCCCCACGATGTACGCAATTTCCAGCCATGTGGCTCTAAGGCTCCAAAGGCTCAATAACATAGATTTGCCTTGCCGGAAGTTTCCACGGTATTGTTTCACATACACTGAAGCTCCAAAGAAACTTGTTTAGGCACGTGTATTCAAATACTTAGATATGTAAACAGGCAGAATGAAGCACTGCAGTCAG